>NC_057357.1:11655000-14105000 GCF_016509475.1 Prionailurus bengalensis | reverse complement strand
CCGCAGGTAGCTTTTCCTCTTTCGATGAATGACTTGAGACGATCTAGTCTGCAATCTCGTGGGGACAAGTAAATCTCAGTAAGTCTGCTGATATTACCACCACACATTTGAATACTGCTTGGAACGAGACAATATGCCTGCACGCACGCTGCTTCAAGCCAGGCTCCAGACTACACGGTAGGCAAGCCGGGCAGGCGGGCTGACCGTGTTTGACACTGAGATGGCCGGAAGTTCAGAAAAGGGGCATGGGCTGGCAAGGCTCCACAGGTAGATGTGGCGGGACCAGGACCAGAGTCTAGGCTGCTCCTCTAGTTGCATCTTTGTAACAAACGTGTCATCGGGTAATAGGACGAAGGGACCTAAGAAGGCTGGAGAATAGGCTATGAGGAGGTCTGAAGCTGGTGCTCCCTGAGGACCGGAAGGTTAGGTGAGCAGACCTTTCTCTGATACTTTGCTCTAAGAGGAAAAACCCTTTGTGGTAATTTGCAGCCATAATATGACAATGACAATGACATCACTGTCCCAAACAGTGAGCCATTGGCTCCCAAAGAAAAGAAGCCCAGCACTTGGGATTCGCTGCACTGGGAGAACTGGTAGCGTCTGCGACAGGCTCTGAAGAAATCAGGCCAGACGCTAGGGAGCTAAGCTAAGGACTTACTGTAATAGTGCCTGAGGCCCTGGGGTCTTCCCTGAGTATGCGTCAGGGCTAAGCTATACTTCTTTCCTCCTAAAAGCATTCTCTCATTCAGTCTCAGCCTGGGACACCAGTGGGACTTCAGTAAATGACAGGCCTTTTCAGTGCGTGTCAGGAAACACATTCCACCGCCCTCCTTCCGCGCCATATTCTCTCTTCCCTGGGCGGTGAGCAGAATTCTCTATTTCTCACCTCTGAGATTCTCATAATTGTCTCCCCCACTGCTAAACCTCTTTCCTGACATTTCATTCTGGAGGCCTGTCAGATGAATTCAGGCTTAATATGTCTGACACCCAGTTTGTGACCAAGCTACAAACGGGTCCTGCCTCCCCCTCTTCAGGGATATGGAGCTGACTGGAAAGCCATGCCCAGATTGCTCACATGAACATTCCAATCCTGTCAGGCCCACTGTTGATTATCCCTCATAGGACGAGGTCACTAATTATATGTTCATCTCTACACAAGCTTCGCTGCTGCTTTGATTAAAATGTCTCTCTTTATTTGGTCCTTGGAAAAGCCTCTGTATCCATTGCTGTACACAATGGTCCACTGAACTTAGTTTCAGGGAGTGTTGGGGGAAGGGAAGGTAACATGTGCTGGCAGAACCCAGGGTAGGGGCTGTCTACGTCAGCTGCTCTATGTGACGTTGTTTAACCTTCACTTTAACCCTACAAGGTAAATGGTACTATTCTCTTATTAACAAATGTGGAAAAATTTCAGGAATGTTACTTGGTTGCTTCGGATTCAAATCTAGGAGATTATAATGGGAGACTCTGTGTTCTTTTCACTTGAAAAGCACTATATCAGAAAAAATGTTAAAAAAATGGTAGACTATGAACAATTATATACCAACTAATAGACAGCCTAGAAGAAAAGGATACATTTCTACAAACATATAACTTACCAAGACTGAATCATGAAGGGACAGAAAACCTGAAAAGCCCAATACAAAGTAAGTAACTTGGATCAGTAATCAAAGACCTCCCAACAAATAAAAGCCCAGGGTCGTGTGGCTTTGCTGGTGAATTCTACCAAACATTTATAGAAGAATTAATATCAATTCTTCTCAAACTCTGCCAAAAAACTGAAAACTCATTTTATAAGGCAGGTTTTACCCTGACATCAAAGTGTCACAAAGATATTATGAGAAAAGAGTATTATGGACCAATATCCTCGATGAACATGGATGTAAAAATCCTCAACAAAATACTAGTAAATCAAATTCAACAGCACATTAAATGGATCATACAACCTGATCAAATGGAATTTATCCCTGGGATGCAAGGATGGTTTGATACAGGCAGATTAATAAATGTGACACACCACAGTAATAGAATGAAAGACAAAAATTGTATGATCTTCTCAACAGATGAAGATAAAGCATTTAATAAAGTCAATAACCTTTCGTGATTAAAAACTCTCAATGAATTAGGTATAGAAGGAATGCACCTCAACATAATAATGTCCATATGTGACCAGTCCCCAGTTAACATTCTACTCAAAGGTGAAAAATCAAAACCTTTTCTCTAACATCAGGAACAAGACAAGGATGTCCACTCTTACCATTCCAATTCAACACAGTACTGGCATGCCTAACCAGAGCAAAAAGGGAAAAAAAATGCATCCAAATTAGAAATGAAGAAGTAAAATTATCAGTTTGCAGATGACATGATTTTATATATAGAAAACCCTAAAGACTCCACAAAAAAACCTGTTAGAACTAATAATGGATTCAGTAAAGTTGCAGGATAAAAAAATCAACATAGAAAAACCACTTGCATTTCTACACAATAAACGATCTGAAAGAGAAATTAAGGAAGCAATACGATATACAGCAGCATGAAGACAACAAAATACTTAGAAACAAAATTCAACCAAGGAAATGAGAGATCTGTATACTAAAAAGTATATTAACATTGATGAAAAAAATCTGAAGACACAAATAAATGGAAAGATAACCCATGTTCTTGGATTAGAAGAATTAGTACTGTGAAAATTTCCACACCACCCAAAGTAGTCTACAGATTCATTGCAATCCCTATCAAATTCCAATGGCATTTTTTGCTGCAATAGAAAAAGCAATCCTAAAATTTGGAAGAAACCACAAAAGACACCAAAGCAATCTTAAGAAAGAAGAACAAATCTGGAGGCATCACACTTCCTGATTTCAAACTATTTTATAAACCTACAGGAATCAAAACAGTGTCAGTGGAACAGAAACAGAGAGCCCAGAAATGAGCCCACTCCTATACAGTCAACTAAGTTTTTACAAGGATGTCAAGAACACACAATGGAGAATGACAGTCACTTCAATAACTGGTGTTGGGAAAACTGGATATCCACATACAAAAGAATGAAATCGGACCCCTATCTTACCACTAACAAAAATTAGCTTGAATCTGATTAAATTCTTAAATGTAAGCTCTAAAACTGTGAAACTCCTAGAAGAAAACATAGGGATTTTTAAAGCTTGACATTGTTCTTGTCCATGGTTTCTTGGATAAGACACCAAAGCACAGAAAACAAAAGGTAAAATACATGAAACTCCATCCACCTAAAAGCCAACACACAAACCAAAAACCACTTCTGCACAAAAGAGAAAACAATAAACTGAAAATAGAACCTACAGAATGTGAGAAAATGTTCACAAACCAGATACCTGATTAAGACGCTAATATCCAAATATATAAAGGACTCATACAACTCAATGGCAAAAACTGCAAATAATTCAGTTACAAAAGGACCTGAAGACATACAAGAAATACAAGAGGCCATCTATATGGCCAAAGGGTTCATGAAAAGGCGCTGCACACCACTCGTCATCAGGGAAATGAAAATCAAAACCACAATGTGATATCGCTTCACAACTGGTAGGATGGGTATTAATAAAAAAGACACGAGATAAACGACGGCAAGGGTGTGGAGAAAAGGAGAAAAGGGAATCCTTATACACTCTTTGTGGAAATGTGAACTGGCACAGCCGTTACGGAAAACAGTACGGAAGTTCCTCAAAAAACTGTAAATAGAGCTAGCATATGATCCAGCCATCCTACTCCTGGGTGTATCATTGAAGGAAATAAAAACAGTATTTCACTTCATGTTCACTTCAGCATTATTCACAATAGCCAAGACATAGAAACAACCTAAACATCCTTGACAGGTGACTGGATAAAGAAACTGTGTGTGTGTGTGTGTGTGTGTGTGTGTGTGTGTGAGAGAGAGAGAGAGAGAGAGAGAGAGAGAGAGAGAGGGAGGGAAAGAGAGAATACTATTCAGCTGCAAAAATGGAAGAAATTCTGTCACTTGTGACAACCTGGATGAACTTGGAGGGTATCCTGCTCTGTGAAGTAAGCCAGAGAAAGACAGATACCATATGGTATCGCTTATATATGGAATATAAAAGAAAAAAAAACAATTTCATAGGAAGAGAGAAGAGAACGGTGGCTGCCAGGAGTTGGGAGGAGGCGGAAACAGGAAGACATAGGTCAAAGGCTACAAACTTCCAGTTGTAGGAAGAACAGGTTCTGAGAACCTAACGCATGACATGGTGACTATAGTTAATAATACGGTATCGTGTGCCTGGGAGCTGCTGAAGGTACATCTTATGACACACATACACACACACTAAGAGTTAACTATGTCCGGCGAGGGAGGTGTTAATAATTGTGATTTTGGTAATCATTCCACAATGTACTTATTTATCAAATCACCAAGTCGTACACTTCGAATGTATACAATTACTTCTGTCCGTTATGCAGTAATAAAGTCGGGGATGAATTAATTTAAAAAAATTGTATATAGTTTGACTCTAAAGAGGGATGAGGGGGAGGCATGGAGATGCTAAGAAAACACTGTAGGTTTATACCCAGGACAACCTTTACTCTTGCCTCGTCTCTCATGATTACCCCCCACAGCACATTACATTTCCTGCAGCAAATCCAGGATCGTTGTAAAAGTGGCAAGGCGGAAACACTGATACACTTTTGTTGTCCTTTCTGACTCTGACTTGTTTTCATGTAGCGGTTGGCTCCTCAGGACTTCTTCACCAAGTTTCGTACACAGGCTGGCTTTCCCCAGAGCCGTCTCTGGCTCCAATCTAGACCTCATCTCTCTCTCTGCTTCGGCAATCATTCACCAAATACCGCCTCTGTTTTAGGACGGAGAAACTAGTCAGGCACAGGTGCTACTTGCCTAGAATAATTTCTACTCTATATTGGTCAGATAATCGGTGGCAGACATCTGGAACATTCACAATTACCTAAATGTGCAAGCCTGTTTGAAGAGGAGCAAAGGTTTGGTCTTCACACGTGCTGGAACCTCTGCCGGGGAGAAGCTCCCCGACGCGTCGGTTCATGAAGGCTGAGGCGCCTGTGGAGGAACTGCTCCCCCTCTCCTCCTAATGACCCGAGCCTGGGAGCAGGCGCCAGAGGGGCCAGGGGTGTGGCCGGGACACGTCCTGTTATTTTTAATTATGATACCCAAAGCCGTACCTACGTGGCAGTCGAGATGCAAAGGAAACTTGCGGTGAGCTGCCAGAAGGATTTCGAACGTCCGCCATCTAACGGCAGGAAAATACTGCAAGAGGCTCACTTTCTAATGGTCCCGTGTGTAGGGAGTCATGTCTACCAAAGCTTTTGGTCAGGTTAACCCACTTCCCTATTCAGCATAGCGTTATTCTATATATGCATACATCCTCTTAGATTCCTTGCTCCCAAAGATCCTCAGAAAGGATTTACTCATTAACGAAAGGATCTGAGACCTGTAGTTAGCTTGTTCTCATCTTAGGACCCTAAGCATCCTTTACCTTCCCCAACTGAAATGTCCTGAAGCTACACATGAGAACGTGAGACTATAAAACTTCCACACTTGTCTACTCCCTTATCTGGGACTACTCCCAGACAAGAAGAGCCTGGTAGGGTTCTCAGGGGAGAGTTGTCAGAAGGCCCAAACTGTCTCCTTGGATATAAGCATCAAAGGAATGAGATTAATCTTATTCATCAATAACCCTTGGCAGTGATGGCTGTTCTGCCCCCTCTGTTCCCCGCTGTCACACCTTATTCGTGCCTCACTTTAGTGCCTGCCATGTTGATTGTAGCTTTCTGTTCATATAAACTGTACTCCCCTATGGACTGTGAGCACACAATAGATTTCCAGTCACTGGTTATTGACTGAGCATTGGTGTCGTCGATAGGAAAATATTTCTGACTCTAATTATATTTACCAGCTCTGCTAATTTTGATATAATGAGCTTTACAGGCTGACTCCATGTTGTACTGAAAGTTCTCTTACTAGTATGATGTGGCTTTCAATGTGTCCAGGCAAATTTCACATTCTAGTGTCATCGGACTTGGTAAGCAACGTGTGTTTCCGCAGGCTGTGACCTTTTACTATAGTGTTTGCATGGACCTTGTCTTGTTGTCATATTCTAGGTGCTTGTTTCCAGACTAAAAATCCATATTTGGTAGTAATCCCTTCGATGGGTCATTTTAGTTACCCTTCTTGAGACTTGCTCTGTTAGGATTTTCTCGAGGTTTGATGGTGCGTTGTGCATCTATGATGCACTAGAAACAGTAAATCTTGGCATGATACTACCAATTTTGAGAGGCCGTGGGTATATACTGTCTATCAATATGCTTTGGCAGGGCCCATTTTGTTCAGGGCAGCGATACAGCTAATGCAGTAGTTGACTTTCTTTGCTCCTTTGTATGGAGAGGTGACCATCTGATACAGTTCTGGCCAATGATGATATCACTGGAAGTCTCTGGAAGACAGTGTCCCTTCCCGAAGAAAAAGCCAAAGTCTCTTTAAGAGAGAGCCTTGTGTTCTTCCCGGATTCAAGATGTTAGATCTGAAGCTGCAACTGCCATCTTAAGACTTTGAGGCCACAAGCACAAAGGTCACCTTCTGTGTGGGGGGTATGGAAGAGCCAGGGGGGGTGGGGGTGGGACACGGAGACGCGTGGCTTCCAATGGCATCGCCGAGCCACGGCCTAACCTCACACCTCTTTTTATGAGACCAAACCACACTGCACTGTTGCTTTCAGCTGAAACGTAATCACAATGAATACACAAGGTAATGGGGAAAAATAATTAAATATATACAAAAACCAATTCTACGGTTCCCTGAAATATACTTGTAAAATTAAAGGGCAAGAGCTGAAAAACATTCACCCACTTCCCAGCCAAGAGGAAAAGAACTGCTTCATAATGCTTCTAATATCCTCAAGTAGATCTGACTTAAAACACATTCAACTCCCCCGCCCCATGCACACTGGAAGGGTACATGAGTCAGGGAAGAGATTCCGGAGTTGCCTGCATTGGAGTTTGATTTCCCAGTTGGATCAGCCTTTGAATTTCCTTTGAGACTAAGTGGACAATTTAGGAAAAGTGTACTTGAATGGAAGGTCTTCCAAAGGTCCTCAACCCCTTTCCCAACCACAGCAACACACCGGTGTTTCCATTAGCATAATGTGCGATAAATAACACACACCCCTGCTTTAGAAATTTTAAGATGCCTCGCTAGCTCAGAATCAAACGCGGATGCTGTTCTGATTTAACCGTTCTGTTTTCCCTCAGCTGGGCTTTACTCTCCCATTAAATGCTGATCAGGACAGAATGGCTCTTTGTGCGAATAATGACTGCTTCCCCAAAGCAACAGCACGTAACGCGCCTTGCGGAAGACATGGAAATTAGCATACGGTGTACGTGCACGCCTACACACTCACACAAGCCCACGTGCACATACACCATAGATAAATCTCGGGAGTTTTTGTGTCCACGGATGTCCACAAAGTGACAAATCTTTCTCCATACTGATGATCTCTGTTCTTACCCATGCCATTACATTCAATGCAGGTGTAAGCCATCTGCGTACTTATGAGTTGCTGCACATACATACCTGTACACCAAGTGATAACAGGCGAGTACACATTTCAAGTACACATGATACTCCTGATTTGTATGCACGTGTACCGACATCCTTAGGTATAGCGAGTGACCAGTCTTCCTCTACACTTATAATAACAGTGTGCACAGAGAGTGATATACTGTTAGATACTTTAGAAGAAGTTTTCTTTCCTTTTCGGAGGTGAGAGTATTTGTGCACACGCACGCACACACACACACACACACACACACACACGGTAAATCCAGATCTCAGACACTTCCTTTGGTCCGTTTGCTACAGTCCAAAGTAGTGCCATAAGGTGATTAGAACATTAGCCAAGCTGAAACCTTCAGGCTGTGCACACCGCTGTTTCCAAATCTGTTCTTTCATGTGACGTGCCAGTTGAGATTACTTCTACAACACGGTCAGAACCAACCTGGGTGGATTTATAATGTCTCGCACTGCTACCGGCGTATTTTGGAGAGTCATCTAGAGACAGCAGCTAATTCTCTTTAGGTTGCAGGGACTGCTGATTATGCTTGCCAAGAAGCTTCTGAGGGCACGTATCTAAATAGGAAGGCTGCAGGCCACGGAGCGTGCCTGACGTCACCAGCGCGGTGTGCAAAGGAAGCTCGCGGCAAGGTGTGTGCGGGGGCCTCCTGTCTCAGTAGTACATGGCTCCTAACTAGCATCTCTCCCTGTTCCCTGGGTGTAATGGTAGCTGACTACTTCCGCTCATTACCCCATGCGGAAGCCCCCTGCTGACTGGGGAGAGGAGCCAGTAATGTAGAGCTGTACTCGGTCAGCACGGCTGTGATGATTATCAATCACACCCCGAGTACCCAGAATGCACCAGGTGCCGTAAGCACTAGAAGGTCAACGGCTACTGTTTTCAGGGAGTTACATGGCTCCTTCCCTGGTCCCGCTGCCTCGATTAGACCCTGCTGTCTCCCTCCATTCCTTCATTCTTTTGACCTTTCCCATAGTCTGTCCTGTTACAGGGGGACGACAGGAACGGCACGCGCTCTGCCTTTCTTGACGGCCTCCACTGTGGTTTTGCTTGATAACTGTACTCTCCTCTTCATTCTGTGGCTCTCACTGAGCCTGCCCCATGGGTTGTTCTCTCAGCTGCCAGTCTGATCACCACCCTGCCTGTCCCTTCCTCCCCAGGGCTGTAAATTTACAAGGCGGGGCAGGGGTGGTGGCTATTTAAGTGCTATTTTGTTTTCCAGCCACTCTATTCTTCATATTCTAAAAGCTCACGCATCTTTTTCGGAAAAAAAAAATCCTCTTAATAGCGATAAGTAATCACATGCACAAACAGATTGGTATGCACGCACATACACAATACAGATTTAGAATTTCAGGAGAGTGCATGGCTTTTATTTGGGGGTGATACTGAGATCTTTATTTTGCAAGCACCCATTATCCCCTACCTGCCCTTATTATGCTATTTGTAAGAAGAACCAGCAAGAATCATGGGTTCTACTTGCCAGCAAGTAGTAGGAGATGAATCACTGCAAAGATGGCTACAAAAAAAAAAAAAAAAAAAGAGAGAAAGAAAAAGGAAAGAAAGAAAAGAAAAAGAAAGAAAGAAAAACAGAAAAAGCATGGGAAAGCGTAGGTGGGTAGCACTGTAACTCACAGGGGTGATTAACACCGGTTTTTCCACACTGCATTTGGTTTAGGGGGCGAGGAAGGGGTACCGACTTTCTGATTACTACTCAAAAATGCTCAAATTCTGACAAAATTCCGGCTACGTTTGCTGCCAAACCTACTCGTATCTTATGTTATTACCTCCTCACTGAGTCTGGCTCACAGTATCGGCTTTGCTCTGCATAAAGCTGTTCGGAGCTATAAGTTAGGAGCTCTCACTGCGTTTAATCAGCGCCTGGATTTTCCATAACTTACTGATATTTGGCCAGCTCAGTTTTTGGCGTACGCAGAAAGTCCTTGATGTCCATAAGGAGAATGACAACTTAACAAATCAGTAGCTTTTGGGTACTTATGGAAGGGTTGAGAACAAGCCAGCTGCTTCCTCTATTGGAGGTGATGCATGGTTAATTTATTTATTTTAGCATACAGTACGCAGATGCGGGCTGGGCTGTTAATTTTGCTTTGCTACCAAGAGTTACAAGGTATCAGCCATCGGCTGATTTATTTGAAATCCTCCCTGGAACGCCTCAGAATCTTAATTGTTTCCTGAATTTCTGCAACAGAAGAGGAATTGATGTCACTGGAAAATGCCCCGGGTCCCTGCTGACGGCAACTAACTCCCAGTGACTGATTTCCAATTGATACAGATGAGGCCTGAGAGGTGGTGCACACAGATCCACCCACGTGAGCCCAGCAGCCCAGTAATGACTAACAGAGATGGTGGGAGAGACCGAACATTTCTTTCCAACAACTCATCAAGTACACCATTCTTCTCAACAGATGTAACTGTCGGGGCCCAACATAGATGCTGGCAGAAACAGACGGTGCCGGGGGGCAGCTCTCTGTTCCCTGCTCCCTGGGATGGGCTCTGCAAGATGGGGAAAAAGGCTTGTGTGTGCACTGTGCAGGGGGGTGGGACAGGGCTGTGTTTTCCAGCAGCAGGTAAAATCCATTTGTCACACCAGCTCCAACCGGGTTTTCAGCACAGAAGTTAATATCTGAAACCAATGAGGCATTCTGTCCCACCGCTGCAGGGGAGCGGGGGGAAGCCTCTCACTAACTGTGTCCTCTGAGAGGAGGGAGGGGCAGAAGAAAGGAAGGGGGTGGTGGGTCAGGGAGGCAGAGGGAGGTCTGGCAAGGGAGGGAGGCAGATGAAAACGTAGGCTAGGCTTGCAGGGGCTTGAAAGGCTTTGCTTTTTAATATTTCTTTAAAAACAAGATGGCAGGCGGAGAAGGGGGAAGGGAGAACATGAAAACCGTGCTTTCTCTTAAGTGCCTTCAGGGGAAGAACTGCCACTGTCACCAGGCCACTGCCACCGCCACTATCGCCACAAAAATCATCAACACCCCCCCACCTCCAAAAAAAAAAAAAAAAGAGAGCTCCAGGAGAAAAACAAGTGTTTTCTTTTTCCGTTCTTCACAGAGCCTCAGCGATCGCATAAAAGCAGCCTCTGCATATTCACTGGGTCTGAAATATGAATACGCACAACAGCAATAAATTTCCATTGCCTCCAACTTTGAACACTGACAAGGTATGTGGCACGGAGAGGATTTTTATGAGCAGGCCTTCAGCTGCCAGGATCCCACCTTCATAAAGAAGAGATTTTAGTCCATTCTGTCTATTTATTTTGTGTAGAGAAATCAAGGGCAATAAACCATGAAGAAATTCACTCTACCTTATTCCATTTCACACTTTTGTCAACCACGCTTTATCGAGTATCTGAATGAATTTTTAATATCATGCCACAAAATGCTTTGGTCTTCTATCATATGCTGGGACTCTATCAATCTGATAACACTTGGGAGTTCTGAGAGATACTCAGCACCGAAGGAAACAGCTTTAAAGTTTAGTCATTCTGATGGAATGTAAAAGCTTATATCAGTGACAGGTTGACAGAAAAAGCTGTTTTCCTTTCCATTTCACAGACTTCCACGTATGAACGCCATGAAACATGTCAGGACTTTCTCTGAGTCTATGAAGACAGAGATGGCATCTGCTCCCAGTGGGAAGCCCTTCTAACCAGTAATACTATAAAATTTCATGATTCTGAATTCTGACTGACATTCCAAAGGGCAGGGAGGAGGTGTTTACTATATTTTATAGAACAACATCAATTGCTTGTCTTAGCACATAAATATAGTTTTATGGTATACAATGCCACCTCAAGAATCTTTCCTCTCTCTCTCTCTTACTCTCTTGTCAAAAAAAAAAAATCACAATCCGTTTGTGTTAACCAAAGGAGTTTCTAATTTCCTGCTGTGGGTAGGAGGGAGCTTATGCTGGCCTCTTCCCTGAAATATATACATTTCTTGACTCCTTCAGGAAGCTACGGGCATAAAGGGAGAGGGTTTCTACTGGTCCCAAGCACAGTGTGTAGATCTAACATTGCAGCGGGACCTCGTGCCCAGCTTCCCATGGCACTGCTGCCCTCTGATTCCCTACAGGATTTGCATAGAAGCAGCGGTTACAGAAAACGCTCATGAAGCTCAGTTCAGGACTTTCTGTTACGGTGGTGGGTGGGTGTGGCTTTTTTCCCCACTCGTATATCACTGTCTCAGGTAGAAAAGGTGATATACCATGCTGCCTTGCACTACACCACGATGAAAAGTAGACCGCACACAACTGTTCATAAACATGCCAAAGGCTACCCGGGCCTCCCAACTGCTCTGCTTATCCTCAAAGCCCCATAATGAGGGACCTTCAGACTAAAATGCAGTGGGAACTATAGCCAAGTCATTCTAAGTGTTCAAATAATCCCTATGTCTATACCTGAACCACACATTAAAAAAAAAAAAATGTTTTGTAGACCCTGATTTGAAAAGGCAACCCGACATCCTTCTGAGTTCATGAATTATCCCCGCCCCCAACGGAGGAGTCAGAGTTAAGACTACAGAGGCTTTGGAACAAAAAGAACTAAATGAGTATTTCCTAGAAAAGTGTGAGCACTTCATCACCTGGAAGCCAGAGAGATATGGGAGGAATAAAGACCAGATAAGGGAGAAGCCAGGAAATGGAGGAAATTGGAATGCAAGCCAACCACCTCTACTGACAGTGCGCTGTGAGGAGGGAAGAAAAGATACGAAAGAAGGAAGACGAAGTCCCCCATGCATTTTCAAACCTTTTTTACATGTCCCAACGGGGGTGACAGAGCACCCAAGGGGGGGAAACTTCATGACTGGGAGTGAAAAAAAATGATATGTTACAGTGGTTGGGCCTTTGTCGGTTCCTTCCTGGAGAAGCGGAGAAGCCAACACGTAACACTCAGGCTCTCGTCTCCTCTTTAGACGTGACTCCAATGGATTACAGTCACCCCTCGAATACCCTTCACCCACAAAAGGGCGAGGATTCGGTGCCAGATGACGGTTTTTACACTTGGGGGCAGGAGAAGGTGAACACATCCGGAAAAATATAGGCCGGGATATGGAGGACCTGAGGGTGGTGCGGAAGAGACGGAGAGGGAGAGAGGGAGGGAGGGAGAAGGAGAGAGAGACAGAGAGAGGGAGGCAGAAAGTATGGAGATTAAGGATTAATGCAAATTCTTTTTCTGAAAAAAATACTACAACTGCTACCCATGTCACCAAGCTTTCTGGACTCGTTCCTGCTTCTTGTTTTTGAACCTGGGTGTGAAGATTTTCAAGCTTTTCCCAAGTAGTTCTTTAAGAATCAGGCCAGTAATCTGACATCTTTGATCTCCTTCCAAAACCTCTCTCTAAACACAAAGGTTGAACCAAAAGGACTGCAGTATCTACACAAACTTAAGAGGACCCACACCGTCCAGCGCATACATAAAGCTATAATGAATTTTGTATCAAAACATTCTGCCAAGCTTTCTTTCTTTATTCTTTTGTGGCTCTGCTCCGTTTCTTTGGGAAAGAAGCCCCCGTAGGGCGCCAGAGAGATGCCTCTATCCATCACCCTCTCTTCAGTCATTTCTTTTGTTGAGGGAGAGGGAGAGGGGGAAAATGGATGGGAGCCTTAAAACCCCAGAATTAGGGTGTCTTTGGGGTACTTTTACACTGAAGGCAGATCCTTGGCCACAGCGGGCAGTCAGACAGATGCCAGGCAGACATCTGACGATCTGATGCGAGAAAGGCCCCACTGTTTCCCAGTTTGTTTCAACATGATGTGCCAGGGGATGGCATTTACGTTAGTGATGTCCACCGAGAACAGCGGTGGGGCCCGGGGTGCGCGACGGGTGGGGGGGGACCCTGGCCAAGAGTCCTGACACAATTCCAAGTATTAACGCGGCTGGTCCGCTGCGTGTCTGCCTACGCCGCGGATGGCAAGAAACTGCAGAGCGCCGTTCCTGGTGCGGTGGAAATCCGCACATCCTGCGATCCTTTATTCATCTGTGATCATCTACCCCGCCCCAGGCAATGTTCTGGCAGTTCTGCAACTTCTGAGCAGGCGGCCCAATAAATGTTCTCTTGTAAATAAGGGGTTAGGGCACTTTTCCTGGGAAAGCCTGCTGCCCAAGCCCACCCAAAAAGTCCTATTCAGCAAATAAAATGCCTTGAAGGATAGAATTTATTACCCGTGCTATTTCAACTATACCTAAGCTCCGTCTAGCTGTAACATTTCTATGGGAAAAAGTACTTGAAATCCAAGGTAGGAATGCCAACGGGGAAAAAGTACTCTCTCCTCAGGTGCATCCAGGGCAGTCCATGAGTTTTCCAACTGATGACTGGGAAAAAAAAAAATCCCAGTGATCACTGTAATAGTTACCAATCATGGGGGATGTGCCAAATCCCCCAGACTACTCTCAGGAGGTAAATCTGATTTTCCTCCCTTTCCAATTCAAAGTGAGGCTCAGAAAGGTCAAAGAAATTGCCCGAGGTCATACAGTTAAGAAGTGAGTGCAGCCCAGACCCATCTCTGAGTGACTCTGCAAATGTTGCTCCTCATAGATGCAAGCCTTTCTCCCACTAATTATATAGCCTCCTTCTAGAAGAGGGGACATTAAAAAGCCCCTCTGGAAAAGCGTGCCACAGTCTCCATACCAGAACACTAGGTTCAATCCCCTCCCCAGTAACCCGGGAGCCTTGTAACCCTGATGTTTCAGTTTCCTTACTCGGAAAACGAGATAACTTCCAAGGCTGTTCTGAGATGAACTAGAATATTTTACACGTGGAGGCCCCCTTTCACAATGGACTGTGATGTGTCAGCCCCACAAAGTGCTTCCTGAGACACCCGCCCCTATTACACCCATGCAGCCATGGTCACAGCTGAGTCCTGCCCATGTCAGGAGTGACTGGCCTTAAGGATGACCCCCATCGAGAACCACCGCTTCCCAACAACATAAATAGCGTCTCTTCATAATTCACTAGCTCCTGCACTGATACAGACGTCCTTCCTCTCCACTGTGGCTCATTCAACTGGTTTGCTTGTTGTTAAGATGTGCCAATTGCTGGGCACCCTGGAGGTACCTCCAAAACACAACATCCCATTTTCACAGCGTGAGATCACACAATACAGGCAGAATGTCTGGAACTTTGTGTGGGGGGGGCGAGGACCCCAAAATACTATAATGATTTATAATACCTTCTATTTCACTGCACCAGGCCAAAAATGCATACGGAAGGGTTAGGAGTCGAGCGGAAACCTGGGAGGGAGGATGGTGTCACAGTAAAACCCTGTCAGTCTCTTTGGTGTATCAGCTCCAAGACACCAGATTTGAGAAAGGAAACTTTAAAACGTGTTGCTTCTTCGGAGCATTGACCCCTTTACGTGAATATGCCACATACGCCTGGGGGCCAGAATGGTGTGGGTAGGATGGCTGGAGAAGCCAGTGCTCCGCCCTCCTGCCTGCAAGAGGTCTTTCCTCGCCTTTGCCCCTCGCCTTGGCTTTGAGCTCTCCAAGGTGTGGGTAGAGAGCACCTCCTTGCCCTCTCCAGCCGGCTCCTGCCCGGCTGCGTGTGGTCACTACAAGGAAGCATTCTTGCTGGACCCCTTTCCTCTCCTCTCTCCTCTGTCCCCTGGTGACCTCCGTGGCATGGCTTCTCCCACGACCTCTACCCTACCTCCTGCTCCCCAGGTCCAGACCCACATCTCCACACTGACAGAGGTACCCCACGTCCTGCCATGGGCTCCAGCCCTGTCCTTCCGAACTCAGCTCCCGCTGCCGCTCGCCAACTCCTGATCTGCCATTTTTCACGGACACAGAGACACAAGTAGAGAGACCACTTGGAGATTTCTTCCCTCAAACTACACATGCATGCCCCCCCAGGAGGTACCGGTTTGCTCCCTCCCTGCCTGTGCCTTAGGGGGCTGGTGGGAGGGAGGAAGGTGTGCGAGGTGAGGACAGAAGGGGGAGAGCAGGTGTGTGTCATCTGAATAAGGTCCCCAAGGGGATTCCGTTGCCTCTCCCCTCACACCTTGGAGAGCTGCTTCTCTAAACTTTGGTGGTATCTGTTAAGTCCCATTTCTCTCTCACATTCCTCATCAAATTGGTTACCCAGTCCTTGCTGACTGCCTCTCAAAAATACCTCCCATATCTGATTCTTCCTTTCCATTCCCACAGCCCCCAACCTCATTATCTCCTGCCGGGATTGTTGTTGCAATTGCTTGCGAGCAGGTCTCTGAACCTCCAGGCTCTCTCAGCTCCAATCCATCTTGCACAGTGCTGCCAGATTAACCTTCTAAAGCAGTGGTTTCTAAACTTTGGCGTGCATTAGAATCACCTGGGGAGCTTGTTAAAAATACAGATGTCTTGACCCCAACCTATAGATTAGGATTGAGCAGGTCTGGGCGGGGCCCAAGGTATATGTATTTTTTAACAAGCTCCCAGGTGACTCTGATGCAGCTGAGGCCTGAGGATCTCTGGCACATCTCTCTCACCACGGTGCTCCCTTCAAGAAAAAAAAAAGTTTCAGTGGCTCCCACTGCCTACCAATGTGCCACAGTCTGCATGGTTCTTGGCATGGTCATTCACTGGTCTACTTTCCAGCCTCTCCTCCTACTCTGCCTCAGTACGAACCCTCTGCTGAATCCTGACGGCTCCTACCTTTCCACGCGTGTGTCCTTGCTGTCTCCTGTGCCTTAGATGTTCTGTCCTCCATCAAACCCTGTGATAGGCTGGAGTTGGGGGCCTTTGGGGGCAGAAGGATCACATGATTGGGTATAATGCACCATCCTTGGTGGTGAGGATCCAAACCACACAGGACACCTACACTTCGTGACAGCCTCATACACGTTCAATCACTTATTCCTCAAGATGACCCGAGGCGGTACTAACTTACCCAAGGTTGTTTGACAACGCAGAGAGAGAGCTGCTGGTATTCAAACCCAGGCTCATCAGAGTCTAAATACAGGGCCCTTTCAACTATATCGTATTAGCTCTCATTGTTTAAAGATGATGCAAGGATCCACCCTTTGTCACGGTTGCTCCCCAACTGTGAAGATGAATCCGTGGTGGGTTCCTCACATGGTAGGTCTTGCGGCCAAAAGCTCATTTGCCCACTGGATGCTGAAGGTTAGAAATGCTGTTTATAGGAATAAAAGAGGATTCTAGAAGCTCTCTCTAATCAACTTCCATTTGGCTTATTCCCTGGAGGAACCAATTCTTTCCGTTATGCTCTCCTATAGCTTCTGGAATGCACCACAACATACTGAGTCTTCATCTCTGATTGGCAAATATCTAGTCTGCCCACTACAGCTGGGCCGTATGCTTACCAGCACTCAGCTGCTGTCGATCCCAAGTCTGTGTGTGTTAGTTTTGCTGGGTACTGCAATTCTATAGTTTAATTAGCTATTATCTGCACTGATGAAACAGGAATATGGAAAGAAAATTGGTGCTTCTCCAAAACCCAAGAAGAATGCTTGAGAAACACCCACTAAAGGCAGAAGACTTAAAGACGGACTGCTATTCACTCAGCAGTTACGGTGAGCAAAACAACTGTGAAGGGTTGGTAAGAGAAAACAAGCCCTTAAAGCTGGAAGGACTCCACACTTCACAAATGTCTCAGGTCTCCCTCTACTTGACTGAAATGGGAGACTGCAAAGGGGGTGCTGGGGAGGTGAATCATGCAAGAGAGACGGAGAACTCCAATAAACAAACCTATAAGCAAACAAAAGGCCTTGGCCATCTGTACAGAATGGCCTACAATTGAAAACCAATGTAATTCACCACAATTTAACAAACCAAAGAACTGTATGATCGTCTCTGAAAAGCCTAAAGCTAGCAAAATACTCATGGTGAAAGACGGGATGCTTTTAGCCTAAGATCGGGAACAAGACAGGAATGGCCACTCACTTCTATTCAACACTGTTTCGCAGGCTCTAACAGTACAATCAGCCAGCAAAAGGAAGAACGGCATCCAGATTAGAAAGAAAGAGGCAAAGTGTCTGTATTTGTAGATATAATAACCATCTTTGTAGAAAAATCAAATGGAATCCATACAACAGCTACTAGAACTAGTAAAAATGAGTTTAGCATAACTGCAGAATATACAATTACACATTATATCGTAATTGTTATACATAACTGCAAATCAATATACAAAATCAATTGTACTAATCAATTGTAATAGCAACAATCAGAAACTGAATTGAAACTTGAAAATTTTATCATTTACAATAGCACCAGAAAATATGAAATATCTCGAGATAATTCTGACAAAAGATGTGAAAGACCTGTTCACTGAAAAATATAAAGTGTTGCTAAGAGAAATTAAAGAAAACCTAAATAAATGGAAAAATACTTTATTTATGGGCTAGTACATGAACCAACGTGGATAAATCTCTCATTATGCAGAATGAAAGAAGACAAAAAAAAACCATACTAGATGATTACAGTTCTAGAATTCTCTAAGCAAATAAAGTAATCTGCAGGGACAATAAATGCACATCAGTGGTTTTGGTGGGGAGGGACGGGCATGAAGCAGGAGGAAGGGACCACAAAGTGGCACAAGGAAACTTTGGGGTGACATATAGGCTCATTATTTTGATTGCAGTGATGGTATCACGGGTGGATATATCAAAACTTACCAAACTGTGCACTTCAAATATGTGCAGTTTATTGCATGTTGGTTACACCACAAGAAAGCTGTCTTTAAAAAATCAAATGTTGGGTCGCCTGGGTGGCCCAGTTGGTTAAGCGTCCAAGTCAATATCCGTTCAGGTCATGATCTCATGGTTGTGAAATCAATCCATGCTAAGCATGGAGCCTTCTTGGGATTTTCTCTCTCCCTCTCTCCCTCCGCCCCTACCCTGCTCACACTCACTCTCTCTCTCTCCCCCAAAACATATAAACAAACATTTAAAAATAAATAAATAAGAAATAACAAATCAAATGTCGACAGCATACAAATGGCTTTCTCAATTACCTAAGTATACATACTTCAGTGGGTCAGAGGGCTCCTCCCATTTGTGTAACATAAATACTCCTGAAAGCAAACAGCCATCATTTAGAGCTAAAACAAACCTTGGAATTTTCTAATATGATGTACAGATTAAAACCATTGAAGTTGAAGAGAACTGAGTGAGGTTCCTGGGTCCAAACGGCTAGTCGAAGGGTAGAGTGGGGTATACATTCCCAGCTACTCTGAACTCAGAAGACTCCTTAAACCTATAATCTATGTTCATCTACAAAGTTGCCAAACACTGATGATTCTGGAAACATTCCTCAATTACAAAGCTGTTAACTGAAATTCCACCTCTGTTAAGGACGTGGCAGCTGGCTGTTGGGACCACTATAAGCTGTAAGCGCGTCCATGAGAGCAGGGGAGCAAATCTTTACATACTCAGCTCAATCTCACACTCTGGTCCACAAACGTAAGATCCATCAGTTTCTTTCCTTTACTAGTAAGATAACCTCCTCATGATGATAATGATTCTGATTAATTCTCAAAATGGGTAGAGAAGCTGGCAAGAAGGAAGGAATGGAGCACAGGCTTTGACGATACACAAGCTTTCGGATGATCTCAGCTTTTATATTTTCATTTAAGACCAGAGTGAATTTGGGCTAGGAAAACCACTCTGAACCTACTCGTCTCTGTAAAATGAGATAATCCTATTTTATATAGGGTTAGGGGGGAGGACTAAATGAAAGCATACATAAAGCGTCCAATCAATGCCCAGTATGTAGTACATATGTTCAGCCACTGGAAGCTACTATAATGAGGGCAACAATGTGAGGTTTTGGAACAGTGATTATCTTGTGATTATTGTAACTCCTTTGTCAGCCTTCACTGCATCAGAACTAGATATCCACTCTCTTTCCTGTGGTCCTTGCCATACCTTCCCCACCACAAGGGTCAGTTTCCTCCATGCTACTGGGAATCTCTGGTCTAATGGGCCACAGATATTGGTGGGAGTGTGTCTTTTCCCTAAGAACCTGAGAACACAGTTTATCCCACCCACCTCCTTTCTGCTGAGATCAAATCCTCCCAAGGACAAAGACAGAGTATACAGGACTATGGTCGGCAAAATTCAAATGACCGACATCACGTATGAGACCCAGGAACAGTTTAGTTTATTTGTGAACAGCCTGGGCATTCAAGTCCAAACGCGTGGACTCCAGTCTTGGCTCCACCAAGGTACATAACCTGTCATTCGTCAGTCTCCCCATCTGGGACGGGGGCACTTCTTCAAAAGGCTGCTGTTAGAATGCCATGAAACCATGCACAGCCCCTTGGCACATGGAAAACTCAAAAGAAGAAACGGCATGGACACTGATTCTTAGGGAAAAACGACAGTGAAGAGGTGTGGTCTTACTTTTTCATTATTAATTGACAGCACATGGAACATATACACACGCGTGCGTGCGTGCACACAGACACCCATGTAAGGGGAGTTCTCGAGGGAATAGAAAACAGCCCTCCTTTTCAAAGCAAATGGTAAAACCTCCAGGGAGACAGGTATCAAGCAATAACCACCCGCAGGGCTGTTCGTGAGGCAGCTTTAAAAGAGGTAACTCCCGTGGAAGCCAAAAGGAATAGAACGGGTTCTCAGCCCTTGTTTTTTCTTTGCCGAAAAGATGTCAAGGTGAGTGCAGAAAACGTGCCAAGCTGCTGCTTGCCATGAGGAGTCAGTGCTAACCGTCTGTCTGTTTTGATAAAAGACAGCCGGGGCACAAGAACGAGGGAGAAAGGGAAGAGGAAAAAAGACAACTTGGATGCTCAATGGTGGGCTTTGAAAGGAGACAGGTATTCAGCGCAGAAGTCAGGCGGTGGACCCCACGTTACAGAAACCAAATTATTTCCAAAGCAGAACAGTATTAGTTGCATGCTTTGGCACCAGCGACCAGTTAAGGGGAGGAAGCGGAGGAAGAGCATAGAGTCCCTCGTTCATGACCAACCTGTGCTACCCTCTCCACGACCACAGAGACCGGTGTCAGCAGAAAGGTGCTCGTGTGACAACCTCCCAGGGCTAACGGGGGGCCACGAGAAGGAGGGCACGCGGGCTCAGAAACCCTGCTCATCAGCTGGGCTGTCTTCTGTGACCCCGGCAAGCTCCAGTGAAATATTGTGTTCCCGCTTCTGAACAAACCAGCCCGAGAGGCAGATGGGCGCGGAGGGCCCTCTGCGAAATCTGGCGCTCTGGTGAGTACTGCTGGCATGCCCAACACCCTCTTCCTCTCTTCCGAGCCAGCACACACGCGCCGGGGAATCTCCTGAAAACAAGTTCCCAAGGAAGACATATGGTGCTTACTTGCGAAGAAAGACTGCTAACAAGACAAACTGAGAAGGAATGGGGGGAAAAGCTGAGTGAGGTTTTCAGTCCCACGAGGAGGTGAGATTCGGGCTGGAGGACGTGCACGGGGCTGCTGTGCCGATGCGCGCCCCAGACGGAGGAGCCGGGAGCCCAGAGCCCCAGACAAAGAGCTCCGGCCTCTTGGGGCCCACTCCCCTACCCCCTACCGGCAGGCCTGGAAGTCAACACGACCCCTCCTGTCAGGCGTGACCGCTTGCAGCAGGCACCTGGGGGCTCTCTGAGGTCTCACATCCTCAGGGGTAAGGAAGGCCCCCCCGGAGAAAACCGAAGCTCATCTCCTTGAGAAGAAACACCTTCTCCAGGGCTCCCGATTCTCCAGGAATACAGACCCTTTTCTAATCCCACTAGGGAACAGGAAACTGAAAACCCCACACTGCCGAGTGTATTGAGGGGGCCAATGGCTTCTGGAGATTTATGGAAGATGGTGGGATGTCAACACAAGAGCCGTACCAATGGCACACTGAATCTTATCTTAAGGACCTGCTATAGTTAGCAGGCGGAGGCAGGCTGAGTATGCATCAGTTGGTTTTCAAAATATGTTATTTACAATACGCAGCAGATGTTCTTTGAATTCTAATGTGAAAATACAGGCTTTTTATTTTTTACTGACAGACTAAGAAGTACACTTAATATAATAATCTTGCAAAGTCCAAAGATTACCTCACAGTTTGGAAAATACTACGTTGAGTCATTAGTCCCATTACTCAGTATTTTCAAAACTCACCAGATAAATATGGTACACTGAGACTTCCTGGTAATGACCTTCTATTTTTTGCAAGGAAGAACACAGCAAGGCTTCCCAGAAGCCTCAATTAAATCTGGAAAATGTTTCTAAAATATTCTCAAGCATAACACATGCACACATACTGAAATGTTTCAGGAGAACTTTGCTCACGGATGAGTTTCTGCTGTCACTCACTCTTTAAAAAAACTTCTTGAGTGCCTCCAACGGGCTTGGAAATACTCCAGGCTGAGGGAATACAAAGATGAGCAAGAAACATGTTGTGCCCTCAAGGAGCCTCCTGTCTACCGGAGGAAGAATTAAGTAAACAGTTACAAAGCTAAGGGGATACGCTTTATACCACGGCTCACAGCATGCCGGGGGGGGCACCTGACCAGTTTGGAAGACGGTCAGGCAATTCATCAAGTCCTGGGTCAGTGAGAATTTCCCAGAGGAAGGCTCACCGGAGAAGTCGGGAAGTTCTGAGCAGGATCCTACGTGGTTCGGAGGGAAGAGGTATCCACTGGGGGTCCCGCAGGAGCAGGCCAGGGAGGGAAGGGGGATGGGGGTGAGGGCAGGAGAAGATCCAAGAGGTGGGAAGAGAAGAACCAGAAAGGAACCTGGACTCTGGAGACCAACAGGCCCTCTCATGCTTCCCGCCTCGGGCAATCTGCTGCTACCATTTCTCCCCTCAGAAGAAAACAGGGACAATTCACGTCTGTTGTAGAGGGAGAAGACACGGAAATGGTGGGCACACGGCAGGTGTTCAGAACGTACTCATTTGTTTCCTTCCTCGGCACTCTCAAAGATCTGCAAAGGCAGGCTTCTCTGACTCACGTCACTCGAAAGAGTAACTCATAGTTGGGGCTGACTAGGTTCTACAGATTGTTGGCACGTCATCTGAACGTAACGGGGCGGTTCATTCATTCCAAATTAACACCAGCATGCCTGGAACATCCAAAGCAGTGTGAGGCACTCGGGCCGGATTCTGGGCACACGGAGCTGCCCTCAATATTCTTACCGTATGATGTGGGAAAGAGACAAGCAAATACAAACATCATGGGTGCTGATATGATGACAGAGGACTCTTTCTACATCAGTGGTTCTCAGCCTTGGCTGCAAATTTCAGTAACTGGGGAGCTTGTGAGGTGCGATTGATACTTAGACCCCACCCCTCCCAGTTTGGTCATTCGTGGTCCATGCATATGGGACTTAAGGGTGGCTTGGGTGATTGCAGACAAGGTTGAGAACCAGTGTGTAGAGTATGATTTTAGAGCTACTAGCACAGGTATAGTGGTTCTCAAATTCTGGAGTATACAGGAATCACCTGGAGGCCCAGGCTCCTTCAAAGAGGACAGGGCCTGGCCTTTGTACATTTACAAGTGTCCTAAGGAGTTCTGAGTCACAGAGAAGTTTGAGAGACATGGTTCCAATACAGCCTGACGACACGGTACAGAACACGAAAAAAGCTGTGGCTTTTTCAAGATAGGTTAGAGGTGGGAGGGGTTCCCTGAATCTTTCCAGCTTCACATCTCTTCTTTGTGGGCCCCTCCTTGGCACAGCAGCAGAATTATGGCTCATGTGTCCATGCTGCACAGAATGCCTGCATCTTAAAGCATCTTCTCACTTTGGGAATTATAACACAAGTCCCTCCAGAAGTGCTGTTTTCTCACAGATTGTCAGATTTTATTCTCAAAGCAACAGTAGGTCACTTAGAGCAGCAGTCACAACTCTTCCTTTACAGATGAGGAAACCGAGGCCCAGAGACTTAGCCAAAGCCTCATGTTCGAGAGAAAACAGAGCTAGGACTAGAGCCAAGGTTTCCAAACTTCTAGATCTGATGTTCTTTTCAATATACCAGTGTTTCTTAAAGTGTAGTCCTAAGGCCAGCAGCACCAACATCTGGAAACGTGTCCAAAAACAAAAGCAAATTCTTGGGCCCCAACCCAGATCCACTGAATCAGAAACTCTTGGGGTGGGGCCTAGCATGAGTTTTAACAAGCCTTCCCAGGGATTCTGATATAGCGTTGCTTTTTATCATGCTGCGTCTTGAAGTACACCTTTTGCATCCAACTCTAAAGCTACTGGTATTTCCATCGATACAATGAAATATTCTACTCTTTAGTGCGCTAGTGAGTTATAGGAACCCTGGAAGGTAAGGGGAAAATTTGTGGGCTGTGTGGACTCTTGAATGAATCCATAAAGCAACGAGAAAGCGCGTGTCCTCTTTTAGCCCTAATTCCCTCGAGAAAGATTAGGTGGCTATGGCTGAGATGTAGCACCATCTAAAATATGCATGTCTGTGTCTGCATTCTCCCAGATAGGTTTCAGAAAAATTCCCTTCATTTTCAGGCAGTGAAGACTTGATGAATAATTCTAGTCTTTCAACATTGCACCCATAATTTTTTTGCACTGAAAAGTTACTGTGAAATAGAAAATGAAGTCTTTCACTGGTACCAGCCAAACCTACAAAGTGGCTCCTTTATGATGAATTCATGAAAAATTTAATGTTATGAGAGAGAGGAGGGTATTTACAGTATCTGAGCTTAGCAAAGTGGAACAGGGAGCCAACGTATGATTTCTTTTTGGCTCCCAAGGCACATGGCACACAAAATGTTTCTGTAAAGAAAAAAAAAGGCAGATCTGGTTCTGAGTTCAGTGAAATATCATGATTTCCATTTGGCTGTGTCGCAGTAGTTGCCTTTTTAGGCAACTTCCCATTTCAAGGAAAAGTTTGGAGCTCATTAGAGTCACCAACGTCCTTCCAACAGAACATGCCATTCTGAGAGATCGTTGGGCTTGCTCGCCATGTCCGTAACACCAGACAGGTGCCTGGAGTTGCCAGACTGGGCCAGCTACATGTGATGATGGCATCTGTGAAATTTTCTGCATATTTCATTTTTTTTCCCCCTGGGTTGGCAACTGTAGGCACTGAAGGACTGGGTGAAAATATGTTCTTTTATATTTCCACCTGCAGGCGGTCCACTGAGAGAATGGCTAGGAGAAGGTGAGGTCTGCATTCTGCGAAAGGTTTAAGACCCGGACAGTACGTCATCTCACACCAGAGCTATATCTGCTTCAGGTTACGTTTTAAAGAAAGACAGAAATCGAAACTTGGATTATTGAGTAGAGTACCACGGTCCCAACCTAAAAAGGAATCACAGAATTGCAGACTCAGAAGGGACCTTGGTCGTCTTGCACCTTTTGAGTGGCTCATTTCAACAGAATGTCCTACACCTGGTTGGCCGGGTTGCCCTACCTGAGCTCCACCTGAACGATGAAAGTAGTAAATACCACCTTGGAGTGGATCTGATAAACAATGTTTTTCCTTAATTTAGCTTGAATCACCTGTACATTTTCTATCCTCTGAGGAAATAAAGAATAATAATAATTAAAAAAAACCCCCAAGATGTAGTTCCTTCACGCGACAGCTCTTTGAATAAAGACAGCCAACGTGTCCCTTTGTCCAGGCTCTGCCACTGTCTAATAAGCTAACATTGGTTAAGTCATTAAAACTCACCAGACCGCATTTCCCTCATTTATGAGCTGATGAATGTGAGAATCGCCAGCCTTCCGTAACCTTACATGGCTATATAGAGGATCAGGTAAAATGCAAAAGTCCTTTCAAATGGTATAAAACATTATGCAGATACAAGACAAGTCAATGAAGATGCTGGCAGGTTTGCTACAATTCTCTCGTTTCCTTCATCCAAGCCTTGTGCTTGGATTGACTGAAAACAATAACAGGCCAAAATGACAGAGAACTCTCCTGACACTGACACGAAGACTGTCGTGAACAAGTTTAGCTTTTTACCTCTTCTACATATTACACAGGCTAAAAGTTTCACTCACTCAAGAAATACTTATCCATAATACTCTATATTTAAAACACTCTACCAGCTGGTACAGGAGTTATAACAATGAAAAGGCAGGCCTTCTACCTTTGGGGGAGCAGATAAGACAGGCACATAAATAATTGGAATATGAGACAAAGAGCCACAAGTCCTTCCCCCTCCCCCAACACACACAATTCTGGAAATCCAAAAGAGAGAGAAATCCTATTCTAAGACTTCACGGAGGAGAAGGGATTTGAAGGATCTGAGAATTTCAACACACAAGATCATGCTGGCAGAAATAAAGGATGTCATTTTGGATGAAAGGCACAGGATAAGCAGGGGTCTGGAATAACAGGTTGTAGAGGCGGAAGACAAAGATGACCAGGGTTTTGCTTGGGCTAGAACACAGGGAGGGAGGAAGAGTACAGAATGGGTCTGAAGGGAAGACAAGGTTCAGGTTGTAGAAGGCCTTACAAGTTAGGTGAAGGAGTACAGGATGTATTCAGTAGGGTTAAGGAGCCTGGAAGGCTGCCTAAGGAAATGGCATACTCACATTCATTTGGAAGGAGGACTGATGTCTGGCAGCCATGCGTAAGACGGAATGAGCAGAGTCGGAATGGGGCCTGGTGACAGTCCAGGTACGAGAAACAAAGGCCTGGCTTTGGACAACGGCATGAAGAAGTAGGACAACAGATGAAGAAGTACAGCCCAGACAGAACAAAAGGGCGTTACATACACGATGGCTGTCAGCCATGGCAACCAAGGAGTTGAAAGAAAGAACTAAGTCAAATTTTCAACCCTGGGTCACTCTATGGCCAGAATTAGGGAAAGCACGAGAGCCTGCCAGGGTGTGAGTTCTGTTTTGAGCAATGAGTCTATGAAGCTGGCAGGACATCCAAGTGGTGAAGATAGTTTTGGAAGTTATCCACATAGTTAGGAGCCAGATGGTGTTATGAGACTGGAAAGAGAGAAAATAAAGAGACAGATAAAAGAGGGGGCATCCATATTTAGGAAGGCATGGAGCAATGGAGCCCAAGGTAGAAGGAGAATGTGGAGTATCATGGAAACCAGAAGAAAAAGAGGGTTTCAAGACGGAGGGATGGCCAACAGGGTTCTGTGTGACCTAAAGGTCACGGGGAAAGGGACCAGGGAAGTTACCAGGCTTGGCAAATACGATGACGCCATGAACCACAAAGAGAAATTTCAGCAAACTAATAAAGGTAGATTCACGAGTGCAAGAAGTTAGGCGGGAGCGGGTGGGAAAAGAAGTACCAACCACGAGAACAAACTGTGCTTCCAAAAGACTTGACAGTGAAGGAAATGAGAATAGAACGGTACCTCAAGGGGCAGCAGGAGCCAAGCAATTTTTTAAAAGCATGAACTCTTGAGTCTTTCTGGAAGTTGAAGAACGGAAATGAAGAGAGTCAAAAGCCAGGTTCTGGAGGAGGAGGGAAGAAATGGAAGAGGGCACACAAATGGAGGTGCCCACCTTAGAGAAAGGAGTGGATACTTCCTTATTTAGGTGAATGGGAGGAGGAAATGGAAACACTGGTCAAATCCGAGGAGGGGCCTAGGAATATCGAGATCAGTCATCCTACAGATAAGTTGGAAGGGACTTGATAATGATGTTTGCATCTATAAAGAATTTGAGGGTTGGTGAAATGATAAGCGAGAGACAAAATAAAGAAGGGAACAGGAGTTATTATAGAAGCTAATGCAATTGAAGTCAGTAAAAGACACAAGTGAAATCTTTCTCAACATGTAACATGTCAGACCCAGGAACCCTCGCTGGAAGTTGGAAAATTTTTCTTTAGAGATATTTAAAAACATAACTGAATTCATGTCCAGTCAGCATATGATATTTCAGAGATTAAACATCTGGAAAAGGCAAATCCATACAGATTGAAAGTACATGAGTGGTTGTCAGGGGCTGGAGGCAGGAAGGCATGGGTATGGGGTTTCTTCTCGGTGTGATGAAAACGTTCTGGAATTAGACAGTGGTGTTGGTTGTGTGAGATACTAAATGTCTGCGAATATACTAACAATCAGTGAACTGTAGACGTTAAAAGGGTGAGCTTTATGCGATCGTATCTCGATAAAGCCTTTTTATTTAAAACAAATTAAGTCATTTAAAAACAAAAGATTATTTCAGAGGCAGACCTGTCAATAGATATGGAAATATACTAAATGATGTTTTCCTTACATCCCGAAAACCCTCTTGGTTTTCTTTCTTGCAAGGAGCTCTCAGGGCCCCTCAAAGCAGCTAAGACATCATGATTTATTTCAGGAAAATGCTCCGGGAAGGATGTACCAGTATTTGTCCCAGGCAGTAGTTAAGACTGAAGGAAATACTCAGATTCTCAAGTATTGTGTTCCTAACCAGTGCTCCCCTAACCAAAGTCCACGGACTGATTGGATCCAAACCGTGTGGAGAACATTTCAAAAGTACAAATGCCCAGGCCCCACGAAAGGTCTCCTAACCTACAGTGTCTGGAGACAGGGCACCGGAGTCTGTATTTGCATGAAACTTTCTATGTTGGCAAACTGCTGTGTCATCACCAACCACACTGTTGAGTAGAAGCATGAGCAAACAGCGTAACCAGCAGAATGGTGGCTGGGCCATTGTAGGGTGTGATCAGCCCACGTCTCTGATGGTCACCATGGTATGCCAGGCTCTCAGGCAACTGTTCTAAACACTGACTGCTACTGCTCATATTCCTAACCGTCTCCCCCTCGGTCTTTACAGTTTCAAAGGTCCTCGATCCCCTGAGGACATCTTCTAGTTTGCTTTAAGGAAATTAATTCTGTGGCAAGACAGAATGCAGATCCTCTAGCACGCAGACCAGGCTGTGCTAATACTGGCTGGGTTGTCTGGCAGAAATGACAACGAAATAATACAATATTGCCACCCAGTTTTAATTTAATTGGCAAGTCATACTCAAAGGCCAGAGTTGTGGTTTCTTGGAAATCAAGAAGATACAAGAAAAGTCAACAACGAATGAGCATCTTCCTTTCTTCATTCCTTCTGCATTTACCAGGAAACCAGCACTCTGCGAAGCCCAGATAAGGCATGACACCTGTCCACGAGGAGAACACAGCGCAGGGGGGGAAGTGGAAAGTGGCTGGTGCGTAAGTGCAGGGGCGTCAGTCTTGCGGGTGGTCTGCACCAAGAGAGTGTGGGGACACAGGCTGCGTGTCGGGAGGAAAACGCACACCACTCCGAAAGAAGACTGGCTTTATGACAACCTGAACCAAACACTTCCCCCTGCCGGGTCTCTGGAACTCAGGAAATGGTGTCGACTGTAACCAGGGCTGTGCCAATCTCTCCCGCCGCCTATCTGTGGAGCCGCACATCCACCTTTCCTGTGGGGAAGGACCCAGGCTGTGATATCCGGACCCTGTGTGCTCTGCCCAGGACCTGAACGATACCTCACTCTTCCCCTGCAGCCCACCGCGGAAATGAAGAGCTTCTCTTCATGAGAACAGCCAGGGATCTCTACTCAGAGGCCTATGTGTCCACTAGCCAACACCACAAGCAAGCTCTAGGTCCCTCTCAAGCTCATATTAGTAGGTGAAGGAGAGCGCCTCTGACATTCTCCAGTGACGGTCCCAGGAGCAGGTTTTTGCCAGCGGTGAGCACCAAGGCATAAAGGAAAGACCTCAAAGCTGAAGGCTCTTTTCCCTCCACAGACAGTCTCTTGGCACAGTCGGCCCCGTGCACAGCTGCCTGGAGCTGAGCTAGAATGGCAATCGTCGTCGCTCTGCGGTACGACAGGAGTGGTATTTTGCTGTAGGCCCAGCTTCTGTTAAGATGGCAGAAGGAGTGGCCTGTCATCCAGAATTACTTCTCAGATCCCAATTATATGTTTCAAAAATATCACCTATTAAGGCCCAGACACTTTGTTTGCTGGTTGCAGCCCTCTGAACAGGTTACCATGGATTTATGCTGGCATAATGGGCCCGCATGATGTATGTTCCCTGTCAGTGCTGAAACAACAGTCAGTGCGTCTGAGCAGGCCCACCTGCCAAGCAATATGTTCTCAATCCCTCAGGCAGAGCAGTGCATTGCTCGGCTAAGGAAATGTCCCCCCACTGAGCAAATGGCAGAGCCACGGAACACAGGCAACTGTGAGCGCATGCGCACAGAAGATCACAGACACACGGCAGGAGGGGCGATGGGGAGGGACAGTGAGGATGTTCCCGTCAAGCTTCACTTCACAGTGACAGGCAAACGATCTCACGGTTTTTCTTTCTTTCCTTTTTTTCTTTCTCTAATGAACTACCATAGGCTGCTAATCGCATACATCATTAACACAAGTGGCTGGAGGTTGGCTGTGGGATGGCTGGCAGATCGGTCGCCGAAGCCCAAAACGGGGAAGGGACGGGACTGAACGCTCAGGATCACGCGGAAGGGGCCTGTCTCGTGGTGCTTAGGTGTGCCGGTGGAGGACAAAGGCATAGTCTGATGGACCCCTCTTTGCAGGGAGGGGAGGCAGCACACCGCAGGTCACTAGAGAATGCAGCAGGTTCCCCGCACTGACTGATGGGAGAGCTCCCCACCACCCTGCTTCTGCTGGTCTCCCGGAGGTGCCCCTAAACAGAGAGGCGGGCTTTGCCTTTTCCCTGGAAAAAGCAGACTTTTGTCAAGGCCGGGCACCGGGGCTTCCGGCTGGGAGTGCTCCGGCTAATTAGGGATAGCATGAGGCCTGCGCTGTGAAGAAACCCTCGGAGGCACAGGACAGACTCCGCTTTCAGCTGCTGGGAAGAGGGGAGCGAGACATGCTCCTCTCTGGGTGGGGAAGCTCTCTGCAGATTATGTAATGAGGAACAATGAATGGCTTTCTCGCGGGCGGTGGAAGGACAGCGCTGTTCAAAGCAGTTAACACAACGTTTTTTACAAAGGCTGCAATCTTACTCGGGATTTTAGGTCAGTCTTCTCTAACCTCTTTCAAGATCTCCAAACGGTTTTGTCAGGTCCTGAACCGCACGGAGTGGACGGTCACAACAGTTCTCGTCGAGGCCCACGACAGACTGCTCGCTTGTATTTTATATGGCTGTGCTGAGCACATGAGCTAGCACACGGGAGAACAACCTCCTCGCACCTGCTGATGGAGGGAGGAAGGCCAGCTCCCAGACAAAACAAGCAGCGGTTAGATTCCGGTTAAGCCGAACGATGAAGGATCGTGCAGCCGCTGAAAACTATAGTTTGGTTCTCTAGTGAGGAACGTTTCAAAAGCACCAGAATGTATCAACAGGAAAAAAAGCAGGTAGAATTGGATCTCATTTAGGGACAAATGTATAGACTTCATAAATGTTTGTGTACGCTCACACACACACACCCACACACCCACACACACACACACACAGGTCTGGAGGGATGCTTGAGAATTGGTATCTTCAGGTGAAGAGATTTCAAGTGGTTTTTACTTTCATTACTCTTCTGTACATTTTAATTTTCTTCAAATGAGGATGTGTCATTTTATGAAAATACGTCAGGTTATTTTAATAAAAATGTACGAGAACAACCATAATGCAGTGCAGCGAGACATTAGTGTTTTCAGAGGAGGGAAGAATCGTGGTGTTCAGACAGAGAAAGGTCCCTTAGAAAAGGTGGTGTGAGCGGAACGGAGGCTGATGAGTTCTGGGTGGGGATGGTGGTGCACAGTGCATCCAGGTGACAAACAGAGAGAGCAAGCACAGAGGGACAGAAAATGGGGGACATGTTAAAGGCAGCGGCCAAGAATGCACCGTGGCTACCGTTCGAGCAGATACCTATTTGTGGAGATGTAATAAGACCTTTTACAATAGTCTTTACTGCCAGAAAGTCTAAAGACTTTTATAATAGTCTTTACTGCCAGATAGAGGAGTTTCCATTTAATTTGTAAGGCAAACAAGACCCAAAGAAAAGAGCACGTAAGTGAGTGTGTGTGTATTTGAGAAACCGTTGATATAGGAGACATGTTTTAGGAGAGAAAAAAAATCAAGCAGTGATGTATATGATCAGAGCTGAGGACAACGGGAGACAGACAAATGAATTAGAAAGCTACTGGAACATTCCAAGGAAGAAGTGAGGAAACAAGGAGATTCTGAACAGATAAAAGAAAAAAAACAATGTGTTAGAGTTTAGGGAATTAAAATTGGTTGACCTAGATGTTCAGCAAGAAGAGCCAAAGACGAGATTATAGCTACGTGGAGCTTAAGGTACTGCTGTGATTCACCAGGGAAGCTATGGGGCAATGGAATCTGGATTGGGTGAGAACACTGGTCTGGGAAATCACTCTCAGGGCTCCACGTGCACGGATATGAGTAGAAAATATGCTCTATGAGCGAAAGCCTTAGCCTGTGGTTCAGTGCCATACTGCTCACTCACAAAACATTGCTGGGCATGTGGTAAGAACTCAAAGGTATTTACCGATGGAATGAAGAACTACTAACATTGAAATGAATCGGTCAAGGAGAGTACAACATAAAGAGAAAGCCAAAGAGAACTGAAAACAGACCCTTGGGGTCAGTTAACAGGTGGGAGGAGGAGGAAGTTGACAGGACAAAGGGGAAAGAAGAAGAAGCTTTAAGATTAACGTCTTGCCACTTGGTGAAATTTGGTCCCTAATTTTCTTTGGACAATTTTCTAAAATGTTTGGGGTTTCAGCTTTTTTATATTTAGAAAAGGAGTGATGCTAATCTTGAAGGCTCCATGAGATCCAGAATTCAATGCCTCATTCACTGTTGATTTTTAAAAATTTTTAAAAATGTTTATTTATTTCTGAGAGAGAGAGAGAGAGAGAGAGAGAGAGAGAGAGTGAGTGAGTGAATGGAGGTGAGCAGAGATAGAGAGGGACACACAGAATCCGAAGCACGTTCCAGGCTCCGAGATCTGAGCACAGAGTCCGACGCGAGGCTCGCACTCACCAGCCATGAGATCATGACCTGAGCCGAAGTCGGACGTTAACCAACTGAGCCGCTTAGGCGCCCCTATTTAATTCTTATTATTAAGAATTTGTGGAGGCACCTGGGCGGCTCAGTCGGGTAAGTGTCTGACTTCGGCTCAGGTCACGATCCCACGGCTGGTGAGTGTGAGCCCCGCGTCTGGCTCTCTGCTGACATCTCGGAGCCCGGAGCTTGCTTCAGATTCTGTCTCTTTCTCTGCCCCTCGTGCATTCACGCTTTCTCTCAAAAATAAGTAAATATTAAAAAAAATTTAAAAACCCAATTTGTGTCTGATTAAGCAGGAATATGCAAGTTTAGGGGCCCCTGGGTGGCTCAGTTGATTTAGGCTCAGGTCATGATCTCACAGTTTCGTGAGATCTCACGGTTTGAGCCCCACGTCGGGCTTTGTGCTGACAGTCCAGAGTCTGCTTGGGATTCTTTCTGCCCCCTCTCTCTGCCCCTTCCCCCATGCACATGCACTCAGGCTTGCTCTCTCTCTCTCTCTCAAAATAAATAAACCTTAAAAAAACAAAGAATATGTAACTTTCCTGAAGGCCAAGAAATTTCTCTCCCTAAATTGCTTAATGCTATAACTTTCTCAGGAATTGTTGCTCAATAAATCAGCTGATTTGACTTTGTCCTTTTTTGTACTGAAGAATAATCTGCAATAGTAAAAGGCACTGATCTCAAGTATACAGTTTGTTGAGTTCTGATAAATGTATGCACGCGTAACCTGTCTTCCTGCCAACATGTAGGACGTTTGCATGTTGGCTGGATTTTGATTCCTTCATGACTGCATTACTGAAAACCCACGTGAGTTGTCCTCATTCCTCTTCTCTATATCTTACCACTATCTTATTGGTAAAATAGTTATATAATCAGTCATTTTCGGATATAGAATTCTCATGTTTTTCTTAATGTTATTTCTTCTTCTTCTTTCAGTATTTTCCCCATGTAATAGGCCATAAATTCAAGTAAGATCCTGGGACCAGATCAAACATTATTTATGTAGGATCACTGCCAGAGTTTTTTTACTTAAAAGGGATTTCGTGAATCTGACAGTCTCACCGTAAGAGGTATTTATCCTATATTCTTTTATATTAGTGAATATTTGGTTATTATGAGAGAATACTTAATTCATTTTTTGCCAAAGATAAATGTGTTTGATAGCATATTTTTAAAAACAGGCTGTTATATTTCAGACTAGTTTTGAATATTTCTCCAGTTGGGTCATGGAGACTGTGGTTTTTGAATCATCTGGACCCAAACATCATTCAGCTGACTTTGGCTCCTTAGAGCAGGGTAAGGGGAGCTCTGCTTCCTCCTGTTTTTAATCAGATACAATTTGATATTTACCCATTTCTGACACCTGGCCCTGACAAAGTCCGCGGATGCCAGTTCAGGCGGGACCACATCTCTGACCTTGATGAGTCCTCTGGATGTGACAGCTCCCCCAAGCTCAAATGCTGTGGGGTCACTTTGACTCTGCTTTTCCCCACCTTACAAGAGGCAGGCTTCCCAGTCATAAACCCAAGCTGAGGACTAGAGCCCTCCCCTGAGATCACAACCATGGATGTGGGCCTGGCTTTGCCAGCGGAAAGGGGACTGCTTTTGTGGTTACTGTCAGACGTCAATGCTAGGGGCTGGCTTCCAGGCAAAGTCTCCAACACTCAATCTCTACCAAAACAAAATCAGAACCAACACAAGCAACTGAAATTACCGAAGTCTGTCCTCCTGATGGTTAAACAAACAATTCTACCTGCAGTGAATTTTAAGTACTTTGGGTCTCTATATGAGCAAATATTCCACTATTTGCATTAACTTGGGTTGATCCTGGAGGCACATTAATCAGAAAAAGAGGAGAGAATGTCATTTGTGCCAAATACCCAAGCCCTTGCTTGAGTCCAATGCTACACTGAAACAGTGTAAGTTTTCTAGTGCTGGAGGCTGAACAGTTCCAGTAAGACCGCACAGGAGAAGTCACTAAATCAAACAGTCAATGTAAATCTATCGAACCACTTCACTCTGAGATCAGTGTCAGTCCTGTTTCGAACACAGTCTGTCTAGACTCTGGAGAATCTGAAATCTCAGAAGCTGAGCCCATTATCTCTTCGACCATGATCTAGTCTAAATATGTTTAACTTACAAGCCACTCTAACACAGCACAGTTATTTGCCCGTGGTACAACAGATAAACTGGGCAAAACCTCTTAGCTCTTGTCTTGTGTTGAGGAAAACAATACCATACAAGACCTAACAGTTTCAATGAAGGTCTCAGGCCATGTGAAGTAAACATAATGATACACCAAGACTGAAGGTGAAGAAATTAAGTGCAAAGTATAGGAATCCTCTCTACCTCATTGCTGTGAAAGGATTTTCAGGCCTGCGTGTGGATACCCCCACTGATGGCATTTACTACTTTCCAAGGCTCTGTATAGCTGTGCATTCTATTCGAGCTGTCAGCACAGAGCCGGGCCCGGGGCTCGAACCCATAAAACGTGAGAGTGTGACCTGAACTGGAGTCGGACACTTAACTGACTGAGCCACCCAGGTGCCCCCTGTGCATTTTATTCTGAATTCAACTCTGCCCCTCTAGAACCTATGCACATGGAGTGGCCTCACTTCTGGCCTCTGCAAGTGCAAATTAATTCTCACAGCTCTTCCATATGAGAGTTTGTTAGCTATCTGGCATCCAAGACCTAGCTGCACAATTGCAAAGATGGTTTAAGGCATGGCTCCTAGTCCAGGGTTACTACAAGGATAACAAATATTATGTGGGAAATCTGGCTTATTCCCAGAATCTTAGGGTAAAAAAGTCATGAAATGCATAACAGCCATAGAAAAGGCAGTGCCAGTCCTACCAAGACTGGAAGTGATATGAATAAAATGGTACACGAAACAACGTTCTAACAAAATCACAAAGGTGGGCCCTCGTTAGTTTGCATAATGCTTAGATCGCAGTTTAAAATCTAGACGGTTTTTGCTCCATATATTTATTGTCCCTTGTAACATTTGTCCTCCAAAGGTTTAATCTTGATACTTTACATTTGTATAGCACTTTAGAGCTTTCAAAGAATTTTACATGTAATTTTATATAATTTGATTTTAAAATTCAAAAGTGACATTAAGCTGTGGAAAATAAGCCTCTCGCCAACCATGCTGAGAATATGATGAGGCATGGAAGTGTAATCCACTCTCCTGAATGGATTCATGGTGTCCACAAGTTTGGGTTCTCAAGCAGAGCCCTGTCTGTCTCGTACTAGCTGTGCGACCTCAGTCGAATTTCTTAACCCCTCTAAGCCTCGTTTCCTCTTCTGAACATGCAGATAACATACTGGGGACCTCAGTGAATTCATCCACATCAAGAGCCGAGCCCAGCGCCTGCTACACAGGATGAATAAATGTCTGTGCTCAATGATCTTTTGTGTTCATCAGGGCTAGTGACAGATTTCTTTATTATAAAATGTTTTTATAATACATGACAGAAAAGTCTGATAAGAGTATTTAAAGTATCGAGAGCTTAAAAGAAAGTTGTCACTTTAATAGTCTCAAAAATACTGTGATGGCCACGGCTGGGTATAAACACAGAAGAACTGAAAGCAGGACTCGGATCTGTGTGGGGTGGCATTATTCACAATCCCCGCTAGGAGGAGGCAGCCCCAGGGTCCCCTGGAGGATGAATGGATACACAAAATGTAGCACACACAGAATGGAATACGACTTGGCCTTAAAAAGGAGGGAAATTCTGATACCTGCTAAACACAGACGAACCTTAAGGTCATTATGCTAAGTGAAAAGAGCCAGTCACAAAAAGACAAATACTATATGATTCCACTCACATGAGATACACAGAGCAGTCAAATTCATAGAGGAAAAAAGCAGAAACGGTGGTTGCCAGGGACTGGGGAGGAAGGAATGGGGAGCCATCGTTTAATGGAAATGGGAGTTCCAGTTTGGGAAAATGAAAAATGTTCTGGAGATGGACGATGGCCGCACAATGTCCTTAATGCCACTCAACTGTACACAACACTTGTTAAAGTGGCATATTTTATATCACATACATTCAAATGGTAATTTTTGTTTTTTATTTTTTTGCCCCAGCAGCAACAAATACTGCAATGGTATTCCAACAGACGTCAGGCTTCAGAGAAGTACGAGGCACACTCCCTGTACTCGAGGTACTTGATGCCTAATGAGGAAGACAGAAAACAAACAACAAGTGTCCATGCAAAGTACTCCAACTAGGGCAGTGAGCAAATAAATAAATAAGCATCCCTGACACAACAACTTGCCAATGACATTATCCAGTTGGTGGACATTAGCCAGATGTCTTGGGTCAGAATCGTGGACAAAGACCGTCACCTGAAGTTTCACTCAACAACACTCAATAACAGCGCATGATTATTACATACTAAAAATCAAGAGGCTCCCAAAGACACTTAGTGACTGACAGCTTCATCTCCCAGGCTTTTTAAAGTTCATCATGCAAACACAGACAGTGTGAAACAGTTAGTCTAATTAAGCATTTTCCTTATCCTCCCCCAGCAGAACTGCGTTTGAGATAAAGGATAATGGCACTAAATGAACAGGTTAATTAGAGACAGCATTTACCCCCGCAGGCCCTTCACTGGAAACACCATTTCACACCATTACATCACACAGGAGAGCCAGGCTCCAGGGACCAGCTCCTGAGACAGCCAGTGACCGGCAGAGAACGTAGCAAGTAGTAGAAAGGGAAATCATGTTGGCATACCCAGTGTTGTGCTCAGCCAGGATGGCCCCCCATATTTCTCTAGGGCATGAGCCCGCCAACTACAGCTGCAGGCCAAATCCACCCTGCGATCACTTTTTGTATAGCCCGTAAGGTTAGTCTCTACATTTTTTTTTTAAATTTTTTTTTCAACGTTTATTTATTTTTGGGACAGAGAGAGACAGAGCCTGAACGGGGGAGGGGCAGAGAGAGAGGGAGACACAGAATCGGAAACAGGCTCCAGGCGCCGAGCCATCAGCCCAGAGCCTGACACGGGGCTCGAATTCCCGGACCGCGAGATCGTGACCTGGCTGAAGTCGGACGCTTAACTGACTGCGCCACCCAGGCGCCCCAAGTCTCTGCATTTTTAAGGTGTTGTTTAAAAAAACAGAAAAAGAGAAAAGAAATCAAGAAAGAACGTATGGCAGAAACCTGCGCGGTCACAAAAGCTAATATGTTCTCTCTGGCCCTTTACAGAAAAGGTTTGCCAAGCCATTGTCTCGGATGATAGGAATCAAGCTATGTGCTCAATACGAAAGGAAGGAGGGTAAAGAGAATTGCAAAATGTTCACATGGGAGATTTTTTTTTTTTAACTCCAACCCTGTCACCAGGTGCCATGCTACAAATATCTTAAGCTGATGCAGAGGTGTCCTTTTGTTAGGAACAAAGCTTTCTCTCTGTGGCTATCTAGGAAAAAAAGCAGCAGAAATCTGAGCAACTTATTAATTCAAACAACTTTTTTTTTTTAAATAAGAAAACACAAACTTGTCTCCTCCTCCCTTCTCACCTCCCTCTTTCTCCAACCTAGTCATTATTTCAAGTTTGAACGTGTTCTTGTGAAAATATTATGATTTAAGGTAGTGCCTGCTATCATTCCATTGGTTTTGGAGGTTTACGACCAAGTTTTAAAATAGGTTACAAGTTGAAACTTGGCGGAGAGAAACAGACACTCAGGGTAGGCACCAATTGTATGTAATTTGAAAACAGCCGGTTTCGAATTTGCTAATTCATAAGAGCTCAGGAAAGAAGGCAAACCTCAACAACCTAACCTAACTGCAAAATACTTGCATTCTGAATATAGCCCAGCGCCCATTCAGAATCTGTCATTAATTCAGCCGATGTTTTTCTTCCCAGAATAATAAATACTTTCTTCAATTGAAATGTGGGATCATTACAAATAAAAATATTGCTATTGACCGGCTGTAAGTGGATTACATATTTACTTTGCTTTATTGGAAGGCCCATGAGGGGAATGACCATAACTTATGCCTTCTCTTGCATCCCATACGGCCCAGTTGGGCACAAAATTGGCACTGAAAAAAAATTCTTGTTGATGAAATAGTGAACAGCCAATACAAAGAATGAAAACCGGCAAATGAGACTCGCTCACTCTTGCCAGGTACACACATTTTAATATGGTTACTGGCAAAATGTGAAGTGTCTTGGCTCCCGAGAGAGACTCCAAAGTCCAGTGACCTTCAATGGAACTTCAACACAAAGTCAATCATCCTTCTAATAGCTCTGGTCTCTCATATCCATGCGATTTTGAGATGAAAAAGGTCTCCACTATAAATACATTCTTTGTTTCACAAATATTTCAACACTTAGGAGTATCAAATTAGTGTGGTATCTTTGAATAGATTCTCTTTCTGAAGGAGTTGAGCATGACAAGTGCTTCTGACTACAAGCTCACTGTCCAGAGAAAGTGTGTTCCACCCTAGATTACCAAGGAATTGTTGAACAAAGGTGCAGAGAGCATTAGGGCACCCCTAGTAGGAGGAGCTAGTGGGCTGGATGGATTTGGAACAGCTGTTCTCAGGGGCTGCTGTGCTGCTGGAGCCTTTCCACTGGATCAAAGATGGCCGTTTCCCGTTTACAGAGTGTAACAATATGGAGTGTGTGTGCATGCACACACGTTATGCGCACATTACATGACCTTGAAGCCGCGCCTGATCTTGGGAGACAGTCGTGTCCTTCTAGGGTTGCAGGAGGATAAGGACTCAGTTATCCTAAGCTGAAAAGATCTCAAACTGACAGGAGACCTTGAATGCCTTATGTCTTTCACCTTCAGCTCATTATATGAATATGTTCTTAACAAGGATATCATTAGATTCCATTTATAATAAACAAGGGAAGAAACATCATGCCTGTTGACAGGCCAGTCATCTCAACCCCAATAATGACTCCTCTTTTTGCTATTTTATAAAGTTAGTCCTTCCTGATCACTGATTTTCTTGCCCTTTGACTACACATCAAACTAACTGTTACTTACAAGCAATTGACTGCAAGTTTATTTAACAGCAAGATATCCCTTTAATTACCTGCCTTCTTTTTTATTGGAGTTGACAGGCAATACATTTGTAGCATTTCAAATGATTACATAAAGTCTTAGGTAGTTATATACCAATTGGTAAAGAAAAAACATTAATCCTAACAGATTTTGTGGTTAAGAAACCCCACAAGAATAAAAGATCTCAGTAATTTCACAGAACTTCAGATTGACTGTCATTATCTATTTATTTAGGTAGAAATTATTAATTTCATTAATTTAAAAAATCTGTTTTTTATCCCACTTTTGAAGACAAAATTGTTCTTGAGACATTACTGGTCTTTCCCTTAGACTCTCTCTGCTTCAATGTAGAAATTATACTTCAGGGAACTTGAAGTAACCAAGAATGTACACCAAGATTTAAACCAAAATATATTTATCACTTCCCTGCCTAAAATTGATTTAAAAATTGTAAATGACACTTCTTCATTTCAACAGGAGGAGAGAGGTAAGATAAAGCATGATATATTCACAGAAAATACATATACATACACATTATGCGGTCATTAGAAATGACACTGTAGAGTACTTATGGATGTAATGTTCAGTGAATAAAAGATGAATTCTAAACAGTGTATGTGATTACGCTCACTATGTTTGAACAGAAAAAAGACTAGAAGGATATAAACAAAACCTGTACCAACTGTTATCAACGGAGGGAGAACTTGCAGGTGATTTTGTATTCTCTTCTTTGTGCCTTCCACATTTTATATAATTTACTTGTTTGGTAATAAGAAAGAACTATATATTTTGGAAGTCTATTTGGGAAGAGGACTCTCCCGCAGGTCTTAATTAGATGCTATTCTAGACTCAGAGCCGTCCAGCAAACCACTCCCAAAAGTAGTCAAGTTCTTAACTAGAATGACTGCCCGCTGATTCCAGTTCCCCCTTCTTTAGATTACTGTGAGAGCAGAACACAGAAAGAGAGTTTGGGAAAAATGCCTACTCCTGCATTTATAAACAAGTGAATTCTCAGTAGGAGGAAGAATCATTAAAACCAACCAAAAAAAAAAAAAAAAACCACCAAAAAAAAAAAACAAAAAAAAAACCCCACCACCACCCACCCTTGTTATCCAATACTCACATCGAAGAGGTTTTATATCCACACATTTTAAGAATCCAAGAGGGAGTCATAACCCAATTCAATTTAATTGGGTGCTCTCTTGACAGAATTGTTATTAATAAGGTTGTATTGTACAAACCTCCCTGAAATCCCAAACGCTGCTGACTACACCGCAGAAACATTTACCAGCCGGTACACAACAAGCGGTTGTGTCTGCTCTTCTGTCCTGCCCTCCCCCCTCCCGCAGACCCCTCAAGCCTTCTTCTCCCCCTTCTCCTTGGATTCTCAAATCAAAGAAAAAGCTTGTCTTGAGCAACCTCCATAAATTATTCACATGATATTACAGTGTATGTCAGCAATCTCACAGTGTTTAAAAAACTTAACTACAAGCCAATTAAAATGTAAACTGAGAAAGATGGATGGAGCAGGTTGCTCTGGTGTGAACTTGAGCGGCTCATAACAATATGCAGTACAACTTCCAGACCTGCTAATTTGACAGCTACTTTCATCAGCAGAGCCTCCCCCTCCCCCCATGACTTCTGCTTCTTCTTTTTAATGTAGTGCTTCTCCCAGGACAAATGGTTCCATATCTTTCCACATTCAGCAGATTAGTCCCCTGAGCCTTGCAACCAGCCCAAGCACTCAAAGTGGAAGTTATTAACAAGAGTTCATTTCTTTTCCTCTTTGTTTTTAGATATGTGTAATATGCCCCCCATTTTGTTTTGTTTTGTTTTTTTTTTACAGACTGCAGTTTAGAAGTAAAATAGTGTTTTTTAAAAAAAGAAAAGCAGAAAAAGCAGGCAAAGGTGAAGTATGCAGTGAGGAAAGGCTGGGAAATCTGAAAGCTAGCCAAATGAAGATCACGATGCTCTAAAACTAGTCCCACTGTTTCTTTGTTTTTCCTACGATTCACTTCACACCAATGGGTCTATAAACCATAATTTACTTAATCTAGAAACAACTAAGAGACTAAATAGAAGGAGTTCCTGCTCTGCTTTTGAGAGGGAGAGAAGACAAAAACTGTCTATTGAGACAAAAAGAGGAGTCCCTTGAAAAATCTACTAGCACATAATTCTCCATATCCCTCATCCCGGACCTCCTTTCCATTTCCCCTCTTCAAACATTATACAAAAAACCTCCATCTGCAATGAAACTAAAGCAGTCCTCGACCAGAGTGGCATCAGAACACGAGCCACATTATTAACATCTCTACACTGCCTACCTCTTCTTGGCAGAATATGAGTTTTCATTTCTCAAAACTGTATAGCTCAAATTTACATCAGGGACATCTGATTCCTCTAAAAAAGGGCCTGAACGAGGAAAATTCAACACTGAAAATTTGGTACCAACCTAATGGGATAATATTCCCCATCAGTTCTATCCTTTTCAGTTTTGTACTAGACACAATTTGAACAGAAGACACAAATGGTCCTCAATCCTTATAGAGAATAAACTATACCTTAATCCTAGAGACATCTCTGACTTTGTGATAATGCGACATCACCTTAATTGGTCTACTCTCTATCATCTAGATATCTCAGGTCAATCAAAAAGTTCACAAATAAATGGTACTTGTTCAAATCAACATAACCATAAGAAATGCTGGTACCTCTGATCCAACTACTAGGGTATCAATCAGCAACAAGGACATCAAATCTATGCCTCATAATTGATTAGCTAATCAATGAAAGAATTCATTACCTTGAAAAGGTATATAACTATTGTAAATAACCACGGTATGTTGAAATCAGAGAGATAGATGTAATCAGAAATAAACAAATGCCTCATGGGTAGCTAATATAAATGGAAAGGAAATGAAGGAATTCCACTCTGACCAAACTTTGAAACTGGAGGTTTAATTGGGGGGAAAACTAGTCATGAACTCAAAGTTCATGAATTCCACACTAGACTGTCTATTAGTCAGAGAGGACTATGCACACTGCAATTATATCTCAAATGTTTTTGGTCAAATTCAGTTAAGCAGGGGCCTCCAAAAAGCTTACAAGTCAAAATAAAAGCAGATGGTTATCTGAGTAGAACATATAATCAATAAATTCATTCTACTATTTAATCCTGCTGAATTATTTACAACAGTGGCTTTCAATACTCACTGTGCATCAGAATCATGTGGGAAGATTTTTAAAACATACAGATACCTGAGCTACATCCCCAGATATTCGGATTCAATTTGCCAGGGCCAGGTATATTTAAATTTCTTCCAGATGACTCTAATTTAGTGCTGCCAAAGACTGGGAACAGATAATCTGATGGAGAACGGTAATCTCTGGCCATTACGTACAGTGGAAAATGACAATCCCATAGACTGGAAACAACAATAGGCTGACTTCAACTCCTTCTGAGCCTGTAAACTTCCTGAAAGCCTTCTATTCACATCTGTGCCTGTTATTTTTCTCGGGGTTCTGTTGGAGTCTCTATCCATTCTTTCTATTGTATGCCTTACTTTTGGAAATTGGGCATCTGATCACGGAAACACAAATTAAAACCACAATGACACACCACTTCATACCATTAGGATGACTACAATAAAAAAGACAACAATGAATGTGGGCAAGGATGTGGAGATATTGGACCCTTTAACCACTGCTGGGGGGATGTAGAATGATACAGACACTTTGGGAAACAGTCTGACAGTTACTCAAATTGTTAAACCGTATGACCCAGAAATTCCACTACTAAGTATATACCTAAGAGAAATGAAAACATATGTCCACACAAAACCTTGTATGAGTATTCATTGAGCATTGTTCTTAATAGTCAAAAAGTGTACTATTAATAGTGTTAATAAGTGTTCTTAATAGTCAAAAAATGTCCATCAAGTTATGAATGGACAAACACAATGTGGTATATCCATTCAATGGAATACTATTAGGCAACATAAAGAAATGAAGTATTGGTATATGCTACAGCCTGGATGAACACTAAAAACAAGTGAAGTCAGGGCCACATAGTGGCCACATAGTGCATGATCCATTTATGTGAAATGTCCAGAAGAGGCAAGTCTACATGGACAGAAAGCAGAGTAGTGGTTGGCTAAGCTCAGGGACAGGGAATGGGAAAGGGTAAGGACAAAGGTGATCTTTAAGGAGTGTAGCATTTTTATTTTGGGGGATGAAAAGATTCTAGAAGTGATCGTGGTGATGAAATGTAAAACTCAATGAATATACTAAAAATCACTGACATGTACATTGTATGGTATGTGAACTATAGTTCAATAAAGCTGGAAAGAGAGAAAGAAAGAGAGAGAGGGAAGGGAAGACTTGGCAGTCCACCTAGCCTCCAGTCTCCTACTAAGGGCTGAGGCCTGTCTGGCTTGGTCACTGTGCTTCCAAGGGGCTGGGCTACACTCCTGAACAGAGCCTAGTGATAAGATCAAGATCATTTGATTCTAATTGTACTCTTGGGTCTGGTTCCTGGTACCACCACACCCAGGCTTCCTCATTATGATATCCTTTGGATGTCCAGTTGCCTCTTCAAAATGGCATGTCCAAATGAGCCAAAGACTGGGGCTGTGTTCTGAAGGTAAACAGGGAGTCATTAAAGTCTGGTGAATGGCTGCAGAAAAGACACCTGGATTATCATGAAATCATTTAACTGACTGCCCTCATTATTTGTTCTCCCTCGTGGCCTAAGTGTGCCTTGTCTCAATGCTACTCCTCATGTACTAGCTTTAGATACTTCCTCCTTTCCTCCCACATGGTACCAACTCCTGACAACCAGGCTCCATCCCATCATTTCACAAACCTTCATCTCTACCTCTCCTCTTTTTTGGGGGCCATGCTTCTTCTGGTCTCCCATAGAGACCCTTGTCCTTGCCACCATCAGGCCTTCACCCATACCACCAGGCCTGAACCTTCCCTCTCTTGGACACTCTCCAAGTTAAACCTATTCTTCAAGGTCCAGTTTTATTTATTTATTTATTTATTTATTTATTTATTTATTTATTTTATTATTTTTTTTTTTAAATTTTTTTTTTTCAACATTTATTTATTTTTGGGACAGAGAGAGACAGAGCATGAACGGGGGTGGGGCAGAGAGAGAGGGAGACACAGAATCGGAAACAGGCTCCAGGCTCCGAGCCATCAGCCCAGAGCCCGACGCGGGGCTCGAACTCACGGACCGTGAGATCATGACCTGGCTGAAGTCGGACGCTTAACCGACTGCGCCACCCAGGCGCCCCTCAAGGTCCAGTTTTAATCCCGTCTGTTCCATGAACCTATTTTGCAAAATTATACACTAATTAGGGCAATAAATGGTATACTTTAAACAAACCCCAAACTCCTATCGTGAGCTTCGTCCCTCTGACTAAACTCTAATATTCCCTGGGAGCAGGAATAAAGTCACAAATGTCTCTGGACTCCACACAACGTCAAGGCGCTTGGCCAGCAGCAGATGTACTTACAGATTGACTGATAAAAGGAAACTCATTTTTATTTCCAAGGATTGATGTACAATCAATTTCTCTCGCATGTTCTCTCTCTGAAGTGGTTTCCCTTCCCATTCCAAGAAAGCCTGCTCTTTGTGCATTTCCTTTTCTCTAGGCTATATGCTATTACGGTAGAAATCACTCCCTTGGGAAAATTATTGATGGGCAGCTTCTAATTTTAAGCTACAGCTGAACTAAGAAACTGAATCGCAGCTGCATTACTGTTTCATTCTGCATGGAGCCCTAGTGATAAATATTTAACCAGAACAGCTTCCTTTTCCTTTGCTGCTATGTTCTCGTTTAATTATTTTAACAAACGGCTGTTCCAAACATTTACCACTCTTGTCAAACCCCTAACTACTCCTGGTGGATCATGTTTTTGCTGCCTTCTTACTAAGAAAGTATATGCCATCCCAATCACCTCCACACTTGGCTGGGCCCGTGGCTTTACCCATCCTTCTGGTCATGAGCACAGTCCCTCAAATCTTTCTCATTCTCCCCCAGTTTTCTCGGCACTTTCTCGGCCCCTTGAGGCTGGATGTGGCTTCCTCTGTGATAACTGCTAAAAGCAAATGCTGAGATGGGAATGCTGAGGTGACGCTCCATCAGCCCGGGTCCTTGCGTATTAAGATGAACTGGGTGCCCTCCTGATCCGTGGTGATGTGTAGCACGAGTACATAACCTCTGTTGCGTTAACAGACTCAGATCTGAAGGCTGTCACTGTGGCATAATCTCATGAGTTATCGCACCCAGTGCCTCATTTGATCACTGTTTTTTCCTTCTGCTACCCAGGAAAACATGCCCATCCTTGCTCTGAAGCCAATGCTCTCTCTTCAGATTTTCTCTGAAGCCATATACCTTATCCCCTTCCCCTCTTGTGTCTTTAAAATAGCTCTTCCATACAGGAAAAAGAGAAGAACCCCGCACCACTTACTGAGTGCCTTCTGAGTTCTAGGTACTTTTTGTATAGTGATTTTATTTAATCCTCACAAGTTTCCAAGAGGTGGTAATATTAATCTTGTTTTATATATGAGGAAACTGAGGCTCATAGAAGAACTTCTTCAAAATCAGTGTCTAGTAAGTGGTAGGCCTGAGATTTGATCCTTATTTAGATTCTGAAGCCTGAAACTTACCAATGACACAGATTCCCAGCCTCCCGACATACCTAACTCACCCTCATACACATCCGCTCTTCGACTTTGCTTCTCCTTGATGCCATGGTCCCCAAGTCATTGCCCATAACACTGAGCACACATTTGTAATCTCCACTTCTTTACCTGATGCTTCGTCCTCTTTCTGAACTATTCGAACCCAGCCTTCACTCTCATAATTCCACTGGAACAGTTCTTGCTAAAGGTCAGTAGCCTTCTAGCCAGCAAAGCCAGTGGTCTTAGCAAGATGCACATCTTTCTGTCCTATGGTACCAAAACTCTCTTCTTTTGTAAAACCACTCTTTACTAGATCTGAACTAATACCTCTATTTCCTCTGCCCCACGTTCCTCTTGCAGAAGCCACCAGTGAACATACCCAAGTCTGTATTTTCAATCAGTGATTTAATACGTCAATATTTCAAATCCCAACTTTTGCCATTAGTGGCCAGCTAAGCTTCTCCACCTGAATGCCCCATATGCATCTCAAAGTCAACATCTCCAAAGGGAACTGATTCCCCCTTAATCTCCTCCTCACCTCAACCCTCTCCTTGCTCTGCACATCATCATCCACACAGTCTTCAGGGCAAGGTGTACTCCCGTCCAACACCTCCCATTTCTATCCATTCAATTGATCACTCAGATCTGCGAATTGCCACTCTTAAGTCTCTCTGAAATGTTCCCTCCTCTCCAATATCACTACTCTTGCCCTAGGTAGATGGCTGTGTCACCTCTGACCTAAAAGACCCCTGTGGTTTCCCTGAGGTCATCTGCATCACCTCACTGAAATCCAAGTCTGATCTATCTGCAGTCTATAGGATTTGGAGCCCAATCTCCTTTCCTACTTTCTCTCGCACTGTTCCTTTCCAAACACCTCTATTCTGGACATGTAAGCAGGGCTGCCTAGTTCCCCGAATACCATGGCCTTCACTCGCCTTGCCCACACTGCCTGTCAATCCCCCTTTAGCTCTGGTGAACCACTCCTCATCCAACAGGATGGTCTTGTTGTTCAAAGTCACTTCTTCTAGGAAGACCTTCCTAACCTCACAGGAAGCTCTAGCTAGATCCTTCCTTATGTTCTTGCGTCAGCTTTCTTCATATTTCTAATACATTACTTAGAAAATGTTGTGGTATTTGCTTATGGATCTGTTGCTAAAAGAAGTTGGTTTTACGCTGTGTTCAAGTGAGCTCCCCCGCCCTCCCCCAAAAGGATTCAGAGGCACAAAGGGCAGGTTTTTAGATACCTTTCTCTTGTTTTTATAAATGAGGGGCTCACAAAAGCTTTGGTCTCAGAGATTTAACAGATGAAACAAAGTTGGAAAACCATTTCACTGGAACACAAGTCCCTCCGACAGAGCTGTCTTGCTAAACTTTGGAGTGCTAGAATATAGCATGATGACTGGGAGGTACCCAAAACATGCCTCCTAAATGAATGACTTGGTGGGCAATGCTGGTTACCATGGTCCTCTTCCATTTGAGCTTTTATTTGAAGTGTAGCATACAAGTTAGTAACCCCTTTTCAGGTTGCCCTGGGAGACCAACAGCTCTCAGAAACAAATCTAGTCATTAAAACTATGACAGTTGTCATCAGAACAGCATTGCTTTAGAAGCATCTAGAGTATGAATTTTCTTAGCAGCTTTGGTTCATTACCAAAGTAGGCATTATCTTAAAATTGATCTTATCTGAAGGTTAAACACACTTAGTTCTTTGTCAGAACACTTAACTCTCCAATATGGTCAATTACCAGATAATAGTGTCCACTTTCTCATGTCTTACTACTTAAATGGTCTGATCAATAAATAAATACACACTGCATTATTAAGAGCTTGCTAATGTCAGACATGAATGGAAGGAGTCTATGAACTTCTAGTCTTTAAAAAAAATACCATTTGACTTTCCTGTCAATTGCAGGCACTATACAAGTCTCTATTGTGCCCATGGCCCTGAAATATAATTTTCTTTGAATCTTTGATCTGTAGTACACATGACACATGTAAATGTACGTATGGATTATTTTTCTTTTTATTTGTTCTGAGGTCGAGTGGCATTTTCTTTCTCTTACGAATAAAGGGACGTTTGACCAAACGTATTGGTTCCTCATCAAATTACAAAATATTTAAAGGCATCAAAAGAATGGTAGCTCTGAACCCTATAATCTAGTAGCCATGAGAATGTTTGTATCCTGCTTGGTGAGGGAACTGACCCTCTCTGTAAAAAAAAAAAAAGAAAAAAAAAGTAGTGGGAGATTCAGGGAAGAAAAGGAAGATTTGGGGGGAAAGAAACTGGATCCAGTAATTCTTTCCCCAAAAGTCCTTTCTTTGTAGATAGTGTAGAAGGAATTTTTGTCACAGTTCCATGGTACCTGCAGAAAAAGAAGTAACGTTCTAACTACCTACAGCAGTATCGTTGCTAGAAGGAAATGAGTGTAAATTAAGCCAAATAAAGAATTTTAAACATTTATCATCAAGAAGTATCTAAACAAATCCAAGAATATCGCATTTACTTAGAACTGGGTTGAACACTTTGGCCCAGTATTTATATGACCAGTTCTCCTTCTGCCTCTGATACTTGAATGCCTTCAAACAGAGAGAGTTACTAAATGTTCTCAGTCCAGAAAGAGTCCTGTAGGAATGAATCCAGTCCACCTTCCACAGAGGAGGAAACAGAGAGAGACAGAAGTTAGCACCTGGCTGGCATCAGACAGGAAGAGGCAGTATCAGTTTGAGTCAACTGGGAAAAAAAAAAAAAAAAAAAAAAAAAGCTACTATTTACTAAATTTACTACTAGGTGGTAGACAGTGTAAAAACTAATCTCATTTTTTTTTCTGACATAAACAACTACAGTGGTTTCTCAGTGAGCCAATCTTCTTCCTTCTTTCCTTATCAAAGTGAGAAAGACAGTGGTCAATATGATTTCTGAAGGCATATGATTATCATGAACTTGGCCATGCCCTTCTGTGAACCTTGCTGAAATAAGAAGAACACAAATTTGTTAATCATTAAAATACAATGCAAGCCTATGATGTGTAAGCTACTATACAAAATAGCCCGAGGCCTGGTCTCGGGCTGAGAAGTTTATAATCTATTAAAGGAAGTAAGATGTAACCATAAAAAGATAACTTATAAGGTAGTTCATTGGCAAATTAGATGAACAGGCTACTGGGCTACTGGAGGACTAGCAGAGACCAAAGAATGAAGAGCTCAAGGAGGCTGGAGAAGTCTTGGAAGGTTTTCCAAAAAAGTGTAATTTGAGCTGTTTTTTTGTTTGTTTGTTTAAGTGTAAAATTCAGAGAAGCATAAAAGGATACAGTATACAGTACACAAGTAGCAATATATGTGGGACACAGAGATGAAAAATCTCGAAAATGTAATTAATTATTTAAGTATCTGATGGGTGACAGAATAACAAATGGCCAATCACAATACTTGGCTATTTCATCTGCACAAATACCTCCATTTAAACAAAGAGTTCTTAAGACCGAATACTTGTTTTAGAGCAGTTAAAAAATGAAGCTACCAATAAGTTCAAAATTTTTCATTCTTTTTGATATAGCAGCTCCATTTCTAAGAATATGTTCTGGGGAAATCCCAAACTCAGGAACATAAAAGATGAAAAACTGGACAAAACCTAACTGTCCATCATGGTGAATCTATGGAATGGATCAAAACAGATGCGGAACAAGAGTTAATAGGCTAAGGGGCGCCTGGGTGGCGCAGTCGGTTAAGCGTCCGACTTCAGCCAGGTCACGATCTCGCGGTCCGTGAGTTCGAGCCCCGCGTCAGGCTCTGGGCTGATGGCTCAGAGCCTGGAGCCTGTTTCCGATTCTGTGTCTCCCTCTCTCTCTGCCCCTCGCCCGTTCATGCTCTGTCTCTCTCTGTCCCCAAAATAAATAAACGTTGAAAAAAAAAAAATTAAAAAAAAAAAAAAAAAAAAAGAGTTAATAGGCTAAAAGAATACATTGTTCAGGAAAATGTCAAAGGGGAAACCGTGTATCCCATACGGTTACCATCTTTGTACTGACAAAATACAACCACGTATCATGTACACACAGAGGGAAGAGCAGGAGGATCCGTATCCCAAAGCCTCTGTCTCTCTAGTTCCAAATGGGGCTAATGTCACCTCAGAGTACTGAGATGATTTATCTTTCCTGCGGCACCTATGCCACGTCCGGTTTAATACCTGCCTCTTTGCCATCTAACAGTGGACACCTTTGTGGCCACCAACCTCGGCTTATGCTTGTCCACGGCTTAGTACTTTGTGCGGCTCTTGAAAAATGTTCTTTGTGTACCTGCTGAATAAATGCTAAATGAATACAACCAGGAACTATATAGAGCATCTGTAATCCCAGATTACAGGATACTCTGCATTTCTAGGGTTTAGGATTTGCCTATTTGAGGATGTACACTGTTGATATTTTCCTTCCTTAACAACAACAACAACAACAACAACAACAACAACAACCTTATTTCTGATTGAAAAAAAGAAAAACAAACAGAAAAAGACCTACTATCCTGTCACATATAAAGATAAATATTCCAACTTCCTATAATGAATTTTTCTGGCTTGGAATATTGGAGAACATACTTGGTTTTTAAGACTGTGAGGAACGTTTTACTTTCCCTGGGAAGAAACATGTTAAAACTAGGTTCTACTAGTATTTCAGGATTTGAATGTCTTATCGGATGTGGAATCTGATGAATTGTGTTGTTCAATCTCTGCCCAGCCTTGCCTGCCAGGAAGGAGGTCTGGAAAGGGGGTCAAGGGAAAAATGGTGGAGAACGGAAAAGAACAGGAGGAAGGCGAAGGAGAAAGGAGGGATATTTGGGGACTGACTAGTTTTATCCCCCAGGCTGGTCTGGTTCTTGTTTTATAGGAACTACTTCACCATTCTTAATTGTCATCACTGTAAACACACAATCTGATGTTAACAAGGAACTGCTCCTGTGCCCTGGGAGTGAGTCCTGAGGTCTGCATACATCAGCATGGGTCATCTTTTCAAACGCTGAGAAATTTTTGTGGTTCCGGCATTTCCAGGAAAGGCTGAGCTGGCTTTCCATAATAATCACTTCACAGATTCTAACTTTTCCCTTTGAATTGTCAAAAGGTGTGATCTCCCCTAAATTAGTGTTCTTTAAGTATGTGTGTGACTGTGTGTGTGCACCTACAAGTGCATGTATGAATATATGTATGTAGTATATCCATATATAAGCACATGCATGTATATATATATATATATATATATATATATATATATATGGAAACATATATAATACATAACACATTATTATGGCATACAATATATAACATACATACAAAACTGGTATTCTTGAAGTTCTCTAATTTCAGCAAGTTTTATCCTGTGGAGTAGCTTCCAGAGTTGGAAGGTCTCAGGCAGAATCTAATCACCTAACCATATGGGCCATCACTTCTACCAGGAGGCATGTGTGTTATGCTGAACTGGTTCACTTGGACATCTTTCACCCTTTCTATCAGTACTATCCTTGCTTCTTTGGCGGATGATGGACCTTCTTGAACTCTAGGATGTAGCACTTTGGGGTGCTGGTTGAGAACTCAAAGGGTGCTAGGTTCTTCTGGTGGGGGGTGATGACATCTTAGGAACCTTGCCATTATTTAGATGGGAGCTTTTAAACTCAAGCAGCCTAGACATGCTCTGGAAAACAGCTATGAACATGAACACAGGCCCATAGACCAGCACAAAGGCTCACAGGAAAGGAGGCTGATGCATAATGGAAAATGGACAGTGGGTCGAAAAACACAACCTAAATTGTTTGCTCTGTCTTCATTATCTGGCTTGATTTTACCTATATTTGTATGAAGGGCCCAGTGTAGTTGATAACCCTGTTAAACAAATCTTCGCATACCCACTTTTCCCCCAAGTGGAGATGAGACATAGGAAACAGGATAACACTGGAAATGCAGGTAAGGCCAAGGTCAGTTTTAGAGACAGAGGGTGACTTGTGTGCCGGGGACCAGGGACCATTATGGAGAGCAAGTTGACGCCTATCCTGAGAAGTAGGCTTGACACTCCAGAAAAGGGCAGCTCAGAGGCCTCTGTGAAGAACGGTGACAACAAGCCCTTCGCAGACACAGCTTGGAGTCAGCCTTTACAGAGAAGCAACACTCCATGAGGCAAGTCACTTGTCCTGGTTCAGTTCCTTCTATTAGTTTGCTGGCGAGAGCGCCACAGAAGCAGAATCAATAATGGAAGAAAAAGAAAGTAGAAAAGCCACATCTAAGATTCGAAATTATGCAAAATTAGCCCCGACACCCAATTTTCCTTGAGTAAGTTGAGCGGGGAAGGCAGCTAACATGAGGCCACCATGGGCCTGTTTTACATACATTCGTTCATTACATCTTAATAACCTGACACAGGTATTACTGTCATTTTCTAGGTGAGAAAAGTGAGCCTGAAAATGTGTTCTCTTAATATTCCCATCCCTTGAGATAATGGGAAAAGCAGATTGACAAGGGCCCCTTTCAAGATACTTGTTTAATTTTCCTTTTTTCTCCCCCTTTCAAAGCCAGTATTAGCACACTTCCCCAAAGAGTTTCCTTTTAGAGGTTGAAGTGTCTCCTTTTCGCAATAAACACAATCAACTGCTATCTGTCAGGTGAAGATGACAGACTAACTGAACTTTTTTTGGGAAAGATCAAAACCAAGGTCATTAAAAGCACAGCCCTCCCCTGCATAAAAACAACTAATAATATAAATAGCTACAAAGACCTTTAAGGACTATCGCCTCCACACCAAAGTCAGAATCCCCACTGTTAAAAATCTAGGTTACTTCAACACAATAGAGAACACATCTATTGCTTTGATTTCTGAGTGGAATTCGGATCCAGTGAACCTCATTTTAGAAGGCCACACACCATATACACATTTGGAGGGAGGATGAGTTTCAAGAGTGCTTTGCATATCAGAAATACTATGAGTAACAATGAAATTATCCCATTCTTTTTTTTTTTTTTAAGAGGTTGAATAAAGATGTGTTTCAAAATACTAACAAGCTTCAAAATGCCTTACTTTGTTTGAACTGTGTCAATATAATGCTGGGTTTCTTCTCTGGACTCCTGAAATTGAAAACATTCCTAATTTGGTCCCTCAGCTCCAATCTTCCCTTACATGGTCCTTGCATTGGATGGTGGGGCACTGCCTGTGTCTGGATAGCAGTTCATTGTATTTTAAATGCTACTTGGAAAAAAGCATTTCTCACACAAACGTGTCGCACAGCATCTTTGTGCACAAGACCCCAGCTGACTCCCCAGTATTGAATCTGAAAGCTAGCTGAACATTCACATCTTGTGTCCACGGACACTGATGCCTGAACAATAAATCATCCATTTAGCTTTTTTTGGACAAGACTTGAATCCACACTATTTCTTCACCATCATTTTTGTTTTTGCAGGGTATGGAGTGAGGCTGCTGAGACTGAAATGGAAAGGCGGAGGCATACCGCTCATACCCGGGTAACAGAGCCCCTGCCCTGAGATCGATGCATAATGGGGTTGTTCTCAGGCCCTCTTGGAGCTGTGCTCCTCTCGGTGGGACAGGAGGCTAGCGGGTCATGGAGATGGGCCCAGCGAGCTCACAAATCGCCTCTTTTGAATCATGTTCCTCCTACCAGAGACAGGGTTCCTTTGGCCTGATGGCCCCAAGCCTCTCCCAGGGCCTGCATGGGACAGGGACAGGGGCTGCATGGGAACTGTCCTCTTGAAGGCAGGCCCTGCTGTTGCCACACACACCTGCAGGCCTGGGGGTGGCCAACGGGCAGCTGTTTGCTGGAGCGGTGAGGGCATAAGGTATGCACGGAGCCTGGATATGTGGGATGGGTGCCCACTCTTATGTATGTAAAGTTCCTTGTGGTGCTGGAAAGAACCAGAATTGGAAAGAGAAGTAAGGTGGGCCTCCATGTGTACTCTTGCCCCCAAAATATTTGGTGTGGACCTGGTAGAAGGAGACCCAGAGACGGATGTGGTTTTAACGGTGCTTCATTTAACAGAGGACAGCATGTTGTTAAAATCCTTCCCCCTCGTCTTGGCCTTCCGACCTCAATCAGCAAGAGAAAAGGGCTGATCAGAAAATCCTATTGACTGGGGTCCCCGGGTACCTCCAGTCTGACTCCGGATTTTGCCTCAGTCCATGATCTCACAGTTCATGTGTTTGAGTCCCGAGTCAGGCTCCGTGCTGGCAGCGCGGAGCCTGCTTGGGATTCTCTCTCTCCCCCCACTCCACCCCCTCTCTAAAAATAAAACAGAACAAAACAAAAACAAATAAATGACAGAAGAATCAACAGATGTAACCTTGTGTAAAGCCTAGTCCTACACATACACACACACACACACACACACACACACACACACACACACACACCATGCAGAATAGACTACGACCACCAAGGCTACAGACATTCGAGGTCACTGCCAGCCTCCATGCTACATTGTTCTAAAGGATTTGTACCTCCCAAACCAACTCCCAAACCAGTTTATGGCTGCATATTCCAGTTCCTACACACACACCTTTTAAATTGGCTTCAACTTGCCAGTAGCTTTTACTCTGTGGCTTTTAATGACGGTGTATAACACACAACCTTCATATAACATACAAAACCTCAGAATTGGCTTTCTTCCCTCTTTTAACACATTTATTATGGGTGTTAAATTACAGTAATTCCCAAGCTCAACCCCTAAGAAACAGGGCTATCTATGTCAGGCTTACTTCATACTGATTTTTTGAAGTTTCAAGCTGAGATATTCCCTTCCACACCTAAAAAAACTCCCTGTATTTACTGGTAACATATACACGTCTTCACTGAGGTTTTGGAAGCTCAGAGAGAAGGGTGGAGAGTGTGTAGATCTTCAAAGGGAAGAGAAAAGCAGTTGCCAAGAGAGATGCCAGACAAGAGACTTGTTGTTCTGGGACAATCAGACCTCAGGCAAAAGAATAATTACAAAGTAGTAAGAGATGGAAAGATGGGATCCAGGAAACATATGAAGATGGACCTCGTTGTGGGTTTTAAACAACCCACTTGGGTCAGAACACGAGCAGACTTTCAAACACAGGTGGTGGTCTTTCAGGAACCGAGGCCCTATCTGAGCAGGAAGTAAGGCCCACATACCTTGTGGAGACAAAGGAGCAGTGTGCCCTGGGGGTGAGAATACGAGTGTGAACTGTCCCCATTCCCTGCACGGACCGTTCCGACCCACTCCAATGCCACCAGAATGTTCCTTACCACAGCACTTGCCAAAAGTCCCTCCTCCTCCAAACCTTGGCCAACATTTCCCACTTAGAGCCAAAATACTTGGGTTTGCCCCTCTTCGATCCAGTGAACGAATATGCCGCCACTAAACTATCCCACACACAACGTGTCCCCCTCAGTTTCTTAATGTGCTCTAGGAAACACTGTGGGCAATTTTCTGGAATTTATGCAGCATTCCTTAAGGGGTCATTTTGAAGCAACAGGAAAACCTTCGTGAAATTCTACTAAGGAACTGGGACTGGTCCAATTTTCCTACACAAATTTTTACTAGATGGAAATCCAGAAGTTTTGGCCTCTTCGATCCATCATAAAAACGCCCTTTGTTTAAACAAAGTCTCCACTGATGCATTTTCCAGCACATAAGGTAATTTTCAGTGTGGTACAAAACTCACTAGGGTCCTTTAAAACCAGGGGTGAAGGGGGGGAGGAGGGAAAAAGCACCTACACAGCAGAAGCCTTTATGATCTATAACTGAGTACATACTGCATTTGCAATAATACCACATTTCACCGCCCGGGCTGTAACACAGTAACCCCCTCACAGCACTGGCCGGCCCACAAACAGAACCACGAAACCTGGCCAGGAACTCGATCTGCAATAACAAACCCGACTTGCAGTAAAAGCCATCTGTACAAGTGCCAATTATCCTTCTCCTCAAATGATTAGGTTCCATCTAGTTTTGCTGACAAGCAAGTTATGCCACATTTTAATAGGCAATAAAATGTATTATTAAATAATTAGTAGCTAAGAAACAGAAATTAGAGGCTACTTCCCTGCACATGCGTCCCCCCAGTACTTTAGTCTATTGATGTAAAGCGACTGGATCCCTCCAAAGAGGACGGACTGAAACCTGATACAGCAGTTTACTGTGAGACAATTATGAGGCTAATGAGTGTTCACAGAGACTGAAGCGGGAAAGAAATCTAGAAAATTCCACCTAACCCCAGTTATGTCTGCTCGGTAGCAGGGTCCCGGAGGAGCAGAAATTTCTTCAAATCGCTCCTTGTTCTGAGCACATTAATTAAACTGTTAAAGGTAAAGGAGTATTGATGTCTTTCCCATCTCCCCTCTTCTCCCCGCAGGTACTGTCTGATACTTGTTCAGCCCTAAAGGTACAGTTGCGCTAACTGAAAAAAGCCCCACTAAGACCAATTAAGGTCTTTACTAAGAGGCCGAAAAGAAGACAAATGAAGGCAGAAAGCCCGATTACAAGGAACCTTTGTACAGATGTAAAGCAATTAGAGTGGTCCCGGGGGGAAGGCAGCATGGTTCCAGAAGCACGCGATTTTACAGCCTGTCTAAACTTGGAACAATCTATCTTTTTTTAGGTTGAGAATAAAAGTGAACCCTATATTAGTGTCATATATCAGCTGCTAGTGCCTGCGATTGGTTCCCGCATGCCTGCTAGAGCCATAAAGCTTCTCAAAGATCCCCGGTGGAGGGCAACACCATTATACACTGAGCTCTCACAGGCAGGAAGAAAGACCTGCCTCGTGTCAGAACTGCTTAACAGAGGGGCCGCTGCAGCTGCGCACACACCAGGCAGACGGGGGTGGGCAGGGACTGGAAGGAGGGCAGAGGGGAAGGCGGGAAAGGAGAGCTGGGAGACCCTCTCTGGACGACACTGAAGGGGGTCGCCCTAAGGAGAACAAAAGTCCGCCCGGATTATCCTCTCAGGACATTTTAACAGCAGCCACATTTCTGTCATTAGCTCTCCTTTTGATCTCGTTAATGCATAACATGTCAGTGTTTCATCTTTCCATACTTGATAAGAGCCAACAGATGGGTTCTTGGGTAGAGACTCAGATGTAAGAATTCATACTTTGCACTGGATTTCTGGAAGTGAAATGGCCAGAGAGGAGAGGAAGGGTCAGGAATGTGTACATTCTCCCTCAATAATTTAGGATCAGAAACTCATAAAGCAAGGGAGGGGGTGAGGGGGAGAACAACCCAGAGACAGTGGAACTCTGTGTATGTCTGTATGGCGGCCCTTTTCCAACAGAAACACAATGCAAGCAGTGGAGAAACTAAAATTCTCTAGTCGCCACATTAAAGAAGTGAAGAGAGACAGAATCGGTCTAGATAATACATTTAACTCGACATACCCAAATTCCTACCGTCTGACAGGTAACTGACAGAAATGCGTTAAGAAGGACCTACTTTACGCAACTTTCTTATACCGGGTCCTCGAGTACTCGGCACACCTCAGTTTGGACTTGCCCCATTAAGGGGCTCAGTGACCATATGTGACTCATGGCAACCATCCTGGACACCGTCACTGTGCTGCAGGGAATGAGAACAGGCTCCTGGCCCACCAGTAACCAGCCATGAGATGATGGTAACTGACTTGAGTTTTTAGTGCCTCTAACTGCTCGGCTTAAAGTTGGGAATAGTAATATTTCACTTCACAGGGTTGTCCAGAGGATTAGCTTAGATAATCCATGTGAAAAGCTAGTAACAAAGCCTGGCACAAGGTAAAAGCACTCAGTAGCTATTAGCAATGATTTCTATTGTTTTTACAAACCAACCTCACATAAAGAAAGGCACAATTTCCCACCAAGACATACGTTTCGTAAGAGCTCTGAGGGCATCGGGCTATCTGGCGTTCCCTCACTTCTGTCCGTATTTACTGGAGTTGCCAAATGAGTTTCAACAGTTATTTGAGATTCAAGCAAAAGAGTCTGGAAGATTTGGCTGCATCTGCGACTGCTTCTATTGGATGATGCACCGGGACTTTGTACCTGTTCCACACCAGGAAGGCTGGCCAGGGGTGAGTAAGAAGTCAACATCTGCTGGAGAGATCCGTGTTGCCAGATATCACAGCAGATGCTCTCGCACTTGAGAAGAATGATCCGCAAGAACACTGCCTTTAGGTAAAGAGTTGATAATTGTGCAGATCAGTTTTTGATTTTTGATAACTAATAATTCACATGGAGGAACGGCATTAAAAAAAACGGTGGCATTTAACATCCAACAGAGAAATAATTAACTTTTAAAGTTAGCCAGTAAAAGAAAATGCCAAGGCTGGATGGTGAGGCAACGCTGACAACAAGAGGGGATACATCGGGACATTAATTAGGTACAAGCAAACATCTTCCCTAATAGCTCATGTTCTCATTCCCAAAATGTCAACAATAGATATTAACACCAGATGCTGGCATTACATCTCCCCTGACAGTGAGTCTGGGCCATGTGTGTATGCTCAGAGAAAAGATTCATATGCTCGAGGAGAAAAATCCAAAGGGATAAAGGCTGTGTTTCCTTCCCTTAAATAATTTACAGACCCTTTATGAATGGTGGGGAAATGGGAGCTTAAGAGGAATCTCAACTGAAACATAAGAGAGGAGACAGACTGCATCAGGTGAGACATTACCCAAGGGGAGACTACTCTGGCATCTGTTCCACTCCCCCGGATGCACCCTGAACCCCAAAGTGCTCAGTCACCCTCCTGCAGGAGCCAGGCAGTATACCTCTCACAGCTGGTGTCTGAAGCAATCTCTTGGGGTGAAACCACCACCCCTGGGGATAAGAGACATCACTACAATATTCAGAAAATCTCAGAAGAAGACAATTTCTGATGATCTAAAGAAAATCATTCCCCTTTTTATTAATTTCCATTTTTTCACACTTTGGGTCGGACAGAAGAGAGACGTAACCAACATGAGGAATGTGACAGATTTCCATTGCTGAGCAGGACACCATCAAGGCCTGACTCAGTTGGCTGCGTAACGGACTATGTTAACTTACGCTCCTCGCCCTGTCTGCTAGGCGAAGCCGCCAAACTCCCTGAACACCAGCTGTTGCTCTGGGAAGCGGATTTGGGGCCACTAACAGAAGGGAATAGGCTGCACACAGGGAGACACAAGGGTGGCGGGAATGTGTACAAAGTGACCGTCTAATCACAATGACTTTCTTTGCATTCCACTACTGAACAGATGAAATAAATTCCCCTCCAACATCAGCCTCTGCACATGCGGTTTCCTTTGCCTAAAAGGTGCTGCCCTCTGGTCTTCCCATTCTCACCTCTAAGTCTCTTTAGGTGTCAGCTTGGAACATCACATCCTCCAGGAGGAATCTCCAAGCCAACCCGCTCTAAAGTAGGTCCCACCCCGCCCTGCATCTCCATCGTTCTCCATCACAGCCTCTTGGCCTTTGCTGCTGCTGTTGTTTTTCTAAACGGTACACCCCACGCTTGTGCTCACTGCACGTGCTTCTTTACTGTAGCATAAGTTCTAAGAAGGTATTGTCTGTCCTGGGTACTTCTGTGTGTTCAGGCCCGGAATACAGGAGGCACTCAGTATATGTTTGATGAACACTGTTGGGATCTCTGCTACCTCGTGTTGCTGTCGACTCAATCCTTGGACCAAGAAACACCAGAGAAGATCTCGGTGGCTGACAGAATAACTCAAATTGAGGGGCACCTGGGTGGCTCAGTCGGTTGAGTGTCTGACTCCGGGCCAGGTCATGATCCTGTGCTTTGTGGGTTCGAGTCCCATGTTGGGCTCTGTGCTGATAGGTTCAGAGCCTGGAGCCTGGAGCCTGCTTTGGATTCTGTGTCTCCCTCTCTCTTTGCCTGCCTATCCCACCCCCCCCCCCCGCCCCGCCCCGTCTATGTCCCAAAAATAAACGTTAAAAAAACCATAAAAAGAGTAACTCAAATTGAGGGCTACCTAGAAAAACCAACCAACCAACCAACCAACCAACCTAGAGGCCTCCTTTGAACAAAAACTGAAAAGCACAGATGAAGGAGACAGACTCAGTGCACTCAGGGGGTTTATACTCTAGGAAAAGAGCAATGCATACAGGCAGCCAAAGATTCAGGTTAAAAAGTCACCGGACTGATGGATGTTGTCAGGTCATGTGGTCAAGGTAGGTCCTGGGCTGACACTGTCAGAGGGAGGGGTTCTCAGAGCCTCCTGACAACCAAGACAAATGGCACAGTCCAAGGGTCAGGAGCATCATCTCTACAGGCAGGCTGTCTAGACTGATGACTGGGATCTTGACGTTTGGGGTAAGTTCCTTAAAATCCTTGCTCCTCAGTTTTATCATCTCTAAGGTGGGAGTACGAGTATTGTTTATGTCACAATTATGAGGATTAAATATTTGTAACATGCTTAGCATCGTGCCTCACATATAGGAAACACTCAACAAACCATTATTTAAAACAAAATGGTCTTGGAGAGCCTGGGTGGCTCAGTCGGTTGAGCATCCCACTTCGGCTCGCATCATGATCTCATGGTTTGTGAGTTCGAGTCCCACATCGGGCTCCCTGCTGTCAGCACAGCACAGCTTTGTATCCTCTATTTCCCTCTCTCAAAAATAAATAAACATTAATGCTAGGAATTTATCCAAGGGACACAGGAGTGCTGATGCATAGGGGCACATGTGTTTACAGCAGCACTTTCAACAATAGCCAAATTATGGAAAGAGCCTAAATGTCCATCGACTGACAAATGGATAAAGAAGATGTGGTTTATATACACAATGGAATACTACTTGGCAATGAGAAAGAATGAAATCTGGCCATTTGCAGCAATGTGGATGGAACTAGAAGGTATTATGCTAAATGAAGTAAGTCTGTCAGAGAAAGACCGATACCATATGTTTTCACTCATAGGTGGATCTTGAGAAACTTAACAGAAGACCGGGGGGACAGGAAGGGGAAAAAAAATGTTACAGAGAGGGAGGGAGGTAAATCATAAGAGACTCTTGGATACTGAGAACAAACTGAGGGTTGATGGGGGTGGGGAGAGGGGAAAGTGGGTGATGGGCATTGAGGAGGGCACTTGTTGGCATGAGCCCTGGGTGTTGTATGGAAACCAATTTGTCAATAAACTATATTAAAAAATAAAGTAAAATAAAAAATAAACATTAAAACAACAACAACAACAACTAAATGGTCTCTTCAAGACCCATGAAACTTGCTTACTAGTTAATCTCATCCAGCTTGTGTGTATGTGGCCCATCAATTCCGGGTCTCCCCCTTCACTTCCCCTATTGTCTTGATTCTGTAGCATCCAGCACTGACCATGAGCTTCAATCCCTAGTTTGCCTTCTTTCAAGCACAAATGCTGATCTAGCCACACTAGTTCCCTTCTGTCCTTGTCCAACTTTTGCTAGTGGCCAACAGAGGACTTGCAGCCTCTGTCCCAGTGCTTGCAAGTGGTTCATATTTGGTTTCTCTTCCAGAAAATACTAGCTCTATAGAGGCAAAGTAGGACACCTGGACTAGGACCTGGGCTTTGACATCCAGATGATTACGAGAAAAAATGAGATTTTTGCGCTTAAGCAATCTTTGCTAATATACTTCATTCAGAGGCCAAGTCTTCCTTGAATTCAGAGCCCCTAAAGCCATATAAAATAATTTGTCTGTCAAACGTCTCAAAGTATCTATTATGTATAAGGCAAGATACTAGGCACCACGGGAGGGGAAAAAAAACCCCATAAAACAAGATCTGTCTTCAAAGGGTGATTATGTTACAGTGTAACAGAGCTCAGAAGCAGCTTGCCAAAGAAGGCACTAACCTCTGATTTTCTAAGGATCAATTGCATTCTGGTTTTGAGCACAGAGATTTTAAGCATTGAAGTGCCAATGACTCAAGCCACAAAAAAAAGTCCTTCAAGTACCACTGGTAAATAATCATCCCTGTGATGGTTTTGGAGTTCCATTTTAATCAAATCCAGTAAGACGTTCCAAATACCATTTATACTTTAACAATCGACCCTCCATCTCTAAATCCTGGCTTTTCCTTTAATCACTCAAAATTCTGTTATTCAAGTGCTGACTGTGGTCTGTCTTGCTGTGGACCAAGCTGCACGATCACGAAGCCCACAGGCTGCTACGGGTCCCCCCACGTCACCACCCCGGCACTGGAGCCACAGCAGCGGCTGGAGTCAGATGGCCTGGGATCTGCTCTGGCAAGTTGTTTAGCGCTTCAAGCCTCCGACTGTTCATTTGGAAGATGGAGAACGGTAGTGGCGGCACCTGCCTCACACACGTTTAGAAGAACTGACTGACTGTGAAATGCTGAGATTACTTCTTGACCCTTAGTAACCTAACCGCTTTTGTCCTAAAGAAGTTCTTAATTAAGAACAAGTTTTGCTGTGCCTCCCGACTACTGTGGCCCCGGATGATGGGTGTAGGACACACACTCGGAACCCAGAAAAGAGTCTGCCAAAGTTGCGGGACGAAACCCCGTCGGCCCACCGTCCCGGAGGTCCCAGAGCTGGAACTCCCGGGTGACAACTGCCTGGTGCGCGCCGAGTTCGAGAGACTGGCGGGGTCCTGGGCCAGCAGACACCACACGAAGCGTTTAGTACGAGGAAATTAAAAGGTACTTCCGGGGCCACGTAGCAGATATTCTTTTCGGCAATTTCATTTAAAGGGGAAGCAACCGGGCAGATCCGAATGTATGATCTTGTTTTGCCAAGAACTAGCTGCGAGGGGTCTTACAAAGCTACCTTTAGCTTCTGGGGACTCAGTTTCCTTATGCTAAAACACAGGGTTGGTCTTGCTCATGTGAGGAAGAGGCGGTTGAATCCTCACCATCAGTGTGACTGCAGCACAGGCGGCCAGGTAAGCGAGTGTGAGCCTGTCTCCAAAATCGTCCAAGGACTTTCGTCTCCCTTCCCCGGACAAGCTGGTTTATAACATGTGACTACTCAGACAGCTGAGAACTGACTTGCTGACAGGCTGGTAATTTCACAACGCTGTATGGACTGGGACAGAGATACACACAGGTACGAGAGAGGACTTCGTGAAGGCACAGCTCAAACCTAGATGAGCCGGGGGAGGGAGGGAGGCACCAGGGAGGCTCAGCTGTCCTGGGACAGCGGCCCCTCGATGAGTCCGAAGTGACTGCCAGGGCACAGGGAAGCCGTCCAGGCAGAAGTGGCTCTGTGAACTGAGGCTCAGGGCAAAATGGAGTCAAGAATTACCAGCACTCTCCGTGGCCAGAAGGAGAAGGGACGGGTCTCCCAGCCATCAGTTATGCGCAGAGCCAGGCGACAGCCCAGGAAGGAGAACACGCATTGGGATGGCGTACACTTCCTGGCTACACAGAAGGTGACAGCTTCACGCAGTCACATGGCCGGGGGGCAGGCGTGTGGTCTTCTGTCTCTTCTCAGAGACACTAAGCCCCTTACCTCCACCCACTCACGTTGTTTCATAATTCTTAGCAAAACGTGGAGTCTACCTTTCCTAGTGAGAGGTTTTGGAAGGGACAGTGGCTCAAGGGAGCTGGGGAAATGCCACTGAGCCCCAACGGAGGAAGGGCACGTGGTGCAGGGCTCTATCGGGAGCTGAACGGGGAGTTTCCCTGGAGAAGCTGATTTTAGGCGGCCGTCCACAACAGCTGGAAGGCATGACGTGCCGCCAAAGAAACTGCCATGGAAGAGAAGACTGGGGACAGCGTGGAGGCCCCACAATGAGCACCACCGAGGGCTGGCAGGTGCCGACTGAGGAGGCGGTGAGCCCTCGTCACAGGAGGTGACGGCAGGCGGCCACCTGGAGAGAGGGTGTGTGGGACACTTTCCAGATGGACGTCGGAACAGGTGACCTGCAGATACTACTCCAACCCTGAGACGATGTGATGCCAATGTCAGTAACTGCTGGATGCATGAGGGTTCTACTAGAATGAGCCTTGGCAGAACACCACACGCTCTCCACGGAGTCTTCTGGGCTGCGGGGAACGGGACGGGCAAGGCCAGAAGACTTCACCGAACAGTGAGAGGCTTCTAGTACAGAGGGCTTTGCTTCCAAACCTCTCTGAGTCAAAGGCACATGAGACCCCGCTTTGCAAATGGCCACCTGTCTACTTCTCTGAGGCGAGGAACAGCGTATGCTGGGGAGGACACAAGGCGGCCCGAGGAGCCAAGGCGTCTCCTCTTCCATGTTTTCCCACTTTATTCTCGGACGCCTTCGAAAACAAGAGTCCCTCCTGAAAACAGCACAGAGTTCGGAGAACAGAGGGAGATTCGAGCAGCACTGGTAATTCTAAATTTGTCAAATGGAAAAGCTTCATTCCAAAACAAATGTTGTGGGGTTTTTTTTTGGCGGGGGGTGTGGGTAACTGCTAGCCAAATGTCATCTTTGCTTATTCTTGATAAACTTGCTAAAATGTCTCCTAATCCTCAAAAGGTTCTAAGCCATGTTGATCATCTTTTAAAATAAGGTCACTGAATTTAGAGAGCCAGGAAGACTGCAATTCTCTGAATGTGTTAACACCATCCAGTACAGCAGATCTATCTGAGGTCAGACACTTTTTAAAAAGCTCCAGCTTGCATGGCCTTCTCTCAAAATACGGTCGAGTGCACCAGACTTGGCAGACCGGTGAGGGATGGACTTGAACTGGGTGTGACCCTATGACCGGGCAGGAACTGAGAGATTAAGAAAAAAACCCAGTGTCGGGCGACAGGAAAATCCCCAGAATTCAGTGACAGGACAGTTAGGTTCCTCTCTCTCATGCTTCGTATTTTCTTTTTGTCACTAGGTTTTCTTGCCTTTACCTTATAGATGTGCCTCATTAATTTCTGCTCTGCCCTGCCTACCAACATTGCCTAGGTTTAGATTCTCACCTGCTTCCCTTGTGAGCCTACACTCTGCAGAAAAACCAGAGTCACGTTTCAGGGCCTGGACTAGGGTAAGGCAAGTGAGGTACCCAGGGCACAAAATTTAAGAGGGCCTCATTCTCAGGGCTGTGTAAACACCACCCAGGAACTTGCCTGCCCCACAGAGGCATGCCCCTCGCTTTGTGTTTTGTACCTTAGGTAATTCTCTTGCCTCATCCCACGCCTGGCCCTGTTCCTAAGACTTAGCAGGTATCTCTAATGCTCCACAACACCCACACCATAAACGCCCCTGCAGGATCGTGTGATGGGCTACCTTTCCAGAGGCAACTGTCAGCATGCTCACAATTCCACACCAGAGAGCAGCAGGCCCTGCCTCAGTGGTTCCCCAGACACACATTGTCACTTCACACATCAGACCTGTACTATATCACACTCCCCTTCAGGGAAGACCTGCCTGAAGGTCTCTTCATTCCTGCCCCAATCCTGAAGAGTGTCTCTTATATGCATATAAATAAAGGAATGTATACAAAACTTCCCTTCCATGTTTCCATCATACAAGCCTCCCTAAAACCACCACTTTGCTTTTCCCCCTCTGGACTCCACCAAACACCTTGTGTCTATTTCTATTACAACACCGACCACAGGGCCCTGTCTCTAACTGCACGTGGCAGCTGCTTGACATTCCAATCCAGTGGGGACACACAGTGTCTTCCCATCTAGGCATCCCCAGGGACCAACACAGTTCCTAGCACACGGCCGGAGTTCGACAAATGTTTGCTGGATACGTGAAGGCGCGTTCTATTCAACACGTACCCTTAGTGTTCCTCCTTTTATCCTCTAACTAGTATCAATTCCAGGGTCCAAAGCAATAAGAGGAGACTTCCAATCGTGGGAGAAAGAACGAGACGGTTCATAGCACAGGTCTGTCCAGGCTGCTAACTTTGCCTCGTCAGCGTGAACTGAAGAGATCCACGACAGTGCGGCCTGGCTGCCACGAGCAAAGTTAACATGTTTGTTAAACATCATTGATAAAGATGATTAAATATTCCATTTCTGTTTGCTTTAATTAACTATAATTAAAACATCACCGGGAGTCTACAAAAGCCATTTGCATATACTGTTTGGAGAGGTGCTTGGTACGGTCCTGTCTTTGCAATTTGCAAGGCTCCATAAATGAGCTTAACTTGGCTTGATTCCTCCCACTCTCCTCTTAGAAACAAACCAGTATTTTGGCTATTTTAAAACCTACAGTCTTTCCCAACTTTAGAACAAACCACTGACTTGGTACAATACAGAATGATCCACAGAGAACACAAGCCTAGAAAAATGTCTTGTGTTGAACTCCTAACAGCACCGAGAGAAGTCTGGCTGGTTTGAGGGCTAGGCTGAGGAGAATGGGTAGCAAGAGGGAGCAGAGGGCAGCATGTCTTCTGTTGTTAAGGATGCAGCTGTGTGTCAGTGGGGGCAGGGTGGTTAGGAGGTAGGAAAGGTCTTGACCGCTCTGTCCAACATGGTAGCCATTAGCCACATGGACCTATCTGAAGTGAAACTAATTAAAATTAAATAAAATTAAAATTTCTTTGGCCTCACACTTCAAGGGCTCAGCAGCCACCATCCAGTGCCCATGTACTGGACCGTGCAGGTATAGAACACTTCTGTCGCCATACAAGGTCTATGGGACAGTGATGGCACAGACAATGGAAGCTCACAGATTAGCCTCCACAGCCCAGAGAGCAATGATGCCCATTCTTACCCTTAGTTCATAATAAATATGCACGCATCAAGCATATTCTCACCCATCTTCTTGCAAGCAAGTGCCTTCCCTAAAAGGGGAAATAGTTTGTACGCTATGGGACCAGATGCTGCCGTTAGAGTGTCCCTTCCAGTTAAAAATGAACATTATCAGCTGAGACACCCCGAGTTGGCCCACTTAAGAGATCCAAAGCGACGCATGGCCACTAGAAATTTGGGAACAGTTTATAAATGAACGTGGTGCCTAAGAAGGACTCCAAAGCAGGGGAGGAAGGACAGACGAAGCACTGAGCGCACAGACTGGCACACACTGATGGGGAGCCAGAGGTCTGCAGGGGCTGGGAAATCCGGCAGCCTGTCACATCCCCCAGGATAGGCAGCCATGCTCACCTCTAGCTATGCCAGGCCCTTGTCTCCGATCTCAAATGAAAGGCATCAAGGAAACACTGTTTGGTTGAAGTGATGCCCTGGTAACTGCCAACTAGGGAGTATTTCTAAGTACCTCCTCCAGCCGGACCCGCACCCCGAGTCAATGAGTTGTCCATTGCTTGCCCCTTCCACAGATTTGTGCTCACGTTTTAAATAAACACTAACAGACTCCATCCTGTAAGAGGTGAACCAAAAATCCTAAGATCCAATCTGAAAGAGAAGCCAAGGGCATTCTTTTCCAAGCATCAGATTGGTTTCACATGAGGTGATTAGACTCTTTCCTGCTAATTGCACTAGAAAGAACTAATTAGAAAAATCTACCATTCAGCTAATGAGAGCTGGGCCCTAACTATCTCAGTGCTTAACTTTTCAGGTTGTAAAATATCACTTTTTTTTTTCATGCTCCATCTGAGAAAGTTGTCACTGTGTTAAATTCCGGCAGTCGGGCTAGGCATTAAATAACCGAGGCAACATTTACAAAATGCCTGCACATTCTACAGCTCACTGGGGTTCCACCCAGGATTTCTTCCTATTTCAGAAGGGTAAATATGATAGACATCAAAGACCGTTAACTAGCAGTGTAATAGTGAACTGGTAATGAATTCTGCCCCATTTCTCAGCACAACCTTCTTAGTGCCTTTGAGCCTTTTATTACGGGCCCGTTAATAATGCAGAATAAGGAGTTTCACATGTAATGTTGTTACTCTGAGAAGAAGAGTTCATTAAAAAGCAATGATATCACCTGATTGAGACTCACGTCCCTGCCAAAGGTTATAGCATTTATCAGGAAGCTGACGGAATGAGAATAATGAAGAGCTAATAAATCAGAGTCCCTCACTGTACAATAAACTCATTATATAGTAAACAGTAGACAGTACAAGTCAACATTGGAAAATACGAATTCAGCCATAGTGTTAGGACAAGGGCTGTAACAAAGTTTTCTTAGAAGAATAAGTTCAGGGGAGAGCTCTGGGTTTCACATAATTCACATATTATGTCCACTAAAGAAATGCCTCCGCAGCTCAACACCCTTCCCAAAAAAGCACTTTTCCAAAAAAGTTTACAGTCCTCTTGGCAGAAGCCCAGATCCTATATGCTGCAAGATGATGTGTGAAATTAGCAGAAATGTAAATGTCAGAACTTCTGTTTTTGGAATTAAATGCTAGAGATTCTCTCTGCATCTAGGGTCCCCATTCCCTATGTCAAGGTAGAAAGTTTTCAAGAAGACAAAGATTCACATGTTCAAAGACATGATGCTGACAGGATGCTGGCACGAATTCCTCAATTTCCAATGAGGATCAAGAATGAGAATTAAACTCGCCCTTCCCGAACAACCTCTGGAAAGCAAGGATTCCCGCTTCCAGGTAGGTAGGTTTCATATTGTCTGTCCTTAAGGACTCATAACTTGACTTGATGGGGTTTGGATTAAGGGCCATTTGGGGGGTTATTTGGCTGTTCATTAGCACCTCTAAGTAGAGAGTGTGGAGTAAGTATTGGGATTCAGATCCTTCCACCCTGTCTTTTGTTAACAGTGTCAGAAAGGACTTGTCAGAGCAAAGCACTCACACGAATGCTTACAATAAGGTTTGAGAAAAATCTAGATTTCAGTTTTAGGTATACTCCACCCCTTGTGCGTATTTCTCCTGATAGTTATGCAGTATTCTTTAAAAATTTTTTATTACTCTGGTATTTATGTTCAAACCGTGTATTATTCCAAAGGCTCTCAGGTTACAATAGTGGTGTGTGTGCATGTGCGTGTCCCCATATGTGAACAAATGTAAGAGGTAAAAGGAGAGACAAACTAATAGCACAGTACCAGTGCATGTAGTATTATCCCCATTTTACAGATGAGATACCAGGGAGATTAGGTGTTGCTTGAGATTACACAGCTAAGTGATAGAACCAGGATTTCAAAGGTCCTGGCAGGTCCCGTACTTCGACTTCAGATTACTTCTCTTTTCCTTTCAGAGTGTCCCTAGCATACTCAAACTGACTTAGGTACTTATCAGCAGTATTTTGCTTTGGATTTCACCATAAGGCTTAATTACGCCCAGTATTATTTTTAAAGGCAGCCATCAACAATTAATCAGGATCTCTTTGTAAGTCAGCAGTAGGAAGAAAAAAAGACATCAAGACTTTTGTCAGAAGTTAAATTCTCATTAATGTAACACAGAAGTGGGGCTGACTTGGAACTGAATGGTTCTTCCCACAGCGGTGTTAAGCCTCACTTTTCCTTTTCATTTTTCATCTTGACTTTCATTTTCATCTTGGCTCCTTCATGAACCAAAAAAGAACAACCACAACAAAAAGTCCTCGCCCCAATCTCTACCCCATCTCTACCAATCTGAGGCCTAAAGAAGTGAAACATTGTATGCAACATTGTAGCAAGCCAGTAACTGAGCAAGAGGCAAAACCTCAGATCTTCACTCGCAGGCATCGTTTGTAACAATTCAGTAGCTTGCTCTTTTCGCTGGTCAAGAAGGAAGGTTCAACATCAGTACGCAACCCAAACATTAGACCGTCTTCTCGTTTTCATTAATCTATAATCCTTACTAATACAAGGGACGGCCCAGAAATGAGGACCCAGACAAATCCCAGGAAGTACCGTTAACATCACATAATCAGAACAAGCTACTGGAAGAGAAAAGATGACTTCACATGCTGAAAAAGTCAACGTGTCGTTTTGGAAAACAGAGAATTTGATGGCAATACCCAATTTCCTAGTCAGACTTAATCAGACAGAGAAACGGGAACTATTACACCAGGGTAGCTAAATAGTAGCAGTAACAAGCAATATTTAACGAACTACTTTGAATGTGATTAAGAAGTTATTCCTTAGAATACAATCAATATTTATAATGTTACTATTTCTGGTTTTCAAATGAGGGAACTGAGGAACAAAGATGAGGGCAAGGAGATGGGTTAGATGGGATGGTCTGGCAAACAGGTGGGGCCTTTCCGGGAAGCTGAATGTCTTCTCCAGGGCCAACCTGGACAGAAATGACGGGATATGAGAGACAGAAACGCACAGGGACTCACTCGTGAACTGGTGTCCTCGTAAACATTTCCCTGTGTTGCTCTTCACCGAATTTCATCTGGACTCTTAACTCAGATGACTATAATGAGCATCTTGCATGACAGACTTGGGGACCACAGGTAGGAGACACAACAGCAATTACACAATCCAGGCGACATTTTCACTAACTTTTCCAACCATCTCCCGTCGCTGGGAGAAAACTTTGTTCCCTTTGTCAAATTTCCCTAAAAGACAGTCTGTGCTATCTGTAATATCGGCTGTGTCTAAACATCAAGTGCAACCATGATACCCTTTAATAGTTAATCCTCCAACATGTAATTAGGCATTCACATGACAATCAAAACCATGACTATATTTCATGTTTGCCTTCCCTTTCAAGCCCTCTACTAGAGGGGCACTTACTCTGTCAAATCTGCTATAGTAATCAAAACATTGAAATTACTTCTTTCCACACTAAATATACTGGAACTGGTTGTTTGATTAAATGTAGAGCAGAGAGTGCAATTTGCTAAATTACAAGTATTCTGAACATGTAAATATAGTTTAATTACTGCAATTAAAGAAGATTACTGGAGATTGGCAGATGGGAATGTAATGCTGTTTTAATTAGAGTTTTTAATGCACTGTAACATAAGCATAATATTAACCCTTTATCCCAGAAGAGGTAGCTGGTCTGTGAAAAATTAGTATTTAAAAATGTATTAGAGCTAGTGTTTCATAACAAGGGCTAGACTGAGGTACACTACCCTGGGAACCACCAGGGAGTAGAATCACAACTTCTAAGAACAGGAAACTGAGGCAGACAGCAGTGACGGACAACACACGTGCTGCGGCACCGCTTGCGAACATGTACACAAGTGCGCACGGCCCGGTGCATGTGCACACGGAGAAACACCTATCTCGCCGGCTGCTTTTCATAAAAGAACAATGTTGTCATACCATCAAAGACCGAAGGGACTTCCTGGCCATGAAATGTTTCATGGAGTCCATGTTTAGCAAACATGAAAAGAGAAAAGCATTTCAAAAATGCATTTATTTCGGGGTGCCTGGGTGGCTCGTCAGTTAAGTGTCCGACTTCGGCTCAGGTCATGATCTCACAGTTCGTGGGTTTGAGCCCCGCGTCGGGCTCTGTGCTGACAGCTCGGAGCCTGGAGCCTGCATCGGATTCTGTGTCTCCCTCTCTCTGCCCCTCCCACTCCCACTCCGTCTCTCTCTTACTCTCAAAAATAAATAAAACATTAAAAAAAATTTTTAATGCATTTATTTCAAAAAATGCATTTATTCATCTCTGAGAAAACCACAGCACAGATACTCTACAGAGGGAGGCCAGTGTATTATTATTATTCACCTTCCAGAACAGTATAGGCTACATAAAGTAATATTCCAGAATGTAAGAAGCAATCTTTGTCATCTTGAAAGCTATCACTTGCAACATTTTATCCATTTAAGTCAATAGCCTATTAGAAATTCTAATTGAAAGTTCAATAGTCAGCTTGGAGCCTTACAATAGAGGTTGCCTTTTGGAAAGCCATTTAAAGTCTTAATCTCTTTATCATTTGGTATTTTGAAGCCTAACTTTGTTCTTGTTAGGCAGATCAATGGCATTAATTTACAAAATGGGGGAAAATGTCACCCTTCATCCGTTAAGTCTCAGCTCAGTGAAGAGCAGCATAAGCGAATCTGATCACTGCTTTCCCATATTAGCAGCAAACGGTGCCATGGGAGGCTTGACCTACAAATTTTAATTACTGCATGAAAAATTCAGTTCCTGGAGAGGAAGAGAGACTTGAGCAAGAGCAGGGGCCCACCTTGGGCAAGTCTGCTGAGTTTTTTAAGTCTTCAGGACTGGATTTCTGAATCAGTGGCCAACACCACAGTCAGTGAAAGGGGTTTGCTATATCCAAGAGCAAATCACAAATTTCAAAACAGAGCAAGGCCAAGACCAAAGACACTGGGGCAGAGAAGTAAGCTTCTATGGGAAAAGCTGTGGAGAAGAGTATGTTTCTGTTTTACTGAGCAAAGAGCATCTTGATGGGTCATGCCACACCTACCAATTGGAAAAGCAAAAACAAAAACCAAGATGTGGTCATGAAGCTAATTCAATGAAGAGTTACAGCCTCAGAGGCAAGCATCCCTCCAAAAAACAGGGAGGCAGTCTTGGTGCTCTGCACTCAGGAGAAGGAATTATTTTCACCCCAAATAAAAGAAATGGATTCTGAATGTGTAGGCATGATGGGTAATTGGTGGGGGCAGGAAAACCAATAAGAGTAAGTCATCTAAAAATTAAAGCCAAAAGTAGTAAGCAGTAGGCTTAACCACTGTGGCAATAAGCAGTATTAAGGGGCAAGGCTGTCAGCTTTTGCATTCTAGAAGCTAAGGGAACCGACTTAAACAACCACCACCTTACGTGTAGGCAGAAACATATGCAGTTGTCAATATAACTTTGAAACAATCACTTAGCACATATCCATGCATCTGTGCTTAAGCAAAGGGATGAGAAGGCTACAGAGAAATCTTAACAGCAGTTATCCTGGCGGGAGTAGAAGCATGTCTGGGGAGCACGGGGATGGAGGTTTTTGCTTTTTAGTTTAGAAACTTTGTAAAAATTGCCCAATTAAAAAAAAAAATAACCCGTATGGCTTTCTGAATTGTTAACAAAACAACTTTTCTAAAAAGAAGAAAAATAAAATCTATATTCGATGTTACAGCATAAGAGCTGTGTGCCTTTGTAGAAACAGAAAGATACCCCCCTTTTTTTGAAATATGAAAGAGAGCACTATTTGCTTCCAAAATTTAGACTTTTTTGTTTGAAGCTTACTTAAAAGTTAGATTTACTCATTTACTTCCGAAGCTTGGTGCTGCTCCAGAATTGTGGTAACTGTCCAGTCTCGGTTACACGTCTATACAACTTAAGTGGGGAAGCATTTTTGTGCAACTGCATACAGGGCCCAGTCCTGTGTCATGCACTTGGCATCTTTGCTAATATGACGTGATGATGGTGACAGGGAAATACTGACCTGCAACCATGAATGTGTGTCTGCATTTTTCCATGCAGACATAGCTGCTGTTGGCTAAAGCTTAGCAGTCAAATAGCTTTCTGATGACTAAATCATTTTTATCTTTTCATTTCTGATCTCCATTGATCTCTACATCCTTCTTATCCAAGAGATGCCTCACCATCACCTCCTGCCACCAACAGCTGGAAGTGTGTGATGAAGTATCCTAATGAAAAAGCCATTAACATTTGTACCACGTGTTTCTGGGCTTTTCTGTCCCTGCACGTAGGTTAACAGTATGCTGGAAGGTCTCTGGAAAGGACAGAGGCTCCTGGGTAAAGAGCTAAACAGCCACCTCCCTGATATGCCTTGGCCACTGACATACATGGGCTGGTCCTTAGGTCAGGGCCCACTACTTGGAGGGAGCAGAATCCTAGGGCTAACTACAATGGTGTGAGGAGGGGAATGGGGCTGGCCTCAGAACTGGGCAGGAGAGCATGTGCACTAAGGCAAACCCTGAGCACACCTAAGGAGTCTGGCTTCCATCAGAGCAGGACCCATTCTCTGTTGAGACTTCAGGAAAGGGCTCGGAGGCACATACAACGGAAGTCATTGCCATGAGATGGAAAAGAACACATGCTCAATATAAGAACGCATGAATGCAAAAACTCAGCTTCCCTGAAGTGTGGCATTTTCAAAGCCCACACATCATAACAACTCTGAATTCTGAGACGCCTAAACAGGAAGCCCCTGAGGTTCCATCTGTCTCCCTGGCTAGAAGGACAGCTGAGGAACCATGCTGCTGTCTGGAAGAGGGCTGGCAGAAATCACAGGAACCCTGGCCCGGGAGCTAAGAATGTGCAGTCATTCCTCCCCCCACCCCCCTGTCTGATTCACAGCCCTGACAAAAGCTGTTGGCTTGTTACCAGGTCTGTCTCTGTACATAACTAGAAATGAACCACCAGAAAGAGTTGGCTCACTTCTTAATTTTGTTTTTATGCTTAAATTAAAAAAAAAAATCATAGGATTCATCATCACATGGTATTAAAGAAATTTAGTATTTCCTTTGTTCCACATGACACTTTACTAACAAAATTAAGAAGGGAAGATTGTTAGATGGATGTGAGAGTCAACAGAAGCAGAGATACAAAAGTAGAGAAGATGAGCTGAGATCATAATTCCTAGTCTGACTGGGCTCAGAAACCCCGGGAGCTCCAGAATGTTGACCTATAAGGCATTCTGGCATTCAAGGTCCTCCCAGTGCACTCAGAATCTGCCCTTCCCAGGCACGTTACTAGTCTTCTTCTCTGCAATATTCTCTTCCAGTGACTTTATTTAGATTATGCAGTCACGTCTGCAGACGTGAGTCATATTCCTAGCGCTGTACTTCAGCTACTTAACTTCTCCAGACTCTACTTTTCTCTTTATTTATATCAATCCTACTCTTTCTTTAAGATTCTACCCACCACAGCTCAAATGATGTGCAAAAGGATTTGACAAAATCCAATACCTTATCATGATAAAAACACTTGGAAAACTATCAATAGATAGGAAGTTACAAAACATTGTACCAGAAGTTCTAACCAGAGCAATTGGGGAAGGGAAAAAAAAAAAAAAAAAAAAAAAAGAAAGGCACCTATCTCTATTCACAGATGGAATGATTCGACACGCAGAAAATCTCAAAGCTAATAAAATGAACTCAGCCAAGTTGCATGGTACAAGACCAACACATAAAAATTGGTTGTGTTTCTATATACCAGTAATGCATGATTCAAAAAGGAAATTCAGAAAACCATCCCATTTACAGTAGCATCCAAGAGGATAAAATACCTATTTAGCCAAAGAGGTGACAGACTTGTACACTGAAAACTACAAAACAAACATTGCTAAAAGAAATTAAAGACCTAAATAAAGGGAAAGACACCCTTGTTCATCGATTGGAAGACTTCATATTGTTATGATGTCAACACTACCCAAAGTGATCTACAGATTCAAAGCAATCTCTATCAAAATTTCATTGGAATTTGTATCCTAAAATGGAGCTTCTCTCCATCATCATGGTACTGAGACACAAATATGAGCCAGGGGAGTTCAGCAGCTGGGAGCAGGGGTCCATGAGCTGATTGTGGTGGTTAGGGTACACTTCTCACTATTTAGAAGGGCCTAAAAGGAGCCACTCATGCCTCCACTGCCTCGCACTACTTCAGGCAGAAAAGATATTATCACAGTTATCCTACATATGCCTACGTGAATGTGAGTAGAAATAAAATGAAAATTATATGATAAACGTTATATGCCAAATGCAGGTCAGAAGACAAAATACTACAAAACAGAAATTAAGGAGCAGATGGTGAATAAAGGAGATTCTCATAGGAAGATGGCTCAGTCTAACATCTTCACTGGATTTTGAAGGACATAGGGGAATGCCCAGAATATCCAAATGCATGAATTTCAGGGTGCTGAACTAGCTGTGCATTTTACTCAGAAAGAAAACTCTCAAATGAAAAATCAAGATTGCAAAAAAAAATTCTGAGAAAATGTCACAAGTTACCTTCTGCCATCCCTAAAAACCCAGACCCTCCCTCCATGTTAGAAGTACTATTCCCAAAGCAATTTTCTTTGGGAGAACCAACCTTTACAATGCCGAACCTGAAGAATGTTCTCCATTTCCCCTTCGACCACAACCAGCTCCCCAAACTGCACACAGAAGGCCAACAGGTAGAGCAGATCCTGATGTTATTCTAGAAGCCAGTGCTCTCTAGACATATTGAGCAAAGTAGACCTTTCAGAGGCTGGGGAGACACGGGGCTACAAACATAAAGGCCTCCATTTGGAAACCCATGAATGTCCCTATTATCCTAAAAACTAAGCATGGAGCCGTGCATGTCATGCTCACTGCCACCTGCGATTATGGTTTTATAGTTATTACCACGCACTTTGATGATCAGATTGTTTAAAGGCCTCAACAAGCATGCTAATGTGACCTGAGGACTTAATGTGTCTTCACTGCTGCCACCTGAGTGAGAACACTTGTTTACTTTATGCCAAGGGAGAAAAGAAATCCAACTTGGTTCAGAAAACACCATCTGGGGTAAAACGGATCTGATCTCTTAGAAGTGACCAGAGGCCCTACGTTCAAGTAAATAAGAGATGCTGCGTGAAGCAGAGACCTGGGTCTCTAGCCTCTGCTAGCCAGCTCAAGGTAAAATCAAGAAACGGACACGGCCAACCATAGCTGTCTATGGCCTGTGTGAGTCAGAGCTAACTCGGAAGTTAGGTGTAGGAGAATGGAATTACATTAAGCAAGTGCTGACAGAAAGATCCAGAGGAGTTTCCATGGTGGCGCTCTGTACACATATGTGCATGTACGTATGTGTGTAAAGGGGCACTCCCAGAGTAAGGAAAAACCAAGCGCTGGTGGGGCAGAGATTAGGTGGCTAAGGCAGCTGAAGGGGAGTTGCGGAACAATCCTAGTGCCCTGGGAGAAGCGGAGAGGGCCAATCAGGCCTTCAGGACACAGGCTGGACGTGAGTAAAAAGCACAGAAAAAGGCCCAGGGGAGAGCAGAGCAGCAATCAGATCCCTTTGGAGATGGGTGGAGAGGCAATCATGAAGCCTTGGGAGGACAGATCAGCAGTCCCTGGGGAGCCTCCTAGAAAGGGCCCCTTCAGGCATAAAGGAGTCCATTCTGGGGCCGTGATTGCCTCTCCAGGCGCAGCCTGCTGTGCTGACCTTGAGGCTGGCCCCCACCCACAGGGCAGAAAGCAGAGAGAGAAGCTGAAGACTTGGTCACTAAATGAATCAAACACAAAATGTGTGCAAAACGAGCAGTTAGAGTTTTTAGTCACAATGGAGATGCTCTAGAGCTGAGGCCCAGGGCGAGGCTAGATGCAGGCAGACGGCTGGGGCTAATGAGCTCAGAGGTGGGACGCCTTCCTCCCCCTGACAGGATGCACTCCTTCAGCAGCCTGACGAGGCTTTGCCATCTTTGTCCTTTCTCAGGTGGGTCTGATGGTTCCAGGAACTGGTCTACGTGCACTGTGCAAGGTCAAACAGCAACTCCCTTGCAGAGCTGGGACTAATGTCCAGGGCTCTGCCCCCTAAATCTAATTGTTTAGAATCTAATTAGGCTTGGGGCATGGTGACCAAGTTCTACACTAAGCATTCAACCACTCTAAAATACTTTCTCCTCTACCTTCTGAATAACTCTCTGTAAGAAGACGTGGTGGTTCAGCTTTGCCTTTGTCACTTGAGTCAGGAGAACAGCGAATAGAGCGAGGCCCGTATCTCAGACACACCGGCAAGGGAGAGGAGGAGAAAGCCCAAGACATGGCCACCACCCTTTCTCAGAAGTCCTGTGGTTAAGGATAGTGGGGGCTAGACTGTGTACTTTTGCCCACGGGAAAAGCATTTTAAGTAAGTTCTCATATAGGAAGCCAGTATACAAAATAGATACAGGTGAAGCTGTTCTGGGTGAGTAGCAGTTGGGGGGGGGGGGAGACCATCACATATCATGCCCCTGTCTCCCTCTCCTCACCACCTGCTCTGTCAGCCTCTGAGCACTAGATGAGGGTCAAATCCTACAGCAGGAGAAGAGACAGTGGCCCTGGACGCATCTCTCTCACGCTGTGTGTTTTCCTCTTTGGGTCTCCTTGTGCTCATGGGTAAAATGAGAGGCTAAACAGGGCCTGGGTGGGTCTTAGGGTCCTTTCGACTCTAAAATCATCAACTTCTCTACAAGTAAGGACAGAGGAGAGAATGAATGCAAGTTTTCACTCAACACAACAGGAAGAAAACTATGGAACAATAACATACAAGGCAACTGGGTCATTTCAGTCCCTTCTCACTGCAAGGCGCCATTTTCCAGCTTTTCAATGAGACTTTCTCACTTCTTACCATCTCTAGAGACCATCAACATTACGACCATCTCTAGTGGTCCTGCTGACCAGTTCCAGTGCCGGAGTGTGACCTTCTTCTGTCTTTTACTAAAACGCAAACTTCCTGGTTCCATAAGCAGGATCAGGGAGGCCCTTCCTTTTTTCCCAATAAATACAGAACTATTTTCAGTGACGGCTATGTTAGATGTTTGTTCTCCTATACTGATCTGGCCAGCATATTTTTATAGTGCTGACTGAAAACATTCATAAAACCCCACACCCTCCTCTGCCCAGAGTCAACACCACTGTCTGGGCTACACTGGATTCCATTCAGAGGCCAATACTTGATGTCCTTTTTCAAAACGTTGTGGCTGCTTTTCAAACTGCTCAACGCCCACCCTCATCACCATTCTCAGACTGGCCATAACCTTGGCCGCCAAGGCCTCTCCCCCTGGTCACCAGCCAAATGCAGGTACCAGCAAGTAGCAACGCTTTCATTCAGTGTGGGGCAGAAGGCCTGCCTTGATTCCTGTCTCCCCATGGCACACAGTGTAACCGTGCTATGTCCCCACTTTGCCTTACCTTTTCTCCCCTAGGTTTTGACTCAGCAATGGTGGCAGAGGGGTAGACTCTGCTTTCATTTTATTGAATCGCCTGTATTTGATTGGGAAATGGGTTGTGGTAACTCTGTCAACAGGACATGTTCAATTACACCGTGTAACCACTTTTCTTCAGAAGGCACTAGCATCTGGTCTAAGCAGTTAAATAAGCACAGCCACGTGGTATTACAGCTAATGAAGTTAAATGTGGCACAAACATACACATGGCACACAGAATTCATGTTTACGTCTTTAACAGGATCTTCCTTGTTGATACAGAAGATATGTGGGTTGCAAGATCAGGACTGTGGTATGGATGGCTGGCTTTACTGCTTTCCAAACAACAAAGTGATTATTCACTTCACATCCAGGTCAAGCAGAGAATTTCATCTTTGGAACCCCAACAGTTCCCTTTTCAACCTGCCTGCATACCCCCTGCCCTTCAGTACTCATTTTCCCCTCTCGGCGGCCTGTTTCCCCAGTCTACCCTGGGGTCACCCAAAGCTCTGGCTGTATTACCTCGCCGTGCTCCAGATTTCTCTTTATCCTCATCTTTGACCCCTTTAAACCTCCCAATTCTGCTTTCTGGTGTGATGAGGCTTAAATTAGACCACAAATGTAAAGACTCGGCACAGAATAGACACCCCATGAATATTAGTTCTTTCCAACATCTCTTTCCTTTCCACTTATTTTGCCTGTCCCAGGTTCTGCACTGGGCTGTGGACAGACTCACCTGCCAAGTTAGGTCTGCTCGTTTCGGAGCCAGTGCTAAGTGGAGAGTCAATCTGTCTCAGCACATATGTGGAGGCACCTGTTGTTTGTCACCTCATCCTTTCAATTTTCTTGGTGAAACGGTACCCCAACTTTCCTTTGGAAACATCCTTGCTCCAACTTTCCATTTCTGTGGGATCAACTCCAACTCCAGTTGCAGAGTGGGCTCTAATTGGTTTAAGCTGGGGAGGGGAGAGGGTGATGCTGCTGGGAGGCACCCATGCGGGATCTGTATGTGGATTCAAATCAAAGGAAAGCAATACATGTAAAGTACTTAGGCTGGAAGGGTGAATACAACCAGGGTTTGGAGCCATCATCTGAGTTCTAGACAAAGTGGAATCAGGGTTCAGCAACTGCTGCCCCTGTACTATCTCCCATGATGCTTACTGATGCGAGGTACCCTACAGGGGTGCCCCTGGTATCATCATCTACCTGTGTCTGCTATATCCTCTGAGCACCTCTGAGTGCCTCAGACTGTCTAAATGTTCAGGCCAGGTCGATGTCCACAGCGTACGTCTTGCTTGGGGATGGAACAGTCTATCTGCACGGACTCATCCGATACCCACTCACCCCTGCTTAAGTATCGGTAGCTTCGTGGCTCCCACCTGCACTGTGATACAACCCGCACTTAATGTGTCTGGAAGCCTCAAGTCTGGAATTTTAGAAATATTAACCATGGCTAACATTTATTGTGCCCCCAGCATGAGAACGACACTATCCTAAGTGTTTTTTATATGCATCCCCAATTAGTCCTTTGAACGATCCCATGAATCATATTCTATTATACCCTTTCCAGGGATGAAGAAACAGATGCACTAAGAGGGCACATAACTTAGCTACCATCTTCTTTTTTTTTTTTTTAATTTTTTTTTCAACGTTTATTTATTTTTGGGACAGAGAGAGACAGAGCATGAACGGGGGATGGGCAGAGAGAGAGGGAGACACAGAATCGGAAACAGGCTCCAGGCTCTGAGCCATCAGCCCAGAGCCTGACGCGGGGCTCGAACTCCCGGACCGCGAGATCATGACCTGGCTGAAGTCGGACGCTTAACCGACTGCGCCACCCAGGCGCCCCTTAGCTACCATCTTCTAACAAGTATGTAGCGGTGGCGGGCTTCAAATGCAGCCAGTCTGACTCTGGAGCTATACCTCCGAACCACCATGCCCCACTGCCGCTCTCAATACGATGCCTCCATTTCTTTTGTTTGGCTCTCTTAAAAAAAGTAGGACACTTTTCACTTGCTTCTCATTTATCTTAAATACACACTCACCATTAGAGAAGTCCAAAACGTTGAAGCAGCAACAAATCATTTGACTTCCAGGTAGGCACGCAATTAGTATCACTGAAGCGATCTTTCTGTGACTGCTTTCTGCCTGGGTGTAAGGCTAACTTAACAGGTAAGTGGTTGCCTTTTCTTGGTGCTCCACATAAAGAAAGCTGGGACTTTAGCATCCAGGAACTCCAGAACGCAGGGGATAAAATCCACCAGCTTTGTAGAAAGATTATCAAAGCACACCATAGCGGCCCTTTTGGATAGTGAAGATTAGCCTAATCCTTCCACCTCACCCACTGAAATGCCATTCCCAATACATGTGGAACACGTTACAGTTGGCCAATTCAAAATACTTTCCCTTCTGTTCATTTTATCAAGTATTTGGTAAGTCTCTCCCACAGGAATACACCCTATAATGCATGTAAAAAATTATCTCTACAAAGAATTTTCAGTTTTCCTTAAAAGATAAAAAAAAGGTCCAAACTCAAGCTTTTCCACGCCAAGAGCAATTTTGCTGGTCTGATAAATCTTGTAAATCCAAAATGTTAAAACAAGACAATCAAATTAGATCTAAAGATTAAATCAGTCTCCAAGTAATCCTTGAATTTATTACAGTTGTTGAATGTCCCTGCTAATTTGGGGATTAAAATGCTCAACACAAAAATCTTTTTTTCCCTAATTGGATTGACCAAGTTTTCCAGGGTTCATGGGAACATTTCATTTTCATAAAGAGCACTGGAAACAAATAACTTCATTATGGAGATGCTTCATAAACTATAGGGCAATGTTCTTGGGGAACAAATACATCATATTACATTATCTTGAGCATAAACTCTTTTTGTGACATAGTTGTACATTTACTGGATATGTTTCAGGAAACAGTGTTTCACTTCAGACATGTCCCAACTGCTTGGATATTTATTTGGCCGCACACATTTTTTTCTACTCTATAAATTACTCAAACTTGGAAGTGCCTGATTTAGTCGCTGTGGTTAGAAATTGTTTGTTTGGTGTCTGAGAGAACACCCAAAGGTGCTCCAAACTACTAAATCAATTTAGTGGCTTGTAATCAGAATGTAAAAACACAATGAAACAGATTAAAAGAGATCAGAGTGCCTACACCTCCTAACTCTCTAGTCACAAGTATTAAAACAACACATTTATAATTGTGTTTAAGTGAAGCCTACAAGATTGTTACATTTATGGAAAAAGAAATGATCGGGAAAAAAAGGACCTAACACAAAGCTATTCTACTAGGCAAATACGTGGAATCTTGGTAATGGGATTTTGGAGGACTTTATATTCAAGGAGGCACTGTCACTCAGTTGTGGCACACAATTGTGGACCCCGCTGCACCATCCTGGCCTTTGCCTAGCTGGGGCAGCCTCTTCATTCCTCAATTTTATCACCTTTTAAGATAGGCAGTGAATAATACTGCCTATCTTACAAAGTTGTGAAGATAAAACAAAATACATATAAAGTACCTAGACTGGTATGTAACCATTCCTACGGTAAATGCCATCATGTTGTTAAAATACAGTAGCAAGCATCCAGATTAAGACAGCCACTGGAAGGTGTTTACTGCTTGCCTTTACTAAGCTGGTGTCGTGTTGGTTTCTGGAGTACCTGTCATCCCATCCCCGGAGAAGGACGGGATGGAGGACAGACTCTGGCCCCAGTGCACTGATTCTTCCTCCCCTACCCATCCCAGTGGGACCATCAACCCACAGCCCCTGGATGCTCTGGATAAGAGATTTCGAGATGGCCCCTCCACATCCAACACTAGCATTTCCAGGGGACTCTGGAGCCTCCGTGCCGCCAGCCTTGGTCCACATTCACCATGTCTTCTTCCTCTTTCCTTCCAAGGCCCAGTCCTTCTGCCCAAACTACCACTTTGCAATCCTGGCAGCTGTCTCCTGTTGAATTTATATGCTAGATTACTTACTTACTCCTTGAGGATAGGGACTGTTTGTCTATAATTTTATTCCCTGGTATTATACAGCACACAGTAGGCGATCAACAAATATTTGCTAAATAAGTAAGTAAGCTCTCTGGATCTCAGTTCAAATAAGCTGTCCCTAATCATCTCCATAAATGCCATGATCCGAAATAAAGACAGATGTAACACGTGTTGGGAGGTCTGGCTGTTGTATACATCCCACGATGGATAGCCAACTTTACTCTCAGACAATAGCTCTAACACAGATGTGAAGGTGGTCTGCACAGTTACAGCCAGGTTTTACGAACCATCGATGTGCTTCCTTCTGCACACAAATGGAAGGGTCCAAAGACCATACCGGGGCTGAATGAAGAATGCTCTTTTCTGACACCAGTGCCTTCCTGAGGACGATGCCATAACGACCTCTGTGGCTTAATTTCTAGTTTGGACCGAGGCTCGCTGAAACAGAACTACCAACAGGACAAAGTTTCTAGCTGGCTGCATATAGCTGTGGAGGAAAACAAAAAAGAAACTTCCTGCATTTCAAACTGTGTCAAGTCTCTATTTCACCTAAAGCAATATGCAGGTTGAATAATTAATAAAAGATTAAAATGCTTAGGGACGTGGTAGAAAAAGCATAGCTAAGCAAGTCTTAATGAGCAAGTTTAGGATAATTTGGTCTAAGGATTGAACAAGAGAGAGTTTTCTTTTACTCATTTGTTCCTTTACCACTCACTTATTCTTTCATCCGGCTTCCACAGTAAAAGAAAAGCTCCTTCAGGGAAATTTTCAAGGACCAGTTACTTGGGCCAGACAGAAGGATGAGATGAAGGCATTACAATGTAATTTATTAAGATTGTATGCCTAGTGTTTTCTAGAGCTTCCTTCCAAAGCCATCATTCAATAGACATTTGCTGCTAAGGTGCTAAGAGTTCTGGGCCCTGGGAAAACCAAGAAGAACGAACAAAGACATAGCAAATACACCTTCTGCGCTTGGCACAGACCCGATTTTGTTTTCACTAAACTCTCCACAACAGTGAACACAGGAGGGACTTAGCAAACACAAGTTTTGATGTCCACAGGCTTCCCTGACTTCCACTGCTACTCGCTCCCTGTCTCACCACAATAAATTCTGCCTGCTAATGCGCTTGAAACTATTTATTTTTTAAAAACGTCACCAGGTCAGCTGGGTTGAGAAACTCTAAGGAAAGAACGAGGGTCAAGCGCTATTAAAACTTCTGTTCTGCACCCTCACCTGTCTCCTTTCATTAACACAGAAGTGCCGATCTGAAATATGATCATTATCTTTGGTGGCTATCCTTGGCAGCATCCCCCAAGTCACAAATCCCTCGGCTTATTTGAGTAACACAGAACCTAAAGATTAAAGCTGTCTTGTGTTCAGGAGACATCAGGAAGGAGGTCACTCAGGCCTCAATATTCCTTTCAGTAGTAACTTGATGCATCTTAAGTTTTTTTGCACTTTATTATATCCTACCAGGTTCTATTTATTTAAATCCCAGAATCTTTTGCCGACATGGCAAGGCAGAAGCAGAAATGTTTTGTAAAACTTAAATGAACCTGTAAGTGGACACTTGTCCCATAAATCTTTAAAATGCTAGGTTATGCCGTGGAAACCACTTTTACAAGCCCCTTCCATCCTGCTTGAAAAGAGACAGTACATAAAACATCCACTTTCCGTCCGCATTTTCACGCGGAATAAACACCAAGTCCAAGTGAAACACCAGGTATCTAGATGCAGCGGTTCTGCTGAGCGGATGAGGGCAGTAAAATGTTTTCATGGGAAGGAGGGCTGCGTCCTACTTCTCTAAGAACACTCCCTGGCAAAGCTGCCCTACCTGCTGACGTTCCCACCCCTCCCCTGCCCCCTCTACAACAAGCAGCCCTCCTACCCCCATCATCCCTCTCCCCTGGTTCTTAACTGTCTCCACGCTGAGAATGCGAAACAGCACTCACGGTCCAAACCCGCTCTCCGTCAACGACACGGGGGTGGCCTGAAAACGCCTTCCCACTCTGAACTCATCCAACATGAAATGGTGGCTTTAGGACAAAGGCCCGTGCTTTCAGGTTCTTAGGTCGTCATCAAGGGATGACGGTATTCAATGCTTCATCCTGAGCCTCAGTCTTCCTGTGAGGCCAGTGGCTCCTGTTCATTTTGCCTGTAGACTCTTCATCGCGCCTCTGCTCGGACGCATGTCTTTGCTCCTTACACTGGTCTCTGCAGTGTCCTCCTAACTGGCCTCCAGCCCTCCCCCCCCCCTTTCTGTCCTTCTGTCCTGTGTTCTACCTGCGAATTAATCATTTTCTTTTTCTGTCCCCCTCAACCTTGGTAACCTCCCACACATTCCACTATATGATTGAGTTCACCTGATGGTTCTCCAGCATTAAAATCTTTCTGTGACATGAATAATAGATTTATAAATCATACAGGAGCCAGGGAGCATCCAGTAACCCTTGAAAGAGTTTAAAAATACTGCAGTGGTAAGAACAGTAATTCAACCACCACATCCTCCCTTCCACCACTGGTGTTTCTAAAGGAAGCAGGAAGTCATGACTGCTACATTTCAGAAGTCTCAGATTCGCCTTTATTATCAAGGAGTCATGGTTCAACCCTGACAATTCCGAAGCCAAATTAGCCTTTTGGAATCTATACTGATTTGATTCAGTAAAATTTTGTTGAGCACCCCCTATATGTCTACACTGTGCTCAGCAATGGGGATTTACCAATAAATAAGACAGACTCAGCCCTCCCCTAGAACCACCAGACAGTAATGACCTTAAAGGCAAGGGCCACGTCTTGGGTCTTGGGTACCTTTCGGTCAGGCAATGCACCAGCCTGAGAGAACCCTGAGTAAGCCCTCAGTGTTCCAGGCTTGTACCCACTAATAATGCTCAGGAATATTTTCTGGAAATAGTAGGACCAATTTGGCAGGAGCTAGAACCTCCACCTGAGTTCGAATCCTGAATCTCTCATTACCTAAATGTGTGACCTCAGGCAAAGTACTTAGGTTTCCTCTGTTTCAGTTTCTCAAATCTCAATGGGAAAATCAGCAATAATGGATTCTTCTGGGGAGTAAATGAGCTAATGCATAAAGTCTTTAAGGTGGTAGCTAACATGTCACAGTTGCTCAAAATATTAGCTATTATTTTCAATGCAATGTTTCTATAATATTGTTAGAAAATGTTTTTTCACCATTTAAAGAAACATCTCTTTCCCATGGCAAATGATAAATTCATTAAGACACAATCTGCATCACAAGGTTACAACCTTGCCCTGCAGTGACAAGTAACATGAAAAAGGAATATACAAATGCTCTTGCACACGTACGTACGTACACACACACACACACACACACACGAAAAAGTATGATTTGCACAAAACCAAAAACAAAACAAAAAAAACCCCACAAAAAAACCCAAAACAAAAACCCAAACCCTTCAGTAAGGTTTGTTTTTTTTTTTTTTTTAAGAAGATGAACAAGGATGAAAGCCATGCCTGGCGGCAACCATTTCCAGTATGACCTGGTAAGTTTTCAGCTTCAAACCGGTCAGATCAAGTGCCCCCCAGTAGTGTTACGTGGGGATCTGTCATTCACACATCAAATCCCCTTCCACTGGCCTCTTCTCACATAGAACGTGCTTCCAGATGCAGAAACATCTTTTTTTTTTGCCTGGAGTGCTGAGGGTCAGGGGTGGGGACGAGCGTGTGAGACACAGGGAGGTGGGGGCTCAGGGCACCAGTAAGTGTGCTTTCTTGTGTCCACAACAGACTTGCGTTACAAACTATCACAATTTTTCCAGGGACCCAAGTTCATCATCAGTCTTGTACTCGATTTCGAGTTTATCAAAGGTGGTCTCCTTAGGATCAAAACACCCATGTCAAGAATGTGGACCTGGTCCTTTGAGCACTGGCTGGAAGAAGTGTACAGAGGGTGGCCTCACACAGGCTAGGTGGGGACCGAAGGAAGCCTGTTGATGCCCTGTGGAGACCCCCTACTCATCTGTCCAATACATTTTCCTCTTTTAATACGCTTCAAATGAAAATGGGGATCAAGGCATAGACTATTCTACAATAAATTCGGTAGGATATATCGAGAGCTAACTTTTAATTAATTGACCACTTATCACCAAAGCAATTCTTATGACATTATGCCTTACTATACTACTGATTTTGCTTTATTTTACACTATATTTATTCAGCATTTAATGAGTTCTAACTTTATGCACAGTATCAGCCATTCTTCCAGCTCTACCCCTGAACTACCGACTGGCTATGGAACCTTCAGTCAAAAGTTCACAGGGAATAGAAGAGTGCAACAGGGGACCATCTGCACAGGCAATGACATGATCAGATGTGCACAGCTTTAGGAAGAATGTTTGCAATGAAATAAAGATGAGAGGCATTTTGGAGGCCAGAACAATAATCTAAGCTGGAGGTAAAAGGACCCTTAACCATAAGTGTGGCATTAAGAATGAAAAGTCCAGGGGTACACCTGGGTGGCTCAGTCGGTTAAGCATCTGACTTCAGCTCAGGTCACGATCTTGTGGTTCATGGGTCCAAGCCCCACATCGGGCTCTGTGCTGACAGCTCGGAGCCTGGAGCCTGTTTCAGATTCTGTGTCTCCCTCTTTCTCTGCCCCTCTGCTGGTCTCTCTCTTTCTCTCTCTCTCTCTCAAAAATAAACATTAAAACATTTTTTTTAAAGAATGAAACATCCAGACCCAAGAACCCAGGGGGCTGGAGTATGGGGCATGGCTTGCTGACTGACTGGTTAAGAGGGTAAGAGAGAGAGAAGGTGAAACATATCATGTCTCAACCCTGGGAGGCTGCCAGGCTGAGTCGGGGTAGGAGAAACCTGCTTTGGGAGAAAGGAATGAAGATTTCTATTTGAGAAAGGCATCCAGCAGGTGGCTGATGATGTGGCTTTGAGGCTCCAGAGGGAGGCCAGGGACAGAAAGGATAAAGATGGAAAGTGAGGGCATGGCAGTCAGAGAAAAGAAAGCAAAGTGAGAAGCAGTTAGCTAGGAATGAAGCAAAGCACTTGTCATGTGTCTGCTAATTTTATCCTCACAACCCTCTGAAGTCAGTATGAGAAAACATACTCAGAAAAATCCAGTAACTTGACTCAAGTTTCCAGAGCTAAATAAGTGGTGGAGCCACGCCAGGATCTGAGGCAGGTCTATCTGACTCTCCTAGCCGTGCCAGGAAGTAACATTCTCTACTGACACAGGGCTCACAGATATCTAAGGAGGAAGAGGGCAGGGCCTGATGAAGGTAGTGAAAAGGATCAAAAGGGCGGGCAGAGTCAGGAAAGCCATGGGTGACAGAGCTCGAGGATGAGCAGGGCACCACCCAGGCAGAATGCTGCCCCCATCACCAGACTTTGATCAGAAACCCACTGGTGGGTGCTAAGCAACAGTTTTCTTAGCACAACAGGATACGGTTCCTCCTTCAGAGGTTATGAAGAAAGGATGACGGCAAGTACCAAATCCCTGGACTTTGAAAGAGAGGACAGACCCAAGAGACCCAAACGTTTTCGTTTTTTTAAGGACTGGAGAAAACTTGCTCAAGTTCATTAGCTGAGAGGGAAGAAAGTGGTGAAGGAGAGAGGAGGGATAAGACAAAGGGAAAGAAACGATGGATGTGACAAGGCCTTGGAGGAGACAGTGGGGTTGGCTGAAGAACATGGTTTTGACCTTGGGAATGAAAAAAAAAAATGCATTCTGCTCTGACAGCAGAGGGAACGATGCAAACATGAATAATGATTCTGACAAAAACTGTTAAATGCAGAAGACAGAAGTCAAGGATGATCTTACTGGGCAGCCTTGGTGTTCTTGGTAGGGCTACCCATGGATAATGAGGTGCAGAGAGAGTCTGGACTAGAGGGTTTCAGATGAGAGGGAAAAGTCTGGAGCAACCACTCCAGACACTGAGAAGGAGTGACTACTTGGCCCCGGAGTCCAGCCAGAGCTGGACATTTGCATCCAATACAACTGGTGTAGAAAGCTGATTTTCTCCAGCAACGTAACCTATGCCCGCGTCAGTCTGGGCTGAGAAGAAAGTACGGGCAAGAGCATCCACATGCACACACATGCCATGGATGAAATGAGCCATCTGTGAAACGAGGCTGAGTTTTCTTTCCACCAGCCTTGTGTCCAGGTGGATATCGTCACTCTCCAGAGAAGGGTATGTAGGACAGGGATCAAATGCCAGTGTGCAAAATGGGAGTTGTCTAGTGTTATTTGGAGCTTTTATGAGCATGCAACAGTCTATCAACACGTCAATAAAGACACATCTGCTCCGAGCACAGGCATGAGAAAACATGGAAAGGGAGGAAGCCGGCAGGAAAGGGGAAAAGTCGGGTTCCCTCCTGTCCTTAGGAGCTGAGGGACTCCACCCTAATGACAGCACTGTGCGTTTACCATTTTAACAAGAGGAAGGACAAGGAAATGTCCTGCTTAAACAGAAAGCACGGTCTACCGACATGAGCCTGAGGTCTGCCATCATCTTTCTGAACCAGATAATGGACGCCCCCACAAAGGAAGAGGTGCAGCGTCCAAGTGTTCACACACGGCTGATGAATTCCGTGGAAGCTCTGCAAAGGGCCTCAGCCCGCCGCTGGGTGGCTGTGCTCCAGGCTCACAGTCCTGCCCTCCTCACGTCTCTACGGGAGGATGGGCAGGGCCGATGGATCCCGTGCCATGCCCTGGTTCACGAGGCTGGTAGAAATTCTCTGCAATTTAAGGCCTCTGCTGTGACATTACCTATAAGGCTCCTTTTCCATGAATGTTACATCCAACAGGAGGAACCAGCAGGCCCCGCGGCTGATTGATGCTCTAAGTACTAACCGGCAGTCTCAGCAGTGAGAGCATCGACCACAGCCTAACTACTGTGAGTTCATCCATTTGCTTACTATCAGGAATCTTCTAGGTATTTGGAAAGGCACGAGTGCCACTTTCAGAATCCTCTCCAGGTGAAATAACCACTGAAAAAATTAAGATCAATGACTGAATGGACAGTGCCACTTGCTATATTCATGGGGTGGTGGGAGGCATGTTTACTGAAACTAGGGGGCTTGGGTTCAGGATCCTAAAGAACATTTCTGCTTTTCTTAGAAGCAGCCTGAAGGTGACTCCAAGTACATAAAGTCCATTAATCAATGTCTTTAACCTAATAATAGTAAAGCTTAATAACACATCTTTGGTGGTTTCAGAGCACTTGTGAAAACACGACTTCTCACCCTTAGCAACTGGTGACATGTGTGGGGAGGGTAGGACAAGCCCTAGACTCTTCATTTTATTGATGAGGAAACAGTCTATCCCTGCTTACTATCGCCAAGCTAGCCTTGACTACTCTTAGAATCGGTGGCAGCTAGAAGTGGGAGCGGTATCCTTACATTTTAAAACACCTGACTATAATTTCATGTGAGTGTCTGTAAGGAAACTTCTTATATTACGCCTGAATATGTTGCCCTGCAATCACTCTCAAGCGGTCTTGTTTCTTTTTTTTTTTTCCCCTCTGAAACGACAAAGTAGAAATGTAATTCTCTTACACAGGAGAGCTCTTTAGATGTTCTTTTAGCTCCAAATCAATCATACACACAACGGCAGCAATCTGATGCTCTTTGGGAATTTTCTGATACATGAGAGTGTATGTCAAAATCTATTTCATTCTAGTCCTGTACTGCCCATGCTGTTAGCCACATGTGGCTACTGAAACCCAAATCCATCAAAATTAAATAAGATTTAAAAATTCAGGAACTGGTCACACTAGCCACATTCAGCCACATGTTACTTGTGGCTACCCTGTTAGTGTGGAGCATTTTCATCATTACAGAAGGTTCTGTTGGACAGCACTGTTCCAGGCCCTCAAACTGCCTTTGTCTGAACTCTGACCTACACACTGGTCTCACCGTAGGGCCATCCTTTGCTGTCACCTACTTTCGGTACCGCCTTTTCAAAGACACTATTTTATCTCATTAAAACAAAAAATTGTGAGTACTGGTGGAGAAAAAAAAAAAAAAAAGGATTCCTCCCCACATTCTGCCAGCTTAGAAATACTTAATTGGCTTATGGGTTGGCTGATAGGGTTTAATATTCTCCTCTCTTCAAATCTAAACTCAGCTGGAGGCCAAATCACTGCCTATATTAAATACACAAAAACTCTATTATTAAAATGGAAGTAATAGTTCTTTTATTTTGAAAATACACAGAAGATGGACTTCATTTCTTTACTTTTACCTTCTGGGGAGCCTGGGTACGGAGAAGGAAGGAAAAACAACCCTCATTACTGGGACTGGGAGACTCTTCAACACTCTCCCACTGACCCTGACTAGGCTTTGCTTCAGCATTTTACCCAGTTACTTTTTAAACTTATACAACTTGAAAACGTGGACACCAGTTGCCAAAATTAGAAAATACTAAGGCACAAAGGGATCGTTGAGACAATCTAATCCAAACGCCCCATTTGATAGGTAAAGAGAGGCTCAGAAGATGTCAGCCATGTTGGCCTAGAATCTGGTCTCCAGGCCCCCCCCCCCAACCCCGTTCAGGGCCCTCCGACCCCCTGCACTGCTAACCCATCAGCACTGAAACATCAATTTCACTTTCAACAGTTTGTTTATGTCCCACCCTCCCATGCAGCCACGCCTTCCTTTAAGGGCACCCAATCCTCCGAATTCAGGTAAGCTGTCGTGCATACTTCCAAAGTAGTCAGGTATTTCCAAAGTAAAGTTACCATAAGTCACAGACAGAAAGTAAGATCTGATGAAATATACGGGCTTGCTTACTCTGATTCTCTTTTTTCAAAGATTCCTGATAAGCCCTAGAACACATTCAGGGTCCATTTTCAAAGCATTTGTATCACACTGGGGTCAGCCACAGCAGCACCAAAAAAGGGGGAAGCATTGAAAATGTTCTCTGGTTGTTGAATCACCATATTGTACACCTGAAACTAATGTAACACCCTATGGTAGCTGTACTGGAATTAAAATTTTAAAAGTTAAGTGAAACGTAAACAAATGTTCTCCGGCAATAAGGAGTAGGAGATCCCTGGGAAACAAGAACGGAGAACGGAGACATGGGACTGAGAATAAAGTGAATGATGAGGAAGCCGTGTCAAACAGTGACAACCAATACCTGAGCACTGACCGTGACCCAGACGGCAGTCGTAGGTCTTCCCCGCATTACCTCAGTACGTCCTCATGCCTGCGACTCAGGTGATCTTGGCTGTCCCCGTGGTACAGATGAGGATAAGAGGACCAACAGGCTTTGTGTCCCATCCTCAGCCACTACACCACAACCTAAAGTTTAGAAGAGCTGCTGGACTGAAGCACAACATCTAGAAACAGCACACACAGCTCACAACAGGCCTTTGGAGAGGGAGAACTGTGGGAACAACTTTTTGAATTTACATATTCTTAACTGGTAAGACTCAGTGAACTTCAGTTTTCAACAAAAATCAAGGGAGCCGAAGTAGGAAGAGCCTGTCATCTTATTTTAAAAGGTGCTTTATCTTATTTGTGTAACGGTTTGAAACTTTTATCGCAATAAAAAGCACCTTGGCATGACAAGAATTCTAAAGGAAAAACAAAATTATCTTCTGTAGGTTGTATCAGGAGCCAATACAGCCAAAGAAAGCTGTGTTTGGTGTTTTATTTCCCTCTGATGTTCCTGAAACTGGTCTTCTGAACAGGCTGAGGACCAGGGGAGAACTCAGAGGGGAGTAGAGGTCTTGTGGTCCACTCGGACCGCTCCGCAGTCTCCCGCCTGGGCTAGGCCTACTTACTGAGGGGTGAAGAATCCATTCCTTCGGTCCCCCTTCTCCTTTCATACTCCCCCCGCCCTTTGCCCCACACTTGAAGTAAGCTTCCCATCCCTGTTACGCTTCGTCTCTCCGCCCAGGAGCAAAGGCTTTACAGCATCCACATGCAAAGATCTTGCCCTATAAATAAAGATGCAGTTTGTTTTCATCTCCTTTTCCCACATTTCAATAGGCTATTTAACCAGTTAGTAAAGCACCATAGGCAGATAACGTTTCCTTCCACTCACTGCAACAGAAAGAGAGCCACTATTCTGGTCAAGATTTAAGTGACAATTTTGATCCCATCTTGGAGTGTCTAGATCCTTAAGTAAAAATATATGAACTTCATTTGCCTTAGAGCTTTAATTCCTCTGTCACTTAACCTCTCCCCTCTCAGGTCTGTGGGCAAAGAGTAGAGAGAGGCAACAGGCTGCAAAGAGAAGCCAAGTTTCTGAATCACTAAGGAACTGATATGCCATTTATGAAAAGGGACTAAGTTGAAAGGACAATGGTTTCTTTTCCTGTTGATGCACCTGCTTTAATAAGTTTTACTGTAATTATAACCCTTCACACTCTCCTCCTTTAAGGACGATGTAAAAACAGTAGCAACATTTTAGACGTAAATCATGGGTTCCAACCAGCTACCGTGCGACAGAATAAAGACTTCCTCCTGTGTTCTTTACAGTAACTGCAACTCCTCTAAATGATCTGAGCCTTCAGCAGTACATTGAGTATTTGAACAATCATCAGACTTCTGGTGCAAAGAGAATGATATTAGAGACATAAGGTACAGCACAGGCAAATAAGGCAGATTTGGGGGCAGCTGGGTGGTTCAGTCAGTTAAGTGTCTGACTCCGGTCATCATCCCAGGGTTTGTCAGACTGAGCGAGCTCGGTGCCAATTGCGTGGAGCCTACTTGGGATTCTCTCTCTTTCCCTCTCTCTGTGCCCCTCCCCCACTTCTGCTCGCTCGCACGCTCTCTCAAAATAAAACAGACTTTTTTTTTTTTTTTTTTTACGAAAAAGGCAGGTTTCTATTTGAGTCACTTTTTCTGAGAAAGGGCTTTTCTGAGGCTAGAGGTAGATGAAAGCAGTATAAAACTGTAAGACAAGAAATAAATTCCTTTTACTCCTACAGACAAGAACCTACCCCCCTACTTCTAAGCTGAGGGTTCTCAACCGCTTTGTACTCGCAGGCCTCCAGACGTTCTAAAGAAGGCCCAATACTTACGATGTAATTACTACTGCGGAACAGCCACGCGTCTTCACGGGGCCTATAAAAAGCAGTGGTAATTAACTCACGGCTCACCAGGTGTGTCTTTCTAAACATAAGCCTTTGTGAACGGGAGTCGCTCAGTGCGTTCCTTCTCCAGACCCAAGAGGCACTGTCCCTAACCAGTAAACAAAGACTTGGCATTACGCTGTGTCTCTCACGTCTGATGTCAGCCAACTGAGAGATCACTGTGTGCGCCATCTACTGAGATCATTGTTTTAAACATATAGACAGATACGTCAGGGCCTGAGAAGGGAGAAAGATACACTGGTGCCTCTGTAAACCAGTTGAGAACCACTACTGTAAAGAACAGGTAATATTTATGGAGCAATTAATATGTGTTAGGCAGTATGCTAAACAGTTTGCATGTTTTGACTAATTTAAGGCTGCAGTGGTGACAATATTTAAAATCACAGCTCAATACTTAAAAGCAACCCATGGGCTAGTTCTAAGGAGAACTTTAGTCATGTTTCTAAATAACTGCTTTATTATCTAAAAATAAGCCTTTCCCACCTAATCTCCATCTGAGAAATGGACAAGACAGGAGTAACAGTGATCATTTGGCTCTTAAAATACTCTAAACTCTACCACTGGTGTCCTTGAGGCTGGGTATTTCCTTTCTAGATTCCTAGTACATCCCCAGAAATGCCGAGGGCAGAGAATTCATATGAACAAAATGGGAGTATGTCCTGGGGAACACTTTTTAAAACTCTTGGGGCTCAGGGCGCCTGGGTGGCTCAGTCGGTTAGGCTCGTCAGGATCTCACAGTTCTTGGGTTTGAGCCCCATGTCAGGCTCAAGGATGACAGCTTGGAGCCTGGAGCCTGCTTCGGATTCTGTGTCTCCCTCTCTCTCTCTCTCTCGGTCTCTTTCTCCCTGTCCCATTTATGCTCTTTCTCTCTCTCTCAAAAATAAATGAACATTAAAATAATAAACCTCTTGGGGCTCACGTGAAATTCCCTCATCTCTTCACTCTTCCTTCAGAATGGAGAATGCCTGGTTGTTGCCCCATATCTGATAACCAGGAGTTTAGTCTAGCACAAGCCTTACTTCAAAGTCTAAGTCAACTAAAGCTTGGCAAGATCATCATGAGAGATACGTGAGCTAAGTTTCAATCACTGTTGATAAATATTTATTGAGCTATATACAAATAAATGTTTAGGCCCTTTTAAAAGGAAATTATTGGGGGGGGGCACCTGGGTGCCAGTTAGTCAGTTATGCATCTGACTCTTGATTTCAGCTTAGGTCTTGATCTCATGGTCAGGAGTTCAAGCCCCATGTCGGGCTCTGCATTGGGTGTGAAGCCTACTCACTCATAAATACGTAAATGAATGAATGAATAAATAAATACATAAACAAACAAATAAAATGTTTTAAATAGGAATTATACACTAGGGACAAAGATCCAACTACATACTGGCACACTGTGAAAATACAAACATCTCACCTATTGGGTCAATTATTGACTCCCTCCTTGATGGGTATATGATTTTCAGCCTGAGGGTTATAGGCAACAAAACACAAAGTATTTATACTGTTCAAGTACTGGCTTTATATTTATTTTTTAAAAATTTTTAATGTTTATTTTTGAGAGAGAGAGAGAGAGAGAGCATGAGCAGGGGAGGGGCAGAGAGAGAGAGGAAGACACAGAATCTGAAGCAGGATCCAGGCTCTGAGCTGTCAGCACAGAGCCCGACGCGGGGCTCGAACTCACAAACTGTCAGATCATGACCTGAGCCGAAGTCAGACGCCTAACCGACTGAGCCACCCAGGCACCCCTGTAGCGACTTTATATTTAATACCTCATTTAAAACTCCCCAAAATTCTATGCCAAAGTAAAAGAATTATTTTTAGCAGCACACAGACAGAGAAGACTAAACTATTTATTCAACAGGTTACTTTGCTTACTTATCCAGGGGACTTTCTGTCATTAACTCAATGACTCTTTGAGGTTATGTTCAAAGGTAAATATTTTTTTTTTTAAAAGATAGAAACTCCTTCCCTAAAAATACATCTAGGCAAAGGTCATATCCTATATTTTATGGCACTTCAATCATGTTACTCTTTAAGCACTTGTGCAGATGCAAAACTGCTTTTAGAAACCCATTTTTTTTAACTTAAAAACTGAAGTATAGTCAACATATACTGTATTATTCTCAGGTATACAGATAGACATTTGACAGTTATATGCATTATGAAATACATGCTCACCGTAATAAGTAGAGTTACCATCTGTCACCATACAAAATTATTACAATATTATGGACTATATTCCTTATCCCATACCTTACACCCCCAGGTCTTATTTATTTTATAACTTGGAATTTATACCTCCTAATTCCCTTTACTTATTTTACTCATCCTCTGCCCATCCCCTCTAGCAGCCCCAGTTTGTCCTCTGTATTTATTATGAGTCAGCTTCTGTCTTGTTTATATATTTGTTTTGTTTTTTAAACATTCCACATACAAATGAAATCATATATACCTTCCTCTGTCTTATTTCACTTAGCATTACTCCCTGTAGGTCCATCCATGTTGCTGCAAATGGCAAGATTTCATTCTTTTTGATGGCTGAGTGATATTCCATTGTATATATACACCACATCTTCTAACACATCCATCAGTGGATGGACCCTTGGGCTGCTTCCATATCTTGGCTGTTACAAATACTGCTACGAGGAACATGGGGTGCATATATCTTTTTGAATTCGTGTATTTATTTTCTTCTGATAAATGCCCATAAGTGAATTGTTGGATGGTAAGAGAGTTCTGTTTTTAAGTTTTTTGAGGAACCCAACCTTGATCACTGCAGGGCAGTGCCTGTAGAGGAAGGAGTGCGGGTAAGTTATCTAGAGGAAAACTGGAACGATAATCAGGATGGCCCCTGCTCAAGGATGACAAATTTGTGAAGCGGTCCATATTATTTTTTTTTTTTTTTGTTTTTAGTCCGTGATTTATAATTACTTTGTGTGTGTATGTGTGTATTCTATTCAAAACCTGCATTAAAAGAAAAATCCTGTTTCACAGGCTTTATCAAAGTAAACCTTAAAAAGAGAGAGAGAGAGAGAGAGAGAGAGAGAGAGAGAGAGAGAGAGATCTAGAGGTGTTCTGCTGGGTCATTCTGAACTCCGCGATCTTGGTCAAGTCACTTAGCTTCTCTGTGCCTCAGTTTCCCCATCAGTGAAACATGGATGATACCTCGCAAGGCTGTGGTGAGGTTTAGAGATACTGTATGTAAAGCTCAGCGCATACGTCTGGAGCCTAAGGAAGCCTCTGGCAGATACAGAAGCTGTTAATTTTTAACGACTGCCTTGCACACGGGTTGTTCCGGGCCCCTTAGGAGGGCAACATGCTATTTGAGATCTTTCATTTTTATAACAAAGTGTCAGGTTTCCTAACCCCGCTCCTAAAGTCAGATGCTACCGGAGAGCTTTCTGATCACCTATGGGCATAGCTGCACTTCAGGTGCTCAGCACTGATGCTCAGCAAGGTTTTCAAACTGATTCATGTACCAGAACACCTGGAAATCATGAGCTCGTCTGGGCTAATAATGGTTATGGAACACCATTAAATCCTGATATGTTTAATTTTGTGATGTGAAACAGGACAATTTGACTCATAAAATACATGACTATGTTACATATTTAAAAACAAATGAAAGATGGCGTCCTCCTCAGAACGAGGTGTTGAGCTAAATCTTATCCATGGTTAATAGTCTGTCTATTCATATTTGTTACCTGATCACACGATAAGGCAAAGCTCACCAAATATATGCACTAGAAAAACCTATATCTAAGGTAATTTTACTGACTCTCTTGGTTCTATTCCCCATTTTTTTTTTTTTTTTTTTGGTGGAAAAAAGAGCATCATTTGATTACAGACAGTCAAATGGCTCAGTGTAGCTCGCAGGAAAGCTGTTTTGGTGGAGGTAAGTTGGAGAACCACTGGTCTCGGGACCATGCAGATATTTCCAAGTTCTGTCTCCTAGCCAATCAAACCTCCACAGACTTAAAGAGTTGGTGCCCAGCTCCTCTCAGAAATGCCAGCAAAGAGCCACAATTTAATCTTGTGCCTTGAGTTTATACTCAACAAAATGGTGAACACAAATCATTTCTCCCTCCTTCCCTCCCTCCCTCTCTCTCTCTTGTACGAACCCTACTCAAAGCTCTGAACATGACACTGTCCTCTGTCTGTTGTTTCAAGTCCTTGTTTATAGTTTCTTTTCAACATTTAGTGACAAGGAAAGCACTTCCTATTCTGATGAACTTTGATGGTTCATCTCAATAAATAATAAAATAAAAACTGCAAAGGGAAAAATGACTAATTTCCAGTTTTTGTACAGGCTGCAGGAAACTTGGCCTGAGTTTTATGCCCATTTGTTTTTTTTTGGGGGGGGGGTGTCCTAGGTTGTCTGGTATAATTGTCTTCTCTCTCCCAAATTCTTTACTACTTGGCTAGTCCTCTTTTGTTTTACTGGATTTAAACCTTATATGTAAATGTTTTATTAGAAATGACCTAAAATCTGAGAATTTAGACTCAATCAATTTATACATATTTTCTAAGGCCTTTATGTCCATAGAATTGAAGAGCAGCTTGAAAAGATGGACAATTAAAAACTCGCTCAAGGCCAAAATGAACAAATCAGGAGACTATAGATGCTGGAAAGGATGTGGAGAAACGGGAACCCTCTTGCACTATTGGTGGGAATGTAAACTGGTGCAGCCGCTCTGTAAAACAGTGTGGAGGTTCCTCAAAAATTAAAAATAGACCTACCCTATGACCCAGCAGTAGCACTGCTAGGAATTTACCCAAGGGATACAGGAGTACTGATGCATAGGGGCACTTGTACCCCAATGTTTATAGCAGCACTCTCAACAATAGCCAAATTGTGGAAAGAGCCTAAATGTCCATCAACTGATGAATGGATAAAGAAATTGTGGTTTATATACACAATGGAGTACTACGTGGCAATGAGAAAGAATGAAGTATGGCCCTTTGTAGCAACATGGACGGAACTGGAGAGTGTGATGCTAAGTGAAATAAGCCATACAGAGAAAGACAGATATCATATGTTTTCACTCTTATGTGGATCCTGAGAAACTTAACAGAAACCCATGGGGGAGGGGAAGGAAAAAAAAAAAGAGGTTAGAGTGGGAGAGAGCCAAAGCATAAGAGACTCTTAAAAACCGAGAACAAACTGAGGGTTGATGGGGGGTGGGAGGGAGGGAAGGGTAGGTGATGGGTATTGAAGAGGGCACCTTTTGGGATGAGCATTGGGTGTTGTATGGAAACCAATTTGACAATAAATTTCATATATTAAAAAAAAACTCTATGTTAACGTATGCTAATTTTTTTTTTTGTAATGTTTATTTATTTTTGAGAGAGACAGAGCGTGAGCGGGTAAGGGGCAGAGAGAGAGGGAGACACAGAATCTGAAACAGGCTCCAGGCTCTGAGCTGTCAGCACAGAGCCTGATGCGGGCTTGAACTCACAAACTGTGAGATCATGACCTGAGCTGAAGTCAGACGCTTAACCGACTGAGCCACCCAGGCACCCCTTAATGTATGTTGTTTAAAGTCCATGTTTCCCACCGACGGTCATCTCCAAGGAGGCCAGTGCAGGTCTGCCTTATTTGATTTTTAAACTGCACTGTCAAGCTAAATCCCTGTATTATTCAAGGTTTTAGCAAGCGTTTTAATTAATTAATGTCTATGTGTTACTTGTCATGAATTTAAGTAATCAAAGTATATCATTTTACCCAAGGAAATTCCAAGTAGAATTTGTTACTGAACTTGAGCCTTTCTACTAAAAGGGAAATTGGAGAGAATCCAAATTCAATATTTTTATGAACTCATACCTACATTATTATAAATCATACATAAGGAAGGAGTTTTACATGGTGAAATGTCTTTTTCAAAAGAGGGAAACCACAGAGGTGTGACTTTTCGGTGGGCATCTTCATTTATCACTGGTGGCAACACGACTGGGACACTCTGAAGTGAAATGTAATAATCCATAGCACATTCTGAAAACGGCTTCATGTCTATGGCCATACCACCCTGAACATGCCTGATCTTGTCTGAAAAGGGCTTCGTTTCCTTTCACCGAATAATTTCCCAAGGATACACATATCCCAAAGAAATAATCACTGAGATACATTATTCGTAACAATGATGGTTTGAAAAAAAATCCAAATATCCTAAATACAGTTAGACCACTGATGGCATTATCCGTATAACAGGACACTGTGTAGTCCTTAAAAACCAGCCTCTGGAAAACCATTTAACAACCTTGAAGAAACTTTGTGTGAGACACAGGAAGAAGGAAGATTGGAATGCTTACACCAAAAAATACTAGGATTGGTGACCACTCCATTTTGTTACAAACACAACTTTGATTTTTTTCCTTTGAAATTTGCCACATTTTCTGAAATCTCTAGAATGCAGCTCTGCTGCTGCTATAATCAGCAAACCAAAAAATTCCATTAAGAGAGTGCCTTTGGGTATTACCTTTTTAAAAGGGAGTCAGCCTTGCTCTCGCGACAGAGAGCATTTCTCCTGCATGCTTCTCTGCAAGATGTCTGTGCGGGGGGGGGGGGGGGGGGTGTTCACAAGGCACTCAGCGTAGAACTGGGCATCATCTTCAGACGCTCCCCACTTCAGACGCCGTGCCACACCCCAAATCGAAGCTCCTGGGTAAGCCCTCCAGACTGCCAAGGCTGCCAGCACCACGCGGCACTCCTGACCCAGGCTAACTATGCTCTGCTGGGCACACTCTGAAGCGCACTCAGGGACAGATCTACTGAGTAAAACGCCGAGCAGTGGTTCAAAGCCGCCTAAATCTGGAAGGCAGCTATGCTCACCACTATACCACCAACGCAAAGCTGCCTAAATCTGAAGCAGCCATCGAGCAGACACTATCACCCGCGGCCCCCCAGCCTCAGTTTCCTCAGTTGTAAATGAGGTCTTCACGGGCCTGTCGAGCTTCTACTCTGCCAGGAAGTTGCAGCGTTTTACAGGAACAGTGGAAGGAGTGAGACACGCAGGGGTGACGCCGAGTGAGAAGAAGGCCCCTGCTTCTGCTCCCAGTTCGATTTGCAGGGATTCCTTTGCTCTGGGCGGGAGAGTGGCAGCAGACGTGCGCAGTGGTGACGGGCACAAACTACAGGGAGGAAGCAACACGCCGCGCCCTGAGACCTGAGGAGGGGGTGTGCTGGCTGAGAGTGAAAGACGGAAACAGGGCCCGGTCAAAGAATGTGAATGTGGCTGGGGCAGAAAGCAGCTGTCGGTGCCTCCCCCTCCTGTGTTACACCACAGTCACCACAGAACGACGAAATGGCAGCCTAGGTATGTCTAAAAGAAGAGATAAGGAGGGGGGAGAAATAGATGTTTTTATAGTTCTTGCTCTGGGACGGGCGAGGAAAAGAGGAGAAGCGTGCAGCACACCTATAAAGCCCTTCTGGCAATAAGGGAACATGTGCAATGCAGATTGAGAGACACGTTTCTTAGAGAGGAAATGGGGCCATGAGGTGACCTTCATAAATCTCTGAATTATATAGCGTTCTCTGGGGTGTCTTCTATCTAAAACTACTGTAGCCTACAAGGGGATTCAAATGGATAGTCTCTGGCTTTCCTGAGTTACTGTGCAGCCAGCCAAACAAGAGCAGAGCGTGGGTGCAGGAAAACCACTAGAGCCTGATCGGTGCTTACGTGATGCTCTGGGAAATGCAGTGGGACAGTACGTGTGCGTGGGCGTGTTTGTGCACGTGTGCGTGTGCAAGTGCATCCTCTTCCAGTTGCTAGATCAACCTCAGCTCCCTTCTCCTACCCAATGGTGCTCAACTGGCGATCACCATCTGCCTTCCAGGAACTGCTTCTGTCCTTCAACAGGCAATTAACGCAAGCCTATTATAGATCCCTGGGGCCCTTGGTAAGGGGAAGAGGGGAGAGGGCTGCAAAAGGCATCAACTGGAAGGCCAGAAATCTCACGAGGACAGGAAAGACACTGGGCCTGGTAAAATAAGTAGGGACCAGTGGCTATTTGTCATTCCCTGCTAATTTGGGTTTTATTTGCGGGGGCGGGGGGGAGGATTCATGTGGGTGGCTCTCATTTGCCGGCTCCATCACAGAGAACATAGGGCAGCGTGAGTACACAGGTCAGTGCTGTAGGCTCCTTTCCCGCTTGGAGTGGTATGTAGGAACCCCAGTGAGACTGAACCCCAGTGAGACTCTGGGGAGAAGCATTTTGTCTCCAAAGATTCTACCCCTGATAGAGAGCAGCCTCCCTGATAAACTCTGCACAGCTATAAGGGAGCTTGAAGAAGACTGTTCATTAAGGTGCAGGCTAAATGCTCTTTTTTAAAGAGAAGGAATGTTCTAGGACAGGATGGAAATGATCTCCAAAGGAAACATCTTCAGAAAAAGAATTGCCACACGTGTATGTGCAGACACACACATACTTTTCATTCGTGTACCCACTCACTCTCTCCTGGTGTCTCAGAAGAGCTCAGAGGGGCAGGGAGTGAAAGTCAAGCAGCAGAAAGAAAAAGAATGAGCCCAGACGGACTGTCCAAAACCACCTGATTGGTTAAGACTCCAGGGTTTGTACCCCAGACCCCTAGGTGGGCCATCTTTAAAGTAATGAACACACAAACACAACCTGGTGGTCTTATTACTGAACTCACACTAGATAGTGGTGCATGGGTGGCCAGGAAGACATAAGCCAAGAGGACAGGAAGAATTCAAGAATAGTTTTAGGGGACAGAAGGACAGAAAAAGGATGCAATGAGTTAGCTCAAGAAGACAGTCAGTAGTATACGTACGTCACTGGAAAACATTATCTTCAAATGACTAAAACACTAAAGCAAGTTAAAACAGTATCAGGGCATTTTAGTATAACTGTGACGTGCTGTGGGTTCTATAAACCCAATCAATGCCTTTGGTTTTGAGGGCATTACACGAACAATGGAGCTCTATAAATTAATATTAGAAGTGTCTGTCAATCTCTCCTTTTGGGATTTGGTATGGAAGCTTTTAAAAAATGTATGTATCTAAATATCACCATCCATGATGCAATTCTTCAAAATGTAAGCCTTCATACTACCTACTTGGCTGACTTCAAAGTCATTAATTAATTATAAGATTACAGCAGACTGGTGAGGTCTGTAGGATGAAGGCAGTGGGAGAGACCCACACAGAATCTTCCCTTCAGAACCTCACAATACCTCATGTTATCAAAGGCCCAACCTTATGGGTTCAAGAAAGAATACTATTTTAGAATATTCTCTTTTTGAGACAAAAAGCTCCTGAACTACAACAACCCAATAAGAAAGATCAACACATACTGAAACACTTTATTCCTCTGAGTGTGAAAATTAAACAAGAGAGGTAGGGAGTCTGAAATTTTATACCTACTTATAAAATTTTAAAAAACCCATTTTTATGCAGTAATAATGAACAATAGCCTTTAATATACACAATTCCCTCACTCAGGCAAACCTTCAGGGTATTCTTGTGAACAGAATGTAATACACTTGCTGACGTGTCTCCCCCCTTCGCCCTCCACCATACATGGTATGAATACAACCACACACACACACACACACATACACACACACACACACCTAAAATGTAATTTAGAACAACTGAGGGGAAACTTCAGTTTGAATTAAGGCCTAAATGCTCATGCAAAGAATTTTTTTCAAAAAGAAATACAGAATTATCCTGAAGTCCAAAATGTAATTCTAACCAACAGCTAAAATATCTTAGGCAAGTTTAATGAAGGAAGACCTGCCATCAGAATCTTAAGAACTTGAGAACTTGGTGCTTTTAGAGCCAGTTAAACAGAGATGATTAAACCTCCCTTTATAATCTTTGCAATATCCTTTACAACCCCACTTGTTTGTTTAGCAAATTAATGAGATTTTCCAGTATTGCTGAGGACATTACATGTCTACTTCCCAAAAGTCTACCCGTTAGAAGTCTTTCTAAGTTGTAATGTAAGAAAATGTAAGCCTTTGTGTACAGTAAGTAATAGGTGAGAAATATTTCCTGGAATGCTGTACTCAATCGCTTCTCAAAACATCATTCTTCCTTGTAACACGGGTGGCACTGGGGGCTTGATGGTTTTAATAGCTGCTGAACAGTCTCCAAAAAATGCTCGAAAGAGGAGTTCTCCTGCTAACATATATTGATGAATGAATTAGTGAAATTCAAGGCTGCTTTGGGCTGAAAAAGCACTGGTGACATTCCTGAGGCATATGAAATTTTTGGCATTAATGTTTATATTTACCCTCTCAAAAATCTGCAGGCAGGCCCACCAAGGTCATGTGTCCCGCTGGATGAGAGTTTGCTGCAATACTTTATTACCATGGAAAAGGAGGCGATGCGCTAAATAGAATGCCCTGGCCACAATGTGATTAGACAGCTGGCCCTCAGGTTTCATCTGCCTCTAATGACATTTATTTGAACACTCAAAACCACATATCTATCTAGGTCTATCTCTACATCTCCATTTATCTACATATCTATCCATATCTACATATCTATGTACGTGTACATGAGACAACACACTCTACGTGTGTGTGTGTGTGTGTGTGTGTGCATAAAACGACCTGCCACAGAAGGAGTTTTATTTTTCTTTATAAAGAAGACATTCATAAAACTTTTTGGATTTCTGTATCACTGGCAGATCATAGGTCAGACTATGTGTTATGGTCTCTAATTTATAGGGAAAAAAAACCAATATGGCATCTAGATGTAAGTCTTATAAAGACTGGCTGATGACTCTAATCAAATAGGGAGATTAAAAAACAACCCCCCACCCCCAAACCCCTAAGCCAAACTTTGGAGATACTGATTAAGTGGGTCTGAGCTGAAACCACAAGATATAAATATTTTTACAAGTCCCTAGCTGTTGACCCTCGGGTTTGGGAACCCTGTGCTGGAGCAGGAAAGGCACTGTGGTGGGGTGAGGGCGGCCCAGGCTGAGACTTGTCGAGGATTGAGGGCGGCAGCAGCAGTGTGCAGAGGGCACACGGGGACTCCGGCACAAGCTTAGAAGCACCAATGCGAAGACCTCGCACTTTCAAGCGCCTATTTTTGAGAGCAGGACTGCCATCCCCGCGAGCCAGTGAGAGAGGAGACACCTTAAGCGAGGGGCGCGCGGAGAAAGAAGTATCAGCACCACAGCATCAGGTACCGCACCTACAGCACATGGGTACCCAACCACAATCGTGTCAGAACACTGCAGGAATGTAGTCTGAACTCAAGGTCTGAGAAGCTGTTTGGCCTTTAAAGTGTGAGTCATCACGTGTCAAAAGAAAATAAACAGAGTTTGCTTCGAGGTGCAAAGAAGAGGCTGTAGGTAAGATTACCTAAATGCTCCAGAAGAGTCTGGAGGCAGAAAAACATGGTGGGTTATAAAAGGATGAACAGAGTGGAAACAAAAAAAAAAAAAAAAAAAAAAAAAAAAAATCCCATTCCATCTGTGCAGCTCTGAGCCTAAAACATGGCAATCTTTATTTGGAAAAAAAGTTAATGAAGATTATGGAACACGAAATGACTTTTCATCAACTTATTTCTCTAAAAGAAGCATGCATTTGCATTTTCATTGAACTGATCAAATGTTATCTAAGAATTGCTTAATTGCCTTAATGGTTTAATTCTATTTGCTGCCAATCTGATTAGCAAAGTGTGTGTCTGTGTGTGCACCCGTGTGGGCTGGCACTGAACGGGAGGGTGAAACCTATTACTGAAAGAACAGCGATGAGGAGCCGGCTGGCTTTTGGTTAATTGAGAAACCATGAGTGGTGTGAGGAGGTCACTGTATCATTTATTTTAATTTTCTCCTCTCCCGTCTTCCCAGTCACTTGTTCATCTCAGGAACCTGCGTTAGATTTGAGACCGCTAAGAGCACGTGTTAATTTGGGTTAAGGAGAAGGTGAGCCCAGGTATTACCGGCAGCGTAGTGATTTAATAGGAACCTGGATATAATTTAATAGATCCTTTGAGCCTCAGTCAGACATGGTTAATATGGATTGGGGAAACATCTTATAGAAGTTAATACATACATTAATCTCTTGGGACCTTGCAACAATACACAGCCTAAGAAAGTAAAAATAATCTCTTCCAACCTGCAGGGGAGCGTGTATTGATAAAAGCCCCGGATTCCGGCTTTGGGGCAAGGTGAAAGCACCAGACCAAGCTTCCAGAAGCGGTTCTGCCCTCGGGGGAAGTCACATTCTGTCTCTGTGTCTCGGTGTCCTCAACTTCAAACTGGGGCAAGTGGTTTTAAATTTGTTTTTTAAAGGGCCTTGGGTTTCAGAAGTGTACCTCAGGACCTGTGCAGGAAGTTCAAGGGAAGCTGGGCAGAGGAGATTCTACCCTCCGTTTTGAGCTCCCCAACCTCCCTCGGATTTTACTGTACTTTGATCAGGCTGCAGTATTGATATGCTAAACAAGATTTGGGTTGAAAAAAATGCTTTCTTTGGTTAAAAGTGTTAGGTAACTACTGTCTCTAAGATTCTGTACAGTTTTAATACAGTCTTCCCTCTGAACGCTCTGTTTCTTCTGCGAGGAAAATTTATCCTCCTCTTCACGTCTTGAAGCTCCAACTTCCTCAAGACTTCGATCAAATGCCATTTTTTCTACGAAAACTCCCTCAACAGGAAGCTTAGCTATGGAGGGGACTTCTTTGCTGGAAAGCAGTTCTGTGGCTACACTTGACAGAAGAACACTCTTTCCTAAGCTGAAGATACTACATAGTTGGCGATTTGGTCAGGGATCCTGGATGATTAAGGATAAAAGTAGACCCAGGACAATATATATCTATAGCCTTAAGTTCATTTCTTTTGATGCAGTAACAGCACTCACAGAAATTTATCCTAAGGAAACAAGGACAGATATGTGCAGTGATTTATTACAAGGAGGCTCAGGTGATAAGGGTGGAAAATTAAAAAAAAAACAACAACAAACACTAACCGTAGAAGCAAAAGTCAAATACACACACAAAACAGTTAAACAAACTTTATACTTTGAAATAACACAGTCATTAATTATCATGTTTTGGAAAAGTATTTCATGATGTGGGAGGACGATGGCCATATAATGTCGAGCAGAGAGGGCAGGGCATAAAACTATATATAGAATATGCTGACAATGCTGTTATTCATCATAAGTACTCAAAGGAAACTTAACAAGAGTAGTGAATGATTGTTCCTTTAATTTGCTTCATCACATTAGTAAATGTACAAGCAATTTTGTTTCCATCAGCTTTCTCTAATTTTCAACCACATGATACTTCCAAAACATAAATGTGCGAGGAGTCTAAATCTACTACTGTAAGAACTTTAAAGATAAGGGTCGCGGGGAAGACGCCTCTAGAAATGGGTTCTAAGTATCCACTCTGCCACAGACTAGCCGCAGGGCTCAGCAAATGGTTTCACGCCGCTTTGTCATTTGCAAAGGAAAGGTGTGTATCTTAATTTTTTTCTATCCCTAGTGTTTAAAACACTGGAAGTTATCACTGATGTATGTTAATTATTGAGTGGACTGGTGGATATAAGGATGAGTAGATGGATGGAGTGAATGAACTCTAATGAAAGAGTATAAAGAAAGATGAATTAAAATCCTAGGCTTCTTGATTCAACCCTTAAAATCTATATTATTAACTATCAGGGCACCAAGTGAAAGTTGAACCTGACACAGGGAAGCCTAGTTTGTGTTCTTTTTGATTCTTCCGAGCTAAGGTCATGCGCCTTCACAGATCCATCAACACCTAGGACTGGTCCTGGAAGGGAAACTCAGATTTCACGATTAAGTTATGCACTGGGATGCACTGTCTGTGAGCGGCTAGTAGTGAAAGTCAGAGTGGCAACAGCTGAGCTGGAACAAAGGCAATCTGGTAACATTTTGACGATCAAAGACAGGAGACCAAGATTTAACTGAATGAAATATGCCACATGGAACAGTACTCATAGGATGCACACTGGAGCTTCAAACCCGAAACACAACAAAAAAGCAAAATCTATAAAGGGCATCTAGCTGGAGATAGAACTGAGGTTAAAAAAAAAAGAAAAACAACACAAACAGCAAGGAGTAGGAATCAGCATTCCAGAACAACACAGATGGGACAACATCCCCCAAATAACCTCAGAAATGTGGCCTTCACCGAGTCTGAGAAAGAACAGATTGACTGTCCATCTTGGTCATCCAGGCAGGCTCTGACCACAGTAAGAAGATACTCATCTCTTGGAGGCCACTAGAGAGATGGACACATGCTGGAGGGAAGCACCTAAGATTAAGGCCCATCTTAAAGGACCCCTAACTTGCAACCGGGGCATAAAAAAATAAAATGAGGCTGCCTGTTATTCACATAAACTCCAATTCTATTTTATGAGCAGGAGCAGAAAAACAGAGAATACTTTACCCTTCATCTTTCTGGCTATCAAAGCTTTTCTAGGTAATGCCACCAGCTATGACTGCTCTCTTTTACACAGTGAAATCGTTTCTAAGTGAGTAGCCTAGTATATTTAGAGAAGTAAACTATTCTTGCATATGTCTTCAAGATCTATAATGGAAGATAAATCCTGTTAGCCTGGGCATGGCAAGGTAATTATTTCAACTGCTACATTTCTGTGGAACAAACAAAACCATTCCTGGCTTATGCATTTCCTATTTAATGGCAAAGGGAAGAAATGCTATGCTCACCATGCCCAGAACACTGGTTGTCACAGACCAGTGGCAACCAGAGTGAGGAGAGGCCCGGTCAATTATCACCACTGGATATCAGAGTCCTGTGGGCTACACGTGCTCCTATCTGCCTGTCCAAACTAGCCTGGAACGGAATGATGCTGAGCAAGAAGCAAAGGGAAAACTATCATGGTTGGAACATCAGGGCATTTGGGATGCAAAGCAGAAGCTTATCTTTTTTACTGTTGCAGCTCCAGAGAAAATCAATTTTGACACAGAACTGCCACTTTACAAGCAAATAACTATACTTTCCAATAACCTAATCTGTGCAAAGCCTACTGAAAATTCCCTAAAGAACCAGTAGTTAAAACCTCCATTAAATCAAAGGGTTTAATATGGGAAGGGAAGATAGGATGTGGTTTGACTTGGGAATGTAATGGACTCAGTGGGGAAATAAATACGTTGTTTTATGTGTACAGTTACAGAATATGAGAACACGGCATTCATTTCAAAGGGAATTCTCTTGCTGTGCAACTTATTCCTAAACAGATGTGATTTTTGCTTATTCAAAAACATTTAGGTAACAATTACAGCATAATAAATTATAATTGCCATCATCTTCCAGCTACGTAATGCCTTCTATGCAAACACAAAGAAAAGGCAATTACACAAAACTGTAAAACCCATATTCAGGTAGGTTCTGAGGCCTAGATTCAAATAATCTACATTATTCTCACATAAACACTGCACTGTGCCTCATGTATGTATCTTACTATGCGGTGTGGAAACTACTTAGCAAATAACTAAGGTTTGTTAATCACTGGCTGGAAGAGTCCCCAGCAGGGGAATTTTCAGGGTACCAAGAATGCCTTCCAGCCCTCAGATTTCTTTTCCGGTCTTCAGCTACCATCTCACTCTCCACCATACAGAGCTTCAACCCACTGGCCACTCATATGCAAATACTCCAAAGAGAGTAGAACATTGTGCAGGTATCATTGTTGCTAAACCTTAGAATAATTAAACTACCAGATTTTCAACAGGACCATGTGCTAAGGGCAGGTGGGAGCTGACAGGAAGGTGCACAAAGGGTTGGGGCGCCTGGGTGGCTCAGTCGGTTAAGCGTCAGACTTCGGCTCAGGTCATGATCTCGTGGCCTGTGAGTTCGAGCCCCGTGTTGGGCTGTGTGCTGACGGCTCAGAGCCTGGAGCCTGCTTCGGATTCTGTGTCTCCCTCTCTCTCTGCCCCTCCCCCCTCATGCTTTGTCTCTCTCTGTCAAAAATAAACATTAAAAAATTTTTTTTAAAAAGAAAGAAAGGTGCACAAAGGGTTGACAAGTGTCTGTGTGGCTCCCTCTCTCAGGAGTAGCATTTTGATTCAGGCTCCATCAGAGCATTAAGTGACCAATATAAAGCCCACTTACTAACCAAGCATTTTTAATTCCTTCTCTAACTACAAGGTAACTCGCTATCTTACAACCAGGACTAAAGAAAAATGGAAGCGATGGGAAGGAGATTCCTGTCTGTGTATTTCTCTAATGTCTCATTTGCCATTGCCTCTCACCAAAGCCACTCAAATCTCCATCCTTATCATGCATTGTATCTCTCATCTGGAAGTTCACACTAGTACTCGAGTGCTCTTTAGGTCACATATAACTTTAAAAGAAAGAAGAAAATCTTGCCCGCTGAGTTGGTGACATGTCTAGGACATTGGGGCTGATGGTGTGCTTCCTGAAACATTTTTAATCACTTATGAGTCCTGAAACATACACATGCTTTTACATAATCATCAGAAACTCTAAGATCTAAAGTCCCACTGGTGAGTGATGTTGAGTGGCTTGATCATGCTTTCCCGTAAGCATTTTGGATGGGAATGTGTAGCGGACGATGAAAACTTTCAGTTAACTAAAGTCTGTGTAGGTCATAGGACCGTTGTATGTCTCAGGACGTGATAAGGAGATTTAAGAACCAAAGTACACGACTAGAGACTCCAAGAAGGCAAGGACAACCTGACTCCTATACTCCTTAAATCTAGCACAACATCTGCATAAGGGGATAAATATTTGTTAGAGTAATAAAGATAAGCTTTTGAGATATCCAAAGACCACCAGTAGGTCTACAAAATCAATTCTGTGAGCCAGGAGAAATGAACAAAAATACAGACAATGAAAATTGGTCTAAACAGATCAGTGCTAAGTCCTGACCAGGTTGAAAAATCTGACCCCACAAACAGCTACCTTCAAAGTGTGAATGAATGATGGTTTTGTTTATACTGCTTGGCCTAGGAGAGCAGGGTGGCTTTCCATTCTGACCAAAAGGTTCTCCGGGCTCCTTAGTATTTATAAAATAATCCTGCTTGCCAGTTCATCTTGTTTTTCAAGATTACTAATCTATTCTTGATCACGGGGATGGGAAAGGGATATCATCAGGAGTCTACATATGGATGAGAATGAACCATGTCACTTGAAGGAAAAGCTTCAATGCAATACCTTGATCTTTCATCAAAGGTCAGAACTAAAACAACATGGATTCCATGACAGAATTTTCCAGGAATCTCCAACTGAGGACATTGTCAGTTACGTTCTCCAGTCACTCCCTAAAACCTCACGTGATGCATTTTTAGAAGTGTTTAGAACGAGGCAAAAATAAATTGCTTCTCTCCACCCTACTCCCAACACCCAAATAAGAAGCTAGTTATCTCTTCTAAAAACAGGAATTATCACATTCTTCCACTGCCCTGGCTTCCAGGAACCTCAGTGTCAATTTTATCAACAAACTCAGCAACAACATGAATGTTGCAAAGTTCTTACCCCGCCCAGCCAGGACTCACTTTTACTCCTATTGTATTAAACATTCCAATTGCTTCAAATGCCTTCTTGAAAGCTGTGGGTTAAAAATAACTATAATAGTAAAGAAAAACATATTTATTTCATACATCTCTCCAGTTTGTTCACAAGATGTTCCTCTGTTTAGTTCAAATTTGTTTTCTGGCAAATAAGAGTGCTGATGGTCAAAGATGGTGGAATGTTCAGGCACTGTGAAACTAATTTCCAACTGCAAAAGAAAACTCAACTTTTTATAATAGCCCACTGGAGAAATGTGTATTCAGGCACATAAATAAATCAGCTATAAACATAAGATATGTATGTGATTTATCATACATGTGAATAAGGAAAATAGAAACAGCAAAATTAGACCACCTGTCTTCAGCTTAATGATTTTAAGACCTAGAGGGGAGACAGTTATTTCACATTTATTTTACCTGCCTATTATGTTTGGTTAAGGAGATTTTTATAGCATTGAAAATATACACACTACCTAATAACTTTTCTTCCTGGCAGGCAGCATTCTCTTAAAAATCTAATTTATTCTAAGAAATGCTATCGTCATAACTAAATGCCGAACCATCCCAAACGGGCAGGTTAACAACTGTCAAAGGATCGGATACCTGAAGTGGGACAAAGGAAGGTTAAACTCAATCATACTGCAAATGAGGAGGAGGGAAGTATTTGCTTTCTCACTGGAGTTACACTATCAGTGGTCAGTAGAACCATACGGGATACTAGGAGTCAAGTGTGAGTGACCAAACTAAACTGAACCTCAGTAGGAAAAGAATTAGAATCCACTAAGCGCTCTGAGAACAGAAAATAAATTATTCTTATTACTGACACAAGTATCATTTCCAGATTGAAGACATGCTTCCTCTCCAACATGTGTCTTCCCTGATCTCCAGAATGGAAACACGAAAATCCCAAGTGATTCAAAATCATGTTGAGTAGCCTCTTATAAAATACTATCTGGGCAAAAATGTTTTATTTAACATCATCAGTAATTGGTTTTATGGCCTTGGGAAATTATTTTCTCCTTTACACAGAAAAACATAAATGTATGATTATTGATAACAGAGAATTTGAAAGTTACTACCTGCTCGCCTGTAAGACATGCTTGGAGACGCCTCTTGTGATCAACTTTGGTGAATGTCCTACAATGGTAACTCTTCATATGTAAGGTGTGCCACAAATTGCTGGTTTCCACAACTCCCTGGAATCTTGGCTTAGTTTAGCTCCTTTGCTAAAATGTACAAGACTTAGAATAATGTCATTTTCCTCATCAGTGACATAAGTTTATGAGCATAGTGTGAAATCTCATACAAAAATGCAGCTTTTATTAAATTAAGTCTCTTTTCCCACTCTGAGAGAGGCCTAGCATTTACTGAAGAATAGACAGGCTTTATGCGTTTGCTTTCCCCATAACAGAAGTGTTTAAATACTTCTAACATCTAGCTGTCACTAGATCTCACCTCTAACCTGTGTAGACTAGAAATTATACCTCCAAACTGCTTCATGAAGATTAAAAAAAAAAAAAAAAAAAAGGAATACATTCTAACAGTGGCCCAGAAGGGAAGTTCATGATCACCTAACCCTAAACACTCCAAATAGCTCTGGACTTTGACCCACACTCTTAACCTTTATGAGCTTCCATTTCTATTTTTTTTTAAGTTTGTTTGTGTGTTTGTTTAGACAGAGAGGGAGAGAGAGCACGAGTAGGGGAGAGGCTGACAGAGAGAGGGAGAGAAAGAATCCCAAGCAGCCTCTGTACTGTCAACGCAGAGCCCGACGCAGGGCTTGAACCCACAGCCCTGGGATCATGACCTGAACCAAAATCAAGAGTTGGACGCTTAACCAACTGTGCCATCCAGGCATCCCAGCCTCCATTTCTAAATTGAAAAAGAACAGACTTAGAAGTCCTAAAAGTTCTATAAATGAAGACTTCTCTCCATTCCCAATGTGCACTTCTTTCTGGTCCTCAACACCTACCCCCAAGAATACTGGCAAGGGGACTCCACGAATGACCTGCGAATGTTTCTGTTGCAGGCTGAACCAGCACACTCTAGGACATTCCTCAGTACCTCCTAGGAAGTGGGTTATCAGTAAGCATCTGTTGGATGAGTGCGTGAACACATGCATGGATGAAAGAAGTAGGACCACAGGGATCATTTTCTTTCCTGGTCTCAGAATGCTCTCAAGTACAGCACAGGATTCTGACCGGATTACACCCACTTAATGCTCAGATGCTCCTTTGATCCCATGGGCAGTGACTCATTTTACATCCCCTTCAATTTCTGTCAATCATACATGTTAACCTATTCAAATAAGTTCTTTAAAAAATGATTCTTCAAGAAAAATTCTGTGTTTGTGGAGAGAATTCCAGAATACCCGAAGCTCCTTTTGAATCCACAGATCACAAGCTAAGCTCCGGAGTCTGGCTAATTTTCCTGTCGCTCAGAATCTGTCTTATTAACACTTTTAAAATGAAGAGACACACCCAGTGTTCTGATCCTCTGCCTTTTTACCCTTGAAGTGACAGCACTGTCTACTGGGTCCTGTGTAGATTAAAAGGTATGCCCTACGGATTGCGTGATCTCTAAATCATCCATGATGTATTACGCTTAGTTTAAATGAGTGAGTCCCATTTGCACAATTGCCCTATTAATTTACTCATCATTGATTTACGCCACTTTTGCTGGAGATCTTCCACCAGACCCCTATTTTACATGGATCCGCACTAGCTCGGTTTCAGTATTTTACTCCAGGCCTCCCTATCTCATTGCTCCTCATTTGTCTTCATTTATCTGTCTTTTATTTCCATCCTCCCCTGTTCCTCCCTCTGCTGCCTTCCTGAAGTTTCTTCTGGCTTCTCCTCCATTTTCCTTCTCCTTTGGCCTTCCTCCCCTCTTACTTAAGAGTGCCTAATAAATCTCCAATTAGTGGTTAGCAATCCAGAGAAAAGTCTGAAGGCTAAGAAATACAGGCAGCGCAAAGCGCTTGATAAAAGTCAGAAAGAAGGTGGAAAAAAATGCTCAGACTGGAATCTAATCTGAGGGTTTCAGGTATTAAGCTGTTAACAGAGGACACCTTTGCTAAGGATCGTGTGATAAAGATGGCAAAAACTGTGCCCTTCTGCCACCTTGGAGAAGCTTTTAGTTTTTGTTTTTTTGGGTTTTTCCCCCCTGTATCTCATCTTTAGTGACTCCTTTACTCTTCAGTTAACAAGCAGGAACTCCCCTCTTGTGGCTGCAGCCAGAACCAAATCAACACCTTGGGGAACATTTACGATCAAAACACTGTGGGGGCTAGCGAAGGGCTGCGGTATGGCCATTATCACTCTGATTTCCACAGGTAGGCTTTTAAGATCCTCATTAAACTAAAGTTTTTGGTCAGACCAGGAAAGTATTTTTTTTCTTCCCGAGATGACATAGGACATATTGAAGTCATTGCTTGTGCGCTCCCTTTCCTCGACCCTCCATCTTCCAGGATCCACGTGATTCCCTCATCCAAACAGAAACTAGCAGTGACTTCATGCCAAGATATATACAATGAAGGCATAATTAAACGTAACAGTAAGGACAGGTATCACTGCCTTCTCCCTATCTTTTGTGGGTGAGAATGTTGTTTTTTATTTTGTTTTAGGGATTTTAATTCTAATACCTGGGTAGATGACAAGAAAAATGTGGTTACCAAAACACTAACCTGAAGGGAAGAGCTACATGCTTATTTAATTGTATTAATCATGATAAACTCATTGATTCAATAATATCTGACTTACCTGGCTTTTTCTTAGCTGGCACTTTAATAAGAAACACTGTACTTGGAACATTCCTAAAACACATGAAGGTATGGCAGTACACTGCAAGTAAATAAAACAGTTCATCTTGATCGTGAGCCTCTGTGGCCAAGGGCCACACGCCTCTCATCTCTAACTCCAACAAGCAGCACAACAGATGGATGAGGGCAACAGGAACCACACCCGACTACCCCCTACTCTCTCGACGCTTCCCTACGTTCTGAACCTATTCATGAAGCTCCCCAGTATTTAGGCAGGATAGAGATCCAGCCGATCTCATAAGGAGAAAAGACAGAAAGGCAATGCTAGACAGAGCTGGGACAAAACAGAAGGAAAGAAAGAAAGTAATTAAGGCATTAATGGTAAATCAAGGGAAGTTTCCACCTAGTAAAAGCAGTGACCTCATTATCTTATATTTTGAATCTGGAGATTGACGTAAAGATGGGATTCTTGTCACGGAACAAAGTGCTGGCAGGGGTTTCTACCACAGTGCCTCAGAGAGAGGTCCCCATGATCAAAGCTCTGTTTAGAGAAATCAAGAATTAGGCAGCTCCTGGGTCCAACTTTGGATGTCCCCTTCCTGTAAGATACTAAGGCTGGACCTTGGGTGCCATCCACTAAAATTCGAAGAAAACTTGGATTCCGTGTAAGTGCTGTTAAAGTGGTGCTCTGTGGCAAAATAAATGAACTAATAAATACATTAGCATTATGTACAGGAGTTAGGAGTTAGGATGCCTTTATTCAAACACTCAGAAGATGACCCAATTTGGCCTCAGGCTCATAGATCCATAGGGACTGACAAAGATTTTGGAAATAATCTTCTCTGATCTCCTCAGGAAGGTTCCTTTTGGGCCTGTCCCTTTTCATTTACACTCGGTAACATAATTAAGCATTTGATACATTTTATTTTATTTTATTTTTTTTTTTAATTTTTTTTTTTTTTTTCAACGTTTATTTATTTTTGGGACAGAGAGAGACAGAGCATGAACGGGGGAGGGGCAGAGAGAGAAGGAGACACAGAATCGGAAACAGGCTCCAGGCTCCGAGCCATCAGCCCAGAGCCCGACGCGGGGCTCGAACTCCCGGACCGCGAGATCGTGACCTGGCTGAAGTCGGACGCTTAACCGACGGCGCCACCCAGGCGCCCCAGCATTTGATACATTTTAAAGAGAAGTATACATTTCTCTTTAAACACAGTATCAGTATTTTAAAAGATCCTAAAAACTTCACCAAGATTCCTCTAGCTTAGGTTGAAAACATTCTTCCTCAGAAATATATCCTTAAATTTAAGTTCTATGGAAAACAAAAATGCTCATATTCTACCCATCATCCTAGTATCTTAGAGTTGAAGGGATACTTGAAAATAGCATCCGTGTGGGTTTTTTTGTTGTTGTTGTTGTTTCTGTATGAGCAAGGGCGGAGTATGTGGTGGCACACAACCAGACTCTGGCCTCAAAACCCCACCTTAAGGGAGGACCGCTTCAAATCTATCCGTTCATCTATTTTACTGGAAAGTCTTCCAGAGGTAGGCCTTCAACCCCTTCAGCGTCTTGCTATTGCTCTTGGACCAAAGACCAGAGTTGTGCAGCTGCCCTGCAGGCCGCTGGGGTTTCCAGCTTTCAGACCTTTCACTCTGAGGTGCCCTCTCTCAAGGCCTGCTGCCTGCACTCCATTCTCCCACAGCCGCTCCAACCACTAATCTGGGTTCTTTCCTGTTTCGAGCCTTGAACACGCTGTTTCCTTTGCCCAAAGACTTATCATCCCCACCTTTTCCTAGCTAATTCCTGCTTACCCAACAGGTATCAGCTGAAATGTCACCCCTCAGCTGGTCCACGCTTACAGCCCTTTATAGCAGCATTCATGGCAATCGCCGCGATTTTCACTTAGTAACTCAAGGTTGTCTCATATAGGTCTCCCCTGCGGGGTGTAAGCTCCACAAGAACATCTCTTGTTCGCCAACACATTCCCGCATCTTACCCTGGGCCTAACACACAACAGGGGCTCAATTAAATATTTGACGAATGCACATGCGTGCTAATGGAGGACGCTACAGATACACAGAAGTATACAATGTCAAGAGGTAACGATCAATATTGAATACTAAAGAAACATCAACATGTGACCCAGATCAAGACTTTTAAGAAATTTCAAAGAAGTTATCATGACATGGAGGCAGCTGAATAAGATTTCGGAGACAGAATGAGGAAGTCAAGACAAATAGGGGCCAAGAACGATGTTTACTGATGAACTATTTTACATGATCGATCTCATGAAATCTACTGTCGCCACCACAATCGTCTTGCTCCTAATCTCTCAAGATAAGAGTACCACAGTAAATGGCAGAGTTGAGTCCATTTCACGTCTGGTCTGACCCCAATAAAGGGTTTCCACTGTATCATGCTGTCCTGCCCACTGTACAATACATGCTCCCAAAGAGGAAGCCACACTGGGGCTGCGCCTCCAAGGGCAGACACTGAGAGGTTCTCGGAGCCAATGTGTTTGGTAATTACTAAGTGGGGGATACACTCTGTAACTACATGGCCATTACTGTCCCTGAAGATTACATGGTACAGGCAATCTGAATGGGAATTTATTACTTTATTCCCAATATGATTCCCATGTTGACTGAAATGTTAAGAGCTTCAAAGAGCTTCAAACAGCAGAGAGTTTCAGAAAGAAATCACCCTATTTGCCTACTTAAAAAAAAAGCAGCATGGCTCATACGATGCAATTTTATTGTTAACCACTGCCAAGTTACACTGTCTGATTATTTGTGCCCATGAAGGCAACAGTTCAATTCGACCAAAAGGAAAGAGTATGAAAGAAATCTAGCACTCAGAAGAACGGAGCCCTCTTTGGCCCTCTTCTTCAAATCCTTGCTTCTAAGGAAGCAGACAGGAGTCTGTGGTTCTTGTCCACAGAGCTTCAGGCTTTCAAAACAAGCCTGGGCCTGGGCCTGTTGAAGCTTCCAGAGTGTTCTGATGCTAAGGAGTTTTCCCTTCCGGCGCTGGTTCGCAGACTGAGTGAGTGAGCTACATCTGATCTCCACATCGCAAGTGATTTCTTATCAGTTTCATCTGCCTTAAGGAACACGAGAGGGTTTCCTCAAAAACTCATAGGATTCCGTAAAACAGTGTGAAAGTCCCTTAAGACCTTCCGTTTTTCTTCTGAGCTCCCTTTTTATCAAGGCTTTCTTATTATCAAGAACCATTCTGAAAAGGCCGATGTGTTCAACCCCAACTATAATTTTTAAAATGCTAATAAAAACAAAAACAGGGTTCTTTCTTTCTTTCTTTCTTTCTTTAAACCAATCAGGTTGGCAAGATGAGGGGAATGGGGAACTGATGAAATCCTGTATTGGTGAATATGTGAAGAAATGGTCCCCTCCCAACACATTAAAACATGCATAGCCTTTGAATCAGCAATTCTGCTCCTAGGAATTGACCCTAAAATGATCAATGGGTAAGTGTGACAAAAAGAAAGTAGAAGGATATTCATGGCATCCACGTTATTAAAATGAAAAACTGCCATCTAAATGTCGATAAATAGGGAAATGGTTAAAAATTATGTTGCATTATATGATGGTATACTATGCAGTCACTAAAAACTACTATGGAGAAACACACTGATGAGGGAAACATGTCCATGATTTATTGAGCACCTAATATATGACGTGCATTATTGCTGTATGTATTATTATGTTTTGTTTTGTAATGTGTATATAACTTTTATATAATCTTAAAATAAAAACTGTACATATTTAAAGTGTACATGTTTTTCATATACATATATGTAGTGAAACGATTACTACAGTTAAGCTGATTAACATACCCACTTTCTCACACAGTTACCATTTTTGTGTGTTTGTGTGTGGTGAAAACATCTGAAATGTCTCTTAGCAAATATCCAGCATGCATTATTATTAACTACAGTCTTCTGGTTTCAGAAGTATTCACTCCTGACAGACCCCACCTGTGAACTATAAACACACAATCAGATCAGCTACTGGATTTTGACACAGTAGCAACAATCTGCTTTTCTCTTAAAAAGTTACTATAGCAGTTTGCTGGTCCCTAATTAAGAGCACTCGCCTCTACCTTTCCTTCTTTGATTTTGTTGTGCTTCCTTTTCTTCTGAAAAGAAATGCTCTTACTTTAATGTCAATCTGCTTCCTTGCACCTGACCCTTTTCTTTTCCTTTTGAAAGAAACTAGAGCTTCCAAATGATTCTGTTAAGTAGACTCCAAAGTCATGCCATGTTAAGTTAATTGTATCAAACAAACGTTAATAGCAAATTTAAAGGACAAATAAAACCTAACTCGGTAAAAATGATTCAGAATACTACAGAATATAACCAAATGTAAGTATATTTTATACAGACAGACATGAACCACACAGAATTACATATGCCATTTCATCAATTCCAAGAGACCCGTTCTTACACATTTCAACATCTCTGAAATTGAAATGCACCTGAAAATCAATGGCATGTCAGCTTAATTGTTAGTGCGTATTCTTAGTGGTACATGAAATAATGTTGCATCTTGCAGCTGATGGCACCTCCAATTAGATGAAATATGGTTTTGTCACCACAACGGTTAATTCTTTTGATGGTGAAGGGAAGGGCAGATAAATCAAATATTAAATGCTATCAATCCTCCCTTTCACAAAACAAAACAGAAACAAAAGAAAACCATTACTATTTTCCCCAGGTACAGCGATTTCTCCCACCCCACCCACAGATAAGCCTGTTTGCACAGAAACACACACACCAAAAATACAGCCATCTTCATATTTTGACTCAAAGCACAGCTAATATTCTGAATGGTGCCAATGGCAGCTTTTTCAGGATTCAAAATCCATCTTGTACCCTTACTATAGCACATAAATGACATAAACTTCTCATCAACAGCATAAAAAATTCATATTCTGTCTATATAGCAGCTGCTATGTTAGGTTTATGTCAACAATTGGCCTGATTTTTTAATAGCATAAATGTTTAAAGAGGTAGCAATTCCTGTAAAATATCTGTGGGGATATTGAAAGCTGATACACGTCAGAAGAGAGGCATTTCTTGAGGAGGAGGCAATTCTCCCCATTTTATCTTTTTCATCCTCTGCCCCTTCTCTCTCACAAACCCCCTGCTCATTATGGTTCATTACTTCTATCAACTAAATATGACAAGTGCGGCAGCCTTCTTTCTGTGGCCCCAGCATAATATTTACTGCTGCCACTTCTTCACAGAATTCACAAACACCCAGTCAGTCTGAAATCTGAGAGGAAATTAGACACCTTTTGTGACACCAGGTGACTCCCAAGTTTTCTTTCCTTGGGTCTAAAATTCTGTGATTCTACAATATTCTTTTTCTACTGGGGCCCACTCAAAAAATTTTTTTTAAAATATTTATTTAATTTGAGAGAGAGAGAAAGAGAGAGAGAGACAAAGTGCGAGCAGGGGAGGGGCAGAGAGAGAGGGAGACACCGAATCTGCAGCAGGCTCCAGGCTCTGAGCTGTCAGCACAGAGCCAGACGCGGGGCTTGAACTCAGGAGCCTAGCTCTGAGATCATGACCTGAGCCGAAGTCAGATGCCTAACGGCTGAGCCACTACTGTGGCCCACATTTTGAAACAAGGCAAGCCCCACAAGGGGCCACAGGTACCCCCAATTAATCCCCCCCCCACACACACATATGTACACACAGTCAGCAACGAACACTGTTCCAAGAACTCAAAATAAACATTAAACATTTCACCTTAACTTCATTTTCTGTCTACATATCTGCAATCCCAACAATTTGTACTATCATGCTCTTTGATGGATCTACGTTGTTTGCTCTGTTTTTTGTTGTTATTTGGGTGGGAGAGAGCAGTCAACAGAATGCACAGTAGCGCTGGCTTCCTCAGCGAAACCCACAGCTTAAGTTACACGGTCTTTTCAATCTTTCCTCTGCACCAATTGTGCATCACAACAATGGTCTTTAAAGACTGAACATACATCATTTGCTTATTAATATGGTGTGTAGCTGTGATTCATTACTCTGAATCTTCAAAGCACTGAACGGATACTCGTTGAATCCAAATTACCCACATTTGGTAACTGTGACAGAAAACGCGCAGCAGATTTTAACACATGAAATAGATCACAGCATTTTTGTTCTCTGGATGTTAACAAACGTGAGAGCCAGGTCTTCACAATTACCCTGTTGCTCTAATCTTGCAGGTTTTCAAGCTGCCGGCTGCTGTCTGTTCTGTGGAATGTCTTCTGTGCTCCTCCCTCTTCAGGCTCTCACCTTAACTCCAGAGGAACAACTTCCTCCAACACTCGCCGTCTTTTTCACTCTTTGCCGTGAGACGGTCAGAACGAGGGGCCTTCCCTGGGCCATGCGACGGAGTAGCTGGGATCCCTGTACTGGCAAGACTGCAAGCGATCCTTTCTCCGGATGGCTTTCTCTCTATACTGCAGGTACAGCACGGGTCAGGCCGCTCTGCGAGTGGACTGCAGGCTCAGACACATCCCTATAGGGTCCCAAGGGATAAATTACGGCAGAAGGAGGATCTTGGCAGCCCTCTCCAATCCAGCTTTGGCTCGAGTGATCTGAATTTTAGGAATTACTGGTGCTCACCCAGACATCAATCAAACAGCGAGCGTGTTTTTCAGTTCCCGTGCTCCTTCATTCATTCATTCATTCATTCATTCCCTCCCCACACACGCATGGAGACAGATAAACAGATACAGATATAAGGATAAGGATATGACTCTACAGACAACAGACACATTCTGACAGATCCCTAAAGGGGAAAAGAAGTAAACTCCTAGTAGACGTATCGTATTCTTTTCAAATTTGATCAGACAAAATACCCGTACGTCATTTAGTGAACTTAAGAACTGGTGAGGAACATCAAAGAAAGACTAATAGATTCTCATCATGGCCATACAATCATAACTTGCCTCTCAAAATGCTTCCTGGGTTAATAATGTGTCAGTCTAATACACCCCGTGGTGTCGGGGGCGGTGTGTGGAAGAGACTGGCGTAGGCTGTCTTTGTCTGGGATCTTGACAATCCAGGTCCAAACCTCCACATGTTTATAGTCTATTCTCTTCCTCCATTTCTGAATCCACAGACCCTCTAAAAGGTTTTCCTCTCACTTATTCCTAAAACAGAGAGCACTCTTGCTCATGAAGGGAGTACATAAGGGGGCAAATGAGGGAGGGATGAGATGATGAGAGTCCTAAAGCCTCAAGTAACTACCATTTATTGAGCACTTACTATGTGCAGAGCCTGTGAGAAGCCACTAATATACACTACGTTGTTTAATTTTCTTCTCACCGTAATCCTGTGAAGTTGCAAATTAGCATTCTCATTTCGTAGGTAAAGAATTGATGGGTCTGACGGTTGAAGGTAACTTGCTCAAGGTCACACAGCTCATGGGGGGCAGTGGGAAATAGCTCACATTCTTTGCTGCTGTGCCACACGGCTCGCACTGAAGACGCACAAACGTTTCACGTAAAAATAATTTTACAGCGGGAGGTGGCAACAGATGACTCCAGCCAAAGGTGGCCGCTCAGTCTGCGGACTCGGTTCAAGCTGGAACTTCAGGGACAGCAATGTCCCTCTGGACAGGACCGCAACTCCTATAAATCTTCTCCAGATTCCACTTTCGGAACCAAGACAGACCAAAGCGCCGTCCGTCACCTGTCAAAACGTAAGCAGCTCCTTCGTCTTAGTGTATTCCTGGGAAGCCTCACCACGCAGAATTACCAGAAACAAGGACTCTTTTAAATAAACTCTATTTCCTGTCATACGTAAGGCTGATTCTTTTCTGGGCAACACTCATTTGAGCCTGATTAAATTGCCGTGATGAACTTCAGAGTTGAGACTGCCCTTGAGCTGAACATCTATCTGATCTTTAATTCTACTACCCACTCATTTCTTGCAGAGCTCACAATTCTCTTGGTCCCACCGGAGCAGCCGCGTTCAGGTTCTGCATCAATATGTTCAGTGCTGAATTCATTTCTGCAGGGAGTCCAGTACATCTGAACTTTCCAAAATCATTTGGCCCCCATTACTGGTAAGCACTGCTCTTAAATAGGCTGTAAGTCCAGCTAATAGGCTCCATAATCATAGTTGAATCGAACAAAAGGGTCCAGGAGAGAAAGCCATCAGTCATTTTTATTCCCATCAAATAAGCTGCAAAAGGCAGAAACTTTCCGATTTCAGAACCTCATGGTCTCAATTTGATCTTTGGGACTTATTAGAGAGGCAGGAGGACAGGAGGAAGAGACCTACCTAAAAGTGTGCAAAATCCTCATATCCAAAAAAAGGAAAAAAAAAAGGCTTTATTGTAAATATAATTCAAGAAGACAGAAATAAAGCAAGTTCCAATGAAATCAACTGGAGTTTTGACAGACTTCACCAGAACTGCTGGAGGCCAGAGCACTTTAAGCAGCTTCCTTCCAAAGAGGAACCTGATTACTTATCAGCATGGGGCAGAAATGTAGAAGAGGTGACTTTGTTGACAGGTTCACATTCTCCTTTTGTCTAACTGATAAATAATCAGAGGAGTCCATAAACTTCTAAAACAATGACAACAATGATAATAATACACCTCTGGGATGATTTTCAGGACTTCCTAGGGAATTCCTGAAGTTTCCTTTAATGATAATCTTACCTTCAAATTAAATTATAAACATAAATAGGTACAGCTGGTATTTAAACCTCAATGCATCTTAAAATGAATCTTTATTTAAAAAAATTTTTTAATGTTTTTTTTTTTAATTTATTTTGATAGAGAGAGACAGAGCATGAACAGGGGAGGGTCAGAGAGAGAGGGAGACACAGAATCCGAAACAGGTTCCAGGCTCTGAGCTGTCAGCACAGAGCCCGATTCGGGGCTCGAACTCACAGACCACGAGATTATGACCTGAGCCGAAGTCGGACGCTCAACTAACTGAGCCACCCAGGTGCCCCTAAAATGAATCTTTATTTAAAAAAATGTTTTCTAGGGGCGTCTCTCTCTCTCTCTCTCTCTCTCTTAAAAATAAATAAGCATTTTAAAAAATGTTTTCTGCATTTGTGTATGTGAAGATACACACCACTACTATAATGTACAAACATTCACACTGAAAGGTTAGGGTTACTCTGCTGTGCTTGGTTAGATCAAGTTGGTTTAATGTAGAATATAACAATCTTGGATTCTTGCTTAAAGGTAACAGGGGGAAAAGTGCCCACAAATGTCAGTAATGTGCACAGATCTACCTCCTACCTAATGGTAAGTTCAGATGTATTGTGTTAATGAGGAGTGGTTCGTGCCCATGATCAGCTGCAACTTCTCCTAAAGCCCAGTATTTCTAAAATGTTTTAATGTTTATTTATTTTGAGAGAGAGAGAGAGAGAGAGAGAGAAAGAGAGAGAGAAAGAGAGAGAGAAAGAGAGAGAGAGAGAGTCTGAAGCAGGTTCCAGGCTCGGAGTTGTCAGCACAGAGCCCGACACGGGGCTCGAACTCAAGAGCTGTGAGATCATGACCTGAGCCGAAGTCAGACGTTTAACTGACTGAGGCACCCAGCCACCCCTATATTTTACTATTCTTAATAATCCATTTTAATTCATCAAATTGTGTTTGGGCACCTGGCTGGCTCAGTCAGAAAAGCATGGGACTCTTGATCTCAGGGTAGTGAGCTTGAGCCCATGTTGGGTGTAGAGGTTACTAAAAAAATAAATTAAAAAAATCATGTACAACTGAAAATAATGTATGTTGTGTGCATTATATCCACATGATCCATTAAGGAGTGAGTGTGGCTCTCGCTGAGGAATTTTTATCAGGAGACCTACTACTCAAGTAACTTCTTCTGCAGCTCCAAACTGTGTTCACAAAAAGGACGCATCAAAATGTATTTATTGAACACTAACTATAAAACACAGGCCTTACTCCTTTAAAGCTTATCACCGTGTCTGGAAAAACAAAAATTAGGTAGAGGAAGGAAATAGGAGAAAACATGAGGAGGACACGTTTCAAACATGCTCACCTAACTGGGTATTGTATGGAAACCAATCCGACAATAAATTTCATATTTAAAAAAAATAAAGAAAACATGCTCACCTAGAAGATACAAAGCGCACGTCCCAGACGTCCCAGAGGACGTGACTGTGTCGTGCCATGGGGAACAAATGAAGACGAACACCAGGGTGGACGGGAAGCTGGAGGCCTGTGCTCCCTTCCCAGGGGTTCCTGAAGCTGGCGGAGCTTGGCAAGGCCGTCTAATCAGGTGCACCCACCCCCTGGAACCATGACTCCCATGCCAGGAACTCCACGGGCCTGGAGGGCCTGGTGGCTCTGGTGCTCACTGAACAGGAGCCGTGAGCCTGACAGCAAGGGCTCAGCTACCATAGCAAAGAGGCGGAGAGGGGATGGCACCAAAGAATAACATATTTTTAGCTTGATACCAGGCGTTGTTCTTTTTAACAGGTATTTAGGTTTCTAACAAGACTCCTCGCCGTGTTGCTGACATTGCACTCCATCACGTACCTAGTCTGGGCTCTGACCTGCAACAGAACGATAGAAGTCTAGACTCTTGTCTCGCAAAGACCTTTTTCTCCCTTTTAAGGGAAAACATGGATGGATCTGTTGATCTCTCCCTCAAACTAAAAGCTCCCCTTCTAGTACTATCTTCGGTAAAGCACGCTCGCTTGCATGCCTTGGTCCATAAGGCAACCGTGACAGGGCAGGGGGGTGCAGGGCCCCTGAGAATGTTTTCATACTTCGATGCCACATGTCTGAGTGCAGTTCTGTGTTACAAGGAGTTGAGATCCAATCTAATTTCTCATTTCTAATCCTCCTTAAAGACTCTTCTGTAGCATTTACCACCCTGACCACTCCCTAATCAGATTTCTCTGGAAAGTCCCTCCTCTATCTACCATTTTATTATTATTGCTACTATTGAAGTATAGTTAACATGCACTATTACATCACTTCCAGGTGTAGAGCACGGTGAGTCAATACTTACTATATATCATGCTGTACTCACCACAAGTGCAACGGCCCCATCACCATACCAGGCCATTACAAAACACTGGCTGTAACCCCTACGCGGTACCTCTCATCCCCGTGACTACTCATTCCATAACTGGAAGTCTGGAGGTACTCCCTGCTCCTCATTCTTATTTACTCTTCTCTCACCTCTCTGGAAGCGTGTTCTCGACACCATCCCCCTCCTCCCACTGCAGAAGAAACACTCAAGAGATTCTATCCTACTCTACCTGCACAATCTGTCTCATCCAAGAGCTTCGATCCATGCCTCTCTGGAGGCAGTCTTCCAGGTTACAACTCCAGCTTTGCTCTGCTGGGTCTGGCGAGACCAGTTGGCCACTGGGAGGACCCATCCTCAGGGCCCTCACTCTCTGTGTAAGTCATACCTGAACTCAACATGGCCCTCACCGCTCTAAACCACTGACCCCAACAACCCACCCCTCCAGCCTCAATCCCACTGACAAACCCAAGTCTATTTCACACCACAAACAGCTGCTCACTATTCCAAGAACACTCTGCTGCCCATCTCACGTCCTTTTTCCACATCTTCGTCTGATGCAGTCTTAACTATCTCTTAAAGGGCAACTGCCCAAGTTTCTTCCTCAATCTGATAAACTTTTCTCTTTTTCTTTTTTCTTTTTTTGAAATTCAAGCCCATTATTAACCTTTTATGCCACTTACAATGCTCTAACTTTTGTTATGATCACTTGCAGGGTTTTCTTATTTAACCTACAAAACAGATTCTTACATCCTGGAAGTTGTTTAGTCAGGAGACATTTATGAATTAGGATGAAATGGTCACAAAACTCATGTTAGAGAGAAAACTCAAGAACTCCTTAAGTGGGATCACAGCCATCTGATGCATTTGTGCAAATATGGAGTGGTCTTATTTTGTTTCTCTCACAACTAATATTTTCTGGGAATTCTTCTGAATGCTATACATGCATATTCTTTAAAGACATTTCAGGGCCGCCTGGGTGGCTCCGTCAGTTAAGCGTCCGACTTTGGCTCAGGTCATGATCTCATGCTCCATGAGTTCGAGCCCCGTGTTGGGCTCTGTGCCGACAGCTCGGAGCCTGGAGCCTGCTTCGGATTCTGTGTCTCCCTCTGTCTCTGGTCCTCCCCCACTTGTGCTCTGTCTCTCGGCTCTCTCAAAAATAAATAAAAATATTTAAAAAATGAAAAATATATTTCATATAAAATTCCTTAGGCTCTGAGCTATTTGCATCTCCAGTGACGATCACAGAAGCAAGTACTCAAATGTTAGGAAAAAGGAAAGTGAAGGGAGAAAGTGAAAGGCGGAACATTTCAAACATCAACAAGTCTGAAACTGACTTAAGGGAAGGTCCAAATGTTAGCTGCAGAGATTGGGGCAGATTCTAGACAGATCCCCCGGAATTGCTCAAAATTTATGTTCTCAGATAAAAAGGAGAATGTGTGTATGTATACTGTGGTAGAATATACGTAAAATCTACCATTTTAACTATTTTTAAGTGTATAGTCAGCAGCATTAAATTTTTTACAGAATGTTTTTGTCATTGCAAAGTGAAACTCTGTACCCATTAAACAATAACACCCTCTGCCCACACCCCCCACTCCCCCCACCGCCCCTTACCCCTGGCAACTTTGTCTCTGAATTTTACTACTCTAAGTATCTCACATAAGTGGAATCACACATTTGTCCTTTTGTTTCTGACTTATTTCACTTAGCACAAGGTCTTCATCACCCATGTGGTGGCAGGTATCAGAATACTCTTCCTTTATAAGGCTGGATAATATTCTGTTACACAGACATCCTACACTTTGTGTATCCATTTACCTGCAGACGGACATATGGCTTGCTCCCACCTTTGGAGTACTGTGCATAATGCTGCTATGAAGAAGGGTGTATGAGCATTTTGAGTCCCTGATTCCAATTCTTTTGAGTATACACCCAGAAGTAAACTTGCTGGATCATATGGTAATTCTATATTTAGTTTTTTTGAGGAACTACCATGCTGTTTTCCAAAAAGATATATTTATGGTCTCTAGGAGACTTAACCTTTTCAGGCTTTCAAGGCAAACATATAAAATGGGACATGGGTTAGATCAGAAGTCCCTTACCTCTCTAACGTTCTGATTGTAAAACACAGAGTTATAAACCCACCACTGACCTGGAGCCCAAGCATTATCAACCTGCCCTCTGTCCCCACAACAAAAAGGGCAAACTCAAATAGATGAAGCCTCTGAAGCACAGAATGAGAAGCCCTTTTAAGGGAAAGAAGGAAAGAAGAAAGGAACAGAGAAGAAAGAAGCTGAGGGTATAAGAAAAGAGGGCAGGAGAAAATGTGGAGATCTTAAGACAGAGAAGCCTTGAGTGGCAGAATGAAAACGGGAGCCATTATTTGGGGCTCCCCACGCACCGCCCACGCACCTGCTGTAGAAAATGCAACAGCCTAAAGACATCCAAAGAGAGGCTATTAAGAAGCACGGCAATTCAGTTTCATGGGGACAGGTGCCCCTACTATTATTCATTTCTTCATTCTCCAACCTATAAAGTAATTTAGTCATTTAACCCATTTACCTGGTTCTAAGATCCCCCCTAACATTTTCTAAAACTTCAAGTAGAAACATGGGATAACATTTCTAAAAATTTCCCTTACCAAATAGCCTACACCAAAATGATGGAATGTTAAAACCTGCCCTGTGCCACTAAGTCAGTAGCGACTGGACTTGATCTCCTTGTACTTGAGTCTTCATTCCCCTGACTCTGTGTTCAAGCAAACATATAAAGTTTATGAGATACTGGAGTTCTAAGCTACAGAATGTAATCGTAAGTAAAATGATAATGGTAGTAATATCATCACCATCATCATCTATGGGTAGAAAAATACCAATCCTTTGGAAGTTTTACTTTTGAACCCAAACTAGAACCAATCACGAGAATTTTAAACTCATTCATATGTTGCATTATACATGAGACCTGAAGTGTAAATACTTAGAATTCCCTTCAGAGACACTCAGAAGTAACTAGGAATTAGAGTCAAACTCAGAATGAGAGAAAACCAGGACGTGTACCTCATCTGGTGCCTTTCCCGCCCATTACAACTTCCTGTCTGTTTAGAAAGGTTCTCTTTACCCAGGAAAAGGGTCCCCTTGCTCCTGCAGTTCAATCCTCTCCAAGAACTGATGTAGCAAGCATTTGCCAGGACTGCTGCCCCTGACCAAAAGCTGGCAATGTGCTTCCCCATGGATGCAAAGAAGGCCCCCGAGTTCGTAAAAACGATTAAGGAATGAAAACCAGAGAACCCCCTACCACTTTGTAATTTGGTTTAATCATTTTTAAATTTTAAAAGACTACATGGTAAGTGAGTGGTACATATAAGAAAAAAACCCGCATTTTTCAAAAGATGCCAATGAAAAGAAGTGATGGGCCTTCAGAGGCGCCATATGACATATCCCATCAGGAATTACATCTTCCCTCTGATATTTTCATCCAAGTGTTTATTAAACAAGCTCCCACTTTCATCCACATTATTTTGATTAATGCATGCAAAGGTTCCAGAATTATAGAAGAGAAATCTAAGGTGATTGTGCATTAAAATAAATGAAAGGATGGCTCCTGGTTTACAGGCACTATATTTCATGACTAAAATGCTTCCTGCCATTTTTTTTCCCCCGAATTTAACTGCAACACACTTCTCTTGGCTTTGGTTTTGAAGTAATGATATAAAATTCATTTTATCTCTTTTTCAAGCCTGGCTCTTTCATACATAACATCAGACTTGTCATATCTGAGGAATTATTAAAATAAGACGGAGCCTGCTATTTCTGAGCAGAAAAGCCTCTTTGAGCCGGCATCCTCAGGAGAGACGCGGGCTCAATCTCATTAGTTGGTGCTGAGACGCGTCCTAGTCTCCAGGTTCAAGGTGATGAAAGATTAGGGCGTTGGGCCTTGTCTCATTTCGTATGCAGCACACATCCCTCCCTGCCCGTGAACACGAAATTACATTGAACCTGGGGAGTCTAACTCCATTAATTTTAAATGGAAGATTAATTTAACAATATGCGGCAGATATTTGTTACAGACCTATCATGTAAAAGTGACGGTTAGCAATAAATTGTGGTGACTCATACTGGCCAGTGGCCCTGGCTCAAATAAATCAGGAGGCATTTACACATAATTGCTGTTTTTAAAGACAGGGATATGGGTGATGTGTTTCTTTGATGAAAGATTGGGCAACCCCATTCAAAGAAACAGCAGCTGATATTAAAGCCACAGTGCCATTCTGGAGGGAGACATTTTTGATTAGTATTTCTGGAATAATCATTTAGGAATAACAAATACTGTACTGATGTAGCGTAATCTCTCTCTCTCTCTTTTGAAACCTGTGTAATAATTCTGAGGCATGAAATTGTCATGGTATTTTTGTCAATTTCCTTAAAGTAATTACAATAATAATACCCTCAGAAATGACAATTTGCGAGAGCTGAAGAGAGGATGAGAAGGGAGAGGCAGAAAAGGTATCAATGCCGATAAGGACAAGCAATTCTATTGATTTTCTAGAAATAATTACAATAATATACATAAATAATAATTTGCAAGGCTCTAGGAGGGACAAAGAGGGACCATGGCAACTGGGGAGAAGCATTCTGAGGAAGAAAGTGTGGGATTTTCTTTTTTTAAATGCCATTTCATACAGCTTTCTTGACACATTTTTTTTTAAAGCAAATTCTCCTCTTCTCGAAGCAACTGAGGGGAAAGAAAGAAAGACACAGAATGCCCTGAATGCTTAACTACTACAGGGTAAGCGATGCAAAAGAGAAGCCAAGGACACTGGTTGCTGGCAGCACTTGTCAGGAGAGGCTCCGGAATGGAACCATCCAGTGTAAGGGTCTGCCTGCCCTCTCATCGAGGAGTGAGGGTGTTATTCTAATCTCCTCTCCTCTGCGAGCACCAGGCTGGCCAGCACTTAGGGGAAGGATGCTCAAGGACTTCTGTCTTCAGTCAAGTCCAATGTGATAGGAGCTTTGCTCCTGTCTCTTTTAAAAGATTAAGGTGGGAAGAGGGCAGGGTGAGGATTATGTGTCTTCCCTCCATGCACCCTCTTGACATACTCAAGGGACTGCTGGGAAGTCGGGATAAACACCCGTCTCTCAGAAGCACACATCATTCCACTCCACTCTCTTTAGCAATAGGGGAAGCAAGGGAGGGAGGAGCAGCACTTGAAACACTACTTGACACATCCCCTGGTTCCAGTCTTGAACCCCTCTCCAGGCTGTCCTTCCTCAGAGCCATTGGAACGAGCTGGCAAATCAGATCAGAGCACTTCCATTCTGTAAATCTTTCAAGGGCTCCCGGCTGCCCACAGATTTAAGTCCAAACTCCTTAGCCTGGTATACAAGGATATTCACTCCAGCCCACCACATCTCTGGCCACTCTTGACCCTGCTGATACGTGAACGTCACACTCCTAAATGCTCAACTTGTACATTTCAGGACTGGCATATACTGCCATACCACCTTTTGCATATGCTGTTGCCTCTGCCTTGAATATTCTTCTTAGGTGTCCTCTTCTGGTAAACTCCTATTCATCCTTCAAAATCCAACTCCAGCACCATACTCTCTGCGAAGGAGTCAAAAAAAATTTTTTTTTTTTCTACTTGAGATCAGGGGCCTGTCCTATTCATCATTCTATCCCCAGCATCAACCCAAGGAAGAAAACATGTAGATGTGTAATCACATTTGTTAAATTCATTAAAAATGGCTAATTTTACAGAAGATACTTCACAAGACTAGGAAGGATGGTTAGGAGAGAGGGGATAAAGGAGAGAAAGAGTATGCTGATATATTCAGGGATCTGTTATTTATCATGGTGATCAATTCTGTTTTGATTTACAATTTCACACATCAGTGTGTGGTAGTTAAAAAAGGAAATAGCAAGTAGTAGGGCTCAGATGCTAATACTGGGTCCCTCAAGAGTAAAAGGGTTTGGTTTATTTTAACAGGTTATGAGAGGGACGAGGTGGTAAGATGGCAACATAGCAGAAGCAAAAGCAGTAGCAAGGAACATTTACTAATGCTTATCATATGACCACACTGCTCTAACGGCTTCACGTGTGTTCACTCCTTTAATCTCTGAGAACCTTGATGAGATAGGCTCTATTATCGTCTCCATTTTATAGACAAGAAACCGAGGCACAGAGAAGTTAGGTAACTTGTTTAAGGTCATTCAGACAGCAGGTGACAGAACTAGGATTTCAATCCTAGGCAGTTAAGCTTCGAGCTCCCTCAAAGAATTCTTTTAGGAGCCGGTGGGTCCTTCTGCCACCCACCTGTGGCATGAGCAGGGGCCCACTTTCTGAAAAGGAGGCTCTGAACAAAAGCACCAGGGAAGGAGCAGACCAGGAAGGTGCCATGGCAAAGGGGAGGACTGTTCTTTGAGCCTAGGTGAGCAGTGGAGTCCCAAGAAGACCCCACCTGCCGTGAGAAGAAGACGCTTTGTAAAAACCCACACATCAGGCAGGGTCTGGTTATCGCTGCTGTTAGCTAGTAGCCAAGAGACTGCAGAGGCTCAAAGCAAATCTGGGTTAAAGACTAAAATCGGCTCAGAATGATACAATATTATTGAAGAACAGCTTCGGCAGACTTGCACTCATATGTACGTGCACGGGAAGTCTTCCTCGGTAACCACTTGGGACGAGATGATTAAAGTCTGCTTTCTGACATTTCCTAATTGGGAGTGAATCTCCTTGCAGGTGACAAAGTGAACACTCCTACAATTTACAGGGCAGGTATTTTAAAGAAATCACTGCCCATATGTGTATATTCAGTATACCTTTCTTATTTGAGCATAGTCACCGGAAATGTAAATTTCACTCCATGAGATCTGAAACATATCTTCAAGTAGCCAATTTAAAAGAATAACTAGTCCCGTGTAGTAATAATGATGATAATAGTAACAGTAATGATGATAAACTAACCCCAAAGGTGATTTCCTATACTTCTATTGTAACTTTTCTCTAAAGATTGCCAAGTTATTAGAAAACACTAATTAAACTACATAGTTTCCCCAAAGAGGAAGCTACAATTATTGTTTTGTTGTTGCTGTTTTTCAGATGGATGATTGAGGTGAAGAGATAAGAAAGCTAATGTTCCCTCACTGCAGCCTAAACCCAGAAACCTCATCTCCCTTCTCTAGAAATGCAATTGAAACATGCATGATTGAAACAGCACCACTATTTAATCAACAAATGATGGTCTCTAACTTAAAAAAAAAAAAAAAAAGTCTGTGCTAAGCTACTTATGGAAAGAAAGTTTACTGGGATTATAGAAGAAAAACCAACAAGCTATTGTAACTCTATTAGAAAGAGTAACAACAAGCCATGAGATAAATCCTGAGACATGGAGATGTTTATATACTTAGAGCTTTTAAATATAAACTCTTCACCTCCTCTCTTCCCTAGACTCCTGGTCAATTTAGTGCAAGACAAGAACACAATTTACTATCAAGAAACACTCGGATGTCATAAAAGGTGCTGGAGGTGCTGTATAAGGATCAGACCTTTAAGGAAGAAGAAAACATACCCCATGCTCTAGTCGTCAAGGAGAAGTCAGGGCTAGGGTGTAAAAGAGTTGATTAAACAACAACAACAACAACAACAACAAAACAGTATCTTAAATTTACCACTGATACCATGGCTGCCAGCACTGGATGCCTCTAACTAGTTCAGTTTTGTGCTTTAATGTTAAATTTCTTATGGGAGCACATCTCCTAATTAGAGGAATTGATAACTGCACTGTTCCATAATGAGGCCAATACATTTCAAAGTCATTAAAGATAACCAAGGCAATAAGTCTGGGTTTAAGCGGCGTTTCCTCAGATTTCACAGTCTGCATGTTGCAAGTGTAGGGGGGGGGGAAAGCAATCCCTGCCTAGTCAACTGTAAATGCTGGGTTATTGGAATCTTTAAAACAGGCAGCAAGGAGAAAATTACATGGCCAAATCTCCTTTTTCCAGTTAATGAAGAATTAAGACTCCCATTGACCACATTAGAAGGTTCACCGGGGGTCTCAGCTCTCCAGAGCTGGTGTTTGACAGCAGTGTCAGTGTATCTGAGTCTGAACGCGCAAGTGCATGACAGAGGATCATTCATAACTGTCACATCTACTTATCTCTCTCATTGTCACCCAGCTAACGAAATTCAGGCCGTGGAGCTGGCTGCCTCTGTCCCTCTCTCAACCCAGCTCGAGGAAAAAGGCATTCCAGAGCCCATTCATGTCCTATTATCACGTCAGCACCTTGTGAATCTCCCCACAAGAGTCAGCATCGCTTCCTGTAATCTCCCCCATCCAAGGGAGAAGACAAGATGTCCCTGGGACTAATGTCCGTGCAGACTGCGTCTGGTGTCAGCATTCACAAAGAACAGCTCAGAGAAATAATGCAACAGAGAAAAGATTTTTGAATATGTTATTCCATATTTCAGGGGGAAAAAATTCACAGCATTTGGAGTTTATCTTTGACTGGTAATGAGCAAATGCCATTTCTATGCACTGAACAGCAGTAAGTGTGAGAGGGTTTCATAATGCAATTTGCTACAGAACACAGATATTTAAACTAAAAGAGGACAGGCTGATATAGGAATGTGTGTAACCAAACCAATCAGAAGATTTTGAGGACAATATAGCACAAAAAGAAGATACAATTTGATTTGCAAATATTATCACCGAAGCAGCTTATCTGCACAGAAGAAAAGTAGTTCGGTTATTAACGTGTCACCAACAATAGAAATCAGAGTTGGTATGACGAAACGTGCCCATTTTGAGACAGGCAGGCCATCTGCAAAATGGCAAATGGGCTGTGTCCTGAAGCAAGTAATTTGACATGGAAGTGCTGATGTGTTTTCGCATCTCAGGCTCCTGTGAAACCAAAGGAAATAAAACACTACCAAAGGTTATTTATGATAAATTCACATTTGGAGAGCTCTCCTTTGTTACTTCTGAAATTCAGACAATGGCACCGATTTCAGTGCTGCTTCACGCAGACTTTTTTAAAACACAAAAAGTTCCCACATAGTCATTTAGGGTCAACCTCCACTGGATTAATCTTTTTTAATTTTATGTCTTCTTATACGAACTTTTAATTGAAATAAAATTCATATAACATAAAATTATTCATCGTAACCATTTCAAACTGTATACTTCACTGGGTTTTAGTATATTCTAAGGTTGTGCAAATATCACCACTATCTAATTTCAGAACATTTTCATCATGCCCAAAAGAAACCTGTACCCAATAAGCAGTCACTCCTAACTCCCTTCTCCCCACAGCCACTGGCAACCATGAATCTATTTTCTGTCTTTATGGATTTACCCATTCTGAACAGCTCCTATAAATGAAGTCACACAGTATGTGCCCTTTTGTGTCTGGCTTCTTTCACTCACCATAATGTTTTAAAGGTTCAGTATTTCATTCCTTTTTGTGGCTAGGTAATATTCTACATTTTGCTTTCCCATTCATTTAGTGACTTATTTTGATATGCCACGTTGTGTTTATACATTTATAAGGTGATGGACATTTGGGTTGTCTCTGCTCTTTGGCTGTTATAAATAATGTTTCATGACCATTCTGTGCAAGTTTTTATAGGAATATAGGTTTCAGTTCTCCTGGGGATACAGCTAGGAATGAAACTGCTAGGTGGCCACGTAGAGTTGTGCAGGTTGTACAGTGCACAGCCCAGAAGAAGCTATTCAAACTGCAGCCACAAACTGGACAACTTACAAAGCAGCCTTATTTGACATGGACCTTACTGAGAAAGAAATTGATTTATTCTGCTTACTTTAGAAGTTAGAGTTGTCATAATAGATTTGAATGGCCTTTGATGGCAGTTTTTCCTAAATGAATCACATTTAAGGTAAGAAAAATTATAATTTTCAAGTGGTTGGCAGTTGTCAGGCTTAAATAAAACCACGATAACACTTTCAGTCACAGTCAATATTCAACAGCCCAGTCATTCAGGGATTAATGCTTCTGCTTCCGGGCCACCTGCCTTCATACCCCTCCCTGCCTCCCTGACACCCGCATCTTACACATTCTCCTCATCAGCAGCCCTACTATAGGTTGCAAAGGACTAATGAGAATAATAAAAAAGAATGATATCCATTCAGCTGCTCTCTAGGAGAACCGATCTAAAAAGTTCAGGAGAAGAAGGGATTCAGGAAAAGACGCAACAGTTTTATTTTCTTCAGTGATTATTTTTCCATTCCAGCCCTAATTCCTCACTATCTTACTTATTCTTCTTAAGCACATGATCACTTAGGAAAATACACTAGAGTTTACTGTATTAAAAAAAAAGACAGTGTGTACTTAATTTATAAGACACTAGCCAGAAACAATTGTTCTCACGTAGGGGCTGGATTTACAACGTGAGCGCCTTCACAACCACGGTCTGGCAACAGTGGCTGCCTGTAAACCTGCCACGTCCCTTCGTTTCCCCATTCTTTTTGTTTCAGCTGTAAAGATTAGCAGTAAGGCTGATGATAAAATTATTTTCAATCCTTGAGGTTTTAGCTATAAGGACTGGAAGTCACTACTGTCTTCAGATTCAGGCAATCAACACTATTCTTAAAAAACAAAACCATCAATCATAAGAAGTAAGATATGTTTGGGGAACATGAGTTAACTGGAAGGGGAATGCCCTGAACTTGAAGGTCTGGCATGATTTCCAGAGGCCACACGCTGCTCGAATATTGGGACAACTTAACTCGCAACCTATTGCCACTTCTTAAAAGTACTGGATCAAACTTAACCGAAACTCAAGTGTCTAACTATCCCTCAGCCTCCCCAGAAAAACATTCTGGTTTTGCCTTATCCCTCTGATATTTGCAGTGCAGAGACCATGTCATTCCGTCTGATTCTTGGTCTGTCTCTGTGTCCTCGTCCTCTAACACATCCCTCCTAAAACTGCCAATTCTTCAAGGGAAAGACAAAGTCCTCTCACACTGCTCCCATGCTCACGCACAGACCCCTCCCTTCTGCAGTGGCGTTTTGCAATTAGTCCCACCATCCAAACCTTCAGTATTAAGAAACAGTTTGGAAAACTAGGTGATCTTAGTGAAAAGACAATATTGCCATAAAGGAAATACCCAGAGCCACCACCACCGCCACAACAAAACAGACACAAACCATTTTGGCCAGCAGTTTGCTAAAGAATGCAAACATTCACAGGCGGACCAGAGGTTCCAACACAAAGAGCAAAAAACACCCTAGGAAGACTTTTTTTGCGACAGTATTTTATGAACGCTTCTAGTCTTCCAACATGATAGAACTGGGGAGAAGAGAAAAAGCAGCACTGCCAACTGGATCAAATTACTAGTGGAACAATGCAAGTGAAATGTGTCCTTCTTTCCACACAGTTTTGTAAACTTCAAGACAAAAATAAATTGCATGACCCCCTGGTAGCTTCCATTAGAACTTATAGGAACAAATTGTTTGCCTCAAGCTGGGTGGAATATACATTCAAATTCAGGCTCTTGAAGGAAATTATTAAGTAGAGTCATATTAGCTTTCTCTGAAGCATACTCGTTTCCAGTATTGCCACTGTATAGACCAATTATGATCCCTTTCCATGCTGAGAAATGATTGTTCTGCTAACACAGTCCTGGTAAGAATCAAAAGCACTACATTTTTAACCTTGGGGGATTTTCGTTATTGTTGCTCCCTTGCCAGTTCCTTCAAATGGAAAACATCTTCCATTAATCTAAATGCAAAATTTGTTTCGGCTTTCCAAAGTTACCTGAAAAATGTTAAGCACAAAGCAATAAAGTTTTTATGCTCTTAAGACCACTAATGCTTTGAGCTTCATATTCATTTTGAAGAAATGAACATTTTATGGTTCACAGAGGAATAGCTACATGAATAATATCTGAGATTATAATGCATCTAGCAGAAAAAGATTAAGTTTATGTAAACTATTTAATCAGACGTGAAATGTTCTCTAGAGAATAAAAATTCTGACCTTATTTAAGTTTACTTTAAAAATATCAATATTATGTTTCTACCAAGGGAACCCACCAATTTTCCTATTTACGTAATATAAATATTCATTAGAGACAAAACTTAACATAAGATGTACTGTACTGACCCAAGGATGTTGTAACAGATGACCCTATATCATATAGAGATCGGAAAAGAAGAACTCTGGGTTACTTATTTGGTTTCAAATACTTAGTTGCTAACCTCTAGGTGATGGACAAACCATTTAGGTGACTGTCATTACAAAAGAGTATATGGTTGAATATGTTATATTAAAATCCCTATGTTTTTATTACACATATTTCCTAAGAGATAACATTTTACACAAATACACAGGGCTGAAGTTGAACGAATAATATTTAATGTAATTTATGTATGTCCATCAAGTTAATTTCTATGGAAGATCTCAAAGTTGATAAATAGCATAAATGATCTATGATTATAATCTATAGCCCACAGACATATATATCATAGTAGGGCCCAGAGACCCCATATCCAACCCCCGATAACCTAGAATTGCCCTCATTATAAATGCAGGGACTCATATTATAATTCTACTGTAACCAGTTATGAAGAAAGGGCCTACATGGAATCATCTTAACATGTAACATGAAAATATTTGAAAATTGTTTTTGTTTTTTGCAACTTATATCTTACAAAGAGATTTCAGATATGACAGTTAAAATTTTCTTTTTGCTTGTTTCACCAAACATACACATGATAAAATCAGTTTCTATATACTGTATCTTTCTGAAGACATAGCTACACTTCAAGAAAGTTTTAAACCTTTCCTTTTCTTTAATTTGACATAAACCCAGGTTAATACATGGAGCAAAGAAACTCAATTTCACAATATCAACTAAGATATCAGATCTTTAATGAAACATATAAAAAAGTTTAAGGACATAAAGAAGTTAAATAAGAAACTGATTATAAGACACTAACCACAGAATTCTAATGCTTGCTTTGCAAAGAGTGTGGATTATTCATTTTTTAAACGTATCATATGATGAAATATTTTTAATTAATATAGTATATCCTATGTGCTTTAACTGTGCCGACTTTCACTAATATAGAAAAACCCTAATTTTTCATTTGTGTACTTTCATTAATATAAAATTAATACTGTGAAAATAAAATTGTTTTTTACTAGAAGATAACCTGAAAACCAAAATGGAAATAGGAAAAAAAATTACCAGTCAGATAGACAACATAAAGAAATGAACCGTGTCAAACATTATTTAGAAAACAAAATGGCCATCATAGCCATCCATGAATAAAGTGCTGCGCCTGACTCCTGAACTCTGAGTTCCTACTAAGCTTTTCAAAATGTATTCTCTGAATCCAAATTTCACCTGCTGAAACCTGTCAAATACCAGCAATGATAAAAGCAGTAGGGAGTAAGTGAGATCAAGAATTTTATTGGGTCCATTAATTTTGATCCAGCTGAGTCCATTGGAGGAACTGATATTTAAATCAATGGTTTCAATATGGTGACATACATACTTTAATCAGGATATACATATGAGATCGTAGAGAAGGAACATCTACTATTTTCTCTGACCTCTACTCTTTTAGCAGAAATGGGATGAGAACAAATGTATTTTTTAATCAACTTAATGATACTGAGGTATAACACATAAAATCAAAATGTAGCCATTTGAGGTATATATTTCGATGAGTATACGCACACAAACACACCTGGGAAACCATCCCCACAATCAAGAGACAGAACATTTCCATCACCCATGTTCCCTCATGCCACTCTGGAACCAAAGCTCCCAACCTGTGATCCCAGGTAAACTGGTCTACCTTCTGTTACTAGAGTCGTTTGTTTCAGAATTTCATAGAAGTGGAATCACAGAGTACTTTTTTGTGTCTGACTTTTATTTCATTCACCACAATGCTTCTGAAATTCACCTATGTTGTCGTGCACGTCAGGATTTTTGTTTCTTTTCAGTGTTTAGTAATAGCCATTATCTGGATATGCCAAAATTTCCACTTATTAATGGATAACACTTGTTTCCAGTTTTTGGCCACACTAAGAAAAAGGCTACTACAAACACTCGTGTACTAGTCTTTATATAGGCATATGTTTCCATTTCTCTTGGGTAAATACCTAGGAGTGGAATTGCTGGGTTGTAGGGTAAATATACACAAAAATTTTACTAGAAAGTTTTTAAAAACTTTGTAAGAAAATTCCAAATTAGGACAAATGTCTTGATTCACAGTTTTAACCAGGATTTTAATTATGATCCTGGGACCCCTTCCTTCTCCACATATCCACACTTAAAAGATATTAATTTGGATTTGACTCAAACTAGTTGGCACTTCTTTTTCCCAATATCGTGAGGCCAAGATACAAATGAGTCAACAGCTTTGCAAGATCCAAGCAAAAGAAGAGCTCCAAATGATCTGATTCAAATTGAAGTAATGCCAACACTTAGCACTTACAGAAAAGTCCTCTAAACACTCTTAGCAGACACTACTCTTCTCGGCTCATCCGTGATAGGAAGTGGTCAACAACAAGAAGGCATCTGCTAGGGTAACTGGCACCAGATTTGACTCATTATTCTGTCAAAGGCTCTGGCATACACACTATGGATCTGGCATGAACATCGACAGGCAAAGAATCTGGCAAAACTACCAAGGGAAGAAGGAATCAAGTGTGGTGAGGACTGAATGCACATTGTCCCTCTTCAGTGGGCACACCAGGTCACTGACCCCATCATGAGCTATGCTCTATGCCACTCACTCATCATCAATTCAGTTGCAGTCATCTTTTCTTTTCTTTTTTTTTTTTTAAAGTTTATTTATTTATTTTTAGAGAGAGCAAGCAAGAAGGGAAGGAACAGAGAGAGGGAGAGAGCAAATCCCAAGTAGGCTCCACATTGTTAGTGCAGAGCTTGATATGGGGCTTGAACTCACAAACCATGAGATCATAACCTGAGACAAAATCTAGAGTTGTATGCTTAACCAATTGAACCACCAAGGTGCCCCGCACTCCTCTTTTCAGATGAGCTGGAACACATCAGCGATCAAGTTTACGTATTTTTTATTTATTTTTAAAATTTTTTATGTTTATTTATTTTTGAGAGAGAGAGAGGGAGACAGAGAGAGACAGAGAGAGAGACAGGGCATGAGCGGGGGAGGGGCAGAGAGAGCGGGGAAACACAGAATCCAAAGCAGGCTCCAGGCTCTGAGCTGTCCTCACAGAGCCCGATGCCGGGCTCAAACTCACAAACCGGGAGATCATGACCTGAGCTGAAGTTGGACACTCAACAGACTAAGCCACCCAGGCACCCCAAAGTTTAAGTATTTTTTAAAGAGAAAAAAAGAAGATTCACCACAAGAAAAACTCTATACGGATGGTAAGAGATGTTAACAAGACTTCAAGGGGTGATCATTTATATATACAAATACTGAATCATTACATCGTATATCTGGAAGTAATAAAATGTACATCAATTATACAACAATAAAAAGAAGAAAATGCAAAGCCTACTGTGGTCCAGGCTCTGGATTTGTGCATAATATGAAAGAACAGTTTAGGGAGGTCCTAGAGGTCAAAACATTTAGGAAGAAAGGTATTTGGTACCAGAAGGAAAGCTCTTTGGCAACTGTAGGATGCACACCAAGTGTTTAAGTTCTTCAGTTCCCTCCATGGTGGACAGAATGTATGTATCACCATTGCTGCCCACTCAGAGAATCCCACACCTGGGAAATACCAGGACTAATAGTTCTAACATTCTTCTGAAATGCTTGTAACATTACAGAGGAAAGGAAATCAGGGCATTTTGAGTTCCTGCAGGGAAACACATAGTAAATGAGACAAATGAGCCCTCCCAAACTGTAGAGGAACTACTGATAAATACTGTTGGGGGTGCACCATTCCTACAAGGAAATATGGACTGGGGTCTCCTTATGGGTATGCCTCACCAAACCAGAGAGCCAACTTCACAGATTTGTGGGAAAGAACCAGTAACCAATAACTCTACAGGGATTTTTCATCACTTTCCAAGTTTACTTTATTTACTGTTATCACACATAATCCACTGTTCTTACGCTTGGCTAGGTCCTAAGAATTTCTTAGAGCCAAGAACACAAATGTCATTTCTAAAGCATCCTCATACAACTTGGGCTATATAGCCTGGTCCGTGAGGGTAGTTGATACTCATCAGATAAACATTCCACAAATGAATCCTTGTGAATGCGTCCCAACGAATGCCTTGCCTTACACATGCACAGGGATCTAGGGCATTCCACAACAGGCTTGAGAACTTTCTAGTGTTCAGAGAAGAAAATGATAGGCAGAGTCATGTTCAACAAAAGTCATTTCTAACTCAGAAATGTGTTTCTAAACTCCCTAGCAGCAGCTGAATCAACACTGTTCACAGAAAACAAACCGAATTATGAAAATTGCATGAAAATGAAGCTCTTTGATGACATTTGCTACTGTCCTACTTAGTATTCCCTCCCTATCTTTCCCCTATGAACACAGTTCCTTTTAGATGCCCTTTCTCGACCTCTACAGTTGTTACTGCTCAACATAACTACAGTCTCAACATTGTCAAACCGTTTCACAGTGACACTATGTCTCAGGCGATGTTAGGCCATTGCCAACAAGTAGCGAGTAACCTGTGCTGACAACACATTACAGCCCTGCCATAAACAATCATCGTCTCGCTGAAGCAAAATGGCAGTCAAATTAGAGCAGAATATGTAACAACATGCATAGTAAATTGGCATAGCAGCTTGCTAAACAAAAACGGGGCGGCAGTCACACACAAGACGCAGAGCAACAACTGTGCTGCGTTGTCCAAGCTCATGTCATCCAGGAGCTGGACCAGTGCCTACCTCTGCCAAGAGAGAGCCCTCATGGGGGGTGAACGGGCAACCTCTGCCCCTGTGCATGTTTTTAGCCTACCTCAATTCCTCCGCTCTCGCTCTGACTAGGACACAGGGAAAGGATGCCAGATCTCTGGATTCGCAGATGGGGCGCAGTAGCGTACTCAAGATAAACTGGGAGAGGTGGGCAGAAGGGTGGTGCGGTCGCACCGCTGGAGCAGGGGGAAGGCTGGCCCGTTAGGTAAGACCCGTGCTCTGAAAAGTAAGAACGATGCCCTAACGTGAGTCCAAATCAAGGGAGAGAAGTGAGTAGCCGGCAGAGACACTGCAGAGCTGCAACAGGGCACAGGGAAGGAATGGGATTTCTCCCAAGTGGAGCACGCCCCTCATCTGGAAGACCCGCCCCGAGAAGAGCGGGAAGATTGAGATCTTGAAAGGCTGGAAAACAATGGAGATCAAAGCAAGGGCCAAACATCGACTTTTCTTACAAGGCGGGGAGAGGACTACCCATCACAGAGGGCCACAAGGCCACAAGTATTGGTCGCTGAGCACACTGGGGGTTGACTGTGAAGATGATCCTCCTCCTTCAACTCTCCTCCAGATGGAGAGCCAAGGTAGGTTAAAGATGCCAAAGCACTTCCTATGCCCACACACGATGAATCTGAAGGCAATGACCCGACACACAGGAAGGGAGATAAACAGACCCAACAGGGAGGAACAGAGCAGGAGGCAGAAAGGAACAAGTAAAAAGCAAGCTGTCCCTATAAATCCCAGTCAAAAGGTGTGGTCAGCCAAGATGATCAGTTTTCTGAGTGTAAGAAAACGGCACAAAGCCCCAGGACCTGGACCCAGCCCTGACAGACAACTCTCACATTCACTGAAGACTGACTCCTTTTAGCAGAGCAGACACCAGGGGCGCCTGGGTGGCTTAGTCGGTTAAGCATCTGACTCTTGATTCAGCTCAGGTCCTGATCTCAGGGTTCATGAGATCGAGCCCCATGTCAGGCTCTGTGCTGATGGCACAGAGTCTCCTTGGGATTCTCTCTCTCCCTCCCTTTCTGGCCCTCCCTGCTCATGTTCTTGCTCTCTCAAAATGAATAAATAAACATTTAAAAATAAATAAGTAAAAACTAAACAGAGCAGCCACAACAGTTGGCAGGCTGAGAGCCATTTGTGGCCTATGAACCATGGGACCACTATAACTACGAACCACTATAAAAGCGCCCTTCATGATGAGGGCGTGAAGGGATCACTGCTGCCTGCGTGGCCCTCCCTTTTCCCCTCAGCCCATCTTGCCATATCCACACACATCCCTTCAGAAAAGCTGAAGAAGACAGAGACCCAGTTTATTAACCCAACACACTGTAAATCTAATTAAAAGTCAAATACACAATACTCTCTTCAAAATCCAAATGTTCTTTACAGAAACATCAAGGAGGAAGGGAGCAGAGCGGAATGGCCCCACGAAGGTAATCAGAATTCATCTTCAGGGACTCGTACCCGATTACTCGCGGCTCATTATCAGTGCTCCGTGTAGTCGGAGAACACCTAGAGACCACATCATTAGCGTCCTACACATTCATTATGCCACAAATGGAAACACCATAACAAAGCAACCCTGGTATTCGGGGAGAGATAAGATTTCGGTCCCTCGTTCCAGTATGCTGGAAGTCTACTCAAGTTTTCAGCAAAAATGCTTGTTGAACCTGGGGGAAAGTTGTAGGCTGGTGCTTTCCACATAGAACCACAATCCAGTAATTAATTAAACTCAGCATTCCTCTTTTTTTGTATATGCAATTAAGATTCTTAAAAACTTTAGGAAAGTAGTTTATGCTCACCTTTTTAGTTTTGACAATACAAGGGAAATGGTGCTTTTGATAAGCATGATTTAGCACGCAAGAAAACAATAACCAAATTAGCTGTATAAGAGTTCTGTCTCTTTCTGTAAGCCAGCTGAAATGAAGAATAAAACCTCCCAAAGCAAAGCTAATAAAACAATGAAGGGGAAGAAGTTAAGTGAACACTGTGAGCTTTTGAAGGGTATTACCATGAAACCACCTCTGGAAAGAAAAGCCCTTCCACGTCAGCCTAAGTTATAAAATACACGTGAGAGAGAGCTTGCCAGAGCAGTGCATGCATTTAGCTCATTTATTTGCAGGGCTTTGGTCTGGAATGCAAATGTCAAAAGCCACACCACAGGAAGAAAAGTAGAAAAGGGACAGATAATTTGTTTTGTCACTTAAATTCTTTTTTAAGGTTAGTCTCGAACCATTTGTGTTTAAGGGCCAGTAAGGTGGTTTCTGGTTCAGAATACCCACTAGCGTCAAGAGCTGGATTCCTGAAGGCAGGTGGAGGGGATCAGTGGCTGCCATCCTTCTTTCTGAGTTATGAGGACATTTGCTAAACCAGGCTAAGAGGGAAAGGGTCAAGGCCTTTTCAGCTGACATGCCACAAACCTGTTTTAGGATTTACTTTATTTTTTTCAAACCTGTTTTAGGATTTAAAACACATCTATGCTGAGATAGTCCAGGAGGCAAAAGTCCAATTATCCCACTATGATGCTATCTGCCCATTTCATTCAACAGACAGAGAAGAACCTTTTACGCTTATCTGTAGAATACTCTGCTGCATAAGATAGAACAAAGATAACATATTTGTGGAACTTGTTCTTAAGGAGCTTACAAACTAGTTAAGTAGCTCATACAAGTCAAAGAGAAGAATGAAGGAAAGCTTTATGGAAGCGCTAGTTTTTGAAGCATTTGTCAAAAATGGAAGGTATTTGAAATGCGGGGGCGGGGGGTGGGGAATGAAATACAGGGAGCAGTGAGAGCAAGTCCTAGAAGCAGGAAAGCACTGGGTGTTTAGGAAGAACAGTAAGTGATTCAATTTGGTTGCATCAGCGATTCTCAATCTTGATCAGGTTACAAAGCACCTGGAATCCACGATGCTCTCTGCAAAACAAGAAGCTATTTGTAGAGCTTTATGGAATAATGAAATATTAATCCCTCTTAAGAAGAAAGAATAATCTATGTTTGAAAGCATATGAGCAAATCCTGGAATGAGAGAAATAACTTAAGTTAATGTTTAGACTTTCTCTGTTGGGGAAAAAAAAACCAAACTGCTTGAGCTTTATAGAGGAATATTTTGGTTCAGTTTGCAGGGCGTCAATGTGTAACAGAAGCATGGCTATTTCTAGGCTCATGCCATGGAAGATTACATACCAAAAGTTAATCTTGCACTGAAAACAATTAAAAAATGAAAGAAAATGAATTTTAAAATACCCTTATAATCTATATCCACGGCCAGATAATAAGCAATACTCAGGCCAAAAGCAGCGCTAAGAAAACAAAAAAGTTTCTAGGTTTTGCCTTAAGAGTATTTGCCAAACTATGCTGAATTTTACCCTTGGTTTCAAGTCCTTGCAAAAGGGACCAAGAGGAAAGTACAGGGCCCACCTAAGGCCAGAAATTTGATAGGAGACTTCCCAACAGAGCTGGGCATGGAAGGCCTACATATTCAGTGCCAGGTGAACCAGAAATAAGCTATCTTCCCCTCCAGTAAGTTCAATGACAATTTCCCATCTCCAATATTGCAGGTGAGAGAAAAACACTCCTCTGATGGCTCATAATGACAAGCTAAACCTCATACAGATTTCAAGCCTTAATTTACATGTAGTGGTCTGCAAAATCTCAATCTGAGATTACAAAAAGGTCTCACATTGGTAGTTCTGATACAGAAATGAAAAATTAAATGCCTGTTAAAAGCTACCTTTGTCCTAGGTTTCAAGAAATTATTACAAATAAAGTTCCATAGAAAATGAGAAATTTACAATAAAAAAAAACCACCAAACAAGTAAAGAAACACAACACCATAAGTGAAAGCTAGTAGATACAATGAAGAGATACATGAATCAATGCTGATGCTGCAGGCACTGGAATTTTAAATGTAGTATTATGTTTGAAGTTTCAAAAAGAAGAATTTTAGAGAGTCAATAACTTTGGAAAGAAAAAAAAAAACCACTTTGTTTTATTGATCCCAGGAATAAGGCAGGATAGCTATAGAATGACATCTCATTATGCCATGAAGTGAGAAAAGTGCTCAAAACGCTGCACATCACAAGGACATGAGATTCAGTTTAGATGCATTTACCACTGGCCAAATCTGGGACAACTGTATTAAAACTGTTAAGTATGGGGGCGCCTGGGTGGCGCAGTCGGTTAAGCGTCTGACTTCAGCCAGGTCACGATCTCGCGGTCCGTGAGTTCGAGCCCCGCGTCGGGCTCTGGGCTGATGGCTCAGAGCCTGGAGCCTGTTTCCGATTCTGTGTCTCCTTCTCTCTCTCTCTGCCCCTCCCCCGTTCATGCTCTGTCTCTCTCTGTCCCAAAAATAAATAAACGTTGAAAAAAAAATTAAAAAAAAAAACTGTTAAGTATGAAAATAACTAAGTATGAATTAAGTATTGAATTTAAGACTGCTGGGGAAAATAGGAATTCATAAATTTATACAGACTAGATAAATTTTCAAAAGGAGGGAAGTATAGTTTTTGTTTACATTAGAATAATGAGGACTGGTAAATTCCGAGGGAGAAGCAGAGTTTGAGAAATCATCACTTTCCAACCATCCTGGTAAAGACTGGACCAAGCAAGAACCAATCGTCAACGGACTTAGACACTGGCAGAAATGTCAGTGATGAACAAGCTATCCTCATGATCTTCAAGTGTCTCAGAGATCGCTTACTTGTTCCAGATGTGAAAAACCAGTAATTACACAGTGGGAAAAATGGACATTGGGACTGAATGATCACAGTTAATAACACCAGTGAGAGAAAGATGGATATTGCGGGTCTCCAGATATGATACCCTGAGGAAAAAAAGCACCATTTATGTAATATTCTAACCCAAGATGCATAATCTCAATATAATCATGAAGAAACTTCAGATACCCCCAAAGGAAAAACATTCTATTTCAGTAAAAGATGTGGGGCATTAGGGGAAGGGTGTATTCTTTAAAAACGCCAATGTCGGGGCGCCTGGGTGGCGCAGTCGGTTGGGCGTCCGACTTCAGCCAGGTCACGATCTCGCGGTCCGTGAGTTCGAGCCCCGCGTCGGGCTCTGGGCTGATGGCTCAGAGCCTGGAGCCTGTTTCCGATTCTGTGTCTCCCTCTCTCTCTGCCCCTCCCCCGTTCATGCTCTGTCTCTCTCTGTCCCAAAAATAAATAAACGTTAAAAAAAAAAAATTTAAAAACGCCAATGTTAAAAGACCATGGAAACATTCCAAATTAAAGAAGGCTAAAGAGATATGACAACTCATTATAATATCTGACCCTGGACTGTATTTTGTGTTGAGGAGAAAAATACCATAAAGGAAAATATCAGGTCAACTGCCACACAGATGGTAATTAGACAAAAGTATTGCACCAATGTTATATTTACTCAAGTTCATAAATAAACTGAGAGAGAATATTCCCATTGTTAAGATAAATAAACTCGATTATTTGGGGCAAAATGTTGTAAGTATTCGATTTACCCTCAAAGTCTCAGGAAAAAGAATATACATGAAAGACAAAAAGCAAATGATAAAGCTAATGGGATAAAATGACAACAGCTAAATTTGAATAAAAATCATATAGGTTGTAATTCACAGAGTTGTTGTTCTTACAATATGTTTAAGCTTGAAATTATTTCCAAATGAGATGACAAATTTTAAAAACCTATAGAAACAAATAATATATTAATCAAAATAAAAATTCTCAGTAATCAAGTTTATCAACAGGTTGTTTACCAGTGAAGAGCCAATTAGCAAAACGAAAGACAAATACAGTAAAACCTTGGGTTGCCAGTAGCTTGTTCTGTGAGTGTTCTGCAAGACAAGCAAACATTTCTAATAAATCTTAACTTGATAAATGAGTGAGGACTTGCAATACAAGTAGTACGTGATGCTGGATATTACCTGATCACAACTGAGCCAAAGGTTCGTTCTCTCTCTCTCTCTCTCTCTCTCTCTCTCTCTCTCTCTCTCTCTCTCCCTCCCTCCCTCCCTCCCTCCCTCCCTCCCTCCTCCCTCTCTCTTTCTCTTTCTCTACAGGATTGTGAGTGATCACCTCCCATGCCCGGATGCTCGGTCTCAGGCTGCAGGGGGCACAAATCAGTGATTTTTCAGAACACTGGAAGGTGCCCACAACTGGGACTCGTGCATTTTTTGTCACATGAAGGCACCTGTGGACAGTCCTTTGCTTTTCCAGACAAGAGGAAGCTTAGGAATGCTTTGCTTCATTCTAGGTCAGGCTGCCCACAGACAGAGACCCTTTCCTCTGCTGCCTTATTGTCAGTTACATTAAATACAGCACACAACAAGAGTTTATTAATGCTGTACTGTAGTCAACATCCGTGTGAGCATATACGATGGCCCCCATGTAGAAAAAGATTCCATTGAGCCAATAGATAGCAGTGATTCCATTAGTGATAGTGAAAGTTATACACAATAATCCTATTCTCTCTGGTTTCCCTCACACCAGCCATGAAGGTTTTCAAAGGTAAGTGCACATTAATTTGCTTATTTTTCTTTATATTCTGTATTTCCTTGATTATTCTGTATTATATTACAATACTGTAATCATTAACAAATCATCTGAGTTTCCATTATTTCTTATGGGGAAATTTGCTTTGATATACAAGTGTGTTGGATTACAGGCATGTTTCTGGAATGAATTATGCTCGCAAGCCAAGGTTTTACTATATAAGGAACTTTCTGGAACGTGGTACCGACATGGAAGAGAGAAAAAAAAAACATCTAACAAACATGTGTTTTTAATTATGAGAGAAAGGAAGAGAAAATGGGGAATAACCAATTATTTAAATAAAATTCAAATGAACAGTTTTCCAAACCTGTTGAAAAATACCATTTCAAAGATACAAGAAGGCAAAAAGTTCTAAGCAGGACAAGCAAAAAGAAGTATATGTCTAGAGGCATAGCAGTAAGCTCCAGAACACTTAAAAATCAAAGAAAGACTTAAAAGCAGGCAGAGAAAGAACAAACTACATTCAATGTTATAACAAACAACAGCTGGCATTTCAAACCCACAGGTACAGAATCTTGAAGACACTAGGATGATGCCCTCAATGTGTTAAAAGAAAATTATCAACCTAAAATTTAATAGAATAAAAAATTTTGTTAGAAGTATAAAGAAATCTCTAAAGGATAGATAGATTACATACAATAAAAATGATCCAAAATGGAGGGTGTGATATGCAAATAAATAAATAAATAAAAACGAAGAAGAGTAAAAAAGAGGGACATGTATACTCAAATCTAAAATAACCTCAGCTATATAAGATAACAGCAACAACAATAACAACATCTGCCTGTGTTAAAAAACAGAATTAAGACACAGCATTAACAAACAGCCAAAAGGTCAATAAGGTTTCAGGTGTTCAAAGCTCCCTGTATTAATTAGTATCTTTCTTCTCCTGAATAACTCTAGACATCGGTGTCTGTAAAATTTCTTAAGTAAGCATCAAAAGAGCTGAAATCATATACATCATTTGTAATATCACTGAAGTAAAAATGAAGTGAGAAAAACCAAAGTAACACAAGAAATGAGAAAAAAATATAGAATGGTAGAAATTGAACACATTAAATCAGTCCTGATTTATTACTAATAACAATGAACATAAATGGACTGAAAGCTCAAGTTATCCTGAAATCATTATTACACTATATCTTAACTAACTTGGATTTAAATAAAATTAAAAAAAAAAAAAACCTCCAGTTAAAAGACAAAGATTTTCAAATTGGATTGGCTTAAAAAATCAATCTATGCAGTCCTTATAAGAGACATGTTTAAAACATAAGGAGATGGAGGAGTCACAAGTAAAAAGATATCTTCTAAAAATCTGGGAAATAGGAACTAAAGGTATGCTGCTCTAGCTAGAATTGAATGAGGTTAAACAGACTTTAAAGAAAAAAATCTATGGATCAAAAGGTCATTGGAATAATAAATTATTCCTCAGGAGCACCTAGTGATTCTAACAATATATACAACGTTTCATAACCTCAAGGAAATAAATATACACATATGGCAAAATCTGCGAGAATTACACCACAATCATGCTGTGAGATTTTAACATTCCTCTGTCAGTACTTGATACATCAAACAGAATAATAAATACTAATATATATGGTGTCAACAACAAACCTAACATGTTTGGTTTACTGTACATTTAAATAACACTAAATTCAACAACTGTAGGATTTCTATATTTTCCCAAACAATCACAGACCACTTAGGAAAACTAACATAATGGCCACCAAGTAAATCTCAGTAAACTAAAATCTTAGTAAACTAAATCTCATGTTTCTATTAACAGAAAGAAAAAAAATCTAGAAAACAGCCATACATCTGAAATCAAGAAATATACTTCTAGGGGCACCTGGGTGGCTCAGTTGGTTAAGCATCCTACTCTTGATTTCGGCTCAGGTCATGATCTCATGGTTTGTGGGTTCAAGCCCTATATTGGGCTCGGAGCTGGCAGTGTGTAGCCCACTTGGGATTCTCTCTCTTCCTCTCTCTCTGCCCCTCCCCCACTCATGCTCTCACTGATGTGCGAACTTTCTCACAAATAATTTTTAAAAACCTTAAAAAAGAGAAATATACTTCTAAATATAGGACAAAGAAAAAAATCAGAGAAAAATAAAAGATGATTTAATTAAACAGTAACAAAAATATGACATATCAAAATTTGTGAAATGAAGCTAAAGCAGTACTTAGAGGACAATTTATAGCTTTAAAATATATATATATATATATATATATATATATATATATATATATATATTTAAAAATGATAAAAGCCTTAATTACCTATATATCCATCTCAAATTCAATACTATAAAAAAATTAAACATAAAATATTGGAAAAAATAATAAAGTCATAAGCAAAAACTAAAATTAAAAACACAAAGAAGCATATAAATATAGAAGAAAATTAAGGTTAAAGGTTGGTTTTTTGAAGAGGCTAAAACAATTGATAAATTCTTAGCAAGAAAGATCAAGAGAAAACAAACAACAATATAAATAGCACAAATAACCAACTACAAAAAATGAAAGAGAATTAATTACAAAGCAGATGTTTAAAAGGTAACAGAGTATATCTAAATTTTAATAAATTCGAAAGCTTCAATGAAGCAGACACATTACTAGAGATATAAAACAATAAAGTTGATGCAAGAAAGAATAAAATATTTGAATGAAATTCTAACAAAAAAATGGAATGAGAAAATTTTTACACAAATCTTTATGAAGAAATTCCAGTCTCAAATGATGTAAACTAGGAGTTGCCTGGTTTAAATATGGCCTGCTGTCAGTTTTGTAAGTAAACACAACAACACTCATTCATATATGCATTGCCTATGCCTGCTGTCATGGTACAATAATGGAACTGAGGACCTGTAACAGAGACCATGTGGTTCACATAGCCTAGAATACTTACTATCTACCCTTACTGAAAAAGTTTGACAATCTTTTTGGCTTAAACAGTCAATTCTACTGAACAAAAAAGGCAGAAAAGATTCTACTCTGCCATTCATTTTCTTAAGTTAATATAAACTTGATAATAGCTCTCACAAAGACAATTTCAGAAAAAATTGAACTTAAATGAAAAGGCCTAAGTACAATGTTAGAAAACTGAATGCATCATTATGTGAAAATATAATACATCATCATCAATTTGGGTTTAACCGAGGGATTATAGATTGATTTAACATTAGAAAATCAATTATTATGTTTTATCACACTAACAGATTAGAGAAACTCATATTTCAATGGATATAGAGAATGTATAATAAAATTCAGCAATCATTCATGACAAAAATTAAATCTTAAACTAGAAATAGAAGGGAAATCCTTTCATCTGATAAAGACTACCTAAAAACAAACCAAAACAAAAAACATGCACTCAATTTAATGGGAAAAGTTCAAAGTGACTCTTAAGATTAAGGCAAGGAATCCTACCGTCACCATTTCTGTTTATCATTTTACTCAATTTCCTAGCGAACTGAGTAAACCAACAAGAAGAAACGGAAGTAAAAGATTAGAAAAGAAACAAAACTGTTACCATATATACATATGACATGACTGCATGAAAATTAAACCTGGATGAAGGTGCAAAAGAATTCCCAGAATTAATAAGAGTTTGGCAAGGTTGCTAGATACAAAATAAATACACAAAAATCAAATGCATTCTTATACACCAGCAAGAAATTGTGGAACATGTAATTTTTTATTGTGGTAAAATGTACATAGCATAAACTTTACCATTTTAACCATTAAACACAGAGTTCAATGGCATTAAGTATGCTGATAATGTTGTGACCACCAGTACCATTCATCTCCAGAATTTCTATTAGCTCCCTAAATTGAAACTCCATATCCATTAAATAGCAACTCCTCATTTCTTTCTGCCCTAGCCACTGATAACCACCATTCTAACTTTCTGTCTCTATGAATTTGACTAATCTAGCCACCTCATATATGTGGAGTCATACAGTATTTGTCCCTAGTGACTATCTTGTTTCACTTAGTAGAGTGCTTTCAAGGTTCATGTTATTTGCAGCCTATGTCAGAAGTCCTCTTTTTTGAAGGCTGAATAATATTCCATTACATGGATATACTACATATTTTTTTATCCATTCATCAGTCAACAAACATTTGAGTTGTTTCCACCTTTTGTCTGTTGTGAATAGTGTTGCTATAAATTTATATATATTAGTATATAAATATCTGTTCACATCTTTGCTTTCAATCCTTTTGGGTATATCCCAAGAAGTGGAATTGTTGTAAAGATAATATTCTAAAATGACATTTACAATAACATAAAAAATTAAGTACTTAGGAATAAATCTAATAGAAATGTGCCCATACACTGTAGAAAACCACATAGAAAAAATGATAAAATTTTATGGAAGAGCAAAAAATATTTAAATAAATGGACATAAATATTATGTTCCAGAATCATAAGAACCAAGGTCATAAAGATGTCAATTCCTTCTAAATTCTCCAGCATGCTATGCAATATCAATGAAAATTCAACTTTTCTTGAGGATCTGGGACCTAATGAGAGGATTCTGATATTTACATGGAAGAGCAATGAGTCAAGGATCACCAAGATACCCCTGAAAAATAGCATGTCCATGTAGTGGGTGAGGAGTGTTTGGTAAAAGGTACCAAACACTGCTTAAAAGTTGTAGTAATTAAATCAGTATAGTGTTGGTATATAAATAAATCCACTAATGTAAAAGAAAGCTCAACAACAAACCTACGCAGATTTAGAGAATTTACTTTTTTTATTTTTTAATTTCTTAATGTTTATTTATTTGAGAGAGAGAGAGAGAGAGAGAGAGAGAGAGAGAGAGAGAGAGAGCACGCAGAGGAGGGGCAGAGAGAGAGAGAGAGGGAGACACAGAATCTGAAGCAGGCTCCAGGCTCTGAGTTTTCAGCACAGAGCCCGATGTGGGCCTCGAACTCACAAGTCCTGAGATTATGACCTGAGCTGAAGTTGGATGCTTAACCGACTGAGCCACACAGGCATCCCTAGAGACTTAATTTATAACAGAGTAGGTCCCTCAGATTACTGAGGAATGAACAGACTTTTCAATACACCATGGTCATATAGATGCTTCACCATATGGAGAAAAATAAAATTCAACCCTTATCTAATACTGTACAGAAAATTTAATTCTACATGGATTAGATAAATGTGAAAGATAAAACCAGGACACTTTTAAGAAAATAATATAGAATACCTTTAAGTACCTTTAGGGCTTCAGAGTAGAGGAAATATTCTTAAAACAAGATACCAAAAAAATACAAACTATACAGGAAAGGTTTGGTAAATTCAACTATTTTAAAATTAAGAACTTCTGTTCATCAAAAGACACCATAAATAAAAAAGAGAAGCTACAATCTAGCAAATGATTGGTACCATACATTACTCACAGAGGAGTGGTGATCAAAATATATAAAGTACTCTTCTAAGCATATAAGAAAATGTCCATCATCAATATAGAAACATGGATAAAAGATCCAAAGATGCAAGCTCAGAAACAAATGTCAGAATAAGCAAAAAAAAAAAAAAAAAAAAAAAAAAAAAAAAAAGGTTAAAATTAAAACCACAGTGAGGAAGACACACACACACACACACACACACACAAACTATTCCATACTCATACCACTGGCAAAAAGTTAAGTCTGGCAGTGAGAGTATTGGTAAGAATGTAGAACAGTGGGGTGCCTAGGTGGCTCTGTCAGTTGAACATCCAACTCTTGATTTTGGCTCAGGTTCCCAGGGTTGTGGGATCAAGCCCCACGTGTCAGGTTCTGCACTGAGTGTGGAGTCTGCTGAAGGATTCTCTCTCTCTCTCTCTCTCTCTCTCTCTCTCTCTTACCCCCCGCCCCCTTCTATCCCTCTCCTCTGCTCCCACTCTCTCTCTAAAAGAAATAAACTGTAACATACTTACCAAACTAGTGAGAGTGGAAATTTGCATAATTAGTTTTGAAATTAACTTGTTATTATCCAATTATGTTCACTAGGTGTATATCCTCAGTCCCAGCATTTCTAATCCTAGGAAAAATTCCAGAATATGTGCCAGGGGACACATCAAAGAACAGTCCTATAGCACTATCTGTCTCAGCTCAAGACTGGAAACAACCTATCCTGTCCTTTGTCTACTGACAGAAAGGATATGTAAACTGTGGAACACTGAAACAATGGAATGCTGGACAGCAGTGAAAATGAACACATCATAATAGGTACATACAAGGACACAGTTGACTCTCAGGAACCAAGGAGCAGGAAAACTAACCCTCAGAGCTGACTCCATTTACTTTATATAAAGTTCAAAACAAGTAAAACAAAAATCATTGTTTAGTTTAAAAAAAATGTTTGCTGCAAGTGATTCATTGTAAGCATTCAAATAGCAAATCATTATTGACCATCAAGTATTTGGACCCTTGGATTATATAAAATTACTGCCAGTTTCTACCATGACTTTTTTTTTCAAAAAATTTTTTCACATTTATTTATTTTGAGAGAGAGTGAGAGTGTGCAAAAGAATGAGGGAGAGGCAGAGAGAGAGAGTGAGGAAGAGACTCCCAAGCAGGCTCCGCACTGTCAGTGCAGAGCCCTACATGGGGCTCAATCCCACAGACTGTGAAATCATAACCTAAGCCGAAATCAAGAGTCGAATGCTTAACCAATTGAGTCACCCAAGCACCCCTCTACCGTGACTTCTTAATCACAGCCTAAAGAGTGTTACATTATTAGCAGTGACTTGTTAACATATTCTTCACAAGAGGATTTACATACCTGGATAAAGTTGTTCTGTCAAGGTTTTCAAAACAATGTGCTCCTTCTCGGCAGTCTTGCACTTATTTCTAACAATTAAGTTTAGGATTTATAAACAGTTCAAGGCCAATGAGAAGGATCAAAGCACCCCATTTTACTGAAAATGTACTACTTTTTTATGTGATCCAAGTGGTCATGAATACAGGCAGAATCTATGTAGAATCACAGTGGAATGAAAAAAGCCCTAAGGTCTACCTATTGCATCAAATGGTGACGCAAAGTGGTCATGTTCTCATGACAAGTGTCCTGCTTCCCCTTAATTATTCACAGAAATGTTTAGAGTGTGTTCTTTTAAAGGGATGAGAAACTCAAGAACCTAAGGAACTGAGGATTTTGACCATTCAATTCTTTTGAAACGATTCCTAGGAGATGCTGTAACACAGGAAAACATTCTCGTTGTTAGAAGAGAATCTAGTAGTTGGCTACTAGATTTCATCTAAGGGTTGGATTCATTTTTAAAGGTAGTTTATATGTCCTAGATGGCATTACCTGATTCTATACGGGCCTCTCTAATTTTAAAAACAATTTGATTTTAACAAAGACTTCATTTAAAAAAAATTTTTAATGTTTATTTATTTTTAGAGTTGAGGAAGGGCAGAGAGAGAGACAAAGAGAGAGAGAAAGAGACAGAGAGAGAATCCCAAGCAGCCTCCCACTGTCAGTGCGGAGCCTGATGTGGGGCTTGATCTCATGAACCGAACCGTGAGATCATGACCCAAGCCAAAGCCAAGGGTCGGACACTTAACCGACTAGGCCGACTAGGTGCACCAAAGACTTCTTAATAATAGGAAAGCAGGCTTATGGTATTAAGTGAAAAAGGCAAATATAATATCTAGTGTGATATTTACAGTACAATCTAGCTAAGTATGAGCACTACTACATAAGGAAATGCAGAGAAATCAGGAGATAATATGTGAAAATGTTAACTGTGAAAAATGAAGGAATAATAGGTAAATTTTTTCCTACTGTATTTTCCAATTTTTCTATAATGGGCCCATAATATGATGATAAATAAAGAATATAAAAACAACTCACATAGTACCTGACACATAGTAGGAGCTCAATACATGGCAGGTTCTCTTACTATTATTATCCTGGTAAAATGTAAGAGTTGGTCCGGTCTAACGCCTCAAGAGTGAACGAAATCTCATCAATTTTTAAAAATATTTTTAAAATTTTATTTATTTTTTGATAGCGTAAGCAGGGGAAGGGCAGAGAGAGAGGGAGACAGAGGATCTGAAGCAGGCTCTGAGCTGACAAACTCACAAAGTACAAGATCATGACCTGGGCTGAAGTTGGATGCTCAACTGACTGAGACACCCAGGTGCCCCAAAGCTCATCAATTTATAATAAGCTTCATTACAAGTCGCAGTCTATTAAATGAGTCAACCCAGGGTGCCGGAGGGGGGGGGAGGGGGCTCAGTTGGTTAAGCATCTGACTCTTGGTTTCGGCTCATCGTTCATGGGATGGAGCCCTGCGCTGCATTGGGCTTGGCGCTGATAGTGCATAGCCTGCTTGGGATTCTCAATCTCTCTCTCTCTCTCTCTCTCTCTCTCTCTCTCTCTCTCTCTCTCCCTGCTCCTCCCCTGCTCATCTCTCTCTCTAAATAAATATTTAAAAATAAATAAATAAAAATAAATGAAGTCCACCTTGTTAAGAGTAGATAAATTGAGTAGAAAAAATCTGTAGCATCATCCTTTCGCTGATGTTATTTAAGTCTAAATGGAGGTGATGTCTCTAGAAGATCATGCTCATTATCTCCCAGTTATCTTAAGAATGAAATGTGCCATGTGTCATTGATTTGGGACAGGCTGTGACAGAGTTGGGAGCAACAGTGACTTTCTCTTTCAGAGCTGGCTCACCGCTTTCTTTCAACCACAGCATAATTTGGCCTGGAGAAGCCCAGGTGATGTGGTGTATAGTAAACAGGTCTAGGAGGGAGATCGTGTGGCCTCAAGGTCTCACCAGTTACCATGTATGGAACTAATGAAGGAACCCAGAAATCCTAGCCTCCCCAAACACTTCCGAATCTATTTGTTTTCAAGCTGCATCACAACCAGTACCTGCTTAACCTTCAGAGGAACACTGAACAGAAAAAAGCCATATAGCCATTGATTAGAATCACTTCTGTATTTGGTACATACATATATACACTAACACATTCTCCCCCTCCTTTGCTTTTTTTAAGGAAAACTGATTATGGAAACCTGGCTTAAGGCTGTAATTTTGTAGAAGATGCCAGCATAGTTGTTTTCAAGTTAAAAAAAAAGTTGCACTCTTGTACTTAGAGACCTCTTGTTTTAATTTATGCAAAGCTTAAAACATTTTGTTAGGCCTGAGTGAGACCATCTGTGCAAGAAATAAAGGATGCCTAAGGGTAAAATAGGCAAGAATAGTAATGCTGAATGTGTGGAAGGCGGTAGGCAGCCTACGGGTTTTGCAACTACTGCTGTGACCTTTACTACTTCAGAGAAGAAACAAGGGTAATTTCCATATATTGGCTCCTCTAGAAAAAGCCCGGTATTCCTCCCCTCTTGCTCTTTCTTTTTCCCTCAATCCTTAATAAGAAGTTGGCAAAGCAGACCCTACCTACATGGAGAACCACAGCCAGTTCTGAGAAGCAAGGAATGTAGGAAGAAATTAACTGAGCTATGTACACCGTATGTCAGGCACTTTGCAGAAGGTGTTCGTATTTTTTTTAAGTTTATATACTTATTTAATTAGAGAGAGAGAGAGAGAGAGAGAGAGAGAGAGACAGAGAATCCCAAGCAGGCTCAACCCTCAGGTCTGAGCCAATGCAGGTCTCAATGTCATAACCATGAGATCAAGACCTAAGCCAAAATCAAGAGATGGACACTTAACCCACTAAGCCACCCAGGCACCCCAGAGGGTGTTCATATTTAATTTTAATTGTTTAATTATAATCAACGTAAAAATGTTATCTGTTCTCTCCAAAAAAAGGAGTATATGGTCCAAGAGAAATTACAGACAGAAAAGGGTAGGTACGCGTGGAAGAAGGCAGAGATGGAAATAGAGGAGAGAGGGAGCCAAAGATGGAATGAATGTCCTCTGACTATCATAGATTGATAGTCCCTGGCAACTGTCCAGTATCGACTGGATGACCACTTACCTGGGACCGAGTTTGGGAGGGTGGGTCAGAGGTTTTGCATTTTTCCCACTCACAGGATCTGCTCTACGCAGTATGGTGGCTCACAGTGTGGTGACAAGGCACTGACACCATCTGCGAAGGAAGTAAGGTTATCTGTGTCTGGTCACCGCAACCAAAAGACACTTGAAGGAACTGCACCTACACCGTGTCTGTTCAGGCCCCCCTCCTTAATGCCAACCTTGGAAGACGGGGAGGCATCTGCACTTGCTGCGCTACACTGTCCCTCTGGACCAACACACCTAAAGAATGAGGGCTGCATCCTATCCAAACCGAACAAGTCGCTGTGACCGCAGGAAAACAGGATGCCTCCGGCAGGCTTCCTTCAGCTTCCGCTAAATGCCCCAAACATCCTACACGGAAGTTTTCCTCCCCCCAGCAACTCTGGCACCTCCAAGGCCAGCAAGCACTGGTTTAACGCAGGTGTGTTCCAACAGCCATTCTCTGTAAATCAAAGCTTTTTTTTTCAGAGAGAGCAACATTACTCTTTAAAACGATGCCTTTTTTCCTACAACTCTGAAATTAACATTACAAAGGCCTGACCTTACGTGCATTAAGTATTCCCCAAAGAAGCACAAGAATATTTTGTGAGTTTGTTCATATTGCATTTCTTTCTTTTGATTACCTTTGGGACTTATTAAGGAATCCATGCTTCTCCCCCCTCCCATTTTTCTAACAGGGGTCCCACAGGGGCTGGGGATGAAGGAATGGAGAGAGAACCCAAACCTAGGGTGTAATAGTCACATCAAAGCCAGAAAGACTTTTATTTACCAAAAGAAAGGTTTAAAAAAACTTCAAAAAAGTAATAAGCACTTTTATCTGGGGGTTATATTTTACAGAACATTTATATATAGCTACAGTGTATGGCTAAAAATATGATCTTTTATATTGAACCTCTTAGGGCATAGAATTAACTTTAAAACAAAGTGCATCATGTTAAAACACTGAATGTCCTAAAAAATCAAAATGATCTGTGTTATTTTCCTCATTATACACCTTTATTCTCTTATTGTGGTGCTGTTGTAATGAAACTCTTATTTTTTATTGTAACATTATAGAGACTTAAGCAAACAGGATAAAACTAGTCACAATTCCATGAGCTAAAAAACCTAGCCACTGTGAATGTTTTGATATGTCTTTCCAGTGTTTCTTTCCAGTGTTTTCAATGCATTTCAGTATTTATTTTCTTAAATTATCATGTTGTACATACTATGTAAAACCAGAGGGTCATATGTTCAATACCAAAAATGAATGCAAGTCTTGAGTAGATAAACCAAGTATAGACTACAGATGGAGACACAAAGGTCCGAAGCTAACTTCAAGAAGGTTAGTTTCTGGAATGACATCAGTAACACTGGATGGGAGGAGGAAGGAAGCACAGAAAGAGTCCTCAGGCCTCGTTCCGTATTTAATTCACTCCGTCTGCCCCCAAGATTATAAGTACACTGCCATCATTTATCTAGTGCCTTCCATATGCCAGGCACATGACAAAATCCTCCTGGAAATCATACGACATAACTATTATTAAATACTATTTTACAATCAAGGAAACTCAGACTCCGAAAGTTAAGAAACTCTCCCAAAGAATGGAAGGGTGGCTCGGGGACTATTCACAGCCAGATGTGTCTGACATCAAAGTCATTGCTACTAGTTAACAGGTTCCATCAATTGTTTCCGAGGGTCTGGAAGATGCACCCTAGTGAACCCAGCTGTGTTGCATTAAATCTCCTTCTCTGGCCGAGCACCTGTACTCCTTGGTTGCTGTGGCTGGGAGATTCTGGCTGCTAGTCAGGCCAGACAGCTCAGGCAGCCTCTATGAACTTACACCAGTCCCGAGTCATCTCTTCCTTATTCTGCACTTACAGCTCTGATTATACTGTTCAGTGATTCATTAATCCCATCCAGCCCAATGATCCCTTACCTACCACCGTTCAAGTCACAGCATTAACATTCACATGATTCTGTCCTACTTTCCCAGCTATATGTAAATGCAGACAGCAGAGACCGGGCCTCCAACTTCTCAGTTTCTCCTCCATTTGTGAGTACCTGGCCTTAGAGATGGTAGGTGCTCAATAAACACAACTGACTACTCAAGAATCCCAAAGTGGTATGGTTCATGGAATGGACCTTTCCATCACCCTAAGAATTATATCCTGGGGCTGGTTCCTTTTTTTTTTTTTTAATGTTTATTTATTGATTGTGAGAGAGAGGGAGAGCGACAGCGTGGGTGTTTTTGTATGTGCTTGCATGCGTGTGAGCGGGAAAGGGGCAGAGAGAGGGGAGAGAATCCCAAGCAGGCTCCATGCTGGCAGCACAGAGCCCAACACAGGGCTTGATCCCACGAAGTGTGAGATCATGACTTGAGCCAAAGTCAAGAGTTGGGCACCCAACCAACTGAGTCAGCCAGGTGCCCCAGGGCTGGTTCTTTATAATCTTGGTTTTTTACACTACAGAAGAGAATTGAAACATAATGTTCTCAAGAAACAAATTAGGAACCAGAGTAGATACCAGGGCCTGGCAAAAGGTGCAGTTAGTGAGTCCTGGTGGATGAGTTTATCTGGATTGTGACCTGCCCAGAGCCTGGGGGCTGGAGAAGACACTGGAGGAGGAGGGAGGAAGAAAGTCTGTGGAAAACTGAGGGGAGACTGATGACTGAGGAGATTCCTGAAATCCAGAGAAAGGTCACCACGTCAGATTCTGTATCTACCATACGGGTAACGCCTCCCTCCTGCCAAGTGACCTCACAACCAACAAGAGCTCTATTCTTGAAAGCACGTCCTTCATTAGGGGTTTATCAAAGAAGCACGTGTGCATGCGTACCCACGTACGTGGGCACCCCCAGGCACACACACACTCTCACCTTCCTGATGGCCCTCCACGAACACCTTGGTCTCTGCAGCTTAGAAAGCCGTATAAATAAGGAAGAAGGTGTGTGAGAGAAGAACTGAGAAGGAACATGACAATTTGTGCTTACTCATGACACGCCCCAAATTTTAACTCTCTCCTGAGGTTTAAAAACAAAACAAAACAAAAACGAGGAAGGAGAGGTCGTCTACTGACTTAAAACGCAAGCACGTGTGCTGCAGACCAACAGAAGCCTGCTGCGAGAGTCCGGCTCCTTGGACCTTGGACGGGAAAGAGTAGGGCTGGTGAGGGGGGTTGGGCTGGGTCAGGCAGAGGAACGGAAATGAGGTGGGAGAAGCCGGCCTGACCAAGGCCCAGAGGGGCGGCCACAGGGAAGACGCACAGGCACCGTGGGAGGGGGCGGCGCTGGCCACGGCCGCCTGGCAAGGCCGTGACAACCACGCCAAGGTGGATGGCCCGGAAACCCCCTCTGCTCGCAGGGCCTGCTCGAGACATAATGAAACGCAATCCTGTCGGGGGCAGCCCCTGGGTAACATTTTCACTTCTACATTCCATTTTCAGTTTAGGTCGAGATTTTTAAGAAGACGGCAAGCAGCACTCAAGTCCCAGGTGACAAGATCTGCTCAGATTTAGTCTTTGAATGTTGCAAATTAAATTCCCTCATCAGGCCTCTAATCACTCTTACCAGATGGGGCTTGTGCTCAATTTTGGATCCACAGGAAATTTAATGGTTATTGTTTCTGTTTAAATAGGAGATTATTGCATTTTAATAAGTTCTCTTTGGGACTTGCAGCAACAATAGAGCACTATGAATTACTGTAGATAGCTGTTACTGCATGCTGGGGAAAAATCAAGTTACTAAGTGTGACAAGTTGCTTTTTCTTCCCTTCCAGCAATCGCTCCGAGTGTATTTACCACCAAATTAAGTATGTGCCGAGGGGATAATATTTTTATCCTGCCGAGGGGGAGAAGGAGCTTGTCTGTGGATTTTCATTAAAATGACACATCTGTTCAGCAATTTCACAAAGTAATTCTGCTGAAAGTTTTATCAGCTAATTTTAATTATTCACTCCAGTGGGTTGAATACAGGATTCATCATGTTGAATTAATACATTTGACGGGAATTTCACAAAGAGGGGGAGAAAAAGCAATCAACAAATTGAATTGTCATGCAATATGGATTAAATTGAGATTCTTTAATTAGGATAAGCCTGAGATTTGGTATTTTGAAGGTATTAGAAAGCTTAGCAATACAGTGGTAAAGATTAAGAAAATGCAATTAAATATTACACTTTGGACACGGCCAGGATATCATGTGAGCAGAAGAGTCCTCCTTTTAGCAGAATGGTTAATAGTGTCAGTTTCTAGAACTGCTCAGTAGAGGAACTGCAGCCAGGCCAATGAGAGACAGCTGCTGTTTGTTTACCAGAGATGAATTCAAAGGTAATTGTGTTTTAGAAGACTGAAAGCTGACTCCCCAATTTAAACCACAATGAGATGAATTGGGGAAATGACAATAGACAAATAACCAGGAGACATAGGTTTAAGTTCTAGCTCTGCAATCACTCCTTGTGTGACCTTGAAAAATGCAAATGCAGTTACAGAGCACCTGTTACATGCAGACTCTCTGTTAGGCAGAGAGTCTTGTCCTAAAAGTGATCAAGATAGTCCCCGCCCTAAAGAGGCCTAGAGTCTTGGGCAAGACCCTCCCTGGGCCTCAGTCTTTGGTCTAAATAACAAATGGGTGGGACCTCACGGGCTCTAAGTGTCCACTATTTCTGAAATTCTGTACTCGTAACTAGAAAATAATTGTATTGAGCTTACAGTATGGAGGAAGTAGGAGTTAAGAGCAGGAGACATGGAGTAAACGTTAGTACTCTCTAGGCCTCCTTTTCCACATCTGCTGGTCCAAGGGGTGGGTCTGCACGCACAGCTGCCGGCAGTGCCCTCTGCCAGTGGAGGAGGACATGGGGGGAAGAAGCGTGGTGTATGCTGGACAAAGAAAATAGCGGCGTGAGTAGAGTTACAGCCAGTGAATGCATTAAAAAGTGCACTGCTGTAAACATCAGGTGACCCCCGAGGCTTGCCAAACCTTGTTTATGCTTGTAAAACCAAACAGAAGCTGAAAGCGGAAGGAGAGGAAAACTTTCATTGAGGGCACAAACTGCTTGCTGAGGTAGAGAATATAGTCGCTGCTCTGAAGGAAACAGCCCGAGATTCATTTCTGCTTCATTCCGGAAAACTGCAACACACACGGAGAGATCGGGATCACGAGCCTCATAATAAGCATCTATGAGAAAGTGCGTACCTTTTATTGGGAAGACAGTGTTAACCTAACTTTCTAAAGAGGGTGAAAATTGCTTTTCAGTTCCAAAAAAAATGTTCCCTCACCGACTGCCACAAGTACAGTGGGCCACATTCGCTCACCAGTGAAACCGCGCAAGCTGCCATGTTCCCGTAACAATGACAAATACTGCACAGTCTCATTACAGATACGAACAAAGGGTATTGTGGTTTTGAAAACCAAGAGGAAAACAGCAAAACTATAAATTCAATTTCTAGTAATAAGCCCACCCTTTAACATTTCCTAGGACTTTTTATAATCTATGTCCAGTCAACAATTATTTATTGAGCATCACTGTACTACACATTACTCTGGATACTGGGGATAACGCACTGAATATGGCACAAACCTTGCCTCCATGGGCCTTGCACTCTAGGTCTGGGTTGGTGGCAAAGAATATGAACTGTAATGTCAAATAGTGACAACTGCTATGAAAAACTGGAGCAAGGAACAGAGAGTAATACGGACGGGATGGGTTTATACAGGGTAGTCAGGGACCCTCTAAAGTTATTACATCTGAGTAGAAGCCCATATGAAGTGATTCTCAACATATTTTCCCACTTTATATTTTGTTTTCTCTACTGTATTCTGGCTTGGCTCCCAGGGCAACATCATGGTGTGGTAGAAGGAGCACACGGTATGCCCTGTTATCTCCCGAGAAGCAATGATCACCTTGAGCCTCAGTTTCTACACCTAAAAAGAGGGTCATTAGGAGGATTCAAGGAGATAACGTAAATGAAGTACCCAGAACAGGGAATGAAGCAGATACATGTACTACCTACTTCTCCCTTTCTTTCATTCTTCCAGATAGTCCTTTATTTAAAATACAATAATACGAGGGCAAGGAAGATTCTTAGAGATTATGTAAGTTCGATGTCTTCAATTGACTGATGGAAAAAATAAAAGGTCTCAGAGATGAAGCAAAAAACTCGAATACTCATCTCATCAGACAGACTTTCTATCAAGAGTTCTATCTGTCCCTCTTGTGTTTTCCAATTTTTTTTTTTTTACTTCTGAAATCTTTTTTCAGATGAAAGCTTATCAAGTAGCACAATGTAAAAAAGCAAAAAAATAAGAAGCAGCTGAGCTTCTCAACCCCCTGAGGAGAAAGAATAAACAAATGGCCTTAGTGAGGATGAAAGGCAGAGCCACCAGGGAAGAAAAGTTACAGTATTTCCTTAAAGGAAAAAGACCAATTACTGAAATTCCCAAGCAGGCCACGGGCACCTGGGTGGCTCAGGTCCTTAAGCATCTGACTCTTGATTTTGGCTCAGGTCGTGATCTCGCTGGTTCATGGGTTTGAGCCCCAAGTCGGGCTCTGCGCTGACAGCGTGGAGCCCGCTTGGGATTCTCTCTCCAGCTCTCTCTGCCTCTCCCCTGCTCATGCTCTCTAAATAAATAAATAAATAAATAAACATTTTTCAAAATGTAAAAAAAAAAAAAAAGAAGAAGAAGAAGAAGAAAAGAAATTCCTAAGCAGGTCCAAGAGCTCTCTCCTCTGTCACCTGAATTATAAAATCAAAAACATATTAAAGATAATTCACGGGTAATTAATCCATCCCATTCCCTTCTTTGTGGTCATTAGATGTTCAGTTTTTTGTTTTTCTTTCTTTCCCTTATTTCAAGTTCTTTTCTTGGAATTGCTACTGGTGCCCTATTTGTTTCTTTTTTGCTTTTCTAACACGTATGCCAGTTCAGCCACCCTCCTTGCTAACCTCTGCTTGTTCTCGCTGAGAAAGATCATTATTGTAATAGTCACATTAAGTTCTGTTAGAATTAGGAAAAGGAGTCTGTACTGTACTCTGAGCAGTAAGCATCTCCAAATCACCAAAGATTTGGCGTTTCCAATCAAACTCCAAACAAAGAAGAGTGAAGACAGTTAGCCCCCCTCAGCATGATCAGCAGAATGTCTACCAAGTACTTCCTGTGTGTAGGCACCATGCTAAACACCTACCACTCATGCAATCAGCAAACACTTAATGGATCCTACCATGCGTCAGTTTCTCCACAGGTGATGGAAGGAATCATGACGAGATGGGGTGGGCATCCTATCCTGCTTTCGTGTCGAGAAACTAGAGCATCCATCTAAAATATAGACGAGTTTTTGCTCCTAAGTAACAACAAAAGGTGGCACAGGTAAGATTAAATGAATGACAGGGACACAACCTGTGAGTCCCTCCTGCTAGGACACAACTGATAAGTGTTCAGAAAGCTTCAAACAGCTTTACGTGTCCACAAACCTGCCCAATACACAGGCTGTTTTGCTCCAGATCATGGGCACACTAAACCTTTATAATTGGTGGATTTTTAGGAAAGCCTTTCAACCAGTAATGTTAAGCTAATGAACCTTTAATGTGAATATTTTCTGCAACCATGAGGAGAGAGAACCACATACGCACTTTCCCAGCGTGGGCATATGACCATCACTCTGGGGACACGAGCTGCCCTGTCGCGGGGCAGCGAGGAGATGCACAGCCTCCACCCCTTGTTTCTTCCAAATATCCTCCATGAGGATCAGCATTCCAGGTGTGAAGCTCTCTGGTCAGGTAGCACACCTACCATGGTATCTCTATGAAGGGGTCGCATGTTTCAGAACTTTAGCAGAACACCGTTCAAAGGGCCAGCACCCATAAGGTCAAGCAGCAAACATAAATAAATCTAAGTGAGCCTGAGTTATTGAATGCAAGCACGAAGTTACAAGCAGCCAAAAGAGTAGGGCTGACTTTAGGATCAGAGCGAGGGAGTGTAAAAGAAGACAGAGATCTCACAGTGAGAATGAAACACTTGAAAAAAAGAAGAAAGTGTTTCCATAAAGAAGTAGACAGAGGGGCGCCTGGGTGGCTCAGCTGGTTGAGTGTCCAACTTCAGCTCAGGTCACGATCTCGTGGTCTGTGAGTTCGAGCCCCGCGTCGGGCTCTGGGCTGATGGCTCAGAGCCTGAAGCCTACTTCCGATTCGGTCTCCTTCTCTCTCTGCCCCTCCCCCGTTCATGCTCTGTCTCTCTCTGTCTCAAAAATAAATAAATGTTAAAAAAAAATTTTAAAAAAAGTAGACAGAAATATGAACAACATTCAAGAAACACCAGTGCTAGGGCACCTGGGTGGCTTAGTCGGTTAGGCAACTGACTTTGGCTCAGGTCGTGATCTCACGGTTGGTGAGTTCGGAGCCTCATGTCAGGCTCTCCACTCTCAGTGCAGAGCCTGCTCTGTCTCTCTCTCTCTTCCGCTCCCCAGCTCATGCTCTCTGTCAAAAATAAACTAACATTTAAAAAAAGAAAGAAAGAAATACCAGTGCTAGAAAAATAAAATAATCCCAACACCTGAAAAGTCTTAACATGTGCTCTATCCATGCAGTATCCATTCCGGGGTTTAAACATTTATAATATAGACTGCAGTAATTAATATGCTATATGTTCATTAACATATATCAGTTACCCTGTAATAACAGCCAAGGTATCGGAAAAACACATCCTACTGAAAGCACATATACCAATGGCTTCTGACTGATAAATGTGACTTCAATGCTCACACGCTGGCTAGAATTTCTATCAGTAAAACCATAACATTACATGACGGAATTCAGTTGTGAAGACTAGAGACCATGAGCCTGGTTTTCTCTTCTTGTTTGAACACTACAAAATTGCAACTATCCTCCTCCACCTACCCCCCACTGTGCCCCCATCATGATCTACTTTGTGGACAGTGGCCTCGTTCTGACAATCAGGTAAGAAGAAGCAGAAAACACTAACTACATATCCCCTGCTCCAGTAAAGCTGGTATAGGGCTAAAATGCCACTTATTTCATGCTTGATTTGTTAGTTCAAGCCTGCTGGATTCTGAGCATCCCTTTCCTGGCCATTGGGAACAGCCTTGGTGACTCTTACTGTCTGTCTCCTCATAGCCTAAGGCTTGATTAGGTTTAGTGTCAAAAAAGACAGGAAAGAGGGGCGCCTGGGTGGCTCAGTCAATTGAGTGTCCAATTCTTGATTTTGGCTCAGGTCGTGATCCCAGGGTCATGGGATCGAGCCCCATGTTGGGCTCCACAATGAGCATAGAGCCTGCTTAAAATTCTCTCTCTATCGCTCATTCTCTCTCTCTCAAAAAAAAAAAAAAAAAAAAAAAAAAGAGAAGAAAATAACAAACTACCCTAAATTAGACCCTTGTTTGTATGAAGGCAGATGAAAGGTATACCGCTGTTAATGCGAAAACACACATCAGATAAAAGCCAAAGGATCAGGTCAAACTCAGCAAATGTATCTGCCTACAATTCTGTCTTAAACTCAGCAGACCTGGAGTCATAGGCACAATTATTTGGGATCCACCAAGCATTTCCTTTCCCTCCTAGCCTCCTTGTGCCCTTCACAGCTTATATGACCCATCAGAAGTCTCAACAGTTTTTGAGAAGAAAAGCCAGCAACCAGTGAAGAAAGTAGACACTTCCTGTACCTGTCACTTTCCTCAGGGAAACACATTTCCAAGTGCTGCATGGAGTAAAGGTCCCAGGACACAGAGGGACTGGTATATACTTGCACAAGCATTAGTGCACGGGTGTTAGTGCACATGGGAGGGAGGGCAGAAAAGAGGTGGAAAAGCATAACACCAAAGGTCATATAAAGGGAGATTCAGTTCTTTAAGCTAAATGCAGAAGGTCACATGGTTTCCTCTACCTCCAAAACTACAGTTTCCTCCAACCCAATATAAAATATGGGAAAAAATTATTCAAATGCATGTTTAAGAGTCCAATACTCCTCTAGTAATTCCTGCTTTAAGCCTACTAAAAAAGTACTACTACTGATACGCGAATCTTGTGATGTCAATGCAAAATGTAAAGGGGTTGAAAAAGCAACATATTTTGTTTAAACTTGGACTAGTTAAAGATTATTTTTTAGGGGTGCCTGGGTGGCTCAGTCGGTTATGCGTCCAATTTTGGCTAAGGTCACGATCTCATGGCTCATGGGCTCAAGCCCTGTGTCGGGCTCTGTGCTGACAGCTCCGAGCCTGGAACCTGCTTTGGATTCTGTGTCTCCCTCTTTCTCTGCCCCTCCCCCACTCATTCTTTCTCTCTGTCTCTCTCTCTCTCCCCCCCTCAGAAGTGAATAAACATTAAAAAATATTATTTTTAAAAACTTATGATTCTGTAATTTTTCTTAAAAAATGAAAACAAACATTTATTGAGCACCAAGTACTACCTGTGTGGTCATGATTCATTATTAAAGACAGCCTTTGGACTAACATTTTTTTAATGTTTGTTTATTCTTGAGAAAAATAGAGACAGAATGTGAGCAGGGGAGGGGCAGAGACAGAGAGAGGGAGACACAGAATCTGAAGCAGGCTCCAGGCTCCGAGCTGATAGCACAGAGCCCAACACAGGGCTTGAACCCACAAACTGTGAGATCATGACCCGAGCTGACGTTAGACACTCAACCAACTGAGCCACCCAGGCGCCCCTGGACTAACAGTTTTTGAATGTCACTATGTTTACTTTATACCCACCTGAAAACATACTGTAAAAATTCTAATGACATTTATGATGACAGTGATAAAATCAAGAAAAAATACTTGATATAATGCTCACCTTAAGAAAGCAAGAGCCAAAATTACACATTTTTGTACTGTTTGAACATGTTAAAAATATACATTTATGCTCACAAAAATACATGTTCATAGCAGCTTTATTAATAATAGCACAAACTGGAAACAACCCAAAATATCTACCAGTAAGAAACTTGTGGCTTATTCACAAATATTACACAGCAATTAAAAAAACGAATCCCTGTTACACCCTAAAAACATGGATGAATCTCAGAAGATGTCATGATGGATGAAAGAAGCCAGAAACAGAAGAGTAAATACTGTAAAATGTCATTCATGTGCAGTGTAGGGACAGGAAAAATTCACATAAAATGAGAGAAGTTAGAAGAGCAGTTAACTCTGGGATCGGGGTAGAGACTAGGAAAGGAAGGAAGCTGAAGAGGTGCTGACATGTTCTATGTCATCTTCTGGGTGACGATGACAAGGGTGTTTTCATATGTAATGAGCCATCAAGCTGTAAACTTAAGACTGGTGTCTTAGCCCATTTGGGCTGTTACATAAAACATCACAGAGTGAGTGGATTATAAACAGCAGAAATTTATCACACACAGTTCTGGAGGCTGGGAGGCCAAGATCAGGGTGCCAACATGATTTGTAGTGAGGGTCCTTGTCCACGTTGGAGACAGCTGACCTCTCACTGTGTCCTCCTGGTGGAAGGAGTGAAGGAGCTCTGTGGGATCTCTTTTATAAGAGCATTAATCCCATTCATGACAGCTCCACACTCATGACCTACTCACCACGCAAAGGCCTCACTTCCTAATACACTCCCGTTGGGCATTAGAGTTCCAATATCTGAATTTGCAGGAAACACAAACATTCAGACCATGGCAATTAGTGTACTTTGAGGCATGTAAGCTTTAAAACAACAACAAAAACTCAGGAGAGCAGAATTTCTGGAATGGCTGAGTGAGGAGCCTGTCAAACCCTCATCATCACAAAAAGAAACAACAAAACTGGGCAAAATTGTCAAAAACAACCTTTAAGGACATTTTAAGTTGACATAAAGTTGAAATATAACAAATTGAGAAGTGTTCATTCAATAAAGTTACTGAGCCTTAGTTAAAACAGTGGGATTGTGTACACTTTAGCCTGGTGCTACCCGCATGCCCCACCCTGTCCCAATGGGGTGGAAGTACTCTCAGGTAGGGAAGCTGTGGGGTCAAGGTTCTGCTGCTTCAGGACTGATTTTATTTGGAGAAAAACATGGAATATTCTATGCCCAGGGTGTTAAAAAAAAAAAGAAAAGAAAAAAAAAACCCACTAGTGATCTCAGCAAATAATCAGGGAAGGACAACATTGCAGCTCTCCTGAAATCATTCCTAATTAAAGCAAGGAACAAACTGGCAGGCCAGCTGGAAAATTAATAGGGAGACCCATGGAATGAAAGAGAGCCTTGATAAGATCCTACTTCTGTCTGATGGTGTGGAAAATGATGCACATACTCAGGAGTGACTGGAGAAAGTTGTAGCAAACTACTTATTCCTGCTGAGCAGGAGACCTTACAAACACAGAAGGTAGAATTTAAGGCAGATCTGTAAATTGGCTGAACTGTGATTCATTTTCCAAACTGTACATGGATCCATCAGAAAAAGATAAAAGACTTTGTGATTCAGTGGCTCAAAGAATTGAGCTCAAAGTGCTCAAACAAACTCAGACCAGTCTTCTGCTAAGCACAAAGCTATTTGACCCTAGATGATTTCTAGGAAGGTAGACTTTAATGGGGGTGAGGAGTGGGCAGTGCAGGAGAACAACATAGGGACATCAGTGGTCACACAGTATGGAGGAAACATGCTGTACAGAAAGTAGTACACATAAGAAACTAAAAATACAAATAAAACCAGGAATAACCACCACAGAGCTGCTACAATATATTATCTAAAATGTATAATCTTCAGCTGAAAGTTATGAGACATATTACAAAAATTAAAAATGGACCTAGACACAAGAAAAAAAGCAGTTAATGGAAACTATCTCTGAGGAGGCCCAGATGTTGGACGCAGCAGATAAGAACTTCAAAGCAGCTATCTAAATATGTTCAAAGACTTTTACAAAACATTTAGGTAAAGTACGATGTCATGATTCATCATATAGAGAATACCAATAAAGAGAGAGAAATTATAAAAAGGAACAAAGTTCACAAGGATGAAAGGAAATGACAACAGTCAGTAACTCTAATCCTCACGAAGCAATAAAGGACATGGGTAAAGTTAATTATGTAGGTAAGTATCAGAGACTAAGCATAATTCTTGTCTTTTCTTCTCTGAGATCATTTAGAAGACAACTGCATAAAAGAGTAATTATAAAATTGTATCATAAGCCATAGATCATGTATATGTATATATACATATAATACTATGTATAGTATATAAACATATAATAATAATAGTAGTAGTAGCAGCAGCAGCAGGACAAAGGAAGGAGGGAGATAACAGAGCTACAGTGGACTAAACAAATTATAGCAGGTAAAGGCTCAAACACATATAAAGAAATGAAGAGCAATGGAAATTGTATATATGCTTACATATATATATTTTTGCTTACATATATATATTTTAAATTCATAAATATATTTTTATCTTTTCTTAACTTCTTTGAAAGACAGAGGCTGCCTGAAAAAATAATTCAAACACTGTATACTGGGGTGCCCAGGTGGCTCAGTCAGTTAAGTGTCCAATTTGATTTTGGTTCAGGTCATGATTTCACGGTTCGTGAGTTCAAGCCCTGCATCAGGCTCTGCACTGAGGATGCAGAGTCTGCTTGGGATTCTCTCCCTCCTCTCTCTGCCCCTCCCCTACTAGCACTCACTCTCTCTCAAAATAAATAAATAAACATTTAAAAAAACACTGTATTGTTGGGCTTGTAAGATATATGGATGTAATATATATGGTAATAGCAGCACAAAGGAGGGTGACATGCACCTATGTTGAGGTAAAGTTTGTAAATGTTACTGCAATTAAGTTAGTGTTAAACTGAAATAGATTGTATGAAGGTACGATATACACTTTCAACTCTAGAGCAACTACTTCAAAAATTACTATAGATATATGGCAAAACCAAAGAAATTAAAGTGATACACTAAAAAACATCTATTTACTACATAATAGGCAACAAAGAACAGGCGAAAAAAAAACAAAACGAGGCAAATATCAAAATGGAGACATAAATCCAACAATATCAATGATAACATTAAATATGAATGGATTAAAAAGTCAATGAAAGGAAGACATTGTGAGACTGGATGGGAAAAAAAATCCAAGTATGGGGTGCCTGGCTGGCTCAGTTGGAGAAGCATCCAACTCTTGATCTCGGGGTTGTGAGTCTGAGCCCCACACTGGGTGTAGAGATTACTTGAATAAATTACTTGAATGAATTACTTGAATAAATAAAACTTAAAATTTTTTTTTTATAAATCTAAGCATATGCTGTTTATGAGAAGCACACTTTAGATTCAAATACAAATATAAATTGAAAGAAAAATGGTTAAAAATACAAAGCAAACAATAAACATAAAGAAGATGAAGAGAGTATACTATCAAACAAAACAGAGTTTAAATTAAAATTGTTACTAGAGGGGCGCCTGGGTGGCTCTGTTGTTAAGCATCCAACTTAGGCTCAGGTCATGATCTCATGGCTCATGGGTTCAAGCCCTGTGTCGGGCTCTGTGCTGACAGCTCAGAGTCTGGAGCCTGCTTTGGATTCTGTCTCCCTCTCTCTTTGCCCCTGCCCACTTACGCTCTGTCTCTCCCTCTCTCAAAAATAAACAAATGTTTAAATAAATAAATAAATTATTACTAGAGACAAAGAGGGACATTTTACAATGACAGAAGAACACATCAAGAGATTTAACGACTGTACACATATACACACCTAACAACAAAACCCCAAAATACATGGAGCAAAGACTGAGAGAAGTGAAGAGAAAAATAAACAATCCAACAATGCTAGCTGGAGACTTCAATGTCCATTCTAAATACGGAAAAAGAGCAAGCCAGAAAAATCAGAACTAAAATTCGATATTTCTATGTATTTTTTCTATATTTCTAAACAAAAGAAAATTTGGGAAGTCTACAAATATTTTGAGACAAATCAACATACTTCTAAATATCCCATGGGCCAGAGAAGATATCACATAGGAAATTTAGGAATATTTTAGGTCGAATGAAAATAAAAACACAATATATCAAAATTTATGGGCTTCAACTAAAGTGGTGCTATCAACACTTGCGCAAGAAAAGAAGATCAAACTGAGAACAGAAGCTTCCATCTTAAGAAACTAGAGAATGAGGACGGGGTCGGGGGAGATGCAAATGTTCTAATACCGGATAATGGGGATGGTTATACAACTCTGTAAATTTATTAAAACTCATTTAATTATACACTTAACATGGGTAGATTTTATGGCATAGACATTATAATTCAATAAAGGCACTTTTTTGATGAATGACCTTTTATTTAATTTATATTTTTTATTTGAATAGAGTTGACACAAAATATTAACATTAGTTTCAGGTGCACAACATAGTAATTTAACTTCTCTGTTATGCTCATCGCCAAGTTTTTTGTTTGTTTTATTAGTGCATGAATAAAATGACTAGAAAACGGCCATCTAGTTAACTTCCTGCCTCAAGACAAGAATGCCACTAATTCACACACAACAATGGGATTTTTATACACACTCTTCTGAGATGTCTTAATGGTGATAAAAATCCCAGGAAGCCACCTTTATCCCAATTCCTTTTAGCTTACTCCCTTAAGAGTCTTCTTGAAGCATCTATTCACTTTAGGAATTTCTTCCTGGAACCTAATGGCAATCAGCTTTGCCACAATTTAAGTTCATTTTGACACAATGGATATTCTGAGACGTGTGTTCCCTTCCGACTTGTACCACCTACAGCACCACGCAACATTCGGCATACCTGTCTTCATGCGTACAATGTGGAAAAGGATGCTGTTGCAAGGACTGAGGGATTCCATGCATAAAACATGCTCAGAACAGTACCCAGTGCATAATAAGCATTTACCAAGCCTTGTTATGAGGAAAGGAAGAAGGTGAAATTCCTTTGAAGGAAAGAGGTGACAGCAAGGTGACTAAGCCAAGTTATCCACGTCTGCATTCCTTCGTGAACGAAGTTGGGTTATTTGAAGTGAACTGAATGCAAAAGAAAAGCTGGTAAGGAAATAATTTATGACATGTAATTTTTCAAAGGGGTGGGCAAGCCTCTGCGGGATTCAGTTCCGTGTTGAACAATAGCTTATACTCATACAAGCAACAGAATAGCTTTTAATAGATGACATAAATGTTCAGCCATGTCATGGATGAATAGACATTTACATGTTCAATTGAATAAACTGGCTGCTTTGCTTTGATTAGTCCTACTTGAGTTAATTAAAATATTTCCATTTCTTCTAGCATTCATAGCCCTCTGTATAGTTTATAGAAGCTAGAGATGGATTTTTAATACTGTTTACCAACTGTAAGGTTTTGATGGACACTTTAATCATGCAATACAACTGCAAAATCTACCACTGGGAGCTATACAAGTCCCGAACCAAATTGAGAAAAGAAATCACATGAACACAGCCATTTTAGGTTGGCGTTAACTTGAGAAAAAAAGAACAGAAAAAGTTCATAACACAATCATTTTTATCAAATAATTTTTCAAATGCCATAATTTCCTTAAATTAATACCCTGTGTGGTAATCAATGCTTTTTGAGGCGTTGTTGTTTTTGTTTTGCTACAAAATCACGTTACTAATTAGTAAACCAACAACTACATTTAAACCTGTGCACAATGATAACGGACCAACATCTCTCCAAGCACTCGCAAGCCCTAAACTCCACTGGCAGCTGCTTCTTAGACCGTCACAGGCTCTTCAACATCTGAAGTACCAGAATGGATTATGAGCTTTGATGTAAGAAAGCTTCGGGGACATGGGATGGCTTCAGTTCTCCTTTAGGCTGGATGACCACCCATCCAGAATGCTAGAAAAGAAAGCAAACACTGGACACGACACTTCTACATAAACTTTTCAGGAAACGTAACTGCTCTGAAATTGTGCTAGTCTAGCACTCTGGAGGAGATTTCCTAAATTGATTTTTAAAAACTGTTCTGAGGAAAATGAGGAAAAGAAGTAAACTAAGATACTTCAAACAAACAAACAAACAAACAAACAAACAAACAAAACTAAGTGATGTCTTTCACTTGCACCTGGACATAGTAAACCCAAAAGGAAACACTGATTTGATACAAAACTGTTCTGGCCTTTATTAATTGCTCAATAATATTTATTTTAAAAGGAGGAGACACTCTCCCTTAAGTCCAAGACTGAATACAGAAGTTGTTTATAATCGAAGCTTTACATCCTTAAATAAGCTTTTTTAAACTAATGCGAAGCAGCACGCTTTCAATTACCAATAAAGACCAAGCCTGTGTAAAAGACCCAGTACAAGATTATAAACTGCTTCTCAAATGACATTAAATGGTGCCTAACTTTGTCCATATGTATCACAAATGCATATGAAGTTCAATGTTAAATAAGGAAGATAAGTTAACTGTGAAAAATAATGATAATGCAAATTTTTAGTCAAAGAAATATTACCATAAAGCACAGCAAAGAACATTCGAATATTTTATAAGCTGGTCTGAAGACAAACAGAAACATTCTACCCTGAACAATAAAAGCCAGTTCTCCTCTTGATATGTACTATACTTAACTTGTTCCAAAAATGGGGGGGGGGGGGAGGGGTTTTTAAAAGCAGAATCTTGAACTGCAAAATTCATAGACTAATTTCCCAAAATTGCAGTGGAATTAAGTGGCTTAAGGATTTGATGCTCATAAGGTATCTTGAGATCCTTAAGTATATATAAGGCTCCAGTTACAGCCTTCCACTAAAGAAGATAGGGTCATCCTTCAGTCCCAAATTCTAACATTTTATGCTATACTACAGGAAAAGAAGTCCACATTTTAATCATAAATGGTAAATGTAGCCCTCGGATTCTCTACTTCTCTTCCCTCCTTTACAAAAACAAAACAAAACAAAACAAAACAAAAAAACAAAACACAAATTTTGCATCTCCCTAGCGAACACCTGCACGTTCGCGGTCTACCTGTTTCTTGATAAGAAAGCAGCTCCAAGATCATTCACCACACACCCATCCCTACCTATGCTACCCCCCAGTTCCTAACTGGCATCTGAAGTGGCAAGAGGAAAAGGTAAGAAATAATGTGATTGAGCTACTTCAATCCCCTGCCTCAGCCTCCTCTTCTGTAAAATAAGATAAAATCTATTGCAAAGACTAATTAGGTAACATGAAATATGGAAAATGCTGGACATAGCAGACATTTAAGAAATGTTAATGTGAAAAACTTAATCCACAGGTCACTTACTTGTACAATAATTAAAGATAACATATATGAAATTGAACGAAATTGTTGCTTCATTACTAGAACATTACTTTGCGCTCGAGTTTACTTTCCTCTTGGGAAAGTAACTTCCTTTAGATCCTTCCACTTCCAAGAATGCTACAACCAAGCAAGTAGAGACTAAATATGTAATGATGAAAGGCCCAAACCAAATGATCGGTTCTGTATGATTCCATGCATATGAAATTCCATAATAGGCAAAACTCATCTACGGCAGAAGAAATCAGAACAGTTATTCCTCTAGAGGTGAGGTGAGGTCAAGGACTTGCTCGGAAGGGACTTTTTGGGGTGATGGGAACATTATAGATCTTGATAGGGATTTAAGTTTCCTAGAGATAAGCCTTGTCAAATTTCAGACAATGCACATTTCATGTTGGTACACTTCACTGTATGCAACTTTTTAAAAAAAATGTTTATTTATTTTGAGAGAGAGAAAAATTGTGAGTGGGGAAGGGGCAGAGAGAGAGGGAGAGGGAGAGAATCCCAGGCTCTGCACTGCCAGTGTGGGGCCTGACATGGGGCTTGAATCCACGAACCGCCAGATGATGACCCAAGCTTAACTCAAGAGTCGGACACTTAACCGACTGAGCCACTCAGGCACTCCCATTGTACGTAACTTTTATACCAAAACAAAAAACCACAAACCAAGATTAAATCCTAGTTAATGATATGCGTGCTTAACTATTTATGAGAAAATACCCTAACATCTGAAATTCACTCTGGAATAAATCAAAAACAAAATGCATAGACAGAAGGACAGACACAGGATACATCAAATGCAGCAAAATGTTAATGGTAGAATCTAGGTGATTGGTATTTGGTATTAAATGTAAAATTCCTTAAAACTTTGCTATATGTTTGAAATTTTCATGAGATGAAATGAAGGAATGAGTGAGGGAACAAAACAGTAAGAATAACTGACTCACGGTTGATGTTTTCGCCATCCCCTGTCGCATGTCCCTCTGCCCCCCAATAAAAGAAGGCACTGTGCCCTTGATCTTCTAAAGGTCCACAGCCTTATTATTTACTGTCCAGCTGAAATCCCACCATTTTGACGCATCCTTACTTAACTAGGTCAGGTCTCAGCAGAGTGTCTTTGTTAGCTGAAGTCCTGTTTCTCTTCCAAACTTGTAAAGGTATAGTGGCTTTTGTCAGAGTGACATTTACCATGTGACATCTAATATTGTGTCTCTCAGTCCTGCTTATACGTCCTTTCCAGTCCAACTGTAAGCTTCTTCAGGGCAGAGACTCTGCTCTCATTATCTCTGAATATCCCACTGTGCTTACTTAGCACCCTGCCTGGCACACAGCAGAGACTAAAGAAATAACTAGTGACTCCACCCAGAAAGCAGCATATGCTGCAGCCTGTGGGCCAAATCTGACCCATCACCAGTCTTTGTACAGCCCAGAGCTAAATGGTTGAAATACAGTCCAAAAGAATGATATTTTGTGATAACTGAAAATTGTATCAAATTCAATTTTTTGTGCCCATAATAGTTTTATTGAACACTGACGCTCTTGTTCATGTGCTGTGACTACTGCTGTACTACAACATCAAAGTTGAATAGCTGTGACAAAGACTGTATGGCCCACAAAGCCGAAAACATTTACTATTGGTCCCTTTATAGACCATGTTCACTCACCCTCGTCCTACAGAAATTACTGATTGAGTGTTAGTCTTAGAAATGACTCAACCAAATGAAACGTAATTCTATTTAAGGAAGTGGTTGCTATTCTGATGCATAATTTGGTCTTGAAAGAGGAAAAAAAGTTACCCCATTTGTCTTTCTTAATTTCTATTCAAATCCCAAAGCAACTGTTACATATACATGCTGGTCCATGGGTGAAAGGAAGCCTTCTACTCTGTGATTCCTTACAATTACATTTCTCAAACTATTTTTTTTGGGGGGGGGGGTCTATCTCTTAAAGGAGAACTTTTCCACATCATATATCTCCCTTTTATTGGAGAATGCATGAGCGACAGTTTTGTGGATTATACAACATGTTGTTCTGGCTAATTAGTTTACTAGCAATTAAAAATAAAATCATGGCGGAGGGCCACTTGTCAATTTCACCTTGTCATAAATTTGCTTGATGCTCATTGTGTCTTAAATAAAAATGTATCACTAGCAAGGAGAGAGATGTTTCCATTGGATTTTATTCCATCATTTGGTATAATTATTCCTGACAATTTGCCCGTCACACGGTATGTCTCTCTCCAGAAGGAGAAAAATACTACTTTGTGTTCTTGTGATCACAAGTCTAATTGAGCGGAAAACAAATCTGTTTTAAATATGAGAAAAAGAGACAAGCTACTGTTTTACTCTGTTAAAAATAATATGAAGAACAAATGACAAGAAAATATGGCAGCGAATAGTACTCTAAATCTTAACACTGATTTTTTTTTCTTCACTATCAAGACTTTCTCTACAGAGAAGTCAAGATCATAATTTTAAATGACAGTTATGAACTGCATGTACACATTGTTAAGTCTACTACTACATTGTTTTTCCATTTTTGGAAAAGCGTAGGATCTAGATGACGGTCAGCAAGCCATCAGAGAGTAAGCAAAAATTGTTTGGTAGAGGCACAAACTCCCCACCCCCTATCTACTGAGATTGAAGAAAGTAGGTGCCATGTTACAATTTCAGCTGACAAGAGGCATTAGCATTATCGCACACTTTGTGAATTAAGTAATGATTTAATTAGTACCAGTCTGAATGGTCATATAATGTTGTAATTAGAAGGTTGAAACAAAAATAATTGGCGGAGGTGGAGCTGGAGCTTGGTGGAAATTAACATAATGAATGGAACACAGGAAGTGGGAATGTGTGCCTCAGTGGCCAACCGCGGACCGAGGGCAGGGACCATGGCTTACGCACCTTCTGCCATCTCCCTGTGCCCCAGCACATCAGGGCCTCATTGTTGGTTTTTTACTGCACTACAGGGAAGTCAGAAGCGGTGGGCTCTAAATCCTTTCTTTCTCCTTTGGCCAAAGGTTGGGCAAATCATTTTACTTTTCCACAGTTCACCTTATTTCTGAGGTGGGAGGAAAAGTAAAACGGTACCTGTTTCAAAGCACTGAATCAGGAACGATGTGGTACTCAACAGAGAACCACCTCCCTGCCACCCTAGCCAGAGGAATATGCCGAGGAGCTAGGAGAGGTTCTGAGACACAGAACCTGCAGAGCATTCGCTGTTCCGGAACTTGGTGAGCACTCGCCTTGCTGTCTAGTGGACGGCGAATCCGGGAGCACGGTGTGTACCTGCAGGCTCGCCGACCACGCTGCTGCCGCTTCCTTGTGGGTCACTTTTCTCTGAGTCTAGACCTTCAAAGCCCACAGTTTGCTTCAACTCATCTATACTGGTTAGGGTTCAGGTCAGAAAACAGAAACCACTTGAAAATTTTTCGACAGGAAGAGGCTGAGCACAGAGAACCAGCGGCTTACAAAGATCACCGGACAGGGCTGAAGGATGGCCTTTCCTGTGCCACAAACATCCGAGTTTAGGAATATGCAAAACTACAATCCAGGATCAAGAAGTCACACCACACCTGCCCTTTCACAACCTGGACCGGGATGCTGGAACATCACTTCTCTGGAACCTGGCTTGTCAGCTAAAAACAGCTGAAGCCAAAGATGAGTGGTCTCTACTTCATTTCTACCTTCCAAATCTTGAGCACCTGGAACGAATTCACATTCAGAATTCTAGCTGCAAGGGAATCTAGGCAACAAGGGCTTCACCTTCTAGTCTTTGCAGTTAAGAAAAGACCATGGAAACGAGGTAGGGTGCCACTCGGCCGTACCTACCACACTGTAACTGCCTATTGAAGTTCTCTGTTCATTTTTCCTGGCCTCTCTTCAGTAAGTGGGCTCTATTGTAAGCCTTAGATTTCTTCTAACCAGTGGGTCTCAGCCGCATTCCTTTACCTCCCAGCACCCACCCTGGGTGTGACTGCATATAGTGGAAGACCCTATGCGGTGGGAGCACCAGTGAAAAGAGTAATAGGGACATCTGTGAATGCTAAGAAGACAGAAACAAAGATAGAAGACTGCAAACCGATATCCTGGACCAACGTGTTTTCTCTGTGGTTTTATTCTAGAATGTGAACAGAACATTTACCTTGCTAACAAACACTGAAGCGTGACAAGTAAAACTTCAGAATAATTAATCTAAATAGTAGTGGTGGCCAAAAAGAAACAAGGAGCCTATCAAATATCAAAGATACCTCACAGAAACGTAATTGAAAACACATGGCTAAAAAGTACTATCAACACCAAGAAAACATTTTTTTTTTTAATACAGTGAACTGCATCTTAAGTTAACCAGCAAGATGGATGAGACAGGACACAAACGGAGCACCAACACTAATACAATACATGGGAGAATGTGCCACCAAAGAATATAGAGGAGAATTCTACATACGTCGAAAAAAACCGAGGCCAGGTTCCCTGTTTCAGGAAGCAGAAGGCACTGCGCTTTAAAGCCACACACGTTGTCCCAAGCCTGTTTGTGAAGCCCAGGTCCTGGGTGTATCTGATCCACACAGTTGCCTTTGTACTTGAGAGCTTTCCTGCACCGCCTGCAACTCTAAGACAGTTAAGAGTCTTACACTAACAGACTAATCTGAACAACAACAACAAATGTACACACACAATTTATGTGAACTGATAGGTGCATGTAGCAAGTGATACGAACCAGAAAGAATCACAGAGGTGATGTTGAATGGGAAGTGACCAACTAATCAAACACAATCATTCTAAAGATGAGGAAATCAAAGCTCACAGGGATTGTCTTAGTGTGCACTTCCCCACAAGCAGACCCTGAATCAAGTGTAAGAAGTTTATTTGGCAAATAAAAGCAAACAGCAGCAGAGGATGAGAAAGTAAGACAAGGACAGTAGGCAGGGAATAAAGGTGTATAAACCAAGTCAACTACCACTGTGGGCAACTAGAAGTTAATGCCACTGGGACGACCCTGGAAACAGAGTTATCCCACTTACAGGACAAGGGGTCTAGAGTATTTAGACAACAATTCTCGTTAGCCGTGCTTGAGGGGAGCTCAGGTTGGAACCAATTCCCTCTCACTTCCTGCCTACCCTCTGGGCAAAGGAGAATTCAATGACTACAGGAAAGCCCTGTATGAATGCCAGGGGCTGGCAGCTGGAAACGGCCAATGGTGGTAAAGTGGAAGGGGCAAGGGGGTGTGGGTGGGGCACCAGAAACATCTGCCAGGGTTGAGTTATTTAAAATTAAACATTAACCAAGGAGTAACAGGGCTGAGACTTCAGGTCAGTCTTATACCCTTCAGGATCCACCACCTCTCCTTCCAACAATCTGCTCGGCTTACACGTGAGATGAAATCTGTATACACTAGAAATGTGGGACTGGACGGAGACTACCCACAATCTGAGGTATGGGGAGGACCGAACACTTGCAACGACCTAGGAACAGAGCCATTCAAACTTTAGGAAAAACACACCAAGATCCTCCCAGGATACAAAAACTCTAACATTAGAGGACAGAAGTGCCACAGACAACTAAGCTAGAATACAGGGGTTCTGAAATTATTTGCTTTTTAATCTGTCAAAGTCTCTATGGACCACCCTGCAAGTTGCTATGTTTAGGTCTCAACAGATGACAATCAAAAGACAGAAGGAAAAGTCTATGCTTTAAGCCAAATTCTACTTTTCAACTACAGCGGACCCTATCCTGCGTAAAAGAATTTTAATGCCACCATCAGATTTTATGAGCTTCTGACCTCTAACATTGAGGCTCAGATAGCAATAATGAGATAGGTACAAAAAGTATTTTATCACCTTCAACATGAAAAATTACCACCATCTCTACAACTGCTCAAGCCAGAAACCCAGGTGTCATCCTTGATGCTTCCCTTTTCCTAAAGTTCAATTGATCACAAGTCCTGTGCACAGCATTTCCAAAGAACTCTCAAATTAATTCACTTCTTACTATCTCTACTGCCACCATTTCTCACCTGTATGTACTCTTGCAAAGCCTCTAATTCCTAAATGGTCTCTCCAACCACTCTGCCGAACATTTTCCAAAACACACAGCGATGTTTTTCCAAATACAAACACATCTGTTTGAGTCAGTCCCTGCCTAAAATCCTTCACTTCTCACTGCCCTTATGATAGAATCTGATGTTCCCATTTGGGCTACCCCCACCCCTTGCCTTCCCCAGGACGCAAACAACTCCTTTCTACAGACATAGGGTCTCCACATACAACATCCCTCTATGCTCCTCTCTTCACCTTGCTAAATCCTAGTGATGTTTCACATCTCAGATTAAATGATATCGCCTCAGGAGGGAGCTTTCCAAACATCCAGGCAAGGTGGAATCGTTCAGTTACTCTCACACATCCCCGAACCTGTCACATAACTCTGGCCTTAGGTAGCTAACATTTATAAAATGTCCATCTTCCCATGCTAGAATGTCATCTCCACAAGGGAAGAGACAGGCCATAGTGGTGTTGGTCATCAACATCCCCAGCACCTACCACAGAATCTAACACATATGACATGCCCAATACACTCTGCTGACTCACTGGCCAGTATTTGGAAGAATATGATCCCGGGTACCTCCTTTAGCTGATTCCACAGATGGTGGGCAAAGAACCAAAGTCACTACATGAGAACTTCTACGTTAGATGTAGTAGCAGGAACTTTTGTAACTAAGAGAGTTCAAGACTATGCAAGAGCAAACTGGAACGTGAATGGATTCCAGGGACTTGGCCAGCAACGATAGCAATACAAACAATACAGGCCGACATCACTTAAAAGTGATCCATAAACTTTGGCACTGTAGCCTTAGAAACTTCTGGGTATCACCTAAAGCTAACGGAATTCGTATCTTTAGAATTAAGACTATGATTCAAAAGATAACCTAGAAGTAATCTGAATGCCAAACTAGAGCTCTCCTTCTCAAAAACTATCATGTGGCAGTAAATGCATAAAGCGGTAATTCTAGAAAGCCATCACTACTTACATACATTCAGCCCAAGGTACAGAGTCAAGGTATTGGGAGTGCCCATGCCAGAAACCTTCTGCAGAACCATGTCCGGGAAAACCATGAATTTTCAAAAAGGTACCAGTGACATGCTACACATAATTTTTACCCATTAGCCTCTTGCTGCTGCCGGGAGTATGTATTATTCAAACAGGGTGCACGTTCAGTGATGGAAAGGGTGAGGGGAGATGCTGCCTTTAATTTTAATGTGCCTGGCATATTGGAAAAAAATTACTGGCATCTGTATGTGTGTGACCGAGAGTTTTGTGGAACATGTGTTGTATGCAACACTGTTTATTATCAGTAAATGAAGCCAAAAGCTAAGTTGAAAATGAATGCTAAATTAAAAATTATATAAAATGGAGTGAAATGATTTAATTAACAGATTATAAGTGAAATGTTGCAGTGCAAGAATGAGCTTGGGAGAAAAGGGAAGGAAAAAAATTGGAAGGGTGGAAACCTGTCTCTTCCCTTTATTTCCTCAGAGATGCTAATAGAGTCACATGATGTTTGCCAGTTTTTAACCACAGCCTCGGCGACAGTCAATAAACTTGCTTAATTAAGTTACAGGTTTGGAGCACAGAGTTCGAAACAAATCGCCTTCTGTTTTAAAGTACAAATGGAAGAGACAACAAAATACAGTGTACTTTCTGGAAAATCTAGCTCATTATTTCAAAGACCCTATTAGTAATAATTAGGCCCAATCCTCTTCTGTGGGCCTCCCGCAGAACCTTCCTGGAAGCGCAGCAGTTATGCTCTGGAATGAAATGCTCTCAATATTTATTCACAACCAAGTGTCGAACACTGCACCAGGTCCACTGGCATCCATCATCTCTCTTCTTCCTTACATCACTGTATGTATTACCATTAGGATGACTCTCTAATTTGCTAAGGCTGTGCCAGAAGGACAAATCACCGAGCCAGAATTCACACTCAGACCTGTTGACTCTCAGTAAAGCCCAGCCTGTTTCTCCTCTACCGTGCTGCCTCTTCGTAGGAGCCTTTCGAAAAGACTGCAAGTACCCAAAGAAAACGGCTCCCCATTTTAAGAAGTATCTCCTAAGGACTCACTCACTCCACAGTGTATCACAGTGTACCTGTCCCTAATGAAGGCAACAAAGTATTTTCCTAAAGAAGAAAATATGATTTGCATACATGAGTACTGTTCAAAGTTGTAGCACATTCAAACTGGTCAACTTCTTGTATTGCTTTCACGGTAATCTAGTTGTTCTTTATACGATCGTATCTACTTACGGTTTTACACACGGATGATCCTATGAAAAGTGCCAAGTTTGAGGCATTTGGTTAACACAGTTGAAATTAACAAAGAGAAAGATGGAAAGGAAATAGATATAAAATCACTCAACTACAAGAACAAAAATGACTCGAAGACACCTTCTCTTCCGTGTGCCTACACAGACATTTTGCATGATATGGTGTTACGAGATCCACCCTACATTTTCTCCCAAATGGGGATGAGAAAAGAGGAGAAGCAAATCAATGTTCTCTGTTTAAAGTAACGGATCCAGAGATTTTTATGCCAAAACTGTGTTGCTTTGGCCTACCAAAATAGGAACTAAGAATTTCTGTAACACAAAACAAATGCTGGCGTTTTCCAATTCTTTAGGAATTTAATGTGAGTGAAGAGAAATAAATCCAAGTGTTTTGCGCTGCCATATGCTGTCTGAGGTAGGTAACATGGGAGTATGCTCCTCAGCTCAGGAGCTTGGTCCCAGCCTCCCTGCTAACGGAGCAAAGGGGACAGAAAAAGCGTTCTGACAGCCAACAGCCCATTTCTCTCCCCGCACCGGAGGACAGGTGCGACGCAGCAGCTAGGGAAAACAACACACGGGTTCAAGCAGGGGGGAAATGATGGCATTTCTGGTCTCCAAACTTGGTATCCATTCATCCCCTTTTGTCAACGGCTCATCGGTGCTCAGGTCCTGCCACCACAAAGCCAGCCTTGGGAACATGGGCTTTCCCCTTCCACTGAGGGGCCAGGTCGGTGCCATCCCTGAAGGCGATAGGTCCAGGTCTCACTTGTAACTGACACTCTACTGTTCTTCAAAAAAGTCTACTCAGTGCGTTCTCTTCGTGATGCCTTCAATAAGGAGCTCACTTAAATTTTTTTTTTTTTAATCTTTATTTATTTTTGAGAGAGAGAGATAGAGTGTGAGCAGGGGAGGAACAGAGAGAGAAGGAGACACAGAACCTGAAGCAGGCTCCAGGCTCTGAGCTGTCAGCACAGAGTCCGACGTGGGGCTCGAACCCACAAACCGTGAGATCATGACCTGAGCCGAAGTCGGACGCTTAACCGACTGAGCCACCCAGGCGCCCCAGGAGCTCACTTTAAAATAAAAAGTCTGGGGCAAAGGTGCAGAAAGGGAAAAAAGAATAGGAAAATGAAAGAAAAGAAGGAAAAACAAAGGGTGGAAAAGATCTACTTTTTATAAGTCTGTCTATAGGGGAAATACACAGGATATTCTCCGTTAGTAATGCTAAAATGGTCTGGCGTGCCTGAGAGGAAATCGATACTAAGCATGGTCTAGGCGAGACTGCCATCTCACATGAAGCACCGACTGTACAACAGACACAAAAGACACATGATACTCTCTGAGGTCCCCAGCAGCCATAATATCCATCCTTGCCAGTTCATTTGACATTGACTTTCCCTGCTTCCCAATCTTTTTTTTTTTTTTCCTTTCTTACCCCGCCCCAGTGCTCCAGCTTTCTGAGACTTGCGAAGGAGGTGAAGAGATAACAAACCTCTCAAGAAGGGTTTAGCTTGGGAATAAATCCTATGTTTGCCAAGAAGTGATGTATATAATAGGAAAATGTAAGGATGAGCTTATAAGGACATGAACTTGGTTCTCAAGGAGCCCAACCAGAAGACTCTTAAAATGTTACTGTATGTGTTGAATGGACACTGGGTTTCCTGATTAGATCTTATCACAGTTATTTCAAATGGTTTCTTTCTTATACCACTTGCTACCCTTTGCCTCTGCCAGAGTGTTCAGACAAAGGAAAAAGACAAAGACCCTCTCCACCCTGTCTTGGCCCCTTCCAGAAGTATTCTTTAGAGCCATGAATCCACAGGGGCTTTTGAATTTAGATAACTTTTATGGTCAAAGCTAAAAACCTTTGCTGGTAATAGGAAATGTCATATGGAATCCACTGGGTAGTCATAATTTCCATTTATAAATAGAAAATAGAAAGAGGGTGCCTTATCTGGGTGATTTAATACATGTCTCTGCTTATTACTGTTTTCAAAGTGCCTTTTGCACAAATCTGATTTCAACTGTGCAATAAAGATTCATTATCCTTTTACATAGCAGCCTTTGCATTTCTATGCAGGATCTAATTACGAAAATAGGAACTATTCTATAAACAGATGCTAATCGTGGAGGGAAAATGCTTTCATTTTAGAAAGAAGGTATTGCTAAAACTTTACTCAGAAAAGTGCTGCCTCTGCATGTAGAATAAAGGGGTGGGAGCGGGAGGGGTGAGAGGGCAGCAGGTTGTACTTTATTCTTGACAGAAGCCACGCGAGTGTCACCAGGGTAAAGGTCCCCAGTAAATCACCCTAAAATTGAGGTAACAGACAAGAACACACAGTAATTCTTATACCCCCAATCTAATTTTTTGTTCTCATGAATTACTTAAAAAAGATCTTGTCCTCTATTTTCTTACATTTTTGTTTTCCTATAAAAAGCTCTATTACAATGGGGGGAGGCGAGGATTCCAATAAACATACCAGAAAAAAAATCCTTCTCCTATTTGGGGCAAGGAGTAAAGCATCTACCTCTGAGGAATAACTAAAAAACAATACTGAAATAGACTACAGAGACCATCTGTAAGAGACACATCAGGCACTAGGTCAATTTTTTGCTTCGTTAATGGGTTACGTTAAGGATCAACATGAAGGTATAATTTCTGGTTAATGAACAACTATCTGTCCTAATTACGGTCAACCTCTCCACAGCACAAACACGGCAGACCATATCATACATCCTCATTTATGAAACATTTTTTTTCTCAGCTTCAATGACCTGCTATTGTGTCCTACATCACTAACTTTTCCTTCTCCACCTTCTTCACTGGGACTTTCTCCTTACCAGGTTATTGTGTATGGGACTCTGTTCTGAGCCCTCTTGTTGACTTACATTCTCTTCTCAGGGGTCCCAGCCAGGCCCATGGTTTTAAATCCCATCTATATGCTGATGACTCCCAAATTTATAGCTCCAGCCTAGTTATCTCCCCGATCTTCTAGAATCCTTTAACTGCCCAGGTGACATCTTCTCTTGACCGTCAATCATCATTTCTTTCATAACCTGTCAAAACAAAATTACTGATTCTCTGCTTTCACTCCACAAACTCATCCCCACACAATCTTTCCCTGTATCTAGAAATGACATCAGTCATCTAGCTGCTCAAACTAAAATCCTGGAGGTCATCCTTGACTCCTCTATTTTTGTCTTTACATCTCCTGTCCACTGCATCTTAAGCCCTGTGAAATCTGAATCCTAAATAAAGCCTCAATGCAACCACTTAACATTTCACTGCTATAACCCTGCCTTACATTTTCTCTCTCTCTCTCTCTTTCTCTCTCTCTCTGACCCATGTAAGGTGATCTCCCAGCTTCCACATTTGTGAGCACACAGTGCATTTTCCACATACCAGAGTATTCTATCGCTCCCCAGGTTAAAACAATCTGAGGGCTTTCCGTTGCAACCAGTATTCAAGCCAAATTTCTACCCAGAGCCTTCAAAGGCTATGGCATGAGTCATCCTCCTCTACTTTCTGCCCATGAGATCTAGATCCCGGCCACACCAGCCTTCTTTCTGTCCCTCAAACTCAACAAGCTTGTTAGTGTGTCAGGGCTCATTCTTCTGCTTAGGACACCTGTACAACCTCCCACTACCATTCACAAGGTCTCCCCACCATTTAATCTTTGACTCAGATTTTCATCACACATAACCTGTCCCACTGCCCTAGCTCATCCTCTCCAGAGCACCCCAAATACCAAAATAATCATTTGCTTCTTCTTTATGTGTTTACTATCTGTCTTTACCCTCGAGTGTAAGCTCCTTGAGAACAGGCCTGTCCTCTTGCTTAACACGATATTCCCAGGACAAAGAACAATGCCTGGCTCACAGTGGGTACTTTATAGAAATGCTTTTTCCAAATGACTGACTGAATTAACCTGAATTTGACCATAACAACAAAACCACATACAATTACTCTAAAAAATCCTTGAAAGAATGCAATGTTAAAAAAAATAAAAATAAAAAACCAACCAACTAGCCACCCATCCTTAGAGTACTACAATGCACCAGTTTATCTTAGTTAATCAATTACCTAGCAGTTTAATGGAGTAATCAATGTGCATTTCCTGACTTGCTCCTTCAAGTTGCCGGTCACTGTGCCTAGCAGAAATAATGTTAAAATGATAAATGAAGTAATTGACTTCTAGTGTACCATATAAGTGAATAATTTTAAAAAGAGTTGTCTTAGGCCATGAAACAGTATTAATGGCCACTGCTTAAGTACTTATTTATTGTGGGATTTCAGGTTAGGTTTTCTTAAAGTAAGTGAAAGATGCGTAACAAGAAAACAAGAGAAATGCAGACACAAACACACACACACACACAAACACTTTTATTTTTTATTATAAAGTGATATTAATAAATCCTATATTCCAGGCAGTAGTGTTAAATACTTCACATGCATTAAACGAACTGAATTCTCAAACATTATTATGAGGCACGGACCATTATTATTACACTTGAGACAACTTAGGTTAGAAAGATTAAGTATAATCATGGTCAAGGTTACACACGTAAATGGTGAAGACACCATTGTGGTTTGATTCCAAAGCCCATATTCCTATCCTTGTGTCCTAGATTATAGTAGAAAATAAACTCATTTATCCTCTTATTCTTTATCAAGTGTGAATCACTCACAAACTTACTAGGAAACTAATGGAATTACTTTGTACAGAATAGTACACTCCTACTCTTTCAAATAAGTCTAGGTTTGCTAGGGGCCCCAATGATACCTGAGCGAGTACGACACTGCCAGCAGGCACTGTGAGAAGGGCCCGGCCGGCAGGTAGGCTGGTAGCACACACAGTGGGACCCCATCCAATCTAAACACAGAGATTTATCTATCTTGAATACTGCCCTTTGGCCATTACCCTTTAGATGGTCCAAAGCAATCCTTGCTTCTCCACACCTAAGACATCTGGCTCCCAGTAAACTATTAACGATAGAATGCAATGCAATAAACCTTATTTGGAAGATCTTAAAAGAACAAAGCCTTCACTAATGACATTTTAATGAGGAAATGCATAGGCTAATTACTGTAATCTTCCGCTGGTCTATAAAAAGCCTACACCCAAGTGATGTAAGTATCTGCTGACTCAGACGGTACTGAAAAGATTTCGTTTTGTATTTTAAGTCATGGAGGCAAACAAAGGGAAAAATAGGAGGAAAAAATCCCCAGCTACAGAACATCATCTTAGCAGAAGAGGATTAACAGGGAGCACTCAGACTCAGAGCAAGATAAATGTTTTTTCGATGGGCATTTACTCAAGTCCCAAACCGACTATTTAGTAGTGCGTAAATCTGGCACAATCACTTGGCTAATGAAACAGACTGAGCAACATCCACACAACACGATGGTACTTCATTTTGAGGTAAGGAACAGTTTAGGCCTGGAAAAGAGACAAGCCTGCCAGCATCCTGCATTTCTTTCTTTTATATATATATATACATATATATGTATATGTATACACACATATACACACACACATATATACACATATATATGTAGATATATATATACACGCACACATATATATGTGTGTATATATAAGTGTGTGTGTGTGTATATATATACATATAATTTATTGTCAAATTGGTTTCCGTACAACACCCAGTGCTCATCCCAACAAGTGCCCTCCTCAATGCCCATCACCCACTTTCCCCTCTCCCCCAGCCTCCATCCACCCTCAGTCCGTTCTCAGTATCCAAGAGTCTCTTCTAGTTTGCCTCCCTCCCTCTCTGTAACTTTAACTTTTATTTCCCTTCCCTTCCCCCATGGTCTTCTGTTAAGTTTCTGTATTTCTATCATATATGTAAATTCACATTCATGGTGCCATTTTATTGTAGGTGGCAGGTAGGACACTGGCTAATAAGCATTAGTGGAAGCTAGAAATATCCCAGGTTACTTACTCAGGAAGCTGAGAAATCATCGTGGGAAGCGGTCAGCGACCTTATGCTTTTAAACAAGTTTTTTCTTATTAGGCTTTCATTCATATCCTTTCTCTTAATTCCCAGTTGTCTATCTTATGGAAAAAAACAGAGACAACAATGAAATAACAATACAGTGGTAAGGAAAAAAGAGAGACAGATATGTATCTCCATGTCTCAAATATCTCTCACTTCCATGCCTGCCCTGACCCTTTTCTGGTTTGACTTGTCACCATACATACTAGGAAAGTCTCCATCTCCAAGATGCAAAATGTTTTAGGAAATCATATCAGAATGTGGTCATGAAAAACCAGACTAAACATGAGCTAATGTACATAATGGGTGGAAAATAACATGGACAGAGGAGTTAGGAGAATAGCTCTAATGCCAATTAATTAGCCATATGTCCTACAGCAAGTCACTTAACCTCACAGATCCCAGTTTTCTCCTCTGCAAATTAGGAGCTCGGAACAGATGGCTCTTAGAGTATATTGTTCTGAATCCAGTATTTTAAAATTCTATGACTCTAGCACACACCCAGTTCAAGATTGACTGGTCTTATTCTTTAAGACCCACCTCTTCCAAGAAGGCTTCCCTGATACAGGAATTAATATTTCCCTCCTTTCCCCCTTATTTTATTGTGTCTATACCCCTCTGGAGCAGTCAAGAGTACTGGTCAAAGGCCAGAGTTCAAATCCTAACCACTTATTAACTGTGTGACCTTAGGTAAATGAATTAACCTATCTGACCCTCAGTTTCCTAAAATAAACAAATGGAGATAATAATAGTACCTATGCTTCAAGGGATTACTAAGAGAACTAAATGAGATAACGTATGCAGAACTTATCACATAAGTTCTGAGTGAACGCAAGGGGCAGTGGTTGTAGCTGCTGTTTGTGTTTGAATTCACTCAGCCCCAGATATGATACTGTACTCCCCTGTGTCTATCACACCTCTTACTTACCTTCTATGATTTACAAAGCTTCAAAGGTTACTTTGATGATCTACCAACTCAAAATCTTAGGAGCTAGGCAAACATGGGTCAAAAGGATTTTGGTTCAAGGGTATTCACTTTTGTGTATGCCTTTCTCGCTCACCAAAGCATGCGCCCCAACAGGAATGAATGGTAACTTACCTGTCTCCTTCCCTCCCACTTGGCACCCAAATGATGTCTCAACAAATTTACCGAATGTGAATGCGGAGGGTACACACAGAAATTACCTGGTTTTACCACGAGATGATAGCTGGAGACATCTAAACACTGAAAAGCTAGATTTTGCTGCTTCCGTAATATTCTGATTCATTCTGTCAATGTTCAACAAACATTTGTTGAGTCTCTACTATGTGTGAGCCCCACGCTAGACCAGGGCATTCTAGGGCATAGCCCACTGACACTATACCTCACTCACAGAGCTTACAGACTAGCGGTGACAACACACACTATGTCATTACAAAGACAATTGATCATAAACATGGTTCGTGTTACAAAGGAAATCTGGGGCTTGATGTGATAAAAGAAAAAAGAAAAAAAGCACAAGACAACGCTGATACTTATCAGGTTAACCTAAAACAGTTAATTCTGTGGTGAAACCTGGTCCTAGGCACAGATACAAACGAAAATAATCTGCTTTATTTGCTATGAAAAATTTGAAGTATTAGTCTTGATTTCTGTAAGTCTGGAATATCTAAAATAATAACTGAACCCACAGGAGGCAGAATATGGAAACACAATTACTATAATATACATGTGGATGTTTCGTTCCCTGAGACCATGAGAATAATATTTAATCTCTAGAATAGGAAAATCTCATACATCAGTTCAACATTTATTGGTTACCAGGTGCTTATGATAGGCCCTGGGGATAAACTGATAAATAGAAGACTCCTGCCTCTCAAGAGCAGGCACTGCAGTGGGGGGAAACAATTAACCGACAGGAATCCTAATAGGACTAAAACCTGTAAATTGAGTTTTCCTTAACTACCTACAAATCTATTCTACTGCATAGTACCTTTATCCAGCCACACAGCACCCTCTCACTTCTGAGGAAGCACATGCACACATACACATACAGACGCTCCCTCTGTCTCTGTCTCTGTGTCTCTCTTGGCCAACGGCGAATAATGGAAAAATGAATTATTATCATGCCAAAAACTAGCTTTGTTACCTGATCCACTTTTTTCATGGAATTTTAAAGACAATGAGCTCCTGCAGGGAATAGACCATGTCTCTCTATACCTGCAGCTCCACTAAAAACATCTAGGCAAGCAAACTGGCGTTAACAATGTGGGAATACAGAAGTGAGGCCTCCAGGGTAAGACATTGAGCATAAATTTCCCCTAAAGACATCCAAAAATATGTAAATACACACAGACACACACACGCACACAGACACACACACACACACACACACACATATATATATATATATATATATATATATATATATATATATACATTTATAATTCTGAAGATATGAACCAAGGATAAAACATTTCTGAGCGTACAAATTGTAATATATTTTTCTTTGGGGTCTGGAGTGCCACCATCCAGCATCCATTAGGATACGACGTTAAAAAAAAAATCAAAACTTAAAAGAGGAAAAATAATTGGCGTTATTTGAAAACATTCTGTATATGCGTGGACATACATGTACATGTATCAAACAGCCAGCATTATACGGGGACCAGGAAGTAGAAAGAATGTGTGCGTGTGTGTGCGTAAGCGCGTGTGTGTGCGTGGGAGCATGGAGTAGAAAGAATTTCAGCAATTATTTTGTCCAGTTCCCTCATTTTTTCTGAGAAAACTGGTGCTACAAGAGGTTTATTTGTTGCTCAAGAGCTAACAGCAAACAGGTAGCAGAATAGAAATAAGCAGAGCTTTTTTCACATATAATCAATGTGTATAAGGGACCGTGCATATGCGTACACACACACACAAAGCACCTGGTGCATGGAAGAGTATTTAATGAACAGCAGTAATGTGATACATTCAATTTATTCTTGATATCAGCCATCACTATCACTGTGCATGCTGAATGCAAAGAAGACAGCTTCTTAAACCTTTTTCCTAAGAGTACAATAATGATTATCTGAGCTTTGGACTTGTTGTCACTGTACCATTTCTGACCTTAAAAGATACACAGGCAGGTGCACATTCCCGGGACCTGAACTACTGAGCCTGCTCTCAGTGAAGGCCCACAAAAAGTTTGCCTATCTGTGTGAGTCTTGATGGGAAAAGGCAGTCTGCTTCTATTTGCTGATTTCAACTTATTCCTTTAAAATGAAAATAAATACATGAGCATGATGTTTTATTTAAGAACCTAATTCCAGACACATCAATGCATTAATACATGTCCCTATAGATGCTGCCATTACTGATCAAATCTGAATTATTTTCACTCTGCTGCTGCAACCAGATATCCAGATGCCTAGAGAATAACGCAGCACGAGGGGGTTTCGAGGTGACATGCTCTGAATCCTTCCTGTGCCACGTGAAATTTAATTATGTCCATTGTTTTTATTACTCAAAATACACTGACAGTCCATCTACTCAGCAAGAAATTCCCCCCTAGTTTATTCAGTATGGCTTTTATGCTAAGAGAAAGAAGGCATGGGTGGGGGGTACAGCTCCCTTCTCCCCCCACAAGGAGCCAGGAGGCCGCTGAAGCCCAGTTGATTTCCCCAGCCCAATTATTTCATTGTGCTCTCTCCTCCTCAACAGCACTCTTTACCTAGGGACACAGTCTGCCTAAACACCACACACTTAATGGAGTCCCCGAAGCTGTCTCAATTTCATCGCTTCTAACTAATAGGCTGTGATACTTTCTCCCCAAACAGATCAAGCTCTTCTCTCACTGCACATCCTCCTCCTACAGAAAAGAAAAGGGTGGGGGACCACTCCGATGAAAGAGAGCACTCATTCCCGCTGCTGCACCTTCATTCTTGCCTAATACCGCCTTCCTTCAGGGCACAACAACCTCCCTTAATCCAATCTCGAAGCTTCTTTTTCCAGATAATGACAATAATAGGTGTTTCCTTATTACTGTTAGTAGTAAAACTGAACAGCAGGAATCTACACACTTCGCAGTAGTTAATAGGCAGACAAGCCAAGTTTTGCTTTCCTTGAAAGACCTCTAAAATTGATTGCCCAGAGAATATTTTAGGAATGAGAGAGAAAATAAGGAGGGAAGAAGAAAATGCAGCTTTCCTGAAACTCATAAAGTTTTGGGGATGTATTTCCAAAGAAAATGTCAAAATTCTCCCATTTTCTACCACCATTCACAAGTACGTTTCATGTTAGTATTAAAAGGGTCATTCCTATTCTGACTTGTACTGATGTCTTGAAAAGGAGTCTGATTTCCAGAGGTAGGCATCACTGTATCAAAGGCCTCACTTTGTCTCCCCGAGGAGAGATAGCATTTATGTTTTTCTTAATCCCTAGCACCTATGTTACTGTGTCTTACTAAAATGTCCCCATTCAATAACGTAAGCATTTGGGGGAAGGACTTTTGAAAGAGTCTACTTAACTTCTTTCAAGATTAATTTCGTTGAAAAGGCTACACTTACTTTAAGACAGCATTCCTGCCATCTTCCAGGGTCACACAGGTGAAGATTTCAGGAAAAACTACCCAGAAACCTAGTTCCAAAGGCAGGCTGAAGAATTACTATAGCTATTTCCTGAAATGTGACACTTCCCTGTCCCCCAGGGAAAATTTCTGTGAGGCCAGAGATAAGGCCTCTTTTGTCATGTGGGTGAGAACAGAAATGGTTAATTCAAATATCTCTTATACCTTGCTAGAACTCAGCAGCAAAACTTCTTAAACTAAGACACAGCAGTAACATTTAATTGCATTTGACGTTTAGCTTCGGGTTCCATAAGCCATCCTAAATTACCTTTTGGGTCAAAACAGAGCTAGATTTTCCCACTGAAGACAGTTACTATTATCTTCAAAGTTAATATCCTTGACTGGCTTGGGGTGGAAAAGATAGCAAACATGTAGTAACAGACTCTAGAAAGCATCACTGCAGTCCCTCAAGTAAAAATACAGTCCCCTCCCGCATTGTGGCCCCTGCCCCAAAGGTATCTGACCATCCTAACTGTGTTCAGTATTTCCCTGACAAGCACGTGGGTCATGGTTAGTCCAAAGGGTACCTAAAGTGGACTGGAGACAAACCAATGGGGGTGGTCTCCTGGCCAAGCTGTGTATTCTGTTTACATTCACCAGGTTGCAAACTTATCCTGACACTTTCCAGGTTCAATAGATGTTGTCATCATTTTATAAAGCATAAGGACAGATTTGGGTAAATCAGGGACCAAAGAGAAAAAAGTGCTTTGAATATTAAACACAGATAAGAGGAAGCCTAGAACTAACTGAATTCATTATGCTCAACCATATTCTTCACAGAGAAGAAAGAAATCATAAGAATACATAGGAAAATAATGAAAGATTATTAAAGTGAATTCTAGGTTGGATCTGAGATTTAAATAACCCTGACAGTAGGTGATATGAATCAGTGCACTTTCTTCCCCAGAGGCAAACCCATCGGAAACAGTCAGTGGCTAACACGAGCCTGCTTTATCATGTTAGAAAATTATGTGGGGTGAGTTTAACCTGAATAGTGCCCTCTACAGGGATTAACTTTTTTTTTTTTTTTGAATCTTCTTCCCTGTGGTTGGCATTTTCGTCTTGTTGCAAAAGTCAATGATCTTTCTAACAGGTTCTTCATTCAGGTTCTGAAATCAGATGGCTGGCCCTTAAATCTCAGTTGTGTTGCTTATGAGCTATATGACCTTGGGCAAGCTATTTACCTCTCTAAACCTCAAACTTGATACCATAAAATGAGGACATAATTTAGAAGGCAGTAGTGTGGTTTAAAAACAATGCTGCACATATGGGGAGCCTGAGTGACTCGGTTGAGGGTCTGACTTCGGCTCAGGTCATGATGTCACGGCTTGTGGGTTTGAGCCCCGTGTCGGGCTCTGTGCTGACAGCTCGGAGCCTGGAGCGTGCTTCGGATTCTGTGCCTCCCTCTCTCTGGGCTCCTCTCCTGCTTGTGCTCTCTCTCTCTCAAAAATAAATAAACATTAAGAAAAAGAAAAGAAATATTAAAAACAATGCTGCAAACCAAGTATTAGCACTGTGCCTGGCAGTGAGTAAGGACTCAGTAGGTGTTAGTTTTAGTCTCTATGTTTGTTCAAGATCTACATCTGTCTGCATTTTCACTTCACGGACTTATAATTATTGCTCATTAGTGACTTCAAAAGCAGTTATTTTCCCTCATGGTATCTGGTAAGATGTGAACACATTTTCTAGATCGTGTCAAGAAACCAAGAAAGGCTTAGGGTTCTGTAGGTCTTTGTCAAGGCAGGCTGCCTTCAGACTTTAAAGACGACAGATTTGGCATTACAACGGCAGGTCTGGATGTAGTGAGGCTTGGTCCACGTGGAAGACCAAGGTAGTGGGATGCCATTCCTAACTACAATATGGACTAACAGAATCCCATGCGGTTGATGGCACGCTCCTCCTCTGGCCTTCTTCCTCTCCTCTCCGAGCACCGCTAATATCCACCTGATGTTAGCTCTGCTAGGGCTCAAGCTACGCTTGCTTTGTGCCTGTAGGCCAGAACTCTCACGCTCACACAGAAGTAAGACGGTGACGAATGCGAGAAGCCTCCCTTTAACACCCCGATTCCCCCTCCGTGTCATTCTGCTCCTTCAATTAGAATTCCATCTGCCCACATTCCATGTGGAGCATCAGCAGTCTCTGGAGGTAGCGCCTTCAGAGTTTCTTTATGCCTTCGGCTTTCAGCTTGCTACAGTGTAACATGTTCAGACCAATAGGATTCTCCCTTCTCTACACTGACAAGTGAAAAGCAAGAGTTTAAACATGCTAAAGGTAATCAGCACTAAGGCCTCGGACAGTTTCAAGTTCATCCTAGCAGGCGTGACAAAGTGGCAGCTTTTATCCTACTCTCTCATTTAGTTCCTTGGCTGCCTCTCAGCTTCTCACTTTCTACATCTGTGTTGAGTTAGTAGAGCTCTCCAATTAGCAAACTTCTATTAAATACAGACTTTGTTTGCTCAAGATATATCAGAAGTGACTTGAAAGGGATAGCATAAACCTTTCATTTCATTTGGCAAATTTACAGCGATGAACTCAAAATCAATATTCTATTTGTCAGAATCTTAGAAGGCCAGTGCTGAATTTATGCATTCCCTAAGAAATTTTTATAAGAGGGATCTTTTTCCCCTTTGATGGCAAACGTCTAATCAATAAAAGAGATGCTCTTCCTCACAGAAAGAAAGGAAGAACACAGGATTTTTTTTTTTTTTTAGCACCTGTTATAAACTCTGATAGGACACTGTCACCATGATTTCATTTTCATCTTCCCAAGATTACTCTGAGGAAGGGATTACCAGGCTGATTTTTATAGTGAGCATACAATTAAAGTTAAATGATTTGCCCAAAACCACACAGTTAAAGCAAGTGTTTTAAAATCTAGGTGTATAGGGGCACCTGGGTGGCGCAGTCAGTTAAGCGTCCGACTTCAGCCAGGTCACGATCTCGCGGTCTGGGAGTTCGAGCCCCACATCAGGCTCTGGGCTGATGGCTCAGAGCCTGGAGCCTGTTTCCGATTCTGTGTCTCCCTCTCTCTCTGCCCCTCCCCCGTTCATGCTCTGTCTCTCTCTGTCCCAAAAATAAATAAGCGTTGAAAAAAAAAATTTAAATCTAGGTGTGTAAGGGGCATCTGGGCAGCTCAGGGATCTCAGGGTCATTGGCCGGTGCCCCATGCTGGGTGTACAGATACTGAAAAATAAACAAACAAACTGAAAAAAATACATAATCTAGGTGTATAAACCCAATTACCACTTCCTTAGCCTGTTTTTATATGAAAAAAATTGCCTACTCACTATTAAATTAGCACAATTAAAACAGTTACAAATGATCTTATCTTTACATGGGAGCCAAGAACATACGCAACATAAAAATCTGAATAAATCTGTTAATTATCTTATGACTGAACTATGAATCAAGAAAACAATGACAAAACAAGCCACGCTGAACTATACAGTGCATATTCCTGCAATTCAGGACTACGAAATAAAATATAAGCAAAAACTTGGGCTTGTGTTACCAGCTTTCACATCACGAGGAAAGCGGTGGATCACATTATGGAAGCATCATATACAATGTGACATATCACTGCACTACCAGAAAGCACAATATCTGATCTCCAATTCAATAAGGCTTCAATAATATATTGTACTTAAACCTAATGCTTGAGGAATATGCTATGTTGATGCTTCTGGAAAGAACAGACCATCTAATCTCAAGGGTATATATTACTTTACGGACACATTTTACAGCACTTCAACAGAAAATACGATATACTGAACAAAGTGTGAAATGGTTAACTACACTGGAATGAAAAGGCAATGGTCGAAATGCTCAAGCTCTTCATTCTGAGCTAAATTATAAGTAACAAAATTACATAAGAGTGTGCATCCTGTTAATCCTAGAGTAAACACCCATTCTTTGAGAAGTCTTGAAAAGGCAATATTGGGTTAAAGAGAATTCAAGCAACATCAGTGAAAAGAAAAGTAACCCAGTTGGCAACCCAAGGCTCCACCAGACGCCCATTTCCACGGTAATCACCTCCGATGAGTTTTAGGGACCTATCACTCCATGACAATATGCTGTCTAATGAGAGCTAATCTTGTAACTGGAAAAGGGTAACCAGAACTCAGCTCAGCCTAGCCTGTGAGATCAACACCCCCACTGTCAGAATTTGGTTCAGTAAAAAAATGTAGCAGTGAGGAAATTTGTGAAATGATTGCTGAGTAAGCAGTAGACAATTATGGAATTTAAAAGAGCTGCTAGGAGATGAGATGAGCCAATTGGCAGGGAAAAGATGGTTTTAATACTAATGATCATCTTTAAAAGAAAATAAGAGTACCCCCTTTACTCCTTAATGTACAGTATTTTTCATTCCATTCAAATGTCCACCTTGCCAGAAGAAAACCTACAAGGCATTACCTAGCAAAGGTTTTAACTTGATTAAATACCAATCAACACTTATTACCATATCTTTGGCTAAAGCCTCAGGTCTGGTAGAAAGTGCAAAGGGAAATGATAGCAGGAAAAGAGTGCCAAGCTGGAAAAGCAATATTCCTTCTCATGGTGATCTTTATTAGGTGCATAACAAACATTTTGCTCGGTAGTCTCCTGTGCTCAGAAGTGATCTAGATATCACAATGTAAACATTCTGAAGGATATTAAGCATCATGAGCAATTCAGCTACATCCTTAACAACGGTCCATCTCAAACCACATTTGGCACTGGATTGGGACCAGCTAACTCCTTCATGCTGACACAGGCTTCTCTACGGTAAGTTGCTTCACCAGAGAAGTAACAAGTGGACAGCAGTACACTCGCTATGGCTGGGGGATCAGCACCTTCCAAAAGTTAAAGCTGATAGCTCAGGTGATCTACCTGTCAGAATTCCTCTCTGTCTCTCAACACCAAGAAATGAATAAAAGGAGCTCTGATGGTGTTCAAGAGAAAGGCGGAGTACCTGTTTAGTGCCAGGAACCCTGAGCACATCGTCTCATTTGGTATCTCAACAGCTGCGTTTGTACCCATCTTTCAGGTATAGAAACGGACATCTGAGCAGGCAAAACAACCTTTCACAAAGATATATCGATTATCCCCCAAATGGTATCATGGGCATTAATCTGGCTTCAAAGCTTATGTACACAAGAATCTGTCCTTCTTCAGGAAATTGGCAAAGTATTTCCTGGCTAAAATTCAGTGCCCACTAGGGAATTGAGCTTATACACAGCAAAACAAACAAAAAAGCAAACAAAACTATAATCCCAGCTTTCCTCTTCTGGGATTTCCTGTCCTCTTTCTCAAATTCCATATTCACCAAGAATTGGCCAAAGGATGTCCCTCTCTGGTTTTCGGTTCACATCGTTTTGCTTCATTATCATCTAATTAGAATTGGGAGGGTCATTTATAGGCACACTCTCCTGAGAAATGAGGTGTGGGGCTCTGCAGGCAGCTTGCCTTCTGCAGCAGTGACGTCATCTTTGCAACGCACAGCTCACAGTCCTCCTCACATCACTTACTCTGGGTAATCACTGGTGTTGAATAACCCTGGCAGTTCTTGCTACAACTCTTACATTTTTTTGGAAATCTCTGGCTTACTTAAAATTTCCTATAGGTGCCTTTCCTTCCCTACAGATAAAGAGAAATACAGCCCTAGACTTTTAGACACCTAGTTTATAAAGGAAAGAGAACACCCATTTATGTCCACAGTCTAGGAAATGCTGGCATTCCCTAGCAACAGAATGCACAACTCAGAGAACATGGAGAGTCGGCCTCCCACCAAGCTCTTGAGAAAGTTCTACAGAAGATATACTGCTCAGCCTTTATCATTCTTTACACTCACAGTACAGTCACCAAACACTACAGTTCTTTTCTTCAAGCCCACACCTGAGGGGCGGCTGATTTCAGACAGACTCACAGGTTATGCAACTAATTTCCACTCTCCTGATGGAGATGATCCCCAGCATTGTTCTCCCCATCTCAGAGCCCTATCCACCTCAGCAGGCTCCGGGTGCCTCCCAGAGCACTGGTCTTCCTCTCCCTCCTCAAAGACCTTCTCTAACATACTTGGCCTTTCAAGCCTGGCTCCTATTAAGCAGCAGTTATGGATTCATAAAATCCTCCTCTCAATAAAACAAAGGTGTGAGTGTTTCACTCCTCTCCATTTAGAAGCACTTAGCAAGTGCCTGGCACGTAATAGCACTCAATAATTGTCAGTGCATCACCATTGCTAATGAGTGTGATGAGATAAGGAAGTAAATGCAACATTTATCACCTGTTAACTAATTTGGGGGTTTTTAATATGACGTGTTTTTCAAAAACCTGGATTTTATCAAGTGAATCATTTTAAGTGCAAGGCTTTAGACCCCTTCCCTTTACTAGATAAACACGAAAGTCATTCTGGCAGTTGTAATGATGAGCCAATGGCACTGATCTCCATTAATATTACAAAGGTATCTCCGAGTTACCTGGCACAAGGACTAGCAAGAGCCTTTTGTTTTTAATGTGATTTCAAAACAAGGCCGGTTGAGCACGTCTGACGATCTATATTCTTCTTCCTCTCATTACTGTACATTCGGATTCTCAGATGTCTGATATCAACAGAAGACTGCTTTGAAATTTATGCAGTCTAAGAATCCATTAACTTTAATAAGCGCAGATGATTTTAATGTCAGAATTAGTAGTAGCTGTGACAGATCTTCCCTCATGGAAAATCAAGGCTGGAATGACTGCTTTACCATAGTCTCATTTTTCATGAGATAGCCTCTTAATCAAAGAGAAAAGACTTGGCCAAATGAAAATTTAAGCATAATCCAGTCTATATGCACCCGAAAGACAAGTCTTAAGAGAAAGAGACTCATGTAAACATCTCAATCAGAAGCCAAAATAAATGATTCTTAATAGGTAATTATCTTAATTTCTTTCCATATGCCTGCATGATCTGATACATATATCTATATATGTCTTAAATCAAGTATAAAGTGATCAATGGTTCCTTAATGTTATCCTAAACACCACTATAGATAATATAAACACTGTTCTTTTTCTCTTATTTTAGAGAGAGCGCGCGAGCTTGGGAGAGGAGAAGAGGGAGAGATTTTTTTAAATGATTTTTTAAAAAGATTTTTAAAAAATTTAAAAATTTTTTTTATTTATTTGAGAGAGAAAGAGAAAGAGAGAGAGAGAGAGAGAGAGAGAGAGACAGAGAGAGAGAATCCCAAGTAGGCTCCACACTGTCAGCACAGAGCCCAATGCAGGGCTCAAACTCATGAACCACAAGATCATGGTCTGAGCTGAAGTCAGACACTTAACCGAATGAGCCACCCAGGTGCCCGAGAGAGAGAGAGAGAGAGAGAGAGAGAGAGAGAGAGAATCTTAAGCAGGCTGCACGATCAGCACAGGGCTGATGCGGGGCTCAATCCCATGATCTTGGGATCATGACCTGAGCTGAAATCAAGAGTCAGATGCTAAACCAATTGAGCCACCCAGGCTCCTGACATGGGACTCAATCCCACAAACCTGGGATTCAGGACCTGAGCCAAAATCAAGAGTTGGATACTCAACCAACTGAGCCACCCAGGCACCCCTAGAAATCCTCATTTTCTAAAACAATGTTTACCCATGGCTTTTATGTAAAATTATAATACTTCATAAAATACTTTTTTCCCTCAATAAACTCTCCCACTGCCCCACTCTCAATACTGTTTCCACCAGCTAGCAGGGGACAAGCACCCCTACGCTGCTAGCGATGACCCATTCCAAGGATAATGTGAAACTCATCCCACATATGAATCAACTCTTGTGGTTCTTTGATTCCACATATGGAAAGACTTGAAGGTCCAAACTACATAGGTTTGAGTATAAATTACAAATGCTTCTGAAAAGCTCGTCCTAATATGATCTCCAAAAGTAGAATGAAAAGAAATGTCTTCACGACTGATTTTTCAACCCTAAATGGCCACACTTGAGCCCCTCTTTCTGGATAAGCCACAATTCAATAATCCACTCAATCTTTAGATAGTGTGATGTATGTCCTTCTGCCATCACAAATAGTAAGAGAAGTGGCCTTGCACACCAGAAAAGACCTCAAAGGGTCTTGATTTTATTATGAATTACTGACTGTTAGAAAAAGTGGTTTAATGTTGTCTGGGCCCAAACCCAAACTTTTGAGTTTTACAGCTTGAATTATTTGCTGTCCCTGATGGATAAGAAAGTATCAAGGGTATTGAAATGAATACCCACACAATACTTAGTATCAATTCATGAAGGGTTTACTATGTGCCACCCTGTGCTAAACAAGGAGGATCCAGCAATAAATACAGTATGACTTCAGGAAGTTCAAAATCCATGGGAGGTGACAGAGATGTATAAATAACTAATACAAGGTATCAGACAGTCAAGTATTTCACAAGCATCTAATAGTCACATTTGGTGGCAGACACACGGATCTCACTTTCGTGTATGAATTATAATTAAGAAGAACAGATCTGGAGTAAATATAGATTATGTCAAAATATAGGCCTGAAACAAAGGAAGTACCCCCCAAAATCTGTACACGCCTCCAGCTCAGCCTCAAAAAAGCAATTCAATATTGTAAGGAAAGGACTTTCCCAGGGCGCAGGCCCCTCAGACGCACACTTCTAACTTTTGGAAGACAAAGACACCAGGGCGTGTCTTGTCTCTGGCCACTACATCAATATGAGGGCATTTTTTCCTTCTTTGGTACCAGCTTTTGGATAACAAATTAGAGGGTAAAAAAAAGCCTCAAACCTTAGAACAGGCAAAACTTTGTCTAGTCAAGAAAAAGAGAGCGATACAGAAAAGCTTTCGCTTCATTTACCCGTTCGACATTCAAAAGCATGCATACTGACCATATGTGAACAAGGCCAGGCCATGTCCTAAAATCTGGGAATGTAAAAATGCGACCAACTAGATTACAGACTCCTGGGAGAGACACACAATGCACAAAGGCTTAGCAGCCAGAGGGAAAAGGATGTGATGCCTCAGTTCCAGAAGGAATGGAAGGTCAGAACAAGAAATTCCTTCCCTAGCTCTGCACAGGCTTTTCCTCCAGCCATGACACCTGCCTTCTCTGGGGCAAGTTTGGGAATTACTTTTATATTCTGTGGCTATTCTTGTTTAAAAAGAGAAGTGTATAACCAGCTGGATTTCTTCTTGAGGTCAGGCATGATAATCATACTTATTTGAATAGGCTCTCCAACAATAACAACAAAAGGGTTCGTTTTTTTTTTTAAAATCAAAGAAAAGCTGTTGACGGAAGAATTGATAAATCACCAGCAGACTGAAGTAACAGGAGAAAATGATATGCTTCTTAAAGAAAATCTGACTCTTCTGAACTTCCCTCTACCACTCACCCTCACTGGCCAAACTGGAACAGATACTTCTCCATCAAAACATCTACTGAGTTCTTTGTCCTATTAAACTTCCTTCTTTAAATTTCAGTTCATTCAGCTGTTACAAATGGTACAGCTAGATTATAGGTGTGTTTGTGAAGCTTTCTTTGGCCCAAAGCCATTTTACCTGGGGAACCACTAGAAGAAAACTCCCCATACTCCAAGGTTAGTTAGTGAGAATACTTCATGCAAACTTGTGGGGGCGGGGGGAGGGGTGCGTTTCTCAAGCTGTGCAAGGCAGCAGGTGTAGAGCAGCAGATACTGGCTCCACAATACTGTTCTGTGGGATTCTGCCTGCCACACCAAGCCCTAAGGAATGCTTGACTGTAAGTAAACGCAAAAGACGGTGACCACAAAGTCAACTGAGAAAATGATTTACTGAACCGAATACTTTTACAATATTGCTCCTATAATAGTAAGTTAAATACAATGTCAGTTAAATGGCACTTGATGCAAAAACACTGCTCATACTTTGACTATTTAACATTAATGCCACCGCTGTTTCCTGCTGAGGAAATTAAGGCACAGAAGCAGGGAAATTACAAGAATAAAATCTAATACTCCAAACCAGGTATCTGGGTTCCAAGAGAACAAAACTTCTGTTGAAACGCACAAAACTGGTTTATGTATGGCATATGTACACTTTTTTTTAAAAATAAAGTTTTAGAAGAAGGAATTTTTTGGGCCACATTAGTTTTGATAAATTATCTCTCCATATAATTCATCTTAAACCTCTAAATATTATCATATCTGATCACACTCTTTACCACAATGTTCTGATTCTAACTCCATGAGAACTATCAAATGATGCAGCGGCCAGCCACAGCTTGCTGGTTCTTACCTGAAGCAGATGGGAAATATACATGGGGCAAACTCTCACACACAGTCCCAAAGAAAGGGATTAACACAAACTGCCATAAGGGAGACAAAATATCTTTTTAAAAAATTGTTATTTATTTATCTTACAGAGAGGGAGAGAGACAGAATGAGCAGGAGGAGGGCAGAGAGAAAGGGAGAAAGAGAATCAATCCCAAGCAGGCTTCGGGCTGTCAGTGCAGAGCCCAACATGGGGCTCGAACTCACAAACCAAGAGATCATGACCTGGAGCGAAATCAAGAGTCGAATGCTTAACTGAGGAAGCCACCCAGGCACCCCCAAAACATCCTTTCTGTTTATCCATCTAAGTTCTCAGCTGGGGCCCGCGTAACAAAAGATAAATTTATAAGAGAAAAACATACACATGTATTCATTATAATATTTTACTCCCACTGGTCTGAATTTAGAAAGGAAGGGACAAGGAGGAAAGTTCTCCCTTCTTCTCTCAACGGAGCACCACAGCCAGAGAGCCAGGAAACGGACATGGTAAGAATTCCTACCTTCTGCTGGTTTTTTTGTCAACTGTCCCAGACCTCAACAGTAGCCTCTGGGACAAGTGGGGTGTCCCACCCTTTTCACTGTCCCTGTGTGATTGTCAGGAACTATAAGGGAGGAAAAGTATCTTCTCCTCTTTCCTTGCTAAATTCTCAGCTGGGCTCCTATACCGAAAAACCTACAAATCTATTTAATGTATTAGGGGATGTGGGGGCCTTCATAAAAAAGAGAAAGCCCCAAGTGGTTAAACGTGGGTTAATTTTTACACTAGGGTGGATGAAGAGTAGGAAGTCATGGATACACGCGGTAAGACAAGGGTGTGAGCTCAGTGTAGTCAACTGCGGAGATGTAGCAAGGCCTATTTACTCAGGTTCCTCTGGGAGTGCCCCCATTTTGAGGAATAAGGAGGCTCCTTTCCTCCAGTTACAAGAAGAGTGTCTCTCACAGAAGGGTCTGTGACCTGCTTCCAGGGAAGGTCAGAAAGTCCTTCTTGCTCTCAATACACTTCAGCTTGAAATATTCAATATGCCAAGAAGGCATATTTGGGGGAAACACGTCTTGAACCCCATTATTTATCCACAGATCACATTCCAAGATGCCTATAAAATTTCTAAGTCACTAGAAGAACATGAAACCTATTTATACAATGAAATCTGTTTTCCTGAAACCACCAGTGTGCTGCCTATAAATGGAACTATAGCAGATTTGAAAGAATTGAATGTATAGCTTGAGACTAGAAAAAGGATCCTGGCAGATGGGCAGCCATAATCTCAGAGATACAACCATTTGGCCGATCCTGCAAACATGGAGAAAATGGTCACTTTATAAAGCACGCCCCGACACTCTCTGGAAGGCCCAAACTCTCCACCACATCCACAAATAGGATCCTTCTACTGGGCCTTTATAAGGAATCTCCAAAAGTCTTATTAAAATGCAAATCATTTATCTTATAAAGGTTAGTATCCACTAACATCATCACAAAAATAAAGTTACTGCATGTATTAACTGCATTCTTGGTCAATTAGGGCATGTGGCCTATGATGAAGGGAAGGATTAGTCTGGTAAGGAAATGGCCAGGTGGGGTAGGGGTTGTGTAAAGAGAAGTCCTATCATGGTTGTGGCCAGTACGGGAAAGGGGAATGGGGAGAAAATACATAAAGAAAAGAAAGAAAAAGAAAAAGGACAATTTTACCTGCTAAATTGCTTTGCCTACAACAAACCTCTGTTTCTGACCTCCTCCAGGGGGCTATTGAGAGTGAAATGGCCTGGGCCAGAGGCGCCATTTTCAGTTATTAAAGAAGCAAGTAGAGCTTCTGGCTCTGAGCAGCACTTGACCCAAAGGGTGATGGGCAGAAGGAAGAGGGAAGGGAATTAACCAGATCCCCCGTGGTTAGAGTCTGCACACAGCAGGGCTGATAACCACGTCCCTCTCAGCATGGATTCCAAGGAACAGTTCTTTGATTGCAGAAGTTACCGCTGTCCAGGGCTGAGCTGCGGGGAAGGACTAAGGGCCAAAGCCATGAGAGGAGGGGCAGCTGGGAAAAGTCCGGGATAAGAAATGTAATAATTAACACATTTGTCACCTGGTGGTGTAGAGCCATAAAGTAGTGATGATAAAATAGCAACGATGCTGGCATAATTACCCTCTCCCAACCAACTGCCAAAGGTCTGGTGATTAATCAAAGTCTCTCTAGACATTTCTCTAAACAAGCCCAGCCTCCAATCCCAGTGTAAAATCCACAAGCCAGCTTCTGGGAGCAAGAAACAGGCAGTTGACTTTAGGATTTTTTTTCTTCATCTGGAGAAACATGAATAAATCACACATCATCAAGTTTATCATTTTTCTCCTCTGAGAAATATGAAATATTATAGATCATCTCCAGTACATCAGCTTCTTCACACTCCATTAGCATGAAGGAACTATTTTTGATATAATTTATCAAACCACTGGCCTCATTTCTCCCATTTCCTTCAATATGGAGTCGCGGACACAGTGGACTCAAGCTTCCCTTATTCACAACGGCCACGACCTGCCTTCTACCCTGGAAGCAGGAGAGAAGTTGAAGGGCATCACTAGTGACAGGTCACCAACCTGCACCACCACCCAAAAGGCAGAAAGCATTGGCACAGGGCTGCTGGAAGGATGCTTTAGTCAGATCCCCCTGAGGTGACCCTCAGAAGATGGTCTTTTCTCCCCACTTGGAAGTGAAAATGGTCCGCTAAGGATGGCCACCAGGTTAGTAAGCTACAAGAATTTTTGGGGAGCCAGAATTATTTGAAAACTGCAATGAAGAATTAAAACATTTGCTACTCCCTCCTCTCACTGGCAGTGTTAAAGGATTTAACAGCAAGGCTGAGAACCAAAGGATCCATTCAATTCATTTGGTTATTATTATTACTTTAATGAGGTCCTACTACGTGCAAAGCAATCACCATATGGTCCCTGCTCATCGCTAAGCAAAGGTATCCCGAACTCGCTGTAATATAAAGTTAGAAGCAGACAGGGGGTGTTGGGTGTACATGGATATGAAGGTCTTTTCACTAGGATCTTGAAAACTGAGTAGAAGGTCAACATCCTGTATTCAGCTCAAAACAGGAAAGAGCACTAAAGGTACAGAGATGTTGCTGGGAGGCATGGAAGGGAAATGACGCAGGAAGGGAAGGGTGTACGGGCGAGGTATAAACAGTACGAGGACTAAAAAAGTTTAGGCGAGGATGGTTCTTGAACAGCAAGCTGAGGAGTATTAGCTTCATGACTAAGCAACAGACAGCCAATGAGTATCTGAGGCACAACAGTAAAGGTTAAACTGTGTTTAAGAAGTTAACCCTAACAGGGGTACCTGAGTGGCTCAGCCGGTTAAGCGTCTGACTCTGGCTCAGGTCATGACCTCATGGTTCACGAGTTCAAGCCTCACACATCGGGCTCTGTGCTGTCAGCATAGAGCAAAGAAGTTAACGCTAACAGAAGTGTGAAAGATGACCAGGAGAGGTGAGGGGAGCACTAAAGAGACTGGTAGGAAGGCTCCTTCAACAGCCCATGAGTCCTCCCCAGTGCACAGGCTGGGCGACAAGGCCCTTGCTTCAGTGGGCTCTTGTCAACCAGGTCAAGCACTTACAGGGGCTCGATACAATTTGCTGAAATAACAAATGGGCACGTGTGCAAGGAGCTCTGTGGAAGAATGCATGAGAATGCTCACAGTAGCACTGTCGGTAACAGCAAAGACAAGTGAAACAACCTAAATGTTCATAAATAGATAGATAGGTGGGGGCACGGTCCAGAATATCACACAGTAGAAGAGAAAACTGGAACAAATGAATTAATTTCACAAACATAACGTTCAGTTTTTTGAAGTTACAGATGTGCATATATAGTCACCTGCAATTTTTCAAAATATATACACACTGCATAATATTTACTGATTTACAAACATGGAACATGTATAAAGAAACTCATAACACGAACTACAAATACAGGATTATTATCCCTGGGCTCTGAGAGAATAGGATCCGAATCACAGTGAATGAGGGCTTCAGTTGTACTGGAAATGTTTTACTTTTCGAACTGAGTGGTGGGTACGTGAGTGTTCATTACGTTATTTTTCATCCCTTTATTTAAGAAAATAAAGCAAAAAAACCTGACCACAAATAGTCATAGGAATCTCGCGGAGCTGGCCACATTTAAGGGCATGGATGACAAGACGACCCGTGGAGTAGATGGAGAAAAGACAGTGAGGAAGGCAAGCGGTCGGCCCGCTGACGTGCCCCACACCCGGAAAGTGACAGGCACGTGCGGCCGAAGGGTTGCAAAGGCAGGACGCATGCTGCAGCTCATGCACTTGGTCCACACTGGGCAGGAGGGCAGGAGAGGCCAAGGGCTGGTGAGAGAAATGGAGAGGAGGGACCAAGGGACTGGCATAAGGGCAAAGAACAGGGCAGGAAGAGCCAGCAAGAGGACCAGGTGACCGTGACCATATGAAAAACAAATGGAAGCCTGGATGGAACTGCCTTTGGAATGAATACAGAGAATATATTTATCATCAGCCTCCAGGAAAGAGAAAACAAAAAACAACAAAACAAAAATAAGTTCATGTGTACGTGTTTTGTTTGAAGAAAATTCCAAAGCTGGCATCAAGCCTTACTCTCCCACCTCTCCTTTTGAAAGACTGGATTGTGTGCTATCATTCTTCTCCAAATGGTAAAGTATTTTCTTCCACTTTAAGGCTGAACTGGGACAGGACGGCAGGCAGGTAAATCAAAGCAGAACAAGAACACACATCAATCTCTCCTATTTTTCTTCTTGCAGAGATGCCACAGGATAACTTATTTTTAAAAATCTTAAGTTTATTAGACTGGTATTTATTTTGGTTTCCCCAGAGGGTACAATTATGCCTCAGAAGGTACTGTGGCTGAAAGACTTTCACAATAAACAATTTCTGGGCTTCCCACATGTACCAGGAGGAGCAAAGAAAGTCTCCTTTGTGAGGCACTTTGCGGAGAGAAGACTCCTGCTCTTTTCGGTTAGCAACGTCATTTGTTCTGGCATTGCAGCTGCTCTGACCACTACCCACGCTACAGAACTGCAGCCTGTGGGAGCTGCACAGAAGCATCATGTTGAGAATTCCAGCTAGACCTGAAAGAGTCTGAGAGTAGGAGATAAAATACCACCCTGAAATAGTCTCCTTCTTGCACAACCAAAGCACTGATCCCAGCAGTTACAGTGAAGGTTAAACCAAGGCTGGCGGCAAGCTGGGAAGGTTTGCTCTCAGGGTCCTTTAATTCCCTCTGGATCAGCACATTTGTACTCAGCTTAGAGATCAACTTTCAGAAGCAGGAGCCCTTGTCCTGCTAAGTTTCTTCCTTCTGTTCCTCTTCCTGAGGAAATCCCGCTTTGTAAGTTGGGTGTATTGATCCAGTTCATCATTCTTATGCCAGAGACGTGAAAAAAGTGAGCTAGGGATGTTTAGACAATGTCTGTCCTGTTATCATGTGATCAAAATAGCCCATAAGAAGCCAGGAAATAAGAAATGGGTTTGAGAGTCTCTCTAGTTTGCCGAGCTAGCAGGTGATACTGCTGGAGGTGCCCAGGAAAGCTATGATGCGCAGGTATTAAAAATGCATGGGCAGAGAGGCCCAGTGTCACATCTCTGGATAACCACAGCTGTTCCTGACAAACCCCCTTCTTGGTCCACAGAAACCAAAACTCATTCTTCGGAGCCTACGTGATGGACTACTAAAATCAAGGAGGAAGAGAAACATATTTATGTGGACTCAAAGATGTGTCTGTGATAAAATGAAACACACACAGACCTAAAAAACCCATGCATTTTCTCCGCTTTTACAGATTTGGCTGGGGACAACCAACCATTAGCCACCCAGAGTTTAGTTCCAATTCTCTCTAAGCCCTAAAGTGCCACGGGGAGATGGGAGACCTCATGTGATTGGCTTCCATTCGAAATGACTCCGGTGAAGCCAGTGGCATCCAGCTGAGCCAAAGGTGGAGCCAAGGTAAACAGAAAAGAAGACAAGCCAGGAAAATGCAATGGTGGGAAGGCTGAGCCCATTAAAACGCAGTCATAAACAACACTGAGACACAGATCTCCCCATGAGTCACAGAGGACCGTTAAATGAGGCCCACCTGAAGCCAGGGCATTCCAAAAGACATCCACCAGACTTTGTCATGCCACAGTGGAGATTCATCAGGATTTTGTAGGTCCTGGTAAAAGTACATTCTACATTTTTAGTGATAAACAGCCATTTGAAAACTAGCTACTCTCCCACTGCAAGAGGAAAAAAAAAAAAACTTTCCATTAACATCCTTTTTTATCATACCAGGAAGTTCTAAATGATGTAAGTAATGGCGAAAGAAAATGAGACAACCAACCCTCTGTGTCCTAGCAGGAGTAAAAACGACATTCACTCACAAAGAGATTTTCAGCTATTATCCAAGTGGTGCTGCCATTCACATTCCTCGTAACACGTTCTCAGGATATTGTACAAGTGGCTAATGGCATGACAGAAACGCTCACCATTCGGGGGTCTAAAGGACATAATATTAGGGGTCTAAAACTCAAAGGAAAATTAATCTCTCAAGAACAATAAATGAAAAGAAGGGTGTTAACTGCAGATCAACCCACCAACCACAAACCACTAACAGGAAGAACCCATGTGCATCAGCAATGACTTGGAAGAAACTCCAGAAAGAAAGAGATGAGATGATTCTAATGCAGAACAAATAGATTTAACTCAAAAAGAAAACACAAATCCTCACTAGGGGTGGGGGGAGGGGATCCAGGAAACTCACATCTCTTGTACAGTACAAAAATGACCTTTCTTGGAGAGAGAATTCCTTTTCTTAATGATGTCCTTGGCCACACTCGAATCTGGGTTGTCAGGTTCACCCCTCTCCCCCTTCAGCTATCACTAGCTCCATTATCTTGGTTAATGGCCAACAGGCACATGAAAAGATGTTCAACGTCACTCCTCATCAGGGAAATACAAATCAAAACCACACTGAGACACCACCTCATGCCAGTCAGAGTGGCTAAAATGAACAAATCAGGAGACTATAGATGCTGGGGAGGATGTGGAGAAACCGGAACCCTCTTGCACTATTGGGAATGCAAACTGGTGCAGCCGCTCTGGAAAACAGTGTGAAGGTTCCTCAAAAAAGTAAAAACAGATCTACCTATGGCCCAGGAATAGCACTGCTAGGAATTTACCCAAGGGATACTGGAGTGCTGATGCATAGGGGCACTTGTACCCCAATGTTTATAGCAGCACTTTCAATAATAGCCAAATTATGGAGAGAGCCTAAATGTCCATCAACTGATGAATGGATAAAGAAGTTGTGGTTTTATATACACAATGGAATACTACGTGGCAATGAGAAAGAATGAAGTATGCCTTTTGTAGCAACGTGGATGGAACTGGAGAGTGTTATGCTAAGTGAAATAAGTCATACAGAGAAAGACAGATAACCATATGTGTTTTCACTTTTATGTGTTTCCTGAGAAACTTAACAGAAGACGATGTGGGAGGGGAAGGGGAAAAAAAGTTAGAGAGGGAGACTCTTAAAAACTGAGAATAAACTGAGGGTTGATGGGGGGTGGGAGCGTGAGGAGAGTGGGTGATGGGCACTGAGGAGGGCACCTGTTGGGATGAGCACTGGGTGTTGCATGGAAACTAATTTGACAATAGATTTCATGTTAAAAAAAAAGTACCACCTTTTCTCAGGCTTGATTTCTTCATTTGTAAAATATAGATAATAAAATCTACTGGTAGAACTGTTCTGCAACTAAATGAGATAATATAAACCGAAGTACTGAATCAAATACCATGCAAGGCCCACAGCAGAAGTCAGTGAGTCTGGATCTCCTCTTCCACAATCACCACAGACACGCGCCTTTGAGGTATCATAGTGTAGTGGTTATGAGCACAGGTTCCTCTATCAGGCTGTCCAAATCCTGGCTCTGCCAGCTACTAGCGATACGACCTTCAGTGGACTTCTAAATCTTTTTAAGCTGCAGTATCCTTATTGGAAAGATGGAAGTAATAACAGTGCCTCTGTGATGCAGTGGTTGTGAAGAATAATGGAGTCATACCTGAAACATGCTTAAATGTGTCTGGCAAACAGTCAAAGATCAGTAAACGCTAGCCAGGACCATGATTATTATCACATAAAAAAAACCTGAAAACTGAAACTTTTGACAGAGGGAATACCTCATTTGAAATTTTGAAAAACCAGAGGCAAAGCATTTAATCAAGTCAGACCTTCTAAGCATGCCATGTCTCCGGTGAAGACATTGATGGAATAATGATATTTTGCAGAAGTACTGTACTCTTCCCTTTTATAAGTGTGGCTAACATACTTTGTGTTTTCCTTCAAGGAGGAAAGAGGTAAAACATTGAGAAAGCAATGCATATAAGCAATTTACGTATTAAGAAGCAACTTCGAAGGTACGCCAGAAATTAGAGCAAATCCAGCCCAACTTCCCATAAGGGTCTCATTTTATACCCATTTCTCGGTGCAAAAAGAATGGACTCCAACATCATGGTCCCAAGGCTGTGCAAGACAATCCATCATCAGAGAGGAATTCAATTATATTTGGTAGAGCATGCTCTCTAAAGCAAAAATACACAGAATACATTACAGAAAGATTTTCAAGAATAGGTATGTTGAAATGAATGTCTTTTAAGAATGATATAAATTTGGGGCACCTGGGTACCTCAGTCGGTTAAGCGTCCGACTTCGGCTCAGGTCATGATGTCATGGTTGTGGGATCAAGTCCTGTGTCGGGCTCTGTACTGGGCATGGAGCCTGCTTAACATTCTCTCTCTTCCTCTCTTCTGGTGCTCTCTCTCTCTCTCTCAAAAAAAAAAAAAAAAAAAAAAAAAGAAAAGAAAAAGAAAAAAGGAAAAAAGAACAATCTAAGTTTAAAACAACATTTCAGTCCAGTTAAAAGAGGTTTTGCTGTGTTCTTGATCAACAAGGCCAAGTATTTTGAAATGGTATGTGAAAGCAAGGTGGATTAACTATTTCTGGGAGCTCAAATCCTGTAATAGCATTTCAATCACATAAGCATTGCTGAGAAAAAATAGCAGTAGTGTTCTGGACAGACAAAAATCATTGCCATTTCGCAAAAGAAGAAATTGAAACCGAATACCAGAAAGTTGAACAATTTCTCTAGTTAGTTGCTTTTGAGCAAGTGTCAAGAATGTAGATCTGAGACATCCTGTCCTTGGCTCCACATGGCAGACTGTGAGATTCTAAAGCTGTGGCCAATGAGTGATTTTCAGGTGACTGCTTGGATGTTTTCTTATGGTACTACTGTCATTATGTAATTATTATACTAACCATGCCTATAACTTTCTTATTTGTGCTTTGAATTACTACACTTATGATATTCTATCCTTCACTGAGAACTAATCAAAAACAATCCTCTTCTAGCCAGTAACTCTAATGAAACCTTGTGGTGATAAAACCTTCTGCAAAAAGCCATCACTCCATGGGGATTCTTTACTCAGGCAGATGTGGTATACAGACTATATTTGAATTTGAGCGCCTTCTTGGTTAATACCTTCTCCATGAGTCAATAATATTGTCCATTGACAATAAGACAGTCAATCATATATATGACTTTTTAAGAAGAGGTTGTTGGGAAGTACGAATGAATGACATATAAGAGATAAGTACATGTTTTTGTCATGGAAATATTCCAGGTGCTTGTTTCTGTACTCCAAAATAATTCCAAGAATGATTCCACCAACACCAAGAATGGCCTATCACAGAGAATAGAATGTAACACCTTCCCCCACTTTCATAAACAGAGCCCCCCCCCCCCAATTCCCAAAGATAAGCAGACTCTACATTGCAAGAACAATGGGAAGAAATTGAAACTCCACAGAATATCAGAATATACCAACAGTCCAGCTGGTTCAATGAATCCTTTACCACACTACACACAAGGAATCAAACTATGTGATTGGATATACTCTGCAGCAAATTAGATGTTCCTCCTCTCTTCCCTTCTCTCTTCCTTCTAGAAGCTTTGGAGGAATGGAGGAAAAGTTTATGGATCACGATCAAGTTTCATGGGCCAAATCCAATGAACTAAATTAGAGTAATCAATTCTTATTTATTAATCAACTACACTCGCAATGTTACATAATCATTATGATGTAGACATAATACTAATGAAGGCAACGCAATTTGCTTTCAGTAAACTTTAGCAGGTAATAACACTTTCTTATAATAATACAGCCAGGAAAATAGTTTATGGTGTTGAGGGAGATATTAAAATGGGCAAAAATGCACAGGGGAGGAAGGCATTAGATATACATATTTCCAAGTTATTAAAAACTGAAGAAATATAAAGGTGAGATTAATGTTACAGAACTTATCTGCATCTCTAGAAATGAAAGGTTTAGGTTATATGAAATATCTTCTGCTCTCAAGGATGTACTATAGCTGGCAGGAGAACCTCTGTACAGAATTTGAATGAGTGATGGGCTGAGAAGCATCAGATGAAATTGAAGAAGGAAAATAAAATTTCCCATGAAAGAACATTCTTTAATTATGAAGAAGGTTGTCTGGGATTACCCCGCAGACACCTTGCAAATCCTTGCTCTTTATGGCTGGTAAAATGAGAGCTACCTGGAAAGCCATGTTTCCTGCCTTGCTCTTTCAGGTCCAGAGACACAAAGGGACTGAGAAGAGAGAAGCAGCAGGTACCACAAGACATCTCGCCTATGCAGGGGACAGAGACAGGCCATGGATTCAGCACTAGTGAGCACTGTGGCTTCCAATGTGGTCAGCGGTCGGCGTGCTGCACAGAGGGGGCTGGGAAAGGCAAGGGGAGAGTGAAGGAAGCTTGGTGGGAAAAAAGGTTTCCATCACAAAGCATCAGCAATGGAAGAGAAATTCAGGGCAAATGGGGGAAATTCTGCAGTCACCTGACCTCTGAAAGGCAGAAAGAAATGTAGTCGTTCTTAAAATCTCTGAGCAGGAAGGAAGGGGGGAAAAAACTACCAAAAAAAAAAAAAAACTTGTTTATAATAAAGACTACATTCTGTAGCAATTTCCTAGATTCCTGGGGTTAGAAATCTAGATTGCCAATGGATAAGTGAGCCTTAAAATCACATCCCTGCTGACAAAAATTCATTTCTTATAACCGTCTCCATTTACCGGAATGCTGAATCTTTCCCATGGGGAAGGAACAAATGAAAATGTTATTTCTCTGCTCATGAACTCATACCTTTCTGTCTGCTTTTCACTGGTGGCAATTTCATTCTCCTCCAAATTTGACTAAAGCCCGTGACCTGAGGGAAATAATGTCTATATAATAATCTTCTGAAACTCTAATTCTGAGTCATGTTTTTTTGGATGTTGCCTCGCAGTTTATGAAAATTGCACTGAGCTATGAAATGTAAGTGATGTGATGTCTCTGCCTAACATAATCATTTTGCTGGTGAACATGTTGCAAATACTAATGAAAAGGAGGCTCCCACAAAAGCCATGAAAGCTGGTTAATGGCAACAATCTAGCAGCAGTGGCCCCATGTTCAGTGCTGTTCCTCATATTCCTTTCAGAACAGAACTGCAAAGGGTAAAAGACAGGTGGTCAAAACACAGTTGGGGAAAGGGGGAAAGGATTCACTACCACTGTGATCCCTTGTCCCTACTTGCCTGAAATCTCTGACTTACCACCTTCTATGAGCTTGGGATAAGAGCAGGCAATCGACGTTGGGAACAATAGTGTACTGACATTCCACTTTAAAGAAAACCTCAATTTTGAGACAGGACCAGTTATCTGTTTCAAATGTTTTAGCCATACGGTGTAATTAATGAATATATCTCTATGAGTGCAGGTAACTGTCACACCTGGCGGTGGACCCTACAAGGTGGAGATTTCCATCCATCATTTGGCAAACTGAACACAACCAAATGGGATTAAGGACCATTATTTTAATTTTTCCCTAGCCATTTCAATCTATTCAATGTGCAAGCAAGGGAATTAAATAAATAATAGTTATAAAGACAACTTGCCCCTAAGAAATCTGATCTTCACATAAAGAGACCTTTTAACATTAAATGTCTGTGATCTATGGTGCCTGTGCACTTACTATTACGACCAAAAAAAAAAAAAAAAGAAATGGAAATAACATAAAACATCAAAATTAATATTTAGTTATAAAATTGCCTTTTGAGAGATGGTGGATGAAACTTTAAAGATTTTAAATAGAAAGCTTTACTATTTGAAATTCTCTTTTCTCTTCTGATTCCCAGCAAAATGAAGGGTTTTATAGTTTCCAATTTTCAGCAAATATTACTGCAACCATATTTGGATCTTGAGGCTATTTGGGGAATGATGCGATGTTAGAAATAAAGTTTTGTAAGTAGCCCATTCTATGTGGCGTCACTACCTGCGACCTGCCAACCCCCATTTAACCAGTAATGCTAAGAGAAAATAATTAGCAAGTATTACAATCAAATGTAAAATTATACCCCTTAATACTTATTGTGAAGATTATTTCATATATTGAAATCGTAGATAATTTAAATGAATCCTGGGCATGGTAAATTACTTCTTTCACTGATCATATTCTATGCAAACCTCTGCATTCTACAACCATATGGCACTCATAATTTTTAAAAATTAAAATCAAAGCATTAAATTCATGACTGGGAAGGCTTCCCAAGGCTAAGGGGTAGAATAGGACTTTGGGCGGTAGTATAAGTGGTAGCATAATTATTTTCAAGAAGGACTAACAACCATGTGTCATAAGGTCTGCAGCAGTTCTCCAAAAATAACTCATTTGAAGCACTCGATCCAGAAATGATCTTTTTTCCTTAAATAAAACAACTATTACTGAAGAGTATTTACACATAGGCTGGCCATGTTTGCTGCATGTAATAAATCATGAAAAAAAAAAACCCGTAAGCCTGGGGCCCTAGTTTTAAATCCATCTTATGTTACTAATCTAAATCTGCCAAGGACATCTAAACACATTTGTAAAATGGCAATCTTTTACTGGGATTATAGGCATACCACCACGGAAATCTCTATCAGGTTAGTAGGGCTGTAAATCACAAATTAAATTATTCTTACTTACCCTTTAATTTAAAGAGTTGTTCATATTTCTCCTGAGAGGTAGAACTATTATAATGTCAATTGTGAACATGCAAATAAGAATTATATTCTTTTCTATTGGAGAACATCTTTCATTTTAGGTAACCGGTAAGAGAGCAATGTTGGGCTAACATTTAGGGCAAAAACATTATGACCTCAACATTGCTAGTACTAAATATGAATTCAAGGGACAGAATTTAAAAGTTCACTCAGTCACCAGCCCACAAAGGTCTTTTTATTCTTCATTATTAAAGAGTCATATCTGTCACATTAAACCTAATATAAATTTCCAAATACTCCTAAGACTTTTCCAGACCCTGATTTAGAGACATATTGAGAATTCATTATCTTATGCTATTCTACTCTACACTGTTCTTCTAAAATGTAATTATGCTTCTATAAAAGCACAGAAGTTTCCACCTTTTGTTTTCACTGGTTAACAGGAGGCTGTGCCTCTTGATGACATCAACTTCCTATCTAGGGAGTTAAAACTCTAGGAAGTGCTTACATACACCATGAAGAAGGCTCCTTGCTCAGAGAGCACGTGACAAACGCCTACTGACACTTTGACGGGTCGTACGTCAAAGCACCAATTCACACTTCAAAATCGACAACTTCAATTACAAAATATCTAACAGTACCATTGTGGTATAAAGCTAAAAGAAGACTCATTCAAATCTGACACCCTTACTAGTATTTCTGAAGGCTCCATGTGTATTTTTTTAACCCTAATCACTTGTCAAGTTTTAGGTATTTAATTTTATCCAAAGAAATTACATTTCCCAAACAAGTCATGTGACTATATCCTTAAGCCAAATATACTTAAAATGTATTCTGTCTTACACGGGGTGAGTGAACATCATTGTCATTAATTCCATATCTGTGTGTAGTACACACTGCACCTCCATATATTTTTAAATATCCAGAAATCAGGACAATTTAAAAAGTGAAATCAAACTAGAATTTTTATTTCTTCTTTGATCCATGAGTTGATAGTCAGTAGTATGTCATTTTAATTTCTAAATATTTAGAGATATTCTAGGTATCATTCTGTTATTGAATTCTAGTTTAAATCGGCTTTGGTCACTTCAATGCTTTTGGATTCTTGAAACTTATTTTATACCTCAAGATATTATCTATACTAATAAACAAATACACTTAAAAATAACTATCATATTGAGGGGAGCATTCTATAAACGCCAATTGAGTCAAGTATTTTGTGTATCTCCTAAATTGTGTTAACTTATTCCACCAATTACTGAGGAAACAGTACTGAAATCTCCAACTATGTTGGTATATTTGTAGAATTCTCCTCGCAGTTCTATTAGTTTCTGCTTTATATATTCTGAGGCTCTATTTTGAGGTACATATGCCTTTAGCTTTCTTGACGAGTTCCTGTTTTCATGAGGAATTAATATCATTATATAGTGTGTGATGCCATGCTTCACTCCATTTGTTCTGAAGTCTGCTTTGTCTGATATTCATATAGCCACTCCAGCCTTCTTTTGTTTGAGCTTTACATGATACACTGTTTTCTACCTAAAGTTTTTTAACATATCTATGTCTTCACATTTAAAATGGGTTTCTTCTGGACAATATAAAATTGGGTTTTGCTCTCTACACAGTTTTATAATTAACCACTTATATTTAAGGTAATTATTGCTATGGACGGGTAATACATCTATCACTATACTACTTGAAAAATTGCCCTGATTTCTGGTTCTCTTTTTTTCTTTTTTCTTTTGGTTTAGTTGAGCATGGTTTAGGATTCCATTGTATCTCTTTTACTGGCTTGTTAATTACAGTTCTTTGCTTTCTCTCTCTCTCCAGTGGCTGCTCTAGAATTCATAACATGCATCCTTATCAAGTGCACTTTGAAATTTTAGTGTATTACTTCACATATACTGTAGGAACTTCACAACAGCGTTTTTCCATTTCCTCCCTCTTGTCCTTTGTGCTATCATTGCCAAAAGTTTACTTTGACATGTTTTAGAAACCCCACAATGCATCGCTATTAGTTTTGCTTTAGACCAGGATTAGATTGTAAATAATTTAAGCTTTGCAAACCATAGTCTCTGTTGCATATTCTTTGATTATTTTGTTTTTAAGTTTTTTACGATTGCTTAAAAAAAATAAGAACACCCTTACCTCTTAGGCTGCACAAAGCAAGCCAGAGGTAGCATTTAGCTCCTGAGCTGCTTTTTGTCAACCCTTGCTTTAATATCTTTTCAAAAGTTTAAAACAAGAAAATATCTTTTATATTTATCTACACTTTTATATTTTTAGTGCTCCTCCTTCTGTTTTGTAAAACCAAAGTTTCATCGAGCAGCATATTCTTGCCTGAAAAGCTTCTGTTACTATTTCTTATAGTGCTGGTCTGCTAACAAATAATTCCCATGGTGCTTATATATCTAAAAATTTTTTTGTTAAGGTTTATTCATTTTTCAGAGACAGAGACAGAACATGAGTGGGGGAAGGGCACAGAGAGAGGGAGACAAAGAATCCAAAGGAGGCTCCAGGCTCTGAGCTGTCAGCACAGAGCCCGATGCAGGGCTCGAACTCACGGACCATGAGATCGTGACTTGAGCCGAAGTCGGACGCTTAACCGACTGAGCCACCCAGGTGCCCCACAGTGCTTGTATATCTCATAGTCTTAATTTCACCCTTCTTTTTCAAAGATATTTTTCGTGGATATAGAACTCTAGACTGAGAGAATTTGTTATTTCAGTTCTTGAAAGATGTCACTCCATTGTCTCGTGGCTTTCATAGTTTCGGACTGAAAGTCTGCCAAACTTTTATCCATGTACCTAATTATGCAATATTTCTTCTTTTCTCCAACTGCCTCCAGGATCTCCTTCTATCTTTGATGTGCAGTAGTTTGAGTACAGTGTATGTAGGTGTCTTCTTCATGTTCATCCTGGCTGGATCAGTGGTTTGTTATCATTCACTTTGAAAACTTGTCAGCCATTAAAATCTGCAAATATTTCTTCTGCCTTATTTTCTCTCTCCTCACATACGTTAGACTGCCTGATATGTTCCACATAACATGCTCTGTTTTTCATTTCTACTCGTTTTGCTTTGTTTCAGTTTGGAAGGCTTATATCTAGTCTATCCTCAAAGTCCTGATTCTGTCTCTACTGTGTCTAGTCTGTTAAATGCACAGAAAATAATGTTCATGAGCTACCGTGTTTCTCATTTCTAGTTTCCATTTGACTCTTTTTTTTTTATCCCATGTCTCTACTAAACTTTTCCGCTGATTTATGTCTGCTGTGCACTTTATCTACTGGACCTTTTAATATAGTAATCATAGTTATTTCAAAATCTGTCTGAAATTTGTACATCAAAACCATCTCTTTGAGTGGTTGACTGTTAAACCTTTTGACAATTTTTTCCTTGTGTCTGGGTATCATAATTTTTTATTGAGTTCCAGACTTTTGTGTCAAATGGAAATAAATCATGTTTTATTTCCTGGAGATGAGCAACTTCGTTCAGGCTGTTAGCATGAGGGACCGAGTAAAGTTAATCAGTAACTGAATTGGGCTTGGGTCTGTTATTGATAGAACTAGTTTCAGTGCACCCCAGGATGCAATTTCCTCCTTTGCATCTAGTACTCCTTTGTGATCTAGTACTTTGTGGGGTCCCAAAATTCCACAGCAGAAGTCAACTGAGAGTCTAAGCATGAGAAAAATATCAGAAAAACACTAAAGAAAACCAAAACCATGGTCAAGGAACATTCTACAAAATACCTGACCGGCACTTCCAAAAAACCTTCATCGTCATTAACAAAATGACATTGTCTCAGTCTAGAGAAGCTTCAGGAGACCTAATGACCAAACATACAATGTAGTGTCTTGGCTGTAGAATGTCATAACAGAAAAAGGGCATTAGGTAAAACCTAAGAAAATCTGAATATAGTGTAAATTTTAGTTAATATAATAATATTGGTACATTAGTTGTAAAAATGTATTACACTCAGGTATGATGTTTAAAATAGATGGATGTGCATATAGGTACTCTCTCTACTATCTGCATAATTTCTGGTAAGTCTAAAGTTATTTGTTTTGAAGTTTATTTTTTAAAAAGCATCAGTTTTTTTCAGTATTCATGCTCTATCATAAACTGGTAACAGGCCCTACATACAAGCAGTAAGAGGTGTGTGTATGGGCAAGACTTTCTCGGAGCTCCTGAAGCAGTAGCCTACTACCATTTATTTCTTGGTGCAAGTCTTGTGACAGGAGACAGGCACTTCTCAGTCCTGCTCTGACCTCAGTCTTAACCTGGGCCTGGACATCTGCACCTCAGGAGTGGGACTTTTTCCAACGTTTCTGACTTTCCATCAGTGATGGGCAACCAGCGCTTCCTACTCAGTTCCACGTATAGGGCGCAGTCAGGTTTCTTGTTCTTCCCCACACACCTCCCAAGGGGAGACCATGTTCTTATATTGGTGGAATATCTTGGGCATGAGAAGTTTTCTGTTCCTCTACCACAGACAGCTGACCTCTGCTTTGTATAATTTGCAGAATCCTGGGCACCATGATCTCTCCCAGTGGCAGATGGTTTTTTGCTCCGTGACACGTGAGGGGAAGGGAGTCACAGCCATGCCCTCATGGCAGCTGATCTTTGTGCAGGATGAGAAGGGTAGGCAGGTTTCTTTCCCCTCCCACAATGGCATGTGGCTTTTACTTTGTATTGGAGAAGGGTCTGAGGATGGCATGACAGAATGAAATTTAAATGTCCAATTTCTGCTTCGGTATCCACTGTGAGAAAGAGCTAATCTCTCTTTGAACCTAACGTGCATATTCACTACGAATGTGCTTGGCACCAGTTTGGAATATACTACTTCCTCAGCCCCTATGTACTAGATTTACTTCTATTAAGTCTCTGAGCTCTGGAACAGCTCACATTGGGTGTTTAAACACATAAATGATGTGGACCCATTCCAGCTTCATTTAACTTACCTGGACCAGGCCATGAGGTGACTGCCTACCACTCCTCTGTACAGATCTCTAACTTGATCTTCACCAGTCAGCCTGTATGTTGCACCAAAGGCCGAGTCACATATACACAAAGTCAAGCCTATACCCTGGCTCCCTCCCTATCTAGTGTATCACTGTGGTAATCAGAAGCCAAATAAACATGGTAGTTATATGTTAACTCAATGTTACGGCATTATTTCCTAGGTTCCCCATTGATTCATCTATCAATACGAATGCATAGATAGCTATTTGGAAAGAAAATCGCCAAATGTTAACACAGGTTGTTTCTGCAAAAGGTAAGATATGGGCTGATGTGCTGTACTTCCTGTACCTTTTTCCACATACACAAATCATTTATAATAATGGTGTATCATTTTTATAAAAATAATATTCTTTCCTTTAATAACACAACTTAAGGACAGTAATCAGAGTGGGAGTCACTTGCCTCTGATTTATAGTAGCCATCTTAGAAAGTATGAGAAAATCCAAGGGTTATCACAGCAGAAAACTCTCAAACTCTCAAAGAAACTGATGGCAAAGGAACCAAGCAGTAGAAACAACAAACTTTTATATTCATAATCAGGGGCACAAACTGGAGGTTCTCCTTTAATTTGTATATCTTCTCTAAAAGAGATCAAGACTATGAACTTTGACACTACAGATTTGTTTTTATTAAAAACTGTCCTAAATTTTGTATTTTCTTCTAATCTTGGAATAATTGGTCTCATCAGAGGTTACCATTGTTCCATTCAAAAACCAAGAAATGAATAGGATTTCCAGGAATACTGTGACAGAGCATGTCATTAACTATTTGGAAGGTCATATGTTCAAGGAATCTCTCTTCGGTAACTCCAGCAGTGTTGTTCTTTGACAAGCAATACTGCCCCTGTAATTCCTTTAGGAAAATTTTGTAAAAAATTACACCATGAGGCCACTGGATGTCACTGCAGGTTTATGGAGTGTTACCCAGTGGGGTTTAAACTGGGCTATAAATAAAGGAACTCTTAAAGTACTCTACAGGGGCTGGAAAGTAAGTTGTCAGGCTCTGAAAATTTATAGATACAACACTAATGCATCAGTGATATGCAATATGCCAATGATAAGACCTTCTATCTGAAAATGCTTGACCTAAAAGCTTGAAGAAAAGATGAGGGACAAATCATCTAAGGCTAACAGACCAAGCATAAGAATAAAAGGCCATAAGTGTAATGAATCAATCAAAGAAAACGAGAAATAGACTGAATGCAATCGGGAATTTAAAAGGCAGAAATAGTGATCTGTTCCCTAAAAAGTGAGATTTTATGGCAATGATAAAAACAACAAAAATACACACACACACACACACACACACACACACACACACACACACACCCAAAATGAGCCAGGATCATAGGAAATTGATATGAGAGAACATGCCATTTATATCAGTGTTGCATACTTAATACATAGCAAAGATTGTATCACCTACTATATGATAAGCCTTAAAATTTTCATTGGGAAAAAAAATGAGCAAGAAAAATTGGGGAAAAGTTTCATTAAATAGGCACAGCAAATTAAATAGGAAATACCAAATGTCCCCTTCCCTAATAGGAGAAGTCAGATGCTTAGTTTATTCCTGGTTTTTTGTTTTTGGAAAGCCTCTGAATTGCCAAAAAACTTATTATTGAAAGACTCAAAAGCAGAACTTTGTCTTTAAGGGGGAAAAAAAAGATTTAAGTCAAAATAAATGCCTAATTCCCACGGAAATAGAACTCCGTGGGATCAGTTTCAGCATCATTATATCAGGACCGCACAAGTTCTGTTTCCATATTGATTAATTCCAGCCGAGTTGAAATTTGCATGCAATTTACAATCATTCCTTTCCACAAATGTCTTCATTTAGTAGTATTTTGAGCTTGGCATGACAAGATTATTGCAAATCACAGCTCCATCAAAAGAGAATCTGCTAAAAAAAATCACAATTTCATTGCAAATACTGCAAAAGATAATGATTGGTTTACGAGAAATAAACAGTTTTATGTAGCTAGTGCATTATTCCTCAATTCACCAGTGTCAGACATCGATGGAGGCCCTTTCACAAACGTCTTCATGTTAATGCACAGAAGCACGGTTCCTAACACTGACAGCCATGAGTAGAAAAGTCAACTATAATATGATGTATATGGGTGATAAATGTTAAAATGCTTACAACAGTGCGAAAAGAAGAAATGGTTTGTAAGGCCATCCTTTCAGAGTGTCAGACTTAGTCACCTGTGCCAGCTAACAAGCCATCAAAGCTAACATATGAGGCAAATATGGGCAATTCGGGAATTATTTAATGAGTTACGAGTTACTCTTCCAATGAGCTTTCGAGAAGGTAAACTCTAAGTTCTCAAGTCAAGAGTTCACAGACATTAAATGAAGGTGAACAGACAGCTTTCTGTAGGAGGAAAATCTAGCATCATTGGTCAAAGCAGGAGGCTCATCAGAACCCAGGCCAGCTTTCTTTATATGACAGGTGTCCTTTTCAGGTATTTCAGCAGCAAAACCATGGGCTTTCAACTCGTCTAAATATATCCGGCTATCAAACATTTCATTAATATAATAAACTCTACTAAACTACTAAACCATCTTATATGAAGGTGAGAGTACAGATAATATTTGAGCAAATATCACTTAACAAACTGTGGGCATTGCTAAACAAATCAAATGTTAAAAAATAGTGTATTTTTTGTTAATAAATATAGAAAAGATCAATCTAATGATCCTTTGATTAAATGAAGCTCTAAGGGCATGAGAAAAGCACAAAAGATGTCTGATACACCCATTCAAGACTGCAAAATAGGGGGGCACCTGGGTGGCTCAGTCGGTTAAGCTTCTGACTCTTGATTTCAGCTCAGGTCATGATTTCACAATCATGGATCGAACCCCATGTCAGGCTCTGCACTGAGTGTGAAGCCTGCTTAAGATTCTCTTTCTCCCTCTCCCACTGTCCCTCTCCTTCTCAAAAAACAAAACAAACAAACAAACAAAACAAAAAACAAAAAAACAAAAACAAACAAAAAAAGACTGCAAAATAGCAGAGGAAGTAAAACTGAAGAAGAAACAATGCTGACATCATTATATACCCCTCTCCCTGATGAAAAGAATAAACAAATTCATGTTATTGTCTGAATTACACTAAAATTCTAAGGTCTTCATTGGACAGGCACTTATGTCAATGAAGCTAAATGAAAAATGCAAAATAGATCAGAGATACATGATTCAAAATGTTTGATAATTCATAGCCTTTCTGATAAGTAAATAGCATAGTATGTATAAAGTTACCTCGTTCCTCCTGCAAAATTTGCACACATTTGGTATCCAAACATCCCCAGTACCGCATGGCACTGCACTGAGAACCATATATGCTATAATAAAAAATTGTTGTCTATTTATAATGTTACCAGCTATAACCCTAACTAACCAATCAGAGTTCTACCACACCACACAATTCCCTTGGGTATGATTCCTATAATATATAAAAGATTCATATTAAAAAAATTGACCGAACAAGTTCCATGTTCCATTTCTAGTCTAGAATCCTGAACTTTCTTTTGAAATTCAGCTACTCTTTTAAGCCATTTGTTTTGATTGACACACAAATTCAGAGAAGTTTAACCACATGTATTTCACACTGTGTTTCACACTGGGGTCCTGCCAACATTTTGTGACACCCACAAATAGTGATCTAACAAGTTGCATGAGCTAGCAGAGAGGATAATAACTGCTTCAAACACGTGTGAGGGATTCAGCAGGATAGAAATCGTGGCATCCTCCAAAGATGCCATATCATCATCATCTGACACCATATGGCCTCGGAACAGCCTTACAAAAATGGGATCTCCCAAGATGTATTCAAACAGGGCTTTGGAACCATCAACATTCTGAGAGGAGACGGTTAAAATAAGATGCAGGTTGCTACTACAGCAAAAGCAATCAAAGGAAAGCAGGAAAATAAATTAAAAAGGAAGCTGTTTATCTAGAGTTTTCTAAAATTATGCTTTGGAAAAAATAAAAATAAAAATAAAAAAAAATAAAATTATGCTTTGGCCCAAAAAGATATGTAATATACCCTCACTAATAATAATGAGGGGAATGTATCATGGAGAGATCATTATTATGTATTTATCGACTTTCAGCTCTATAGTCCTCTTGGCAAATCACATGGAAACAAGAATCTCATCAGCTTAACACATGTCCTAAATTACCACATTTTTTTTTCCCCTGAAAGGGAAATTCCATTTATAGACTGTATGGAACACCAAACCGTATCTATGTTACATGCTGCTCTCCAGAGCTCTAATACACACTCCTACAGGATCTTTCCTTGGACTTCCTACAAGTCTCTTAAAACTCAACATATCCAGGGTTGCTGGGTTGGTTTGGTCGGTTGAGTGTCCAACTCTTGATTTTGGCTCAGATCGTGATCCCACGGTTGTGAGATCGAGCCCTGCATTGGGCTCTGCTCTGAGCATGGGGCCTGCTTGAGATTTTCTCTCTCCCTCTCCCTCTGCCTCTCCCTTGCTCACAAGCTCTGTCTCTTAAAAGAAAAGAAAAAAAAAAAATGAACATGTCCAAAATATAACTCTTAGTAAGCAAATAGACTTAAGTACATGCTCTTACTCAAGGCCCTATACTGCCTCTCTGAGTGAATCTTACCAGCATTCATTTGGCCAGAGAAAGCACATACTCAGCAGGCATCGTTGAGGCTCACCAGCAGCTCACTTCCACATTTACCCACTGACTTAGTCCTGTCAATTCTAGGTCCTGTCTCTAGAACTGTTCTCTTTCCCTCCCAATTATACTATCATCATAGTCATTTTCCCCAGAATCTTTCTTGCCTCCAAACTCACCCTTACAAAGCCATCTTCCACAATATTGCTTGAGTGATCTCTCACACTCCTCTAAATACATCCCTCTACTACTTAAAATCTTTCAGGGCCTCTCAGTATAAAATGCAAACTCTTTAATGAGACTTACCAAGACTATTTGTGGCCTGGCCCCTTCTAAGCCTCATTCTTGTAATTTCCAAATACCTGCAGGTCCCTGAAAGCTTTAGGCTCTGTCTTCAGCTTTTCCACGTGGTACTCCATGGACTACACGCACCCCTTTAGTCATCTGGCTAACTTCCACATCCACCCAAAGGACCAGTTCAGGCATCACCCCAGGAAGGTGACCAGTTTGTGCTGCTATATTCCTGAGGGGACATTACCATTACATTATACTTGTTTGCTTCAGTGTTCTCCCTCACATCACAATGCTGTGAACTCATTAGGCATTTGTTCTCAAACGAGGGGTAAATATGCAAAGTCCCCATCTGCATTCCAGTTTAGGAACCTAGCACTGAAGGGCAGAGACCATATCTTTCAGTCCCCTGTGCTCAGAACCTTTCTGAGCACATGAGGCATTACAGGCTCTGGAGGAGGGTGAAATAAATGAACAAACAAAGCAAAGAGAAAAAGAGACAGTGAATACAAAGAAAAATCCCAGAGGGTGAGAAAGACACAAGTGATGAACACTGAAAATAAGGAATGATTTAACAGAGAAGAGAATACTAAGGAATGGCAAGCACTGAGAAAATTGTAGAATGCCATCAAGTAAAAATGTTAATTAATTGTAATCTTTTTTTTTTTCAAAATTATATGGAGGATCTTTTATTAGGCTAAGGCGCAGAGCTGAGAAATTTTTCTCCAAGTGCACAAATGACTGAACAAAATAAAACACAGAAGGAAGAGAGAGATGTTGTAGACATACAAGAAACCACAAGAAATCTTCAACTATACCACCAGAGCAGATTATGGAATTGTCGGTCCCAGAGCTCCACAACAGATACGCTTGATAAGGATTGTTCTTAGCCCACCTAAAGGCCAAAGGCTTAACTCACAAACCTCTCCGGCTGCCCCTAAGCCCAATAATTCCATGAAGAGGCAGAAAGAGGGGATTTGGGACCATCTGAAATCCTACTTCACAATTCTGTCTTCACATGAGAGCCCAGAGAAAAGCCCTCTCTTCTATGCAGGCCACTGCTGCCCCCACTGTGACTCACTTTCCAACTCTCCACAACAGGGCACTCTGGGAAAGCAACTGCTTTGGCTGCAACTTGATAGGCACAGGTGGTACCGCCAGCTGCAAGTAATTTAGCTCTTACTGGCATTGCTACATCTCTTGGACTTCACACACACTGTGTCAACAGAGAGGAGTGTGAGGAAAGAGGAGCCAAGAAGAAAAGGCAGCACGAGTCAAAGGTGATGTGGGAAAGAGGAGAAGGCATTCTCAAGGAGCAGGTTCACTGAGGTTGTCACTTGCATTCGTTCTTCTGCTAGGCTAGATGAATGTGTGGACGGGGATTATCAGGTCAGACATTAGGTCAGTACTATCCACATGTCAACAGACAAAAGCGGCGGGATGCTTCAGATGTCCCAACCAAGCCAGAAACTGATATCACTCCCTGCCTGGCAGATGGAGACAGTCTGGGTTGAGGTTGCTTTCCAGGTGCAAGTGATTCTTCTACAGATGAACCCACACTGGCTCCTCTCTTACTTCCAAACAGGTCTGGTGGCCAGCCTCCTTCTTCCTTAGCTCCTGAATACTAGGTCGCCCTGGTAAAGTGTAATTCCAGGCTTCAGTCTGTAGAATTCAAGCCTGAAGGAAAGGCAGGCATTTGATATTTGGGGACCCATGCTTTAATAAGCTATGAATTTATCATTTATTTTCCTGGTGGCCCCTTCCTGGCCTTTGATTGCTAATAAAGATGGGGACAGCCAGGGAAAGATACCAAAATGCAGGAGAAGGAACGTAGGGCAGGCAGCCATCAATGGAGGCTTCATTATAAGAGTGCTAGCTTTCTCCTTCTAAGGAACAGAAATTCCTGATCTCAACAACAACAACAACAACAACAACAACAACAACAACAACAAAGATGGCAAGGGTCTTCTAGGACCACCTGCTCCTAGATGTATTCTGAGCCCATAAACAGAGTAAGGACTAGCTGGATTCAAGGTTTCAGGCAAAAACATTCTCTTTATCTCTTGTCTTACTACCTCCTTGCCCCATCTTCCTCGGAGACTTTTTCTTTAAATTACAAATACAACTGTGGGGTTCCAACCCATGCTTTATTCACTAACCAGAGTCTCCCCAGCGTTAAGCCCACGCTTTTGCTCATTTTCCTCCCAAAGCTCAACAAGCCTTAGGTGGGACCACGGTAAATGGGAGATGTCCCATCGTAGTGGCCACTAAGTAATGCATTTAGCCAGCAATATTCCTGAGCAAAGGTGATTCTAGGCTCATTTCTGTAAGGAAACTCCCACTGGGGAAGAACAAAACCAGGCCAGCAGCAGGGGGTATATGCCTGCTGGCCTGTCAGCTGCTTACTCACCCAACCTGGAAAGCAGGTCCCCAGAAGGGCTCCCATTGCTCCTAAAGCTAACCCATCCATCAAACATATGATGCTACAGTTTGATCCAAGAAAGCCATTATCAAACGTACACTTCCAATACTATAAAGAAGAAGTGCCCAACCAACAATAGCCAGAGAAACCAGTAGTGACTTTGACTCTGAAGCCAACCCAGTTGGTCTCATGCCATGCCTACCCTCCTCGTTACCATCTTCTGCACTCTAGCCAACATGCTGTCATCGGGCAGACCGAGACTTGATCACAGGATGTGCCAATGGTTGATTTTACAACCTTTATTTGGTGAGAAGTACTCTACCCAGTTTAGGACAGGAGGTACAAAAGAAAATGAGCAGAGTCTCTGAGAAGGAAATAAATGCTAAACATGGCTGCATTCAAGTAAACTTACAGATAAAGTTAAAATGAATTAAAAAAAAATGAATCTTGTTTCACTGCCTCCAATACTTTAAGTGGTAGCTTTCAGAAATCATTGTATCCATGACGAGCTTGAAAACAATAAATATCTACAGAAGTTCTCTCTCCATAAAAATACAAATGTCTTTTCAAAATATACAGATCCTTTGTTTGTTACATCAGGTCAACCCCTAACCAAATTCCTTCCAATCACGTCAAAGGAAAAATTGCTTTTCCCTTTCTCCCCTGCCATCTTTGCTGGCATACCAACCTTTGGAGCCCCTCAAACCTACAGAAATGCTCCTCTGATGGACACTTTTTTTTTCTCCAGGAAATGACATAGTGACATAGGTAAAAGGTGATTTGGATAGACTGCTGTGTCACAAATTGTCAGGATCTGATTTAGAGACCTTGCTTTTGTCAAGAAAGACAGTTGGATGTCTGCTTTAAAGAAGTACTGGGAATATTTTCATCAAAGGTTTGAATTGAAAAACAGTAGGAGGTAAATATCTGAGATGTTGCCGAGAAAGACTGCTATATCTGTGCAATTACCATTAACAGAGGACAGCAGTAGTTCAATGAAGTAATTCAATCTGGTGGCCTACATTTTATCAGACAGCAATTTTGAGCTCTGACATAAAAGGCTGCCAAAAAAGGACTGGGCTCTTTTGTATGCATTTCTCTCCCCTACTTCCATAAGAACAGGATGTGTTTGCTTCATAAGGTCCGGTCATGTATCTCTGAACATTTAACAAAGGACCATAAGCTACTTCTCCGATGGAAACATGCATTTTTGCATTCTTCAGAGTAAGTTTGTGTGTTTGGTTGTCTAAGATACAGAGGTACGAGGGTGCAATAGGTTGATGTGTTTAAAACACAGGAAGACAGAAAAAGACAGAGGCAGATCCTGAGGCATTATGAACAGCAGGGAAATGGGCAATCTTTAAAAAAAAAAAAGCTTTACCGAAATATTTAAACTCTACCATTTGATAAATTTTGACATATGAATAAAACCGAAGCTGTCATCATAATCAAGATAAAGAACATATCTCATATCCATCACCTGCAAAATTTTACTCAGGCCTCTTTGTAACAACTCCATCCCGACCCTCCTCTGTACCTGCCTCTCCAGGCAACCACAGATCTGCTTTCCGTCACTGTAGATTCACTGGCATTTTCTAGTACTTTACATAAATGGAAACATGTATGTACTCTTAAAATATAGCCTCTTTCACTTGTAATTATTTTGAGATTCATCCATTTGTTGCATGTATTAATAGTTTTGTGCGTTTGTATTGCTGAGTAGTATTACCTTTTGTGTCCATACATGTATACATATACATACACATACACATATGCATATACATATACAAACACCGCAAGACAAGTATTCATTTGTTAAGTTGATAATGGACACTTGGACCACTTCCAATTTGGGACAGTTACAAATAAAGGTACTATGAACACTCATGGAAAATCTTTGTAAGAACATGTACTTTCTTTTCCCTTAAGTAAAAACCTAAAAGTGGGTGCTGGATTGGATAGCAGACAGATGTTTAACTTTTTTTTTTGCATTTTATTTTATTTTCAATATATGAAATTTATGGTCAAATTGGTTTCCATACAACACCCAGTGCTCATCCCAAAAGGTGCCCTCCTCAATACCCATCACCCACCCCCCATCAACCCTCAGTTTGTTCTCAGTTTTTAAGAGTCTCTTATGCTTTGGCTCTCTCCCACTCTAACCTCCTTTTTAAGAAACTGCTGAACTCGTTTCCCAAGAGGCTGTACCATTTGATGTGCCCAAGTAGTGTCAGAAAAATGCCGTTTCATTTATCTCCTCACCAACACTTGTTTATCGTCATCTTCATTTCAACCACTGGAAGAAATGCGTGGCAGCAAATGGGTTCTGGAACGACGACACATGTGGAGCATCTTTCGTGTGCTTATTTGGGGGTCTGTGTATCTCCTTTAGTAAAATGTCTATTCAAATCTTCTGTCCATCTTTGAATGAGGTGCTCTTATCATTTAGGATTGAGATTTCTTTATATGTTCTGGATATAAGTCTTCTATCAGACATATACTTTGCAAAACCTTTCTCACAGTCTGCGGATTACCTTTTCGTCTCTTCTCAGTGCCTCTCCAAAGATCTGTTCACTGGGTGTAAAATTCTAGGTTCGCACCTCTTTCTTTCAGGAAAGATGTTGCCCCATTGTCTCCCCACTTGTATTTTCTTCTGGCAAGAAATCTGCTGTGTCCTTATCTTTGATACCCTGCACTTAGGCTTTTTGTTTGTTTGTTTTTCTGAGTATTCTTAAGAATCTCTATCACTCATTTTGAGAAATATGATTATAATGTGTCTTATCTTCCTTATATGTCTTGTTTGGTTTTCTTGTATGAGGTCTTCTGATGTTTCTTCTATTTAGATCTGTGGGTTTATAGTTTTCATCAATTTTGAAAAATTTCAGACATTTTTTTCTCCAAATATTTTTATCTCTTCTCTCTTCTTTCCTTTGCAGACTCCCAAAAACATGTATATTAATCTGTTTTAAGTTGGCATAGAGCCCACTGATGCCCTATTCATCTTTTTAATGGTCTCTTCATATTTCACTTTGGATAGCCTCTGTTCTTAAGAGCTCTGTTCTTCCCCTATGATATCTACCTGCTATTAATCCCATTTAGTATACTGTTTATCTCATGCCACGCAGTTGTTTCTAGAATTTCACTTTTGTTTTTATGTTATTTAACTTTTTTGGACATATGGGATATACAACTATGCTAACTTTTTAAATGTCCTTGTCTGCCAATTCTAATGTCTGTATCATTTCTACATCACTTTTGATTGACTAATTGATATTCTCATTATGAGTCAAATTCTCTTGATTCCTTGCATCCCTTATGCTTTTTAATTGTATGCCACACAGTTGTTCTAGGAGTCAGCTACATTCTTAATTGGATGTCACACAATTCTTTTACAATTCAGTTAAGTTCCTTGAAAACACTTTGATCCTTTCAAATCATTCACTTACAATGTGTTAGGAGAAAATGCAGCAGCGCTCAGTCTAGGATTAATTATTCATCAATACTGAATAAAGACCATGTACTATGCACTTGACTCAATGCTTCATGAACCTTGAGGTTTTCCAATGTTACTGGCGGGAATAGGCACCGTTCCTGGCTATGAGTAAGTGCCACACACTATTCTGTCTAATCCTTTTGGATGGTTCATCCCTTAGCCTTAGGCGGTTTCCTAACATGCATGAGCTGATTAAGACTCTGCCAAATAACTAACAGCCATCCTCTGGAGATTCTGGGATTCTTTCTCTGTGCAGCCCCATCCCATCTAGTCCTGTGAACTCCAGATACCTGTTCCTCCCAGATTCTCAGTATCTTGTGCCAATGCAAAGTCTGTTGGGGTCCACCTGGTGCCCCTAAACTCTTCCCCCCTCTCATGGAAGCCATTCTCTTGAGACAGAAAGCTGGGGCAATCATAGGAATCACTGTGTTCATTTATGGTCTCTCAGGGACCATGGTCCTTTACTACCTTATGTCCAATATCTTACAAACTATTGTTTTACGCATTTGTCATTTCTTTTTAATTCCCAATGAAATAGTAAATTCACTCCCTGTTACAAATTTCTTCATAACTATTTTTCCTCAGTTATCTTACCATGACCTGGAATATTATGAACTAATTTGATTGTCAACGGAAGACAGACTTACAAAGACTTTGCTTTTACTTACTGCTGCTAAATGCACAGAAACCCAAAGAGAAACAGACACGTCTGTTGAATTATCAATGAGAATGACATTGTTAACTACACATATATACTGCAACACAGAAACGATGCTGTAAGCAATGTGTCAAACCTTAAGTATGGATTTTGATCACATGAAACACTTGAGAAACAACAGGAATTTTGGTTAGACTTTTTTTTTTTTTTTTCCGCTGTTTTGAGCTCCAGTAACTAACAAATTTGTATGCGCTGGGAAGGAGAACAGTTCTTTGCAATTTGGACCAGTGAGGTTTTCTTTATTGTTTGTTTGTTTCTGTGTTTTCTCTTGATGTATGGCTGACATTTTTAGAATTGGAATTGTAAGCTCCTTTTCTATCTGTACGTTTAAGTGTCTACAATTCAGAAATGACTGGCCTTTCAGCATATGAGTGTGTAATGTTTTCCTACCTCCAGACAGTATTGATAAGATTATAAAGTCTTTAAAAAAATCTGTTATAATATACTATTGAGTATAAATAAGAGCCTATATAAACTAACTTTTCCTAAAATTCCCAGAAAATAAGGAAATTAAATTTCCAATACTTAAGTTGTGGTAGATTAAAAAATAAATTCTTTTTTCTCCTTTTTAAAAAACTTTTTAAAAATGTTTCTTTATTTGTGAGACAGAGATAGACAAAATGTGAGGGGGGCGGGGAAGAGAGGAGGGAGGGAGACAAAGAACCTGAAGCAGGCTGCAGGCACTGTCAGCACAGAGCCTGACGCAAGGATCGAACACAGAAACCGCGAGATCATGACCTGAGCCAAAGTTGGATGCTTAACGGACTGAGCCAACCAGGTACCCCTAAAAATTAAAATCTTAAATAAACCAACTCAAAAACATTTTACAAATCCAAGTTAATTAACATAGTTTAGTTAAAAAATCTGCCAAACAAGATTAGTTTAATAAAATGTGATTTGATAAAATTAGCTATATATTCTCTGATTTACCAGTGCTAAGTGTAATAAAGTGTGTATTTTAATTTCTACTTCAAATGCTCTTCCCATATGCATACAAGTTTATTGATCAAATTAAGTTTGCATTATATCTCCTTTTTATTTAAGATTATGAAAAAGTAAATTTGACCAAATTTAATCATTATCCGGATAAACTTTATTTCAACAGTAATTATGTTTATAGTATGTCAGCTTGAACAGAATTTACAAAATATTTAAGAACTTAAAACTTTGGACTAATATTAAATTGAGTTATTTAATGGATAATCATTGGATACCTTGGCCATTTGTAATTAAGCAGGAATACTGACATACTATTAATCCTAATTTAAGATTTTTTGCTTTTGATTTTTATAAGCTATACAGAGGCTTTATATATCAGTCAAGTTAATCTGTTCATTTTTGCTACTTTATGAGGTTGTAAAAGAGATGTATATGGCTCTAGAAAGTTAGTTACAAAAATTCATGTTCTTTGCTAAAATGCTGATATTGGACTCCCAGTTCACAATTATCCACCCCACCTCAGGTTTTTTCTGTGAAATATAATTTAATTACTTTAGATAAAAGTTTTAAGCACTTGACACTATATTTAAAAATAATAGTTTCTAAGGAATATAACTCTGTATATTATAACTCTATGTGCTTCCGTTTTCCAAGGAAAAGAACATTTTTGCCCCAAAGCAGTGGTTCTCAGGATTTTTGGTGTCCAGATACCTTACAACACTCTTAAAACTTATTGAGGACCTCTATGACATTTGTGTGTGTGTGTGTGTGTGTGTGTGTGTGTGTGTGTGTGATACTGATATTTTCTGTATTGCGAAGTGAAAGTAGAAAAAAAAATAAATGCTTACTTACTCATTGTTAACTAGCAGTAATAAACACATTGCACATTAATAATATTATGGAATTAGTTCTGGCTTTATGAACTCCCTAAGACCAGTCCTTAAGTATCTGTTTATTCCAGAGTATCAAAGAGCATAAGAACAAAACTTGAAAAATGAATTTTATTTGCACTGGTTTGTAATATCTGAGTCAGAACAGAAAAGCAATCTGTTAAAATCTTATCGAAGTTTTCTCAGTTCTGATGAACTTGCTTCCTTTTGTAGAATATTACCTTATAAAGTATAATATTACAAGGTATAACATAAATTTTAGAATTCTAAAACTTTTTAAAATTAGTTTTGTTTTGCATGCTACAGAAACAACCAAGTTTCCTTCTTGGTTTCATTATTCTAATTAGGAAGTTTTAAAAAAATGTTTATTTTTGAGAGAGACAGACTATAAGCAGGGAGGGACAGAGAGAGAGGGAGACACAGAATCCGAAACAGGCTCCGGAGCCCGATGTGGGGCTCGAACTCACGAACTGTGAGATCATGATCTGTGCTGAAGTCAGCCACTTAACTGAGCCACCCAGGCGCCCCTTTTCTAGTTAGGAATTTTTATCAGATTTTTCTCTTTGAAAAGTTTAAGTCTATTATTTATACTTTTTTTTTTTTTTTTTTTTTTTTTTTTTACTCTGATGTTTCCTTGAAAGCTCTACATTCAGCAATGGGCGACACCAGAGTTCTGGGCTTCAGCAAAGCAGCCCCATGTAAAAGGACCATATACTAGGTAATTCAAATAACTAAGACTTCAAAGAAGAGGCTCCTGTATACAGGCTTCTGATGTCATTGCTAACTTTTAAGATCAGACCAGTGGACTGAGTTGGGATTTCCGCAACTCTTCTTAGTTGAGAAGCAGACAAATTCATGTGATTAATAACCCGGATGCAGTGGAGCAAGAATGGATTGATTATACAGGGCTGAATGAACTAACTGTTGAGGGCTCACCATGGGTTGTTTTGTTAGTAATGTCATTGACACTGTTTTAATGTTCTCTTTCTGTGCAGATAAGAAAGGTTTTTCTCTTTTTTAAGTTTGTATTATTATCCATAATGATTTAGTATATTCTGCTTTTATACACTATAGTATTTTTAAATACTATTTCATTCTCAATGGCTTCTCCCCCTACCCATGCAGAATTGAGAAACTCAAAGTTTTCTTAGTTTTCATGGCAATATAGTTACTGCATAGGTTCAGTAAGAACTGGTCTTCCTGTTTACTAGGATATGCCTGGAAAAATTCTAAGGCCTTGCCTGGAATACCATATGTGAGAGTAATGCTCATTTAATCAGATATGATTAGACACGGTTAAGGAATTAAGGTTAACTTCATGGAGCCATTACCTAAAAAAAAAAAAAAAAAAAAAAATTGAAAAACTAGCTTGGTCTCCAGCTTTACAGGGTCCACCTGTATAAATAGGAAGGAATGTCACTTCCTAGAGGGCCACCTTGGGATATTTGGGGAATTTTGAGAAAAAAGATACTCATCCAAATACTGTTGACCCCTGAACAACACAGAGGTTAGGGACACTAACGCCTTACACAGTAAGAAATCCACATATAACTTCTGACTCCCCAAAAACATAACTACTAACAGCCTATAGACCAGAAGCCTTATTGATAACATAAACAGTTGATTGACACATATTTAGTATGTTATATATATATTTATATATATATCCTATACTGTATTCTTACAATAAAGTAAGCTAGAGAAAAGAAAATATTATCAAGAAAATCACAAAGGATATGTTATTATTAAGAAGATCATAAAGGAAATGTTATTATTAAGAAAATCATAAAGGAAGAGAACATACATTTCCAGTCCTGTACTGTATTTATTGAAAAAAAATCTGCATATAGGTGAGCTCCACAGTTCAAACCTGTGTCATGCAAGGGTCCCCTGGATACAGGTACTGCAGGTGGTGGACAGAGTTTCCTGGGATTGGCTTTCCAGCTCAAGACAGTAAATACCAGAGACTTCTAAAAGTTCAATATGAAATGTTTATAAAACCTTACAAGGAAAGTGAACTTGAAAAGGCTTATGTAGTAAACTACATTCTTGCTATATCCATGTAAAAAATCAGGCCATATCTAATGAAACAGACCCTCCTTTGAGACTATTTTTGATCAAATAGGGGAAATTTTTGCTTCAAGGGAACACAAGCATTGTCTATAGGTACTCTTCAGCACTATGTGTTTCTGATTCCATGGAAGCCAATTTCCAACTCTGTGAAGTTGTAGGTATGTGATAGCAATGCAAAATAATTATTGTACATAATCAAGCAAATTCTGTCTTGTCAAGTAGAGGCTCGAGTGACTTCCTCAAAGTCAGCTGAGCTTCCATTTACACATTCATTTCAGTATTTCTCGTCTACAATTGCGTCTGGTCTTTTGATTCTTTGAATTGGTTATAGTATCTGCCAAGTTCCATCTTTATTAAATAAAATCTTTAAAACATGTACATCTTATCTTGTAATGTATAAGAGTCATGGTTTTACCCTTGCTTTAAAAATGTCTTTAAACAAACTCATCAACTCTACAAAACTTTAATATCCTAGAATTTTTTTTTTTGTATCTACCAACACTCCTGGGACATTTCCTTATATTGAGGGTGTTGCATTAGTACCTATCCTTTGCTTTAATTCTTTGAAAGTTTTCCACTCACAAACCAAATATCAGTCACCAAATGATAACTTAAATTCCAAAGTTTTAATGATTTGCAAATGTGGATTATGTCCAAAAATAAAAAGAAAGAGGTGCTTTTAACAGTCGCCCACCTGCACATATGTACACGTGTAACATAATGTTATATTTTTTAATAAATTTTTTAAAATAAATATTTAAATAAAATTGTGCCACTGCTCCAAAATTGCACACTGTCCTGATATAGGCTCTGAAACGGTGGGTGATCTTTATGACACATAGGTTTTTGGCAAAATATTAAAAGTGAGCTGCATACATAGAGAATACAGAGCACTCAGTTTTCATGATTTGAAAGTGAAACCCTAGGAAGCAGAAGGCTTTATGTGTGACAGCTTAAATGCTTGTAATCAAACTAATTGGCAGCACGATGACCCGAAATGAGTTTAAAGTCACTATAATATATGTTTAGCAATCAACGAAGTGTTCCTTTATTATTCAGGCTCACGTTTTGCGATTTTATGTTATAGGACCAAATGGAAGTGGGGGGTGGAAAGCAGAAAATGAAAAAGGAAAAATGCATAAACGATTCCGTTGCTTCAAAAGAGTAAATGAAGCAAAAATGAGCCTATTGCTGAATGATGAAAAACAATAAAATTAGTTTGATGAATGGAATCAGGAATAAAACCATTAAAAGGGTTATCTGTTGGGGCGCCTGGGTGGCGCAGTTGGTTAAGCGTCCGACTTCAGCCAGGTGACGATCTCGCGGTCCGTGAGTTCGAGCCCCGCGTCAGGCTCTGGACTGATGGCTCGGAGCCTGGAGCCTGTTTCCAATTCTGTGTCTCCCTCTCTCTCTGCCCCTCCCCCGTTCATGCTCTGTCTCTCTCTGTCCCAAAAATAAATAAAAACGTTGAAAAAAAAAAAAAAGGGTTATCTGTTGCTTAAAGAAATCTTATATACATAGGAATCGGCAGGTTTAAAAGTAGAGATTCCATTTTCAAAAAAGTAACTTAGTATAAATAAAACTCATTCAGCAATTTTCTCAAATAAAGGAATAACTGAACCCACTAAAAAACTTCTAGCAAGAACCAATGCAGTCTTCTTCCTGCTCTCCCCAATAACACAGTATCCTACCAAAAGTAATAAAAGTCTTTGCACAAGTATGACAAACTATGTGGCAGGAAAAGGATCAAATACAATAAAGGGTCAGATTTAGATAAATTATCTGAATGAGTCTTGGACAAGCTATACCCGAGCAAGAAAAGAGAAGCAAGATTAAAACTCGCTAACACAAATATGCCTGTAATTAAATCAGGTAGTAATTATAACTGGGACTGCTTTCAAAGTACATTCTATACACGTACAACTAAGGTCTACAGACATGTGTTGGGCTGACTCCTCCAATCTCTTGAGCAGCGTGTCACAAATCAGTGCTTCTGGGTTGGCAAGGGGTGGGGGCCCTGAAAGTGAGTTTTGAACAGTAAAAACCTTCCAGAAAACATAACCTCTTAAAATAACACATGGGTCAAAGAAGAAATCCCAAGAGAAAATTTTTTGAACTAAAGATTTTGAGCTAAGTAAAAATAAAAGTATTTTGAACTAAATAACAGTAAAAGTATACATCCAAATATGTGGAATATAGCAAAAACAGCCCTGAAAGGAAAATCTATAGCACTGAAAGTATGTATCAGAAAAGAAGATAGATCTAAAGCAAATAATCTATGCTCTCACCTTAGGAAACTAGATAAATTAGAGTAAATTAAATTCTAAGTAAGCAGAAGAAAAGAGATCATCAAAATTAGAATAGAAATCAATGAAACTGAAAACAAAATCAATGGAGAAAGTCAATAAAACCAAAAGCTGGGTCTTTGAAAAGATCAATTAAAAGTCAATAAGCCTCTACCCTGGCTAAGATAAAAAAGAGAAGACAGAAGTTACTAATATCAGAAATTGAAAGAGAGGATAGCACTACATACCCCACAGGCATTAAAAGGATAATAAAGGAATGTTATGAAGAATTCTATGCCACAAATGACAACCTAGACGAAATGAACCAATTCCATGATACACTATGGCAAAACTGACATAAGAAGAGATAGATAATCTGAATAGACCTGATTAAAGAAATGGAATCAACAATTAATTTTCCATAACAAAGAACACCAGACCCAGATGGGTTTATTGGTGAATTCTTCTATTAAATATTTAAGGAAGAAATTACAGCAATTATCTACAATCTCTTCCAGAATATAGAAGAAGACAGAATACTTCATGACTCATTCCATGGGGCCTGCATTACCTTAATATCAAACCTGGACAAGGACATTAGAAGAAAAGAAAACTATAGACCATTATCTGTCAGGACCATATACATAAAAATCCTCAATAAAGTATTAGCAAATCAAATCTAACAATGTATTTAAAAAATGATACACCATTACCAAGTAGTATTTCTGCCAGAAAAGCAAGGATGGTTCAACATTTGAATATCAATGAATGTAATCTATCATATCAGAAGGGTTAAAGAAGAAAAATCATGTGATTATATTAATAGATGCAGAAAAAAAGCTGTTGTCAAAATCCAATACGAATTCATGATAAAAGTTCTCAGCAAACTAGGAATAAAAAGGATCTTCCTCACCTTGAAAAGAATATCAACAAAATATCTATAGTTAATATCATAATTAATAATAAAATTCTCAAAGGTTTCTGGTGTTAGCTTAATAGCAAGGCAAGGATGTTTCCCCTCAGAATTCCTTTTCAACATCATACTGGAAGTCCTAGCTAATGCTATAAGATAAGAAAAGGAAGTAACAGGTATACACATGAGAAGGAAAAAATACATCTGTTTTTGTTTTCAGATGATATGATCACCAATGTAAAAAATCCAAAAGACATTCCTAGAACTAATAAGTGATTAGAGCAAGGTTGCAAGATACAAGGTTAATATTACAAAAATCAATTTCTTTCCTATATACCAGCAATGAACAAGTTGGTATTTGTAATTAAGATATTATCACTGACATAAGCACCCCCCAAATGAAATATTTAGTTATGAATCTAACAAGATGTATAACTTATACATAACTTATAACCTGTACAAGATTTATGTGTGGAAATTACAAAGTTCTCATAAAGGGGACCAAAGAAGAATTAAATTTATGGAGAGATATTCCATGTTCACGAATAAGATGACTCAATATTGTCCAGATGTCATTTCTTCCCAGCTTGATCTACAGATTCAATTGACTTCCAATCAAAATCCCAGCAAGATATTTTATGCATCTCGACAAACTGATTCTAAAGTTTAGAGAGAGACAAAAGACCTCTGGGTCTTAGAATAGCTAAGTCAATGTTAGAAGAGCAAAGTTGAAGAACTGACATAACTCAACTTCTAGACTTATTAAGAATAAATGTTGGGGCGCCTGGGTGGCGCAGTCGGTTAAGCGTCTGACTTCAGCCAGGTCACGATCTCGCGGTCCGTGAGTTCGAGCCCCGCATCAGGCTCTGGGCTGATGGCTCGGAGCCTGGAGCCTGTTTCCGATTCTGTGTCTCCCTCTCTCTCTGACCCTCCCCCGTTCATGCTCTGTCTCTCTCTGTCCCAAAAATAAATTAAAAAATGTTGAAAAAAAAAAAAAGAATAAATGTCGACTAATGCACTTTTTATTTATCTACAGCAACTGAGACACCATGGTATTAGTGACAAAAGAGACAAACAGACCACTGCGACAGAATAGCTCAGAAATAGATGTAAATGTAGTCAACTGATCTTTGACAAAGGAGCAAAGGAAATACAATGGAGCAAAGACAAGTCTTTTTGCCAAATGGTGGTGGGACAACTGGACATTCACACACAAAAAAGAAAAACACAAAGAGTCTAAACCCAGACCTGACACCCCACACAAAAATTGACTCAAAAATATCAAAGACAAAAATACAAAATATAAAACTATAACATTCCTGAAAGATAACAGAGGAGAAAGCCTATCTAAGCTTGGGCACAGCAACGACTTTTTAGATACAACACCTAAGGCACAACACATGAAGTAATTGATAAGCTTAACTTCATTAAAAGGAAAAATTTCTGTTCCGTGAAAGATAATGTCAGGAGAATGAGAAGACAAACCACAGGCTGGGAGAAAATATTTGGAGAAGACATAACTGACAATAGCCTGTTATGCAAACTATGTAACAAAACTCAGAAAACTCAATAAAAAGAACATGACAAGCCTCATTAACAGATAGGCAAGAGGCCTGAACAGGACACCTTACCAAAGAAGATATACACATGGCAAGGAAGTACACCAGAAGACGTGCAACATTGTGTCATTAGAAAACTGCATGTTACAACAGCCAGATACTACTGCACATCTATTACAGTGTAAAATTCCAAAACACTGACAACGCCGAAGCTGGCAAGGACAAAAGAGCCGAAGGAAATGTCATTCACTGCTAATGGGAATGCAAAGTGGTACAGCCACTTTGGAAGACAGTTTGGCAGTTTCTCCAAAACTAAGCATACTGTTAACCATAAGATCTGGAAATTGTGCTCCTTGGTATTTATGCAAATGGGTTGAAAGCTTATGTCTACACCAAAACCTAGGACAGATGTTATCGCACCTTTATTTATAATAGCTAAACTTTGAAAGCAACCAAGATGCCCTTTAGCAGTTGAACAGATATATGAACTGTGAACATCCAAACAATGTATGATTATTAAGCACTGAGGGAAAAAAAGAGATATCAGGCCATAAAAAGACCTGGAGGAACCTGAAATTCATGTCACTAAGTGAAGGAAACCAATCTGAAAAATCTACAGACTGTATCATTTCCAACTATATGGCATTCTGAAAAAGGCAAACGATGGAGACAGTAGAAATGTGGAGACACTGGTTGCCGGGGGTTAATGGGAAGAGAGGAATGTAAGTAGGTGGAACAAGGAGGATTTTTAGGGCAGTGAGACTACTTGCTATGATAGTATCATGGTGGATACATGTCATTTGTCAAAACCTAGAAAGTGTGCAACACGAAGCGTGAACCTTAACGTAAACCATGGGCTTTGGGTGATAATGATGTACCAGCGTAGGTTCATCAATTATAACAAATGTACCCCACGGTGCGGGACGTCATTGGCGGATATATGTGAGCCACAGGTAACAGCAACACTCTGTACTTTCAGTTCAGTTTTTCTGTAAATCTTTGTGCTAAAAAGTGAAGTTTATTAAACCACCACCACCACCACCACAAAAACAAAAACCAAAAAATAAAACTGAAGCCTTCCCAGGAAAGAGTTTTCAGAAAGTTGTGGCATAGTCTAGTCCACTCCCTTAAATGGGAGAGTGGGGCTTTATTTAAATTGGCCTATACATATTATGAGGTGTGAATATTAAACAAAACACTTACATAACCTTTTTTTCAGATGGGAAAGACCAAAGTTTTATGCTTTGGTGAAACGAGAAGGATCCATGTGCTTTAATGTCTAGTTAGGGAGGTAAAACAAAGACAGAGATAGAACTCACCCTTTGGCCTATGTTCCTGAAAGGTTAAGAAAAAGAAAAACAAAAGCCAATGCTATTTCCCTATTGCTCAATGTGAAATAAGTATTCGGCTTATTGGCAGGACAGTTTTCTGTTATGAAGTTCAATTCTCAACTTGAATTCTTCCCCGAGTTGTAGGACTTTGGAAAAGATACCGTTTCCAACGCTCATTTGTTTTCATTCACAAAATGACTTAGACAAATGGTCCCGGAATGTGCATGGTCTCTTGATCAGTTGGACAGCATCGCTACCAACATATCCACAGATGGGCTGACACTGAAAGACCCCTTTGAAGAGCACCTTGATCTGACCCTCATTTGGAAGATGAAAAAAAAAATAACGTAATTTCATGACCCAACCACTTTGGAATTTGCAATAATTTCAAAAATAAACTTATTATCTCTTCTGCATTCAAAATTTAAATATGTGTCACAATTCAAGAACTCAACATTTAGGATGCAACTGTATTATAACACAGACCTATTATAAATAATAGCAAGTTTTTCGTTTATCTCCTTTTTCTATTACTCATGCATATCTGTTATGACATGAATACTGTATCAAATTGCACCTCTTTTATAGTGTGTCCTTTTATCTATTTTAGATAATACTGCTTGTTCACATATCTTAGAATAATTTGAAGAGGCTTGGCTATGAATACCCACATCACAACAGAATCTATGATAAGTATATTTTAATAGTCAATTACTTTGTAATTCTGCAGCAGAACAAAGGTGTGCATTCGACAGTGTCCAGTTAATTTTTTTTAACTGGGTAAGATGACTACAAAGGAAAAAAGAGACAGTATACTAAGCATGTCCACAGACTGTCTCAAAGCCCTTCCCAAATGTACGTATGGATAAACGAAACAAAGGAAGAATGTCTGGTTTTATTTTTGAGGCTCAGAAAAAAAAATCAGCAAAGGAAATAAATACCCAGAGTCTGTAATAAGCCAGATAGCGCATATCAAATCCCATGAAGAAGAGACATCGCAAAAAGAGCAATGAGGAAAATCTAGCAGCGCTGATACTTTGTTGTCAACAACCTGGATGAAGATGGAAAAATCACACTTCTGGCAATGGGCGGGGTTCACCAGCACAGTGCCAAGAAGAAGCAATGATGTATCAGATGGCAGACACAGGTTAACACACTACGTTCACCAAGATGAGCTTCAACGATATACGCATGTATGTGTCTGTGCGTAATCGTTCCACGTATGGAAAAGACACACCTGTTAGTTAACTGTAATCAAAAGAACAGGGAGGTGTAGGGGGCAAGAAAAGTGGCATGATCTTCAGCTACGCCAACTAAAGGGGCAGTTTCTAGGATGACAGAGGTCATCGTTCTAACAATACTTAGTTTTGCGAGTTAAGTTTCAGACTGGCAGTCAGACAAGGTGACATGTGACATCCCTTCTGACTCAGAGGTTCTTTTTTTTTTTTAATTTTTTTTTAACATTTATTTATTTTTGAGACAGAGAGAGAGATAGCATGAATAGGGGAGGGTCAGAGAAAGAGGGAAACACAGAATCTGAAACAGGCTCCAGGCTCTGAGCTGTCAGCACAGAGCCCGACGCGGGGCTCAAACCCACGGACCATGAGATCATGACCTGAGCCGAAGTCGGACGCTTAACCGACTGAGCCACCCAGGCGCCCCATGACTCAGAGGTTCTATAACTCTAAGTCTATTAAGGTAAAGCCAAAATAATAGATCTATTTTAATGACCGAACTGAAAGCTGGCGATTTACAAACAGATGAAAATAACTTGTGACTATATTATGCGTTTTTCCAAACGCAGCTTAAGACTTCCATTTGGTTATGATGCCTACCTGCTTAATGTCTGACTAGAAAAACATATTAGCGGGGTGCCTGGGTGGCTCAGTCGGTTAAGCGTCCGACTTCAGCTCAGGTCACGATCTCACAGTCCGTAAGTTCGAGCCCCGCGTCGGGTTCTGGGCTGATGGCTCAGAGCCTGGAGCCTGCTTCCGATTGTGTGTCTCCCTCTCTCTCTCTGCCCCTCCCCCATTCATGCTCTGTTTCTCTCTGTCTCAAAAATAAATAAACGTTAAAAAAAAAAATTAAAAAAAAAAGAAAAACATATTAGCTTCTGTAGTTTCCTTTGCTTCCTAGAATGTTCTAGTATTAATGCTCCTTTTGTTCAGAGAAATTAGGTTTTTGTATCGTATCGCTAGTTGTGTTACAAAGTTATTTTTCAAATGTAATTCTAATAAATTACGAAGGAACCAAATTTCTTGTCTCTTTTGGGTTGAGAATTGAGATGCCAACTTCCCACGACTTTCTCTGCACAGGACACAGCCCTGCCTTCCCTTGGCAAAGTCAGGCCTATTTCTCACCAAGGTAGGAAAAAGTAGGTTACAGTTAGGATCCTCTTGCAAAAGGTAAAATGTGAATGTTCTCTCTAGGGACTGAAATGGAACCAGAATTCTTGGGAGTAAAAAAGAGAATGATGGTACACTGTAGGCTTAGGTGAGTTCTTGGTGGGTCTCTGTAATGCTACCTGCATGACTCAGTCTCTCCTCAATTTGCTTCTGTGGCAGGCTAGCTGTACACATAGTCATTTGTTGGTCTGGGCAAGATTTTATGAGATGTGATGAATGTATGAAATATTAGGAGTATACTAGGAACCACAGCTGTTACGCCTTGCTGCATTTTTAATGGCTCCTTAAAATCAGAGGCCACTACACACAGCAGCACATTTAGACAGGAAACACTGCAATTATCTGGCTTCACCACTCCATTGCAAATCTGCTAGTACATTACAGTTTATAAGCCCTAATAGACAGTCATCACCTTTGGCAATGCTTCTACTTGAGAATAGCCACAATCTGGATTTATTACAAGACAGTTGTCAATGGAGACTGATAGGTTTTTTCTTTTTTCTTTTCTTTCCTTTTCTTTTCCTTTTTCATTCTGTTTTTTTTTTTCCATCCTGCAAACCAGGCATCAAAGATTTCAGAGCAGAAATTAAGTGTAGTATAAGGCAGGCCCCTTTAAACATGACTGTTAGTGAAGCTAATTACTACAGGAAAATTGGAGATCATTCATTAGCCTAGCAAGCAAATTAAGGTTTGTTAACAGTGATTTATAATGCCAAGCCTTGGGTAACTGTGCTGGTCCTTTCACATATATGTGTATAGGACCTGACAGTTTATTAACTGTGCCATATCTAAACAGCTTGTCACCAGGGTGCTTTTGTTAAAATGACATTGTATTTTAAATGGATAAACATTTTTACACAAGCAAAATGCATTTTAAATGTTTGGCTTCTGAAGTCAAGTATCAGGAGATAGGTGAAGTGTCTCAAGCTATCTAAGCTTCCAATAACTCTTGTTTACTGCTGGAGCTGACTATAGGAAAATGTGACACTGGGAGTTAAAATAGCACTTTTCCTCTTTAACAAGCCCCAGTTGTGTTTTTTAACCTCTTTTCAAATGATACTCCTGGTGTTTCACAAAGCTGTAAGTTTCTTACGCAATGGATAGGGAGGCATCTAATTTACAATTTCAGGAAAAATATTTTTTTAAAGGAGTTAAGCAAAGGAATGAGTCCTTTGACCCGAGATTCTGATTGATAGCCCATAAAACTCCAGGGCAGTTAAATCTATCAAAAATAAAGGTTGTGTGGGTAGTCAGAGTAAACCTTGGTATTTCATACTGCCCGTGGCTCATTTTATATATAGCTCATACCAACTAATTCCACATTTCTATAAACTGGAAATCTTCAACAAGAATAGGACAATGTCTTTGAAGCCAGCATTAGAAAAAGAAAAAAAAAGGAAAGGAGAAGGAGAAGGAGAAGGAGAAGGAGAAGGAGAAGGAGAAGGAGAAGGAGAAGGAGAAGGAGAAGGAGAAGGAAAAGGAAGAGAAGGGGAAGGAAATGGGAAGGGAAGAAAGAGGAAATAAAGTGACTTTCTGAATTCCATGACAGTGGCCTGTCCATTCCCTCTGGGATTGTGGATACACACTGCTAAACAGTCTTTGCTGATAATCACCTCTGTGGCTGACAAGATACACTAGCCATGCAAGAGAACGAGAGTAAAGCCTCAATATTTCTATGGGCTACACCCTGAGTAACACAAATATAAAACATTATTCATTATTAATTTCCAAGAAAGGCAGACTTGGCCACTCAAATGCAATGTGGACTTCTTTCACTGCTGACACTGAAAAGCAGTGTTCATTAGGTACTAAGGGGCCCATGGCCTTGCCTTCTATGGTTCAAAGGAGAGCAAAGAGAGGCAGCAAAACTGATCACAAGCACTGGCCCCACATGGCAAACATTTAGGTGTAAGGTAGCCAGAATCATGGATCTTGGCATATCAGAACCAAAGGCCCTTTAATAAGCAATTAACTAGTCCTGTGACTTGTAAAACCTTCTTTTTTTCCAAAATGATTTATATTTTCCAAATCTGAGGGGTCAGGAGAGGGCTGGAGGGGACAGGAAGACCAGGCCTAGGGCTATTTCCCCACATCCATCAGGAGCACCTGCACTTTGTTCTTATCTCCTCAATTGGAGTTTGCAACAGCCAACAACAAAGACTCCTGTGGGCAGCAGATGTTTAAAAATACCTGGCCTATCTCCTCATGGAAATGCTCAGAAGACAAGAGTGTGGAGGGATGAGTGGTAACTAGAAATACCATCTGATCGTTTCTCATCCGACTACCCTGTTCACCAAATTTCTCAATTCCTTTGTACTGCATGAGAAAGTTGAAACTAAAACTGTGGAGCTAGAAGACAATTTCCTCAGGGTGAGCTGGAAGAGGCCTCTCACTGTGCAGATCCTGCAAAGGATGAAAGGTCTACAAACCAGAATTGAACCTGTAACGTTCACATCGTTGGGGTATGTTGCTCTTGGCTCACTGATCCTGTTTCCAAAATGAAGAGTAATCATACCCCGTCAAAAACAGAAAAAAAGGAAAGGAAAGGAAAGGAAAGGAAAGGAAAGGAAAGGAAAGGAAAAGAAGGAAGGAAGGAATGAAGAAAGAAAGAAAGAAAGAAAGAAAGAAAGAAAGAAAGAAAGAAAGAAATGGAAAATACAATGATATTTTTAGTCTAAGGCTCCTGAAATTAGGGTTTACTGGTGACTATGCAGAGGAGCCTGTCCAAACAGAGATACTCAGTCCAGATATAAACCGACCATTCAGGGTAACTAAGATTTATTCTGTGGTTTCTAGTCTTATCAAAACACCTACTCCAGTGTAGATTTGGATTTTGTTACTTTGTAACAGAAAATTATAGTTCAGGATAGTATTTATTTTTAATTTTTTTTAATGTTTTTATTTTTGAGAAAGAGACAGATCGCAAGCAGGGGAGGAGCAGAGAGAGAGGGAAACACAGAATTAGAAGCAGGCTCCAGGCTCTGGGCTGTCAGCACAGAGCCCAACGCGGGGCTCGAACTCACAGACTGTGAGATCATGACTTGAGCTGAAGTCACACACTCCACCAACTGAGCCACTCAGGCGTCCCCAGGATAGTATTTTTTAATGTTTATTTATTTTTGAGAGAGAGAGAGAAAGCGAGAGAGAGAGAAAGAACGAATGAACACGATCGGGTGAGGGGCAGAAAGACAAAGAATCCCAAGCAGGCTCCACACTGTAAGCATGGAGCTTGACGTAGGGCTCAAACCCATGAACCATGAGATCATGACCTGAGCCCAAATCGAGTCAGATGCTTAACCAAATGGGCCTCCCAGGTGCTCCTCAGGCTAGTATTTTAAAGGTTATAGTTCAAAATCATGGTAACTTTTTACCACTGGGAAGAGCAACTGATTTCATTTACCCAAATGTTTCTGCATAGTAAATAGATCATTTCAAAATCACCCAACTCCTTCCCTGGCTTTGTTCCATATTCCCTATAATTAGCCTGATGCAGGGCTTGATCTCACAAAGCATGGGATCATGACCTGAGCTGAAATCAAGAGTCGGATGCTTGACTGATTGAGCAACCCAGGTGCCCCCTAAGATATTTTCTGATAAGCATAAGGCTGAGTTTTAAGGACATACTGAAATTCTCACATGTTTTAACACAGATTTCAATTTGCATGGTAATGTTTTGTTCTTCCCATTACTTTGGCCACCTCCCTAAGCTACCATTGAAGATATATACACACCAAAACTTCTAACTCCCTACTCTAACTTCCAAACTCACCAGCTTCCTAAAATCCTATTTCTCCTTCTTGGGATTCCTATTCCAAATAAAAGTAGCATCACAGTCATCAATTCTAGGCTTCACATCTTTCTTATTTTTAACAGATCAGTAGCATCAAGTCCATATCTACCTATAAATCATTCCCTATAATTAACCAACCCAAGTCCAGCCTTTTTCCAGAAACATGATACAGTCAAAGCAATTCCACACAATGTGGAATTCCATTCTCTGTGCTCTTACCTTTGTTGCCTCAAACTTTGTTCCACCTTTTTCTTTATCTGTTGAGAATCTCAATATGCATTAAGTTCTGCACAACTTAATCCTCCTATAATTCATAATTGACCCTTATAAATACTTACATCTTATTTACCTTAAGAACGAAGAAAAGATGTTTAATACATGTTTGACAATTAAAATGCACTGTACTCTCCATCTGGTGTGCTGTTTTCTAACTCAGTCTTTATCAATGAATCCAAATGACCCAAAACTACTGGAGATCTCTGATGGAACTGAGATTTTTAAGAAATTTCCATTATAATGGAAACTTGTCAGTAAATAAATAATGGCCAAAAATTCATTTACCCAGAGTTAATTATTAATAAATATAAATATTAGAGTCTTATTTGGGAGACATGTTAAAATACTCAGCATCATTTATCTTTAAGCATTTGACAGGTTATGATTAAATACTCGAATACAAAATTCTCTCCCAGCAATACCAGCAAGTACTGGCAGGTGGGGAGGAAGATCACTCTGCATGGGGTTGCAATCAAGACCAGGTGGATATAGGTGCATTTGTAAACTTAAAACCCAGAGAAACATTATAAAGGGGAAGAATGTCAGGTTCTCTGTAGAGCCTAAATGCACTTACTTTAAAAAAATTTTGTATAACTTTATTCATTTTTGAGAGACAAGAGAGACACAGCATGAGCAGGGGTGGGGCAGAGGGACAGGGAGACACAGAATCGGAAGCAGGCTCCAGGCTTTGAGCTGTCAGCACAGAGCCCGACATGGGCTCAAACCCATGGACTGCGAGATCATGACCTGAGCTGAAGTCAGACACTCAACTGATTGAACCACCCAGGCGCCCCTAAATCCACTTCTTTAAATGCGAAGTATCAAAAATATTAAAAGCATCACAGAGGAAGGAAAGGAACTGGGTGGTTTAGGGAAGACTAAATTCCTTGAGAGGGCCCACTGATTTTTCACATCTGTAACCTATCACCTAGAACAGTGCCTGATGGAGAAGGTGCTTAGTACTTAGTGAAAGACAAAAAGTCAGAAGTGTCTGTTAAAAGAAAAACCCAGTCTTGAAAAACAAACAAACAAAACAAAAAAACACCCACATTATTCGAAGAAAAACAGGAGATATTTCAGGGTCTGCAGTCAAAAACTTAGAAGATGGCAAAGAATTTAATCCTTTTATGACCTTATAGCTCTGATGGAAAGCCACAGGTGAATATTTTGCACCCATTGCCTGTTACCAACACTACAAACACAATTTCTTAAGTAGTAAGACTGCACAGGAATGCACACATCCCATGTTAAGACATGTACCACCACACAATTCCCCTTTATCACATAAAGTGGTAGTTTTAATCATTAGGTAGTAGTGTTTTGGTTTCCTTGATAATCTTAAAGTATGTATATTGATAGATGTGAGGCAACTGAGGAGAATTAAAGTTACTATTTGGGAACAATTATGAAAATATCTCTGGATGACTGGAGTTTACAAAAGCAGGATCTAAGCTGTTTGAGACTATGGGCCTAAGACACTTAGATTCACACCTGGAAGAAGGCTAAAAGTTGTCCAGAGAAGCAGGCAGGACACATGACCAGAACAAAGGAAAGCTTCCTTTACACCAGGGGTCAGGTTCAGCCTGACAAGTCAGTCAACTCCTACACCAACAGTAGCTACCAACTATTGGCAGATGGAGTCCAGGGCTTGTAAAGAACAAGTCCAGAACCTTCCTGTGATGACACATCAGACCACTGGCAACCAGGAGATGTTTTTACTGGTCTTGTCACTCTACTGACTTCGCTTACTTCACTCAGGTACACTAGGGTATCTACTTTCCTTCTGGGTGTCAGAGAGCAGCAAATACATGACACAACCTCGTAACACCTGAACGTATTGCACAGATCTTTCCTACCCCCCAGCCCAAATTCAAGAGCTGTTTGCAGTCTTTAAATGACTCAGGTCTGAGGAAGAAAATAAACAAATGGCTTTAAGAGACAAATTAAACAACCATAATACATGGACAGCCTAGAATGGTTCATTCCAACATCATGGTGATCATAGAGGATCATAGACAATGAACTCCATATTTGTTTTTTGCTCACACGTGTAGTAAAGTGGTATACGGCTGACCAAACACACAGTTACAGGCTTCTCAGAAAGGGACAAGAATATAGCAAGAATCAAGTATTCCGGCCATACAGCTACAAATTCCAAAATTTCCTTCTTGCATCACTAATTTCTCGTGGTAATCCTCTACCAACCACAACATCACACAACCACTTAATGACAGCAAGTTTTGTCCATCACACGCTTTAATGGGAATAGCTGGCTATTAATGAGAGCTGTTCTGTGTGCATGAAACACCTTGTCTCATTTAGAATTCACAACTCTATTAGGTGGGTGCAGACTCTCAAACATCAAATAACCTGCCCAAGGTCACACAAGTAGTCTTCAGACCATTCTGTCTCTAAGTTCTTAATTATCCACTATGCACAATAACACTTCAAATACAAGTATAAGAAGAGAATATAGCCCAAAACATTTAAATTAAAATGAAAACGTGTTCACTGCATTAAGGTTTAAAAAAAAAAAAAAAGAAAGAAAAACCCTACACACTCCAACAAGTTTTGGTACTCTTGCCAAAAATAAAAAAAAAGCAAAAAAAAAAAGCAAATAGATTCCAACCAGTCTATACTTCCATTTATATTTAGAACATGAGCTGGGCTTGAGTATGCAATGAATATATATGCGTGTCTCTCTGTGTGTATAACACCCACATTATTCAAAAGCTCCCAAAAATGTGAAAAGTTTGTTCCAATCCTTCTTTATTTTGTCTACTTTAAGAATCCTTTGCAATATGCTTATGTAAATACTGATTTTAGCTGCTGTTCTCATTTCTCAAATCTTCAGCTTATAAATGAATTGGAAAAGTAACAGACCTAAGCAGACATCTTTGGAACACAAAACCAAAGAGATATAAACAAATATGACTAAAAAGAAAACAAAGGGTTCTTCTTTAAATGTTTTAACTTATCACTACTGATAAATGAAAAGAACTGAAGGAAGGCAGAATATACTGGCTATGGACACGGGGTGTGGGCTGGCACACGCATATGCCTGTGTGTGTGTGCGTGTACTCCAGTGGGGATTCATTTGATTAGCACACACAATGATCAGCATTTTACCTTAGTTCGCTAAAAGCTCTATGAGAGCATAAAATCTAAATGAAAGGAAATCCTGAAGTTAGACTAATGCTGGGGCATGGGAGAGTATTTAAAGAAAGAGTTCCAGGTTGTTAAACCCAATAGGTGAGTGCCTTCAGTTTTCTTATACCAGAGTTCACATTATGGTTCAATAGCATTAATAGCTCTGTGACTCTGCAGGTGATTTGCCTCCGTCCACACTTGAAAGAGATGCTGAAAAGAATTAAGGATAGAGTCGACATCTCACTTACCTGATGCTGAGCCTTCATTACAGACATAAGTAAAGGCTAATATGAAATCACAGATCATAAAGCACAGTGCAAAGAACATGTTAATGCAAAACTACTATAAGTTGTGCATATACTATTTCCACCTAGAAGCATAAAACTCACCAATGCTGATGTTGGCACCTGAAATCAAGTATTATATTTGCTATCGTTGGAATGAAAGTTGAAACAGAAGACACTTTTTGATGAGAACTTGGCAGTAGTATCAATGGATTTTGCACTTTGATAACACAATAATCCCATTATTGGAAACACATTCTAAGTAGAGCATTTTTGTCATAGTTGAGAGCTGAACATGCATCTGGGACGTATCTTTTCCATGTAAGCTAATAATACTACAGATTTTTTTTATGTAAGCAAAGCAATACTAAGAGCAATTTCACCAAAAGACAAACTTTTATACTCATCCAACAGAGCGTGAATGTAAAAATCATTTTAGATTCATAACTGCAGACTCTTCTCATAAGTGTGTATTATTAAGGAATAAAAAATAAACACTCCTGAAATGAGAAAAATAAGTGACAAAAAGCGTAATAAACTTCTTGATGTTTCTAGAGATGACTTTCTTCTTTCAGGGTGATCATACTGACAACAGAAAAAAATACCAGGAACGTTCAGTCTCAAAGTGATCAAGGGCTAAGTTAGTGGTTTTGGCCTTGCTCTACTGAAGAAAGCCAAGAGGGATAATTTAGCTTTTGGACCGAGAAGAGACACTGGCAGTCTCCAGATTTTACTTCCAGCATCTCAACCCACATCCAGCCTGGTGTGAAGGCATGGCAGATGGGCTACTTCTGTTATTTCGACTGCTTCAGCATCCTGCTTGTTTCTGGAAGCATGAATATTCAGTCACAATACGGAGCAAGCAAAAGCGTGCTGACTGTATTAAACAGGTACCAAAAAATCTTTATCCTTCTCCTTTTTCTCATTATCATAGATTAAGATAAAAAAAATCAACATTTAGAAAATGCTACTTCTGCCAAGCTTGGAAAAGACTTATCATTCAATGAAATGATGCTGGTTTTCATATATTTAATGTTATCAAGAGAAATGTGTGGGCAGAAGAAAACCAGCATAATTAGCATTTTAGGGGAAAGGAATTTAAAGGCAACTAAACTGAATCAGTAATTATTTTCCACTTTGTTTTATTTTCATTATTTCATTATTTTCTCAGAAAATGCTGAGCAGGCAGAGTAACAATGCTCATCATTCAGAAATGATTCCTTTAAATACCACCAAAAAAAAAAAAAAAAAAGACCCTCCACACTGGCATGTTTTCCTGTTGTGTAAATAATGCCTATTTGTAACTCTTGTTTACTTATATCTTGAAAAAGATTATTGAATCCAAAAAGGGTAATTTTGCTATAAATAAAAGAAATGAAGTGACAATTTCTCTATGAGAGAATTATCTATGAGATAATCCCTGAGGTAGGACAGCATCCCACCCCTCCCAAAGGACAAAGAAATGTCTAGAAATAACATAATACACTTATATTTGCTAAAATGAGGAGTTCCATGATTGCTGAAAGGAAATCTAAAGGCCACGTACTCAGACTGTAAGGGAAAACATCCATTAAACCACCACCTCTCACCAAAATAATTTTTTAAAGAAGGCAATTCCCTACATATGTGGGAAAGTTCTTTAAGAGATCTTACAAGTGGGGGCACCTGGCTGGCCGAGTTGGGGGAACGTCCAACTCTTGATCTCAGGGTTGTAGACTGGAGCCCCCTGTAGGGTGTGGAGACTACTTAAACATAAAAATCTTTTAAAGAAAAAAAAGAGAGAGATCTTAAAAGTGAATAAAAACCTCAGTGCATAATCTGAATTCCATCCTCCACATGACATGGCACTTGTCACTAAAAAAAAAAAACCATTTATGTAGGAAAGGTGGCATGAGCCAATCAGGTCTCCTTTACACTGCCAGGTGAGAAGGAAATGTGCTGGCTACGAGACCCACATCTCAGACTGACTCATGATCTACGAGGCCCGACAGGTTATGTCTTTTAAAAATAAAATAATCCTACTAAAAGGATGGCTATCAGTCTGCTCTTTAGGACTGAGAGGGGACTTCTTAGGTTTTTTTTTTCACATCCTAATGAGCGAACATTATAGAAGCAAATCAATGCCAACGCAAGGCACACGTGTGCAAGTTGAGATAAACTTACGAAGTAGCCTGTTCCCAAGCTGGAAGGAGCTGAACTCTGCAATAAAGCATAAAGACAAAGTGGAAAATCAGCAATGGTTTTTAACACGTTCCAATCCACACAGCTCATTACCAGCCCTTTGCGGGTTTTTCATCGCTACATCACATCACTAGTGTATGCTGCCCCTTGTCATCTGCTACTGATACAAACACCGTGTTGGCTTAATTTTCCCCTTTACATCTCTCAACAACTCAGAGATGCTAACGTGCTATTTACTGAATTCCAAGCTTCTGCGGTGGACGTAATTGCCAATTTATTTGACAGGCAGCTGGGTAATGAATTAATGATGGCATTTCGCCCTGCACTGAGACTAAACAGACACGCATCAGCCTGCCTCCCTGACTTGCTGACATTCAATGCCCTGGTCTCAAGCTACTCAGTTTTGTGGCCGCAAAGGGGCAGGCAAGAGGAAAAAGCCCAGACTGACTTGAAAATAAAAGCCCAGTGGGTTTGGATGACTTTTCCAGTGTATGACCTACTTGCCAGTTTATTCCCTAAAGGCATCAGTTAGTACACACAGAGCGCTTTTCAAAAATGAGACATTTTGTAAACATAATTAGTAGAATAAAATGCAAAGAATGTGTGGGTAAAGGGAAGCCATGAAAAGCAACATTTTTCTGAAGGTTTTAGTCACAAGAATTATCAATTTAGGCTTCCATAGTTCTGACACACAGAAGACTAAAACAAATAATATTCATTCTGAAAGGCTTGCAGGGCACCATTTCTTTGGGCAAAGAGGCCAAAAAGAGAACTTGGGTTTTGTTTTAGATTTGTCTGTGATTCATGCTTGTTTGTACTTCTGTATTTTTTTTTTTTTTTTTTTGCTTAAAACCTCCCATTACAAATTCTTTAATTTTTAGTATCCTTTTTGTGAACAAGGAAGGCCCTAAGTATAAATAAGCTTGAGACAAAAGGAATGCAATGCTAAGACAGTCTCCTGGTCTTGGCTAAGTGTCCTTGCGCTGGCAGGGCCTTCTCCCTGACTAGCTTGGATCAGGGGCTACCCCCTTCCTGGGGCGGGCTGACTTCCGCCTACAAGCAGTACTCACTCAGTTCATCCCTAGCTATTATTCCACCTACATGTTCTGTCCCTGCTCTGCAAACTACAGGTAGCAGGGACCATCTGGTTAACTCATCACTGCTTCCCCAGTGCTTAGCACACAGGATGCACTTAGTAAGTATTCGTTGAATTAATGTATAAATAAATAAGTGGATTGTATGGGGGGGGGGGGAAAGAAGGCTTAGGTGAATTTAACACCTCTGAAAATACAGTAGATGGGAATCTTCCTGATTTTAAACTGTTTCTGAGAAGGAAATACAGTGCTGGTAAGTATCAACAGCATCCACAACAAAAAAGAACAGTACGCTCCAGGGCATTCCTAAATGCACTTCCCAAAGCAAAACTTTCTTCACCTTGATGTTTCAGACAGACTCAGGGGGAATAAAGGACAATAGATGTGTGATCTTGCACACCAGACTTGGTTTAAAAAAAATCTTGCTGCATTCCTGATCCCATAAATGGTACATAGGGAGATCCACTGTAGCCATGGAGACAGCTTCTCCTAGCAGTGATTAGCCATGTGACCGCATCACCTGTGTACAGCACCCACAGCCTTCCATGGAGCAGAGGAAGGCAAAAGCCAACTTAGGTCTCCACCACCCTGGAGTCATGCCCCTGGGAAGTAAACTCATTTTAGAATGAATTACTCAGAAAGAGCATGGGATTTGTTTATTGCAGGTTTTTTTTCCCCTTCCTGCAAATGCATTTTATCCCAGAAGCAGAAGTACCCCTCCAAACCCACCTCCCACCCCCACATACATATCATCTTATTGTATACCAAAGAAAATTACATCCTTCAGGTCTCGGAAAGCTCTGTTATACTCATTTTGCATATATATTGTACATTACTCAGGGAGCTGGGTGGAGAAGAGGGCTTTGTTGTGCATATTTGTTCTGGCTATTGTTTATGCAGGTCTGACTGAATGAGGGAACAGTGGGTATCATTTCAATTTCTGATGTCAACATCAAATTACTTATTTAATTTCATGCCTGGCGAAGCATTGTATAGCTACACGCAGAATCATTTCACTTCATTTGTTATGCTGTGTTTTCGTGGCGATTGGCTTGCCTTCCAACTGACAGCTTTAATTACGACATGAATTTGATTGCACTGCCGAGGAATTAACATAATGCAACAAAGCATTTAAGCACCTTGCCTTATACCACCCCCCCCCACACACACACAAATGCAGACAGACACATGAAAGAACATAGACACTGTATCCTCCCGTGCATTAAAAGCCCATTAGAGTTTCAGTATTTGCTAGAAAGCATACAGAACCTTATGGTCAGAGGATACTCACATTTGTCAACCCACTGTACTCACCTCTTTTTCTATACAGAAAAAAGTTGGGGGCATTAAGCTGTGTTTTGGGGACCTGGCAAAAAATTCTGTAAAAAAATCCTTCTAATCTTTACCTTTGCCAAACACCCATAGCATTGACATTTCTTCCCTGCCTATTCCCTTCTCCACCACATTTTTCTCGGCCAATTGCCAGCCCCCTTCAATCACTGGAGATTTTGAAAGAAATAACATCTCTGAAAGAGGTATCTTCTTGTCCATTACTACAACTTCAAGAATCTTGCTATGGCCTTGTATTCAGTGGGACACTATTCCTGGTCAACAATAAGACCTTCAGCATCAGATAAAGATAACAGAAGTTCTGAGACCAGCCACAGGCAGGAGTCAGGGTTTCACTGCCAGCTCATGACACACATCACATCCCTTAGGCCTTGCTATCCAGAAGGTCCACAAGAGTCTCGATCATATGCCTAATCCAAGTTTGTATCTCAATACAGATGCAAGTATTTGAGAGCATTAACCTTTTTCCCAAGTCAGAAATTCCATGAACACCTGGAACCATGGGCAAAAACAGACTATGCTACAAAAATGAAATAGATGTCTAGAAACAGTCTTCCCATGATTGAAATGCATTATGTTGGCTATTAATTTACAGATGTGCATTTAGGGATTGGCACCGATTTCTCATACAGGAAAGAGACAGACACCAAGGTAAAAGGCCTAGGAAAGCAAAGAGGTTGTGATGCCCTGACCACTGAACACTTGATAGAATCAAGCTGATTTCAACTTTCTGTGTTGCCCCAATCCATATCTAATGAGAAGGGGTCTTTCTTTTTTGTTTTGTTGGAGGGGGAAGGCAAACTCTCTCCAAACTATATAGCAAAAATTGTCATAGAATCGAGAAAAGGCAAGGAGTGAAAATGAGGCTTGAAAAACTAATGAGATGTTTTAAAAAAGAATGCAACAAACAAAACGTCCTTGGATTCAAAAGCATTCGAAATAATACCATACACCCATGTTTAGGCAAATACATCTGTTGAATAATGAAAAAGCCTTCATTCTTATTTGTTTCAAATGGCAGAGATGCCAATTCATTCATATTTTCAAGACACAAGGCAGAAATGTTAGGTGTAGAGAGACTGAGCAAACAGAGTAAGAGAAAGTGTTTAGCAATGAGAGGACAAGGATGTGAGGAAATGCCAGCCCACTGGCTATCTGATATGTGATTTCCGGGCTCATTATCAGCCATCTCCTATTTCACATGGTCTTTTCATGTGGCTGGTTTTTTTTTTTTTTTTCCAGGTTTGACCACACTGCTCCCGCAATCTGCAAATTACCCGCCTCGATCTCATTATGTTGCAAAGGAGAGCTTTCTTACAAACACACTCTGCCTCCATCTCCAAGCTACATGGGCTGCAGGAATAGTAATGGGATGCACAGTTGAAAGACATTTTCCAGGAGGTAGAACATTGCTGCTGACATTCAAGTGTGCAAGTGGATATTCATTAAACTCTCATTCTACTCTTCCTCACTGCTCCCCACCTGACTTTCTTTCCATCTCTGTCACTAAGCTATCATGGAAGGTACTCATTAAACTCATGAAGTTAACATTTCTGTTTTAACGGCTTACCTACAACAAGGGATTTCAAAATTGATTATCCATCCAAAAAAGATGTGCTCCATTTATTAGACATCTACACAGAAAGGCCATGGCTACTATTACAGCTCCTGAGTATGGGATGGATGTGTACTCCACCTCTCAATGAGGATGTGTGCTCTGACCCTACGGCTAATTTAAATAGAATATTTTAAAATTCTTCCACATCACCAATTGTGTCTGACATCCTTGCCTACCCACCTCCCTGTTATGCTTTTCTCTCTTGGGAGTAAAACACGGAGGATCATGGCTAAGTACATTTCTTGTGAAGGCCACAAAACAAGCTCATTCATGGATTTTCTGTAGCATTTTAAAAAACAATGACAATTATAAAAACTTGAAATCTTAATCCTAGGAAATCTGTCTCGGGGATAAGATTACTAATAGATGATGAAGACCCAATATAAATTTGAATGGGAAATTACTAATAGGGGAATTCAAGGAAAAACAGGCCAAAAATTAAAATGAGAAATACTACATGACCCAAGAATTCCATCACCGTATTTACCCAAAGAAAATGAAAACACTAATTTGAAAAGAGATATATGTAGATCCCTGTGTTTACTGCAGCATTATTCACAAAAGCCAAGATACAGAAGCACCCCAAGCCCATCCACAGATGAATAAAGAAGTGGTCTGTCTGTCTGTCGATCTATATATCTATCTATAAAAGGAGTATTCTATCTATATAAAAGGAGTATTATTCAGCCATAAAAAAGAATGAGATCTTGCCATTTGAGACAACATGAATACACCTAAAAATATTATGCTAAGTGAAATAAGTCAGACAGGGAAAGACAAATACCATTATTATTTCACTGATGTGGAATCTAAAACAAACAAAGCAAGTGAATAAACAAACAAGAAAACAGACTCTTAAATACAGAGAACTGGTGGTTGTCAGAGGAAAGGTGGATGGGGGTAAAATAAATAAAGGGGATCATGAGGTACAAACTTCCAGTTACAAAAAAACTAAGTCATGGAGGTGAAAAGCACAGCACAGGGAACACAGTCAATAAGACTGTAATGATGCACTATTGTAGTGAGGAATGCATGATGCACAGAATCATCGTTATCAACCAGAAACTAACATAACAAACTCTACACTAATTATATGTCAAAAAAAATTCTACAGATAACAAAAGAAATAAACAAAAATAAGAAAACTAGCTTTTCAACTAAGAAATTTTGTAATTTCATACCACAAAAGTTAAAAAAAACTAGTGGAAATTTCAGGGAACATGTGATATTTAGGGAAAGCATTTGCTTTTGTTTTCTTTTTTTGTTCGTCATCATTATTGTTATTGATTGCTTTTGGTTTTTAATAAATAATAGATGTGATTTAAAAAAAAATAGGGGGCAACAACTTGAAAAAAGCATTAGTTATGGAAATGGACCCTTCTAACTTCAATTTTCAACCCTCTGTTCCAACCCCCTTCACGTAGTCACTGGCTCTCATCTATACTCCTTGTCTTCTGGCTTCTTTACCTCTCTGCATTCTTGGTCTTATCTGTATCTGTTGTTTCATATAAAGGGCAAATAAACATTTTAAAGTAAAAATTAGAAAAACATACCTTTTAACATCTTCCAGTGCAAAAAAAAAATGACTATCCTCAAAGTCACAGAGACTTTTTCGGACTGCACCCCAGCTGGGATAATGGTTTTTCCCCTGCTTTCAGACTTCAACTGAAATATGGACTCTTCCTGGGTCTCAAGCCTTCCAGCCTTTGGACTAGAATTACACCATCAGTTCTCCTCGTGATTAGGCCTTGGATTCAGACTGGAACTAACCAGTGACTCTTCTGGGTTTCCAGCCCGCTGACTACAGACCTTCAGACTTATCAGCCTCCGTAGTTGTATATGATTATACACACTATTGGTTTTATTCCTCTTGAGAACCTTGACAATAAAACAACCTTACGTGGTACAGGTGCTGCCAAAGTTTGCACTAGAATGGCCTTATTTGGACAATGGGTCTTTGTAGACATAATTAAGTTGGGGTCATACTAGATTAAGGTGGTCCTAAATCCAGTAACTGCTGTATTAACAAAGAGAAGAAAGGACACACAAAGCTACAAATTGAGCAGAAGGCTGTGTGAAGACAGAGGCAGGTACTGTACTGATACAATTATAAGTCAAGGAATGCCAGAGGCCACCAGAAGCTAGACGAGGAATGGAAGGGTCCTTCCTAGAGCTTCCAGAGGGATCATGGCCCTGCTGACACCCTTAATGTTGGAATTTTAGTCTCAAAAACTATGAGATAATAAATCTCCATTATTTTAAGCTACCAGCTTGTGGTCTTCAATTACAGTAGCCCAGGAGACTCATGCCATGCCTAGCCTCCTTACCATACACTAGAAGAGATCATGTGATCAACCCCTGCGTTCAGTCACTATATTCCAGCCTCACTGGCCTTATTTCTTCCCCTGAAACACGTCATGCTTGCTCCTGACTCAGGCCGTTGAGCCTGTGGTTCCTGATGCCCAGGATGCTCTTCCCACAGATCTTCACAGGGCTACCTCTTTCAGGCTCTGGTTTAAACATCGTCTACAGAAAGGCCTCATCCGATCACCTGGTTAAAACAGCAACACATGCCCTTCAGCCCCTCATCACTGTCTTGTTTACCTGGTAAAACATATTCTGTCAGAAACAGTTATGCTCACAGCTCACATGTCTGTTGTCTGCCTCCCCAACAGAATGCAAGGCTCATGAGGACAGAGACTTCATCCTGTCCACTAGTCAACCTCAAGCGCACAGAACTATACGCAACCCAGTTAAAGTACCGGATGAAAATTTCTGGGCAGTCAAAATGCTGACACATCCAGGCAAACGCATGAATATATGGCTCTGGAATAGAAAAGGGCAGAAACAAACTGTCAGGGAAAAGGAAAATCTAACACAGATCTTAAAAAAGAGAGAAGAGAAGAAACAGGACATCAAGAACACTTTACAGGCCTGGATTAGATCAGATTTTCTTCTTAACTAAGGGAAACTCATGGATGGTGTGGCCCCTGTCTGTTTCTTCCTTAATAAGAGTGAGCCAACCTAGGACAGAGTAAAACCTCAGTAAAAGTTTGGGGGGAAGGTGGGAAGAAAGGAGGCTGGGACACACGCTTGCACAAGTGAATGAATGACTGCATGGTGGGACCCACAAACATGGGGAGTTTTTGGGTATCTCAAAAAGATGTAGGAAGAATGCCCCAATTATGATGTTAAATGGACTAAATGGCCTCAGAACAATCAGATTAGACAACTGTTTAGCACAGTACTTACTACAATTCAATCTCTTTTCATGATTTTCTGAAACGTTTCAATTCCTTCAAGTATTGAGCCCTTCAAAAGTACTAAATATTGTTCTCCCTTCTCATAACTAAAAACCTGACCCAAAAACCATTCACAGAGAAATGAGCCATATCCACATACTCATTTCAATAAAGCATTAAAGAAGTCTACTTGCATAGGATGGTGGGAAGAGTTTGCTAGGGAAAGTGACATTGGGGCTGGCAGAAGGAAAAGAGAAAAAAAAAAAGATCCAAAAGAGAAAACAAAGGTAGGAAGATTTGAAAGTGCATACTATTTAAGAAAACAACAGTGGTTCAGAGGGACTAAGCCTAAGGTACAAAGATGGGGAAGGAGAGGGAGGGCAGGAAGATGAAGGGGAAGCTTCAGACTTCCTTGAGGGGCTCTGCAGACAATCCTCAGGGGCGTAGACTTTGTCTAAAATATCTTAAACAAGGCAGTTTAGTTGTGAGCTATGATTCTTAGAAAAACAGCTCTGGAGGCAGTGCAGAGCCCAGTACAGAGGAAACAGAGATGGGGTAGATGACACCAGTAAGAGGCCACAGGAATTCTCTGTGTGCCAAAGAGTAGGGCATCTGACGTATCAGTGGTGTCAATGAGAATATAATCATACCCAAATACCTCTTCACAAATACAGTCAGTAAATAAATGAAAGTGACCAAGGAGACAGGATAAGGAGATGGAGGAAGGGACTGAGCTTGACTCTGAGGATACGAGCTCTGGGATCCAATACCAGGACAGGGAAGCAAGAGGGATGGACGGTTCAGGTTGGAGATAAACAGGTAAGGTGACATGGGTAATAAGGGTTTTGTTTGGGAGGAAGAGTCCTGTTTGTCGTGACGGGAATAAGCAGGTCTTGTCAAATGGACACTTACAAGGAATTCAAATTTAAGAGGGCAGTAAGGCTATTAAGGGAAGTTCTAAATCTGATACAAAAGGATGATTCCAGAATGAGTATTTTTGAGCATGGTGGATGTGCCAAGAACTGTGCTACGTGATTCAAATAGCACGGTGCCAAGTGATCTGTAAAGGAGACCTACAGGGCACTTGGGTGGCTGAGTCAGTTAAACCTCCGACTCCTGATTTCGGCTCAGGTCATGATCTTGGAGTTTGTGAGTTTGAGCCCAGCATCAGGCTCTGCACTGATGGTGCAGAACCTGCTTAGGATTCTCTCTCGCTGTCTCTCTCTGCCCTTCTTCTGCTCTTGCCCACACAAGCGCTCTCTCCCATCTCAAAATAAATAAATAAACGATACAAAAATTAAAAAGTAATACAGGAGACCTACAAGGCAGGTCAAAGTATGCCCATTTCACAGAAACAGAAACCTAGACTGGGAAAGATCAAGTTCTTTGCTCAAGATCACACAGAAAATAAGTAACTAAACTGCTCTTAAAACTTGGTGTGTTAGTAATGAATGCCCAGGATCATTTCATAATTTGAGGATTTGATTTACTAAATTTATAAGTAAATTTAGCCCCTAAATTCTGACAATTTCCTCAGTGACAAAACTCTGTGTAAGTCAGAAGCAATACTGTCCCCCTTGAACAACTCATCATGAATATTTATATACTCAATTATTCCCCTTAACTTTTTCCTTAGTGACTAACCTCAAGTTACTGTGTCTCCTTGATGTGGACAATCTGAGAGTCCTCATAGACAATTATTCCCTTCTGGAAATACAGTTTGGGAATACGTAATTTAGAAAAGCCAAGCACATTTGGTTTTGAAGCTTTACCCATGAGCCAAATCCTCCAGCCACACTGCAATTCTTTATTCTTTCTCTTTTTTGCCTGTCCAATTCAAAATAACTAAGCTGGAATAATATAATATCTTCATTAGTTGCACTTGGGAGTGAGTCTCAATTGCCAAAGCTTCTAAAAATAACTGAAATGCAGGAAAGACAGGGGAATTTTTCTCTCAGCTGAAAAACCAGGCGTGGGCATGATGGACTCACAGGGACCAGATACGTTCTTGCACCTTAAGCAGCAGCAGCAACAACAACAACAACAACAACAACAAAAACAACAACAAAACCAGACAAAATGTATGAGAAGAGGGATTTTAGAAACTGGGCAGTAGGCACGGCAAGACAGTGATCTTCGAGACGAGGGAAGCAGATGAGATGACCCTAAAAACTGCCCCAGCTTAACGCCTGGAGAGAGTTTTGATGCCACAGTAGGGCAACTGAGAGGTGGCCCAGGTAGAGCCCAGAAGTACCCCAAGTTGAGAAGACAGAGCTGGAGGAAGCCAAGGCAGCTGGAATTTGCAAAGCGGAAGATGGTAGAGAAGAGACCTTCACAGGGACAGAAACGTGGAAGCTGCGAAAAGGTCCCCTCTGGTCTTTGCCTGAATACCTACCAGCACATCTGCTGGAGGAAAGCACCCCAAACGAGGGGAACAACCACTGGAGAGGAGCAGGCAAACAATCCCCAGGGCTCACATAGGGCAGAACATGGTATTTCTACCAGCTGTCAGGGTTCGGAAAAAATCACGTAATGCATCAGGAATCAGGCAGAGTATTCAGTACTGGGGAAATAATTAGCCTTAGCCTAAAGGCTGCTCTGGTTCCACCCAGGAAAACATAAAAGCAAACCTCAGAAAAATCAAACTATTTCCAAGTGACATAACTGCATCCCAGAATAAAGCTCAAGAAAATTTACAGGAACCTATAATATCCAGCAACCAACAAAGAGAAACTCACAATGTCTGGCACCCAAAAAAAACCAAAAACCAAAACAAAAACAAAAACAAGCATGCAAAGGAGACAGAAAATAACAATTCATAATGGGGAGAAAAACCAACCAACAGTGGCAGACATGGAAATGACACAGATTAGTAGACGAAGGGCCTTAGAACAGTTAATAACTACTTTCCACATGTTCAAGAAACTAATGAAAGCACAAGCACGGGAAGGAGAGCCATCGTAAATGAAAACAAGACTAAGCGTGGTCTTTCAGTCCATCTCCTCATTGTCTGATACTTACTGAAGTAATTAGTTACTAATTCCCTTTTAAGAAAGACTAGGGGTATCTTCATTCTTGAAAATATTGTGTGGGTAGGTGCTGCCTTGGTTCCAAAAGAATCACTTTGTGGCTTGACTTCCTTGGCAAAGGTTTTCATCTCTGCAAATTTTAGATGCCAATGGGCCTGAGGTAAGAATCTGCAACCTCAGAACTGCTCACGCAAAGCAAGTAAGTGGCTGGAGGTTTTGGAAGATCTCGTTAAAGGCCAACTACTTTTTTTCCTTTTCTTTTTCCCTGTCATTTATCCTTTCATATTTTGATACTGTTGTTGCAAAAGGTAGGAATTTTAAAAATTAATAAGTCACATGAGCTCAAAGTATCGCACAGACTGGATCCACATAAGATTTTCAGGATGGTTACAGCCCTCATTTTTTTTCTTACATTATTTTATTGTGGTAAAAAAAAAAATATATATATATATATATATATACATATACATATGTATATATATGTGTGTATATATATATAAACACAACATAAAGTTTGACATTTTAGCCATTTTTAAGTGTATAATTTGGGCATTAATTACATTCACATTGCTGTGAATATATGCAAAAACTATTTCATCACCCTAAACAAAAACTTTGTAACCGTTCACCCATAGCTCCCAATCCCTCACTTTTCCCAACTCCAGTGACTGGTCCCTCCCTGTTAATGTCCTTTCTGCTTTCTGTCTCTAGGAGTCTGCATATTCTAGGTTCCTTAAATAAGTGGAATCATACAATACTAGCTTGTTTCACTTAATATAATGCTTTCAAGGTTCTGGATCATGCATGAGAACTTAACTCCTTTTTTATGACTAAATAATATTCCATTGTCCATATATGGACACATATATGGCCATTTTTCATTTATCCATCCATCTACTGACAGACAGGTGGGTTGTTTCTACTTTTGGTTATTGTGAATAATGCTGCAATAAAAATAGGCACATAAATATCTCCCTGAGCAACTATTTTCAATTTGATTGGATATATACCTAATAGTGGAACTGGTGGGACATATGGTAATTTTATATTTCATTATTTAAGAAATTGCCAAGCTGTTTTCCACGGTGGCTGTACCATTTTCCATTCACACCATCACATGTAAGGGTTCTAATTTCTCTATATCCCTGCCAACACTTATTCCCCCCCCCCAACCTTTTTTATTATAATTATCCTGGCAGATGTAAACGGATATCTCATTATGGCTTTGACTTGTATTTCCCTGATGACTGTGATGACAACAATCTTTCATGTGTTTACTGGCCATTTGTATATCTTTTCTGCAAATGTCTCTTCAAGTCCTTTTCCCATTTTATTTGTTTGTTTTTGAGAGAGACAGAATGTGAGGGGGGGAGGGGCAGAAAGAGAGGGAGACACAGAATCCGAAGCAGGTCCCAGGCTCCGAACCGTCAGCCCAGAGCCCAACACGGGGCTCAAACTCACAAGCTGTGAGATCATGACTCGAGCTGAAGTCGGTCACTCAACCGACTGAGCCACCCAGGCGCCCCCCTTTTCCATTCTTGATAATGCCCTTTGAGATGCACAAATGGTTTTGGTTTGGATGAAGTCCAATTTTCCTATTTTCTCTTTTGTTGCTCATGGTTTTGGGGCTATATCTAAGAACCCACTGCCAAATTCAAAATCATGAGATTGACCCACATTTGCTTCTAAGAGTTTCATGATTTCAGTTCTTATACATAGGCTACTGACTCATCTTGAGTTAATGTGTGTACATGCTGTGATGCAGGGGTCCAAATTTATAATTTTATGCCTTTGCACCAGGAAATCTAGTTGTCCTGGCATCATCTGTTCAAGAGAAAATATCCTCCCACCTGAATGGTCTGAACACTCATATCAAAAATCAGTTGGATACAGATGTATAGGCTTGTTTTTGGAGTCTCAATTCTATTATTCCATTGGTTTATATGTCTATTCTGATGGCAGTATCATACCGTTTTGATTACTGTAGCTTCGCTGCTAGTTTTAAAATTGGTTAAGTGTGAGTCTCCCAGCTTTGTTCTTCTTTCCCAAGACTGCATTGACTACTAAGGTTTCATGCCATTCCACATTAAATCTGAGTATCTGCTTTCTCCTGTTTGCAAAAAAAGGATGCTGGAATTTTCAGAGGAATTGCTCAGAATCATACGCTGCTCTGGGCAGGATTGACATCTCAATGATATTAAGTCTTCCTAACCATAAATGCAGGATACCTCTTGCATATTTCTTTTTATCTAATGAAAAGTGAATTCAAGGCAACCAGTCAAAAGATCTCAATGACTGAACAATACTGTACTCCTGTCCCCTGACTTAACATGGTTTTCATTTCTCTACTCTGTGATGAAATTATGATTAACTGGAATAATCCTGGCAAAATTTCCAGGGTTATTAGTAAGATCTCATATTAAAATCAAAACAGGGGGCACCTTCACTGAGCATGGAGTCTGCTTCAGATATTCTCTCTCTGTCTCTGTGTCTCCCCACCTCCTTCTGCCCCTCCCTCCCCCTCTGCCCCTCTCCCCTACTTGCGTGCTCTCTCTCAAATTAAAAAAAAAAAAGATTCTCTCTCTCTCTCTGCTCCTCTGCCCTGCTTGCACATGCATGTGCTCTTTAAAATAAAATTTAAAAATTAAATCTCAGAGGAGCTACGTAAGTATTGAGTATTGTTAACAACTTAGTATTTCTTACTGTATTGAATACTTACCGTATTCAACTAAGTATTTCTTACTTAGTATTTCTTACTGTTATGGTTTTATTATTATAATTTATAGTTCCATCACAAAGTTAATGAAATATAAAAACACACAAAGAAATATTCTTATACACAGACATACTCACACAGCAAAAGACTGAGTTAGTATTAGTTGTATAATGGATATTAAACCTTATTAGAAGAATGGGATGCAATTAATTACAACTAAGACATTAAGAGTACCGAAGAAATAATTATACTTTGTTTATTCCACTTAATTCTTTCCAGAAGTCAATGTTCTCTATATCAACTCTCACTCTAAATCTCTCAAATTTTCCTGAGAGGTGGAGGAAGATGGCTGTGTCCTGAGAGGGTCTACCTTGGGTGATGGAGAAATGGATGGGAGACGATTACAGGAATGACACAAAGTTGTGCAGTGTTCTCTAACCTTTTATGCTGAGGAACACCCCTTAGTTAAAGTTTTGAGCACACTCCTAAAATACATGTGTTTATAAATTATATACATGAACTACTCCCACCTCATTAAATTAAGTATTAGGAAAGTTTAATTTCCTTTGTTTTGAGACACAAAATAAATAAGTTCTAATATGTTTTTTCTTGCAACACACTGGATCATCTTGTACACCATGATGAAGACAACTGCTTTAGAGTATTAAAAAAAAGAGGGGCGTCTGGGTGGCTCAGTCGGTTAAGTGACCGACTTTGGCTTAGGTCATGGTCTTGCAGCTTGGGGGTTTGATCACGCATTGGGCTCTGGGGTCTGTGTTGACAGCATGAAGCCTGGAGACTGCTTTGGATTCTGTGTCTCCCTCTCTCTCTGCCCCTCCCTCGCTCACTCATGCTCTCTCTCTCTCTCAAGTATCAAAAACATTAAAAAAAACTGTTTAAAAATCATTTAAAAAAAGGAAGACAAAGGCCAAAAGGTTTCTGCTCCTTATTATATGTCCTAATTCTGCTTATTCTTCTTAAAACTCAGAGACTCTGAATTTCTGTCTCTTTCTTGAGAGTACTATCTCACTTAATCTGTGAATGTTCCTTTGTTGTTACTACTAATAAAAACTTCTCCCTGAATGGTCATTTTATAAGAAAGCTTCCAAGTGTTGCTTTCAGGGGTAAAGATGGGTCAAGAATCTTGTCATGTGACATGTCAGGATAGAAGAAAAGAGAGCCCAGAGGATCAGGTGCTCTCGGGAGGTAGCAAAGGGGAATCTGCCCTGTTGGCAGGTAGGAGGCTGCAGAGTGGGAGGAGGCAGGTCTAGGGGGGTGACAGAGCCCTCAGGAGGTACGGTGTGTTATCACAAGGATTTTTCCTTTGCAAATCAGTCAGGAAATAAAACTCCTTCTCTTGCCAAGTAGGTGGGTGGTTAGCCATCCTCTCTAACAGGAATCAAATGACAGACAGGGACGTTTACCAATGTCACAGGCAAAGATATTACAAAAAGCCCAAAGTTAAATGATGTCATTCTTCCAGTGGTAGCACTGCTGGACTACTTTTTTCATTTGCAACATTGACACCGAAAATATCACCACTTCCCCTTGTAATCTCTTATTCCTAAGGCCACAAGTACTCCCGCCCACCTAACAAGTAGTAAAGCACATTTTAGGTCAAACTAGAAAACAGAAGGAAAGTATCTCGCCAGGCTCCAACACGATGCCAGACAGGGTGGACTGTACTGTGTGCATAGACAAAGTGACAGGAAGGGATGGTGGTGCTGGGAAACTGAGACTTGACCCAGGGGATGTGTGGTCTGGTGGTTTTGTTTGATTTTTCTTCTTCCCCACTTACATCACTGAGCCTTTCCCGGGAGCTGCTCCTGTGGAAGCCCTTGGATTCTCCGCTGGCGCTTTCACTGTCACTGTCCCTGCAGCTGTTCTGGCCTGGCTTCAGCTAAAGGCAAAAGAAAAGAGGAGAAAGAACAAAGTCAGTGGTCTCCTCACACAACTGTTCTTCAGGTCTTGTCAAAGTGAACAACTTAAGGTCCTGCATTTGAACATTCTTCTCAGCTTCTGAGTAGTGCCAGGCAAGCGGACGCAGGAAGAAACACAGAGGGCAGGCTAAGCAAAACATATACCATAAAATGTCAATGTAAATCTGAGTGAATAAGCCTAAACACACACACGCACCTGCGCGCGCGCGCGCACACACACACACACACACACACACACACACACACACATACCCTGAAAAAAAAATCTAACAAAGGTCCATGAATCTTGGAAATTAATTTCCCTCTGATTTTTCCTCTATTGCACTGGGGCATTTTTGTCAATAATATAAAGACCAAACACAATGAATTAAAGCCAGATTACACCAACTCTGGGGGCCCGCCTTATTTCCCCTGTCCTCCTCTGAAGAAAGAATACAACAAAACAGAGCAAAAGACAATGTCTTCTTCTAGGAGAAAATGATGAGATGCTCTATGTTATTGTTCAACCACCAAGAAGACAATGACCCTGATTTCTGAGACAACACTGTGGAGGTCCCCTGTCAGATATTTAAGAGTACCAAATTAAGACCTACAGCTTAAGGATATTAGTCAGCACTCATTCAACAAATATGCATTGAGTGTGGCATCTAGGCCTGGTAGTAAGAGCTGAAAATATGATGCTAAACCAAAAAAAAAAAAAAAAAAAAAAAGGTAAAAAGTCTCTAATCTTATGAAGCTTACATATTGGCAGTTTCTACACATTTACCCAGCTCTGATATTCCACTGAAATGAATAAACACACAGAACTGCAAACGATTAGTCTATATGGGACTATGAGTCCCCCACATATGGACCATCAGTCTATGATGCTATCATCAGCAACCACCTTTGGAGAGACGCCAAGCAATCTGATGCAGGTTATAACATACAGCCCTTTCACAATGTTCTTAATCTCGCAAGGGAAAGACGGCGAGACAAGCAAATATAATAACACAAGGAAACACATGCTAAATGTAACACCAAAAAGAAGGAAGAAAGGTAACGTCTGAAGCCTTGGATTTTCAAAGTGGATTGAGCTCATATGGCTGAGAGGAGAGGGGAAGATACTCTTGACAGGAGAAAGACAGAAAGCAAAGGCAGGGAAAGCAACATGCTAGGAAATGATCAGAAGGAGTCTTATCTGAAACAGATTTCCTTCTGGGAGGAAATTGGAAGAAACATTACAGAGGGGTGCATGGATCAGACATGGAAAGTCTCAAACAAAACATAAGCCCCATACTTCTGGGAAGGAGGGAATTTCAGAGAGAAGAACAGGTAATAGGTAGCACAATTTTTGCCTGCAGGTTTTCATGTGGCTCCGGGGCCAAGGGGGAATGTGAAGCAAGACAAATGGAGAATGAATCTAAATCCACATTCCTTGTCTAATGTGCTTCTTTAAAAACTGCAGTTCAGGTCCCACTCTGGGTCACACCAGCTAATAAGCTGTCCCCAAATCCCCACTATACAAAGCATTCGTTTTTTGCTTTCAGCCTTTCTACAAATCCACTTTTATCACTTTCTTCTAAAACTCCCTTTCTCCAGAAGTCTTCTCTAATGGAACCCAGAAAAATGATACTCATTTTACTTTGTATCCTCCTGGGCCCTTAAGTACTTAGTTTCCTTCTAAATTACTGCTAAACCTGCTAATTCTAAGTTAATTCAGATGCAAGCTATATGAGCCTTTTCTTATTACTATGGAATAAAAGTTCAGAATATTGTCATTCTCTTCAAATTTTCATTTTTACACTTATAATAAAGGGGAATTTAATCTAAAATGAACATCACTTTCTCTCAATTTCCTGAACATGTCATGTCCATTTCCATCCTGCACCTATGTATTCACACTAGATTTCCTCAACCAGTAAAGCTCACCCTACCCTTCTCTGTGCATTTCAGGTCAAGATTGTTTTTAATGCTCAGATATGATCCGCTATGGTTTTTGAAGAGCTCCTTCTTTCTAGATATATTTTTTGATCTATGCCTTCAAAGTTTAGCCAGTATATCATTCTTCATTAAACGCCTCTGATAATTATATACTTTCAAGTATGAAAAGGCTTACTGTTATTACATACATCTGACTGGTGATAAAATCTGTATGTGGAATAGGCACTCTAATTTATAGGCAATGTCATAATTTCCATCTCCCTGGACCTCTGACTTAAGTAAAGGCAGGTAATGCTACTTCCAATGAGTGGATGAAGAAACAAATAGAGCAAATAATATGCTCCGAATTAAGCAAGATATCTAGGACTCAGTCCATGTCTGTACAGCTTACCGCTCTCTTCATTTTACTTCTTAGAACCTATTTAGTATGTTAGCATTTCGTGTGGAAATAATGAAGTCTGCAGGATATGAATATTCTCTACAGAGTATGTTTTTAATATATTTGTGGTACCTGACTTAATTCACACACAAAAAAAGAAGTCTCATAAGGTGATATTGATCAAGAGGTGTTTATAAAAACTCAGCCCCTCAACCTAGACGAAGATAAACATCCTGTAGGGAATTAACAGCGTAAGAGCATGAAGACTTCTCCTGATATCCACCTGGCTTACCAAAATCTGGACATGGCATTTGGATCTCTTCCATATTTCTTCATAGAAGGAAAATGATGACTTTAACAGGCCCAACAAGAGACTTCAGTGGCTCTGATGTAAATTATCTGACTAAATGTTGATCTAGGCTAAGGGCAAAACCCAAGAAGGACTGAGATGAACCAGCTTCCTTGCCTTCCCTGTGCCCTTCCAGCAAAAGCACATCAGTGAATTCTCTTTGGAGAGCCTTACATAAAATCCGCCCCCACACTGCCCTTTTCTCCTCCAAAGCCAGGCTCAAGTTTAAAGGAAACTTAGGATTTTAAGCTGTCAGACAGCTCAATATTTCAAAGAAATGGATTGACTACAGTAAGTACTAAAGCTAAACCACAAGATTTCAGGCAACGAAGTATTCACTCCTAATCCCATGAATACATTTAAAACTGGCATTTTCAGCCATATCCAATGGATCATTTGGGGTAGCACAGCTAACTTAGAAGTTGTAATCCTTCACCTGAAATTCCCAGCTATTACCTACAACCATGAGACATTACAAAGGCCAGGTGCTGGCTTAAACATTTAAAGACCTAAGAAAAATCGATCCGCTTGCATTGATTTGTCCTAGCACCCATGGCGGCTGTTGTAAGAAAGCTATCGCTATAACAGATGCAATGAGATTTCTTACTACCATTTTTTAGATACGCTAAAATACCTTGTTTATTTAAAAATTAATGTGGTCCACTCATTTCCAGAATTGTCTTCTCATTAGAATATTATACTATTTTGGCATCAGAATTAGAACAAAACAGATGAAATAAAAAGGAAGCTAGTATCTGGCATGAGTGGTAGTGATCCTATCAATAAGATTAACAACTTTTACAATATATAAGAAGATGAGTTGTTTTCCATTCGACTTCACTGTCAACAATACACTCAAAAACTCTGAAGCTGTTATGTCGTTAGAGTTAACTGTTATTAATGGCTAATTAGGAAAATAACGATCCATGGTTTTATCGCTGCTAATGAACATGTAACGAAATCCCATCACGCTGGACTCAGTGAAGGTGGAGGAATTCTGTATAACCCGCCGAGATTTGTGACCCAGGCTCTGCCACTCTTCAGCTTGAGTATGGAGAGTTCAAGATGCTAGATGCTCTGTGGGTGTCATTAACTCTTCAAACAAAATTCGCAGAAGGATAAAGTATGTGGAGACGATACCAATGCCTGAAACTCAAGCGGAATGATGCGAATTATGCACTGCAATGCAGAAAAGCATCCAAAAGTAATCTCCTACCACCATTTTGGTCCCTCAAAGCAGCATAAATCCTGTGTCTGACTGCTGAGTTTTCCTGCAGGGATCTGAATGAACTTCACACAATGTTTTAAAAATGTGTCAATAAGCACAGACTTGTCAATTTTTCAATGAAATTTTGTAACATGCCTTCACTAACATCAAAATGGCAAGTATTTAATCTTGTAAAAACGTTTGTGTTTTTTTTCCAAAATGAAACTCTTCCCATTTGTTGAAATATTCCCCATAGATTGGGTTGAATTTGTACTGTATTTTTTTATTTTTTATTTGAGTTGACACACAATGTTTTATTAATTTCAGGTACAACCTAGTGATTCAACATCTCCATATGTTATTCTGCCCACAAGTGCAGGTGTCACCATACAATTCTATTATAATACCATTGACTGTATTCCTTATGCTGTACCTTTTATTCCTAGAATGTATTCATTCTATAACTGGCAAACTGTAATACCCACTCCCCTTCACCCATTTTGCCCATTCACTCATCCCACTTCCCTCTGCCAAACATCACCTTGTTCTACGTATTTATAGGTATGACTCTGTTTTTGGTACCTTTATTCATTTGTTTTGTTACTTAGATTGCACTTCTGAGTGAAATAATATATTTGTCTTTCTTGGTCCGACTTATCTAGTATAATACCTTCTAGGTCCATCCATGTTGTTGTAAATGACAGGATCCCATTCTTTTACATGACTGTGTAATAGTCCATTTCGTGTGTGTGTGTGTGTGTGTGTGTGTGTGTGTGTGCGCACACACGCGCACGTGTGTCACATCTTTATCCATTCACCTATCAATAAATATGTGGGTTGCTTCCATATTTTGGGTCTTATAAATAATGCCATAATAAAGATGTGGGTGCATGTAACTTTTCAAATTAGTATTTCCTTTGGGTAAATACCCAATGGTATGATTGTTGGATCATAGGATATTTCTATTTTTAATTTTTTAAGGAACCTCCATACTGTTTTTCAGAGTGGCTGTAGTGCATCTGTATTGTCTTATTCCTTGAGTTTTAAAAGGTACTTAAGATGAGAGAAAGAGAACTAAACTACTTAATGAAAAGCTGACACATCAAAATAAGCTAACAGGAAATACAAACAAAATTATAAATTTGAATAGAAAAAACATTTTAGGACATTAATAATATATTGTACTTTTAAACATACAATATAACAAGTTGTGCCTAAAAGGTAAACATAAATTCTGGAAACTAAGGCAGGGCAAGAAATTTGTGTAAAATTTCTCCGGGATCACAGAATCAGAAATTATCTTGTTATTGTCTTCAATAAGTAGAGAAAGTTTTAAGTAAGGATTTGATAATCTTACAGTTAACCACTGGTAAAATTTAGATATTAAAAATAATGTCTTCTAAATCAGTATCAAATATAAAAGGATCAAAATTATAATCAATACTCTCAATTGGGGATATCTGGAAAATAAGGGAAATAGCAAGATAGCAAAAACATATAAGTATGTTGGTTATAATAACAACATATATGGATTAAGCCCCATTTTTTAAAACAGCAAGAACATCTACTATTTGTGACGTTAAATAAATAAATGAATAAATGAAAAAATGAATATCCAATTATTTGTTAGTTAGAACTCTTAGGTTTAAAAAAAGAGAGGGGAAAAAAAAGACAAAGGATTAAATGGTTAGGTGAAGTCATATGTCAAAGACAGTCATTTTACAGTGATAAGAGATAACATCTTTACCCTTCATAGGTCTGTACTTTATACTGAAGGGTTGAGCTATAAGCCTTTTATGCCAATGTATAAAGTAAAGAAGTATGTTAAGAAATCGAGGAAATCAAGATGGGACTCTTTAGCATCCTATTAATCAGGAAGGCAGAAAACAGAGCAATAGAAAAAGACACAGATGCTAAAAGACTCAGTTTGAGCCAATATGTAATAAATTTGGCGATTACCAGAGACCACGTCTTTGAGCATACCCATAGGACATCAGCACCAACCGAAGATAGACTAGGCCACAAAGAATATCAGAATAAATTTCAAAATGTAGAAATCACATGAGCAGCCTCCTCTATGATAAAAATTAGTAACAATTTAATGTAAGTGATGAATCATGGGAATCTACTCCCAAAGCCAAGAGCACACTGTATACACTGTATGGCTAACTTGCCAATAAGTTATATTAAAAAAATAATAAATAAATAAAATTTTCTCTAAATAAATAAATATTCCTATCACCTAGAGATTTTTAAAAATCTTTAAAACATATTTTTAAAAGTTGTCTCCATAATCACAGTTGAGTCAAAGTCAGAATCATAAAGACACCATTTAAAAGTTTAGAAAATAAAATTATAAATACATAAGATAAAAAAATTTACAGGGTGCTGTAAATTCTGTGCTAGAGGTTAACTCAGAGACTTTATTTTGTAAAGTGGACAGTAATAGTAAGTAAAGAGCCTAGTTATAGAGATCAAAAAGAAAGAAGACAAAAAGCAACTACAGGGACAAATAAAGAAAAGAGATTCCAAAAGTGAAAAGTACATAATGAATTGGAAACTGAAATACTGTACACAATTACTAAACTAGAGTATAAATGGGAGTGAAACTCACAGAATTTAGAGGGACGTACTGCTTACAAATCGAAGAAAAAAGTGATAAAGAACAAAATCAAATACAATCAAACATAATAATATAATAATTATATAATATTATATAATGTAAAATATAAGAATACAAGTACTATAAAATGTGAGAATAAACACATGTCTAAATTATAGTACTAAACATTCTATGTGGTACTGTCAAAATCATAACCAAATAGTTTAAACTTTTTTTTTTTTTTAATTTTTTTTTTCAAAGTTTATTTATTTTTTGGGGGACAGAGAGAGACAGAGCATGAACGGGGGAGGGGCAGAGAGAGAGGGAGACACAGAATCGGAAACAGGCTCCAGGCTCCGAGCCGTCAGCCCAGAGCCTGACGCGGGGCTCGAACTCACGGACCGCGAGATCGTGACCTGGCCGAAGTCGGACGCTTAACCGACTGCGCCACCCAGGCGCCCCCAAATAGTTTAAACTTTTAAAAATCTTTTAATTAAAACAAATTTTAAGTTTTTTTTTTTTACTTTTGAAAGGTGCGGGGTGGGGGGGCAGACAGGGAGACACAGAATCTGAAGGAGGCTCCAGGCTCTAAGCTGTCAGCACAGAGCCCAACGTGGGGCTCGAACCCACGAACTATGAGATCATGACTTGAGCCGAAGTCAGAGGCTTAACCAACTGAGTCACCCAGGTGCCCCAAACATTTAAAGAATTTTAGCAAAATTTGATTCAGAGCATTAAGAAAAATGTGCAAAGTGAATTTATGCCAAAATCCAATAATGAAACACAAAGGGAACTACAGAATGATTTTTTAATTAAAAAAGCTGCAAAAATTTGATGAAATACACAAATTAAATTTAATAATAAAATAAAGGTAGTTCACCGAGTTCTAACAGAATCTTTCATAAGAATGTAAGAGTCCACCAATCTGCAAATGGGCCTAAGGGAAATTTTTGAGTTGATGGCAAAGTTCTAAAATTGGAGTACGGTGATGCCCATACAACTCTATAAATTTACTAAAACTCATTAAATTGTACACTTACAATAACTGGATTTCATGACATGTAACTTATATTTCAATAAGGTGGTTTGTTTTAAAAAGTAAAAGGTGCTATCATTTTCACCTCTTACTCCAGAAACCATTCCCTGTTAAAGACTTTACTGATTAGGTCAGGCTCACAGAAGATAACTCCCTTTCTTTAAGTCAACTATGCTATATACAAATCTAACTAGAGTAAACAGGAGGCAAGTGTCCTGAGGGCCATCTTGGAATTCTGCCTACCACAGTGGGTTTACAAAGACAAGAAAAGGAGAAATTGCTTCTAAATCCATTGATCATAGAACCATTCCAATGGAATTAGTTAAGTTTCACTAATGCAAAAAAAGATAGGGTTCTTGGATATGCCTGGACTTTGGAGTGCTATTTATCTAAATGTTACAGTGATGTTCCCAAATAAATATTTAAGGTATTGCACTGATGATAACTTGAAGGTTGCGTTATTAGCTGGAAAATGGAAACTACTGAAGTACTTCCACTTGTCAATCACATGTATTATTCAACACTTAAAGGAGTTCAGTGGACTTCACAGCAGTAAAAATAAACCCTGAAAGTTAATAAAGAGGAAAATGAGCCAAGATCAATCTAACTGCATAGTTTCGAACATAAACAAGAAGCAATTAAGACAATCAAGTGCAATCTGACCAACTTTGATATCCTTCCAATAGATACTCGACCCAGACAGCAGAACTTAATAACGTTCTACAGCTTATCAAGAGAATCATAACTCTCTATGATTTAGCCAAGAGGCTATTACGATACTATTTCTTTATAACTTAATAATGTGAAGGGAAGAGAATGGAAGTGTAAATAGCAAGGCTTGATATACAACTCACATCTCTCTATCTACAACTTGGGTACTATTTCTAGGTTGAATTATGTTGACAAAAACATGATAACATACCTGACTTCATTTTCTACCGAAAAGGAAGTCTAAACTATAGGGAAATGGGGGAAGGAAGTACAAGAATGGAATTAAAGAAAAAAGCCTGAATGAACAGAAGATGTTTGGCATTCCTTGAGTATGACTGTGGACTACAAGATAAATCTATTTTCCAATTACCTCGGAAATTCACATGCAGTACACATGAGCAATGCAGTAACTTGATGGAGGAATGTCTGACTGCTTTGGCAAAGTTTCTAGACCTCTGATAATGAGATTTTGATTAATAAAAAGAAATTCTGAGACCATATTAATTGGTTGGTGAGGATGAATATACAAAAAAAAAACAAATACACATAAATTCATGTTTTTCTATAAGAAAACATGTTTTCAAACAACTTTCTAAATGGCCTGGAATTCTTTAAAATGACCATCACCTCAAACACAGAATGCTTTATGTGTTTTATTTTTCCCATTCTACCATGAAAAAATAGCCAACAGAGGTCTAAGGAAAGAAATATGTAAGTTGAGTCTGACACATCTTGTCATCCCAGAAAGACCATGGCAAAGAGACTTGCAATCCAAATTTGAGGTGCTTCCACTAATCACAGATGGGACTTTATTATCAATATCATAATTGAACTGATATTCACAGAGAATTGAAACCTATCAATTATGGTTATACAAATAAACAATTACACTAAAAGAAAACCAAAAAATATGCCTTATTGGTTATCTTCGGAGCACCTTGTGATAATGAAAAAAAAAATAATAAAGTAAGGAATCAAGCATCATTGGCTTCCATAACCTAAAAAGAGAGAAAACCAGATAATGTATGTCTCCTGATATAAGAACACATCACCCCACCCCACCCCCACCCCTACCTCCCCCAAAAAATCAAACCTGAATCTGATTTACCACAGATTATAATACAAACTTACAAGAAATGTAAGGGATAGGGGCAAGTGTTAAACTATGTAACAGGGGATACAAAATCAGCAAAATCCATCAATTGCCAGATTCCCTCAAAGAATAAATTGCAAAGTAAGCACAGAAAAGTAGGGATGGGATAACAGGTAAGGCACCTCAACACTCTGACAGAAACAGATCTTGTTTTCAACCTAATTTGAGGAAAGTGCTGAAAAATTATGAGACGAACTCAAAAATATGTCCACTGACCAGGTATTGATGATATTAAAAACTGTTTATATTTTGATATAGGTACAAGAAAAAGGGCAAGCTTTTTATAGCTACATACTGAAATATTTATGATTGAAATGAGTTGCTATTTGGGGTTTACTTTGTTCAAAGTAATGCAGGCGATAGGGAGAATAGCACCTGTGGGGAGGTGGCTGGGGGGATAAGGGATACTGATGAAATAAGATGAGACATGTCTTAATTGCTGAGGTTGGACGATGAGCATACACATGTGGGTTTATTACACTATTATCTCTATTTTAGTATACATTTTAAGGTTGCTATAAAAATAAGTTTTAAACCCTTATCCCCAGAAAAAGGCATTATTCTCCTCTAACCCATATACTTAGTGACTATTCATTTTCATTGCTAGATTATGAACATCTAGAATTCGTAAGGATATAAAATACTTTGGTTAAAAGCTATCGAAACTTTTAAGATATGAATTTTAAGAGCAAACCTCTACCCAAATTGCCACTGTTTTGGCACCAATACATTTCCAGTCCAATCAAATACTAAATTCTCATCAAGGCTGAGGGTCCCTCCCCTCCCTATCCCTGGGTACCTTAATGTTCAACTAGGCGCAGGCTGCCACAACAAAATTCCACAGACTGATGGCTTAATTAACAGACCTTTTCTCATGGTCTTGGAGGCTGGAAGTACAAGATCAAGGTCAGCATGGGCAATTTCTGGTGAGAGCTCAACTCTCTTCCTGGCTTGTAGACAGCCACCTTCTCTCTGTGTCCTCACATGGCGGGGAGAGGGAGAGCTGGCTCTCCAGTAACCCTTCCTGTGCATTAATCAGGGTCCTACCCTTTATGACCTCACTTAACCTTAATTACTTCCTTACTCCAAATACACTGGGGGTTTAATATACAAATTGGGCGGAGGCATAATTCAGTCCATAGCACTTAGTAACCTGTATATCACTAAACTCATCGCCCATTAGTGACTATTCTGTCCTAAGCTACATTATTTCCACGCAAGCACTATAGTCAACTTTTTTAAAAAAGCCACAGACATTTCCTAAGTGAGATGGGTTCCACAAATGCATGTTCTAGAATAATTGAGATCCCTTTTACAGACTGAACTGTGTCCATCCAAAATTCTTATGTTACAACCCTGATTTCAATTACTTCAGAATGTGACTATATTTGGAGAGACAAACTTTAAAAAGGGAATTAAGTTAGATAGAGACCATTAGGGTGGGCCCTAATCAAATCTGACAGGTGTCCTTTTAAGAAGAGGCCATTGAGACATCGAGACAACAGGGAGGCACGTGAAAAGAGAAAGGACCATGAGAACCACAGGGAGAAAGTGACCACCAGCAAGGCAAAGAGAGAAGCCTCAGAAAAACCGTTATCTGCCAACATATTGGTCTCGGACTTCTAGTCTCCAGAACTGTGAGAAAATAAATTTCTGTTTTTTTGAAGCTACCCACTCTGTGGTATTTTGTTATGGCAGCCTAGCAGACTAATATAATCCTTTTCTTATGGGTACAAACATCCTGGCTGCTATTTTTTCCCACCTTAGAAGAAAAAAGAAATGAAACAAGACAAATAGAAGAACCCAGCTATCTTTCCATTTCTTTCATGCCCTTTACAAATAATTCTTGAAAACATTTTATTCAGTATCACCAATTCTTTTCCTCCAATTCTCTGGTTAACTCAGCCCAGTGAGGTTTTTGTCCTCACCTGTCATGAAATTGTTCCTGTCAAGCTCAACAACAGGTTATCAGAGGCATTTTCAGAGCTCAGGACCAAAGACCCAAACACTGAATAGTGAAAAGTTGTATATCACACTAATATAGTGTTAAAGAAAATATTTCTATCCTCTGACCTTGTCAAATGAATGTCCGTAATGACACTGAAGGCCAGGTTTTAATTTAAAATTCTGTCTTCTTGAATTTCTTGATGGAATGTGGCAGTGTGGGAGAGCCCATCCCTGGCCTGGTGTCTTTCGTTACTGTCTGTAGTTCTCAAGAAGCTTCACCTGCCCGTGTGCAATGTCCTAGCCCATACTCCAGGTTCCATCCACACTGCCCACTTTCCCCCAAGTCCACTAGCTGTGCCCTCCAGCTCGGGCTCAGGCATACACAGAGCTCTGGTGCTGTGCCCTCCCAGGAGGATGGACCCAGCAAGCAGACCCTGAAAGTCCAACTGAGGACATTTGGCCTGGAATTCTGGAATCCTAGCTAATCAGTAGTGATATGTGTAGAAGGCATGTGGTGGGCTCCAAGTGGACACATGTCCTTGGCCCTTTGAACTCTTCCACTATGGGAAGGGACATGACCTAAGGAAGCAACGTCAAAGTCCCCGTTGGCTGGCTTTAACAGCAGTACAGTACCAGTCAACAACAAACTCTGAATGCTGAACCTGGTGGTCACTGTCAGTGCCTGTCTTCCCGACCTATCTACCTACGGGTAACATCTGACACAACTGATCACTCCCCCATCCTTGAAGCACTTTGTTTTACTCCTGACTTTCCTCCCACCTCTCTGGCCGTTCCTTACCAGTCTGGCTTCTCCTCTTAATCTCAACTCTTAATGTTTGGTTCTCCATGGCTCAGTTGTTAGGCCTCTTCTTTTCTAGGCCTATACTCACTACCTTTAATGATCTTATCCAGTCTCGATGTTTTAAAAATGATCTATGTGCTGGTGATGCCTAACTTCTATTCTCAGCCTCAATCTCTTCCCCAAAACCCAGTCTTCTAAATCTAGGTACATCCTTCAATTCCACTTACACACTGAAAAGGTATCTGAAACCTAAAGTGACTAAAGCCATACTCTCAAATGTTTCCAATTGTTATTAATAACAATTTTACTTTTCTAATTGCTTAGGACAAAATCGTTACTCCTACAGCTACCACTCTAGTCAAAGCTACCTTTGTCTCTTGCCTAGATTACACCAACTTCCTATCTGATCTCCCTGCTTGTGACCTTGCCTGCTACTTCCGTCCATTTCTCCCAAGATCCAGAGTGCTCCTATTAAAAAAGTCAGTTCACATGCTATACTTCTCAAAATCTTCCAGAGTCTCTCCATCATCATCATAATAAACACCAAGGTCATCACAAAGGTCGACAAAGTAGTCCCTACTGCATCTGGTTCGCCCATTATTTCTCTGGCCTAGGTCCCTCTGTATCAGTGTAGCAAACTTCACTGACTGTTCCTCAAACAAGGCAGGCATGCTCCCGCCTCAGGGCCTTTGCACTTGCTGCAACAGCTATCTGAAATGTTCAGCCTCCAGAAGGCACAAAGTTCACTGAAGTCTTTATTTAAATGTCACTTTCTTAGTGAGGGCTTCCCTGATCATCCCGATTACAGGACGCAACCTTGCCTCTACTTAACACCTTCTAATGTAATACTTATTATTTCACCTGTTTTATTTGTGCTCCGTCTCCTCCAAACTCCTACTACCTCGACCACATGGCAACCAGATACTAAGCTACATTATCAGAGGATTTTTATCTGTTTTGGTCACTGTTAATAGGTACACTCTAATACAATACCTGTCATTTATTAGATGCTCAATAAATATTTGTTTAATAACTATGTATAATCTTTTCAGATCTATAACATGTTAGGTCAGCCTTCAAAATCTCCCACAGAATGGCTCTTGGAGCTATTAACAAAGAGTGTGACTAGGTCATAGAAAGCCTGTCTTCGAGGATTAGCCAAAGAGAAGAGCTCAAAAACAGAGTGAGAAGACGAAAAGTAGCCTGCACATTTAGCAAACTTGGGGGCTTTTGTGATATACAAAACCAGCCTTTAAAAAATCCTTATTCGGGGTACGTGGGTGGCTCAGTCGGTTAAGCGACTGACTTCAGCCCAGGTCATATCTTGCGGTTTGTGAGTTAGGGCCCTGCAATGGGCTCTGTGCTGACAGCTCAGAGCCTGGAGCCTGCTTCGGATTCTGTGTCTCCCTCTCTCTCTCTGCCCCTCCCCTGCTTGCACTCTGTCTCTCTCAAAAAAAAAAAAAAAAAAAAAAGAATAAAAACATTAAAAAAAAATCCTTATTCTCCAAAATGTGTTACTGAAGACTTTGTTCTTGAAAAAGTGATCATATGTAATTTAAGATATTTTAGACAGTCAGGTATAAGCTTATAAAATGAAAAGTAGCACATAATTATAGTTAGTTTAATAAATCTTCATCCTGGCATTTGAGACTCTTAAAAGTACTTGTTCAGCAAAAGGTCAAAAACCACTACCAAAAGAAGTTAATAGCTCTCTCAGTATTATACACCCTTGTTGATGAGATTGCCACTTTAAGTAATTTGGATAATATGAAGCATTTAAAAATCTTTTCTATTTTACCCTCTAACAGTGCCTGTTTTTTTTTAAATATGAAATTTATTGTCAAATTGGTTTCCAGACAACACCCAGTGCTCATCCCAACAGGTGCCCTCCTCAGTGCCCATCACCCCCCCTCCCCTCCCTCCTACCCCCCCATCAACCCTCAGTTTAATTCTGTCTTTAAGAGTCTCTTTTGGTTTGCCTACCTCCCTAACTTTTCCCCCCCTCCCCTCCCCCATGGTCTTCTGTCCTAAAAAACTACTTATTCTTTTAAAATCAACCCAGCAAAGGTTTCTTGCAAAAACATCCCACAAAAAGGCAGAAATATTTAACATGTGTACTATCAAACACTGATTTATAAATAACAATATTTATAAAAGAAACCTAATTGTAACAGAACCAATTACATTCTCCTGAGTAAATTTTTAAATGAAAAGGTACTTTCTAGAGAGATGGAATGTTTGTATGACCTCCAGTGCCAGCACACTCCACTTGGTAAAGAGATGTGCTCCTGGAAACAAGGATACCACCTGAATTAACTCTATAGATACAGAAGGTCACTGCAGCACTGTGCCAGCGAAGTCCCCACACCCTGCCCTGACCTACATCACTTATTCCCATGGTTTGCTTGGCCTCTGAGAAGCCTGAGGTAGGGACCTAGGGTCACGACAAACCTTACTTCCCTATAGTAAGTAACTTTCACTTGGTTCCAAAAAATTTTAAGTTATGAAGTCTCTCCCATTTTTAATCTGGGCAAGATAGACATAGGGAATGGAATAATCCAATTGTGAATGAGGGGGTTGGTGAAGGAAGGAGAACAGAGAGAAAGAACATACACTGAGAACCATGAATTTCCCAACTATCAGAAATTCTTGATCTAAACACATAAGATTTCTCCAAAATGTTAAAAAGATTCAAAGACCTAACAGTTTCTGACTCTTGGCATGACTTTAGCTCACTTGCATCAATTAATGAAGAAAAAACTTGACAGTTTTTCCTAACCAAATTGGAAGATGAGAAGATGAACACTAGGAGATTTGGAGACATACATTAGAATCCCATGCAAAGGTGGACTAGTTCTCTCCACTGTAGATCTACAAATCTCACCGTGAAGTAGAGAAAAGATGATGCTAGCTGAGATTTTCACTTTGAGGATAAGAACTGAAGGCCTCCAGGGGGCCTGGGTGGCTCAGTTGGTTAAACTTCTCTTGATTTCGGCTCAAGTCACGGTCTCACAGTTCGTGGATTTGAGCCCCGCATGGGGCTCCGCACTGCCAGTTTCTGGGGTTCTCTATCTCCCTCTCTCTTTGCCCCTCCCCTTCTCTCTCTCTTTCTCTCTCAAAGTAAATAAGTAATCTTAATAAAACAAAGTATTTAAAAGAACTTAAGGCCACCAATGTTCAGCTATCGACACAAGAGCAAAGGCTAGTAAATAAAGGGTTTGCTCATTGCTCTTATAGTTATAGCTAACATATTTCTCAGTAGGACCCAAAATATCTCATGAGCTCCATGTAACCAAGAAAGAAAGCAATTAATATGCCCATTATGTAGAATACGCAATCTTTACACTATTTCTAAGAATAACAAAAACTCTAAAAATTAAATTGTACTTCCCAATTTACAGATGGAGAAATCCAAAGCTGAGAAAGACTAAGTACTCTGAGCAAAGTCACAAAGGGCTGAAAACAGAACCAAGGCCACCTGACTCTGTAAGAGCCACGGCCCATGGTAGTTATGAACAGCTGCTGGAACAAGGCAAGAGGAACATGTCCACAGAATCTAAAAATTTAGCTTCCCTTCATCCCTCCAAACTTATAAATTCTATTTTGATCTTGAAAGTAAACTAATCAGCATGTTAAGAGTGGCCATGTAGTTTAAATCAACTACTAAATCAGCTCTATGATGATCCCAATCTCATGAAAATGTGAGTCAATTCATGTTCGAAAAGAAAAGAGAAGAAAAGAAAAAGGAAAGGAAAGGAAAGGAAAGGAAAGGAAAGGAAAGGAAGGAAGGAAGGAAGGAAGGAAGGAAGAAAGAAAAGAAAGAAAGAAAGAAAGAAAGAAAGAAAGAAAGAAAGAAAGAAAGAAAGAAAGAAAGAAAGAAAGAAAAAGGATGGGCGGATGGATTACATATAAAATATGCACAGTAGGTAGGGGAGAAAAAAACCCCAAACTACAGCTATTTAGGACACTGGTGTGTTTTAAAATTATTTTTCACTTCCACATTCCAAATTCCCTAAACTCCAAACCGATCAAAGTTTTACAGATTATCCCTGAAAAAAAATAAGACAAGAAACACAAATTAATAACTATTTAAGCATTCTGTTTCATCATGATAACAAACAGATGGTTTTAATATTCTGGAGGCTAATTCCTGAACAATTAAAAACACAGCAAGACATTAACATCTAATGAAACATTTTAACTACCAGTATATGCATCTGCCATTAATTCCCACACAGTAAGGTCTTGGATCTCCTCAATCTGTTCTTTATTAAGGAAAGTTTTTCCACTCTGAATTTAGTGAAGTAGAGAATTAACAACTGTTTTCAATCAGCAATCAGCAGGATATTTCGCCAATGTGTACTGAAACCATGTACACTATCAGACTTAAATTTATTCTTATGATCGCTTTGATGTACACACATTTGCAATTTAAGAACAGATCCAATTTTCTAATTAGGTGTTTTCCTCCCCAAACTCATGCTACATTAGCCCCCTTTATGTACAACAGGAACTCTCATTGAGCTGTGACTAAAAAAGATGTTGTCAGTGTTTAATAATGCAGTTAACTTTTGACTCAAAGTGCCAACACTATCCTCGACTGCTATCTTCTACACTCTAGCAACATGTAAAGGCAACACTCACAAGAACAGTGAAGGACAAATGGATGTACCACATTCTCAGATCTGGCAGGCTGAGACAGGAGAACCAGTTACCATTAAGCTGTTTACATTTTTATGATGACAGTAATGCTGTACCAATTTGCTGTTATACAACTTTCCAATAATTGTACATAATTCACCTAATTTAATCCTCACATAAATCTTCTGAGGTAAGCACAATAAATTATAACATATCCCCTTGGGACGCCTGGGTGGCTAAGTCAGTTAAGCATCCGACTTCGGCTCAGGTCATGATCTCAGGGCTCGTGGGTTCGAGCCCCGCACTGGGCTCTGTGCTGACAGCTCAGAGCCTGGAACCTGTTTTGGATTCTGTGTCTTCCTCTGTCTGCTCCTCCCCTGGCTCACGCTCTGTCTCTCTCTCAAAAATAGATAAACATTTAAAAAGATATTTTTTAAATAACATATCCCCTTTACAGACAAAGAAACTAAAATTCAGAGATGAGTGACCCAACCAAAGACAGGCAGAGAGCGGTTGTGAGCTGAGCTAGAAAACACTGTACCTGGCCCCTGGCTGAACACTCTGTTGCCTGCCCTTGAGGCGGTGTCTACCTATTAGGTCAAACCTAATTGGCTGCACTAAGCCACAGGTTCCTTTCACAGTGGTGATTATTGCCATTTTAAGGCAAAATAAGTGGAGGTCCATGTTAACTCCGGGTTAAATGGATAAGGAGAGGTGGACCTAGGACGCGCAGCCAGACCTTTTCTCCCAGGGTCTGTACTATTCACGATACCATGCCACCCTCCAGAGTATCATTATCATTCACGGGCAATGCAGACACGTTAGCATCAATTGCAGCGTGTCTGCTCCTCTAGGCAATAACAATTCTAACATTTTGTGATTTAATGACCAAATATTTTAGGGGAGGCAATTAGGAAATTAGCTATAATTATTCTGATATCCTTGTAATAGGAAAAACTAAGTAAATGCCATCACATATTAGTTATTTTTACAAGTATGGCTCTCAATCTTGATTAACTAATACATAATCTAATGCAGCTGAATCTGCACATATTAAATGTATGAACCTAACAACTAAATTCTATAAAAGTATCTTACATTTTTCTCAAAACTACTATTAATTAAAAACACTCTTTAACATAGGTTTTTTGTTGTTGTTTGCTCATATTAGACCCAGACAAGCAAATGAGGATACAATTCCATTTATTTTAGCCATCTGAAGAAATGTGGATCAATTTAATGATGAGGTTAAAAAAACCCTCTCATCTACTAAAGTTATTTCTACCTCTCATTCAAAATGTATAGGTGCCAAGTAACTGATGACTGGTTTATAACTTAACTGTTAGTTTTAGCTCTAGGTATTTAGTACAAGATAATGAAAGGGAAAAAAAGCAGGAAAGCTTATCAAATAAGCTCTGCTAAATTTTAGTGTTTATACCACATGTATGCTACAGACTGTACATTTGCATCCTTCTCGGATTCATGTGTTGAAGCCTAATCCCAAATGTGATAGCATTAGTGATTAGGTCATGGGGGTAGAACTTTCATAAGTGAGATTAGTGCCCTTATAAAGAACTCCAGAGGGTTCCCTCACCCCTTCCTCCATGTGAGAAGAAAAGAAGGCCATCTATGAATCACGAAGTAGGCCCTGAACAAACACAGAATCTGCTAGAACCTTGATCTTTGACTTCTCAGCCTTTAGAACTGTGAGAAATAAATTTATGTTGTTTATAGCGCACGCCCCCCGCCACCCCCCCGGCTGGGCTGTGGTATTTTGCCGTAATAGTCTAAACAGACTAAGACAATGTACAATTTTTACATACATATACATGTGCATACACACATACATATGTTCTCTAAGCAAACAAAGAAACTACTAATACCAAACTATCTATGGAGAGATGCCAGGGAGCTGATAGCCAGTTATATAAAGAAAGCGCCAAAAATATTAAGCGCTGCAAAGCAGAAAGATTGTATATGGGGCACCCAACTTCATACTTCTTTGCTATTGTACAATGAAATACAGCTTAATGATGTCTTTAAATCCAAGTGTTACAGGTAAAGAAATATGTAAAGCTATTTTAAAAAATACAAAATAAATGTGGATTGTTCCTAGCCATCAGGATAAACATATTTTAAACATAGTATTTGCCCAACAATTACCCAGAACAATAACATGGAGAATATTTTTTTAAAAAGTAAGAGGGTATATCGCCACAGCAACGACTAGTGGTGAAATGAGAAGGAAATTCAAGTTGGGAGAGAGAAAGCATTTTTAGTGTAATGATGTTTTATTCCTACAGAAAAAAAAAAGAAAGAAAGAAAAGAAATCCCTAAAGGCACATTAAAAAGTCATTATGGATACATATTCAGCACCTTTTTAGGAGAAAGATGGGGGAGGGGTCTGCACCTTTTTTTTGGCAGTTCTTATGAAAATTCATAAGCCAGATGGCATTCAATAAATGTAAAGAGCTAAAGAATTTAGTTTTATAGAAAAACATCAATTAGCATAGGAAAATTAGCAATTAAGCAATCATTATACAACATATATCAATATTGCTAACGAGTGAGTATATACACTAAATTTCTAGCGTGAACTCTGTTAGAAACAAACATTTTTGAAGCAGTGCTATTTCACTATGAAATGTTTATCAGGACTTCATTATCGCAGTTTTGGAGACCACACCACATTACTGACCTATTGCAACAAAGCTCTCTCTGGATCTTCTCATAAACTATAGTAGTAGTTCCTCAGCAGTTGACCTTTGGACCAGTGTTGTTTTCTATTCAAAAATTTTTAAATTTATCAACCTTTTCTGTACAGGCAATTCAGTTTGGCCTTCTGGAACAAAAGATTTTTTGTTCAGCCATCCTAGCTCTCTACTTCCGCAGACTTTGTGGTCAGGTCTATGGGGTACTCCCATAAGAAGAGAGCTATTTAAGCTCCACTCTTAAAGTTCCATCCATAAGGATGTAAGACCAAATCCAAAAATACCCTAAAGCACAGAGATAAATTGTGCAAGGATGGCTATAACTGAACATTTTTGCTGAGACTCTAAATGAAGATGAGGACTCCAAATGCAAAAGTCATTAACAGTCAAAACAATAAGAGGCTTGTGAAGTTCAGTAAGAGGTATAATAAGCACACAGTGGGCTACACAGTGATATTCCTAAAATAATCAAGACGGTGAGCAGGAGAAGAGTCACTACTGAAGCAAATTTTCACCTTAAGGCAACTCCTTGTTGGGAAGCTGATGCCTTCTACCACGGTGAACTACTGTTTCCGGTATGTATTTATTTGCTGTTTTTATTGCTTTCCCTCTTACCCCCAATTTTCTGTGACGCTTTACTTGCCTATAACATGCTTCTCAAGCATAGTTTCAGATGGGATCCAAATCAGAGATGTGAATAGAGCCAAGTCACAGATACGTAAGTAACTGAAGGGTGAATTCTGCAGAACAAACACTTGTACCAATTATGCCTTTTTATCATTTCTGTTCTCTAAGCTAATAAAATGTACCTTTCCAGTGCAGAGATGGGAAAATATTACCAGAAGAAAGTGTTTGCAGAACCTGACTTTTCTAAAGAGATCTTTGAAATTTAAATATACTTGTGAAATATCCATCCTTTTTATTTAATATTAAATATGGTCTGTAATTGAGATATAAGGTATTTTTCTGCCTACAAATGCAAGAGGTCTTCCTGAATCAAAGCTTCTGATGTGTATGGAAGAATAAGCTACTTCCTGCTCCCCAGAATCCTCGCTGTCAGCGGGCAGGGAGAAGAACCCTCAGTAGAAGGCAAGTCCCAAAGAGGCAAGGACAGAAGCCGCTGAGTTACAGGGCCTCAAGCCAAAAAAATCGCTCTTGAGAACCTGCCTGTGACTCCACCGTTACCTTGGGAAGAAATTCGACAAGTGGCAAACAGAAAAAAAGAGAAGGGGGATGTTTAGATCCAAGAATTATAACCTCAGGTGATTTCCTATCCAAAGCAGAGTACAAGACAATCTGCCTTTACCTTTACACTACGGATTCCACAAAAAATACTGATTCTACACATTTTATGGAATCCAATATACGAGAACATGTACGGGGTTTCATTTGTCACTTAAGTCCTTCTCCTAATTTCCAGGCTGGACAAAGAAAGGAAAGAGGGGTTTTTTTTGTTCGTTTGTTTTTTGTGTTTGTGTGTGTGTGTGTGTGTGTGTTTAAAGAAATGCTGATGAGGCTACAGAAAAACTCTAGGGTCTGGGCCTTTTGTCCATGGATTAAGTTGCTAAAAGGCATGATGAGGAGTCCAAATGTGTGAGAACCAGCAACCTATGGAATGACAGGGAAACACTTTTGGGAATAGGAAAAAGTGGTTTAAAACCTCTGGGTTCATGAGGCCAAGGAAAAATAAAACACATGGTCTGTAACACCAACTACTGGAGAATGCAAGAGTAAAAATCATCCCTCTGCTTGTTGTTTTTCCTTTGAGTGAGACAGAAAACCTAGTGAAACTCCAGGCTGTCAACCACTGGTACCCCACAGCTAGCCATGGCAACAGCTGCACGGCTCTGTTGTAATAAACTGGAACAATTTAATAGCTTTTATTGTTCTGCAGTGGTGTCTGAGCTTAGCCACTCTCCCCTCTTAGGACTCCAGGGCCCCGCAAGGGCAGCAATGAGAGAAGATCTCATTTACCTAAAAGCACTTATAAATTTTTAATTTGCTTTAACAAGTAAATTAACAAGTCCCTCATTCAGGCAAGTTTTATGGCTTCTTGCCACTTGGGGAAGGCCGTAAAAGTTTTATAGATAATCCAGAGCTACTGAGACTGCTCATAATAAATTGTCTGTTTCCTGTTATTTTATCAAACCACTGGGCTTCTAATGACTTAAAGTCACAGTTCCCTTATATTCAGGCTTTTTATGAGGCCATATTTATAAACTCCAAAGAATACCTTATATTATACGGGGCCCCTGCTAATCATTACAATTTTTTCTTTAATGGGAGCTTACCTTAGCTGACGCCCTGCTAATAAAGGCTGCAACATGTTCTGGAGACAGCATGCTGATTCTACATATTATTTAAGATGCTGCTTTAGCCAGAGTTTCCATTAGCAGATACTTTAAGGGAGCTGCAACCTGATCTGTTCTGTACAGACTTACCAACAGTTCTGCCCACTGGAGTGTGGTGCTTTCTAGAATACTGCATTTTATCCTAGAAGAGGGCAGCCTGATGATGTGCTGAATGCAGCACGTATGGTGAGGGAAGCCGAGCCTCAAATGAGCAGAGGAGAGCTTGACCCTGGATCAACATTAAATTTCGCTCCTGGTTTCCAGCAAGCCATTCAGGTCTAGTAGGAAGGACAAGGAGCAAAGGCAAATCTCATTCAAATCTTCCACTCATTTTCAAGTGCCTGTTATCAACCAGGAATGGGGCTGGCAATGTGAAATACAGAAAGGAGTAAGTATTCAAGCTGACTATAAGATGTAACACATTAATTGCACGGATATGCTCAGCCTTAGAAATCAATGACAGAGTGAGGGGAGTGAAGTACACTCTCAAATTCCATCTCTGACAACGTGGAATCAGGGAAGGTGTTAAGTGGCCCAGTCTGCTCTGTGATGACCTTTATATCTTACACATATGCATGCATACACACACAAATACGCAAAGTAAAGATCAAAAGGCATGTGCTTTTCCAATTTAGTCTATCTAGGGATAGAATCTTGGGGAAAGGTCTCCCACCACCAAGGACAGAATGATCTATGTAAGGCCTTTAAACAAAATGATTCAAAAGGCCAGGAGCTCACATCACAGTTCATGGAGATACAACAAGCCCTGCAGGATGCACACTGAGTTCTCGTTTCATTCATATTGATTTTTCCCCCAGAAAATACAACTTCGCAGATTAGTATCAGCCAGTATAATCTCACATGAAGGTTCTTCGTTTAAATAATGACTGCTCTTGCGTGGCTTCATATTTCTGTTTCTCATTTTAATTACAGCACTTTATTCAGGGCTGCAGAGCATAAACCTTTTGGCCAAGGTGTCAGAACCCAGCCACTGAGAATGCATTCATAATGATGCTTTTCAATTTCATCCCTCTCTGGGGAGAACCAATACCCAAGATAGAAGCAACAAAGAGGGCGTAAGACAGCAACACTTAGTGTCGACACTGCGACAGATTACGTTCCAAGGATGGTGTATATGTATTGATACCAGTTATTCTGCTTTTAGAAAAACTTAATTTTGCCCCCAATTTCAGGGTTATATTCTACTCCTTCTGGAACACTCTGCTAGAGGAAAGATAGGATGATTTCCAGTTTCTACTTGAACTCAGAACTATTCTTCCTTCTGATTTTCTTGGGTTTAAGAGAATGGAAGATGGCTGGCTTCAAGAAGTGTTATTCTCTCCAGAAGATCTGAAGTAATAAGTAATAAGTAATAAGTAATAAGTAATAAGTAATAAGTGAAAAGAATACAAACTCACATGAGCACAGTATTTTCACATATGTGATTTCATTCAATCTTCACAAACCCCATGAGTACAACCAGTCCCATTTTACAGATGTGAAACTTTGCTCAGAGAGGTTGACCAGTTTTCCCAGTTCACACAGCTAGGGAGAAGCGGCATGAGCTCTTGAATCCAGAGTCGTGGAGACACAGCAAAGGGGAGGATATAACAATACCTTTGGTAAATACACCAGGGCTTATATACGTGTGTAACAGAATGTTCTGCTAGACTGCTATCTTAACCATATCCTTAGAACTATGTGCTAAATTAATATCTAGAGCTATGTGGATCAGGTGGCTTTGCTGAATTCTAAAAGCAAACAGAGCCAGTTTATTCCTTGTAAATTGCAAACCACTGACTTCAACAGGAATTAGGTAAGATGCTTTTTTTTTAAGAGCCTATCACAGAATTTAGAGCAGATGGAGGTACTTAATAAATTTTTATGGAATACGAAGCTATTATAAAAATTGTGGGTATAGAGTTACATGATTATTTATTTTAATTTGTCTCTCCAGCATCTTATAAAGTACAGTAGAACAGAGACTGTATGCCTTTTTTTCCCCACCACTGTATCTCTAGTACCTAGCATAGTAGCTGGCATACAGTAGGTACTCAATAAATGTTCAAGGATTTACACATATTCGTGTGTTTAGTGAATGCACACATTCATGAATGACAGAAACAGATTAATGCTCACTCATTAACACTCCTAAAAATATCTCCAAAGCAAAAAGTGTTACATACTCTCTTAATGAGCATTATGGAGCATTATCTCTGAATATGAAGAAAAGCATTATTAGGTAGGCTCCAAGAAGTGCACATGGTTTATGAGACTTCTGTGTGTATATGAGTATGCACATGTCTAAAGAGAAAGCCTTAACCACATAAATACCCACACACCCACACACACACCCTTAATCTGTGATCTAATCCTGTCAAGTTTACTGGTGATCGCTTTTCATTAATCAAAATCATTAAAAAATATTTGCCCAGCCCTCTACTTGTCTGCAGCAGGCAGCCTGCCAAATGTTTCCACAGAAGTAAATGAGATCATTCCTTGGTAGCACCCAAGTCCTTTAGAATTCAGGAGTTTTTCAGTTCACGTTTCAGGTTAATCTTTTCCTTTCTTTAAGAACAGAACATCCTCTTTGCAGATCTCCCTGAGGGCTTGGTATTTGCAACATCAAACAGAACACACAAACCATTGCACCCACTTCCAAAAGCCTATTATACTGTCAACTGGCTTCCTAACTGCAACCAAGGGAGAAAGCTTACAGACTCCTAAGCTCTTTTTGAGGGGGAGGGAAGCTGCTGGAAAGCATCCATAATTTCTCCAAGCTACCACTGCATTTTGTTTCAGTAAAGAACTCCTAATAAGACGGGCACCATTCCAAGGAGGGGGGAAAAAAAACCAACTGGAACTCACTAACTATAAATCTCACCCCCTTTTATTTCTTCTCTCAAATTTTCAATTGTTGGCAGGCTCTGAGGACGGGGGACTGTCATGCATGGCTACCAATGAGTCTTTTCCATACTACTTAATGAATCCTAATAAAACACAGATCCACAAAAAACTACGTCCAGGGCGAGAGCTGCGTCAGTGCCTTCTGGTACCGTATGACTTATGTTTTACTCTTCACATTAGGGTGCCTAGGAAGGGCGACGGGAAGAAGGGGGAGGAAAACAGGCAGAGACAGGCTTTTAACTTTCAAATCAAACAAGTATGTTCTGCATGTTTCCTCTGCCTCCTTAGAATCAATCCAAAGTAATAGGAGCCCAAGGGGAAGCTGTGGCCATCAGCCTGTACCAGCAGGGATTCACCTCCTTAATTGTTAACAGAGTTCATGAATATCTGCTCCAAAGGACACCACTAATGGGGCCCAACTAGGACAAGGCTTCCAAAGCACGCAGTAACACTGAGAACCAGCTCTCAGTGCACACGCACAAACATGTACACACACAAACAAATCCCCCTAGGGGGAACATTAAACTGTTTCTCTTCTCTAGATTTCCACATTTTCATCTTTCCTTCTCATAAGCTCCTTAGAGTTGGTTACTACGGGGGAAATAGAGAAGTCCTCCAAGGGCTGCATGTCAGAGACCAGAGAATTGATGGGGGGACCACGAAAGAGGAGAACACAGAAGTGCTTTCCCCAAAGCCCCCAAGTCTGTGTGTCTAGAGTGAGTCAAATCACACAATGTTGTCATTTCCTCCATGCGGCCCCCAATCACCTCTTCCAAGAAGACTGGCCTGGCCTGGCCTGAACAGCCGTGAAGCCTTCAACACACACGAAGAGTGGGTATGTCTTACGAACACTAAACAGTTTCTGGGAAAAGTCCTCAAAGGCTCGAGTTTCGATACTTGACGGAAGTTCTGTGTTCACACACTGATGTGCTCTATAAACACCTGACATGTTCTCTGCCACCTGTGTGTTAGCAAGGGTCACTTATTTTTGATACAGAATCCCCTGGCCTTAAGCCCAGGCAGCCTAAAGCTGAAAAGGGGTGAGTGACTAGTGTGAGAAGCATTAGATGCGGCTCACCTGTACATGCCCTTGTGTCTCCTCCTAATCTCCTTCCTCTCCATTCTGAGTTAATCTTTCAACTTAGAAGCTGATAAGAAATGCATCCACTGTGGATAATTTCTTCCCTCTAGAGAAGGCTTTTCTCTCATGCAAAGCCTGTCCATGAAAGTGAAGGAAAGGAAGACAACTGAATCACTTGTCTTGTTTAAAAAAAAAAAAAAAAAAAAAATCCAACAGAAAACGTTGCCTAGATCCACGGGTGCTATGGAGCCAAGTGGAGATTACCACCCACAACTTCTGACTTTTGAGTTTTATTTAACAACTCATTTGTATAACCTCGATGAATGGAGGCAGCAGACCTGAGGAGATTTGCAGCTGAAGTTCTATCAAGTTGGAAGGATATGTCAGCTGCCAAGTCTGGAAATGGAGCCCTGCACAGCAAGAAGATGGTGAGAGATTGGTTCCAGCCAGAAGTAATTGATCTGTCTGAAAATACGGGCTCCGAGTCATGGGATTAATGCTGGTGCCCCAGCTGGGGTGCATTGCTCATTCCCCTCTAGCTCTCTGACAACAAAGACATGCCTCTTTCTCCAGGGACGAGAAATTTTTATTAAAATCTTTATACAACTTAGCAGCAAAGACTCCGTAAAAGCATCCTAGAGATTTGGGGAGGAGGGGAGGCGCAGCCATCATAAGGAAACCATCCCACAATTTTCGTTTGATCTAGTTTTCATTTCAAAGCCGCCACCAGCCTGCTTCCCGTGGCCAAATGTACTTGCCCCTCAGCTCAGCAGACACGGAGAGCGAGCCCCGCTAGTGGCGAGCCTAGCTGGAGAGATGTGGATGAGTAAAGCGGTGGAGGGCTGCAGGGGAAAATAAAGTGGGAAGGCATCCAAAACTGCAGCTGTGCTGGCCCATTAAAAAGCTGAAACTCATTCTGCTGTTCGACCTCATGCTTATCACCACATAACTATTCATCAAAGAAATTTCAGTGCAATTAATTAAATTATTCCCATGTCTGTGCCACAGAGTCGTTATTCCAATATCAGCTTTCACCCACACTCTCTTAAACTCATGTCTGCATGCCAAGTCACTACTCTGGGGTTGTCCAGTCTCAATAAAGCTGTGCTCCTCACCACTCACACAGGCTATCATTTCTCTTTTTTATTGCCATTTATTTTCCACTAGGATTTTGCTGCCAGTATATTGGCAGGACTTCCAGTATATGGATGTAATGAAATCTACCACAGACACTTAACACGGGGTCAGGATGGAGCTCAGCTCATGTGAAGCTGTAATATAATAAACAAATGCTTTCAGAAGGAGGATTTTATCAGCTCAAAAATAGAACTTGGTATCCTCTGGTACCAAGTGCAGAAAAAAGTTGGAGTCATTTGAAAATTCTTGTGATAATTAAGTTTATGGCTGAAATATGCCTAACATAGGAAATCTGAGCTACAGCAGATTCCTTTTCATCTGTCAGAACTGGTTTATTAAAAAGGAAGTGGATAAAAATGTACTGCTGAAATTCTGTTTTTATACCACCATCGCCTTAGTCGGAGACCTGCAAGGGGCACACTCATATAATTTGGGGGACCTGACTCTTCCTGTGGAGCTTTTTACTACCATAGTTATGGCAAAATGTGAAATGGGATCAAGTGAATAACACCCTCTACCTGATAACCACTAGGTAAATATTTAAGGCTTTTCTCTTTCCCTCATACATCACCATACCACATGATAGCACTGGGACAAAGCACCCACCTACAGATGCTGGCACTAAACGTACTCTTACAAGATGGCAGCCTTCATAACAATACAACATTGGAAAGAAGTAGATAGCACTTCAGGAAATTTAGTGCTGATGTTGACTCAGAACTGAAAAGCAGGTGCTCAGACTTTCACCAGAGGATCCAGAGAAGCCACCATCTCAGACCTGAGGACCAAACTTCAAGACGTTCAGAAGATAAGCAAGCCAAACAGGACAGCATGTGATCATACACAGAAGCTCGAGTACCTGAGCTGCTTTAAAAACCTCAGCAATCCCAGAGTTCCAAAGTGAAAACAGGCAATGTGTTGTTCCAAGTGCTGATTCTTGATCCTAACGTTCTAAACATCAGATGTGTGATAACAACTGCTAAACGCACTACTCAGAAATTTCTTCTTATTAGTATCAGGAGTTTATTAAAATTGGATTTTTAGGTAACAAAATGATAAGCTAAGAATCAAAACAGACCGAAACTTTCCAGATTTGATGAAAACTGCAAACCCACAAATCTAAGAGACTCAAGGAGACCTAAGGGCAAGAAACACAAAGAATGGGGCGCCCAGGGGCACCTGGGTGGCTCAGTTGGTTGGGTGTCCAACTTCAGCTCAGGTCATGATCTTGCAGTTGATGAGTTCAAGCCCAGCTTTGGGCTCTGTGCTGACAGCTCGAGTCTGGAGCCTGCTTCGGATTCTGCATCTCCTTTTCTCTCTGTTCCTCCCTCACTCGCACTCTGTCTCTCTCTCTCTCAAAAATAAATAAAGATTTAAAAAAATAAAAAAAAACATAAGGAAAACAACACCAAAGGAGATCATAGTCAAAATTATTCGTAACTAGTAATAGAGAAGTTCTTAAAAGCATCCAAAGATAAAGACACATGATGTGCAGGAGAAAGAGAAGGAAGATAGCTGATTTTCTCCTAGAAAGCAAAGCAATTAAAACAATAGTTAAGAACATTCTTAAAGTACTGTGAAGAAAAAAAACCAAAAGAAAACAAAAAAAAACCCTATCAACCCAGAATTCCATACACAATTAAAAATTCCATACACAATTAAAACATCTTTCAAAAGCAAAAGGAAAATGGAGACATTCTCAAAACTACAAAAGCTAAAAGAACATATTACCAGCAGACCTGCATTGTAAGAAATGCTGAATATTGTCCTTCAGGTCTACTGCAAGTGATGAGAGACATTAAGTACAAATAGGTACAGAAGAATGAAAAGCATCATAAAGTGTTGACATAGCTGGTATAAGAAACTTCTTTTCTCTTATTTAAATATCTTGAAAGTATAATTAAAAATCAGTGACAATGCTGTGCAGTTTGTAACATACATATAAGTAAAAAAAATGTATAACAACAAGAACACAAAGAAAAGGGAGAAACAGAAGCATGTTATTCTATGGTTCTTATACTATATATATGTTAATGTAATATCATATGAAGGTAGACTGGTAAATTAAAGACATACCATAACACCTAAAGCAACAACTAAAATAATAAAACAAAGAATTATGGATATTAACCCAAGAAAAGGAGATAAATTGGAATCATGAAAAATATTCAACTCATTTTAAAAAGGCAGAAATAAATGGAAAGACGAGAACAAAAACCAGATGGAAATTTTTTTAATAGAAAGAGGATGAAATATTTAAACCTAACCATAACAAAAATCACTTAAAGGAGAAAAAGACAAATATAGTCAAAGATTTCAATATCCTTTCTTAATAACTGATAAGACAAGTACCTAAACAGGAAAGCTATAGAAGACTTGAAGAACATTATCAACAATAATTGACATTTACAGAACCCTCCATTCAATTAACAGCAGAATACATAGTCTTTCCAAGTATACATGGAATATTTACCAAAATTGACCATATTCCAGGCCATGAAACAGGTCTTGATAAATTTAAAAGTATTCAAGGGATAGAAAGTACATCTCTGATCAAAACGGTATTAAAGGGGAAATTAGAAAGTATTTTGATTTGAAAGATAATAAAACACAGCATATCAAAAATTCTGGGATAAGCCTAAAATAGTATTTTAAGGGTAAAATTTACTAAACTATTGTATTTGAAAAGAAGAAACTTTGAGATCAATACCCTCAGCTTCTACTGTAAGAAATTACAAAAAGAAGAGCAAATAAAAATAAAAGCAAGTACGGGCACCTGGGTGGCTCAGTCGGCTAAGCATCTGACTTCGGCTCAGGTCATGATCTCGCAGTTCATGGGTTTGAGCTCCGCAATGGGCTCTGTGCTGACAGCTCAGAGACTGGAGCCTGTTTTGGATTCTGTGTCTCCTTCTCTCTCTGTTCCTCCCCTGCCCACGCTCTGCCTGTGTCTCTCTCTCTCTCAAAAATAAATAAAGATTTAAATAAATAAAAGCAAGTAGAATAAAGAAATAAGCACAGAAATCCATTAAGGAGAAAAATGAAAGATAATAAAAAATATCAATAAAACCAAAATCTGGTTCTTTTGAAAAGATCAATGAAAGTGATACCTCTAAACTTATGACTAACCAGGAAGAAAAAGGAAGAAAATAAGAATTACTAATACTTACAATGAAAAAAAGACACATCAGAGCAGATTCTAGTAATACTAAGTAAATATATAAAAGAAATATATAAAAAATACATAAAGGGAAAATTATGAGCAATTTTACACCAATAAATTTGACAACTTAAAGGAAATGCACAACTACGTTATAAAATACAAACTACCAAAGCTCGCTCAAAAAGAATTAGAAAACCTGAATAATCCCATATTTATTAAATGAACTGAATATGTAGTAAAAATCTTGCCAAATAAAATATAGACCCAGATGGCTTCCTTGATAGGTATTACCAAATATTTAAGAAAGAAATAATATCAAATGTTATACAGACTCCTTCTGAACATTGGCATTCATTCATGCCAGAATTGCCGTGACAGGAAAGACAAAGACACTGGAAGAAAACTCCTGAGTAATCACATTCAACAATATATAAAGAGGATTATACATCATGATGGAGTGTTGATTATCCATGGAATAAAAACGTTGGCTTCATGTTTGAAAATCAATTCATGAAATTTATCATATTAACAAACTAAAAAAGAAAAGAACAACCATGCTACCATTTCAATAGATTCACAAATAGCATTTAACAAAGCTTGGTATCCATTCTTACAAAAATTTCTCAGCAAACGAGAAATAGACAGAAGCTTTCTCAAATGTGAAAGAGCATCTAGGAACAACTTATAGCTAACATCCTAAATAATGGCAGATAACTGAATGCTTTTCACCTAAGATCAGTAAAATGAGAAGGATGTACACTCTTACTATTTCTAGTCATACTGGAGATTGTCGCTGGTGTAATAAGACAAGAAAAAGAAAGGACAGACATCCAGATGGAAAAAAGTGAAGTAAAACTATATGCACAGATGACACTGTCAACTATACCCATAATACAAATAAATAAACAAAACAGGCAATAGCACCAATAAGTGAGTTTATCAAGGTGACAGGATACATGGTAAACATATAAAGATCAACTGTGTATATATATACTAACAGAGAACCATTGAAAATTAAAATTAGTAAGACAATAACATTTACAACAGCATCAAAAATACATAAATATGAACGAAAAAAATGTGAAAGATATGTACACTGAAAACTACAAAACATCTCCACAAGATATTAAAGAAAACCTAAAGAAATAAAGAATAGTATATTCTTTCATTCATGAGTCAAAAGACTCAATTTTGCTAAGATGTCAACTTTTCCAAAATTGATCTATACACTCAATACAATCTAAATCAAAATGCTGGTGTGTTTTAAAGAAATTGACAAAGTGATTCTAAAATGCATAGGTAAATGCAAAGGGCCAAGGATAGCTAAAACAACATTTTAAGAGAACAAAGTTTGAAGATTAAAAATACTTTTTTCACGGTATTACAAAGCTATAGTAATCAAGACAGCATTTAAAACAATGTAAACCAGGCTTAGGAAATTTTCCTTTCTGAAAAGGACTAGATAGTAAACATTTTATACTTTGCAGACTATATATGGCCTCTGTCACATTTTCTTGTTTTCTTCTTCTTAACTCCTGCTTAACTCATAGGCTGTATAAAAAAAAAGGCTGTGAGTAGTATTTTTCACATGATCCTTAGTTTGGCAACCCCAAGACAAACAAATTGATCGATGGAACTAAAACTATAATTTTTCCTGAAGAAAACATAAGAAAAACCGAAGCTTTAAATTACAAACGACTTTTTAGAAATGACACCTAAAGAATAATCCATTAAAAAGCTGATAAATTAAAATTCGTCAAAATTTAAAACACTGCCCTCATAAGACACTGTTAAGAGAATAAAAAGACAGGCCACAAACTAAGAGAAAATATTTGCAAATCATAAATCTGATAAAGGTCTTGTATCCAGAATAAAGAATTCTCAATACTCAATAATGCAAAAACAAACAACCCGTTTTTTAAATGGGCAAGGAATTTGAACAGACAGTTCACCAAAGAAGATACAGAAATGACAAATAAACACATAGAAAGATGTTTAACATCATCAGTCACTAGGGAAACCTAATTCAAAACCACAATGAGATACTACTACACAATTATCAGAATGCCTAAAATGAGAAACACTGACCACACTAAATATGAGAGAGAGGATATGGAAGCAATGGAACTTTCACATAATGCTGGAAGCCATGTATAACACTTAGATTACCGCTGGGCATGTTCCTGAAACACTTAACAAACACCTACCACATTATCCTAGGGAGGTATTTACCTAAGAGAAAAGATTGCATATTGTCCAGTACACAAATATTCATAGTAACAAAAACCTAGAAACAACCCAAATGGCAGTCGATGGGTGAATGTATAAATAATTTGTGGTAGAGCCACAGAATGGAATAATATGAGCAATAAAAGGAAATGAACTATGACTATACACCACGAAGTGAATAAATCCCAAAGTAATTATGCTGCGTGAAAGAAGCTAGACTAAGGAAAGATGCATAAATAATACTACTACTCTACAGTGTTGGAAAACATTTCAGTGATTACCTGAAAACAAGGGAGGGTAGCGGGGTAGGAAGGTAACAGAAAGAGAAATTACAAAGGGACAGGACTTTTGGGGTGTGGGATATGTTCATTATTCTTCATAGCGGTAACGGGTCTCATGGGTTTATACATATGTCAAAACTTACCAAGTTGAATACTTTTAAAAAGGAACAGTTCATTATATATGCGAATTATACCTCAATAAAGCTGTTTAAAACTAAAAGCAAACTACAACAGTTTAGTTTAAAACCAAAGCAAAATACAACAGTCTACAACTATACTATATCATTGTATATGAATAGATTAACTTAACCATACATATATAATATGTATAAAGGCAGATGTTAACCTAAAAGCTTTGGCCTTATAAAATCACCTAGAAAAGTATCAACAAAATAAATTATCAAGCAAAGAGAAAGCCAGGAACAGAATCATGTGCACGGGTAGGGGTGGGAGTGAGAATCAGCATTAAAACAAGAACCATTAATGAATGATTTCACAAACCAGAAGTGAGTGATTTTGTGAAGTTTGTGGGAGGAAGGTCAACAGTGTTGAGAGAATGAAAGCCCCACAATGTAAAGGAGTATGTCTGCCTCACTTACTAAGGTACTCGGGCATCAAGTTGCAAAACAGGCATGAAATAAAATGACTGGTGACTGGATGGGTGGGAAATAAACAAAATCACCAGAGTTTATGACTTAGGAATTTACTGAGAACCTTATTAGAAAATGTTTTAGCAGAGAAAAGTCAAGTCAGTCTGCAGTTGGTTAAGGACTGAATAGGAGCAAAGAGGTGTTTTGCTAACAGGAAATTCAAGAAACACGGGACTAAAAGGGCAGCTTTCCCACTCAGAGTTTCCAAGGAGGATTAAAGTTTTTAGACCCACTATATACTGTTCTTGAACTTCAGACACAGTTCAGACCGGTTTGGAACAATTTTAGTCCTTTGGGAATTCCATCATTAAAACCAGAAATAAAGTACTAAAAGTCCAGCTGTATCTATAAATATTTCTTAAACATATGCAACAAGTAAAACCTCCCCTCTTTCCTCTACGGGGACATGTGATCTTAGCCTGGCTTCTGCTTTGAATTAGAAATGCTCCCCACTCCCCAACATAGGATGATTTTTTTTTAAAGTTTTTAAGACGAATTTCCTTGTAGGAGAGATTACAATAAATCATCCATATACCATAAAATTTAATTTGGAAGTTCCAGGTATTAGCAAATCAACATTGTAGGCACGTAGTCAACACAGGATTGAAAAGCCATTTTATTTCCACAGTTACATTCTTAGCATTAACAAAATTATTTTTGGAATGAATCGTGGAGGTAGAGAGCCATAATGTTAATAATACCCCCCTTCACATGCATACACAAAGCAAAGGAACAACACAATACCAGGCAACGCAAAACCCCCAAAGAAAAACCCACCAAATTTTTCCTTTACTAAATGCTAACACTAACTGGCATCAACTGGCTTTTCATTTCTTCACATTTACGAATCCATTAACAAATGATTTCCATTTACTAAAAGTGACTTTCAAAGCTATTAGGTCACCTTGCAATTCTGTCTATAAACTTTAGCAAGCACATTTTATTCCTAGTTAAAGTAGATTAAACAAAACATTCTTCAACATTGAGTCTAATGGATGAGTGGAAAATGACTCACAAAAATATATTTTTACTTGAGCTGTCTTAGCTGGTTAAGCAGAGACAGAAGACCATTTTCCTCTTACCTTCTAATCCTGTTTTTTAAACTTTATTTTTCAAGATTTTTCATGTTAGTAATGTTTCCAGGACACCAAATTTCTTCTATTACTACATTACTTCTCAGAGCAATGCAAAATAAAGACTAGCCTCCACCGCCCTAGCCCCCACTCCCTACTCCTCATGGATTAGGGCTCCTAGAGAAAACCTCAAGTAGATAAATCCTTAAGCATTTTCTACTCGACATAAATGCTTAAGATTAAAAAACTGCCTGCTTTGTGTCCAAAGCTCTTCCTCACTCAATTATCTTTCAATTTGTTGGATTCCAAAGCCTTTCTGTGGTTCTAATGATATTTAACACCTCTCTTCAACACCCTCTAATGTTACTTTGAATATGGCAGACATGCTTGAAGACCCAATAAACACTCTGTTTTTCAACTGTTCTTAGTAGCTGGCATTCAGAATCTCAACTTCATATCCTGTAATCAGGAAGATTTCCAATACTGCATTTGATCCTCTTGCTATACTGTAAACAAAAACCTCACCATTCACATAAGATCATTAAAGATCTTGTTTTCCCATTTGGCTTTTAAGAGTCTGACGCTCTACCACCTGAAGTAGTCAGGCACTCCTGATTTGGATTTCAAACAATGGCATGCGTAAAATGATAATACTTAATTGCTGGGTCCTTGGGAAAGATGTATACGTGAATACATACACACATTTATTGCAAATATTACTGATATAAAGGATATAAAGCAAATAATTTACAAATAATAACAAAGTATATAATCCTCTTTATTATAAATTCCAACCAACCAGCCAACTGATTTGTACAGAATGCTTCTGTTGAAATATGTGTAACTCTTACATCTGTAGCCAATCCAAGTTTGCATTTGAAGAATGAGTATAATTCTGATATTAAACTTGATTGATAATTATATTAAAAGGGTCCTTGGGAAAGATGTATACGTGAATACATACACACATTTATTGCAAATATTACTGATATAAAGGATATAAAGCAAATAATTTACAAATAATAACAAAGTATATAATCCTCTTTATTATAAATTCCAACCAACCAGCGAACTGATTTGTACAGAATGCTTCTGTTGAAATATGTGTAACTCTTACATCTGTAGCCAATCCAAGTTTGCATTTGAAGAATGAGTATAATTCTGATATTAAACTTGATTGATAATTATATTAAAAGCAAAAATAGGTTTATATAGCTTAATTTTTTTAAAGCTGTGTTTGACAACTAGATCACAAAATTCCTGAAAATTTAACAGTTGGTTCTTTTGAGTTGCTAACAAGCCACTCCCAGCACACCAAAGTATAATAATCCTTTTGTTACAAAAGAGAGCCTCCTGCTTCCCTATTCCCTATGAGGAATGGTATTTGGGTTCTCCCCATTAGTAGTAAAGGAGTACGGTAAGGGTATGAATGCCACAAGTTCATTTACAACCAGGCCGTCTTCCTTGATGGCTGGTTATGAATCTGTAGAAGCACTGGTAAAGCTACCCCTGGCACTACTATTCCATGTTTTCTACCAAATGAGCAACCAGTTCAGGAGAATGAAAACAAACAGTCCTGATGTTAACAGTTATTTTATTATCTAATAAAGATATGTCTCAAGGCTCTGTTAGCCCCTACCCACCCACTGCACAAAATGCAATGAAAACATGGGAAAAGACCAGAGCTATACAAAGGAGCATGTAAGTTGTATAGCAGTAACAATGTCAAAATCCTTCAATACTGAAGTCTTCTCAGTAAGAAACAGGACGTGCCTCTCCTTGTCTACTCCACTCTGTCATTTCCTTTCTTTCTCCCCTGCTCTCCTCTCCCCTGTCTTCGCTTCCTACCTCCCTCCCTTCCTGGACAAGTTGAGGTAAGCTGATAGTGAGAGAGACTCAACCACTGTTATCTCCGCCCTTCTTCCACCCTATTAAAAGGTATTGTTCACACAGCCAGAAAGGGGCACTGAAAAAGAAGGTATATGGTAGGCAGAGCATGGTAGGCACAAAGAGGAAGAAAACACTGCCTGGAGGAACAAACTTTACTTCATCAGACTGAAATAACAGTAAGACTAATCTGAGTTCTACTAAGGCAAACAACTGAACATTCACCGACTAGCTACCATATGCTTGGCCCTGAGTACAGGCCATGGGGAATGCAGTGATAAATGGGCCGTGATCCCTGACCACTTGCCCAAGTACAAAACATCAAAGACTGAGACCTTGGCAGATCCATTATCAATCTCAGCATTAAATCTTCCAGAATTATAATGACAGCAAATGACTACTTTAGGAATATAGTATTCAAAAGACTGGAAAATATATTCCAGACATCCATGGGTCTGGAGTATAATTTAGCAGGGAGGCCTACCCAGGAAGCAGTAAAGCAGGAAGAGGGCAAAGCACAGCCATACACAGGAGGTAAAACAATCCTGATCAGATAGTGCGGCCTGATTGCTTCCATTCCTGGTAAAGTACTGGGTTTGTGTGTGTGTGTGTGTGTGTGTGTGTGTGTGTGTGTGTGCGCGCGCGCGCATGCGTGTGCACGCATGCACGGGGTGGGGGGGTGGTGAGGGGGAACAAAGGCACATGGCTGTTCAGTCTATATCACCAACCTATTACTAATCCACAGGTATGATTTCTGATAATCTTTCAGGGGCATTCATTATGCAACCAGGATCAGTTAAAAATAAAAGACATTTGGAGATCTAGGTCTCAGATGGCACCGATTCACCTTAATGCAAAAAGTAGTTACTTTGCTCCTACTACTTGCTATGTGTTAGGCTTTGTGAGATGATATAGGTGACCGTGACAGGGTCTTTGACCAATCACATGAAATGGCAGGTACACATACACATATGAAATGTGTTCATTCAGCATTTCAATCTCACACAAAAAGGCAGGGGACTCAAAACATCTAGGTATGGGCTTTGCCAACTATTGGGACATAGAGCAAAACACATTCTCCCTAGGTCTGTTTTATGAACTCTCAGAATCTGAAGTGTCCATAAAAAACATCCCATCTGATCCAAAGTCAAAATTAATATTCCCTCACAACATCCCTACATGGTCACCAACAGGTGTCCATAATATCCCCAGTGACCTAAGCCCTCCAATAAAGCACATCCCTCTTATTCTTCCATCTATAATGGATCTACCTGCATTCTTCTACCCACTGCTCTTACTTGGGTCCACTGGGACCCCCTAGAATAAGCCCAATCCCTCTTCTACATGACAGTCCTTTAAATAATTGAAGACAGTTGTTATATATCCCTCCAAGCTAAACAGCTCTGGTTCTTTCAACCATTTCTAATAGGACATGATTCTGAGTCCCTTCAACCACCTGGACAACCTTTCCTCTATGCTCTCTAATTTGAATACTCTCCTAGCTTTGTTCAAACAGGCTGCTATTAGATAATGTTTTCACAATCTGTATGTGTACTGTTGAGATGTATTTTTAGCTCTAGACACAGGATTTTACATCTATCTATTTTCAATATTTCATCTGCTAGATCTGAACTACTGTTCCAACCTAAGACCCTAAGACCTTTTGGGATCCTGCTCTTATCACCCAGTATAAGTGATCTGTCTCTGCATCAGGCTGCCCACCTATTCGATCATCAAGCCAACCCTGACCTCAGTCTTATCATGAATAAAAATGGTGACCAAAATGAATCACATGCACAGCCTTGTGGCAAGTAACCACAGACCATGTTTCATGTTTGCATAATTATTCACCCTGCTATAATTTTGCCTAAATGCACTATTATTAACTTTAGATTGCATGTTCTCTACAAAGACTCTGTGAAAGACTTTGTAAAATTACTCAAAGACAGCCAGGTACACATTATCTAAGACATTATTCTAAAGCAGGCATCAGCAAACTATGGTCCACAGGCCAAGTCAGTCCGCTGCTTATTTTTTGTTTTATTGGAATACAGCCATGTCCATCCATGTATCTACTGTCTGCAGCTGCTTTCATGCTACAGTGGCATAACTGAATAGTAGCTATAGAGACTGTATGGCCCACAAAGTCTAAAATATTTTACTTTATAGCTCTTTATAGAAAAAAGTTTGCCAGTTCCTGTTCTGAAGGACAACATAGTCTGGCATAGTGTTTTAAGTGAACCCACACTGGTTCCCAGTGATGACTACTCCTTTTACTAAGCCCTCAGGAAATATTCATTAGTAATACCTTGTAGGTTCTGGGTTGATTTCAAGCTTAATGGCCTAAGGTTTCTAAATTCACCTTCTTCTCCCTTACAAAAGCCAGAACTATTCAGGTCTATTCTTTATTTGTACACTGAGAAGACTAAATACATACTGTCTACTGGTAATGAATTCTATGTAAAATACTGTGTCATTTATATCTGTACTTCATGTTTTCACAGAAAATAGAGAATCCCCAATAACGAGAACCTTTTGGCCTAACAAGGCATGCTGGGGCATCAATAGTAGGACAACAGAAAAATTGGAAAAAGCAGAAAGGAAACATAACTAGGGCTAGAAAGGCCAGATCCACAGTGCGACATCCCTCCCAAGGAAGCCAAAATGCAAAATCTAAATTTCGAATGAGCCAAACTCAAGAAGACACTGATTCACTCTCTTAAGGTTCCAATAATATTGTAGGGGGCATAACTACAAGCAACAGTAATCTCTGAACTGTGTTCATACTTATTGCTAATAGGAAAGCAATTCTTTGATGACCAAGAAAGGGGGATTTGTTCTAGATGAAGCCAGCTCTTAAGCAGAAACTGAAGGTAAAATACAGGTCAATTCCCTTGGGAGACACACTGGCAAAGGTAAGGTTCCAGCATGCCAAGGTATGCAAGGAAGAAATCTGAACTTCCTGATGACCAGATACAAACAGGAATGATCTGGAGGAAAGCTCAAAGATGTCTTTAAGTACACAGGATGCTGAATTCAAAAGATGAGATAAATCCCAGATTCCACCAAATGAATGTATTTCTTTCCTTTTCTTCTTCTTCTTTTTTTTTCTCCAAGTGCGTGAATTTCTAATACCTGTCAGGATGGTTCTAACTTTGAGACTGGTTAAGCCAGAATTTCCAATACAGTGTGCATGTCGAGATACTTATCCCCTGTGATGTAGCACTGATCACGGCCTCTAGGCCAGCTGCCTACAAAGAGCAAGGAGTCTTGTCTAGTGACCTCAGGGGACTACACAAATGGCATCACTTTCTACTTGTGCCATGATAAAACAAGAGTTGGAAAGCACTGGATTAAGCTAAGCCTTAGAATGACAGGACTTCAGTATGAGCAGCTGGAAGGCTGGACCAGAGCTGGGGGATGATGGAGTAGAGAAAGGATTTGGGAGTAAATGGAATAACTAGAGTAGGCTAGAAAGAAACCACAAGGACACTGATCTTGGGCAAGGTTTTCAAAGCAGACAGAGAGGCTCTCCAAGTGAAAGGAACGGTCGAAAATAAATAGAGGTGAGGTGAGACTGAACAGTAATGTATACACAGCAGTGTCAACGAAGGGCCCGTGGCATTAATGACGAATGTTACAAACACCGAGGCCATTACATGAGATCCAGTCTCACCCAGATAAAATGGTAACTCCCAAAGGGGCAGATGCTGAATGTATAATGAAAGAGAAGGGGAAAATTCCAGATTATCAAAGAGTTTCTAACCAGATGGGCAGAAATGCCATAACAGTTTTTGTAACCACTGCCAGTGACCTCTTTCCAGGAAAGCAAGAAACTGCACAAGTCAGCAAACCATAGCCATTCTACATATTTTGTAGGGATGCATAATATATTCAGTTGACAAACAATTCTGCCAAGTAGCTCTTCTACATGTTGTTCATGTCAACAAAATTAATTTGACATTTACAGCTATTTTGAGAATAAAATGCAGTTGCTTAAATTATTCTGTGGAAGCAACATGAGACGGAATTATTCAGTTGACAAAATCTAATTAGGTGTAAATTATTTCAGGTCATATGAATTATAAAACCTTTCACAGATAAGTATTTTAATTCAAAGTGGCTCAAAGTGCTATAGAATATTAATAGGCCCACAGTCGCTTGCAATACTTTCACACTTCTGTCTCCAGGAATGCTCCCTATTCTCCAACTACTGGCCTCCACATTAGCTCTCATTCTGCCTTCTTCGGCCTATAGGTGCATAAGGGAGAAAAAAGAAAAGGAGGAAGTTTCTATGCTAGAACTACTAAGTTAATTCCTTTTTAGATGAAGATATAATTCACACACCATACTGCTTCATATATTTTTGACAAGGATCCTTATCCTCCATTAGACAGATGAAGAAACTGAGGATCAGAGATTAACTTTCCCAGTAATGTACAACTCATCTGTGGCCCAATGCTGAACATAAATGCAAAGCCAATGGAATCTTCAATATTCAAGGCTTGCCTGTCCTTTCTGAGAACCTACAAAACAAGAGTCACACAGTTAATTCTAGACATGAACTACCAATCCTTAGAAGAAGGGACCTAAGCAAAGAGAAGAGACTTCTTTGCCACCAATCCAAAAGAGGAAGAATCCTGGCCAACCCAAAGCATTGCAAAGGTAGACAAAGTGAGGGGATAACATGGAAGAGATTATGAAACAGAAATGCAGGAACAACAACAACAACAACAACAAATCCCACAAAACCCAGAGGTTCATATAGAATAGATACATGATCTTTGTCTGCTTACATCAGATTCACTAGGGGGCAAAAAATTTAAATGACAATACTGAATTAAAACTATAGCACTAAAATCGATTGTGATTAGGGGAACAGTTATATATCAACCTATTCTTCTTTGAAATGGGGATGATGATATTTGTCTTTCCCTCTTTCGGGGGGATAAGAGAGATGACAAACAAGATTGTTTTAGAGAAAGGTACACAAAAAATCCACACCATGCTTCCTAAAGCAAACGGTGGCAACACAGAAACACTCATTACAGAACAGCATCCTACTGGAGGTCAGACTGTGATGGGAGTAAAAACGTCACATGATTTGAATTCTTGGATGAAATAGGTAGTGTCTATCTATGAAAGATAGAATTCTTTCTAAGGTTCTTTTAAAAAAATCATTCCAATGGGGGGGGGATGATTGATAAAATGATTAATAAAATCATTCCCAATTTGAAATTACTGCCATAGCCTCTCTGATGTCAGAACATGACTTGCAGCTGGACCTCTGGACTATGAAGGTGTGAGCCAAGCCTGGCTATCAGTGAATGGAAAAGGGGAAGATCACCCCTGTCATGAAGTGGCAGTTCTTAAGACAACAGCTGTGCATGGCCTCAACATCATCAAGTTCACACAGACATACAGGTACCTTCTATCTTCTACCACCTGAAACAATGTGGTCAGGGCACAAACTTTACTAAGAGGAAAGAACAACTCAGGCCTCACACTAGGCCTGCTAAGCATTCTTTAGTCTGATTTTTATTCTAGAGAAACAATACTGCTATGATCATCTGTAATAAGAAAGGAGGGGCTGGCAGGGATCAGGGAGAAAAGGTAAGAGAGAAAGGAATAGAAGAGAAGTGAAATTAAAAAGGGGGAGAAGAAAGCGAGCAAAAAAACCCATTTGTAACCGTAAAATCATGTCCTCGCTTTTGTCAGTGCTCTCTCCCAATTCTATAAGAGTTAAAGGCCGCCAAGTAATAGGGCCTGCAGAGTTTTCCCTTGGGTCGCAGCCAAGGCCAGTAACCCTGCTATTAGAGACCTGCCAAGCTTTGTCAATGCAATCTGCTGAATGCCTTGAGTGACAAGCGATCAATATTCTCCACTCTCATGGGTCATCACAGGTGACACAGGCCTAAGTAATAAAACAGCCCTGGCTGCCTCCTCTAACTTAAATGCTTCCCCAGCCACAATATTTCTTTTTTGTCTAAACGCCTCTAGCTAAATTTCTCATAGATCGAACCATCTGATGGGGATAGAGATTCTGAGGAATTGCAATGTGTCTGAATTGATGCTAGCCAGTGAAAGCTCAGTAGACTGGAGAAATAGGTTCAAATAAATCGAAAATGACTAGCTACAGAGTTGTAATCTGCCAGCATCAGACCCTGTAGCAACAAGCCAATATGAAAAAAAGCATGCTGACAGCCAACCACCACTGAGTCACCTGCTGAAATGAGAACCCATTTTTCCCCCACTACGGTGTTGATGATAGGCACTTTCTCTGGGACACCTCTGGCAGTGAGGGGTAGGAAGGAGAGAAGGCCGGAGTTCCTCATATTGTAGGGAGCATTCAGCATTGTATGCAATCAATAACTATCTTTGTTCTGAAATGAGGAAGGGCCCACAACAAAGGTGTGTTTGAGGGAAGACATGAGGGCACGTGGTCTTCTGAGACCGCAGACCAGAAACCAGTATTTGCTTCCTCCTGGTTGGCCAAAGCATATAGAAGGCTGGTTCCCTCTCTCCAGCCCTACAGAGAAGCAGCCACAAAACAGAGAGCCATGAAGCGATGCACAAATTTGTATGAAGACCCCGGTAGAGCTTCTGGTCAAGATTCCCAAATGGATTTAGATTCATCAGCCAGTGGTTTCTGAGCAGATGACAGAAAGCTCGAGTCGACTGACCATTTAACCAAAACAGTGAATTCATCATAGACTATTACATCCAGAAGAAAGGAGGAAATCCACGTTTTTGGGGTGCGTGGGTGGCTCAGTCGGTTGGGCGTCTGACTTCAGCTCAGGTCGTGATCTCACGGTTTGTGAGTTCAAGCCCTGCGTTGGGCTCTGTGCTGACAGCTTGGAGCCGGGAGCCTGCTTCGGATTCTGTGTCTCCTCCTCTCCCTGCCTCTCCCCTGCCCATGCTCTGTCTCTCTCTGTCTCTCAATAATAAATAAATGTTAAAAAAAACTTAAACAATCCACATTTATAAAAACTGTTTTTAAATTCATATTCTCACGTGTTAAGGCTTTTTGCTGTACCTAGTGAATTCCTGTTCCATTCAAACAGTTTCTGTTCAGATTTAAACAAACACATACATCCTTGGTAGTCACCCAGAATCCAAGTGTGCCACCCGGCAGACTGTCCAGGGACCCTACACGTCCTCACGCTCATCCTCTCTCCTTTAGGCACACATGGCTATAGAGAGACACAGAACATCAGATGACACAAAATCTTATTAAAATTACTGCCAAAAACCAAAGCTTCCAGGATTAAAAGTAAGAGGTTGGGCATTTACCCTGTATGGAGTAAAGCAATAGAAAATGGAGAAGATTATGACTCATATTCTTGGTTATACTGACCTGCTCTCATTTAATTTCTAAACGTATTTAAGTTATTCTTTATTCTGTATTTTTTACTCCCTATAATAATTATAAAAATTATCTATATTCCAAAAGCCATACCAAGTGCTTTCCCATTATACCAGGATGGTCCCCAATGATGCTTGAAAAGCTAGTACTGAACCAGCATGTTTAATATTTTATACCCTGACATTCACATAATTTGGAAAAAAGGGAAAATAAGTCAATAATGCTTCTCAGCTAAAACAAAAAACTAAACAGATTAAGCATGGCCTCTGATAGCAGTTGACAGAAGACTATCTCTCAAAGAAGAAAAAAAAAGTTGTGATTTTGATTCAAGATTATTGTCTCCCACTGATAGGAATAATGGATTTATTACACAGGAAGTAGGTAATATACAATAGGTGATGTCACATGATAGATCTCACAAAATAGCCTGGAATGAAGAAGCCTAATACAGGACAGGATTATTAGGACAGACATTTATTGGTAGCATTAAAGCATGGACAGTTATGATTAATTACAAAGGAAGAGTCTGACCTAATTGATCTTACATTAGATAGATAGAAATTAATGGTCAAGTCATGGTCCTACAAGATGAAATGATCAATAAATGAATGTGTGGATGCATCTGTGAGAGGGTCTAGAACCTTGCACGGCACATCACGGGCCTCAGTAATCTTCATGGACAGTGACTCTACAGTAAGGGTTCTCTGGCTCACACCCACCACAGAGGGCAGAGGTCTAGCTCTGTCCAAGCGGAGTCAGAGAGAGTAGAGTTTTGCTGTGTGCAGGACTCCCTGAACCCCCTTAATGAGGCATACCTCTATCCTTTCTGACCTCCACAGAGGTTAGGATTCTTGCCAATCTGTGCCTAACCAGTTGGAGGCCTTGGGATCAGTTGGCCACATAGTTAAAAGGTCAAAGTGACTTTACCTAGTTCCCCAATGCTTTAGAAAAATATATGGAAGCATTAAAATGCAGTGACAGTGAAATGTCTTAGTGGTAAAAAGAAATCTCTAGTCCAGGATGACTACATCAATCCTTCTGGATTACCACTACTTATCGAAAGGCCTCAGACAGAGAAAGAATGCGTCTACAAAAAGTGCAGATGCCCAAGGCAAAACAAGCGATCACTCGGATGTCACTCTGACATGTTTGAGCATTTCTCTGTGGTTAGTTAAGAACCTCTGCTTTGGTAGGAAAGCATGTCAGCCAAAGAACCGATAGGAAGCTAAAGAGGTTATATTAATCACCTAGTTGATATGATTGCCTTTCTTCTGTTAAGCCGCATTCATTATTAAGCAAATATTGTCAATTTATTCTGAAGATACAGAAAGGTGTCCGTCTATGACTGTAATATATATATATCAGAAGCAACACACAGCAGTTTTGCAACAACCTTGGAAACAAAATCATTCATGATTATAAAGAGTAATACATATTGTTTGAAGAAAATAAACCTACTTATGTTTTGCCAATCTAAAGATAATCACTATAACTATCTCGGTACATTTCTTTCTGTTTTTTTTTTTATTTATTCTTGTTCTTACTGTCTTTTTATACATAATTCAAATAGTAGTGTGTTTGTATATATATTTATATATACTTTTTAATAAAATTAACCTAAGAATTTTCCTTTGTAGTAAATATTTTTGAGAGTATCATTTAACCTCTGCATAACACTGTAAAATACAAAAATAACATAAATGAACTATGCATTGGCATGATGTAGGGTACGTGGATTGTATAAAGTTTTTCTTCACATCCAGTTACTATCTCAGGATAATGTCCTAGACAAAGAATTAATGGATCAAAAGGTTTGAAGAATCCTGAGATATTACAAAAAAAATTGTATAAAACTAACTGTTTCACTGTATTTTTCCCAGCAGTGACTGGTCTCATTTCTATAAATCTTGCTCATTTCTTGAGTGGAAAAATGGTACCTCCTTGTTATTTTTCATTGAGTTTCTTTAGTTATTATGTATACAGCATTCTTAGAAATTTAATTCCCATCCTCATTCCAGACCACACTTTACTGACTGGCAGTACACTGAGCTAATTCGATTAAGAGAAGTTAAATGCCACAAGCCTTTTGAGGAATTGTTTTTTTTTGTTTTTGTTTTTGTTTTTTTTTGGGGTTTTTTTCAACGTTTATTTATTTTTGGGACAGAGAGAGACAGAGCATGAGAGGAATTGTTTTGATGATGATTCTCTTTTGGTTAAAAGGAAGAAATTGAAATGTATCATAAGTTAATCAAACTATTCATCTCTTTTACCCCAGGAAAAAGTTTTCCTTGAAGAAATGAGAAATGATTACCATTAAATGCCTAAACGGGAAAGATGGGCATCAAGCATGACACCATCACATAAGCTAACAAGCCTCTGATTGACTCTGCATTGACGTGAGCGCTGGCATGACTCCAGAGGGCAGCACAAACTTGTAAACAGCTCTTGAGGGAGATTCAAAGTGTTTAAGTCCCATAAGGTTTAAGAAAAAAAAAGAGACCTAATTTAAGATTCTTAAAATTATTCCTTGGGTTAGGATCTGAAAAGTACGATTTTTAAATGAGAGTTCAGAAATATGTTGCAAAGATGACGGTTACACACAGATAAGAGACATCTACTTTTCACTTATTTCCTCCATCAAAGATAACCACGAATATGTGTCTTCCCTTGAGAAAAATGAAAATCAAGACCCTTTTTTTAACCAGGTAAGAAAAAAGAACCATTCATATCCAAAATAAAACAGAAAATGCATTTAAATTATCTTTTAAAATGGAACTGAGTAAGTGAAACTTTCATAATTTACGATCAATCACTGCTGAGAAACTAGTCAAAATTTCAATTGCCTTATAGGTATGCGCTTCTTGAAGTAAAAATTTGCAAGACAATGCACATGTGATTTTGAACCATGATTTTATAAAAATGCTTTAAAATGATGGCAAATTTAACTATACTGATTTATTTTTTTCTTATTATAGCACCAACTATTCCTGCAGAATGCAAAGATCTGTCAGCAGCATCACTGACACTCAGCTGAGCTTAGGAGTTTAATTCTTAGTCAAAATACAATTCAGAAAAGGATCTGGCTGACAAAGTTTTCAGCCCCAGCAACATTTTTTTCCTTGGGTTTTGAAAGACAAAAGATAAATTAGACCTTCCTTTCATGCTCATTTAGGGCACATTTAGTCTCCTTTTTACCATGGTGAGGGGGGGGGGAGAAATGAACAATGAAATGTGAAATGTCACTAGAAAGTGCCTGGAAGAGGGCTTGATAGAAATGTTGATGAAGGTGGGGGGACGCAGTAAGTGTCCAAAAGTAAATTTGTTCAGATATGTTAGGGTGCTTTTTACACACAAACATACACACACACTTCACATCTCTGTTTACTCAGTCACACGTTCATTTGCTCATTTGGTTGGTCATTCATTCATTCATTCAACGATTAATAAGCACCTACTGTTGATTCTGGGGTTGTAAATATGAATAGAATAATTTTCATGTTAAATATTAGAGGATAAAGACATAACCCACTGAAAAAGTAATATCTACTATCTAGAGAGAGAGAAACAGAGGATGAAGCAACTCACGATACCACCAACTGAAGTTCATGTGGTTTTGGAGGTCGAATTGAGCCGTACATTAGAATTCCAAGCCCTATGGCAAAATTTCACAAGGAACTTCCTCTATGCTATGACCTTTAAAAAGATGGGGCACCTGGTGGCTCAGTCGGTTAAGCGCCCGACTTCAGCTTAGGTCACAATCTCACGGCTCGTGGGTTTGAGCCCCACATCGGGCTCTGTGCTGACAGCTCAGAGCCTGGAGCCTGCTTTGGATTCTATGCCTCCCTCTCTCTCTGCCCCTCTCCCACTCGCGCTCAGTCTCCCTCTCTCAAAAATAAATAAACATTAAAGAAAATTAAAAAAAAAAAAAGATTTTCACCATCCATTTTGGAGGTATCTCTTCTTTCCAGGGCCCACCAAATACCGTATTTATCCTTAAATCTACATGACGTAATGACCTCAAATTACAATTTTGGGTGAAAATAATGACCAGTGCGCCAAGCTACCCCCCAGCTGGAAGACATCTGAGTAAAGAAAACCTAGGCCCTGGCCCCCAGGAACGATAAACTCTCCAGCAAATGACAGAGAATAGTGTTGGTACTGGCGTGTAGAAATGATAAACCACTTTCTTTTGTTCCAAGGCCTAAAAGCAGCCGTTGTATACTATCTGCTTGCTGGATTTGTGTTGCTTCTATGGCTGTGTTAAAAGAGCTATTTCTGTCACTGACCCCTGTATAAAAGCTGGGGTGAGCTGAGCTTTTCTGCCTATTAGAGTGAGCAGCAGAGCAAAGGGTAAACCTCTCTGAGTAGACGGGTCAGAGTACACAGACAGTGATTCAGATTTGGCTGACAGCACCAGGCAAGGCATTTCTAATCTCCCCAGTTAGCACTAAATCAGCGTGGTGTACACGAGCCCTTGACAGAGGACAGACAAATGGGACTCACTAAAAGGATAAATAGAGTGGCCTGGTGAAGCACAGACTCTGAATACGATCCAAAGCCCTCATTCCTCAAGCTAAAGATACTTTGCCGAACCCACATCCATTCAGGACAAGTCTTGGCTGTTGTGTAGTAAAATGACGCCTTCTAGTCTGATCCTGAGAAAACAGACGGCACCCACTCCAAGAACTTAGAACTCAGTAATTAAAAGGCATACTCTTAACCTCCCCCTCTATTTACTGTTGCCTGGAGAAGAGAAAAGCCAAAGCAAAAATTAGGAAGATGCCATCCAAACCACTGTCGTTACCCAGTGCAGGGTAATTCATTTGTTGACTTTTTTCGGGTCCTCCTGAAGATCGATCCTGCCAAGCCACAGAGCAGAAGAAATGTGACCGAGCAGGAACGTGAGCTCTTTTCCACCGTGTTCTTTTCAAGTTTACAAACACATCCGAAGACAGGAAGGAGGGGAGAGACAGACACAATATGAGACAAAATGACCCTTAACAGGAACGCTGCCATTGGCCTGCTCTTATATGCCTAAGATTCTCCTCTCACAGGATGCACGTGTTATCTTTTCACAGCACTTCCTGTTTGAGTCGTCCTAAACACTCCCAAGTGTTATCGTAAGGACTCCATGATCTCTGGTTGACCAGTGAGAAAACTGAGGCTGAGACACTAAGTAACTTGCCCATGATCACACAGCCCATAAGTGAGAAAGCTGGGATCCCAACTTTGCTCTGGGTGAAAACTCTAGAATCCTGCTTTTTAATAATTCTGCCATACAAACATAACATCCTGTTACGTGTGTAAATGGAATTTTTATATAGTAAATCCCATTTAAATCCAGCAGAGTAACTTGCTATTTGAAGGACCCCTAGGGTGAACCATTCTGAACGCAAAAATATTCAGCAGCAGCACCAAGGATGACCATCCCTTGATTTGCTTAACTTGTAAATTCAGATTTTTGGTAATCATAGCTGATGAAAACAAGGCCAGGCTGCAAAATGCCAAATGTGGCATGAGCGATGGTGGGAAGGAGGTACCCGGAGGCTGCATCACCCTCTGAAGAGAAGTTTCCAACTGTGTGCATTCCCCCACACAAACAAGGCTCACAGTGCTCACCTAGGTGACAACTCAGGCAAAGGTAACTCATAACCTGCCTTCGCTGTAGAAGCAAGGACTCACAGATCTCCTTAGCAGGGGAACGGAGAGGCTCTAACCCTCAGGGGAAGGAGCTATTATACCTACATGACAAATGACCTAATAAGGAAGACTGTAAAGGTTGCTCTGGAAAAGTACTGACAGGAAGGGTCTAGGTCCCGGTCTTCTGCCTCCGAGTACATAATTCAGTACTTCTCCAAAGTCTACCCAAGCGTACTTCAACAACTTAACCTCTTATTCCAAAGTAACACAGCAACTTGTCACAACCACAACACTGAGGTGCAAGCCTACGCTTTATTGAATGTTACAACAGTCAACTATTTTATAGGTTCCAAGAGCTTGGGAACTGCTTAATATAAGAGAAATAGGTTATAATTTATAAATGTCATAATGGGGATCAATGTCACTATGGAATGATCAAACCAGCTTAGGAAATGAAATTGGAACTTGTAAAAAAATACATTATTTGGATAAATAGGTTTTATTTCTACAGAAGCTACATAGAGTAACTGAGTTTGCTTAAAGGTCTCAGAAAAACAGAACAGTAAGACTATTTAAAATGAAAAGTAAAGGCATTTGCTCTATATAAAAGGAAAGGTTGTAAGAGAAATTAGGAAAGAAGTAACTTGAATTCTACTTACAAGCTAGACCCAAATTCATAAAATAAAGAGCTAAACCATTAGGAAGCTACTTTTGCCAAACCATGTTATTAAAGGTACTAAATATTCCCTGTCTATATAGTCCTTAGCAGAATATTACCTTAAGAATCTTTTTATTATTTATGCTATCATAATATATTTTCAAACTACTATTATTACAAAAACTAATAGGAGATAACACTTTTTTACAAATATAATTACCTGTTTTATTTATTTATTTAATTTATTTATTGTTTTATTGTTTTATTATTGGGTCATATAGCCCCATTCTTTATCTCTATCTTAAAATCTTAACAGGAGGCTTAATTAACTCAATACTTACATATAAATATAGTAACTCTTACTCCCCTCTCAAGAAGATTAAAATACTAACCTGTTTAAATTCATAGAGGGAAAAATGCCAGAATCAGGAATAAGGTTGTTTTGCACTTGGGTTGAGGAACTATCATCTAATAAGTACCTTCCATGTATGCTGATCACCTAGTTTGACCACCTACCTCCAATTAAGTGTTAGATACAGATGAGATTCAGAAGGAACCTAGAGATCTAACTCCTCATTTCACAGATGATAAAACTGAGGCACCAAGATGCCAAAGGCCAGGCCTAGAGTCCTAAGACTTATTCGTAGAAGTCAGAGAAATGGAAATAACCAGGTTCCTGTCACTCTTGCTCTGCTCTCTTCACTACACAACACGGCCTCCCCTGGAGGCAGGCAAGAATGAACACCTACCTGCCTTGGTCAGGGAGGCGGGAAAAGCAGCAGACAGAGCACGGAAAGGAGAGCGGGTAAGGACAAGGATGCTGCTTGGGCCCCACTGCTGCATTCTGGGAGACCATCTACACAACCCTGATGGCTTGGCAAAGTTCACAGAGGTCAGGCCTGAGTCAGAGAGGTCTGAAGCTTCATTATGAGGCTTTACTATGCTACTTCTTAAGTTATTCTTTTTTTCTCATCTATAAGATATGACATTATAATATTATACCATCTAGGGTTGAGATTACACGAGCTATGTTTGCAAAATTCCCATTATGAAGTGGTCAATAAACAGTAACTATTAGTACAACGGGTCTCCTCTCTTTTGCAGCAACAGCCTGAACTTCCTCCTCCCTCGATCCCCAATGCCTGTACATTAGAGGTTCTCATATTTACAACAGATTTCTGGGTCCCACTCAAGAGTTTCTGGGGTAGAGTCTGAGAATTTGCATTTCTAACAAGGTCCCAACTGAAGCTGATGCCACCATACTTTTGCTTGGATAGTGTTCTCCTCTATTTTCAAAATCTCTCCACTTTGAGGAGCACAGCTTCCTGTTTAGTTAATTGACCTTATACGATGTTCACTCTAGCTGGCATTTCCTTGACTAGGTGAAATTTAAGGCTGTTTGTCCTAAGAGAAGTGAGGAAGCACAGCAAAAGGAGATTACACAAAAGCTTTTCTTTAAAATATAATCCCTTGTGCAATGTGATTATAATCTGTGGGCCCCATATGTCAAAAAGCATGGTTTTGGGGCGCCTGGGTGGCTCAGTCGGTTGAGCGTCCGACTTCAGCTCAGGTCACGATCTCGCAATCTCGCGGTCCCTGAGTTCGAGCCCCGCGTCGGGCTCTGGGCTGATGGCTCAGAGCCTGGAGCCTGCTTCCGATTCTGTGTCTCCCTCTCTCTCTGCTCCTCCCCCGTTCATGCTCTGTCTCTCTCTCTGTCTCAAAAATAAATAAACGTTAAAAAAAAAAAAAAGCATGGTTTTATGTCCTGAGAAATTGTACTTTTAGGTGGAAAATAATTTTGAGTATCAGAACAAAAGACACTGTAGTGGAATACTTCTCTTTCCCATTTTAATAAAATCCAATTTGGACCAACCATAGGGAAGGTTAGTCTAAACTGGTGAACAATTATAATGATAAACAACTGTTTAATAAATGTCATATTACTACTCTTAAGTCAAATACCTCAATCGAAGCAAGGGCAAGTAAAGCTGCTGACACGTGAGTGACACTCTCATCACTTCCCACCTCAATAATCTGCTGTGATGTCACTACGTAAGTCCCTCTTCTTCAGCCCAGTGTTAAAGGTGCCAAAGCCTATCACCCACAATGAAACTACACTGACTGCGCACTCCAGGCAAAGAGAGAATCACATCCTCTTCCCATTATAGCAGAATCTACCTGCTCCAGCCTGTGTCCAAACCAGTCCATCCATTCATGAAGGCCTTACTCAGATGCCACCTCTTTCATACACCATTTCCAGATCCCTGAATCACTCTTTCTTCAAATTCCAGTATAGTTAACAGTATTACGTTAGTTTCCGGTGTACAATACAACGCTTCAACAATTCTCCACATTACTCAGTGCACACCATAAGAAGTGTACTGTTAATACCCTTCACCTATTTCCCCATTCCCCCCTCCTCCACACCTCTCGTCTGGTAACCATCAGCTTGTTCTCTAGAGCTAAGAGTTCACTTTTGGGTTGATCTCTTTTTTCTCTGTTCATTTGTTTCGTTTCTTAAATTCCACATATGAGTGAAATCATATGGTATTTGTCTTTCTCTGACTTATTCCACTTAGCATTATACTTTCTAGCTCCATCCATATTGTTACAAATGGCAAGGTTTCGTTCTTTTTTATGGCTGAGTAATATTCCACTACATATGTGTATATACAGTGTATACATATGTATATATGTATATACATATACATATATATTTTTTCCCTTTACCCATTCAACTATCAGTGGACACTTGGGGTGCTTCTATAATTTAGCTACTGTAAATAATGTTGCAATAATCATAAGGGTGCATTTATCTTTTTAAATTAGTATCTTCATTTTCTTTGGGTAAATACCCAGTAGTGGAACTTCTGGATGATATGCTAAGTCTATTTTTCATTTTTTGAGGAACATCCATACTGTCTTCCACAGTGGCTGCACTAGTTTGCATTCCCACCAACAGGGCCTGAGGGCTCCTTTTTCACCACATCCTCACCAACACTTGTTGTTTCTTGTCTTTTTAATTTTAGCCATTCTGACAAGTGTGAGGTGACCTGTATTACTCTTCTAATAACTCTATTATATTGAGAAACCTGATTTTTTTAAAAAAGTGACACGTGAATATTAAAGTGATGCATGTGAATCTCTACATAGAAACCCATACACAGACGTTTACAGTACTTTATTACTAATTAGAATAACTAGAATCGACCAAAACGTCCTTCAGGTGAATGAGTAAGTAAAACTGGTACATTCAGACTACGGAAAATTATTCAGTACTAAAATCAAATGAGCTCTCAAGCAATGAAAATACATGGAGGGGCACCTGAGTGGCTCAGTCATTTAAGCGTCTGACTTTGGCTCAGGTCACGATCTCACAGTTCATGGGTTTGAGCCCCCCGTCGGGCTCTGTGCTGACAGTTCAGGGCCTAGAACCTGCTTCGGATTCTGTGTCTCCCTGTCTCTCTGCCCCTCCCCTGCTCGCACTCTGTCTCTCTCTCAAAAATAAATAAACATTTAAAAAATTGGCGGGGGGGGGGGGGCGCCTGGGTGGCTCAGTTGGATAAGCATCTGACTTCAGCTCAGGTCATGATCTCACGGTGTATGTGTTTGAGTCCCGCGTCGGGCTCTGTGCTGACAGCTCAGAGCCTGGATCCTGCTTCTGATTCTGTCTGTCTGTTTCTCTCTCTCTCTCTCTCTCTCTCTCTCTCTCTCTCTCTCCCTGCTCCTCTCTCTCAAAAATAAATAAACATTAAAAAAACTTTTTAAAGATTTTTAAATGAAAGAAAATACATGGAAACCCACAGCACACACAATACAAAAGGTGAACCCTAACATAAACTGTGGACTTTGGGTGACGGGAAAGCATCCACGTAGGTTCAATGACAGTAACACACGCGTGCCTCTCTGGTAGGGGATGTGGACAATCCAAGAAGCTGGGGATGGGGTGGGGTGGCAGAGGCACATGGGGAATTCTGTGAGATTAGCTCGTTTTTGCCGTGAACCTAAAACCACTCTAAGAAATAAAGTCACAATGTTTTACCTACCTACCAACCTACCTACATCACTTCTAATTTCACCTAGACCAGTTTCCGACACAATCACTGTCATAAGGATGACTAGTTTATAGAGGATTATATGGAGTACAAAAATAAAACACTGGATCCCAGTTAGTTTAAAAAGAGAAAATCAGGGGCACCCGGGTGGCTCAGTTGGTTAAGTGTCCCACTCCTGATTTCAGCTCATGTCATGATCTCGCAGTTTGTGAGTCTGAGCCCCATGTCAGGCTCTGCATTGACAATGTGGAGCTTGCTTGGGATTCTGTCTCTATCTCTCTCTGTTCCTCCCCTGCTTGTGCTCGCTCGCTCTCTCAAAAAATATACATAAACTTTAAAAAATACATGAATAAAAAAAGAAAACCAGCATGCAACAAGTTTCTCCCTCAAGGAAAAATGATAACTATTTCTTTCTCTTCTGTTTCAAAAGTCTTTACAGGATTGTACAAATTTTTAAAGCTTCTCTCCAATAATCACAGGAATTGACTACAAATGCCTCCTGGAGTTTGAATAATGCTATTTCAGGGGGAGGGGGGAATGGAAACCTACTTTTCTTTTAATACTTTCCAGGACGTTTACCTCAGAATCAAGTTACTATTTTCTTATGAGATCTCAATGCTACTCTACTGATTTAAGAGGTCATGGATGGTTTTCTGAAACTCCAGACATGGCAGAGTTTACAGGAAGAAGTCAGATCGGCCCTCCACACAACTGGTTCCAGCAGAATATCCAGCTTGGCTGCATTACTGGGTTTTAAGAATAGGCCTCTCAAATCACAAGGTTAAAAAAAAAAAATCACACTACGCTGAGTGGCTTACGTTAGTTTCATTAATGTCTGAAATTCAGCAAAATCTTTCATCTGGGAATTATTCCAAAACATAGGAGGTTCTGTCACTAATAGAAGCCATTCCAGTGGAACATGTGTTTCCTTAGCTTTATTCCCATGACTAAATGTCTTTTCAGTGTCCTTTTATTTATTATGATAGACACAACCATATCATTCCCTTCATATCAGAACCCTTAAACTTTTGTCAGCTTGTTGGATGGTGGAGAGACTCAGGGGAAAGGCCAACAATAACACGATGGTAATATTTTGAGCACTTGGTATATACACCAAGCCGTGCACATGCTCTTTATATTCACTGTCTCCCAAGGACACTTTCTGTCTTATATTGGCAGATGCATTTCATAGCAGGGCATGAGCGAACAAAAAGTTTGGAGAGAGGTTTGTGTGTGTGTGTGTGTGTGTGTGTTTTTAACGTTTTATTTACTTTTGAGAGAGAGAGAGAGAGAGAGAGAGAGAGAGAGAGAGAGAGAGACAGAGCATGAGCAGGGGAGGGGCAGAGAGAGAGGGAGACACAGAATCCGAAGCAGGCTCCAGGCTCCGAGCTGTCAGCACAGAGCCCGACGTGGGGCTAGAACCCACAAACCATGAGATCATGACCTGAGCCGAAGTCGGACACTCAACCGACTGAGCCACCCAGGCGCCCCTGGAGAGAGCTTTTAAGAGAAGCAGAAAACAGTTCTTACCATTTGGAGGGCGGATTTTGTGCTTTAGCTGCCTATCTTTAAAGTGGGGATGAAAATACTTAGCCCTCATGAAACATTTCTTAAGGAAATACATGGGATAATAGAGATGGGAGTCTTTGTAATCGTGACGGTCCCACAGTGGACCCATCCTCTGGTATTTTTAAGACACTTTAAAGGACAGAATCTAAAATTGTGGACACCCCAGAGTCACCAATCTGCCTTTAAAATGCTTCCTTAACACTCCCCTCCTCAGGTTCAGGGTCTTAATACAGACTGCAGGTGTCCTCCGATGAACTCCAACAATAGTTAATTAGGCCAGTCCCCTGCGTGCCAAATCTGTACCCACACCAATAGTTCCCTAAACACATAAATTCAACAATGTTATCCACAGAGCACCTACCAGCCTCCTGAGATGGCCCTGGGCACTGAGGGCGCAGCACAAGCCAAGTGAGAGAAAATTCTTCTGTTCCAGTGGAACAGAGAAACAAAGACAGACAGAAACCAGCACTGGGGAGTAAGTGCTATGAAGGGAGTAAACAGGGTGAAAGTGATGTAGGAGGCAGACAGGGACACACCCTCAGAATGGTAGTAAACTAAGGTACAAAGGGTGAGATGCCTCTAGCATGCAAAGAACCATTTCAGGCTGTCAGAGTAACAACTGCGAGGACTCTAAGATGGGAAGGGACCTGGCATTGAACTAACAGAGCCTGTCAATATCTACCTTAAAAACGTCCATGACCAGTGATGTAAAAACCCATTTAAACCTTTAGAGGCAAGGGGTGCCTGGGTGGCTCAGCTGGTTGAGCATCCGAGTTCGGCTCAGGTTATGATCTCATGGTTTGTGGGTTTGAGCCCCACATGGGGCTCTGTGCTGACAGCTCGGAACCTGGAGGCTGTTTCAGATTCTGTGTCTCCCTCTCTCTTGGCCCCTCTCCTGCTCACACTCTCTCTCTCTCAAAAATAAATTAACATTAAAAAATAAATAAATCTTTAGAGGCAGAAAATTGCTTTTGTGTCTACTGCAGTTAGATGACTGACCACAGCTTCTGTGGGGAACTGGAAAAGTCAAAGACCTTCAGCATACTGGTGACCTACGACTTAGAGCATGATCAGATATCAGAGGGTAACAGCACAGCAAAACAGGCCCTCTTGCAATGGGATTCCCACTATCACTGAAGTTACTTGAGGCTTAAAATAAAATTAACAATTGAAAAAAAATAACAGTCATGATTCTGAACGGGGAGAACACTGGACTTAAAAGAGGGTGTGTCTGCATAATCTTGGTGGTAGGTTCATATGAATTAAAGTACAAGTAAAGGGGCAGAGAAGAGTGCAAGTGGCATTACCATTTGGAGGAGGAGGAGGAGGGAGAGGAGGCAAGGTTGGAGGAGAAAAAGGAGGAGAGGAAGGGAGATGAGATGGGTGGGGCTTAAGGACCAAACCAGTGAGACTGCAGCCAGAGGGTCAAAGTAGCAGAAATCCTGCAGAGGTTATTTAATCCCCCTTCACAGAGGTAAGGACCGAGAAATCTGCAGACTTCCAGTGAATCGATTACTATTAGTCAAGCCTAGGTTTATGATTTTTTAATACCACTGATTTTGCAAGATTCTAGAATGGATTACCACAGGAGTCTTTTTATGTATTTAGAAAAAGAAGCAATGAACGCAGGAGCCAGCGTGAGTTCACCAAAAAAACGTTGTCAGAAAAAGCGTACTCGTTTTTTTTTGTTTTTAAAGAGTAGCCAGTGCATTAGGAGTTTTCGGTAAACACTACATAACTGGCAAATGACCCACCTTGGGTCACATGTTTGTGGAAGGACGGAGAACACAGACAGGCAAGTCTAACTAGGTGAAAGATCTCAATAAATTATGCACATTAATGGGGTTACTGCCAGTCTAAGGCAGCACAGAATGGCGAGAAAGGACCAGGGGAGAGGACAAGTGAGGGCAAAGGAGAAGCAGGGGAAGCAGAGGAAGACACAGTGGGAAGGAGAACATGGAAGGCGTTAAGTCAAAGAAGAAGGAAATTTTTAAACAAAAATTTAACCTGCCAACTTAAAAAAAAACAAAACCAAAAACATGTGATGAACCTGTACTACCCAGTATGGTAGAAAAATAGCCCCATGTGGCTAAATATAAATTAGTGAAAATAAGAGAAAAATTTCAAAATTCAGTTCTTCAGTCACACTTGCCACATATCAATGCACATGTGGCTGGTGGTTACCTAACTGAATAGCAGAGATATGCAACACTTGCATCACCATAGAAAGTTCTACTGGAAAGTACTAAGTGGAAAAAGAAGACTTTTCCTCTGGTTTTCATGAATGCCACACTTTCTTGAATACCAGAACAGAGTTAAGTTGTGGCTACATTAAAAAGCATGCATGTGTATGCAGCGTGCGCGCGCACACACACACACACACACACACACACAGAAATTGCAAATGCCAAAGAAGACACACTGTTTGGTTTTAGATTTTACAGCTCATTATTATGCACATTAGTAGCCAGCCTGGGGGTGGGGGATGATCATTACAGAGTACAGCTTTTAATTTAGATAGAAAATTCTTTTAATTACTGCTAACAGAGGGTCTAGTATGAGCCTCAGGCCAGGAGTTACCTCCTTTGGAGCAGAGGTCCTTTTAGAAAGAAATGGCTCTCCCACCTCAACCCAGGGGGCTGGAATGTGACCTCTCAGAGCACTAAAAGAAGGCAGTGAAATGGGGACAGGCCTAGTTAAGAAAGGTATCTTTGGTGTTATTTATTGTTATCTGTAATTTCTCATTTTATATTAGGAAATATGTATTGATTTTTGTTTCCCTCATTGAATTGTAATCTTCTAGAAAGCAGAGATTTCTACATCCCTTCAAGCAAACAGCATATTGCTGAGCACAGAGCAAGTGAACAATTAATATAAATTATACCAGAAAAATCTCAGTCTAGTAATTCTTGGCTGTTTATCTCAAATTCACTTATCTTGACTATATTTTGAGTACCATTCCATACAGAAAGCAGACAGGACTTGGAACAAGTGTCACAGACTCCCATCCTGGCTGTGTCTCTCAGAACGCTCATATGTACGTCTAAGAACATTGGGTTCCCAGTATGGAAGCCACCGGGGATTCTTTGAGGAAACAATTTAAGTGGGATGACGATGAAAGAAACCAGTATGCAGGAAGCCTTTAAGATCGGACTTCAGTACAAGCCTCTCAGAATCCACCCCCACACCTCCACACTTTCGAGCCAAGGCTTTCTCCTCTCCTCCCGTGTGACTCTGCCAGCTGAGCCTCAGACCCAGGTAACTAAGATGCCCAAGACATCACTGGAAGGAGGGAAACCAGGCCCACTTTTAAAAAGGTTTGTTTGTTTGTTGTTTTTCTTTTGGCTTTATGGATAGGTAATTCTTTTATTTGAGTTACCTTGAGTAACTCAACTCCTATATCTAGTCAGGTAATGGCCATGTGATGGCATCAACATTTGAAGTCCTACAAGAAATAATGAGTGTTGGTGAGGATGTAGACAAAAAGGAGCCCTCATGAGCCGTTGGTGGGAATGCAAACTGGTGCAGCCACTGCGGAAAGCCGTATGGAGGTTGCTCAAACAATTAAATATAGAAACAGCACATGTTCCGGTAATTCCACTAGTGGGTATTTACCCAAAGAAAACGAAAACACTAATTCAAAAGGAAACATGCACCTGCTCCTATATTTATTGCAGCATTAATCTACAGTAGCCCAAATATGGAAGCAACCCACACGTCCATTGATAGATGAATGGATAAAGAAGATCTGAGATATACACAATGGAATATTACCCAGCCATGAAAACAATGAAATCTTGTCATTGGTGACAATACTGGTGGACCTAAAGGGTATTATGCTATGTGAAATAAGATACCGAAAGACCAAATATAATCTCATCTATATGTGGAATCTAAAACACAAAAAAAAAAATGAATGATAAAACAACCAAAACAAACAAACAAACAAAAACCAACCCAGCCACAGACTCATAAATACATGAGTATTTATGGCTGTTGATAATGGCTGTTGCCAAAGGCTGTTGCCAAAGGAGAGGGGCATAAGGAAATGAGCAACGGAGGTGAAGGGGATTAAGAGATAACAAACTTTCAGTTATAAAATAACACCTTGGGATGAAAAGCACAGGGTACAGAACATACTCAATAATACTGTAATAACTGTATGGTGACAGGTGGCAATTACACTTAGCATGGTAAGCACTGCATAACGTGCAGAATTGTTGAAGCACTACGTTGTATGCCTGAAACTAACATGACATTGCACGTCAACTACACTTCAATTAAAGAGAATTTGAAGTCCTATATGTATAGTTTCTAATAATCTGATGCCTTTTACACATCCTGTTTCAATTTTTAAGTTGCTTACCTATCCTGCAATATTTATTCATGCATACACAGGAAAAATGGAAATAAGCTAAAGGACTTAGTACACCCTCTCCCCAGTCCCGAGTTAAGGAATTAGTCTTTTTCCAAGGAAGTAACATCAACATTTGATTCCACATGATTTCGGTTCAATGTCACGAAAGCATTTTAACAGAATAAATTCACTTTTTTATAAAAGAGGAGTAAAAAGGGAATAAAAGAGAGTGTACTAAATTGTATCTCTTATAAGAGGCAGCATCATATAATAAAAATGGTATGACTTCTAGAGCTACACAGGATTCAGTTAAAATCCCAACTCTGCCACCAAACAACTTTGTGATAAGGGCTACAGCTGGCCTTCACAGGACTTAGCATAAATTGGAAAAAAGTGCCTCCTCTGGGCAATCATAACCCTTACCTGTTTCTTCAGCTGACTGCCCTCAAGCAGTGAACAATTTGTACAACTATATGTAGTTACCCTGTATATATAAATAGGACTTTGGAAAAATCTCTCTGAACTCCATCATCTCATCTCTGCCATCTGCACCTCATCAGGTTGGAGGCAGGATTGAACAGGGTAAAAGAGATAAAGCACTCAGCATGGAGCCTGGAGAATCAGGACCAACTACCCAGGAAATATTAGTTGTCACCTTTCTGCTTCCCCCTGGCCAGTCATCTAGATAGGCAATATCCCTGGAAGTTCCTATTAAGAATGGATTATACTCTGCCACTGAAAGCAGTTAATGCATTCTAGGATTATGCATTGCCTAGGAGCTTCAGACCAGATGTTGGAAGTTGACATAGTGACTTGAGCGTTAAAGCACGCTCTCTGCATGTCCCACCGCACCACACAATACTAATCATTTAACCTGTATCTTCTCCATTCCATTTCTTTCTAAATTGATTGCTTGTTGTAATCATATATTGTAGTACACAGGACACCAGTTTTAAATTTCACTCCATAAATTCCATCTGGGAAAGCTTTTAAATCCGTCCAATGACTATAGTGGGTAAACAGAAATCTTACCCACATAAACCCCAAACCCTAACTACTCTCATGATGTTCAGTCATTTCTACTCTGGGAACAAATCTGAATTCTTTTTTTTTTTTTTTTCCTAAATTAAAAACTCGTTTGAAAGAAAAGAAGTATTAAACTACTCCATAAACATAATAAACCACACTTAAATCTTGGTTGCAATAAATATCTCTTGCCTACAGCTATTAGATTCCACAAGTGAATTTTTAAGTTTGGCAGCAAAATAGTATACTTATTCTGACCATGATTTTGCTTTCTGTGGTTTGATGTTCCCTTTTGTGTGTTTCTGATGTTTAGAGAGAGGGGGAAATCTGTCCAGAAACCTGTAATAGATTTATTCAGGAGACAAGAATGCTATAAAAGATCACCATTTCATTACTATGAGGTCAGTTTAGGCCTCAGGACAGTAATATCAAATGGTGGCGCCTTTGGCCCTCTCTCGTTTCCTTAAGTGATTGATTAAGACTGTGAAATCAGTTTGAAAAATGAGCAAATTACCTAGCAAGAGTTAAAGATTCTATGCAGGTATTTCATTCAAAGTCCTGACCAGCTCTTCACAATGAGCTCTGACAAGAGCATGTGTTACTATATTATGAATAATTATTTACATGAGTTGTTCAGTGTAGATGGCGCGGGTAAAAGGGGTGTGGACTAGCACAGAGAATTCAGAAGTATATAGAAGTTATCCCAAATCCCAAATTCAGCCAATGACATTTAACACCCACTGACCTAGGTCCAAGATTGCATCCTAATAAAACCTTGGCTTGGAGCTGGTGGCAGCCATACAAGGGACTTGAGAAGACCAGTTAATGACAGAGCTGGAAAAGGGGGGGCTTACTGGTACATCACCACCCACTCTATACCCAAGAAGGCCTAACTCCAATCCTACAATCTAAAACCTCTTGCTTAGACTATGAAATTCATTTCTCATACTTAGAAACCCTGACAGTTATGCATAAAAGCCTATTTTAGAATCCTACCAAGATATTTACATTTACAAAAAATCTTTAGTTGGTAATTTCTTTACCCCAAGTTTGTCATTTCTAAAGTAGCAAGCTAAATTATCGACATATATTTTTTTAAGTTTCAGGCAATTTGAAACTAAATACATGATAAAAAGAATTCAGCCAGTGGTAATGCAATTCCTATGACTTTTCTAAGGGCTGATTTGATAATATGGGATTTAAAAAAATAATTACATTCTTGTTCACCAGAAATGTTCTTAAAAAAAAAAATAAAGATGACAATGACAAGACTACTAGATTTTCCATCAAAATATAATTATTTCCATGAAAACTCTGGAACGACCTAAAATCCAACAGCAGGAAAATGGCTAAATAACCTCTATGATGGAATTCTGGTGTATTTATTATCTAGCCATTTAACAAATGACTACTTTCTGATATTTAAAGATGCACAAGGTAGTAAGTTACACAAACCGTCAAGAACAATATGCACAAACTGATCCTATTTTTTGTTATTTTCTATAAAGACTCTTAAAATAACTTGATAGATTTAAACCAAGAGATCACTAGGTGATAGGATTTCTGGTATTTTAAGTTTTCTTCTTTTAGTTTATCCATATTAGCCAAGTTTCCTACAAGGAAGAGATATTGATTTTGCAATTAAAAAATGGTTTTGATAAAGACCTTATGTTTTATATTATTCCTGCTCACATTTAACAGATTGAAATTCTGCAGATCATTACATTTTTAACATATAATAACTTGTAAACACACCCAAATCAGTAATGTAACACCTGTGGCTCACATACAAGTGAATTAATTTAATCAAACATGGAGCACCTGGGTGGCTCAGTTGGTTAAGCATCTGACTTCAGCTCAGGTCATGATCCCACGGTTCATGGGTTCGAGCCCCGCGTCGGGCACTGTGCTAACAGCTTAGAGCCTGGAGCCTGCTTCAGATTCTGTGTCTCCCTCTCTCTCTGCTCCTCCCCTGCTCCTGACCTGTCTCTCTCTGTCTCTCAAAAATAAATAAATGTCAAAAAAAAAAAGTCAGTTTTCTAAGAAAGAAAAGAAAAATGAGCACCTATGTGCTAAGTGTTTTCCTCTAGCTGGTTATGTAAAGATAAAGTTATTTCTCTGGGGAGTTCACAGTCTCTAAAGAGTGACAGAAAGGCAAGCTATAATTACTATACAGTGACAGATAAATTCTAATGAAAAGAGGTATGTGCAAAATCTTATGGGTTCAGGATGGCACTACTAGCTGCGCTAGAGGCGTTCAGGGGCTGGGCAGCAATGAAAGATATAGAGTCTGTTACAAGGACAAAACGGACAAAGGCTGCAGACACAGGGAACAGCATGTGCGATGTAATGAAGATACAGAACAACAAGGGAAGTGAGGGGGCCAGTGAACCGCTGGGCAGTGAATGCAGGTAGCAGGGGAGAGAACAGCGGGAACTCCTATAAAGGAGACTACAAAAGTAAAGAGAGAAATCTTAAAGGGCCTTGAAGGGCATATGTAAGTGTTTGAAAATCTTCCAGAAGCACAGTGGAGAACTGTGTGATTTTATATCACCAGGGAGATAAGAATGATCTTATCCACCTCCTATGGCTTCAGCAATCACCTTTTGAGCAGGACTCCCTAAAGCATGCCTCTAGCCCAGACATTCTCTCCTGGACACCAGACCCACATTCCCAACTGCATATTTAATAGTATACTTATCACATCCTTTATGGGGTCTAATAATTTCCTCAAATTTAAGATGGTCCCCATGAAGCCTTGCATCACATCTTATACCTACTCTACTCTGGAAAACCAAGCAGGGATCACCATCATCATCTTCCCTTCTTTTCCTCCCCCGCCTCCACACTTCCAAAGTTGGAGAATTTGTCTTAAAAGTTTTCACACCTCTCGCCTCTCCCCCCTCCCCCCCACCACTTACTCTTTCACTTGAGCACCTACTCGAGCTTTGGCATGTCCCCAGATCTTCATCAGATACCTCTCTCAGCAGATCTCTCAGGTGTTCCGCCATCCACACCGTACTGTTGCTGCTCAGAGCGGTCTCTCCACGTGACTGAACCAACACCCACTCCCTGGTTTTGAAGCCTCCAAGAACTCCCTATTGACCACCACATAAGACGTAAAGCCAAACTGCCTCCTGATGAGGTTTTCTGTCGCTACTCAATATACTATCTGTTTATATAAGGGAGTTGCTTACTATTCTAATCCTTGGTTCAGATCTCTGTTAAGGCCGTTGCATATTATGAGGGCAAAGCAGCAGGATACAAACAACGAAAGAGACACAAGTAAGAGAGGGTCTCTACAGTAGCACCATGCTGTACAAATATGCAGATCATGGTGTGTGTCCCCTGCGAGCTCTCTGAGGATTAGCATTCCACCTGGAATATTGCGGGAGTTCAACAAATTTGTTTGACTAAATGTCTGACTTTTAAAAAGCCAAGTAAAAAGAAGTCCCTCATCACATGACATCTACAATTAAAAATATAAACTGTTTTGTATGTGACATAGGGGCAATACTGGCCTCTGCAAAACTTTTGATGGTAAATTTCTTCCTAAGGACCATCTTCTACCCTAAAAAAATTCTCCCATGGGCAAATCTCATCTATACATTCTAACACAGGTATCAATTTTACCATGATAAATGTCCCTGCATACAGATCACCCACAAGCTGCCTCTGACCATAAGAGACTTGCCCTGCAGTGCTGTCTGGGGTCTTACCAGACCACAGGTTTTATTTGTCAAAATAAAAACCAACTGATTCTCAGGTTACTTAGCCCTGGTAAAGAACACGCTGGAATGAATTATTCAATTTGTTTTTATTTATTTATTTATTTATTTATTTATTTACTTATTTATTTATTTACCTATTTATTTATTTTTAAGGAGACATCCACCTTCAAAAAAAAGTTTATTTATTTTCAGAGAGAGAGAGAGAGAGCACGAGCGGGGTGGGGCAGAGAAGGGGGGGCGGGGAGAATCCCAGCTCAGAGCCCAACTTGGGGCTTGACTCCCAAGAATGGTGAGATCATGACCTGAGCCAAAATCAGGAGTTGGACGCTCAACCAACTGAGCCACCCAGGTGCCCCTTAAACTTGTTTTTATAAGTATATATACACACACTGCCTTAAAATACAGAGAGTTCTAGGTTAATAGGGAACAGTTATTCTCTAATATAGGCTCATGAGATTATCATCTCTTTATCAGAATATAAACACAATTATCAAAAGCCTCAAAACTGCTGACCAATATATACTTTGTGACAGGGAACTATGATAAAAAGATACACAGTACTACTGAATATATATTAAGAAGGGAACTGGGGGGTACCTGGGTGGCTCAGGTCATCTCACAGTTCATGAGTTCAAGCCCCACATCAGGCTCTCCACTCTCAGAGCAGAGCCTGCTTCGGACCCTCTGTCTCCCTCTCTCTTCCCCTCCCCCAATCCCTCTCTCTCAAAAATAAATAAACATTTAAAAAATGTTTAAAAAAAAAGGGAATTGGCTTAATCTGCAATTATGACAAGTTTCATTTTATAGACTGTTCTCTAATTATACGTCCCAATAAATGAGCTCCCCCTTTTGTTCATTTACTTTCCCATTTTTAATTATTTCTGCTTTGGGGCTTAAAATAAAATAAATCAGACTGATTTCTGAAAGCCAACGGCATCCATTTGCTTAAGAACAGAGCTTACTCTTGAATATCTATCAACATTGTACATCCTTTAATGACAACACGATACTAATATCTGTCCTTGTAACAGTCAACACTTATGCTCATTCCAGTGTACAGTTGATATTTTGTCTTATTTAATATATAGAACCCTTTAAGAGAGGGCCTATATTATTTTACAGGTAGAGAAACTGAGGCACAAGGAAGCTAAGTATCTTGCTTCAGATCACACAGACTGTAAGTGACCAACCTGGGATCACACCCTAGAGTCCACTCTCTTAATCACCGCACCCTATCAGATGGGATCTCTCCCTTAAGATACTGACAGGAAGTCTAACAGAGGACTATTTCAGTCTAGGGCCTTCTGGTCAGTATTTCCTCATAAATCTTCAAGCTACATATACATAATATGTCCAACTTCATTCATATCTTATCACCAATTTCGAGTATTAATATGTTATCAGAAAGCACAACATATTCTTCTACACCTATAATTTTGAAAGCTTTACTGATTATACTGGTTTGTTCTTTCCCCCATTGGACAACACAACCTTGAAACAGCACAGACCAATAATAATGTGAGTCACAAGTGCAAGTCATATTTGTAATTAAAAAAAAAAAACCTTTTCTTTAAGTAGGCTCCATGCCCAGGGCAGAGCCCAACACAGAGCTTAAACTCACGAGATCAAGACCTGAGCTGAGATCAAGAGTTAGATGCTTAATCGAATGAGCCACCCAGGCACCCCTGCAATTTAAAACTTTTTTTAGCTGCTATATTTAAAAGTGCAAAAAAAATAGGTAAAATTAATTTTAATGACGTACTTTAACCCAAATTATTAAGATTATCATTTCAACACGTACTCTAGATGAATTAGTAAAGAGATCATTTACATTCTTGTTTTCACACTAAAGGTCCAGAATCCTGTGTGTATTGTGCACTCACAGCACCTCTCATTAAGACTAGTTGTACTTCACGTGCTCAATCACCACGCGCGGCTACAGTACTGAACAGCGCAGTGCCAGAGCACATATCCAGTTCTGTAAAGTAAGCATAAAAAGATGCCTCTGTTCATTTACTTCCTTCATAAACTGTTCCCCGGCACTACCATCTTTAAACTAGGAAGAAGAATGTATCTGTGAAGGGACACCTTCAAGCTACACTGACGATCAAACACAAATTGTCAAGTGAAATGTGCTCGTAGACCATACGTAACTCTAACGGGTGGACAGTGGGTTCACTAACAATTGCCTTAGCACCAGTCGCATCACCTTATTGTTCCGAGGAACCGAACAGGAGGTTTGATCAAAGAACGGAATAGTAAATTTCTGTAGCTACTTCTTGAAAAACATGCTGTGGCTAAGTCCAATTATCTTTATTTCCAAAGGACAACATTTCTCCATGTAGTTATCTCCATGGATTATAGTCGAATCTGGTCTGCTTACTCTGACATTTTCTTCAGTTAAAAGTCAATTTTACCCTAAATTCCCTGTCTGTATTTTCTCTCTTAGCAGTCAATGTGACTCTACCAACATTAGATCAGCGGGGAAAGGGGGAGCACATAAAGTTGGGTGGGGGGAGCCTCTGGGGCTCCCATGGATAGCACAGCAAAGGCTATTTTTTACCACTTATGTTTCATTTCCTCGACAATTAAGTACATGTTAACCCTACCACCCCATAATCTTGAAAATGTGAAAAATTAATTTGAGCCAAGGTTGTTTTTCTTCCCCCCACTTAAGAGTAGGGATAATATCTAGTAAAAATAGAATGTAACCTTTGCTGTATTATTCAATTTACTCAGTAAGAAGCAATCAACTGTTAGCGACACCCCTCCTACCCTCCCCTACCCCCCCCCCCAAGAAGGTGGAGGGTGGAGAGAGGGAGAATGTCAAAACAAAAGCCTGTGCTAGAAAATTTACAAGGAAAAAGAACAAACATCCTCTTTGGGAATTACTCTAGGCTACACAGCAAAGAATTATAGCACATAAACTGAGGTTACATAAACACTCTAATAAAATCCAGGGCTTGATTTATAGGAGCGGCCCGTCTTGTGCTCGCTTCCACAGAGGACCTGTGCCTGGGAACCGGCAAACCCGCCCACTGCCCTCTCCAGCAGCAGAGGAGGGTTTTTGCTGGTAGCCACTGGGCTTTCTTGTCAGTGGTGTGGGGGCAGCGAACGACACCAGATTAATCCTTCTCGTTTTAAAGACAGGAAATAATGACATTTCATTTGTGCCTTCACTGCCCCACTCTCCAGAGGGCTCTCCACCTCCACCCCCAAGTTCCCATCTGAGTCACCACCAGGAGCAGTAAAATGCAAGGGGCAGAGCGGTTGCTACCAAACCAGAAGTGTTCAGAAGACGGCAGGTTTAAAGGAGCTTCACAATTTGCAAATAAAACAATGAGACAGAACTTATCCAAATTCCAGCACAACATGCTGGCTGAGAATAACACAACTGCCCCTCACACACAGAGAAGAAACTATTAAAATAAAAGCAGACTGGTAAATGCAGGCTTAAGTATCTGGAGGCCCCCAATGATACTAGGCAAAGCTCCATTTAGGAAACTGGCTTGACTAGATTAATTCGCGGAGGTAGTGAACAAAAAGAGGATTCTTGTCCCAAGCTCTCTTCCACTCCCCCACTTCCCACCCCCACGGAAGACCTGACTTCAGTCCCTGACTATGTGTAGGGAACTGCCTTAGCCTCTTACTGCTGGAGTCCCTGCGCCTTTCCTGACAGCTACTTCAGTGAAGTGCCCTATCCGTTTATTACTGCTTCCCTCCACCCTGTTCTTCACACAAGACAACAGTAAATGGAAAGCCAGCCTTGATGAAAGGTGTACTCTAATTATGTTCAGTGTTTCTGAAGGAAGGGGAAGGGGAAGGGGAAGGGGAAGGGGAAGGGGAAGGGGAAGGGGAAGGGGAAGGGAAGGAAGAAAGCAAGCTTCACAGGGAGATAAGCCTTACAATGTATGATCCTGGCATTTGTATTAGATAAAGCTAATTCCACCTTTCAAAAAAGATGTTTTATTTTTATCAGCAGCGAGGATGTGGGCCGGGCCATGAACCTGCCTCATTCATATGTAATGACATTCGAGGTCTCTGATCATTTATTTCTGAGCTGGTCTTGGAAACAAAAAGACAAGTAAGGGAAAGTTCTCCAAATTTTGTTTTCTTAATTTAATTGATGAACCTAAGATTCAATGGACTATCATGAAGCATTTTAAACTCCATGAGATTTTTGTAAAATAAGTGTGTCCTTATAATTGTAGCTCCGCTTTTACATAAAAAATCATTCCAAATGCATCAGATGATTAGACTGGCCTGTGAAAATGCTGAACGTCACACTGCTGGAACGGGTGTCCAAGCAAGATGTCAGCTGAACATCTAGGTTTTCTATCAGCTGGTTTATTAGGCTCACCTCACAGTGAACGTGCAGCTGGAAAGGAACCACAAGACCCCAAATAAACAGCTTAATTTCTGAGTCAATGGCCTTTTACAAGTATCCCTAAAGCCTTCAAGCATAACACAGAGGTGTCACTGGTAAGCCTGGGCTAAAACAGATTCTCCCAAAGAAACTTCCAGAACAAGACTGTGAAACAGAACTAAACAGTGCCATCTGGTGCGAGAAAAACAGGGAAAAATATGAACTAGAACTAAAAGGCGGCATCTCATTTTAAATCTCTACTTGTACTGGAATTAATGCTTTACTTTTTGCAGAGAAAGGCCCCAGTGTTTCATGCACAATTATTTTTTTACACATTGGAAATAATGAGGTTTTTTAAAAAATGGAAACATGACTAAGTTTTCCATCCACCTAAACCACCAGTAATTGAGACATATATACTTGAAAACCATTATCACTCCTGGCACCAGTTTTGATGGGATCTGCTTCATCTATTTCAACAGATACCTTAAGAATCTCATTGATATTTTTACCCTTTGAATTTCTCCTCAGTTTAGCAAACTCACTATTCAATATGCATCTCCTCTATTCCTCTTTTCCTACAAGAAAGAACATCATTCAAGCAATATTTTTGTCATCTTTATAATTTATGCCCAATCTTTTGGTTTCTTTCTTCCTTTCTTTCTCTCTCTCTCTTTTTTTTTTTTGGTCTTGGAGAGGGTGGCTTCTTGCAGTTTTCAATGCTTCATTGAATGCCTATTCTCTGTGCATTCCAGAAACGCCTAACCAGTTGCCAATAACAAACACAGTATAATGAAACAGTAATTCCACCAACAATTTACAAGGAGGCCAATTATTAATTTTAATAGGCTATTTCTAACAGAAAATTGCAAGTCTGCTAATACCATAAATACTTTATAACACAGTCATTCAAAGAAGCCAATAAAATTTCCTAGGTTGCCAAAAATGATGATAACTAGTTTACCAATGGGAAAACAAAACAAGTAACAACGAAAAACTAAGACAAACTGGACGATTTGAGAAAGAAAATACTACTTCTACTTATGGCCGGGTTCAAAGACCAAGTTTCACAGATGCCAGTATAATAAAATAGTAACACATGTCACCAAAACTTTTTCTGATCACAGAATCACAGAATCTTGGGAACAGAAAACACTCAAGCCATTTTGAACCAAAGAGGTATTACCTCAACTTCATTTTTAAAAAATTTTTAAGGGGCAGGGGTCAAACACTGACACATATGTGAAAATACAAACAACCCCCAAACACTTCATTTATTCTTCCTCTCTGAATGGAAGTAACCGATGTCATAAATCCCTTGAGTGTACAGACGAGCTAAAGTCAAACGTCCCTGGCTGGCAGGCTGTATGCCTCAGGTCTTACAATGTGAACTATTATGAATGAACCTGCTGGAATCCCTATGACATTCATACAGCATTACCATTATCATTTTATCATTACTGGAGGGAGGGAGGGAGGGAGGGAGGGAGAAAGGGAAAGAAAGGGAGAGAAAGGGAGAGAAAGGGAGGGAGGGAGGGAGGGAGGGAGAGAGAGAGAGAGAGAAGTATATGTAAGCATGGGGACAAAACAGGGATCGTAATGAAAACACACAGCTAGTCATGCCAATATTCTCCTGCTTCGGCCTACACGGGGACATACTGAGAAATGATTGTATGAGTGGGGAAGGAGAAAAAAAAGTACTTAAATTAGTAAATTTTACAAATAACACAATTAAAAGAAGGAGTATAAGACTTTTTAAATCCCCCTTCCCACAAATCCTTTGCATTTAAGAGACACACAGAAAGTTTTCCTCTTCAGTAGCCTGTAGATGGTGCTACTAACCTGTTTTTCTTTTGCCCGAAAATTGTTGCAGTTTTATCATTAGAGGAGACTAATTTATATTATTCCATTCCTTATAAAGCTGGGGGGTGGGGGCCAGTGAGAAATTATCCTACCTTCTCAGTGATCACTTTATACTAACACACAGGTTACTCACTTTAGAAAACAGAAAAGCTAATCAAAAATGCTACATGCACAGTGTTTAAAATCAACTTATTATAGATACCTACTGAATGAAATCATTGTAGAGGTGGAAAAAGCCGCTGAGATCATCTCATCTTGTGCACTTCTACCTCCAGACACACACACTTAGCAGCTGTGAAAGCAACTGGTTCAGTGCCCAGAAGTGGTACCCAGGGTGACGGGAAGCTGCCTGGAGTCTTTCCACCTCCATCAAAAAATGCCCACTCCACCAGGCCCATCCAGCCCAACGAGGCTGATTATGGAAAAAAGCATGCTACATCCCTCTCCTGAGCATTCCTCTAGAGAATTTAGCCACAGAAGTTCTAGGATGGTCCGAAGGTCACAAAACTCCAGGCGGCATAAAGAATTAGAATCTAGCTCTACTCCCAAGCCAGGGCTCCCTAAGAGTCCAGGCAAACCTCCTTTTAAAAACACGTGCTTCCTTTGTAACAGGGATGTTACTTAAATATCCATGTTTTAAACGTCATATACCATACTTGAGGAAAGCAAACAACACCTACAGTGAAAGTATATTAATTAACCAAGCACCGTCTTTACATGGTTTACTTGAGCTCCAAAGCAGTAAGACTTTTTTGTTTTTAATTAATAAACTTATTTTTAGAGTGGTTTTAACTTCTGCAACAGACTGAGTTCAAACTACCCATCTCCCATTTCCCCCGACACACAACTTCCCCCCACTGGACACCCCGCACCAGGGTGGAACATTTATTAGAATAGATCAACCTGCACTGACACGTCATTATCACCCTAAATCCTTAACTGACATCGGGGTTCATATTTAGCGTTACACATTCTTTAGGTTTTGACACATGTACAGTGACATGTAGCTACCATTGTAGTATTGTAAAAAATCATTTCACTGCCCTAAAAAAATCCTCTATTCATCCTTCTCACCGTCCAACCTCTGGCAACCACTACTCTTTTTCATTGTCTCTTTGTATTGATCTCCAAAAGATCAGGCTTTCCAGAATGTCACATGGTTGGAATCAGGTGGTATGTACAGTTTCTCTCAGATTGGCTTCTTTCACTTAGTAATATGCATGCCAGGTTCCTCCAAGTGTTTTCATGGCTTGATAGCTCTTTTTTTTTTTCTTTCTTTTTCTTCTCTCTCTCTTTCTCTCTCTCTTTTTAAATACTGAATAATATTCCATTGTCTGGATATACCACAGTTTACTTATCCATTCATCTACTGAAGAACACCTTGGTTGCTTCGAAGTTTTGATAATTAAGAATAAAGACACAATAAATAGAAGTATGCGGGTTTTTGTGTGGCTGTGAGTTTCCAATTCACATGGATCAAGTAAGACCAGTTTTAATACACAAAGTTCCCAACTGCTCCAAAAGATACAACGTTCAAAGCTGCTTTGACCATATATGTTATTTCCTCCTAAAGCCTCTTGCTTTTGTGAGGAATTTCTTAAAAGGTCATGCTTGGAGCACCAATATATTTAACATGTATAAGAAATTTTAAATGCTGAAAACCTAAAAAGAAAACCCCTCCCCAATTCCTGCTTTAAATATATTTTTCCCTCTTTTATATTTTTAAACGTAAGGTTAGATTTCAAAAGGTCTTCATAAAGGCATTAAGGAAAGAAATGGGAAAACACAAGGCAAACTACCTTCCCTCCATCAAAAAATATTTTAAATGAATTCTATTATGAATTCTTTAGGAGGAGAGATGCTGTCTGGATGTCTGTTCCTCTGCAAACCCCTATCACATGCTGCCCCCACCCCCAAATTCAAGTAAGTTCTGTGAGTTCCTCAGGAGAAGGAATGACGTCTGGATGTTTCTGTGTGTCCAACAAGACTTCATTTGGCACTTACCATGCAGTAAATGGAAATTAGTAAATTATTATATTGAATTAGTCAAATCAATATCTCAAATAATCGACTCTTCTCTCACATCATGCACATGGACAATGCACAATAAATTAACCTGAAGATGTTTATATGAAATATGTAGGGACGGGGAAAAATCTCTCTAAATAATTTTACTATTAAAAATTAATCATTAAAATGAAGCCACAATCAGAAGCTCTTAATCTAAAGCATTTTCACTGTCGTGAATTTTTAAAAATCATTTCAGTACTTACTTCTGGAATATGGATTCTCTCTGTAATTAAGTTCTACTAGAACCAAGTTAAATAAAGGTGATGTAAATAATGATGGCACTAAAGTACGAGTGGTAAAGTGCTTACAAGGTGCCAGGCGCTGTGCTGGGGGACTTCCCATGTATTATTACCAATTTTTATAATAATCTTACAAGGCATGTAGGAAGTAAGAAATAAATAAGAAACCCAAGGCTCAGAGAAGTAATATAACCTTCCCAGGGTCACACAGCTATTAAGAAGCAAAGCTTAAATGGACTGGGTCCACCTGACAGCAAAGCCTATGGCTTCAGCTCTATACCACGTGACTTCTAAAGCAAAGCCATTTATATCCAAGCGGTGGCAAACTTTTTATTGTCAACATGCACCCATGCAACTGTCTCCCAGAAGTGAGATGTTTCGTTCTTCACCATTTAATCAATATAATGAAAAGAACCAACTAAAAATAAAAGCTTGACTGGATGTGCACAATTAGGTAACAGTGTCTGGTAAGAGAGGGCATAGGCATAAATCATGGGTTCTATTTTCTCTGCATATGACCACTTACGCCTGACTCAGGAGATCCATTTTTGGAAATATGTGGGCAGCAACTCTTGTGGATGTGTGTATCAGAGTTTCAAAGTTTTCTCTTTGGAAACCAAAAAATTATGGGGAAATAAGATGCATTCTCATGACTCCATCATTTGTAAACAGTGAAATGCTGAAAGGATGGGTTCAAGAGGGCAGCTACATGGTAGCCCCTGGTTTCCGGATGAAGGGACGCTATGCCACAGGTAACTCCCCTGATTACTACGAGAGCCCCCTGGTTTATCAATGACAACTCCACTCTCTGCATCAGCAGCCATTCCACACCCACCTGTCAGAACCAGTTCCTTCAGGGAGCATTGTTCAGGATACAACCTTCCTAAAGAAGCTCTCTGTCAACTGTCTCAGCTCTGCTTTCTCAGTTCCATCTCTCACTGCTCTTCAACTTGGCTCTAGTTCAAATGAAATCAAGGTGTAAAAGTGGGGGAAAGTATTAAAGGATGTTTATAGATTAAGTTCTTGAAAGCAAAAGTCTTACTCTATATATTTTTAAGAGCTAACATTTATTAGGTGCTTAATATCTGCCAGGCTTTGTTCTCAAGGTTTTATAGGCAATATATTATTTAATTCTATAATAACACCAAGAAGTGAACACTGTTATCTTCATTTAACAGATGAGAAAGTGGAGACACGGCCAGGAAGTGGTAAAGCAGGGTTCAGACCCACACTGTCTAACTCGATGCTTGCTTTCAGCCATTACATCGAAATGCCTCTGCCTCCAGATGTTCCCCATTTGGGTAAAAGAAAAGTCTCGAGCCTCCAGCTGACAATCTGTAAAGGAACGGTTGGCCAGAGAAGGAAGGTAACAATGGTGGAATGCTGGCAGCTCAAGGGCTGAGGCCGTGGTGAGCCTGGTGGTCCTTGCCAGCTCTGAAGGGAAACCAGTATGTTCTGACATATCAGGTAGAGCTGAGGGCATCATCTTCCTGCCCTACCTTCACACAGGCTGCCCTGGCTTCATCTCCAACAGTCACTTCCTTTTCTACCCCTTTGGTCCGGCCGCTACTCAAGATGAGGGGAAGGGAAAGGGCATCTGTGAGTCCTCTCTGCCAACCATCTTACCACTTGGGGCAAGAGTGGCAGGAGGACCTACTGGGGAGGCCACAGACGGTGCTCCAAAAGACTGCGTGGTGCTTATGCTAGTTCTTGAGTTTTTGTTTCTTTTTGTTGTTGTTGTTTGTTTTTTCTCCCAAGTTTTACTGAGAAATAATTGACATACATCACTGTACAAGTAAGTGTGAGGTATACAGCGTGATGTTTTGATTTGCATATATCATGAAGTGACTGTCCCACTAAGTTCGGCTAACATCCATCATCTCCTATCAGTATAGTATGAAGAAAGAAGGAAAAAAGATGTCTCCTTGTGATGTGAATGCTGAGGATTTTCTCTCTTAACAGCTTTCCTGTGTATCATAGAGAAGCGTTCTCCACAGTGATCATGCTGCACATGACATCTCTAATTTACTTATTCCATAACTGGATAGCTCCTGGGTTTTAACCATGTGTGCCATTCTGCCGCAGCAACCTCAGGTCCTAGGATGACCTGGACTTCTGGTCCACCTTCCTTTCACTACCTCTGGTCAGAGTCAAAGAGTCTAGACACAACCTCCCTTCTTGATCCCAGGCCCTAAAACAGCACACTGCTTCCATCACCAAGTCAATCTTGCCAAAAAAAAAAAAAAAAAACCCCAACAAACAAACAAACAAAAACAGGTAACAACCAGGAACCATTAACAAAAGTTCATGAACCACACTCTGAAAAACAATATTCTTTTTTTTTTTTAAGTTTATTTATTTTGAGAGAGGCGGGGAGAGGGGCAGAGAGAGAAGGAGACAGAGAATCCCAAGCAGGCTCCGCACTGTCAGTACAGAGCCAGACGCAGGGCTCAAACTCAAGAACTGTGAAATCATGACCTAAGTTGAAATCAAGAGTCGGACGCTTAACTGACTGAGCCACCAAAGTGCCCTGAAAAGCAATGTTCTAAGGCAGATTCTATGAGGTCTTCACAATGATTTTGAACGTGATTTTTAAAAATCCCGTTAAATATTTACCAGGACAACCTTCCAAAGGTCATTTTGCCCAGTTAGGTTAAGGTCTTACAGGGAAATAGCCTTCTATATCCTTTGTCCCCCTGCAACCCCACCAACTGTCAACCTAAGTGTCACCTAGAAAGAACACACTTGGTAAGTGTGATTAAATGATCTAAACAAGAATTCTCAGCAATGTTCTGATTTATGTCAGCTCAGTCAGAGTCTATACCTACTGGCACCAGTGACATCAGTTTTGCGGACTGGATGTGGAATTTTTGCTGGAAGAGGCATTCCTCCCGAATACCACGGCCGGCTCCCTCTCTGCAAGCCGTCTGCAATCCCCAGCCCTCTGGATTCACAGACCCACAGGCCAAAGGCACATCCCCTCTCTGAAAGTCTACCTACAGCTATTACTGTTTTTCTTGCGCATTTTAGGAACCAATATATCGCTGAGAAGAGGTGAGCCAAAGCAGAGAGAAGAGATGGCGGGGGTCAGAGTGCGGCAAAAAGAGGAGGAAGATATAGCAGAAAACTCTCAAAAACCAAGACTTCTCTGTTGGAAGCACAGTATTAATGTGCCAACTTGGACCACAGGATAGCCTCTGCCAGCCTAAAATCATATTCACTTTAGGCACAGCATACTATTTTGTCTTGAGTTCGGATTAATGTAAAATCAACACTTTTTTTTTTTAAAGAAGCTTTTAATTGTTCCAGCCAAGTTAAAGTAAGAGTCCCATCTTGTTATTACTGAAAATTCATCACAGGCTTTCCACTGCACTAAAATGGAAATGCAGAATCTTGAAACTGGCCCCAAATTTGGCATGCCTTCCTATCAGTCTCACTTTTATTAGTTTCACCTTTACTCCAACTCCCTGCACCCCTAGTCACTCTGCCCTTCCAGGTCCTGGTAAGTGGCTTATTCTGTTCCTGCCTTGGGCCTTTCTCCATCCGTCATACCGCTGTTTTTCTCAAACCACCCCGAGCTGGGGCCTCTGGCACTTGGAAATTTGTTTTGAAAAAAATCACTTCAACTGGGTCAGGTACCCCTGCACCCACAGAAGTCTCTCCTTTTCTGTAATAGCACTCATATTTTGTAACTCATTTGTGTTTCTGTGCTTCCCCCACTAAAGTGCCCACTACAGTAGTACAGGAACCACGTCAATATTTTCCGGCAGCGTATAGCCATCTCCTAACAAACGGCCCGCCTCATACTATGCACACTATGACAGCTTTTCGGATGCATGAAGAGATAGGCAGAAGAAGAATTACAGGAGATGGGTGAAGGAAGGTCAGAGATGAAAGACAGGAATGTGTTAAGAGGAAATGAGGAAGAACAAGAAGAAACTGTAATGAATACTGTCTGGTCATATAATCTTGGAAATGGAAGGAATCAAGGACAAGTTCCTCTGTTCATGACGAGAGGGGGCCTCAGTGAATTCAGGTCCCAGTGCTAATACCAAAATCCAAGTTTCTTACGCCCAATTTCGTGCTGTTTATACAAGAGTCCATATAACTTTTGGGAACAGAAGTCATAATGGTCTTAAAACTCTTCAAGAAGATACAATAAAGCGAGTCTAGATAAAACCAAGACAGACAAACACAAATATCAATGCTTCAGAGTCTCCATTTCTCCCTTTCAGGCCCCACTGACCCAAGAGCCCCCCAAAAAGCAGTGCATACTGTGCAATCATTGTTATGTGTTCCCAAACCCCCCACAACCACAGGGCCAAGGCCACCACTTCCTCCACCCACAGATGAGGAAACGGAAGCTTAGGTAAGTCACTTGCCTCATCGGACCCAACCCTTGAGGGACCTGGATGACACACAGCCCGCACACGCAGCGGAAAGCCTCACAGAAGGCCTCCAGCTCCCATCCTCAAAAGCGTTCTACGTGGGTTTCCAATTTTTTAGTGGGTGGCACAAAATAGGTATTGAGAGTCTCATGTTCCGTTTTCCTGTTTTCCACCGAGGAGAGGACTGGTCAGTGCCACAGATAACAGCAGTTCGTTCTACCGAGACAACGCTTCAAACCTAATGCCAATGATCCCAACGCTTCATCAAAAGCAGAATTGTTCCGAGTATGGCTCTTATACTCAGGACAGGAGTGACAGCCAGTATTTGTTCATGCTGGCAATGTGAGCAGAGAGTTTGGTCATAACAAGGAGGCAAATCCATCCATCCATGAGCTTGATTTCTATTGGCAATCCTGCCGGTTGTTAACACTGCCAAAACTGTCACCAGGTACCGGGCTCCAGATACGCCAATAATATCCATGAACATCAATGGTACTGTGTAATAATTCTTACTGCTCTCAGAACCTTCACAAACTTGGCCAGAAGAATAAGGCAGTCAAGTCCACTCTCTTGCTTATCATTCTACAATTTACTAAGCATTTTCTTTTCTTGATTCCTTCCTCCATTCCACACTTGTTTGTTACATTCCTATTAAGTCCAATGCAATAGGTATACGTTATCTCATTTGATCCTTGTGCAATCCCCTCCCGGTAAGAAGACAAAGGAAGGGAGAAATAAAGGTTCACAAAAATAATTAGTTGCATAGTGTAACACATTAAGAGACAGAGTTAGCATCATAAACCAGCTTTCCCAATCCCTCACCTGGTGCCTCTCCAGGAATGTTACATCTCATACAGCAGTGGATGTTCAGAAAGGCACTAAGAAAGCATCAAACAGTTGAAAGATACTCTACATTTGTCTTTTGTAATGTGCCTCTGTTCTCCATCGTGATGGCCCTAAGACACCGATAACCTCTTCCACATGTAATCTAAAGGATTGTTTTTGTTTTGCTTTCATTTTTTTCCATTTTGCACTTTGCACACATCGGATTTTTAACCACAGCTAAAAGAATTCATATTCCCTCTATAATATTCCCTGCTTCCTCAAACTCTCTCACCTTGGGCTATCCTTCTCTCTACCAATACTGGATATTTGCCAATCTCTCCAGGTACTCACAGCTCCAACCACATTTGGCACCCTATAGCCACACAGACCTTGCTCCCACTGGTCCCCCATGCATGGCATTCTCTCATTTACAAGGTCCTTCCTTCCTCTTTCTCTATAGTTAGTGCACACACTGTAACTATAGCACAACTGGGCCTGTATGTGAGTCACACACGTTATATAGTTACACAAACATACACATGCACACATGATTAGGGATGTTCACCGCTTAAAACCTTTTCTCTTTTTGTCCGAACTATTTAACTAAATGAAATTTAGTGTCTATTTTTTAAATAATACCTTTACTGAGACATAATCTGCATGCAATTCATTCACTTAAGGGGCACAACTCAGTGCTTTTTAGCATATTCAGATACTTGTGCAACCATTATTACAACCTGATTTCAGAATTTTCATCACACCAAAAGAAATAAAGAAACAGGGGCGCCTGGGTGGCGCAGTCGGTTAAGCGTCCGACTTCAGCCAGGTCACGATCTCGCGGTCCGTGAGTTCGAGCCCCGCGTCGGGCTCTGGGCTGATGGCTCGGAGCCTGGAGCCTGTTTCCGATTCTGTGTCTCCCTCTCTCTCTGCCCCTCCCCCGTTCATGCTCTGTCTCTCTCTGTCCCAAAAATAAATAAACGTTGAAAAAAAAATTAAAAAAAAAAAGAAATAAAGAAACAAACAAACAAATAAACAAAACCCTGTCCCTACTAACAGTTACTCCCTCCAAGCCCCCTACCATCTCCTGAAGCCCTGGTGACCACTAGTCTACCTTCCACCTCTATGGATTTGCCTCTTCTGGACGTTTCATACAAATGGAATCCTACAATATGTGGTCTTTGGTGACTGGCTTCTTTCCCCCAGCATACTGTTTTCAGCTTTTTTGTGTTTTGCTTTTTAAGCTGCCTTCATCTGCTCATTCAGCTGCGTCCACCTGACGACTTTTCCTAGAGTGGACAGTAAAGTAACCCAAGAGTCACGACACGGATGGCTAGACAGGAGAGTCTGTTACGTGGTCCTTCAAAGGACCTGAAGCCCAGAGCCTCAGCACCTGCTCACAAGCAAGATTCCAACACTGTCCCTCTGTCCCTCACAAAGTACCCCATGGCTTTGGTGCACGGGAACTGCAAGGACACGTGTGACGAGTGTGTGCACAGTGCCCAGAAGGGTCAACAGGAAGGCTTAACAAGGCCATCACATATTTAACTCTATCAATAGCTTTTTGTTAAAAGGATAATCACAGGTTTGGCTACAAAATGCAGATTCAGGTTCACCAGGATAATTAAAGTAAATGTCTCTATTGAAACACTTACTGAAAGAAAAAATACTAGTTTTCATGCAAAGGTCTTACTGTTTTGTTTTGTGAAAACCTCAGTCACCAAAACAGTCCCCAGAAAGCCCTTCCAAATTCTTAAAAGACAAGTGGAGGGACTGTTAATTAAATGTTTCATTAGTGTTTGCCATATAGTGAGCCCATTCATTTCAGTGAGGTCAAATTTATGATACAGCAGAGTTAGAATTTTATATGCTCTACGTATACTTTATAGTACATTGGGGCACCTCATAAAAATCAATTGTACAGTACATTTATGCCTTTTTTTAAGAACCTGGATCATAATTTAAGATTATAAATGATTAGAAAGGTTTATACTTTTTGCCTCTTTGCTTTTATGACCCACTATGAGAAGAGCTTAGTTGATGCCAAGGCCTTTGGCAGAAGTGCTACCTCACCCCCCCCACCCCCCCCCCCCCACGGCCCACACCAACCACCTTACTGTTTCTTTGGGAAAATATGCTTTTCTTTGTAAGAGGATCTCTATACAGAAAGTGGCAGCTATCATTACCCAATTCCTCCTCTCCAGTTATCCTACTTTGGTAGGAATGGGGGTGATGCTTTTGAAGTCTTAGCTTTCTTCTTCTCCGTCAAATCACAGATTCTCTGTGAGCAGCAGACTCTGCTCCCTTCATTTCTGAAGGGATACACAGTGCATAGTACGTGCCGAAGAAATGGGTTTTCAGTTTCACCAAATGAATACACAGAAATGGGAGCAGATGTGATGCTCTTGTTAGAAGGCAAAAATTAGGGCATTCCTCCTGTACAGGGAATCCAGGGCCCCTGATCAATCTTGTGGGAAAATCTGTTCAATTACTCAATATCCTCAAAGCGCCTTCCTCAAATGAGCACGTTCAGGGGCTCAATCCATCTTCAATGCACTATGCCAGATGAACTGTTCTAACATCTAATTCTTCTTATAAAGCAGAAAATGTTGCTCAAGCTCTTTATGGCTGATTGAACTAATTTACTGTGGAACAGGCAGCAGCCTATCTTTAGATAAATGTTAATCAGGACGCCAGCGCTCTCTTCAGTCTGACTGCTACTATTATGCTGAAAGGGAAGGTCAACAGCTAATAGACCCAGTTAACAAGCCATTCTGAACTTCACTTTAGCTTAACCCTCTTCAAAGTTGCAGTCATTAAATCCATAGATTATTAGAGGCTGCCCTACTGTTTTCACTGCACACTAAGACAAGCTTTCAGTACAGTCATTAATTGAATTAACATTGTCTAATCCAATTTTATAGAGTGTAAACTGAGATATGGCCAGGGGGAAGGCCTTCTCAAATGCCCTCGCAATCCGCCAACGGGAATACAGTCATCCCAGGTGAGACTCTGGCTGGACAAGGACAGGAAGCATGTCATGTTAATGGTTTCTTTTCCCTCACAGTCCTCTCTCCCTTTCTTTCTTTCTGTCTTAAAATCTTTCAGCAAGTAAAAGAAAGGCATTTTGTAGTCGTTACAGGATAGTTTTACACTGCAGCAAAGCCAGGCAGAAAAACAATAAGGCCATTTGTATCACAGTCCCAGACAACCCCGGACAACAATGTAGTCTCAGACAGGCAGTACCGGGATCCCTTTCTACCAGACAGGCCTAGGACAATCGGCTCAGTCCAAGACCCCGAGAGGTCCCGCTATCATAACCAAAGGACTGTCGAAACATTCTAAAGGGAGACCAAAAGGATCCAAGTCTAATTTAGAAACTCAAAACATTTCAACATTACATACTAGAGTTCTTGGCATAACAAGCTGGGCAGCAAAGTGGTCAAATGCACAGTTTTTGACAAATACTAGGAGGCCCATCCCCTTGCCCTTGTCAAGCATGAGAGGAGCTAGGCCTTATTGACTTCTCAGTGATTGGTCTCCTCTTCTCAAGTAGGAGAAGGGTGCATGGGAAACTATGTCACGTGGGAAGACAGCGACTGTCTCTATTTTGCCTATCTGTGGGTACCAAAACGAGCAGCCTCAAAGGCATAAGGAAAGCTGTAAGCTTCACAATGGAAATCAGGTCGGCTCATCCAAAGTCACTATATTCCTTAATACACATCCATTTGTAAGAATAATAATTTAAAACAAATGTGGATATTAACAAAGTAACCTCACACTTGTTAAGAGTCTTTACTGTGACAGTGTAAGAGGAGGTGACACGCAATGTACAATTCAATGGTTCTTACTTCAGAAGCACACACCTTCATCAACATGGCCACACAATGCAGTCAGGCAGAACCCATCCCCAAACACACGAGGCCTAATGTGTCTGGGACAATCACAGTGGCTCCACTGCACTGTCAGAGAGTGGTTTAAGTATGAGACTGTAATTTAGCTTGGGGCCACAAACCACGGGTAGTCTGCTGAGGTCTTCTGGAAAAGGCGTCCTTATACCCAATGGGGAAACAAACAGACGAATGCAGCCCAAAGCGTTCCAAAACAATGACACAGGTGAGGGGCTGGCAGGTTACCTACAGTCCACCTGCTTTTGTAAATTAAGTTTTACTGGAAACTTAACTAGACTTCTGGTTCCAGTCAAAGGCAGTTTGCAATCTCTGATTCAGATTCATGTCTGATTATTTTAATTCTGAATTGTTAATCACTATAGCATACTTGAGTGTGAGAACACCGGTATGACAATGACAAAAAAAAAAAAATCATTTTATTTTTAAGGCTTAAAACCTCATGTTTAGAATTACACTACTTTCTCAGAATATTGGCATTCATAAAGCAGATGGAAGTTACTATAGTATTTCAGCTGAAGCATCTTTTTGATATAATCCAATTCAACAAGTATTTATTGAGCTCTTACCAATGTGCCATGATACAAATTTGAATAAAACACAATCTCTACACATAAGGAGCTCAAAAAATAATAGGCAGCTCAAGTCTACAAATATCCTGAAAAGGGGAAATAGGTCATGGTAAGTATACTTCAGAAAAAGAGACAGCAGTGCCTGGGTGGCTCAGCTGATTGAGCATCCGACTTCAGCTCAGGTATCTCATGGTTCGTGGGTTCGAGCCCTGCATCAGGCCCTGTGCTGACAGCTCAGAGCCTGGAGCCTGCATCAGATTCTGTGTCTCCTTCTCTCTCTGCCCTTCCCTGGCTCGTTCTCTGTCTCCCAAAAATAAATAAATGTAAAAAAAAAAAAATAGAAGAAAAAAGAGAGAGAAAATACCACTTTGCAGAGAGAGAGACAGGCAGACATCTACTTGAGAATATGACAAAAAGTATGCATAGAGAAAACTGAGTGCCTACTCTGTGCCAGGAAATGTTGAAGTGTTTTATATTTGTTAACCTTTACCTAGGTAAACAATTAATGAGACAATCACTTTATAGTAGGCAGATTTACAGATGAGGAAAATGAGGCACAGAAAGCTAGACCAGCTCATGTCCAAGGTTACACAGCTGAGTTAACAGTTCAACCGGGTTAGTCTAGCTCCAGAGTTTGGACCCCTATCACCATCCTCTACTGTTACAGTTAAATGGCATTCTGAAAGGATTAACAGGCCAATGGCTAGGGAAAAAAAAGAGGCTTGTAAGGGGAATGCTCCTTAGTCCTATTTAGCTATTTGCTGTTGGTAATAACAGAACCGAGAAAGGGAATGATGGACATATTACCAAAGATCTTAAATGTCAAGCAGAGGAGTCTGTACTCAATCCCCAGGCAATGGTGGGGATGGGGACCTAAGAATACGGATGTTGAATTAAAGCAAAAGTAAATTATTCTGACACACAAAATGTAATTAGAAGATTTTTTTTTTAATATATCTAGGCAAGAATCAATGTGGCAGGAACATTAAATAATGGAAAGGAGAAAGAAAAATACTAAAGAGACAGATGTGATGAGGGCTGAGGAATAAGGAGAAACAAGCGAGCACAGAGAGAGTAAGCTCTGGTGAACAGAGGATAGGGGCATCTGTGCATTAACAGCAATGATGGCAGAAAAAGGGAGTAAAGATGAACACGACTGTGGATACAATCATTTAATGTGAAGTGAGCCAGCCATCAGAGACGGCGTGCTAGAGCAGAAGTTTCATTTAATACCCAAACATGGGATGATTTCAGAAAGCGTGAAAGTCCTCTCTTCAGAGACAGACAGTAGGGCCTGTTCCAGGCACAGCATTTTCTAAAGCAATCTGCAAGGTCACTGAACCTGCCCTCTAGTGGACAGGTTCTGTTTCTTCAGGACTCGAAGAAATTCGAATTACGAAACTACTCCGGTAACAGCAATGGGATAAACGACATTAGAATATATAAGGTTTATGAGGGTCACAGAATGACTAATAACATGAGCTAAATCTAGGAGGGAGTCAAAATGACAGAAGGCGAAGGGAGAGGCAGCTGGATGAAAAAGAAAGGAAGGTGAGTGAATACTGGTGTGTGCTGGCGTGTGTCTGAGACACAGACAGAGAGAGACAGGGTGGGAGAGGGGAGGAAGAGAGAGAGAGAATATGAATGAATGTGGACAGAAACCTAACGACTGACCAGGACCGAGCCACAAGACAACGATAGTATCACTGTCTTGGTTACACTTCACATGAGGCTCTGCTGAAATAAGGTTCCCACCTTAAGTGTTTTTTTTTTTTTTTTTACTATATTGAACAAAAAATCTTAAGGCAATTACAGAAAGTCTTGGTTCCTTGCTTCTAAACAAGCTAAAAGAGAAAGAACACAATTTCCCATACTTCCCTGAGGTTTACCTCAGTTTCCAGTGCATGGATTAAGAACACAAGAGGAGTCTATCTCACTTATTTGACTAACGATAATACTGTGTCTATTATATGATACTTCATTTCCTAAGGGCAAGAGAAATGTATCCATTAGGAACAAGATTTGGCCTACTTCAACTATGTCTTAGAGTACTACGCGCGCGCGTATCATGTATCAGACGTTAGTAGCATCTCTCTGACAATGTGTATCAAAAGGTGAAACGTGCATTCCTTTCTACCTAATGTCTTAGGTTTGGTTCAAGCCATTTCAGACAAGTTCCTAGATAGTGCTGATCTGCTACTCCAGAGACCACGTATCAGTGCATTGGAATTACTACTATAGAAGCTAGATGACGACCAAGCAGTGGAGGCAAGCCCAAGAAGACATGACAAGTGACGACACAGTCAAAGAAAACGTATTTTAAAATATGAACATTTAGGGGAAAGCCAAGAATGAGAGGCCAGTAAAAGTTACCCAAAGTAGTTAGAGCAGTACAAGGACAACCAGGCGAGGCTAAACTCATGAAAACTGACAGCAGAGAAATTTCAAGAAAGATAATACCACAAGGATCCTTTAAAAATTCAAAGATAGATACAAAAGAACCTAGTAGAAGTTACCAGTCAACAGCCTCAACAAGCCAGCTCCTCGGCAAAAGCGGGAGCTTTATCTCCTGGCCAAATCCACCTATGGCTCCTTCTGTCTCTCCTCCTTCCCTCTGTCCTGCCCATTGGACAGCAGACGTGTACCCATTCAAATAAAGAAGAACACATTCATGTCTGTTTCCTTGAAAATAGCAGCCCTCACCTGCTAGCTATAAAGCTCCTCAAAGATCCATATAGTCATTTGAAGTCGGGAAACTTTTCCAACTCGTCAAGACAAATCCCTCTGAAGCTAATTTGCCAGAACTCAAGTTGGCATGATGTGAGGCAAGCACCATCTACAAACAGTCAAATCGTTCCCTGCCAAGCTGTAGGAAATTGCCAACCTAGATCTCCAATTAGGCCTTGGAACAAGGAAGCAAGCCCGTCCACCACGTGCATTTTTTAACGTCCGCCGGCACTGCCTCCAGTGAGTGCTGGGAGGTGCCAGCCTCCACGGAGGGAACTCACAGGCTGCTCTCACCTCTGTCTGTCCAACTCCATTTCAAAGTGCCAGCAGCCTCGCAAAAGTTGCTGCCAGTGACTAAAACTAGGAAAGGAAAATGTAAGACTATGGCCTGGGAGCCACTGAGAAGAGAAAGAATATTATTAGCACTGGTTTCTGTAGATGAGGCCAGCTCCTCCAGTGAGACCACAGAGAGCTGCCTCACCGACCTTCTGGTGAAAATCTGGGTGCAGGCACCACCCGAAGCCTCGCGCGCCAGACCTGCAGCTGTCCTGCCCCATCCGCTGTGACTGAGCCGTCTGTGGGCGCGCCAGCACGTTGAGGGCCTGGCAGCAGACGAGGAAGCAATCCATCAGTGCGTAAAACAGGCCACAAGGCACCAGGGGTGACCCTCCACACGACTTCTCATGCCTGGTTCAGAAGCTATCTCGTCTGCTTAGCACAGTGATGGCCACCCCCTTCTGTCTTCTAATCTGCAAGTCCACGTTGCTCAGTCAGCAGCCTGAGCTATTTCAAAAGGAAGCCTTAGTGACAAAACTTATGAACACGTCACCTTTTTCAACTGAGTAGAACTCTGCAAAGTGAGCAATGATGAGAGTAAGGGAGGAACTATTAGGGAGATAGGAGGATACAGGAGAAGGGACACGAGCAGGGAAGACAGAACAGGGTTTGAATCTCGAGCCCAACTACCGAACAGCCAACAGCTCTCTGAGCCTCAGTTTCCTCACCCATAAAATGAAAATTATCCCATACAATCCATGTAAGTGTCAAAAGTATTTATTACCTGAGGTCACAAACATAAAGTGCTCAACAGAACACCCGACGCGTAATAGGTACTCAATCACTGATAGCAATCATCATGATTTTCGTGTACCCAAAGTTCATTAACACTAATGATGTAACCTCAGTTGTGTGTGTAAGAGAGAAACACAGTGAGGAGAAAAAGAATGAGAGACTATGATGGTTAATTTTGTGTATGAACTTAGCAAGGCTGTAGTAGTCAGTCATTTAATCGAACACAAATTTAGGTGTTGGTGTGAAGGTACTTTGTACACAGGGTTAGTTTCTACCAACAGCTGACTTTAAATGAAGGAGACTGCCCTCAATAATATGGATGGGCTTCATCTCATCAGTTGAAGGGCTTAAGAGCAAAGGTTTCCCAGGACAGAAAAAAACTCTGCCTCAAAACTATAGCATCAACTTCTGCCAAGTTTCCAGCCTACAGCCTACCCTCCAGATTCTGGACTTGTCAGCCCCCACAATCAACTGAACCAATTTCTTAAAGTAAATCTCTTTATAAACACATGCACCCACACTTAACCCCTCCTTATTGGTTCTGTTTCTCTGAAGAACCCCAACTGATACAGAGATAGAGACAGAGATACAGAGACCAACAGAGATAGAAATAAAGAGAAGAGGAGAGAAAACCATAAATTAGGTGCAAACATTTAAAGAGCTTGGGGCTCCATCAAATTACTCCATGATTAATGGAAATGCTCACAGCACTGCCCTATGAAGTCCACCAGCATTCAGAGGGCTTTAAAAGCAACATTCTATTCCACACTTTGCAGTTGATTCTAATGTCATGTAATACGTGTTTACCTCAATTCACTAAACACTTGCTTCACTTTGCTGCCCAATACCAGCTTCTTGAAAAAAGCATGTTGCTGCTTCAAGACTTGTATTAAGACATAATTAGGACCGGCTGCATTTTAAGTAACTTAGTTCCTATAAAGGCCAGAAGGGCTTTTTCTGCCCAGACCCTGGTCTTTTACTTAAAGCCAGGTGAAGTGTTCATCGTTAAAATGAAACTTTTCAGAACACAGAATTGTAAGGATATGAAAAAAGAAAAAATCTAGCAGTGGTGCAAAAGCACCCCTAAAAGTATTTTCATCTGTTTCAGTGAGGCCTGTCCGACCACTAAACTAGTGATTGAATGATTTGTGTGTACTTTCTTCCCCAAATGCAGTTTACAGCCCTCCCTTCTAGACCAGTCACTGCAGTCTCTCTTGAGGGATTATATGAAGACAGCACAGATTACAGAGGTCGAGGGGAGGTTCTGAGGATCTCTGCCATACATTTTTCTTCTTCCTGGGTCAACATCCTTTTAACTGTGCAGTAACTATGTTTAGTTGGCCTGGATTTGCAGCAGAATGGACACCCAGGCAGATTTGATCTAGAGTTATTCCCCAGCCGAGAGTCTCCTTTGGAATGTGTCTTTCACTTGGAAATCACTTTAGTGATCTTAGTGTTTAGTTTGATTTAGTTTAGTTTAGTGAATGTTGCTTCCAATCCTGCAACCAAACTCCAGGAAAAATAAGTAAGACACCATTCATAGGTCCTTACTATGGCTCAGGACGTCTTCGAGGTGCTTCACATTTACTAACTCATTATCCCCACGTTACAGGTGAGCTACTCAAGGCACAGCCACCCTGAGAAAGTTGCCCGGGGTCACATGGCTGACAGGGAGGCGGACTCCAAAGCCTATTTCCTCCTCCTGCCTCCCATCAATACACCATCCACTCTGCACACAGAAACACAGAGTGACACAGACCCACTCGATGTCTAGAAAAGGATTTAAGAAAATGACATTCACCAGGAAGAACAGATTGTGATGCCGAGAGGAAGTGGGAAAGCTATTATTTGGCTCTTAAGGTGTTAAAGAAAGTTGTTAATGATCTCACTTAACTGAAGTTTCCCTGTTTCTCCAACTGATTAGAAATTAAGGCACATTTATCATCGGTGGTAACTGTCTAATAAAACACACACTTACTTCAGTCAAAGGGCATCAGGAAATCACCAGTTGGAGTTGTGCCTGTACAAATGCTTGCTTAGTTAAGAGTTAAATGAGAAGACACCCAGCACTAGACCCACAAGCAAGGCTGCTTCCCAGGCCTTCACTCCCTTCACTGAATGGCTGGCTTATTTAACTGCCTCCTTTTGATGCGATTTGGCAAATCAAAAAGGCGTTAAAATCTATTAGCCGAACACCCAAAAAAGTTCAGTGAACTTCCTCTGTAGCAACAAATAAGAGAAAAAGGAGCCTTCTCCCAGAAACTACCTATTTGTTCATCAGTTTTGGGTTCCGAACAGAGGCGAAGCTCTCACTCAGTTTTAGGTGCCAGCAACTACCCCTTTTCTCACTGTTTTGGCCAAGAATGGCAGACTGGGAACTATGTAGTCTACTAGCCTCTTCTTACATCAATATTTGATTGCCTTCCATGTAAAACATGCTATTAACTTAATCAGAAATTGACTCTCACCACAAACACCTTTTAAACAGGTCAAATTAAGATAAAAGTCCATGCTCTTTGCCTCTATGGAGCTGGGACACTAAACCAGACATTAACGTCAGCATGCAGATTAAATGTCATTAAAGGCAATTTGTCACCTACACACATTTATCTCCATCTAATAATTAGCTAAAGGTTAGAGAGATAAACCTGTGTATTTGAATCTACATTTTCTCTCCTTTAGGAAAGGGAATGCAGGTTCAAAGCAAGGCTGAAGGCTGTATGCAACTTTGGGTAATTTGAAGCAAACAAGCCAATTTGGAAAAATTCAACAGAATTAAATAGTAGCAGGAGATGGTGACCCCAGGAAGGCAAATTGAGGAGCAGTGGGAAGGAGGTGCTGTAAGACCTAAACCTGTGGGCATCGTATCCTTTGGAAATCATTTTCTTACCCACTCTTACCGCGCCCTATCAGAGAATTCTACCCTTTCCACCTTATTTTACATCAGTCAGTGTGTGAAGTGTTTGTTCTATCTGGATGTGCAGCCTTGAAAATACCTACAGGTATTTCCTAGAGGAAAGCTCCAGGAGTGATGAATTTGGGATGCCCAGTCGGAAACAGTGGATGGGATCTCTTCAATCCAGCTGGAAATAACTTCTCTTCTGCTCCTCCCCCTGCCCTCCCATTCAGCATCACACTTCTCAGAAGAGAAGCTTAGTTAAGAGGAAGTATTAAAAGCAGATTAATTTTAACAAGGCTAAAATCCAGACAGCAAAACAAAGTTCAAATGGAAGAGCTTAAGAGATGTGGAGAAAAGGTCCTGAAGCAGTCTCTGCTGGGAAGAAATTCTTGCGGAGGTGCCGGGGGGGGGGGGGGGGGGTGCAAGAAGAAGAAAGTGGGAACCATCCATGTGAAATCTGGCTCAGATAATATGTCTTTGGATTCCAGCCTTCCTGGAACCTCCCAGATTCACTCACCGACAATAACAAATCTATCCCTTTGTGCAACATCCAGGGAATATAATGACGAAGCAACACAGTCGCCGCCCTCATGAACTGACAGTCCCACCCTGGGGAGTCTGATAACAACATGCAATTCCAATAGAAGCTTTAAACTGCCAACTTTGAGTGAACTCAAGGGAGCAGGTATCAAGAGATGCCCTTGACCTATGTGGGGATGCAGGAGAGAGGGAGGTGGGGTTTCTTCAAAAGGCAACTCCACAACTTTCATTTGTTGATACTACACTCCATTAAATGCCTTCCTAAAACAGTGTTCGGTGTCAATTTGAGGAGAGGTGTAAGTGGCTGGCAAGAAGCTGGCAAAGGTCCTGTCTAGAGGAACGGAATCTCAAGTAGGCACCATGTCCTATACATCACCAAGTCCCTGTGTTTAGCAAATAGTAGACATTCAACAGATATTTGCGGAAAGAACTGTTCCACAATCCAGCTGCATGAATATTCTCTTTTACCTCTGTCCGCTATCTGTCTTGGACATATCCAGATCTGTGTGCCCTGGTCCAAATGTGACCACAAAGTAGAGGAAAAGCCAGCATTCAAAGTAATGAGATACTGTGGTGACCAGATGAGACTGATCAGAAGAACTGTAACAGAACCAGTGGAAAAGAAATACAAATTATGTTGATTCATCACTTGCAAAACACATGCAACCCACCCACAAAATTTTAAAAAATCAACACATCAACTGCAAACAACTACAACAATATTAGCTAACATCCAATGAGCGCTTGGATATGTCCAGCACTATTTTAAGAACTTGACTTTTACCAACTCACTTCACTGTTTCAACAACTCTGTAAGGTGGGTGGAACAGTTTAGGTCATAAACATTAAGTAAATTCATCAAAGTGACAGACACAGTAAGTTGGCAGAGCCAAGGCTGAACCGGAAGCTCCATTTTCAGAGCCTGTGTTCAAATCAGGGCATCACACTGCCAGTGGTCACCGCACTGTTAATATTACTGATCCATCAATGAAAATAAATGTAAGTGACCCTAAGCAAACCAATGTGTAACAGAAAAGGGAAGGACACCCACAAAAACTATCTTGAGAGTACATTTTATGGTATTTTCTCCCCTGTTGCAAGTACCTCACCTGGGAAGATTACAGATAGATCTCATTTTACATTAGAATGTAGCACAAATTAGGTCAGATTCGTTGAGTACTGCCTGCTATTTATAAGGAATGTTATTGTGAAAAAAATAAACAAATAAAACCAACCAAACAAACAAAAACATGTAAAGCCTCATGAGATAAGACTCAATGGCATAGAGAAGAGTCCCAAGCAGATATCAAACTAGGTAAGTCTTGGCCTTGGATTGGCTATAATAACTTATCTAGAACAAGTCATTTTACTTTTACAGCTCTCAATTTGTTGATTTATAAAAATCAAGGGGTTGAAGCAGGTCCCTGGTATACTTTTTAGCCAGATGTTCATGGATTTTAACTATGATTAGTCTAGCTGCACTTTATTACACTGAATATACTTTATTCCTTCAACTGTAAATGTAAAACTCAGCACATAGAAAGGAAAAATACACAGAATGGCAGTTAAAGAAATTTTTTAAAAAGAATACTATAGTCATAAACTGCATGAACAGACCTCAAAAGGGGTTCACACACACACACACACACACACACACACTCACACACACAACTATTTTCAGATATGCCAACTAAACAGGGAAAGTAATTTGCATTTCTATGGGAAGCTTAATGACGGTTTGATTTGGGGAGGCTGCAGGAGACAGAGACCAAGGAACTGAAATGAACACCAAAAAAAACCAAAAAAAACCTAGATACTATTCTCAACCCTCCTTATAGGCCCTCAGGATGAGTTCTGAAGGGTCAATTAACCTTTCCATGCCTAAATTTCTGTTCAGATTGTTACCTGGTCCTTCCACATAGTTCAAAATGTGATTATCTTTTAAAAAAATATTTACAAGAAAAAACTCTAATAATATTACTGACTGTTTCTGATTCTACTTCTAAAGACTGCCTTCCTGTGGGCATTTAAGGCATTGATAGCCAGTTCGACTTTGGGGAAAAAATAACCTGCCAACACTTGTATGAAGAAGAAAGCCTTCTTTGGTTGAAGAGGACACAGCAGCCTCTTGGCCCCATGGGAGATGCTCCAGCTAACCCTCTGAAGGGCAAGAAACCAGCAGTGAAGCCTACACGTGGGAATTCTTGTTTGCACAAGTCACAGGCATTCTGCCTTTCATGAAATGACAGCATAAAGCTCAGAGGAACACCACTCTGCCCTGCAGCTGTGGCCAAGACTGCAATGTTTAAAGGTTACAGTGATTAAGCACTGTGATTAATTTAGTCTCAGCAAAATCAATTCCACTCAACCACAAATCTCTAATTTACATATCAGAGCAAGCTAAACTTGGTCTGATCAATGTAATATGAAATTCACGACAACCTCCCATCTTCCTATTCTCAACCTCCCCCTCCACCCAGAAAAGAAAGGCATGTTATGGGGAAATCTCCGGAAAAAAACTGCATTCATTCTGGCAAAGTGAAAATGATCTTTCATTCGGCTCATTTCCTTTCTTTGACCTGGGCATGTGACAGCGTTAAGTTTAGTCTAGATTGCTGCCGAATGCTCAAGATTTAGAAACCTCCTCGCACTGAGGGTTCATGGCACTGCCTGGCCAGTCTTTATTACCTATGCCATAGCCAACACACATCAGAGTATATCTACTTGTGTGTCATATCCATTCCTACAAGAATACAAAAGAGTTTGTCAAGGAAGTGTGCAAATACTTTCTTTTCTCTCCATGGTGGGCTGCACACGTATGACAAGAAAGGAATGAACTCTGTGGCAGGGGCAAATGAGGCAAGAGACCCCCTCTGACCAGTCGTCCATGAATTCCTGTTTCTGTGGTGCTTTATCCAGATTAACTTCTGCCCACAGAAGCAGCCAACATGGGTCATCTTCATAATCACCTCTCCATCCCCCCAGTCCCCTATAAAACAATACACTATCCCAATGGTTAAACAAACAACCAAACCAAAACAAAACAAAACACAGTATTACTTAAAGGGGGCTGAGGGACCACAGAGACAAATACAGACATTGATAACAATGTCAATTACATGTCGTAACATTAGTACCGAATGTTTAGATTGGTCAAACTGACCCTCTTAAAATTACTTCATTGCCTTCTCCTTCAGAACAACTCAGGTCACCCTTACCAGCTAGAAAACATTCACTTGACTGCTGGGACTACTGTCTATTTTTTCTCCTTTCACCTAATAACTGCTTTTTAGGTGAGTTCTGTTTTTACTTCCGATCTTTGTATAGTTTTCTTAATACACTGAGTGAGATCTGCCTTCCATGCTATTGAACTTTTCCTCCTGATCAGAAAAGCAACAGCCTCACTGTGAAGCCAAGCAATCTTGTTTGAGTTCCCAGCTGCAACTGCTACAAATACAGACATTAGTCTGAATTCAAAACCTGAAGTTGGGAGCAAATGCAGACAGGGAGATTGAGAATTCTCCGCAGGCAAAAACGCAGCCCTGCATGGACAGGCACAAGGCAAGAAAAGATGGCCAGTGGATGTTGAAAATACTAATGCTTGCAGAATAAAATTCAGACAGAACCAGAATAGATACATTTCCCTGAGCCATGACCAGTTCAACGCTTTACCAATTTTTCTTAAAAGGAGATACAGATAATTCACTCAAGAATGAAATTTCATTCGGTTTGATGTATTACTCACAGTCTGTTATATATTATTTCTTTGCATGAACTGTGAGTCAAGAAGACAATCCTCTCACAACATGGGTTGTGTCATCTCAACTAATTCTTTTTTTTTTCATCCTTGTAAAGTTTCTGAGTAAAGGACTCTATCATTTATTGAGGAAGTTATTATACAATGTCATATACAGTGGTTATGAATATGAGCTCAAAATTCAGATACACCTGCCCTTAAATTCCACCTGAGCTACTTAACAGCTGTTGAGATTTTGACAATTATTTAACTTCAATTTTTCCTGTATCTGCATCTGTAACAATGGGGCTACTGACAGTACTTAATTTCACTGAGTTTTTGTTAAGACTAAGCGAGATCGTGCCTTTAAAGCACAATATTTGGCTCATGGTAAGCACTGAACACAACATTTACTGCTTAATGTTGGTGTTAATCCTTATCAGGCAATGTCACAGGCATAGGGGATTATAAGGGCACATAAGACTTTTCTTTCTCCAGCTGAGATGCCCAGATTAGCTCTTTGTTAATCAAGGGGTGGGGTGGGGGTGGGGAGTGAATGTAACAGTACTTTGAGGGGAACAGGCAGGAGACAGCAGCCACCAAATTTTCTCTTTACACTAGACCCTGTTGTCTGGCTACAATAAAGCGGTTGACAACTCATACCACCACAACAGCTGGAAATCAAGGTTTCCCAGAGATGTAAAAGAAACTTTATGTTCCTGGGGCGCCTGGGTGGCTCAGTCGGTTAAGCGGCCGACCTTGGCTCAGGTCATGATCTCGCGGTCCGTGAGTTCGAGCCCCGTGTCGGGCTCTGTGCTGACAGCTCAGAGCCTGGAGCCTGTTTCACATTCTGTGTCTCCCTCTCTCTGACCCTCCCCCATTCATGCTCTGTCTCTCTCTGTCTCAAAAATAAATAAATGTTAAAAAAAAAAATTAAAAAAAAAAACTTTATGTTCCTAATTTTCTAGTTCCAAGAAAATGGCAACAGCCTAGTGCTGCATATATTGTGGGTGCCCAAAGAGAAAGACACCCCATAACAACAAGCAACATGTTTGGTGTCGCCTGCGTGTAAAGCCCTGGAATGCTCATCCGTGCCAGTCCAAGTAGAGTATGCTGGGAAAGGTACTCTCAAACACCTAATGCCAATACCAGGAAAAGAACACCTGGTTAACAAGACAACTCAAACTATCATCTTGATAGTTTGATACAACCATGTATCATTTGAAAAGGTGTGCACATCTGTGTGTATGCACACAAAAGAAGCAAAGACTCATGTTGCAAGCAAGCACATAAAAGAGAACTACCAAAAAATCACAGAGAACAAGAGAGAGGTATACGGTCTTTAGAGGAAGGGCAATGAAACTAAACATCAATGTGGACATCTTGATTCATGGCACAAATACCTACTGAGTGCTGGACAAGATACTACAAGGAGCGTCCAGAGCAACAACAAAGGATGAAAAGATCTGAATTATTTCTGAGTCGGCAGGTTTTATTTTTAAGTGCTCTCTCTTTTTTCATCTTTAAAATCATCCCAAGAAAAGAAGACCTAAGAGGAATGGTTTCGGCTGGATATAGGCCTTTCCTTAGGAATCCTTCCAATTGGTTAAGAAAAGTGCCTCGCATGGTGCTTTACTGAATTCAAAATGCCTGACTCTCCAAGCTCCCTTTGAACCTTAAAGGAGAGAAGGCTCAAGTTCAGAGCCTTCCCTAGGAAAAAGTATCCAACTAGAATCTCATGATATTTTCACCGTGCTGTAGTCGCATTTACAGTTTCTTTCTTACGCAGTGATACTTGCCTTCTGTTTATTATAATGACATACTATTTTCTTCTAGATAAATGTGTTTGGGGGGAAAGAAAAAACACAACCTAGTCAGTTAAAACAAAATCTGAATAAACAGCTGCAGAGAGGAGACTCCAAAATGGCAAAAGCTGAGGAGGGTGGTAGGTGACTGCAGATTCTGCGAAGGAAGCAAGCTGAGAAACTGAAAACTCCTCTGGGCCATGCCCTCCCCCCACTCCACCCTCCATGGGTCAGGACTGGATCGCAGTAACAGACAGCCAAGTGTGGACAGGGGGAGCGTGGGATGAAGGTAATTAAATGAAGTCACGCCGGTTTTCCGGCCCCCATTCAATCCAACAGTTTTCCTCTACACAGGGAGATTTGGGAAAGCTGAAGGATCCTAATTGTGGCTGCCGTCTGCTGGCAGCCAGGCTGGAGGTCCTTCTCATCTCCTCTGCTGGCTGCTCTGAGTTTAAGCTGATGTGAATTTCAGGAGATGGGGTTTATTTTTCCAACCCAAGTCAGTCCTCAAGGTTTAGACAGTTGGTAGACTGCCAGCAGCTTTAGGGAAAAAAGCATAGAAAGATTAATCATCAAATCCTGTTCACTGCATGACAGGTAGGGACAGGTACAAGCCTGCTGCACAGATAATCTTACTGTTTCCAGCTGCATCCCCACATTGTCACCCCTGCTGAACCAAACTGGAAAGAGAACTAAACTCTGCCAATAAAGTGTGTTTTCACTAATGTGCTAGCTCCTATCAAAAGCAACTATATTGGGGCACCTGGGTGGCTCATCAGTTCAGTGACAGACTCTTGATTTCGGCTGAGGTCACGATCTCAATGGTTCCTGAGTTCGAGCCCTGCATCAGGCTCTGTGCTGACAATGCAGAGCCTGCTTGGGATCCTCTCTCTTTCTCCCTCTCTCTCTGTTCCTCTTTTGCTTGCACACACACACTCTCTCTCTCTAAATAAATAAACTTTTTTTTACAGTAACTATGCCAATTTTCTGTACAGAATATTCTTTCTCCTCCTTCTGATTTCTCCAAGCCTCTAACATGCACACACGCACATGCACACACACGCACACACACACACACACACACACAGGCCTATTCACAAGCACTTACTTCTCTGCAACCCAAACTCTAGAAAATCCTCTTGGTAACCTATCATTTGTTTTATCTTCCACACCAAAGCAAGAAATATCTTACATTATAAATACAACTCAGCTACCTGATCTGAAAAGCCATCATCATATACTGATCATATCACACAGTTTTTCTTTCAGTTCAAGTGCATGGGCAAGATGCTTTCTCAGCATCTGCATCGTGTGCTTTCAAATGCTCAGCTTAATCTGATCTTCCTGATTTCAAAGATAAAGTCCTTCTTCTAATGCCACTCACTGAAGAATTACCTGCACAGAACAATGACATTACTACCTGCACTGGGTCCTTGGACAGTGTGCCTCTCCACCTCCTCATATAACACAGAGGTCCACACAAGGAAAGGAGTGTGGGCAATAAGCTAAGGGAAGGATCAAGAGGGAAGTAGAAAAGAAAAGAGGTGGGGGGTGGGGGCAGGCAGGAGGAAGTAAAGCAAGTGAGAGAATGAAAGGAAGTAAAGACAAAAGAGATGGGAAATTCCTGATTTTGGAATGCTCAACACCACAGAAATCCCTATTTTTAGTTGATGCGTTCCAGAAAATGGATTTTAAAATCATGAGTGAGTTAAATAATAATCTGTGATTTTTCTCTTTGCAGAGAGCTAAAAATATGAAGCATGCAGACAGAAGAGAACGCCCTAGATGCAGGGCCCAGGGGCGAGAGGTAGAGGGTAGAGACCACATGCCCTCCCCCTAGTCCTGCTTGTGTGCCCCTTTGAACGGACTGGTCCACCCCACTGCCCAAAGCGTCCAGGCAGGTTGCCAAATGGTGCCTGCTTGTTAACTCTCTCTGACCCCTCTCCCCACAGAATGCCCAAACCAGTACCCGTCCGAACCCTGCACCACTAATAGTTGGCAGAGAGCAAGGGTGTCGAAGATCTAGACGGGGCCAAAGGAAAACAGAACTAGTGAGAGGGGGCCCTCCTCGAGCAGCAGCCCCAGGAAGGCACAGTGGGAGGACCCAGAAGTGTAAGAGGCTCATGAGACAGAGGACGACAGTGTGAAGAATGGCCAAGACAGAGGGGAAGTTCCTATGCCCTCAGCCCCAGCAGTCACGGCAGAGGCACTATCCTCCAGCAAGGACTGAGGCTGCACAGCCACTCTGAAGCTCAGAGTCCACAGGTGGCTCGTGAAGTATGACAGAGATAATCTGGAAAATGCAAAGAACTTCTCTTAAATATGAGAAGATGGCAGAACAGCCAAGTACTGCTTGTTCAGGCTGCCAGTACCAAAGATCCATGCCATCCACCTCCCACCTGTGTTGCCGCAAGGCAGCTAAGTTTTCCACAGGGCTCAGGCCTCTCTCAGTATTTTTTTTTTTAATGTTGATTTAGTTTTGAAAGAGAGAGAGACAGGGAGAGAGGGAGGGAGGAGCAGAGAGACAGGCACACATGATCCGAAGCACGTTCTGGGTTGGCAGCAGCAAGCCCGATGTGGGGGTCGAACTCACAAACCATGAGATCGGGACCTGAGCTGAAGTTGGTCACTCAACTGACTGAGTCACCCGGGTGCCCCTCTCTTAGTAAGTTTTAATGTAACTTCATGATACAATTGGCAAAGTCAAGTTTTCTAATTTGGGACACGATATCTCTTTCCTGGGAAAATGGTTTCCAAGTTCCAAAATAAGTGACTTACAAAGCAGTTTTGTAACAAAGACCCTGGTGAGCTAAATTACAGGAAAGAAGGTAAGCAAGGAAAGCTGGGTGGGAATGAGGGAGTAGAAAAGAAAAAGGGGAAAGTATACGAATGAGAAGACAAGTGAGACGTGGTATACCACTGTGTTTTGTTCAGATTCAGTTCTCTAAGCACATCAGAGCCGAATGTCAACCCTGGAATGAAGCAACTCAGTGCAATACTATTCTTATTTGATGCTTTTGTCAGCCAACATGAGCGACTGAGTAACCTTTTCCATCCTCAGTGGATGTTAATAGGCCCCTTGGGAAAAATCTTGCCTTTTCCTAATTTCAAATCAACATATTTAAGTGGCATTTACTCCTATTTTAAAGGTATGCCTCCAATAAATTCCTAATAATCTGGCAGACCTTTATGAATAAAGACCAAATCAACTATGTGTCAAAAATTACTCTAGTAACTGAAGCAAATCTCTCTCTTGGCTGTGCAACAATGGCTCTGATCTGAGCACTGAGTGCCTATTACAAGCTATTCCTCCCAATTTCCAAGTTCTGTTTTGTGAGCCCCTGTAGAATGGAGACATCCTGCTTGGTGATATTAAGGAGTATTCAGTTTGGGTGTAATTTAAGATCTCAAGATTGAAACAGCCAAAAGATCTGCATGATGCATAATAAGCATATTCTTATGATCCTGCCTCAGTTAGGACAAGTTAGGTAATATGAAATCGCAAAAGCTGAAAATAACAAAGGTTTATTTCTCCTTCACATTCTATGTCTATTATGAATCGACAAGGCAGTTCTCATTACGGTCATTCAGGAGCCCAGGCTGATGGAGCAGCCACCATCTTGAATATCGCTAATCCTCATGTGGAGGACAGGAGAATATGGTAAAGTACAAACTAAGAAGTCAGACTCACCTTTCTTAGGCAAAATCAAGTCCTACGGCTACCCAAAGTTAAAGTGGTCAGGGAAGGCCATGTGTGTAGAGAAAGACAGAGAGAGGTGGAATATTTGCAGACAGCTTTCATGACTACCACAACACATGGTACTATTTTGAACACACCTAAGTATGAAACTTCCAAAACAGTAACTATAAACTGAGATGGAATTTTTTACCCTGTTCCTTAAGATTATGAAAAAAAATCATGATTACGAGTCAGAGGGTGGAAAAGAAATCTGGTAAGTCTGCCTCAAGTACCATTTACTTTCAAATGAACAAGGAAAAATGAATATTATTTCTCCTTTTAGTTAAAAATGTCCTTCATGACAGCTGAGGCATATTAAAAAAAAAAGTTCACGTATAGTACAACTTTGTTAATTACCACCATACAACACTGAACAGAGAAGACAGGTATCTAACTGTTGGTCCCTGAGGAGTAACACAGAGAAAGCTTTACATCTGAACACTACTTCACAGTTTAAAAAATATTTTGGCGTATGTCACTCTGGGCAGGCACCTAAAAGACACTCCTCAATATTTTAGAGGTGGGCACCTCTAAAATAGGGATTTGCAAATCCCTAAAAATATTTTTTTTTTAATTTTAAAAAAGAAGGGCTTGGAAATTACCAAGTCAAAATAATACCAGTTCAGGTCTCATAAGAGCTATGTTAGAGGCCAGTCCCACCACCTACGAGTCATGAGAGCTTTGGAGAGTATTTTAAATAGGAGTCTCATTTTACTCATATGCAAAGTAGAGGTAGTAATGGTAACATCTTGGACTAAGCTACCTCACAGTGTGATTATGAGGATCAAATAGAGAAATGCGCCTCCACTTTTCAGATTGTAAAAGAGGACTCAAAATTAAGGGGCATTATTTTTATTCTAGAAGACCTTGGTCATGGGAAGCTGTACTTAATATGCACATAAAACCATGCTGGGAAAGCAAGACTCCATTCTTTCCTTAAATAAAATCAAGGTAACATTTTGGGATCACCTAAGTTACTATGAAGGCTTGCTGCAATTCTGAAAGAACATAGCCCACTTGTGTTTTACCAATGCTATCTCTAGTCTCCTCAGTGATGCAAGCAAAATCGTTCCTTTTTGATGCTAACTTTATATAAATATCACACTTCCCTTGCAAACTTCACCTATACTTGAAAATTTTGTTTTATTTCTTTTCTCCAGTGAAGCCCTCAGGTATTTCAAAGGAAGGAGAGAATAAAAACCATGTCTATACAGGCCATATTTACCTGGTTATTATTTGCCACAAACTCAGAACTTCATATAGAATGGTGATAAATAAATATTTATCTCTGTCCACAGGTCCTGACACAGAGCTCCTAAATCCCGTAGAATCTCCTGAATAATAGGACTGTCTTTTGTTCTCAGACAAACTTGAATCCCCCACATAGCTTCAGGATGGGAGCTGGCTGCCAAGACCAAGGCACGATCAGAGGATTGGAACTTTCAGCAATACCCCTGAGCTCCAATGTAGGGGAAGGGACACAGGCTGGAGAGTTTCAATCACTAGCGGCCAATGGTTGAATCAAGCATGCCTCTGTAATGAAACTTTCATGAGCACTTTCATAAAAGCCCCTAAACAATAGCATTCAGGCAACTCTGGGTTGGTGAACACTTCCAAGGGCCTGGAGGGTGGCATGCCTAGAGGGGGTATGGAAGCTCTGGGCCCCTCCCTCCACACCTGTCCCATGTACCTACTACAGTTGACTGTTCTTGAGTTGTGTCCTTTACAACAAATCCGTAATAGTAAAATGCTTTCCTGAGTTCTGTGAGTTCCTGTCCAACAAATTATTAAACCTGAGGAGGGAGGGCATCGTGCCAACCACCAAATTTACAGCTCATCAGTCAGAAGCACAGGTGGCAACCTGGGACTTATGACTGGTGTCTGAAGTGGGGGCAGTATCATGGGACCGACCCCTTATCCTGCAGGGCCTACACACACTTCAGGCAGTTAGTGTCAGAAAAGGATTTCGTTGTGGAACACCCAGTTGGTGTCTGGAGAGCTGGAGAACTGGTTGCTATGGAAAAAAAAACTCCACCCATTTGGTGTCCTACGTGTTGTGAGTTAAAATAGTTAAAACATGAAACGCAAAAACCAGGGACAATATCCTGAGTACTTTAAATCATGTATATGTAGATTTCACAAATTCAAAGAACTGCAAAAATTTTAGTGAGGTAACTGGTATCAACTACAAGTCTCAATTTTTAAAATCTCAAAACTTCAAAATTCTGGAATTCACATACTATGGCCTTTCATTTTGCTGATGAGATTTAAATTAGAGACACGGCCGAGTCACAAAACAAGGACAAGGCCACACTGAGGCTTTGGGAATGGACCTTCTAATGCGGTGATCTGGCTCTTTTCAATAAAAAAAGCTCCTTGACCATTTTACAAACTTACAATAACTAAAACGTACTACGGGCATTAAAAGTGACAGATCACATACACAGAAAAGACAGCTTAGGCAGATGTCAATAAAGAAAAGAAATATAATAACGCACACCACAGGAGTAGAATATATAATGTCTGACAATTAAAAAATGGATTAGCAAAACAAAAACGGTATTATGTATGCATAAAATAACTAAATCAGGGTCTCACCTCACATCATATGTTAAAATAAATTCCAGATGTGAATGAAAAAGTTGGCTGTAAGTAATAAAATCATAAAATAAAGGAAAACAAACTAAATCACTGATTTGTGGGAAAGGAATACAGAAAACAATATATGGATATGTACATACTTAAAACGTTCACATAAGTATTTTGTTCACAAATAAGCAAAAGAAGGAAATATGCTTTAAACAAAAGACAAAGGGTTAATATATTTAACAAATGATGAGTTTGTACCAAAAAAAATTTAAGTGGTCAATAAAAGCAGTATCGCAGGACATGAACAATTTACAGACGAAATACAAATGATCAATAACACGTGAAAAATGTCCAATCTCTCCGGCAATCAGAGAAGAGCTAAGGTAACGAGTGAGCAATCATTCACTCTGAGCACCTGTGAAAAGAAGATCTACATCTGTGCAAGGAAGTATTCTCATAAATGGGGGAAGTGAGAATTGATAGCAAGTCTTACACAATATGTATCAAGAGTCTTAGAAATATTCAGACTTTTCAAAAAAAGGATGTACAAATGATAAACAGCATGAGCTTCAGGGACAGACTGGCCTCAGTCCTAACGTAACCTCCTGTGCAGTGTGTGAGCTTGGGAAAATTACTTAATGTTTTTTAGCCTCGCTTCACTAGTGTCTAAAATAAGGATCAATTAATCTTTACTGTATAGGATTGACATGGGAATTGAAATGTGTACTGCATGTCAAGCATTTATTATGGTGACTGTCACACAGTAAGTGCTCAATAATCTTAGCAAGTATAACTGTCATGACCATTCCCACTACCACCAAATCCACGCTGGAAAATGACCAAGTACTAACCTAAGTTTGTAAGGATACAAGACAAATTACATGCACACCTAACTCGGAGGAAAAAGCTGTAAGTAACTTCACCAAATGTAAGAGTAGTTACTATAAAATTGTGGATGCATTTATTTTTTCTGTAATACATTTTTTCTAGGTTTTCTACAGAGAATATGTTACTTCTTAGAGTTGCAATTTAATGTTATTAAAAGTTATCTACTATTGTGAGAAAAAGAAAGGAACAGCTTCCTCCTTGAGGTTATTATCTTGTGACAAAAATACAAATTTTAAACAGAACCTAAGTTGTTTCCACCAAGTATCTCCTCGATGTGTAAGGCCTTCTCTGCACCATTGATTTCTATGTTCTTACCCTCACTGAGGAATCCAAGGAAAATACTTAAAGTAACAGGTGCAAAAAGAACAACGAAAGATAAATACATAGGCCTGTGAAAAGATGGTGTTGTCACCTGTACCCAGTTGCACTTACAGCTAAAATGCAGGGAGGCGAACAAGGATGTCAGAACTGCTACTCGGGGTTCAGAGTACAGAGAAATCATGGTCAGAAATCTCGGGTTTGTACAGAAGCAACGGTACGGAAGTTCAATCCCTCCACCCTCCCTCCTTTTTGGTGAAAAACCCCGGAAACAAAACGGCTGCACCAACAGAGGTGAGGTTTCTGAAGGAGGGAGCGTTTTCACAAGACATGAAATCGCAAGCTGTTAAAAGTCTCCTCTGGATCCCCTCTGCTCCCTTCCTGACTCTGCTAACAGAATCAAGTGAGTGACAGGGGCACAGGATTATTTTATAAAGGTAGCGCACAAGCAAACTTCTTTAGAACTGGCGGGGGGGGGGGGGGGGGGCGTGGAATTATCCAAGCTCTCCTGCCATCTGTCTGCGGAGTGAAAAAACAACAACAACAACAACAACAACAACAACAACAGCTGGTGCAAGAAGTAGCAAGATGTTGGTCCTGGAAGTGACAAGATGGGAAATGACAGGAAACAGCTTTTCACTCCTCCAACAGCAAAAGCAGCGTGCAGCCTGTGTTCCAGTGTTTGAAAACCTCCAGATGCTGCTCTCGCCTCACATTTCCATATCTTTGTTCAGACAACATCTGAAAGCCTGCCTTTCTTTTTTCAAGCACTCTCTTTCTTTGGGGGAACATACAAAGCTATCAAATGCAGGCTTCTCCCCACCTCCTTTCTCTTGGAGGCCATGTGGAATGAATTTTAAGTGTAGCCGTCAAGAAAAAAGTGTGCGAATAGCAACACGTGAGCTCCTGTGAAACTTTTTCCGGTTGGGTTTTTTTTTTCTTTTTCCAAGAAAAATGTACCCTCTGCTCTGCTTTCTGTCATGTGGTAGTTAAACTAACCTCAGATACGGAGTAGAACTTCTAAGGAGCTCACGAATAAGAGCCTATGATGAGCGGTGTTCTGGGGAAGGGGGGCCCTTTGCATTAACTGACAAATGGTGTGCCCTGCTTCTCCACCCACTGCACTAACACTGCCACATGAGTGCCTTTCTCTCCACCTTCAACAGCGGGTTTATGGAGTCAGAGATAGGGTGATGTTAAAAGAAAGATATGCACGGTGCAGTGTCGGAATTTCAAAGGACTGGCATACAATGTTAATCAAATATTCTCACTCAGAGTTGCCCTATATGCTAAACACATAGAACAATTTCCTAAGAACTCTGGAATACGCACATGAAATATATCACTATTACACTGAGTAAAACGTTAAACACTATTTGATGCCACGGATCGCACCGGGGCATCTGTTTCAGGCTCCGTCATGTCTTTCTTGTTCTATGTGATCTTGCACAGCTGGAATAGCACCGAGACTTCCCCCCCCTCTCCTCCCTCACCAGGACAGCTCAGCCTGTATGACCCAGGCTGGGTTCCATCTCCAGTATGCCTCCCAAAGTTGCCTCCTTGAGAGGGTAAGTCTTTGCCCCTGAACTCCAACAATATATGTGTGTTCTAACAGCCCTCCAGGTGGTAATTTCTCTGTTGAGAGGCAGATCTAGGACAACACAAAGTGAGCTCCTCAAGGTAAGAGGTCATGTCCGCCTGATCTTCACACACCAGTCCTAGCATAATGCTTGACAACTTTTTTTTAACCTTTGTTTAAAAAAAACAGAACTGGTTTTTGTTTTTTTTTTTTAACAAAATCTGTTAATCACAACTATGTGCCAGACATCAGAGATTCAAAGTTTGAATGGGGCACAAGTCCTTTCCCACAGGGGCTTGGAGCACAGTGTGAACTTTGATATAAAAGTAATAACTATAACAATAAGTTCAGCATCATAAACAAGGTACTAGGGAATTACAGACCAGGCCACCCATGGACCATGCTCGATAAATGTTTTGTAAATAAAACAATCTTTACAACAGGTTCAACAACTGAATGTGCTGACTAGAGAATTCCATTTAGCTGCATAATCTTAGGGAAGCTACTCCATTTCTCTATGCCTTGGTTTCCTCATCTGTAAAATAGGATAATATCATAAGGTCTGTATGAGAATGAACTGAAACGATATGCTAAGCATTTAGAGTAATATCTAGCATGTAACACCTACTCAACAGAAGTGAGATATTATTTGCAAATGGCTCTTTTGATTTCTATGACAAAAGAGTAAGACATTAATTACTTTATTAACCTATCGGTGGATAGCACATTTTCAGGTTAAAAGTCTCTCACATCCCACATCTAACTCAGCAGCAATCCTGCCAAACAGGACCCCCTCACTTCTTACCACCTCTATCACTATCCCACCTAAGCTCCCATCATTTCTCACCTGGATGCCTAGTGTGGTCACTGCCTAACCCATCTCTCTGCTACCACCTTGGTCCCCAGGTACAACAGAGGAGGCAAGGTGATCACTTTTAAATGTAAAAAAGCATCCATAAAGATTCCCAAAGTCTTTATGGTAGCCTACAATGCTCTACATGGTCTGGCCCTTCATTTCTTTCCTTTCTAACTTTGATGACTTACCCCCTCATTCACTGACCTCTAGCCATGCTGGTCTCCCCTTTAAAGGCCATTTCTGCCTCAGAGCCTCTGTACTGGGCTGTTCCCTCTGCCCACAATTCCCTACTCTTGGATATTCTCAGACCTCATCCCTTCTGCCCTTCCAGATCTTTAATGCAAAATCAACATTCAAATCTTACTTGATTGGTGAAGTCTTTTCTGAACACCTTATTTTAAATAGCAGCATCTGCATCTGCCCTCCCCCCACACACACACCTCAGCGCTCACTATTCCCTTTATCTGCTTAATTTTTCTCCACTGGTCACGACTGTACCTTGCATGATCTGTATTTTGTTTAGTTCTCCATTGTCTCCCTTTCCCTACAAGAATCTAAACTGCAAGGCCAGAAATTCCGGGCTGCTATGTTCACTGTTATATCCCCAGCATCTAGAATGGAGTATGGATCACAATATATAGTCAATAAATCTTTGAATAATGAATAAATGAGTGAATGAACAGCAATACGAAATTACAAATGAAAATGGAGGTACAAGAGAATTCACTTTACATTTATATGTGTACAGTTGTTCACTATATTTATTATTTATACATTGCCACCACACACAATCCCTTTTCTGAGCCTCATGAATGTTGTGTTTAGTGGGCAGGGAATAATCGTCACCATTTTATAAAGAATAAAACAGGATGAGAGAAGTGTATAGTTTATATGGTCAAAACAGCCAGTAAATATCAGGAAAAAAAAGAAAAAAATGGACAGGACCAGGTCTACTCTTCCCAGCACGCTAGTCTGCTTCCCAAGTACGTAAAGACTCTCATGTCACTAACCTTAATAATTAACTGCCTCATAGAACATGATGGCCATTGCCTCCCTCTTAAAACATAAGCAGATAAACCTAAGAATTACATTTAGGTACACAAAGGGGCAAGAAGTTTGGAGGGTTGCTCTATATTCTGTTACTTTTTATATCCTAATACCACTCTGTTGCTTCGTAACAGCACTCTTTTCAAATACAAAAGGCAGCAAAGTACATCAATTATGAAACAGGCATCTGAATCATAAGATGTGCTACTAGGAAATACCAGTGGGGTGGGGGCCAAGCACATCAACAACACTTATTCACACCCAAGTTACATTAAAGTATAATAACTGTAAACTATAGTTTTAATGCATTATTTAAATAAAGTCTCAAATTCCTTTTTTTTAAAATGGCTCCCGATTGCCTAACAAAATATATATAAATTTTATCCTGGGCTTGGCATGTTGTGACTCCAACCAGTACTGACAGATACACTTGCAACCATCCCCTTCTGCCGTATACATCGGCCAAACTGGCCCTCCATGTTCAAACTCCATATTGTACAATACTAAGGTCTTTACACAAACTACTGTCAACTTTTGGAATACCCTCATTTAACCTTTCAAAATTCTTTTGGCCCAACTTTAAAACAATACATTCATCCTCTTCTCAATAACTCTCCATCCATCCAACTCAGATATGTCCCTCTAGGTTTTCATATCATCTTGCCTTGTATTACCCTTCTTAGCACCCAGGACCCTCCTTATCCCCCCCCCCCCCACACACACATACACACAGCACCCAGGACTCTCCTTATCAGACACACATACACACACACACACACACACACACACTCACTCTCACTCTCTCTCTCTCTCTCTCTCCCCCTTTACTTCTACCTCTCCTTCTCTCTCTCTCTCTCTCTCTCTCTCTCTCTCTCTCTCTCTCTCTTGCTCTCACTCTCACTCTCTTTCTCTCTCTCTCCAAAGTTCCTTTAAGGATTAGGAATGAATTTTGACTAGCTCAGTGCTTTGATGAAACTTTTTCACTTGAAATGATTTACACGAATTATAAATAATGTTGCATTAAGTTGTACTCACTTACCCCAGGGTATGGAAGAAAAGTAGCCAGTCCAGTGGCACTGAGTGTGAAACCAGAGAGGCTCTGTCCCCTCCACAAACCTAGCTTTGAGCTAGTCTGATGCGAACAGATGAGTTAGCTGGTTGTCACTGTGTTTGATACCCAATTTCAACACCATGCTTTAATTCAGAGCCATGTAACAAATCTCTATTTTCATGTGAAACTGACCTTATCGGTAGAAAACAAAAAGCCATATGACTTTAGTTAGTTGGGTAAACAAAACAAGATACCAAACATTCATAGAAAATAGTACTATGTGAATAACCTCAGTGAAAAGATGTAGTCAGAAACAGAAAACAAACAGAACAGAAGTTGGCCAGGGGTCACACTAATGTTGGCATCCCCAAAGCACGTAGGATAAACAGACTGGCTGCAAAATTATTCCTGAAAGGGTGTCTGTGCTGGACACTGGACTGCCTATGGCTTAAACAGTGTTTACATCATCTTCACCTAATGCTACAAGCAAAAATGTGGACTGGTGCTCACCTGTGAATAAGAGATGAGACCCCTAAAGAGGCATGTGCGCTAGATCCGGAGAACAGACTAGAAAAATGCACGTAGACTCTGAAGACCCTGCTTCAACCCCACTACGCTACCTGCTCCAAATCATCCTGAAGGCAAGGGAGTAAGCAGTGGATCCTGAGTGAGAGACAATGTGCCAATTTCCAGGCTCAGACATCAGCTCCCTGATTAAATTTCAGGAAGCACCTTTCTAGCAGGCCTCAATTTCCTCTTTGTAAAATGAAAAAGTTGTTTGTGCTCCTTTCTGAGGTCCCCCTCTGCTCCAAAATGCCAGGTCACATAACCAATCAAAGACTTAATTTTCCACTATGCACAATGAGGACTTCAATCTTAATACCTAGACTACTTTGTGCTTATTCATAAATATTTATTAGGTGCCTACTATGTGCCAGGCAGTGTGCCAGGGCCCTGCAGAAATGAAAAGTATACTATGATTCTTACCCCCAGAGAATTACATACCTATGGAAAGGCTGTTAAGGGTACAAAAATCTTAGTGAACTAAATTAAATCCAAACACTTTACAAAGTATATAAGCATTAGGTCCCAGTTTTCGATGATGAAAATAATAATTAGAATGATGATCTCCAAGTACCACATGAATTTTAGAACTATAAAGAACTTACGCTCAAATCCGAGTAAGATGTTCTAAGTGGGTAATGATGAGCAGTTTCCAAAAACCAATCTTAAAAGATCATGCATCTAAGTCTCCAAAACCTCACACACGCTTTTCATCCTAGTCTGTCCTTGCTCTTCCCACTAGTGAAACACAAGACCATCAGAAACCCTTCCTGGCCTGCCTTGCTAATCAATTTGATACTCCTTAACCTTGAAACTTTCTCAAGTTCCTCCTAAATTACTTTTTATCTTTTACTGAACAGGAAACAGGCCATTTATAAGTTCTGAGTCTCTGTGGCTATGGTGTATTCAACGCAAGTGAGCAAAAAAATACATATGGAACCGAACTTTAAAATTCATAATATGGTAAAATATGCAAACTTCATGGCTTACTCCTTGAAAGTTGTTCTGTCAATTTCCTCCAACTTTCATGTAACTACCAAGTTTTTCCACACATCCTCTAACAACTTTTTCTTGATTAGAGAAAGAAAAAAAAAACTTTAACATGACAAATTAAATGTCTTTAAATCATAATCAGAAGATCCTACTTTGAGTACAGTTTACTCTCTTACTCTCTTTTTAAATTTTTTTCAACACTTATTTATTTTTGAGAGAGACAGAAAGAGACAGAGTGTGAGCAGGGGAGGGGCAGAGAGAGAGGGAGACACAGAATCTGAAGCAGGCTCCAGGTTCCGAGCTGTCAGCACAGAGCCTGACGCGGGGCTCGAACCCATGAACCACGAGATCAGGACCTGAGCCGAAGTTGGATTCTTAACCAAGAGAGCCACCCAGGCACCCCCATTACTCTTGTACTCTCTTAAAGTAGCTTTTAAATCCATTGATTCACAGCTTTTTGGATCTTCCGAACTTAAAGATTAAGAGGGATTTAGAAATGAGTCAAAATGGTACAATGTGAACATTAACAAGACCTGTGACCCTGGGCAAACGTCACCTTCAATTTTTCTAACCCCTCTTACCCAACACACACAAAGTAGTCACCTGCTCATTCTATATTTTTATTAAGGAATTCAAACATATCAGTAGTTTTACTGCCAGCCAAGTGTATACTACTGGCTAGGGTCAGCTAAAAATCCTAAGCTTCATCTCTCTCAATTTTTCCATTAGGTTTTTGAACACAAGTTCACCTTTAGCCCTAGTAAATCTTACTTTGGTCACTGTCTAGATAGTCAAAATCTAGTTGTGTTCTGTTTCTCCCATGCTCCATTATTTGTGACCCTTCCTATTTGTGCATAATTTGAAACCATATCTTCATTCCAGACAGGCACAAAACTTGAGTAAGACAGAGTCCAGGATAGAAATTTCTGCAATGATCCTAGAAAGTTCAAACCAGAATGAAATCTATTTTCTTAGCCAGTGACCTTGGAAATAGTTATAAAATTAATTATGACTCTTGATGATCATAATACCACCTAACCTATATTTTTCTTCTTGTTCACAAAATGATTATGAGAGACAAGGCCAAAAATCTTGCTGAAGTCTAATAAATTGGGTCTATGACATGCCTCTGAGTTCCTGTCCCAGAATTGTGCTGAAAAAAGAAATTAGTGAATTCACGTTGGCTCTCTATAAAGCACTGTAACTCTTTTCTCATTGCTTATTGTATCACTTGTTCTGAAATACCATCCAGGACCCATGTGCAAGGTTACAGAATTTACTTATATTGTTTTTCTTAAGCCAAACACATTGCCTCAAAGATACTACAAATGTAATGTACGATTTGCACTAGAGGACTTGGGTCCATTCTCTGGCGGTAGGCAGGTGTCCTTCCAACCTACTCTTCCACTTTAAACCTCTATCTCATCTGTCATATTTCACAGCCCAGCCTAGTCAGAAACTCATTTTCCTTCACAGATAGGTCAAATGCAAAATTGACAGTAATGATTCCTGCATTCCGTGTCACCCAGCGATACATTATCCACCACTGGTAGGAATCACCACTCTCAGACAAAATCTACAAGAGCCCTGCTTTATTTTTTTATTTATTTTTGTAAGTTTTTGAGATTTGTCAGGACCAGCTTTTTCCAGCCAGCAGTGAACAAGCTTGCCAGTATCTAAAAACACAAGCTTAAATCAACCCGGCTTTCTGTTGTCAGCCAGACCATCTTAACACAAATACAGAAGTCTGGTCAAATGCCAAGCTTCTGTCTGGTCCTCAGGAATTGGTGCTCTAGCCAATGGACATACAGTCAGTCATTACCAAAATTTTTTGTTGTCGTTTCAAAGGAGTTGGGCAAATGAACAACCCCCTGTAATAAGATAACTAGAGACACTGGCCAAGAACTGGTGCCACCTGCTAATCTGGGGAGGGAGAGAAAGGTTGGAGATGGGGCAGATGGGCCTTGCTTAGTCATCTGTGTCTATTATTTTGCTCCTGTTTGTGTTCAGTAATTTAAGTGAATAATATAAAGACACGTCTCTCTGTTCAAATGAAAAGATGAAGGGAGAACACAAAATCGAATTAGCTCTGTCTCTTGTGTCTTCATTCCAAACAATCCCCACACCATCCCTCTGGCTGAAGAAGGCAAACATTCCACTCTGAGATGAGAGACCATTAAGGTATTTTCTGATGCTCCCTAAGATTAGATGTCCCATTCTACTCCTTCAGTTTTGTTACTAAGTTTGTACAACTGTACACAACTGATATTTTATCTCGAATGCATTGACTTGGCTCTTTACAAGAATATATAAATATTACAATAGAGGACAGGTAAAAGATACATGATTACAGCACAATCTGGGCCTAGTGACACAGAACACAAAGCTCCTTCTGATCCCCCCCTCCCCCATTGTCTACCTCTCCTAACTCCTCGATTCTACCCTTTCCAAGTTACACTCCACCACTGTATTTCACTTGCAGTTCCCTGATTGCACCAGACTGAATCACACTTCTTTGTACAGACAGTTCTGCTATCAAGCTTATTTTAAAAACCTGAATTCACTCCAGTGCAATTGACTATAGACACAATTTCAGCATAACGTGAATTTGGAATTTGCTTGTGCATAACTTTGCATGCAAGAAATACTAGGTGAATTCAGAAAACTGCACCCAGTTGAACTGAGCTGTGCAGGAGTGCACACAACACACATGCACAGACCTCAAACCTTCACCAGCTACCTCATAAGCATCATAAGCTGCCCCCATCCACATCAGGTGTTCCAACTTTCCACCCCTTTCACGTAAGCCTTCTTCCACTACTTCATAGTAATTCACAAGCTGCAAATCTTCCAACACTCACTTACACAAGGTCCTTTTCAATACATAGTGCCATGTTTACTTTTTTTTGGTAACCATGTAACATGTGAAAAACTATACTACTATTTTTATTAGGTTCTTTTTTCTTCCGTCACTGGTGAAGTTTTTAAGTGGCAGCATACAAGTAAGACCTACAAGAAACAGGTCTTACTTACTCCAGGAAAGGAACTGAGTGTTTCACTGGGCTTTGCATATGGTAGGCTCTCAATAAACATTTGAAAAGAATGGAGGAAGGTTTGTTTAAATATTCTTTTCCAGCCAACACTCTGTATTCTTTAGAGGGAAATATTGCAAAAAAATAAGCCACAGTCACCCAGTACCTCAGAATTTAATATATTAATATTTTTTCATCTGGTCTTTACTACCAAGGAATTTAACGAGTAGGAAAAGAAATCACCTTCGAGAGCAGGAACAGTAACATGACCAAATGAAGCATTCTTCCTAAAGTCCTACAAGTAACTGTGGCAGAATTGGACCTATAACCCACATCTTCTGATTCTGACATCATCCATTTTATTTCCACACACCTAACTACCAGGGTGAGAACATAATGATGGAGAAATGACAGGGCCCTGAAATTTTCTCTGTTTGGGGTTCAGAAATAAATTCTTTTTGACAAAGTTTCAGAGTCCCCTCCCCTTTCCTTCAAGTGCTAATGATATAATCAAATTCATCAAAGACTATAATTCGGCACACCTTTTTCCTGATATGTGCCACTGTAAACTCATGTCACAGAGAAAACGCCTATGGGCAGGCAGTAGACATGTCCGACCAAGTTCAGGACTCTCACATATCCCAGAGGCATGGCAGTGAAGGGGCCTTCTGCCTGAAATGTGACCCTGCCCTCTGCCCCTAGTATCTTGCAAGGCTTACCCCCTTGGCTTCAGCAACTGTGTGTTTATTTTTTTTAAAATTTTTTTTCAACGTTTTTATTTATTTTTGGGACAGAGAGAGACAGAGCATGAACGGGGGAGGGGCAGAGAGAGAGGGAGACACAGAATCGGAAAGAGGCTCCAGGCTCTGAGCCATCAGCCCAGAGCCCGACACGGGGCTCGAACTCACGGACCGTGAGATCGTGACCTGGCTGAAATCGGACGCTTAACCGACTGCGCCACCCAGGCGCCCCCACAACTGTGTGTTTAAAAGTCATCTCTGGGAGGTCTACGTGAACCACCATTCCTCAACCACTAAGCAAAAAGCACTATTCCGCAAAGGTTTTCCTCTTTACATACTTCCTATTGCTAAATTTCACCCTCCAAAATTCTTTAAGATTTATGTGCTTACATTTCCCCCCTATTCTCCATTAGATTTTAAGCTTCATGAGAGGAGATATTTTTGTCTATTTGGTTTGGACACTGTCATCCCTATACTTAAAACAGCACATGCACAAGCATGATTCTCCAAGCCATTCTAAGAATGAAATTAATTTCAAGTGCATGAAACCAGGGACCTTTAAGAAACTTGCTCAAATACATGAAAACTAAGGCAAACTTCTGGATTCAGGTTAAAGGACAGCTTTCCCACACAGATGGGTCAATTTAGAAGGCTAGACACTGGCTTCCCCCCTAGGGAGCTCTTAGAATTAAAAGAAGAGTGTGTGTGTGTGTGTGTGTGTGTGTGTGTGTGTGTGTGTGTGTGTTTATAGTTTGAGGCAGATTTACTCTATATATACTTCATCATCATTTCTAAAAAAAAAAAGAATATCCAAACCACTCCTCTACAATAAGAGCACCTGCAATAAAGTCCTCTGAGAATAAGAGGTGGCAAGAAGGGGCTCAACAGCACCCAAGGGTACATTCAAGAAGAATTCACAATTGAGAAGGCAGTGTTCACAAACTAAATACCAAAGTGTTTCATGGCAAAACCTCCAGAAATGGCAGAATAATAAATTGTTTCTGCCCTCCATTCCACTCAAAATCCAACCGAGTATATAGGTCAGCACCTCTTTTCCACTGTGCTTAACAAGATGAATTTATAATGACCATCGGCAGGTGTCGGTATTCAAAAAAACTTAGCACCCAAATACTTGGTTCCAAGGCATACTGAGTTGGTTGATTTAATCTCATGTTAAAACCAACATTTCATACATAGATTGTGGCCATCGAATCAAAAAGTAAGTGCATCCCCAAACAGACAGTAGTCCTATGTATACTGTTAATTAGATGCAATTCTTATATGGCATCTTGATGTTAATCATTCTTTTTTTTTTTTTCAACGTTTATTTATTTTGGGGACAGAGAGAGACAGAGCATGAACGGGGGAGGGGCAGAGAGAGAGGGAGACACAGAATCAGAAACAGGCTCCAGGCTCCGAGCCATCAGGCCAGAGCCCGACGCGGGGCTCGAACTCACGGACCGCGAGATCGTGACCTGGCTGAAGTCGGACGCTCAACCGACTGCGCCACCCAGGCGCCCCAACATTCTTGATATTAATATCCCACTCCTCTCCAAACCTCTAATTTCTCATCTGAAAATAGGGATAATGCCATCTGTGTCTCACAAAGTTATTGTAAGGATTAAATGAACTAAGCCAATTCATTTTATACTTTCAGTTTCAGATAATAAGAAGCACCTAGATAGATCATCTCAACCCTTGCTGCACATTTAGAGTCAAAAGAGGAGCTTAAAGAAATGATGCCAAGTCCACCTTGCCAATATGCAGATTTATATGGTCTGGAGTTGAACTTCAGTATTGTTTTAAGTGTTCCAGCTCTGGATTATATTATCAGGAAGCCAGATTTGCAAATTCAAGGTTTAAATAATAATACTCAGATTTAAGAGATCTGGGTATGTTAGGTAATAGGTATTTTTTTTCATAATCACCCCTGCATGATTCTTAAAATCAAGTACTAGGGGAAACACTGACGTAATGCACATAAACAAAGCATTTAAGGCATTTATCACAGTACCTAATACATAAGTACTCAAACCATGGCAAAATAGAAAATATGTATTATGGTACATTAGTATATGTATGAATCTAGGGTGTATTTGAAAGGAATCCATAATCACAAACTATATAACATATAGTTAAGTAAGTAAACAGGCTTTTATCTTTATGGCATTCATACTTCTGATTGTATTTTAAAAGTACACTAGGGAAGTTTTTATTGACAATATACACTAGAAGTTTTAAAGTTTGTAGAACTTTCTATAAAGAAAACTATCTGAACAAGTCCGTTGTAATTTTAGAGAGAAAGAGAAAGGAGATAAATGGACTGGAAGAAGGAGGGAAGGACAAAGAAAATGAATCATGTAAATATTGGCACAGGGCAGTGGGGAGGGGAGTGTTTGTGGGAGATTCCTTAACAAAAAAAATACTTTAAACACTTCTGTTCTCTTGGTCTCCAGATGAGGGTAAGAACTAATATTTATTGACTCTGGCTATGTGCCAGGCCTTCCACACCCATGATCTCAGTCAATACTCTCGGCAGCCCTGCCAGGGAGCTCTTGCTACCCACAACCTGCACACACCCCATCTGCACAGAACACAATCAGGCTTTTCTCTCACAGAATCAAAGGGGCCTGACCGCTAGCTCCTCTGACAGAGCAAGGGTGCAGACAGCCAAGGCTCCTGGTAGGCCTCATGCACTGTGTTTGCTTTAGATTTATGAAGGGGATTCCAGAGTCCCTACCTGCACTGCCTTCTGTGACACAAATTGCCCCAACAACCTCTACTCAACGGATGAACAGCAGTGCCCCAGCAGGGTCAACAACCATCACTGAGGGGACTTAGAGACTCCTGTGCAAGGTGTTCTAGGAATGAATTATTCATTAACATGGTCAGTAAGTCCTGATGGTGAAAGAAGAAAAAAAACTGACTTGTACTGGAGAATACTTTCATTTCAAGAAAGGCAAAGTGGGCTGCCAGCTTGCATTACAGGACCCACCTTAGAGAAAGGGAAACTTTGGGAAAGACAGGTTGAGTGACTCAGACTGCACACAGGCAGAAAATTTCAGAAGAGCAATACAGATTCTTACAATGCTCCTAGCCGGAACACATCTCTCGAGTGTCAGATATATTTTGGGGTGTCAATCAGGGTCATACAAATCGACTGACCCATCCACTGGAATTCTACGGGTTAAGAAGGAAAGGAATATTAAAAACCATCAGAAAGAACACCAGAAGCAGCAATTCTGATGGCAGCAGCACAACAGGCCCTTGGCCTTGTACCTGCGGCGGCAGCCAATGGCCTTGTCCCTGGGGGACCTTGCTCATGGGGCAGTGCTGGGCACACAAGCCAAAGGCTGATCCGTACAACAACTCCTAAGTATTAAGTATCCCAGAAAGCAAAGGGCAAACACAAGGAGATGAGAAACAGGAGGAGGAAGAACCCTACTCAAAAACGTCCTCCTTAATAGTCTCAGTAGGTATTTAATTTCTATTTTTTTCCTCTTCTTTGAATTCACAAAGGCCAAATCTTCCAGTCAAATTAGAGTGCAGTAAAGCATTAAGTCAGCATTCAACAGGTTTAATTACTGTGTAAATGAAAGAAATTATTATTCATTCATGACATTTATTTCAGATCCAATGCTAGCTGCTTTTATATAAAGTTGGGGGTGGAGGGAGTAAAACTTAGATGGGAAGAAAAGAACAAGAACGAGGATATATAATTACAGCTATATTTCTTTGCCAAGCATTACTGAGCCTAAACAAAAAGTGCTTGTTTGCTCTCTTGAGAAAAAGCATGGGATCCATCAGTGGTGGCTCTGAAGAACCCCCCCACCCCACCCTCCTACCACACACAAGGCCAGGCTTGATAGGTATACCAATATTTGAAATGCCAATAACACGGGGCTTATTAAGGCCACAAAGCCTGGTACAGCCCATTGTGGTTCAGAAGTCCTGAATTCTGGGAACAGTTTTAGCAGTCAGCCTCTACAAAGTAATGGATGCCCCACTGCACCATGGGGGAAAAAAGGCCAGTCGATGCTATAAGGACTACTGGACAATGCATCTTTTCTCATCAATTTCTGCAGAGTTTAAACACCTCCCACAAGCAGAAGACAGACAGACAGACAGACACACACACACACACACACACACACACACCCCTACCTCTGAAACTAATTCACATATGGTATTTATTTTTTATTCTCATATGTCTGCCTAGTGGAAGACTGCAGGAAAGTGTGCCTGGGGAGCCAGCTCAAAACACAGAGAACTGTCTGTGCACAAGTCAACACACCACTAAATGACAGACTATCTTTTACCCGAATTGCTAAGGCTCCAATGATTAACCAGAATACAGACAGTACATACTATAATGCCACTAAAAATGTTTTAGGTTCTCCAAAGAACTCCTTGAACAAAGAAAAACACTTCATCAAAACATACCCTCTTATTGCCCCAATGTATATGCGCGCGTATGTACACACACACACACACACACACACACACACACACACACAGATTTTTGGAACCAGCTGTTCTTAAATCTTCCCTAAACCTCTAACCACTAGCATTTAATCACTACAAATACTAGAGCGGTTAGGACTTGGCAGTAACAACCTCAGTTTGTCTTAAAACCTGAGACCACACAAGTTGTGGACAAGAAATTACTGTTGAGTACCTCAAACAGACTTAAGGACCAAGCACAACTCAGAGAAGTAACGATAATGAAGCTGTGAGTGCCAAAGTTGATGGTTTACACCTTTGCACTTAAACGACCAAATGAATACAGTGAGCTGATGAAAAAGACAACCTTTGCAGACACCTTAAAATTCTCAGAGGCTAAATATTTTAACAAGGCTTAAAATGTTTCTGCTTGGGGGAGATCCAACACTCTCAATTACTGGTGAGAAATATGTAACATGCTTTTTAAGATAAAGGAAATAATTTAGCAACTATCTGCATAAAAAGTATGAGTCTGAAGACAAGAGTGTTTAGGCATTATCGTTTTAATGATCACTAGAAACAGCAGTAATGTAATTTAAACAAATCAATGAAACAGTTATATGTATTAACACTTGGCTGAGACTCAGAATTAAATATTCAGTCAGTATTTTAGTCTGACACCAGATTCCTTCAATTCCCGACTTCTTAATGTTAAACTGTAACCATGTAAAGCGAAGAAGTGTTGGTGAAAGTTCTATTAATAAAACTCTCACTTTTCCTCCAACCAAGCTCTGAAGTGTGATGCAGATCATGGCAAGAACCATCACAAGCTAAGTTTTCATGCAGCCTGAAGCAGTTGGCTCTATGATTCCTATCTGCACACTACCTACCATTTTTGTGCTCTTTAAAACTTTGCTTTCCTCAAAGGTCAGTGTCCCAAGTTTTATTTGACTTATTACTCTGCCAGGAAAAATCTATTACCATGTTATTCTGAATCAGGCCTTAAAAAAGATAATCATCCGTCCCTCACCTTTAGAAAGTGAAAGTAAGATAATCCGGAGTGTTATAATATATGTATTTTATATTTTTTAAATTTTTTTAATGTTTATTCATTTTTGAGAGAGAGAGAGAGAGAGACAGAGAGAGAGACAGACAGAGAGAGAGAGAGAGCAGGGGGGGGGACAGCAAGAGAGGGAGACACAGAATCTGAAGCAGGCTCCAGGCTCTGAGCTGTCAGCACAGAGCCCGGCATGGGGCTTGAACCCATGAACCTTGAGATCATAACGTGAGCCGAAGTTGGACGCTTAACCAACTGACCCACCCAGGCACCCCTAAAATATATGTATTTTTAAGCCTCATCATGTTTTTGCTGCCCCAGCACCTTTCCTTTATTCTTTGGTAACTGCAGCTCAAGTCCCTCTTAAAGGATTAACTCTACCTACCTCAGGGTCCCAGCAGTTTGGGGAGATCTGACTGGGACAGGAGAGTCATCCCATCAAAGGGTGCGTTTGTGACAGATTCGCCAATCAGCTGCAAGAGACTGATTTTAAAATGGCCATAGGCCTTTTGTAGCAACGTGGATGGAACTGGAGAGTGTTATGCTAAGTGAAATAAGTCACAGAGAGAAAGACAGATACCATATGTTTTCACTCTTATGTGGATGCTGAGAAACTTAACAGAAGACTATGGGGGAGGGAAAGGGGGAAAAAAAAAAGTTAGGGAGGGAGGCAAACCATCAAAGACTCTTAAAAACTGAGAATAAACTGAGGGTTGATGGGGGTGGGAAGGAGGGGAAAGTGGGTGCTGGGCATGGAGGAGGGCACCTGGTGGGATGAGCACTGGGTGTTGCATAGAAACCACTTTGACAATAAATCTCATATTAAAAAAAAAACAAAAAAATAAAAATAAAAATGGCCATAGGACTGAACTCGGACCACAGAGGAGTGGCAGCAGGATTCTTGTTGGAGAAGACAAGAGTGAGGCTCCCTCGCTCCCGGGATTGCTGAGCTGGCAGAACATACTCACTCATCTCTGCCTCTACACCACAAGAAGCCAACACAGAGAAAGCAGTGCTGAGGGATGAAGACAGATTACCGAATACAATGCGCTCCTGAAACTCAGATGATTTCAACTCCGTTTACCCCAAACTCTGTGATGCTTAAACCAACAGAATTCCAAGTTGGCACTAAGAAGCAGAGATTGGCACCAACTTATATTCACGACAGTTACCGCCTTTTTATCTGAATCTGCAGCTCTGTTGCAAGCACACTTCTTTTCAATCAGCTCAAACCTCCTCCAGCTAATATCTCCAAAAAGCCTTCCTGAACGACTGCTCTAAATATATTCAGAGACACATGGGCTCATTGCCCCTCCATCCCAGCTCAATTATTCCTATGCAACAGATCAGATACTACAGAGATGATCTATTCAGTCACTACAGGTCACCTGCTTTTCATTCTGACATAATCACGCCAGGCTGTAAAGCTTCCAGAACAAGGATATACCTAGTATTAGAAAGAGCACAGATTTCATTCTCAAAAGATCTGAGTTTAATCTCACCCTTTCACTGGCTCTTCCACTTCAGACTTCTCTGAACTCTGCTTCTCACACCTTTAATGCTGAGTTAATAATATCTGCTTTTTAAAAAATTTTCCCAGCTTAACTGAGATGTAATTGACATATAACAACACTGTAAGTTTAAGGTGTATAATGTGTTGGTATAATGCACTTATATATTGCAAAATGATTGCAATAATACCTGCTATAAACGATAGTTGTGACAACAAAGTTAGGTAACTTGTGAATATATATTGCAAACTTCAAAGCACAAATAACAAAGATGATGATGATGATGTTTCATATGTTCCCATCCCCAGATCAGCAGGTATGTGAATGAGCTTAGTGGGACAGGGAACCACCAACTATCTCTTGTTACTTGGGTTCCTGCGCTAGAGTCCAGGGTTCCTTTCCCATCTCCTATAGACACAACCACTACAATGGACAGGGGCATCAGCAAAAATGCCATGAAGGGGATAGGACTACTGGACAAATAGATTTCAGGGCTCGGGGGGGGGGGGGGGGGGGGGCGGAAGGAAGGACTTCAATACCTGGTACTTTGCCTAACTGTATCTTTCCCGTTTTGAAGGGAGACCTTACATGTATATATACAGAAACAAAAATGTTATAGGTATATAATACATATACAAAGGAGGTATATTCCACCTCAGATACCCATCTAGTTATTTTAAAATAAAAAGAGAAGTTGTCTTAGGGTAGAAAATACTCAGATATCAAGACAAGCTCTTTCACATGGTGACTCTGGGGAACTAACTGCTTCTTACATTTCAACCTCAGTTTCCAAGTTTTTAAAGTGAAGTGTTGAGACTGGACGAGTTCCAAGGTCCTTCTCGGCCCTAAGATAACTTTTTTTATTATTAAACACTTACACTTCTGGAGCATAGGTGGGTTTACAATAAAACTGGAATAAAGGTACAGAGACTTCCCCTATAATCCTTACCACACACATGCATAGTCTCCCCCACTATTCAACATCACTCACCAGGACAATACCTTTTTGTTTTAACCAAGGATGAACCTACACTGACACATCACAATCACCCTAAGTTCTATGATAACTTATAACTTCCCAATTATTTAGATGATCATATCATATACTGGATAATTTCTTTATTACATTTCAGTTAATCTAAGCTCCCAGAAAAAATTCTAAAGTTCCATTGCTTGTATCGTTCTGCAGTAAACAACATATACTTGCTCTCCAAATGCGTTAACAATGATCTCCTTTCCACAAATACTTTAAGGAAGTTTTCATCTGAAGGGTATCTACGGGAGAGCCCATTTGGGATACAGTGACAACCAGCTAACTCATCTGTTCGCATCAGACTGGTTTTCTTTCGGTGAGCCACTCCTGTCATGATTCTGACAGAACATCTGGATGGATGGGGCAATCCTGGGGATCACAGCTCCTTCTGTGATAGGAAGGCCCACAGGAAAAAGAAAATGTTTAATTCACACCACTGCGGCCCAGATCTGTCTTCTACCTTACCTTTCTGAAATGCTCTCCTACACTACACCACCTCGGCCTGTCTCCCTGGACCTCAAATCACTTCACTAAAACAGCACAAATAAAATTAATCTCTGCTGTGCAGAGAAGGGAGATAAAGGAACGAAGAGGTCTCATGCTCATCTCTTGCAGAAGATCAGACAGACCCGTCCACACGGGTTGCTGCATTTCCAAATCTCTGCTCCAGATCCTAGGTTCCCTTCATTTTCACTAATGACTTTCACATGAATTAAACACAAGATTTTTTTTTTTTCTACTCTTCACAAGATCCCATATTCTTCCTAAAAGACAAGTCTCCCCTTCTCAGCACACAGTATTTCTTCAAACTACTGCAGACTAGCTCTACTCTCTCACATTAAGCTACAGAAACACGGCCACCAGCATCTATAGCTAACACAGCAGGGGACACATGTGATGCGCCAGGCACTGCTCTATCGAAACGCCTTTCCGCAGATGATCTCTTCTAATCCTCGCTAACCAATGCTATGAAGTACACATGATTAGCCCTATTTTACAGATGAAAACGTTGAGGCACAGGGAGGTGAAGGAGGATGCACAGATTCAGATCACGTCTTTGTTCTGTTATTTTTGTTTTTAAACTATTTTTCCTCTACCGTGAAAACAGATATACTCTTTTTCCCCTCATCTTCTTAATGTCCAGTTGCACACAACTTCAAAAAAGGCAGTGACTATTAAGGATACCATCTAACCCCTCAAAATAGAAACATCTATGAAACCATGAACCCGGTTGCACTCACCATTTGAATCATTAGTCACAAAAACTCCCTTCTTCTCTCTCATCCCATATGTCAAATATTTATTAAATAACTATTATGTGTCAGGACGCTAGAAAGCTGCATGCTCTCTAATGTCTGTTCTGAGGTGTTCAATTTTTCATTTTGAATACATGATTTCAACAACGTTCTACCTCAACTAGAATTTTGCATGCAATAAATGAATCTGATCTTCAACACTGCCTCAAAACACATACAGGGTCGGCCTTCCTTTCCACACAGGCTTACTGAGGCATAAGTGACACACGATACACAGCACATAAGGCCAACATGCTCTGCGGAGAGCAGCCGCGCCCTCTCCTGCAACACCACACGAGTGCCCACACACGGGGCTGAGGGTTCGCAGACATTCCCCACATCCAAGTCTTTGCCATTGTGAGTGGCAGATGATTACATGATACAAATTCCTGGGGCCACGGGAACGTACACGAGTTTGACAAACCACCCCATGCCATTTTTTCCAAAGTCTTCCCCAAGCCACACACCAGTAAAGCTGTGCTGTTCAAAATCAGGAGACACTCAGAGTCTGTCTTTCAATCTCCTCCTCTTCCTTGTTTCTCCTTTTCCAATTTTACTCTCTTTGACTTATTCACACTTTACTCCTCCTTTCCTCTAAAAGTGCTCCCAGGCTGGGGCACCTGGGTGGCTCAGTCGGTTAAGCGTTCAACTTCGGCTCAGGTCATAATCTCACAGTTTGTGAATTTGAGCCCCACATTGGGCTCTGTCCTGACAGCTTAGAGCCTGCTTCAAATTCTATGTCTCCCTCTCTCTCTCCTCCTCCCCCCTCATGCTCTGTCTCTCTCTCCTTCAAAAATAAATAAAAACATTAAAAAAAAACTTTTTTTAAGTGCCCCCAGGCAAGAGTTTGTTAAAATCGTCCATACTCTGTTAGCAAATCACTAAGCTGAGCAAGCTTAATGTATCAGCACTCCCAGGAGCAGTGGAAAATACACAAGAAACCAATGTCTAATTTTTTAGTTTAGACCATCAGCTAGTGAGGGGGGGGTGTGGTGTTCTGATAGAGCAATTATTTCCCTGAAACCTTGCTACACAGGCAGCCATGAATCTCTTCCTAGACCATTTGATTCTGGTTCCTTCATTCGTTCAGTAAATATTCAGTTGGTATCCATCACATTCCAGCTATTGTTTTAGGTACCAGGAAAACAGCTGTGCACAAAACAGACAAAAATTCTGCCCGGTAAAAGTTTACAATTTATAGGGCAACATGTACAAAGACCAATTCAATAAGTGATATGCAATTATGGCACTTGGCCTTGAATGTTAATCATTCTTCCATAAATAAATCAGTATACACACACACACACACACACACACGATGTGAGAAGCTTGTCATCTTGTTTCAATGACGACATGACATGCTGTAGAGGCCAGTAAAACTAACGGTGAATTCCAGGGCCAGCACCAGCCAGCTGGGCCATCTTGGCCAAGTTTCATACTCTTTCTGAAAGAGCCAAAGTTTCCTTCATGCAGAGAGAAGGCTCAGCTGGAAGAATTCTAAACTCAAATTTTTAAATTTTCTTTTTTTTTTAATGTTTATCTATTTTGGGGAAAGAGAGCACGAGCGGAGGAGGGACAGAGAGAGGGAGATTGGCAGATCCAAAGCAGGCTCTGTGCTGACAGCAGCAAGCCCAATGTGGGGCTCGAACTCACGAACCGTGAGATCATGTCCTGAGCCCAAGTCAGACGCTCAACCAACTGAGCCACCCAGGCGCTCCATCAAAATTTTAGATTTTCTACTTGTCTCATGGAAGGATAGGGGTCACAAAGAGAAGACTGTTAGGTAAGACAAGTTAGACTGTTAATTATCTAGGGGAAAGGTCTCTATAAAGAGCACATACCATTCTTTATGTGACCAAGACCTATCAAATGTTTCAAGAGGTGTTTACCATATCCCTGAAGCCAGCAACAACATAAAGGTAGCTTTAGTCAAGGCTGTAGATGCATTCATAAAGGTACGCCCAGATGATTATTCATATCCATATTCCTTATCTCCTTAATCCTTGCCCCACACCCCAAGAAATCTTTTTGAGTTTAAAGAACAGTGACTATCCTTACCTTCCATGTTTGAAATAAGGAATGAACTAGGTATTTCAGCAAACTTATCAAATACTCAAAATTCTATATACTGATGGTAACAATGGACAAATTGGTAAACACCTCCCCCTCCCTGGACAAACACAATGAGTTTAAAACAAAGTATTTCTAGTGGCATGTAATCCAGCAAATGGCTGGGTTTTCAGGCTGCTCCCTCTACTTTACCTCCTTAATCTTGATTTCTGATATACTAAGTAATAGTATTTGTCTCCATACAACCATTTTATGAGCAAGTTCCATTAGTAGAACCTAAATGTACCAACTAAGTCAACTTGCCATTAAGCTAGGTATTTAAGATGAGAACTGGACTCAGTTTACAAACAGCAAGTAGCCTTTCAGAGTGTGGAACTGGTGAAAAATCAGCCTAAAATATCACTACTTTTCCACACTTAGCTTCTCTTTATTGTACCTCCTCTCAATATTTTATTATAAAAACTTTAAAGCCACAGAGAAGTTAAGAGGACAATTAATTCCCAGACACTCTTCACTCAGATTCACTAACTATAATATTTTGTCACAAAATTTACTAACATTTTGCCATATGTGCCCACGCTCCGTTGTCTCCCCTCTTTCCCCCCATCTCTCCACTCCATGCCTTCCTCCCCTACACATACACTTTTTGAAACGTTTGAGAATTGAAAACTTTGATAGTTCACCCTACTTGAGCATGAGTCTGAAAACAAGGACATTCTCCTTGTTTAACTAACAATGTCGTTAACACACTCAGACAGTTTGATGTTTTTGCTCAATATTGTCATCTACTACAACCCAATTTTCAAATTTCCCAAGTTGTCCCCAAATGACCTTTTCAGCACTGCCCTCAACCAAAGATCCAATCAAAGCTCACACTCTCCCTTTTGACGGCTGAGTCTCTCGAGTTTCCATTAACCCAGAACAGCCGTCCCTATCACCTTCTCATTTAATCCAGTTTACCCCTGTTAGGGACCCGATGTTCAAGGACTGCCATGTGAACTGAATTATGGTATCAAATCACTCTTTTATAAATAGCTGTAAAATGTTTTAATCCATCTGGGAGAAATTATGGCATGATGAAGAATGACTTTAAAATTTATAGACTGAAAATTCTCAGTCTTTTCATGTCGATACTACGTTTGTGAATCCAGGGCCACGCTGTCCATGTGTAGGTTTTCAAAGCTTATCTTCCAGACATTATGAATCCAGCTCTGAACTTCAAACCTACTGCTTCTGCAACTCCAAGGTTGGTTAAATCTAAGAGAATTTTTATAAAAGATTGGGGAAGGGCTACCCACAGTATTTGATTCAGAGATAACCCCAAATTCACCAAGTAACTGCTTATTAACATGTTTCCTACTTTGAAATAAGAATCACAATATCACCATGCACAGAAAAATTACACTAAAAATTGAAGGAACTATTATTTGATCTGGTAATAACTAAGTTCTCAAAGCAAATCTGGATAATTGCTCAGAACACATATAAAATAATAATGTCAATATGTACAATTTCTATTCCGTCCTTCAACTTTCAGCCAATTTAGTTCCTCAAGTCAGGAACACCATCCTAGTCAAGGAGGGAGGCCTAGAGACCCTTTCTAATACTGGAAAGTTTGCAATGGCCTTTGGCCAAAATCAATAAAGTTCTCACCTGGAAACTGGCTTTACTGCCAAGAATAGCCATTAGTGGTAGGAGGAAGGGGGAATTATGATCCGCAATAGTATTTCTCCAAGTAAGCCTGACACTGGATTTCTGTAAAAAAAATTCCCATCAACATTTCCAGGTTATAACAAACACTGTTTGCAGATCTGAACTTAATTTTTTTAATTGCTAACACAGCACCTGCCCTACAAAAGGGGTTTGTTTTGTCCATTCATACATTCATTCAACAAACACTGATTTAGTGGACATACCCAGCATGTGCCAGGAACCCCACAAGGTACAGAGGATTAAGGATCTGCTATCACTGAACTCACTTTCAGTGAGAAATGACAGACAAAAAAAAAAAAATTGAATGAATAAGTAAATACATTTACAAAGGAGATCTTCCAGATGGTCCCGATGTGACCTGCTATGCAGAACACACTGGCAGCCTTTGCTGCCGAAGACCTCAACAGCCCTCATGACAGCTGTGAATGCTGAGAGAAGGACACACTGCTATGCAGCCCCCAGAAGGAGCTGCTGATGTTCTACCCCAGGACCAGCAGTGCCCTACAACACCAGACATGGCTTGGACTCCAAAGTTGTGGCTGTTCCACGTGTACCCACACTTGAGACCCGGTCCACAAATCATATACCTCATTGGCAGTTAATATCTAAAATATAGAAGGACCACATACAACTCAACAGTAAAACACACACATCCACTAACAATCTGATTCAAAAGGACCTGAACAGGCAATTTGCCAAAGAAGATATACAAATGGTCAACAGGCACATTAAAAGGTATTCAAGGGGTGCCTGGGTGGCTCAGTCAGTTGAGCATCTGACTCTTGAATTTAGCTCAGGTCATGATCCCAGGGTCATGCAATCGAGCCCTGTGTCAGGCTCCACACTGAGTGTAGAGCCTGCTTAAGATTCTCTCTCTTTCTCTCTCTCCATCTGTCCCCCTCTCCTGCTCACACATGCACACTCTCTTTCTCTCTCTACCTTAAAATCATTTTAAAACTTACGGGGCGCCTGGGTGACTCAGTTGATTAAGCGTCCAACTTTGGTTCAGGTCATGATCCCATGGTTTGTTGAGTTTGAGCCCCACACCCAGCTCTGTGCTGACAGCTCAGAGTCTGAAGGCTGCTTCAGATTCTGTATCTCCCTCTCTCTCCGTCCCTGTCCTGCTCATGCTCATGCTGTCTATCTGTCTGTCTCTCTCTCTCAAAAATAAATACCATTTCAAAAATTTTAATAAAGGTCCTCAACATCATCAAGAGAAATGCAAATCAAAACCATAATGAGATATCATTTCACACCTGTTAGGATGACTATTAGCAAAAACACTTGAGACTGTCTTTTCTCCATTGTATATTCTTGCCTCCTTTGTTGATAATTGACAATATAAGCAGGAGTTTATTTCTGAACTCTGTTGCACTGATCTATGTGTCTGTTTCATGCCAACATGCTGTTTTGATTACTGTAAGTCTGTAGCACAGTTTGAAATCAAGGAGGAAGAGGCCTCAGTCTTTCTCAGTCCTTCTCAGGATTGCTTTGGCCATCATTGTCTTTTCTGTTCTAGTTCTGCAAAAAAATGCCATTGGTACTTCTGTATAGATTGCATATCTATAGACTTTTTTAGGTAGTATGAATACTTAAACAATATTAATTCTTCCAATCCATGGGCATGGTATATCTTTCCATTTATCTGTGTCATCTTCAATTTCTTTCATCTGTGTCTTACAATTTTCAGAGTACAGGTCTCTCACCTCCTTGGTTAAATTTATTCCTCAGGATTTTATTCTTTCCAATGCAATTATAAAGGGAATTGTTTTCTTAATTCTCTCATAGTTCATTACTAGTGCACAGGAATGCAACAGATTTCTGTATATTAATTTTATAGCCTGCAACCTCGCTAAATTCATTTATCAGTTCTAACAGTTTTTTGGTAGAGTCTAGGGTTTTCTATATATAATATCATTTCATCTGTAAATAGTGACAGCTTTACTTATTTTCTAATTTGGATGCCTTTAATTACTTTTTCTTGTCTGACTGCTGTGGTTAGGACTTTGAATACTATGTTGAATAAAAGCAGTGAGAGCTGACATCCTTGTCTTATTCCTGATCTTAGAAGAAAATGAAGCTGGCACTTTCTTACATCATATACAAAAATAAACTAAAAATGGATTAAAAATTTAAATATAAGACCAGAAACCATAAACATCCTAGAAAAAATATAGGCAGTAAGCTTTTGGACATTGATCTTAGTAATACTTTTGTTGTCCTAAGGCAAGGGCAACAAAAGTAAAAATCAACTAATAGGACTGTATCAAACTAAAAAGCTTTGTAAAGCAAAGGAAACCATCAACAAAAGGAAAAAGCAACCTACTGAATGGGAGAAGACATTTTCAAATGATACAATCAATAACAGATTAATATCCAAAATAAAGAACTCATACAACTCAATATAAAAACATCTGATTAAAAAAGAAACAAAAGACCTGAATAAATATTTCTCCAAAGATGACATACAGATAGCCAACAGACATGTGAAAAGATGCTCAATATCACTCATCATCAGGAAAATGCAAATCAAAACCACAAGGAGATCTCTCACCTCACACCTGACAGAATGGCCATTCTCAAAAAGACAAGAATAAACAAGCACTGCTGAGGATGTGGAGAAAAAGGAACCCTTATGTAAATGTTAAATAGTGCAGTCACTATGAAAAAAGTCTGGAGGTTTCTCAAAATATTGAAAACAGAAGTACCATAGGACCTAGTAATTTCACATTTGGGTTTTTACCTAAAGAAAACTAAAACACTGATTCAAAAAGATATATGCACCCCTATGTTTATTGCAGCATTATTTACAACAGCCCCAGTATGGAAGCGACCTAAGTGTCCATCAATAGAAATGGATAAAAAAGATGAATGGATAAAGAAGATTTTACACACACACACACACACACACACACACACACACGCCAATAAAAAAAATTATTGAGGGGTGCTTGGGTGGCTCAGTTGGTTAAGCATCCGACTCTTTTTTTTTTTTTTAACATTTATTTATTTTTGAGAGACAGAGTATGAGCAGGGGAAGGGCAGAGAGAGAGAGGGAAACACAGAATCCGAAGCAGGCTCCAGGCTCTGAGCCATCAGCACAGAGCCCAACATGGGGCTCAAACCCACAAACTGTGAGATTATGACTTGAGCCAAAGTCAGATGCTCAACTGACTGAGCCACCCAGATGCCCCTAAGCATCTGACTCTTGATTTCAGCTCAGGTCATAATCTCATGATTCATGAGATCAAGCCCCATGTTGGGCTCTGCGCTGACAGTGCAGAGCCTGCCTGAGATTCTCTCTCTCCCCCTCTCCCTCGGCCCCTTCCCAGATTGCACTCTCTCTCAAAATAAATAAATACACGTCAAAAAATAATAATTGAAATCTTGCTATTCATAAGGGCTAAAGGAAGTATGTCAGACAGAGAAAGACAAATATCATATGATTTCACTTATATGTGAAATCCAAAAAACAAAGCAAATGAACAAACAAAACAGAAACAGACTCACAGATGTGGATAACAATCTGGTTGCCAGGGAAGAGGAAAGATGGGCAAAATAGGAGAAGGGGATTAAAAGGTACAAACTTCCAGTTACAAAATAAATAAGACACAGGGATGCAATGTATAGCATATAAATACAGTTAGTAATATTTTAACACTTTTGTATGGTGACAAAGGGTAGCTAGTTTCATCATGGTGATCACTTCATAATATATATAAATGTTGAATCACTGTGTTGTACAGCTGAAACTAATAGAATATTGTATGTCAGCTACACTTAAAAAAAAAAAAACTAGAGGTAACCACTGTTAGGAAGAACGTGAAAAAAAGGAAACCCTTGTACACTGTTGGTGGGAATAGAAATTTGTACAGCTATTATGAAAAACAATATGGAGGTTCCTAAAAAATGCAAAATAAAACTACCATATGAGCCTGCAAATCCACCTCTGGGTATATTTTAGAAGTAAAATAAATTATCTTACAGAGAAAATCTACACTCCCGTGTTCATTGCAGTATTATTTACAAAAGCCAAGACATGGAAACACCTAAGTGTCCATCTACGAAGGAATTGATAAAAAAAGATGTGAGATACACACACACAAACACATACACACTTGAATATTAATCAGCCATAAAAAAGAACATCCTGTCATTTGCAACAATGCTGATGAACCTGGAGGGCATTAAGTTAAGTGAAATATTGCCAGGCTGACAAAGACAAACACTGTATGGCATTACTTACATGGGAAAAAAGTTGAACTCATACAAGCAATAGAACGGCAATTACAGGGTTGGGGGATGGAGGAAATGAGGAAATATTGGTCAAAGGGTACAAACGTTCAGTTATAAGTGATTACGTGCTGAGGGTCTAAAGTACAGGATGGCGATTATAGTTATTAACACTGTACAACATACTAGAAATTTGCCAAGAGTACATACTAAGCTTTCTCATCACACACACACACACACACACACACACACACACACACACGGTAACTATGTGAGGTGTGTTAGTTAACTTGATTGTGGTAGTTATTTTATAAGGTACACATATATCAAATCATCCCATTGTACATTTTAAGTATATATAATTTTATTTGTCAATTATAGCTCAATAAAGCTGAAAAAAATGTGCTTGGGGACCTTGTCGATGGCTTCAGACACATGGCTAGAATGAAGATTAGTTTTATTTTCAGTTCGTCATCAGTTTCTCTTCTTTATAAAAACGCCAACAAAATCCTTTCCAAAACCTTATGTCACTGACTAGCCATTATTCTTAATCACCTCCAGATTTTGTTGTAGTGAAGAATATCTCACAACAATGGCACGTGACAGAGGTTGTCCAGCCCTCCTGTCCACAGCTCCCAGATTACCCATCTGCCAAGGCCCGTAGACAATTGGAAAGAACGTTAAAACAGTGGGGTGGCTGGATTTCCAGAGAGTGTTATTTGGAATGATGAAGAATGCAATGGAGTCTGTAATCAGCCAGGGCAGTTTCAGACAAATTGCCTCAGGAAGGGGAAAGGGTTTCTACATACCATTCACTCAAGAGGGACCACACACTATAGTCAGCACAGGGAAAAGTGGCTGTCCTCATTTGTATTAAAAAATAAACAAAGTGAAAGATGTTTTCCTTGAAAATAATATAATACAATTAAGAAGGCAAAAACCCACACACACACATACTCATTGCTCCAAATAATTCCACTATCAGTAAATCTTTTGTTGGCAGTAAACATTTATTAAAGATTCTGTCAAAATTTTCATAAACACTTCAGAACTCAGATTTGTAAATCCAAAGTTTCCTTTTCAAATCTCACCTCTTTAAAAAGAAAATGTTCGGGGCGCCTGGGTGGCGCAGTCGGTTAAGCGTCCGACTTCAGCCAGGTCGCGGTCTCGCGGTCCGCGAGTTCGAGCCCCGCGTCGGGCTCTGGGCTGATGGCTCAGAGCCTGGAGCCTGTTTCCGATTCTGTGTCTCCCTCTCTCTCTGCCCCTCCCCCGTTCATGCTCTGTCTCTCTCTGTCCCAAAAATAAATAAACGTTGAAAAAAAAAAAAAATTTAAAAAAAAAAGAAAATGTTCAAACACAATCTGAATCAACATTAGGAAAAAAATCCTTACATTTTTTACCATATTAGACTTCCCACATGATAAAAACAGTAACAGTTTAATCAGAGAGCAGATAAACTCTGTAAAAACTGTGCTGTTTAATGAATCGTAGTATTTTACAGTTAAGTATGTGTGCTTTTTGCTATATTCCTAGAACCCAGAGAAAGAAAAATCATATCTCTGAATATATACTTCATATAGACATTAAACTTTTCTGCAGAGATCTCTTCAAAAATACTATTATAGAAGCGTATACATATGGCACCTATATGTTTAGTTTTATAATGTCCCCCAAAACTATAGATGTTTCATTTTAATAACATATTGATTTTGCCCAACATTAATAAATCTAATCAACTATATACTGAAAATGCTTTTATCTTCCCCAGAAGAAGCAATTTGACAGAAATCAAAAAAATCCTCCATTAAGAGTCATCAGTTAGTTATTTGACCTACAAAGTCTTTTTTTTTTTTTTTATGTCATGCACATTCACACACTTACAACTTATGCACACATACAACATGGCACATGTTCCTTCAGATTCGGGAAGATGATAGTGTGCAATGAAGTCACTCCCACAAACCAAAATGATGAGAAATAAATAACTCAAGAGAAGGAAAAGCTACATCCACCATATTGTTTCTGTGGCTTTCTCCTTCATGGCAAGAAATTTGAACTCTCTGTAAATGCTCAACAATGGAGGAATAATTTAATAAACTATAATGAAAACCCAAAGGAATTTTGACAAATAGTACACAGAAATATTAGAAAGAATGATGTAAGGGTACATGCAAAAAGAAAAATATAAAAGTATGTAGAAATAGTTATAAAGTGTAACTGAGGGCCAATACTGGAATGGAAAATGCAGGAAGTAAAATTTGTGCCACTGTTAGGATTATAATCATTTTTTCCTAACAAAAGAAAAGAAAAATTAGTACCAAATGAAAGAAAAGGTTCAAGTCATTACACTATGGGTTTCCAGCAGAGTAACTGAACTTTATAGCTACGGTCTATACTTCTGGCCACTTGTGCTAAAGTGTGATTCTAGGCTGACGGCCCTCAGCTGCAGCACTAAATAGCTTTTCAGCTCCAAAATCCAGAGTCTTCCCTTGTCACTACAGACCCTAGCTGAATATTAAAGTCTTCCCCTATTTCTTGCTGAAAGACAGTCCCTGTAATGAATCTCTCAAAATCATACCAGGAAAGAATCTGAGTATAGTTCCCAAATTATACCCCTGCTAATTCGCTCTAAAGGCTTTCATCTCTGTCAAGAACATAGCACAACTGAGTCCTCCACTGGTTATGTAAGTGACCCGCCGGGTTATCACATGCCAAGACCTATGCTTTGTCTCTGACCACTTGTTTGGTTCACTGAATGGGCAAAAGTGGCTGAGCAGAAGCAAACTCATTCATGTAATTTTTCTTCATTTTACCTGTGGGTGATGATTCCCATTGGTAAGCACTGCCTCGCTTTTGTCTTTTATTTTTCTCTCAGACTCACACATATATAACACACATACTCTAGAGGCCCAAAGAAAATAATCCACGTTTTTACAGATAGCCTGGAGCAGGAGGGAGAGAAGAAAGGAAAAGAAAAAGGTGGGGGGGGGGGGGAATACCACAGCACACAAAGCCTTCCTTGTTCCTGTAATCTTTCTTAGACAAATTCTACATTAGAGAAAGCCACAGCTGAGGATTTTACGGTGGTGTTAAACACTACTTAAGTCCCCTGAGAGGGAAGGCATGCATTCCCTTTAGTATTCACTGTGCTAAGCTACTCAGCTTTCCTGAAAGATAATCTAACAGAGCAGTCAAAAAGAAAAAGCACAGACCATGGTACTTGCACTTAGCTGCTTATATACGTGTTTCTTTCCTTCCCAGGAAAGAAAGCAAACAAAAATGTTCTTGGGACCAATTCACACAAGGCTAGGTATTCTGTCCTGAGCAAAGAAGACACCTAACATCCTCTGACTACATCAGTAAATTAATTCAGACAGTATGTTCCTAAAACTGTATTCTGTGTTGTAGACAGTACCCCAGAGGAAGACTAGATTTCTTGTCCTCAAGAAACGGGTAATCTGAATTGAAAACAAGACACGTAGATATAAACCAGATTAACGAGAGCAGGTAGCTAAGCAAAAAATACAGAAACTGATGATTAGCTATCTAAAACATGGTAAGTGCAAATGCAATTACCATGAACTGAGAAAAAACAATTAACTCCAGATGTGCACATATCAAATGATTAAGAATAGGAGTACACATATTTTGATGGGTCTGATTAATTTCTATTAAGGGCCTACAAAGATTTTAATGTCTACTCTTAAGTCTTACTAGGAAGAAATACCATTTATTAATACCCGAATTTCAGTCTTAAGTTTATCCACGATTTATTCATAAATCTAATATGAAATGTATTTCAAGGCACGTGATACTCAAAGACCAGACTCAATTCAAGACTCTTGAGGGTTGATGGTGTGTAATGAAGGCCCATAATGAGTATCATTTAGATGGTTATGATAGGAGTATAAAAACCACAGGCAAGAAACACTTCTCACTCTTGAGATAACAGTGATTATACTGATTGTATCTATGTGTATTAAGTAGTGACATGGGACATTCATTAACCCAAAGTCCTGAATAAGAATTCAAATGTGAAATAAGAAAGAAAATCTGTGCTTAAAATATTCACTTGTGGAATAAAAATGGAACATATCCCACCTTCTTGTAGGTGAATATTACCTAACCTAAAATCAGGCCAACCACATATCTTTCACAATAAGTGATCTTTTAACAGACTTCCACTCAACTGACCAGCTTGATCAACTGTAGTCCTCATTTCCTTTGTAAAACATACCGAACAATTCACAGCCAATGAATGCTCCTCCATGAGACACCAATGCATCATACAATCACCAAGAGTAAACTGTTCTAAGACCTGTTCGTGCTAGTTTTATTTATTATTTAATTAAATACCATGTAAACCAACGATGAGTGCAAAATGAAAGGCAGATATTGCTTCCATAAAAATTAAGCTGAATACTATAAAGGGAGCTCCTTAAAAAATAAACTGTTGATAATTTAAACAGGAGACAACCATAAAAGACTGGGAAGAGGAATCTAAAAGGATTCTTCACTCATATTACTCACATATGTCTATGTTGTTTCAACAGTTTTAGTACACCTTCACAGGTAACTGTAGTCCATGCATTACAGACGTGGCTTATTCAAGAAAGAACAACTGGAACACAAATCAGTGGAACCATTCTCAAAGTAACCCTCAGTCCATTATTTTAAAGTCCTGGGGATCTTTAAAAAAAAAAAAAAAGTAGCCATGACTTTTTGAAGTGCCATGAAGTGCCATGGCTACACTACAGACCAATTTAATCAGAATTTCTAAGGTTGATACCTGAACATCACTATTCGGGGGGGGGGGGGGGCAGGGAGAGTGAGCAAGTGAGTATGGGAGTAGGGAGGGGCAGAGGAAGAAGGAGAGAGAGAATCTTAAGCAGCGTCCACGTCCAGCACAGAGCCCAGCATGGGGCTCTATCTCATGACCCGGAGATCATGACCTACGCTAAATTCAAGAGTTGGATGTTCAACTGACTGGGTCAGCCAGGTACCCAAGAACATCACTATTTTTTAAGCTCCCCCAAGTTTCAAAGCTCCCCAGTGCACACCCAATGCAAACCACTGATCTACACCCAAAGATCAGTGAGAAACGCATAATCACTTGTCTTACTATAAAATAATGCATTCAAGTATACTTTTTTCTTTTAATGATTTCAAGCTTTAATAGTTTTTAACTTACAAATGCACTATGGAACTGGTTATGTCAGATGAGAAGTACTTTACCAAACACCACCACCAAAAAAGTGTATAACTAGATCTACTTTGGCCTAACAATGAAAACGAATGGAATTTGAGTATCTTTCTTCTCACAAACATCTACAGGTAAGATCTACCAGTTACAGCAAAGTGAGGACAGAACATCACTTCTTTATTTTCAAGCAAGTTCTTTGGTCCTCTCTGAATAAATCTCAACTATCTATCCTGTTCTTTCTAGAACATTGGTGAGATCCTCCAACTACACTAAGTGTACACAATAACATTCTAGGAAGGCACAGGGGACAGTGAGCCTTAAAAGGCTGGTGGCAGGACAAGGGGAAGGTTGGTGATACTTGGGTGGAGAGTTTCATTTCAATGTGTGCACAGCAAAAACCTCCAATTTCGGAAGCCAAATTCATGAGTTCTCTCATTCACACATGCTAAAACCATACAATAAGTAACTGTACGTGCAGCTCTTCCGAGTGCTCTCAATGTCAAAAAAGGGCAAAAATACCATCTGAAAAACAAAGCCAACATCTGAGTGCATATCCCTTGTTGGTCCCCCTACTGCAGCCAGTGTCTAGCAGACAGCCTTCTCACAAGGAGCTAGTACAGCCTGCAGAAAAGGATGCTTTCGGCCCTTGGCACCACCAAGGGTGACACTACTTAATACAAATCACATGTGATGTCTTGCGTAGTCTTCAACACCAACCAGCTCTATTGCCGGCTGAGGTCCTCCTCATATTCTAATAAATTCATCTGGAATTGGGATTTTGACGCAGATTAGCTGCATCTTTCACTTCCGGAGTACACTGGTAAAACACAGTCTTCGAACTCGCCACATGCACCACGCTTCCGTGTGCCTCATACTCACTCCAAGAGGAGGACTGTGACTAAAAGCCTTTCCACTGGAGACGATGCCCTTGGAGCTTCTGCGCGGCTGCTTATCCTTACCCTTTTTATTTGAGCTGTCAAAAGGACGAACAGTCTTTCCACTGAAACGAGTCCACTCTAAGTGTGCAGCAAAATGTATAGTGTAGCCGGATGTCAAGATCGAGTCCTTCTTGTCTCAAACAACAAGTTTTCCTCCACCAAACTACAAAGAAGAGCAGAGGAAACAAGATTCTGCCATGTCTAATTTCTACTGCCCATCAAGCGAGAAGAAAGGGACGGGGTCCCATGCTCCATAGCTTGCTCCATACCTTAAATTTCCTTTTGGAATTCTGAAACTCATTTTCTGACACAAATTGACTGCTTCATTCTAACAGAAGAAGCCAATAAAATTCTAGAAAATGCTAGTAAGAGTTCAGGCATAGTTTTCCAAACACATATACATAAATAAATAGATACCATATTAACTTTGAAATTAAAGACTGAGTTAGAGAACACACTTTTATTTTTTTTAATTTTTTTATGTTTATTTACTCTTGAGAGAGAGAAATAGAGAGAGAGAAAGAAGGAGACAGAGAGACAGAGAGAGAGAGAGAGAGAGAGAGAGAGAGAGAGAATGAGCAGGGGAGGGGCAGAGAGAGAGCGAGAGACAGAATCTGAAGCAGGCTCCAGGCTCCAACCGACAGCACAGAGTCCGATGCGGGGCTCAAACCCACGCCTGTGAGATCGTGACCTGAGATGAAAATTGGATGTTTAACCAAGTGAGCCATCCAGGTGCCGAGAACACACTTCAAACTTAAGGGCAGATATGGCATGAGGTTTCAAGCAAGACGGCCGACGGGGTTAAACAGTATTTATAATAATCTCAGAGCAGTTCAAAGAAACACCCTTCACCAAACAAAGAAGTGGACTCATTTCCCCACACCTCAGTCAACACCTCATTGAACTGATGTTTCAAGAAGAAAAAAATCTGTTGTTTCCGAGACTATGCTCTTTCTAGATAAAGTAACTAACAATTCTTTAAGGAAACTAGAATTAAGAATTCCAGTCTTATTAGAACAATGCGCTTTTGGAATGTCCTGGGAAAAGAAAAATAGTGCAAAGATGATGTTTCTTAGGGATCCACAGCTTGATGGAATAACACTGAAGTGAGGGTGAAGATACAAATGTGTGTGTTCGTGATAATACAGCTTCAAAAAAGCAAGGTAAACTTACCATGGAGCTGCTTCTAGCAAAGATTAACACAGCATGAGGACATTTCAAGTACAAATGGGAGAAACATAAAGATAATAAAAAACAATCATGACTGTCTATGGAGCACTTAGTACCAGGCCTCGTGCAACACAAACACTTAGGAACATTATGTCATTTAAACCATACAAAGGTGTACTGAAAGGTGAAGAGAGAAAAGCAGACCAGCTGGAAAACCGGGAACCCAGATCCTGAGACAGTGGAGAGTTCCCTAGGTTTTCATTTTCCTTTTTGTTTGTTACTCAAAAATCCCAGTCTATGAGCTGAAGAAGGCAGAAGAAACCCCAAAACACCAATAGCAGATACAAAAAAAGACCCTAAGAAAAGTCCGCTCTCTTTAGACAAAAGACCAGGAAAGAGTCAAACTAGCAACGCAAACAACTTTTGGAAAACAGCAAAGAAAAAACTGGGACACAGCCACTTCCCCGTCAGCAGGGATGAGTAGGGAGCCTAGACTTCCTCCCTCACCAGGCTCTCAGGAGGTACTTCACCTCCTCAGCTAGTTGGGTGTCAGAGAAGCCTGAGTAAAGATTCTGGACCTTCAATCTGCCAGGCAGAAAAGAGCTCCACCCTCTTCCCTGGGACAGTGGAGACCAAGTAAAGAAACTAAATCCTCAAGGGGCAGGAAGGAGGGACCTCCTACTTCTCCCCACTGCAGGGGAGGGGGGTGGTAAGAAAAGACAGTGTGGAAAGTCACTGCCTCATGGTAACAAGGCCACTGCCCTCCCCTGTGGTATCAGTGGAGGCTATGAGGGCAGCAGTAATGAGACATTATTAACCCCTCAGTCAGGATGGGATCAGATGAGGCTTAGAGGGGATTGGAACTCCTCCTCAGCACTAACCTAGAGGTCCTTTCCCTTTCAGGTGAAAACTGAGGTCAGGATGGAAACCGAGACTACCACCCCAATGTGGCAGTACGCTTTTCCTGTCACAGACCTGTCAGAAGAATTCAGCTAAAACAGAAGGTTTAGTTAAGATCCATGGTCTCAAAACAGAATGCAGGCATACGTCATTTTATTGTGCTCCACGTTATTGCATTTTTAACAAACTGAAGGTCTGTGGCAACCCTGAGTCAGGCAAACCTATCCACGCCACTTTCCCAAAAGCATCTGCTCACTTCGTGTTGCTGTGTCACATTTTGGTAGTTCTTGCAGTATTTCCAACCTTATCATTATTACTTTATTTGTTATGGTGATCATCGTGATTATTTACTCACTGACAGCACAGATGATGGTTAGCATGTTTTAGTAATAAACTATTTTTAAATTAAGGTATGTGGTTGAATTTTTTAGACATAAGGCTTCTGCACGCTTAATAGGTGACAGTGCAGTGTAAATGTAACTTTCATATGCACTGGGAAACCAGAAAATTCATTTGACTTGCTTATTGTGATATTTGCTTTCCTGTCGTGGTCTGGAACAAAACCCGTGGTATCCCAAAGGTGTGCGTCTACTCAAATATCCAAGTATCAATCGATATCACACCTAATATCAAGAACCAGAAAACTCTCAAGATTAATGGCAATTAATAGACATCAATGCTTAGATAACAGAAATGTTAGAATTATCTGACAAAGATTTTAAAGTGCCTACCGTAAAAATGTTCCACCAAGCAAATACAAGCATGCTTGAAACCAAAGAAAAAATCAAAAACCCCAGCAAAGAAATAAGTCTCGGCCAAAAAATAGCTATAAAGAAAAACCAAGAAAAAATTTAGAATTCAAAAACACAATATTCGATAACAAAACTAAAAATTCAAGAACTGTTTTTAAAAAGGTTGAAGGAAATTGAAGAGGATGCTAATAAATGAAAAGATACTCCATATTTTCGGAATGGAACGCTTAATATTGTTCAGATTTACATACTACCCAAAAAGATCCACAGATTCAATGCAATCCCTAGCAAAATAAAAACTGCTTATCAGAGAATAGCAGAAATAGACAAATTCACCCTAAAATTTATATCGAATCTCAAGGGACTGCAAATTTTGAAACAAAACAATTTTGAAAAAAAACAGAACAAAGTTGGAAGATTGACACTTTCTGATTTCAAAACATATTACAGTCATTGAAAACAGTACAGTACTATCATAAAGACAAGTAGACCAATGGAACAAAACAGAGAGCCCAGAAATAAACGCTTGCATATAAGGACAAATGGTCTTTGACAAGGGTGCCAAGACAAGGGTGCCAGTGGGGAAAAGATAGTCCCTTCAACAAATGGTGCTAAGGAAACTGGACATCCGCATGCAGAAGAATGAAGCTAGACCAATACTTACACCATGTACAAAAAATAACTCAAAATGAATTAAAGGCCTAAACATTAAGACCTAAAACTATAAAACCCCTAGAACAAAATATAAGGGAAAATCTTCATGACATGGAATTTGGCAATGATTTCTTATATGACACCAAAAGCAAAGAAAGAAGAAGAAAAAACAAATTTGATGGGACCACATCAAATTAGTAAACTTTTCTATAGCAAAGAACATAATCAACAGAGTAAAAAGGCAACTTATGAAACGGGAGAAAATGTTTGCAAATAAGGCGTTAATGCCTAGAATATATAAAGAACACTTACAACTCAACAACAAAAAAACAAATAACTTGACTACAAAATGGGCAAAGGAGCTGAACGTCTATTTCTCCAAAGATGATATACAAATAAATGGCCAAAAAACATATGAAAAGATGCTCAACCTCAGAAATCATCAGAAAAATGCAAATCAAAACTATAATGTAATTACAGTGACCTCACATCCATTAGGAGGACCACCATCAAAAGACCTGAAAACAACACATGTTGGAGAGGATGCAGAGAAATTAGGACCATTGTTGGTGGGATTATAAAATGGGGCAAATGCTACGGAGGTTCCCCCAAAAAAGTAAACAAAACTACCAGTATAATCCAGCAATACTACTTCTGGGTATATGCCCAAATGAACTGAAGGCAGGGTCTCGTACTACCCATATTCACAGAAGTACTATTCACAATAGTCAAGAGAAAGAAGTAACTCGAACGTTCATCAGTAGATGAATGGATATATACATACACTGAAGATTATCCAGCCTTAAAAAGGAAAGAAATCGTGCCACATGCTACACTATAGCTGAAGCCTCAGGACATTATCCTAAGTGAAAAACACCAGTCACAAAAAGACAAATACAAAGCATGGTTCTACTCATAAAAGTGGTGAAATTCATAGGAACAGATATTAGAATGGTGGTTACCAGGAGCTGAGAGGAGAGAGAAAAAGGAACTTTAGTTTAATGACTATATGTGTACAAAACAGCAGAGCTAAAAATATATGAAGCAAAAACTGACATAAATGAGAATCAAAATCATAATTATAATTGGAAATTTCAACATCCCACTGTCAAAAATTGATATAACTACTAACCAGAAAATCATCAAAGATGGAGAGCTCAACATCATCAACCAAAAGAATCCACTTGACCTATATAGGACAGTCTATCCAAAGCAGAATACACATTCTTTCCAAGTACCCATGTAAACCATACCAAAACAGATCATGTGATGTACCAGAAGCAAAATTCAGCAAATATACAAAAATATAAATCCTACACTATGTTCTCTGACCACAATGGAAACCAAACTAGAAAATGATAACTGAAAAAAGATAAGAGAATAAAGTCTAAACACTCAAAAACCAAACTATGCACTGTTAAATAAGCCATGTTTCAAATCAGAAGTCTTGAGGAGAATTTAAAAAATACATACAAGTGAATAAAAATGAAAATACAACATGTCAAAATTCATGAGAATCAAAAAGCAGTGCTGAGAAGGAAGTTCATAGTACTGAATGTTCACATTAAAAAAAAAAAAGAGGAAAACTCTCAAACAAATAATCACAACTATCACCTCAAGAACAAAACAAAAACAAACAAAAAAGTTCAAATGAGTAGAAGGAAGGAAATAATAAAGATAGAAGGAAGAAATGAAGTTGAAAACAGAAAAACAAAAAAAAAATTAAATGAAACAAAAAAACTACTTCAAAAGGATCAATAAAATTGAAAACCTTTAGCAAAAATGACAAAAGGAAAAAGACATCAACTACTAGTATTAGGCACGAAACAAGGAATATCACTATACAGACATCAGAAGAATAACAAGGAAATACTATGAACAATTCTACACACTTAAGCTTGGCAATTTAGACAAAAGTGGGTCATTTTGTGAAAAACAACATCTATCAGCATTCATACAATATAAAAGATAATTTAAATACCCCAATAATTACTGAAAAACTAAATTTATTTGAAAATTCCCAAAAATGAGGGGCGTCTGGGTGGCTCATTCAGTAAGGCATCCAACTTCTGCTCAGGTCATGATCTCGCAGTTCATGGGTTTGAGCCCCACATCAGACTCTGTGCTGAAAGCCTAGAGCCTGGAGCCTGCTTCCGATTCTGTGTCTCCCTCTGTCTCTGCCCCTCCCCCACTTACACTTTGTTTCTCTCCCCAAAATAAATAAACATTAAAAAAAAAGTTTTTAATTAAATTCCCAAAAATGAAATTTCCATGTCCAGATGTGTTTCACTAGAGAATTCCACACAAGGTTTAAAGAGCTAACACTAATTATACACAATCTATTCTAGAAAACAGAAGAGGAGCAAATACTTTGATTTCATTTTATAAAACTAACAATACCCTGATAACAAAACCTTTACCAAAAAATACATAAAATTATGGATCAAGTATTTCTCAAAAATGTAGATGCAAAAAATCCTTTTAAAAATATGGGCAAAATAAACATAGCAATACAGAAAAGTCATTATACACTATGACCAAATTGGACTTATTCCAGACATACATGGATGGTTCAATATTTTAAAAGCAAGCAATGTAATCCACATTTTAACAGGCTCAAGAAAAATCAAATGACCATATCAATTATTGCAGAAACAGCATCTGACAAAATTGAATATCAATTCATGATTTTTAAAACTCAGAAAACTAGGAATAGAAAGGAACTTTCTCAAATTGATAAAGAACATCTATAAAAAACCTAGAGCTAATATTATACTGAACCATATCCCCTAGAGATAAGGAACAAGACAAAACATATTCAGTTTTATCTCTCTTATTCCACACAGAACTAGAAGTTTTATCCAGTTCGATTAAGGAAAAAGATAAAAATTTACACATCAGAAAGGAAGAAATAAATCTGCCCCTATTTTATATGACATGAGTGTCCACACAGAAAATATCAAAGAATCTACAAATAAACTCCTGCAACTAATAAGTCCATTCATCAAAGTCACAGGATACAAAAAACACCATACAAAAGTAAGTTGTATTTCTACATGCTAACAATGTGCATGTGGGACTCAAATTCTAAGTACAATACCACTGTCATTGCCCCAAAAACCAAATAGTTATGAATCTGACAAAAACATGTAAAGACTCATATGTTGAAAGCCACAAAACGATGAATAAAAAAGCCAGAGAATATCTAACTACAGAAGAGACATACCTGCTTCATAGATAGAAAGACTCAATATAGTAAATTTTTAAATTCTCCCCAAATCAATATACTGGTTTAATGGATGCTGTTCCTATTAAAATGCCAGGAAGATATTTTTAAACACAGACAAGATAATTTTAAAATTTATACGAAAAGCACAAACAGTGCTTGATTCTAGCTAAATCAATGGAAAAAGAAGAACAAACTGGGAGAAATCACTATATTCTATTTCACCACATTATACAGCCACAGAACCAAGACTGTTCCATATTGGTAGAAAAATAGACAGATTAATTAAACAGAAGGACCCAGAAATAGATCAACACAAGTACAGACTGATTTTTGACAAAGGAACAAGAGCAATTAAATGAAGAAAAGAAAAGCAAAGGGTGCTTAATTAGACACACTTAAGCAAAACGAACAAAACTTTGACCTAAGTTTCACATCTTACACAAAACCTCTCAAAATGGATCATGGATTGAAATGTAAAATGTAAAATTATAAAATTCTTTAAACAAACAAAAAAATTAAAGAGAAAATCTTCACTATCAAGGGATAAGCAAACAGTTCTCAGATTTAACAAAAAAGCAAGGCATATAAAGGAAAAAAAATTTCATAAATCGGACCATCTCAAAATTTTTTGCTCTGGGGAAAGTGCTGTTGAAGAGAATGGATGAAAATACAAGCTACAGTTTGGGAGAAAATATTTACAAATTACATACCCAATAATATACTAGTATCTAGAAAATTTTAAGAATTTTTAAAAACTGAGCAGTGAAAGTAAACCCAATTAGAAAATAGGCAAAAGACATTTACCAAGAGATATTTAACAAAAGAAGATATTCAGATGACAAACAAGCAGTGAAAAGATGTTTAACATCATTAGCTATAAATAGGGAAATGCATATTAAAAGCACAATGAGAATGCATAATGAATGATACAGCTACTCTCAAAGACCGCCTGGTGGCTTCCTAAAAATTACATATGCTACCCAGCATGGAGCACCTGGGTGGCTCAGTTGGTTAAGCATCTGACTCTTGATTTCAGATCAGGTCATGGCCTCAGGATTCATGAGTTCTAGCCCCACATCGGGTTCCTCAAGGACAGTGCAAAGCATGCTTGGGATTCTCTCTCCCTCTCCCTCTTTCCCACTTACGTGTGCACTCTCTTGCTGTCTGTCTGTCTGTCTGTCTGTCTCTCTCTCAGAAATAAATAAATAAACTTTAAAAATTAAATGAATGAATGAGCAAGCTGCCCAGCTACTGTACTTCTAGGCATTTGTCCCACTGAAAAGAAAACTAGGTCAATACCAAAACCTGTACACAAATGTTCATAGCAGTTTTATTTATGATAGAAAAACTGGAAACAATGCAGATGTCTTTCCTTGGGGGAATGATTAAAATCTATAACCACAGACTACTACCCAGAAACCAAAGGGAACACACAACAACTTGGATGAATCTCCATCATGTTGAATGGAAAAGGACAACCTCCAAAAGTTATATAGTGTATCGTTCCATTCATATAACATTCTTGAGCTGACAAAACAATAAAAATGAAGAAAAAAATATTGGTTGCCAAGAGTCAATGTGTGGGGATACCAGGATAGGAGGAAAGGGGTATGGCTATAAAAGGCCAACATGACAGATCCTGTGGAGGACAGAATTTTTAGTATCTTGACCATATTACTGTCAATATCCTGGTTTTGATATCATACTATACTTTTACAAGATGTTACCATCGGGGGAAACTAGATAAAGGGCACATGGTATCTCTCTGTATCATTACATGTGACTGCATATATGTCTACCATCATCTCAACATGAAAAGCCTAATTTTTTAAAAGCATAGTAAGCAATAAGTTTCCCGATTTAATAGATGAGGAAACAATTTTTATCAAATTTCTGTATCTTGCCCAAGGTCATATACTATCAACAAATGGCAGAAGCAGAATTCAAACTCATGTCTGCCAGATTCCCAAAAAGAGGCACAGAGTAATCAATAGCATTTAAGGAATAACTGAGTATCTGTTTTACACCAGTATTACGGATACAAAAAACCCTGACAACAGAGTTCTGGTCTCTAGGATCTTGTGGTGCTAGAGAGGCACAGACTGATGAATAATTACAATACAATGCATTATGTATATACAAGGCCAAGTGCTTGCATTATTGAAGGAGATCAAGTGGATTCTTAGATGGGAGAGGGTGACCATTAATAAGCAGGAGACTAAGAGACTCTGACCTTTTAACAATGTCACTCTAGCAGTGTCTTCTAGCATGGGAAGGTATCATGAATGGCAGCATGGAGACCAATTAAAAGGGTCCTCTAATAAGCCAGGAGGGAGACGGTAAGAACAGAACTAAAACGGGTCCTTTGGGAACACAGATAACCAGTTGGATAGTGATGTCTTACCCATGATAGGAAATACAAATACATTTGGCTGAGGAAAGAGACATCAACTGCATTTTAGAGATGTTGCATTAAGCTATCTGTTGAATTTCAGGACAGATATCTAGTCCATTAAAAACAAAAACAAAAACAAACAACTGTCAATGAAACATATGCCTCTGCAATTCAAGGAAAAGATTAGACTAGTGATAGAGATTTTAGAATAACCCATTACAGGACATGGTAAAACACAAGAAAATGGAAAACTGCACAGAGGGAATGCATAAAATGAGAAGGAGAGAGTGGAATAAAATGAACTTAATTCAAGTAAACAGTATTTTAGAAGAGTGATGGCTAGATACCGACCTAATTCAACAAAGAGATAACTCATAAATAATTTAAACGTGAATATTACAGAAAGTACATATATGTGCGTGATGGTGGTAAAAGAGAAGTTTGCTTTACTATATACAAATATAGACAAAGTTATTTTTAAAATTTTGGAAAGGAATCAGAATCCTGATGATCACAGGGAGTAATATTCTCTTGCTGCCATTGTTTTTGGTAATGCAATTACTTGAATTTGTCAATTTTTCTTGTTCACTATTTAAGACTGATACAATCATTTTTCCTAAATGTAAAAATAAGAAATGACTGGCTATGGGTGCCTGGGTGGCTCAGTTGATGAAGCATCTGACTTCAGCTCAGGTCATGATCTCACAGTTGGTGGGTTCGAGCCCCGCATAGGGCTCTGTGTTGACAGCTCAGAGCCTGGAGCCTGTTTCGGATTCTGTGTCTCCCTCTCTCTCTGCCCCTCCCCCACTCATGCTCTGTCTTGCTCTGTCTCTCAAAAATGAATAAAAGTTTAAAAAAAAATGACTGGCTATCAAAGATGTCACATAATGTATTTTCTTACAATTGTGCACAAACTTCACAGATGAAATATTCTTCCAACAATTACAAGTTTATATCAATCATTTCGTCAGTGTTTGGAAACAGGGAGAGGGATTTCTTTTTACCCCTTTAAAAAATACTGAAGGAAATTTCAAATTAACAGCCCTATAAAAAGAATCCCTTTTGGAATGTAGTAAAGAATGGTTTAAATTTGTTTTTTAAGCATCTCTATCCCTTGGTTTACACTAAGGCTTTTTAATCTCTCCAGATGAAACTAAAGTCATTTTGGTGAGTTTTGAAAAAACAAAACAAAAAACCTCCAATGTAAGTTTAAAAAAATAAATCATTGGGAAGAAAAAAGAATAAAAAATTGGCTGAGAATCACAGAGATCAAGAGCACCATAAACATGTCAAAAACAAGACAGATTTTTCTGTTTCTCTTTTTCCCCCATCCCTAATAAAAGCAAGATATTCTTCAATTAGCTCTGGAGCCTTACATTATTTAGCTTCATGATACAAACATGTGTCGGTGTATGAAGCATTGTCTCCTTGTTTGGTTGCTGAAGAAAATAGTAATATGGTCATTCAAATGAGGCAACTAATTTAAGGTCTCCTGTCTTTTTCCGTTTTATGAAGATCATTCCTTGAGATGTTTTTCCCCTTTTAACACTAGTTTACTCTCATTTCTTAATTCTGAATTTCAGTTTTCTATGGCAAGACATTCAAGGTGAAAGGAAAAGGTAAAGGAGGTAGAACACAGTTTTAATTTATCAAAATTCGTAACAGCAAACAATGGCTAATAGGCTATTCAAAGGAAAGTAAACCACAGAGAATATAAAGTAAATCCCAAACTACGATGTAACCTTTCCCAACCCTATATAGTATTTGTTATAATAACTTTAATAGTTAACAGTGCAAATGGTTTAAAATGGAGGATGATCTTTTTTAAGTAAAAATCCTTTATTTTGATTAGTATACACATACACGGGTTAAGGAGTAACTAATTTTGCGGTCATAAAAATACAGCAGAAACAGATCCATACAGAAAGAAACAACGTGGGGGAAATGAGCCCTAAGTATACTAACTTCTTCTTTAAACCAGAAGAACGGAGGAGGGATTTTTCAACGTGCTTATGCATATATAATCATAAGAAGTAGGATGACAGTCATCACCGTTTCCATCTTGCCACATCACGGCTCCTTTCTCTAGGGTCTCAGCTTAACCTTACAGTCAATATGCCAATATCATCAACAAGCAAATCAAGGAAGAAAGGATTTCAAAAGGGAGGCATTTCAGGTTGCCCCTGGAAACCTCATTTCTAACCCTGTAAATTCCCAGTAGAGTAAGTGACACATATGGATCCAGAATCAAACACGGCCAATGTGTTCAGGTAAGGTGAGTATGTGTTAGGAAGTAGACACTTCTTTCCCTGAGCCTAGTAATGACATACTAAAACACAGAACTGTAATCTCAAAATTTCTGATGCAATCAAAATCCACTGCTTCCCTAAAAATGTAACCCCATCCCCTCAACAGACATTAAAGGATAGTCTCCTACACGGTTAGTCACAATGATGGGTATTCTTCCTACACCCCAAAAACACTGCCAAGCTCTTCTTCCATATACAGGAGTGGGTCAAGTCAGATAACTGAAAGAAAAAAATAAAAACTCTGACTAAACAAACTACAGGTTACGGGAAGTGATTGTCAGTTTGTCCCAGATCAGAAAACACATCAAGTTTCCCAACAAACACCCCTCTTGAAAACTGTCTATTTGATCTACAGCAGCATAGCCGGTCTTTCCTGTTAGCAGTTTCATTATTTTCCTTCTTCAAATTCTGAATAATGCTTCTGGGACAGGGTTTAAAGATTCTTTCCTCCTGGTCAATGGCAATGTCAGACTGTCAGCACAGAGCCCGCGTTTCATGCAAGAACCATTAAGCCAGAGGAAACACAGTCACAAAGAAAACTTCTGGCCTCATTTGCTTCCCCGAGGAGCCGGAGGAGCCCCGTCAACATGAGAAGGCTGCAGGGAGGTGGCGGCTTTCCCCAGGGAGAAGGAAACATATTGACTTACCTTCTCTGTATACTTGAACTTAACATAAAACCAGCTTGACTTGATCATTGTCTCACCTCCTGCCCTCGGAGGAAGAGAAGATGGAAAAAAAAAATAAAAGGGAAAAGAAAAAACCTAACAGTACAACACTGAAGAAAAGCCGTGTTTCAGGCAAAGGCTTCTTTCAAGATACGGAGGCTTCCAGAGGATGACGTGTATTCAAAGACAGGAGGGGCAAAGGGGGGAGAAACGGGAAAATGCACTACTTCAAACCTGGCCTCCTTCCCCTTTACGTTCCTGTACACCTTCCCTCTGCACCTACAACACTGTGTGTTTCCGGAAACTGCGCTCCAGGACTGCCTCCTGAGCCGCCTGCTTTTCCCTCCCTCTGCTCGCTCCCTCTGTGTTGCTCTCTTGGCTGGCTGACAGGAGAATTCCTCAAATGGGCTTCAGCTGCCTTCCTCACAAATGGCACATGTCAGGAAAGGCGGGAGGCAGGCCCTGGCCCCGCACCCTCCCAGAAGGCCCACCTCCTCCTCCCACCCCAACTCCCGCCGGATGAATAATGAATTCCAGCATTGTCCCTCAGGACACAGATTAACACCTGGCCAAACATTATTCTGACAAGAGCCTGTGTCTAGATAAAGGACTCTGCCACAGCTTTAGCCCCACGATCCCCAAAACAAGATCAGGAGGTGACCTTTCTCCACGCCTACAGAAGATTACAACACTCAAAACAGTCCAGTCTCTTCGGCAAAAAGTGAATAAGAATCCATTTTAAATTCTCCAGCTGAAACAACATCTTTCGACCTCCTGTAGCCAGAGGAAGAGAACAGGGCCAGCTTTCTCTTGCCATTCCCTTTTACCTCTACTAGCTGCCAAAGCAGCTCCCGGTATTCAGCCTCAGGAACTAACAGCTTGGAAGATGATTGACATTTTATATGCACATTTTTCCCCCCAGAAATGTACAGTGCTTTTATTTTTATTACTATTAACTCATTGAACTTTTCAAGATTTCATGGGGAGAAAAAAAGGTGAAACAGAATCACAGCACCCACTCTATAAGATGCAAGAAATAGAAGGGACAGAGACTGAGGGGGGAGATCTAGGAGCGTGGCTTTAGCATATGCGAACGTGCACCGCTGCGCTACGGATAATCTGCTAGACACAATCAGGCCCGTGGGAAACAGCGATCCTCAAACTATTTAATAATAGGTTGGCACATCTCCTGTCCATACTTCCCACACCCCTGCCCGCAAGTGATAAATATTTATTAAATACAAAATAATTAAGATTCCTCTGCATTTAAAACTACAGTCTACAGGATGATGTAAACTCCCCTCACCTGCAGAGAGAAACAGGTTGAGTTATCATCAGCTTCCACCTTTCAAAGTGGTTTGAAAAAACAGTTTGAACTATTTTCCCACTCAGCTGGCTCGTGCCCACTTTTATTGTAAACGATGCACGGGACAGTGAAGCCTGTGGGCTGTTCTAATGAGCATCCCGTATGGCCCATCAGGAGGGCCCACGTCCACAAGGGGTTTATCTCTGTTTCACATCTGCAAATGGCCAGGAGCACGTGTGGTCCATCATTTCATCCCCGACCTTTGTGTCCTAGAAGCTCCGACCCTTCATCCCTACAGACCCTTCAGCCGAGGTACATCATGCTTTCCTCAGTCGAGGTGTTTGAGGGCGTAACATTCGCTGAGGCCAAAATGTGATTTACTAAATGTCTTGACGGAAAAGGGACATGCGTCCATTTTCGAAGCTGCTATTCCACACCATCAGGCTAAGCAGCGGCTTCATTTCTGCGTTCCAAATTTTAGGAGGGATTGTCTTTGAAAAGCCCTCTTGAAACACTCTACCCCTACATCACAATAATCATAAAGCTTCTCATAATGTTTTTGAAGAAGGTTTTCCTCTGCAGGCACCCAAACTTCCTACTGAGACTGACTGGCAAGGGTGTCAAAACTCACCTCCGGGGGCGCCTGGGTGGCGCAGTCGGTTAAGCGTCCGACTTCAGCCAGGTCACGATCTCGCGGTCCGTGAGTTCGAGCCCCGCGTCGGGCTCTGGGCTGATGGCTCAGAGCCTGGAGCCTGTTTCCGATTCTGTGTCTCCCTCTCTCTCTGCCCCTCCCCCATTCATGCTCTGTCTCTCTCTGTCCCAAAAATAAATAAACGTTGAAAAAAAAAAATTAAAAAAAAAAAATTAAAAAAAAAAAAAACTCACCTCCGAACACGCATGGACAATAAAGGATCCCAGCGGGTTCTAATTTGAGGTAATAAGTGAGGGTGTAAATCACTTTGGAGGCAGGAAATGGAGCGAATGGGGTTCACACCTGAAGGCCACTAATTTCTCTGAGAACGATGGCTCTATTCGTACTGGCCCCTCTCAGTTCCCTGAGTCTTTCCAGAATCTGGGTGTTCTACTTCCAAGAACACCCTTACATTTCCCTATCTCATCACCTAACTCACATTCTCTCATCCTTTAGATTGGTGCTTAGCTGTCACTTCCTCTAAGACGCTGTCCTCATCCTCACCCCTGATCCTGCAGTGGGTGCATCTGTCACATACCAAACATCTCCCCTCTGGAGCACTTCTCGTACAATGTGCCGTTTGCCTATTTACTTCTCGCATCTCCCTCTGAAGCAGAAGCCTCTCCAGAGCCAAGTCCCAGTCTCCCTCCATCACAGCTACAGCCTGTGACTTGGGACCAGTACGTGGACACGGCTGAGGCTCAGCGAGTACTTGCTGGACGGGATGGAGGGAGGAAAAGTTAGGTCTCACGGCAAGAATGGGGATGACACAATGCATGTAAAGTCCTTAGCACATTTTCTCTAGCATGGTAAGTTCCTGATAAATGTTTGCCAGCGTTGCAGCCTTCCGTGGAGACAGTCTGGAACTGCTACCAAAGGGACAAAGAAGGAAACTCAATAAATGCACTGATGGGCAGCAATGAAAAAGCTTCAGATACTGAGGTCCACTGTAATACCTACGTAACATTATGTAATCTATATAAACGGTAACATTTCAGACAGACTTTTAATTCATTCAAGTGGAACACAGAAGCTTAAGAGACAGCAGACAGCTGACATGTTCCCAGAAGGAAGTGGAAGAAAGACAAGAACAGTAACAGAAGCAGTGAGGGGTTCCCATATAACAAGGCTGGGTGAGGAACGAGGGCAGGCCAGAGGGGCCTGTGGTCTGAAAGGAAGGTGAGGTGTGCCGGCTTTCACAGGACAGAGGGAGGCGGAGGGGAAAGATGACTGGGTGACCACGGACCAACCATACTTACAGACGTGACAGCATGGCATTCGGGGTTCAGGGACAGATTATAGGCGATTGGTTCTTTTAGAGGTCAATTCACTTCTTCACGATTTTTCCCCCTTTTATTGTAAATACGAATGCTCATGGAGAAGAGGAAAAAATAAGATAATGAAAGATTACCAGAAGCCAGAATTTTGGTAATCAAGTATTTAGACTCATTTTGTAGGCTTAGCGAATATTCTAATTGGGAAAGGACTTTAAAAGTTCGTAAAAACTGGGGAGCTTGGGTGGTTCAGTCACTTAAGCATCCAACTTCAGCTCGGGTCATGATCTCACAGCTTGTGGGTTCAAGCCCTGCGCCAGGCTCCGTGCTGACAGCTCAGAGCCTGGAGCCTGCTTTGGATTCTGTCTCTCTCTCTCTCTCTCTCTCTCTCACTCTTCTCTCTCACTCTCTCTCTCTCAATCTCTGCACCTCACCCGCTTGTGCTCTCTCAAAAACAAATAAATGTTAAAAAAAAATTTTTTTTAAGTTCATGAAAACCAATAATGTCTAACTTTTAGCATGAGGCCCTCTTTTAATTAAAAAGAAAGAAGGATTCAGGTGCCTAGGGGGCCCAGTCAGTTAAGCAGCCAACTCTCAGTTTGGGCTCAGGTCACAATCTCATGGTCTGTGAGTTTGAGCCCTATGTTGGGCTTTGCGCTGACAGTGTGGAACCTGCTTGGGATTCTCTCTCTCTCCCTTTCTCTCCACCCCTCCCCTGCTCGTTCTCTGTCTCTCAAAAATAAAAACAATAATAATAAAAAGAAATAAGGAAGTCCCTATTTGATAACATACTGAATTTTAGCAGGTATTCATTAATTGAAGAAACACAAAATGTAAGAATTTAATAATGCTTTTTAATGAATTTCTATTTCATTAAGCATCCCTTATGTAAACAAATGGGCATACAAGGACATGCCACATGTGACCTATTTAGTGCCCTGATAAAGGTTGTGCATTCTAGACTGGGAAGTGACCTGGGTCAAACACCACAGTGATGAAAGCAGTGATGCCCATAGAGGTAAAGTGACTTCCCCAAGGTCTCAGAAAGTCAGTGGCTAAGCTGGGTCTATGAGTCTTTCTGGCTGGTTAGCCTGGCTTCAGGCTACTGCACGCAAGGGTATCCCTGAGAATACGTCTAGGACTATAACTGTGTTACACATTTCTGGTCACTTTAATAGGATCCTGGAACAGACAGAATTAATAACACAACACAAATTCTCTTAGAATCAAGGGGAGCTAAAATAGAATCGCTATTTACTTTCTCCCCTCAAAACAGCTAATATTTGCATGAATATAAGGCACTGCCTAATGGGACATAAGGAGACGAGGGTCAATTCAAGAGGTAGATTTCTGATTACATTTTGTTTAAAGCGTCTTAAAAGAGGGGACAGACAAGAAGTGATGAAGGCAGGAAGAAAAGGCTACTTTGAGAGAGAGACTATAACGCAACAGTCAGTGGTTACCCGCAAAAGCTTTGGAGAAAGAGGGACCTCAGCTCCAATCGTGGCCACGCCAAATGCTGGGTTTAACTGTAAACTAGTTATCTCACTCAACCTCAGCTTCCCCATCTATACACTGAGGCTGATCAAACCTACCTAAACATGAGGATTTCTGTGACAATTCAATGGACTCGTGTCTGTAAAGCAGTTAACATAGCTCAAGACTCACAACTGAGCTTAACAAAAACGAAAGGCAGTGTCACCTTCAACTATATCACAACCTCCTAACCTTTGCTTCTTAGCTATAGTCAGTTGGAAACACAATCAAAATACCACTTCTTAGACTTCAAGTCAGACCCTCTACCTGCTGTAATAGAGCCTTAATCACACTCTGATTATGTTCAAAGCCTGACTTGCCAAAAGGAAGAGGGAAAGAAGACCAGGGAAGACGCCCTGAGTCTCCCTAGCTCCTTGGCAAACACCAGTGAGAAATGGCATGGCCTGTCAGCTGCAAGGCAGTCATTTCAAAAACAGGAGTGTGTTCCCTAATAAAAACATGACTGCTGTTTTATCCTTAACGTTGTCTGGAGAATTAAAGTCCACAAAAACATGCACAGAGAGAAAACAAACTAGCAATTGAGTCCTCTTCATAACTCTGAAACCGTAACCAAGACAGGCCTTCTACAGCAACTCATTTTCATTTTCTGACATAAACTCCTTCTCCTTCCAACTCCCACCAGCTTGTTTTGTTTCGTTTTAAACAGACAGTTTACTGTTAAAATGGGACAGTCTGTGTGGAGGAATTGCTTCAGCTGCACTAAAAGAACTCCATTTCCATCACAGCTGTACTTGGAACACACCATTTCCTCTGGCGGAGCATCTGAACACTTGTTAAGAGAGGCTGAAGAGGTATGATGGGCGCTCAAGGACTTTCTCTTTTCTCAGCAAACAGGGCTGGTCACAGCTCTTGTAAAACCTTTGCAAGGATTCATTATCCGTCAAAATTTGCAGGAGTCTTCCAGCCTTCGAATATGGTGTTTCCTCTGCTGGCAAAGACTCTTCCTCTGTTCCTCGACACTCCTGTCCCTGCCCAAGCAAGCACATGCATTCATGCACACAATGTGCATGCAAACCACACACACACACACACACACACACACACACACACACACAACTCTACCTTGACTTAACTCACAATTCTCATCTCAGACCTCAAATCCTCACAAAAGCTTCTCCTGGACCTCCAAGAAAGACTTTGCAAATGAAACTGTTTAGAAGTTTAGCTTAACAGTAAAGCTTAAAATTACTTGAACACAACTTACAAAGAGATACAGCTGACTTGTAAACAGAGAGATTTTTATCCTACTCTCTGCTATTCAGCAGAAAGGAGAAAAAAAAGCCACATGTTCTTTCTTACTCATTACACTCCGTGATAAATGTGTTCTTCATTAAACCCTTAGGGGGAGGGAGAAATACACATCAGCTGAGCATTTCAGAGACTGACATCGTGCCTGTGTTATCTGCATCTGACCTGCTCTCTGCTCCTAAGAGGCACAGGGCCTAGCAGGAAAAAAGCCAAGGCCTGCTGCCAAGAACAGACTCACACGGCACCACTCCAAGCTAAGTAGTTTCCAGAGTCCTTGAAGGAACCAGGCCAAAGTCCCACCTAGGATTCTCAAGGTGGGAAAAAGGTCTCAGCAGACACAGAGCCATCTTGCAGGAAGACTGGAGGAGGAGAAGAACGGCTTCCACAGGGTCAGCTGCAGGCCACCTTCCCCTCTAAAGAGTCCCCTCCTGGGTAATGTTCCTCCCTTGTCATAATTACTACGTGGGCAAACAAACTCAAGCTATCCCAGAGTTAGATGCATGAACAATGACCTATTACCATGCACTGAAGTATAGCAAATAATGCTCAGTTTCTGAACCAATTACCTTCATAGAGGTGAACTTCGATACTTAGAATTCCTTGAGGTTGTGTGAGTTTTGTTATTTTTTTTTTCCTCAGAACATTCCAAAAAAACCATCAGAAAGGTCAAACTGTTTAAGACTGGATTAAAGGCAGGAAACCAATAATCCTCTTTTGAGAGGAAGAATTAAACAGCTTTACAAAATGGGCTCTGTCTATACACGCAACATGTTAAGGAACATTCTATTTATTCATTTTTCTATTATAGAAATATGTTCAGGGGTGCCTGGGTGGCTCAGTCAGTTAAGCGTCTGACTTCAGCTCAGGTCATGACCTCACGGTTCGTGGGTTCAAGCCCCGTGTCAGGCTCTATGCTGACAGCTCAGAGGCTGGAGCTGCTTCAGATTCTGTGTCTCCCTCTCTCTGCCCCTTCCCTGCTCATGCTCTGTCTCTCTCTCTCTCAAAATTAAATAAACATTAAAAAAAATTTTTTTTAAGAATGAAATATGTTCATTTGGGTAAACTAGATGAATAAATTGTCTCTGACATTAAGAGCCATGGAAATCTGAACTAAGAAATTGTTTCAGGTTCTGTCCATACTTTTAATGCTATATAAGGAAAAGACAACTGAAGCCCATACAAAAGGAACAGGTATGTATTTGAAGGAAAGTATCAAAATATACTGAGATAGCAACCAATAACAGGACCAATGTTGAAGAGATCTTTCGAAAAGGTTCCTAAGAATAGATATACTATAACTTACTTTAAAATATAAAAGTATCTAAGCTTGATCCAATCACCTCATCTACATCTAAAACATATGGATCAAAAACATTAAAAACCAAGAAACAAAGGCAGCATCTCTCCCATGGATTTCAGAACTTGACAGAGTTGGGGAGGTTATATATTTCATGTAAGTAATAGTCCACATTCCTGATTAAGTGCTCCCTCACTTCATCCATCCACACCAACAGGACCTAATTCTTTCCAGTTACAGTAGACCATTTTTTAGAGATGCTGGTAAGCAAGCACAAAACAAAGATTTTACACAAATAATGCAGCATCTGACAGCCAAAAAGAGATAACCAACAGACCTCCTAGGGAGTTAGCACAGGCACGGAGAACACTGACGGTGATCGGTGAGGAACAGAAGGAGCAACTCGCACATGCACAGACAGAAACAGAGCCATCCCTCCCTGAAATGACCTGGCCGTCTGGTTGGGGAGACTAATGATACACATAGGAAGTGACTTATGACCTCCTATTACAAACCAACAAATCCCACAAGTGCAAATCAATACACCACACACAGAAGTTGATGAGTATCTAGGAGGCAATAAGAGAGAGATTAAAGGTGGATGAGAAAGATTTGCTATGAAAAAGGAGCTTTGAAAAGAATACAGAAGCTGATTTGGTGAAGGAAAGGAACAAGACATTCCAAGTAGACATAAAACACCTGCAAAGCAAAAGATAAAACTGAAATTGTGCTCTTTCCCATCAATATAAATTTCACTGATAAACTCAGCTCATGTTCACATCTCTGCATCAAAGGTCGTTGAAAAATGACTACTTCTGAAGTTTGACATGTGTCTTTTTACAAAAATGTGTGTATGTACACACACATTTCAGTACAACTCTACTCATATACCTATTCCTTTTTTACACACTTACATAGATAAATGGCAGCCAAGTTATTTTAACTGGTTTTGCAGTACGAATTCAGAATGATTATAATTACAGTTTCTCTTTTAAAATGAGGTTTTGTTCTTTAATATTCATTGACTACTAGCTTGCTTCCCACACACAACACATTATTTACCCTCCAGTGGCTTGGTGCATCAATTATGGTAATAGTTTGTGAATAACATTCACATTATGGAAAAATGAGCCTGGTTACTTAGCTCTCCCTCTGGAAAATTGTCACAAACATACGTATCATCTGTCTCTACTTAGAGTGCAGCAATTAGTAATTATAGCTGTATATACTTTTGTAACGAAAAGGGGAAAATAGATCTGAAATGTCATGTTTCCAAATGTTCTGAGGATATTGTCTAAAATTATTTTGTTTGAACTCTAGTTTACAAAGAAGCAATGCATTTTGACAAAAAGTCATCACTAATAGCATACTGGATACGGAAAAAGAGACAAAGACCGCACAAATGACACCACCCCCTAACAATTCCTTCTTCAACCAGATCAGACTAGATATGAATAAACCAAGGCCGGTGGGAGATCTGAATACAGCCCTGTGAGCAAGACAGAACTGAAATCAAACCACTATCTTAACCATCCTTTAGCTGGTTCAATAGTTGCTTACTCAGTGCCTACTTTATACCAAACACAGTACCTGGCTCCATAGAAACCTTTAAAAATGAGACAAAATAACTTTTACAAGGTTACCTTATAATAAAGGAATTAGAAACATACCACTACAATCTAGCACAAAGTATACAGATTTTTAAGATACAAAAATAGTTCTGAGAAGAGAATTATTTCCGTTGGCAGAGAAAGGAGGTACCAGAGAGCTTTATCAAGGTATGAAATGCTGAACCATGGCAAGGACAGGACATTAAAGTTCATGTTTTCTAAGTAAAAGCAATCCTGGGTGACAAGTGTGCCAAGATCCCACTGAGAATGGGCACTCAGAAGGAAGCAGAACGAAGGCCAGAGGAAAGAGGCCAAAATGTGGGCAGCCTGGGGCCCCTGGGTGGCTCAGTGGGTTAAGCATCTGACTCTTGATTTTGGCTGAGGTTATGATCTCAAGGTTCATGGGATCAAGCCCCACATAGAGCTCCATTCTGACAGCACACACAGCCTGCTTGGGATTCTCTCTCTCCCTCTCTCTCTCTGCCCCTGACCACTCCCCCTCACTCCCTCCCTCCCTCTCAAAATAAACTTAAAAAAAAACAAAAAAACAAAAAAACAAAAAACCTGGGTAACATGGTTTTTGATGGTCATCCTCATGGATATTTAAATTTACAGGTCACACATGACTTAGCTTCTTTGATGCCCAATTTATAATGACTACATTTGAAAATGAGGACAATAGAATACTCTCAAGAATTTCTGAGAAGAGTGATAAGGTTATCCTGCAAGTAACTTGCATTGTTTCTCACACCATAGGGCTTCCTATAGATCTTGAAATGTTACCACTTTATTGCAACCAAGAAAATGACTTTTAGGAAAAAAGTAACTGGAAGAAGAGTTTTTAAAAGGAGAAAGGAAGGGAACCACAGTCATAGTAGGAGGAATGGGGAAGACAAGATGAAAATAAATCTGCCATTATAGATTTCATTCTTCCACAGTGCCCTAAAAGACTGATCACTGGAGGGTCTAGAATTTCAGAGGCAATGGGCAAAATTTGGAATGGCTGATTATTAAGAGGAAGCCTGTAGATCCCCCCTTGTATAGGTAGAATGTGAGAATTTACAAGTTAGTCCAGGATGCCTCTGGTTTACATATCACAGAGGCATCTTGGATATGGGGCCTCTCCAAATATCATTTCTCACAGTGTCACCCTAGCCTCTCCCTTGCCAATGCCAAAGATAGGCTACCAAAAGCAGTCCAGCACATTGCCTATCTGAGGATGACTAATTACTCTTCCAGGAACTTCTTACTAAAGATCTAACCTAGTGGCTCTCAAAGCGCAGGCTGCCCGACCAGCAGCATCAACACCTAGAATTTGTTAAAAGCATAAATTGTCAGGCCCTCCCCCAACCTATGGAATCAGAAACCTTGGGTGGGTGGGGTGGGGCCCAGCAATCTGTTCAATGAGCCTTATTAATGATTCTGATGCTGGTTCAAGTCTGAGAATCACTGACCTAGTGTGACATCCTACTTGCAGAATGAAAGAAATAGAGACCCGAAGAGAAGGTCATAGGTCTTCACAGTCTCCAGACTCTTAGCCATTGGTTCTCTTCTCTGCACTACACTACCTGTGTAGACACCTAAGCAATGGATGTGCCCTGGCTGCATGCTTTTAGCTCTGCCCCTCTGCCCTAACGTGCCCTACCATGGCTCCAATGGAGGTGTTTCCTGACAAGCAGGGCAAACAAGAGAAGCCAAAAAGTCCATGGCTCAGTTACTGTGGAGTGGCACCAGAAGCAAGTACAGATTCATGTGCTAGAACAGGGGTCCTCAACCTTTTCCCGTAAAGGGGCAGTTAGTAAACACTTCAGGTTTTGCAGGCCACACTATGTTGGAATTATTCCACTCTGCCATTATAGCTCACAAGTAGCCAAAGAAAACACATAAACGAAGGGGTACAGCTATGTTCCACACAGAACTTTATTTACTGAAACAGACACCAGATCAGGTCTGTCCATCAAGCTGAAGTTTGCTGCCTCCTGTTGCAGAACATGTCTAGCACAGAATAGGTATTCTATAAATACCTAGTTGAATGACTAAAGAAATACAAGGGAGGACTGGTGGCTGTTGTTCCCTACATTCATCAGTGTCTCCCAAGGTCACTCTTCTTCCTCAGCATTAGGACTGGTACCTGCACCTGCTTGTGTAAGCTACACCTGCAATGAGATGAAAGACTGGGGGAGGGGGGGGACAAAATTCTACACCATGCCTCTTGCCAAGTCACATACCCTAACCCAGGGCTGCTCTGCTCTGCCAGGAGAAAGGGGAGACTTTTGTGATGTGCACAAAGGCACTGGTTGTTCGCCAAACCATGTGCCCTCAGAACTGAATCCACCTGGGGAGAGTTGTTCTCTAATTTGTCCATATACATCCATCCTCTGTCTCCTACTCTCTTCTCACTCTTCATCTGGATCCCAAGATACCCATTAACAATTACTGGACACTTCTACGGGCAGTTCTCCAGACCATGAATAATCTCCACATAATTTTGAGTTTAAACCCTTATCAGTATTAAAAAAATTTTTTGAGCATATTCCTTTAATACATATGCAACTATTTATATGACATTGATGTACTTTACATGTTACAAAATATCCAAATAAATATCAGGGTGATTATATAGATAAAATGAACACAGGTTTTAATGTTTTACTCCACATAATGGCATTTATTATCTCAAGATACAACTTCCAAAGTCAATCATTAATGATCATGGATATAAACCTCAGTTCCCAATTATTTTTTTAAAAATTTTTTAACATTTATTTATTTTTGAGACAGAGAGAGACAGAGCATAAACGGGGGAGGGTCAAAGAGAGAGGGAGACACAGAATCTGAAACAGGCTCCAGGCTCTGAGCAGTCAGCACAGAGCCTGACGCGGGGCTCGAACTCATGGACCGCGAGATCGTGACCTGAGCCGAAGTCGGACGCCCAACCGACTGAGCCACCCAGGTGCCCCCCAATTATTTTTATAATTTAACTCTCTGGCCAACTTCTTACTAGATAGGATTCTGTAGTTGCTGTCTGTACTTAACAACAGGTTGATAAGGAGCTCATAAAAAGAATGGCAATATACACTCAACACAATTTTCCTGATGTCCCCTGTGCTTGTACCTCATTCCACAGTTAATTTGAAGGAATTTTTAAAATCGCTTGTCCTTTTCATGAGGGTTAATTTAAAGTAAATTGTATAACCTGGCAACACACTTTCTGATCCATACAAACTGGAACATGTCCACAACAGAGTGAACAAAAGGCTAATAAAGGCTGAGGGAATCTGCCATTTTGTAAAACTTCCACTCTCCCTTCAGGGCACCTGACCCCCCCCCCCCATGGGGCACTGACTATCCCACAGATAATAGATGCCAACTCAAATACTAAATTCCAATAATGTTCCATGTGTCTTCCTTAAAGATAATAAATCTAAACATAATTTCTACTATTTTGTCCTGTGCACAAATGGATTATCCTAAAATTCCCATGGGGGAGGGGGAGGCATGTACCCCACCTTAGACAGCTCCACTCCAGGTCAGTGCTCCTCAACTACAGGTGTCCTAGGTCAACAGCTCCACTCCAGTCAGTGCTCAACTACACGTGTCCTGGGTCATAAAATCAATTACATGGGTAATGACCACCGTGTGTGTGTGTGTGTGTGTGTATGTGTGTGTGTGTGTGTGTGTGTGTGTGTTAGTGGAAGAGAACAGAAAAGGGAATGTTAGAAGGGATCATTTAATAAAACTTTGTTTCAGCTTTATATGTAAGCATGGCTGTTCGTGCATTTGTGTATGTGCATGCTCAAGCATGTACACTTGACCATGGTATAAACTGCATTTCTAACTGTATGGATTGGGGAAAAACATTTTGAAAGCCATGCTCTAGACAAAAGAATATGGAAACTCCTTGGAATGAGACGCCAGCACATTGTGCTGGCGTCTCATTCCAAGGAGTTTCCAAATGGTCAAAATTCCAAGGAGTTTCCAAATGGTCAAAATGCTAGGTGAGGAGAGAGAAGGCAAAGAAGCAGTTTGGCTTCTGGGCTCCAATTATTAGACTTGCATCTGAATGCCAGTTCTACACTTTCTAGGTGTATAATTGGGGAAGACACAATCTCTAGGCCTTTGCTTTCTTTACCTAAAATGTGGAGATGACAACACCTTAGGAGAGTTACTGGCAATCATGGAGGTGCCCAGAGAGTACCCAGCACATATTAGGTATTAATGGCAGAGGACACGTTCCCTTAGAGAAGCACACAACTCTGTTAAGGAAGCTTAGTTAAACAAAAGGAAATTAAACAAAACATAGCACAGATCAGCACAGGAGAAAGCATGGTCCAGAGTGTACCGTATTCAAACTAGTAAGCCCTCTTTGGTAGCAAAAGAGATGGTTTCATAAAAAAACACAGATGTTGAAAAACCTATAATAGCACTCTCCCTCCCAATCACCCTCCAACTCAAACACATACCCTTGAGGCCACAGAAAATAAAAGCAAAAGAAACAAAGGAATGAAATACAGTTTAGAAGAAGAAAAAAGGCCTCTCATAATCTCTAGCTTCCTGTAGCACAGCTTTCATTATTCATGAAGATAATTTGTAAGCAATATGCAAAATGTATTTACTTGGAAATCCATATGGTGTTACAGAACAATTGCAAATCGAACTGTCTGGGAGCTCCACTTAGGAGCCGTTCCAGCCATCACAATGGGTTCTTTACAATCTCCAAAATCCATTTGGTTTCTCTAAAAGCTAGATTAGCTTTAATAATCCTAAAATACTAGATTCCAAACAATAAAGCCTTGGTCTGTGCATACATACGATCACAAGTGCCACTAATGATTGAACTTGGACCATTTGATTTTCTCAAATAGCCCAGGGGAACAGGTTCTAGACCTAGTTGGGCCACTGGCCAGCTTTGTGACCTTGAGGAAAGCAAAACTCTCTCAGCTTCTCTTTCCCCATCTACAAAATATGGAAGTTATCCAACAAGAACAGGTGATGGGCACCTGGGTGGCTCAATCAGTAAGTGTCCAACTCTTGATTTTGGCTCAGGTCATGATCTCACGGTTCGTGGGTTTGAGCCCTACATCAGGCTCTGTGACTGTGGTGCCTGCTTGGGATTCTCTCTCTCCCTCTCTATCCACTCCTGCCCTGATTGTGCGCTTGCACTTTCTCTCTCTCAAAATAAATAATTAAAAAAATATATATATACCAAATGAACTGACAGTCCTATTTTATTGACCAGCACATTGCCTTTCTTTTTTTTTTTCAAATGGTTCTGACTGCCTGAAGCAGGAACAAGACTGCAGTCTGCCCTCGGCCCCACCCCTCTCTATTACATCATAAGGGAAAAGTCACACAATTATGACATCCGCTCAGCACCTGAAGGCATTGTGGGGCACCCCATCTAGCTCTAAAATACTAACCGCAATGGGACAAATGATGATGGTAAAAAGCAAACAAACAAACACAGGAAGAGTAAAGTAACCTACATCTAACCCTAAAAACTTTAAGGATCCATCAACAAATCAGCAGATGTTCTGGATTTCCTCAGGTTCACCCTATGAAATATCCATCAGGAGTAAGAAGCAGGAAATGTATAACACAGGCTGAACCTATGATGCATCATGGAGGCAGGGCCTTCTGGGTTTTAGCAGCCACAAACTAAATTCCCAAGGATAAAAGCCTGAGAGATACATGCAGAGAAAGGTGGAGGGGCAGGCCTCCTCTAGACTCCCACGTAGGAATTTACTAAGAACCAAAACAATTCCTGTTTAGGGGTTAAGTCATTGGGAGGTACATATATTATCTTATTTGGGCCTCTCTTCAGCAACTGCCTTGAGGTTAAGAACTCAGTAAATCTAGTGGAAGAATGGAGAACCAGTTGGCATTTCTATGAAAACATTCTACAAAAAAGTTCTACTGACTATACACACAAAGAATTCTAATATCTCTGCCTGCAGTTTCCACCTCAGGCCGGCTACCCTTCCACTAATGGGAAATGAACAGAAGGCTGGGTCTCCCCAGATGTGGAAGAACATTCCAGCTGCTGAACACAACCTGTTTGCAATTTTCTACTCAACCACCAGAATGAAAACGCAAACCTTCAGAAAAAACAGACCCTTAAACTTCCTCCTGACTGCTGTTAGTGGTTTCTTTAATCTTTTAAGCTCTTGGGCTTAATACAGCAGCTGCCATCAGAGTATTTATATTGTTGCTGAAGATAGGACAAAGGGAAAAAAAAAACACACTAAATTCAGAAACATGGATTTCCATTCTGCCACAATCCAGGCTGAAATGGAAGGGAAAAAAAGGAACATAACAATATTGGGCATTAGCAACGGAGGAACAGAGGGGCTGGAAGGGTGGTACCAGGAGTGTCTGCGTGCTTATGGCACTGCGCCACCCTCCAGTGCCAACACTAAGTCCCTTCCTTTCAGGACAGGATCTCTTAAAAGAGCTGTTATCAAACAACATGGAGATAGGTTTCATGGAAATAAAATACATGAACTCTTCTTTGCATAAAGAAGAGGGTGATTCTAAATGTAAATGTTCTCACAGTTATGCAACTTTAGAATAGGAAGATTTTAATTGTCATCTAATGTATTATCAAATGTATCATCTAATGTCATCAAATTTGTCCGTGAAAGTGCCCTTAACGGCAGAGAACAGTAAATACAAAACCAGGGAATGCTTTTCTGTGACCTGGTGTTAGCATACTTCTTTCCGTTTTGGTGATACATCCCATCACCATATAAATACATCTGAATGTCATTTAGTCTTCGGTATGTTTCCTTTAAAGTATAAAATTAATGTTTTGGCAAAAATCTCAGGTAAAACAAATATGCAAGGATACATCTGCTGGGATTATACTGAGACTTGAGACAGCTCCTAACATATTGCCACATTTCCCATGAAAACACATAACAGAGAACCATGATCTAGTTCAACAGTACAGTTCAGATGATTGGGAAACTATGATCCAGAGAGGCAAAAACTCATGCCCAAGGTCATGCGAGTTCTACACTCAAGTTACCGTTATGACTACTAGTTAAGTGCAGTGCACTTTTCACTAATTTACTTAGATTTTAAATAGCAGAAGTAATTAGAAAGCTGACTACTCCAGAATTCACTTCCTCTCCCTCAAATTGTCCAAACTTTGTGGATAGTTGAGGGGGGAGTCTCAGTCCACCTGCTACTGCCCATAAACTATTTCCATTTGTAATCACATTAACATTTTAGTAATTTAGTGAGTGCTTCACTTTGATTATTTTCATTTTTTAATTTAGTATCTTTTTTATCTTTATATCAAGAAGTATGGGTAGCACAAGTATAAATTAATACTTTCACATTTTAACTGTTTTTGGAAGAGAAAAAAACGTAAATGTTATCCCTTCAGGGAAAAATTACATAAAAAAGTCTTAATCGTTAGAAATAAGAAAGTGCCATAAAAGCATACAAAAACCAACTTACTAATGAGGTACCTAGAAATTAAAATCTGGGCACTATCTCTTTGGGTACATCTAAGGAAAAACACAAAATTTTAAGTGACTAAAACAGTCTGCTTTTTCTTATTTCTAAATAAAATCCAAGGTCTTTAAATCAATTTTCCAGATTTGTGGGGGAGGGAAGTTTTTCTCATCCAACCAACTATAATTAGCTAAGAGTTAAAGTCTCATTCTTCCTCTCCGAAATAACTAACCTGCTCCCTTTTCTTATAGTTCATTGGCTAATGGATAGCCCTAATGAATTCCTGTTAAAGGGAAAATCAGCTAAAAGCATACTTCTCAATGCAAGTCCCAGAGGAACAATGAAAATCCAGCTGCCATTTTGGAATTGCCTCTTCTGATCAGACTCCCCATAGTCACTTTAAAAAGCATAAAAGTGTTCATTATCTCACTGGCTGTTTCTCAAACAGCCTTAGTTAATTCACTGTGTGGATTTAGTGAGGCCACAAAGGAACCAAGTAAAAAGTGACGGCTACTATCCACTCTATATGATCAGAGAGGCTCACTGTCCCCATTCTCAGCTTTCAGTGGCTCTAGGTACACTATTAAGTAGCACAGGCTCTTACTTAGCTCTGCAATTTCAGAGCACAAATGGATAAAATGAAAATACAATCCTGATCAGAAGGCAAAGAACTCAAAAACTACCGTCCTTCCTATTATCTAAACAATAAAAAATTACAACGCTCTTCTGGAAACAAAAAGGCCTAAAGACACAAGAAATGTAATCACATGATATTCTCAACATCTAACTTAGCTCAGTCAAGAAATACTGGAAGTTAATATGACCAAGGTTCTCAAAATTAAGATGTTTGAGGGGGGCTGGGTTGCTCAGTGGTTAAGTGTCTGACTTTGGCTCAAGTCATGATCTCCTGGTTGACGAGTCTGAGCCCCGCACTGGGCTCTGTGCTGATGGCTCAGAGCCTACACAGCCTGCTTCAGATTCTGTGTCTCCCTCTCTCTCGCTCTGCCCCACCCCTCTCATGCTCTTTCTCTCTCTGTCTCTCAAAAATAAACATTCAAAAATTTTAAAAATAAATACATAAAAATCTTAAAAAAAAAAAAAAAAAAAAAAAAAGATGTTCTAGAATAAGCCCTGAGTTCATACCAGATATGCAGAAGCTCCTGGAGGTCCAGCTCCATGGTAGCAGCTCAAAGAACCTAAAACCAGTGAACCAGTGACTGGAGGAGGCCCAGATAATCAGACCTTATAATTGGCTACAACGGCTGATGAGCAAACTTAGGATGCCATTTTAAAGAGGTTCCCCTAAAACTTTCATAACACTTTTTACTGAGTTGAAGGTAAGTAAAATGCAATACTGAAATCTCACTAAAACAGGTACCTGAAACAACTACTGATGTAACTGAAAAAAATTCTTCCTTGCACATTTACTACCATACTCACTGCTATGATCTTCAAATCTGTCCTTTCTAAGCTAGAATTTGTGCTAATATGTAAATGTGGTATTTACTGCTATGGCATGACTTTGCCATTTATGGATGACTCTATCCCCAGTCTTCAATAAAACTCCTACAAAATCTATACAGAGCACATCTTGATGTTATTTGATCTAAACTTGGAAAACTGGACCACAAATTCTGTGGCAGTGCTTGATTATGAGAGGTGATCAGAGAAATAATTCTCACCATGCTTACACTAGAAAAACAAGAACAAAACCGGAGAGATCACATTCCTAGATTGCAAGATACATACCACAAAGTTGTAGTAATTAAAACAGTATGGTACTGGCCTAAAAACAGACACACAGATCAATGAAACAAAATATAGAACCCAGAAATAAACCCACAATTATATGGTCAATTAATCTGCGACAAAGGAGGCAAGAATATGCAATGGAAAAAGACAGTCTCTTCAACAAATAGTGTTGGGAAAACTGGACAGTGACGTGCCAAAGAATGAAACTGGACCACTTTCTCACACCATACACGCGCGCACGCGCACACACACACACACACACACACACACCTACACACAAACTCAAAATGGATTAAGGACCTAAATGTGAGACCTGAAACCATAAAAATCCTAGAAGAGATCACAAGCAATAATGTTGCTAACATAGGTCTTAGCAACATTTTTCTAGATATTTCTCCTGAGGCAAGGGAAATAAAAGCAAAAATAAACTATTGGGACTACATCAAAATAAAAGCCTTCTGCACAGCAAAGACAATGAAACAAAACAAACCAACAACCAACAAAACAAAAGAAAACCTACTGAGTAGGAGAAAATATTTGCAAATGATATATCTGGTAAGGGGTTAGTATCTAAAGTATATAAAGAACTTAAACAACTCAACAACAACAAAAATGATAAAAATCCAATTAAAAATAGCAGACGAAGGGCATCTGGGTGGCTCAGTCGGTCAAGTGTCTGACTCTTGGTTTCAGCTCAGGTCATGATCTCATGGGTTCATGAGTTCAAGCCCTGTACCAGGCTCTGTGGTATCAGCTTGGAACCTGCTTGGGATTCGTTCATTCTCTCTCTCTCTCTCTCCTCATCTGCTCACACTCTCTCTCAAAATAAATAAACTTTTTAAAAAATGGGCAGAAGACATAAACAGACATTTCTCCAAAGAAGACATCCAGATGGCCAACAGACGCATGAAAAGATGCTCAACATCACTCACCATCAGGGAAATACAAATCAAAACCACAATGAAATATCACTTCACACCTGTCAAAATGGCTAAAATCAACAACACAAGAAACAAGTGTTTCTGAGTTTGTATAGAAAAAGGAATTCTCATGCACTGATGGTGGGAATGCAAACTAGTGCAGTCACTGTGGAAAATGGTATGGAGGTTCCTCAAAACAATTAAAAAACAGAACTACCATGTGATCCAGTAATACTACCAGGTATTTGCCTAAAGAATATGAAAATGCTAATTCAAAAAGATATTTGCACCCCTGTGTTTACTGCATCATTATTTACAATAGCCAAGATATGGACACAACCCAAGTGTCGATCGACAAATGAATGGATAAAGAAAATGTGGTATAGAGGCGCCTGGGTGGCTCAGTCGATTGAGTGTCCGGCCCTTGATCTCAGGTCAGGTCATGATCTCACAGTTTCATGAGTTCAAACCCCACAACAGGTTCTGAGCTGACAGTGTGGAGCCTGCTTCAGATTCTCTCTCTCTCCTCTCTCTCTCTCTCACTCTGACCTTCCTCCCTCCCTGACTCATGCTGTCTCTCTCAAAATAGGTAAACATTTTTTAAAAACTTTTTTAAGAAAGAAAAAAAGGGGGCACCTGGGTGGTTCAGTCAGCTAAGCATCCAACTTCAGCTCAGGGCATGATCTCACAGTTTGTGGGTTCGAGCCTCGCATCAGGCTCTGTGCTGACAGCTCAGAGCCTGGACCCTGCTTCTCATGCTGTGTCTCCTTCTTTCTCTGCCCCTCCCCAACCTGTGTTCTCTCTCTCTCTCTCTCTCTCTCTCTCTCTCTCTGAAAAATAAACATTTAAAAAAGAAAATGTGGTACACACACACACACACACACACACACACACACACACACCATGGAATATCAGCCATAAAAAAAGAATGAAATCTTGCTATTTGCAACTACATGGATGGCTCTAGAGGGTATTATAATGCTAAGTGAAATAAATCAGAGAAAGACAAATACCGTAAGATTTTGCTCATAGGTGGAATTTAAGGAACAAAACAAATGAACAAAAAGAAAAAGGGACAAACAAAAAAAACCCCAGACTCTCAAATATAGAAAATAAACTGGCGGTCACCTGAAGGGAGGTCGTTGGGGGAATGGGTGAAATAGGTGAAGGGGACTGAGAATACACTTACCATAACGAGCACTGAATAATATACAGAATTGCTGAATCACCATACTGTACACCTGAAACTACTATAACACTGTATGTTAAGAAAATATATATGCTTACACTATTTTTAAGAATGTAATTAGAATTAGAGAGTACTCAATTGAAATGAAATGAAAATATACCAAAAGCCACCACAGAGAAATCACAGATCTCTTTTTGAGAAATAATTTGACACATTTCCATCCAGTATATTTCATCCTAAAATCAGCCATTGTGTACCTTTCCCATTTTTTTTTTTGTTTTAAAAACTTTTTTTTAGCGTTTATTTATTTTTGAGACAGAGAGAGACAGAGCACAAGTCGAGGAGGGGCAGAGAGAGAGAGGGAGGGAGACACAGAATCGGAAGCAGGCTCCAGGCTCTGAACTGCAAGCACAGAGCCCGACGTGGGGCCCTAACCCACGGACTGCGAGATCCTGACCTGAGCTGAAGTAAGGAGGCTAAACGACTGAGCCACCCAGGCGCCCCGTGGACCTTTCCCATTTTAAGAATAAGAAAACTATGCTGAAGAAAATAACTATTTTGTCCAAAGTCAAGAGGTAGGAAATGGATGAACCAGAATTTGACTCAGGCACCTACCTCCAAAATCCAAGTTCTCTCCACTTACTTGCTCATTCTATTTTCAATAGGACAGAAGTCAATAAAGTATAGCTTTGAAAACTGGATTTTCTGAAATTTGGGATATATATTGCTACTCAAAGTATGCTGTAGACACCCTATATTTTAAAAAGCTTTTATTTTATTAAAATAAAAACGTTTTATTTTGTTCATTGTAACAGCATCACTGGCACTCTTAAAAAGAAAGATAATACTATGTTCTGAGCAACATTCAGAAAAAAGTCAGCCCCAATCACGCATTCAACTGATCTCTTGTAAGAATGGCAAGTCATTAGTTCCCAGTCTGAAAAACTGAGGGTCTGCATAGGCACCTAATGCTGCAATGACCTTCCTGAAGTGCCTGAAGTGCACACCAAAAAGTAAATATTGTAATTAATTTCAAACAGTTATTAAACATCTGATTCAATTCAACAAACATCTATTAACCATCTACTGAGAACCATGTACCAACAAGGTGCTCACAATACAAATAAAGGCAAATAATAACTGAACCAGACAACTTGCTTTTTATTTATTTTAATTTTTTTTAACGTTTATTTATTTTTGAGACAGAGAGAGACAGAGCATGAATGGGGGAGGGACAGAGAGAGAGGGAGACACAGAACTGGAAGCAGGCTCCAGGTTCTGAGCCATCAGCTCAGAGCCCGACGTGGGGCTCGAACTCACGGACTGTGAGATCGTGACCTGAGCTGAAGTCGGCCGCTTAACCGACTGAGCCACCCAGGCGCCCAACAACTTGCTTTTTAAAAAAAGCCCTGAGCGTAAGCAGGGAAAATCCTAAAGGCTATGCTACAAGGGGCTACAGGTTCACACAGGAGAACAGAATCAAGGAAGGTTCGCAGAGAACATGACATCCAACTCAGATTTAGGAAAATGAACAGCAACTTTCCTGATAATATAAGGAAAGACTAAACAGAGTATTTTTTATAAAGAATCAAACATAGAGGGGCGCCTGGATGGCTCAGTCGGTTAAGCATCCGACTTCGGCTCAGGTCATGATCTCGCAGTCCGTGAGTTCGAGCCCCGCGTCGGGCTCTGTGCTGACAGCTCAGAGCCTGGAGCCTCAGATTCTGTGTCTCCCTCTCTCTCTGACCCTCCCCGCTTCATGCTCTGTCTCTCTCTGTCTCAAAAGTAAATAAATATTTTTTAAAAAAATTTAAAAAAAAAGAATCAAATATAGAATATATCATATTTTTAAACACACTCCAATCTGGGTTTAGAATGTATATCTGGTGGTGGATTGAACTGAGAGGAAAAAAAACTTAAGTAAACATTTTTACGTAGTTTAGTGGGCACGGAAAATTGCACAGTGGTTAAAAAGCAAATGGCTTTGCTAATTGCTAGCTTCATGACTACAGGCAAGTCATTTTAACTTCTCTGAGTCTCAGCCAGCTTATCTATATAAATGTGGATAAAACCAGCATCCACCCGACAGGATGGTGTTGTGAGAATTACAGGAGGTGAAACGTGAAAATCACGTGACACAGTAACCGGACCCCCTAACCTTGGGGTGTGTCATTACTAATGAGGCATGAGACAGCAGGGAAACCATCCATCCTTCAGGAATGTTCCACTCGGCCTTCCGTACATTGCATTGTATACACTGTATGCACATACTAGGTTATATCCACCCTATTTTTCACTTAGTTTGGGATGTTCTAGTGATATAGATAAGTCCAAATTACAATAAGGTGAGGTGACCAGTAAAAAGATAAAATCAGCAAATACAAGTGTTTTACTTTTTCCTTTTCAAACGATGTCTTGACATAAGGTGGTGACACAAAGTATTTCATTTCACAGAGTCTCAGTTTCCTTGTTTTCTAAATGGAAATAAGAGCACAGAGTTCTTGAAGTGACATTAGACTAAGAGACAACACAGGTGTCGTAAAAGATGGAAAATAATAATTATGTTCTACCCTTTCTTGTTTGTCAAAATGTCTGCAGGATTAATGAGATTCCTTAGGGAAATTCTGAAAAGCACAAATAATACTACAGCTGGGGTGTTTTAAACTAGTTTGCTGACATTACGGGGGTATATTTTTTCTACAGGCCCCAGGCACGAGCCCTCTTGTGAATGCCTGCCAGCCAGGTAGGTAAAGGAGTACAAGATTATCTTTTGAACAACGCTATCTAGTGAAGTAGACTGAGCAAACTGCAGTTCAGTCCCAGAAGCTATTTGGAGGCTTGCTGCAGTGGCCACCACCTCACTGGCTTTTCTACTTCTTAACTACTTGGCTCCTCAAGGGATAAAGGTTAGCGGCCGAGCTGCTGCTGGTTGCTATTAAAAACTGCCACTGATAATATAATTACGGCATACAACCATTTCATTTATGTGTAGAAGTCCCTAAAAATACACCACAGATCTGCTTTGATTTTTTCTTACATGTGGGACTTAGAGAAAGACTACAGAGTAAAACCTGAAACTCTAAAGCACTTTTAAGAACACAGAACTTGGGGCGCCTGGGTGGTGCCGTCGGTTAAGCGTCCGACTTCAGCTGAGGTCACGATCTCATGGTCTGTGAGTTCGAGCCCCGCGTCGGGCTCTGGGCTGATGGCTCGGAGCCTGGAGCCTGTTTCCGATTCTGTGTCTCCCTCTCTCTCTGCCCCTCCCCCGTTCATGCTCTGTCTCTCTCTGTCCCAGAAATAAATAAACGTTGAAAAAAAAATTAAAAAAAAAAAAACAGAACTTTATGAAACGGAAGTTATAAAGAGTACTGCCACTTACAAGCTGTGTATCCTTGAGTCAGTGACTTAATCTCTCTGTGCCTCAGTCTCCTCATCCGTAAATCAAGGATAATAACTATACCTACCTTCAATCCATGAGATAATCCAAATAAAGTGGTTAGCACAGACTCTAGTACAAATTAACTGCCTAATGCATGCAAGATGTTAGTAATGTTTTCCCTTTGCAGAGCAAAGCAAACAAGCTTAGAAAGCCTGCACAACAAATTTTATCTGTAAGATGGCAAGTACCAACGATTTCAAATTTAACAACGTGTTTCATGGTCTCAAATGGAAACTTGGGCAGAAGAGCACATACAAAGGACACATATTCTATTTTTCTGTATGGCTAACTCACAGTGATAGATACAAAAACTGTATGTTTAGTGAATAACAGTTGGGCCTTGTTTAGAATTTTATTTTTACATTATAGTACCTTAAGTAGAAATTCAGAAATATACTTTTAATAATTGAGTTCTATGGCATTTCCACAGCCAAAGTAGAAATCAATGCTCTTAGATAACCTTGACATCCTTTAGCAACTTTGACTAGAATCTTACTTGTCACTTAATAATCAATTAGAGTTTTACAATACAAATACTTACACTGAGACAATCAGTGGCTTTTCTTGGCAAGAGGCTCATATACATAACATAAATGTTCTATCTAATGTCACATAAGCCCCCAGCAGTTTTCTGTGTTTTATAAAGTCAGCAAGCACAAAACTTCCAAGGCCCTGTATTCCCCCAATCTGTGCACACAACGTAACTGCCCTGCAGCTTGATATTGGTGTTAACACTCAGGTTCAGAATGAGGATCAGCACTAGATTAGCTGACACCTATCAAAGCCGCAATGGCTCCTCCTTCAATCTTTTCAAGCCCAGCATTTACAGTCACACAGAGCATCTGTAATGACAACAAGCATCACTGCTAACACTTGAACACTGCTGGCTGCTGAGAAAAGCAGTGTGAATTCTGGTATCGAACTGGAGTGCCCACCCAGGATCTTCAATGAGCCGAGAACCCACGTGAGAAAACTGACAGGCAGATGGTCTACTCAATAAGCCTGCTTTCCTTGCTTCATAAAACAAGAGGCGCTGCTGATAATGCACACAAGACGGTCCAAACGGGATACAAACACACAACAAAAATATACGTTGTTTCCATGTGCAAGCCATCATTAAACACCACTTACTTTCTCACTCAGTGCTCACAAAAACAGCATTGTGTCCATCAAGTGATGACTGGAGAAACAAAATGTGGTATAACCATACAATGGAGTATAACAGGACAATAAAAAGTCATTTGCTAATAACACATGCCACAATACGGATGAACTTTAACAACATTACACTAAGTGAAAGAAGGCAGGCACAAAGCACGACACATTGAATGATTCCGTTTACATGCGATGTCCGGGACAGGCAAATCCAGAAATGAAAAGCAGACTCGTGTTTGCCAAGAGTGGGGGATTCAGGAGGAAATGGGAAGTGACTACTACGGGAGTCCAGGGTTTCTTTCTGGGGTGAAAAATTTGATCCCAAATTGATCATGGTGATGACTTCGTAACAGTGAATATACTAAAACCACTGAACTTTACCCTTTAAGTTGGTGAATTTTATGGTATGTGAAATATATACCAATAACGCTGTATAAAATGGTGAAGCAGGTATCATCAGGTTTATTTTGTAGACAAGGGAAGTAAATCTCACACAATCCAAAAGCTAATATCATACTCAAGGGTAGAAGGCTGAACACTTTTCCTCTAACATCAGGAATAAGATGAGGATATTCACTCTCACCACTTTTATTCAACACAGTATACTGAATTCCGAGCCAGAGCAACTGGCAAAAAGGAATAAAAGGCATCCAAGTTGGATGTCACTATTTGCAGATAACATGATACTATATATAGAATACCCTAAAGACTCCATCAAAAAACTATTAGAATAAATTCAGTAAATTTGCAGGACACAAAACCAATACACAGAAATGTGTTGCATTTCTATATACTACGGAAATTAAGAAAACAATCCCATTTACAACTGCATCAAAAAGAATAAAATACCTAGGAACAAATTTCACCAAGGAGGTGAAAGACCTATACACTGAAAACTCTAAGATATTAATGAAAGTAACCGAAGAAAATACAAATAAATGAAAAAATATTCCCAATGTATGGATGGGAAAAATTAACAATGTTAAATGTCCATACTACCCAAAACAATCTACAGATTCAATGCAATCCCTATTAAAATTCCAATGGCATTCTCACAGAAATGTAACAAACAATCCTAAAATTTGTAAGGAACCAAAAAAAGACCCAGAATGGCCAGAGCAATTTTGAGAAGGAGGAACAGCACTGGAGGCATCATGCTTCCGGATTTCAAACTATGTTGCAGGGCTGTGATGATGAACACAGTGCATTATGGGCGTAGGAATTGAAACATGCGTCAGCGGAGGAGAGTCCAGAGCCTGGAACTAAACTGACACATGTATGGTCAATTAATTTACAACAGGGAAGCCAAGAACATACAATAGGAAAAAAGTCTCTTCAGTAAAAGGTGTTGGGAAAGCGAGATAGCCACATGCAATGGAGTGAAACAGGACATTACCTTATACTATAAACAAAAATTAGCTCAAAATGAATTAAAGACTTGGGGCACGTGGGTGGCTCAGTTGGTTGAGCGTTCGACTTTGGCCAGGTCACGATTTCACATTTTGTGGGTTCAAGCCCCGCGTCAGGCTCTGTGCTGACAGTTCAGAGTCTGGAGCCTGCTTTGGATTCTGGGTCTCCCTCTCTCTCTGCCTCTCCCCTGCTCACGCTCTATCTCTATCTCTTTCAAGGATAGATACACATTGAAAAAAAATTTTTAATGAATTAAAGACTTGAACGTATGACTAAAAACCATACAACTCCTGGAAGAAAACAGGCAATCAGTCCTTTAATACCGGTCTTGATGATGATTTTTTCAATTTGACACTGAAAGCAAAGGCAAAAAAAGCAAAAAAAAAAAAAAAAGTAGAACTACATCAAACTTAAAAATTTCTGCACAGCAAAGGAGACCATCAACAAAATAAAGAGGAAAAAAATATTTGAAGATCAAAAATCTAATAAAGGGTTAATATCTAGAAAACATGGAGAACTCATACAAATCAACAGCAGAAAAACAACCCCAATTTACAAAAACTGATAGAGGATATGAATAGACATTTTTCCAAAGAAGACATATGAGGGCCAGCAGGTGCATGAAAAGATACTCCATCATAACTAATCAATTGGGAAATACATACAGGTCAAAACTACAATAAGCTATCATCTCACCCCTGTTGGAATGGCTATTGTCAAACAGATGAGAAATAATAAGTGGGGCAAGGATGTGGAGAAAGGGGAGCCCCTGGACACTCTTGGTGGGGATGTAAACTAGGTCAGCCACAGTGGAAAACAGTACGGAGGTTCCTCAAAAAAATTAAAAACAGAACTATCATATGATCCAGCAATTCCACTTCTGGGTATTTAGCTGATCAAAATGCAAACACTAATTCAAAAAGATGCAGGAGTGTCTGAGTTGGTTAGAGCATGCAACTCTTGATCTTGAGACCATGAGTTTAAGCCCCACAATGGGCGCAGACTTTATTTAAAAAAGAAAAAAAGATATACGCACCCCATGTTCACTGCAGATTTACAATAGCCAAGACCTGAAAACAACCTAAATATCCACGAATAAAGAAAATGTTACAGCAAATGCAAACACACTCACACACACACACACACACACACACACACACACACACACTGTAGTATTCCTCAGCCTTAAAAAAAAAAAAAAAACAAACTTGCCATTTGGGAGAACATGAATGGACCTTGAGGGCATTATGCTAACTGAAGTATGTCAGACAAAAAAAGATAAATACCCTATGGTCTCACTTTATGTGGAATCTAAAAACAAAATCAAAAACTAACAAAAAAAGAACTCACATAGCTATAGAGAACAGATTGGTGGTTGCCTTAGGCAGGGTGTAGGAGGTAGGCAAAATGGGTGAAAAGGGTCAAAAGGTGCAATTTCCAGTTGTAAAATGAGAAATCATGAAGAGGTAATGTACAGCATAGTGACTGTAGTTAATGATGCCATTTTGCATATCTGAGAGTAGCTGAAGAGTGGATCCTAAAAGTTCTCATTGCAAGAAATAAAAATTGAAACACTGTATGCTATTTGTGAAACACTGTATGCTATGCATTTTGCAGTATGTACAAATATCAAATCATTACATTGTACATCTGAAACTAAAATGTTACGTCAATTACACCTCAATAAAAAAATTGTGAGGCAGGTATCATTAGCTTTATTTCACAGACAAAGAAAGCACACCTCAGTGACACATCAAAAAAACCAGGTCAGCTGACCCCAAGTACTAAGGTTTTGTTCTAACTATATACTACTGCCCCTCAGAATACTCAGGATGTTAAGAAAGGGTGCAGACCTAAAATCCATCTGACTGGCCCTTTCATCAAAGTAGGTTGCCTTGCCGTCTTCAAACTTCCCCATTGCTACCAATACCTATTCTGTTGAATACTTATTTTCTAGCTGGATCCCAGGAAATCTGATCTTTAAAGGTTTCAACAGAGCCTATTTACAAACCTTAAATAAGAAAGCATGACTCCATACAAAAAGTTTCACCCAACAAAACACTGCCTCTCTGAATTTCAAAGTCAAAGTCTAAAAAGCTACTAAAAGATAATCTTTCCCCCAACTGGTTAAAAAGATGCAACATAAACAAGGGGGTGGCCTTCCAGTTCAGCGTTCTCAGTCCCAGCAGTCCCTGGGCCCCCCTTTTGAACTCAGGTTCTGTCCCAAAACTCAGACACAATGTACCCTGCCCATATAGTTTTTAAAAACCAATACCCTAAATATGAATGCCTCTACAGTCTTCTACACAGATAAAATACTATTGTTATAATGCGTGTGAGTCAAATCACAAAAGCCACCATGCTGAAAGAGGCCCCCAGTACACTCTAATGGTCTCGATCTAAGAAACATGCCATCTTTCTGAACATGCTCACACAAACCTGACCCAAAGTAGATATGAAACGTTGAGTTTCTTCCCCCATAATAAAACAAGAAAGGTATCTTATTAAGAATAGTCTATAGACTCTGTATGTAGTATAGTTCAGGGCTCTAATTACTCGTAGAGAGTTGAGGTCAACATTTCAAGTTCATTTGTTGCATTTCCATACTATCTCTGTTAAATAACTGCTATGGGGGCATTATTTCCCCCATATAATCAGAGTCTGGTTCAGTACTTGTACTTATACTGAACAACTCTGTGGACTTGATTTTGACCATCTGTGACTTCATTTTTATTCCATAAAATTACACAAGCTGTACAATTCCTTGCTAGAATCTTTTGTCCAGAACAAGCTACTTACCATCTATTCCAACAAAAGTCCAATTACTCGATGCTTCTGCGTCACCAGTTCACATACTCATTTTGACCATGATTCATACCTTTTTCCCCCAGTAAATACCATCATTATTTACTAAAATCTGTCTCCAAATAATACGTGCCCTCGTCATCATCTCTCGAGGTGTGAGTATGTGTACCTAAACATTAACTTACCCATATTCCCAAATTCTTCTATGTTCCTTTAACTTGTTTTCTCTCCCTTGGTCACTGGCTTAGTCTATTCAGTCTGCTACAAGAGAATATCACAGACCAGGTAGCTTATAAACAATAAAAATCTATTTCTCACAGGTCTAAACGCTAGCAAGTCTAAGATCCAAGGAGCCAGCATGATAGCATTCTGGTGAGGGGTCTCTTCTATGCTGCAGACTTCTCACTGCATCTGCACAGGGTGGAAGGAGCTATGGATCTCTCTGGAGCCTCTTTGATGAGGCACCAACCCCTACGTAGGGTTCCACCCTCAGAACAGGCACCTCTCAAAGGCCCCACCCTACCAATACCATCATCTTTGGGTTAAGATTTCAACATATGTATGGGGAGGGGGCACCAACAAGCAACGCACAGCAAATCCCTCTCCTACTTTTTTCTTAATAAATGGACAGCTCTCTTTCCAATCTGTAATTAAAATTCTCAGTGAACTTGGTATTAGCTTGATAATCAAAATGGGCTCTAGGGAATGATGATGACTTAGAAAGAGAAATATTTTACTAGAACAGGAATCAATATTACTAAGGTACTTAATAGATGGCTTTGATACAACTACTACTATTTCCTATATGGCATAAAAATCAGTTGCAGGCATTTCACAGTAAAAGTAAATTCACCAAATGTTCCTCCCAACTACACAATTTTGGAGCTATGCCAGCCTGTCTTTGAAGCTAAATTGTTGTAGGAAGAAGTGACAGAGAGACCGACAGTCCTATGCTGAGGCTGAAAGAAGAAGGTATACTCTAAAGTAATGAAAGTTAATATTTATGGAGGACTTATGTGCTAGGCCACGTCCTAAGGACTATACACATATTCACCAACTTAATACATATTAGGAGTCTATAATGTAGATAAACGTATTGTTCTGTTAACACATAAGGAAACTTCCCTTACTTCCTTATATTTCCATCTATAAGCATATTAAAAGCCCATGCATATGCATGAATCACATGTGTGCTTTGTGTGAACACATACATATATAATACAAACACACCAATGTAACTGTATGCCGTGTGTGTGTGTATGTGTGTATACACATGTGTGGGTAAATGTACAAATAGATTTGGCTAGAGAAAGAAAACACACATATGGTCCCAATTTAAAGATTGGGATTTTAAAGATTTTTCAATCAGTACACTTGATAACCACATCTTTCTAGTCAGTAAATACAGAAACATAATTCTAGTGTCAGTTTTCCATAGGCAAGTTTATTAGAAGATTAAATTGTTGGCATATGCAAACTGATATTCACAGCTCCAACTGACTGATAGCTTCAGACACAAGTCACATAACGGTTTTGTTGTGACTCCTGTCATACAGAAATTCATACAAATCATGCAGAAATCACCAGCTGAAATATGTTACACGTGCCAGTGCCAAGACAACTCAGTAGCACTATTCAGCTTCCCCTCCTGCTGGGATCGTAGCCCAGGGGGAACAAAGCACTTCTCCTGGCAGGAGCCCAGGAGCCCAGCCAAACCCCTGCAGGTGCAGGAGAGCCTCCCTTAGACACGGGAATAATACTTATTTACTAGTGGGCTCTTTAGTTTAAAAAAAAAAAAATCATCATAGATGCAAACAAGTACATGAGTACCCCTATAGTTTCAACTTAATTATGACAATATTCACTCTCTTTAAAAAGAAAAAGAGCCCATAAACTTCTCCCAGGACAACCAACTACTGTAAAACCTGGGTGAAAACCTGGCAGAAAGAAAAATCAGATGTCCCTAAGTGGTAGCATGCCAAGCCTGTCTTATATAATTATTATTGATGTTTGTAAGTTAAAATTTTTTGTTCACTTATCCAACTGAAATTTGTTGAACGCCTACTGTATGTCAGGTGCTGCCCTAGGTGCCGGGGATACAGCACAGAGTAAGTATGTGTTCCTACAGCCACGTAGGAACCTGCAGGCACTGATCTTAGGAAATTAGAGTAAAGTACTATATCAGAGTTATGGGGACATCCTGAAGTATGAAGCACCATATAATTATAAGGTATAAACTTGTTCTACGTGCTCTCAATAACCATCAGTTTTTCAGATCCCTGATGAAAAGGTTCATGCTTCCTGTTTCGTTTATGTCATCCCCTAAAGGCACTACACTGTTGTGAGCAAAGTTAGGTACGTTACGAATAATACTTGAACAATAAAAATAAAATGAGCAACCTGAATCAGGAGTAAGCCACAGCATTTAACCAAACCAGTTCATCCAGTCTGGCCCAACTGTTTTCCCTTCAGAAACCCCAGTGTTGTGGAAGACCTTCATTGACCGGTTATTTAAGCGCCATATTTAACTCCTCCCCAAATACCCCCCCACCCCCACCCTACAACTGAGATTAACCCCATACCACTGGCAGGCACACATTCTCAGGCATGACCACTAAAATGGCTGCTACAAACCCAGGTTTGAAAAGTTTGAGATGTTAAAACATAAATTCCTCAGCCATCTGCCATGTGGCAGAGGAATTTCCTGGAAGGTCTATAGGGCAGAGTGGAGCTGCTGCTACAGCACAGGTTACAATATGAAAACTTCCTATCTGCTGGGAATTCATCTCACCTTACCCCGTTCTAAATGTTCAGCAGAAAACACCTCGTCAGAAATGATAACAATCAGAATGAAGCTTTCGGAGGTTTTCTAGACAGAGACAGGAAGATGTTTTAAAGTGAATAGCATTAGCTCAAGGGAGAGATAAAACTGGAATTGATACCAATGTGGATAATACTTTTCCCCTGAACTCAGCCAGGAGTTTTACACAGATGTGGCATTCATCGGTCTCTCCCATTGCGGTGCCATGTTACTAGGGACTCATCGGTCACAGTGCACTTGGACTCAAAGGGAAACTCAGTGATGGTGGATGAATCTGCTGCTTCTGACATCACAGCACCCACAGGGCAGTAGGCAGCAAAGACGCAACCCCTGCTCTCAAATCACCTTAATTTGGGTGGCCTAACCTCTACAACAATACACCCAGGTTTGTGTGTATGGGTGTATGAAGTCACATATATACACACATAAGCATATATTCATACGCAGACACACAGAAACATACATGTACATGTGTGTGTTTGTCTGTGTCCTTGGCAGGAGCCATTCTCTAATTGGGCTATGACACAAGCCACCCTGAGAAGTGTCACCCCTTCTCAGGTTAATTCACCGTGTTCCAGACTCCCACAGAATTAACCACACGTGAAAAGATTTAACTGCCTTTCTCACCCTGAAGGGCACAGAGAGGAGTTAGGAACCTGGGGCCTGCCTAAGCGGGTTCCAATCCTGACTCTACTACTTATAAGCTGTGAGGCTTTGGAGAAATCACCTAACTTCTCTGTGCCTCAATTTCCTTATCTCTAACAGGGGGATACTAATAATACTTACCTGGTAAGTTTGTTCTGTGTATGAAAGGGGATGGAAAGTGCTTAGACTAGAACCTTGCATACAGTAAGCACTCAAGAAATCAGTGTTATCGTTATTACTGTTACCCTTTATGACGTGAAATACCAGCCTTGTTCGCCACCAAAACCCTGATGCTCAGTACAAAGATACTAACTGACCCCAATTCCGTTTCAGTATATTTCATTCAATATATAGAGGTTTCTCTGTGAACCTAAAAGAAATGACAATCATCAAGTAACATTTACTCTGCCCTACATAAAGGAGAAGGATGCACCCAGAGAAGACACTACCTTCTGCCTGGTGGGAGCCATCACTGCACAAGGCTCTCCTGTCTCCCCACTGAGTGAAAGGGTTAACAAGAGTATGAGCTTAAATTATATAAACCCCATCCAATATTCATCTACTCAAAGATGTTCCTTAATCTTCCCTTAGCTTCATCGGGGGAGACTAGAGATCAAAGAGCTCACTTCACACAGATAGTGTTTCATGAAAGGCAGAGGTATCACGTTTATCCCCTGGCAGGACGTATGTGGGCTGGACCTGCCCCCACAGCTGCAGCAAGACCAGGGAGACTCAGACAAAGATGAGAGGGTGTGTGTTGGACTTGGGAGATCTAACTAGGTGGGAAAAGTTCCTGAAGTATGCTCTTACATTGATTTTTTGCAAACACAGCCTGACATTGAAGGGATTCCTTTTAAAATGTCTCTGTAAAGCAGATTCTCCTTCAAAATGAATGGGAGAAGAGACAACTGAATTTAGTCCTTGAACTATCCACCAAACCCACTGTTCATAGGCTTAGCCTTCAACAAATTAAGCCTAGAGAGTGGGCAGGTATCACTTGCATGTGTAGGTAAGAAAGTTGAGACAGATGTTGAACAAAAAATGATGTGACAGTTAAACAAGAATATTTAAAAGTTGCTTTTGTGGTGCAAATACAGTGTAAGGTATTGCCATGAAATCTAAATCTTTGCAAACTGCATTTACTTCAGTCACACACACCTATAGCGTTAGAACATTCCAGTTTAAAATAGAATCTAAAGTCCCCACAAGGCTTGCACTGATCTGTCAGCAAGCCTTGTCATTTCTTTCTTTGAATCATCTTCCCCAGTTACCAACCTCCATCCTTCCCACTGTGAGCACAGCTGCCTTAACTCGGCAGTCTCTTTTGGCTGGCCTTTGTAACTCTCCCTTCTAACCATCCCACATATTTCTGTCTTATTCAACTACTCACCTACCTATCACTGATCTCCATTTCTTGGCCTCAATTCCCTAACCTGGCCTCCACACGCTACACAATTTGCTTCCACCCCATCCATCTGGGACCTTCCTCCATCTGTGTCCTCCCTCTGCCCTGGCAGGCCTTCCTTTTTCCCAAAAGCATGCCCTCTCCACCCCCCCACCCCCCCCGCACCCCATGCTCACTGCACTTCCCTGGGTTACCTCATACCACTTCCTCTCCGTAACACCACCTCCTCCCTGTCACGGAGGCCATTCGGTTACTTCCACTTTCCATCATGTTTAGTTGGAGGTTGGTCACTGTACTGGAGACTCCTTCAGGGCAAGGTTACGACTTAAGATTTATTTATATTCCCACAATGCTGAGTATGATCATGCATCAAATGTATGACTTGTGAACCCATATTCTTCTGTAAAAGTATAAAGCGTCAGTGGTTTTTTAAAAATCATTATTTTCCTCCTGCAGCAGCAGGAACAGAAATAGGAAGGTGTCTCTATGCCCCACAAGTGGCAAGGAAGCTTCCTAGAGCGCGATAAAGTGTACTCACTAAATCTGGAGCTTTACAGAAGATGGAAGAGAGCAGCGGGAAGAGGCACGTGAGAAGATGGAAAGAGGTGACGCCTAGAAGAAGAATGCTGGGAGGAACGAGGCTTACTTGATGAGACTAAAAGGTCTTTCGTGATTAGGCTAATTAGGACTCGCGTTCCAGAACTCGGACCTGTAAGTAATGGGCAGTCACTTATAGGTTCAAGAGTACAAGGAAGGGCTTTAAGAAGATTATTCCTAAAGCAATGAAAAATGCGTTGAGCAGGAAAATCCTGAAGGCACGGAATTCTTCAAAGAAGTTTCCTAAGTGTTTGAGATGTGTGGCACAGACTTCTCATCCCCAAACACCTCCTCACCAAGCCCCCTCCCAGCACATTTTGGTACTAGGACTCCTCCAGTGCGCACTGCCTCTCTTGCCAGATGCCTAGTTCAGTTCCTGAAGAGAGGAATGAATATGGAGAACAAGGTCACATGGCTGGGGAAGTGAGGGCTTCACCATGACCTGGGGAAAGGGCGCAGAAACAGCATGGTGGAGAGGATCCTGAAGCATTTTGTAAACTGGCAGATGGCATCACAGCATTGTCTTTCAAGAAGTAAAGCTGATTCCTAGAGGAAACGTGATGAAATAATTGAAAATGAGGGGAAAAAAAAAGACCACAACTGTATTCAAGGACATGAAAAGTATGATAATTGAGCCCTCCTCTCTTCTCAGTGTGGAAGAACCCATACTCCTGATCCCCCAGAGAAGTACTTCCAGAATTCTCCCATTCCCAGTGGCCCCAAGAGTTTCTTCAGGCTCTGAGATTATATCAACTCTGATCTACTTTAAAGTATCCAAATTTCATATGTGCCCTCTTTTCCATTCCCTGCAGACAGCCCTGGTCATATCTCCTTGCAGACATCCTCACCCATGCAGACTTGGAAGGCACCTGTATCATCCTATTCCAGGGATCAGTGCAACAGAGACATGAAAATCTTTGGTCCCCAGTAGCATAAAAAAGCCTGGACAAACAGGGCTCTGAGTCCCAGACCAAACCTCTCTCCCAGACCAAAAAGATGTTTCTACCTTTTAATCTCTAGCTATAATAGATTCATCTGTAGGCAAAGTAGTTTAATAAGCTGCCTTCAATTTCTACCCCTCCAGACTTCTCCCCAAGTTTGCTGCAATCCAAGATGGGAAATAACAGCCTCCCCCACATCAGGAACAACCTGGAGGGACACTGGCTTTTGAGAGTCTCTGTACACTCTCTCCTGTATTCTCACACAAAGTCATCACACACAGCCCCCAAGAGCCTCATATCTCTGCTCAACTCTATCACTTATACATCCTGTGGGGGCACAGGAAGGGAAGGGAAGAGGGGTAAAGGAAAAGGATAGAGGGAAAAAGGAAAGGAAAGGAAAGGAAAGGAAAGGAAAGGAAAGGAAAGGAAAGGAAAGGAAAGGAAAGGAAAGGAAAGGAAATGGAAGGAAAGAGGGAAAAGGGAAGGTAAGGGGAAGAGGAAAAGAAAGACAAAGGATAAGTGAAAACAGAAAAGGGAAAAGAAATGAGGGAGGAAGGATGGAATGGAGGGAAACGAAGAAAGATGATAAGTAATTCACAAGTTTACTAAAATAATCTGCATTTAAATCTTTATTTTAAGATTTTATTTTGAAATAATCTCCACACCAGATGTGGGGCTCAAACACACAACCCCAAGATCAAGAGTCACATGCTCTTCCGACTGAGCCAGCAAGGCACCCCTGCCTTTGAATCTTTTAAAATCTTATTTATTTATTTATTTATTTATTTATTTATTTATTTATTTAGAGAAAGAGAGAGCAAGAGAGAACAAGTGGGGGAGGGCCAGAGAGAGAGGGAGAGAGAAAGAGAATCCCAAGCAGGCTCTGCACTGACAGCACAGGGCCCGATGCGGGCCTCGAACCCATGAACCATGACATCATGACCTGAGCCGAAACCAAGAGTCGGACACTTAACCAACTGAGCAACCCAGCCACTCCTGCCCTTAAATCTTTTAAATGGAACTTTGATTCACTGACTAGACTTCCACATTTATGTCTTCACCACCGATGCCGAGGGTATAGGTCGTTAATCCACTGTTGGATACAATCATACTCAGGTTGACCCGCAATCCCCTAAGGAAACAAAAGTGACAAATAATCAAGACTATATCTGTGGGTCCCAAAGGACAGCTGTTATGGATGGTGCAGGTCCAGTGGAAAAGCAGACAGATGGACCAAGATGGGCCAGAGACCTACAGAGAGGAATTGAAAGAGAAGAGACCAGAGCTCTGGAGGAAGAACTTGTTCCCTTCTACAAATTATTACAAGTTATGCTATTGGCTGAATGTGATAAAGTAAACCACTTTACCTTAACTCCTAAATATCTCTCAGTCCCTTCCAGTCCTTAATTACTCTCTCTCTCTACCTGAACTCAGGACCTCACTTTTTTTTTTAAGTCCAAAAAACGCTCCATGCTTCCTACTTCCCAATTTAACAGCCTAACATTATTCTCTGGCTCTCACTGCCTTTTGCATAATCCCAGTCTTCAGACTGCTACCAGAGTAATCCTTCTTTAAAAAATAAAACAAGCTGAAAAGGCCACTCATCTGTTTTAAAAATCCTCCGAGGACTCCCCCATTGCCTGTTGCAGCCTTCAAATCCACGCCCCAGGCTAGGTTCATCAAGCTCATTTCAAGCCACTTCTCTTTTACCTTGGACTCAGCAACACATGCCACATGCTCTAAGCTCCACTTAACCTCACAGCCACGTGAGAGGACACTTTCCCTGATGGTCCCCAGAGATCTCTCCTTCCTTTGTTCCCACAGTCCCTCAGGCACAGGAATACTAAGGTCCCAATTATCTTGACTGTCTGGTTATCTTTCTACCTAAAGGACAGTGGGCTCCTAGAGGGCAGGGACCCTCCTTGGGCATGTCCAGTGGGTGCTTAACAACAAACATCTGTGGATTAAAAAGCAGGAAGAGAAGCTCAAGGCTCACGCACTTATATTTGGTCAGCCAAAGAGAACAACTTCTCCTTCAGAAATGGCAAAACCTCAAAAGGTAATGCACATAGTGGCAGAAGAGAAGAGGTCCACAGGCTGTTACCTCCCCACAGGTACGCAAGCACTTCGGTTTGGGGTACTGGCAAGCACAGCTGGGCAAAAGCCAGCTCCCACAGAGTGGCTGCATTTGTCTTGCTAAGGGGCGGCAGTGACAGCATCTGTCAGGATGAGACTGAACAGAGGAGTTCAGAACCAAGCAGAGCTGTAACACGATGCACCAGTATCTGGTTGGAGTGCAAACAAGGTACGCTTTCTTTCTCTAGTACACAGCGGGCACCATGCCAAACACACACAGTGTTTGCTGTTTTTGCAAGTCTAATACGGTCTGCAGAGGGGAGGGGTAGGAGATCGGCAGTTCATAATGACTCTCATTATGTCTGGTGCATTTTGAGCCAAGATTAGACACTAGACAATCCTCTGTCCAGTGTCAAGGGCTTTCAACTGCCCTTTCATCAGGGCAATTCCACTTCAAACTAATTTAGGTTTCTTATAACTCAAGCTACCAAAACTGATACACTTCACTGTTTTCAGCCCAGAAAAACAGGTCAATGTCTGCTCCAAATAGAAATCCAGTGCTTGGGTTCAGGGTCTGTGACTGCTACACAAGACCTGTGACAGAAACATGCCACCATGAAATCTCGCACTCTCTCTGCAGAGATCCAAGCAAGAACTCCTCTGAGAACCTCCTGCCCTTCTCACCTTCAAGTCTGCTTCTGTGGATTACAGTCCTTTCAACAGTTTTAGGAGGCCTCCAGAGAAAAGTTGGAGCTTGCTCATTTCCACTAAAATCAACAAGGCTATGTGCATTTCAGTCCAGGATAAAAGCTAACTGCTTTTAAGTCTAAAGAGCAAAAATAACAAATCTCTAAACTAGATATTAGAGATATCTCTAAACTACTATTAGAGAATAGTACAAACCAGTGCTGAATTTTAACAATTATTCACCAAATTTTAAAGTAAGAATATCAAGCTTTAATCTTCTAAGTGTGCAAAAAGTTTAATGACACTGCGAGGGAGAAGATACAAAGGATTCAAGAAAACAAGGATGAGATGTTATACAAGTCAAGCACAGAACATGGGAAGGGAAAGTGAGAAGTAGATAATAAAACTGCCCACAAACCACTTTTCTGATTCTAAAAATTTATCATACTTAAGTTCTTTTTTTTTAGTTTGTTTGTTTGTTTATTTATTTATTTATTTTGAGAGAGAGAGAGAGAGAGAGAGAGAGAGAGAGAGAGAGATGCATGAGTGGGGGAGGGCAGAAAGAAAGGCAGGGAGAGAATCTCAAGCAAGCTCCACATTGTCAACACAGAGCCCAATGCGGGGGCTCGATCCCACGAAACATGAGATCATGATCTGAGCTGAAATCCAGAGTTGGAGGTTTAACTGAAAGAGCCACCCAGGCACCCCAACACTTAATTTCAAACAGAACCAACATCACCATGACTTTCTAAGAAAGTTAATGTGTGTTATGTGGTCTCACAAAGAACACAGGTTAACAATTCACAGGGATCCTAAATCCTGAGAAAGATTATATAAAGAAAGAAAGAAAGAAAAAAACTAAAAATCAATGACACTTACTAATTAAATAAGAATTTAACTCAAAGGTCCAAAACTTACTTTATGAATATGCAATAACTCTAAAACCATGGATTTATATTAATGTTCTGATGATCAATTAAATAAGAGTCATCTTACATACTTAGATGTGCATATGCACTTCCCCCTTTAAAGAAGACAAGAGGTAATGTGGTCTGACTTAGAGCAGGGGTGGCTTTGCACAACAGGCATCCGTGTACTCACATGTGCTGTGGCTTATTACATAAACAGCACTTTGGTGAATGCTCTTAAAAAGCATTTAACATATGAGAAATAAACTTATTATTCATGTGTAACATACAAAAGAAATGCACATGGAAGTATAATGTTTACACACTAAATACATTTGTGTGACCAGCACCCACATGAGCAAACAGAATACACTAGCACCCTAAAAGCCAACTTTCAATGGTCACAGTTTTGCTTCAGTGAGGCAAAATGTGTCTACAAATTCTTCCCTTATTTACCTTGGACTCATTATAGGTCAACTTGGTTGACTACTGCTTAAAGAATTTCTATTCTGGAACCCAGGGATCATGGTGCTGCCATTTAACAGCAGCTCTAGATTTATGGGGAGAACTAAACTCTCAAGAGTATGTTAAAAATCAGTAATTTAAAGTTAAAATGTCAAGCCCTAGCTAAAGTCACCTTAAATGTTCAACAGCCAAACCAACACCAAAAACCACATTACACAACTCATCCATGTGAGCAGTGCACTAATGTCCTGGGTGTGTCATCCAATTAAACAGGCCTGGAAAGGCCCATGGTAGCTGTAGGCTTCTACTCTGCAACTCCCTAATTTCTCAACAAAAGTTTACAGTAAACACCTGTAAGTAAATCAACCTCCTTACTACATTAATTTTGCAGCTGTGCTTGCCCATTTTGTGCCTTTACTCCCTTCTCTCCACACCCTCCTCTCTATCTTCTCACCTCTTGGAGCTCTCCTGAAATGTGTCTTCAGTCTTCAATAAGCCTTGCCAAAAAAAAAAAAAAAAATTGCATTCCTAAATCTGAAATCTCAATCTGTACTTGCACACCAGCTGGGATGCTCTCTATTCAAAGAAAGAAGTCTGGGAGCTGGATTTTTCAGCAACAAAAGACAACAAAGCACTTTTCCATTTGGGGCTGCAGAGGGAGCCAGAACCATGCAATGCAAGCAAGTTATAAGCATTTCTAGAACTGGATGAATCTGAGGATGGAGAAAATATAAACACATACACACACATCTCACATACCACACACTCAGGCACACAGACGCCCACCCAGATCTCAGGCCTGAGGAGACTGAAAGAATACTTGTGCGTTCAGAGAGGAAACATCATATAATTTATTTTGTGAGGGGGAGAGGAACAATAAAAGGAAAATAAAGCTATTTTGTTCCATCAAGTGAAAAGAGAATGAATTTTAAAGGGAGTCATCAATTCCAAGATTCCTCAGCCAAGGTAAGTAATCAACATCTCAAATTGGCAAGGTTATCTGACAAGGGGGTATATAGCCTTTTATCTTCAAGAGCTCTTTATTCAATTTTTCTGGAACAGAGTTTAATAGAATCTGACCTCTATGTTTTGTTTTGTTTTGTTTCCTCTACAACCTAACACTGGGTCAGAGCACAGATGGGAAGGACCAAGAAGTAGGGCAGAGAATGGAGCAGATATTTTCAAATTATGAAAGACCAGCAAAACAAAAACAGAAGTAAAATATACCTGATTGATCCCCACCAAACAGTGATGTTGCCACAAGGTCACAATGGGAAATCCAGCAAGACTTTCACCTCAAGACTACCTCCAATTACAGTAAAATACCACAATGAATACAGTAGAGTGAAAAAGATATTCTGATCAATGGCAAAACAACACTTAACTAGTAATTCTAAGTAATAAAGCACTCATTCTCTGACAGCTCTTTCACAACATACCGAAGACATGTAATAACAAGCTACAAGGAGATAGATGTGGTTTATACTGTAATATAGAGATAGTTAGGAATCTATGATATAGAGATTCTAGGTAAAGCCATAACAATGTACTTAATGCCTTAAACACTAGCCCCCTCAGTCCAAATCATAAAATATTAATTGAACACCGCTATGCCAAGGGCTGTATGAGGTTCTGACAAGTATGGTTTCAAGAAGCATAACAAGAAAACAGAAAACAGAAAAACATTCATATATATATGAAAGTGAGGAAGTAGAATAGAGTTAGAACCCAAATCCAAAATACACCAGGGGCATTAAGTCTCTGTCTAAAAAAGTATAAATCCTTCCAAAAGGTATTATTTTCTTTAAAATACTTCAGAATATAGACTCATCATGAAATATTACTGCCCTATCGACATTCAAAACATGCAAATTTTACACTGAATTAACATGTAAGAAATATTCCCTGAGTACATACTTTATAAAGGGCAGAGTATTAGGATACTAGAATTTGTGACTATTCTGACTATATTCCCTCCACTTCAAAGATGTATCTTAGTTCTGGTAAAGGTTAATGATGGTGGTACCTCTGAAAATTTATAGTATCAAATACAAAATGATTGTCAAATATACTAGGAAGCAAGAAAGGACTTGGAGGAAGAGTCAATTCACCAAAAGACAAAGCAGGAAACACGAATTATGGTCTTGACCTTGGCTAAAAGGAGATGAGGATATCTTTAAGGGGATCGGCCATTTCTGGGCAAGATACTGTAACAGACCCCAGCTTCACCTTCTTGCCTGAAACAACAAAAAACAGCCACCAAAATATATGGAACAATGCTTGTTGAGACACCGGCTGTGAGGCAACTAAAAACATAATCCTCAAGAAACAGGAAACAAATGAGGAAATCCCTATGCTCCAATTTACTGCCTGGAGTGTTCAGAGTGTAATGCAAGGAGGGGAAATCTGAGGCAGATCCAGGAAGACTCCATGAGTTGGAAGTCTGAGACCAAGGCAGCTACAGTTAGCATGAGTGAGGATTACACAGAGTGAGGACCCTGGAGATCTACAGAGAGTTCCCCTTAGGATGCAGTAGAGGAGAGATCAACACAGTGAGAGGAAACTTCACAAGGCTGGGGGGAAAAGACACACAAAGGGATTAGAAGGCACACGTCCTGGCATTCACACAGACTGTGACAGGTGCCTGCTCCCAGCAGCAAGACTGGAAAACTCATACTTCATGAAGTATTGGAGAGAATGTTCTGGAAGGTGTTGCAAAAGCAATGGAGAAAAATCAACCCTAGACTGAGCTCTTTTCCAGAGCCTCCTTAACAAATCATAACTGAAAAACTCAAAAGAATCAAACTGTTGCCAAATTATTTACTGCACCACAGAATGAAGCTCAAAAAGACAAAAAAATATAAAGATATCTAGCAGCCAACAAAGTAAAATACACAATTTATAGTATCTAATCAAAAAGTACCAGGCACACAAAAAGACAAGAAAACATGACCTGTAATGAATAGAAAAGACAGTAAATTGGAACTGAACCAGTACAGGCACAAAAGTTACCTGCAAACAAGGGCATTAAAACAATTATTGCGTTCAAATAATTAAGTAAAGACATGGAAATACAAAAATCAAACTTCCGGAAATGAAACCATGTTTCAGATGAAAAATGCACTGAATGAGATCAGTAACAGATTAGACATAGCAGAAGGAAATATAGGCAAACCTGAGGCATAGCATTAGCAACCAACCAAAATGAAACAAAGAGAAAAAAGACTGATGGGAAATGAAAACAGCACCAGTAAGCTGTGAGAAAATTTCAGAAAACCATAGTAACTGGAGTCCCCCAAAAAGGGGCAGGTGACAAAAAAGAGAGAGAGAGAGAGAGAGAGAGAGAGAGAGACAGTGAGTGAGAGAGAGAGAGCCTGAAGAAAAAATGACCACAAATTTCTAAATTTGATGAAAACTATAAACCAAAACATCAAAGAAAGTCAACAAATTAAAGCAAAAGAAATGTGAAATAAACTATACCAAGGCACAACATAATCAAAGACTGAAAAGCAATGATGAAGAGAGAAATCTAAAAAGCCCTCAAAGAAGACACCTATGACATTACAAGGAATTAAGTTACCAATGACATTAAATTTCTCACAGCAAACAATGAGAGAACGGTAGAGCAACAGCTTTAAAATACTGAAAAAGCAAAAACTGTACACCTAAAAATGTGCAGCCAGGAAAATCCACCTTTCAAAAACAAAGGCAAAGTAAGATGTTTGCAGGCATACAAAAGCAAAAAGATTGCATTACCAATAGACCTCCACCAGCAAGAAATGTTAAAGGCAAAAGGAGAATGTTGACATGTAAACTGGATCTACAGAAAGGAATGAAGGGCACCAGAAACTGAACCACTGGAATTGTTAACCATATGGTATACAGTTTAAGATTTGCTTCTTATACAAATCTCTTTAAAAGACAATTTCCTATTGGAGCAAACAATAGCAATGTACTGTAACATTTTTAACATGTAAAATTAAAACTCACGTCATCATCAATATAATGGCTGGAAAGGAGAAAACAAATAAACAGAATGGTAACTATAACATTATTTTTTTAATGTTTATTTATTTATTTTTGAGAGCAAGCATAAGAAGGGGAGGGGCAATGAGAGAGAGGGAGACATAGAATCTGAAGCAGGCTCCAGGCTTCACCCTGTCAGTGCAGAGCCAGACGTGGGGCTTGAACCCATGAGCCAAGAGATCATGACCTGAGCTGAAGTCGGACGCTTAACCAACTGAGCCACCCAGGCACCCCTAACATTCTTACACTAAATATAACAAGATATATCACTTCAAGGTAGATTGTGATAAGTCGAAGATATGTAGTATCAACTCTAAAACAACCACTAAAAAACAGAAGGAAGAATTATATATCTAAAAAGCCAACAAAGGAGATAAAATGGAATATTCTTAATAATGTAATAATCCAAGAGGCAGTAAAAGATGGAAACAGAAAACAAATGGCAACATGACAGACTCCAACATAACGATATAAGTAACTGTCTTAAATGTAAATTGTAAACATCCCAATGAAAAGGCATAGATTATCAGACTGAATTCAAAAAGCAAGAATTCAAAAAGCAAGACCCACTGACATATGGCCTATAAGAGGTGCACTTTAAATACGAAGATAGAAACAGAATGAATGTAAATAGATGGAGAAAAAATAAAACAAAGATTCCTAACAGTACTTAAAAGCAAACTTAAGTACATATATATATATATCAAAAACTATTACCAGAGATAGAAATAATCATTTCATAATAATTAAGTGATCAACCAAGAAAATATAACAAACCTAAATGTTTATGCATCTAATAACAGCTTTACAATAGCGATAAATCAGTAAGAAAGAGACAAAACCACAATTATACTAAGAGATTTCAACATGCCTCTCTAGATAGAACAAGCAGGCAAAACAAACAAACAAAACACAAGGAAATAACAGAACTAAAAAATACTATAAACCAACCGGACCTGATAGTTACAAAACACTCTATCTACCTAACTACAGAAGAAAACTGCATTCTTCAAAATTTCACAGGGACAATCTACAAAAACAGACTGGATTCTCAGTTATAAAACAAGTGCAGAAAAAAATTTTTTAACGAATTTCAATAATACAAGGAATTTTCTTTAAGCAATGGAGCTAATCAACACCATAAAGATGTCTGGGAAATCCTTAAATATTTGGAGTAAATAACATGTCTTAAAAAAAAGTATAAAAAAAGAAATCACAAAGGAAATTAAAAGTATTTTTAAATAAATGAAAACACAATGCATTAGGATTGACAGGTGCTCTTAAAGTAGTATTTATAGGGAAATTTATAATGTTAAATGTCAATATCAGAAGAAAGATCTTAAGCCAATGAACCCCCACTTCCACTGAGAAACTAGAAAAACAAGCAAAGTAAACCCAAAGTAAGCAGAAAGAAATCTGTGAAATATAAACAGAAATCAACAGAGAAAATCAATACAACCGACGAAGCTGGTTCTTTAAGAAGGTCAATAAAATTGATAAATCCTGTTATACAGATAGAAATGAGAGAGAAAAAGGAAGAGATACCAACAATAATTGATGTAGAATCACCACAGGTCATAAAAATATTTTTAAAAACATTAAGGAAATATTATATAAACAACTTTATGCCAATAAATTCAACAAGTTAAATGAAATGGAAACATTTCTTTAAAAACATAAATAACCAAAACTATCTCAAAAAGAAACAGATAACACGAATAGTCTAACACCCAGTTAAGAAACTGATTATTTAATCTCTGGGGAAGATGACAGAATAGGAGGACCACGGGCTCACTTTGTCCCATAGATACAACTAGGTAACACTCACATCACTGTAAGTAACACAAAAAGATGTGAAGACTGGCAGAACAGACTCCACAAATAAAGGTAGAGAAGAGACCACATCAGAGAGAGTAGGAAGGGCAGAAACACAGTGGAGAGAAGAATGGACCACCACCTGCTGGCAGTGAGGGGAAGGGAAGGCCCCAGGTAGGAAAAAGGGTGAGAAACTATCACACTAGGAAGTCCATAGGAGTTAGATGAACCTTCATAACATTTGGATTTGAAAAACAGAGGGCCGAATTTCGAATTTCGAATTTCGTGAGTTCTTACAACCAGCGGGACATAAAACCTGGGATTTTTAAAAATCAGCAGACTTGGCTCTGGGCCGGTGACCAACAGGAAACTGAGTCCCTGCCCTTAAAGAGATAGCACAACAAAAAGCCCATAGAGAAACAGCACAGAAACAGCAGTTTGAAAGGTGCCTGAACTTACCAGGAGAAAGCTATTTACTAATCTCAGTGCATGTTCTGCAGGGACAGAAATCACAGGGGAAATCTTCCAGGAAGAAAGGAGCTGGCAGGAACCGTTTCCCTCCCTAGACCCCAGAATAAACGCAGGGCCACCTGCAGGACTTGCCAGCTACTCCATGGGTCCCTCGACACTGAACCATGCTCCCCCCAAAGCACTCCTCCCAACAGCCCACCTCCCTCAGAGGACAGATTGGGGGACTCAAAGCTGGCTAGCACTGTCATCCTGCTACACTGTCCTGAGCCCCCAGAACTGTTTCTTTTTTATTTTATTTTTTTTTTAATTTTTTTTTTCAACATTTATTTATTTTTGGGACAGAGAGAGACAGAGCATGAACCGGGGAGGGGCAGAGAGAGAGGGAGACACAAAATCGGAAACAAGCTCCAGGCTCTGAGCCATCAGCCCAGAGCCTGACGCGGGGCTCGAACTCGCGGACCGCGAGATCGTGACCTGGCTGAAGTCGGACGCTTAACCGACTGCGCCACCCAGGCGCCCCCCCAGAACTGTTTCTGCAGATCCGATCTAATTTGCTCTTGTACCTAGCCCAGGTAAGATGATGCCACAGGTCTGGCACTTGTGCAAGCAGCTCCTAAAGAGGCCAGCATCATTCCAAAGTGACTCTTTCCCCAGAGAGTGGGAAAGAAAAACACAACAGTCAGAAACAGGCCCCAGCAGTGGCCTGGAGGCAACTGGTTTGACTGCAAGCCTGCCCACCAACAAAAGCTTATCAGGGAACAACACAAGGAGAGCACCCTGCAGCAGTCTGATGCTACTACATCTCTAGCAAATGCCTGGTCTGACTCAACTCAAGCCCAAGGTGTCCCGAGACCCACCTACTAACGCCAGAGGGACCAAACATTGCCCACAACAGACAGAGAGCCATTGCAGATGACTGGACTTGGGTAAAAAGCAGCTCAGGCACAACAGGATGCGCGTTATCACATATAAAAGACATCCCTGGGGGTGCCTGGGTGACTCAGTCAGCTAAGTGTCTGATTCTTGATTTTAGCTCAGGTCATGATCTCACAGTTGTGGGATTGAGCCCCACATCCGCCTCTTCACTGGGTGTGGAGCCTGCCTAAGATCCTCTCTGTCCTTCTTCCTCTGCCCCTCCTCAGTTCAGGCACAAGGAGCAGACATGTGCTCGCGCTCTCTCTCTCTCTCTCTCTCTCTCTCTCTCTCTCAAAAAAACAAAAACAAAAACAAAAACAAAAACAAAAACAAAAACAAAAACCACCCTTGAAGCACCCTGTTCTGGTGAACAGAGGAAATTGCACAGCAAGACACTACAGGACCTCCTCTTCATAAGGTTATCCTTCCAAGTGCAGAAGACTTAGCTGTCTTTCCTAATATATAGAAAGAGACACAGAATTAGACAAAATAAGAAGACACAGGAATATGTCCCAAATGAAACAACAAATCAAAATCACAGTAACAGACCTAAGCAAAACAGAGATAAGTAATATGCCTGATATAGAATTTAAACTAACGATCACAAAGGTACTCACTGGACGTGAGAAAAGAGTGGAGGACATAAGTGAGACCCTTAACAATGAGATAAAAATGAACCAATCAGAGATAAAGAACTCAATTAATAAAATTTAAAATATACCAAATGGGAAAAACAATACACTAAATGGAATAAATAGTAGACTACGTGAAGCAGAAGAACAAATCGGCAACCTGGAAGACAGAGTAATGGAAAGTAATCAATCTGAGCAGGTGAGAGGAAAAAAACATTATGCAAAACAAGAATACACTTAGGGAACTTAGCTACACCATCAAGCATAATAACATTCACATTATAGGAATCCCAGAAGGAGAAGAGAAAGAAAAAGGGGCAAAAATTATATCTGAAGAAATAACAGCTAAAAACTTCCTGAATCTGAAAAAGAAAACAGAAATCCACATCCAGGAGGCACAGAGATCCCCCAACAAAATCAACCCAAGGAGGTCCACATTAGGACACATGGTAATTTAGATGGCAAAAAGTAGTAATAAAAATAATTTTTAAAGCAGCAAGAGAAAAGAAAGTACTTACATACAAGGGAAGCCACATAAGGCTATCAGCTGATTTTTCAGCAAAAACTTTCCATGCAAGAAGGGAGTGGTATGATACATTCAAAATACTGAAAAGAGGGGTGCCTGGGTGGCTCGGGTGGTTAAGCATCCAACTTCAGCTCAGGTCATGATCTCACAGTTCGTGAGTTCAAGCCCCTCGTCAGGCTCTGTGCTGGCAGTTCAGAGCCTGAAGCCTGCTTCAGATTCTGTGTCTTCCTCTCTCTCTGCCCCTCCCCCACCTCTGAAAAATAAACATTAAAAAAAATTTTTTTAATTCTGAAAAGAAAAAATGTGCAGCCAAGAATATTCTATCTATCAAGGCTATCATTCAGAATAGAAGGAGAGATAGAGTTTTCCAGGAAAACAAAAGTTAAAGGAACTCATGACCACTTAACCAGCCCTACAAGAAATGTTAAAGGGGAACTCCTTGAGTGGAAAGTAAAGACCATAAGCAAAAGTAAGGAAAGTGTGAAGCACAAAAGCAGTAAAAATAAGTATATTTGTAAAAAAATAATAATAATAATATGTCTATTTTTTAAAAAATCAGTCAAGGGACTCATATCTGATTCTTGATCTCAGCTCAGGTTTTAATCTCAGGGTTGAGAATTCAAACTCTGAGTTGGGCTCCACACTGGATGTGAAGCCTACTTAAAAAATAAAAAAAAAAAAGTGAAAGGACAGAGAATCATTTACCATACAGATGGATGTGAAAAGAAAGCCAGTATAGCAATGCTTATATCAGACCAAACAGACTTTAAAATTAAGACTGTAACAAGAGACAAAGGACACTACAACTACATAATTAGCAAGAGGACAATCCAACAAGACATAACAAGATAAATATTTATGCACCCAACACTGGGGTACTCAAATAATCAAAACAGTTAATAACAAATATAAAGGAAGTAATCAATAGCAATACAATAATATCAGGGAACTTTAACACCCCACTTACATTGATGCACAGATGATCCAAACAGAGAATAAGCAAGGAAAGAGTGGCTTTGAATGAAACATTGGACCAGATGGATCTTACAGATATATTCAGGTACAAAAATACTCCATAAAATATTAGGCAACATAATACAACAATCAATTTAAAAAATCAATCAACTAGATCAAGTAGGATTTATTCCCAGGATTCCAGAGCGGTTTGATATTCATAAACGAATCAACATGATAATCACATCAACAAGAGAAAGGATAAAAACCATATGATCATTTCAATAGATGTAGAAAAATCATCTGACAAAGTACAACATCCATTCAGGATAAAAACCCTGATCAAATAAGTTTAGAGGGAATATACCTCAAAATAATAAAGGTCATATATGAAAAATGCACAACAAACATCATACTCAATGGTGAAAAACTGTAACCTTCCCCCCTAAGATGTAAGATAAGACAAGGATGTCCACTCTCACTCAGCACTTGTATTCAACATAGTACCGGATGTCCTAGCTATGGAAATCAGACAACAAAAAGGAATAAAAGGCATCTGAATTGGTAAGGAAAAAATAATATTTGCATATGACATTATACTATATATAGAAAACCCTTCTGACTCCACTAAAAGACTTCTAGAATAACTGAGTTCAGTAAGGTTGTAAGATACAAAATCAATGTATAGAAATCTTGCATTTCTATGTACTAATATAGTAGCAAAAAGAGAAATTAAGAAAGTGATCCTGTTTGTAATTCTACCCAGAATAATAAAATATCTAGGAATAAACTTAATCAAGGAGGTGAAAGACCTGTACTCTGAGAAGTATAAAACAGTGAGAAAAGGAACTGTATATGACACAAACAAATGGGAAAATATTCCACGCTCATGGATTGGAAGACCAAATATCGTTAAAACGCCCATTCTACCCCAAAGCAATCTACAGGTCTAAAGCATTCCCCATCAAAATATCAACAGCATTTTTCACAGAACAAGAACAAATACTCCTAAAATTTATATGGAGCCACAAAAGACCCCAAATAGACAAAACAATATTAAAAAAGGAAAACAAAGCTGGAAGTGTCACAGTTCCAAATTTCAAGTTATACTACAAAGCTGTAGTAATGACAACAGTATGGTACTGGCACAAAAACAAACACACAGATCAATGGAAGAAGACAGAAAAGACAAAAACAACCCCACGATTATACGGTCTATTAATATTCAAAATAAAAAGCAAGAATATGCAATGAAAAAGGCAATCTCTTCAACAAATGATGATGGGAAACCTGGACAGCAACATGGAAGAGAATGAAACTGGATCACTTTCTTACACCCTCTCCCCTACACACACACACAACTCAAAATGGATTAAGGACCTAAATGTGTGACTTGAAACCATAAAGATCCTAGAACAGGGCACAGACAGTAATGTCTCTGACATCAGTCATAGTAACATTTTTCTAGATATGTCGCCAGAGGCAAGAGAAATAAAAGGAAAAATAAACTATTGGACTACATCAAAATAAAATGCTTCTGCACAGCAAAGTAAACAATCAACAAAGCTTTAAAAAAAGAAAACAAACTATTGTCTTGGGAGAGGATATTTGCAAATGACGTATCTGATAAAGAGTCAGTACGAAAAATGTACAAAGATCTCATACAACTCAATAACCAAAAAACAAATCAAATCCAATTAAAATCAAGCAATTTTAATCCATTAAAAAATGAAAAGACATGAATAGGTATTTCTCCCAAGAAGACATCCAGATGGCTAACAGACACATACATGAAAAGATGCTCAACATCACTCATCAACAGAGAAATGCAAATCAAAACTACAATCAGATATCACCTCACACCTGTCAGAATGGCTAAAATAACAACACAAGAAACAACAGCTGTTGGTGAGGATATGGAGAAAATGGAACTCTTGTGCTCTGTTGGTGGAATGCAAACTGGTGCCACCACTGTGAAAAACAGTGTGGAGGGTCCTCAAAAAGTTAAAAACAGAACTACCCTATGTTCCAACACTCACACTACTAGGTACTTACCCATAGGATACAAAAACACTAATTTGAAAGGATAGTTGACCCCTATGTTTATTGCAGCATTATTTACAATAGCCAAATTATGGACGCTTCCCAAGTGTCCATCAATAGATGAATGGATAAAGAAGATGTATACAATGAAATATTCAGCCATAAAAAGAATGAAATCTTGCCAAACAAGAAGACACAGATGGAGCTAGAGAGTAAAATGCTAAGAGAAATAAGTTAGAGAAAGACAAATACCATATTTTTTCACTCATATGCAGAATTTAAGAAACAAACAAAAAACCCACAAAGGCAAAGAGAGAGACAGACAGACAGACAGACAGACAAATCAAGAACTGCCTCTTAACTATAGAGCACAAACTGATGGTTACCAGAAGGGAGGTGGGTGGGGGGACTGGGGAAAATAGGTGGCGGGGATTAACAGGTGCACTTAACATGATGAGCGCTGTGTTGTACAGAATTGTTCAATCACCACATTGTATACTGGAAACTAATACAACACTGTATGTTAACTGTACTGGAATTAAAATTAAAAAGTTAATTTTAAAAAGTACAGAAAAAAATCCTTGATTTCAACAGTGTTAAAATAAAAAAGATTCAATAATAAATTATCATGGACACATACACACACCAGAAGAAAAGTAAAAGGAAGAGAGATTGAATATTTAATTAAAAATCTTCCACAAAAAGAAAACTCCAAGCCTAGATGGCTTCACTGATAAATTCTACTTAACATTTAATAAAGAAACAATTCTAACATGAACTCACTCAAGAAGTTGATTAGGGAGAAATATTTCCCTAGCCATCCTTTGGAGCCAAAATCACCCTGATACCAAAAACCAGACAATGACATCACAAGAAAAGAAAACTGTAGATGAATTTTATTCATGAACATAAATGCAAAGATTCATCTAAAAAAATGTAGCAAATCAAATCCAAGAATATATTTAAAAAGTTGGGACACCTAGGTGACTCAGTTGGCTAAGCTTCCAACTTCAGCTCAGGTCATGATCTCACAACTTGGTGGGTTCAAGCCCCAGTTGGGCTCTGTGGTGACAACTCAGAGCCTAGAGCCTGATTCTGTGTCTGCCTGTCTCTCTGCCCCTCCCTTGTTTGTGCTCTGTTTTCTCTCTCAAAAATAAATTTAAAAAAACATTGAAAAATGTTTTAAAAAATCATCTATTTCAATAAATAAACAAACACAGTGGCCAACGTAAATAAATAAATAAATGAATAAATAAACAAACAAACAAACACGCACAGACACATATATACACACACACACAGTGGCCAACTGGGGTTTAACCAGGCACAGGAGGTTTAACACTCAAAAATAAAATCAGTGTAAATCACTATAGTAACAAAGTCAAACAGAAAAATCACATGATCATCTTGATAGACACAGAAAAGGCATTTGGCAAATTTTAACAATACATTCCTGATTAAACCTCTTACAAACTAAGAATATAATGGAACATTTTAAACATAATAAAGGACATCTATGAAAAACCTACAGCTGACATCATACTTAATGGTAAAAGATCAGATACTTTCCTCCCCTAAAACCAGGAATAAGGCAAGCATGTCAGCTCTTACCACTTCTATTGAACATGATCCTGGAGGTTCTAAGCCAGTGCACTCAGGAAAGAAAAGGAAAAAGAAGGCATCCAGATTAGGAAGAAAAAAACAAACTGTCTTTATTCACTAAAAATACTACCATCCACGTGAAAATCAGATGCAATCTAAAAAAAAACTACTAAAACTAATAAATGACTTAGCAAGACTGCCAGATACAAGATGAATATATAAAAGTGAGTGTATTTCTATTAACTAAAAATTAACAAAAGGAAACTAAAAGGGTAAAAATGATGCCATTTATTATTACATCTAAAATATGAAATACTTAGGAATAAATCTGACAAAAGATATAAAAGACCGGTATACTGAAAACAACAAAATATTGCTGAGAAAAATTAAATAAGACCTAAATAAACAGGGATATATACACTATTCAAGAGTTGGAAACTCAATATTTTTACATTGTTCATTCTCCCCAAATTGATCTATAGCATCAACATAATCTCAACCAACATCCCAGCAGGATTCTTTGTAGAATCTGAGAAGCTGACTCTAAAATTCATATACAAATAGAAAGGACTCAGAAAAGCCAAAACAACTTTGAAAAAGAAAAAAGTTTGAGGGCTAAACCTACCTAATTTCATAAATTACTATGAAGCTACGTTATTGGCTAAAAGAAAGATAAATAAATTAATGCAACACAATACAGTAAAGAAATATATCCACACATATATGGATATTTTTTATAAAAGTGGAAAGGCCATGCAGTAGGGAACGGATAGCTCATTCAAAACTGACTCTGGGGGCACCTGGGTGGCTCAGTGGGTTAAGCGTCCGACTTTGGCTCAGGTCATGATCACACAGTTCGTGAGTTCGAGCCCCACGTTGGGCTCTGTGCTCACAGTTTGTAGCCTGGAGCCTGGTTCAGATTGTGTGTCTCCCTTTCTCTCTCTGCCCTTCCTCTGCCTGTGCTCTCTCCCTCTCTCTCTCTCTCAACCTCCCTCTCTCTCTTAAAAATAAAATAAAATAAAACAAACATTTAATTAAAAAAAAAACTGACTTTGGAAAAACTGGATGTCTTTATACCAAAAAAAAAAAAAAAATACATAAATGAAAATTTTTAAAAAACTAATTTTGATCTGGACCTCCCACCATACTTATAAATTAACTTGAAATGGAACATTTACCATCTACTTTATGTTAACTGTGCCTCTTTATTTTTTATTTTATTTTAATTCCAGTATAGTTAACATACAGTGTTTTATAGTTTCAGGTGTACAACACAGTGATTCCGCACTTGCATACATCAGCCAGTGCTCATCACCACACGTCCACCCTTGATCCCCATCACCTATTTAACCCATCCCCCCACCCACCTCCTTCTGGTAAGCTTCAGTTCGTTCTCTATATTTAAGAGTTTGTGTCTTAGTTTGTCTCTTTCTTTTTTCCATTTTGCTCATTTGTTCTGTTTCCTAAATTCAACATAGGAGTGAAATCATAGGATACTTGTTGTCTTTCTACGACTGACTTATTTTGCTTAGCATTATACTCTCTATTCTAGCTCCATCCACGTCACTGCAAATGGCAAGATTTCATTCTTTTTATGGCTGAATAATATGCCATTGTATATATTTACCTCATCTTCTATATCCATTCATCTATCGATGGACACTTAGGGTACTTCCATAATTGGGGTGTTGTAAATAATTAACCATGACTCTTAAAAAAAAAACACATGACAGGTAGGAAGAGATAGTAGCTTGGCTCACAGGGCTGATTCAGACAGGCTCAATGTGTACCAACTTCTAATACCTGATGGCCAAACCGCTGGTTAAGCACTGTAAAACATGTTAATTAATTTATTCTTTAAGAAAATAAAAATTCACTTCTCTCATTTCTTTTTTGCTTGCTGTATAAATCCTCAGGGAAACGATATCAACATTGTTTCTTCTGCTACAAGAAAAGAAACCAACACCTAAAGGAAGGAAAGGTACAAAAAAATATTAAAAACTCTGTAAGAAATCAACGAAGAGATAACGTACTGCCAATATCCTTGTCCACAACACCAGGGTTAGCTAGAGAGTATTCTAATGTAATATACCCAATCTGCAGGTCAACAGTCTTCATAAAGAAGTGGGGAAATTTGTAAGGAGAAAAGAACTGTTTCTGACATATAATGTTACAATCTTAATTAAATCAGGAGTTTCTGGCTGGCCACAACCAAAAATCACCCTGAGAAGTGAAACGGTTATGCGTCATGCAAGAGCATGAAATGTGGTTTTTCTTGCCGCATTAATGGTTACTGCACATGTCAATACTGCACAGCAAGGTCTCTATAGTGAAAGTGCTAAGAAAAAGGAAAAGGTTAAACAGTAAGTCATTTCTAAAGTTTTAGAAGAGGCTGAGTTAATAGTTAAGTCAATCTTGTGCTACTTGTGTTACCAGATAACAAAAACATCTTTCATAAGAACAGCCAACTGATTCACCTCATGTTAGGTGAATAATAATGCAAAATGATTTGAACTGCCCCGATCAATCTCTCTAGGCTTAGAAAGAGGACAGAGCTAGTCGGTATTAAAACTTACCCCCAAACAATGTGGGGGTCAGGGGTCACTGACACCCTACATAGTCAAAAATCCACCTATAACTTCTGACTCCCCCAAAACTTAACGACTAATAGCCTACTGTGGACTAGAAGCCTTGCCAGTGATATAAGCAGTTGATAGATGCACATTTTTTGTGTTGTATGTATTGTATATTGTATTCTTACAATAAAGCAAGCTACAGGAAAAAATGTTATTTAATCATAAGGAAGAAAAAATGCATTTACATTACAGTACTGTAATTACCAAAAAAAAAAAAAAAGTAAGTGGACCCATGCAGTTCAAATCTGTATTGTTCGAGGGTCAACTGTAGTTTGTATTTAAACACAACGCTGACCTAGCCAGAGATCCAAGCCATTCACAGACTAAGTGCATGTGGTCAAAAAGCCAAAGATGATGCAGTTTGATTCTACAAATGCAAGGTAGCCAGCAGAATGCCACTAAAACGTCCTTGGGGTCAGTCAACAGTTACTAATCTCCCAACATTATCAGTAAGATCCAGAATGGTTTTCTTACATGCCCTGAATTATTCCTTCTACTTCCAACCACAATGCATTTTTGTTTCATTTTTACTTTTCCATTTGCCTTAGTTTTAACAGTCAAGTTAAAAAAAAAAAAAAATCCAACTCTAATGCTGAAACCAGAAGACATACATTTCTTTAGACAACCACAATGCATACTGCTTTGGAAATTTTGTCTTTAATCTCAGAAACAAATTTTCAGAATTCACACATTTATCTTAATAAGTCAGTCCAAAAAAGACAAAGTCAAGAAAAACACTTATGCATTTATTATGATTAGGAAAAATTCTCACATATTAACAATAAGAAAACAAACCACACACAACCCTCCACCTCTGATGACAAAGCCAGAGGGAGACCTTAATGGTGGCAGCTCATAAATCCTAGACCAAGATCACAAATACAGCTGCAAGAAAACTCTCCCAAGAAAAATATATGGCATTAGAAAAGCCACTAGGGAGATTAGTGAGAAACTAAGAGCATATCTATCATTCAACAACTTTTCAAAGAGTATTTTGCACAGTTTATTTACCTTAAACTGTTTCAAAGTAATTAGGTAACCCGAGGATGAAGCCCTGGAAAATAGAGACCTATCTCTTATATTCCTCTTAATGTCTCTATAATAACAACAGGGTTTGGGACATACGTAATTCACATCAAACATTTACTGAAGGAAGAGCACTCGTCTAGAAGAGGCAAGGAAACCCAGTACAGTGAGCACTTCACCCCAATGACTGTTGAGAAGTCCCAGTGAGGTGACACTAGATACAGGGGAGGATTTTCCAAAACCAGAGGAATCAATACATTTGCTCCAAAATTTACTTGCTGCAAAATTAGAAAAGTAAAACCTGGCATGTCCAAGATCATGAGTTAGTTGTTGGGGAAAAAAAATTTAGAAATAATTTCATTACATTCCTTCACCACGAATTACTCGGAAGAAACAGATTTCCATGATTTCAACTTGAGAGATCTAAAATTACAATTCTCAGATAGCTGCCAACAGGTATGGCCCCCAAACAAAGAGGTCTTAGCATTTCATACTAGTCTCTTCTCAGCAAAAGGCTTTTATCATCTGCTAAAAACCATATGCATGAGCCCACTCCATTTAAGGTTTTTCAATCTAATGTACCCACTGGGATCTACAGTAGTCTCATAACCATATGCACATCATAATTTTGCCAAAGTGAGTCATTACTGCCAAGTAGAAATCTGAGGTCTTGTTCTTTGTACTTATTACACATTTAAGTGCAGGTTCACCTAAAATTAGTCATACCACCAAAGTCCAGGTAATTTGTGATTTTTGAAATCGATTTTTTAACATTTTTAAGGGAAAGGGAGTTCTAAGCATTCCAGCACGTGTAACTTCTTCACACATGTCATAGCTCCCCAATATTAGAAGCATCCCTCCATATGCATTCTGGTTCAACCACAGAAACCGAGGGTCAAACAAAGACAGCCAAAAATTCAGTGAAGGACAGACAATGTGTCAGTACCAAGGCAGAATCTACAACCCAAGACTCCAGATTCTCAGGCTATTTCTCCAATAAAGTATCTATATAGCCTGAACAATACAACAGCAGACACTGACATCCTATTCTTCACTGAATATATTCACAATGAAACTACCCCTTTTCTTGTACTTAATTGTAGTGCTTAAAATATTGCTTAAGCGAGTTCAAAGCCATGGCCATAAAACAATATGAAGACAATTCTCTTCTTTGGGCTGCCAACATGTGACATCCAGAAGTAATAATTCTACTGCCCCAAATGAAGATCCCCATAATTGTTGAAAGAGGAACCTAAGGAGCAATTCTCAGATCAATAACTGTAATTTGTCCTCAGTTACCTACATGTCAACACAATATTCCAGGTAGTCTAAACTGACAAAGAAAAAGTGCAGAAGAAGCCTGACTACTGTAGTATTCAATATACAGTACTTTCTGCTTGTGTCTCACTCTGCATCACAGCCCTGGTCTTTTACCTGGTTGTCAAAGAAAGAAGATGAGTTAGGTTGTCATGTAGGCGAACAGTCAAGAACCATACCTCAGGAGTATAAGACAAAAGTATTCCTTGGCTCAGCCTTTGTATCAACAGCTGTATTTTTACCTCCGAGAGCAGTCTTTCAGAAGGAATGTGGAAGTAGGCAGGAAAATAGGACGTATTTTAAAAATGACTGTTTTGGGGTACCTGGGTGGCTCAGTCAGTTGAGCACGACTTCAGCTCAGGTGATGATCTCACAGTTCATGAGTTTGAGTCCTTCTTCGGGCTCTGTGCTGACAGCTCAGAGCCTGTAGCCTGCATCGGATTCTGTGTCTCCCTCTCTCTGCCCCTCCCCTGCTCGTTTGTTCCCCCCCCCCCTCTCTCAAAATAAACATTAAAAAAAAATCAATGATAAATAAATAAATAAAAATAAATGACTGTTTCATTTTACTAAACAGTTCACCTATGCTGTAAAAGCATCCTAAGAGCTATTTTAACCTGGAATAATGCAACTCTGGAAAGAAATAATAAAGGAAATAGCCTGCTTTTTTTTTTTTTTTTTTAAAGGCATTTCCACCAAAGCTATACAAAAGGAAGCCAGAGCAAGACCAGTTCTTGGGGCTGTTTTCTACATTATCATTGTCCTTGCTTTGTGCCTTGACTCACCAAGACAAAATATGGAATAATTGTGCCAAGGAACTACAACACTGTGTTTACTTCAAATAAACCTTTTAGCACATCTATGGTCACTTTTTCAGGCATCTTATTTAAAAATAAGCCAATATAAATCATATGTTTAAATCTTCACTAAGTTTATACAAATTGGTAATAAAAATGCCTTTTCATCAATAAAGTTTCATTTCAATATTAATTTATGAGAATGAAAAGTTCAGATAAGGTCTACTGCTCCTTGGTTTGAACCTTCAAAGAATTCACTCACATAGAAACACAGTCAACACTTGTAGAGATGAAAAGCCCCAGAGAACTGAGTACAGGCAGTCCTTGACTTACAACTCCTGTGTCTGACAAACACTTCCATGAACAAAAAACCTTCTGTCATTCCCAACTGCCACCCCAATATAAGTGCCCAGCAACAATCATCATGGAAAAAAATCTTGTCTTTTGAACACTTCTGGACTATCACTCCACAGTCTACTCTCAGGATCCTTTAAAAACTTTTCTTTTTACTTATCCTGCACTACATTAAATTTTACCTAACTGGAAGTTTTCTCAGTGAAAAGTGTCCTTTTCAAAATATAGGTATTCTCACAGATGGAATCAGCCGTTTCTGACTTCATGTGACTGTGTTTCTCACACGTAACTAAGATCAGACTCAACAAGGCAAAAGACAGTCAGATTTGCAGGGGTGGATGGAGGAAGACATTTTAAAAAATAGATAAGGCTGATGTGACAGGGGTACACACTAGGGCCAGGGAGCACCAAAAGGAAGCCAGGGGAGTTCCGAAAGGTATAAAATGTGCATGCGCTTCTATGCCATGTAAAGAAGCTGAAGTTGAGCTTGAAAGGAGAGTCCGTGAAAACTCCTCAAGCAAGCAACATGATTCAATTTGCATGTTGTCAAAATGACATTAGAAGGGATTTGGAGGATGGATCGCAGAGCAGCAAGACTGGAGGCTAGGTAGAAAGCTACTGTCATAATATAGTCAAGAGAAGGGAGACCTGACCAATGCAGTGACAGAAACTGTGCAAAGTGGTAAATGAAGAGAAAGAGATGAGAAATACATGGGACATGAATCGACAGGATGTGCAGATAGGAGGAGGAAGAGGAGTAGGGCTTCCAGCTTTCTGGCATGAGCAGATTAATGGCTTGGATGTCTAGTGGATGGTGCGCACATCAACTAAGGGAGGAAATGAAAGAGAAAGAGCAAATTGAGGGCAACTACTATAGTAGCTGTCAATGAGACACATGTTGAGTTTGAAATGCTTGCAGATGTTCCAGGTGGGGAAAAAAAACTGTGATAAGCACCGGGTTTGCGAATCTCAAAGCTGAGAAGAAAGGTCTGGGTTGGACATTTAAATGCATTTGTCCGTAGCTATAAGGACCAGAACATAAATTCCTCCCATGCAGAGACTTCTGTCATTTTGTTTGTGACACGCACCTAAAATTATGTCTGCCCACAAGAGTGTATTATGGTCAAGAAATACTTAATGACTGGATGCCAAGGGGAAGGGAGGAGCATGAGAGGAGGAGTAAACCTTACAGAACAGTTTTTTGAAAAATTCACTGGGAAACCACCATTTCTAACACTTGCTAAGAAAGTTAGGATTTCCAAACCCCAAAACAGCAATTTACAAATTATCTTTTGCGAGAAAAAATAACTTGCTAGCAAATTGGGAACGGATCTATAATCTATACCTGGGATCATTCACTGTACACTCCCCATCAGTGTTTGCACTATAAGTGTTACGATCGCAGTCTATGCAAATATTCCTTTTGAATATTTTAGAATATCTGAAGCTCTACTTGCATTAAAAATGACTGTCTACCTCCAAGTAAACAGGAATGACAGAAAGTGAGAGATATTTGGTTTCTTCTTTGTACAGATTAGCTGTACCTCCAGACGGAAACAGGACTTTCCTATACCATGAGTTCCCAGAGTAAGAGGTAACAACTGGGTTTGTAACCATAGCACATCCATTTCTAAAAACTGTACCTGTTCTGGAAACAATGGGCATCCATTAGGATTTTGATAATCTAGTTCTCTAATAATAGTTATTTAATAATAAATAACTGGGCCAGGTAATTCCCAATAAATTGCAGCCGAGACTGCCAAAGCTTGTATTTGTAAAACTAAGAACCCAAGACAAGACAACTAATAAAACAACACAGCACTACATGTAACAGTTACTGATGCCTTTAGTAAGACAGAGTCTTATTCTCAGAAGTTTCTTAAAAAAGCAGAGAGGAGGTCAAGAAAAACAGTGTGGTGGAAAAGAAACCATTTCAAAGGGCCTTCCTACACATATCTGAAGGTATCCATTCTCTAAGAGACGCTCAACCGTGTCTCCCTTCAAACTGCACTTTATCCACCCAGATGCCTCCCTCACGCTAAGACTTCTGCACGAGGCCAGGGTGGCTCTGCCAAGCTGTGCACGCATCAGGGGCAGCCACGGTACACACATCCTTTCTGTTATGTCAGAGTCTCTGGTATAACGTTCACACACAAAGGATGCTCAGTAAATGTTTGCTGACCAAGCAAGTATGTGGAGAACGAATTAATTAAGCCACCTTATAAAGGACATAAAATTAAACTGTTTTCTAAAGTCAAGATATTTTAGAGAGAGGGCATGTGGGACAACAATTTATAGTGCAAAGACTGCTATTCATGCTTTGATGCTAAAAATAGTTTGTAAGTTTATGGTTAAAAAAAAAAAAGGAGAGCCCCACACAAATATTTGCATGTACAAGAGTGCTCAGAAAACTCCACCTCACACCCACCCAGCTTCAGCTGTGTCTCTGCCGCTTGGCAGGCTGCTTTCAGATCATCTGCGAAAGGCGGAAGGCTGTAGTTTCCCAAGGCCAGGTCTTCCTGGCTGCCCCAGCCATGGTGCAGCTATCCTGACGGGCTACAACACTGGGAGGACAGACTGCTGATAGCGTCCATGGGAAAAGAGCAGACAGCATCCACCAGGAGGGCAGTGATATCTTGGAATAAGTTTTTGCCTGGTGTGTATGTGTTGATCAGTATCTCATTTTATATTCATATCCCCCAAGAGGGAAACCAAAGGTCACGTTAAATGGGTTTTTTTTTTTCCCCGTAAGCAATTAACATTGGAATACAACAAGAGAATGTGGTTGGCAACATCATCAATCAAAAAAATAGTAATCATGCCAAACTTCATTCAATTATTAAGCACTTTCTTAGGTGCCAGGCAATGTCCAACAAACAGACAGACATAAGGGTGGAGAAAATGGATACAATACTTTCTTTCAGGAGAGCCAGGATTCTAGCAGAAGAGGCACACACGAAAGAAGAATACAGGAAAAAAAAAGTGTAAATTATGCTAAGCGTTAGAAATAAAAAGGATGGGTGTAAAGGACAGAGGACTAAAGGCAAAACCTGGGGTGAATAGGGTCAGGAAGAGTCCCTCTGAGCAGATGACATTTCAGCTCAGTACCAAAGGGCGAGAAAGAGCTCATGATGCAAAGAGCAGGGGAAAGACCACTTCAGGTGGAGGGAAGAGCACGTGTAAGGTAACCACAGTGGCAAAGAACCTGACATGTCAGACGAAGGAAGGTCCGAGGGCAGGCGCCAGTGAGAGACAGAGGCTAACAGGTGCTGGAGTGAAGACAGGGAATTGCAAAACCAAGTGCTGTAGCTCACAGGAGACTGAATTTTAATTTGAATACGTGGAGAAGCCATCAAGAGGACTTACATCTGGGAATAATATGATCCAATGCTTATTTTTAAAGAATCACACCGGCTGGGATATAAAGAATACATTGAAAGGGTTCAAGAATGAAAATGGGAAACATGAATTTTTTCAAGGCAGGGACAGCTGAGGATTTCAAGAGTTTTACCTTTCTACATGTGACACAAGCCTGGACCTCTCGTGGGGTCACAGAGCAATATCCTCAGACAGTTTGGGTTTAGGTGGGGACAACGACATGTACACAGCCACTCTAAGAGTACAAAATGAAAAAAGGTCAAAAGCGAATGAATTATAAATAGAGTGACCACACAAGCCAGTTTTCCAGGAAGTCCTGATTCGTGCTTATTGTTCCTAGGTAATTATTAATAGTGTTCTCTTTCACACTCAGAAATGTCCTATATTAGGTGAGAAATTCTGGGGTCACCCTAGTTATAAACAAAGGATTGTGGGAGTTTTGAAAAAAATACATTTAATTCTGAAGGAAAAAAATCATAAAAGCTTCAAGCAATAAGCATCTCTGAGGCAGTTGCTGAAAGACAAATGTGACAGTTGGAAAAGGCTGTTCCAAACAAGGTGAACAGCATAAGCACAGCGTGGAGAAAGCACGGGGCTCATGCAAATAACAGCAACCGTAGCTGCAGTGTGGTGTTCATGGAGCGCAGGGGGGTAGGACAGAAACAAGAACAGCAAGCCGGGCACACTCAGTTAGGACCTAACATCTCCTCCTACAGTAATGGGCTGATGTTTCATTTAGTTGGCTCTGGATGTCCCCTGAAATACCTTTAATGAGAGAGTACAACGTCAATGAGTGAAACATCGCTGAACCATCTTATCGAACCACCCGGTAAGATGATAAGCATAAATGTTGACTGAAAAGGGCCACCACGGTCAAGAGAGCAGGGAACCGGGAGGTGGAAAGGGCGCTTGTAACTTTGAGAGCAAACCTAAGTGGTTTCCCATGCAATTCTGTCTGTCTGGGTCGGGAAGCAGGCTCCAGATGCTGTCTGGAAGATGAAAACCAAAGAGCTGAAGGTCTAGCCTGAAGGCAGGCTCAAAGGCAGGAAGGGAAAGAGAAAGATGAGCTGCGAGGTTGGAAGAGGAGGTGGAGAAGAGCAGGATCAGAATCCTGGGGAAAGGCTATTTCAAGTCCACATCCTTCCCTTAAAACAGTGCGGTCTGTCAGTGCGTCTCCTCACTCAACCTGCGGAACCCAGGGAGCAGGGGGCAGATACCCCCATGCGGTTGGCACACATGACTGAATGCACCCCTCCATGCCTCTGTCCGTCTTCCCCCCTGCTCTGTTCACGTGACAAATACAGATTTAGAGTTTTCATATGCAGACGTGAGAAGCAGGTGACGATAAATTTTGCAAGCGGGCTGCTTAACTCTTTATTATACCACCTTTCAATTAGAAAATAGACCTGTCTGCTTTAAAAAGCTTGACAGCGATCATCTCTATGTTGTACAGGGGAACTCTAGGACGAACTCTGCGTGTTTAACGGAAAGCGTACCAGGGCTGCTTCGTTTTCAAAAAGCACCATTCAACCTTCCAGCAATGCGTGCTGGCCTGTTACCCCGCTTTATATTACACCTGAGCGTCAGGGGCTCTTCTCATCACCTTCGTTACTTCTCAGGGAAGCCAAAGGACAGTACTTCTATTTAAAATCCGAAGTTGTTATTAGGGGTCTTACTCGTACAGGGTGGCAGTTTCGTTAGCAACTACTCAGTAGATCATTCGGCACTCAGCTCCAGGGGAACAGCCTGTCTGGCCTCAGAGCACAATCAGTGCATTAAAAACAAATACTACCTACTGTTGACACACCTCGGGCAGCTGTTAAATCCTAAGTGTAGGTTCTGCTACTTAAACAAAAATTCTTCGGGGGACCTTCATTCTGTTTGGTTTCAGGAAGGAAAATATTTCCCTTTGAATTTGTTGAGCCCAAACCAGAAATTCAAGTATAACATTTTATTACACTGAAGCTTTCTTGGTAATGGAGAAAACAGTTAATGGTCTTCAGCCCCCAATGCATAGCCAGAATTATCAGATCTCACTCACACTTGCCCCCCAACACCACCAGTTTTTTTAATATGGAGTACTCACACAACTTACAAACCAATGTAGTGCTGAAAACAGAGAAATATGCAGAATGAAAAATGTCCCGTTACCATATGTATAAAAAGCTGCATTATTTGAGGGAGCTGGTAGATTTACAGAGAAGGGAATATAACATAATTGTTCTACCAAAGGGATATTCCAGTACACTCCTACTAAAAAGCAGTCAATTTGAAAACATTAATTTTTTGTAATATAATGTCTACAGCATTTAGAAGAAATATTTCTTTTTGCCAGTTTGGGGAAAAAAAAACCTTAACTGGCAAATAAATACACAGAACATGAATAGATCCTAGTATTGATAAATTATTTTCACACAAGAAGTGGTTTAAAAATTTAAGATTTGTTACCAGTTTTGCAAACAACATAATACTGTTCCTTTTCCCTTTTCTAAAAATAAGCAATAGGACAAGTCAGTTCACTTGCAAGTCTGATTCTTGGCAGCACGTGCACTGGAGTCACCTGAGGAAGCTGGTGCCACATTCTGGCCCCCACCCAAGGGACTCTGGCTCCACACAGGGGTGATGCCTGGGAATGTGTCTGCTAACAAGACCCCTGGAGCTGTCCCGACATAGGTGGTCCAAAGACCACCCTTTGAGAAACATTATTCTGTATGTTCCCTATCCACACAGCTAATTGCCTCTCAATCTAATTACAGCCAATCTCAGCCACTCAGAACCATCACCAGCAATTAGGACCTGTCCCGGTTTGTATTACATGATTTCAAGACCTATGACACGAGCACTTCCTGAGCAAATGCAGGTGCAGCGGTCACAGAATGACCCGCCACATCTGCGTCCCTGGAGGCAGACACGAGGGCAAAGTGGCAGCTTCTGCAGAGCTGTGACCAATGACTGCAGGCTGTGTCTCAGCGGGCCACAAGGCAGGGCTCCTAAAAGACACCAGGTGGGCCCTGACAGACTTGCCCGTGTTTGTGAGTCATTCTGGTGTCCTCTCCATGTGTGTTTATGAGTACTAGGGTAAGGATGTGCACAGAGCCCTACGTGGGTAAAGACCCAGAGCTCTTGCAAGACTTTCTTATATCTGCTTGACATAGAAAATTTATCAATACTTGCATCAATAGGCAATGCTCTAGGATCATTTAGAATACCAAAACTAGGTTCTTTTAAACATCATTAGGACCCAGCAGTAACTCAAGTACATTAAAACAGCTGGGTTCCCATGGTAAGGCAGGTCTAGTGGGACTGAGGGTTAAGCACAGCAAAGGATGTGCCATCAGGTCCCCACAGCCCGAGCTTCAGGGACTGTCTAAAAGCAAATATCAGTCCTACTCAAACAGAGCACAGAATTTAGTGCAGTTCTGTCTCAGACAGTATTCACTGAAATGAAATGTTCAAGGGAAAGCTAAAAAGAATGGTAATATTGTATCTATCTTCATATTTAATTAAAAAGATAGCTAACAATACTTCCAAGAGGGAGGTCATTCCTTGTTCAGCACAAGATTCCTCTGTGCAAAACTATTTTCAGAATGGCCAATAAAATAATTTGGCATATCAACACTTACAAAAGCTACCATTTCAGAAATGCTACTGACGCTTTAGCTAACAACTCTGAAGATGAAGTATAAATGACAATCCCACAGCTGGAAGCAGTCATAAAAGAATCAAGAACATCATCCACTGGCAAAGTCCAATCAAATCAACCACCTTCCTCTTCCCTCATTGTGCCCAGAGGCCCCCAAATGCCCTCAACAGAATGGTATCATAGGAAAAGGTTTATAGGAAGGAAAGTTCTATGCGAGACCTTGTATATAATATCTCAAGGTTCAAGAGATCAGATAATCATTTTCTCCTGCACAGAGAAGAGCAGAGGAAAAAGGAAGGATGATGTCCTACAAAAAACTAACAGAGAGTACAAGATGTCAGCAGACTTAAAATAAGAACCTTACGCAATTATTCACATTTAACAAGAACCACACAAAGGTGAGCCATGGGCAGATGGCTTGGTTTCCAGCCCAGTGAGTGCACATTTGGCTCTCTGGGCAGGATGAGGCAGTCAGCTCTGCCTAGGAGCACACACCGAGTCTTCAAATGCACCTTTGGCTTTTCCTCCTTGGAAAAAGAATTACAAATTGGGCATCAAGACATCCGACAGTTCTCAGGCAACATTTACCACAGAGAGCTGCCTGTGCCTGCCTGAGAGCCCACCCACAATTTCATTTTCAATTAGCAGCTCCTCGAAAGGCAGTAATGAAAGCAGTTGCTAAAGAGCATTCAGATGTCACTGAAAGACTGCAAACCCAAACTGTAAATAGCACATTGTGAGTCGCCTGTCACCACCATCAACTCCCACGGGAATCTCGCAACATGTGGCTATCACAGCCATCTGCTCGGCTCCCCACCACCACCACTGCAAACCACACAGCCACCCACCCACTCCCACCTCCCACTCACTACCTGTCATGTGCAGGCTTGTGTGGAGACGGGAGGGCTGTGAGCGGAGATTAGAATGCAGAACGCACGGAGGCTTGTTTCGCATTTTGCAACTAAGATCTGGCCACGTGCGGATAACATCGTATCATCGGAAGAGGGAAAAACTTAAAATTAAATGAACACAAAATGCAGTCTTAAATAGAGAAAGGAAGTCCTATCAGCCCCCAGCAACTATCAGAAGTGTGGTGTAAAGGGAAAACACACTCCCTCGGTCTCCGATCACCCATACCATAGAAATTTATGGTGGACAGAGCTGAAAACCATTTCTCTGGCTTGATCCTTCTTACTCCTCTAACAATATGTAGGATTTAAAAAATTTTTTTTTTCTTAATGTTTGTTTATTTTTGAGAGAGATTGGGCATGAGTAGGGGAGGGGCAGAGAGAAAGGGAGAAGCAGAATCCGAAACAAGGTCCAGGCTCTGAGCTGTCAGCACAGAGCCCGGCACGAGGCCCAAACTCACCGACCGAGCCACCCAGATGCCCACGACATACAGAATTTAAATGGGCCTTAATAAAGTTCCGTGCATACACACATATAATATATTCTTACTCTGGGATTTAGAGAGTACCACTATTGTTTCTTTTTTTTTTTCAATGGAGCCATTTCTATAGGTCTCAGGATCACTCAAGCATTTTTTAAATTGCATGCAGATCCTTTTCCAGTTCAACCTGTCTTCTCTCTGTAGGTTTTGTTTTATGAGGTGGTAGTCAATGTGCTATGTCCTCTTTTAGTCAATTTTTACCAAATTTTTAATTAAATATTATCTATGTCACTTGGGTTAAGATTTATTCCTGGCCACATCACTCCAAACATCTGTCTCACTGAGGTCAAATAATGCTTATTATCACTCTTACCAACATCCAGGACTGGTGGAATATATCCCAGACAACAAGCTAAGGAGACAGGAGACACAAAACCAGAATTCTAGATCTTAAAAAAAAAACAAAAACAAAAACCTGTCGCTGTCTCCAAATGCCCAAATTAAAACAACAACAAAAACATTCATGTAACTTGCTACTGTGTTAGTCCCATGTTTTCCAAATACCTCCAATACAATACACACCTAATTCTGAACAGAGACAAGCCTGGATTGTGGGTTCCTCGAGATATTAAAATCTGACATCTTATCCGTATTTCGAGTTAATCAACATTCCAAGAGCAGTTATAAGCCAGTCTTTCTCCTCCCAACCTTTTATTAGCTGTTTTTATTCCTCTTTCTGTAGTTTAAGCAAAGGGGAAAAAAATAATGTGCAACTTAAATTCATCAGCAGGAAAAACAGAGGATTTTATTTACTATCTCAGTTTGTAACCTTCATGTGACAACACAATTTTTGAAAAAAGCAAACGAAATTCCAAGAACACACTGAACATGAAAGTCCCAAGTATGAAATAAAAACGGTTTAATTGCAGCTCAATGTCTTGACACTAGCTCAATGTACCTCCAGTCATTTAACCACTATAACGAATGTATTTATGAAAGAGGACCTCACGAGGTTCACAGGTCTTTTCATTACCAAAGTATAATCCCTAATTGCATTAGTGTTTCAAATGTTCTGATTTCCAGAAATCTGTAGGCTCTTGAGTCAAGCTGGATAAATACCTGTGTGATTTCAGGCTGGATTTCTACCCAAAACTAATTAGCCGTCTTCCGAAATAGGACTTGAACTGGATCTGTTTAATCAAAGTTGCACGTTATAAATCCTCCTTTGCAAGTTAATTTCTACTAGTAACAATGTCACAAAGCAGTCGTCACACAACCTGAGTCAGTCACACTGAAATAAAGGATCAGCTTCCGATAGCGAACGCTCTCATCGGGACCAAGCATGGGCAGAGACAGACTGCTCTAGCAGGATGGATGGAAGCACAGCTGATGGCTCGGTCACCTGGGCCCTTCTGTGCCGCCAACACAGCCACCTTATTCCACATAAGGCCAACATGCAAAGGCAATACAAAAAGCAGATGCAACCACAACAGCTCTAACTTTAAAGACTCGGCACCGGGATCAGTCCCTCTTCTTCCTAGACATCAGAATACATTTTTGGTATCTACAGTGTCAGCTATAAATTCTCCACATAGTCTGATTCCACCATACTAGATTCTCAAAGAGAGGACCCAACTTCCACTCCTTACAAGCACCCATATCAACTTGTATAAAGATTTTTAAACCACACAAGCCATTCTCATCAGCAAAGTTAGAGTCTACCTGCTAGGCTCCTGAAATATTCCCAAATCCCTTTACTTCCCTTTCAAATGGTATCCTCCTGTGGCGAGAAGCAATCTCAGTAGGTTGCCTCTTTGTCTCAGAAATCCCATCCTTAGCTGAATGCCTTTTTAGAAACTGAAATTCAGTTAGGAGGGAGACTCTGTGGTTTATTTTGATGATCCATTCTGGTATCTGTTTGTTGTAAGAGCTCATATGGCCTAAAAATTCCTCCTAGTTCATTTAAGCCGTTTTCCTCTGGTTCAGTCCCTACTAGAGAGAGAAAAGGCAGGCTAATGGACTAAATGGAAGTACAAGAACACCGATTCTGAGCCAAATCTGAGAGTTCTCCTAACTCCCATTGACTTTTCCTCATTGCTTCTCTATTTTTAAAACTCCTTTGCTCTCTGTGTTTTCAACTACAAAGTAGTAAAATTTTAAATCCTCTCCTGTGGTCTAGAAGTGAGATACACTGAAAGAAAACTCAACGCCCTGGGAAGAGTTACATTTTCCAAAAATGCTTCTGAGGAAGTCCTAAGTTGGCTAGAGGGTTTGGCCGTGGGTCACTTCATTGTGTCCCTTAGCAGTTTCACTGTGACTTAGTCTGGCAGGTAGAGAATCAGGCTCCTTACACAGACAACCTGGGCAGCCTCTGTTCTGGTTTCCCAGTCCCAAGTCTAAGTAAAGAGGGGGACAAAAACTCTACCACACATCTTTACTAGTACTTTTTTAAAAGTACTAGTTAAAAATTAAAAGCTAAAACTGTTTAAATATAATGTCTGAATGTTCCCATCATGAGCAAATAGTTCTGTGCAGGATATATATAAGGCTCGGGGGTCAGAAAGACGTGCATTCTTTTGTAAAAGTTAACTTATTCCTCTTTTCCTTTTTAAAACCCCCTTTGGAAATTAAAGAGAATGTTCAAACCTGCCATATAAAAAGGTGCAGCCATTTTAAAAGACAGCTGCCAGCGCAGCATCCTCTACGTGAGTATGTATTTATACTTAACAACATAATCCAACAAGTAAGTTCCACTGGGGTGGTTAAGTGCCAGTTAAAAAGCTTTCTTTTCCCAGTATGAGAAAATACCACAAGAATTGAGGTTTCATAATCAGGCAAGAGAAGGAAAAAGCAGCTTGATTTTAGAACTACGCATCTCTCTTATAAAAGTATATAATTGCACTCTCCTGGTAAAAAGATTAGTTGCCTTCAACGGATTCTCAGAAAAAAAAAAAAATCTTATTATTTCCTCTCTATGAAGGAGTAACATCTTCCCATAATTACAGGAAAGCTGTGCATTAAGGTGCCTGCTCAGGAAGTACCATTTCCTAATAAGATGCAAACCTAATCCACTCTCACCAAGTCAAAAATAAAGACGAAATTCTCACCTCCTACGGCCCTCTTTCCTCTGTAGTTCTTCCGATTATAACTCCCTCAGTAAGAGGCACTAAGCAACAATCCATTAATTTTGAAATTCTCCTCAAGAACATTCTCATCTCAAGGCCCCCTCCCAGTTAAGATGGTCAGATTCAGCTACTTTATCTGGTAGGAGGCAAAGGCAAGGGAAAAAGTAACTGTGATGTGTCCATGCATCTAGCACAACAGGAAAGCAACGTCCAGTACCGTTAGCACAAGCTTTTGAGCATGTGCTGTGGCCCTTAAGCACCTGTGTGTGTCATCTTTTACCAATGATCACACAACAGAGAGCACCTGTCTGGGCAACACACACGTAGCCATGCCTCTGCCTCCTACTTTTCTCTTTTAAATGTCTTCACACAATTATCAACTAGAGACTCCGAACTGAAATACACTCAGACCTCCTGCAGTCTTCCTTTATAGACCTTGAAAACATTATGTGTCTCTGTGTTGTTCATCAATTTAAAGAACCATGGAACTCAGAGAGAGGAGCTTGAGAAATCACCTAGGCCAAACCCCTCACCTTCCAGCAACACACAGTGATTTGTTCAAGGTTTCAAAATAGTACATGTGATTCTAGGAAGGCTACAATTGAAAAGTATTAGAGCTTTATTTCAGTTATCAACTTCTGCTTCCCTTCCTACTAGAAACACAACACTCGATTTGGGGAGTATATTTTGGCATCAACACTGAAGATAAGAAAAACACCACTTGTTTTGAAAACTCTTACATTGACCAGAAAGGTACGATTCATTCTTTCCTTCTCCATGATTCATAAGGAGTGAGTCAAAATAATTGCTTTTCAAATATTCTGCCTAAAAGAAGGATAGCTCTGACTTCAAGTGCCATTTTGTACCAGAAGGATGACCATTAGAACCAAAAGCTACCTGAATCTGAGACACACAAGTCCTGGCCTTCTTTGATGATCACACGAGGACAAGGGAGAAAGAAGAATTTTGAGCACAGAGAGTGGAAAAGTCAAATGAAGTCTGGGATTAGAGAGTCAAGGATGAGGAACCAGAGTTTACTGTAGACTCAGGATTAAATTGGTTTCTTGTCTGGAAGGTAGGAAGCCTTCCTCCAACCCTGTTGGGAGGGAGGACCTGGGGGAGTGGTAGTGGTCACACTGCAGCCTCTCTCCAGCGGGAAGAATGACCTTTCTCACATACCTTATACAGAGAAGCGTGGGTTGGGAGCCACATATACCACAGGAATATCACCTTTTATAGACCCTAGCCCTTCCTCCCTCACTCCACTCTTTCCACAAACAATTATTTTTAAAATAAAAAAAAGAAATCTTTATACAAATGTGGTTGCATTCAAGCTTTCCAGCTCTTTCTCTGCCCTCTGAACTTGGTAGTTTATCATGTTTCTTCTTATGCGTTCATACACCATTTCTATAATCAAAGTCACTCCCTATGACTTAACTACTCACATAGTTCCTAGAAATACTTGTAAGACCCCCTCCAACCTGTGACCTGGAGTTCTCTTTCTCTTCATGCACAATCCTTTTCTCAAACAAAGGAGGCAGAATATACAGGGAAAACAGAGCAATACAAAGAAATCTGGGTCTAAACCCTGGCTCATATCTCATTGTGAGAGGCCTGAGATAAGTCACTTTACCTCTTTGAGATCCAGTTTCCCCATCTGGAAAGTAAACATCTTATCACCCACTACCCGGGGTCATTGTGAGAATGACAGATCATACTCCCTTGTTAATGACTGTAACATGGTATGCATCAGATAAATGTTAATAGTCACTATTACAACACCATTCTGGCATTTCATTTCAGGACACATATGTGCCTTCAGAAAACATTCCCTGTGTATCAGATGTGGGGACGCTTCCCTGAGATCCTTCTGCGTCCACGCTGACTGACATCCATCACTTTAGATGTTTTCTGGGCAATATACCTCTCTCATTACCCATCAGGCTGAACTGTGACCCCAGCTCTAATTGCAGAGGCTACATCATATTGAGCCTTTTGCTCTTTCCAATCTTTTCACTAAAAATCACCACCAAAAATTCACTCTTGATGCTTTAGAAGAATGATTTCCAAACTGGCCTGGCCGTTATCAAATAGGAAATTTCTAAGACCACCAAGTTCTGTGCCTTGCCCCCTAGAGATTAGGTCCTAAGGAGGGGCCAGAAGTGTGTGTTTACTAACACTCATAATATGATTCTAATGATCTGTGAAGCTTTGGAACCACTGTTTTATAAGATCCCGGATTTCTCCCTCTGCAAAGAAACATCTGCAAACTGGAAATTACCTGTTTGGCTTCTAATTAGCAGCACCTGCTCTGTGAACCACATTCCCTTCCTCTGCTTCCTTCAAGTGATAGTCAATCCCACCCAGTGGGTCCCGCCAAAAACAAACAAAACACACCCAGGACACAGGTAACTCAGCTGGCACTAAAGCCTCTGGATTTGTGCAGAAAAAATTGCTATAAACAGCTTCGTTTCTCATTATTAATCTATCTCATGTGGGGATTTCCACAGGCAGAAAGGCTCCCCAAATGCCAAGAGCTATATTTTCTTGTGGATCACTGAAACCTAATTATTAACAGACCAGTAGGCCCTATCACCAGACTTTCATACAATCCACAAAGACAGTCCTGAATTATGGACTATGAGAACAGCTGAAGAACTGAAAGGCAAATTCGTTTCTTCGCCACTGCTCTCCCACATGCCACAATACTTGAGCTGCTCTGGAAAGCAGAAATCTGATGCAAGGCACTGCCTGCGTGTGGACAAACATTTTTAACACCTCAGAACCTTGAAATCCACAATGTATGTGATCACACCTGCCCGTTCCATTGGTCCCAATTATGAAGATCTCTGCCCTGCCAGCCAGTCTGCCCCACACACCAGTAGCACCAGCATCAAGCTTTGTTGCAGTGAACACATCTGACGACAAGGATACCAACGCTGAAGTTTCAAAAGTAATAAAAACTCTGAGCTTGGCTTGTTTACACAACTCTGAGGGGCAACCCTCCAGCAGCCCAACGAGGACGTCTTCTCCACCTGTCAGGAAGAACCACAGAGGGGCAGGTATCTGAAGCAGGGATCTTCTAGCCACAGAAAAGGACAAACCCACACTTCCTCACCTGTCTGAGTCCCTTCGGCATCTTCTTCCTCTTCCCAAGGTGCTGGCAGAGGTTGCGGTCATTCTCTCGGTCTGAGCTGTAATGATGTGGGTGGCTGAGTCTACTCTTCTTAGAATGAAAGGCCAGGCCGTTAGTAAGTGCTTCTCGTTTCTTCTTGGTCAGAGGGGTCTGGCGTTTCTCCACACGTTCCTGAGGCTTAAGTGCTACATCTTTCTATAGAAAAGAAGAGAAGGAAAGGGAAATGATGGTTACACAGGTGTCTAAGGTCACATCCAAAACACAGGCTAAATGGGGTTATAAGAAGGGAGAGAAGAAAGCAGGAAAGCAGGATATGAGAATACCTAAAACTGAGAAACATGGCTCTCAATTTTTCTGAATCCCTAATGCCACCACAAATAGATCCTTTCTATTCTGGTTGGGCAGAAAAGTCAACAAAGCACAAAGCATCTGTCCATTAAAAGTGATTTCACTGCTTAGTGGCTTTCAGTGTGATTCTCAGCTAGGTCCAGCACACAATGACATTCCCCAAGGAGGCTCAATACACTCACTTTCCAAGTAGGTACGTCAATTATGTTTCAGAAAAGAAGTACTAAGTGCATGCATGATAAAAAAAAAAAAAAAAAAAAAGACCGACTATACCAGGCCAGGTGGACATGAGCCAGCAAGAAAGAAACTATCAATTCATATGATTAAAATGTTTCCTTAATGCATTATATATTTTTACCACAAGTTCCTCTGAGCATCCTTAATTCCCAGTTCTCTGCAAAATGTAACAACAATATTATCACCAAGATCTACAGCAACTTTTCATTTATTGTTGTGTGTGGTTGGGCGGGGCGGGTAGAAAGGGTAGAGAAGGGTAATGGATGTCCTGGAATAGGAAGCAGCATCTGTAGAGCCTAGAGGCGGGCATTTGAGGCTATGAGATCTAGCGAGCTCTGGGCCTGCAGACAGCTCAGAATCTACTGAAATACTAAAAGACCTGGGTCCACAGCCTGACACTGCCATTATTCCTAGGACACTTGAAGTACTCCACTGGTAGGACATGAGTGAATGTCCTTTGAACCCTGAGAAATGTTGTACACATTAAGCACTGAAATTAAAAGAGATTTAGCACTCAGTCACTTGTAAATGAGTAGACATGATCCTATTTACACAACAATGCTCCTTCATGGAGCCTCACCTCCTATACAAATAAATTGTTTCCGTGGTCCTAAACAAAGGTACATTAAAACAAACAATAACTAAAAGGGAAGTTTCCCTTTACCTTCTCCTTAAAAATACCTCTCTCTCTCTCTTCCCCTTCCCTTCTCCCACCTCCCCTACCCCTTCCCCCTCTCTCTTCCTTTACAGTCTTCCGTCCCTGGGGAGTTCTCTATCCTACTGCTTCCCAATATCTAGCACTGCCCATTTGAGATACACGCTGTTCCTCAAGCTCTTTCCCCAGATCAGCCAGGGCTGATACTAATAAGTACGGAACCTGGGACCTTTACATCTGCCTCAAAGCCCTACTGTCCACACACACACCCATTTCCTAAAGGACTCTTACCAGGGCTGCCCATTCAGGAACACCTTTCCTATAATGCAAAGTGCTGTTCTCAAGCCATCACACATTCAACAAGTATTCTGTGTGCACCCAGTCCATACCAAGTACAAACTTAGCATTGTCCTAGAGGCACTGGGTAAACAATCCTGTGTGGAAAAAATCCCCACCTCATGGAGCTTAAAATTTAGGGACAAATACTAATCAAATCACACAAATATTTCACTGCAAACTGAACTATCTGCTCTAAAGGAAAGAAAAAAGGAGCTAAAATTGGGGAAAATGGTCTCATCCAGCAGAGTGGGTTGGTGCTGAGGAGATGACTACCATTTGACCTAGTTCTGAAAGTCTGAGCAGAGAGAACAGCTTATGCCAAGGCCCTGAGGCAGCTGGCAGCATGACCCCTTAAAAGAATCAGGGCACAGACTAAGTTACCATTCATCTCAGTAACCCCAATGCTTCACATAGAGAGTCAGGCAAATAACAGGTGGTATATATGTTCATGTTTGCTAGATAAATAAGTGAGACAACTGGTTAAACTATCCAAACCTATTAAGCCACAACAGTGAGTTAACAACACCCCAAGCTGGCACTACCACAGAGTGAAGCAAACTAGAAAAGTTCACTGAAACAGGAAACCAAGGAACCTAGCAGGCATCGCTGAAACAAGATCACAGCAAACAGCAAGAAACCCCAGAAGGGGTAAAAGGCCTTATCCCTGGAGCAAGAAGACATCAAAAATACCAATCTCATAAGGCAAATGAGTGGCTTCTGGTCTAACTTCTAGCTGCTGTCAGTGCAGATGATTTACCCTCTGCCATTGAAGAGGCAGCTCTCCGGGCCAACGAGGATGTGGTGGTCAGTGTTTAGGGGACAAGTTGGGATCGAAGTGATCACATGGGCATTGATTCCACAGTCTCAGAACCTTGTACACTATGCCTAACACATGGTAAGTGTTCAATAAATGTCTGCTGTATTTATTCCTTTCTCCAGCGTCCACTACCACAGTCAGCTATGTCAGACATCTGCTCAGCTCAAACTACGCTGCGTTTAACATCACATGCAACCAAAACAGTCAGTTATCATGAAAAGATACTCAGGAATGACGCAATGCTAGCAGAAGCAGCCAGGTGAGTTGCATCGTGGACTGCTTCTAAGCAATGTGCTCAGTTGTACTATTTCTGCTAAGAGTAATGTAGCAACTCCCCACGGGGTTAAAAAAAAAAAAACACTCCTCTCTTTGTCACACAACCCACCTACTGCCCACATTATATGCATGTAGAGTATCAGATTAATAAACAAATGATACTTAATAATGTATCAACTGCGCTTTTAAAAAAATTATGCCATTCTCTTTGGAGACCAAATCTCCTTTCATACGGAAGGTGCTCCAAAGTATATTGAAAATTATGTGCAATTCCATACAAATGTGAATTAATATTTATGAGAGTATGGTATAATTTTTTCCAAATCCATTTTATTTTCATGTAGCATATTAATCAAGGCATTCTCACCGCACCACAGAATAGCTACACAGAGCAAATGGACCCCATGCCGTGACATTAGCTTGTAAGAGACCTGCCGAAGTCTTAGCAGCAGCAAGTACAATCATCTTAGTTCCAATTAATATTGAGATTTTCAACTCTGGAGGGTGTTGGTGGGGGAAGAGGAGGAGAGAAAGGATCAAAGTGTGTGTAAAGGTGGTGGTTTAAGAGGTAAGAAATCAAGAGTCTTTAAAAGGTTTTTATTATATAAGCAGTTTGTATTTCCAAAGATGAGAAATTACCTTTATTCTCTCAAAGATATCATTTTATTTATAAATTGCTGCATAGACACTTTGGTATAATTCTTGAATACACCAGGCTGCTGTTTATTCTTTCCCTCTGTAAACATTTACTGGCTACTTACCATGTATAAAGTAAACTAATCATGTAATGTCTCACTGAATGTCTTGGAGGAAAAATGACAAAAAAAATGTCCACTATGAGCGACAAGAATCAAAGACAAAAATACTGATTATAAATTACTCACCTTACAACATTCTGAAGAGCTATGCACATGATTATATGCGTGTGTATGTGTGCATATATCCATTCACCAACAAACTATGAGCAACTAATTTAAGAATTTCCTGAAAGAAACCTGGGTGGTCTACAAAGCACCGCTACAATGTGGGAATGAAACTGTGTGTTTTATAGAATAAATCTTTACCCTCAACGAATGATGACTTTCAAAGGCCAGTCGGCTCACTTGTCTACCACGATGCAGGCTAGCAATTCCCAGAGAAAATTAGTGTGCGTCCAAATGACCTGCAGTGCTTTTGGAAAACAAGGTGACTATGCCCCATACTTGGCAGAGGAAGCATTTAGCAGACAAACACTGGGAGGGAGAGTAGGGAGGTCAGAAGAATAAGGAAGATGTCTGGAAGAAAATGTTTTAAGGCATTCATTTGACAATCAGGGAAGCAAGCAAGAAAGCCAGCCAGCCAACAACAGAAGGCTGGCTAGGAAGTAAAAAGATTTAGACGTATTTGCTGGCAATCGAGGGGGTAAGCACACAAGCCACGCATAACAGATGGGAATAGGTTTCATGAGTAGTTGAAATTATGTGATTTTTAGGTCACTGGCGATGGAGGGGAGGGTCACAGTGGCACACACGCGGAGAGGCTCAGGAGACCGACTATTTCCTTCAACACCCAGGCTTCCACAAAACAGGTGATCTTGCTCTTGACTTTCCCTGCTCTCAAATTATAATCTCTCACCAAAGGCTTCTTCTGCCACTCCTGAATTTCAAAATGAGATAGTTCAGTGTTGTGCAGACTAGGGGAGAGCGACAAACTGCAGATGAAGCACTGTCTCAGCGGCGGGGCTGCATTTGCTGATTACAGATGAAGCCAGAGACAATAGAAAATGAGGGCACAATTTGCCTGCCTTGCATGAAATGGGTTTTAGAAAGAGAGTCTCCATCTGATTTTTCCAACCAAACTAATCTGAGAGCAGCCTATCACTTACAAAGCATCTGTGGCATGTGTGTCTGCACAAGCCCATGTGTATGTAATGTGGGAAAGAGGGGTACAGCGGAAACAGCCTCTTCTGTAAGCTATCTGATCTCAGGGACTTGGAAAGAAATAACAAAGAAGCCAGGGCAAGGAAGTAAGAAAAAGCGCCTCGGCCTGTCACCATCAAAGAGCGTTCCCGGCTGTGTTCTGTCATTTTGGTTTGTCAAGTCCTTTGTTGGCTTTCTGTATTGCATTTGCACTTATTTTCGAATGGTTTTACGAACACTGATTCCATCTCTTCCCTTAAGTGCAAATGAAGTGAGAGTGTTTATAGCGATTGTAAGAAGTGAAAAACTAGAAAGAAACAAAACATACAGCTCTTTCAAAACTTAACTCTGTCCGGACATGGTGACACTAGCCCCTACTCTAGCCTTCTGAACACACCTTCAGGAACTGAACTTTATAGTAAGGAGACTGTGTGTGTAGGAATTTACAAACAAAATAACCAATACAGCATTCAAAAACAATTCCAAATTCATGGGGCACCTGGGTGGCTCAGTCGGCTAAGCGTCCAATCTTGGCTCAGGTCATGATTCCAGGTTCGTGGGTTCAGGCCCCACATTGGGATCTGTGCTGACAGAAACTGCTTCAGATTCTGTGTCTCCCTCTCTCTCTGCCCCTCCCCTGCTTGAACTCTGAGAGAGAGTATTCCTCTCTCTCTCAAAAATAAATAAACATTTAAAAACTTTTTTTTGAAATAATAATTCCTAATTAAAAAAAAAGAAACCGGGGCGCCTGGGTGGCGCAGTCGGTTAAGCATCCGACTTCAGCCAGGTCACGATCTCGCGGTCCGTGAGTTCGAGCCCCGCGTCAGGCTCTGGGCTGATGGCTCAGAGCCTGGAGCCTGTTTCCGATTCTGTGTCTCCCTCTCTCTCTGCCCCTCCCCCGTTCATGCTCTGTCTCTCTCTGTCCCAAAATAAATTAAAAAATAAAAAATAAAAAAAAAAAAGGTTTAAAAAAAAAAAAAAAAAGAAATACATAAGAAAGGGTCCCTGAACTTAGGCTGTTTAGTGGGGGTGCAGGAGACAAATCAACAAGCTATCACAGGAAAGCAGGTTAGGAGAGGAATAACTAAGGGACCCAACGCTTCTGCCTTTCACACTGCCTTACAGTAACTGTAATCCTGTACTGGCATGAAAACAGAAAAAACAGACCGATGGAACACAACAGAGTACGGGAATAGACCCACATATAACTGGACAACTGGTTTTCAGCAAAAACACAAAAACAGTTCTGTGGAGAAATGCTGATGGGACAAGTTGTGTGTGTGTGTGTGTGTGTGTGTGTGTGTGTGTGTACTTGTGTCTATATATGCAAAAAATTTATTTTGATTCAGGGCATCCTGGCTGGCTTGGTTGGTGGAACACGTGACTCTTAACCTCAGGATTCTGAGTTCAAGCCCCACACTGGGTGTGGAGCTTACTTAAAATAATAACGACGACGACAACAACAACAATAATAATTCTGATTCACATCTCAGTCTAATTAGAAAAATTAAGTAAAAATGTGTCATAAACCTAAATGTAAGATCTAGAACTATGCAACTTTTTTTTTTCTTTTAAATGTTTATTTATTTTAGAAAGAGAGAAAGACAGAGTGTGAATGGGGCAGGGGCAGAGAAACAGGGAGACACAGAATCCGAAGTGGGCACCAGACTCTGAGCTGTCAGCACAAAGCCCGACACGTGGCTGGAACTCATGGACTGTGAGATCGTGACCTGAGCTGAAGTTGGACACTCAACCGACTGAGCCACCCAGGTGCCACAAGAACTACACAACTTCTAAAAGAAAACAGAGGGGAAAACTTGTGTGACTTAGGTTAAGCAAAGATTTCTTAGACATGATGCCAAAAGCACAATCCATAAAAGAATAAAGTGATAAATTACACCTCATCAAAAATTAAAACTTCTGCTCTTCAAAAGACACTGTTAAGAAAATGAAGAGACAAATCACAGAATGGAAAACTATCTGCCAAGTATATGTATCTGAGAAAAGTTTTGTATCCAAAATATATTTTTGAATTTCTCAAAACTACATAAAAAGCGTGGCACCTGGGTGGCTCAGTCAGTTAAGTGTCCAACTCTTGATTTTGGTTCAGGACATGATCTCACGGTCTTGAGATCAAGCCCCATGTCGGGCTCTGCAGGGAGCCTACTTGGGATTCTCTCTCTCCCTCTCTCTCTCTGGCATTCCCCCACCCATTCTCTCTCTCTCTCTCTCTCTCTCTCTCTCTCTCTCTCTCTCTCTCACACACACACACACACACACACACACAAAACAAATAAGTAAACATTTTTTTAACCTACATTAAAAGAAAACCAACCCAGTTTTTTAAATGGGTTTTTGTTTAAAGATTTGAGCAGTTAACTAAAGAAGACATATGGGTGGCAAGTAAAAGATGTGAAAATATGCTTAACATCCAACAGTCATCAGAGAAATGCAAACTAAAACCACAATGAGATGCCACTAGCTACATATCAGAATGGCTAAAACAAAAAACAGTCATCACACCAAGTGCTGGCAAGGATGTAGAGGAACATTCAAACACTAACGGGAAGAGTGAAAAATGGTACTGCCACTTTGGAAAAAGTTTGGATGCTTCTTTAAAAGTTCAAAGTATACCTACCATATGATCTAACCATTCTATGCCTAGGTATTTTCCCAAAAACATCAAAGCACGTGTCCACAAAAAGATCTGCACGTAAGTGTTCCTATCAGCTTTTTACAGCCTAAAATTGGAAACAACTCAAATGTACATCAACAGGTGAATACACTGTGATATAACCATTCAGTGGAATATTACCCAGCAACAAAAAAGTAGCCTCCTGATACATGACAACTTGAATAAATCTCAAAATAATTATGCTCCGTAAAAGAAATGAGTCACAAAAGAATACATTTTGTTCGATTCCATTTATATAAAATTTTTTAAAATGTGGCTCCCTGGGAGGGAGGGGCAGGAAGAGGTTATAGAGGAACATGAGGAAACATTTGGATGGATAAACCTACTCATGGTCTTGATTACGGCGATACTTTCACGATTATACACAGTGTGTCTTATGTAATATCAATAGATACTTGTTGCTGTGCTTGTACAGATGCTTAATATTCACGTGAAAACTTATCAAATTTTATACTTTTAACCCATGCAGTTTACTGGTACGTGAATTATATCTCAATAAAGCTGTTGAAAAAGAAATGGCAACCCTTGCCATCACACAGCTGGCGTATCACCACCACCAATAACTGGATTGCATTCAACATCCATCCAAAGGTCATCTTTCAGATTCCCGAAACAAAGGGATGACCACACTGGAAGGTCTGGCCTTCGCCCATAATGTGGCCATGAAGTTTCCAGTGGAGAAGACTCAGCTGTGGACATTAATGCCTCGTGCCATCTTCACATCATTTTCAGTGACAAGGTGGAGTCCACATTGTGCCTTCTTTCTTCACTTCTATCTGTCAATTAACTCTCAGTCATTCACAGGCTAACCTTTGGTAAAGTCTTCCTAGCTTTCTTTCAAGTACTCTGGTTAGCTGTTTGGCCACAACCTGTCTCATGAACACTTCAATCAAAAAGCAAAGAAAGAAAACATAAATACATTTTTAATGTTCCTACACGTAAAAAAAATTTGAGGCAGCTTATCAAAATATATTTAATACATGATGGCACACAGGACATAAGGGAATCCAAATGGAGAGAGGAAAACGAGTTAAAAAAAAAAAAAAACGACCAAGTATAGAAAAATTCAGTATATAAAAACACCTATCAAAGGTACAGTGCCATGGTCAGAAGTGACAAGTAAAAAGGAAAAATAAAAATAAATAAAAATAAACAACCCAGCCTCTTGAGAAGCTTTCCTAAATTCAGTTACAGGATGAGATCACAACCACCAGCTTAAGTGAGATTTTTGCACACTCTGTGAATTGAAAACGTCCCAGCAGCCTCTCATTCCCATAGATAATTGAGAGTTGGCTGCTGTTAGACCTTAACACTCTCAAAGTGGTTGAGTCCCTGGCAACTAGATGCTATTGCTTAAAACAGTTTAGGCTCTTAGCCCTGAAGGATTCCTAAAATTGGATTACAGTCCCTCCAGATAATCTGAGAAATACAGCATGACGAAAAGGAAACCTTTAAAAAAAAATTTTTTTAACTCCTCCATAACAGCAACATTCTGAAAGCTGAGCACAGCATGACTGAAGCAGAAAATCTCATCAGAGAAGGCTTAAGGGCGATAACGTACACAAAGAGTGAGTCCAAAAAGGCGAAGGGAACCACACGAGAGAGGAGAGCATAATGGAAGCCAGAAGAGGAAGTAGGCACGCAATCCTCAGGCCTTTCCATGGGCAGGAGCCTGGTTTGCTACCTCAAGAGAGGCAGGCAGAACAACAACAAGCAAATTGCTGTTGGTTTTTTATCCACTCTGGTCACACGCACATTTGAGAGGATGTATAATTTTAATGCTGTATATAATTCTTTTAAATAGGCATTATGCATTTTTTTGACTAGGCATTCCATGCAAAAAATGGGGAAGGGGTTAATTAATGTTCTTGTTGCATGTGACAAAATAATTAAATTAGTAATTGGGGCCTCCCTGAAATACAAACTAAGGTTTGGCTCCACAGGGACGGTGGCTATGACTCCTTCATCATCCCTGAATTCCCTGCAGAGAACACAGTACAAAGCACACAATAGTTGGGTTTCGAACAAATGAATTAGAGAAATGAGGACACCATGAATGTTTCTCTCATTCCACAGGATATCCCACCAGCCTATGAATCCTACTACTCCTCTTGCCAGGTAAAAACTTCCCAACGTATTATTTAATGATACCCCCTCAGCACGTCGTGATGAGACCATCACCATACCCCTATAATAAAAAGGGGTTGAGCAGATGCCTCAAGAGATCACGCAGATGACCTTATAAGTCCGAGAGAAGACAAAACAACAAAGCGGACCGACTGGGAAAATGTCACGTCCTACATTCCTTTTTGTGGCTTCATATCAAGGCCAAACGACCATTTACCAGGTCTTATTACCTCCTACTTTTAGAAAAGTCAAGTGGTTGATACTATTATCCAGAGATTCCATACGAGGACGCTGACTGCCAGTGAAAACTTCTTCATATCCAGATACTGACCCAAAATGGTAATAATGTTCCCAACTTCTCCTCCCCAGGAGGAGCTCCCCTCACACACTACTCCATCTTTATTTTAAATGACCAATGTCTCTAGAAATACTCAGCAATTAGCTTTCTGATTCTGTTGTAGTTATTGTCAGCTGTATGCATACGGTAGTTACTTCCCAGTCCTGGAGGAGTCCTGGAATCAACAGGTATTCCAGCTTTGGTGTGGGAACATGACCTTCTCTGGGCTTGCATTACCATTATATAGAGAAAAGCAGAGGAGAGGATTACAGGCTAGAAATCCAACTTACAACACAGATGGGTATCTGGCCCTACGTGGATCTTTCATTTACTTACAGACAGACACAATGTATCCATTCATTTCACTTTTCTAGCAAGAGTGAAATGAAATTAACCTCAGAAGAAATAGAAAGCAAAATAAAGATTGGGATTCTAAGCCATGGAAGGGTCCTGCCTATTCCTCTCTGCCATGCTATACCAATTCTGATCCTCACTCTTCCCCTACATCTTCCCCAGAAGAGAAAAAACAAATTCCTGATGGGATACCAGAATCTTAGGGGACACAAGGGGAGACCACTAATATCTAGCTCTGGTTTTATAAGTCAAATCTAAAAGAACAAAATAAAGCAAAAAGTCACATCTGCATTAATAGACAGCAGAGGACACCTCAGTATTTGCTTTAGTTTAGGGCTGGCCATGCTGTCATAGAAGCAGGGGGGTAGCTGGAAGCGGGGAGCGGGGAACCACTTAGAGAGGCCCATTTAGGGAAAAAAAACACACATGCGTGCGCACACAAAGAAGGCATATTCTGTCCACTCAGCAGACAGGAAACAATTTTATGAAAGGTAATTTAATGTTTAGGACTATTCAGTGACAGGAAAAGCCACTTCTGGCAAAATTCATGTTATGCAGTTCTGAATACAAATACAGTTTCGTACAGCATATCGGGAAGGGTACGTGGATGAGAGATAGTCCCTTTATGGCTCAGGTTTGGTTCAGATAGGTTTCTGGAGAACGATGAAATCATTACTACTTGAGTAATAATCTGTTCCTTTCTCCCAACTTCCCAGAAACTGTAGTCAACTTCCCATTGGAGATGAGCAGGCATTCCTTCATTTACAGAGAAGTGATCCAGAGAAGCAACATGTACATGTGCACAAAACCCTTCCCACACTCCAGTAGTAACTGTTACACCCTTTTTCAAACTAATTTTAATTGGCTTCTCAAGGGGCAGGAACCAATCTACTCCAAAATCTATAAATTTAGGGTCCTCCATGGGAAAATCTCTTAGGTTCCATCAACCTCTCTAATGTTATCATCCTGGCAGGCTATTTGAGCACATATAAAATGTTCAACAAATGTAGCTTAGAGTTCACTGATGCAGTTGAGGTTTTCCTCCCACAAAGTATTTTCATTTTCTAAAGGAGGAAGCTGAGGGCTGGTAAAGCCCACTCTCACTCCGTAACACCAGGTCATTATAACCTTATTTGCGTCAGGGTTATGACCTTTTTGTTTGAAGAAAATTTTATATTACACTTTAGTGTTATCTCATTATACAATCCTTCTCCTCACCTCCACTTCCCCTCCAAATCATAATTGGAGAAAGGCTATACCTCTTATGTCAAATATGTGAACTCTTTCAGAAGTATTCAAATCAGCAATAAAAAAAATCTAGACAGAAATAAAAGCTTTGGCGCTTTCTCTAAAACTGACAATCTTTACCGTTTTATTTCAGGGGTGAAAAGTGACAGAGAACGACACCTTTCTGGCCTTAAAAAAAAATACAAAGCTACACAAACATTCCAGACCCTGAATCCCACATGTTCTGCCTGTGTGGGTAAATAAATATTAGTGGATAATGATAACCGCTATAAATACCCACAGGTGCAAAATGTGGGACTCCTGTTTAGCACATACTGCAAATGCTCTGTCACTAAATAAGACACTTATATGGGTTTCATGGAAAATTTTCCAAGTCTTGGAGCTTGTTCACACAGTTCCAGTCTATGACTCTGCACACACTCCCTCTCTCATCACCCCTGGTCTTCTATTTCCAGTTTTATCCAGAAAGGTTTTCTTTGCTTTAGCATCACATGGGTAAAAATAAAAAAGAACTATCCTGCAGGTATGCACAGAACCTAGGAAAGGGCTTGAGATGGACCCACTGACCTGAGACACAGACTAAATAAACTCCAGCTATTTCTGCAATGAGAAGAAAGAAGACCCTACAATTACAGTTGAAGGAAGAAAAGAAACTGTCCTTTCCATGGGCTATGACACTGACCTGAGAGATGAAGGGTTACTGTCCATCCGCATAAGGGAATCAGATGCTAATTCTGAGGCAATTCTGTCATGCAAAGATGGTCAGACTTTTATCCAGCTTCTTGAACAAGCCACATGCTTGTCACTAGAAGAAAGCTTCCTATAGATAGATATAGTGATGTTTAGGTACTTATTGGGTCTATCAGATTTGATAATGGAATCAATCTCTTCCTTTAGAAGCTGTGAGTTAATGGCAAAGTTTATTAAACTGCAGGCAGTCATTCAGAAAAGATCAATAGAGACATGATTACAGAGTAACCAGAGGATTAAACATGAGATTTATCACAAAATTAAACTGAATTAAATGTTCTCTGATAGCACTTGAAATGCTGTCGATACCTTTAACTCATAATCTAGGCTTTCTGTGTTTCCCTAATAGGCAATAGGGATGTCTGATTTGAGGAGATGACTGCTATATAAAAAGATAAGCCATGGAGATTTGCTGAAAGCACTGAGAGTCTCTTCTGAAAATGTTCCCCCATTTTTACGAAGCAGCATTTAATTTATCTCTAAGAGCTGACCACAGTGAACTCAGCAGAGTTTTGAGTTACTAAGTGCATACCCCACTCGGTCCATCCCTAACACGTGCCTGTACATGCTCACAGGCATATAAGATCATATAAGATCAGTCTGCAGATGACACACTTTAAACAATTTCCTTCTCTTCTCTCACTGCGGTGACACACTGTGGTGTGACGCTGGCCCTTGGGCCCATGAGGAAAAGGAGCTGGAAAACATCATCTGATTGTAGGAAAATCAACCTTTCCTCATCCCGGGAGGATTTCTTGATGCCACCACAAGCTCAGCAAATTACATTCATAAAGGTGAAATCCCCATCACAGCCTATGAAAGGGGAGCACAGCTAAACAAACTAGCAACGGCAGATACACTGGGAATCGGTGCAGGAGTCAATATACATGATGGCTGTTAAAACTGACATCAATACCACAGTGAGAGAGAACAGCTCTGCAGGACCTGAAATGATAAAGGCCAGGCCTGCTGTGTGAGCTCAGGAGGGTGTGCGCATGAGCAGATGGGCTGGTAGGGAAATCAGTCTTGGGGCCAAAAACCGAGCCTGTGGTTTCAAGCTATACCTTAGATGGCAGCGTCTTTGAGGGAGACTTCCTCTTTTCCCTTGTCCGGTTGCTATAATATCGTGAGTATATTTCATCCCACAGATGGCATCGCCCTGCCCTGATAAGCAAGCAGCAGGCTCTGGTGATTTCAGCAGTAATCCAATATGGCAGCTCTTTTGTAAAAGGGGGTAGAGCGGGGTGGACACAAGATGCTGAGGCTGATTTTATCATCCCCTCGTCAGCAAACGAGTTTACGCCAGAGCAGCCACGTTTCTCTCAGCAGTTACCCAACCTTACAACAGTCCCCTGGGTAGTCCCAAACGCTTCTCAATTCCTCAGGGAACAAGAAGGCCACCTTGCCTGCTGAAAAAGGGACTCTGCGCCCCACCCTAAAAGCTAAGGCTGCTTTAAAGGACACAAAGCCAACATTTTTATGTTCGGACTCCTTTACTGATAGGGATCCTATCAATTTCTTAACTTATTTCCCACAATAGAAAACTTAATTCCAAAGAAACGACAATACTTCACTGCTACCCATTCTCTGTGTTCGTCTCCCATTTCCTCTTTTGTGTCTTTGCTCAACTAGTCCTGACACAAGCAGGTGCTTTGGTGGCAGTTAGATCTGGCCTCGAGCAGTGGTGTTGCCATTTTGTGGCTTTGTGACTTTGAGTGAGTCTCCCAGCCATTTTAAGCCTCCATTTCCACTTGCAGAATACAGGGATAGAGTAAGGAGATAGATTTAAGGATATTTGTGGAAAGTGCCTGGTTATTTTCCAGCATAAAGTAAACAGTAAATAAGTGATAAGCGAGGAATTCCTCTTCCTGACTAATATAGTCAGGTTCTTAGTCATTATAAAAGCCTATATTTGGCACTGGGGGATTAATGGTGGGATCTGTTCTCCATCTATCCTCAAGACCGTGTTTATAGAGTATCTTTCATTGTACCAAGTAATGTGCTGCGTAGTGTATGTATAATACTTCTTTTAATTACCACAACGCCCTGTGAAGCCTCAGTATTCTCATTTCTATAAAATGGCAGCTAATTATGGCACCTAACTTACAAAGCAGCCATTAGGATTAAATAAGCTAATATAATTTCTGGAATATGCTAGGGTTAGTTATTTTATTACTATGAATTGACCTGACCACGCGAGTACTCATGATATATCCAAAATTTAAAAGACCCACCATATAAACTGTTCATAGAGACAGGCAGAAAGGGCCTGAGAAAGCACTGCCACTGATGACATCATAAATCTCTTTTCAACTGCTTTACCCCTGCTGGTTTTCCAAATGAGACATCTGTCCATTTCCAAAAGGAAAATAAATACACAAAATGGTTACTAGATGCAGTTCGGCATGAAGAGATTGCCTACAAAGCTTGCTGCCAGAGCCTAACCTTGAAAGAAATGGGTTTCTTGGACTCTATTAGGGAATCCCTCAATGTGCCATCCAAAACCTTCCTGCACAAGGCTTAATGGAACAGGGGGAGATGGAAAAAAGCAGGGGGGGAGCTCTCCTTCCCAGCAGAGCACTGACACATACAGTACCGTTTGGGAGGCAACTTTATGTGCTCTTAGTAGTAGATTAATGAATGTAATTACCTAGCATTGTGGCTGTGAATGCTGCAAAAACTATAATTTATAGAGTGCTGTAAAGTTCTAATGTGTTTTTATGTCCATAAGCTGCTTAACCATAATCTAATGCATTTGTACAAGAACAGGCTAAGTGGCTCTCAGCTGAACAGTGAACACAAGTGTCTGAACCTCGGCGATTCTACTCGTACATCTTTATAACCCAACCCCGTGTGGTAAGCATCTGAGGGAAACAGCTGCTGAATTACACAAATAATTCTAGAGACAGTGACAAGGCTCTCTGCCTCTCGCACCATGAGAAGAGTTTCTGGCTGACAAGGGCTGCAGGCCTTAATTACATGCTGCGGGGATTCCGCATGCGTGTTCAGCGAGTACTTCTCTCCTTACTCACCACCCTCTCCTCCAGTGTGCTGGCCCTCACCCCTGCCCCTGAAGGGGGTGGGGAGGCAGGGTAGTAATGAACGGCAGTGAGAAGAGCACAGGCAGAGATATTCCATCTCTCTCTGAAAATATCCTACCTGACTTCCAGTTTGGAAAAAGGCTCCCCATTTCCAACTTGTCCTCTTTTCCTGCCATTATATTTTCAAGGAAAGGGAGGCAGAGCTCAACCGGTCTTTGACATCTAAAGCAAATTATCCTTTGGATTACCTCAGAGTTTGAAGCATCTCATTTGATTCTCTGTACAGATGCTGTGACGATCAAGAGGAGGGTAGTGATGGCGGCCACAGCGGTGGCTGCCACGTGCCAGAATTGCACACCCATGCCGATCCTGTGAGCGGGTGCTACTGACAACATTGTCTGATAAAGAGACCGAGGGCCAGGACTCTGCGTGGCAAGGCACTTCAGCTTTCCACTCCAGAGCCTATGCCAAACTCACCAGACAAGTTACCTAACGTTTTTTCCGTCTGTAACATAGATATAATCATAGCATTTTACCTCCTAGGATTGTTGTGAAAATCAAATAAGTCAACACATATAAAGTGCTTAGAGTAGTGTCAGGACCTAAGCAACACTCTGTCCACTGGCCATCAGTGCGGTGACAAGGGGAGACACCCCGGAAGCGGCCTACATTTCTATAGGCAAACATTCAAAGTCTCAAACATCTGTAACTGGGACTTCCAGAGATTCACCCTGGAACACAACAGTACCAAGCAACAGATAAGGCAGCAGCATCAAAGTGCGACCGGACAAGCCCCACGCTACTCCCCAAAGCACAGTGTTGAGTGAACGGCTCTCCCAGAGGGCACCTCCAAAGGACCCTCAGACGTTAGAGCCAAAAAGAGCCACCGCAGCAGGAATCCCCACTTTCTCCTCTTTTCAGTAGCAGTGCCATATGGTCACCAGTGAGTAAATATTTTAGCACAATTAAAAAAATAATAGGAAAACACAAGGCTAGGAAATCAGAGCTCTCGCTTTAGTACAGGAACACAATGGCATTACATCAGTGGCCACGCAGAGATGAAAAGCCAGCTCTAAGACACACACTCAGGATAAATTAGTATCGTGGCTAATAAATAATTGATGCTCTTCCTAGTTAAAAATGTACTGCTCTTCAGCATTCACAGATGAGATGTGATGTGGATTCAATTAAAGCGCTATCCTGTCCCCGGGAAAAAACTGCCTCTCAGAGACAGCCATGCGGTGCTTCTTCACTTCTCATGCCAGCCTCATCTCTGGAAGCCTCAAGATCCGTCACGTTCACAGGGACTGCTCAGGCAGTAGCCACACGTCTCTCTCTTCGAACAGGAGAGTAGAAGAAAACAAAGTTTAGAAGTAAATAACACAAAGAGGAAAGTATTTCCTACACCCTGGAAAATTAGCCCTGACCCTGGACACGAGCACCAGTTTCCATTATTTAGTCTAAAAGAAGAGGGGGTGGGGGTAAATAAACTGCTTCCTGAAAAACACTGCCATAGTCCTAAAAAAGCCAAAGTTAGGCACAATAAGGCTTTGGGATGCAGCCAGTTCTTCCCCTTTGCCTCCCCGCATCTCGAGCTTTCCCGACTACAAACCACTGTCCACCAGCAGCCTTCAAGATCACTTCCTCCTCTGCAGTGCCAACAATTAACAGATAGTTGCTGGCCACAAGGAAGTTCCCAAACTTTCACTAGTTTCTCACCCTACCTGCCACCACCCTCCTGTTTGCCTTTCTCACTTCACAGTCTCTCTAAGGGAATAGGACCCTGATGGTTTCTTCACATTCTCTCCACCCATCACCACCCCCCACCCCCTCCCTCTATCCTAGTCCACACGTGTCCACTCACTTTGGGTCAGCACACTTCTACTTCATGACTCCCTATAAGAAGCTCATGACACCCTGCTGCTTGCACCAAAATGATGGTACCAACTTCCCCCATGCCCTGCCAGGACTTACTGGTTATGCCTCACACATTAACTCCCTCTCTATCCACAAGCCTTAGGGATGATTTCTCCCTTCCAGGCACCCTTAGCACTTTCTGTCTACACCAGTGGTCTGCAAAATGCTGCACTGGAATAAGGTAAGTCTACATTAAAATGTTTCTTTATATGTGTTCTTCATTTCCTTCCTTTTTAATTTTTTAAAATTTATTTATTTTGAGAGAGACAGAGACAAAGAGCATGAGCAGGGGAAGGGCAGAAAGACAGGGAGAGAGAGAATCCCAAGCAGGCTCCATGCTGTCAATGCAGAGCCTGACGTGGGGCTCAATCCCACAAACCATGAGATTATGACCTAAGCCGGAATCAAGAGCCAGACATTCAAACGACTGAGCCACCCAGGAGCCCCTCATTTTCTTCTTTAACAATTTCTGCTGTTACGTGTTTTATGATCTACACAACATACCCAGCAGCACATACATAAAATTTTTAAATGAATAAAAATATATATAACAAGGGTGCTTATTCTAAGTGTTTTTGCCAACAGGAGCATATAATCAAAAAAGTTTGGAGGCTTCTGGTTTAGACTTTGCAGAGGGAAGCAAGCACCTTGGTGGAAAAGAAACCATTTCCTGTACTTCTTTAAACACTCAAAAAAAAAATCACTCAGTGATTTATTGATACAGTGAGCAGACATTACACATCATAGCCTACACACCCGGGGAAGGAGAAAAAGGGTGCTCTGTGAAACCAAATCCCAGCATTTGGTAAAGAAATAAATCATTTGGCTGTTAAGAAATAACCACATTCAGTGACTGTGGTTAATAACACTGTATGACATATTCAAAAGTTGTAAAGAGAGTTGATCTTAAAAGTTCTTATCACAAAAAAAAAAAATTGTAACTATGTATAGTGATGGAGGTTAACCAGACTTCCTGCAGTGATCATTTCACAATATATACAAATATCAAATCATTTTGTTGCACACCTGAAACTAATATATTACATGCCAATTGCACCTCAATTTAAAAACTGTGAAAAAGAAAGAACTACATTAAGAACAAGTGTCAAGGGATCACCTTTGGGCATTAGCTGTGTAATGAAGACTTCAGAGGGGTCCTAGACCTCTAGGTAACAAGTCCCCAGCCAATTAGCAGCCGCCATCAAACACATAAGAATTATGTGATGTGGCCCATAGATTTCTTTTAACAAAACAACCGGAGCTTGCCATTTCAATAGGATACTGTGTTGAAATAGAAAAGCAAGGGAAGATGTGATAATGCTTGCTCGCCAACACGTGTTTCTCAGGAGATAAAATAAATCCAACTTTATCCTGTCAGAGAAACAAACACCCACAGCCAGATAGGTCTGCGTGAACTGCCATTTCACTCGGGAACCTCAAAGTTGCAACCACCTCATGGATACTGGATAGAGGCTTACTGGAAAAGAAATTAAATTCTTATTTCAATCCCTGCAGTAAAGTTTTTATGCAATTCCAGATCAATCAGGTGGCTTACACAGTTATTATCCCTGCTAGTTCTAAAATAGGAATCCCTTGAGGAAGGAGACTATCTTACATCATACTAAATCTCTCACAACACCACGTCTGGTCCTTGGTAGATGTTCAATACAAGACCATTGTACAAACACTGAAAAAAAATTTTAAATCTAAAATTCAATAATTTGGATCGTAACTATTTCTGTTATTTTGGCACTGATGAAGTAATTCTTAATTGCATCTAAAAGGCAGAGGGTCAGCCAATACATATATGCAAAAAACAAATCTGAAATCAGAAATCATCAGTCGATTTGAACAACTAGGTGTGGATGACTGCTTACTGATGTACTTTCAGACATGACCATGAGAACGTTCAGACTGGTCCAATGTGTCCCCCACTTTCCAAACCTGCAGGGTGTTAATGGAGATGGACCACAGAGGCAATGATCACTACAAAGAGATACATTTCCATCGTCCTGGGGCTTGAAGGCCTGTACCTCTAATGGGAAGTACTGATGCTCTCTCTGTAAGGTTAGAGCAGACCACCTGTACTGTGCTTCCTAAGACAATGCTAACATAGGTCTCAAGTCTTCAACAGTTTCTACACATCAAGTATAGGACATCTATCAAGCTATTTCTGTCACAGAGACCTGGGACTGTTTTCATCCCACAAGTTCAACATAAAAAATGGACCAGGACTGAGCCTAATAAGGCTTTTTAGCCCCTTGGGTCTTGTGTTAATAATCTGATAATGGCAACCACATTCAATTTAGCAATAATAATAATAATAATAATAATAATAATGTCAGAAAATTTAACACTGTTTGCAATCTAGCTGAAACAGAAACAAGAAACAATTTCCACTCTGATGCATACATCAAAAAGTGACCAGGGGGCCTGGGTGGCTCAGTTAAACATCCGACTCTTGATCTCAACTCAGGTCATGATCTCGCAGTTGGTGGAATCAATTCCCATATAGGGCTCTGTCCTGACTGCACAGAGCCTGCTTGGTATTTCTCTCTCTCCCTCTCTCTCTCTCAAAACACATAAATAAAGATTAAAACAAAAAGTGACTGAAGTACCTATTCTCAGTAAAGTACCAAAGTAGTACCATTTAGATGCAAAGGAGGAAATTAATTCTTCATACGCAATGATGACTTCGACTGAGATCAGGATTCTCTCCAGTATTTGAGAAAGGTTGACCTAGACTTTCAAATACATGTTTATTTGTTACACTGTCAAATGCCTAGAAATTCAGTGTAATCGTTTTGAATGGGGAGAGCAAAAAGCTCATCCAGGAAGGACTGTGGGTATAGGGGTAAAGGAGGAATAAATATGGAAAGCCTAATCACAATGGATTTAGTCCTAACTGGAGTCTGTGTCTCCAATCTTTCACACTCTTACAGGATTGGTGACATCTCTAAATTACAAGTCTAAGCATATCACTCCCTTGCTTAAAACTTTCAATGGCTATCGACTGATCAATTCTAATTTCCTTAGCCTGGATCCACAAGGCTTTCCATGAACTAGGCTGTGCTATGGCTCTAATTTCTTACCACCCTTTCCCATACCTCCTTCCCTCCGCACACTTACACTCCAGATATACTAAACTACTGTGAATTCCCCAATTTGTGCACCAAGTGTCCTTAACTCAAGTCTCTTTAAAATTATAACTTCCTCCAGGCGCCTGGCTGGCTCTGTGAGTAGATCATGAGACTCTCGATCTCAGGGTTATGAGTTCAATCCCCACATTGGGCATGGAGCCTACTTAAAATAAATAAAAATATAATAAAATCTTTAAAATTGTAATTTCCTCTTTTGAAAACAACATTATTCCTCCCTAGCCTACTCAAGTGCCTCAGCTTAGCTCTCTCCTACTTAGATATAAGGTCTTCATTATTCCTAACAAAACACTTGTTCTTCTTGTATTGTAATTTCCACTTCTTCTCCATCTCTTCACCCGTCTATGGAACCCTTGAGGCCAGGGTCTCCGTGTTGTTTGCTATCATACCTCTAGCATCCACCTAAGGAACTGTTATTAAGTGTCAATAAACATTACATGAATGAATAAATCAACTTTTTCCTCAAAGAAGTTATCTACTCCAGGGACAACCCTGGTACATAAAGTCAGTGGTTCCAGCCACTCTCTGACATACTCTTCCTGGAAGGTAGAAGGACATTATGTATGATATTCTAATCAGACCCAAGTTATTCCCTTAGGGTAGGTACCATTTCTATTCTCTGCAGTATTTCTAACTAATCAGCATATGCTTTAAGCTCAAGAAATATATACCAATCTCAATAAAGAATCAGTAAGGGTGGTAATACTGCAACTCACATTTACTACACACTTACAACTGACCAGGCACTGTGTTCATTTAATTAGACCACTACAACCCTCTATATTAGGAACTCTACTCCTCCCATACAGATGAGGAAACTGAGGTTTAAAGTTCCTAGGATTGAGAACCACTAGGTAAGCTGATGTGATTCAAATACCCCAGTTTATTTTTTTTTTTAATGTTTTGGTTGTTTTTTTTTTTTAATTTACTGTTTTTGAGAGAGAGAGAGACAGACAGACAAAATCTGAAGCAGGCTCCACACTGTCAGTGCAGAGCCCAACATGGGTCTTGAATCCACAAACCATGAGATATGACCTGAGCCAAAGTCAGACACTCAATCGACTGAGTCACCTAGCTGCCCCATAAAATTCCCCAGTTTCTATGCAGACAACCTGAAGTCAGTGTGCTTCCAAAGCCAGACAGATCTGTTAAAGCACTACACTCTGTTAAGCTACTTCTCTGAACTTACAAGTCCTGGAACATTTATTTTTTCTCTTCAAAGTACGAGCAGGTGATAGCCTCTTGATTAGTAAAAGGAGAGTCTCTTTAGAATATAGATTATATCAAGTGCCACCCTGAATGTGTAAATCAACTTCATGGTTCTCATCTGAGACAGCAAAGAGGGCTCTTTGCTAATTTAATAGCAATTCTCCTAACTGTATCTTCCACAAGTTCTACTTGCCACCAGTCATTGTGGGGACTGCGATGGACCATAGGATGTTATCCACCACCATTTAATAAAAAAAAAAAAAAAAAAAAAAAAAAGAAGAAGAAGAAGAAGAAGAAGAAGAAGAGAGAGCCTCTTTTCTCAGGAGTCACTAGAAGCCCAGAATTTTCATCAGAAATGGCAGGTCAGAAGAAGAAAAATGAGTTGTATAACTGGGGTGGGGAAAGGCTAAAATTTTAAAAGCCTGTTTTAAAATGTTTTAGATATACTAGTATACCAAATACATCAGAAACCAAACACGGAAGCATTTTGTTTTAATTTCAGTGCTTAGAATAAAATTCAGGTTCACATTCAGGTATAACATTTGACACTGATATATTAAGGACATATCCAACATGACAAGAAAGAAAGGAGACACAAGAAAACATTTCAGCAAATTACAGATAACAGGGCTAAAGGCACAATGGATTGATGTTCTAACCTCTCCTAATCTCTCCTACAGAAAATAAGAGATTAGCCATGCTTTCCTCAGTGTGAAAACAGGAAGAGAATATCAGGATGGGCATCTATGTCTCTGACATGCTTTCTTATCTATTAAGTTCAGGGCCAGTTTCCTAGGGTGCAACTTGTGCCACTGCCCAGAGTCCTGTACTCAGAAGGACCAGACACCTGGTTTAATGATCTATACTTTTCTCTATGAGCTTGAGTTTTGTAAGCAAAGTCTGATGAGACAGTGGAACATGTATGTGAGTAAAGGAAATTTACATAGTAGGCACGTCTGCCATTCTCTGCTGCCCCGTGTGCACATAGCATTCATGATGCCCACTGAATACAACTGCATGAAGATGCGAGTTCACTAAAACTCAAGAGTACAAGATAAGCATATTACATCTATGACAAAGTAAGAGACTCAAATAGTCCTGAAGGCCATACTTTCTCTTTGAACCAGAAAGTGGCTTAGAACATAGAAAGGAGGCAATGGTATCCTAAGAATTCTGACCTCAAAGAGTTCATACTCTCCTTTTGGGAAGAAATATACACAAAGGGGAAAATTTACAAAACAAAGGAAGCAATATCTCAAGTCAAAATGTATCCAAAAACAGAGGGCAATTAAAAGTACTTAAAGGTGGGAAAGAGACTAGCAAAGATATCAAGGTTGAAGGGTTCTTAAATAAGACTAAACAGACTGCTTTCCATCCACATTATCTAGTACATCCAAAAATACCTTAATAAAGTTTAATAAAGTGCTTAATAAAACCTGGTGGAATGTGCCTTCCATAATTTCCCCTATAGTTGTGCAGAATATCATCTTCCAGAGTCTTTGCCTGCATTATTCAGAGGTGAAAACACGTGTTCCAACAACTCCTGACCAAGCATTAACAACGCACTGCTGCAAACTCAGATATCAATAGTGGCTGATCTGCTTCATTCAGAAGCAGTTGTACAAGGGCAGTGACTGTTAGTCACAAGAGGAACGGAGGGATGTTACAGGCATGAACTGAACCAAAGGCAAATACCTCTTCCAGCATGATGCACAGGTGCAAGGACAACTCTTCATTTCCCCGGCTAGCAGAGGGGAACACTGGTGCACTTACTCCTCAACTGACTAATACCCCTTTCACTTATATTCAAGAGCCACTACAGGTAGTGGAAAGAGCAATGGCCCAGAAGGCCTAAGATCAAAATGTAAGTCCTACTCGATCTTATACAAGTCATTTCACCTATAAGAAATTCAAATTTCTCATTTACAAAATAGGGACACAAACCATACTGCTTCCCCATAGGTTAGCACGAGCATCACATCAGAGTGTATGCACAAGCTTTGTAAAAAGCAAAGTGTGGAACAAATGTTGCATTATCATTATTAAGCTTCAGAGCAGTTGTAATGTGTTTTGAGAGAGATTTAGCTTCGTAATTAGCTTGTATGCAGATAAGTTGGGGAGCAGAGGGAATCTAGCTTCAGATAAAAACTTCAAGACAAATGAAGAACTGACTGTCTTTATCATCTAAATGGTTGGGTTAAGGATCTTCATATGTAGGAACAACTGTGCTGGATAAAAGAACTAGTCACAATTTACATAAAGAAAAATTCTACCCAAGAACTTTAACATTCAACATTTGACACATGCTTATGATGTGCAAAAGCAGATGTGTAGGGTATAGAGTCTCATCTCAGAAATGAACAGCCATCTTCTAAGGAAGCAGAAAGATAGAGCTGAATCCAAAAATAAATGAATGAACAATGCCAATAGTCAGTAGAAGCTTAGAGTGAATTAGTATATAATATCTATCTGACTTGTGAACTTCATACATAAACTCTTTCACAATTTGTCCTTAGCAAGAGAAACTTTAGGGGTACTTAACATACAATAAACTTCAATACTTCTTTATAACGTCTTCTCAAGTGTGAAATTTTATTCTAAATATGTGCCTGTGTAGTGGTTATTTATGCAGTTGTCATCTATGGTGCTGGATAAAATACAGAATGCCCACCTAAATTCAAATTTCAGATACAAATTTCAAGTTGCAAGTCAAAAAACTGCATGGAATGTACTTACACTAAAAAAATTTTTTTTTGTTTAGCTAAATTCAAATTTAACCAATGTCCTGTATTTTTTTTAATTTTTTAATGTTTATTCATTTTTAAAAGACAGAGAGCACAAGCAAGGGTGGGGCAGAGAGAGAGGGGGGGACACAGAATCGAAGCAGGCTCCACGCTCTGAGCCATCAGCACAGGGCCCAATGTGGGGCTCGAACTCACAAATGGCGAGATCATGACCTGAGCCGAAGTCGGTGGGACACTTAACCGACTGAGCCACCCAAGTGCCCCTGTGATATCCTGTATTTTTATTTGCTTATATTCTAATAATGCTGCCTATTTCAAATCATTCCCGTTTGTTTATTTAAGCAAAAAAAAAAAAAATTACTGGACAGAGGAAAAGTGTGAAGCAGGAAAGACAGGAGGAGTTAAAGAGGTTAGTCAAGAACAAAAGACGATTTTTGCCACGTAGTCTTAAATGAGATGAACATAGGCGACAAAATGAAAATGTGGTTTTAGAACTACAGTCCCAAATCAGCTAACTGGAAAGGAGTTTAGGTAAGGGCAAGAGGCCAAAAGGGGAAATGCTTTACCAAAATTCAGAACCATAACATCACTGCCCGGGGGAAACCAAAAAGGGAAAAGTATCATCAACCATAAAGATACAGTAACAAAATGGAGGCTTTTGCAGTTCGAGAATGGGAGTAGTTCTTTTTAAAATAAAACAACTCCCTCATGCTGGTCACCCAGTTTACTCATATAAATGGGATTCAATATAACCCACTTATTAAAGCATCTACATCTACACATACACTGTTCAGACTCACTGTAAAGAGGAGAGCGAAGACTGCAATTAGAAGACCCACCCTTCTGAGAGACTCGGCCAGGCAGCCCAGGAACAAGGGGTCACAATCTGCCACCAAATCCTTAGGGTCTGCCCACCTCCTAGACTCCGTCTCCACAGTCAGCTCAAGGAGTCAGGATTCTCCTTTCACAGCAAAGTTCCCTGACCTGAGACCACTTAGGGTGAGACCCACAACAAAGCAGATAAAATGATACGGCTTACTAGTCACCACAGCTCCACTGCTTCTTCATCCTTTACACACTGACCAGGGCAGGTCTGAGGCCACCAGCAGAACGTGAAGACTAACCCTCACAGAAGATCCCTGTCTCCAGGACTTCTGTTTCGTGCTCACGTCAGTTGAAGAACTACTGAGTAATCCATGAGTCCCGTTTCCGGGCTCATAAAGCCCCACCACATGAAGCATCAAGCTTCAACAGAGGCCAGTGGTCTTGAATCCCAGCCTGCTAACTCAAGATCTAAGCACTCACTAGACACGAGATTAAGGCACAGTTGAGCAATCCCAATCTCAGGCTGTACCAGGAAACCATGGGGGGGGGGGGGGGGGGGGACAGGAACAAATCCTTGTTATCAGTTCTCAATCACAGCTGAAGCCGACCAGACTTTGTGCTCTTACCTCTCTAACCAGCATGTATTTGACAGAAGACTGAAAAAGGCCCAAGAAATGCACACTAGAACCTGAACTCACCCAGGTTTCTCAAACTAAAGATGCTCTAGCACATGTTATGTGCTATAATTTATTTTTCCAACAAATACTTCCAACAGCACAGAGAATTCCAAGTTAACAAACCAAATTCTATTGAAAATACAAAGGAATAAGATGGTCCCTGCTACCACAGCAATTACAAACCAGCAGATACATAAGATCCTTAAATAAATACCTGCCGTATGTGACACACGGCCTAATAGAAGAAGTATAGTGACCATTTGCTCCTAGAGCAGGGAGAGTGCATGCCCCTGGGTAATCATGGAAGGCTTCCTGGAAGCAGCTGAACTGGGCTTCAGCCAGGGCAGCATTTTGAAAGGCTGGTATGGAAGAATGAGAAAAACAGACCAAGCACCTATAAGGTAAAATGAGTAGAAGATAAGCCTGGGTTGTTGAGGGAGGGAAAGGGCTGCTTAATCACTAGGCCTAGGAAGTTTGGACTTATATGCCAGGCAACAGGAGGCCAAGGAAGGCTTCTGAACAGTATGTTGAAATAAGCAGACAAGGGGCGCCTGGGTGGCTGAGTCAGTTAAGCATCCGACTTCAGCTCAGGTCATGATCTCACCGCTCCTGAGTTTGAGCTCCATGTTGGGCTCTGTGCTGACAGCTCAGAGCCTGGAGCCTGCTTCCAATTTTGTGTCTCCCTCTCTCTCTCTCTGCCCCTCCCCCACTCATGCTCTGTCTCTCAAAAGTAAACATGAAAAAAAATTTTTTTTAAAGAAAGAAAGAAAGAAAGAAAGAAAGAAAGAAAGAAAGAAAGAAAAGAAAGAAAAGAAAGAAAGAAAAAGAAGCAGACAAACCTAGGACTACAGGAAGGATTGGGGGAAGGAAACCATGGCCACAAGAGCAGTCAAGAGGCTACTGAAGCCCTGCATGTGACCTGTAAGGAGAATCTGAAAAAAAGCAGGTAGAAAAAAGGAAGGAAGGAAAGAAGGAAGGGAGGGAGGGAGGGAAGAAGGAAGGAAGAAAAGGACAGGATGAGGCACTCATGAGAAGCAAAGAAAGGGAGAAAACTACAAACACTAATACATGTTTTTAGCCAAAAAGATACTGAAAATGTAGGCGCAATTACGAGAAGGAAGGAAGAGTTTAAGAGAGAGTTCATTTCATCCAACACACATTGATTTTCTAAGGAAATTTCCAGAAAGAGATATATATGGATATGGAGTGGGGAAAGAAATTTTTGACTGGAAATGAAAATCGGGACATTAATGGCATTTTGGTAATGGATGATGTGCATTGATGAGGCCTGCAAATGAGAAGAGTTATTAGCAAAATAGGATTCAGGGCAGTATGCACAATTAGGGGGGTTAGAAAAGGAAGTAAGACCAGAAGAGAAATGGCCTTGTCACCAGACATGGATAAAAGCAAAAGAAAAATGTGATGTCACACAAGGTACAGAAAGAAAACATTTCAAGGAGAGAACCATTAACCCTTGTCAAACATTATAGAGACTCTGTAACAGGGGAAGAAGAATGAGAAAGGGTCCATGAACTTGGGGAATAGAAGGTCTCAAGTGAAATTTCATCCATATTGACATCAATGACCAGAGTGGATGATGCCCCCTGAAACTAAGAACCTCTGTGTTCGAAACACCTTCAGAAATTCTGTACAGCACAGAGATTAAAACATCAAAAAGCAAACAGTAAAAAATACATACATATATCCATACATACATACATAAAAGCTCAGGACACAGCAGACACGGGCCTGGGCACTACCTGGAAGTATGTGCATTAACCGTGAGGGCCAAAGAGCATGTGTACAGCCCAGGCCAAAACCACAGAAACCAATGCTGCTCACAGAAGCCCTCTCCAACCCCCCCCCCCCCAAACTCCTACTCCCCACTTGCTGCTTTCTCCCACCTAGAAGTCACAGTCATCAGGCAAAGCAGTGCATAGGATAGCACAATCTAAATATACAGTTTCTTTTCAAAAAAAGAAAAGAAAAAAGCCTGCCATACTAGAATATTCCACGTGCAAGACATAAATCTTTCTGTTCATTCATGTCTGACCGAGTTAAAAACACAGTTGAAGGCAGATATATGAACTTCCTATCCACCCTGCGGGATATCTGTAATATAGAGAATAAAACTTACATAATGTGTGTACAGAAGAGCAGGTGGGTCTTCCAATAACTGAAATACGATCCTACACATTTTTTTCCCCACTCCCACTACACTTTTAATTCACTAGTTGCCTTGTCTCTTTCCAGGAATATTCTCTTTTTATACTCAACTCCCATCTATTTGGGTAGATCATTAGCATCATCACAAATCATGGCTTCAGTGCCAATTCAGTAGCATTATGCAATTTACTGCATGGCACCTAGCATTAATGCCCCCATTATCTGATTTGAGGAGTCATTATTTCAAATATTTTAGATAAAGTATGTTTTCCCTCTCAGTATACAGAATGATAAATGGTTTGCAAATAAACGTGAGTGTCTCCACTTAGCATGCCAACGAGTAAACAATGCTCCTGCCGCCTGGGCCTCCTTTTATTATTTGAGTCCTGAAGAAAGTGTTCTGCAAACAGCATGGCTGCAAGATGACATCTGTGTGTTCATTAATGCATCATTTCCTTTGCACAGAAGCCCCACAACTGAAATTTAATTCTGATCTTTAATTGAGCAAAATTGCTTTCAGATGATGAACTAAGGCGAGGGAGCCACACCCTCCAGGGCAGCGGCAAGGGAGAGCTGTGCCAACCCTTCTCCAGCACAGAGGAAACAGCAACAAAAAATTGGGTGTGAATTGATTTGCTCTCACTTGGCTGCACTGTGGAAGAAAAAGGAAGAAGAAGAAGAAGAAGAAGAAGAAGAAGAAGAAGAAGAAGAAGAAGAAGAAACAATTTGCTCTATTACAGTTATTTCCTAAACAAAGTGAATGTGGGAGTATTTGAATTTGAAATCCCACGGCAAGCTACCCAATACTGGAACAAAACGGGTTACTGGAGACACGGCACCTGCTTGATATGCTCTAAACTGGTTTGAAGGCAGAAAGATGTACTTGGGTCTAATAACTGCAATGCCTAGCTGGGGCAGTAATTTCTTTTACTTGGACCTAACACACTCCAACCCCCAACCCCCATACTTCTTCCTGGCATCGGAGCCACGGCCCAAGTCAGCGGTCAGTCAGACTCACGGGGCTGCAGGCTCGCAAGCACCCAACACAATGCAGAAGCCAAAAGGTCTCTTGGTCAGCTTCTCCCCAGGCGGCTACTGGACTTGAAGGTATTTTAGTGCTTTTTATTTCCCAGGGCTTCATGTCAGCGCACCCACAGTGCACTCAGGCTCACTATGGGAGGGCACACATCCTGCCTCCCAGCTCAGGGGCAAGGCTGCCACAGGGCTCAATCCAGCTGTGGCTACTGCAGCAGACTATAATTAGGTGGAATCGTAATCTAAACTTTTTCTTTTTTAAGTCATGCACACAAGAATACACAGATTCAGAATAATCACTGAGGATATAATTTCTGTCAATGGCTCTTAAACTTTTGGGGAATCATAAAAGTCTCTGAGAACATGAGAATCTGATAGACACAATAGAGTTTTAGGGGGAAAAATGCACAAGTACTGAACTGTGCAGACCCCCTAAAGCCAGCCTTTGCCTTACACAGTTATACAAATACATACATGTATTCACACGCATATGTGCATACACATGTACATGCATACGTGTACGTATATATCCAGAAGCACCCAACACACCTCCAGAGCTCTCACGTCTTTGGAAGACTCAAGTGAATATATGTGGTAGGACTGAGCTGTCCCTGAGCAGAGTGTCTGAAAAGCCCCTTCACAGACAACTTCCTAGATCCAGAGGCGTTGTTCCAAGCATCCTCTTAAACAGCTCGGAGCCTGGCCCCACCAAAACAGGACCATCCGTTTAATACCAGGCTCCAGACTTTGCCCTCAAGATAATCTTAGACAAAATCCTGCTGCCTTTTCACATCTTGAAGCAAAGAGTGCATATAACTCAAGTACATAACCTAACAGGAGCAGACAGTACAGAGTGACTGGTTACATGCCACCAGACCCCATCTCCAGTGGCCCGGATCTACCAGTCCTTCTCCCCAGGGATCCTTAAGCAATCTTCTCGAAAGAAAAAACAAATCAAGTAATTTATCTCTAATCTACTTTGAGGGGGCAGTAACATTCTACAGAAAAGACCAAAATCTCATGCAAAACCGTCTAAGGGGAAACTTCTGACCTCCAAATGAGCAGAAGGAATTACTAGACCTCCTTTCAGGTGAAGCTGGAGCACTGAGGAGGATACTCTTAGAGGGGCAAGTACCTTTGTCTTTAACTAGGCTATTTACAACTCCATAAACTGTGCATAGATATGCAAATAACGTCTGTCTTCTAGAACAATAACCCTGCCCCTCCCCCTGAAAAAGTCAGTTTTGTGTTCCTTTGACTTTTTTTTCACAATTCCTTTACTCCACATACATTTGATTCTTTGGCTTCTCCTTTGAACCTGATGTAACATCCACTTGGTTCTCTCATTCAATAAAAAGTTAAATAAAACCTGTGATGTGTGTACATTTAATAGGTGTATGAAAATCATGACTTTACCACTTTCTGAATATGATTCTTTTAACTATTAGGAGTTAACGTGGGTTCAAGTAAGAATAAAAACCTGTGTCCAGGATTCTGAATTCTAAAGGACACGTTTTTTTCCCATGGTAAGCACGAGGTGGTAACATGACTTGCAGATGAAAAGTGAGTTAAGGAAACACAGCACCCTTCCCAGAGGACACCACCTTTAATGTCCACTTCAGGAGCCCCAAAATGAGTTTTCCAAAGGTCTTTTTAAAAAGAGTGTCCAATGTTAAATTCAGAACCATATGCGAGACTAAATAAAAACCTTGATTATAAGGCACACAATTCAAGGAAGCCAACTCACCTTCTACGAAATAACACACAGCAAACCGACTTGCCTCCAAAAGTCTAATAAACAAGTTATCCAGCCATCTTCTGAAATGGAAAAAGACCAGGAGAGTAGCCATGTTGGTCTTCTTATCCTAATCTTTCCTCAGAAAGTAAGGAAGCCAAACTTTAGGACTTGGCATGCTAGGAGACTCCCAGGAAAGCTTCAGAGGTATTAAGAAATAATCATTTATCTGAATTAACATTCCACTCCAGATGAGGTAATTAATTAGGCAAAAGAAAACAATCCTTAGTACTTTGCTCTGATAATTAACAAACGTTAAATCTGTCATTGGTAATTTACTACACTGGGAACAGAAAATTTCAATTGTTCAACCTCAACCTGCAAGCCTTTTATCTCCTTGCAAGCTTTTTTCAATAATCCTTTATCAGCTGACATTAAGGAAAGTACAAAAGCGGTGGGGCACTGCTCAAGATGCTTACTTAACCTTTATAACTGTGAGGTGGTACAGTGTGTGCATTTGTCAAAGTGACAGACTGCTTTATAGGAAACATCCGCAGACGAGAGAAAGCAGCACAATGTCCATCCAAAAAAGAGAATAGCATCCTTCCTGTTTTCCAACCACCATGCAGCACACCCCTGCAATTCTGTGTTAATCCCTGCACTAGGAGACAGCCCAACTCCATTTATAGGTCCTTCAAGCATTGCTTTCAGAATATGGTAAAACTCGGCGGGGGGGGGGGGGGGGGGGGGCGTAGCAGCACTGCTTCCCACTAGCTCCTACAAATCAAAGGGAAAGACATATTGAGTCCTGCTTTTTTAGTAACTTGAAGCCCTGCATAAAAATCTGCTTAACAGCTTCAGCCTGGGAACCAGCTTTTTTTTTCTTCCTTTTAAATGAAGCTGCATTGCCTGTGAGATGGGTTTTGTTTTGGCTGTTGCCTCGGTTATATTTTTAGTGACACAATCACCAGGGTTTTGAGTGCTATGCCCACTGCAATGAGATATGGGCCTTTGATTTAACAAAATCATGAAATAAACTTCTGAAGTTCTTTCAAAGGAAAAGTGGCATCGTAATTATTAGTATCCTGGCAAATGTCATGTGACCTAAATACGTATTGTATAAAGCACTGACAGGGCAAGAAGCAGCACAGCAGGCTCAGGACCCTCTGAAAGGAGGCACACTAGGGGTGCTGGCACGGGGTTCCTGCTGAGGCAATGGCAGAGGGTGCTCACTCTAAAGAAATCCAACATTCTGTTGGATTTATGCAGGAAAAATTTAAGCAACATGCCCCGTGTTTGCTATAGCTCCTTACAACTGAATCTAAAGCAGGAAATAGTGAGGAAGGAGCGGTGTGGGCAGAAATGGAGCCAGTGACAGATGGACCAGCTCTCAAAGTAGAAACGCCTCAGTTCCATTGTAAATTGTGATCAGGATGCGTGTGTTGGGGTGGAAAGGGCCTGGGGTGATCTGGCTGAGAGTGACATAAAGGTACACATACATAAAATTTTATCAGGCTATCCCTTAAGATTCACACATTTTTATTCTGTTACCTCTCTAACAAAATTAATGGTTCAGAAGAAGAAATGTTTAATCCCTAAGGTCAAGCAGGGTGCTCCTGCCCCATCACTTAGATGCCTTCATGGTGCAGGGAAGACGGGCACACTGAGACTCCAAGCGTCAGGCTCTGCATCTCACCAGCTGTCTGTCCTTGGACAAGTGCCTTTTCCTATCTGTTGTCAGGTCATTATACTGAAAAAAGAGATAGGTAGCCTGAAATGTAGGGTCCGGGGTCCCCAAAATAGTAGGCGAATCAGCCCTTAGAACTGTTTGTTAGGCAGGATAATGCTCTTTAACACTGCTGAATTCAAGCATCTCCTAGTCCCCCATTGCTCCCATTACTTACACCTGTCCAACTCACTCACTCACACTACCTGTCTAACCCCAGGATATACGTGAATTTGGGAGACCCGCCTCAGACCCTTAAACTCACTTCCAGCCTTCAAACTCCCATGATTTAGTGTTCAGATACTCCACTAAGATTTTCCCTCACTCTGGCCCTGACAGGCTTACAGGGTAGAGAATTTAACAGAGTAACATTAGAGCATGTATTGCATGTGGAATTTTCCAGTAACAACTTTCCTGCACAACCCAGCTCACCAACTCTCTCTTTTTTTTTTCCATGTTTATTTATTTATTTTCGGGGGGGGGGTGGTGGTGGGGAAAGGGAGACAGACAGAGAGAGAGAGAGAGAGAGAGAGAGAGAGAGAGAGAGAGGAAGAGCGAGAGAGAGAATATCCCAAGCAGTCTCCATACTGTCAGCACAGAGCCTGATGCAGGGCTCGAACTCACAGTGAGATCGTGACCTAGTGAGCCCAAATCAAGAGTTGGACACTTAACCAAATGAACCACTCAGGCATCCCCTGACTGGCTCTTGAAGTCAACTAGCTGATGACAAACTCTTCAGCGCACTAACCAGGCATGTTTACATGCAAGTCTACGAAGCAGGCATCCAAAGAGATGAAGGTTTAATGCCTACTTTTGGGTAAAGAGGAGGATGGAAGTGACAACAGCCACTAATTGATGAATATGGATCTAAGAAGAAGGACCTCTAGTTACTAAAACAGTCTCTCAGTTTGTCACCTTGTCTGACACGTCATCAAACTCTCAGGTCCGTTTTCAGATGCATTAAAAGAAAATTATCCTGCAAAACAGGACACATGGAAGCTAAGTTTTTGATTTTAACTTAACAATGAACTTGGATATGTCCACAACATAAAGCTCTTACACCCATGGTCTTCTTTTCCTCTACTGACTTCTTTAGATCTGCTTCTGTTTAAAAAAATTTTCAGTAAGTCCTGAAAGACTTCCACTGAAAAGATTTCCCACTGAAATATTTTTAAACCTCCTTTGTTTCTTTTGAAAGCACAAAATTCTCAACTTTTATCCAGCTGTTAACAGCTTTTGCTCTCATTTTGTAAATGTTGGTAATGACTGTCTTGACAAGGTTCTCTGCTTCAATGAACACAATATTTGGAATGATGAAGAAGCTGCAAGCTTGGACCCTTTCTATATAATATTTAAAATAATAGTCCTATTCACTTGACAACGGCAATGATTTCCAGGAAGTTAAGTAAAGCAGAAACAATTAGTACCTTCATGATGTCCAGTTCTATACAAGGCACTGTCAGGGCAAAGAGGATAAATCTAAGACTCAGTTTCTGACCACGCAGGGCTTAAAATAGGTACCAAGACCAATTCCTCTTGACCTCAAAGAATAAGGCAGACCAGGCTTTTACTCTGTGAAATCTTTTTTTATTCAAGGGCTGCACCCCAGATGTTCTCATCCGTTTGTGCCTTCACCTCTCTCCCTCATTCTCAAGGCTGAATTACCTGCTGGCCATCATCCCTTCTGTTTGCTAGCTCCATCAGAGCACCACATGGGAAGGCAGGAGAGCGAAGGGCCAAGTCCATCATCTATTCTCAGAATAAAGAAGTTCAGCGGGGGAGGCATTTGAACCTAATGACTGAAACAAAATTTAGGACCTACCCTGAAGTGAAACAGAATGCCAGAGAGAAAAGACCTTGAAGGTCACTAAGTCCAACCAAGTCCAGTTTCTACTTAGAAGAAAACTAAGTGGAAGTGACTATTCCAACAGTCAGGACAGGCGATTTTCAGCTCTGACTTAACTGGAAACATAGTACACATCCAACAAAGTATTGAAACTTTTAAGCTCCAACCTCATTTTTTTTTAACCGTTACTGTAAAACCCACCCCCAATCCACTACTATTTAGGTGACTGTCTTGACGGCAGCAGCAACAAAGCTTCTCCTTCCCTGAACACATAAAGATGGTATTTTGTATCAAACACAGGCAGGACATGCACTCTGCGCGACTTCCTGGAAGCGGTGACAAATTTGCACCGGACTATCCATACACTGGGTCCTTGTTTTGGCCACTTCTGTGAGAAGGCTGGTTGGGGGTCTGAGCAGGAGGTGACAGATGAAGAATGGAGTCTGGTGCATCAGACCCCACACCTCTAATACCTGTGCTCAATGCATCAAGAAAATGCCCAAGTTGTCATCAAGACTGTGCACAAGGCAATATGTAGGCCTGGGACTGCCATGAATGCACTCCTGAGCTTGCTGGATGGAGTTAGTAGCCTGACTTCCCCTGCATCAGAGACTAAGAAGAAAATCCCTTAGCACATCAGTGCTATTCATCACCTACAAGACATATCAAACAGTAGACCAAAAGTACAAATTTAATCCCAACCATTGAGAAACAGCATCCATGTTTATTATTGGATATACTTCTGTGGCCATTATAAAAATCAGATCTACTTTAGCTACTACATCCTTCATCTCACAGGATGCTATGAGAACTTTTGTAAAATAAACTAAGGACCTGTAGCTTTAGGACAATAAATACACAAAATTTCAAGCACTCACCAAGACCCTACCTTCCTCCCTTCAGAGTCCTAAGTAAAAGCAGTGATAACCTGCCCTATTATCAGTAAGAAGACAGTGTTCTGTCTTTTCACTGTCTCCAAGAAGGTATGGCAGGCAGGTCTAGCGCCAGACCCGTGAGGGAGAAGTTAAGACAGCAAAGACAGCTCACTGTGATTTGGCTGTATCAGCAGGGCCCTCATTTGCACAACACTGTCAAAACAGGCAAATAAAAACCAACATATAGTAATAATACCTCTTAGGGCTCATTTCCAGGGCCGCCTGCTTTGTTTCGAAGCAGCCTGCAAGAGCACGAGCTTCATTAGACATTCCAAAGGGGCCGCTTAGCTTGGGGGAAGAGAGGAGGAGCCCTGTCAGTGTTTGTCTGAATAGACTGCACATGTCTGCCTCTCGACAAACCCATCATTCCAAGTGCCTAGGGCCAAAGGAGCTAGGCAAAGGACTTAAGGATTACTATGTGCACAGAGTCTCACTGAACTGATTTAACCAGAAAAAAATACTTCCTCCATCCATTCCTCTGGAGCTATGAAAGGCCTAGTTTTTTAAAGAGAAATAGTAGTTCCTTGAAGAACAAAAATGTGGGCATTTCAAATACTTGTAAGTCCGTGTCCACTATGTACAAATGTCCCAGTACACCACCAGGCAAAGGCAACACCACCAAGGGAACCCATGGAAGATTCCAGGGCTAGCACTCGCTCAGCTGGTCCAACTGTATATTCTAGAGAAACAAGGGTTATGGCAACAATGAGAGATTATATTTTTTGTTCACAAAGCACCGTCCCACATGTGAGTCCATTGATTTTTTTAGGTTTGATGTGACTCATTGCCCAAATGAGAACACTGAGGCTGAGAGTAGTTAAGTGACTAAGTGACTTGACAAGGCCTTGTAACTAGTTAGTGCACTGAGCCCAGGTCTGTAATGAGATGAGAAAACTAGACGATGAAGGTCAATCGAAACCTGAAACCCAGAGGTCTGGAGGATCTCCTACATAATACGAAAAGGAGTGGCCAGTGCAGAGGTGACACACGGGGGGGGGGGGGGGGGGGGGGGGAAGGCAGGAATAGGGAGAAGCAGTTAAAGGCACTAATCTTTCATAATAAAGATGAAAGAGACCAGCTAAAAACTGAGGAGAGGACATATTAAAGTGTGCTTCTCAAAGCCCAGCTCCCAGGCCCCAAGCCTTAGGGATCACTTCCCCACTAGTGGGGTCCAAGCTGAGGAAGAGAGCCCTAGGAGTGGGCTCTGGGCAGGGGAGCCCAGCTTGCCTCCTTGGGAGTTGGCCTATTTCTGAAGAGGCCATCATAACTGTTACGGCTCACATTAGGAGGGCCATCAAGAAAATTAAGGACACAGAATAACGAATTATCTAAAATCCAAGAAGTGAGAAATGGCCCCAACAATCTGGAACATTTAGACAGAAAACATAGAGAAATTCTATTTATTCCGTTCACTCAGAAGAACACTGGGAAAGCCACAAACAAGCTAATTGTGTCTCAATCCAAGGGAGGAATATTTTTTTTAAGATGAAAGCCATCCCACAGTGAAATGAGCCAAACAAGGGCCCCAGAACTCTCTATCCCTGATGACCTACAGCAGAAGCTGGCTGACAAGTTATTGAGAGCGAAAAAGCAGAGGGTGGAGACCCAGTGAAGGGCCATCACAGCAACAGCCCATAAATCTCAGCCCTTCGGTTTCCTTTAATGAAAAATAAAACCAAAATTCTGAGGCATTCATTGTAAGTCTGGCAGTTACATAGACTATGACCAACATTTGAAGTCTCAGAAACAAACTGATGTGGATTAATTAAACAATTTAAATCTTTACATGGTTCAATCTACACCCAGAGAGGAGAAAAGTGAAACGCTGTGAAGGAAGAATCTTGGATGCATATGCGATTATGATGAAACAATACTGCTATTGTTCTTGCCGTCCCATCAGACAACAACAAAAAATATCATTAGTATGAATCCCAGGAGATGTGATAAAAAGGGTCCAGGATTTCAAGTTAGAAGGCTGAGTTCTAGTCTTGAATCTATCACAGAAAGGTGACAGAAGTCACCCCACCTCTCCAGGTTTAAGGCTTCTTATCTATAAAAGGAGTGGTTTGGGTAAATGCATCCCCCCTAAGGGCCAATCTAATAATAAGATTCTACGATTCCATAGCGATGACATAGAAAATACTAATTCCACAATTGCAAGACTAGTTTAGTACTTAGCTTACTCGTGAGCTGTAATCTTGGATTTGTTTTTGAAGCCAGGTTTTTTTCCTCTTCAGGGGAAGCTTTACTTTACACAGACAAGGTAGATCAGGCACATGATGGGCTCCATTGTTCCATGGATGCTGGCAGAAAATACGGAACTCCCAGATCAGAGATGAAGGACAGTTTATTACCGACAACAACTACAGGAGCCAGAATCCCAGCAGGTTGTATGCTGGTTCCATGAGCCCCAACTCCCAAGGGTGAGGCAAAATGGGCCAGAGGACACCTGCACACGAAGGGCCCTTCCAGCAGAAATGCCCTGAGTTTCAGGAAACTGCTCTTTGCTCCAAAGAAAGGCAGTAGACCTCCCAAGGCTGTTTGTTACATGTTCACAGTCATGGACTTGAGAGGCAAACAGTTGTCTAGAATGTCTCTATTTGCATTGAAAAATAAACCAGAGACACAGGTGTACCTAATTTGAGAAGAATCGGTATCTTCCTAAATATTAAGCCAAAATCTTTCTTTCTCACCAACACACATGCTTTCTAGAGGACCGCCCTCTAAAAATTAAGAAAAAAAATCTTATTGATGGCTTAGAAATTGAAAGATTCCTAAGAAAGATATAGCTAAAGTCACAGAGCAATCTCAAGAACAAAGAAACACATTGTTGCTGAATAACCCCCCGCATCTATCACTGTGATTATCAAACAATAGTCGCTCAATAAATAATTGCCGAATAAATCACTCAATCACTCTCCAACAGAGAAGTGAGAAAAAATAACTACTTTATCTTTCAGAAATAAAATTAAAGTGACACTAAAGATGAATCAATTGGGGCAATACGGTCCCTTCATCACATCTTATATTTTACCAGAAACGTTAAGAAGCACCCAAACACACTTGCAGATAAAACCACTATGACATTATAAGGCAGTAACAGTGGATAAAATCTAGGGAAGATCTCTTCCCTTTTGTTGAAACAAACAAACAAAAATAATAAAATGCTTAAGAATTCTGACTAGGCCTTAACCAACAGAACAGACAGCTTGAAAGAGTTCAGCTTGATGAAGTGCAAGAGAAAGTAAGGGGAAGAAGTAGAATGCAGAGGCTAAGAGCGTGCGCTTTAAAACTCTAAGAGACCTGTGTTCAAATTCCAGCTCCACCACTTGGGAGCTAAGTGACTTTAGCAAATACCTGCCTTCCCTAAGCCTCTATTTCTTCAGCTGCAAAAAGAGATAATAGTACCTACTAGGATGAATTTGGAAAATCACTGAAAGGCACTTAGCACAGTGCCTGGTAATTACAAGATGCTAAATAAATGGTTCAGTATTTACACTTGATATTAAGGTTTTCCAACTGAAAACCACAAGTTTGAGTAAAATCTCTGTATGGAATATGCAGGAGAGAGAGGGAAGGCTGGGCAGGGTGGTGTCAGGAAGAAAAAGAGAGACTGCGTGGATTATCATTGCTTTGTGGGAATTTCATAAAGCATGTAACTCTTGCTCTAGAGCCAGATGACTTCCATATGCTGCTTAGGAATAACTGATGTCCAAATAGAATTGAAATATCTAATTTATTATCAATAAAATATCTAACTTATTATCAACTGAAATATCTATTATCAATAATAAAATATTAATAGTAATTTAATATTTTTTAACTAAATAGTTCCAGAAAAATGGAATAGATGTACTTTTACCTATTACCTCTGGTAAGTACAGTGAAAAGCCCTAGATTTTACATATTAAAGCAAACATAAAAGAAGACTATGGAAGACAGAGAGAAAAGGCAGAATGGCTAGGGGCCTTGGGACACAAGGAAAGTCAAAGTGGTAAGTTCCCTGGGCTTCCTTTTTGCCTTGCAAATTCCAGACTAAGCACCAAAGAAACTGGGAACCCAGAACATCAACAGACACAGACAAAACAAATCCTGAGAAAAGCCTGCTGTCTCTGGCCAAAGTACCATGAAAGATGCAGACTAGCAAGACAGAAAACATTTAGATAATGCTTTACTGCAGCCAAATACCAGTAAAAAAACAAAACAAAACAAAACAAAAAAAACCCACAAATGTGATCCAACCCCACCCACAGGAAGAGAGCCCAGACTTCTATCTATGCTACAATTCCTTCTACCTCCCATCCCCCACTGTGACACCACAGTTCTCTGGGGGGCAGAGAACACTGCCTGGGGAGAACAAACCACTACCACCTCCCCCCCAACCAAGTCAGTGTAGTTTAGACTTCCACCCCAACCAGGCATCCCTCCCCTCACTGGGGTGGTGTCAGAGGGGGTTTAAAGGAGAGTCAGGATTTTCACCACTCACTCATCAATTTTTCAACATCCCCACCCCACAGGTTATCAACAGAGGCCACGTGGGGAGCAGCACCTTCCCCAGCTGAGGTGGTATCAGCAAGAACCAAATGAGAAGGCTGAACTCCTACCCACACCCACTAGTAATAAGGTCGCGCCTCACTTCCCCCACCTGAGCAGTGCCAGAGAACGTCTAATAAAACACAGGTTTAAATAAAAGTCCCATAATATCCAAAATGTCCATGATTCATAAGTCACTCATCATATCAAACGCCAAAAATTTCAGTTTAAATAAGAAAAGACTAGTAACAGGGGCTAACAGTGAGCTGGTGGATTTTAGAATTGCCTAACAAGGATTTACAAACAGCCATGGTGAATGTACTTCCACGAGCAATCATAAACACACTTAACAATAAATGAGAAAGAAGAAAGTCCCAAAAAAGAAGCAGAAGATATAGAGCCAAATGGAAATTTCATAACTCAAAAATATAGTAAGTAAAATAAAATACCCAAGGATAAACTCAACAGCAGAATGAAGAGGACAGAGGAAAGAATCAATCAATGAGCAGTATAAAACAACAGAAATCTGAACAAAAGAGATTTAAAAACACACACACAAACCACAACAAAGTTTGTCAGTTACTCAAAGAGTTAAATAACCAATGGCCACATGACCCAGCAATTTCACCCCCACCTATAACCAAAAAGAAGCAGGGAGATAAACAAATGTTTATATGCTCATGTTCTTAGCAGCATTATTTACAGTAGCCAAAAGGTGGAAATAACCCAAGTGTTCATCAACAGATGAAAGGATAAACAAAAGCTGGTATATACATGCAATGGACTATTATTCAGACTTAAAAAGGAATCAATGTATGATGCATGCTATAATAGGGATAAACACTGGAAAAAAAACGTCATGCTAAGGGAATTATATGGGAATGTATGATTCTACTTCTATAAAACATCTACAAAAGGCAAATCAGAGGAACAGAAAGTGAATTAATACAGGATACTGGGGGCTGAAGAGCTGGGGAAAGGGGAATTATTACTTAATAGGTACAGAGTTGCTGCTTGGGGTGATGAAAATGTTTGGAAAATAAATAGTAGTGATGGCTGCAAAACACTCACTATATTTAAATATATTTAATGCTACTGAATTGTACATTTAAAATGACTAAAATGGTAAAATTTTGATACCAAGTATATCTTCCCAAATAATAAAAAATCTAAAAGTATATATAATAAAATAAAACCAAAAGGATTAGAAATTTTAAAAAACAGAGTTTCAGGGAAATGTAGGACTGTTAGAAAAAAAAAAGGATCTAACATTCTAATCTTCTGAGTCACAGAAAGAACAGAGAAAGACAGTGGAGCTAAAAATAGTTCCAAAGAAATAATGGCTAAAAATGTCCCAAATTTGGCAAGAGACATAAACCTACAGATTCAAGAATATGAGAGATCCCCAAACAGGAAAAACAAAACAAAACAAAACAAAACAAAACAAAACAAAACAAAACAAAACAAAAAAATTTACACCAAGACACATCATCCTCCAACTCCTGAAAGCTAAAAGACAAAGATCCTGAAAATATCCAGAAAGAAATAATGCATTACACAGAGTAGGAAAAAAAAACAATTTGAATGAAAGTAGATAACTTTTCATCTGAAACTGTAAAGGTCAGAAGGAAGTGCCAAAACATTTTTCAATGACTCAAATAAAAGAACTATCAACCCAAAATTCTATATCCAGCAAAACTGCCTTCGGGAAATCAAGACGTTCTCAGATGAAGGAAAACTAACAAAAATTTTCATATGTAAGTATGCCCTTCAAGAATTCCAAAAGTAAATTTTCCAAATAGAAAGAAAATTTTGAAACATTAGGAAGAAAAAACAACAGAAAGAACAAAAATATGGGTAAATAGAATAAATTTTCCTTCTATTCTTTTTTTTAAATGTTTATTTTTGAGAGGGAAAGAGAGAGACATACAGCTTGAGTTGGGGGAGTGGCAGAAAGAGAGGGAGACACAGAATCTGAAGCAGGTTCCAGGCCCCAAGCTGTCAGCACAGAGCCCGACATGGGGCTCAAACTCACAAACTGTGAGATCATGACCTGAGCTGAAGTCAGAGGTTCAACCAACTGAGCCACCCAGCTGCCCCAATTTTCCTTCTATTCTTAAATTTTCTAAAATTATGTTTGAATACTACTCAAGCACAATTTATAACACTGTCAAACATAGTGCTCAATATATACAAAAAATATTTAAAATAATTATCTTTTACATGAGAGATGATAAAAGTCTATACTTCACATAAATTGGTAAAATATCACGACAATAGATAGAAGTTACGTGCATAAAATATGACACTAGGATACCTACTAAAAAAATCTATCAAGGGGTACCTGGGTGGCTCAGTTGGTTAATCATTCAACTTCAGCTCAGGTCATGATCTCGTGGTTCGTGGATTTAAGCCCTGCATTGGGCTCTGTGCTGACAGCTTGGAGCCTGGAACCTGCTTCAGATTCTGTGTCTCCCTCTCTCTCTGCCCACCCTCCCCACTCATGCTCGATTGTGCTCTCTCTCTCTCTCTCTCCAAAATAAAGAAATGTTAAAATTTTTTTAAATCTATTAAAGAGATACACTCAAAAACACTGTAAGAAATCAAACTGAAATTCTGAAAAATGATCAAGTAACTTACAGTAAGTTAGGAAAAAGAAATAAAAATCAGAGACAACAAACAAAAAATAAAACAGGCAAGCCTAATATATGAATAATTATATTAAATGTAAATCATCTAAATACACCAATCCAAAGACTGGTAGAAGGAAAAAAAAATCACCCAACTACCTATATGATATCCCTAATAAGTTCATTTTAATGTAATGATAAAGACAGATAGAAAATAAAATCATGGCAAAGATATACCATGAAGACAGTAACCAGAAGAAAGCAAGAGTATCTGAATTAATATCAAATAAAGTAGATTTCAGAACATAGAAAATTAATAGGAACAAAGAGGGATATTCCATGACATATAGGTCATTCCACCCCAAGAAAAGAATCCTAAGTGTGTATGTGCCAAACAAAAGAGTTGTTAAAATGCGAAGCAAAACTGACAGAACTGAAAAGAGAAAAAGACACACAATTATAGTTGTATACTAAAACATCCCTTTCTCAACAACTGATAGAGCAACTAGATAGAAAATCCCCCAAGGAAGTAAAAGAATTCAACACCACCATCAACTAACAGCAGGATCTAACTGACATTTATAGAATACTTCACTTGATGAAGCAGAATACACATTTTTTTCAAATGACCACAGGAAAAAATATCAAGATAGACCATATCCTGGGCTTTACTACAAAAATGTAATTTTTTGTAATTTAAAGAACTGAAATCATACAGAGTGTGTTTTCTGATCCCAATAGAAGCAAAGTAGAAATAAACTACAGAAAGATAAGAGAAAAACCTTTAGTTTAGGAAACTAAAGAACACACTTATAAATAATCCATAGTCAAAGAGGAAGGCTCAAAGAACATTAAACAATGCCCTAAACTGAATGAAATACAACATCAAATTTACGGAAGCTCAAGTGGTGTTCAGGGAAAACTTGTAACAACAAATGCCTACGTTAGAAAAGAAGGCAAGCACATACTTCCCATCCATTTTATGAAGCTGTAGCATTACCCTGATACCAAATCCAGATAGAGATGTACAAAAAATAACATCACAGACCACTATCCTTCATGAATACAGACACAAATGTCCTTAATAAAATATTAGCACATAAAATCTACCAACATGTAGGAAGAATTCTGTATCATGAAATTAGGGTTTACTCCAGGGATGCAAGACTGCTTCAATATCTGAAAATCAATCAATGTAATCCATCATACCAATAGACTAAAAAATTCAACCAAACAAAAAAAGAAATACGTTAACATATCAACTGATACAAAAAAAGCATTTGACAAAATTCAAAACATACTTATGAAAATAGAAGACAAAAATTCCCTCAACTTGACAGAGAACATCTACAAGAAGGATGCTGATAACCTGTCTCCTACACACTGTTGGTGGGAATGAACAATGGTACAATCACTCTGAAACAGTCGGGCATCTTTTTTTTTTTTATAGTAAACATACGCTTACCATATGACCTGGCAATTGCAATTCTGGGCACTTATCACACAGAGAAATGAAAACTGTTGTCCACACAAAAATCTGTAAATAACTATTTTTAGCAGCTTTATCTGTAACAGCCCCAAACTGGAAACAATCAAAATCCCCTCATACGTGAATGGTTGAACCAACTGTGGTATATCCATATCATGAACTACTACTAAGCAATAAAAAAGTATTAACTATGGTTGGCGCAGGCAACAACTTGAATGGATTTCAAGGTCATTATGCTGCCCAAAAGGGGAAATAATCTCAAAAGATCACATATTGCATGATTCCATTTAGGTAATACTTTTGAAATAACAAAATTATAGAGATGGAAAACAGATTTATCCTTCACAGGAGATAAGGGGGTGGGCAGGATGAAGGTACTTATAAAGGGGTACCACGAGGGAGAATTTTATGATGATAGAACAGTTCTATATCCTTTCTTTTCTTTTTTTTTTTGATGTTTGTTTATTTTTGAAAGAGACAAAGCATGAGCAGGAGAGAGGCAGAGAAAAAGGAAGACAGAAAATCCCAAGCAGGCTCCGTGCTGTCAGCACAGAGCCCAATGTGGGACTCGAACCCATGAACTGGAAGATCATGACCTGAGTGGAAATCAAGGGTCAGATGCTTAACTGACTGAGCCACCCTGGTGCCCCAAATAGTTCTGTATCTTGACTGCAGTAGTGATTACACAAATCTACACACGCACAGAAGGACATAAAAACAATTCATACTCATTGTACTGGGCGAAGGGTACCCTGGATCTCTCTGGACTATCTTTACAACTTCCTGTGAACCTGTAATTGAAAATTTTTAAGTAACAAAAAATAATGCAACAGATTCAAGTAGCCTACACAACTTGTCAGAAGTCACAAATAGTTCTTGAATCCTGGTGACCTAGACCCCATGTTTTTACCTGATAGCAAAGGCATGGATTCTGATGCCTCCCCTCTCACAAATATTTGACAGATAAAGCCAATGATGTCGAAAAGAGGAGAAAAAGGTCCACTTCAAATGTAAGCATAAAAGTCAAATAAAATAGGCTAACTCAATTTTGCAGACAATTGAACGTCAGTCATGCTGGATATATGGTTTATCTAATGCTCCTTCCCTAGACAGTCTTAAGATAAAAGGCGGGAGGTGGGGGAAATGGGACTTGTATTGCACAGAATCCTTTGAAGTGGAAGAAAAATGTAATCCAATAAATATTGCTTTGGAGATGCACATGGAGTGGCGACCGATAATGACAGGGTTTACCTGGGGGCACTGTAATTCACATGGCTCTGGTTACAGGTGTTTCCCCTAGGTACCTGTGACTGTTACCGCACTTGAGAGGGCATGGGCGTCAGGCGAGCCTCTGCACACCCCCTCCTTGCCCTCGTTTAGTCACAAGCCCTTAAAAGAGAACAAACATTTAATTCCCTTGTAAAACAGATGAATGCTTTATAATTTACTAGCAGCTGCTGGCAGCAACGCACTCTGCTCTCATATTCCTATTAAGCAAGCTGTGGCTGATTTATTAAAAGCTCGGATACATCAAAACAAATGACTGAGACATCATTATAGTACTATTTACAACCCCTTAATGGGGTTACGGGTAGGGGCAACGCAGTGCAGACTGCAATCGGCTTCCCTTCTGTTAGAAGGAGCTGCTTCCCTCGGATGGGAGCTGCCATTCTCAGGTAAAAAGAACCAAGCATGGATGGTGAGGAAGGGGGCAGGAGCCCATCCCTGTGAGGGAACTTGTGGCGTACAGCACGGCACGGGACCAATGACGACACTCTGACAGTCCCTACAGGCTTAGAAGAAAAGACACTGTGCCTCAGTTTCTCTCCACATGGAATCAGAAGTTTCCATCTCCCTTCCCCACTACTACTGCCCAAAATAAATCTAGTAGGAGGAGAAAGGTCCTCGGAGGAAACCGAGGGAAGGAACTGGGAAGAGGACTATGTGGTACTTGGGTAGGAACAGGGCAGGAGCAGGGCTGTTTTTAGACACTAGAGATGAGGTGCTGAGTCAGGTCTTGGCAAGCTTGGAGCCCTCCAGCTTCCCCTTCTCTGTCCTCATCCTTCGTCTGTGGCTCCCTCCTTGCTCTCACACCGACGTGTCTTTTGCTCAGTTTTCTACCCTTGCCCCCTTCACAAAGTACGACCCCAGCAAAGGCGGATTGTGGTCTTTTATTCTCCTGTATCAAAGTAAGTTCATAGGTCCCCACTCCTAGGGGCACCAGCCTTTTGAACAACAAATCAATCTGAGGGAAGGGAAAAGTAGGTCACTGACGTGGGGCAGATTGAGGAAGGCCACAGAGACCCCCAGAGATGTACGGGTACCAGGGCTCAAAGATGAGTCCTGCTTTAGAGGCTTTGGTGAGGCAGAACAGATGCTACGCTCTGAACTCACCACGTTTACAACGAAGTGCAGTCTTCGCCGTGACCCGCGATCAATGAAGGAACCTGCTTTTACCACACTGCACTGTGAACTCCTCAAAGGCAGGACACCAGGACTCGTTCCTCTCCGGACCCCCAATACTCAGCCTGACACCTCAGGGACTCAGTCGTGAATTAAAGAATGAGTGAATGAACAAACACATGAACAAATGAACCCTTGTTCTAAGGGTCTGGTATTTTATAACTTTTTCATCTCTACATAGTATGTTCTAATAAGCCAATGTGAATAATAAGACAGAAAACAATATTTCAAAGCAACTATACAAGTACTAGATGGGAGAAGGGGAGAAAGGGGGGCAGTGAGAGAAACACAAAACCATCTGAAGTTTCACTGCAAGATTAAGAACGTAAGCTCTGCAGCCCAACTGCCTAGATTTTAGTCTTGCCTCAACCACTCGCTAAGCATACCATGTTGCACAAATTACTTAGCCCCAATATTGTTTCCTCACCTGTAAAATGGGAATTAATAAAGCCTAGATCAGAAGCCGCTATGGAGATCAAATGAAATAATGCCTACAAAGTGCTTACCATAATACCTGGCATACACTGAGAGCTCAAAAGATGTTAATATTTATTATCAATATCACGGATTCTGGGCCCACTGCCAGGTACAAAATCAAGGAAAAAAATAACAAGAGAAGTCCAGCACCCCAGCCTCTGCAAAGTCACCTTCCAAATACTGTTCTTAGAAATTTCAGCTGACTGTAAACCCAACAAAAGCCACAGAGTAATGAGATTGCCAAAAAGGCTAATGAGATCTTGGCTTGCATGAAGAGAGTTGCGCGGTCCAGAATAATCATGGAGTGATCAACCATCTCTTTTCTCTGCACTCTCAGACCTCACCTGACTGACAGTGGCAAGCTTTGTGAGTAACTGTATGCCTAGAAACAGAACATGCGCACATTTTTGGCAAAAGCCACTGACAGAAAAAATAACCCCCAACAACCTTGAAAGAGATGACAAAACGAGAGTGAGAAGGGGTAGAAGTGATCGTTTGGTCTAAACCCCTGGTCTGTCAAGAGGCAAGAGGGACCCAGACGAGTGAGGGTCCTCGTCACGGTACTCTTACAAACAGGAATTGTATGCCATTTATTTTTTTCCTCAAGTGCCTGCCGAGAACCAAACTGTCCACAGTGTCAGAATAGAACCACACCAGGCTTCATGAACCCCAGTAGGTGTAGCAACTACATCACCAGCTGCCTCTGATGGGATTGATGGAAAATGGAGAAGAAGAGCTACAGAAGAGGAATCTGGGAGCACTGGACGACCTCAGCTCACTTCCAGTTCCATCCAGGATTGGCACTGGTCCTCCCATTGTGGTGCTAGTTCACCAGCACAACTTTAGAGAACTGGACCCTCCCTTCTTTTGCAGACACTCCTCCCTGCTGTCACTTCTCTAGGAATGAGCCAAAATGATCAATTTTCCTTTTCCAGATGGCTTCTGATTCATGCCATCGCGGTCACTTACAAACTAAGAATGCACTAAACACCCAGGGAAATCAGGCTTATGTGCACTTTCATTTCACACTCAAAAGCTCACACAAGAGTATCAGTGTGGCAGACAACACCCATTCCCCCTCTTCTTTGCTAATGAGAGAGCCCTGAGCTTGAGAAGGAGGCAATGTGCCCAGCCTTAAGATGTCAAACATGAGTGCTCTAAGCAAATCACAGTCATGTTGATGTTCTCTTTACCAGTAACTGGAGATGGGGAGGATTTGCTAGTAATGGGACCCAAGTCTGGTCAGTGAGATGTAAGGACAAATCCTTTTGGGGAACTCTTCCTCCCTGATAACAGAGGAACATGTACCAAGAAGATTCTTTTGCTACTGCGTCCTTCCTGCTTGCTTCGAATGCTGTAAAGGCATTATTCTTGGAATTATGGCAGTCGTCCTATAACCATGAGGTCACAGGCCTAAAGATGAAATCTAACCTACCATTAATGGCAAAGGGAAATGAAAAGATGAACATGGCTTGCATTTTTGAGTCTCTGAATCAATCCTGGGGCCTCCTGTTCCTGACTCTTTGTTAGTTAGGATTTCCATTACTTATAACTGAAAGCATCCTGTTTGTGCCCATTTCCACAGTCCTATTATATCTGTTTCACAGGATGGGCAAAATGAGTTTCTAGAGACTTAGGTAACTTTATAGGACTGAGTGAGGCCATGCACACAGGTCATGATGTTATATAATATGTAACACAATTCTGGGTCAAATGGGAGAGGAGTGGGGGAAGTAAGATTCCCAAATTCCAGGGTTAAGATCTACCCGCAAGACTAAAGCGATTCAAACATTCCAGCATGCTCTAACAAACAACAGATCTGGAGGGCTGAAGTCCCAGGGGTACAGCTTGTGTTCTTGAGAAACCCTGAGTGTTTCACTTAGTCAAATATTATGCTTCTGCTTTTTAAATATTTCCATTTAAATGTAGATTTTGACCTTCTCTCCAATGAAATATTAATAGGAGTATAAAATATATATTACTCATCATCTGAGAGAGGGTCTCTTTCCAGTGTCTGTCATGTTTCCTCTCTGCTGTCTTGACTTCTGAAAACCATGACAGTTTTATCTGCATAACCCATCTCTGCCACATGCTTCCCTGAATGACTGAAAGCTGTAAGACCACATCCTCCTTAGACACATTTTGGGTTTGTTTGTGTGTTTCTGTCTAATTTCTTTCATTCACTTTTCAGTAATAAGATTGGTTTCCTTTATAGCAATAGTCACATAAGGGCTGGGTGGGCAAAATGAAAACTGTCTCCAGCAATACAATGCAAAGGAAGGGCTAATGTAATCTGAAATATCTCCTCTCTTAAATAACAAACATTAAGATTAACTGGGATTTCTAGTTCTTTCCAATAACTGCAGCCCATTAAGTAGAATGGAGGTTTTTGGGGGGCAGGGTGCAGAATCACAAGTTATTCTACTCAGTTAGCTTTATCCTTTTCATTATTCAATCAACCAAATGATGACCAGCAGAACAAGTATAGCAAAAGGGATTGGCCGATATGTGAATTTTTCCTGATTTATTTATCTCTTTGTGTTCAATAATTAATCACTCTAAAATGAAACAAAGACACAATTTAATAAAACACTTCCAAAGCTAAACTGTTTCCAGCACTGATTGATGACATAAAAAAGAAAATTGTATTCAAGAGTTGAAAGACCCAGATTGAGATCTTATGATCTTCTTGGTTGTGAAAATTGTATGTAAATTACTTGAAATCTCTGAATCCCAGTTTCCTCACCTCAAAAATGGACACACACACATACTTACTTTGCAGTTCCGCTGCACAAACTGATCATCATTTGAACTAATAACCCCTCACAAGGTTCCTTCACTGAGAAATGAAACATCTTGGAAACTGGCCTCTAAGGGAATCTAAAATATTAACTTCCACCTGTTACTCTGCAACTAGGTCAGCTGGCAAACACTACAGGCTGCTTTGCCCTGGGTATCATCATCCCCACTCATTCTTTGATTCACCTACTCAACATTTTCACTCATTCAATAAATATTTACTGCACACCCATGAGGCAGCACATCCAGTAATTACTGTTGAATGACACACACGTTTCCTGCCCTTGTGGGATTTTTGATCTTCCCCAACTTTGACCTCTTGTATACAGTTGTTCTTAAGAATTCTGCTCTAGGAACAAGCCCCTATGCAAATTCCCTATGCAAAAAGCCCTCCCCAAATTCTCACTACTCACCATTACTGAAGGATGTCCCTCCATTTGACTTATGACTAAAGAAATCTAATTTATGTGGTTCACTCTTTAATATTTTCATCTAACACTCCTTCATTCATTGATCCTATTAGGGATTTACTATTAACTATTAGGGATTTACTGCCATTTATCAATTTTTGGCAATGCTACCACTGCACTTTTAACACAAAACATCTGAAACAAGTCCACAGTTGTGTAAGCTCAAACATTTAACCTTTGGGACACTGACTATAGGTACAGTCCCGGTTAAAATACATCCAACACACCCAAGCAGGTAAAATAAGGGATAGTCACTCGTGCTGACAATGGTTTAGGAGTTGGAAAGTTTGAACAAACTGAACTACTTTTGAAACTCTTCCTTTGAAATTTCCAACAGCATCGTGGGCCACAAAGAGGGGCAAAAAAAACATCCCACCACTTCCTTGTCATACACCTCTGTGATCAAAAATGAATAATCCATTTTAATCACCCACTTCATAATATCAGTATAAGCTATAGAAAACGTTGGATGTTTCTAAAAATGAACTCATTTTAAGACTCTGAAGCAAATTCTTAAGGAGGATCTTTTAAACAATAGGTTCAATACATGCATAGTGTTCTAAGATGTCTTTTCTGAAGACAACCAAATTAACTGAGACATGTTCATCTGGCTACACGTTGGTTACAAAAGCGAACTCTCTCAGTCCAGCATTTCATTCACTTCTTTGTAAGTCTTTCTTTTAAATCCACTGAATTTTTCTCCAGATCAGAGCATAATACTGATATCAACAGATTTCTAGATAAGGTATTCTTAAACACCACCTAGGTTTCTAGATAAGGAATTTTACATAAGGCATTCTCAAACAGGAATGCAGAGATGAGCTAGAAATCTCAGGAACTGCATGCAAAATTTTCTGGGAATCCGCCCCTTTCCTGAGTCAAGTTATCCTCAAACATGAACCACCGTTCTTTCTGCTGAATCAGGAACTGAGATAGTCATTCTTAGAGTCACCACCATCATCACAAATACTAATATTTATTCAGCATTTAGTTGGTATAAGGCACTTATATGCTGTGTACTACAGCGACACGTTTCATATGCTTAATTTTGTCACTTAGTAACCTCAACAACACTTTGTGGTATTATTACATCCAACTTATAGACATGGACCCTGAGAAACATTAAATAAGAGACTTAACCCAAGGCTATGCCTTGACACATTCAATATCTGAATCCAAGCTGCCCTTTTTTGTTGCTTGAAAAAATTTTCAAAGATATTTCAAATATGAACTGAAAACTCATATGACTACTATTTAGTTTCTACTTGTTAACATTTTGCCAAATTCGCTTACACCGTATACTCAACTTTTATTTCTTTTTTTTTATTATTTTTTTTAACGTTTTATCTATTTTTGAGATAGAGAGAGACAGAGCATGAACGGGAGAGGGGCAGACAGAGAGGGAGACACAGAATCGGAAGCAGGCTCCAGGGTCTGAGTCATCAGCCCAGAGCCCAACGCGGGGCTCAAACTCACGGACCACGAGATGGTGACCTGAGCTGAAGTCGGACGCTTAACCGACTGAGCCACCCAGGCACCCCACTCAACTTTTATTTCTTATGAAACTATGTGAAAGTGATTTGCAGATATCTTGACAATTTCATGCTGAAAATTTAGTAAGCATCTCCTAAGAATAAAGGCATTCGAGTAACACAACCCAAATACCATTTTCACACCTAAGACATTAATAAGAAGTTCCTAACGTAATCTGATACTCAGGCCATAATTCAGATCTTCACAACTGACCCCAACTCTCTTTCATAGAAGTTACAACTTTCAATCCAAATCCAATCAGGATTTATGCCCTGCATGTGGCTGCTTCATCAGTGTCTTATACAGCCTACCGGCAATTTTGTCTTTCATGACAATGATTTTCTGAAGAGATCAGACAGACCAATTATCTTGAGGATGTCCCACATTTTGGATTTATCTAATTATTTCCCCCTAGTGTACATTAATTTATCTCTCTATCCCTTGTACTTTCGGTAAACGTGATTAGAATCAGGTTAAACATTTTTGGCAAAACTACTCCTTGGGGACACCGTGTCTCCATGTTACACGACATCAAGATTAGGTGTGTGTTGACCAGGCCATCCTACCACTCATGGTGTTGAGTTTGACAACTTAGTTAAGGTGGTGACCACTGCTGTAAAGACACACTTTCCCTTTGCAAGTGATGTGTGGAGTATTCATCAACACTGCAAGATCACTGTGTTCCTCACACCCCTTTAGCTCATGGTTTTGCCTTCCACTGACCACGCTTGCCTGAATCATTTCGCTACAGGGTGCAAATTCTGATATTCTATGTTTCCTTCTGTATTTTATTTGCTAGTATCATTTTGTAAACCAGTGCTTTCCCTTATCAACCATAGAAGAACTACAGTTTCTCATGAAAGGGGAGGGTGAATATTTCATTCTTTTCCCTTAATTTACAATTTTTAGAATAAGGAGTTGGCATAAATGTCATTTTCAATGGTGGAAAGAGTTTCTTTCCCTCTCTCCCTCCCCTGCCCTTCCCCTTTTCTGTCCCTCATCCCTGGACTCATGAGTTTTACATTCAATGTTTTTTACATTCAATGTTTCACATCCAAATGCAAACATTCTTCTTAATGCCCAAATTGTCTGAACTCTGACCAATGGAAGCCCCTTCAAGCTGTGTTCTTCACCACCACACTCATTTACACTGAGAAGAACTCACAAAACTATTCTTATTTGCTTAATCTTATCGTCCCGTGGGCTTCACAATGCTTCTCCTAGTGGAACACTTAAGAAGTGTACGTTTTTATGAAGCACTTCCTCTACAGGTATCAGACATTTTACATTAGCATGGAACAAACTAAACAGCTTTTAATAAACTCGACGCTTGATGAGAATCTTAATTTTGTTTCAGAGCTTAATCTGAACAAAAGCAATAGACACTAATAACACAGGCCATTTAACTCTGGGAAATGCCTTTGGAATTTAAGGAGATTCCTTTATGTTTCCTCAACAATCCTCCTTTAAAATGGGCACATAATCAATGATATTATAGGGATCAAGTAAAAACTAGCAACAATCAGGAATGTTTGAGTTGGCAGAAGAAAAGAGTTAGGAGAGTAGAGGTTTTCAAAAACACATACTACTGGGCCCCACCCACAGAGTTTCTGGTTCAGCAGAGAATGTGCACTTCCAACAAATTCCTAAATGGTGCTGCAGCCGCTGGTGCACTCTGGGATCACACTCAGGACCACGGGCCTAGATTCCTACTGTTATCCCCGCTTTATCCACGCTCCTGGGCCTTGTATACTTCACTCTCCTGCTACATTTCCTCCACCTCCAAAACAAGATCACTAGTGGGCCAATAAGGAAGAGACCTCAGAGACCCTGAAGTGACTCTTCTGGCTTGGGGCCCACTGTTCCTGAATACGCCCATACTTCATTTCTCTCCCAACTATCTTTACAATGGAAGAAAATGTTTAATCTGGGGAAGGAAAGGTCTAAAAATCAAATCTTTAGTTTTTTTCATAACTGTCAAAAGGGATATGACCTTCAGACTGATTTTGTTTTGCTTTGTTTTGTTCGGCCAAACTAGAATCCCAACTAAGTCAACTTTATTCCATTTCTTAGAGATAGACAAAACTAAGGCCCTGGTACAGAAGATGTTCAGGGATCAAGTCATAGTCAACCTTTTTGACCTCTAATCTACATCTACAGTCTGGAAGCCTAAAGAGCGATTCAAAAAAATTCAACCTTTACTGAGCTGCTGTTAAACAGTGTTCCACATTGCAGACACAGAGATAAGAGTGGGTCACAGTCTAGTGAGTGAAACAGAGCCAAATCAGGTAATCACAACAAAAGTAATGTGCAGAATGATGACCCTGGGGCACCATACAATGTCCAAGCAAAGAGACAGGCAGTGAAAGTCAGCAAATGGAGCAGATTTTCAGCAGGCAAGGGTGTTGATGCCTCCTTTAGATTCTCAGGAAGGCTCTTTTCCAGTACACACCCGATTCTGATCACCGCCCACCCCAACAACCCTGAAAACTTACTCTAACAGCTACAAAAGCTTCGGGGTTTGCTCCAAGTGGGTACAGAAGCAGAGAGAATGGGACAGACCTGACCAGAGATATCTGTTCCGTGCTAGGATTTTAATTGTGGCCCATATGAAGCTCATGACCCTAACTAAAACCAGAGGTTTCTGGGGTTTGCTTGTTTGGTTGGTTGGTTGGTTGGTTGGTTGGTTTTTTGAGAGAGACCACATACAAGCAGGGGAGGGACAGAGAGGGAGAGACAGAATCCCAAGCAGACTCCAGGCTCAGCGTGGAGCCCAATGCAGAACTTGATCCCAGGACTGCGAGACCATGACCTGAGTCAAAATCAAAGAGTCACTTGACCGACTGAGCCACCTAGTCACTCCTAAAGCCAAAGTTTGAAACTTATGCCCCTTGTGGTTTTCTCTGAAGCCACAGCAAGGGCTGAATAAAAGGCTACCCCTCCTCCTAGCTTGGGTGCAAATTCCAGTTCCATCACCTGCCAGCCATGTGACTTGGGCAAATGACTGACCTTCTCTATGCCTCAGTTTTCTCATCCATAAGATGGAGATGATAATATTGCTTATCTCATAAAGTCACTGTAAGGATCAAATAAAGTACACACAAAGCATCTTGGAAAGTGACTGGCTTCAAAACTATTAGTGTTATGGCTGCTGCTATCACCATCACCCTTTTAGACTTTTTTTTCATCTGTAAAATAAATATATGATCTCTAAGAAACATTCCAAATTCAGAACTCCAAGTTCCTAAACTTCAGGTAAACACCAAATACTGGCCACCCAGTTTTGTAAAACATACAAAATACAAAAGCTTGAATCAGAATATAGGAGCATATATATATCCTCTCCAGTTGTCAAATACCAGCTCCCAGTATTTTCCCATGTCCACAAGATTCATCAAACAAGGCAACCCATGCCACCAAGAGAGTAGAGGAAAACAGAAAATCTATTCCAGGGCCCTGGCTGTAGGCAGAGACCATCTGAGTCCCCTGCTCAATAAAGATTCTCAGCATAAATAGCGTAAGAGAAGCTACATCCCAGGGAGGCTGGTTTGCAAGTTTCCATTTTATGCCAGATTTAACCAGTCAAAGTTAAATGGAAAACATGTGTAGTATTAATAAAAGGCTCAGTGTCACTTTATTTCTTATGTTAAAGCACAATCGATGATGCCAGAGAGAGCTAAGAGCTTTTAAAATACACCATGTGGTCCCTTAACAAACATGATGCCTCTTGATGAACACTTCTCTGCTGGTGTCCCCAGCAAATAAGCAAGAACACACAGCAAATTGCTACATGCGACAGCAAGCCCCCATTTTCCTCTCTGACACAAATGGCTCAGCAGTGACTCATGGCACGACCAGGAGGCAGGGAGAGGAGGGGCAGGCAATTGCAGACTCCTCTCAGTGGGGCACTTAGGGGGATAATGGAGCAGGAAGCAGCTGGAATCATCTTGGGCCTCCAGAGCAGCATAAAGAGAACAAAAGGTAACCAGGAGAGAGACATCTAGATTCAAAGGCTGGCCCTACCAAGTTTTAGGGGGATAACCTTGGGCAAATTAACCTCTCTGAACATCTGCAAAATACAGGAAAGCATTATTCTCTTCCAAGGGTTGTTGTAAGGAACAAACGACCGGTGACATGGACAGCTATCATTACTGACAGCTTCTCCATTACCAGAACCACCACGCTATGTGCATCAGTCTCATGGAATCCTCATAACAACTCTGTGGACCTGGATCATTAATATCCCCATTTTCAGATGGAGAAACTGAGCTCTCTAGTCCTCTTAGCCATCAACCCAGGCCAGATGCTGACCCTGCATGGTCTCTACTTCATCGAGCCTTTCTTAACAATCCCAAGCACAGTCAGAGTCTCTTACAGGTACATCTCACAGGGTCCCCTATTAGAGCAGTTACCACACTCACAAGAGCAGTGACACCTAACATTTTCTATATCCCAGTCATCGGTTTTTCTCACCTATTTTCCCCACTCCAGTGAGCTCAAAGCAGAGAGTGTGGGTATCATACTAAAATTGTTCCCCCTCTTCATGCCAGGCACACCAACATGTTCAATACTTCTTTTGAGCAATGAAGTGAATGCCACAATAGTTACTGTTGAAATTTTCAATTTTTTTTCTATGACTCCAAGTATTTGGACTGATTAAAACAGAGTTCATTTGTGCAAAAAGTGAATGCAGGTTTCCTGAGTACCTATGGCAAGGCTCTTTGTCATGCACAGCCCCTAAGGAGCTTAGTCTGGTAATTTACTCCTCAGTAGGTATAAACTAGAGTGATTTAACCACACAAGAATCCATTTTATCCAAACAGATTAAATTGTGGGCTTTCAAATGGGGATGCAAAACAGAGGGGTAAAAATCACAAAAGGATTTACCACAGATTACCTTTACAATGAATGTCCCTAAATCCAATTTAAATAATTCAATTTACATAAGTTGTTTAGAATGCAGTAACTTTACTACATAAATATAAAACTATTCTATATTTTGTTCATGTCCAGGTATTATTTTTATAAATTTGGCCACACCTGATTGTTTCAGAGATGTGGACAGTCGTCTCCCGAAACACACAGGTAGAGGGTGATTCCTATTCAATAGAGATGTCACACTGGCACCCACCATAGAACAGTAACTTGGTGCATGCCTTCTCAGCCCACCTGGCTAGGAATCTGTTTATATTACATACAAGAAAATGATAGTTTTGTCTGAAATGTGCAAGTCAAAGAAGAAGAGTAAGGGACAGACGTATAAAAATGTACGTCCTTTGAACCCAGGTCATCCCTTTGACATTTCTTACCGACACAATTATTTAAGGCTTTCTGATGGTCAACTGAAGAAACAGACAAATGGTGGCTTATGCTAAGTCCTTCCATCAGGCAGGTCAATAAATCTTGGCCAAGAGGTAATTCGTTCTAGGACGAAGCGGCTGCTGCTCAAATCGCTCCCACTCTGATGCTGCCGGATCTCTTCACCTTCTTCCCAACAATCAGACTGCCACCTGCGCACCTGAGCTGATTAGCACCTTCACCTCTGGCATGTTATATACAGCATTCAACACTTTAAGTCCCCTACATGATTCTAGGAAACGTCTTTGTCCAACCAATAACTTCCCCCAAACACCAGTAACCCGCACTGAAACTATTGAATGACAAGTGCTATTCACCCCGAATCAGTCTCGAGACGTTCTCAAACTCACCAAAATCTTTCTTCCTCCACAGCAATCTCTAGAAATCTTACCCTTGTCACATGCCTGGGTTAACAGGCAATAAAGGGAAAGGCTGCAATAGCGATGACGGTTTTGCGGGGGGGGGGGGGGAGATCCTCTGGGCACAAATCTTCAACCCTGAATCAAAAGAGCTATCTCAAAAGACAGGATTTAGTTCCGTAACGTTTTCTCCTCACCAAAAATCCCTCTAAGCTTCCACTAACAGGGATGGGGATTCATCTTTGCCTCATAGCCAATACACTCTAGAGTAGTGGGTTCAGAAAAATCAGATCAGAGTTCTGAGATCCATTTATGGTATTTGCTAGGAATGTAGAAAAGGAAAATTGTCACAGACATGTCATGGATTTTGTCATCTTCACATCAGCATCTCCTACATCCCGGGCTTTAGATGGGTTAATCTACCATGGAAATCATTTTATAATAAATGTAAATCAAACACCATTAACCCTTAAACTGCTACAGTGGGGGTAGGTCAATTATTTCTCAATAAAAAGATCACCACATTGCTTGTCTGTATCAACAAATTACCTCCATAGATAGATACTTAACAATGCTTTAACATTATTCTATGTGTACATGCAGAAATAAATATGTGTATGGATAAGCTTGTCCCCACACACACATATGAATATAACTTTGTTCCCATTTCTGTTTAGAATTTAAAGAATCTTTCTACTGAAGTTCACACTGTGTCTTTAAACCAAATTTTTCCTGGTATATACCAATCTATATTATTTGCTTTGTTTCTATGAAAAACTACACTTGCACAAGTAAAGGTACTAGACTGACAAGGTCATGTCTCTTAAAAATAAATAAAGCCAGTATTGTTGGGGCGCCTGGGTGGCGCAGTCGGTTAAGCGTCCGACTTCAGCCAGGTCACGATCTCGCGGTCCGTGAGTTCGAGCCCCGCATCGGGCTCTGGGCTGATGGCTCAGAGCCTGAAGCCTGTTTCCAATTCTGTGTCTCCCTCTCTCTCTGCCCCTCCCCCGTTCATGCTCTGTCTCTCTCTGTCCCAAAAATAAATAAACGTTGAAAAAAAAAACTAAAAAATTAAAAAAATAAATAAATAAATAAATAAAGCCAGTATTGTAAATCTCTTTTAGAAAGGATTTATTTTCATTCTCTTTTCCTTGTTTCTGACCACTCTGGATGAGTTCTACGCCACAGGTGCACTCTGTGGCTTATTCGCCAGCCAACTGGTTCTAGAAATTAGTGAGACTGAAAATGAGCATAAAAGAAACCATCCGAGGATCCAAAGTTCACTTTGGATAAACACCCCAATGTTTGGTTAATTCCCAAATTATACAAGATTCCTGGCTCTCCAACAGTGAGAAATGAGAAAACACAGATGAGAAGAAAAACGAAGAGGCAGGAGAGACATGCATGGAGTAGAGAAGAAAACACAGGAAAGATATGAATGGAAAAAGTAAGTAAGGGAGAGAAAAGAAAATGTAGGAATATAATATAAAAGATGAGAACAGGAAAAAAGATACAAGAAACACAAGAGTTATTAAATTGGTCTTGCTTTATTTGGTTACGGTGGTTGGCTGCTTCGAGCCCAAGCTCAGAAGGAAATTTCATGGGATTCTCTGGATCTGCCACTTCCTTCTGCTCCTTTTGGGAGCCCGGCAGCGGTAATGTTAAGTGCCTCGCCTTATCACAGAGCTTTGTGTAAAGTAGTTCTTGTTTGAAGTCTGCATCAAGGCTGGGTTTGCGTTTCGGGCCTTGCATGCTAGCTGCTACACATAAGGCTGGGATTATGCTGGCGGGAACAGAGGAACACACAGAGAATCTAACACGCCACAGCAAGTAGAGTTTATCAGATTAAAGTCATAAAGCAGAAATTCCTCTTGTGTATTATTTCACAGAGCCAGGATCAAGTGATTCAACAATACTCATTCTGTTGGAAATGAGGGAGGGAGACTGGGTCTTTCCTAAACCTCCCTCCAGCATGAAGGGTTGGCTCAAAAAGCGTTGGAAACATCCCTGACTATTCTTTTATTCAGGTAATGAAGGATAACTAGGGAGCCCCGCCTAAAACAGAAGCGCAAACTGGGGTATAGAAAGGTAATTCAACCTCACTTTAAAACAATTTCAATCCTATGAATTAAAGGCCTTGCACTGTATACACGTGGGTGAAAGTCTATTGCACTGTTTTCCTAAGTCCAATGAAAGTGAACTACAACATGATAAGGCTAGCCAGCCTGACAAGAAGGGTGAATTAGGGCTATAACAGGGCATTTGCTATAACACTGGTATTTGTTTAACAATAAGAATAAGGCAAAGCAGCTGGTAAAACCAAGTATAAAGAACTTAACAGAGCTCTCTTGTTCCCCTACACAAGAGCCTAGAGCAGTGATTCTCAACCTACCTGCCGTTTAGCGTCCCTTAAGAAACTTGAAATTATACATTTATTCCCAGAGGTTCAGATTCAATCCGTCTGGGATAGGACCCATACATGACTTTTTTTTTTTTTTTAATTTCCGGATGATTCTGTTTTATGAATGCGGATACAATTTTTTGTGGAATAAATTTTTTAGTGTAATTACTGTGGAGTATAACACACTTACCATTCCCATATTCAAAACCACCATTCTAGTGATGCTTACTGTCACCTACACTTTTCAGTAGATGACCAGAGGAAGAAAATGCTGTTATTAAAAACAGAAGAATCAAAACAAAGGTTTAAAATGCAACAGAAGTTAAATCCAGTTCCAGATCTCACAACCTCAACCAACACACTTCTTCTGGAAAAGAAAGGAAGATACAGATTTCAGCACCTAGAGGCTCTTCTAAAAATTTCAGCACAATGGCTACCTTAGGGACGACTACTACCACTGACTCAAACAATCTTTTGAAATTGTCACACAAAATACTACTGCTGCTTAGGGCTGCTGAACCAACATAGCAAATGAGTTAAAACCCTGAAAATTAACTCAGTCACAAAGCATCACTTAAATCTATCACCATTTAAATCATGTCAAGGGCCAAAGCCAAGTATCTTTCAATTACAGAGTAAAGGGATATAAGGATTTTTACTTTCAAATTCTATACCTCACTCTCTCACCACCTTAAGAGAGAAGATTTAGGGTACAATGGAAGCCTCCTGAGATTTTTCATCATCAATATGGATGATTCTATTTTCTCCCTGCCACTTAGTGCAGGTTGTCTTTAAAAGGTGAGCCACCTGGGATCCATCTGATGCCCAACACAAAGGCACAACACTGTCATAGGACTCAAACAAAGAAAAAAAGGAAAAAAAGGAAACCTACATTCCTGACAGGACAGTAGGCTCCTGGCTTAAGGGAAGGGAAGCCATGGCTCTGAGCAAGGCTAAGACTGATGCACAAAAGACAAGAGGAACATGGGTCTTTCCAGACTCTCTGATCCTCTGGAAAGACTAAATGATCTACAACAGAGAAGGGAGGTGTTTCTTGACCATGACTGGCAGCTACAAGACACCAATCAAGAAGCTGTTCAAACTGGCTGATCCTTGTTATTGTTCAGATTCTGGAATCTTCAGGATGAAGTAATCCTGGGGTTCAGCATCTCATTTCCAGTGATGATGTTCCAACGCCTCCACCAGAGCACAAAACTCAGAGAATAAAAACCTTGTTCCCTAACTGCAATCACACTACTCAAAGAGATTGTTTTTACCTTCCTTTAGAAGGGAAAAAGCTTTCAAAAGAAGCAAATTGCAAAAGAATGAAAAAGACTCCAACCTTCCCTCCCCCCTTCCTTGGCTGGGGAAAGTGAAATGAGAATCATAGTATATAAATAAAGTATTTACTGGCCCCCAGAATTTCCCAGATTGAATGCTGATTACAGTACTGTGATGTCTAGGAAAGTCTTCTTTTCCTGTCCTTTCACTATTAATAAAGGTTTTCTGACTCTCAACTTCTAAAGGGATTACACTTAGTTCGGAGATAGGAAAAGGCGATGAAAATCATCAGCATTCCTCAAATCAATACTTTTCAGTCAACTTGAAAACTCTCCTCAGGACCAGCAATGAAAAATGACTTTCCCCTAACTTAAGTGCTCTGTTAATGCGTAATTCTAAGTCCCTAGTAGTTTCTTTTCTTGTGCCCTATACCCAAACTAATATATATATATATATATATATATATATATATATATATAGGGGCACCTGGGTGGCTCAGTCAGTTAAGCAACTGACTTCGGCTCAGGTCATGATCTCACGGTTCGTGGGTTCAAGCCCCGCATCGGGCTCTGTGCTGACAGCTCAGAGCCTGGAGCCTGCTTCAGATTCTGTGTCTCCCTCTCTCTCGGCCCCTCCCCCACTTGTGCTCTGTCTCTCTCTCTCTCTCAAAAATAAATAAAATGTAAAAAAAAATTAAAAAATATATATATGTATATGTACATATATATACATATATTCATATGTGTATATATATGTATATATATGTGTGTGTGTGTGTGTGTGTGTGTGTATATATATATATATATATATATATATATATCCAAGTACCTGGCTGGCATTTGTATAATGAATGGATGAATGAGTAATCAAACAAGTATGATCCATTACAAGGTATCTGGGACACTCCTTTAAGCTAATCAGAAATGTTTCCTCAGTAACAGTGAAACCAAAGGTGGTTAGCTACTTGCAATGAGGATGTAATACAGACTACTGACTTGTTACAATAACCAAAATAAATAAAACCAAATAGCAAAAATTAGAAGAAAGATACACTTAGAATTTTAGATGGAATACCATTAGCATCAAATTTGGATTAGAGCTACTGAGCAAAGCAAGACAAAGGGGAAATATACTAGGTTAATTTATTTGTCACTTTCCAACAATAAGAAACATGAGTTTATCAGGAATTTTTGCCTCATACTAACTTTCAAGAGTTGTTTATCATGTCAATTGTTATAGAAACTTTGCTCAGGAAGTCCCAGACAATCTTTTACATGGCTGCTTTTCAGCCTAATGGCCTGTCCCCTTGCTATGGAGAAAAGTGCCAGAAAAAGTGATCCAGGAGCAAAGTACAAGAACACTAAACAGTGCATGATGTTATGATATTGACAATATTTATGCTAATCATGAGCATAACACACATGTAAAAGTATTTTCAACATTTTCTGATTTTATCTCAAACCATCTGATGGATGAGTAAGACAGTATATCAGAATACACTGGACTGTAGGAAAACAAAAAACTCAACTAAAATAGCTTAAATAAGAATTGGTGGGGCACCTGGGTGGTGCAGTTGGTTGAGCGTCCGACTCTTTTGATTTCGGCTCAGGTCATGATCCCAGGGTTGTAGGATCGAGCCCTGTGTCAAGCTCTGTGCTGAGCATGGAGCCTGCTTTAGACTCAGTCTCTCTCTCTCTCTCTCTCTCTCTCTCTCTCTCTCTCTCTCTGACCCTCTCCCCTGTTCGAATGCTCCCTCTGAAGTTTAAAAAAAAAAAAAAGAACTGGTTTTCCTCACACATAACAAGAAGTCCTCAGATAGAATGAGTGAGTCTAGGTTGGTCACTCAGCAGCTGAACAAGATGATCAAAGATCCTATCTTTCTTTCAGCTGTTCTGTCCCCTACATGTTGGTTTGCCCTCTGAGGCCACCTCATGGTTCAGAGAGAGCTGCCACCACCTGCAAAGCACCACATACAAACAACTGCCAGAGATGAGAGTTAGACGTTTCTTCTCTCTTCAGATGCAAGGGCACTTTTTCCAGAAGCATCCACACAAGATTTCCTAATGTTCAGTTGGCCAGACCTGAACCTCTAACCAGAAGGAGGAGTGGAATTATCATGATTGGCTTAGATTAATCACGATGTACTCCCTGGAACTCAAGTCCACACGGAATGTGAACACCTAAATGAAACTGGGGCTCTGCCAGCAAGGATGAAGGGTAAGCTGACAGATTTAGGTTGATATCTCCTATAGAGACAAGATATGAATCCTATTTCCCAGACATCTGATCAAGTCCTCACAGAATGTTGATTATTCACAACCTGTTCTGTGTGACCGGATTTGAGGCATGGAGGTTTCTACAAGAGAATTACTATAGAATGCCCTTGTCTACAAAAGAAACAAGACCAAAAACAAAAACAAAAACAAAAAACAGAGGAGGAAGAAGAGCCTGCCATGGCCTTCCTCAGTGAGAATAAACATATACAATGGCCACAAGGCTACAGACAGCTGAGAGTGAGCAATCTCAGAGACATTCCACCAAAGATTCCAGGGGTAGCTCAAGCAAGATAAATAAAGGACAGAACAACCCTTGTCTCCTCCCCTGAGACTCTGAAAGCCCACTGATATCAACCAAAGAGAAATGCTTTGTTTCTTTTCACCAAGGTGAGGAGTCAATGCCTGCATCCCTTAAAATGGCAGGAGTGCTTTCCTTTCACCCGTTCAGTCCTCCTAGACTTCTTGTCATGTTCTAACATGCACTTCATGCTTCAGATTTCTAGTGGAGCATCTACTGCAATCATCTTCGGAATACACAGATTTTCTTCCTCCTTTTCCCCCCTCTTTAATGGTTACGATCTATCTCCGTAGTGGAAGTTCTCTGGGATGGAGATAAATGTGCTGTGCTAATGCACAAGGGAAGCGGCTCCTGAGTACAAAATCCACTTTTCTGCATCTGAGATCTTCAATCCTGACTACTGTCATCACATTCGGGTAAAATTAACCTCTCTGGCATACAGGAACCAAGAAGCGAAGAGAGGCTCCGCTTGAGAGGGTAAGGAGGGAGCATGAATGAGGGGAAGAGGGAAAACCGGATGGAATGACAGAGCACCACCCAGGCAGCTCCATGTGCGGTGGCTCGTTCCAAATTCCCAGCAGCCACAAGCACCTCTCCATGAGATATTTCTGGGGAGCAAGGAAAGCATTTCCCACCCTGGGCGTATCAAGCGACTAGGGGAAACCCTGTCTCCTGAAAGTCCAAAAATCAATACAGGTCAGTAGCCAAACTAGCATGAAAAAGACATAACCAAACTGAGTGTAGACTCTCCCTTAACCTATATGCAGTTTTATTTTTATGCTAGATTTCCTTAAGATGGAAGTAAAGTAAACAGCCCCTGACACACAGTAGGCACTCACCCCATCACTTGTTGGGTGAATGAAAACAACCCACAGACCACCCAGAAAAATTTCATCTTCTCAATGTGTTAAGCTTTCAACACTGTCATTCTAAGCAAACAACACAGGCTGAGAAAAATACTCTGCCTACAAATAAAATACTTCACTTGAATAGCCACACTTACAATAGACTAACAGTGAATATAGGCTCCTTGGCAGGACAAAAATTATAACTGTTAATAAAAGATGACACTCTCTTGACCACGTCAAATGTACATTTCCAGCTATCAACTGCAATCTGCAGAAGCAAATGGCCAAGATGCTTAATATTAATGGAGTCACACACACACATGCACACAAGCAAGCACACGCAAATGCAAACAAAGGATTCAAACTACAATAGCTAGGACAAACAGAACCCTGAGATGCCATTAGTCACATTTATAGGGTGTTCTAATCCCAGCAAAAGCACTACCCAAAGCTCAGTGTACTGAAGGAATTTACATTGAAAGGCCCAGCTCTGTCACCTAAGCCAGGTCACTCAACCTCTCTGAGTCTTAAATTTTTTTATGCATAAATTGGAGGCAATAAGGACTTACTCTGCTAACCCACAGCTTTGTGGGAAATTAAAATAACCTCTGGATAGAAAATTAACACTAAACTGTGCATAAAAGCACTTGCAAGGGGCTTCTCTTGCTTAAGTACATGTTTGATACGGCTCAATCTACAAAACCAAAAAATAACAGGCCATGTTATTTTGATACAGGAGTTATCAAACTCCCAGGCCATGTTCTCCAGTGTTCATAGAATTCTCCCTTTATGAATAACTACAGCTGCAGGCTTTGATGCAATCTGGGATATATAAAAAGGAAAAAATAAAAAGGAGAAGAATAAAAAGAGGCCCCAATTCCCCTAAACAAAACAGCTATTTGTGTTTAAGAGCAAAATTGGGCAACAGAGAACCCATTTCCATTGGTGTGCAGAACCCACAGCCCTGGTACGAACTAGGTGCTTAAAGAGGTAACGAGCGGCACCACGGGTATCACCCCTTTACCTGACATCTTTCCTGTACACAGCAAGCCCTTGTTATCTTAACCAAAGACCACTTTTATGACTCAAGAATCTCAAAGCTAGCTGTCTTTCTCCTTCTGGAACGATAAAAGTATCTGCTTGTGGACCTGCCCCCTCGTGGATCGCAGAAAGGAAAAGGCTCGGGATTAAGTAAAAATGACCAGCTGGTAAATCTGGGCTCAATTCCATTATTTCAGTCATCTGAGACACGTGCAGTGGGGGAGGGGTGGAGCTGGGCATCAGTGTAAGTGGGCACTAGATGGGCGGCGAGAAGACACAATTGCTACCCTCTGCACTGCCATCCCAGCACAGCTGCACCGCTCCGCTGTCCAAGGGAGCGCTGCAGTGGAAGGCAAAAGGGCTACTGCTGAAAAAAGACTAGAACTGCTCTCATTCCATTGGATCTTCCATCAAAAATCCTCTCGGGTCTCAATCTGGTCAGACACTAGTATCACCTGAGGAATGTTTTTAAAACACCAATGTCCGGGTGCCACAGTAGAGCAACTACGGAGTATCTGGAATAGTGACCCCGGCGCTGGGATCCTTTAAAAGCTCCCTAAGTGATTCTAAAGTGTCTCCGGAGTTGAGAACCACTGTTTCAGGTTCTTCTGTCTCAGAGAGATTTCTCTTATATCATTAGATGGCAGTGATCCATTCAACAGAGAAGGTCTGACACTTAGAGAAGTGGCCTTGTTCATATAGGTAACAAAACTTAACATTAAAGACAGAACTGTGTAAAGCTTAAAGGAAGCTCTATTTACTGGGTACAGAGAGGAATTCCTTTTTAGAGTAGCCCAGCAAATCTGTGTCAGTAAACATATTTCCTGAGTGTAAGTGCCTATCCACACACAATCAGCAGCGGAAAGGAGGTATCAGTGTGTGGCAAGTGTATTTTCTGCTTAAGGTTCAACCTCACCAACCTTGTTCACAATCTCCAAAACAGACTCAGCCTTCAGCTGTCCTCCAGAGCAGATCAGGAAATATACACACACATAAGAAGTTGCAAAGCTCAATTTCCCTAGGAACTACCCCAAATTGACAAAAGTTGAGCCACAGTGAGAACTACGGCCACTGGCAATGCCAAACGTTCACATCCTGATCTGGCTACTCCCTTTCCATGGCCTTGTCAAAATGAGGGGAACGGTGAAGATGTCCAAAGAAAACGGAGATGCTCAAGTGGCTTGTCCAGCATGGCAGGTGCTCTGAACTGAGGTATTATAGAACTGATGGAAAGAGTACACAGTGTAACCCAGCCAAGACCAGGAGACAGAAATCGAGCACTGGTTCTCTTGTGTTCCTAGAGAATTTATACTTCTGCCACAACAAATGACCCAAAGGTACCAATTCCCACAAACAATAATGATGATTCATGATATAATTAAATGGTATATTTATTAACTACTGATTTATTGATTATATTCCGTGAATAAGCTAAACACTCAACAGGCATTATATAAGTAAATCTTACAATAGTTCTGTGAGGTGGGTAGTATTATCTCTATATTACAGATGAAAAAACTGAGGCAGAGAGAAGTAAGGTGTCGGTCAAGGTTTGATTTGAAGTCAGGCTGTCTGTTCATAATACATCATTCTCAATTCCTCTGAAGGCACCTAAACAGAATCCCTTCAATACCCTTCATGCCCATTTCTCTGTCACTGTTCATTTGGAACACTCATAATTTTCCCTGTATGACTGAGACCCTCCTGCCTTTTTCCCACCTAGCAATCATAAACTTCTCCAGTATTTAACAAAGACTTCCTTTTATGTGTACATAAAAGCTAACATCACGATACCGTTTGGCATGAGCTGAGTGAGCGTGAGCTGAAGCGACCCCCAGTGTAAGGGAAACCTGTTGATACTTCGCCTGGCACAGTGATACTAGTTTGATGTGTGCGTTCCCCAATAAAAACTGCAATCACCAGTTAAGAACACAAACCAGTAAAGGAAGAGTTGCACTGACAGCGGGAGCAACCTACTAATTTGCTGAGAGACTATGCTGTTGTGGGACACAGGTTCAGGCATCTTTTCATCGCTGCTGCTGACATACAGTTCACCAAATGGGCTCCTTTCAAGGGCTCCTTACCTAAACAAATTCCCCATGCCTCCCTGAGAGTCTACACTGAGTGAAGTTCAGATTCAATGAGGCTAGCAGCCTAATCCCACAGCAAGCCAACTACTGGCCAACACAGGCTCCTTTCCAGGTGTAACCTGACACCCAACACCAGGTCTCCACAGCTTCTCCTTGGGAGAGGGGACCAAGGCGGACACAGCAGCACATCACACGTGGGAAGGTGTGTGTGCGAAGAGGCAGAGGAGGAGCAGAGCTGCTGAAAAGGAGATTCAGGTGTGCAGAAAGGATGATGCTTCTGCTTATCTCCTAACATTGCCAAGTACCAATATGCTTGCCAAGAGGTGGAGATAAAAAAACAAATAGCTTAGACTAAACAACTCAAAATCCGGGTTCAGCTATACTCTTTCCTCCCCCCATTTCCCTAGGATTCCATTTTGGACTTATTTTTGTTCTTTGCGTAATGTGGGGGACCTTTGCAGGAAGTGAGATGAAGTAAGCAACAGGACCTTGTAAAGTTAAAATCGCAACCTTCACGCCAAAGCAAAAAAGGAGTAGGAGCCATGTGCATGTCCTCGAGGGACCAGGATTCACAGAACTGCCTAGGCAAATACTGGATCAAAGACTCCATTCTCAACTGTGACTTCCAGATCACTGGTCAATAGAGAAAACAGCACAGACCCTGTGTCCACGTTTGAGTGGGGCAAGATTCTAGGTGTCCTGTGCTGACGCTCTTTAAGATATAGTTCCACCAAAGAAACTTTAATTTAATGTTCTATGCTGTTGTCTCCCTTTCTCTTAACACCTCCTCCCAGCCTTCGAGACTTCGGACAAGATCAACAATTACCCAATTCTAAACAAAATGTATCATTCTCTTTGCAAAGTTTAGCATCTAGAGTGGAAAGGGCACAGGCTTTTCAGGCAGACAGATTTGAGTCAAATCTTAAATTTGCCACTTCCTCACCACAAAGCTTCCGGACCTTCTGAAAAATCAATCTCCGTATCATTAAAACAGTGACAGTTAAGATCTACCAATGGCAGTGTAAGGAGTTTATTAAACCATCTACGTAAGACCTAAGCTCAATGGGCGGTCCCCATTTCTTCCCTCCCACTTTCAACCACCATGACTCCTCACACCATCTTTTTTCTAGAACTGCACTAGTTCAAAGCCTTGTCATCTCTCATCCTTACAATGAGAAGAGCCTCCTGACTTACCTACCTCCCTCCAGTCACTGATGCCCCTGTAATTAGATGCATGAAATGGAACTCTAATCGTGTCACTTCTCTGTGTGGTAAAATTCAGGGGCTCTTTTCTGCCTTTAAAGGAAAACAAAAACTTCTGAAGCTTAAATTTATATCTCCTCACATCCCCACTCCTCTGGATCCACCCCCAAGGGAGATTCTAGATCCCTCTCTCCAGGATACATGACACACTTTACAAACCCCGAGCCCTTTCCCTGTGTAGGCAGCTCATCCTTTCTTACACACAGTCATCCCTCTTTTTCATGAGAGCCACGGGCCTCCCACTTTTAAAGCAGTGGCCTTAGGCAAATAAAATCCCCCAGTTGAGATCCTCACTTTATGAAGCCTCTCCAGGTACAAGATCCCTGGCCCCAATTAACTGCACCCCTGCCAGAGGTGATAAAAGAGATGAACTCACACTAGAATTCAACTTGTGAGGAACATTTTTTTTCCTTCTTCACAAAACTGCCTGAGTTCTGTACTTGATTTTACATTTATTTTTCTTGGCTAGAGTTTGTGAGTTCGTGTTCTCCCTATACTTAGCTGAGCTCTTTGAAGGAACAGACGCTCACCACCACATGTGCGCTCATTTATGATGCTCTCTCGCTTTCCTATTCACTCCTCAAAACCTGGCTCCGTACTCCCTCTCCCCAGAGATATTACCTTGATGACCCTGGCTCCCTCCCTCCCCTCACCCCTTTCACAGGTAAGTGACAATTGGGCTCAGCATCCTGTGGTATCTTTTTCTTTCCTTTCCTGTGCCCTGCAAGAAAGCAGCCCATAATTCCATGCACCTTGTTTACTCATTTCTTCCCCTAGAAGTGCTCAACCTAAAGCAAACGTTCTCGAACTTTAGCAGTATTCTGAGGTGATGCCTGAACATCTGCAATTCTAACAAGTTCCCAGAGGATATGATGCAACCGACCCAGGGACCATATTGCAGAACCACTGACCTACACTTCTCTCTCCCCAACTGGATAGAAGGCACCTTTGGGGCCCGGAGCACATGATTCTTTCATATTTCACAAAGCTAGGCACAGAGTTAGTGTTTGATAAAAATCACTATTGACTAACTGATTGCCTTTGTATCTCACTCCCTCGTGCCACTGTGGGAGGGTTTCTCCTCTCTACCCACACGCAAGGTCCACTGTGGAGTGCCACTGTAGAAACAGCTCTGAACCAATCTTGTGCTAATACTACTTCCAAGCAATACCATCTGATTGGAGCAGGGCAGACGAAAGCACACCTCATAAACTCCATGAAATGTAGCAGCAATTAACCTCATGGGACAAGAAACGACATCTTAGGTGGAACAGTCTCCTTTGATAAATATGGGGCTTATCCACCTCCAGACTGGCTCATACTTGAATTATAATAGAGCTGGTTCACTTATAATAAAGCTCTCTAAAGATGACAATTCCTTGATAACTTCCCCCATATGCCTGCTCCCCACTGTGTGGACCATGAACAACTACTAGCTTACACAGGCAGTCCAACATACCTGTCCACTCACAGGGATCCAACTCTGTTTCCTTCAGGAACAATTAAGTAATAGCATCAGGGGGAAGATAACGGTTGACAGAGTGCCCAGAATTTCCTGAAGAAATGATTAAATGGACCACTGAAGATGGAAGGCATCTACCTGTGCCTGTGCGTCACTGTATCATACCTTCTTATTAGAGTCGCTGAAGCTGAACCTGGAGACCATTTCTCTGGCTCATTTCCTCGGGCCAGTTTTGGAAATGGGAAGAAAGGGTGAGAAGGTGGTAACAATGTCAAGAAAGGTTCCTTGACTGGGATCAAAAACTTCATTTTTACTTAAGGAAGAAAATACATCATCACTACTTGGGTTTATTCAATATGTTGCCCCACTGGCTTTTATTCAAAACTCATTTACATTAAAAGCCACTTAATTAAGTACAAAAAGGTACCCTTGATGGGTCCCACTGTCTGTTTCCACACTGGAACTCCAGTACAACCAAGCTCCCTGCTTCTGTACTTGGTAAGATCTGTCCCTGTGGGCAGATCAGTTGTTCCCAAGGAAAACTGAGGAGAGGGACACTTTTTCCCTACTCAGCAAAAATTCAGAATCTACTTACTAAACAATCAAATTTTACAAGGCACTGAAGTGATAACCCCCAAGGAGAAAGCCCATGAGGCAATAAATATCTTATAAACACAAAGGTCACAGACCCAGGTGTTTATGAGCACAGAAGATGTTTATGGCTATCCACTTGGCTGGAAATTTGCTCTCAAACTTACTCTCTCTTCTTTATCACCAGCTACATTATTATTATTCTCCAATTATTTTTGGAAAATCCAAAGCAAAGAAGACTATAAAAGAGCTTTATGAGACTGTTGAGCCAAATCAGTATGCCAGAAACAAATCAATGCTTCCAAGAGTTCTGAATACAATTATAGGCAAACAATAGTCCAATGTGTCTGGTAATCTCCCTCCAAACCATTATTGCATAGATTAAAAGATTACAGATATTCCTCTCCGCTCCTCAATATTAATAGTGATATAAAGCACATTTAATAAACCCAAACTGCCACAGCCCTAAGTTGGATTATGGGTCTGGTTCTTCATAAACTGACATGTACATGCAGACTCAGTTTAATAATATACAATCTCGGGTCAATCAAAATCTACCCTCACCAGCTCTCTATTTATTATCGCTTTTGCCACAACCTGCACCCAATCAGATGCTGTCCTAAAACTCTCTTGGCTGGCAGCTGCACAAAAATCTGCACAGCATCAGCATAACAAGTGACAGGTCTCCCCATCAATTACAACTCTGAGGGAAAGACGGCTTCGGCGGGGACATAACCCCACAGTCACACACCACCTTAGTTTCTGACGGACCATCAGATCAGAAAGGAAGCTGTCATCAATGGAGAAAAGGAACCCAGCTCCTCATTAGCCAGGGTTTTCTTTTCTTTCTTTCTTTCTTTCTTTTTTTTTTTTTTTCCAACATACATCAAGGAATAATCATGGGCCAACTCAACTCTGACAGCTCCGTATGTAAATGGCATTTAAATGCAGGCAAACAGCTCACAAACAAAGGCTGCAGCAAGGGTGCTGTTCACAGACCCACTCAGACCTAGCGTCCACGCTGCAGGTCTCTAGGTTTTTAGCTCCCCCAGAATGACCAGAAACATCATGATGAACACAAAGATGTTATTACGAGCTATGTGTACCCTGCCGGGGTCCACAGGCAGGTTCTCCTGTAGGAATGGAGGATCACTTGCCTCCTGGACCACCCACCTCCCCAGACTCTCCCTCCAGCCAGGCCAGACTCTCACAGCCTTTTGTCTCACGGCTCCACCTCTGCTCAGACGCTCTGCCCCTTTGCAGCTCAAAAATCAAATTCAACGTTCTTTCAGGCCCACCTCCAGGCCTACTTCCACCTCAAAGTCCACCTCACTCACCAGCCTAAAGGAACCCACTCGTCTCCGATCTCCTGTGACACTCACAAGGAACATGGCAAACCAAAGCAACAGCATCTCTTTTGTCCTGGAAAGTCCTCCAATTGTTAAATACAGGCCTGATTTCCCCAAATGACCACCAGGTTCCCTCAGCCAGACACACTCTATTTCTCCCTCCTCCCTCACACAGGATGTACACAAAATCCCCGTAAGACCTGGTACATGAAATACTGCCTTCAGCAAGGAATGCATAAAACAGGACATTACCACTGGAGAGTAAAGCTCCTAGACAGCTGGGTTCTTGGCAATTAAAGTATAAATGTTCCTTCCCCTAAGCTTCCCCAGCACCCTTAGCATACCGCAGTTCTCAACATAGCACACAATTTTTGGTTTTCTAGTGTCATGTTTGCTTCTCATATCAGAATTAGTGATTCTCAATATCACAGCTACATCCTAGGTTGTCTCCCTAGTGAGGGCAGATCAGAGTGAGCTGATGATGGTGGTGGTGGTCGTGGTGGCGGTGGTGAAGAGGAGGAGGAGAAGGAGGAGGAGGAGGAGGAGGAAGAGGAAGAGGAGGAGGAGGAAGTGGAGGAGGAGGAGGAGGAGGAAGAGGAGGAGGAATGGCAAACACTATTTACAATGTACAAAGCACTTCACAACAGCCTTACTAGAAAGGTGCTATTACTATCATCATTTAACTGATGAGGGAACTGAGACTCCAGGTTACCTGAGGTCACAAAGCCGTCTGCCTTCAAAGCCCACGTCAACCAAATATCTCCTGAACAGATGAGAAATGACACACTTTGAACGCGAAAGTAACCGCAGTATGAAGAAGCAGTAGATTTGGACGAAGATTCCTGGCCTAGAACCTTGGCTCTGTCACTTGCTGGATAGGACACCATAGCTGATGCATAACCTCTGTGGCCCTTGTTTTCTTTATCTACAAAATGATGGGGCTAATAAAACCTACCCTGTAATTCTGAAGTGAAGAGCAAATACCAGTGAAAGCTCTCGGCAAACTGTAAAGCACTCCACAATTATCTGTCGACTCGGTCAAAAGTGAGCCCTTCATAAAGATCCAAGGTTAGTACCACATGACTCCTGACAGTAGACAGAATGGAGCAAAAGGGCACAGTGACGGCAGCTGGGAGTGTCGTGCACCAGAGCCTAAGAGCACACCGACAACATGGAGAAGCTACTTGCATGAAGTTGACCTTCATTTCCAGCACTCAATCTACACTACTCAAGTTTCAGCTCTATCCACACCAAAAAATCTGGTCTTAGCCAGAATAACTGAGTTTAACAATTAAAGGAAAGTACTAACCCCAAACTGGTTTAATCTGATAATATTCTCCTAACACGTCTGGCACAGGGGCAGAATGAGAGAAAATGTTTTAATTTCCAGTGGCTGACAGAATGATCTAAATTCTACTAAAATTAGTGGAAGTAAAATGAATTAATAGAGGTTAAAGTACCCATCACCATGCCTAAAACATAGATGTCCAAAAAATGTTTCTTTCCTCCCTTTTAATGATCACCAGGAAATAAAGCTTTGAGATGTCAGAATGATCCACAACACCCATCTCCCAAGGAGAAAGCTCGCCTCCACAGTTAACAGCTTCTCTCAGAAACTGACACCTCTCTACACTCAAACCCAGGCATCATTACCAGCCTTTGTAGTGCTTGGATTTCAGAGGCAAAAGGCTTGGCCCGTCTTTTCACTAGGAAACTGTGCAGCAGATAGCATGACCTCTCTTGGCTAGTTTCAGACTGACAGTACCCAAGCCCAAACACAAATTACTGCCTCCAACAGGAAGTCATTTACTGATAGGGGCCTCTTAGGGTAAATAGTGTGAAAAATAGTCAGGAATGGCTCTGTTCTTTCACCATTTATACATAGAACATATGCACAGCTGAAATGTGGAGGTCATTATGCCAAGTTCCACTTAAGTATTAAAAAAAAAAAAAAAAGACTGTAAAGAAGTCTAGAGAAGATGAGAAACAGAGCAGACCATTTCCTCCAACACATTAAAAACCACTTGTCTTGACCTTGTTTCTTTCCAATGAAAAGATCTATCACCCAAAGATGACTTTCAGATTGGTGCTTTCAAATACATCCATCCTTTGAACTTGACAACTTTCTCCCTTATCAAACTCCCTCTTAAGGATGTATTATCACGTCCACAGGAGAAAACTCCCCAATTTCAGTAAAAACAGGTATGTTAGACTATGTGCAAGATGCAGGATAAAAGGCAATAGACCTATTCCATTTCAGAAAACATCCATTTTCTATCTACAGAGGAAGGCAAATCATCTATACAGATGTGACACAGAAGTCTTAGATGCCTTATCACATCCTGGCATATCACGTGATTGTTTTATAAAGACAGCAGCTTAAAACCATGTCACGAGACTAGCTATAAATGTCTTTATGGCAAAGCGAGGGTAATCTGCAACTGAGGTATCACTGTTTAAAAAAATAAATTTTAACTGAAAAATAATTGGCTTCTCTCTCCATCTCCAAAAAGGGACCTAGCTCAATAAAAGAATGCCTATTATTCTTGAAGAAAGGAACTGCTGCCTTTCATTAAGATGCCATGAATGCTTTTCCTGTTGGCCACAACACTGTCAAGGGCGGCACATTCTTGGCAGACCCTGCAGCATAAAGAGGGCAGCCCCTCCTCTGCAAGCACCAGCCCCCAGACATCTCCAGAGTGCACGCTCCACTCCCCCCATGCCGCCGGGCACACACTGTGCACACACAAAGTTTTTGCAGATTTTTCCAAGTGCCAATTGAGCCCCCAAGTGCACATTCACTGTGCGGGCTGAAAGCAGGGCTGTAGGTGACAAAGGGAACACGGCTCCTATTCTTTGGAGTCCTATTCAGTACACTGGGTTAGAGAGGCTCCAGACTGTGCAGGGCTCTCTGCCTCAGAGGCCCTCACCCGGGTGGCCTAGCTGGGAGCTGGCCACTCACTGGTACAGCGGGAGCGTTCCACATAATGGGTGCACGTCACACAGACACCCTGCCAGCCACACACTTTCCTCTCCGGCCTAGCCCAACCCTGTCCTCAAAGCACTCTTGTGAATACAGCTTCCATCCTTTGCTGACAATATATCTTCTTTCCCTCACTTTCTCACTCCAAACTGCCTGAGCAGAAACCCAGGAGAAGTAGCTGGCAGGGGCAGGAACATCACCATTTCCTATAAGGAACTTAGGAAAACAAATGACGTGGTTCAGCTTTTCACAACATTTGTATAGTATTTACAAGGTAGACCAGTGGGGCTTCAAATGTATGGTGCCAAGAAAATGTTAAAGCAACAAAAAGTACGACTCCCTAAAACTGCAGAATCTTTAAAACCAGAAATTTACAATGGGTTTTTCTTGGCAAGGAGAGCCTCAATGGAATAATGGTGAAATTGTACTTACTCTGAGGATGTAAATGGAAATACCACACTTGCTGGCACAGCCCAAAGTCTCAATTGCCTGGACTCAATTGCCATTTTCATAAATGCAGTCCCTGTTGAACCACAAGCAGGACTGTGAACCGCCCCGAGCCCAGCTGCTGACTTGTCCCTTTTTCTGTTTACCAAAATCCCTACGTGCCCACAGAGCTGCCCCAGCTGACACCTTGAGTTTCAGCAGTGTCTAAGTCTGATAATTAAAAGCAGGAAGGCCTGGACATTTATTCAGACCTAGCATATGTCAAGCACAAGGCTAGGTGCTTTAAATATATTCACAGCTACTCACAAGTACATGAGAATTACATACCATTTTTAGACACTCCCCCTGCCCCATGCAACATGCCTCCACAACTGGAAAGTAGAATGTGTAAGAATAAGTAATTAGGAAGCCTCTAACATGTTCACCTGACACAATGCCAGGTCCCTTACAAACATTATCTGACTTACTCTTCATAATAATCCCACACAGTAGGCATAGTCTCATTCATCTAGTGGGGAAAGGTAAATAATTTTCCCAAGGTGGAACACCTACCAAACGGAGAAGGATGGGTCAATCCAGCCTGACCAGACATCTGACGCCTGAGCCACCATCCCTGCAGACCACACTCTCCCTCCAAGTCTGCCAGACTCACTGGCCAGTGCTTTCTCATGCTTTCTAATGATGTCCTAAGTGCGTGCCATATGGCAGCCATTGTTCTAGCATCAGAGACACAGGTGAACAGGACCTCCCCAAAAAGGTGACACATAGCAGAGGGCATGAGCCACATGGACATCTGGGAATGTTCCAACAGAATGTTGCAAGCTAAGAGAACAATAATGCAAATTCTCTGAGAATGAGAATGCTTGGCTTGGTTTAAGAACAGCAAGCAAGCTCAAGGGTCAGAGAGGATTAGTGGAGGGGACAGCAGGAGACGAGCCGGGAGGCTCCAGACCATGCAGTATTGTGGAGGCCACAGTAACTACAGCGTCTGAATTGCATTCTTAGTGGAATGGGAGACTAGCTGGAGGACTCTGAACTGAGAAGTGATATGATCTCAAGTTCATGTTAAAAGGGCCACTCTGACTGCTTGAAGAACACTCTGCAGAGATCAGCTGGGAGGCCACGGAGGCAATCCAGGTGAAAGATGATGGCAGTGGAGGTGAGAAGTGTCTGGGCTCTGTTCAGTCTGGTTTTAGCGCTCTGTGGCTGACAAAATCATTCCTACTCCACCCTCAAAAGAACCTGGATCCAGAACCACAGAGTTAAAAAGAACCAAGGAAACATTCAGATGGCATCCGTAAATGAAATCCAGTTGAAAGTTGGAGCCCATAGAAATAGACTCACTGACGGCATCCTTGAGCCAATGGAGATCCAGCGCTTAGAAAGATACAAAATGTTGAAACAAAGCACGGCAAATGGATAAATTTTACAGCACCACCTTCCAGGTGACCCTCTTTGCCCTCCAGGTACTCTCACCATCTTTGACAACCCTAATACCCAAATTTATCATGCAATTCAATCCATACGGCATCAGGTTTGGAAAAAGCTGGGAGGAACCTGTGTGTCTGTGCTGAACAAAAAAATGGAACCCCCTTCTCCCACCTTGCCAAGTATAAGAAGTGTTTTTAAGCCTAATACCACTTGTTCTATGCTGGTATGTTTTGGTTTGTGTTTTTGTTTTTGTTTTGTTTTTGTTTTTTTTTTTTCCAGAAAGACCTTAATTATCATGCTGGAGGGTTGGGGAAAGATGGCTTTTATGTGGTTTTATCTCCCAAACACAGTATTGTCATGGGTTTATTTATTTGTGTTTTTACAGTAACATGATGCTCTCCTGTAATTGAGACTATTATGGAGAGGGCTGGCATGTGTTTTCCACAAGATTAAAGGCAATTTCTGTTTTCAAAGCCAGTACTGCTTCTTGGAAAACTCCTTTCCTATGCTAAACTAAATCCACTAAGCCAAAATTCTACACTCACCTCGTCTGCATTACAGCATTGCAAACAGGACTAGGAAAGACAATTTCATTCATGCATTGATTCAAGCAGTATTCACTAAACCCCTACTGCACCAGGCACTGTGGGGGTGGGAAAATACAGCATAAAATGAAACAACAGTCTTTGCCCTCCAGGGGCTCTGAATCCAGAGGGGAAAACACATAGAAATGACTATGCTACAAGGCAGACTGTGATAAGAGCTATAATACGAGTAAAACAACATACATTGGGAGAACAGAGAATGAAAGACTGATCCCACCTGGTGGGGAGGGGTGGTTGTGGGAAAGGCTATAACGTGAATAGGACCTTCAAGTCCCATAGGCCTGGGAAAGGTATTAAGATAGCAGGAACAACAGGGCCACAGGCACAGGAGAGAGAAAAGGTAAGGCAATAAGTAACTGAAAAAATCACCAGAAGGGCTTTGAGTCTGGGTAAGGGGAGCTTAGAGGTATACCGGGGTACAAATAAGATAAGAAAGGGGAAGGCTTGGAGCCAGTCTGTGATGGCCCCTCCTTGACTGAAGGGGTTTGGGTTTGGATATTCAGAGGACACTAGGGAACCATTTCAGGTGCCCAAGTAAGAAAACACAGGGCTATTACGTGTCAATTACATGACAGACACATGTTAGGTATCCACAGGTGCCTCTTACACCTCACAGTGATCTAAGAGGGTGGCTAATATGAGTCCCAAATCACAGATTGGAGAATTGGGTATTAGGTCAAGTTTTAATCTGTTCTAGAGTTCAATCCATTCTTCCCGAATCCATGAGTCCATGCTTAAATATTCTTCCCATGAGGCCTGTAAGATTTATTTTGTGGAAATAACTCACAGTGCGGAGAGTGGTGTGGAGTGAAAACACTAGCCAGGGAACTACTTGAGCTATTCTCAGATAAGAGATGCAGAAGGTGTGAGGGAAAGAGGACGTGTGACTCTCTCTAACCTGTGCGCCACCTCCATCTCTGGGGGATATATGTACGCTTCGGCATCAATTATATGTAAATATAAAAATCTTGCTTTGAGAGATGTTTTTTCAAACATGCTCTGAGTTTTGGGATTGGCAGCATAATACTGTCACCTTATTTCAGAGTATGCTGTCTGGTCCTCAAAAAGTTACCTAAGTTAGCTCTAGACAAACCTATTTTACAAGTGAACTAACAGAGGCTCAGAAAGCAGTGACTTGACCAAGGTCAGGTTGTCAGTTTCTTCTGAATCTCAGACCACAGCCATTTTTCCCTGTAACCGCATTCCCCCCCACCCCCCGCCAAGGAAGGACGCTACTAGTCATGTTCTAATAGAGGAAAAATCAAATGCAAACACAAAACCTTTTTATTTTTTTTTAATTTTTTAATGTTTATTTTTGAGAGCCAGAGAGAAAGAGAGAGAGAGCACGAGCACGGGTGGGGCAGAGAGAGAGAGAGAGAGGGACACACAGAATCTGAAGCAGGCTCCAGGCTCTGAGCTGTCAGCACAGAGCCCAATGCGGGGCTTGAACTCACAAACTGTGAGATCATGACCTGAGGCGAAGTCGGACGCCTAACCGACTGAGCCACCCAGGTGCCCCAAACACAAAACCTTTTTAAAGGTAACCCCCACCTTCTTCCTCTATGTCTCTCAAAACTCTTCTTCATCTTCATCAATGCCATTCTTACGACAACTCACTCTGAGTGACAGCTTCTTGTGATTAGTCCTCTCAAAGAGACTAGGGCTCAGGGAGAAAAGAATCTCTCCTTTACTCAACAGCTACTATGTGCCAGGGGCTTTCCATACATCGTTAATAACTGTAACAGTAATAGCTATTCAGTCCTAATTATGGGCCAGGCACTGCACTAAGCATTTGAAATTTTATCACAGGTAATCTTCATAAGAATCATGTGAGGCTAGTAGTTTCTTTTTGCAGATAAGAAAACTGAGGCTTGGAAATGTCCAGTAATTTGCCCAAGAGGACACAATTAGCAAGTCATAGAACTGAAGCATGAATCAAAGCCTACTGTGTTCTGATGCCAGTGCCCTCACCCACTCTTCTGTGGCATCAGAGAGGCCAGCATGCTGGGGCATGCGGTATGGGGAATGTGTGAAGCAGCAGCCAAAGGGAAGCAGAGTCAGGCAGGGGTCAGATTATGATTCACCTCTTCAGTCATGCTGGGGAGTGCAGACCTTATCTGGATGCTGATCATCAACCTGAGCATTTTAAGTAGGTTAGTGACCTGGTCAAGTTTGTACATTTTAGGAAAATCCACTCTGTTTTCAATGTACAGAATTGATTTTATTGGGGCCAGGGCAAGCCTGAAGACAGAGGGGTTAGGAGGCTTTGCATGACTCTAAGAAATAGCTGATGAGGGCCATGTGAACCACCGTGCCTCCTAGGTGTTCAATAAATATTTGTTAATTGCGGTATTGATTGGTTACAAGCAGAACAATCTGTTGTACCTATCAGGGCATGTCAGCTCTGTCATATGGCTGTTCCAGTGTGTGGTCACAGACTCTGGGTGCAATGTTCTCTCACAGAGAAAAGGCCTCTATCACTGCCAGTGTTGTGTGACTTCCTCTCTGGGGTTTCCATCCCCTTAATTGCGTACTTCTGTTAATTGAGGAATTCCTGATGAAATGTGAGACCCAGGCTGGGAGCATCTGTATATATCTGCCTTCTCTCTTCAGGGCAGGGAGGGAAGTAGGTGGGTAGTTGGTGCCTTGATCTGAAGAGGAGTTATGTACTTCCATGATGTGCACCCTCCACGCTGAAATAACCAACTGCATTCCTTGGAATCAAGGATTCTGAGGATTAAGACCTAATGTTGATGGTAAGGCAAGAGAGTGCTGGCTCTCATGGAGAAGGGGAGGGGGCCTGACTGCCCAGCAAGGAGTGATGTCGAGGTCAGAAGGGTTCCAGAGCCCCCTGACTGTTCTCTGCAAGCTCCTGGTTTTGTATCCCTCATCTCTCCTGACAGAAAACACACAGGTGCAGAAGCCAACAAGCCACACAGGATCATCAGACATTGCCCAGCTCACCCTTGATCTGGAGACAAAAACCTCAGGATATCCTTTCACCTTGCCCTGCCAGCCAGGTACTTAATTTCTTCCTAACTGTGAGCTTAAGTTCCTTTTTTGGCTATCTGTATAACTGAGGTCTAACTATATAGCTGCTCAGACTCCATAGGCTAAATCAGAGTGGGGCTCATGTGGCCAGATGAGCACCAAGAGCTAAGGGGCCAACCAGATAAAGTGAAACCTACGGAAACAGTTTACCGTATTTTCTAGTTAGCACCTGATTTAGAGCCTAAGCATAAACCTTAAATATTTAGAACACTAAATATGTGAAAAGCAGTTCTGGCTTCTTAAATAAACCGGGAGAGTGCATTATAGTATTCATTTACTTCCAGATTGAATCATTCAGCAAATATCACCTGAACACCCAGTGATTCTCTATTTTAAGTGTGTGTAGAAATTATCCGGGGGAATGTGTTAAAATGCAAATTACCACACCCAGAGAGTCTGACTTAGTAGGTGTAGAGTCAGGCCGAGTATGGTGATTAAACTATGTCCACAAATCCTTTAATTCTCCTCCCTTCCATGGTGGAGCCTGATTCTCCTCCCCTTGAGTGCATGCTGTTCTTAGTGACTCACTTCTGATTAATAGAATGTGGCAGACGTGACAGTTTCCACTTGCAAGATTAGATCATTTGTCTCTCTTTTAAATCATTCACTCTGGGGAAACCAGAGGTCATGTCAAGAAGTCCCTTTGGAGGTCCATGTGGTGAGAAACCAAGGCCTCCTGCCAAGAGCCAAGTGTGAGTGCCATCGTGGAAGTGGATGCTACAGCCCTCGTCAACCATTCATATGACAGCAGGCCCAGCCAACACCTTTACCTCAATCTCGTGAAAGAACCTGAGCAAGAACCTCCCAGGAGTTCCCGACCCATAGAAACCATGAGATAATTAGTAAATGTTTGCTGTTTTAAGCAGAGAAATTTGAGGGTAATTTGTTGCATACCCATACATAACTAATATACCTAGAAATCAGCATTTTAAATCTCAATCTTGGTGATTTACAACAAAAAAATACCCACAGTGACAGATTCCAGATGTTTCCAATTTTACGTGAACTTTGTCAAAAGGAAGAAAACTACTAAAAACAAAATAGATCGCGTTCATCTTATTTGAGCTCATTGGACTCAGGACTCACTTCATTTCCATGATACCCCTGTGCAACCACTACCCCATTTAAGCTTTATGGAGACAACATGAAGTCCACGAAACTAAACATTACAGAGCAAGTTGGTCCATCACTTGTAATAAATATTTTAAATTTCCAGCGAAAATTTACACTCAGTGGTATAATAAAGGAACTTTGCCAAAAGTTTTTTGCCAAAAAAGGAACTTAAGCTCACAGTTAGGAAGACATTAAGTACCTGGCTGGCAGGGCAAGGTGAAAGGATATTAGTAAATATTTCCTGATTTTAAAAGCAAAATTTAATTTTACATTCAGTATAATATTATACAAATATTTGTTTTCAAATGCAAAATTTAGGGGCACCTGGGTGGCTCAGTCGGTTAAGCGTCCGACTTCGGCTCAGGTCACGATCTCGCGGTATGTGGGTTCAAGCCCCACGTCAGGCTCTGTGCTGACTGCTCAGAGCCTGGAGCCTGTTTCAGATTCTGTGTCTCCCTCTCTCTCTGACCCTCCCCCGTTCATGCTCTGTCTCTCTCTGTCTCCAAAATAAATAAACGTTAAAAAAAAAATTCAAATGCAAAATTTAACTTTAAATGCAAAATTTCCAGATTTGAAGTGCCACAGAGATTTCTCATCCAGGGACCAAATATGATGAAGGGTCTGATAAACAAACACATTTATTGTAGTAAAAAGCTATAACCTACGATAATTCTTAAGGAAGCAAAAGCCTATGGATGAGTACAGCAGAGCATGACAACTAAAGACAAGGGCTCTGCGATGAAAATGCTTGGGTTTAAATCCCATTTACGAGCCCTGTGACCTTGTGCAGATTGCTTAACCACTCTCTCTGTGCCTCAGTTTCCTCAACTGAATGAAGGCAACTAAATGAAGATAACAAACCTAGCTCATAAGAATGTGTAAGGAGTTACGATTCAACACATGAAAAGCCCTCAGAACAATACTTCATACGTGGAAGCACTCAATAAATATAAGCTATCATTATATTCCATTCCAATATCATCTCCTAAACCTTTGAATGGATATCCTAAGAAGAAGCAAAAGTTTTGATTTTGTCCTTTCTTGTCTTTCTTCTGTGGCTCTGAAGCTGGTGAAAGACCTTGGTGGGATTCGGTCAGAAAAAAGAAAAGTATCTGTCCCTGCTATCATCCAATATTAACTTAGTGCTCACCGGGGGCATCGCATCTACATTTCCTAAGGGAAGTAAGACTTGGCTCTGCCTCCTACACTTGTCCCAGGAGGAGAAAGTTCATTGCTACTGCAATTTTTAGGATGACTCCCAACTTGAGGTGAACTGCTCTACGTTGCTTGGTTCCTTCTCTACACAGGTTTGCAAAAACCTTGCAGAACAATTTTCATCTTCTCTGTGTCTTTTTCATAGCCTTTTCCCCTACAGATGGTCCAGTCCACATACTGCTTGGTGTTCTCTTAGAGCTGTACTCTAGTCTTGCACCACCCTACTGTGAGCATTTGCCTCAGAATATGAAGTGTCTCTCCTCATTGGAATTTTTTTTTTCTTCTGGGCAATCAACACAAGGAAAGTCTGCTTTTTCATCTATTTTTCCCCTTGTTCTGATCCCCCACCAGGGTAGTCTGTCCAAAGTAAATATAGTTCTCACAAGGAAATTTCTAGGTAGGGAGCATAGGTGAAGTATGTTCTTAAAAATGCCAACATTGAGGGGTGCCTGGGTGGCCCAGTTAGTTAACCTCCCAACTTTGATCTCAGCTTAGGTTCCTCAGTTCTAGCCCTGCATTTGGCTCTATGCTAATGGGGCAGAGCCTGCTCTGGATTCTGTCTCTCTTTCTTCCTGCCCCTCACCTGCTTGTGCTCTCTCTCTCTCTCTCTCTTTCTCTCTCTCGAAATAAATAAACTTTTTTAAAAATGCCAACATTGAGCAAAACACTTATACAAAAAAAGCTGTTGAGTTTTGAAAGTTTTGCTACGTAAGCTCACTGTATCTGCAGGTTTATCTACCTGTTACCAAGGCTGCTACCTAAGTCTCCACAGGGCCCTGGGCTAAGGCTATGAACGGTCCACACTGGGACACAGTCACAGCCCATCCTGACTTCAGCCTTCTGTATCTGACAATCAACTGCACCAAGAAAGAGTTCAAGGGAGACATTATTTACCCCTTCATATAAAAGTTAAAATATCAGGGATGCCTAAGTGGCTCAGTCAGTTAAGCATCCAATTTTTTATTTCAGCTCAGGTCATGATCTCACAGTTTGTGGGTTCGAGCCCCACATCAGGCTCTGCGCTGGCAGTGTAGAGTGTGCTTGGAATTCTCTCTCTCTCTCTGCCTGTCCCCCACTTGCACTCTCTTTCTCAAAATAAATAAATAAACTTAAAAATATGTATATATATCAACTGCAGCAAGCTCAAGAGACTAAACAGAAAGCAACTCCTGTCTGTGCAGCAATTTTTTGTTTTTAGTGCTTATATTTGAGAGACACAGAGAGAGAGAGAGAGAGAGAGAGAGAGAGAGAGAGGGAGCGAGTTCAGCTGGGAGGGGCAGAGAAAGAGGGAGAAAGAGGGGGACAGAGGATCCAAAGCAGGCTCTGCGTTGTCAGCACAGAGCCTGATGTGGAACTTGAACTCATGAGCCATGAGATCACAACCTGAGCCGAAGTCAGATGCTTAACCAACTGGGCCACCCGGGCGCCCCATGTACAGTGATTCTCAAACTTGAGTGTGTATCACAATCTTGAGAAGGCTTACAAAGTCAAAGACTCCTGGCTTCCTCCCACCCCCAAAGATTTTGGATTCAGGAAGTCAAGACTGGGCCTTTAAATTTGCATTTCAAGGGGCGCCTAGGTGGCTCAGTGGGCTGAGCTTTGGACTTCCCCTCAGGTCAAGATCTCACAGTCTGTGAGTTGGAGCCCCGCACGTTGGGCTCTGTGCTGACAGCTCAGAGCCTGGAACTTGCCTCAGATTCCTCTCTCTCTACCCCTCCCCTACTCGTGCCATGTCTCTCTCACTCTCTCTCTCTCTCTCTCTCTCTTTCTCTCTCTCAAAAATAAACATTAAAAAAATTTTTTTTTACTTTGCATTTCGAACGTGTTCCCATGTGAAGAGCAAGGACATTATTGGTCTGAGGGCCACACTTTGAGAACCATAAATCTGTGGTAAAGAGGTGGAACCCAGAAATGCTCCAACTTGAGATGTGAGCAATGTGATGACAAAAGCTGCACAATTCTTGAAAACAACCTGGGTCTGTTACTACCCATGTAACTGTGAGCCCATGATCCCGTATTCTGGCTCTCAGCAAGGAATAAAACTAATAAGTCAGAAGAATGATAAAGCAAAGTCTGGGTTAATAAGTTTATATGATTTTTTTTTAATTTTAACATTTATTTATTTTTGAGAGACCAGAGAGAGACAGATTGTGAGTGGGGGAGGGGCAGATAGAGAAGAAGACACAGAATCTGAAGGAGGCTCCAGGCTCTGAACTGTCAGCACAGAGCCCGACGCGGGGCTCAAACCCACGAACCGTGAGATCATGACCTGAGGTGAAGTCTGAAGCTTAACCGACTGAGCCACCACCCAGACACCCCAAGTTTGTATGATTTTATTCTTCATCAAAGGCATTATAGATCTATCACAGCAAGTCTTTAGTGACTCTTGGAGTGTAGGGACAAAGGTGACCCTTCAAATCCACCCTACACTCAGTATTCTAGAGCCACACAGGGAACCAAGTGAAGTAATTCTCTGACATGCTATAGAGGCCAATAATGAGCTCTAATTCAACATCAAGGGTACAGGAAGTTTCACACAATGGGGACTAAAAGCTTGGACTCCCCATGGTGGACAGCTGCAATACCACTATAGTTTGTGAAAATCCAACTAGAGTAAACTAGAGGGGTGTGCTCCATACATCAGCAACAGTCCCAACTTCCCCCCTCCTATTACCCTGTTTAGTATGGTATCACTGGAAAACAAAATTTAAAGAGCTCTGGAAAATGTCAACAAGCCCCAAAGAGAAGAGTGTGTGCCTCTATGTTAGAGTCCTTCCCAGAGACACCTGTGAACTGTTGAGTTTAATTAGCTTACAACTGGTACTGACTATGCATGGGAAGATGGGGTTATTTTTTTTATTACAAGTCTTTGGGTTGGGGCATCTGGGTGGCTCAGTCAGTTAACCATCTGACTTTTGATTTTGGCTCAGGTCATGATCTCACAGTTTATGGGATCGAGCCCTGAGTCTGGCTCTGATAGTGCAGAGACTGCTTGGGATTCTCTCTCTCCCTTTCTCTCTGCCCCTCCCTGACTCACACGCATATGCACTCGTGTGCTTTCTCTCAAAATAAATAAATAAACTTAAAAAAAAAAAAGTCTTTCGGTTGTATTTCTTAACTATCAACAACTAGAGGGACTTTTATTTGGCGGGCAAAGGAAACAGACATGGACCAGGATGGGAGAAGTTTCCAGAAATGCAAAGTCATGATAAAGAAGCAAACCCAGTGAGCGGTGGTATACTGGTAGGGACCGGGAGCTCCCGGATGGCCTGCTTACAGTCACATGCACAACCTCCAGAGGGCCACCACACGTGACAAGTAGCAGCACTTATTCAAGTGTCATCCCCGACTGGTGCCATTCAGAGTAGACTGCCAAAGAGAAAACAGTACACGGTACATACATCAGCAGTTTCAACAACAGGACAGTATTCCAAGCAAAGCAATTCCTAAGGACAGTCATGAAATGTGGCCATTTATAATTCTGCTGAGACACAGATCTGATTACTGCCTGTTGTAGGAGGAGCAAGAAACTGCCCAGTCCTGCACCCACAACTGAACTTCGTTCTGCCATTCGATTTTAGTAGGCAGGCATACAGTAACTGTCTTGGAATGAGCAACTATTTGAGTGACCAGAAATGACCATCAAGAAAAAAAATGTCAATGAAATTTGAAAGGGCGATTAATTTACAATGTTTATGGCATGAACAGTCAACAGACGATTCTCTGAAGAACTGTCAATCTGCAGACAACCAGTATACAAAGATCACTGCATTGGACTATTTAAGAATTCACAAAGGATTTATCCTTAAGTGACTATACTATTCCCTTGGGCCCTCCAGCGGCATATCCAGGCCAAGTCCCAAGGAGAGTAGAACCCCAGATACAGACTATAATCCAGAAAAAGAGAACACTGGAAAAATAAGATACTGGCTCATTCACCCAGAAGAGACAAGCACTTTGACCAGCAGCGATCAGTGATGTGTGCTATAGCACACCCAGTATGAGCTAGCACTGTAAGGTTCAAAAAGAAAATGCAAGTTCCTCTCTAGTTGGAGAGATAAGACGGCTGCACAAAATAAGCAGTAATATAAGATAAAATTTCATTAAGTAATGAAATGAGTTCACAGGCAGTGTTACAGGAGAACAGATAAGGAAACCATCAAGGGGGACAGAAGTAGACAGAAAAGCCCTAGCATTATCAGCCAAAATAAGTTATTAGGTCCCCATGCAGGGGACAGGGTGATAAGACCTGTATAAACTAGTTAAACAAGAAATATACCCTGCCCTCAAGGAATACAAGCACTGAGAGAGGTGGTTCCACCACGGTCTAGAGTTTAGAGGGTAAGTACAGATAACAGAGCACAAATTCTGACCCACAAAAGAGGAAAGAAAGGTTTCCGTAGGGCCTTTTCCATCAAACTAACTTTGTAAGAAGAAATAAATGCAATACCCTTAACATAAGTATTCAGGCTAAGGATTTAGCCAGAGCAAATGTCCAAAGACAGGAAACATTTACAGATTCTAATAAAACACGACACTTTGATCCCAACCTGCTGCTGCTGGTCATGTAATAAACATGAAGGATAACGAGTACATTCCAAAAGCCAAGCACACATCGTACTTCACGGCCTCCACACCTCATATCTTGCAGATACCCACCCTGCTCACTTCTGCAACCCATGTCGGTGGTTACTGAAGTGTTGTCTTCTCAGTGCCTCCTTTCCTGGCCACTGAATCTAAAATTGTGCTCCCCATCACCTCCAACACACACACTGCAGCACTTTGTGTGTCCCCTTCTCCTCTTTCATTTTCCTCCATGGCATCCATCAGCTTCTAACACTCTAGATATTCTAGTCATTGATCTTTCTTTTTTTTTTTTTTTTAAATTTTTTTTTTCAACTTTTATTTATTTTTGGGACAGAGAGATACAGAGCATGAACGGGCGAGGGGCAGAGAGAGAGGGAGACACAGAATCGGAAACAGGCTCCAGGCTCTGAGCCATCAGCCCAGAGCCCGACGCGGGGCTCGAACTCCCGGACCGCGAGATCGTGACCTGGCTGAAGTCGGACGCTCAACCGACTGCGCCACCCAGGCGCCCCTAGTCACTGATCTTTCTTATTGACTATGTCTACCACTAGAATGCATGTTCCCTCGGGTGAGATATTATTGTGTTTTTGTTCACTGTGAGTCCTGAGCATCTAGAACAGTGCCTGGCACATATCATACAAAAAAAAAAGTTAAGTGAATAAATGAATAAATGAATGAGTGCATGATGCATGTTTGAATTGACACCTTTGAGGTTTTTCAGACTGTGTATAATGTACTAAATACTTTATTGCATAGTAATGTCATCAATTTTATATATTTTATAGTATATAGATAAGTCCATCAAGGACTTACCACAGAAAATTTTTCCCAGCACTAGGCATCAACAGGCACATAAAAGCTTTTGCTCTTAAGGTCCATTTCTGTTCTGTTTATTTTTAATCATTCTTTCTCACAGAACCCAGCAGTTAACCCTAGCAATGTCAATTACCACCACTGGAATTGCCAAGTACATCCTTGCCAATCACCCCATTAATTGGCATATATTGTTTTCTTAGGTACTTAACTTTATCCAGGCACGAAATGTTCATTGATAGCATACCATGCCCACACCTTATGCTTAGCGATGAGGAAACAGTGATGTGCAGGATGACCGAATTCGTGTGCTGGTAAAGCAGACAATTTGGGGGGATAATAATCAATATGTAAGGACCAAAAACTGAGATAAAAGTTATTCTGGAGGAAGTGAGGAGACCATGGAAACATGCAGTTTAGGAAGAGTAAAAGATGTGTCACTTACACATATTTCTGAATTAGCCAAGTAAAAAGGTGAGGAGGTTGGAAGAACTCCAAACAGATGAAATATGAACAAATGAGAAGCCTCGGAAACAAAAACACAGCTCCGCAGTAACAATGCAGGGAGGGGGCAGCAGATCTGTTTGTGGCTGGAGAGGTGGCCAGGGACCCCATTAGGTGGGGCCTTCTGAATCACGATATTTGAATCAATTCACATCAAGAGCCTCTATGCCCCACGGCCTGTGCCAGCTGCTACCAGGAGAGCAGAGCTGAATCAAACTCTGCCGGAATCCCTGACCTTTGGCACACTCACTGCCAGAAAGACTGAAAGACTGGGAATTAAGGCTGGCGGGGAAGTGAGCATTTTCTAAAAATACCAAACCAGAATAAGCATCTAGGCAAAGGCAGCTGCACAATCTCACCCCAGCAGTGTGCCCGATGCTAGGGAGATCTAACCAAATCTAAAGGCAGGAGAAGACACCAAGAGAAGGGGCGGCTTTGGAATTCTACACTAGAGATAGATGTGGTGATCCTAGACAGAATTATGGCTTCCTCACTCCCACGGGCTCAACTGCTCCCCTCACTTTCCCTGCTGCTCTGATTTCTATTCATTCAGCCTCAGTCCAGCTGCTGAATCTTAATTATCACATTTTCTCAAATGGTCTGCACTCTCGCTACCTACAGCTTTGAGTAGAAGCTTTCCTAAAGCTGATAGAGGAACAGATAACCCTGATACCCACAAGAGGACAGGGAGCATGCTGACCTGGAGTGAACAGTTAGAAACAAATTTCCTGTTACAAGTTTATGTGACTTACACTGATTGTACTTGACTGTTTCAGAGAGTACATGCTCAATAACCAGGATACTGAAATATCCTTTTAAACGCACATTTACAGATACATGAACTATTAAAAACAGTAACTTTTAAATGCATTTTGGTAAATGTATAATTCTTCATTATCTTTAGATCCTCAATAATATTTAGGTTTCTAATAAAAGGAAAAAAAAGACTGAGGCACAACAGCAAATACCTGGAGTTACAAATCAAAAAACCACCTCAAAAACCTTCAAATTCTGAGAAATTCCATGTCTGATTATACAGTCTCTAGCCTCTCTCATTTACGTCACATGAAAATTGCCAATGTGATTTTTCCAAGTATTAATTGGGTCTCTGTCAATTTAGTGGAGGGTAAGAAGGCTCGTGCTCAAGTACCTTCTAAGTACACGTGGTTCTTACAACTGGCCTCAGGGGCACCAGGAGAAGTGGCTGAAAATGCAGACTCCTAGGTCCTACAAGGGGCACTGTCTCATTCAAGCACTGGTCTGGCTTGAGGTTCCAGAATTAGTATTTTTAACAAGAGCAACAGGCAATTCTAAAGCTAGCAATCTAAATTCTAAACACGCCATGATCTGGGATCAATAGTCTTCAAAACAAGTTCACACTCCAGGGAAAGTATAAATTGATCCACTGGGGTCCGGGGGGGGGGGGGGGGGGGACACAATTAGATCTTCTATTTTTAGTTATTTCTCATATCATCTTCATGAAATCTCTAATATATATATATTTATATATAAAACTTACATACACATAATAACAATCTATCAATACAGTATGTAAATATATTGGCACTGCATGATCACATTCTTCTTACAAGAAGGAATACATAATAAAAAATTAGAAAGAAAAAAATCTGAAGGCCACAAGACCACTTTTGCCCAGAACTACAACTGAATACTTCAGTGCCCCAGGGGAAACGGAAGGCAGGCAAAGGTGAGGAGTGAAGATTCAGCAACACACCGTTTAAAAAACACCCGAAAGGGAAAGGCAAATAGTAAGGTGAACTGAGCCCACATTATGCCCCGATCTTGGAGAAAATCAACTGGGACGTCATCTATTTCGTATGTGAAATGAATGAAGAGGTGAAGCACGTGTTCTCTTAAGTCCCCCCAGCGCGAACACACCAGTTTCACAAAACACTGATGGAGAGAGACCGCGTGCGGCAAAGAGGGGTGGCACACGTTACACCTCGCAAACGTGAGGTAGGGCGACAAAATCTAGAAAATGCCCATCAGGCAGGCACTGAGCCCGTCACTAGAATCATAAAACATTAGAGCTGCAATCGCTTCAGGGCCCCCACATTTCACACAGAGGGTAAATGACTCAGAGTGAAGACTGGTTCTGTCCAAGGAGCCCCAGGCAAAGCTCGTGGCAAAGCCAAATCTCCTGATCCCCAGAGCATAACCCTGCCGCTATACCAGTCTCCTTCCTTCCTAAAATAAAGATTCTTTTTAAGATGCCAGAGGCCTAGCTTTCTGAAGATAAAAAATAAGGTCCGTTCATTGTTCTCAAATATGATTTATGTTTGTAACCTTTAGAAAGAGAAAAAAAATGTTCTGGGATTTGTTTTGCCTCCTTCTGTTTCTTTTTTTAAAACTTGAGGAGCTGGTGAAGACATAACCTTATACTGTAGAAAAGAAAATTTAAGAGCTTCTTAAATAAGGAAGCCTAGTAGCGATCACACTGTGATTATCAGTGAGGCTGCCAAGAGCCCATTTGAGAGCTGAGGTCTTCTGGAACACCACAAATCCCCAGCTGCCTCAAGGTGCAGGCACTTCCTTTATCTCTGCAAGACTCTGGAGACAGGCAAGGTCAGTCTTCCTTCCTGCTTTGCTGCATATCTAAAACTCCCTTCAGTGTGAATTTAAAAGGACAAAAAAGAAAAGAAAGAGCTTCAGAGCTCTGCTGAGGGAACCACTGCCCTCTTACCAGGCGAGGAATGCTGAGTGGGCTGCACAACAGTCCAGGGTCAAATTCAGGATTTGCACCTAATCTCTGGCAGAAAGCAGCTCTTAGATCGAGGGAGTCTGACCCCATCCCTTGATGGGGGGGGAGACAATTGCTGAACTTGTAAGAAGTCCCTCAAATGGTCCTCAGGCATATGACATTTTGAGAACCATGGATTTCCAGACAAGAAGGCAGGGGCACCTGGGCTCCAGGAAACACTCCTCCCTGCCTCCCACCTCCAACCATCCCTGGGTAACAGAACATCTTCCCCGAAGAGGTTACATTCTGGGGGTGGAGGTGTGAGAACAGTACCCCAAAACTCAAAACTAGGGAGACTCCCTCCTTCAAAGTGGAGAGAGGGAGTAAAGTAAAATCACAGTAGGCAATGTGCACATGTGATTCCACGGCATCCTCTCAAAAATCCTCCACATTCAGATGGACTCGAGTTAATTCAAAATTTCCAGGGCAATCTGGACTCCAGCTAGGCTGAAGCAAGTTTTATCTCAGACATAAAGATTCTGATATCAGGGCAAATGAGAGCATATAGACATAATATCACACCATCAAAGAGAGGGGAAAAAAGTCAAATATACTTACTATTAAGGATTGATAGTCCTAATTATACATGAAGGCCGATCTCCAAAAAACGTTCTGCCAGGCAATACTTCATTATCCTTATTCATGTTACCACTGTATGACTAAAAATAATGGAACTGCCTTTCTTTCCAACTACCCCGCAAATCTGTCTGCACGATCCCTACAATTGTTCAATTTAGTGAGGTCTGGCCATGAATGTTTTTCTTCTTTCAGATCACACCACAAAAACGTCCATTTCTGGGAGAGACTACAGGAGCGTGCAGTCTCTTGCCTATTTTGAGCCTATTTTGAACTTCTGGTCCACTCCATCAACCTCCAGTTAGGTGACATCTTTTCACTCCATTGTCTCCTGGTTGCTGAAGACAAGATGTGAACAGGAATAGAAAACGTAAGGTGTCATTCCCCGGGAATCTGGAAAACATCCACAGCGGCTGTTCTCAGCCCACCCACAGAAACCTTGATAGTTAACGTCTGAAGGGCCCTCTCAAAGTAGTGTTGGAACATTTATAGCTCCATAAACTTACTGTTTAATCAAGGTAACTTTATGCATGAACCCAAGCTCCACAAAGTAATTAGGTGGAGAGGAGAACACGCAGGCATGCTTCAAGAGCTAATTGGGTGCTGTTTATAATGAGCCATGTAAAAGCACAGAACAGAAAAACCTACCTCTGTGTCCTGGCACTAGCCCCTCTGCCTCCTATGACCAGCAATGATATATATGTAACAAGCACCCCTCTGGTCAAGATGGAGATGGAGACGGAAAGCACTAATTCACCAATATTTTTGGTTCCAAATTAATTTCCCATCTCCTCTTCTTAAGCCAGGTAGAATCAACCTACAGAAGAAATATTCTGTCTTCAATTGTTAGTGTCTGTTTCTGTTGTCACCACTCTCATTCATTTCCTTGTTTTATTGTGCCTTGGACCATTAAAATACCTCCTAACTGTTCTAATTCTGCAAAAGATTTATTTATTCACAAAGCTGTAAAAATAACTTCCTGATGCACATCTTTCACCAAGGCCAAAACCTAAGGGACTTCTTACTGTCCACTGATCCTAAAACCTAGAATCAAAGCCCTCTACGATCCAGCAAGACCTCCCTTTCCAACCTTTGTTGCCCCTGATGAATTCTAAGATCACAAAACTGGAAGCTAATGGGCTGAATTTATTTGTCACTATATCTTCTTTGCAATAATAACAGCAACTGAAACAGAACAGCAGCAGACAACTTAGAACTTCCTATGCTCAAACACTTCACATATGTTAATCTCTTAATCACTCTGTGAGGTTGTTACCATTATCATCCCCACTTTAAAGAAGAAAATGAGATTAATAAAGTGGAGGGGCCACTACAGAGTCTGTACTCTCAACTACTATATTGCACAACCTTTTCCAAAGGGATAGAGATGGATGGATGGATGGATGGATGGATGGATGGATGGATGGATGAGTACATGGGTGGAACTACTTTATGAACTACTTTAAGGTTTATGTTTGTGAATGCATAGTCTCCATGCTAGTAATGAAAAGAAGCTCTCTCTTGAACTCTGCTGGTTTTTCTACCTGTAACAACAGGGACCGCCCCTTAGGCCACACAGCTGCACAAGCCCAAAGCACTTTTCAAAAGAGTCCTGCATGATTGAGTGGCTTTACCTTTATTGTTACTATCAAAATAGTGACATTAAAAAAAAAAAAAAACCCACAAGCACCAAACATACATATGAAAAGTGCCTAATAAGGAGAAGAGGCTTCGAGGAAGAAAGAATAAATGAAGTATATGAACCGTGCATATTTATAGCACCTGCAAATTAACTTCCTGGAAACAGCAATAAGCAGATAAAGTACCAGTCCTCAGTGGAATCAGGCACAAAATGGATGCAGCTGCAAGAGCACAGAAACATACACACTTCGACTGGCAAACATCTGCCCCCAGTTTGGCCATCAATTCTCCCACACCACCTTCACAGGAGTGTAACAAAAAGATAAGATATATTGCCATAGTCAAGGGCACCTGGGTGGCTCAGTCGGTTAAGCATCTGACTTTATTTCAGGTCATGATCTCGCGGTTTGTGAGTTCGAGCCCCGCGTCAGGCTCTGTGCTGACAGCTGGGAGCCTGGAGCCTGCTTCAGATTCTGTCTCCATCTCTTTCTGTTCCTCCCCTGCTTGCACTCTGTCTCTCTCTCAAAAATAAATAAAGATTAAAAAAAAAAAAAAAAAAAGGAAATACTGCAATAGTCTTGCCTAACATCAATACCTTCCAGCCATTCTGACCCTACGTTACCTTTGCTATTCTTTTACAAAAGAAAATTGCCAAAGAACGGATGCCAAGAGAACATATAAAGCATGGCACACGCAGGGAAGATCTAAGGCAAAGAGCCTTGCAAAGGGAAGCAGACCTCCTGTTACCTGCCCTGACTTACCACCACCCTGGGAAGGCAAGAAGTTCTCAGCGCCTCATTCCCCACTTTCATATGAGGTGAGAAGGGGTTCTGAAGACAGCACAAAAATATGAGGTCTCCCAATTCATTGGCATAATGTTTTCATCCAATCTTACCTCATCAGGATAATTTGCCCTCTGCACTTGCTCCAAGAGTCCTATACCCCGCTGAGTTGAGTGGCATTCTCCAACCAAAGCTTTCACTCTACTGCCTCTAGGCCTCTGTCCATGCCCCAAATGCCTTTCCTTCCTGCCTATCCCCCTTCTAAATGACAGCCTGTTCATCCTTCTGAATCAGTGGCTCTAGCCTTGGCTGCACATGGAAATCATGTAGGAAGCCTTAAAAAATATGGGTGCCTGTGTCCAAACTCTAGAAATTCTGATCTGATGGCTATGAGCTGTGACCTGGATATTAGGATTTTTCAAAAATCCCCCTCCCCAGGTGATTCTACAGCACAGGCAAGGTTGAGAGCCACTGTCCTGGACCACTTCCCTGAAGAAGACTTTGGCCTACCCAGAATGAACTACTTCTACACCATCATTCCTAGAGCACTTCGTTTTGACTTCATTTTTTTGGAAGAGCCTACCATGTCGCAGGTTACAGCTAAATATGCCTGACTACAACAGGCCTGACTACACCATTAGAAAACAGCCTCTTAAATGGAGGCTGGAAACTGTTTTTACTTATCTATGCCATTCCCCTTGGCACAACATTTTAGCCTCAGCAGCTACTCAATAAATGTTTGATGAATTTAATTGAACTGCTGTTTTTATCTACTTTGCCAAAAACATGAATAGTGCTAGTATTTTCAATGAGTTTCCAGTGGAAATGGAAACTAACATAGGTTCTAGGTAAGTCCGAATTCACCTCTTCCCTAGCAAGCATGAAATGAAAACACCAGGTTTGGACCTTCCTCCTCTCTACCTGCTATCCATATAGGTGGTTTAAGCTGCAAAGGAGCCCGGTCTTCCTCACATCCAGAAGAAATGGAACCGATTAAAGCAGGTTATTTTACCCAAGATATTGATGATAAAGGGCTGAAACAGGGGACTAAACAATAGGTCCGTGTTTGAACAGACAAATTTCAACATAACACATCCATTGGAACAGTCCTGCTTCTGAAAGTGAGGGGCTTAAAACAGTGATTCTCAGAATCTGTAGTAAATAAGAATCCCTTGGATGGTTGTCCAAAATACAGATTCATAGACCACAAACCCTCCCACGCCACCTACTAAACCAGGAGATCTCCAGATAGGGCACGTTCAGAAAGCCTGGGAATATTAGAGGTTCACCAAGCTCCTCAGGTGATTCCAATGCTGCTGACAACAGACCACCCTTTCACCAACAAACAGTGGCCCAAAGCACTTCAGATAATCCAGTTACTTGGCCTTATAGATTCATAGAGTATCTTGGAGGAGAGCTTTTGGGAAGAAGGGATAATCTATAGTACTTGTATCAACAGAGATTATTTGGGGGTGGGTGGGAGTTACAGGGACAATATGCCTCTAAAACAGCGTCTACTGTGATGTTTAAAAATGGTAACAAAAAGTGCCTGGCTCATAGCAGATAATCAGTAAATAACTGACAACAATAATTATCCCTTTTACAACTTCTTTCTCTGATCATTTTACACCCAATATTTCCTAGAAATCAAGTAGATGGTGATATCATTAGTCTTCAATCACGTCTCCCTCTAAACTTCATATTAAAGAATAGCCCTGAGCCCAATTCCGTACTCCTCAGGCCCCAGGAATTCCTCCCAGCTGCCACCACCTACACATTCCCCAACCCCCCCACCCCAAAAAGGGCTCAGCCAAACTAAAGGACCTGCAGGTACGTCAAGTTCTCAGGCAGTGAACGGACCAGGCGCAAACAGTGCACTACTCACCTGTGGGAAACAAACCAGAGCTAAGTCTTCCAGAAACCCGGCCTTAGGTAAGGTAAAGATTCATGCCTTATGACTACACTGTTGGTTGAAGGCCTGGAGAATTTCCCAGGCCAGACTATGTCAGTTAATTTCTAAAGAGAGAACCTGTAGTCACGTCTAAGTATCTGGGAATTAAACCATGAAAAGACCCAAACATTTCTTTACCTTGGCAGCTGTTCTACAACCTCCCTTCTTGACTGTAGTCAATGAAGCAAACCAGCTCCTTCAAATTCAGTACCATTCTCGTCACCTTCCCATTAAGAGAAAGCAATTCCCACATTTTAGCCATAAATTAGAAGCCTTCCATTTTGCAGACGTATGAAACGACGTGCCCACACTCCACAAAGAGAGGCCAAATCTCCAACACCTAACTAAATACAGGGAGATGATTTGTGATACTTAAATATAATTACTGTGCTATATTCAGGTTTTTAATCTCATGTTTTTCAATTTCATTATGAAATTACAGCCCCAAACCTCTGGACACAATAGCAGCATTGTCGCTGTAATCATTACCCATGTTACTCAGAGGAAACACACAGCTCTACTGGAGGTCACTCGCCAAGCGCAGTAAATGCAGGACTGCACAAAGGCATCTTGCTCCAGCTGATCCCATTCAGTCTAGAGAGCACAGAAAGATTTAGGAGTCTGAGCAGATGACAAGATGTCAGCAATTTAGGGCCATTATTTTTAAAAAGCATGCTTAGGGCTGAGTTATATAAATTGAAAGATAGCAGCAGAAACCATGAGGTCATCCTTCCATTCGAGTTAGTCCCAAACAGATCTCCCCTGAACAGAAGGGAAAAACTGGGGTGGGTTCAGATTCATAGAGCCAAGGAGTTAACTAGATGGTGAGAATATAACAATTAAGCCCAGAGAGGGAATAACTGAGTTATGTAAAAATGGAACCCAACTGGTGCTCAGGATACAGACAGTCCCAGGTTAGACTCAGATGCACAGCATTTAGATTCTTAGAAAAAAGAATTGTCCAGGGTGCCTGGGTGGCTCAGTCAGTTAAGCATCCAACTTTGGCTCAGGTCATGATCTCAACAGTTCGTGGGTTCAAGCACCACGTCGGGCTCTGTGCTGACAGCTCAGAGCCTGGAGCCTGCTTTGGATTCTGTGTCTCCCTCTCTCTCTTGGCCTCTCCCCTGTTCACACTCTCTTTCTCTCTCTCAAGAATAAACATTAAAATTTTTAAAAAGAAAGAAAGAAAGAAAGAAAGAAAGAAAGAAAGAAAGAAAGAAAGAAAGAAAGAAAAAAAGAAAGAAAGAACGAACTTCCTAAGTAAGCAAAAGGAGAGGTAACTTAGGGATGTGAAAACATCTCCACTAAAAGACTTTACAGAATAAAGCATCATCTGGATCATACAGTTCTAGAATATTCTTAATGGGACAAGTTGATATTATGCTCTAATAAATACTTAAATAGTACTGGCTATGTGCTAGGCACTGTTCTAAGTGCTTTATGAACAATCTCATTTAATCTTTAAAACAATCCTAAGAGGCAAGTATTCTAATTTTTCAGGTGAGAAAACAGAGGAGCAGAGGTTATAGCTTGCCCAAGGCCAAAAGAACCAACAAGCGGCTCTTAACCAAAATACTATTACCATATGATTCCTACTATATGCTTTCACTATGATTCAGCTCAAGATAATTCTCATTCATATTCTCTTTCTCACTGACACACTACCATTATCCCACATAATGTGTATTCAAAGAGGCATAATTTGGAGTGTGATAAAATCCACATTACATAAAACAATGATTCTCTGATGTCTCAGCCCCTTGAGATATATCCAGTTCTTCAAAAATAAAATAACTAATCCTATTAAACAAATACTCACCCCCTGCCTATCCTGTCAACTTTGCAAAGGGTCACAGAGTTCAGATATTAAATCTAACAATGAAGGGTGTTTTTAACGTCAAAAAAGAACCAGAGAATACATAAATATCTCCTTGTCTCACTAGAGAGATAGCTGGCATTCTCCCAAGGCAACAGCCCATCCAGGGCCAGAAAAAATTCTGAGCTCCAAGAGTGATCACAATGCATCTTTACACCCATGACCTATGGGTGTGAAAAAAGTTGACTCCCTACCTCATCCAACATCCTATATTCTCCAAAGGCCATGACTGCTTGGCTAAGACTGATCCTAAGCTGCTTCTCAATAAAAACTTTGGTTCTGGTTCAAACATTCACACAGGCCAAGAAAAGTGTAGTGGTCCTAACATAAATACAGGTTTCAGTGTTCCTAAGAGAATGTTAGTGAAAACTCCATGGACTTCCTTAAATCAACAGCATGGAATAAGACTGTTGTAGGATTAACTATACCTTTGAGAAATGCAGCTGGGGTAATTAACATTAACTAAACACCATCTAATACACTGATCCTCAAACCTGAGTAACTTTTGTGATCAGTTTTACAAAATATTGATGCCTGGGACCCATGTCCAGAGATTCTGATTTAATCGGTCTAAAATGCAGCCTGGGCAGAAATATTTTTATAAGTGCCTCAAGTAATTCTAATGTGCACCAAAGTTTGAAAACCACTGTTTTAATGGAAATCATCGACCTATTCTGTTTTTCAGGTAAAAAGGTACCTCACAGGAAATCTTGCAAAACTACACAGGCAGCAAACTCCACATGCTTAGCTGCATGAACTTTGTAAAAGAGGCCTTAAAGCTGCACCCTAGGAGCACCTGGGTGGCTCAGTTGATTAAGCGTCTGACACTTAATGCGGCTCAGGTCAGGATGTCTCAGTTCATGGGATCAAGCCCCACATGGGGCTCTGAGCTGATGATCCAGAGTCTGCTTGGGGTTCTCTCTCCCCTCTGTCTCTGCCCCTTCCCCTGCCTGCTCTCTCTCTCTCCCCCACCCCCCAAAATAAATAAATACACATTAAAAAAAAAAGCTGCACCCTTGATGAGCATGGATTAGACACCAAAAAGTCACCCACACAAAAAGCTCTGCAATTCTTGAAAACTTTTGCTGATGGCATTATACATTCATCTGTTTAATGCCCCTTGCCCAAAGACCTGCATAAACTTTTATAATTCAGTTTTTAGAAGAGTTTGCATCTCCTTAGAAACCTGGTATGTTTCCTGTCCTTGAAAAATAAAAATTAAAGTGCCCTATCCTGTTTCCTTTAAGCCTGAATGCTAGATGTATTAGAGCTGAACCAAATAGCTAATTAGAGTATTTGTTCCCTAGTTGTATTTGACCTTCCTTCTGTCTAGGCACATTTTGATTATTATTTTTTTTTTTTTTAAGGAGCACAAAGTTAAGTGGAAGTTTCTTTTTTGAAATTTGCTTCAAGGCCACTGTGGGAATAGCCAAAAGCAGAAGTTATGAATAATAGTCAAGTCCATGATGGCTGACTTTTGGGAAATCTCTTGGGTGTCTCCCCTCTTTAAGTTCCTTGGACTTTCCAGCTTACTTGGATGCTTCTATTCTTAAAGAGTTGCACAAAACCAAGTATCCTACAGACTAAGTGATACTCAAACAACACCAGAGGAACCCTGGTGTTTGTAAGGACTTTGGAAGGTATTGTAAGGACTTTGGAAACCAAATGATCACTTCTTACTTTGTTTCCCTGTATTTGGGATTCAAAGAGGGAAATTTCTTTAGGTTGAAGCCAGCCCAGACGCCACAAACTCCAAGTCTGATCTCCAACATGGTGGTGCCGCCCTTCCCCTAAAGCCTCTATTTTTGTTTTCCCCAACCTGTTACTCTTGGCAAAGTAACTTCCACCTTCTTCCTTTGCACCCTCTTCCATATGGCTGGAATTAATGAGCCTACAAGCTGGGGGCAATGTCTCTCCACAGCTGTCTTTTCAAGCAATTATTTAGAGACAGAAGAGGAAGTCATTAACAATCCTGGGAGTCGGCCAGAGACAGCTCTGCCACACAAAACACTCAGATAGATCCCTGGGCCAAAAGGTCATTCTTTCTTGGGGGTTGGTTTGGGGTAGGGTGGGGCAACAAAGCAGTACAGAAAGATCAGGGAGCAGGCAGGTTTTCACTCTACTTTCCTGACATCTTCAGCAAGAGCAATTTCTTCTGTGCAAAAAAGAAATAGTCTAGCTGCACCAATCACAAATTCATTCAAGAGTGGCTACTGGCAAGAGGAAAGGAATGCCAGGGAAAATAATGCCCCTAAAAAGTCTGTCTTTTAAGGCCAAAATAGGTGCCTAAAACACCGGTGAAAGTTCCACCTCTTTCCCAGGAGGCTGGGGACGTGGATAAGACAGGTGACACATGTTAAAACGGGAGTTACTACAATAAGTGTTAGCGAGTTTATGTAAAAGTATGCCTGACTGGTGAAAAACAAAACATTTTATACAAAGGGGTAGACTCCTCTTGCTATGTCTACCCGCTCACCACACCAAAACTGGTCTCAGCAACACCAAATTCTCTGAAATGCTTTACAGAGAGAGCCTGCTGCTGCTTGTAGTTAGTCTCTCCTCTTGGATAAAACGAGGCTGTCTATCTGTGAAGGGAAAAGAGCTTCTAGATTTTCCTCATTTGTTAATAAAGAAAAGTAACTAGGCTCATCTTTCTTTTCCCTTCTCCAGAAACAGACCACATAGAGATGTTGTGAGAAACTAGTGAAACTTGGGAACTCGTAATCTGATTTCAAAACAGTGGTCAGGAATAAGACAGTGTCTCTGTGCATTCCAAAGTCTTGTAAAATCTTCAGAGATTTGTCCTGTGACAAATTTAATTGTTACATCTTGGATGACATGTGGAAAACCGGAAGGAGCTGAGTTCTAATTTTACTGATTACAGACAGAATCCTCAACTTTAGAATTTTAGCTTCCCCACTGTAAAATGATACCAACGCTCATCTGATAGGTTTATGTTTCTCAAACCTCATAAAGCACAACACAATAAAAATACATTATTGTCAGGATAGGGTGCATGTACACATACATCTGCAACAAAAGTTTTTGGAAACAATGCAGACTCAATTACTAAGTGTGATATAATATACTCTGATATCACCTATTTGAATCCACTTTTTTTAAAAAATGCTGGCTGTCACCACTCCCTAATGGGGTAAGAAATGCTGTGTTAAAAACCACTGTGATAGGGGGTTGTGCGGAACAGATGTAATCAGATGTGACCCAATGGCCTACAGGAGAGCTATGGCGATTGAGGGTTCTCTTTTCACACAACCCCGTCCTTTCCTTGGAAAGGACAGAAGACAGGACTCGTGTTTATCTGGGCAGTGTAGACTGCAACACACCATTCCATCCTCTCGAAGGGGAGAGCGGCTGCAGTGGGTTCTGGCGTCGACCAGCGGCCCAGTGACCTGCAAGGCTGCCGGCACCCTGCTCCTCAGAAGGGCTTCGTCCTCAAGGTGCTGGCTATGGGCTCACTTCACTTTATTTCAGATCCCCAAAGTCACGTATTACCATTTAAAACAAAACAACAATGACCACAACAAACCCTGCTGGGCATCTATTTGGAGAAGGAGCCTCCCAATCACAGAACAATTTCATGAAAAGCATACCCTAAAAACCTTAGAGACTGTCTTAACACAATCTACATGAAAAGCAACTAAATGATGAATTCTAATCCATCTAACAAAGGCTGCCAGGGCCAGGGATAAAAAGGGATCCTGGAACACCTTCCAAACTTTAGAGAAAACAAATTGTTTTAAGTTTCTATGCATGCTAACATCCCATAATAATGGAAGTATTTAAAATATTTTAGGTAGGGGCGCCTGGGTGGCTCAGTAGGTTACCCATCTAACTTCGGCTCAATGATCTCAGGGTTCGGGCGTGGGTTTGAGCCCCACGTGGGGCCCTGTGCTGACAGTTCAGAGCCTGGAGCCTGCTTCAGATTCTGTGTCACCCTCTCTCTGCTCCTCCCCCACTCACACTCTGTCTCTCTCGCTCTCAAAAATAATAAAGATTAAAAAAAAACATTAGGGGCGCCTGGGTGGCGCAGTCGGTTAGGCGTCCGACTTCAGCCAGGTCACGATCTCGCGGTCCGTGAGTTCGAGCCCCGCATCGGGCTCTGGGCTGATGGCTCAGAGCCTGGAGCCTGTTTCCGATTCTGTGTCTCCCTCTCTCTCTGCCCCTCCCCCGTTCATGCTCTGTCTCTCTCTGTCCCAAAAATAAATAAACGTTGAAAAAAAAATTAAAAAAAAAAAAAACATTAAAAAAAATATTTTAGGTAATAAAAACGGTGTATTGTCTTTAATGGCCATTTATTTATTTATTTATTTTATCGTCATTTTTAAGAAGGCCTTCCATGACCACAACTTATTGAAATAGCTCCCTATCCCATTTTCTTCCCTTTTTTTTTCTTTCATAGCAGTTATCACGACCACCCTTGTTATAAATTTGTCTTCACCACCACCCCTCACGAGAATTTAAGTGTCACGAGGGCAAAGACCTTTCATGTTTGTTTACCACGGCATCCCTAGTACCCAGAATAGTACCTAGCACACAGTGGAAACACAAGGGATAGTTGTGAAATTAATTAGTGAATTAAACGAGTAGAATGTTGACTTCAACCCCAATAAGCCACATGCCTCCTCCCTCCACCTCCTCCCTGGTGAGGAGAGAATCACAGTAAGACAAGCCTCTATTCTCTGAAGGCATCAGCTGTTCATCATGCCACTGCCTCCCAGTATCTGTTCCTTTCTTCCTCTGCATTTACAAGTAACAACTCCCCAGTTCCCCTTGGCATTATTCTGGGTCAACCAGCTGCTCATTGCCTCTTAATGAAACAAGAGACGGTAAAATTGAAACATGTCTCACTGATGCCACCCCTTTAGAGCCCATCTAAGGCTGGAAGCCCTTCAGCCAAGCTCCTCACACCCCAAAAGAAAAACACCAGCAAACCCCAAGTAGAAAAAGGCAAAAAGCAAAGCAAACCAAAACACTCTGATCTGAGGTTCTCCAGCATAACTGAAGACAGCTTCGGACACCCCTTCCCCTCCTCTTCGAAGAGATAGCTGGACCTTGAGAAAGAGAGGCTCTCCTCCAGCTGGCTATCCCAAGTTGTGACAGGAAAGAACATGCCCTGATTTTAGATTTTCCAAGCTGATTTCTCATTAGGACCTCAATCACCCATCTGAGTCTCTCCAAAAAATGTTAAAGGGCCACATAATCTTCCATAAAATAGCTTGACCAAGCAAGGCCGAGAAATCTTCCTAGAATGCAGGCTCTCCTTTCCAATCCTGTGTGGCTGGCATTTGGTGCATTTTGGGTAGTTTAATGCCTACTCACACTGGAAACCATGCTCAAGTGTCTGGGGGTAGAAGTTAAAGGTGGGAGGGGGCTGTCAAAGCATCAGAATAAAAGCAAATCACCTGGTAAAACAGGAGATGAATGCATAAATCCAGGCAGAGAATGTGAGGTAGAAATGCATTACCGACTAAGAAATCATTTCAAATGACTTATACTACAAATTGGCTTTAAGAGACATCTCAGTGTGCACATGTATTCCCTGCTGAACAGTGATACCTATTCAAATGATCAAAAACAGTCCGTTCTTAAATTCAGGATAAATCCCAGACCTCAGAAACAGCAAAGGAAAAAAAAAAAAAAAGTTCAAAAGCAGAAAGGCATAAACGTTACTCTCAGGACCAATCTCTCTGATATGCCTCAAGCTTGCTAACAGCATTTTTATGCCACAGGCATGCTACTTTCTTGCCCTCATTTTATTTCACGGGAAGTCCTTCCCTAACAGCCATGAATATCCAAAAGGAGAAAAGGGGAGGGCAAAGGATTCAGTGATCTCCCCTGCTTGGAAAAGACTCAAGAGCCTGGAAGGATGCCGCTAAAATCAGTGTGGGCACAACAAACAGCAGCAGCCAACAAAACTGAATCCCAGGGAAAAATGTGCCAGCTGGGAACCACTCTGTCGCTGGAGAACAAGCATCTATTTAAATGACCAGTGCCCGGCTAGGTACAAACCATGTGGTTACAAGGACAGGAGCACAAACCCCTCCCGCCATCACCACAGGCCTGGTCCCTCCTGAGCTGACTTCTAAGAGCCATAGTGTAAAAGCTTTCCTCCCGCTACACTGAATGTTCCATCTCCAAAGGATGGCCTGCCTCTCACACAGATTCTCAATGAGGCGCAGGACAGGGCCACCGGGGCAGTGGCGCTTCAAGTCACAGCAGGCTTGCAGATGTCAACTGGGATAAGTGAAGCAAAAAAAGGATGCGCCAGCACCCTCTTGAGAGGGTCAAAGGGGTTACCTTGTACACACGGCAGGGACCAGCATATGAGGGAGCGCCCAGCGTGTGGACTGTGGATCTGGGTGTGGGTACGAGGCAAGGCCCAGGGCAGGGACACAACTTTAAGTCAATGCTGATACACAACAAATCCAGACAGAACTAGAATCTTATTACTGAGCTAAATACTTAGAATCCATTTAAATAATTCTGAGAGACTCCACAAGGCCTTCGAGAAAAGGGAATTACTCTTGTGGGGCACAGTGGAGCTAAAATGCAGCTAAGTTTAGTCAGCTGCCCAAAGACAAGGCAACATAACACGTTATTCCTTCCCAACAGAGGATGCTCTCTGAAAGTTACTTAGAGTGGTTGTAACGTAAGATATGATTTCTTGTTTTCTTCTTTTTCTTCTTTTTCATGGCAGATTTCCCTCCCTGCTTAGCTTTTCCTAAAATTAAGAGGAAAATTACCTTTCAGTCCCCGGGTACATACTAGCCAGGGAGGCTGGGAATTTGTAATCTGGGAGCCTGCTGAGGGAGAGGTCTCTGGAACTGAAATTGTTTATAAGGCAAATAACTAACTGATAATTGACTGTAGCTACAAATATAGTCCCTCTTCTTCTACTGCGGATCATGCAAAAACCAACCAGACTGGGAGAGACCCCACATGTCAAATAGTTCAATGCAAGGTCCTAAAACCCGACCCCCATCTCAGACATACCTGACCTGACCCACAGAGATAGCATCCAAGAGCTGGTATTTCTAACAAGCTCCCCCAGGTTATTCTGAAGGTTTAGAAAGCACTGAGTTAATCTCCCTGCCTGCACTTACAGATGGGGAATTAACAAGTCTTTCCGCTAGAAAGCCCACGTTCAGTGTCCAACTACAGGCCTTCATGCCAGGGTGTGGTAACCTGAGAATGATTGACCCAAAGGCACTTGTTCCAGCAGCCACACACGGCTGACCAGAGAAGGGCAGCCAATTCTCAGCTCATAAGCAGCTCCCTCTCTCCAGAGCTTGGTGTGTGGCCTTTGAAACAAGTGGGAAGGGAAGGAGAGAAAAACAAACAAATAAAAACCGGCCATTGCAGTCTACACTGAGGTTAGATTACAAGTAATGTGGTGAAGCGCTTCCAAGAGACTGGAAATCCTCTGATAGAGAGGTCTGTCAATCCGTGCTGTATAATGAGCTAGTAAAACTTTAAACAAACAATTATTCTAGCTCTCTGCCAACAGGCCACCATGGGCGGGGCAGAAAGAGAGCCTTCTGCTTAGGAGTGCTGGTTTCCAGTGTGGAGGCCAAGGCCAAGTTGTGATTCACAGCACCCACTGCCTCCAGGTGTTATCTGCTGGTGTCTCCAGCCCAAGTGCAGCAGCTTCCCACAGCCTGTGCCGTTGCGGTTTCATGTTCCTCACTAGCCCCCGGCCCCACACAGGCCCCCGCTCTACCAAGAGGCACTGTCGTTACTCCTAAAGCTGGTGGCAGTGGACAGATGTATTACCAATAGAAGGAAACTGTTCTAATATTATTTTCCGTTTCAAGAAATAAAAATAATAGAACCATTTTTCAACTCTGGGAGTAATTCTTAGAAAAAGCCATAACAAAGGATAATCTTTTTCTGGGCTATGAAGACAAAGTCTTGAATTCAAAGAAAGAAAAGTGTAGTTTCATTAAGGACTAGTATGATAGAAAAGGCTAAATTGGGGAAGACGCAAGATCCAGAGTCCAGTCCTAGCTTCACCGCTGTGAAATTAAGTTGGTTATGTAACCCTCCTAGATCTCAGTTTCTCCTTTGAGAATATGGAAGATAGGAGAAGAAGTAGGAGGAAATGATCAAGTCCTTTTGACTTTAGAAATGGGTTTCTAATTGTTTAATTCATAGCTTTGTGGATAGCTCTTTAAATTGCAGTTGAAATCAGTATCTAAGTCAACCTGATTAAAATCCTATCAACCCCAATTAAAAAGAAAGGAGAGACTCTCCGTGCTTGTTTTTGGTCTGGTTTGTTGCTTATTTTCAAAGGGATTCGGGAAAGGTGATGAGGTGAGAGTGGAAATCATGACAGCCACTAATGATCTCATTTAACTCTGGCAATGACACTCACCAATGACCATTTGTCCCTAGATTGTGCTTTTGTGCATTTACCACTAAGCCCTGACACAGACCTTCCTTTCAGGCTCCTGTGTGTAGCTACATCCACTTACAGCTCTATAAATAACAACAACGAGGCTCACAGGGACCAGCCACCTGTGAAATTAGCATCAAATGGCCTGACCAGGTTTCTTTAGCATCCTCCTCCTTTTTGCCCTGGGCCAAAAGTCCAGCCGCTGCAGTTAGACCAGAGTTGCACCAGGCTTCCCAAGGACCTGTGGATGGAGGGTAACCCCTATCACCCACAGCCATTTCACCGTACATCATTCCAATGGGCTTTAAAAGATAGAGGTCACAATTTTAACAAGCACCAACTCTCCAATATTAATTTTATAACTCTGAGCCCTATGAAATCTATTACAACAAAGGCTCTAGTGGTTCCAAGAAATTAAACACAGTCCCATTCTTACAGGGCAAGTTATTTTATAATCAATTAAACTTAATAAAATTAAAAATAAAATTTAACACTGACATCTAAAATTTGATGTGGCTCAATACCAGTTGGAACTGAAAAAGAAAGACACCTTTAGATCATAGGTAGCTATGACTAGTACCCATTAACACAATGTATTTCTAGCTATGTTTGTTGCATTAATGTTCCTTTATTTCGAATGTAACAGATTTCTTGCCCAAGTTGGGAACTACAGGGAAGCTTTTTATAAAGCTCCTCAGGAACAAGCTCTCCCTGTCCTAATACATAAGTGCATGATATAAAAGACCACCTTGCTGATTCACTCAACAAACATGGAGTAACTGAGCAGATGCTACGTGTCAGGCTCATTGCTAGACTGGGGGTGGGGGCGTCCATGGTGAACAGAATAATGTTTCTAAAACCGTACTAACATTCAAATACAATGAATACTGACAACTAATGTAGGACTGTACTTTATACATGAATAAACAGACTTAGGGGGATGAAATGTAAAAATAGCAATCATTTCTCAAAAGTTCAGCTTAGCTTATTGTTAGTCCACAACCCCTAGCCACACCTCCCTCCAAATACACATGCATAAATGTGTTTGAATACAAACAGAATTCTATCTACATCAGGAAGGGGGAGGCAGGTGGTCAGTGAATGCTTATTATTGATGGTGGTGACCAGTGCTTCAGTCCTAGGCACTGCCTCCTCGCTGAGCTGGAAACCAGGATTAAGAGCTGCTCACAAACTCATCAGCCTGTCCCAAGAAACAACTAGAAAACAGGCTGAACTTGCTCACAGCATTACCTTTATAAGAATGCAAATCATCCCTTTCTCTTCCCTTATCATTCTCTAAGATCATCCTAATAATTCCTGTGGTCTCTCCACACCCCTACAGCCCAGGGTAACATCATCTATTTCTCAATCCTAAATTCTACATCCCCAACATGTATTAAACCAGTGGGTCTCAAGCCTGACTGCATATCACAACCATCTTGGGAGCTTTAAAAAAAAAAAAAAAAAAAAAGAAGCCTGGGTCGTACTCCACAGGGATTCTGATTTAATTGGCCTACAATGGGGCCCTGGCACGGGTGTAGCAATGCACAGCCAAGGTTGCACAGCCACGGCATCAGACCAGTGTTTCTCCAGTGTGATCTCTAAACTGGCAGCAGCAGCAGCATCTAGGTACTTGTTAGAAATGCAAATTTTCAGGACCCATAACAAATGAATCCAAACATCTAGGTGTGGGGCCCAGCAATCTGTATTTTAACAAGCCCTGAAGGTGATTCTGAGGCACACTAATGTTTGAGAACTGGTACATTAGACCATCTAAGAATCCTAAAGAATTACTTTACTGTCAACTACCTTTTAAGGCATTGTACATCTTGCCTCCCCGATTAGATAAGATCCTCCATAGCAGAAACTTTACTTTCATGTATCGCTGCAGTCAGTACTGCACAAGTAGGTTCTATATTAATATTTACTTAATATTTATTGGCTTATCATCTGCTGAGTCTCCAGGTGGAACACAACCCACACCCTCCCTGGAGAAAGAAGAGAGTCCTGGATGAACTGCCATGAGTGATCTGTCTGCAGAAACCTGAAGAAATGCAAATACCCAACCCCACCCCACATGAGGCAGCTATCTCTCATACCATCCAGACACCCACTTCCTTTCACTGAGTGTTACAAGGGGATGTTTAGAAGCAAGTACCCTGAAGTGGAAAGTTTTCTCCAAAGTCCGCTTTTTAAAAGAAAACAGAAATCACTTGAATGCAATTTTATATTCACCAAAATTCAACACTTATTGATCACCTATTGAACACAAAGCACCATGCTAGAAATCGTTAAGGATACAAATGTGTCTTAGGCATCAAGCCCCAAATGCCTCAGAGTAAAACAGTGGTGTCTATAGGGCTTTATTCTGAAACTTAGCTTTCCAGGGAAAATGGTATGTTATTGTCTATATAAAAGGGAAATGTTCATAGGAATTGCTCAGGAAACGTTAGCTGCTTCTACCAGGACCTGGGAGCAGCATCTTCAATCAAACCAAGTTATTTTCTTGAACTGTAAAGTGTACAAATAACTTTTAGAAAGACACTTAGGTAATACAATTTGAAATAAGCACAACTATTCCACTAAGTGACTGTTAGCACCGCATACGCACATACCGCATACGCACATACTGAAACACAACCAGAAAACTTCAGTATTTGGCACTAGAAACCCCTGAGTGACCAGTCAGAAAATGACATGGGGTGAGAGGAAGATCTTCCACTTACTAAAATGTGCACACACTGGCAGGCTTCCCTGCTTCACTTATGGCCACACAGCTGGGGTCATCCAGAAATGCCCACAAGCTAAAGTAAGACATGCACCTCTAAAATTCTCTTTAGAGGGGCGCCTGGGTGGCTCAGTCAGTTGAGCGTCCAACTTCAGCTCAGGTCATGATCTCACGGTCCGTGAGTTCGAGCCCCACGTCGGGCTCTGTGCTGACAGCTCAGAGCCTGGAGCCTGCTTCCAATTCTGTGTCTCCCCCTCTCTCTGCTTCTCTCCTGCTCATGCTCTCTCAAAAATAAATAAAAACATTAAAATTCCCTTTAGAGACTGTGCCTTCAGTTTTCCTCCAAACATGCAGAGTTGTTTTAACCACTGAAGGGCAAGTAAATGCAGGGGGTGAGAGGGAAAGGTTATGATGGTTACTCAAAACCATCACTTTCCCAGTTTAGTTTTGGCCTCCGAGAAAGAAGTTTCATCAGGGATGGGAATGGGGGCCCACTCCTGAGGAAGTGGTCCGCCTCAGTCCCAGTTAATTCCTATTTTCTTCCACAGGTCAAAGAACAGAGATGCTGGAAAAGGCCATATATGCCATGCATGATGAGAACAGGGAGCACTGGGAAATGGTATTACCAACACAGAAATCTCAGAGGAAAGGCAGAAGGGACAAAGCCAGCCAAGTGCCATCGTATTCCTTCCCGGCTCACCTTCCCCGGGGCAGTCTGAGGAAATGGAGAGAGTGCCTCCTCACTACTAACTCACAGGTCTACTGAGCAAGTGAGCAAGGCAGACCTTCAGCCTGGAGTGGTCCCACGGCTGCAGTGCTCATGGACGCAACGGAGGATGAAATCTGAAAATACCCTGAAAAGTTCCCTGACAGCCCCACCGTCTCTGCCATACCAAAACCTTCCCCGAATACCTTCAGGGTCGCAAGACTTACATTCTGAAAAGCCTTGTCAGAATGTTCTTCAGGAAACAGGGCCAAGATGTGTTTTTCTGCTCTTTCTTATTACTAGTCTTGTCTACACGAGGAAAAAAAAAACTAACTAATCCCTCTTAGAAACCACAATCCACATAAATATTTGGAGAGAGCTATCGTGTGCACATTTTTCAAATGTTACCCACCCCCCCCATCGATGAAGACTGAAGATTCCCAATGTGTATTTTTTTCTCCACAAATAATTCCCTTACCAAAACACCAACATGATTAGAAGCTGTAACAGTGTCTGACCTCCTCTGACACTAGTCATCTGGTGACTGTAACCGTGACACACACAAAAACACACAATGGAAACAAAGACCAGCTAAGTAAGCACTGAGTACTTAAAAAAGACTGGAGACAATGAGAGTGACCCAAGCAAGGACCAGATTCAGCACTGGCTAGAACAGGGGAATCCCACAATGTATTCAGAGAGAGAGAATATGCCCTACAGAAGGCCAGTCTCTGGCATCTATTATTTAAAAGCAGAGAAACCAGATGCAGGGTATTTCCGAGGGTGCAGTATCAAAACAGAAAAGCTATCAAGAATAACATATGGACACCCGGTAATGGCTTGCTCCAAATCTGATACAGATTCAAACAATGACTTTCCTTCTAGCACCCAGGTAGGAATGATGGCTGCTCACAGGGCCCAGGCCAGAGACAGAGGGAGCCACCCTCCTGATGCAGTTTCGACCAGTTCATTTCTAGGACAAATGATTCAGCTGCTTTGAAAGCTATGCCCTGGGATGAAAACATTCCCAAAGACAGCTCCCCTAGCCCCTCACATCCAGCCTTAGCCACTGTGCTACACTCATCTAGGTGTCCCTGTCAGACCAAGCTAACATCCAGGGGACAGTAAGGAGGGAAAGGAGGCCTGACTCACCCAGAGGTTGGAAGTAGCCCAGCCATGGGGGGAGAACCCATGATTTCCCCGCCAGATTTAAAAACCCAACCTAAATGGCAACATGTAGCCATTAGGTTAAATGAGGCCAAAGGGAGAAGCCAAAAGCTGTGATACTGGGTTAGGGATCATTTCCCGGCCTGGTTGAGAGCAGGATGTTGACAGAGAGTACCACCCCCAGGGAGGTACTGATGAAAACCATGACTGTCAAGGCGGTGGCAGCTTGCACAAGCCAACATGGACTCCTTCCTGTCATTAGCCAACAAGAAGATAATGCCCTGAAAAGGAATGAAGAGAAAGTATGTATGGGCAAGTAGGAGAAAACACAAGAAAACACCACCACAGTGCAGTTTATGACCCAGCATCACAATTTACAGCTTCTAAGGACGCCATGGAACATTCTTTACAACATTACCCAACAAAAAAACATACAAAAAATTATTTCCATGTGGGGATAATACACTTAATGGTTTCTAATTATGTATTCTGTTTATTCTGCAAGTACTTATCTGGTAATTTATAATTTACCAGAACAAGTTTCTATTTGCACAGATTTCTAACAGATTTATATTCTGAAGAATTCACAACTAGCCTAGTTTACTCCAGGGTGATCAGGAGCTCTCAAGGGCCACCAGCCACATCAGAATCATCTGGGGCATTAATTAAAAAAAAAAAAAAAAAAAAAGAAACTTCTCGGACTTCATCTTAGATCTCCTGAACCAGAATCTCCAGGGATGAAGACTGACTGGCCCCTTGCACTTTTATAAATCAACTTTACTGAAGTGTAATTTACCAACTCTAAATATATACTTTGATAAGTCTAACAAATGTGTACATGACAATCAAGATATATATTATTTCCATCACCCTCAAAAGTTTCCTCATGTTGAGCCCATATATTTTTGCCAACGTTTCACATTTTTAAAATTTGTTTCAAAAATATTAACAAAAGGGGCTCCTGAGTGTCTCGGTCGGTTGAGCATCTGACTTCTGCCCAGGTCATGATCTCTTGGTTGGAGAGTTCAAGCCCCACGTCGGCCTCTGCACTGACAGCTCAGAGCCTGGAGCCTGCTTCGGATTCTGTCTCCCTCTCTTCCTCTCCCTCTCTCCACTTATGCTCTCTATCTCAAAAATAAATAAACTCTAAAAATCTTTAAAACAAAAATATTAACAATAATTGCTTGTTAGGAGTACTTTTTTTGATGGCTGCTTTAAAATTGTTGTCAGAATTCCAACATCTGATTCATTTCAGTGGTGGTGTCTGCTATTAACTGTTCTCATCCATAGTGTAATTTTCTCGGTTCTTATGATTTTTCATTGTATCCTGGGCATCTTTAGTTAACTGTCCCTGTTGAAATGCAGCAAGAGGGCTGGGTGGGTATGTCGATTCTGCTTCCTTCTGGTCCTGCCAACACTACCCTAGCAAAAGGAGAACACCGAGTCACCCAGCCTGTTGCAGGTGGTAGGGTGGAAGTTCAGCTCCCTGCTGGGCCTGCTGACACCTTCCCAGGAAAAATGGGGCACTGCCTCACACCTCCACAAGTGAGGGTGTGATCCCCTAAGCCTCACTGTCACCAGGGAGCAGGAAGAGAGGGCTGATTCCTAAGAGTCTGTTGCTGCAGGGTGGGTGTGAAAGCTCACCACGAAGGTGGACCTCACTGACACGCCCCTGGCACTGCCCCAGAGCACTGCCTACTTCCACACCGAGGGGAATAAAGATCAGCACCCTGCTCGGTTCTGCAGACATCGCCCCACAGGGGGAACTGAAGCGCGCTGCCTGCTTCCAAGGGACAAAGTGGAAATGAAAGATCAACTTCCTGCCTGGCCCAGCCAAAACAGTGGGGCGGGGGTATGGTTTTTCCCTTGGTATTTGACTATAGTTAGGGACAGTATTGCCAAAAAGGTTTTCAGTTCTTAGCCCACCGTTTTCCCAGACCTTTCCCAGACTTCATTCTTAGAGTTTTTTTGATCTGTGCCTCCTGGTGATTCTGGGTTGGGAGGCTTTGGTAGCACTCTGTTCCAGATCTATGGGAGTCAATAAGCAACCCCAGGGAACTCACGACATTCACTGCTCAAGTCCTCAAGTCCTCGGCAGGCTGCCCTCTTCTTTCTACCTTTCCAAGACTTCACGTGCTTCTTTGCTGTATTGTGTTCAGGATTTGTGGTATAAGGAGGAATGTGCTTCTTTGCTGTATTCTATACAATATCCAGGGTTTGTGATACAAAGGGGAAGACCTAGGAGGAATGGGGCTTCTCCATTTTGGCAGAACTGGAAATCTCTAGGCCGTTAATCTAAAATGTTCTCTGAATGATTTTGATGCACCAAGAGATTCAGGAACTGTTACACTATTCTAGAGCATCAAAGAAAAATCAGACCAACTGGAAATTCAATCAGTCAACTCCCCAATTATAGCTAATACCAACTAAATGCTTACTATGTACAGGTACCTTACTAAACACTTCCTTATAATAACTTTTAGGTGGGTACTGTTTTCATCTTCATTTTCCATATAAAGGAAGAGACACTCTGAGTTTAAGTAAATAGTCCAAGGTCACACATCTCATATAGTGGAGCAAGGATTCAAACCCAGATTGTTTGACTCTCGGGAGACCACAGTCTTACATACTCTTCTCTCCCACAACGCAAGCCTTATAAAGTCTACCTTTATGCGTGTATTTTTAAAATTTATTCAAACATGCTGAAGTATTATCCTACAGTAATAAATAAAGCCAAGGAACACAGGAATCAAAAAGGATTTGCCTTAGGCGATAAATTCAGAAACTCATTGACATCCTCCCTCGATTGAGTGGTATAAATCATTAAGTCCTAACTCCTTGGTCTGGCTTTTCATAATCTGATTCCAGCCGATATTTTCAAAGTCAATTCTCACCTTAAGACTATAAGCTCCCTGACAGGAAGGCCCTTATATCCCCGTCAGGCTGTACTGTTGTTTATAACCAACTCCGTAAACATTTATTGAACAAATGAGAGAGGGAATGAATCCAACAGAGAGAACCAGAGACACACCTTGGATGTTGGGCAGCCAAAATGGCACCGGACTAATGTGAAAATGTCTGAACTGACCCTGGGTCTGACTTAACCAGTTGTGCATAGCCCAGGCTCTGCAGGTCTCAGTGATCCAGAGGTTGGACAAGATCACAGTTCTGGATTCAGTCCGGCTTCCTGTGCCAAACAAAAGGGGGAAGATATGGGGACCTGTTTCTCTCTCTCCTCCGTACACTGTTAGGTCACAAGGCAGACAGGTACGAGGTGGACCTGAAGCAAAAAAACTCCTCATCTCTGAGTTGGATTCCCAGCTCCTAGTCCTCCCAAGGCACCACTCTCCCTCTGTCCTGTTGATTCGTCTTGTCTATTTGGTAAACTCCTCACTGTCCTCCAGACGCACCTCGACTAAAGAGTCCTCAGCCTTCACCCCGCGTCCCCACAGAATTAACACCACCTCTTCCGTGCTACTGCCACACCCAGTGCCCTTCTGCTGCTGCACTGGGACTGGCTACTCAGGCACCAACGTCCGCACTAGATCATGAACTCCTTGACAGCAGAAACAGTGCTTACTTACTTGGTGTCCCCCACGCTCATCACAGTTCCTGGGACCTAGCCGCACTCAGTGCATGTTTTTCACCAAGTGTCTTATTAAAGCCAAGTACTTTTCCCTCTGGAACGCCAAATCCACATTCTCACCACATCCCTCTTTAGATGCCTGCTAATGCTATAGGGGAAAATACTCTTGAAAAAAAGAACACACAACGGAATGGCAAATTATCAAAGAAAACTCTGGGTACGTGTAGAAAGACCTCTGGATGCCTTAGGAGCTTTCAAGTAGTGGATGGCAGTTTATACACTGGCCTCCAGAAGCCGCGAGTGCACTGTGGCCAGGGTGACGGGGGGGGGGGGGCATTCTCTGCTCTCCTTGCCTCCGTGGGTCTGCCCCCACCCCTCCAGTTCTGACACAGAACATGCATCACCTTGCAGTCAGGGGTTGGCAGGTGAAGCCACATTTCCTTTGGTGATCCACTCTAAAGCCAACTGACCATTAGTCCCTTCAAGTAGCAACCTATTCCTACCTCATGTGAGATCATCTTTTTTAAAGTACAACTAATTGGTGTTAGTGAGCAGATCGGTTTTACATTTATCCTCTAACTTTAAATGGTGCCATTAAGTCCTTTTAAGTGCAGCTGAGAGAAAGTTATTATGCTAAGTAATGAGAGACAAGCAATTGGCCTGGCGGGGGGGGGGGGGGAGATATGCCAGCCTTCTGTTGTTTTCTCTTAGGTCTCAGAAAATCCTTGCCTTATGAAGCACATTCACCCCCGAAATTCAAAGGGTCTTGTATGTGGCATTCTGCAAATGACTCCGGGGAAACAGGACAACTGCCTCTGAGGCCATGGACCCAGGCTACACTCTACGTGTAGTGCCACGGAGCTCAGGACCAAGGGTCCAGGTGGCTCAAGCCAGAACTACTGACTCCAACGGCCATGAGGCTGGCACCTCAAAACACCCAGGCAGCTAGGAATGCGCCCACTGCAGCTCCTCTGCCCGTCTTTCTGGAAATCCCTGTGAACTCACGGTTGAGAAGAAGGTCACAGGTATAGCACTGTTAAGTAAACCGCCATAAAAAAGTATTCACACACGTATACCTGGTACATTACAGGCTTTAGCTGTCTGCTAAATGATTACAATGCCCACAGGTTCTATGGTTCTCACAATGAGAAAGTCTAAAAGATGCTAACAAAATCATCTAAAATGGATCCAACTAATATTTGAAAAACCAACTGGGGGCACCAGGGTGGCTCAGTCGTTTAGGCGTCTGACTTTGGATCAGGTCATAATCTCACGGTCAGTGGGTTCGAGCCCCACGTTGGGTTCTGTGCTAACAGCTCACAGCCTGGAGCCTATTTCGGATTCTGTGTCTCCCTCCCTCTCTGCTCCTACCCCACTTGTGCTCTCTTTCTCTGTCTCTCAAAAATAAATTAAAAACATTAACAAAAGAAAAAAGAAAAAAGAAAAACCAACTGAAAAAAAGACAAAAATGAAAAAGCAGAGCCTCTCAAAACAAAGATGATTGGTATACACTGCTCATAACACGCTCTGCCCTGCTAGCAGTCCCAAATGAGAACTAGCACTTCTTGATTCACCACACCAGCCGTTTTGGAAGAAGACAACCATTCCGGTCAGGTATCTATTTTGTGCTATTTAATTTTGCATTCGTACCACCCAGACCATCCACCACAAATACCAACTACTTTTCCTATAATAATGAAAGCAACTGATAAATACTGAAACACTCCCTCTGTGGTGGCACTGCTCTGAAGGTTTGACACGTGTCTACCCTTCACCACAATCCTGTGAAGGAAGGACTAGAATTATCTCCATTTCTTAGCAAGAGCTTCGTTCATCTGGACCCTCCTAACACAGTTTCGGTATCGTTTTCGCCTTGGCTTATGTCCCTCATTTATTCTCAATAATTGAGTTGGCTCAGAGGGTTGGGAGAGAGGGGCGACCAAGGACTGAGCAGTACGCCGCACTGTCACCCACAAGTTCTCGTCTGCATCATTAATTCCCAGACAATAAAGGCAACAGGCAGCTCCCGGGGAAGGAGGGGAAGCAGACAAAAAGGCAAACATATCAGAACCTGAGGAACAATTAGGTCTCCAAGCCGGAGAACTAGCTATTTCCAGCTAAATGCAGAATGGTACATTTCCATTGCCATTAACTTCAGGAAGATTGCAGCTAATCTCATTGAATTTATAAATGAAACCCACTCTGTGAACATTACATAAGTCACCCCTCAACCTCTCGCTTCCTGGACAGCAGTCAATACTTGGAAGGCAGTCAACTTCTCTCTCCCTGCAGAGCAAGAACAGAAATTCCAGTGATGCTGTGTACACACTAAGAAATATTCACTAAACTCGCCTATTTGTGATTTTATCTCCCACCTAATTACAGCTGAAATAATATAATATGATTTACGCTCCTTGTTCAAGTGTGACATATTTAATAGATTATTCAATATTGGTTTATCCAGCTATGTCAGACTGACAGCAGCACTTAATGTTAATCAGGGGGGTGCCTATGTATCAATTTTAAGCTTCATACAGTTCAATGAAATTATCAGAGTTGCAAGACACTATCAATATGTTTTGATCTGTGTGTCAAGAGACTTGGGATGTTTGTTAATTTTTCCTTTGTGCATTTTTTTTTCCTTTTCGCAGCACAAGATGAGGGCAGGAGCATAAGTGAGCATGAGTGCCTACCCTCTGCCTCCCCTGTTTCATGGTCTGCACACCCCAAGGCCCAGTCTATACAGATGGCCTGGGCTTTTCCCGGAGTCTGAGACTAGCTAATCCCACCAGGCCTGTCCTCCTGTCTATTCCCCTGTGCTTGGAGGCTACCTAAAACCTAGGCCCCTCCTGGTAGGGACCTGTCTTTTCCAGCCACCTCATTCACCTCGTCTTCAAATTTCCTCCTCTGGGACCCAATCTCCCTCAGCTCCCCTCCTTCCTAATGGAGGCACCTGTGTCTCTCATGCCACTTCCAACAGCATACAACCTTCTCTGTGGTCCAACTTGCACTGGCTACTCCCTCTATGCCCACTGCTAACTGCAACCTGGTTCTTTCATACAAGGACTCAGTTTCCACCCCCTCCCCCACCCCCAGGTCTTTCTGTCATTTTATATCTCACAATATGCAGGTCCAAAGCTGGCGATATTGAGTGTGTTCTAGCTCACAAAGCTGTAACCAACCATAAGTTCACTATCTCCTGCAAAAACAAATATACACACAGAGAGGCTGGACTACCTGTGTTTGCACTGAGCAGGTAGCCTCTCCTCTCCGTGTCTATCTCATTACCTATGTTGGGCTACCCTAAGATTAAATGAAGTACTATAAGTAAAGTGCTGAGCTAAATAAATAGCACATAGTAAGTGCTAAATATTTTTTAACTTACACTTTCTATTTTTCTTTCAGTTTTTACAATCTGGCATAAGAGGGAGAGATGGTCAGTGGCTTGGATGTGGTCAAACAGCTATTTGGGGCCATGTTCATGATTTAACCCTTCAATTCTACCAATTCTACTCAATCCCACTACATTTAGTCACCTGTAGACAAATCAAAAATCTACCAGACAACTGCCAGATACACGGTGCTATACTAAATCCCTCATAAGGTCCTGAGGGAGAGAAATAAAACTGAAATGTGGCACTTGTACAGTGGAGGATAAAGTCTCGTAGGAGGGACTGTCACGGATAACTACAATCCAATTGGCCAGGTACAGTGATGACAATACCTCAAAGTGGGGCACACTTGCCCTGGGGTGGTGAGGGGAGGGAGTCTGAAAAAACCTGAGAAAGTTTCACAAAGTAACATTTAAACTGGTCTTGGAAGATGTGGACTGAAAAGGGCATCAGGCAGCTGGTACTATACGTGCCTCAAAGTAGGTAATGCCTTTAATGATCTGAAAGGAAGACTTTACTAAATAGCATACTGGCTAAGTAAGCTCTTGGAGGCAATGTACCTGCTGCAGGCAGCTAATGATCACATCCACAAGCCAGGGACAGAAAGACTGGGCAGGCCGCTAGACTTACAATAGGTTGGTCGCCCCCTTCCTGGCCCCTATTGATTCTACACAAAAAGGAGAGAAATGGCAAATGACCCTCATTTTCGGTCCTTCATTGTGTTGTATGCCTAAGGCCTCAGTATGGAAGGACTCATGTGGAGAAGAGAGGACTAAAACACCGACCTCAACTACTATAATCAACAGAATGTAGACGGGTCTATGGATTCTCTCTCCTAGCCCACCCTTCACATCCCACTGCACACATACACACACAACTGTTTACTGCTATGACCCACAGGCAGCTCGCTCCCTGATCTACTCTTCAATTTTCCTTAAGGTATATAAGTAGTATGGGATTATAGTGGATAATTGCTTCATGTATTTTTCCAATGACACCATTCTAATGGCAGAGGAGAGGTTTGGGAGAAACACATCTGGACATATTCCATCAGATTTTCTGGAAGAATGTCATGTCACTCCAACCTTGATCTGAGCACAACTGTGAGAAGCATGGCATCAGGTAAGTAACTGAGCTCAGACTTTCTAGGATTTAACTTGCCTCTCCACTGTTTAGCCCTTTGTCCTGAGAAGGCTGTCCTCTTGGTCTAATCTAATGAAGAGTCTCAAGGGCCAAAGTGAGCCATGGACAGTGTGTGTCTGAGCTCAGAGGTATGCTGGGGCAGGTGAATGACTAAGAAACTCACCTACCCAGGGTCAACTCAAGACAGCATAGAGACCAAAAGCAAAAACAAACAAACAAACCTAATTTAAATGTATTTCTTAAAAATCTAGCTACTTATGGAAAACAGTATGGTGGTTCCTCGAAAAATTAAAAATAGATTTACCATATGATCCAGAAATTCCACTTCTGAGTATATATCCAAAAGAATTGAAAGGGGGGTCTTGAATAAATATTTGCACACCTATGTCCACAGCAGCAATAGTCATAATAGCTAACAGGTGAAAACAACCCCAAGTGTCCAATGATGGATGAATAGATAAGTAAAATGTGATATATACACACAATGGAATATTATTCAGTCTTAAAAAGGAAGGAAATCCTGACACCTCTTACAACGTGGATGAACCTTGAGGACATTACACTAAGTGAAATAAGCCAGCCACAAAAAGACAAATACTGTAGGATCCCACTTAATAAGTACCTAGGAAAGTCAAATTCATAGAAACAGAATGCAGAATGGAGCCTGCCAAGGGCTAGAAGGGAGAGGAGAATGGGAGATGTTGTTTAGTGGGTACAGAGTTTCAGTTCTGCAAGAAGAAAGGAATTCTGGAGATTGGTTGCACACCAATGTGGACTGTACCCATAGTAAATTTTATGTTTTGTGTATTTTTCCACACACACACACACACACACACACACACACACACACAAACTGTTTGGATTGCATACAACACAAAATGTTTGACACTCAATTAAAGTGTTTCCAGATAATGTGGAATGAGGGAAGAAAGGTGAGCAGAAAAGACAACAAAACCAGTGACAAGATTCTGGCCTAAGTAGAAGCCAAAACAGCATGCACCCAATCAAGAGACAAGATTGACATTCCTCAACTATCAAGAAGGTCCTTCTAGTCCTCCAGATTCCTCTGGGGAATCCTTAATATCTACCTACCTATCTATCTATCTATCTATCTATTTTTATTTTGTTGTTGTTGTTGTTGTAGACAGCTCAAGTGGGAAAGAGGGGCACAGGGAGAGAGAGAATCTTAAGCAGGATCCATGCTCAGTGAAGAGCCCGATGCGGGGCTGGATCTCACAACCCTGGGATCATGACCCGAGCTGAAAACAAGAGTCAACACTCAATGACTGAGCCACCCAGGTGCTCCTTAAAATCTTCTAGAGGCAATGTGAATATATTTACATGGGCAGCCTAGAAAGAGGCACAGAGAGACCTGGCTGAGTGTGGGCTACAAAGCTGTGGAGGACAACAAATCCATCATCTGTCTTGGGTCTGACTCCATAGCCCCAAATGTAACTAAGCATCCTGAAAGCTGTAGCCTTAGGGCCAAAGCTGCTTCTTTATTTGGCAAGCTTGAAACTCAAGGGGCTGTTTGTGCTTCTTCCAAAGCCCAAAGTTAAAAACTCATCAGCTTCCTAACACTGGCCTCCACAACCACATTCTTCTCATGCTGGCAACACCGTCACTAACGTGAATGGGGTTTGGCTGATAAGCAAAGTGCAATCTTCTAGGTGCTGAAGTCATACAAGTTTCACATGCGTCAAAGTGCCGACCTTAGCAAAGACAGTCCTAACCTGGCCAGAATGCCAAGTACTTCTTTTTATATGCTTCTCCCCACACACTCATCACTTTTATGTTTTAATTCAGTACTTTCAACCCAGGTGTCAGCCAGCCAAAGCACCCTCAATCCCAGTTGTCTTTAAGAACTGCTAGGGTAAGATCCACAACCAGCCAGTTCAGCCCTGCACCTCTTCATTCATCAGCATAGGGACTCCCTTGATGGTTTAAAAAAAAAAAAAAAAAAAAACCTCTCTGGAATAAACGCAGCTCCTCTGACAGACATTCATAATTCCAGAAGCACAGCTGGGCCTCCAGGACTCATCGCAGCTAGCAGGAGCCCATGTGACATAAATCATGTTCCTGCCACTTCATGGCACTTCAGGAAATTACTGGCCAGTATTAACCTGGCCTAAATGGCTCAGAGAATTATCAAAAGCCCTCTCATTTACACTAGCAATGTCAGCAAGAACAGAATGAAGTCCACAGCCTTGAGTGGCTGGCCTTCTCATCAGGCCACCCAGTGGGTGACCACAAGAGAGTCTTTGGCCTTGGTGCTGCAGCTTCAGAAGTTAGACAAATGAGACCAGACTCCAGCTAATCTCAAAGGCTTTCAAAGTCAAGATGAAAATAAGCCCAGCTTTACATTCTTAACAAAATCTTGTATGAGTTCAATCCAGAATGTTCCCTGGGTACCTACTATGTCCAAGGTACCATGTGAGGTGCTGCAAGGAATCTCAGACTAGGAGGAACCCATCACAGCTTAAGGCAGACAAGTTAAATACAGCAGCAGAGCAAAGCAGAACATAAAACAACATCCCAAAGGAGAAGTAAAATAATGATGTTGATAAAATAGCTCCACATCAGGCACTGTTCTAAGAGCATCGCACACACTAACTCGTGTGTCCCATGACCCTAGGAGGTGGGCACACCTACTGTCTCCACTTCACAAATGAGGAAATGAAGCTACAGAAAGCCAAAGCAATCTGCCTAAGATCACACAGCCTCTAAGTGGTCAGGCCCGGATAAAATCCCAGAGTCTCAGTCTACTGTGTCTGACATATAATGGAGAGAGATAATGGCCAGTCAGTATAGTAGAAATGGTGGCATCTGAAATGGACCTAGAAGGATGAAGGGATATTGTTACTAAGGTAGATACGACCAAGGATGCCTTATGTGCTTGTTCTTACAAGAGCTGTCACTAATAAGCAGATGTAAACTGTACTCACATTGGCCACTGTGGCCCTGGCTCCTACCCCCACAGCATGCACTGGAGAGAAAAATGAAATCCCAAGACCCACAGGAGTTCTACCCAATCATCCTCAACATATCACTGAGTGACAGTCCCTGTCACCCCCGCCCCCCAGGCATCTTCCTCCAGGCTCCTCAGCACAGTGGAGTGATCACCCTGATGAACTAGTCAATTGTGCTGAGGCAATTAAAACATCCTGATGAAGGTTCACCCTAAATATTTTTAAACCGCCTTATTAAAAGGTGTGATGCAAGTATAAGGTCGCATTATTATTTTTAAGTTCATCCTTTGCAGTTACCCATTTAGAGGTGTGAAAATAAAACTTGTGTTTCATTTCTCACTTCCCATATTTCTGCCTGATTAGCAATGTTGAATCACTGAACTTTATGATGGAGGTGCATGGTGGAATAGGTCCTATATTATAATTTCACACAAACAAAAATGTATTTCTTACTCAATAGTGAGTGTTTCTAAGGCACAGGAGAGTAAAAATGGGCAATTCTCCTCATCTAAAACCAAACCAGTTTATAAGACACAAGGGAAACTCAATGGCCTTATGTAGGTGTATGCTTCTGGAATAAATACAGATTTCTTTATTATTGCTCCTTTTCTTTTTAAAATTTGGGAAGAGATTCCATTTATACATGATTTTTAAAATTCTATCCCATAGCATTCTTTTAACACTACTTCAAAAGCTAGGCCCCCACCATGGCAGATTCAGCAGCAAGTTTACTGGCAGGAGCCTGTGTGTCACTAGCCCTTATGAAATAAACATCGTTGTGGACATTTACTGTGAGGAAAATAAAAATGTCCAGGAGTAATCCTTTGGAAATATGTAAATGTGCTACACTTTTTTTTTTTTTAAGATTTGATTTTTAAGTAATCTCTACACCCAGTGTGGGGCTCGAACTCACATCCCCAAGATCAAGAGTCACATGCTCTACGGACTGAGCCTGCCAGGCGCCCTCTCACCATAGTTTTTTAAAATTGCATGACCAGATGTAGAAATGGCAGCTCTCCAGAAACCAGTAAGTCAGGATGGTAACTAGGAACTGAATCCCAGTCTCTTCTCTCATCCCATGCCAGTATGCCACAGCAGCACAGCTACAACGTCGGTCCTCACCAGTATGGGCCTTATAATTTAACTCCATAACCCACAATTTTGATTACCTTGTATACTTCCATATCCCAGGACCAAGAATAAGGTCTAGCACATAGTAGGCACTCAACAAATGGCCTGAATGAAGACAAAAAAAAAAAAAAAAACTCCATCCACCACTTAATAAAGACCTGAAGCACAGCCAAAATTTTATCAAGACAGTTCTACTGTACAGAGGTTGTAAAGATGCAGTAAAAGACAGCAGGACAAGAACAGAGATAAGCCCAAAATATTTGTCTTTGCCAGGGAAAAACTGGTCTTTGCCTGGCCAAATTCCCAACTGTGGGAGCAAAGAAGGTAGTTTCAGAAGCTAATTAGGGGTTTAAAGAATTTTCTCAGTATTCAGAGGAAACCTACATCCCCCAACCTCCTATTTGATCTCAAATCCATGTGCCTCCACACTTTATCTGTAAACAATTATTCCTCCCCCTCAGTCCCTGACCCTCCACCCGCTCCACCCCCTCCACCCCTACCACCACCCCCGCTCAATCAAGGAAATACACACAAATCACATATGAAGACAATCTCACAAAATGGCTAACAGGACCAAACTATTTAACACTAGCACCAAAGGAAAGGAATTCCAGTTCACTAAATCAATAAGCAATGAAAAACAACAGACATCAACATCCCCCACAGCCAGTCACTGCCTTAATAATGAGCAGTATGTTTCAATTCCAATCACAGCCACAGTGGCCAGGCCAGACACATTACCTGACAAAGTTGGTAGGTGTTACATTTATATAGCCAGCCACACACCACCCAGGATGGCACAGAGGATCCCAGCAAATCCAGGCTAAAGTCCAGATATGTTTCATCCCTCTCAGGGCAAGGAAACAAACCACTATTGACCCAGGGGCATTTCCAGACAGCAGAAGCATGCATTTATTAGCCTTGCAAGTTATAGACTTTTTGATCCATGGACTCCAGTACAGCAAACAGATTCAAGCCAGGAGAGGGGAAAGTAGAAAGCAACTCTCTGCATTATACCACTGGTTGGCCAAAACTGAATAAAAAATCAGCAGACCACTAGGAAAATTTACCTGTATTCACGTCCATTTGCAACCATCTTACATGATAAGTGACTTACACATTAAGACAAATAATTACAACTCACGACTTATTATTTGAATTTTTAGAATCTTAAAACCTAGTTTCCTATTGATATACAAGATTATGTTGGAGATGCTTTACTGTCACATATATTATTTTCAACGGTCAGCAGCTCTTTACACAAAGGATTTAGGTTTCTCTGCCCTCTATTAAGCTTCTCTAGAAAGCAGTGATTTTAAGTAAACAATTTAAGTGTATTAAAGGACCCCTTCTCTATGGTCTGGAATTGTGGTTTCTCTGTCCTCATTATAAAACGAAGCTTCACTTGAAAGAATTCATCTCTAGTGAACTATTTTGGTAAGTTTTAATGTCAACTGTGTTTTTAACAGGAAAAGACACTTGTCTTTTGGCCAGGTCTTTATTGTTTGTGTTCATATCATATGATGAAAGAAAATTAGCACGTGCAAGGAGAAAGAAGTGATTTTCACTTTGAATTTACTACTAAATGTTTTTTTCTTTCATTTATTAGGCAAGAAATCAAAATGCAAGATCCATGCTGAAATTAAAGTCTCTACTGAATGTGCTCTTCTGTGCAACAGAAATAAACTCTTAAGGACCACAAAAACTGAAGACATGGGAGACTCAGGAGTCAGGTTCAGCTTCTTAAAGGCTTTCCAATCTTTGAAATGGGTCCTTCATGTGAAGTCTTTAAAAGCCACAATATAGAAGTCAACAAAAGAAGGGTCTCACGCAAAAAAAAAAAAAAAAAAAAAACACCTGTTGGAGCACCTGGGTGGCTCAGTCATTAAGCATCTCACTTCGGCTCAGGTCATGATCTCACAGTTCATGATCTCAGGGTTCGTGAATTCGAGTCCCACATCAAGTGAGCTTAAGCCCCGCTTCTCTCTCTCTCTCTCTCTCTCTCTCTCTCTCTCTCTCTCTCTCTCTCTCTCTCTCTCTCTCTCCCTCCCTCCCTCTCTCTCTCTCTCTCTCTCCCCTCCCCTCCCTCCCTCCTGTCTTTCTCTCTCTCTCCTCTCTCTCTCTCTCTCTCTCCCCCCCCCACCCTCAACCCTTCCTGGGATTCTCTGCCCCTCACTCACTGTGCCCTCTTTCTCAAAAAACAAACAAACAAACAAACAGCCACCAACTGTTGACAGGTGCTGAGAAGATGTAACTCCCCAATGATGTACAACATGTGGTGGTCAAGGGTGATACCAGATGTCTGAGAACTAGTCTCAAATTATCAAGGTGTTCTGCTAAATCCCCTCAATAAGCACAGCAAGGCTCCCAAGGCAGACAACTGTGTGACCTTGGGCAAATTACCCAACATGTCTGTGACTCCATTTTCCTATCAACAGAATGAGGCTACCTCATAGGGTTATCATGTGGATTAAATAAGAAAATACTTGCAAGTGTTTATTACATATTCAGCAAGTGTTCTTAATATCCTAATTATTATTATCCTAACATCTGTATTTCCTCTTTTTTTTTTTTTCTAACACAAAGAGAAACCAGGCCCTAACTCCAGACATTACTAATAACAAGGGTAAACCGTTGAGCTGAAATGAACTAGCAAGCCCATTTCCTACCTTAGGATGTAATAAGGCTGCATAATTCATCTCTTACTCCAGGGCACACAAAGCAGAAAGGCCTATGTCACCAAGTGTCTCTCCCCCACAAGAGCTCAGAAGTGGGTTAAAAGAAAAAACTCCACAACCTTTATAGCTGAAGGAGAATATTTAGGGACAATAAGGAGACTGGAAAATTCACTGGGGCTTTCAGCAAGTAATAAATATGTCAATGAGCTTTTCTAAGCTCTGAAAAGAAGCTTTGTTCTCTGGCGTCCCCAATATATTTTCACTGAAAGGCATCCTGGCCATTCCACTGGATCCCACTTGGGAACCCAACATAGTGACAAGAGACTTTAGTTTTTATGTCTACTCCAGATTACCTGAAGAGGTGGGCAAAGGAGTGACCTAAAACTAGATCCTGTGCCCAAGTCAGAAAGTTAATGATGCAATAAAGTAACCTACCCAAAATGTTGGAATGCAGCACTACAAAAATGGAAGGCCTATACATCTACATCTATTGATGAACAACAGCAGAAACAAAATAAAATCATCCTGGTGTCAGTCTTGTTTACATGCTAAGCGCTTCAGAGACAGACAAACAAACAAACCCAGACTGTATTTGCAATGACACCATCATTCTCCAAGTCCAGTGCTTGGGATCAGCACCTCAGTGATTACAGAATCCAGCTATCCCTCAGGTGGCCCTAGGAGGCAAACATTCTCACCCTTCAAGAACCAGATCAAAGACCACCTCCTCTGTGAAGCCAAGCTTACATTGCGTCTTGAATGCTCCCCGCTGTTCATTCAGAATTCTTTTGGCAAACTTACCCCAGAGAATTGTAACTTTCGTTTTTGTATTTCCTTGCCCTATTAGAGGGCAAAATTTGCAGAAAGGAAGTATGTATCTTCTTTTGCTTTGAACATCTGCTGAAGGAAGGAAGGAAGGAAGGAAGGAAGGAAGGAAGGAAGGAAGGAAGGAACCAACGAACCAACATGTAACACAGGCTTGAGTCTTAGTCAATTCATGGGGTTGATATGTGTACTTTACTTAAAATGGCTAAAACCTACACCAAAGAAGGGTAAGGGCATAAAGAAAATGAATTAGATTGCTTCTTAATAAACTGGAGGCAAACAGTATGAGAGGAAAAGAAAAAAAGCCCACTAATCTCTGACTAATGGAATGTTAAATAAAACACTGGTACAAAAATAAGGTATACACTACTGTGTCAACATCACAGCAGAATAGATATTCCACAGAAACACATTGTGTACTACCTACTTCTCTCTCCAAATAAATCAAAGGGATCTAATCCAATTTCAAGAAAGGATATATAAATGATAACTGACAAAACCCTGCCCAAAAGGAATCTTACATGTCAGGTAAAATGCTATATAGGGACTTACTTGGTTATGTAAATAGGAAGGAAAGTGAAATCACAGCCTGTCTTGCCAGCAACTCTATCACAAAAGAGCAATCATTACCTCTATCACCTACACAACCTCACTTCTCTGAAAGCCTTGTCACCAACAGAAATTACTTCTTCTGGTCAATCATGTCTCTTAATCCACTGAAATAGAAGCTTCATGAGAGCAGGAACTTAATTTTGTGTAAAACAATATCTCCAACACTAAAATAACACCTGGCTTATAACAGAGGCTGAATGAGCATTTGTTGAATGAACGAGGAAATGAGTGCGCAAAAGCGGGAGGAGGGAAGTAATTGAGGAGAGAGGGAGAATTTTCTGTCTTTGGCAAAGTCCTACATGTCTTTACAAAAGCTGCAGAGTCCAATGGCAATTCAGCCTGATTTTTCTCACAATTTTGGGGTTTAAAATATGAAAAACAAAGGTTTTATTGTTTTTTTAATCAACCCAGAGCAAATACTGACTTTCAAAGCAAAGAATTAGGTGTATCTCCATTCACTTATTCAGCATATGTTTACATTCTATCCCACGATGTTCCAGGCACCAACACTATGTGCAGGTGAAGGAACAAAAAACACGCCTAGGCACAGAAAAAGAAGATCTTGTCAGCCTCACCGTCAACAGCACTAAGACATCGATCTACCTGATTTCCCGATCAAAACCAGCAGTCACTAGCAAATCAGCCCTGCATCAGGGCACAAAGTTCAATGCTGATTGGTATTATTCAAGACGAACAAATCGAAAAAGGTGACAAAAGCATAAAAGAGACAAGGAAAGATGCAACGAAGAAAGGTAAGAAGAACAACTGGAGTTGTCTGGCCTACAGAACAAGGCTGATTTCATGAGAGGCTTCAAATACACAAAGGGCTTTTACGAGATAATCCTGAGCATTTCCAAGGCTCTCCTTTGTGAGTAAGGCCTGTAATAGGCATTTCCTTCTATTGACTTCAGAGATGCCTTCCTCAAGTCAGAAGTGAGTGCCAATATTTTGCCTGCTGATATGTAAGCAAGGGCTTAGCATTCCTAAAACACACAAATACCAGTTTCCTCCTTCCTAGGCTTTAGCAGGCTGTCTGCAGGCATTTCTTTCCCATCCTATAATTTCTTCTCTGTCTTTGTTAAAACCATAAGCACATCTGCAAAGACTAAACATGACACTGTAAATGACTGCCACTTCCTCCCCCCCACCCCAAATACTCCCATACTCAGCACCCTGGCTACACAAACCAGCTCACTTCACCAGCATCTTACACAGGGTTTCCATGGGGCAGGTGGCCACCTCACTACCTACAGCTGCCAGCCACATACCCACACAGGCCAGTTGTCAGTTATCCTGACTCCACGGCTTGTGGAAAGAAAGCAGTAGACGGCTGGGGGTTGGCCAAACTGTGGTCTCTGTCTGCAAGGCTGGGTTAAATCATGATGGTGCATGGCACACAGGGACAACTATTAGCCAAATACGAAATCATTCAGGTTTGTAGTTCAGCATCTCTCCAACCCCCAGCCTTTACTACCCCTTCCCAAGTGTTATCCCTCCAACTACCATCACAAGATGCCCAGTGATCTATTTTCTAATCCCACGTGCCCAAAGTGTCAACCAATAAAAGACAAAGCTCTAGACTCATTCGTAGGCCCCATGGTAACCAATAAACCAATGCATCCACCTCTCACAAAAAAAAAAAAAAAAAAAACCACCAGTATCAATAATCAAGAGAGACTGCTAAACAAGGAATGGGGACAACAATACAATTAACAAGGATTTCCCATGGTTCCCATCATAATGTTCCTCTTTGTGTCAACCCGAGTATCCCCATGGCAACAAATAATAACATTAAACTCATAAAATCAAATAGCAAAAAAGAAGCTGGGTTCAAGTGAGAATTCTTCTAATTATTAAGCTCAGCAATATAACTCTTACAGCAAAGGAAATAATTTATTGGTGAGATCTTTTTCAGAGACAAGTTTCCCCACCCTTACTCCAATCTCCATGCTTAATGAAGATGATTAGTTTTTGGTGGGAGTGACTGTTGTTTTAATTAAAGACTATGAAGCAGGAGAGAGTCGGCTTATAAAGGAAACCCCAAGATACCACAATGCTCAGTGCCACCATCTCAGCCTTAGGCACCTGCCTTGCATTCCATCTCCATTACGGTTTTTCCTAATCTACCAACTAAGACACTGGATTTATAAAATGGGGCTGGCAAATTCTTGTTTGCAGCGAGACTACAAGCTCAAAATGGTCTGTTCTCCAAACCTCACCTCTGCCAGCCCTCCCCCAAACCGCTTGACAGGCGACCCTGTCAAGTCACTTAACCTCCCTGTGTCTCTAATCTCTCAGCTGAACAATTAATTGTGTTCCCTCATCTCATGGGAATGTTGAAAGAGATCACTATTAATAGACTAGTCCTTGCAAAGTTATTTGCTAATGCAAAACCTCTGTATGAGGCCTGTGTCCTGGGGACCATAGTGAGGTCTTACGGAAAGAAAAGACTCAGGGGTTGATGGAATCAGATTTAAATATCCATCCGACAACTTCTCAACTGCCAGGGACCTCAGGCAAGCTACATATCCTGTAAACTTCAGTTTCTATATTTGCAAAATGGCAAAATATACCACCTTCCCCTTGCTGCTGTTGTGAGAATCGGATGAGCTAATGTATGTGGAGTACTTAAAGTTCCTGGCACAAAGCAGGCACTCAAATGTCGGTTTCCTTTGCACTTATAAAACCTCTTGCAACTTCTCCTTGACACTCAGGCTGACAATGCCCTAGATGAGCCCCACGGTCTCCCACCTGAGTTCCCAAACCAGGTTTCTATGTTCCTGTTTCCAGTCTCATCATCATCCATCCTTCATCATCTATCTTGCCATGAGTGTGACCTTTGAAAATGCATCTCTCATACTATTCCCTGCTACTTAACATTCTCCAACAAATCCCTACATCCTACAGAGTTAAAGTCAAAAGCCTCATAGAGATAGAAAAGACCTTTCACTACCTGGCACTCGCTGACTTTAACCCCCACCTCCTCCAAACGGTCCTTTGCTGCTCTCCCTACCATATTATGTTTGTCATCACCTCCTGGGGCCTCCCCATGTGCCACATGTCATCCCCACCCTTCTCTGCCACATGAGCTCCTCTCCCTACACAGTGCTGGGGTTTGGAACCAGAGGCCATGGAGGGAGGTGCTTGGCATTGACTTTCCTCAGCCTCCTCTTCTGGTTTAGTTCCTCTTCTGGTGCACTCCGCACACAGCATCACAGTAGGCGGTAAGAAGCAACACAGATCCGGCTCTGTCTTCCTAAAGGTCACTGGAAAGGATGTCCCAGCTGAGGCAAAGGAGAGCAAGCCACTGTTAGACCGTGGGTGCACAGCAGAAACCAGTCTGGGGCACGCGAGAGCTCAGCATGAGCTCACCTACAGCCCCACGCCCAGCCTGCACATCTGAGAGCCTGAGCTCAGGGAGGACTGCCAGCTCCCCCAGAAATCCTGGGAGCCCCGGTGTCTTGTCTTCTGAATACAAGCTCACCAGCTATGGAATGGAGACAGAGCTTCCTTGCGTTAGAGGGTATTTCCTGAGCCTTAATATTTGGCACAACACCACAACCGACTTTTGGATAAGCACTGCTGCCAGCTCAGTGATGAAAACACCACCCACAGTTCTGGAGTTCCCTGCCGACTTACAAAGGTCTTTCACAAACATCACCCATACGGAACCCTCACAGCATCCCAAGTTACTGGCATCCCCATTTTATGGGGAGCAGAGCCTAGTTCCTCCCTGGACCCACCCGCCATGCCTTGTACACTCAGAACTGTCCGGCCCAGGAGCCCCTGAGGAAAAGAATTAACTGAGCCTCTTTAGAACTTGGCAGCTTCCCGAATCACTCCTCTCGTCCTTTTCATGGAGCGCAAAAACAAACAAACAAAAAACAGGTCAACGGGAACAATTTCCAACTCACTGGAGCAAGGTAGGAAAATGTGCGTGTTACATGTATCCAGATGCACCCAAGGTAAAACCGCATGAGAGCAAGCCAAGCCAGGCGATCCCTGCAAAGAAGTGGAAGGAAACCCCCCTTTCTGCACTTCTTATGTGCCAGGCACTGTGCTTCCCATTCTCATGTTATATCATCATATAGCATCTTTCCAACGGTGAGGTAGCAATTACCATCCCTAACTCATAATGATTAAAAACTGAGGTGACAAGAGGCTGACTGGCATTACACCATTCAATGGAGCCAATATCTAAACACTAGATATTCCTTTATATATATATATATATATATATATATATATATATATATACATATATATATATATATATATATTTTTAAAGTAAATTCTACCCCCAACAGAGCTCAAACTCCCAACCCCAAGATCAAGAGTCCCATGCTGTACCAAGTGAGGCAGCCAGGTGCCCCATAAACCCCAGATATTTCTAAACTCTACGCAGTACAGAGTCCTTGTTCAGGAAACATGGCTTCCTTAGAGAAAGGTATGCTGGAGATACACAATTACAAGTTAACATCATCTAAAACACAAATAGCAGCCACAGCTCCAGCCCCGCAGCACACTGCATATCCAAAATACTCCACTTCATTTCTAATTTCCCTTCTAATTTCCTGAGAAATTTATATTAGTCCCATCTCTTTACCCATTGATAAAGAATGCTTTCCTCTCTGAAAGTCATATTTTTCCATCAATGACCTGAAGGACTAGAGAGCAAAAGAACACTTATGAAATTGACAATTTTCCATCCTCTCAAAGATTAATTCACTATAGTTACCCACGAGTGTCACAATTTCAAGAAACCATTTTTTAACCCAACAATTATCCTGATCAAAATAAGTCTCACACAAGATTCTGACCTTAAATACTGAGGGTAAGCAGCATTGATTAAAAGCCTTAAACTTATCCTTTTATTGGCAAACACATTCAGGGGCAGTTATTCACGGCATCTGGTTCAGAAATTAGATACAGAGTTAGCTGTAGATTGATTAGTGCTTAGTATAAAGAAGAAAAAGACTAATTCCTATATTATTCCTGGCTCAGCAAGCGACAGCCTTGGCTTGGATCCATGACAAGGGGCCCAGAGAGACTCCAGGCCCCATCTGTACAACAGGAAAGCCAGGCAAGCCAAAGCTGTGTTCTGACAAGTCGTGTTTCCTCCCACTGGGAGACTGAACACCTCTGTAGAGAGCCAGGGTCCACCCCAGCCTGTTCACTCTCCCAGCCGGCAAACATCCCACTCTTGCTACAGAATACACTTCAAGGAACCAGTTCCACCTCAGCGAAACTCAGAGAAAGGCTCCTTAGCCAGCACTGGGGCCCTGTCTGAGCATCTAAGGAAGAGGAATTAGGGCACACTATGGAAGAAAGGGGCAGAGAGGTAATGGGGCAAAGTAGCACCTGTGCTGACTGACCACCGTCATGATAATACTTCTAGTGAGTCCTGTGTGCTGGGCATTATAACAAACACGTTATGTGGATTAAGTAACACATTTAATCCTTGCAACTCCATTAGATAAGTACTATCGTATCACCATTTTTAAAACAAGGTACCTGATGAGGACACAGAAAGGCTAAGTAAAGTCCAAGGTAACATCCAGCCACTAGTGGTAGAGATAGGGTTCAAACCTAGGAAGTCTGGGTTTTAGACTCTTGTTATCATAAACCCTATACTGTACTTTCTCAAGATGGTACCTGGTAATATAGTTGTCATAAACTGAGCAAGCACCTGTGTTGTCAATTTCTATGTGGTTAAAAAGTTTGTAAACTGAGAAACAATCCTGTAAGTTCAACCACTACTCAGTTAAGGCCTGAGGTTCAGACAAATAATCCTAACCTTTCACCCAGAGACCCACCCACCTCCAAAAAAAAGCATCACTTAAACTTGACAATTACTTTTGTTTCCCTGGTGATTTTTAGTAAACTCTCAAAGAAGATGTGCAATTCACTTTTCTAAAACAAAGTTTTGGCCTGTACTGCATGCTATTATCCATGCTCCTTATCCTCTGATGCCCTCCTATTTTGTTCCTTCCATACTTTCCACTGCTGGTTATTACAGCACAACAGGTTCTGAGGACTGGAAGCATCGGATTTCTATTTTAGCCTACTCCCTAATCTCTGGGTGACCTGTGACAAATAAGTACCACAATTCTTCAAAACTCTGTCCTCCCTAATCCGTAAAACAGAGCTAATGCCACCAGCCTCTGTGGACCATTCAGTGAAACGGTGCTTATGAAACACCTGGCTCATAATAGGCAATCAATACTTGTTAGCACCCGCTCTGCCTCCTCCCTTGGGTCAGACCTTCAGCCTGAACACCAAGAGCTCCAGGAGCCTCCACTCTGATTTTCCCAGCTCCCCACCCACCTTGCCACATAGTCACACACAAACCAACTGCAGGGAGTGACTTCTGTGTCAGCAAGTCTTAAATTTGAGCCTCATCGTAAACAGAATGAGAAAACAAGTGAATGCACCAAATGTATTACAGAGGCTACACAAATGGGGGTTATTGTCACAACCTGAATATCTGCAAGGTATTCAGATTCCTTGTAAACTCCTCCTCATCCCCAGGCCCTGCATTCCAGATACTTCTCAACTTGTCTGTTCAACCAGCCCCTTCAGCCCCATTCAAAGAATCCGATGTGTCCTATTCTTTTTCTGTAGCTCTCCTGCCTCCTCCTTTCCTGCCTGTAATGCCAGGGTGGTTTTTAAAACAAATGAGAATGGCACTCAGGAAGCAAAATGAATTCACTTAGCTCTGTGCTCCCTTCTCCCTTGCTGTTATTTATTTTTGTGTATTTCACTAGAAGCAACATTTGTCAACATGGCAGCCCAGAAGCCGCAAGCCAGAGAGAACCGTTTTTGTATAAAACAAATAACGTAAGCAGTGCAGGAGTGGTTTTGAATAAAGCTGCCATATGAACGGCCACAAAGTGCAAAATGGTGAGCCCCTGTGTTGGGCGCAGCAGCTGCTTTGACACCAAAAAATAAATACTTTAGAGGGGGAAAACTAAACTGGCTATTCACAGAGAAATTTAAAGAATTTCCAACACATGATCCAGCAACAGCAAAACTGGCATAGTCTACAACTAAAAAGAAGACAAAAGAAAGTAGGGTCTTCAAGGGGGGAAGAGGGTGGAGGGACAACAACAGGGATCGCTCAAGGGTACAGGGATGAAAATGTTCTAATACTGTGGTGATGCTAGCACATATTTTAGTAAATATACTAAAAGCCACTGAATTGTACATTTTAAGTGGGTGAGTTCTATTGTATGTGAATTAGATCTCCTAGCTGTTCCAAGGAAGGCGAGCAGAGGCTTCACAGGAATATAAGTGGGGAGAAAGGAAACATAGCCTGAATTGCCCTCCCTGACCTTCAGGTGCCTGAAATGCACCAGCCTGACATGTGTGTAAGCCCTGCACTAAGAACACGGCATGTGCCATGCCATTTAGTCCCAACAAACAACTAACTCTCCAGATAGCATTCCCAAGTGCAGTGTGGAATCTAGGACTCGGACACATCTAAGGTGACCCCGCTTCTAGTCAGGTATTTGTCACCAAGGCCCATACTCTTTCCACCTCACCCCAGAGCCTCCCTGGTCACATGATCAAATCACTGAGGAACAGGGTAACTTTTTTTCTCCAATAAATAAAACTTATCCATAAGCAAATTGATTTACTGAAACTAGTCACAAGAGCTTTCTGATACACTGACCATTTCTCTCTATTCCTCAAAAGACACCAAGAACAGGCTTGTTTGGGGTGGGGGGTTGTTTTGTTTTTAATGTTTTATTGATTTTTTAGAGAGTGGGGGGCAGGAAGGGGTGGAGAGAGAGGGGCACAGAGGATCCGAAGCAGGCCCCGTGCTGACAGCAACGAGCCCAACGCAAGGTTCTAACCCACGTACTGTGAGATCATGACCTGAACAGAAATCGGACGCTCAACCAACTGAACCACCCAGGTGACCAAAGTTTGTTGTTTTTAATGACACAGTTTTCTCTATGAACCTGACTCACTCTACATACAGTGTTGCCCTCAGGGACTCCCAGGACAGCTGGGGCACCTGTTTGGCCCAAGTTGTACACTTGTATTTTAATAGCTATCGTGTCTCTTCCTCCTGCAGTCACTGAGCATTCCTTGTAATTGTCTATGCATCATCCAAATATAAAATGCCTCTTTCAACCTGTATATACGTGATTAGGGAAGGAAGGGACCAAAGGGAGCTTCACCAGTCACTGTTACTACGAAAGTAAAATTCAAGAATTTTGTGAAAGCTATTTGTCAGTCAATGGCCTTTTCAATTTTATAACCAGGCTTTCAAAAGTTACCTGTCATACATCGGATCCATGGATAACTGAGATTTTATGACAATTAATAATGATTACTATTAAATCTGACTTTCATGTGACTTTTAATTTTTGCAAACTACCTGGTTACACTAGCCTTTTAAAAAATTACAGATGTGGTCCCCCACATACCTAACTTTCCCACCTACTTTATTCCTCTGTACAGATGCCTTATCTAGGAAAAGCTTTATCCTAACAGTGTGTGGACTTTCCTGAGATAAGGAATGTAAAAGGCTGTTTTTAAAAACTTTTTTTTTTAACGTTTATTTATTTTTGAGACAGAGAGAGACAGAGCATGAACAGGGGAGGGTCAGAGAGAGAGGGAGACACAGAAACCAAAACAGGCTCCAGGCCCTGAGCTGTCAGCACAGAGCCTGGCGCAGGGCTCAAACTCACGGACCGCGAGATCACGACCTGAGCCGAAGTTGGGCGCTCAACCGACTGAGCCACCCAGGTGCACCTAAAAGACTGTTTTTAAAGGGAACATGATCTCTTCCTCCCATGCTGAGATTCTGTTAACAAGAAGGCTGACCACAAAAAATTCAGTAAGTCAAATTTCATATTAAGAAATCATTCTATCTAGATTGGATTTGGCTTTAAAATCTTTTTAATTTGGAAAGAAAACAACTAACAATGCTAAACCATCTACTACTCTACCTAGTACAGAAACCCTGTGAAGTCTGCATGCTTCATCACCATTTTACAGATGGAAAAAGAGGTCTAACAGAGATCTGGGAACCTATTAGCCAAATTCTCTCTCTCTCTCTCTCTCTCTCTCTCTCTCTCTCTCTCTCTCTCACACACACACACACACACACACACACACACTAAATGGCAGGTCTTAGCTTTGAACCTGAATCTGTGTAAGAGCCAATCCAGTACTGCAAGGTGGTAAATTCTGAGTGAGCAACTTGCTCCCGTATAAAATAGAACTGATAATACCTTGAAATCATCCTGAGGAAAAAAAAAAAAAAAAAACACAAGATCATGTTCATAATGCGCACAGTCCAGAGCTTACATTCAGCAAATTATTCATGTTTTGTTTCCATCACATCATTTTATACTTCTGTGCCATATTATAATAGCCAGCCATTACTGAGAACTTACTATGTGCAAGGTACTTTTCTGAAATACCCCATCTGAGGTCACAACACAATGGCACAGGTGGGATTCAAACCCAGGCAGTCTGTTGTACCCCCTATTTTGTTAGGCAGAAGTACAGAAAGCTAACTTTGCAGATAACAATATCAGCTCCCATTCACTAAAGCCATGGTTCTCAAAGTGTGGTCCTTGGACTAGCAGCACTGGTGTCAACTCGGAACAGGAAAATAGAAACATGCAAATTCCTGGGCACTGTCCCTAACCTCTTAAATCAGAAGCTCTGGGGGTGGGCCAGGCATTCTGTGTTTTAACAAGTGCATCACAGTCACCTGGAGGTCTTGTTAAAACACAGATTGTTGGGCCCCAACGATACACATGCTTAAGTTTCTGGCAGAGGCAAAGGATCCAGACGATGCTCAAACACAAAACTGCTAACAATGCCACGCTCTGCTACCCAGCTCTATTTCTCTTTGGCCACCAGCCATCTGCACTCAGTTACTAAGGTGCAGACTTACAATGGCTGAAATGGGCGTCCCACCTCCATCATCTGAAAATGCGTGTTTGCCCCCATAAACTCCATTCTCAACACCGTAGTCAGAGTCTACTTAACACTTGCCCAGTATGGCTCTACCTCTCATTCAGCAAAAGCCAAAGTCCTTACAGTACCTACAAGGCTCAATATGATCCATGACAATTCCCCCGCCCTGCTGCCAACCTCTCCCTGGACTCTCCTCCCATCTCTGTCTGTCCACTTCGACCTCCCACTCTGCTCCAACCACACTGGCATCCTGGCTGTTCCCCAAACATGGCAAAAGGTACCCACTTGAGACACGTAAATGTCACTTTGGAGAGGCTTTCCCTAACCCCACACTTCCATCCCAGCACACACTTACTCCTAAACCGTGCATTATTTTTCTCCACAAAATGTATTACCATCACATGTATCAAATATTCACTTGTTTACCTGCTTGTAGCTTCTTTCTCCCAAGTAGAAGGTAAGTTTCATGAGGGCAAAGACTATTTTGTTTGTTGCCATCATAAAAGGCAAGAGAGACAGGTACCTATGAAGTATCCATAACCATATGCTAAGTGAATGAATAAACGGAAGAATTCACTTAATCTCAAATGGTTATCCCAATTAGCCAAATGCTTTTTAAAAAAATGTTGATGCATTAACTGGCATTGTTTTTGTCTTTTTATTACCAGTAACACAATTGGGCAACACAACTTCCAAACCGACACAGAATACTTAAAATCCCATGTCTCTGGAAGAAATGCCATGTACCATGGAAACTGCAAGATTACTCTTTTCTGAGCCCACACAAATATTACTTCCCCCCGAATGTAATTTCTAATTTACAGCTCAAAAAATATAATCTATATTGGAATTTGCATAAAACTCAACAGACCTGCCACAAGATATTAAATTTTAAATTTGCATGCAAGAATGACCAAGTAATATTAGTCTAGCCAAGGAGATGGTGTCTGTAAACTTGAGAGCTTGCAGATGTAATGAGAAGAAAAATTGTACACTTCAATGAAAGCAAGTTGATTAAAATGCTCTGATGCAGTTGTAACAGTGTAAGGGAGGCAAAGTGCATTTCAAATTTCATAACCTGGACTCTGATAACATAAGATAAGATTCACTGCTCCAGAATAGGGCAATGGAGCATCCACTCCATCTGTAAATAGAACCAGGTGACCAAGGTAAATAGCCCAAGAGACTGAATGTGCCTATCTGGCCCTACATTCCCTGAAGAGCCCTGTGGAGCAAGGAGATACATAACCCCCAGTGACTGACAGCAACAGCAACACGGTAACGTTACTGATCTCTCCAGCTGTACAGCCTTAACCATGCACTGTAAATGTGTGTGGGTGTGGTGTTCTGTTTTGTTTTGTTATAAAGAATAAGGCTTGCTTCCTCTTGGGAACTCCGAAATGTAAGGGCGAATTGCTCAATGATCTGTTCTACAACCACCAAGGTATGGGACTAAGAAGCAGAGATGTTTAAGGCCTCTGCTCTCAAGAAGTAGTGAAAGACAGTGCAGCACTTTGCAAAAGGTGTTCTGCGAGCAGAGCACGGTGTTCAACAGGTCAATGGCCAAAATGGGACTCTGACCCTTCTGAGGAGCCTGTTTACATTGGTTTAGTCTATTTTTTTTTTATTGGAGAGGTTGGGGGGATATTTTATTTCAAAGAGTCCTAGTGCTCTTAACATGTGAAAATCACTGGCCTAATGAAATAGATTCTGAAGAGAAGTCAGGAATTGAATCCAGGCACGATGCCTTGCTGGTTGTGTGACCTTGGTCTACTCCACCTCGCCAAGCCCCATCATCAATAAATTCTAGTCCTAGATAGTTACTCAAGAGAGATGAAAGCATACCTACGCAAGGAAGTGTACGTAAATGTTCACAGCAGCTTTACTCGTAATAGCCCTAAAATGGGAATAATCCAAAATCCCATTGACAGGAGAACGGTTAAACATGCTATAGGTCATCCATATGATAGGACACCACACAGCAGTAACAAGGACCAGACTCCTGACACCCGCCAACAACACGGATCAACCTCAATGGCATTATGCTGAAAGAAGCCAGACGTAAAAGAGTACGTAATATATAACTCCATGCAAATAAAATTCTAAAAAAGAGAGCAGTAATCTGTGGTGATAGGAAGCAGGACCAGCGGTTGCCCGGGGCCAGGTATAAGAATAGGGGATTCACTGGGGAAGAGACAGGGGAATTTGGGGGGTGACAGAAATGTTCTATATCTTGATTACTGTGGTGATTACAACTCGAAGCTCACAGAACTAACTGCTGTATACCTAAAATGGATGCATTTTATTGCATGTAAAATTGAAGTTGAAAAAAATATATGTCCTCCCTAACCCATGACAATGTTATTAAGGAACAAATGAGAGAGGTGATATGTGGAAGTTTAATACACAGGCACGGGGCTTAAACAGGTAAAGGACAAAGCCATTAGCAAACAACACATTTTTCATTCCAAGAGCCGAGAGCGTGGCTCAGAAGGCAGCCCTGCCTGTTAACAATGATGAAAGAGAAGTATTGGCACTTTCTTCGTGCCAGGCACTTAAGACCTTTACATCACTCCCAACTCATCTAATCCTCACAACAATCCTCTGAGGAAGGCATTATTATTTCCATATTACAGATGAGGAAACGAAGGCAATGAGAGGTCAGGTAATTTGCTCAAAGCTGTCAGAAATGCTAGAGAATACGATTTTTGGATAAGTGAAAGAGAGTCTTACAGGTAGCAAAGTACTGAGCCTGGAGAGCTACTTTCCCACCTGAACACAAGTAAGTACAAAAGTGCTGCCTCCACACCAAACCACCAGTTCACAGAAAACCTTCCCAGTCAGCAGAGTACAAAGTAAATTACACAGGAGACACTCCTTTTCTCATGATTTTTCAAGAACAGCACATAAAGAGACACTAGAGCAGAAAAAGAAAAGTTGATAACATCTGTACACAAGTCATAAAAGTAGTTCACGGGCAACACGTAATTAGCATAATTAACTACCTACCACGTGAGGCTTTATTCAGTTTTAAATGTATTCTCGCCCAAACAGCAACCCTGAGAAACAGTATTGTGATAACCATTTTATGTGTGAAGAAACCAAGGCTTATGGTAAGATAACCTGCAAAGGGCACACACTGCAAGCAAGAGCTGGAACCCATAGATGAATCAAAGTTGGGTATCTTCAAAGCTAGTACTGCTGTTTACATTTACTCCCACCCCAATCTCAGTGAAATCAACGTGTTGAGGAAATCACAGAAAAAGCAATGAAACTATGGACATCCAACTAAACCTAAGTTGTCTCCAACCGTTCCAATATTTTTCTAAGAACAAAACAGCCAATGTCACTTAATGAGCAAACGTGTGAGACACAGTGCTAAGGGCTTTAGATATGAATTAAGTAATCTTCACAACAGTCTAACAACGTGGAAAGAAAAAAAACAACTTTCCACCTAGAATCATATACGGGGCCGCACTATCTTTCAAAATGAAAGGCAAAATAAAAGACAGATAAACAAAAAAGAGTACTTACTACCCACAGACATTCCCTAAACAAAATTAAATGAATTATAAACAAAGAAAGTGATAAACATAAAGGTAAATCTAAAATACCATCTGTAAAAACGGATAATATAGTGTCTAACCTATATGTTTACAAAAAGGCAAAACTAAAATACTGAACTAGGTTGCAGGGAGGGAGGTGATCAGAGTTCAAGGCTGGCTACCCGCACTGTCCACTGTAAAATGGATTAACTTCAGGGGCACCTGTGGGGCTCAGTCGGTTAAGCATCTGACTCTTGATTTCAGCCCAGGTCATGATCTCATGGTGTGTGAGTTCGAGCCCCACATCGGGCTCTATGCTGACAGCACGGAGCCTGCTTGGGATTCTCTTTCTCCCTCTCACTCTGCCCCTCCCCTGCTCATGATGTCTCTGTCTCTCTGACAATAAAGAAATAAACTTAATAAAAAAATCTTTTAAATAAAAATTTTAAAAAAGGATTAACTTGAAAGTATATGCAGTTTCATTTCAAGGGTATCTACCCCAAGAATACCGTGCATATCCTCAAAACTTGCGGGGGGGGGGGTGCTATTTAATGAGGGAGGAGGGTGTGAAGTGGAATAAGAAGAAACAAGGGGAAAATGGAGGTTCCAGGGTCAGCCAAGATCCCAAGCCCATTTGTAAAGCACCACCAGCACTGCAGAAGATTAGCTCTTAGGGAGGCATAGATGAGCCCTTAGGAATCAAGCCTGAGATTCCAGCTTGTCATCGTTTCTCAAAGCACTTGGTCTTAAGATTCAATCCTCTCTGGATCAACGAGATGAGAAATCACCACTAGAAGCCACACTTCCATACACTGTACTCATTTTTGGCCTCTGTGCAGGAAACCGTCCCCAGCAGGCTGGCAAGTCAAAGAAAGGGTAACCAGACTCAGAACTTTCTATAGCTGTTACTATCCAACTCCATCACTATTTTTAATTCTGGCTTAAAAATGAATGGTCTCTCCATGCAAAAGCCCTCTCCTTCTCACACCACAGGAGCTGTGGTAACCTGGACTCGATGCATCATTCCCCTACTGAACACATTTTTGATTTCAGTATGTTTTTGTCAAGAATCTTTAATTATGTTTCACAATTGTGCCTTCCTTTCTTTCAATTGCCTCAAATTTCAACTGCAGTGCCTCAGAAGTAGATTAAATAAAGATAAGCGCCTGTCAGTCAGAGCTGGCTTCTCTCCCCCGCCCCCTCTGGTTACTAGTTCCAAATGCTGCCAATCGAGAAAACTCCTGCACGTCAGCTGTCATTCATTCCCGTCTAAATGATGCTGGTCAGACTTCATTAGAAACTGTGTCCTGATCAAAAGCTACAGCCAATCATGTCCACAGAACATCCGAGAAGCAGCTGGCCTTGTCTAGCTGGTGTCTGATATAATTCCCATTCCTGGAGGATGGAAGCAGGGCCAGTCATACCTCCCCGGGGCCAAAGGCGGAGGGAGGCTAGTCATGTCTCTGGCGAATTCCAGGTTGCTGTAAACTACATGTCTTCTGCTGATTTTGCTCCCACCTCACTGGCCCATTAAAGGTAGTCTCAGACTTTATTAAGTCTTCGTAACCATGAAGACAAGTGGGAGTTTAGCAGGCCTCTCGTTCATTAGCTGGTTACGCCACTGAGGGATCGAAGCCAAGCTGCTTATGTTCCTGATCCTCCCAACAGCAGGTTCAGCCTTCCCCCTACACACACACACACACACACACACACACACACACACACACACACACCAGCCACCATTCCACACACCACCACAGCATCCACACTCTCCCAAAGCAGACCACATATACTACATGAAGCAAATACTAAAGAAACAACACAAATCCGAAAGCAAAAGCCTCAAAGATTCAATTCTTCCAACACAAATGCTTATCTTCAACTCTGTTGACATCATACTGTTGTTAATGACATTTGTTTAAATGGAAGAGATGGAGAAAGGATTAAAAGAAAAATACAACCCTTTTAAGTAAAGAAATAGTAAGAGAAAAACCAGGTGGAATCTGGCTTAGGAGGCTTGGGTTATCGGTTTTTCTTTTCTGTTCCTTTTTTTTGACCTTGCAAACTCTTTACTCTCTCGTTGGACTGTCCTACTGTCCCCAAGGTAGAGTAAGGAAGCTGGACAGCCAAGATTCTCCACACCAGTGATGCTCAAGTCCCACATGTGTGCATCCCCATCAGAAACCTGCTTCTGTCAACATGCAGGTGTGGAATGACTCAGAGGTGGGCAGTCCACACCAGAAGAAGCATTTTCCTGGGTTCGGAGTGAATCAGAAGTTCAGTTATTAGTAACAGAAGTGGTTATTTAAATGTATGATTTCATCCTAATTAAAACTAATGGGGGAGAGAATTTGCATTTAGCTGACTAGTAAATAGCTCTCGGTTATTTTACTTTTAATGTCTGAAGGGTATTAGCAAGGTAAGGTTTTCAGGGCAGAAGGAGAGAGGGATGAAGTTGGTAGGCTGCTGTCCCACCCACTCACATTACACACCCCCCCCCCCCCCCCGCAACCCAAGATCAGAAGCCTGGTTTTATACCCTTCTCCTTTCATTTAGTGCTTTGTAACAACCTCCACCATCCAACACCCCCAGGCTAGAACCTAATAACGCATTCCATCTTAGAAAGCTTAACAGTCCAGTACACCTAACAAAACCACTCAGGGACACCAGAGAGCATCTTGCATGCACATTAATAACTGCAGGATATCTGATTAGGAGAATGCAAAATAAGAAGCCATTAATAGCAACCCTCATCTCCCTCCTCCACACTGATTACCAAAAGAACAGCAGCAGCTGAATCACAGCTAAATCCTATTCACAAGGGACCTAGGGCAACAAAGAGGAAAAGAACCTTTAGAGTAGTGCTTCTCGAGGGAAGCTACTTTAAGTCATTTTGATTCTGGCATCAATCATGCCTGCCACAAACCAATAACCATGTATAACACAGGCAAAGACTAGATTCCATTCCCTCCCTCCCTCCCTGGGCTCAGCATAGTATACCCAGCATACTTAATTGCCCTGCCAACCAAAATGCTATTTGCAAGGCCTCCAGAGGAACTCCCAGGGTCCAGAGACACACAGGCTTAAACGTTTATCCTAAGAGCACAAGCAATGTCAACCTAGGGATGGAACCTCTAGCCTCAGGGCAACCTACGTGTAATGCTATCAGAAAAGGTGATTAACCATATGAGTGTGAACAAATGGTTTACTCTCTCTGTGCCTCAGTTTCTTTATCTGTAACATATCTGTCCCCTGGGATTACTGTGGAAATCAAATAAATTAATCCACACAAAGCACTATGCAATTCCACCTAACAGAGTAAATGCGTGTGAGCTCTCTCTCTCTCCCCCTCCCATCCTGCCTTCCTCTCCCCCAGTGCTTAGAGGAGAGGGCAGGAGGAAGAAGGAAGTGAAAAGGGGCAGGAAGAGGAGGAGGAAGAGGGGAAAGATCTGTATGTATGAATCTAAGAGAGTTGCCTAGATCTACAGATACACAACCTAACAGCTACCCCTCCCCTGCAGTGAAATGTATCCCATTCCAAATCTGTAAGGTCTCTCCCTATCAAAGCCATAGGCCTTCCCCTCCTGGTTTAGCAGACAGGGGAGAGGCCAGAATTCCCCTCTGCCACAAGGAGTCTCAGCAAAAAATCATTAGTTTCCATAAACCTAGTACGGTGAGATTGGTGAAGGATGTGTGGATTTCCAAACTTTCTGCAAGTCAAAATGGATTTGCTGGTAGAGAGCCAATGTTTCCAATTTGATTTGGCAGAATATACCCAGTTAGGATGTTCTCTCCGTGCAATTAGAGATGCACTGTCAATGAGCAGTTTAGCTATCGACAATACCTGTTGCAATTTAATTTTAAATGTCAATGACTTGTTTGGGTTCACTGTAACAAGGCTTTTATGCATGACAAATAAGCATCCTAGAACAACAGGATGAATGAGGAAAACAAGAGGGTGAAGAAAAATCAACAGGCACCTTATACAGGGGCTGCCTTTCAAATATCCCCTGGTGCCTGTGCCTTGAGCAGGGACCGCTCCCCCAACCCAACCCGCAGGGGTAGGCTGGGGATTCGGGGAGTGTGTCACTGCCACCACCTTCCTAAATGATGCCCACTGATCCTTAAAGGTGTGTGGGTATGAGAAACAAGCAGTCCAGTGGGAGGAGACAGGAGACCTTGAGCAAGATTCTTTTACCTCTCTTTGCCTTAATTTCCTCATCTATAAAATTAAGGATCATTATGAGGACAAAGCATAAATATACATAAGCTCTCAGCATAGCATACTGTACCTTAATAATGGCTCTATAAATGTTAGCCTCTTTGTTATTCAATCAAGTTAAATGGTTAACACTGCTTAAAAAAAAAAGTGGGAAAAAAAAAACCTCACACGTTACAGCAGGGTGTCAAATTCAAAGATCTATAAAGCAGGACCTTGAGGAAAGTTGACTCAGTCCACAGAAAAACTAAGGGGGAGTGGGGTGTGGATTCTAGGATTCTACAGCAAAGTAGAAAACCCGGCCCTTCCCTAGCACATACCGGCTCTCAGTACCAGTTGGGAGCTCAGCGTGGAACATGGTCTAGTGCTGCTAGACCTTCTAATTTGCCAAGAATAATCCCAAATCTGGATTTTTGTGTGAAATTTCCTGGTTTTTCAATGTTGGAAACTGCCTCCACAACTGTTTATATACCAAATAGACCAAATGAATCATACCTGTGGCCAAACCAGGCTCATGGACTGTATGTCTGACGACCTCTCCTGTCCAGAATACCCCACAGGACCTCTCTGGGAATAATCCACCAAGAGTCTTTATTCATTTCCTACATAGGTGAAGAGTTACTGTAGACAAAACCACAAAGGGGCCCACAGAGAGCCTGGAGTGTTCTCTAAATCACAGGACAAGAAGTGGCTGGGTCTACAGCAGGTGCTGCCTTGCTGACTTCTGGCTTGCTCACTGAGAAGGGAAGTGGATGATTTATGAGCTGCAAAGGTGACGCAAAATGCTAATCAGCTTTAAGCTGACACTGGGTAACACAAGCAAATTTACATCTTCTCTAAAATAATTCAAATGCTTCTCATGCATAATAACAGGCAAGGATAAAGATAAAGTGATAACACTTCAGAGGCTTCACAAAATATCCCAATTAATAATCTAGGCCGTAATCCTACAACAAATTCTCATTTCTCACTGAGAACAGGAGCACACCACAACAACTGAAAATCACAGGAGACACCCAAGTCAAATCATCAGCCAGCAGGTCCCCTGATTGGTGGGCCTAGAGAATTTCACTGTATTTCTGACACGGGTCATCCATGCCGAGATCTAAGACTGAATTTTCGAAGCAGATATCACAGATTTTCTAGGTCAGAAAGGACCTTAGAAATCTTCTCAATCAGCACTGGATGTGAGATACAAATCTCCTCCCCAGCTTTCATCCGACCACCATTGCAGTCAGCCCTACCCTGTGAGCCAGACCTCAACACCAGCCATTGACAGCAGTGAACTTCCTAAGGCCCAGCCCTCATGGAGCTCACAAACTCACAAACTCACAAACTGCACGGCCACCTCCGCTGCAGAGAGCTTCCCACACTGCAGGGCTGTCTGCAGCCATTTCTGGGGAGTCCCTGGCTTCCAGTGAAGGGGCCTACAAGTTTTGGGGACAAGACAGGCTTCTGCGTGTGCCCCTCAGCCGGCTCCCACCTGTGCACATCCAAGAATTCTTCTCTTATTAACTGGTAGTCTAAATCAGATTTCTTTGGGGGAAAATAATAGTTCCACAGGCTACAAATAATGAGAAGGTAAAAGCAGTATCTCATGAAGGCTGCCAGTCCCCTGGTCCCCCCACCCCCATTGCACCTATTTCTTTGTGTTCAGCCCCCACGACATCCACTTGTTAGTCCCAGGTCTGCTCTGTGGAACGACTGGAAGCATGACCCCGTCCTCCACAGTATAAGTCTGCAAGCATCTGAGGAGAGCACAGCGCTCACCTCCCTTCAACCTCGGGTCTGACACCCCAGTTCTGTCTTTCACGATGACAGATGTGAGGTACCTGTTCTTCATTTGTTTATCATTATGAACCCAAAAACTATGTACTGAAGTGTCTGCTTTGGCAGGACGTCCTCCATAAAGTTTTTGCAAAAGGTTCTATTGGAAGACATATCCCCCCCAAAATCCTACTGTGTTGTGTCAAAGACATGACAAAGGAGAAAAAAGTATATCCAGGAAGAAGTGGACGTTCTGGAGGACAAAATGGGAATTTTCTGAGTATCAAATGTGCTTGATCATAAAAATCAGATTTCTGAGACCTATTATCACAGACTGCTGAATAAGAATTTCTGGGGAGAGATGCCTGGAAATCTGTATTGTTAAAAACGCCATGTGTTGTTCTTATTACATAAATACTTAATCATAAAATGTCTATAAAACCAATAGACTAAAATACTACAAGAAAACAAGGCTTTTAACACCTGTAGCTTTAATTAAGTAAGAGGAAGATTCTCACGACTTGCTCCCTTTCGACTGATTATGTTGGTTTCCACTTCTCCTCTTTAAACTGACCCTGATTCCCTGTGACCCAAACCCCACTGATAATCAGAGTAGAATCTGATTTAATATAGCACATTGGATACTCCTGCATTGAAACCAGGAAAGAGAAATTAGTGTGTCAGACAGAGACTTTCAACTGAGAAGACCTCAATTTATATAAAAATCTTTTCAGAGCCCTTATAATCTCACTGACCATCTGCAGCCCAGAAATGAATCCCGGAATTAGTGGTGGCTAAGTGGTTACATAGCACTAGATACTCTAGAGATGGAAAGGAAAAAAAAAAAAAAAAAAGTGAAAGAAGTTTCTATCTTGTACTTAAAGAAGTAAGAACCTACCATAACTGGGAAACTCCCCATTAAGAAAGTGCTTAGAGATTACAGGATGAAAAATGTTAAAATAACAAGCTTGATAGCAATGATATGTACAAAATCCAAATTTCTGGAGCCATGCTTTATCATAAGATTCCCACTATCTAGCCCTTCATGATGCCTCTCATCTCCAGTGATTCAAACTCCACTGACAAAACAGACCTTTATTTCCTCTGAAGCAAATTAAAAAAAAATACAAGTACCAGAAGAGAAAGACTTTTTTCTTTACCTAAGAATTAAAAAGAAAAGAAAAAAACCTAAATAGGAACAGAGAGTTCTTACTGGCAGCTGAATCTACAACATCAGAAAAATGGCACCCTTCAAACTCCACACGTGGAAGAGCTCTTCATCTTAAGCTGAAAATGGGAAATTAATTTTTAAGTCTCTTGTCTAAGAGACAGCTTTTAAAAAGGTATTAACCTACATTTGGAGATTAATGCAAACACAGCCATCTTGTTTTAGTGGGTACAATCCAACTTTTATTAAGACAAAGACGGATTCAGAGTAATTAAGAGCTTGTCCAATATCCAGAATTTTATGACTCTAAATATTAGCGAAGCTGGCATTCTTACCAGCTCTGCCTCAGAGCTATTGCATTATAAATCCTTGGTGGTAATGAAACACCAGCTAAAAAGAGGCTGAATACGTCTCATTTAAAAACCAGCCTTCCCGTGGAGAACTACCCTGACTTTAATATAATGTATAGCCCCTCTTAGAACATTAATACTACTGGAAAAGGTGAGTGGTTTGGGATTTGCTACTAAGGGAACCCCAAAGAAGATAAACAAACGGCAGGAAGTGTGTTTTAACAATGTTGGATGTTGAGAGACTCCCTGGTACCCAAGTCTAGGAACACCTTGCTGAATTGGGCAAGAAAAGGACAACACACCCACACTAGGGACAACACACCCACACTAGGGATGCTCACAGCAGTTTATCTGTGAGGCATATCCTTAACACTGTACTATCTACACAACATAGCAGAGTCACAGATATCATAAACAAAACAAAAACAACAAAACCTCTAACAAGTTAACAACTCATTTTTTTTAAGTTTATTTATTTATTTTGAGAGAGCGAGCGAGCGAGCGAGCGAGCAGGGGAAAGGCAGAGATTGAGAATCTAAAGCAGGCGCTGCACTATCAGCACAGAGCCCGACACAGGGCCAGAATCCATGAACTGTGAGATCATGACCTGAGTCGAGATCAAGAGTCAGACGCCCAACCGACTGAGCCACCCTAGCACCCCAACATCTCATTTTTAAAAAATACCCCAATGGGGTGCTCTCCTTTGCCACCCAAATACTTTTTTTAAATTGTCTCGAAGTTATAGCCTTGACTACTCTCTTCTCAGAGCAAGGTTTTCTTCAGGGTCATGTTCAAACCTCTCTCTACCACGAAGATTGAGGGGACACTCATGAAATATGACCAAAATACAAACAACTGGTCATCATGTTTCTAGACCTCATAAAATCAGACTCTTGGATACTAGCATCCTAAAGCAAGCTTCTTCTGTATTTAAAAGGCCACTAAAGGGTTAATCACACGGGGACTATATTATAGCTTTAAAAAACTAGTTCCTTCTCGGCTCTTTCATCAAATTAGCCACCCACCAACTACACTGAGGGGCACACCAAAGACTTCTGTGCCCCAGTCCCCAACAGTGATTATGTACAAGAAGCCTGTCATCTCCACCCTCTCAGGAGAGAAATGACACATGTCATCTGTGTACCTTACCTAAGCCCAAGCCAATTCCCCATATCCCAAAGGCATAAACAAGACTTGATGGAATGGACCAGATGAAAACGCATGCACTTAATAATTAGCAAAAACCACGCTGCTTAACTGGCTGTTCTTCTAGAACAGAGACATCCTTAAGTAAAAATTACACACCACTCTACATTAAAGGATATAACACCCTTCAACCTTCTCTGTCCACTAGGCTCTTTCCTTCTCTGTAAGAAAGAACATCTTCTTCCTAAGAGCACAAGTCTTACAGAATAAAAACTGTGCCAGCAAAAATAAATTTAAACTGAGACATCATGCTTTCTTTGACTATTCAAAGATACTGTCAGAATGTAATATTGTCTCTGAGGGGATTAACAAAGGTGCCATTTTCCAAAACGAACAAAGCAGAGTTTCTTTATTATTCTTATTAAATACTTCGGCTTCTTTTTTTTTTCTCCATAGAACGACTTTATTTTTTACTCAAGAGAGAAATGAATACCTAGTATTTGGGTCTTACCTGTTGAAACTGACCACAGCCAACATTTTGGCACTGTCATGTCTGAAAATCAAATTGGAAAGAAAAAAATGTAAACCAAGGACACCAGAAATATACCTGTGGTCTGCTGGAAAAAAAAAAATTCCACGGGGAAACAAGGTTGATTCTGCTACAGTCTTCTGCCAAGCCGATACCCCAATGATCATGGACTGTTGGGCCTCCTGTGCAGGCTTCCAGGCTGACCACAGAGACCACACACCCAAAATCCATATGTAATTATTATAGATTAAGCTTGCTTCCTTGAGGTAGGATTAAAGCATTGAACCTGCTTTGAGTCCCCATGTGTAACTATGCCCCACCTTTATGACTGCAAGAAGCAAACATTCAAAGGCAACTACCACAGTATTAATTAGTCGGTCGTAGCACCCTGCAGGACAACTAGCCTCCAGAGAACAATCTGCACTTTTCAAATGAATGTATCTTGATACTCATGGTAAGGCTTGGATGCACAGCCTTCCCAGTTGGGAGCCTCCTAGCTCCAGTGAACATACACCTTCTAAGCAGGGACTACTACACCAGGCACAGTGAGGTGTGGGGGAAAATTTGTAATATGCTATACGTAGTACTTTCCCTTGCACTGATGAAAGTAGTCCTCACGAGAAACTTGTCATCCATTTCACACATGAGGAAAGGGTGGCCCTGACAAGCTAGAGATGGTCACTTAAATAATAAGTGACCACTCCAACAGCAATGGGTCCAGACTCTGTGGCCCAGCTCTGGTACAAGAACAACCCACTTGAATAAGATACAATCTCTGTACTAACACAGAGCTTTAGAAATTGATTTAGATAAGAAGACACAGGCATGAAAGTACATGACAAATACCAACTGAGTGTACATAAGCTGTACGGGTAACTAAAGGGAACAACCTCTTGAGGCTATGAATAAAAAGCCAGTGGAACATCTGAAAAACCAGGCTGTTCAATGAGAAACAGCATGTTAAAGGGCTCTCCATAGGTCATAAATGTTACACAAATGGTAACTGTTCATACAGATAATAACACCAGCTACAATTTACTTGGTATGGGTCGGATACCATGTTGAGCACTTCACATACATTTTCTTATTAAACAACTCATCAATATGGCGCCCATTTTATAACTGAGGAAATTAAGTTTGGAGAGGTTACATGACTTAGCCAAGGTCACATAAATAAGTGGCAACGTTGGGTTAAACAAGTTGTTCTGTCAAAGCTCATGTGTTTTAACCACTATCCACACTGCCTCCAGTATTTCTATTTCCTGAAGTCATTGTTACCTAGTCCCTGAAATCCTCACCAAGTACTCAGATCTGATTCACATACTGCATATGTCTGACAGATAACCTCAATTTACAGGGTTTTTTCCCCCCATACCCAGATCCCCAACATCCACAGGTCAGAGGGTTGTGGTTTGTTTCAGAAAACAGCAATGATCCCATGTGGTCTCCAACTACTGAGAAAAACCCTAGAAATGATGATGCAAAGGTTACAGCTATTTGGTATTTTAAACACTTCTAACTGAGGTTCTTAACAGTGCTTAAGAGAAGGCTTAAGTGCATTAAAAAAATTCTCTGTACATTTGTTATTCTCATCCCAGCTTTAAAGATGGGTAAACACAGGCTTGTAGACATTACAGGAAGCTAAGATCGGAATTCTGGCTGTTTCTATTCCTCTCCCCCCAAGACTTGTGAAAAAAGCCAGCTCCTGACTTAACCCACCTTTCCTCATAGCACTGCAGGTAAGAAGAGGACACGTGAATCAACAGAAACTAAGAAGGATCTCAGAAACGTCTTTTCATTAAACCACAGGAAATGTTGAGGGGTAAACAGAATTGGGGTCCTATCTCTCAAAGGGATGACAAGTTTGTTCACCTTCAGGCAACAGAAGAAGTAAAAAAAGAAAAAAAAATTCAACTTCATAAACTCCTTTATAATGAAAAACTAAAATAAAAAGAACTGCAAAAAGTATTCATGACAAACATTGTCAAGGGTTACAATCTAGGTAACAGAAAAACTTCATGCAAGTTAAGGGAAAAAATTCCAATCCATAAACCGGTAAAACACAAACATAAATGAGGTTCAAACTAGTGCCCAAAAATAAAGGGTAAGTACAGCCGCCTTTCTAGTGACACAGTTCTGAAAGATATCTTGTAGCTTTTTATCGCTAAAAATGTAAATAATGATAATTTTCAAGACAAGGACCCTTATATCACTGATGATAGTATACAGTGTAAATTGTACACGGATAAAACCCTTAAAACAAAAAGGCACCCTTGTTAGTATTCTACAACCGAAAATGTGTCAAAGAAATTAAGGGGGAAGAGGGAATCCTATGCACAAATAAGTTCTTTGTGGTAGAATGGCACAAAATTGAAAACTTCCAACATTACAAAAACATAAATCATGGCACAATTTGATGATATTATGCAGTCATTAAGTTATTAACTATGAAGATAATATAGCTACACAGAAATGGCTTTTTGTAACATTAAGCAAAATATAACATTATTTGTTACGATTACACCACCATCAAAGTGATGAGAGCATTACAGATAAATCCTAGAATAAGGGTATAAAAATGAGAAAAAAGAAAGAATAAAGGGGATTTCTTATAGAGGAATCTGTGAATGCTCTTATTTCTTTATAATAGTTATTGGAAGAAAATGGTAAGAGCCAAGCAAGGATTCTCTCACCCTGGGCCCACCTGTTTCTCCACCTCATGGAGAATACATAGGTTTCTAAAAGAGTTAGAAGCTGCTAATATCAAGGCTCTTTCCTGGCTAAAATGTCTCACCCCTAACAGACAAATGTGAGGTGTGGAGTTGGACATGCTATATTTGAATTCCATGAGGAACAAGAAAATAGTACAATCAACATGGCACACACACAAAAATATAAATTTATCACCGTTGCTTGCTTTCTGTGCGCACTGTAAAATCTAGCTCACAAAAGGATTTTCTGTGCCGTTTCTCCTAGGAAAACACTCAAACATCCAATGTTCATCTGAAATTTGTAACATCCCATAGCAGGTAGATACCGGCTATTTTCCAGAGAGGATTTTCCATAACACTGAGCAGAAAGTTGAGATCAAAGCTTTGCCAGCTCTGACTGAAATTAATTCTCTACAGCTGTTTAGGGAGCTTGTAGCTCAGAAAGAAGGACTCAGCTGCATAGTTCAACCTCTCTCTTCAAGAAGGAAAATGTGTTTGGGGAAAAAAAAAGAAAAGCCACAAGCAAGCACCTACCAGCCCACAGAGCTTACATGTTCCCAAAGAGCAACATTATTTGATTGCAATTTTTTGTCCCTTTTTTCTTTAAAGCATTTTAGGGAGGCGACACTTCTAACAGAACTACCTACCCCTGGGAAGAATGGAGGAATCAATGTTTGCCTAAAGACATTAAAATTTAAAAAGACTAAGAACCTTCAAAAAAGTGCCTGCTCTGTTCATTGTTATGCAGATTTCGCAAACACTTCCCTAATCCAGGGGAGAGCTATTCTCTAAAATAATGCAATTTATATGCTTTACCAACCAGGAACATTCCTCTGCTTTCAAGTTGCAGGTACTAGTTTTTTAGGCTACATTTGTGGCAGCCTTAGGGTGAGGATATCCTAAATAATCAGGAATGGTAGCCAAAAGCAGCACTCCAGCTATGGGGATCCACGCGAGATGCGGGGAGGGCTTTTCTAGACTACACAGCTTCTCCTTCCCTCTCCACGGTCCTCCGAGAACCACACCCTCCTTCTCCATAATCACGGACAATCTCTTCCATTTGGGGGCCCGGTTCAACTCCTGCACACACATTCCACTGGGGTGAGTTCCATGCCAGGAATTCACTACTGAATTTCTTTTTTGGTGTACCACACACCAAAACCCCATTAGCACATCAGTTCTCAACCTTTGCTGCACCTGGAATAACCTAGGACTTTTAACAGATAGATGCTTGGATTCAACCCCCCAAAAAGATTCTGGTTTATACTGGCATGGAGTATGGCATAGGCATCACAGGATTTTGTAAAGCACTACAGGTGTTTGTTTTTAAGAATCTGACAATTTGATTCTAACATTTTGTATGGAAAAGCAAAGAACCTAGAATAGTCAAAACAATCTTGGGAAAAAAGAACAAAGAGGGAGGATTCACACTACTACAGTTCAACACTTACTATAAAGCTCGAGTAACTAAGACAGTGTGGTACTGGGAGGATAGACAGATACAGCAATGGAGCAGAAATCAGAGTCCATAAACAGAAGCAGAAATCAACTTAAAACAGGCAACTGATTTTCCACAAATGCACCAAATATATTCAAAGAGTATAGGAAAGTCTTTCCAACAAATAATGCTAGAACAACTGGATAAACATTATTTCCAACAAATAATGGTAGAACTGGATAAACATAAGGGGGGGGGGGAATAACCTTTACTCTTATCTTACACACACACAAAAATCTGAAATGGACCATAAACCAAAATGTAGTTAAAGCTTCTAGAAGGAAACAAGGGAGAATATTTCTGTAAGGTACGCCGATTTCCTAGAGAAGACACAAAAAACACAAAACACATAAGGAAAATGTAAGATAAATAAGACTTCCTCAAAATTAAAAACTTCTGCTCATCTAAAAACATCAGTAGGAAATCTGAAAAGGCAAACCACAGACTGAGAGAAACATTCTTATTACATATATCTGACAAGGGACTTGTATCAGAATAGTCAAGAGAGCCTATAAATCAGTAGCAAAAATACAAACAACCCAATTTTAAAATGGTCAAAGACTTGAACAAACACCACACAAAAAAAGATAATGCTCAACACTATTAGTCATCAGGAAAATAAACACTAAAGACCATAAGGAGATACCATTTTATATCCACTAGCATGGCCAGAATTAAAAAGACTAGGAGCACCTGGGTGGCTCAGTTGGTTGAGCATCCAACTCTTGATTTTTGCTCAGGACAGGATCCCAGGGTCAGGGGATGAAGTCCCAAATCAGGCTCCCCTCAAACCAAGTCCTTTACCCAGTGACTCCACATTCCTCACACTCATGTTCAGTTGACAATAATAATCCACGTCCTAGACCATAATTTGAAACTCTTCACAAAGAGGAATAAAAAATTACCACCAGGGGATTTTTGTGGTTATTAATATTTATCCCTAAGCAGTAACATTCAATCAAATCGTTTTCACTCAGCTCAGCAAAACAAACCAGAAAGTTAACCAATTCTGTAACCTTGAATCCTGATGCTACAGTTTTTGCCTTCTGTGCCTTTAAAAGTGCACTGTTTTCATTTCTCTGCAAAAGTGCTGATCCAGACAGCACAAGACAACAGCAGTCCTGTGGATATCACTTGTAGGGAAAAAGGAAACGTGAGAGATTAAAGAGACAACTCCCTCACAAGACCAATGATGAAATGCTTCGTAGTCTTTTGAACAGGAACTTCTTTGAAATAACAAAAAACAAAACGAAAGACTTGCACAGGCCAAGGTCTAACAGCAGATTGTTTTGCAGCACTCCCTACCTCGCAGAGCTCTTGAAAGCCAATGCAATTGTGAAATCATGGAGCCCGGGAGAGAAAAGGAGTCGAGAAATCATCTAATCAGTGTACAGACAGAAAAACTGAGGGTCAGAGAGGAAAATGTGACTCACCCACAGGGATGTGACAATGTTGGTGGTGGCAGGTCAGGGGTTTGTCCAGGTGGTCTGACTCCTGTTGAGTGATTTCTGCTCTCCAGCTTAACAGGATCCCTTGTGTATACTCAGGAATACCCTGGAGAGTCCTTCTGCTTGCTGGAATCAACACAAGTCACACTGCTTCTGTAGTTCCCTCTTGGGTCCCACTCATCCATCCCCTACAACTGTACTGCAGACTTCCATCCTCTCTCCAGGTGGTTCCCAGACATTCCAGGATGCTTGGCTTGACTTCGGTCGCTGCCTGAGGAGGTACACTGAGACTACTCATCCATTTCACTAAACTACCATTAGAATGTAATGACTTGCTTCTTATACAATGCCAGTGGACTGAGGTGTGGAGCTCAACAGTCCATTACTTACCCACTGAATCATTTCTAGCACTCTGCCAATAAGTCTCTTTCTGACACAGCAAGCAGAAAAGGTTTGGCTTCATCCAGGATTCATCTGAGGATTTCTTGCAAATCCTTAGAAACGCCAATGGCCATGAGAAAGCCAGGACTAACACGAGCTAATATTTAGGGAGCACACATTGTTCACCAGTCCTTGATCTAAATGGATTACATATATTTACTCTTGTAGTCCTCCCAAGCACCCTACAGCAGGTGTTACTACTAGTCCCATTTTACAGATGGGGAAACTAAGTAACTCTCACACGGTCACATAACTATTAAGTGGGAAAGCTGGGGGGTGGCTCAGTCGGTTAAGGATCCGACTTCGGCTCAGGTCATGATCTCACAGTCCGTGAGTTCAAGCCCCGTGTCGGGCTCTGTGCTGACAGCTCAGAGCCTGGAGCCTGCTTCACATCCTGTGTCTCCCTCTCTCTCTCTGCCCCTTCCCTGCTCATGCTCTGTCTCTGTCTCAAAAATAAATAAACATTAAAAGAAAAAAAAATTTTTTTAATTTTTAAAAAGTGGGAAAGCTGGAACTGGGACCTAGGCAGTGAGACTCTGGGAACTTTATGTTAACCACAAAGCTATTCTGTCCTTTGCCTGAGTTAATACTCTACAAATGGGCCTACTTCAAAGCAATCATTATAAAGCATCCCTTTCCTCCCCACTTCTCAAAGAGAGGAAAACATTCCAAAATATAAGTTTTTCCAAATTTCCTAAAAAGGTCTCAGAGAACCACACAGCTTATGTAACATTCCATATATACACAAGACTACAATCTGGCAACTCCAAATGACCAAGGTTGAAGGGAGAGGCGGGGAACCCCGCAGGAGTGGTGTGAATGATGAAGGCAGTAAAAACCGGGATAAAGTATCCAACTGTCTGATACCCAGCCGTTGGGAATGCAGACGGCTGTGACCCACAGGTTAGCATGCAGGAGCACATGTCACAGGATCAAATCCTCCTTCTTGCTTTTGCACTGCTCTACACTCGCTCTCACCAACTGCTGAAACAGAACGTGTTTTGACATGTAGAATATCAGCAGCAAAAAAGTTGCTCCTCTAATGTCTGCTTTAAAAACTGCACAGGCCACCTCTTGGAACAGTCGTGTTTTTCTCAGACTGTAAGTAAGTGGCTCTGACACTTCGGTGATACCATATTCCAGTAAAAAGCAATTCCAGATCTGTTTCTCTGTGTCATTTCTTCTCCCTTTTTTCTTTTCTTTTCTTTTCTTTTCTTTTCTCTCTCTCTCTCTCTCTCTCTCTCTCTCTCTCTGTGTGTGTGTGTGTGTGTGTGTGTGTGAGAGAGAGAGAGAGAGAGAGAGAGAGAGAGAAAAAATATTTAAGTTCTATTCTCTTCAGATGTATTTTTTTTCCTTTTATTTAAATTCTAGTTAGTTAACATATAGTGTAATATTGTTTTCAGGAGAATTTAGTAATCCATCACTTACATACAACACCCAGTGCTCAGCACAACAACTGCCCTTCTTAATGCCCATCACCCATGTAGCCCATCCATCACCGACCCACCTGACTCCATGCACCATCAGTTTGTTCTCTATCATTAAGAGTCTCTTATGGTTTGTTTCCCTCTCTTTTCATCCCCCCTTCCCATACGTTCACCTGTTTTGTTTCTTAAATTCCACATATGAGTAAAATCACACGGTATTCATCTTTCTCTGCCTGGCTTATTTCGCTTAGCATAATACTCTCTAGTTCCATCCACCTCATGGAAAATGGCAAGATTTCTTTCCTTGTGATGGCTGAATAGTATTCCATTGTACATATACACCGTATCTTCTTTATCCATTCACCAGTCAATGGTCTTCAGATGCATTTATATCAAAGCAAAGGACTCCTAACATTACCCAATATTTGTAAAGGGAATTTTAATCTAATTGCTCAAATATACTGTTTCACACATCAACAATGTAAGCATATGAACAAAAGTCCATCCTTGAATGGAAAACAGAAGTTGAGGTAAATTTAATTTTCCAAGGTCATAGAGCCGCTAAACACACGAATTGGATGACGATTCTCATCTGTATGCCAAGGCATTTTCCAATTAAGCATTTTTATTCTATGAACTAAAAGAGCATCTTATTCTCCTTGTGTCCCAATGACACAGCTTTACTTCTACTGAAAAAAAAAACAAAAAACAAAAACCAAAAAACAAAAAACTGAACAGCTCCAAGAATTACTAGACTTTGATCTTCAGCCACCACCTATACATAGTATATCCTAGGCATCCGTGAACAAACAGAATTGCTTTTCACTCTTGGCTCCTTCAGTGTGGGATCCCAAAGTTTTTATGCATTTTAAGTTGGGAAAATCATATCCACCCCTGCTCTATATCCTCCCTCTATCTGTACACCCTTTCCACTGCCATCAATCCTTCATCCACTATCTTTTGGGTATTCATGCTTCCTGCTTAAAGAGTTTGGGGCTCCAACAGCACTCATCATCAGGGAAATATAAATCAAAACTACAATGAGATATCACCTCACACCTACCAGAATGACTTAATTTTTTTTAACTTTTTAAAAAATGTTTATTTATTTTTTAAAGAGAGAGATACAGCATGAATGGGGAAGCAGCAGAGACAGAGGGAGACACAGAATCTGAAGCAGGCCGCAGGCTTGGAGCTGTTAGCACAGAGTCCAACGTGGGGCTCAAACTCACAGACTACGAGATCATGACCTGAACCAAAGTCAAATGCCTAACCGACTAAGCCATCCGGGTGTACCCAGAATGGCTAAAATTAACAACACAGGAAACAACGGGTGTTGGTGAGGATGCAGAGAAAGGAGAACCCTCTTACACTGCTGGTAGGAATGCAAACTGGTGAAGCCACTGTAGAAAACAGTATGGAGGGTCCTCAAAAAGTTTAAAAGAGAACTATCCTACGATTCAGCAATTACACTACTGGATATTTACCCAGAGAATACAAAAATACTGATTTGAAGGGATACATGCACCCTAATGTTTATAGCAGCATTATCAACATAGCCAAATTATGGAAAAAGCCCAAATGTCTATTGACTGATGAATGGATAAAAAAGATGTGGTACAGAAAGACAGAACATGTATAGATATATACATATGTATACACACACACACATACACATATAGATAGAACATGTATGTATATATATGTATATACACACCTATATGCATATGCATATGCATAAACATACATAGAATGAAATCTTGCCATTTGCAACGATATGGATGGAGCTAGAGAGTATTATGCTAAGCAAAATAAGTCAGGCAGAGAAAGACAAGCGTCATATGATTTCACTCATATATGGAATTTAAGAAATACAAGAGATGAAATAAGGGGTGGAAAAAGAGAGAGGCAAACCAGAAAACAGACTTAACTACAGAGAACAAACTGAGGGATGCTGGAGAGGATGTGGGCAGGGGAAGGGGGGAAGGGTGACTGAGGTATTGAGGAGGGCACTGGGGAAGAGCACTGGGTGTTGTATGTAAGTGATGAATCACTAAATCCTACACCTGAAACTAATATTATACTGCATGTTAACTAACTGGAATTTTAATAAAAACTTGAGAAAAGGAGGAAAAAAAAAAAAGAGTTTAGGGCTCACCATTTCCCAAAAGGTCCCAACTCCTTTCAAAAACTCACCCCATTAGATGTCAACCTACGTATCAAGCATTCTTCCCAAACAGTCTTCACACCTCCTAGTCCTGTCTGTCATGTTTCACCATGCACCTGTGCTCCAACAGCCACACTGAACTTACTCAAGGACGTCCAAACACAAAATCCATCTTTAAATCTTTCCAACTTCATTCAACCTCTTTTGTCGGCCTACAATGTCCTTCTCCTTGTCTTGACCACCAAAGAAAACTGTATCACTCTGGATTCAGTTTTGGAAGGACTATCCCCAGCTTATTTCTCAAAGCTCACAGCATTCTGTGCTCAGGCTTTTATAACTATTATAATTATACAGTATATTATGAAATACAGGACAGCAACAGAATCCTCCATTCCCCTTCTCATTCCCAGCTCTTAAAACCGTGAGAAGCACAGAGACTTCCTAAAAATTGCTTTCACAAATGGTTGTGGAATCAGGTGCTAGGAATACAGTGCTGAGAAACAAAGTGGGCCTCAACTCTCATGGAACTTACTTCCGATGGACAGAGAAGGGAAAAACATTTAACAAGCACATGCTTGAGGGGGAAATGACTGCAATGAAGAAAAATAACACAGAGTAAGGGAAGAGAAAGCGCTTGCTTTAGATAATCAGGAAAGGTCTCCCTGATAAAGGTGCTTCTAGTAGAAACTCCAAGTGAGGGAGGGAGCCCTGAGGTTAAGAGCATTCCAGGAAGGTGCAAAGTAATGGTGACAGCCACAGGGAGAGCGCGTGGTGGCTGGAGGCTAAACCTCACAGGGCTTACAGGACATGCAGCCCACTACTCGCACCTCAACCAACAAAAACTGACCCTGGCATTCTGCATCCCGTCTGGTGACGTTCCTTGCCGCCGACCAGCATGACAACTGGGTGCTCTCGTGCTGAGAGCACTGTCTGGTCTCTTCTTGCTGCTGCTGCTGCTGTCCGTGCAAGTATCCCCTGAGCTTCTCAGTCTTCCACAGCTCGCTCAGGGTGAACTCCATTTCACCTTCTTTGGTTTTCCTCTGAATCAAGCCTAGTAAATGCTGTGGTCCTATTTCCCCCTTCTTCAAAACATTTCATAGCCATTTCTGCTGCAGTTCCCAAAAGATCCTAATAAATCTCGCTGCAATCTGCCAGGCAGCGTTCTCCTCCTGTAATAGCCGCAGAAGCTATCTGACTTCTTAAGCAGAATTTTCCTCCCTAAAAAGCAATATACTGACTTCTTACAAAATTATGCCCATTTTTTTTCCTGTTATTCTAAAGCTTCACTGCTATGTGTCCCTGTAATTATTTCATTTCAAAGAAAAATACCTTTGTTTAAGCAAACCTAATATATGGACTTGTGAATTTACTCAAGAGATAAACTGGGCATGACTTTGGTTATAAAAAGGATTTTTCACTTTAGAAAATGATTCATAATAGCATTACTATAAATGGCAAGCTCTCTTATTTCAGCCTAAATTTAGGAGTCAATTCTCACGCAATCTTTGAGGACACAGCATGAGGTCAGGTGACGTATATCTGTACCATGAGATCTTCTTTCCAAGAGCCAGGCTTGGATTCCCATCATTTATTCTTGGGAATATTATATTTAACCACCACCAATTTGGAAACCTATAACCTTCAAGGGTTGATGTGTAATCACTCTATTGTGAAAGGCTGTAATTCCTAAAATGTATGCCTCAACTCCAAACAAAATGTCTAAAAGTTTAGTAACTATAAACCCACCAAACCAACCAATCTCCTCCTCCCTCCTGGCTGAGATTCCAGACTTATAATTGCTCAGGTAGCCAACCCATATGTTTCCATTTTTCTTATGCATATTACCGTGCCAAATCACTTACACTGTTCGCTGCCACTTCTTACAGAACTCTTCTTGGACTTTTTCTATGCTCACACTGTCTGATCATCAATTTGCATGTCAGTTCCTTTTAATTGGATTCTATCCAACCAGATTACAGCTGCCTCTCTCTATGAAAGAATAAAGTGATTTTTTCCTTCAACAATGCCAGGGTTCCTACCAGGGAATCAAACTGTCACTCCACTTGCTATTAATTATCCTGAGCTACGCCACTGTTTCCCTTCCTTCATAAAGCCCTGAACCATATTCCTTCCCCCTGTGATTAACAGCAGTCATGATGATGATGCCTTACATCCAATGAACCAACACAGGAGGGAAATCCGGGCATCAGGCATAGATGACAAGCAATGACAAGAATACTTTAAACAGAACATTTAACTAAAAGCAAAATCTCTTCTACAAAATAAATGAATTCTGAGGTTAAAGGCTTGCCTTATACATTTCTAGGGCAAAAGATCCCTCAACTTCCCATGGCAGTCCTCTGCACTATCTCAATCCATGAGGTTAAGACAGGTTTCCTGACACCTAAATCTCTTTAGCCACAATATAAGCCTGTGATCTCTTGTTTCCGTGGTGATGGCAAAGATCTTACCAGCCTCCTCTGTATGACAATTCCCCAGGCATTTAAAGGCTCCTATTAAATCATCCTTCAGTCAGTCCCCACTGCCTCGTGCTATATCATACTCAGGAGAGTGACCAGGATGGAAAAAAGTCTCAAAACAGTTTCAAGTGAGACCCAGTTGAAGATAGTGAGAATTTTTAGTCTGAATACTTGGGGGATACGATAGCAGTCTTTAAAAAGAAATCTCAAGGGCTTCAAATATAAAAGAGGAAATTAGATTTATTTAATATGACCCCCAGAGAGTAAAACAAGAAAGAACCAATAGGTTCTATTGCAAAAAGACAGACTTCCCCTCAATATAAAGCAGGAACTTCCTACCAGGAAAATGGAGCTGTTCACAGACAACATCATCTGCCAAACCAGGCCATCCCATGTCGGCAAAGGTGGGACACTCATGTAGAAGAGACACAACAGGGCATCTTCAAGCCAGGCCAACTAAGCGGCTTCTTTCCAACACTGAGATTCTACAAAACTAATTGATCATTACATGTTTAGGTGGTTGGGGTTTTATCCCAATGAAGAGGTGTGAGGCTTTAAGGCAATGAATGTTACGCCTCCCGCCACTACATACACAGGACACATTCACATGTTACAATCCATTATGCAAAGGACTGTAAGGGTCATTATACAATTTCACTTGACTAGAGGAATCAGCAAAATTGGAAAAACTCGGCACTACTGTGGAAAGTAGAATAAAGGCTCCCCAGAGATGTCAAATTTCCTTACTTCCTGTAATCTATGAATGTATCATGTTACAGGACAAAGGGGGATTAAGGTTGTAGATGGAATTAAGGATGCTGGTCAGCAAATCTTAAAATAAGGGGATTATCCTGGGGGCATGTGGGTGGCTCAGTCAGTTAAGCATTTCAGCTAAGGTCATGATCTCAAAGCTCATGAGATGGAGCCCCGCATCGGGCTCAATGCTAGGCATGAAGCCTGCTTAAGATTTTCTCTCTCCCTCCCTCTGCCAATCTCTCTCAAAAAAAAAAAAAAAAAAAAGTTTTTTAATAATAATAAAATGAAATAAGGGGATGATCCTGGATTGTCCAAGTGGGCCTAATATAATCTCAAAGGTTCTTAAATAGAAGAGGAGGATAAGACTATGAAGTGGGAAAAAGAGAGATGGCATCATGAGAAGGACTCAATCTGCTATTGCTGGCTCTGAAGATGAAGGAAGGGACCGCACACCACGGAATGCAAAAGCCTCTAGAAGCTGAAAAACACAGGTAACAGAACCTGCCCTCCAACCTCCAGAAGAAGCTTCCAGCCCTACTAACACCTTGATTTTAGCCTAGGGAGACTCATGTTGGACTTCTAACCTACGGAACTGCAAGATAATAAATCTGTGTTGTTTTAAGCCACTAAATTTATAGTAATTTGTTACAACAGGACACAGGAAACAAATATACCCACTAAAGATCCCAATATGCCCCCACATTCTAAGAATGGTAACATGTGCTGAATAGTTTTAAAGGATAATCTTTAATATAAATTTCAATGATAATCTTTGTCTTATATGACAAATACAGATTAGTGGAAGTATATCCAGACCAACATAAACCGCTTCAACAGTTAGCCTTTAGATGCCATATCCCATGTCCGTGTGATGTACCTGGCACATAATAGGCTCCCAATAAATTGTTAGGAATTTAAATTGAAGAGTCAAAAGTTCAAATGCCACCTTTCGCCTCCCTTGTTAGCAGGGACAAAAAGACTCTCCTCCTACCCAGTATGTCTCTCTTGTTTACTCACACCCAAAGATTAAAACAATGGATGAGGTCTATCCAACTGCCCTGTAATTAGCAAAATAAGATATGTACATATGTATGAGAGAGACAGAGAGCCTCTCAATCATCTTCATTTCCTCCTTCAAGAAGGAATCACTCCAGATTACACTCAAAAAGACCTACTTCCTTCCCAAAGCACAAATTCTACACACTGCTGGAGGTGCATGGTTTCCCTGATGCTAGAAAACCTGAAGCAAAGTACATCTAAAATCACTGCTTTTCCCTTTTATTCTGCTCCCTTCCATCCCTTCCTTGTGGTCTCCATCCTCCACACAGTCCAGAACATTGTCCACTTCTCTGTCCCATTTCCTCTAAGAGTTAGGGCCAAGCATGGCTCTATGCCCACCCAAGAGAAAGCAGCTAAAACACTATAAAGTTTCCATAATGTGCCACAAACACAGAGCTCATCAGGCCAACTCCTCCCCTACACTCTCTGGTGCCCACACCCAGGGAACTGGTGGCAAATGCCACCCAGGAATGTTTTGCCAGCCAGAGCCAGGCAGCCACCCATAGCCTCTGCCCACCAATACCTGCTTATTTTAGTGGCTAGGATTCTCTAAAACTGCTTATACCTGGCCCCGTAGAGGTATGCATAGCCAAACAGTCTCCTGCTGCCACATTATAAATCAAAGAAAGGCCCATTCAATTCCATTTAGATATAAGCCTGAGTATGTCTTTCCTTGGGAAAAGACTTGGGAAACAAACATTTAAACCAGAGACTATGTAGTTGTGGGAGAGGAAGACTTTTAAAGCAGTGAAACTTTCACACACACACATTTTCTATTTGAAAACCTGTATGTTCCAAAGAGCTTTAAATTAGAACTTCAGAAATGAAGTGTCCATCTTATCACTGACAGAAGTCTCTCTTATTTTAAAACTCAAGAAAACTGAACCCCACGGTCCCCAAGACTAGCAGAGAGGTTTTTAGGGATCATTCACCTACAGGATCTCCTAACAGACATGCTCTCTGACCATCTGACAAACAAGTGTAGTGGCTACAAATGTGTACTCTAGGGCCAGACTGCCTAGATTCCTCTCCCGCCTCCATCACCTACTGGAAAAATTCCTGATTTTGCTCTGTGCTTCATTTTGCTCACTCACAAAATGGAATGATCACAGTATGTATACCTCACAAGGTTGTTAAGATCAGACCAGTTCATATACATCAATCATTTAGAATAGTGTTTGGCAGAAGGTAACTCCACTAGTGTATGTGAGCAATCACCACCCGCATCTGTCCCGCACAGGAAGTTCTCCTAACAATCCCACTGGGCACAGCATCATCTCTGGTCAACAGCCACCTCAGCTCTAACACCGACCCTTCACCTCTCCATTCTGACTGCCTACGCTCAACGGACACAATCGGCTCAGTGAGGAGGGCTAGGAATCTGGATTCCGATGGAAACAGAATGCATTTCAGGAAGAGCTCACTGAGAAGATGTTTCTCCAAGGAAACCAAGTAACCGAGTGTTTCTTTCCCTTTCTGTGAACTGATGATCCCTGAGGAATCCTTCCGCTACAGCACTCCACCAGCCTGTGAATTCTCTGTTCCCAACCTAAAATATGTCCTCAACTGCTTTCTGGGTAAGAAACACTGACAGTGTTTCACAAACTACCAGTGGCCTCTCAATATAAGCAGCATAAAAAGTGGTCAGCTCTTCAGCCATTTAAAATCCTTCTTTTAACCACAGTTGGAATTATATGGTATCACTGTTTTTGGCTTATGCCTCAAGAGAAATCATATAAGCCAAAGAGTTAAATCCAAGCAGGGTAACCTAGGTAGTCAATAATCTCCTATGGCAGATTTGACTCCAAATTTCATTTGGCTTCCTCTTTGGAAAACTTTAGAAAGTTTGCCTTTGGAAAACTTAAGCAATACTGAAGGCTAACCAGAGAAGTTATTAATAGAAGGATGTAATATAAACATGAAAAGCACCAAAGAGAAGTCTCTGAATCTTATGAATGAAAGCTATGTAAAAAGAATAATTATAAAATATATATGTGACAAGTATGCTAAACACTACAAGATGTTGATGAAAAGAAATCAAAAAAGATCAATATAAGTAGAGGGACATAACTATGATCATAAATTTGAAGACCCAATATGGTAAACAATGCTCCCAAAACTCATCTACAGCTTTAATACAATTTCAATCAAAATCCCAGGAGGATATTCAGATAATAAGCAAGAGGATTCTAAAATCTACATGGTGGGGTACTGGGGATGGGGCCGGGGGTCAGTCGGTTAAATGTTTGACTCTTGATTTTGGCTCAGGTCATGATCTCAAGGTTCATGGGCTCAAGCCCCACATGACAGCACAGAGCCTGCTTGTGATTCTCTCTCTCCCTCTGCCCCTCTCCCCAGCTGGTTCTCTCTGTCTCTCAAAATAAACGAATAAACTTTTTTTTTTTTAAATGAAACTTACATGGAAAGGCAAAGGCGCTAAGTAGTACAAACAATGTAGACAAATGGTGAAGTTGGAAGACTTACTATTCGATTTTAAGACAATATAAACCTACAATAAGCAAGACAGTATGATTATTGAAAAGGGATAAGCATAAAACTATTGGAATAGAATAGGGAATCTTAAATAGATCCACACATACAGAAACATCAAATTTTGACAAAAGTACAAAGGCAATTCAATGGAGAAAAGATAGTCTTTTAAACAAATGATTTGGAAACAACTGAATATCCATATAAAAAAAATCAATTTCATCCATACCTCACATCATACTAAAATTAACTCAAAATTAATCACAGACCTAAATGTAAAATCTAACACCACAAAACTTCTGGAAAAAAATCTTTGTGACTTTGGTTAGGCAAAGATTTCTTAACTAAGACACCAGAAATATAATCCATAAAATAACAAACTAGTATTTATACTTCACCAAAATTAAAACTTCTGCCCTTCAAAAGACATTCTTTTTTTTTTTTTTTTAATTTTTTTTTTCAACGTTTATTTATTTTTGGGACAGAGAGAGACAGAGCATGAATGGGGGAGGGACAGAGAGAGAGGGAGACACAGAATCGGAAACAGGCTCCAGGCTCTGAGCCATCAGCCCAGAGCCCAACGCGGGGCTCGAACTCACGGACCGCGAGATCGTGACCTGGCTGAAGTCGGACGCCTAACCGACGGCGCCACCCAGGCGCCCCCAAAAGACATTCTTAATGGGAACGGAAAGACAAACCTGTAAGATGGTAAAATATATTTGCAAATCATACGTTTGATAAAAGAATTCAGAATACACAAAGAATTCTTGAAATTCAGTAAGAAAACAACCTTTCAAAAAAAAAGGACAAAAAATTTAAGCATAGCCTTCTCAAAGGAAGCTATATGGACAAAAGTACATGAAGAGACAGTTAACATCACTAGCCGTTAGGGAAATACAAACTTAAACCACAGTGAGGTTCTATTACATGCCTATGAGAATGGCTAAAATTTTTAAAATATTTATCATACCAACTGTTAGCAAGAATATGAAGGAACTAGAACTCTCATTCACTGTTGGCAGGAATGTAAAATGATACAAAGACTTTATAAAACTGTTTGGCAGTTTCTTATAAATTTAAACATATTCCTGTCATATGACACAGACATTCCATTCCCAGGGATTTACCTAGGAGAAATGAAAGTAGAGGTCCATACAAAGGCTTGTATGCCAATATTCATGGCATATTCACATGCCAGTATTCACAGTTTTATTTATAATGGCAGAAAACCATTATATGGAAATGCCCGCATTATATGGAAATGCCCGAAAAGAGATGAGTGGATAAACAAACTTTAATATATCCAACCAACAGAAGAATATTAAGCAATAAAAAGGAAACTATCAATACATGCTATTACATGGATGAATCTCAAAATAATTATGCTGAGTGAAAGAAGCCAGACAAAAGAAAAGAGTACAAACTGTAGGAGATGCCATTTATATAAAATTACTGGATATGCCAAGTAATCTACAGTGATAAAAAAAAAAAAACAGATCAGGACAAAGAGCAGAAAGAGGGAGGAGGGAAGTATTACGAAAAGGCAAGAGGAAACTTTTGAGGGTGCTGAATATGTTCATTACCCTAACTGTGGGATGCTTTCACGAGTATATACTAGGTCAAAACTTAACACGTCACACACTTTATTTGAAGTTTATTGTGTGTCAATGACATTTTAATTTTTTTAAAAAGGAATTCAGAGGGGAAAAGTAAACTAAAAGGCAAAATAAAAAGCATAATTATCTGCTCATGTCCTAACACTTTATACTCAAATGGAGGAATACACAATATAGATCAGGAAGTGCCACAATGAGGGAAGCATGGGGCACTATGGGGCACAAAGGAGGGTAATTACTCGGAATCGGGAGGCTGAATACGACTTTATGCAGTAAAGCATACCAAAGCGGACATCTGAGCTATGAGTAAGACTAATTAGACTCATTAGACCTACAAGTAAAACTGCTTAGAAATTCCATGTTTATTCTTTGTTTCTTTTTAAGCCAAGCTCATCTTATTGTAACATCTCATTTCATGTGCATTATTTCATGATGATTATGTTGTATTTTAACTATAAAACACCACACATAATGCATACAACATATTACATACAGATGTACACTTTGGAGATAGTCATTTCCTCAGAACCAGTAATCTTATCTCATAGGACTTCACCAAAGACTGGTTTTATTTTGTTCTGTACATGGGAAAATTGTAAAACTCAAAGGAACCAAGCTAATAATCTGGTTGGGTTTTTTCTCCTGTATTTCTACAAGACTAGAAATAAATTATGGAAAACTTGCTACAAAGGAAGCACAGAAAGTACCTGTATAAATGAATTTAAAGCAAGTGTCCTCAGACTCACGAGCCTTTAAATTTATTTCATACTAATATATTATAGGTTTAACACAGATATATCTAGAGAGCCATAAATAAATAGTGTATCTCTAATAATTCTAATTTTTTGTACAATAAAAATAATTTTATCATTAATCACAACCTTAAAATAACTCTGGTAAGAAGTACATTTATAAGACTCAATCCTTTCACTATTCCTCAAAACCAAGTAATAATCACAAAACACTTGCCCTTTTCTCTTTTTCTCTGATTTTAACATGCTATGAAGCCTTCCTCCCGCCCCGCTCTAAATGCTAAGCTCATTTTTAACCATCATTTTCATGTTAATTGCATGGGGGGGGGGGGGCGGGGGAGGGCACTAACAGGCAAGGCAAAGGGATGGAATCACAAAACTAAATGGTCCATTTTCCTTTGAGTGCTGAATGTATTTCAAAATAAAATACACGAGAAAAGCCCAACTTCACTTTAAGTACTGATTTTCACCTGTCCAATAAATGACTCATTTGTCCCATGGTCTCAGTCACCATGCCATTTTGGTGTTAAGGAACAAAGAAACGGTCCAAAATGGTCAACAGGAGAAAGGAAAGAATAGAAGTCATGCAGCATGCAAAGGAAACTGTGAAGAACTGTACCTGCCATCAAGACCAGCCCTGACCATCACAGCTTCTCCCATGGGCCAGACCAAATCTCACTGTGCCATGGTGGGCGTGCAGTTTAACAACTTCTACACGCTGTACGCAGTTCAGAAACAGACATTAAACCACATCTTGTACCTGGCGGCATTTCTCCCAAACTTCCCTTTCAACAACCAGATAAAAAAATTTGATCACAGCAATGGAGATGTTAGCTTAACAGATTAAATGTTCACTGTCAGAGTCAAGCAACCTTCTTAAAAGATAAGGCAAAGCTTTATAAAAAGGACTTTCAGCTAAAGACTGTAATTTGGACGTTTGGATTTTTGTCTCCTGTCTATACAGTAGTATATAATCAGGAATTCACACTCCCGAACTTTAGCACTTGCCTAAAAATCTGTTACCATGATGAGCACCGAGTCATGTATAGAACTGTTGAATCATTACATTGTACACCTGAAACTAATATAACACTATGTTAATTATACTTCAATTAAAAAACAAAAACAAACCTGTAGTTGCTTTTACTTATGGAGTAACAATAAATACTCAAAGGTCTAAGACATGACCTACGATGTATGTCCCGTACACACCACTTGACTCTCCTTACAGAGTATTAAGGTGGCAGTCAGTCTACTACATCCCAAAGAGCCCAGCCAAAAGCCTCACTCTCAGTTTCTTTAATTGTCAAATACATTCTATAACTAGAACATACAACCAGTAACACGCTTAATTACAACAGTGGGCATTTTAATTGCTTTTGGAAAACTAGCCAACAACCTGTTGTATACAACTTCAAAAGGATGCACTCTCATGAGCTAATTAAGATCTAAACCCTAACAAACTGTAGCTCTCACAGTGATACTCACTTGCAAGCTGCATTACAAGTAAGGTATATAAAAGGATAATTTAGAAATTACTTATGGGAATTAGGGGACTTATTTAACTCAATTTTGCTTTGGATCTTCCCATAATTTAGAGGGCTGGTCTTCAAGACGACAAAGTCCCCCAGCTGGGAAAGTCAGAATCATTTGCTTTGTCTAAGTCATTTCAGATCATTCCATATTTGGGTTTGTTTAGCTGGCTTGGAAAAGTTTTGGCATTTTTTTAAGAAAATTTTATTTTTTTTACGTTGATTTGTTTCCGAGAGACAGAGAAAAAGTGCATGCGTGAGTGGGGGAGGAGCAGAGAGAGAGAATCTCAAACAGGCTCCACAGTGTCAGCACAGAGCCCCAAATGGGGCTTGAACTCACAAACTGTGAGATCATGACCTGAGCCAAAATCAAGAGTCAGACACTTAACCAATTGAGCCACCCAGGTTCCCCTACGAAAAGTTTAAAGAAAGCCAACTAGAAAAAGGAGTAAGACATTTTGTGTGATGTTTCTGAAACAATGAGCCAATGGACACAGCTCAAAAGGTACCAGTAAAGTTTTCTAAGAAACAGGACAGCATTTTGCATCATTTCTCCTTTGCCCCAGACCTCTCACTTAATAAAGTTTAGAGCTCTAGCTTATTTTATTAAACGGACAAAACCCTCATCATGAAAAGATTCAACAGAAAGAAAAATGTCTGGTTTTGCCCTTTCCTCTCTGAGTCAGCACATGCTTGCAGCAAACTCAGAGAACAAAAGTACCTCCTTACCTGCAATGATGAGATGATTCTGATTCACCATCTTTAAGAAGACCACTCTCATGGGTGAAAACTTTTCCAAACCATCAGGATGGCCATGTGGGCCTGATTCAACACCAAGAATGAGAAGTTACAGTAAAAACATTATGGAGTGAAAATTTCTGGTTGTAATGAAGAACACCTCAATAACCCACTGTTACCCTCCATTAGGCTAACTCATTCTTCTGATATCAAATTTAACTCCACCTGGGGCACTTGGGTAACTCAGTGAGTTAAGCATCCAACTCTTGATTTCAGCTCAGATCATGACCTCACAGTTGTGAGATGGAGCCCCATGTCAGGCTCTGCACTGGGTGTGGAACCTGCTTAAGATTCTCTCTCTCCCTCCGCCCCTCCCTTGCTCGTGCTCAAGCTCTCACACTCTCTCTCAAAAAAAAAAAAAAAAAAAAATTAACTCCACCTGGACAGCACAATGATTTACACGTGGCACCTACATAATGCCCCTGCCTGTAATTAACACCAACTAATTTAAGCCCAATGAGCTATATGACCCTATTCCTGAAAAAAGGCACAAGAATTTCAGTCTGGTTTCACTGGCATGAACGCCACCAAAGAGGAAGAAAGGTTTCTAAACTTTTCCTCTCTGCCCTTAAGCCAATTCTTCCAAGGTAGTCTAAACCCAGCCACTGGCTAGCCTTGTGCAATCCTGCTAAGTCTGCTCCTTTGCAATAATCTCCATAGCAATGGGCTCTGTGACCTAACCCACAGCCAAGGAAGCAAGTACTTCAGACACAAACACCCAACCAGGGAGCAAGGACATCAGCTGAGGCATCAGGGATGTCTGAGCTACTTTTGGAGGCTCTGATAAACAAGCAGGTAACACCCCTCCCTCAGCTTCAACAAAAATGTGTATTTCTTTGTAGCAATAAGTGGAAGGAATTCAATGTGGGACTGGTTGTAGGTCAGAGATCCAATTTTCTCAAAGCATTCTCAATAAGCAACCAAATTCCACAACCTTCAAAAACACCCACAACATAAAGGGTCCTAAATCAAAATTCAATTAAAAAAAGCCACAAAAACATGCTTTTTTTTCATTATCATATATTATTTATTCCCTAAGAGGAAACACAGGAAGGATGCAAACTGCAACCATATGATGGGTTCACAGCTCTCAACCTGATAGATCTCTCATAACAACACAGATATATTATGGGCTAGCCCTGGTTCAAATACTCCAAATACTATAGACCCAGCATTCAGCATAGTGCATGACAGGTGTCGGACATCTCTGTGTCCCTACAGAAGCCACTGCCCATTCCTCTCAAGATACAGTTCTAGATTCACTGACAACCACCACCCCTGTCCCCAAGGAACTGACATCTGGTCACTAACACCCTCCCACGTCTGAACTCCAGAAGCCCACAATCAGAATACGTTTACAATGCTTCTGAAAGATGGCCAGTGTTTTTTTGTTTCTATTAGTCATCGGTAAAAAGAGAAAAATCTCAAAAATATTTTTTCTTTCAGTCACCCATTAAGAATAAGAGTTTAAGAGAGCTAATCAGTCTGAAACCCTGGGATATTTCTCTGCTTGTGTTTCTGTAGACACTAGCAAAGAGTGTATCAGACAGGGTTAGGTAAGCTAAACATCACAGTGTAGTCTCTGAGCCATCCAGACTTTACTTGAACAAACTGCACTTCCATGAAAAGATTCAAAGGATCAAACATGTCACTCAGAACTCATTCTTGGAGTCCCCTTCTGGAACCTGAAAGACAGCCTAAAAGCAAACTCCCAGAGAAGTCAGCATCCCATGACCAACAATCCCTAGCCTAGATAGAGACTCTAACCAATTTTTTTAATAGACAAACCCATAAATACAGACAGCTGTATATGATATGAAAAAGTATGGGAAGGGCTTTAAGGCTCCCTCTATATGCCAGACGTGTACTAGATTGAAACAGTGTTTAAATGTAACAAATAAAGAAACCATTATTAGCTACATATTTCAGTTAAAAATTTTTTTTTCACAAATGGTAGCTATCATGTTCTCCCACCAAGTGGATTCTCCCTGGTAGACAGTCTAAAGTATATGGGGCACTTGGATGGCTCAGTCAGTTGAACGTTGGACTCTTTTGATTTCAGCTCAGGTCATGACTCCAGGGTCATGGAATTGAGCCCCCATGTCAGGCTCCATATTGGCTGTGGAGCCTGCTTGGGATTCATAGTCTCTCCCTCTCTCTCTCCCTCCCTCCCCCCCACACCTCTCCTCCACTCACGCACTCTCTCTCTCTCTCTCTCTCCCTCCTTCTCTAAGATAAAAATAAATTAAATTAAAAAAACTAGATCTAGAATTTAATCCCACCAGGGCAGGAACTTGGTCTGCTTTGTTCACAAATGTAGCCAGTATCCAGAATAGTGCCAGGCACATTGCATGCATGCAAATGCTGTGTGCATGCACATATCTAATGCAAATATCTTTAATCCTCACAACCACCTAGATGAAGAAACCAAAGATTGAGACATTTAAGTAGGATGCCCAAGGTCACAAAGCAGTCAAGTGGCAACATGACATTTCTTATACCTGTATGTCCTGAGAGTAGATCCATGTATATTGATTATTAAAACCATTAGGCTTACTGCCTAGTTTACTCAAGCAATCCTTTATTAATAGCTTACTCTAAATTCTGTGTTGAGCTAGATACTGTGAAAGTAGTGTCTACTTCTAGCAACTATTATAAATTATGAAACCAGACAAAGAAAGCAAACCGATGGCACTACAACCTAACCCATGACTAAATCTTACATTTGTAAAAGTTACACTTCTTACTGATGAGGCAAATTTGTATAAAAGCAGCATGCAGATGAGGTCTAATAAAAGCACAGAAGGAACTAATCTGTCCAACACACTGCTGATCTCTCTCTTCCTTTGAAGGAAACCGAAAAGTCCTGCTTTAACAATATAAAAAACAATTTTTTGTTTGTTTTTTTAAAACAGTTTTAAGATGTGATAACTGATCATATTTGACAGTCAAGGGGCAAATCAGGTGCTCCCTATCAAGAAAAAGGCAAAGGAAATGAAAAAAATTCCAGGAAAAAAATATCGCAAAGACTCCAGACCTGACCTCCCAGTACCTTTTATGTTGGTTTCCTGAGAACATACCAACCTTTGTGTACTGCTTAAAGCAGAAGCTTCAACATTCTTGCACCTTACAATATGCAAGAGATCATGTAACCAAATGAGGTAAAGTGTAATCTCATCACACAATACAACACAAACAGCTGTGAGTTCCTAGTTAAAGGACAGCAGCTCAATTCAGCTGCACACCTGCAATTATTTAATGTCTAGTTAAGCTTGTCTCCATTTAATAAATTACTTGATAATCACAAAGAGAAAGGGAAGAAAAGACATAAGCCACAATTGAGAACTGGAGACAAGGGTAGGAATTAACAAACAAGGATAAAGAAAAACCCCTCACAAAAGGTCTGGGGAACAACAACGTAGCTGGGACGCACAAATTCAGTAATTCAGGGTGACACATGTTTTCTCAGCTTCTGCTTCTGTGCCACACAGGCTGTCAGCCACGGGAGAGGGCTGCCCCCTACCCTCAGTGTGCTCACCAAGTCCCTGAGCTACTTCTAGGAAGAAGGGCTGAAATTCAGATAAGGATAGAGTTCTCACTTTTCCAGGCAACTGAAAAAGCTGGATTATCAATTTCCCTTTCCACTTAATATAAGAATAGACACTTCCCCAGCCTTCCAACACACAGACAGCTTTCATCTGCCCGGGAAACCAGAACAGAATGTGCCAGGACAATACACATCTAGAGGCAATATCAAAATCTCATTTTCACCAATGGATTCAGCCATTCCCCCCACCAACTATTTCCCGAAATTCACCCAAAATAAATGTATTTTTCTTCTATCTTTGCTTCTCCTCCCAACAGCCCTCTGGTAAAACAAAATTGCCAGAAGGAAGAAAACAAAAGGAAAAGGCAGAAAGGGGAGGGGTTAAGTAGAGGAACTTCCATAATACACTGCCAGGGACTAAAATATGTTCCCCCAAAATTTCTATGTTGGAGTCCTAACTCTTAGTACTTCCAAACATGACCATATTTGGAGATATGGTCTTTTAAAAAGGTAATTAAAATGAGTTCTTTAGATTGGGCCTTAATACTACAGGTGACCCTTAAACAACACAGGTTTGAACTGTGAAGGTCCACTTAAATATAGTACCAAAAATGTGTTTTCCTTATGACTTTCTTAATAACTATTTGCTCTACCTTACTTTATTGTAATAATACAGTATATAATACATATAACATACAAAATACGTGTCAATTGGTTGTTGTTATCAGTAAGGCTTCCAGTCAACAGTATGCTATGAGTAGTTAAGTTTTGGAGGGAGCCAAACTTATACATGCAATTTCCAAAGGTCATCTGTAACTAGTGTCCTTTTAAGAAGAGGACACTTGGACACAACGTGCACTGCACACACAGTAAAAGACCAAGCGAGGACACAGCAAGCAAGAAGGCAGCCATCTGCAAGCCAAGGAGATCGGCCTCCGGAGAAAACAACCCCACCAATATCTCGGTCTGGGACTTCTAGCCTCTAGAATGTGAGATAATAAATTTATTATGTTTAAGCCACCCAGTTTCTGGTACTTTGTTATGGCAGCACTAGCAAACTAATACAGCCACAAATCAGACAATCAACTCTGAAGAAATAAGTAACTTGCCATAAGTAGGCCCATTCCAAATTCTTGTGATATTCCACTTGGACCCAAATAAAAACACCAACAACTTTGTTGGCGTTTGATCCTTGCTTGTTGGACTATCCCTGGCTACAATCTGATATGGCTAAAATAACATGCATTCTTTCCACACAGCAATTTCTGAAGCCTTAAACTTGGCCAAGGACACTCTACTCAAATCACAAAAGGAGTCAGACACTGATGATGACCATCCATCCATGCATTCATTCTATTAGGCACCTACTATTTGCAGGGGAAATGGGAAAAAAAAAAAAAATTAAGATTTGGGACCAGCTCCTCCTAGTAGTACTAGATGGTACTACTGCTAAGGATGTTATCAGGCTCAACTGAGACAGACACTAAGATCTGTGGAAGCACCTTGTTAGGAATGCCTAACACGTAAGTTTCCAAGTCTAAGAAGACAGAAGAGGAAGACATTTTAGGCATAGAAAACATATAAGCAAAAGGCACAGAAACATAAAAGCGGGGACCAGAAGCGAGACTATCAAAATAGTCAAGCTCTAACACAAGGTGCATGACCTTGAACAAATGACAAAAGTCTCTGGTGTTGAATTTAATAATGGCATCAGACAATGCTCGCCAAACACTTAGAATGGCGCCTACCAATGTAAGGCTACTATTGGTGATATTTTGTTTGTACTGGAAATAGCAGATAGGTCTGTGGGCTGGATGGACCCAGGGATGAGTAAGCCTAAAAATGAGGCTGAAACAGTATTTTGGAGGCAGACTATAAAGAGTCTCATATGGCACACTACGGAGTTGGGAAAAACAGTACGTCCTACAGACAACAGGAAGCCTCTGGAGGTTTCCTTAGACTTTAGCTGGAACATACAGAGTTTGGGATTTCTGATAGAAGTCTCTAGTGGTCGTGGCACAGTGGACAGCTGGGGGAGAGAGAATGAAGTCAGCTGACAAGTCAGTGCAAGTTGCCGGACAGGAGAAAAAGGAGACAAAGGAGAGGATAGAGTCAAAAGGTACATTTCAGAAGTACAACAGCCAGGACATAGTGACCTCCCAAGATGAAACTTGTTTCAAAAGGAAAATGACAAAGGATTTAATTAAGTTGGCTAGCCAGGTTACTATTTCACACTCTAGAAACACTGTCCTACTTAATTAACTAATTTATATTCTGATGCACTTACACACATGCACACCAAGAAAAAAAAGAAAAAAAAAGCTAGCAAAACATGACCAAACACACCAGCCCTCCTGACCAATAAACACTCTCTTTAAAGAGCCAAACAACTGCAAAGAGCCTTTATTTTTAGCATTTAACATCTCTGATATTTACTAAAGTTTATAGTTCCTCTTCCTTGGGAGTTATTTTATTGTTTAAGCGGACTGTATTAATATTCGTACTTCCACCCTGACCAAACCAGCAGATGAGAGCAAACAGTTTCCTCTGGCTCTTCAACCTGCTGCTATTTTCATACCTAACCTACTCTAAAAGTATAATGATCAGCTCTAAATCTAGGCTTGAAGGCACAGTACTAAAGGCCAGTACAACATTTACATTTCTCCCAGGCTGAGGCATGGAAATTCAGTGACAAATCAATTTTTTTTCTTTTACAGAGTGTGGGCATGCAGGTTTTTGAGAAGAGGCAACACAGGTGAGAGAAGACCCAGAAGCAGATGGTGGGGATGTCCTTCCAGGAGTCATCTTCATTACCCTGGCAATCTTTAAAGTATTTATCAAGTCAATAAAGCAGACAGTCAAGTGATGGCGGCATGCTGAACAGGTTTCAGACAGGCTACAGGCAATAATACACTGCTATGGCCATTCGCTGGCCCAAGTCAGGCCACCGGTCAGGCTTGCAAAGAAGCGACAGACCACAGATTAGAATTACACAGAAGCTGTACACTGATGTAATGCACACCTCTTGCCCCTGCACACCCCCACAGGAACACATTTATCCTCCACACGGTCCCAGGCCTTCTGGGTGCCTCTGCTCCTGGCCTTTCACACTATCTTTACACTAATTATTTGTAGACAGTCCTGTCTCTTCATCTAGACTGTCTGCTCCCAGAGAGGTATGATCCACACTAGAGTCCACCTTTGTATTGTGCCTACAAAACAAGAATTCAGTACCTATTTCGTGAACAGCAGGTTAATCCCGGCAGCATAGAACCCTAAGGAGGAGATGGAAAGCCTCTAGACTAGAGCAATGCTTCCATAAATTAACATGCAGACAAATGACCTAAGGATCTCGCTAAAATACACATTCTTGAATACCACCCCCTGGAGATTACAACTCAGCAGTTCTGGAGTAGGGTTCCCAAATCTTCATTTCTAACAAGACCTCAAGGAGACTGATGTTGCCGGTCCACTCCGGCTCTGCCTAGAATAACCTCCCACCTGAAGCAGAAGTCACCCCAAGTGCAATTCTGAGAGGAATACCATGGGGTAGCTTCTGCACCCCTCCCTCCACTCCCAGGAGAAAAGGTGACACACCCCAAGGCCACCCAGTCTGCTTCAGGTCCTAGAACTGCTAAAGACGTTCTCCCTTATATACCAAGTTCCCCGGAGTTCAAACGCCTGCCCTGGAGACACTATCGATGTGCCCACAAAGGTCTCTCACTGACTTTTTTTCAAATCACTCACTCACTTTCCTTCCTTGTCTCCCTGCCTTTGCCTCTTTCTCTTTGCCCTTACACAACTGGAACCACATCTGAATACTAAACTACAGCCCTTTTATTTGTGCTCTTAGGAAAATATCCCAGGAAAACCGCATGCTTCTCAAGTTACAGGTCCTCCCCTCTCTGAATTTATCTACTTTTCCCATAATAAACCCCCTCCATGCCAGCAATTAATCAGCCCCCAAAGACCACCCAGGAACAGCCAAGGAGAACCCTGCCCTCTCCATAAAGCTGCCTGCCAGCACCATGCGCGTCCCCGAGTCCCTTGCGAGCACAGCAGTGCCTTCATTAGTCACGCAAAGAGGTGGGCCAACCTCGGGCTTCCTTCTAGCTCTGCTGCCCTAGAAGAGTATGACCTAAACCCAGGGACACCTGGGAACCATTCCAGATTCTTCCTTTGTTGACACTCTCTTCTTAGAGAGCATCTGGAGAGTCAATGTCAGGAGGCCTGGAGTCAAATCCCAACTCCACCAGCAAGGAGGTCTGTGATGGTGAGCTCATCAGATAAGGCATTTGACCCTCCATTTCCTCAACTATAAACTGAGGATAATCATATCTCAGAGCTACTTTGTGAGATTTCATTGAGGTAAATGACATTTGTAAAATTCCCAAACTGCAAGACATGACAGAAATGTTAATTATCGTCTCGCACTGCCAGGTACTCAAATACTGGCTTCATGTATGACATCCCTGTCTGCAGGCTACATTCCTCACAAGGTAAACGAAGTCAAATTCCACACAACAAGGGTCTCTGAAATCACTGCTCTCCACTACTGTTGAGCCACTATTTATTTATTGGCAACTCATCAGGCTCCAGGCCTGTGCTAAGCACTTCACACGTGTTATCACATCCCGTCCTCATTACCACCTCAATGAGGCAGGTGCTGTCATGATCCCCATTTTACAAATGGGGAGAGTAAAGCACAAAACAGTTAAGTAATGTGTTCAAGGTGACACAGCTAGCAGTGGCAAAGAAGGAATCTGAAGCCAGGAGGTCTTATTCTAGCGCCAGTGCCCCTAACTTCCAGGGGAGGCCGACCCCTGCGGGGCACAAAGATCCACGCGTGTCTCTGCATGGGAACGGCACCGGCACCTCTGCCCCATGTTTTAGCTCTGTACTCCGAGAACTCATTCACAGGACAAAATGACAGCATGATGCTCCAGAAAAATTACAGCTATTCATTCTCCCAATTAGCATGTGATGAAGAGAAGGGGGAAATCACCAACTATTTAATGTGCTTGAAACCTGGTCTATGAAAGATTCAGTCATTTGAAAACCACATTTATAACTGGAAGTAAATCTCAAGAAATATAAACTCGAGGCAAGGTTTTCACTTCAATAACCCTTGTAGTTAATAAGTTTCGCAAGTAAAAGAAGAATATCGGAGGACAGGCTCTACGTTGTATGCCCCAACAACGTAAGCTAGTCAGAGGCTCGGAGGAACCTCCCACATCTGTAACTAGAACATCCCCTGAGGCAGCTTAAGAGTCATAAATTGGATCTGCATCCTTCTTTGGGATGACATACCTGTGACAAGCCCAGAATTCCAGGAGACCTGGACCTCTTTACACCACCTAACATAATTAACAGAGCTAATGACAGCAAAATGGGTAAAAAGAAACAGTAAATCTTTGCAACTTTTCTGTAAGTCTAAAAATACTCCAAAATAGACCAGTTATTTTAAAACATACAAAAACTAACAAAAAGCCAACAGAAAAACAAGCAAAGAATATGACCAGACCGTTCACAAAGAGAAAATACGATCAGATCTAGGATATAGTAAGAGATGCTCAACATTATTAATAAGAAATGCAAACTGAAACCACTATGAGATACAATTTTTCTCTTATCAGATTGGCAAAAATTCAAAAGTTTAACCACAAAACTTGTTGCCAAGGCTTGGGGAAATCCCTACTCTTAAATAGGAATATAAATTGGTACAACCAATACAAATTCGTACAGAGGATTTGGGCAGTAACTATCAAAATGACAAATGCACATATACTTTGACTAACAATTTCACTCCTGGGAGTTTATCCTACAGATGTATACATACACATGGATGAAACGCCATATAATCAAAATTATTCAAAGCAGCATCACTTGTAAGAGTGAAGAACTAGACATAACCCAAGGTCATTACATATGAACCGATTAAAGATGTAAGAGTACAACCATATAATGGACTATTGGGCAGCTTTAAAGACAATTAATTAGGTAGCTCTCTCCATACTGAGATGGAATGATCTCCAAGATATACTGATAATCACAAAAAAGCAAGATGCGGAATGATGTTTATGGTATCGCTGTGTAATACACATTCAAGTATATTTCTATTTGCTTTCAGAAATTATGGAGGATACATAAGAAACCAATAAAATAGTTATGGGAAGCTGAAGAATAGGGCATATGGGTCCAGAGATGGGAATGAGACATCTCTCTAGAAAATTTTTATATGGTTTTGATCTTTGAATCATATGACTGTATTACCTACTCAAAAAATAAGCAAAAAGAAAAACGGACAAAAACACCCATTAATCCCACAATTTATAGAGTCAATCTTTGCTTTTACCTCTACGTGGATTATATTATTCACGGATTATCAGGGACCATTCTCCAAGTTCTATTTCTATTGCTTCCAACATCATGCCTCACATTGCATATAATCTTAGAAGATGCACACAAATTTAATCTTAACCAACAAGAGTATAATCAAAAGCAGTAAAATGGGAACGTAAAAATGTAAACATAAAAAAACTAACATAGTCAAAGACACCTACAATGCTGGGAAAACCATTTTACCTCCTATGTTATCTGTGCCACTCTGCTTCCCTATGACACATATCTACCCCAAATCCAAAACCTCTCTCTCCCCAAGCACAGATAGGAGAGAATTAAGCACTTTTAGAGCAAGTAAGAACTCAAAACTTATTTGTAAGCAAATCTGAGCCCAAAATCATGAATTAAAATCTCAAAACAAAATTTATTAACGACAAAGTGGTTCTGGCTGTCTTTAGTTATTTGACATGTTGGCAGGTGCTGATCAGAACAGACTCAGCAACAGCATGCCTGGGTGACTCCATGGGTTAAGCGTCTGACTTCAGCTCAGGTCATGAACTCATGGTTCATTGAGTTTAAGCCCTGCATCAAGCTCTGTGCTGTCAGCTTCATGTCCTCTGTCCCCCTCCCTCTCTGCCCCTGCCTCACTTGCACTCTCTCTTTCTCTCAAAATAAATAAACTTTAAAATAAATAAATAGTTAAAAAAAAAAAAAAGAACTGACTCAGCAATATGTCACCTCCCGTGGGATCTCACATATGCTCCTTGTGTCGACTCCAAAACTTTGTGTGCTACAAGGCCATTACAGCAGTCCACAGAGCATGTGTGGTGTCTTAACAGGAGTAGCCAAAATGAGGAGACCAGCCTGTGACACCACTGATCCTCCCAAGAAAGGGTCCCCAAGCTCACAGAGTATAACATTAGATAGTAGACAACTTCCACTTAGTAGGTAAATACTTTTTTAAAAACCCTTTGGGAGACAAGTCATTAAAGTCCAGTTCACCTAAGTGCTATCAAGGGAAAATTATTTGCTTTTCTAGTAGATCAATAAGTAGCTAATAAGGTCAGAGACGAGAAATGAACGATCAATAAAATGGGAAAGGCACTATAACCGGTTACTGCTTTTAGCCATATCCTTTGTTCCTGTCTAGAGAAGGCTTTCACAGAAAGAAGGAACAACTAACTGTGTTGCTTGATTTTTTTTTTAAGTTTATTTATTTATTTTGAGAGAGACAGCCAGAGTGGGGGAGGGGAAGAAAGGGAAGGAGACAGGGAGAATCCCAAGCAGACTCTGCACTGCCCGCACAGAGCCCCATGTGGGGCTCCCACAAGATCATGACCTGAGCCGAAACCCAGAGTCAGACGCTTAACCGACTGAGCCACCCAGGCGCCCCATGTGTTGCTTGATTTCTTTCTTTCATATACACACTACACTTGCACACATACTTCATTTCACTGCACTTAAGATTGTGGGACTATTATTAATGGACCAAGATCTTCCTTCATAACACTAGAAGGACACAGCAGATCACCCATGGAGAAAACCCTGCTCTGGACAGTTCTATCCGCAACTGTAGTTACCAGGTTTTCACTGGTTTACCCAAAGTCAATGCCCAGAGTTAGGGAAACAAGGGCTTCAGCTCTCCCTCCCCTCACTCCTCAAGAGTGTCTTAGTGTCTTAATCAGCAGGGCCATGATCTAGAAGTCTCCGCTTCAAACTGCTGCACTATCACAAAATGTCTGATCTACGTGAAGAGGTGAAGGGAAATGCTGCATGCTGAGGGAGCTACAGAAAGTTCCCCTGGTGCCTCATGAATTTTTGAAGCTGTCTCATAAATCAGTTCAACCAAAATCACTTAACTTGGTCTTGTTACAAATCCTGCTGCCACAGTGGACAGTATCTGAAATTGTAATTTTAAAATGTAAAAGGAAAAGGGAGAGTAGGAGGGGCCTTCTACAAAAGCTGGGGGTGGAGAGTTGACAATGACAATGACAATGACAATCCTGGAGGTCCTGAATATATAGTGTAGGACGCCCGCCCAGGGAGTCAAAGAAGACAGGGAGCTCATCTGAGAGTGAACAAAATGGTTTGCTGCAGAACATTCTTGTTTCTTTCACTCACACCCACAGGAATAAACCTGAGGTGCTCTAAGAACAGCTTAGACCACCCCTCCTGGCAAATCTAGAGAGCTGATCCACCCCCTGACATCTCCACCACAGCAAGTCTAGGGATCAGGACTGCAGACTTTCTTATGTTAATCCCCTCTCTAAACTGTGAGGTTCCCAGGGACAGAGGCCATTTTATTTATGCCCTGTGCACCTACCTCAGTGCATGACCACATGGATGTGGTATATAAATCTTCCTTTAATGTTTGCTTAGAAGAGGCAATGCTTCGGAGGGAAGAACAGGGCCCCTCTGCAATTAAGCTGTCTTTTCCTGGCAAAAAAGAGTGTGAGATCTACATCCTAAAGCAGTGATTCTCACAGTAGATTCCTCTATCACCAGGAGTGGCATTACCTGGCAACATGTAAAGCAAAATCTTGCTCCCCCAGCCACACCCCCACCCCCACTGAATCAGAAACCAGGGGTGAGGTCCAGCAATCTGCATTTCAATAAACTCTCCAGGTAATTCTGATGTTCAATGAAGTTTGAGAATCACTGTCAGTTTCTGCCTAAAGATATGTGCTATACCTTCCTAACCACCCCTCAGAAGGTCAGACAACTAAAGATAACTCTGAACAATTTTTAGATGTTGGAAATAAAAGTTTACATATTAACTAAAAAAGCAGTGTTTTCTGTGACTGTTAACTGCATATGCCATGCTGGTTCAGGGATGTTTACTAATCTATGCCTTTCAACTCAAAGCACAGACCTACATATTTTACCAATGAAAATGCAAAAGTCAGGCCAACAGCTAAAACAGTAGGAAAAAAATCCTTTTTACACACTGGACACATTAAGAAATTAATGTTACACGCAGTGACAAGAAGGTCAGACTCCTTAGGCAGAATGGAGGTCATTCTTCATGCATCTCCAATTGAAACAACTAAAAGACATTCGGGAAAGTCTTCATTCCTTCTGTACATGGTTAGGCAGTCTTAAGAATTCCAGGTTATCTGTTAGCATTTCTAAAAGACACATTTAGGGGCACCTGGGTGGCTCAGTCAGTTAAGTGGCCCATTCCTGATTTCGGCTCAAGTCACGATCTCACAGTTCATTAGATCGAGCCCTGCGTTGGACCCCACACTGAACATGGACCTGCTTGGGATTTTCCCTCTCCTTCTCTCTCTGCCCCTCCCCTACCTCTCTCTCTCTCTCTCTCAAACTTTAAAAAAAATTTTCTTAAACCCACATTTAGACATGTGGGTAAGGATATTCAGAATGTTTAAAGAAGAGGTTTTTACATGGTGACATCAATGAGCCTAATTACCCTGTTGCTACTCTGTAAAAACCTTACACCAGTCTGAAAAATTCTGTGCCCTAAATGGAGTCTGTTTTGGAGGGAAAGAAGCCCAGCTCAGACACTGTTGGCAGCTGTTGACAAAGTATGGCATAACTAAGGAAACCAACCTGGGGAAGGGTCTCTCAGTCTCTTGACCTTTCCCTAAGAGGGGTGACCCAGACAAGAAGATCAAAGGTCCAACTGGCCCTCTGCGGCTGCCACAGTGCACACCAGTCAGCACAGATTTTTAGAAGCCTCAAGTCTGTCTGAATGGCAAAACTAAACTCGTTCTTGGGATTGGAGAAAGTATACGGAAATGCAAACTTTCACACTTGATCTGACAGATGCTTGTGCTTCACTATCCACAGATCTGTTATAATGTCAGGGCCAGCAATTTTAAAATTGTTGTTGGCTTGGGTAATAACACATTTTCATCTAGGGCCTATAAGGCAAAATGCCAGAAAGGGTCTCATCCTATTTGTAGAATGCAAACAAGCAAACCTTGAGAGTCAAGGAGGCCTCTTCTTTTGTAAGCCTGCTCATAATGCAGAAGCTGCTGGCAGAGAAACCACACTTAAATTATGGTTAAAAAAAAAAAGAAGTCTTAGCACTGTCTAATTTCCATACCTAATTTCAAAATATTCAAAATTAGGGTAATTTTGGTCAAAACATGTTAGTTTTATTCCACCGGTGGGAAAAAATGATTTTAAAATGTTTCATTTAAAATGAAGCAGGATCTTAAGGCATGACAAAATATTATCAAAAAGCAGGTTCTTTAAGGTATGACAAAATATTATAAAAATTACATCGTGCCTATTAATCTCTGCTATCAATCTAGTTTTACAAGAATAGATTTTTTAATGTAATGCTAATTTGCCCAGTGAAATATCTTGGTTAATATATTTCTTAGGGGAGGGGGTATGTTTATTTGTTTTTGAAAGAGAAAGAGAGAGTGCACACACCCCTGAGAGGTGGGGTGGAGGAGCAGAGAGAAGGGGACAGAGAGTATCCAAAGCAGGCTCTGTGCATATAGAAGACAGCGTGATACGGGGCTTGAACCCACCAACTGTGAGATCATGACCCAAGTCGAATTCAGACACTTAACTGACTGAGTCACCCCGGTGCCCTTTGTTTTTAAAAATGAGTATTAAAAAGGACAATGTCTGGGGGCACCTAGGTGGCTCAGTAAGTTAAGCTCAGTCGGTTAAGCGTTCCACTTCAGCTCAGGCCGTGATCTCATGGTTCGTGGGTTCAAGCCCCGCATCAGACTCTCTGCTGTCGGCTTTTGATGTTGTCAAAAGCCAAGAAAAGTGCTGCTTTGGATCCTCTATCCCCCCCCCCTCAAAAAATAGACATTAAAAAAGAAAAAAAAGTACAATGTTTGGTTGGACCTGACTCAAGTGTCATCAAATTCATCCAAATCAGGACCTGACCCTAATCAAATATCAGAGCAGGATTTTGCAAACTGTTAACGTGTACTTTGCTTTATATCTCATAAGCTAAAATAAGCTGAAAAATAACATAATATGGTACTATATCCATACTGTCAACTCACAAATATTATATTGTTTGTTAATGTATTTAAATTGGCCAAAGAAATAATATATGCATATGACAAAACACAGGCTACCACCTTCTCTCCCATGGATACCCACTTCTGGAAGTGCTTAAAATGTACCCAGAATGCACCCAAAATTTTTGTGCTTTATAAAAACAGTATATGTTTTAAACCCTGTTTATTTTCAAAGACATTTGTCTTTTTGCAAGGCAAGAAAAAGTAATTTTATCTCTCCCTGCCATACCTATACTGAAACTAGAAATAGTGAGGACAGCTTATTAAGTAATGAATTTCAATGTACTTTCAACTTTGAGGGTCAGCACTGCAACTATAATTACCTCTTTTAGATAGCTCCTGTCCACTGAACACCCAAATACAGAACAACAAAGGTCAACGGTACCACTTAGGAAAACCGTCTAATGACTTTAATGAGCATTCTGATCCTTTGTTCCTCTAATGCAGTTTTCCATACACATGGCTGGGCATCAAAATCACCTGGACAGCTTTCAAATATTAAAGACTCCCCATCTTCATTTCATTTAACCAGAATCTCCAGGAGTTGAGACCCAGAAAGCAGGGCTTGCTTTCAATGGACAAATTTCAGAACCGCTACTTGGCAGCAGGGAATAAAAGAGCAGCAAACAACAGTTTCACAGAAGTGTTCCTGCAGCAATCACTCCTCAGTGTAAGGAAGCCATCACCAAAGATGAAACTGTTTTAAAAGGAGACACCTAAGTGGCAGGAGAAAACATCTGAAAGGTAAAATAAAGACCTAGTGCTGTCCATGAAACTCAGAAAATCTCCTTGCCAAATAGTATAAAAACCAGAGTTGTGGTTCTCAAACTTTAGTGGTCATCAGAACCACCTTGAAGGCTTATTAAAGTGGGGAGTAGGGGCAAAAATGAGCATTTCCTATAAGTTCCCAGGTGCTGCTGCTGGTCTGGTAAACACGGCTTGCAGAACCCCAGGACTGGAGCAATGAGGAGCAAATACGATCTGCGGCAACGCCAGCTTTGTCACTAACTAGCTGCACAACTCTGAGCAAGTCCCAAGTCCTCTAAGTTTTGCCTTTTTCTTCTTTTGAGCTCCTGTACCAGAGCATCTCCTCTGACACCAACACTCTCTGGGTCTGTGAGATACAAATTCCAGTTGGATTAGCACATGAAATTGCAAGAATCTTCAGGGGTGAAAGGTTCCAGTCCCTGCGACAAGCAATGAATTATATTAACAGCCAGAAATAACACATGCACACGCACACACACACTCACACACACACAGGCAGCATGAGTCTTTTTTTTTTTTATTTTGATGTTGTCAAAAGCCAAGAAAAGTGCTGCTAACGCATATGGCCAAAGGAATAAAATTACCCCCTTTTCTTTTATTTCTATAATCCCATGTCTGTACAAAAAAGCATGAGTTAAATTTCCCCTTAGCACCGAGGACCTCAATTATTCACCAAAAACTTCCTGTGGCTTTACCCCCAAAAGGGAGAGATGAGCTGCTAAATTTATTGAACGTCAAAAATACACCAAGCACATCCTGTTGTTCATCAAGTCTCCACAACTGCATGAAATAAATATCTCCATTTTTCAGATGAAGAAACGGAGGCTCGTGAGCTTAATTTAAGTAACTCACTCATGACAGCACCAAATCATTACTGGCACAGTCAAGGTTTGTATTAGGGTTTATACAACTCCAAGCCTCTCACTTTTTTCATGGTACAATGATTTCCCCATCATTTCCATCTACCACATCCCTTTAAAATGTCACAAGGAAAAAAAATACCTTTCTATGTTAAAGTGAGAAGGATTCTGATGTTTTTAAACTAACTTTGAGGGAGATCATCTTCAAAAAAAAAGGCCCATCGGGCAGGGCATTCCCCACCAAACTCTTGAATGGCAGAAGTTCCAGGGTATCATTATAAGACTGTTGTATGTAAATTTTCACCCAAGCCTGATACATTATTCTTAGCTCACTTTGCACAGCACAAACTTCCTTTAATAAGTGGGTTGTTGGAGGATGCAGATCAAAAGAAGATAAAGAAACCATCCCCCACTCCTCACCTACAGCACAACCCAGACTGATATCTATCATGACCCTTTAAAATGGTCACATTCAGAGCTGTATCAGCTGATCCCAGGAAATATTTCTCCATCTCTCCTTTTAGGAAAAGTTGAACACATATCCCAATCCACTACAAAAATAACAGATAAGAACCAAGTAGAAAGACATAAGGAATCAAGAAATGCTATTTTTAATGTATGCACGCTACTGAACTGCATATGTAATGGCCCATACATGTTAGCACTTCCCAACCTTCTATTCATTCAGGTCTCCAATTACATCAGCACTGTAGGATACTTCACATGCCTTTATTTCATAGCCCTATTGGAAGTGTGGCCTTAAATATGAGAAGTTTTTAAAATGACAGGTGTTTCTATAACAACTCTTCACTGCAAAGAGCAGCCAAGAAAAGTGTCCTCTAAAGACGTGGTTCTTTCTCTTCCATCCCCCTCTCTCAACCATGCTAAAAATTGTTTGTTCTCTCTACAGACCTGAAATAGGCACAAGACTCTGCAATACTCTGCCTTTCCCCTGGAAGCAGTTTTCTACAGGTCAGAAGGTGGTTTCCAGGTGGACTAGGGGTGACTGGCAATGCCACTGCCCTCCCTGAGGCACATCCACATGGCTGCTGTCACCACTGGCCTGGTCCTCAGCTAGATGGCACACTGGGTCACCGCAGGGAGTTAATGAGGCCAAGGTGAGGCATCAGAACCACACAGGGGTCAGTTCACTTGGCCCAGATCCAGGGTTACAAACTTCATTTCTAACCTCAGCCTGAAAAATGCTGGCTGTAATGGAGGGGAAAAAAAAAAAAATCCATCCTCCTATAGGAAAAATACTTCTGGCCTTGGATCCCACTTGAGAGCAATCATTCATAGAGCATCATTAATCCTATCCCAGAGCATCTGCTCTATGTGTGGCACTCAGTGAAAGCAATAATAGCCTCTCTTTATTAATCAACTTACTAAGTGACCAACATTGAACTTTCAGCCAATATTTATTGAGTACCTACTGTGTGTCATGCTTTGTTGTCTGAGCTATGGATGCAAGAGTAAACAGGAAAAAAAGTCTCTCCCCTCACATAGCTTCCAATTCAGTAAAGAGAAAACAATGAGTTCATATGATAAAAAATTAATAGAAGTAAAGCAGAGTAGGCATTACAGAATAACTGAATAGAGGAAGGAACTATTTGTACACACATTCAGGGAAAGTCTCTCTGAGGAGGTGACTTTCTGGCAAGCACTTAAGTGGATACCTGACATTTACTATAAGAAATCTTTAGGACAGCCCCATGGGCAGCCCCATGTATTTTACAGATGAGGGCCCAAGGGCTCAAGGTAGTTAAAAGACTTGCCCAAGTTTATGAATATCATGCCCAAGTCACACCTGTTTTGAGAATCAGTAAGAGGAAACCTCACTAAAGTGGACCAGGGATTCAGGAAGGGGAGGCTGGCAGGGTGGGCCATACCACTCCATGTCAATTACAGAAGGAATTGTCAATTACAGGCTCCAACAGAGAAAGAGGTACAGAACATATTGCATCTCCTATAAGAAACTGACCACCTCTGCAACTCAACCAATGAGAAACCATCAAAACCCTGAACTCTTGGTTTTCTCCAAGGGACTTTCCTTTAAAACAACACCTCCCAGTTCCTTCCTTCTTCTCCGTAAAATAACATTTCTCTCTGTAGGACTTACCTATGGGCTTGCCATAGCTTGCTTGTCCTGAATTACAATTCTCTTGTTCCTGAATAAACCCATTTTTGCTGATAAAATAGCTTTTATTTTTAACGTTAACACCTCACAATGCATCATGCCCTTTCTGCCACCCAAAGGTATCAAGACACAAGCCTTCACCTCCAGTGCAAGGTGTATGAAATCCAGGGGTGCTCAAAAGGACTCATTCAGGTACAAAAAGAAATTCAGATCATCTATGTGTACTTATTCTTTTGTCTCCATTAAACTTCTATTTTTGTGTTAGCTTTATATGTATAAATATATATACAAATATACACATTCATATCTAAATATATACACAAATATAATATATGTATATAAATATCTATACAATTTAGAAGTGAACAAATATAAAAAGAAATATTACTGGGGCACCTGGGTGGCTCAGTCGGTTAAGCGTCCAACTTTGACTCAGGTTAGGAGCTCGCAGTTCATGAGTTTGAGCCCCACATCAGGTTCTGTGCTGACAGCTCAGAGCCTGGAGCCTGCTTCAGATTCTGTGTCTCCCTCTCTCTCTGCCCCTCTCCCACTCATGCTCTGTCTCTGTCTTTGTTTCTCTCTCTCTCTCTCTCAAAAATAAATAAAAACATTTAAAAAATATTTTAAGAACTATTACTGATAGAGGCACACAATCATAAATTTCAGGATCACTACACTAGAGAGTAGATGCCAAAGAAATAAACATGGTCCCTCTTCCCAAGGACAGAATATTTTGTTCTGCAAATATATTTTGTTCTGCCTATATTCTGTGAACATAATTATACAGTTCAATATACAAAATGAAATAAAATAGACCATACAGGTGAATCCAAGGTGTGGCTCACTATGGAGCTGAAACGTTTTCCTCTAGTGCCTCATTCAACCAACATGCAGACCTCCAGCGCTAGGACCTCACGCACTGATGATTACACAGCCTGTTCCCCTGACAGGGAAACCTGTTTACTCCACACTAAAGGGAATCCACCAATTCATTTCAAATTGGTCACCAGACAGCAGCTGTCAACTGGTAATAACTTTTGGTCACTCCCTACCCAGGCTGTTTAATACACATGTAAACATAAGTTTCATAAATTGTTCAAATGTGTATTTACTCAAAACACCATTATGGGTCCATCAGACTGTTACAGGCTATCAGCTAAATAATATGCATTTTTTAAAAGGCTTGGCAGCTTAATACATATTTTTACTGCTCACATAACTCAAAACAGCCTCAGAGTAAAACGTTTAATTTGACACATAAATAGTCCATTATATGGCCTAATCCTCTTTTGTGTTTTCAAAAAGGGAAGAAAGTGCCAGGGTATTTCAATGTGATAGGAGGAGCACAGCAAAGGAGAGGGGAAAAAAATAGTCACGCACAGCTGTTGATCTTACTTTAGGGCCAGGCTCAACGGGGTTGGTAAATAAAGGAGTATTTGAAAAGAAAGGGTATCTGGTTATCAGAGGCATTTAGGTTGATCTTTAAAAAAAAAAAAAAAAGAAGGAAGGAAGGAAGGAAGGAAGGAAGGAAGGAAGGAAGGAAGGAAGGAAGGGAGAAAGAAAGAAAGAAAGAAAGAAAGAAAGAAAGAAAGAAAGAAAGAAAGAAAGAAAGAAAGAAAGAAAGAGCCTTTATTTGGATAGTCTCCTGGGGGCGCCTGGGTGGCGCAGTTGGTTAAGCGTCCGACTTCAGCCAGGTCACGATCTCGCGGTCCGGGAGTTCGAGCCCCGCGTCGGGCTCTGGGCTGATGGCTCAGAGCCTGAAGCCTGTTTCCAATTCTGTGTCTCCCTCTCTCTCTGCCCCTCCCCTGTTCATGCTCTGTCTCTCTCTGTCCCAAAAATAAATAAACGCTGGATAGTCTCCTGGATATTAACCCTCAAACTACCTAGTTATCATTTACTTGCAACTACAAATTGACCTGGTAGACTGGTGTTCCTTAAAGTAGGGGCCTGTAACCATAGAAGAACTCTTATTAAGATCTATAACTTATCTATAAACCTACACACCTTTCTTAAGTTCTCAAAGGCAAATGTGCAATTCACATCTTCTTTAATATGACCAAGAGCTTCTTAGTAGTTCCCTAATAAGTGAGTTAGAAGGTTCGTGAAATCCATTTTGATAAATTAAAATCAGCAAGTTGCCAGAGTATGCAAAGAACTAGAAACGGGGTGTCCCAAGTACTCAGGCTACTCTACGATGCTGCCAAGTACTGGCACACTCACACACCAACACTACAACTCTCAAAACTCACACTGTACTCTAGAAGTCACTGTAACATCAGTGCTGTCTTGAGTCAATCATAGTTTGTAATACTACTATTCTTATACTATATTTTCAATTATAAACTACTATCAGTTCAGTTTTACCGTTAGAAATTTGATTTGTTAGGGGGGCACCTGGGTGGTTCAGTAGGTTGAGCATCCCACTTCGGCTCAGGTCATGATCTCATGGTTTGTGGGTTCAAGCCCCGTGTCGAGCTCTGTGCTGACAGCTCAGAGCCTGGAGCCTGATTCAGATTCTGTGTCTCCCTCTCTCTCTGCCTCTCTCCCGCTTGTGGTCTCTCTCTCTCACTCTCTCTCAAAAATAAACATTAAAAAATTTAAAAAAAAAAAAAATTTGATTTGTTGAAGATAATCTGGTTAATCTCACAATGTGGAGATACCGTAAGTAGATACATATACAGCTAAAGTAGATATATATATACATAACAAGCCCACCTCCAAAAAAATTACTTGTACAGTAAATCTTCATTTGTGGTTTTATGGTCTTGCTATCTACTATCAAGACAAGTCCAATAAAATTACATTTTTAAGCTTATGGGATACTGCTTTATAAAATAAAAAGTACATATGGCTCATACTAATATTTGCTGATACTGATGCTGAATGGGAAGGGTGATATAAGGAATTTCTGCCCTACCTAACTGGGTTGAGTTCAAACATCTGAGAACCAGTACTCCAGACCAGTTAATTCTTCACTTTTTCTGAGTCAGCCATTTCTGAGAATCTTACAAAAGCTATGATGTTCTTTACAGAATAATACATGCAGGCATTAAAATTTGAATACGGGGACATGTGTATTAATTCTTAAGCCATTACAAACCCAAATTTCATGTGCCAAGACAATCTTGTACTCTTATGTCTCTATGATAAATATTTTCAAAACAATAGATCTTTTACAGTTTCCCAAATATATAAAGGTTAATACTGAATGTTTTTGAAACTGTTTACGAATTCCTGAAATTCTGCAAATATCTCCTCATTCTTAAACACTATCCTCTAGGCCCTTAACCCAATGTTAAGAACCCCCATTCTAGATTTCATTCTGTTTTCATCATCCTTTCAATATCGCCTCAGAAGACTATACTTACTATTTCTTTTTTTTTTTTTTTTTTTTTTTTAATTTTTTTTTTTCAACGTTTATTTATTTTTGGGACAGAGAGAGACAGAGCATGAACGGGGGAGGGGCAGAGAGAGAGGGAGACACAGAATCGGAAACAGGCTCCAGGCTCTGAGCCATCAGCCCAGAGCCTGACGCGGGGCTCGAACTCGCCGACCGCGAGATCGTGACCTGGCTGAAGCCGGACGCTTAACCAACTGCGCCACCCAGGCGCCCCTATACTTACTATTTCTTGATGCATGTCAGGATTTGTAAGTATTTTCGGACACAGTGGCACTTGTTTCTTTCCACTACTGAATCTTTCTCCGAAACCCCAGGGTAAAGGTTTTACCCCAGAGAAGAAAATGTCCTATTCTAAAGGTCCTCCATTCCAGTACCTGTCGTCCCTTTACTGTGAATCCACAGATCTTTAGAGTATTATTGCCTTCTGTGTTCACATCCCTTCACACTTGAGAAACTTACCGTCTCCCGAGGAAATCCATTTCATTTTTTCACAACACTATGAGAAAAGTATTTCTTATATTGATCTGAAATCTGTCTTCCTATAACCTACCTCCAGCAGTCTTTGTTCTCACCCCAAGGTTCCATACACTAGGTCTAATACACCTCTTTTGCTGAAGACAGCCTCTTGAATATTTGAAAACAGAGGACACAGCCTCCCTTGTTCTCTTCTGCCCACTCAGCCTTCACGCTTTCAGGCCTGCCTCACCATCCTGATCATTTTCTCTGAATATTATCACTGTATCTGGGTCTGAACTCAACACTCCAAGACTCTTTTAACAACAGACTGAAAGGCCTAAACCCTTTCTTTGAATGCTTCCACCAGTACAGCCTCATTTTGTGAATTCAACCTTTGCTAGAAACTTCTGTGTCAAAACTCTCTGATCTCAGAAAACAAAGCACTATCCTTGGGTCTGGTTTCCCAACTATATTCAGCTCTAATCCTCAGAACTTTCTATAGTCAACAACTTGCCTACCTGGACATCTTCTAAAATTAGAAGACAGCCAAGCAAAAAGTGGGGGAGAAGCGAACTCATTCTAAATTCCCTACGGTAGAGAGGTGGCAAACTGGAGGGAACAGAATTATGATCCACTTTCAATTTTCCCTGTATTTCAAAATGAGCACGTTCCTATCCAATAAATGCAGTCAGAGAATCTTCCAGAACTGGGCCTAGGAGGAAGGGTAGGCTTTAGATAGAGACAGGTCATTTCATACCCCAGAATGCTTTGAGCAGAGGTGCAAAGGTGAGGAAGCCTCTGGCACCTTACAGGGATAGGAGTCAATCACTCTGGCTTAAGCAAAAGGTCCACATGGTGTTGCCTGAGGGAGTAAGGCTGGAAAGCAGGCTGGGGTCACAGCATAGAAACCCTTAAAAGCCAGGCTACTGAGTCCCGCTTTCATCCTAGAAGCAGTGGGGAGCCACTAAAGTTTTAAAGCAGGGAAGTAACATGATGAAAGCTATATTTTAGAGATAGTACAGGCCTCTATACACACCAGGCATTTAATCAATGATGCTGACCGGACATATAGATTCAAACTGCCAGGAAAGAAGCATCTTGTGACCTAAAACTTACAGAAAACCCACTTCCCTAGTGAAATCCACCTCAGCAACAACTCACACTTTATCTTTTGAATTTAATTAAGTACAGAGAAAGAAAAGGAAACAAAGAATGAAACTCAGACAAACTAATATTGCCTCTAATGTCCAAGATTCCCTCATTCCCCTCCTGAATCAAAATGCATATTTTACTGTAAGCTAAAAGTGATATAGAGGCATTAAATATTTACTCTTCCCATTTGCTATTATTTTTTGCTAGTTACTCGGCTGTAACAGTCATTAACATGCTGAAAAGGAACTTGATGTAAATTCATCACTGGTCTGGGAATACTGTTGTTCTGATGTACTGACTGCAAGCTACGTCCGGCTCAGAGGCACCATTTCCCTACAGGCAGGGCCAAATGTCTAGTTCACTCACAATTTACAAATGATTATTTTTCTAATTAATCATTCATCAAAAAACATAAATGGCAACAGGGTGTGAAGACAGCGCTAGCGAAAAACAGAAGGGGGCATGGATCCATCAATCCCTCCATCGCAGCTCTGAGCCAGGGCCGAAAGCCTTGTCCCTAATAAGGGCCACAACAGAGTCATCAGGGAAGGCTCCTTTGGTCTGATGGCACTGCCATTTCAGAGAAGGGCTTGACCCTATCCTAGATTACGACAACCCCCAGGTACTCTAGATGGGGTTGCTCACCTTCCCATATAGACCATTACAACAGCCTCCTCACTAGTCTCTCCTTTCTCCAGTTGCTCTGCCAACACCCCAATCACCTCCCCATGCCTCCATCTCCCCAAGACACAGAGTTATAAAACGCTTCTCCTCAAAGAGTATCTTTATCATGTCATTAGGACCTATGAGGTTATTTCCAGTCTCAAGATGTCCGACTCTTACAACCTGAAAGGGCTTTAAATATCCCCTGGTCCATGGCCCTTCTTTTTAGCTGGGGAAATGGAGACCTAGGGAGGTTCCAGCACGTCACCATCATCTGCTGAACATGACCTGAGGACTCTTTAAGCACAGGCTTTGTTTTTTTTTATGGAGAAGTCTTCTCCCCTCTGTCTCTGTATCAAGTAACAGAACTGCAATAGCTGAGTAACTGCAGCATGGCTACTACCTACAAGAAGGCAGACATATGCCAGATCTACCCACCTTTGAAAAGACCATCTAAGTTTTAAATACATAAGCCCTATTTCTGAAGAAGCTGTACTAAATACCAAAGAAGCTAGTATTAGTACTAAGTTATATTTCGAAAAGGATGTAGACAGCCAATGTTTTCCCTGCCACTAGGATTAATCAGCAAGATCCTGTTCTGCAGAGAAACCAAAATGATCCTAGTTCAAGTCAACCTGGAAGGCTGACTGCTAACAAAAAAAGTAAAGGAATAGTTCTTACCAGATCTTAATATTAAAACCCATTTTCATGAGGCCTTATAGTCATTAAGTTTGGGACAGTGCGCCAGGCAAGGAAGTACTGGGCTCGAATCATGAGACTGAAGTGTTAATCCCAGCCATATAAAACAGAACAGCTGCTGTTCAGTCTCTCCATCTGTACATTGGGGGTATCCTTCCCACCTACAGAGAAACACCATAAGGAAACAACATCCTCAGGAAGTATAAAGTTATCCAAATGTAGGATACAAATAATGGAAGATGACCCAAACCATTTAGCACCATGGTAACTACATAATGATTAGATACTACATAAGGATTAGAGTTCACACCTACTGCTTACTATGTGCTAGGCACCATACAAAGCACATTACATGCACTAACTCATCTAAACCTCACACAATTGGACACAGATACTATTATCTACAACTCAAAGATGGAGAAACCAAGGCACAGTGGTTCATTAAACTGCCCAAGTTTACATATCTAGTAAATGGAAGAGCAAGGATTTGAACTCAGACATTCTGACTCACTGCCAGCACTCTTAATCACCAAAGTCTCCCTCCTTATCATTTAGTACCTGGGGTAGTAAAAAAAATAAGAAAAACAGGAGATGTTTATCAAATAATTACACAAAGTTATACAGAGTATCTTTTCTAGATATTTGAATTCTATGAGGAACAACAGGATTCTGGAACACAAGATAAGGGAGAAGAACAATTTCCTCGTTTGACAGATGACAACAGTGGGTGGGAGTGTTGAGGTGATCTGCCTAAGATCATACCCAGAAACCACAGCCTAAGTCTCACAATAACCCAGACCAACATTCTGCATTGGTCCAGCAGTATTACCTTAACAAGAATGATTAACCAGTACCGGTGAGGCTCATTCCAAACACCTGATCAAGCTTGAAATGGGCCACCCTAACCTTCACAGATGCCCTGTTCTCATGGAACCACTCTCACTGGTAAGATTGTCAAATGGTGCAACCACTATGGAAAACAGGTTGGAGGTTTCTGGAAAAAAATTAAAATAGATGTGCCATATGATCCAGCAATCCACCCGAAAGAACTGAAAGTACGGATTCAAAGAGATATTTGCACACCCATATTCATAGGAGCACTATTCACAAGAGCCAAGAGGCAGAAGCAACCCAAATATCCACGAAAAGATGAATGGATAAACAAAATGAGCTATATACCTGCAAGGGAAAAGTATTCAGCCTTAAAAAGGAAGAAAATCCTGTCACATGCTACAACGTGGATGAAACTTATTGAGGACATAATGCTAAGTGAAGTAAGTCAGTAATTAAAAAAAACAACTATTATGATTCCATCTAGCTGAGGATCTAAGGTAGTCAAATTCATAGACATGGAAGGTAGAATCAGGGTTTCTGGGAGTAGGGAGAGGGAGAAAGGGGAAGTTGTTGTTTAAGGAGTGTAGAGTTTCAGATCGGCAAGATGAAAAAGTCCTGGAGATCTGTCTCACAACAATGTGGCTACACTTAACACTACTGAACTGTACACTTTAAAACAGTTAAGCTGGAAATGTAATGTGCTTTTTACCACAGTTAAAAAAAAAAACATAATAGAAGAAAAGCACAATGACAAAAAAAACAGAGAGAGAGAGCAAGAGAGAAAGAGACAGGTCTGAGATTAGTCACCTTAAGGAGTTGTTTAAAGTAGATTCAAACCAAACTTTATTTGAACTCAAACTGAATCAGATAGTATACTGGCCATGTGGACTATATATGCTAAAACAAATGCTATAATGCTCAGAAGCCAACTCTGAAAAACCCCTTCATATACAACTCTACTTAGGTATTCACAAATGAATCAAAAACTGACTTGATCAATGCATCTCTTCTGAAGAACGACTAAGAATTTCTACTTAGTGTAAAGCAGTGTGCCTGAACCCACTTCATTCTGAGAATAACACACATGTGCAATTTTATTTTTTCAACATAACAGAAAAAAAGATGATTGATATCCCGAAACATATCTGACTAAAACATGTGATATTTATGTTAAAAACAAAAAAACAAAAAAAAAAACCAATGTTAAAAGGAAAAAAAGAAATTGGTTTAATCAAGAAAAGGTAAGTGACTTCATTCAAGGGTCCTTATGTGTCATAAAAATAAAAGTATTTTCTCATATCTCTAAATTCATCCAACTAAGGGAACACTTAACCATCTCATCCAGTTAAAATAAAAACAAAAACAAAAATACCTGCCTCATAAGGGAGGATGGATATAACCAAAATTTGTTTCTCCTCCCCCGAATAAATTATTACTAAGAAAAGATATATAATAACATATTTTACAAATCGCATAAGGTAGAATTGCAAACCTACACACACAGTTCTCTCTTTTCCAGATTTCTTCCAAATTTAGACCATTCCCAAAAGTATTTTTTATTCCTTAAACCTATCAATCTGGAAGGTAAATTTTAACACAAGCAGAGTTACTCTTTTACATTTGAAATTTCTGCAAAACAACCTATCAGGTAGCACACACCACTCATTTTCCATGAAAGCAAAACACATCTAAGAAACGTAATAGCTAAGATTACTGAACACTTCATTCTAAGTACCTTATATACATATTAACTAAATTTAATTCTCAGACCTACCTTCTACGGTAAGGCCTGTAATCCCCATTTTACTAGTAAAATAACTGAGGTGCAGAGCTATGTGCAGCTTGGCTAAGCCTGGATGGGAACCATGGCAGACAAGCTATCTCCCATGAAACATCAAAAAAAAAAAAAAAAAGAAAGAAAGAAAAGAAAGAAAGAAAGAAAGAAAGAAAGAGAGAAAGAAACTGACAATTCTGCCATATCTCTAGAGAACCAAAAAGAAACTATGAATGTCAAACATTCTGGCCTTGGGTCAATCATAACCTCTCTAGCTTTGTTTTTCTTGTTGTGAAATAGGTATAATACCTCCAATGCCTGATAATACAGCCGGCTGCACAGTGATAAAAACAAGCAAAACTATACACATACGCTTCACTACGGCGACAGCGTGGCCAAATACTCTCCCCTGATACCTCCTTTTTCCACTTCTCATCTAAAGACAGGCTTTCCTTTGCCAAATAAACTTTCCCATCCCCACAAAAGTAATTGACGACAGCAAAATGTGCAGCGTTATTGGCAAAAGCTAAACAGAAGGAGTCAGCATCTCTCTTGTAAGCTGTGTCCCTGTCTGAAATATAATACAGTGGGCAGGTTGTTTCTTTGAAATAGATGGATCTATGGTTTGAGGGCAACACAGAGTGTAAATCTGTCTCTGTGAATGGCTCACGCCATGTCTTTCTCGTTTTGTGTGCTATTGTGTGCTATCTGGCAATATATCTGTCACAGTTCCACTTCCTCCCTTCCACGGGAACAAAAGTTGAGAGAGATTGGAAATACAACCCCAGGCACAGCCTTATAAAGGCAGCAATTGAGTTTCTGAAAACTCCAAGCCAACTTCGGGCAAAGCACCAGTTCAGCTTGTCTGTACACGAGGCAATCTGGTTAGGTAATAACCCCATTTTGTCACCTTTTTTGTTCACCTTGCAATGGAAATCATATCAGAGAAACAACCAATTACCATAAAATTATTTGAAAAAGGACAACTTGATGCTGAGACCCAAATAAAATATAAATTGCACTTTTGCACACATTGGTTCCATCTACAACACGCAAAAGCCGCTTCAAGAGGCTGTGGACAGCGGAGGGATAATTCTTGGTTCCCCTTGAAACATTCTGTGCAGCCTCAGGGGAGGATGGAAATGCCAGCAGTACTATTCTCTGTCTCCACTCTAGCCTGGCTCCACAGGCCTGGCTTCCTCCAAGAATCGCCTGCACACAGACTGAGAAGGGTAGAGCCCCTTCCCCCTTCTTATAACTGCCCTAAAGAATACTGGCCTTCCAGATTCGCTCTTCCAGATTTCAGAGGTCAGTCTGAGAACTTAGAAGAGTACTACAAAATCACTGTCCTTTGGCTGTAAGCATTTTGAAAGCAATTTATCAATATCACTGCCAGCCTCACCCCCAAGAGCTGCCCAGGGTCTCAGAGAAGGCTCTCCCAGAGAATTGACAAAGATCCCCAGGTGTAAATCACTAATTCCAAAATTCAGCATAGAATCTCAGACCATTTGAAAGCTACTCTTATCAAACCCACCATTCAGGCTCAAAGCTACATGACTTGCAAATGGTCCTGCTTCTAAGTTCCTTTCAGTACTTACAACCTAGGCAAAGAATGTAATTTAACAACTATAAAATTAATAAGAGCTGGTCAAGTACATTTAACCCTAGAGGAGTAAACAATGTAGGCGATGTCTCCCCAAAAACAAATTTCCCCAGGAAGGCTATAAGGACATTCGAAAACAGGGGTGCCTGGGTGGCTCAGTCGGTTAAGCAGCCGACTTCAGCTCCGGTCACGATCTCACAGCTTTTGAGTTCGAGCCCCGCGTCAGGCTCTGTGCTGACGTCTCAGAGCCCAGAGCCTGCTTCGGATTCTGTGTCTCCCTCTCTTTCTGACCCTCCCCTACTCACACTCTGTGTCTCTCGCTCTTTCTCAAAAATAAATAAACGTCAAAAAAAAATTTTTTTTAAGACTCTGTCTTTAAAAAAAATAATAATTGAAAACAACCAAAATAAAAATCAGCTGTTCTGAGAAACATAATTCTAAACTAGATTCAATCACCACCTGAGTGTTACCCCTTCCATAAACCATAACCCATCTCAATTGCTCCTTTAGCTCATGTGGGCCTCTGGCTGAGGACAAGACACAGTCCTTTTTCTTGACTCTTAAAACAGCTTTCTCTTTCTACCTCTACATGAAACAGTCGATAATGCACTATGACTTGGCAGAGGCTAGGTTGATGCTAGTTCTAGTTAAGTGCTCTGGTTTTACAATAACACACAAATGACCAATTTTCAAACAATCATAATATAGTAAAAAAATACTCAGCATGAACTTTAATAACACAGCTTAGCTTTCCTTTGAAGACTCAGAAGACTGCACAGCTTAAGAGTTGGATTCATTGATGGAAATAACCAGTTATCACTAGTAGTCAAGGCAGAATGACAGGCAGCCTGGAGACCTGTGAGGGACCACTAACTTAACTGGGGGACCAGATCCTCTGGGCTTTGGGCTCCTTGTATTTATAAAGAGTGATATTCAGAGACCATGTAAACTTTTCCAGCTCTGACAGCCTATGCATCTTCCGAAGCCCTTATATGAAAAAAAGTTCCATTTAATAAGATGTCCAAATACACCAGATTTTCTCTCTAGGGGAATTTTCTATCAGTTCACAATTCTCAAGGAATCTCTATAAACAGACACCAAAACTATCAACGGTGATTTTTTTTCTTATTAAAACCAACAGTGAGAAGTTGTGTATTCCTGAAAAGCATCTACACATGAAAACCAATGGACTTGCTTCTCCTATCCAAGTAAAAATCTGCTGCCATATACAAAGCACAGTAAGAAAATAGTTTCGCAATCAGCAAAACTAAAAGGCAACAGACAGAATGGGAGAAGATATTTGCAAATGACATATCACATAAAGGGTTAGTATCCAAAATCTATAAAGAACTTATCAAACTCAACACCCAAAAACCAAATAATCCAGTGAAGAAATGGGCAAAAGACATGAATAGACACTTCTCCATGGAAGACATCCAGATGCCCAACCGACACACGAAAAAATGCTCAATGTCACTCATCATCAGGGAAATACAAATCAACCACAATGAGATACCACCTTACACCTGTCAGAATGGCGAACATTAACAACTCATGCAACAACAGATGTTGACGAGGATGCGGACAAAGAGGATCTCTTTTGCATTGTTCGTGGGAATGCAAGCTGGTGCAGCCACTCTGGAAAACAGTATGGAGGTTCCTCAAAAAACTAAAAATAGAACTACCTTACGACCCAGCAATTGCACTACTAGGCATTTATCCATGGGATTCAGGTGTGCTGTTTCGAAGGGACACAGGCACCCCTATGTTTATAGTAGCACTATCAACAATAGCCAAAGTATGGAAAGAGCCCAAATGTCCATCGATAGATGAATGGATAAAGAAAATGTGGTATATATACACAATGGAGTATTACTCGGCAATCAAAAAGAATGAAATCTTGCCATTTGCAACTACGTGGATGGAACTGGAGAGTATTATGCTAAGTGAAATTAGTCAGAAAAAGACAAAAATCATATGACTTCACTCATATGAGGACGTTAAGAGACAAAACAGATGAACAAAGGGGAAGGGAAACAAAAATAATACAAAAACAGGGAGGGGAACAAAACAGAAGAGACTCATAAATATGGAGAACAAACAGAGGGTTATTGGAGGAGGTATAGGAGGGGGAACGGGCTAGATGGGTAAGGGGCAATAAGGAATCTACTCCTGAAATCACTGTTGCACTATATGCTAAGTTGGATGTAAATTTAAAATTTTTTTTTTTCAACGTTTATTTATTTTTGGGACAGAGAGAGACAGAGCATGAACGGGGGAGGGGCAGAGAGAGAGGCAGACACAGAATCGGAAACAGGCTCCAGGCTCTGAGCCATCAGCCCAGAGCCTGACGCGGGGCTTGAACTCACGGACCGCGAGATCGTGACCTGGTTGAAGTCGGACGCTTAACCGACTGCGCCACCCAGGCGCCCCGGATGTAAATTTTAAAAAATAAATAAATAAAAGAAAATACTTTTGGAATTAGCAACTTGGACCTAAAAAATAAAAGTCAAAGTCAACCCAGTGAAAAAAATAAACAAAGAAATGAGATTCTCACAGAATACTGAAAGAAATCATCCTTCATTTTCCTCCAAAATGGGTTTATGGCTACAGAAACACATAAAGATCTTACCAATCTAATATGTAGATCCTAACACTTATTTAAGTCAAGATACCTTGACACAGCTGACTTCAACCAAATTGTAAAGTATGAGACCTCACCTTTTTATCTTCACCCAGATTACTTCAGATCGAGGCCTAAAAAATTACGAGAGGGGCACCTGGGTGGCTCAGTCGGTTGAGTGGCCGACTTCGGCTCAGGTCATGATCTCGCAATCCTGAGTTCAAGCCCCACATCGGGCTCTGTGCTGACAGCTCGGAGCCTGCAGCCTGCTTCGGATTCTGTGTCTCCCTCTCTCTGGCCCTCCCCCGTTCATGCTATGTCTCTCTCTGTCTCAAAAATAAATAAACATTAAAAAAAAAAATTACGAGAAGGCTCTGGATTCAGTTTAGATTCTGGTTATTTCTAGAAACATCTGCATTTTCAAAACAGGAAACCAGAATATAACCTTCCCTCAACAACTCTCTACATGCATAAAGAACATGAGGAAAGTGATCTCAAGGAAGGGGAGAGAGTTTGTCCAGAGATGCTAGTAGCATCCCAGGATGTGGGCTTAGATTTCTCTAAAAGCCACCCTAGATAATCCCAGAGTCATACTTAAGGGTGAAAACTAGTTTCTTTGATTTCCCTATGCTTTACTTCCCTTCTGATGCTGGAGAGTAAAGTACACATGGATGTTACTAAAAATACCTTATTTTTAGAATGTGATAGCATCCTTCAGAATAACTGGAGATATTTCAGAACACTGAAAAATTAGGTTCCGGCGTGGCTGACTCAATTTCTCAGGTATGCACGTTTTAGCCTCCAGTTCAGTCTTCCTATCCATCTCTAGTTCACCAACATACCTTCCCCTGATGAGAGAACAGTATGCAAAAATATGAAATAAAAACTACAAATATTTACTCCTCCAACTCTTAAAGATCTGCCAAGATGATGCCAATCCTCTGAGATGTGAATATATATGCATACAAATATACATATCACGTGGCTGTGGGTGCAAGAGTCAAATATTAACCAAAACGCCACCCTAGGAAGTGATCAAAGTACAAGATTCTGCCAGAAGGAGAAAGACAGTCATCCTAGAGAGATTTAAGTATCTAGATGAAATTGTTAAAAGTCTTAAGAAGTTTCACCAGTCCTAGGGGCAGAGGATACAGTTAGAAAAAGTTTTTTTTCACTTTTCTTTTTTTCTTTAGGTTTTGTTTTTGTTTTGTTTTTTTTGTTTTGTTTTGTTTTTAAAGCAACAATAAAAACAAACAGCAAACTTCAGGTTTCATTCCATTCTAAAAAGTTCTAACATCCAAACTGGCTTCACATCCAGGAAACAGGCCACATACATAGAAAAGGTCAGCCTGACACTTGGACTACTTAAAACAGGTTAGAGCTACCAGAGACTTCTTATTAGATTTGGTTAGGCTCCCAGAACAGAGAAGCAAGGACTCCCTTCTGTCTTGTTGCAAAAGTGAAAGCATTATCAAGATCAAACTGTGGTCAGACCAGTTTCTCCTGTTAAAGTCCTATAACAGTGTCAACTGTCACTCACAGGGTTAAAAAACACTGAGACTAACGTAAGAACAAACACAGCCAACTAAAATATGCAGAAGCCCAAATGTACAGGATGTCCTACACAATCGTCGGAGTCTGTCCCCACAGACACCCTGTGACCTGACGCCCATTCTTGTCCCTCTCAGCTTCACCACAGAGAACTCAGTTCAGCTGCTCTTGCCAGAGCCAACTGACCTATGAGCAAAGAACTCAGCTAAAACAGCTTGCCCGCACCATACAACTGATCTCATGATGCCCTCCACTGTTGCCTGGCTCCTTTTTGCTCAATAAATAAACTGATTAAAATGGTACTATTCTAAGCCATGTCCCAGATACAATGGATGACCTCTGCGACTCTTTAAGTATGCCTTGGGTTCTCTATTTACAAAATAGGAATAAGACTGACTAATTCTATTTTGCCCTGGTGGCAAATGTATAAAATAATACTTTAAGCATGTTAAGAACATTTCATATTTAGGAAAAATATGAACTTACTTTGGTACTAAGAGAATCTATGAAGAAAAGTATGCTCTAACAAATCAAAACCACTAAATCCTTCTGACTTCAGACTTCTAGGCTTTCAACATGAGATTCTCATTCTTGGCATAATACTCCATATCAATCCCCTTTCTGCCTGAGGAGCATGTACTGGAATATAAACTGATGTCAAACAGTTGATGTGACTTCTGAGGTAACAAAGCCACATCAAATCCCAGTACACATCAGCTGGTGCAGTTAGCCTATAATTGTAAGATCTTTCTACCTATGAGGAATGCAAACTATGGACAAAAACAACACAAATACAGTCTTATTCTGACCCAATATTAGGGCCAAATTCTTTTTTTTCTGATTTTAAGTTTTTGTCTTAATTCCAGTTATTAGTTAACAAATAGTGTTATGTTAGTTTCAGAGGTACAGTACAGTGATTCAACAATTCCATACGTCACCCAGTGCTCATCACAAGTGCGCCTCTTAATCCCTTTCACCTATTAACCTATCCCCTTACACTCTTACCGTCTGGTAACCATCAGTTTGTTCTCTATAGATCAGAGCCTGTTTCTTGATTCTCTTTTTCCCTTTGCTCATTTGTTTCTTAAATTCTAAATATGAGTAAAATCATATGGTACTTGTCTTTCTCTGACGTATTTTGCTTAGTATTGTACTCTTTAGCTCCATCCACATCATTGCAAATGGCAAGATCTCATTCTTTTTTATGGCTGAATAATATTCCATTTTTATTAACACATCTTCTCTATTCACCAATCTATGGACACACGGGCTGTTTCCATATCTTGGCTACTGTAAATAATTCTGCAATAAACATAGGGGTGAATGTATCCCTTTGTTTTTGTTCTTTGGGTAAACACCCAGTAGTGTAATTGGATCATAGGATAGTTTTATTTTTTAACTTACTGAGGAAACTCCATACTGTTTTCCTTAGTGGCTGCACCAGTTTGCATTCCCACCAACTGTCCACATCCTTGATGACACTTACTGTTTCTTGTGTTGTTGATTCTAGCCCTTCTGACAGGTGTGAGGTGATAGCTCATTGTGGTTTTCATTTGCATTTCCCTAATGGTAAGTGATGATGAACATCTTTCCATGTGTCTGTTGGCCATCTGTATGTCTTCTTTGGAGAAATCTCTGTTCAGCTCCCCATTTTTTAATTGCATTTTTGGGTGTTGAGTTTTAGAAGTTCTTTATATATTTTGGGCACTAACCCTTTATCAGATATGTCATTTGCAAATATCTTCTCCCATTCTGTAGGTTGCCTTTTAGTTTTGTTGACTATTTCCTTTGCTGTTTTGAAGCTTTTTATTTTGATGCAGTCCCAATAGTTTATTTTTGCTTTTGTTTCCAAAATCTTAATGAGAGTCTTTCCTCTTGACACAAGCAACTTACAAGGACACACACTTGGCCGTGGACATTGGTAGAACTGGCTTCTGACTAAAAGTAAAGGAATCAGTCTGCCATGATTGCTCCTTAACAGGCTTCTGTATCTCCACTAGACCCCTAAATATATGGCAGAAAGCAGACCAAGTCTGTCTTCAGCTGCCAAAAATGACTGCCATAGGCACACCAATCCTAGATGCAGGGAATATGAGGTCAGGTGAGGAACACCGCTTCCTTTAATATAATCCCCAGCCAACCTGTCATTCCTTTTCTTTTCTTTTCTTACTGAAAGTGCCAGGAATAGGCCTGCCAGTTTCCTTTTTTAGTGCCACAATCTCCTGCCTTAACCAGACAGTCTCCTTCTGTGTCCCACTAAAGCACAGAATACACTCCCTGTTTCTAAAAACATGCATTCCTTCTGAGGATTTTTTTTTTTTAAAGTATCTACAGCTAGTAACAACAGAGAAACAGAAAATTGGGCAAAGGGCTCAAGCTGAATTCTCTAATGAAAGCATTTACCAATAATTTGATCTAGGAACCAACTCTAGAAACATGACGGGTTTGAATTCACTCACCATGAACTACAAACTGAAGTAACAGCCACTGAATGGTCACTCAATGGCTAACACGAGTTACTGGTAGTCCATGAACTCCCAGAAGTTTGCAGCATAGCTAGAACCCAAAAGTCACAACTGGCATTTAGCTGCCTTCTCCAGCAAAGAACAACTTTAATTCATGTGTCTGATCCTTGCAAAAGACAAACCAGAACCAAGAAAGAGAAGGAAATGCCAAGAGCTTATGAAGACTCTCAACTCTTAAGATAGGATGGGCATTTCCATCTCTGGGTCTCTGGGCTCCTGGCCAATGGACTATGCCACAACATCACTGGAAATCATTCAGGGAGTGAAGCCAGCTCCCAGCTGGGGCAGTGAATATTTGTGGACTGCCTGAGGACAGGTAGCTTGTCCACTCCTTGACGTGTTCTAAATGTTGTCCTTAGCTCAAGCCAGCCTTTCAGAGCTGCCTACGCAGAACACGGGATCTTGACCCCTTATGGTCACTTTTTCCCCGAATCATGGTTTGTCATCATGTTATTAGTCTGCATTGAGAGATGGTATAAAAACAATTATTTCACAAATAACTGCTGTGTGTTTTGAAAAGTACAGTTCAAGGCCCCCTCCTCTCCACTGAGGAAATACCTTAGGAAAATTACAAATATTTCCTTCTTTATTCTGTTCCCTGAGAAAATAGGTATGTGGTCCACCTCTACATATTGCATAAAAACCTATCCTGTATGTTTCTGCCCAATAGCCTCAACATGGTTTTATCCTATTTTCTCTATGCGTGTTTTCTCTTTGTCCCAATTTCCTCATCTTATCTTAATTCTGTCACATCGTATGTTTTTGTAAACCAGCTCAAAGCTTTTTCTGGAGGACACTGAAAATGAAATAAAAATAACAATAAAATACCATGGGGCACCTAGGTGGCTCAGTTGGTTAAGCATCCAACTTCAGTTCAGATCATGATCTCACCATTTCTGAGTTTGAGCCCCATACTGTGCTCTCTGATGTCAGCATGGTGCCAGCTTCAGATCCTCTGTCCCCCCTCTCTCTCTCTGCCCCTCCCCTGCTCGTGTGTGTGCCCTCTCTCAAAAACAAACATTTAAAAAAAGACAATAAAATACCTAAGTAAGTAGTATTTTCGACACAAAATGCTGCTTCACCCAAATGAGCAGCTACCTTAAGGGACGGGGACAAATCTAATTGTCCTATAGGACCAATAGCATCTTCTAAACTTTAACCTATTCATGGCTACATCATTCATCATCATCAGTCAAAATCCTGAGGTCCATCTCAAACTTACATGTTTGGAAACCAGGCTGCTAAATCCAAAGTGGTAATGACACCCTCCACCCCCTTTTGCCCTACCTCCAACCAACACAGAGCACCCAAAATTCAAGCATTCCATTCATTCCTTTTTTAAATACCTAGTATCTTTGTAACAACACTACAAAACAGGCTAGTCAAGTGTTATTACCCCATTCTACAGAAGAAACAGGTTTCTTAGTGATTTGTCCAAGGTTAATGAATGCTAGGACGAGGACTGTCGATTTATAATCTAGAATTTTTTTCCACCAGAATCCACTCAAACACAGAGCCTTCCAGGGACCCACGCAGAGGATGGTAAAACTGAAGAACAAGTGGAACAAGAAATAGACAGTCACACATCTTAATTAATTAGGCTCTAGAGTTTAAGGGAAGACACTTGTCCGCAAACCTTTCTGCTAAAGAACTTAACAGCCACCAGACTTCCAGGATTCAGTACACTACCTAAAAAATAAATGTTCTTTCATCTTGGTCTGATCATGAATGATGTCAGATGTTTCCGGGGCCCTACAGGTTTTTCAATGCCAAAATATTCCTAACTTGAAGCCTAAAGCCATAGATAGTTCTCTCCAAATAGAAAGCTTAAAACTATCTTTTTTTTTCCTTTTTTTTTTAACTTTACTTATTTATTTTGAGAGACAGAGAATGAGCTGGGGAGGGGCAGACAGAGAGAATCCCAAGCCGGCTCTGTTTTGTTTTGTTTTTTTGTTTTTTGTGGGGTTTTTTTTGTAGGCACAGGTAGAAAGAAAAAAAATATCATTTCATTACTGGTTTTGCTTACAGAAGATGAACAGAGACACAATCTCAATTTCCATCTGATTTCCTGGGTTGGGTAAATGCACTTTTCTCCTTTCTTTTATTCTTAAGTCTGTATTTATACTCCAAAGTTCAGCTGGTATCTCAAAAAGATAGAATCTAATTTTTTCCTACTACTACAAATTTAATGTTTGAGAAAAGATTCACTTACTAGGAGCTCCAGGGGCCCAAGTATCAGAAAGCACAGAACTTTACAGCTGGACAGAAACTTGGTTATACCAGAAAGGAGTTAATGCACAGCCCATCCTCAATGATGCCCACACTGTGAATGAAAAGGTCATTTCCACTTCTGCCCTATTCAGGCTTGCCCACAAAGCTCTGAATTCCAGGATTCAGTTTGGCCACAGACGGGTTTAGGGAAGGAGGGTATAGTAGTAGCCTTTCTGGTATAGAAGCTCCTAAGCCACCTGTTTAATAATATAAATCACAGCAAAGTCACCCAAGTAGAAACATTTGGATCTATATACTCAAGAGCGTGGACTGACAACACCCATGTCCTACTGCTCACTATGTTACCTCACTGAGAAAGCAGAAACCAGGTCTCTGTCTCTAAATCCTCAGATCTAGAACAAAGCACCTGGCATACAGATGGTGTTCAATAAATATTCAATAATTGAATGAATAAATTAACTTCACAGCCAACCAAAGAGTATAAAAACATTGAAGCAATTTCCTACTTCACACACACCACACATACCACTTCATAAAAGGAAAAAATGAATTTTTTTTTCAATTTTCTTTAAGGGGGAAAAAATGTCAGCTTTCAAGTTGCTTTTGAAGCCAGAGTTACCTTGTCCAACAAAATCTGCCTTTTACAAAATGTCTACATACCAAATAAAAAAGAGTCCAATTTAGCCTAATTTTAAATACCTACAAGATAAGCACATATTATTTATAATATTTAAGTATTAGAAAATGCCTAAATGTCAAATAGAGAATTGGATAAATGGGCTATGATACATCCAAGAAATGGTACTCTATATAGATGTTAAAATTAAGTCTACGGAATCTTGAACACTCATGCCAAAATATTACAATACAATAAATAAACTGTCAGGTTTAGGGGCACCTGGCTACATCAGTCGGAAGAGCAACTCTTGGTTTCATGGTGGTGAGTTCAAGCCCCAGTCTGGGTGTAGAAATTACTTAAATAAAAAACTTTAAAAGTCAGGTTTAGGTACATCTACGTGTGTGTGTGTGTGTGTGTGTGTGTGTGTGTGTGTGTGTGTTTTAATTAAACTCTGAAGCCATGGGAATGGACACAACATAATGGGATGTATGTGCCCCCAAAATACCGGGAAGATAGATGCCAAAAAAGAAAAGTGATGAACTCTTGGTGGTAGGATTAGAGATACCATTTTTACTTTGTGCTTTTGGGTATTTTCCAGTTTTATCCAGCAAATACACATATATAGTGAGCTATCGTACACATCCAAAAAAGGGTATAAAACATGTCCATTTTCCAGAAGAATAACATGAACACTATTGTAACCATAGTCATGGTTAAGAAACAAAATATTACAGTACCTCAAGGGCCCTCTATGTGTCCCTCAATAAGCAAATCTTCCCCTCTCACAATCTGATTTTTATGCTAATCATTACTACCAACAAGCTACTATTATTTATATGATCAGAAATAAAAATGAAGGTCCTTGCAATAGGTATGAAGATATCCCTATGTGGTGGGAAAAAGCTAACCCAAACTTTCAGTAGAACATGATTTTGGTATCTTTTCCAAGAATGTGCTTGTATCCACTCATAACTTCGTACTTCATCTGGTCTAAACATATGGCTGACCATAAGTTAGAAAAGATGGGCAGCATAGGGCTAAAGCTGACTTAATTCCAGTACCATTTTCCTAGCCAAGTGACATAACCAGCCACAAAGTAATTTAACAACAGTTTTGCAAAGAACTATAAGCAAATTGGTTGCTAGGTTCATGGAAGAGAGAGAAGATATTTACTTATGTTGATTGACAGCATATCTTCAGAAAGATTGCCATGTGCTAAAATGTATTGGTCTGTATGTTTTAGATACCGTATAGTAACAGCGGGTAGGAGTCTCCTTCCTTCCTTGAGTAATGTTGGAAGTGGTCCAGCCACAATTACTGTGCTTTGATTGAGGGCATGGAGTACTATATGTGCACTTTGGAAGATTCGTTTCACACACCTGGGACTCAGAAAATATCACTTTGTGATGACCACTGGAAATTACTAAAGCTGTACTACAATCATAACTGTCTCTGATATTTGAAATTTAAACATCTCCCAAATGGAAGCCACACAGTGTACATGTATCAAAATAAAGGAACCAAACAGAATCACAAGAACTATCACTGTAATGACCAAGAACAAGCTAGCCAAAACCAGAGAATGTCTGGAACAACCCACTATACACTCAGTTACTGCTCACCCTCCGCCCACTGTGTGGCAAGCTACTGGGAGAATCACCTGGACGGGCACATCTGTTGAATTACACACTATTTAAACATTCACTTGTTGCTTGCCATCAGCTGTCATGCCATCAACTGCGACAGTAACTAAGCCTCAGACAAAAGATGTATTGAACAGCAAAAGGATTATTACACTTGGTGGTATTTTTGGAAGGCTGCTGCTGCATCAGAAAAACAAATGAGAAAAATGTAGCCATGTAGCTGGTGAAGAGCAATGCAAGCATTAATTTTTATGGAGGATTAGAAGTGGAAGCCAGGCTGCAGAGATGGTCAAGAAAATAGCTGGCCTCACAGCTGCGAGGTTTAGCCCAACAGTAATTACTGCTACTGGGTTGGAAATGGGACCCAGGGGAGCAAAGAGCATATTCATAAAGGTAATGAAATAGAGGAGACAGAATAAAAGTAGCAAGTCCCCAACTATCTCCCTACTCCTACAGTTTCAGTGTCAAAAAATCTTGCTTTGGGCCCTTTTCTATCTTGCTAAACATGTACTGTCTTAAAAATAAGAATTATCAAATCTCATAGGGCAGGAACCAGATGCCTGACTCCTATTGTTCCCCTTATCATGGGAACACAGTGAAGTACCTACTCATATCTCTAGTTTAGATGGACAGTGGTCTAGAAGTCAGTTTTTCATCAAAGCAAAATCTGTTAATAGTAGATGAAAATAGTAATCACCAAGCAAAAGAGTAACGCTACTTGATCACCAAGGACTTGGGCTATCTAAAGCTGGTTACTGAATTAAACATGGAATTTCCTGGAAAACGCATAAAAACCCTTACCTAATTATGCACTACTCACTCATTCAACAAACATTTGAGATTTAAAGGAATGCACGTATGTTGATCAGAACTAAGAAGTATTTTCCTGGCACCAAATTCCCAAAGAAGTTCTGTGTGTGTGTGTGTGTGTGTGTCTGTGTGTGTGTGTCTGTGTGACAGAGAGATTAAGATATCAGATTATTTTTAAGGTTTTGCAAAAGTCAGAAATATTCTTCAAACACAGAATATTTAATTCTTAAATTGAACGTTTTTATTCTTCGTTTACCAAGGACATAGCACTCTAACTCCTCGATGGCAATTCTCTGAAGAATCAAAATAATATGGTCCAGGTATGCGCATTTCTAATGATCTAACTTCATGCAATAATAGAGCTCAAGAGTGCCTAAAGAAACGAACAGATAACAACATGCCTGATAAACCATTTATCTCAAAATCATTTGTGTGAAGCTGGTTTCTGGCAAATATGGCAACTTGTACAACCAATTGTACAACCATAAAATTTATGATTATTAACTACTCCAAAAAGACTGGACTATATGAATAATTTATTCAGAAGCTGGTGCCCGGAAAGGTAAACAGAAGGAATTTAGGACAGAGAATGATTACACAGAACAGAAGGGAAGGAGAACATGGGGAACTTTATCACACTAGGAAGAAAAGACAGGGAAAGAAACAATAGGGAAAGGTAAAGAAAATCAAGTCAGGGCTGCAGCTTGAACTCTGGACAAATCATAGCGTCATCTCGTCCTGACTATGGAAGTCAAAGCCAAAATCTTTTTGTTGCTCAGGCACTATATCCCAGACTCCTGCAGACCAAAAAATGCAAAGAAGATCTTATATCAAGTGTCATAAAACCTAATAGGAGAGCCCAACCTGGTACCTTAAAGAATTTATCACTATCTCGATAGTCTGGACGGCTTGAGTTTTGTCAACATCATTTCCAGTAAGCAGTTTGAATCTCATCTTTTAAAACTCCCTCCCATGACATTCAAAGGCCACCACTACTTTAAATTTATGTAGTATCATGACCTGAACCCCCGGAGAGAAATGAGGGTGACAGGACTACAGGAAGGGAGAAGAGTCTCTTAATGAGCTGAACTACATTAAGATGGGGACACAGGTAGAAAGCAGAGAAGGGACTGAGCCAGAAACATGCATATCTGTGATACCGAGGGAGCCGCAGCCACGCCCAGTGAAATTTTACTGGGCCTCAGTGTTACAATTTGCAAACTAGGACATGTTTTCCCCACGTCACCCTGGTGCCAACCTAAAAAACTGCAAGCAAATAAAGGTGATGGGTCATCCAGACTTTCCTGTCTTTGAGTCCAAAACTAACACTCGTACCTATCTCCTAAATTAAAACCATAAAACTTAATGTCAATAATGTCTCAGGCCCTACCAATCAGTCCCTTCAAATCCAAGCATTTCGTGTGGTACAGCAACACTACTGTGAAGTCTAATAGAAGGAAGCACATAGTAAGTTGATTTCTGCCACATTATACTGTTAACCTCCTCCACTTGACAATTTACGTCTGAGGCTCAGCTCTAGACTGAGGAGTGTGAGGAGTGCGAGGAGGGGGAGAGGGCGGGGGAGACCACATGAAGGCACACCTACAGAATCTGGAGCATACCAGAACAACCCTGTCACACTGGCCCTTTCGCTAAGTTACTCCTGATCTCCAAGTCTTCCCAGCAGCAGCGTGAGACAGCACTTTCCACCAACTGCTTGCCACGGTTTACGTGAAGAAGCAGCCACTCTGAAAACCACAGCAATATCACCATGGTTAATGTAAAATATTAATGTCTCATTTGTTCAACAGTTTTGTGGAAATTAAAACTTTTAGGTTAATCATATACTGAACAATTTTAATTAAAACAGTTATAAAACAATTAATCCACAAGAGCTAGCTTGGAACTCTGCCAGCCTTATTGGTTTAATGCATGTAGGCAAAACTCATTTTTTTTCCCTTTTGACTTAATGAATGCTAATATGTGACACAAAATATGCATACTAAGCTCCTAATACAGTTAGTCCATCTGGTTTTTCTTGCATTCTCTATTTGTCATTTTTCTTTGATAGCAAAATTGAAAATGAGTTCTCTGTGTTAGAAATGATAATGATGCCATGTGCCATGCTTCATTAAAAACTGCTCTTTATAAAAATCTTCCAGGGTGAAATAAACACCTTAAGTACTCTCTTCTTGCTCTTACACAGCAGGGAGTAAAAGGAAAGACAGACCCCCAGACCAGGTCCAGAACCACAACTGCAGTTTGAGATAATACTGCCTTCTCACTGCCATTTCCAGAGGTTTTTCCTTTGTGAGGGCACTATAACGACGTGGAAGGTAAAATACAAGTTTAGGCCAAACCCTCAAGTATTTCAATTTGTTCCACATTACAATCTGTGTGATTCATTTTGGGATCTATTTGTTTGCCAAAGTAAGCAGAGTTCGAGCCCTCTGTTGAATATTTAATGTATGCAAAATTACCTTTTAGCATAGGCTAAGAGACCTATTATTTCCAATAAGGCTTAAGAACAGCATTGTGTCTGACCACGATACTTTCAGATTGGTTTTCCAGGCAAGAGCCCAAAGAAAGCAAACTCAGCTATTAGCTTCCACTAGAATATCGCCTCCCCATCCATCTAAGCCTTGCCATGAATCTGAATATTCCAGGCTTTACTGTTTATCAAGCTCCAGAAGTACAAAAGGTACACACCACCCAACTCTTCTAGTTAATTAAAAACACAAGCACAGGTACTTCATCTCAGTTCCCAATTCAAATTTAAGCAACTATACCAAATCCTTTTAGAGATGAAGAAATGAGTTCAACGTAATTCAGCCCTCAAATGGTGAAAATGATCCTCAGCATAATTATATTAGCTGATACCTTCACATCTGGTGTGTACCTCATTATTTCTGGCTGGGCACATCACATGTGAAGCATATAAACCCATAAAAGGTATTAGATTTCCCTCTTAACCACCTCTCATTCAGGCCAAAAAGAAAATCTACTCTTATGATGCTTAAAAAGCAGTTAGAATAGAAGATTTACCAATTTAATCCCAATAAATCAGCGAAGGAACTCTGAGGAGTCAGTTTCCTTCATCAAGGTAGCAGAGCATAACACTGTTTGGCAATAGGAATGCCAGCCCAATAAATGTAAGTATCAACTATTTAAAATAAACACCAATATTAAAAAGCCTGATTGCAAACAACAGACATATTTAAAGTTCAGGCAGTCAATCACCTGAGTTCCAATCAGTCAGTAACAAAAGTAATCATTTTTATAAAAGTTTGTTCTGATAAATTCTCTAAATAGTAGCATTTAATAACATCCACTTGTAAAAAGTAAATATTTTTCCTGGCCTGATCTGTTTGTGGAAATCACACTGGACAGAACTAATAGGAATGGACTAAATGACTACAAATAAATTTTCAGCTCTGAAGTCCTATAATTGCATAATATTTCTCTTTTATAACTAAAATCATGAAATGAGAGGGTTGGGAGAGACCTCAGACATTACTAAATTTTACTGCAAACCTTCTCATTTTACGAATAAGGAAAAAGAGGGACGTCTGGGTGGCTCAGTCAGTTAAGCATCAGACTTCAGCTCAGGTCACGATCTCACGGTTCATGAGTCTGAGCCCCACGTCAGGCTCTGTGCTGACAGCTCAGAGCCTGGAGCCTGCTTCAGATTCTGTGCCTCCCCTCTCTCTGCCCTTCCCTTGCTCGCACTCTGTGTCCTCTCTCTCTCTCTCTCTCTCTCTCTCTCTCTCTCTCTCTCAAAAATAAACATTAAAAAAATTTTTTTAAAAAGAATAAGGGAAAACAGTATACTTGTAGTGCTAGGAAAGTTGAAGGCAAGAGCTAAAATGGTATTTATGGATTAAGGATATGTGTCCTTATCACTGATATTTGAGAAGTGCTTTTAATATACCAAAGCACCTAAATGAAGGCTCCAGCCCTGAGAGGTTCATGACTACCCTCTGCTTGGAGGGCATCCCTTTCTTCACCTTTTCTTGTTGATTCTCAACCAAGGTGATCCTGTCCCCAGGAGACATTTGGCAATGACATTTTGGTTGTCAGCCTGGAGAGCAGGGAAAAGAGGTGGGAAGCTACCAATATAGAGGCCAAGCATGCTGCTAAACATCCTACAATGCACAGGGCGCTCTCTACACACAACAAAGAATTATCTAGCCCATATGTCAATAGTGTTGAAGACCTTGCTGTCCGGGGTTACTGCCACCACCAGCAACACTCAGAACATACCTGCACCTGGAAAATAATGCCCATGGCCCTCCCACTTGTCATAAGAAGGCTGACCCTTCCAGGGAGCAACTACCAAATGGCCCTGACTTTTCCCATGCTCTACACAGCACTAAAGTCAAGTCAACTCTTAATTAAAAAACAAGAAAAGCTCCAAATGGCTTTGATTCTTACCAGGGATGGTTTTATTAAAGGAGGAGAGGAAGAGGGAATGGGAGAGGGAGAGGGGCAGAGAAAGAGAGAGAGAGGTGAGAAGCATATATGGAAGTTGGAGGAGAGGTAATACTGGCTTTAAAACAAGATAAAGGGAGCAAATAAAGAAGAAAAATCACCCTCTCCTACAAATCTGTGAAAGCATTTCAAATCATTGCAATTACAGGAGCCCAGGAGAATACCCCTTCAGATATACTAGGTATTTTCTCCTAACCCTCATGCTATTTTAAGTTAAAATAACACTGTCACGGAGTGGTTGTACAGCACCATTATAGGTGATCATGGCAAACACAGACACAGCCCAGACCTTTTCACATCAAACACACAACACACATGCTGCATCATTCCCAAGTAAGCTTTGTTCATAATTCTAGAATATACAACCCTCATCTCTCTCACATGGTGGAACACTACCTTAGCAAAACCATGAGAACACGATGGGAGTGTCAGGGTTTGGGGAATGGGTTTTAAGGTTTTGTTTGTTTTTTAGTTTTATTTATTTATTTGGAAAGAGACAGAGACAATGTGAGCAGGGGTGGGGTAGAGCTACAGCGAATCCCAAGCAGGCTCAACGCTCAGTGCAGAGCCAACACAGGGCTCGAACTCATGAAACCATGAGATCATGACCGGAGCTGAAACAGAGTCGAACAATTAACCGAATGAGCCACCCAGGCGCTCCTAAGGTGTTTTTTTGTTTGTTTGTTTGTTTTTAATATATTTGAGAGAGAGAGCATGAGCAGGGGAGGGGCAGAGAGAGACAGAATATCCCAAGCAGGCTCCACACAGTCAACATGGAGCCCAATACAGGGCTCAAACCCATGAATCATGAGATCATGAACTGAGCTGAAACCAAGAGTCGGACGCTTAACCAACTGAGCCACCCAGTCGCCCCCAGGAGTGTCAGGGATTTTTAAAGAGTGCAGCTTTCATTCCCCTGGTCATTGGGCCTCAGGCCCTAGAGATTTAAAAAGTATCGCACCAACTGTCACCCTGGTTAAGCTTATACACAATTTATGTGTGGAGGCAGGTCATATGATGTAAACAAAAGAACCTACCAACACCAGATGGGCAAGGTACTAAACAGCACTGCTGTTTATGAGAGTACGAGAAGGAACTGATCACCAGAAGCTGCAGAAAGGAACGGTTTACCTTTCGCTCCACCTCCCCTAACCATCTCAGTTCACAGAATAGGAAACACTGTGGAAAGGACAAAGCTTTCAGTTTTCAAATTAAACACTTTAAGATTTTTCCCTTCTAATATTTCTCATTAAATTGACTTGTCTTCAGAATTTTCACAATATTATGATAAGGCAAGTTAATTCTCCACAAAAGGTCTTTTCTGAATCTTCATAACTCACAAATCAAACCTCCCAGTCTTGCAGTCTGCACTCCTTTCTAATCGCCTCAATTTTTTTAGAGATCAGAAAGATTGCCTGATGCACTGAATTCTCCACAGATGCCCTAGAATTACCCATGGGCAGGGGCAACAGAGCTCCTACCAACCTCATCCATGTAGGATACAGGGCATTCCTGGATTGTTCCTTGTTCAACTGCTTTGATTTTGCAAGCTTCCCACTGGCGGAAAGCTATGGGGCTTTCTCTCTCTGCAACTGAGGTTAAGGAACTGAGGTTCCTTTGCAGTGGCTCACCCTTGCTTTTACATCAGCCATATCCAAGTCAGCATCTGTTCCAGAATCAACCTCTAACTGACCCCAAAATAGGCAAATTCTAAATTTGTCAACAGTTAGGATCTGCATTCTGAGAAATCAATAATCACTGGTTTCCATCAACTGTATACCCTCTGCCCTCTGCCTCCTGACTCTACATAAAATGTGCCTGGTTTGTTTTTTCTCTCCTAGAAGCTGCCAGCATAAAGTCTAAAAAGGTTCAGAAGTGAACATATTAAAAATAAATAAATAAAAATCGGTAACAGTGTCAAACATCAAAATTTGAAAAGAAAAGCTCCTGTAAAACTCAGTGGTATAAATGATGAAAGCCAATGTAGAAAGCCTTCGGAGCACCAACCACATAGGTACAAAAGGAAAACAGCAGGAAGGCGGAAGCAGGTGGCCCGGGATGGAAAATTAATAGGAAAACACAGGCTTCTTTGAATGCTGCCAAGAAGTCCTCCAACAGAACCCAAGGAATGTGGAGGCTCTAAGCCTGGAATGTTGTTCTCAAATTCTCCCTTTTACAATACCCTGGAGTGCCAGGGCAGAGGGATGGGGCACACACCACGAAAGACAAACCAAATCTCATTTTTTAGTTGGGGAGGGAGAGGTTATTGGTCTTGTAGGAGTTTTGTTACACAATCCCCTACCTAAAGTTCCTCTACACTACACAGCAAAATCAACTTGATATTGATCAACAGGGTTAACACAGAAGGCAACAAGGGACGCTCACAAATCAAAGCTGTTGTACAAAGTAATGGGAAAGAAAGATAAAGCAGGTGAAATGGGGAAGAAATTTATTCACACAATGATGTATGGCTTCAGGCTGGATTTACACACCTTCTCAGTGCATAATTTCAATGATGAAATCTCCGAGAATCAAGCTCTGAGGAAGCAGGTCAGTAGAAAAGACATTAATACCTGGAGTCATTCAGATAGAGTTTGAAACTTGGCTCTAACTACAAAACCTCAAGCAAGCCAATTAACCAAAGTTCCAGTTTTCCCACCTGTAAGATAGGGATATTATCCCCTACATACTATGCCAGGCTATTTTAAAACTAGCACAAATATATAAAAAGTGCTTATCTCATAGCAAGGACACAAACGGTGAGTACAGTGGTGTCATTCTGAGGAAAACATCACTTCCTCATACTCCTAGGAAAGTTCAGACCCATATTTTTTTATGTGTCTCCTAACCTCCCTTCCTTCTCCTTTCTGCCAAATTCATCTTCTCCCTCAAACTCCAGTAGACTACATAATATTTCAATGTAGAAATTCTCCATAAGTTAGTGTTCTCACTTTATTCTGTAAAATTCCAACACCCACCAGCTCTACTGCATATGAATGAATTTATTATTTGTGGCACTGGTCATTTTAAAGATACTGGCTCAAAACAAAAGCCAGATTTCAAGTCACTGTATATCTGTCACACTGTCATTTTGTTTTACCTAAGAACAGTAGTGTCTTAAAACTAAACTTTACCTATACCTCATCTGTCCTCCTTGAAGCAAAATCCTGAACAGTCAATGGAAGTGGATACATGACTATCAAAAGCATAATAATTCACTAGACAATTTCACAGTGGTTCTCAAAGACCACACTGTTTACACTTGGTAATTGCTATCATGCTCTGCAGTGTTTACTTTTTAAACCATGGATTTATTATTTTTTTAAAATGAATCGCCCTGCTAATGAGCTAAAGAGCCCACAAAGAAAGATATTGATGCCTACATGAACTAATGTATTATACAGTACCGGACAGTAATTTGCTCATGATATCTCTAGGTTTATAGAAATTCTCTTTCATCAAAGAGAACGGCCTCAGCAAAGAGGAACAGACGAATACATGAAGAGTCATGCCATGTCTTCACTGCAAGACCCGGTCAGTTTAACTTCCGTGTGCCCCATGGTGTCTCTTTATATCATACACCAGGTTCAGAACCTGGAAAGTTAATAAGTATTAACAAAACTCTTCTGACCCTTGAACACGTGTTTGAACTGCACAAGTCCACTTAAACATGGGTTGTGTGTGTTGGTTTTTTGTAGTACACTACAGTATTGTAAATGTATTTTCTTAACGTTTTTTTCTCTAGCTTACTTTACTGTAAGAATATACTATATAACACATATACAAAATATGTGTTATTCAGCTGTTTCTGTTATGGGTAAGGTAGGCTATTCAACAATAGGCTATTACAAGTTAAATTGGCGGGGCGGGGATCAAAAGTTATGCATGGATTTTTTTACTACACTGCAATCAGCGCCCCTAGCCCTCTGCATTATTCAAGGGTCAATTGTAATTGTCTAGCTCTCAGAGATGAACCAGCACCACTAAGACCTAAGGTAAGATTACAAAAAGATAATAGGAGAAATAACTGTCATTCATTTAAAATTCACTGAACACTTCCAGGATCAGAATAACTCTACCTGAAAACTCAGATTTATACGTGAAATAATTCAAACAATAAACACTTATAATATACCTAGTATATAACAGGAAAGGGGTCAGCAAACTTCTGCAAAATGCCAGATAGTAAATATTTCAAGCTTTTCAAGCCATATGATCTCTGTTACAACTACTCAATTCTGCTGTTGTAGCATGTAAGCAGCCAGTGACAATAATGTAAATGAATGAACATGGCTGTAGTGCAGAAACACTTTATTTATGAAAACTGAAATTTTAATTTCACACAATTTTCATGTGGCATGACTTAAATATCCTTCCTTTGATTTATTTTCAACCATTTAAAAATATAAAAATAATTCTTAGTTCATGGCCACACAAAAACAGGCAGTGGCCTGTTTTGGCCTGTAGCCTATAGTTTGCCAAGCCCTATAGTTGACCCATGTGATAGGCATCTGGGCAGACATCAAGGAGAATGTGATAATTTCCCTGCTTTCTAAAACACAACAAAAGTAAACCCGAAATTACAGTACAATGTGACAAATGCTAAGAAGAGACACGTACCCAGTGTTACAGGAGCAAGACGAAGCAATTAAAAAATCTCTCCCAAACTGGCAGTGAGGTCTTGATATAAACACGAAAGCAGTTTTAGTGTGGTACAGTTTCCTATACATAACAAACTGTTAAAAGGTACCTTAATAAATTGAAAGAAAAACTGTGACTTTAAAAAACAACCTTCGCCACCAACATCTGTTAAGACTTTATCAGAACATGCCTGGGTACATTTTAGAACGTCCTTTTTAATTAGCGTTCCAGGCCAGAACCTCCGGCAAAATCCATTCTCCATTGATCTGCCAGGAAGCAAGCATGTCCCAGGTGGTAGCTGACTGCGACTCTTAAGGGCAAGTCCACAGGTCCTGCCGGTTTATTTCACCTAAGTGTCACAGGTAATAGTTTTCATGTACTCTGGGATAGAAAGAATCAAACAGGTTTCTTTCCCAAGTGAAAGGTCAATGGAATAATCAGCTTGGCCAGAATCTCAAATATTTGCCTGCACCCCAGTGGTTCTGCCTAATCAAATCAGGTTTATTAGAGGGTCACCTCTAATCAGCACTAAGTTTTATCTGCATTTGGAGATGTTTAGGCAGATTTATTTTAATTACCTCAGAACAAACGAAGCTTGGGTCTTCAGACTTTAATTGTCACAACTGTCTGCCCGGATGTTTTGTTCCAAGGGGGAAGCTGAGGGAGCCAGGAGCCAGGCTGACATCATCAGCTGTGTATTTAATTAAAGCAAAATGAAGGGCAGGCAGGCTGGGGAGGACGGTAGGTCAGTCTTTCTGTCCCAGTACAGAAAGGCTGCACCACTCATGAAAATACAAGGGGCTAAAGGCTTATTAGCTCATCTTTGCCCCCTTTCTCCCCCCTCCCAGTCTGGCAGAAGGACCATCTTTCCTGATGACCAGGAAACCAAATGCTCCAGTGTGAGCCTCTGACTTCTCCATGAGCCCTGAATATCACATGGAAGGAGAATCAGCAACTCCCACTTCCTAAGAGCCTGCAGGCCACAGATCCCTTAGAATAAAATAAAATACAAAATAAGCCTTCACAATAACGAGTGGTCCAAACATCTGACATTTACACCAGAATTTCCGATATGTTGGCAACTAGCTTTCCTTCCTTGGATGTCTGAGTGACACAAGACTTCAAGGAATAGCCAAGACCTTGCTTTAGTGTGACTGTAGGCTTCTGTATTCTAGTATCTCAATATCTGATTGCTTCAGGCTTCGAAGTTTTCTTTATTTGAAGCACCTCTGATAATAAACCCACCCACCACCCCCTGCAAAAAATAAATAAAAATAAAATTTTAAAAAAAAGCCTGATGTTGGGTTTGTGGTCCAACACCAAATTCAGGTTTTCAAGCAAGTTCTCCCATTCAAAAACAGGGAGTAAAGTGAACCCAAGATCTGGGTAGTTCTTTTCTTCATCAGTCCTGTAAGACCGAGCTATGTGTCATTTACCCTTTTATCCCTGCTGCTTTCCTGTGCTACACTGGGTGATTAAATCAAAGAATAGGATATACTAACACCAACTGACCAACAGGTCCTGTGCCCCTCGTTTTCTGTTTCATTTTGCTTTCCGCCCCCCCTCCAAGGGAACATGAAAATTCAGTGATCTGAAAGGCAGAAAAATTGTAAACAAAATACATTTTAAAATATGAGCACAATAAGCAAATCTGGATAAAAACCAGGAAACTGTAGGATGGGTGTTTCTGTTTGTATCAGGTCTTGTCCCCAAGAGGCAGACCGTCTGTCAACCACACTATTCAAGGAGTGTTAGGAACCCAAGCCTTTGTGGTAACACCAGTCGAGAACCCCTTTTCACTCTGGTGGCAAGCTCTTATTTCCCAAGAGCTCCGTGGTCAGCTGTGCAAGACTTCTAATGACTCTGAGATGAACGTGGGTCAGTGCTGCAGTCACCATACAGTAGGGAAGGGGCAGAGGGGCCATTTGTCAAGAGGCCCCAAGAAAATTATCATATAAATTTCATCTGCCAAGACAGCTGTGGGCAAAAACATGAAATAGGGAAGGGAGGGAACACAGAAAAGAAGAAATCTGTCCTGCCACCACCTCACCTCATCTTAACTTCCAGTTTTTAACGATAGATAGTTGCTGACAAAGATGAGCACCTTACATGGCAGCACTGCAAGCCTGGCCTGAGAAATCAGATGGTCTTTGTTTTTGTCCCCACGTCTCTGTCTGGTAAATCTGGGCCTTTCAGAGCTGACGTCAAAAGCACCACCCAGACGGCAAAGGAAATATTGAAATTATTCCTTACAAATGGGTAATAAGCCACAGTCCAAGCCTCCTCTTCCAACCAGGCCCCCCAAAGGCACATCCGTTCCCTGAGACACCTCCCCGCAGCTTACTTGCCGGCAGCAGGGGAACTTCACATATTCTGGGGCCAGCTGTCTCCCTTCTGGTGAGAGAAGCAAAGTGATCCCCTAAAGGTGGGGCTGAAAAGGGACTCCAGTCCCCATCCCCCCAATTCCTCTATCCACTCCCCAGTGTTTCTCAAACTTCAGAGTACCATCAGAATCACTAGAGGACCTGTTAAAACATACCATACTAAGCCCCACCCCCAGAACTTCTAATCCTATAGGCCTGGGATGCCCCCCCAAGAAATCTGCATCTCTAACAAGTTCCCAGATGATGCCGCTACTTCTGGTTTGGGGACCATAATTTGAGAACCACTGCAGTAAATTAATAAGAAACAAGAAAGTCAGGCAATTGTTGTTTTCAGTTTTTAACAAATATGACAGCCCCCAAATTAATAGAGAGCCTAAAGCTTTTTATATGTGTAAAACAGCTGCCAAAATCCTGAAGTGTTTGCTTTGTTGTATAAGCAGCCGGTTGTGATTTTGCACTCAGCCACAAAGCAGGATTGTAGATTTTTTTTCATTAACTGGAGGATTTGCTTCATGTCTGTATTATTGTTTTACAGTTTCTAATTACTGGGCTGTGAAGTGCCAAATGGTCAACAAGCTTCCCTATTGTTATTCAGGTGAACCCACTGGTGCTAGAGCTGAAGAGTGCCTTGTTTTATGGGGCTGCTGGACGGCACACTCCACGCCTGTGGATGCTCACGTATTACTGCGACAGGAACACAAATTAACCACAGAAACACAACCTCTACCAATTAACTAATCTTTCCAAAGCAAGAGCACTTATGGCCTTATCTCCTTGCCAGGAGTCCTGTTACCTGACTGCACAGATGAGGAACGCTATGGCTATAAAAGCCCACCTCTTAACATCTTTTATTTCTGGTTCTTTAAAACACTGAAAAACTAATCCATGAAAACTAATGAAAAACTAATCCAGAACATTCAGTTAGTGAACTGAAAACATAAACAGCGCAAGTGTTTAGGTGAGTGTAAAAGGGGAGATACCCCAGGTAAGGCAAGCTGGAGGCTCTCCTGGCTGGGAACTCCCAGCTTCCCTGAGGAGCTGAGCATGAGCCCTGGAATCGGGATGCCAGGTTCCCATCTTAATCCTGCCTGTTGATTCCAGCTGTGTACAGAGTGGCAAGTTATTGAGCCTCTCTGGGCATCCATTCCCATTTGTAAAATGGAAACAGTGATAGCACACATACTTTATTGGGCTGGTTTGAGCATGATAAGGGATAATCCATGTAAAGTGCTTGTCACAGTGCTGGGCACATTTTAAGTAATCAATAAGCTTTCAGCATTATTACTGCTTCCTGTGAAGCTCTGGGGCAGGACGTGGAAGGATCTGTATGCTCCTTCCCCTTGGGCGTGTTGACACACTATGGAGAGGAGGATGGCTTCTCCTCCATCCCAAAGGGACTCAGCAAGACTGGGAGCTAGCCCAAGCAACATTGGAATCAGCTGGGGTGGGAAGCACATCAAGAAGACTTTAAAAGAGAGAAGAGTGGGATTATAAAGAATTAGTGGGCTCTTTCATGCAAACTGGGCAGAAAGAGCAGAGATGGGACAGGGAGGAAAAGCAGGCAAGGCTGTCTGATGGCTGGTAAGAGCAGCTCTCAAAGGTCTCCAGACCAACGTTTCATGTTGTAATCCCAAAGCATCTGAGAACTATTAGCACAGAATACAGAAGTTTTATAAATTTCTCCTAACCAGATCCAATTTTTCTCCTGCTTCAAATTCCCTCCCTAACCTCTTCCCATCTGGAACTGCCTCCACTGAAATGGATAGCAAGTTGAGACAGAGAGAAGCAAGGATGTCTCCTTCCTTGGGCGAGAACAAGAGACCCACATGAACAAAACTGGGCTGATGCAGAGGAGAGGGCAGGCAGGGTGAGTCTCAGGTCAGAGGGGCACAGGAGTAAAGGTCACAAGGACAAAATGAGCACACATTCTTCCAGCTGCTTCCTAACAAAAGTAACCCTGAGAAATGTGCAATCAAGAATCAATAAAAGTAAAAAGGAGGGTATTTCTCCTCAAGGAGCATGAAAACAAAACCCACAATTGCATGAGCATGTACATGCACACACAGAGAATTTAAGTCATTCTTATTACACTCAGAGAAAATTACATTTCTGGCTTCAGACATGTGTACTCTGTTATGCTCTGAAACTCAAGAGTGAGAAGCGTTCTGTCAATGACCCTAGCTCTTGAAAATACAAGTGCCATACAGGAAGAGAACACCGTACACTTGACACAGAGGAGGGCTGGAGAGAGATATCTTCATCTAAAGGGCTCGCTGTACTTTTCTTCCTAAAAGCAAATCAAAACCATTAATCTATCCTAACTGTTCGTCAAACTCCATGCCTGGCCCACCCCTGAAATTCTCTTTAGTCTTTCTGGACAGGACACAGATGCAGGGCTGCCTCACCAGAAATGCTGAAACAAAGAACCATGCTTAACTCATTTCTTGGCCTCAGAATAGGCAGAGCCCAGACAGGGGAGTGATTAACAGCTAACAAGTCCCCTCGGCTCTATCAAGAAGGTGAAGTCCCCACTCCACAACAGCAGAGAAGTCCCCAGGTCATGGTGTCTCCTCAGCCCCTTGGATGCAGGCATCTTCCTACGGTCATTCACCAAGCACCAGATGTACCATCAGATGCCTCACCATGCCTACTTTCTGCATTAATTAACGGGATCTTTTAACCGCAGACGCCCAGCCCCTAGCTGAGGCACTATGCAACTTATAATTTATTTTGAGAGAGTGTGAGTGGGGGAGGGGCAGAGAGAGAAGGAAAGAGAGAATCCCAAGCAGGCTCCACACTGTCAGTGCAGAGACCGACACGGGGCTCGATCCCACAAACCATGAGAGCATGACCTGAAGGTGGACACCTAACGGACTGAGCCACCCAGGTGCCCCTTATTTTTAAAGATGCCTGGAAAAAAACTGCCCCTGCTCTGGAGGGCAATTCTGTATGTAATAATCACTTGTGGGTTAAAGCTGTCAGTGTCTAACCAAACCACCTTTAGCGAAGACCGAAGTCAAATTTACCTTTTCCCTCCCAAGTTCTACCAGTCCTCGCTGTGGGTGCAGTAAAGCTTATACTCACAGCTGGACAGTCCCAATTTCTAGCATTTTTTTCTTTTCCCAAAAGACAATGTATTCATAATAAAATTTGACATAATAATTTATATGCCTTTGTAAAGCTCTCTGCCTGTCCATAAATCCACAAATTGGAAAGAATCCTGTGGCAAAAAGGACATTTTGCTTCAGAAAAATACGGTCACTGCATCTGTGGAAACAGGCAAGAGCCAATTCTCACTTACCTTATGATAAAACTACAAACACACCCAGAAAATCAAGATAAAGATGCAAGTTCCAAGATTGGTTATTTTTTTTTTTAATTTTTTTTTTCAACGTTTATTTATTTTTGGGACAGAGAGAGACAGAGCATGAACGGGGGAGGGGCAGAGAGAGAGGGAGACACAGAATCGGAAACAGGCTCCAGGCTCTGAGCCATCAGCCCAAAGCCCGACGCGGGGCTCGAACTCACGGACCGTGAGATCGTGACCTGGCTGAAGTCGGACACTTAACCGACTGCGCCACCCAGGCGCCCCTAACATTGGTTATTTTATTCCCAACATCTAGCATAGTGTCTCAACCATACTATATACTCAGCACATGATTCTTAATGACAACCTCTAAAATGGATATGGGCTATAAGGGATGATTTCACAAAGTTAAAAAATAAAGCTCCCACCCATCCATCCTCCCCCACACCTGCCATAATGACACAGCAGCCGATTTTACAACTATTTAGACACATCTCTCCTGACTCTCTTTCCCCCGACCGGGGCTAAAAACATCCCTGGCACAGACGCTAATAGACACCAAGCCAAAGAGACTATTTTCCTCCACAGAATGTTGTCTCTACCAAACACCTCTGTCTCCACCTTTGAGAGGTATCTACTCTCAAAGCATTTAGGATAACTTGCCCCAAACCAACAAAACCAACCTATTCCAAGAAAGTTAGTATCTGTCAGTTCACCTTAACGGCCAGAGACCACCGCAGAGAGTAGAAGGGCAATGCTGCTTTATGCAGACCTAAATTCTTCAATAAGATTAACTTACCTAATAGGATTTAGGGATGCTATGAAGGCCATTATGGTGTCTCCTACAAGCTGGAGGCTCCAAAGGCTTTAACCATTCGATTTAATCCAATCTGGCCTAATCTAATCAAGGCTGTCTCCTGTATTCTGTCAGTGGACTTTGAGCAGTGATCTAAAAATGAAGGAAAAACCTCCATTCAAACCATACCCTGTGGACCAAATATGTGCTAGCTTTCCTTCAGAAATAAGTGCAGACCTGACAAGTAGGCATGTGGATCTTTTGCTGCCTTAATTTGCTAGTTTCTATGATCTACCTAGGCTAAGAAATGATTATACTATCTACCTGATGCTTAGATTTTAATTTAAATGGCACAAGTAAGACTTCACTGGTTGACAATTAGTAATCTTACTCAAAACCCACACCTTCTTTCCGGATTCCCTTTAAGAGGAGCAGGGGTCAAATTCAGCAGTAAGCTCTCTGTGCAGACAGGAGGTCAAAGCCAAGACTGACTCAACAGCAGAGAGATTCTTCTTCACTGACAGCACATGTCTCCGGATAAGGTGGTTTCTGTCCCCTAAGAGGCTGCAAACGCTACCTCAGATGCCCAGCAGAAAGACAGATGTCTATAGCAAACCCCTAATGGAGCATTCTGAGGCTATCTGACTCCTTCAACTGTGCATGAAACCTAACAAGTCAGCTTACATCCCAAACCCTCCAGCTTCCCCCCTCACAGCAATCACAAGCTCCTGTGTTAACCAGTACGGGTTAAAGCAGCCTAGAAAGGAAGGGAAGATAAAAATTAAATGTGTAGGCTAGCATATTCTAGACCTGCACCATGCAGTACAGTACCTTCAAGGGAAAAAAAGAAAGTATCTCAATATTTATATATGCGCATATATATATATATATCTCTATAAGTATATGTAAACAGTTAAGTTGAAACGCTTTAAAACTTGATATATTGGGTTAAATTACTAAAATTAATGTCAGCTGTTTTTTACTTTTTTAATGTGGCTGTTGAAGACTTCTAAATTGCATATGTGGCTCACATGTTTCAATTAGACAGCACTGTTTCGACAATCTGTCCACTTCAACTCTTCAAAACAATTTCAAAGGAGAAGCACATATTTCATTCCATTAACTCCATCAGGTCAAGGCCAGATGATAAGCCTCAAAGTAAGAACAGAACAATCTTTGAACAAATATTTACTGAGGCCTCAGGAGGAACAGGATTTGTGGATTCCAGTGCCAGCTCACACATTAAATATCTAAATCAACCTTGAATATGCTGCTTCAGTTCTCTGAACTTCTGGTTGCTTGTCCATCTCTGACATGAAGAGGCATCACAGACCTCTTGCCTAAATTCATAGCTGCCTCTATGAATCCTCAGTCCTTTTACATATACCAGGCAGTGCCTGATTCTCAGCCCACAGGAGTCAAAACTTCATTTACCAAGTGCATCCAGCTTTGGGGAATTCTCCAGAACATAGCAGCTCTAACAATCCAGGAATGTCTCATTTCAAGTATTAACCACTGAGCAAAATGGTCACCTTCCTACCACAAGAAACATTCCCACAGGTTTCGCTACCAGCACATTTGAGCATAAGCGGCTTAGAAAAAGCTGTTGTTTGGGGCGCCTGGGTGGCTCAGTCATTTAAGCCTCCACCTCTTGATTTCAGCTCAGGTCATGATCTCACGGTTCGTGAGTTTGAGTCCCACATTGGGCTCTGCTGACAGGGCAGAGCCTGCTTGGGACTCTCTCTCTCCCTCTGTGTGCCTGCCCTGCTTGCTCACACACGCTCGCTCTCTCTCAAAATAAACAAACATAAAGGAATGAAGAGAGAGAGAGAAAGCAAGCTGTTGTTCCCAGAAACTCAGAGGTCAACGAGAGATCCAAAAATGAAACCCTGGTTACCAGAGGTAGGGTAGCAACTACCAAATGTGTCAAATGTGGAGGATACAAGCCGCCAGATATGTCCTAAGTCTGTCTCCTCCTTGTTCCTCACACTGTCTCTCTCATACCAGTCATGCGCAGGCCCTTCACCTAATGCTCCTGGGGACAACACTGCCTCCAACACCTCACTCCGAACTGAATCTACACTCCCAGTGGTCCCTAACCTCATGAAGGCTTTAAGCAAAGCATTCAGACGAAAGTATTTTATTCAGCAAACTTAAGAGGAAACAGCAGCAGAGCCCCAGCTTAGGGCAGGGAATCCAAGGGTGAGGAAGAGCGGGTGCTCAAAGGACAAGGTCTTGCAGTGGCAATCTGCACAGGACCAGGAAGTGAGGTGAGCCAGGGTGAGACAGAAGAGGTGAAAACTTGCATTTCACACTATGCCAGCCAGGGGACAAAGGCAAAAAACAGCATAGTATACAGGGAGCAATAAGCAGTTCACTTTAAAAAGGCAAAGAGAAGTGGTGGCAGGCCAGCTTCCTGGGTCTCCCAGAGCTGTGCAGTTTCCCAGGGTCATGACCCAGAAGGGCCCCACACTTGGCTTAATGCTCGGCTGCCACCCTCTTGAAGTTCTTAATTTTTCAACAAGGGGCTCTATGCATTCATTTTGCACTGGGCCCCGCAAATTACATAGCTGGTCCTGATGGTGAGAGATGGTGGGTAATCAGACAGGGCCCAGTGAGGCTAAAATGATGAAGGGGCACCTGGATGGCTCAGACAGTTAAGTGCCAGACTTTGGCTCAGGTCATGATCTCATGGTTTGTGGGTTCGAACCCCATGTTAGGCTCTGTGCTGACAGCTTGGAACCTGGAGCCTGCTTCGGATTCTGTGTCTCCCTCTTTCTGCCCCCCCCCCCCAAATGCTGTCTCTCTCAAAATTAAATAAACATTAAAAAAATTTTTTTTAAATACGATGATGAAAAGCCCCTCTTTAAGGTTTGAATGACCCATTGGCAATCCATACCGTCATGGCAGTGGCTCTCTATAGAGTGTGTGACAATGGCCAGGGAGACCTACTGCTAAGATTCTAAGTCAGCAGGTCTGGGATGAAAAGCTACGAAAAGTGCATTTTTAACAGGCTCCTGGTGATTCTGAAGTCAGAAGTTTGAGAAATTATATCTAAAAAGTATGACATATTAACACTTTGTCTCTTACAGACAGGAAGAGTGCAGAGAAAGACTTCCTTCAGCAAGTGTATCTTTCCCAAGCCCTGAGCCAACTCCAGCCACATAACAAGGGACTGTAGATAGCACTAGGTTTCCTAAAAGGTTACTAGAACACAATTTAGAGAGACAGCATGCCAAGAGCCCAATTTAATGAGTTAATCATCCTGACAAAGCACACACTACTGGCCCACTTTGGATGGATAAAACCATGTGGGGAAGAGAAAGAAACAAATAATAATTTCACAGTATACTTCTTAGAAGACAATGTCCCCTTCCCTTCCTCCTTCCCTGCTAATTCTCAGCGACCCTCCATTTGAGTTTGCTCAAATGTCACTCTTCAAAACACCCAAGACTGGCTAGGTTCCCCTTAGTACATACTCTCAAAGAGTCTATGATTATCCTTTTTACCCTTCATCCAATTATAAGTATTTGGCTACTGGTTTTGATTTTTTGTTTTTTTTTTAATCTTTGTCTTCCACCATATAGCTCCGCAGCATTGAAAACTCTGTGTAATTCACATGTGCCTACAATCAGCATAGACTAGGTGCTAGAAGATATGATGACTGAATGAGAAAGGTTGCAAGTTTGAGGTCAGCCATCAGAAGGAAGATAAGGTGACTGTTCACAGAGCAATAAGGCAAAACATGCACACAGTGAGACTCTGACAATACAGCAAACCAAGGAGGCACAACGGGACCCAGGAATATTGGCAACCATTTCCTAGCTGCACACTTCAGGAGTCCTGGAGTGGTATCACCCACTGGAACAAAGCTCTGTGTGACAGGTAAGAGGAGGTAGTTTGGCACCCAGCTCCTCCAGCCAGTTTTAGAAATGCAGCATACCAGAAGTCAAAGTGGTTTGTCAAGTACCTTCTTGCTCCTCGAGTACCTAGACAGCTAGGTACACAGCAAGACAAACTCCTTTTTATAAGAAAAGGTTTCGCATTGGGGTGGCTCAGTCGGTTAAGCGTCCGACTTCAGCTCAGGTCATGATCTTGCAGTCTGTGAGTTCAAGCCCCGTGTCGGGCCCTGTGCTGACAGCTCAGAGCCTGGAGCCTGCTTCAGATTCTGTGTCTCCCTCTCTCTCTACCCCTCCCCCACTCATGCTCTGTCTCTCTCACTCTCAAAAATGAGTACGTGTTAAAAAAAAATTTTTTTTTAAAAAAAGAAAAGGTCTCCCACTCATCCTGGACGGAAAACCAGAGAGGTCCAAGTCTGTAAACAGGCAAGAAAAAAAAAAAAAAAAAAAAAAAAAGCTGATTCTCTAACAGCACCATGTAAGCACAGGGGAGGAGACATTAACCCACAGCTTTAGCTCAGTGAGCATCATGGAAAATGACAGATTTCCAGAAGAGGTCCTGTTCATTTATTCCTTCATGGGTTCCAGCCTAAATGATACTCCTTCCTGCCTACTTATTCAACCATGTGTGAGCGATTAAGATCTTTCCCCAGCCATCCAACTTAAATAGTGCTAAGTTCTTAATTAAAACACACTATAAAAAATGATGAACAACCAAATTCAGGTGCTGCATAATTTATTTACATTTATGTAACAGCTTCCCCCAAGGAACTCAAGGCATTTTCAAACTTAAAATTATCTAGCAGATAGTAAGCTTCACAAAATTCCCAGGAGAAAGGACTATAAGGAACATAATCAATAATAGGTTCCTTACATCACACATGCACACCTTCCTCCCACTAATCGCAAGTGTGCACCACTGTTAAATCTCTCTCAGCTACAGGTCTAAACTAATTCAGAAAATTATAGGTGAGAATTTTTTTTCAGGAAACCATCCCAAAAATAAGAGGAGCTAATAACTATTTCACCACACTGTGAAAAAAGTCACGCCTTTTCTTGAATCTTTTCTGTAACAGAAAAAAAAAAACTCATTCCACTCCAAAGTTAAGTTTTCTAAACCAACTTAAAAATATACCTCGTGATAAAGGGGGAAAAAAAAAACAAAAACCCCTGAATTCCAATACTCCTTGCTATTCTAAATCTCCTTGACCTACCTACCCCCTCAGAGGAGAACCTACAACTTTCTAAGGCCTTTGAAGGTACTGACAATATTTTACTTCTTAATCTGGGTAGTGAGTACATGAGTCTTGGGTTTCTTTTTCTTCCTTAAACCATCTGTATACATATATGTACACAGTTTCTTTAGTGCTCCTGATGAATTTTGTGTAAATAGGCCAGAAACCCCACTTTGAGAACCAATACTGGCTGCATCAGAATCTCCTGCGTGCTCGTTAAAGCAGAATCTTGTCATGAGTTGAATTCTGTCCATTCAAAAAAGGTATGTTGAAACCCTAATTCTCAGCACCTTGGTATGGAACTTTATGGGAAAAGGGTTGCTGCAGGTGTAATTAGTTAAGACAAGGTCACGGCGGAGCAGGGTGGGCCCCTAATCTAATATATGCCTCATGTCCTAAGAAGATGACCATGTGAAGACAGACACACACGGGGAGAACACCATGTGACCACAGAGGCCGAGACTGGTGTCACACAGCTATAAGCCAAGGAAAACAAGAGACTGCCCACAAACCGCCAGAAGCTAGGTCCAAGAGGCAAAGAAGGATCCCCTACAGGTTTTAGAAGGAGCAAGGCCCTGCTGGTACCTGGATTTCAGACTTCCAGCCTCCTGCACTGTGAGGGAATGGATTTCAGCTGCCTCAAGCCACCGGGCCCCTAGTACTTCGTTGCAGCAGTCCTGATCCTGTGAAACCAATACAAACTCACTAAGAGTAGTTTGGGAAGTGTCTGACCAACCATCTGATCTAATTTGAAAAGTTGGCTACAGGTTCCAGAATCCTAAGAACACTTGTGCAGGAAAAGACCTCTGAATAACTCTGTTGTTTTGAAGAAAAAAAGTTTCACAAAGAGTCTGAAATTCTTATCATTAAAAAAGTAAATGGTTATCTGGAAGTGACAATATTTTAGGAACACCCACTAAAATATCTGAAAAAATGAGACCCAAGATAAGTACCTTTTTTAAAGCCAACAGACAAGGAAGCTCAGGAACTAACAGGGAATACAGACAAGGAAAGATGGCCTGGCCTCCTGGCTCTGTAAAAGGAAACCGGAAATGCCCTGGGAGAAAGAACTTGTCTCTGAAACTATCTCAGCTAGCTTCAGTAATTAGTCTCTGTTCCTATTTTAAAATTAAAAGGTTCACGAGAACCCTGCCCTGTGCCTGGTTTGGTGCAACAATATTTGCAAAGAGCTAATAATTGGAGGAAAGTAGTAAGGAAAAAGCTATCTGGTTCCACTATCCATCCATCCATCCTTTTAAGTGTCTGACTATAATCCACAGCAGACATACTTAGCAAACTTTAAAATACAGCCTCTCAACATTGTTACAATTAAGTCACTCTGAAATGTCATGAAAAGCAATCTAGTCCCATTAAAATCTTCACACTCTCATTAAAAAAGCACTTACAGACTTGAAAATGTTCCTAATACATTATTTAAAGACACAAGATGTACAGTGACTAAAATCCTTGTATAAGGAAGAATAGTAGCAGCCTACTTTTAAAAAAATGTGCAAATTTGTGTCATAATTGGGTAATTGGCAAACTGCAGGTAGCAGTCAGGTTGTAATATACTACTGTAAAAAAGGCTTGGAGGGTGTTCCCCTCCTCTGAAATCTCAGTCCACCCAGGAACAATTCACATCACATCTTAGTTTAGTTAATGGTCCCTTCCTGCTTCCTTCCAGGATTTCTAAGCCCAGAAAGAGGGAAGGGCGGGGGGGATCAGACCATTTCAGTTCACACCCCCAGGACACTAGTCATCACTGTAAAATCCTGACCTTTGGTCCCGGTTTGGTCTCCTCCCTTTCAATTAGGGCCACTGCTATTTGCATGTTGCCAATCAGACGTCTAAATGTGTTTTAACAGACCCTAAATCCAGAGAGAACAGGAGGAGCCCCAGGCTGGAAGTCTCCTTTCCATTCCATCTTTCCTCCAGGCCCCAAAACCGACACAATCCTCCCTTAACTCAGAAGCTGAGTTTTGAACACTGAGGGTGTGACGCAGGACTCCTAAGCCTTTCAGTGCAGAGTGATGTCGCATGCCCTGGGGATCAGCCTGACCCTAAGGTGGATTTCATAGGTCTAATTTGTTTAGTGTTTGTTTCAATGAAATCACTGGAAATGTTGAGTTTGTATAAAAGGTAAGATTTATGACTCCTGTTCCCTCTCTTCCATACGATTGTATGTCAGTCAGTGTATGATGCTTTCAGTCTCCTATAATATGAAAGGGATAGAATTCTAAATCCTTCCTCTGAATCACTTGTGAGTCTTTCCATTATAATTAAATGCCAGATCAAAATATGGCCCTCAGTGCTTGATAATTTTGATGGCAATTATTAAAAACAAAAAATTTTATGTGGCTTAAAAACACTTAAAAAAAATCCCTGTTCAAGAATTCAAGATTTGTTTTCAAGCAGAAGGAAGATGGTGAGATTTTCTTGGTTCCTTTCCCCAATTCTCTTACTCACTGAGATCAATAATGTATTACACCATGCCACTGCTCGCTTGACGAACGAAACTGAAAAAATAAATGTCACATGTTAGTCATTCTCCTACGGTTAGTCAAACTGTCATTCAGTGAGCTCAAATTTTGTGCCTAGAGCTTTCCTTAACTATTTCCTTCTTTTTAGATACGCATGAGTATCCCAATTGCATTAAGGAAGAACCCAGAGAAGAAGCAAGTTGTCCAAAGTCAGAAAGGCAGAAAACTGGGGGAGCAGTACTGAGCCCAAAAGAAAAAACAAATGAATTGTTAAAGTTTAAAAAAAGAAAAAGAAAAAGAAAGGTAAGTAAGCCTCAGGAAGAAATTAAGAATTCACTATAGAAGTTCCCACCATCAAGGCTTTTCAGGAGCAACATTTTGGTTCCATTAGGTGTTCCTGTTTGGCAGCACAACACTTAAAAACCAAAGGCAGCATGTTTTGAATCATCATTTTGCCCAGGAAAAAACAAAAAACCAAAAACCCAGGGGCCCTCCACAATTAGTTACAACTGAAAGTCAATAAAGAATAGAAATGGTTGAGGGGCACCTGGGGGGCTCAGTCAAATATCTGACTCTTGAGTTCAGCTCACGTCATGATCTCAAGGTCATGGTGGTGAGATGAAGCCTCACATAGAGGTTTGGTGCCATGGGGTTGGCCCCACGTCTGTCACTGTTGCCTGTGATTCTCTCCCTCTCTCTCTGCCCCTTCCCTGCTCAACACATGTGCACAGGAGGGCACGCTCTCTGTCTCTAAAAAACATTAACATTAAAAAAAAGAAAGAAAGAAAAGAAAACAGAATAGAAATGGTTGAAATTAAACACCACTCTGCCTGGCTCAGTGGCTGCCAGGGGATCACTGCCATTCTGTAACCTTTGTGTATCTCTCTCTCTAGACAGAACAAAAGGGTGATGTGGGGGGACTATCTTAATCAGCTTGGGCTGCCAGGATGACGTACCATGACTGGGTGGCTTTAACAACAGACATTTATTTTCTCACAGTTCTAGAGGCCAGAAGTCTAAAATCAAGGGGTCAGCATGGTCGGGTTCTGGTGAGTGCTCTCTTCCTGGCTTGTAGACAGGCACCTACATGCTGTGCCCTAAAGTCATATGGGGGTGCGAGGTGGGGAGAGAAAGAAAGAAGGAGGAGGCAGAGAGAGGAAGCTCTCTGGTACCTCTTCTTATAAGGGCACTAATCCATCACTGAAGGCCCCATCCTCATCATCTGACCCAAATCTAAAACTCTCCCAAAGGCCCCATTTCCAAATATCATCACACTGGGGGTTAGGGCTATGATATATGAATTTGAGGGGGACATAATTCAGTCTGTGGCAGAGACCTTCTTCGAATTAACTCAACGCTGCTACAATCCTTGAACAAACACTGAGCACCTAATACCTGCATGTGCTGTGCTCGGCAGGGAAGCAAAAAGATGAATGGGCTTCAAACCCTGCCTTCACCAGTATGTGAAGTCAGAAAGTAAAATAAATTAAACAAATTAAAAAAGAGCGCGGTACAAAAACACTGCGGGCAGGTAGCTTGATCTGAGTAGGATTTTCAGTTGATCAATGTTTACTGAGGCTCTCTGGTGAAGTACAATGTTTTAGCATACATCCACAGGAAAACATAAACAAAAAATTTTCAACATGGCTTCTGTCTCTCATATGTGTGGCTGACAGACTCTTAAGGTGACCCCCATGATCCTCACCTCCCAGTGTCCATACCCTTGTGCAATCCTCTCTCCTTCTTGAGTGTGGGAGGGACCTGTGACTTGCTTCTAACCTGTAGGGTGCAGCAAAAATGACAGATGTGCATGATTACATATACACGACTACAGCACAGAAGACTACAATATCTGTATCTGCCTTATACTCCTTAACTGGCTAAGAGAAAGTGAGCAGCTATGTGGGGTAACCCCACGTGACAAGGAAATGTGGGCAGCCTCAAGGAGCAGAGGGAGCCCCCGGCCAGCAAGCAAACAAGGCCCTCAGTCCTACAGCTGCAAGGAAATGAATTCCACCAACAACGTGAGCAAGCCTGGTAGGATATCCTTCCCCAGACAAGCATTCAGATGAGTCCCAGTCCTGCAACATCCTGATGGCAGCTGTGCAAAGGACCCAGCTAAGCTCTGCCCAAACTCCTGACCCACAGGAATTAAGAGATAATAAACAGATGTTATTTTACGCTACAAAAAGTTGAAGCTTGCGGCAATACTGTTATACAGCGATAGACAACTAATAAAATTTTCTTGAGTGTACCATTTAAAGTGTTTTAAAATTCTTTTCCCTCACAAATCAACAAATGTCTGGGATTGTGTGGGAATAGAAATGGGGATGTTGTTAATCTTTCAAGGAAAAGAACAGGAAGGAACCTGAAACAAATGCCTAGAATTGTCTAATTACAGAGCTGTTTATAATCAGAATGATAGCATTCTGTCCATTGAAGACACTGAAATTCAGAAAGGTTCAGTGAGGTACCCAAGGATACACAGTACATTCATCATAAAACTAGAAGCCAACTTCCTGTAACAAAGCCTCTCCACCCAAGACAACTTTTTGTCTCAACTCTAGATGAAAATACTCAAAACAGATCACACAGAATTCTCCCTAGATTTATGATGGCAAACCCAACCAAGTATTTCCTCTTCAATTAAGAGTCTGCAGCACCTCACTGAATACGGGTATGTACACTGTGTATGTAAAAAATGGATGAATTTGTCTTAATTCATGGATATAGACAAGCTTGTTTTGCCTTTTTTTTCCCCTTTCCCTCAAAATAAAAAATAGGATAAGAACTGCGGTCTTTTGAGAATTCTAGGTAATTTGGTTTTCTTCCGTGACATGCAGTCATATTGCTCCAAAACGGAGTAAGGGGGGAAAAAAAAACCTCAATGAACAAAGCCATTTAACCTACAAATGTATCCACTTTAAACCTCTATGGAATTGAATCCTCCCCCAGAGAATCATGGAATGTCAGCATGAGAAGAGGCTGTGCTAATTCTGGTCCAACCTCCTCAGTTATTGGAAGGCTAAGAAACTTGCCCAAGGTCACAAAAGAAAATGAACTACTTACTACAAAAGCGAGTCAGGCTGGCTTCCAGTTTAGTTATTTCCACTGCACCATACTGGGAATCACTCTGCCCCACATTGCATATGGCTGCAAATACTTTAACAGGAAATGTCATCCATCAACACTTTGACTTTGGGCAACAAACACAACCACTAGTGGGGAACAGAGTACCAAAAACTGAACTTATTCTTAGGACAGTCCAGATGAAATACAGAATATAGGAGAAAGGTCCTGAAAAAAACAAAAAGACTACAAAATGTTCACATGAAATAAAAACACTTCATGACGTGGAATTGCTGAGCTCCTACAAAAATGTATTGCCTTCTGGAAATTTAAGTCACATTTAGGCATCATGGGGGGAAAAAAGCTATGGAAAGGAGCCATACTCTTAATAACACTACCACCTTCTCAATCTATGGCTTGTATGAAACTTGTTTTTATTTACTGATTTTCATACAGTGAGTAATTTTCACAGCCCCAATGCCTTGCCCCGAGTCTAAGCAGAACGCTGATACGCACTGCCCTATTTGGTTCAAGCTGGGCCCAAACATGGAGGGACAAAGATGACCCTCTATGCCCTCAAGTCATTCACATACAAGGCAGATTGTGACAAAGCCCAAGACGGGTGTAAGCAAGGCTCTGATGGGATTACAGATGATGTGATTAATTCTGGAACCAGGAAAGCATGGAGAAGCCTAGCTAGTCATTAGAGTCTGGATGTATGAGCAGAATTTTGTCTAGAAGATCCAGAGGGGTTCCAGTCAATTTGGTTTTGGCTTATTGTATAAACAGCAAGTCTGTTTTAAATTTGGGGAAAAGTACCATTCCTTCCTCTGTCCTACTTCTGCTCCTTACACATTTGAGTACTTTACTGCTATCATCTGTTTACATGTCTGTCTCCTCCACTGGACAGCCAGCTCCTGAAGGAGCAGACACAGACCCCTTTCATCATTATTCCCTGCAGTACCTGGCAGGGTAGCCCTTGACACCAGTTAAAACTTCAAGTTTCATAACTGTAAAATAGCTATTAGGTCACTTACAACTTCCTTTAATCTCCTATCACCTAACCTTCAATCTCCAATGAAGCACAGACAGTCATTTTCAGAAAGAAAAAGAAAAAGAAAAAAAAACCAACACGTCTAACCTGATTTCACACAGGGCCGCCAGAAGCAGTGCTTAACATATATGCTCCATCAGTGCTGAATTAATTATTCTCAACCAATGTTGCTGCTACTATTTATTCCCTATTACTACTCGCTAATCCAACTTTCTCTTTCACAGATTAGAGCTCTACAAGGATATTAACAACGATTCCAGGAGGAATGGAAAGGATAGAATTCCAAGTCCAAATACATTTGGGAAACGTTGGGTCAAACAAACTTATTTTAAGGCAGACATCTCATTGCTTTCAATATGCTAATACTGAAATGTATTTCCAAGAAAGGAATGTAGTATTTATGGATTTTTCATTTAGCCTCAGCAATCTTCCATGGAAGGTGAAGAATACTTTCTGGAAAAGGTATTCAAGTTAACAGCATTTAAAAGTTGAAGAAAACAATGAATCTCAGTGGGACATCTTGGGCAAATACAAGCAAGACTGACAAGTGGATTCATTGTTTCATTCATGAAACCAATATTTACTGAGCCCTGCACTATAAAAGACAGACAAAGGCCCTGCACTCAAAAGAGCTTAAATCCAGTGGCAGGGAAGAATGCCCTCCATCCCCAGCCTGGGAGATAAAGAACCCTTTCTGGTCTCCCTCAGGCTGGACACTATTTCTTTTATAGCCCCGAGCACCTGGTGTGTGTTCTGTGAATAACTGCTAGCAGCTTGATCACAGTAAAGTCTGTAGACATTTTCCAAATTCCCATGAAAACCAATCAAAACAGCAATAAAATGGACCGCTAGAAATCCATGTTTGGTTATTCAATCTTGTGGATAAACTTCTCTAAACATACTCATTTTCACAGAATGATTATGCAAGACCTGAAAGGTACCTTAGAAATCATTCATGTAACCCCCCTGGAATTTCCTGAGAGGAAACTGAGGCTGAAGATGTAAAGTGTTGACCCGGATCATACTGTGAATCCAGGAACACAGATAAAGAACCGAAGACTCCCGGTTATCGAAGGCCGCAAAGAGATGGCAACGACAGCAACGCAGCTGCAAAGGGCTGTGACCATCTGCCACCTGGGCTTCTCTCCGTCCAGAGTCAACAGTCTTATGAAATGACAATTCCCTGTCTGTCTTTCCTGTGCGTTCTTTATAAGGTAAGAAGCCAGTTCATCAGAGACAATTCTCTAAGCACCGTCCCAACACAGCTTTCATTTCCATCGCAGGCCCAAGCGGCCCTCAGAGAAGCATGGAATAACCTGGGCCTCCAGGAAAACAAGCAGCCCTTTGGGAGCCCTTGGGCACAACAACATGTTTCAAGCCAACAAAACATCAAATAGTACGCTCTTTTAAAGAGAGATTAGACCAGGCACACCTGGCTGGCTCAGTCGGAATGACATGTGCCTTCTGATCTCTCAGGGTTGTAAGTTCAAGCCCCATGATGGGTGTAGAGATTACTTAAAAATAAAATCTTAGGGGCGCCTGGGTGGTGCAGTCGGTTAAGCGTCCGACTTCAGCCAGGTCACTATCTCGCGGTCCGTGAGTTCGAGCCCCGCGTCAGGCTCTGGGCTGATGGCTCGGAGCCTGGAGCCTGTTTCCGATTCTGTGTCTCCCTCTCTCTCTGCCCCTCCCCCATTCATGCTCTGTCTCTCTCTGTCCCAAAAATAAATAAACATTGAAAAAATTTAAAAAAAATAAAATAAAATCTTAGAAAAATAAAATAATAAAGAGAGATTGACTAAATGTTTCCACCATGGTCAGATAATGTAAAACAGCAGAGTGGGTGCTCTGTTCTGGGTTTAGCCCCCAGCTCTCTCCCTCACCTGCTGAATGACCCGGGACCAGTGGCTAATTCTTTCCCCATCTTTAAAAGCAAGACTTGGACTAGATGTTATGAGGGCCCCTTAGGGTCTCAAATCCCATGATTCTGGTGAACTTATGCTATCAACAAAGAACCTGTCATCCCTTTCTTGAGCTATAACCAGTTTTGTTCCTTTCTGAGTTGAGATCTGCTACATTTGCATCAAGTACTGAATGTTACAGGACATAAAATAGATAAGTACTCTCTAGGTACATTTTATTATACTTCCCTATCATTTAACATACAATAAAGAGATGTACTATGAAATATTATGGAACCTAAGAGTACAGTATCCCATGCTGGCCTAACTACCATGGTGTCTAATTTCCAGAACTTAAAATTTTAATAAAACTCTGCAATAATTCACTAAGAAGGGGAAAAGGCTATAGTCACAGGAAAAATTTAAAACACAGGAATGTTAAAACTTCTCTTTAATTCCCTCCTTCTCCTGGTTTGCCCTGAAGCCAACTTTTGTTGCAGACATTATTTAGCACTGGCAAAATGAGAAGTTCCCAACAGAAACAGTATTCAGGAGCTGCTTTCCACGGGAAAACAATGCACATCTGCACCCCACCTAGAACCAAAGCACCGGCTGGAAACCGACAGCACCTGAGCCTTGGGAGGAGCCTCTGCTTTACCTGTCTCCATTCCTGGTTAAACCCCTCATTTCCTGGGCAGGTGAGACCTTCACTTGGATCTCCAGATAAGAGGTCAATTCAATGCATTTTGACATCCAGATGGCAATACTGCTTGGACTAAGTTAAAACGTCAACAGAGAATGAAATTGGAGAGGTGAAAATATGAAAGAAAGAGGGAAAGGAAAAAAGAAATGTGAGTTGAGTGTGTGTTGAATTCAACAAACACTGAGGCTGATGTTACCAGAAAAGAAAAAGAGGGGGTAGGGAAGCTGTACTATAGATAAAATGAGAATTTTACTATTGATTTTAAATACAATCATACAAAGTACCACCCTGGGAAAAACATGCAATCCTAGTACTGTAAGAATCTGGGAAAGACACTGATGAGAGAACTCCCAACTTCTGCTTGGATCGTTAACTTGCTCCTGAGCAAAATGTCAATCTTTCTCCTGCATATCTGTCCTTTTATTCATTCAGTGAACAATGAGCACCTGGTATTTGTCTGACGGCATGTCCAACATTCAGACACTGCAAATACAGCAAATAGGATTCAACACCAACTCTTGAGAATTCTAGCCTAGCGGTTTAAACAAGTAAGAAGACTACAAAATAATGCAGCAGATACTCTGAAATTTAGACAAAATGTTGTAATGGCTTCTCCAAGGCTACCCTTAATGGAGATGCCAGAGTTTATCATCTTGCTCCCCTAGGCATGGGCTTTACCACCTCAAGAAGGTACAAACAAGGGTGACTAGGTGGCTCAGTAGGTTAAGCATCTGACTCTTGATTTCGGCCCTGGTCATGATCTCAAGGTTCGTGAGATCGAGCCCTGCGTTGGGGTCTGCAAGGAGCATACAGAGCCTGCTTGGGAATCTCTCTCCCTCTCTCTCTCTTTCTCCCTCTCTCTCTCTCTGCCCCTCCCCTGTACCTGCTCTCACGTACACGAGTGCCTCTCTCAAAATAAATAACCATTTAGAAAAAAAAAATACAAATTTATTTTTCATACACTGGGCAAAGCTATCCACTTCCTGCTTTGATTTTAGTCTATTTCTTTAGGTCAGTTCTTATTCATATGGAAAAAGTTGCTTCAGAGTCTTCCCTGGAGAAAAACAGACCACTTCTGTCTTAATGAAGCAGCCACTTGCTTTTTTTATTCTATACCTCTTCAAAACAAGAAAACAAGAATGAATGAAAACACTGACCTAATGTTGGGAATATAAAATATACAAGGCTGATCTAAATTTTAGGAGCAAGAGCAAAATTATTGATCAGGATTTAACCTACCCCTGAGTCAAGGCTTTCGATACTCTGTGTATCAAGAATAAACATAAAGCTCACATGTACTGCATGTCAGTGTGAAACATGGTACAACCATTAGGCAGTATACATCAAAAAAAATTTTTAAACATGCATGCCATTATCCAAGTAACTCAATATCTAGTAATTTGCCTGTTGCTAATAATTAAAGAACCTAACAAAGACTTAGAAATAAGAATATATGTCAAACGCTGGTTATAATATTAAAAAAAAAAAACAGAATAAGCTTCAGTATCCAATAATAACAGATTGGTTAAGTATGTTTTGGTAAATCCACATAACATAGCTACTATGCAGCTATTAAATGCAGAATAATCTTTTATGAAATGTCAAGGTATTTACAACTTACTAAGTAGAAAAAAGGACATTACCAATATGTTTATATGGTGTGATCCCACTTTTATAAAATAAATAAATAAACAAACATGTATGTATACAGATGCATGCACTTCCTTATATGGGGAGAAATTACAAAAAGACAAATGCCAGGTTGTGACTGGTTTCCTCTCAGTATTAAGATTATCCATGATCTTTATTTTCTTCCTTATCTATCTAAATCTTCCAATTTGTCTACAATATATGTGGCTCTTGTCATTTTCAAAGCTTTTTAAATTAGAAAATTAAAATAAGCACACAGCACTTTAGTACCAAACTTGGTAGAAGGAAAAAAGAAAATACAGCTGTCCATACCAAGGGAGAGCCCTTGTGTCCTGCCAAAGATAAATGTAAATTGTTTGGCTGTCTCTGCTACAACCAGTTCAATTAGCATCAAAACAAAGGCTCTTAAAAAGGCCATGCACAACACTGTATGGGCCGGAGTCTAATTGAGCTCCTTGTAAATTAATTACCTAATGTTGTCAAAATGGGCAAAAAAAGAATTCATTCCCTCCATAGAGGGACCTGAAGCTGATCCTAAAGGTAAGCAAGAGACAAGTGTTGGTAGTGGCAAATGTTTAGTTTTGTAAAATAAGGCTACAGAGGCTTTCCAAGTCATTGCTGATTCATGACAGATTTCCTTGCCAAGGCTTGATTTGTTAACGTCCCCTCCTCTTTTCCTAGTTTAAGTACCTCCTTTGGCAGAGAAAATGATGCATTTCTATTCTCTCCCCTCTTAATCCTTAAGACTTCAGTTCTGAGATGAACAAATCAGTGCCAAGTATGTGAAGAGATGGGACGCTGAATTAGGGCCAGAACATTAATCCACAGTGCCCTCTGGTATTTCAGGGCTGAAGAATTCATTTCAGCTTTTCTAGTACTAGTGATCCACGTGCACAACTCTACCCCCCTGTTCCCACCCACACACCCACCAGGAAAAAAAAAAAAAAAAACCCTCATCTTACAAAATATCCATTTTCTCTAATAACGCATTGCCCCACATTGCCCCCCGTCTAGGTCAACGGTGAGGTGTAACTGAAGACCAAACTGTTACTCGCAGGCATGTTTGCAGCCATCACAAAATATCTTTTCAGCCTTGAAACTGGCTGGGTGTTTTGGTGGTGGTGGTGGCGGTGGTGGTGGTGGTGTTTAAAGGAAAGAGGTGGGGGAACCCTATGGTAAATAGAGCATGGGTATCTTCCTTAAAGATGTCACTTAAGTGATTTCAAATGAAAACATGCTTATGCCAAATTAGTGAACTCAATTCCCATTTTGATTTGCAAACACACAGACAATAAAGAATATACCAAGATGCTGCTCTCAAATGACCTTCCCCTTGAAGAGCTCAGACTGTGAGATGAGACCTACGTACCTGGAGGACTGGATAAACTTAGTTTTGTTCCAATTCAACACACAAGACGACCATGAAATTAAGTAAACAGCACCTAAGACAGAGTCCTTTAAAAAGAATATGAATGTACAAGGAGCAGATAGGGACTTTGAACTACTCATGAGTAGACTTATTCTAGAACACTCTGTTTTAAAAGTCATATAATCATAGTTTCTTTGGGAAGGTCACTAATTCCTGGTGTTAACTCCCATCACAATAATCCAGGTGAGTGATAAGTGTGTTTGAATGCCTTCAGCAATTGGAATTCAAGACCTGGAGAGAGCACTATTAGTAATGTATTCTTTTTATATGGAATGCCTAATTGTACCTCCCATGGGAGGAGGAGTGGCCACCTGCATCTAAATCCCTCTTCATGAAATCAACCCTGTAAATGCTTTAAGGCAGCCACCATGTATCCCCTGAACCACCTCTTCTGCACGAGAAACATTCCTAGATCCACTTGTCACACAGCACAGTTTGTGATGAATCCACTCACCATTCTGATCCCTCTCCCTCAAGCCTAAGAATCCTGATTTTCAAGATAAATGGATAATAGTCAAACATTCATTAAAAGCCTCCAATATTCCCTCCACCCAAATATAGCTGATAAGACAGGTGAAGGGTAACATCTGTTTACTTAGCAGATATCTTTCAGTGATCAAGTCTGGGGTGAGATCTCCTTTCTTTTTAAAAGAAATAATTTAAAAAACTCTCAAGTTTCACTCCATTTAAATAGTTGCCAAATGAACATTAATTGTTGTGCAAACATAAAATTCTGTTGTAACTGTGGAATTCTGAATGCTTAAGATTTGAAAGAACTAAAAAATATATAAGCTGGCTCAGCTTTCTATGAACACTAAAAAAACAAGAGAATATAAAATATAAGCCTAAGGGACAGACTTGCCAACCCATTTTTACATTCCTATCTTTCTAAGCATGTATCAAGTTCTTATTTCAGATTTAGTCCATCTTCTGGTCTCTTCAGAGTCCAGGACTCAAAGGTATTCAACCCATCCAATTAATCAAATATTTACTATTATGTGCTCAGTATGGTAAACAATGGCAAGACTATAAAGACTTAGAACACATAACCACCATCCAATTAAGTTAAAATCTACTTAGGTAAAATATTCACTTTTTGAAAAATAATTAATAATGCAAGACATTATATATAAAAGTACAAAACAGGTAATACAGACATTTGAACGGCCTACAAAAACACTGTAAGACTTCAGTGACAATAATGGTCTCTAACTTCCTCCTGGCCCCAAAAGAACAATATCCAAATAAATGGACAAAGAACTTTACCCATTAATAACATTTAATTCCACTGACTGCCCTGTTGATCCAAATCTATCCAACCCTAAAATGTAGCATTACCAGAGCTTCAATATTTAAAGAATTTTTGTTCCCCAAAGAAGCATATGAAGCCACAAGAAGAGAAGAGTAGAACCTTAATTAAAATTGAATTACAAAATTATCCTTAGGGATAAGAATATTATACATAAGGGGTGTTCCAGTATTTTGCTAAGCAAACCTTCTGCAGCAGTTCACAATGGACTTCTCTAATATCTAATTCCGTTCTGTGATAAACAGGGTTATGTGGGAATTTTAGGAGCTAAGGATGAACCAGCAGTATAGCTGGTAAAGTTATTTCGGAAGTAAGCAATTCAATGAACATGCTGGGGGTAGGACTCAACATAAATAAGTTAGTCTTTATGTATATCCATGGGGTGGAAGTTTTTATTGATAATTCAGCTAATTATAAACTGTAAGAAGAGTGGGGTGCACCTTGCCTATGCTATCCTGACTAAGAGCTTCTTCAACGAGAGTGACCACTGGGCTGCTTCACTGTGAGCCTCTCTCGAACATTTAACTTTGATGCAGTTCACCAAAGAGATATTTTCCATAGCCCCTGGTCTTCTTCTGACCACAATCCAGGTGTTATACTATGTGTTCTTCTCTTCAAATATTTTCAGTAGGGCAGAAAACAGGTGCAGTTCTCAAACTGTTATTACCTCTCAAAAGGTCAAAAACATTGTAGGTGGCAACAGAAACATCACCCTCTTCCACCATTTTCAAAACAGCTGAACAGCTGTACAAGCACTAGACCTGGGTTCTTAACATTTTATGGGTCACTGACCCCTTAGAGAGTCTGATGAAAGCTAGAAAAACGTGTGTACACAAAATCTCCTGCCCATGACTTTTGGGAAGTTTGTGAATCCTTTAAAGCACAACCAAAAGTTAAAAACTTCTAAGCCAGACTGTGGGAGCGGGCAAGGATTGTGTCCTAATTCTGGTTTCTATACCCAGTTCTTAAGAAAATCATGTCCCATGAGTGACCAATTGTCATCTACTGAAAACATGTATAAATGGGGGCGCCTGAGTGGCTCAGTTGGTTGAGCGTCAGGCTCTTGATTTCAGCTCAGGCAGTGATCTCACGGTTCCTGGGATCAAGCCCCGCGCCAGGCTCGCATCTGACAACACAGAGCTTGCTTGCTTGGAATTTTCTCCCTCTCTCACTCTCTCCCCTCCCCTTCCCTCTCGTCCTCCCCCTCCCCCGCTTGTATATTTCAAAACAAATAAATAAAAACAAGAAAAAAAAAACAGTCTATAAGACATGGATAAATGGGTAAGAATAAATGGATGAATAAAAAAAAACACACATACACAATATTACAATTCTGTGTCTTAGTGGTTTCCAAATATGATTAATCAAAGAATCACTCGAGGTGCTCTTCAGAAGAGATTCCTGGGTCTCACTCTCTGAGAGATTCAGATTCAGTAGCTATTTAAGTGGTACTCAGAAATCTATGTTTTTATAAAGTTCCACGATGATTAGGAAACCACCAATATACCTTAAGTTAGTGGAAGACAAACTTTAATGTTTTTCCAGAATACGTTATTAAAGAAGGATATATATATATATCCATGTGTTGCACAAACGAAAACAGGGAAAGGAAACTGCCCAAACTGCTCCAAGTGGCCTGACACACTGTTAAGAGTTAGAGTTTACGATCCTGATACCAAAAAAAAAAAAAAAAAAATCTGATTAGTATTGTTTGGCGGTTTGTTTTGTTTTCCCTGAAAGGTCATGCTGTGATTCACAACCAGACATGTACTCGTGGCTAGCTTACAGCAAGTTTACAGCTGCCAGTGAGAACCCCACAACGTTAGCAGCCCAGCCTTTGTTAAACCTTCCTGACAAGTTTTGACTCTACACACAAACCACAAAAAAGGAATGAATATGTTCTAATTTAGAAGACATTCTTGACCTGGATAAAATTCTGCTTTACAATAAAAATATGTTCTTAACAGAAGAACATATGCAATACCTTCAAGGTGCAAATTATGCCCAATTTGTAAGACCCAGTGATTAAGAAAGTAGGCTTAACCTACCTGATCAAAGAGGTGCCTCAATTTCCTCTTTCCTACAAAACTGAGATTTTAAAACTCCCGTTCCCTTTCTCATTCCCATTTTCTACAGCTCAATGAGATTGTTCACTCCTTCCTTGCTTCACACAATAAATGATGCTCGACCCCAGGTATCCCAGCCCCCTGCACAGTACAAGGTGAAAATTGCAGGCAGCAGGTGCCCTACCCTCGTGGTGCTCAGTCTACCATCGTCGGTTATTTTAGGAAATTATCTCATGAAAACAACAAATTCCTGATTAAAGCCACTATATTTCATACAGATGACAACCTGATGAGGCTGATAGTGTCTATTGAGAAGTCAGGACATCTCTTCACGGTAAGATCTTCCTCAACCCAGTAACATGGCCTGTGTGCTGAAGGAAAGCAGGGCTCAGGGGAGTCAAGATGCTGGAGTTCTCCCCCAGGCCCAGCTTCCTGTGTGACCTCTGATTTGAACCAATTAATGAGAATCCCACCTACCCTTGGTTTAGAGCTAAGTACTTTACACGCATCATCATCAAAACAACCCTGAAGAGAGGAGGAACTAGGACACCATGTTATAAATAATAAAATATGCTGAGACAAGGGAGGTAAGCTGGCAGGTCTTGTAAGTAGTGGGCCCAAGACACATAAGCCTATTTGAGTCCAAAGTACACAAGAATTATATAGACTCAAAGAATTGTACAGATTCAAACAAAGTTTCCTCCAAAAGCTAACACTGTGTGACTCCACCGGACAGAATGTCACCTTCTCATTTTATAGGTCTGGAGGCCCAAAAGTAAAGTGCCTTGTTTGAGGACTAAATCTTATTATTAAATCGCCACCTCCAAGTTTTCAGTCCAAGCAAAGCTCACCAAGATACCCCATTAGCTTCTCATATACTATTTCCCTCGCTCCCTATAAAATGGAGATCATCCACTTTTCTCAAACAGGTTGTGGTAAAACATACACATCAAAATGAGGTTGCCTGGGTGGCTCAGTCAGTTAAGTGTCCAACTTCAGCTCAGGTCATGATCTCATGGTTCGTGAGTCTGAGCCCCACATCAGGCTCCACATTGATGGGTGTGAAGTCTGCTTGGGAATCCCTCTCTTCCTCTCCCTCCCTCCCTCCCTCCCCCCCCTCTCTGCTCCTTCCCCACTTGCGCTTTCTCTCTCTCAAAGATAAATAAATAAACTTAAAAAAAAAAAAAAAGAAATGGCCCAAGATCTGCAGTGCTACTTCAGGCAGGTTACTGATTATCTCAGTGTCTCACTTCTCGTTTGTAAATGGGGACAATAAGAGTGACAACTTTAGTGTTACGACAATTAACAGTGGTTGGAACACAGTAAGTGCTCAACAAATGTCCACTATCATCATAAACTTCCTCTAAATTCAAGTGTCTGTGACCCAATACCTTAGGAACAAACAAGCAGCTAAAGACCACAGAAGACATCTTGGTAATTTACGTACCCAACACACTTGTTCACAAATACAATTTTTTAAACGAAGAACTAAAAGTAAAATTGAAAGGATTAAAAAGTTGCCTCTCTCCACTGGTCTACCTTAGCCACAATAAACCCAGGCTCCAAGCACACCTCAATTAAGGAACAGTCACTGGCAGTGCCCTGCTCTCCTCAGCCTTTCACACCTCTGGAGAGTGTGCATAAACAGTCTTCCTGCTTCAGAGGGCTGTTCTGAGAATAAACTGTTATAAATGCCCTTTGTAATCTTTTGACAATGGTGCTACATAAGCACACATTATTGTAGGCATTATAAATTAAGTATGTGGTTACACATGACAATACAAGAAATGCCTGAAACATCTTTCTGTTCCTCAGCATCCAATTAAATTACCATTTCCCCTAAGAAAGAATTCTGTTGCATTAGCCCATAAAAATGACACCAGCACTGACACCACCCCACCACCCCCCCCCAAGACGTTCAGTATGTGCCACACACTGTCATAGCACCTAATAACTCACTTAATCTTCATGGCAACCCTGTATTATTATCTTTCCACTTTACAGATGTAGAAACTGAGGTAAAAGGACACGAACCTAATAAGCTGCAAAGCTGGGATGTGAACCCAAGTAATGGGACTCCAGAGAACCTGCTGTTAATCCACACAACACCATGACCTCCAAAAGCAACGTCTCTCTTCATAACCACCCTCTCCCTGCTCTTAATCACAACACCGTGGCCTCCAAAAATAAATTCTGTCTTCATAACCACCACCCCTGCCCTACAGAATGTACCTGTACCTAGTAACGCAACTGCTCTTGACATTTCAGTAATAAAGCATCTGGTTTAACCGCTCTGGTAACCGTGATTCTCCATGAGGACAGGCCTCCCCTATATTTACATAACCCCACTCCTTCGAAACCTTATGCTGGTGTTCAAGAAAGTGATGAATGAATTAATTAAATGAGTGTTACCACTGAGCATCTTATCTTCCAAGGAGACTGACTCTTTTCATACTTTTTTTTTCACTTTAATATGAACCTGCATTTATGGGTTAATGTTTTGCTTTTGTTTTCTTTCTAAGCAAAACTAATCTTATTTTCTCTGCTCAGGCAATACATTTCATTAATTACTAATTCAACAGACCAAAGAAAAACAGGCTATTCAGCTGTCAGATCACACAAGACCTTTTTAATACTTCAGTCTCGTGGAAATTTTTTAAGCAGAATTTTTTTTAATCCCATTTCTGTTTTAATGACTTAAAAAAAGAAACTGCCCTTATGGGGGAAAGGAGCATATAAAAGGTAATAAACATTTAATGATCCAATAATTGGTTATATCAGAGCAATCACTGTTCAGTAATTAAGTTCTCTTTCGGCTTGTTCACTTGATATTTTCAGCACCTTTGATAGGCCTGGAATTATCCATATTATTTATTTCATAAGCTAAAACCTTTTGGAGGATCCTAAAACCACAACAAGGTTTCCAATCACCCATGTTCATCTTGGTAACTTTCCAATGTGGCCTTTTAAAACGGCAACTGATTTGCAAAACCAAGAGCAATCCAAGCCCTCAGCACTGGGTGGGCACCAAAGCAGCAGAAATGACATTACTGCTCAACTGTGGGGGCTGTGGCCGTGGCAGCAAGGAGGGGTTAAAGGAAAACACGACATAAAATTAGAGCTTAAAAGATAGCAAAAAATAATTAAATCACACCACCAGGAAAGAATACAGTGAACAGCTGGTATGTTGTTACTATGCAAAATTACAATTAAGCTTAGGTTAATGTCATTTCCAACTAATTACCCGCAGTCAGTTGGAAGAGACACACACTAAGAGATTTTACATTCTAACACTTCTCCCCACTTACGTGTCCCTGCCAGCCACACAGCTACAAGGCTCCTCGCAATTTTTTTAATGTCACAGCTACACAAGGGCACCCGTTCCACTTCTGTCAAAGGGGTCACCTCTTAGCGGGAGATGTTAGGAGTTGCTAACATTTCAACACCTCCCTGTGGTCACACTTCTCTCCACACAACACTTCCTTCACACCAAAATCATGTTTGTAGTTGTCTTCTCCACAAGCCTCATTTCCTACGTTCCAGTCTCATTCTTTCTCCTCCTACCCTCTCCTTTCCCTGTCCAGACCCTTTCAATGATGCCTCGTATGAAAGGGAAAGCACTGGTCACTTCACAATTGGCGCACTAAGCATCCCTTGTTACTGGGATGCCTGACAGCTTACAGGTAAAGGATTACAAACAACACTTCCTAACTCAGCCGTGTTTCTTATCTACATGCATTCATCTTGGCAAGTCCCACCCCCATCCTGAAAAACTAAAGGAAACCCACCAGCCCACTGTGACCACAATTCCTGTCCCCTGACTGTCACTATGGCTATCTGCCCAAATGGTATGGGTCCCTCCGGTCACTGCCATTTCAAGGGTACTTATACACAAATAAACACAATGGGACCGAGCCTCACAGAGGCTCTGTGGCTTCCACATCTGACACCACACACAGAACTACTTCAACACCAGAAGCATCCTCCCCTGTACAAAAAAGTCAAGCTAATCTGAAAGACCTTCCCGAATCTACTTCTGCTAAGAGTTGAAGGGGAGAGACAAAGGTCCCACAACCCCAAAGCAAGAAAGAACCTTCGAATCTAAATCACTCAAGTTCTATTATCCATATACCTTGGGCACTACCCAATGGCATGCGGCACCAAAGTGCATGACACTACCCCTCCTGCTTCACACGTGCCTGAAAGCAGAGGTCAGATAATTTATGTTACTTGCACCTCTGAGAATCTGCCTGGTGGAGAGGAGAAAAGGAGGGGGGAGGGGAGAAAACGGGCCATAGTTTCTTTGCTACTAATGGACAGATAACTGCAGAGTGCCATAACAGATTTCAGTTCCTTTGTGCACACAGGAATATTTATTTAATCAATGTACTGTAACAAAACAAGCCTCTGGTGTACTTTTGGAAAGATGGAAAGCCATTCAGGCAGGGTGATTGGAGTCTTGTCACCTGTTTAGTTGATACTGGAGATAACCAGGACGGGGGGAGTGTGAGGTAGGGCGGGGGAGGCGGCAGCTCTTACATCCACAGAACCCACGTGCCTGCTGGGGAAGGACAGATGTGCAGCTGCTGGCACATAATTATTAGTCACTACGGCCTGCGGCCCAAGACTGCAGCTCTCTCCCTTCACCCCAACACAGCTCCCGCACAGGGCCTGCTGCCGGTCCCTATAGGGTAAGTAAGTATCCCCTTCCAAAGAAAACAAGCAAGCTTTCTGTTAAACAGAACTTGTCCCACCAAGAATCTAATGATTCTTAAAGTGTCAAAAGGGAAAAACAACCTCAGTGCACTTCATCACCTTTGGTTTTAAGTGCTCCAAATGGAACGGATCGAGAGAGATTATTCTGGGGTGGAGAGAAAGGACGGACTTTTTTGTTGTTAACTAAGAGGCCACCTTTCCTCAAGTACCAAGATAAAAGGCATTTGGCCAGCGAGGCATGTTTACCAGGCGACCGGCGCGGTCATGACAAGACTCATTTGTTTACCAGAGTCATAACTGCCAGGGCTGGAAATCTGTCATTTTACATTTTTCAAAACTATCATGAGAATATTTTCAGTGAATTAGATTTCAGAAAAGATAGACCTTAGAGCCTAATCTTGATATATGCTCTAAGCGTTAATAGACAGTCACTGTCAGGAACTGATATAAAGGCTGAATCAAAACAAAGGTAATACAAACTTAACATCACCAAAACTTACAGAAGTGAGAAAAATTAAGAAGAAGCCAGTACAGAAAGGCAGAATGTTTTTCATTTGTACCTTATTACAATGTTTTATCAACTTTTCCTTATTTGCCTAATTTTGGGGATTTGAAGAGAAGGAAGGGGTGGAAGCATAAATTTGAGGAATAAAAATCAAATATTTTTGGCAATGTTCTACTGCCTGGTCCTGATTACTTGGGTGTTTACTTTGTGATAATTCACTGAGCTGCACACGATACTTATTTTAGGATATGTTCTACTTCACAATAAGTAAAATTTAAAAGCCAAATAGGCATGAGTGTTTTATTTTCAGAAAAGGTTTGGCTGCATAGGAATTATTTTAAAGCGCTACCATTACTGCCGCCCCAAGAAAACACCGAAAAATATTCTCTAAAATAGCAATTCCAAAACTTCTGTGCAGGGGACTTGCTGTAAAAGAACTCCTGGGGGGTGGGGGTTGTCAAAAACATGTGCCAGGGCCACACAGCAGAAATTAACTTTCAGTAGATGAGGAACAGGACCCGGGAACCTGTATGTTTAAGAAGCTACCTGGGGTATGCACATGTACAACCGGGGGTTTCAAAACCACCGCACAAGGCAAGAAGAACCTGTGGTTCCCAACAGCCTGAAACCACCCAATCCCCATTCTCCATACCCAAAATGGGTGAGGAAGTGTAACTATTTGGAAAAGTTTTATAGAAGCCTTACTAACAGAAAGGGTGCTCTCATCAAATACATAAAATACTCGGCTGAGGCTTTCGTGAATGTTTTCCCCAGAATTACAAGGAATTCTGATATGAAGTTATAATCACTAAGTTACTTGTACTGGGAACCTCCTTAAAATTTTAGAAACTGTGAAATCAAATTACTCATCTGTGGCCACATGGGATTTGGGGTCACTGGCAAAATCTGAACCTGTGCTTTTCCACAGTCTGAGAGTCTGCCCCTATTCTCATTAGCATCATTGTGACACTGAGAGTTTAGATTTCCCTAAAAGTTAACGACAGGACCAAAGTCACTTGGCTGAAAACTCGAAGACAACTGGAGTCCCAAGTTTCTAACCCCAGACAAAACTGCTACCCACTACAGACCTGACTCCCATCAGGTACCTTTGAAGGGTTAAACACAATCCACAGTTCTGCTTTCAAATTCATATTCCCTAGTTTTAGACAACCACATTAATCTGGGTTGGAAGCACTGCAGTAAAACTGAATTTTGCTTTTGGGCATGCACAGACAACAGCAATTCAAAGATAGAAAGAGCACTACCCTGGGGTCTTTTATCTGAGAGCACAATCAGGGAGCCTGCTGGATAATTTGTTTTAGAATACCAGAGCACTTGTTTTTAAACAAAGCATTAGCCAAGGAAAGAGGTTACAACAAAAGGAATCACAGGACCCAAAGAAAAAAAACAAACAAAAACAAAAAGCCAAACACCAAGATTCAAGGTGGCTCTTTCCACCCTCCTTTTAAAATCTTATTTGCCACACAAGGAAATGTAACTAAAGAAGGCTTGCGTTTAGGTCTTTTTCTTTTTTCATTTAGGTCTTTTTAACTTTACCCTCCAGTGGGATACAACTAATTTAAATCTAAAAAAAGAAAAAACAAACACTTGCCCTTCCATGAATCCTCAGATCACGTAAAACTCAAGTCTGAGGCCAGCTCTTGCATTTCCTCTAAACACTTTCCTCTGCTTTTAAGTAAACCTCCCAAAGGCCAGAAAGACGTCCTCAGGAGTAGGTCAGATAACCCCACAGGCAAATGTTAGTCTCTAAAATGTGTCTACCACCCTCCTCCCTAGGGTGAAATCACACAGTACCTAGCTATTTTAATTTAGTTCACCCACAGGAGTGACACAAATTAAATTTATAAATTTTTAGTTCAGCTAGAAAAAAATTTTTAATGGAAACAATACAGTGCAGTGGGAAAAGCAGTGACCTATATATTAGGCAACTTGGGTTCCACATCCCAGCCCTACCACTAACGCACTAGGTCATACAGAGCAGTTACATAACATAATTTTCTAGATCTACATTTTCTCATCTGTGATAAGGTGACAGCCCTAAGGGGGAGTAAGATCACCTCTGAAAACATGCACAGAAGGGGGAGGGATTAAGAAAGGGTCAAAAGCCCCATTAAAAAAAAAAAAAAAAAAGCATCAGAATAAAACAGTTGAGAAGCATGTATTTATTAGTCCCGTGGTGCAGTGATGCAGTAGTTCAAGTCAGGCTCTGAAGCCACAATGTACGGGGTCCACCACTAATACACCCTGTGACCTGGGGTGTAAACTCTCTGCAGCTGTTTCCTCTCCTACAAAACAGGGTTCATACCTGCCACACCAGACCGCCAGGTGAGGATTACACAAACTGAATTAAGCAATTAGAACAATACCTAGCATACACAGTAGGCACGCAATAAATGCTAGTTCCCATTATTATTACTGGATACATCAATATTGAGTTGACAGTGGAGATAAAGTTGACAGTTAAGTACTTTCATATCCTTCCTAATCAGAGGAGAAACAGAAACATCTTATACCTCTCCCTATGTTTTGGTGCACATCTTCACTTCTGTAAACTCTCAGAAGTGCCTGCCCTTATTCCCAAAATAAGTCCCTATGGGGCAGGTATGCTACTGGACTCTATCCACCTGGACACACGGTGATAGGAGACGCACAGATTTCTAAAACCACCAGAAAAGCCTAAACTGGAAAAACAAAGTGTTGTTATCCTTTGAGCCACAACAACAAAAAAATTTCATTTCCCACCCACCCTTTCATACACTGAAGTCAAAGTCTACTTTTGCAATCCAAAAGCTTATAAAACTATATATATTTGGGTTTCTTAATTATTCCAGGTGATTCTTTTCAATGAGCTTACAGGGGTAAAGCATTCTTTATATGAGGAGATTTATTTTTCCTTCTTTAGCCAACAACCATGTCTGGTAAAGACAATGATCCAGGCAAAGAAATCACATCCTACCACTGTTTTCTTCCTCCACTTAACCCAAAATCTGTAAGATTTCTTTTTCAGTATTTTTCCCCTCAAACTTTATTTACATTTTCTTCTCATGATCCATTTTACTGACTCCAAAAATCATCTCTAATGCATTCCCTCTATCAGGAATCCAAAGATACTCATCAGTGCCTGATTCCCTGACCACGTGGAAGATGGTGACAGATTTAAGCTTCACTTCTGATTAGGTCTTCCCAGTGAGAGTAACCTGAGAGCCTGGCCCAGTACAGAGCCCTAGAAATAAACCTTCCCTTTCTACCTTCCTTACCTTCGAATTTGGGAGAACACAGGTGGATTAGAGGATTCCACTTGAAGCAGAAAGAGAGTGGAGTATCGTAATTTCTTCACGATCTTCCCTAAGCTTGAATCTTAAACTGTAGGTCTATTTCATTCCCCTCACTTTTTAAAAAAAATTTTAAGTGTTTTTATTTATTTTTGAGAGACACACAGAGTGTGAGTCGGGGAGGGACAGAGAAAGAGGGAGACACAGAATCGGAAGCAGGCTCCAGACTCTGAGCCTGCTGAAAAGCACAGAACCCGACACAGGGCTCAAACTCAGAAACTGCAAGATGGTGACCTGAGCTGTCATTCCCCTCATTTAAAGCTGGTAACTAATAAAATTCAACGGATTCCAAAAGTCCCTCCAAACTTCAATGTCCCAGCATTCAGCCTCTCTTGAAGGAACACATTTGTGAAAACATCTGTAACCAAAATGACTGAACCACGTCACAGGGAGAGAGGGCAAACTTCTTACCTGCCAAATGGTTCCCTAGAGCTCTTAATGAAGGAGAATTACAGCTCCACCACACCTTTTTCTCTGTTAAACATGCCAGGGGACAACATGACACCAGAATGTAACACTCCTGTCCCCTACAGAAAGACACTCCTTGAAGTCAGGGGCTCTGTTTACAAACCCCAGTGGCTAAAACAGTGCCTGGCACAGAGAGAAACTCAATAAGCATTTATCGAACGAATGAGGGTGTTGACACACCGGATGAGGTGTGGGTGCCCTGGAAAGCTAAGGCCCACAGGAGATAATTAGGCCCCAAATAATCAAGAGTTGACAATACTTCTGAAAATGTCACAGTCACAGTCTCAGATGTGTCCACACAGAGCTGGCCACTCTGTTGGCAGAACATACCTTACTATACATCTTAACCCACATAGTACCGATAAAGCTGTGACTCAGGCCAAAAAAAAAAAAAAAAAAAAGCCCTCAACTACCACCAGACGGCTCACAGCCTTCCTATAAAGATGCATGTGCCTCCAAGTTTTCTAAATAAAACAGTGTCCCCATTGACTTCTAAGTTTTATAACGTTCAGCTCATCCCACTTGCAACCACAGCTCCCAACACTTCTGAATTTCTGAGTTCCCTCTCTAATGCCTCAACTCCTAATCACTAAATCCTAACAAATATGTAAATGTATCCCCAGTTGGCGGGGGCGGGGGGGGGGGGGAGATAGTATCAGGAAAGGGGCACCGGAGGACATCACCCTTGAGAATTCTGGAGAGCAGACCACATTAAAAAGTTCAACAGGAAAAATGAAAAATAAAGGCTGGGAGTACCGCTCATTAATCACATGGCTTGGTACTGGGCACCTGAGAAAACCCAGTGAAGAAAAACGAACACCTTCCTCCAGACAGGTTCTCTACCCTGACTGCACAACAGAATCACCCAGGGAGCTTTTTAAAGTTCTGATGATGGGGTAGGGACTGCCTCTACCCTCCCAAGGGTATGAGGACTTTTTTTTTTTAAGCTCTCCAGGGGAATTCTAACGTGTAGCCAAGTGAGAAACCCCTGCTCTTCACTCGCTTCCCCTTCACACAGTACACATTAAAGCTAACCTGCCATTTTAAGAAAAGTATGGTAAAATGCCTAGTTTTGTTAAAGCTGGTGGTGGGTCCATGGGTATTCGTTATTGTTATGCTTTCTATACACATACATACATATTTTTACACAAATATATTTTATAGCAAGCTCAGCATATGTTGATCTTCAAAAGCACAAATACTAAAAAGATGGTTTTTACATTCCTAAGGAGTATAGATAGTCACTAGTGGTGTCTAAGGCTTTTACTTCACTGGAGGAGAAAAAAATCAAGACCAATTCAATTGGGTCTGCAGACTTGAAAACACTGGCCTAAATTCTGTAACACACTTCACAGCACAGGTCTTGAAAAATGCTCCAAATTCAGCTCAGAAAGACTGAAGGTATCTGCTTAACCAGCAATCCACCTAAAATCAGCAGAGTTGCCAGGACTGAGCCAGACTGGTTGTGAAATCCTCTTTATAATCAAATATGTGCAGACATGAAAGGGGGTTGTGACAAGACAGTATAATACTTCTAGGGCTCAGCTCTAGAGCCATCTTCAAATGGGGTGGGAAGAGCATATTCCAGCAAAAGTTTATCAGAGACCAGTGCACCCCTCCACCTCATCAGGGAGGCAGTACATACCCTGGAATCAGACTAGCAACACAACCATAGAGAAGTTATTTAACTTCTCTGAACCATAGTGTCCTCATCTCTAAAATGAGTAATATGTTACCTACAGGGTTGCTGTGAGGGTTAAATGCGATAATGTTCTAGGTACAATGAACCCTTAATAAATATTAGCCATTATTGCTGTTATTCAAATAATTACTCAAATGATGGTGGATTCTGGCACTGAAGAACACAGCTATTTCCCAATTAATGATGACTGGGTCCTGGAGTTCTGTACATTCTTTTAAATTTTTTTTTTTAACATTTATTTATTTTTGAGAGACAGAGACCGAGCACAAGTGGGGGAGGGGCAGAGATAGAAGGAGACATAGAATCCAAAGCAGGCTCCGGGCTCTGAGCTGTCAGCACAGAGCCCGACGTGGGCTTGAACCCGACCCATGAACCTTGAGACCATGACCTGAGCCAAAGTTGGATGCTTCACTGACTGAGCCACCCAGGCACCCCTGGAATTCTGTATATTCTTGAAGCATGTCTTTTAGAAAAAGCATACCGATAAACAGGAGAGGAGACACAAGTCTTCTGGCCTCCAAAACAGATGCCCCGTGGCTCAGAAGTCTTGGAATGGTAGCAGCAAGGTACAATGGAAAGCTTCCATGAAGGAATACAACATGTGAGTTCTAGATCTGGGTTTGTTTTAACACCAGCTGGGTGATCGTGGGAAAATTCAAAGACTTTACTGAGCTGGGAAATGAGAGCTTTGGACAATTGTTTTCAGCTGTTTTTAAACTTCTTCAATCGCACTGGTTTAAAAGCTCCTACAGGCCCCTCCCCCATCTCTGTCCCACTCCTCATTTGCTCCATTCTGGCCACGATGGCCTTCTTGAGCTCCCCACACACCAAGCCACTCCTTCCTTAAAGCCTTCACATTTATGCTTCCCTCTCCTTGAATCCTCTGCCCCTGACCATCCACATTTCTTGCTCCCTCACTTCCTTCAGGTTTCTGTCCAAATACCACCTCCTCAGAGAGGGCCCACCTAAACTACCCTCCATAAAATTGCACAGCTGCATATGCATATTAGATTCTCACTATCCTATCCTTATCCTGCTTTTAAAAACCCATCAGCACCCAATATATTTGTGTTCATAATTTATAGCATGTCCCCCACCCTGCTAGAATATAGCCTCTCTTATAGCAGATATCTATTTCTCGTAGTCACTACAGCATCCCCTGTGCCTCACACACAGAAGCATTGATAAACACTTCTTGAATAGAAGAATAAATGAAAGAATCCAGATACTTCCCAAAGAGAATCTTACCCTAATAGGTACAACAGGTAAAGATGGAGTTCTGGTTAAATGAGGTCCGGGCCTCCCCTCAGCTGATTCAGTGCCCCTGAGGTACCCAAAAACCACTGACCAAGTGATCTCCAAAGTCATTTATTGCTCAGAAACTCTCCAAGTCCACATTATTTCTGTTAAACTCCAAAGAGAAACATTAAATTTGATGAGTGACTTTCCATTCTGTGATTTCACTTACTAGTCACTGACAGCTGCATAAAGTACACTACAAATTCAAAGCATACTATGTCCCAGAACCGCTGCATCCCTAAAATATCTACAACCAAATAACAGACACATACGGATGGCCAGGAAAAAAAACTCCAACTCCACGGGACAAGGGTTGAAGGGTGTCTCTTTCCATGTGCTGTCACATGGTCCCTGGGCCTCTAGGACCTGCCTCTCACTGCTTTTAAGTGGGGAAGAGGGAAGAAGGACAGTGAGGTCAGGACCAATGAGGAGACAGATGTTATACAATGGAGGATATAAATTTGGGCAACATGGCAGCCACCTGGTGGCTTCCTGACTCCACTACTTAGTCTCTTTTTTCATCTAATGACCTTACACACAGGAAAACAGAGGTGGAGAGAGTGTCCTAGAGAAAAACTCGGCAGGAGGCATGAACAGTTGGAAGAAACACTCGAGAGAAGCCAACTGGCTACAATATTGTGATGAGGTCTTATGAACAGCTAAAAGACCTCCTCAAAATTGCAGGGAAGATATAAAAAACACTCTGCAAACAAGTCAACAGGACCTTTGCAATCTACAGCATCCAGACTACCAGTGCTGAACAAGAGTTCAACTGGAAGTGTGGTGACCCATCCTCTAACACTGTAATCTAATCCTTAAACTAAAGACAATTTAATGCCTTTGCCTGTCCATATGTTTTCTAATGACGCCATTGCTGTCAGCATACTACAGGAGTGCTTCTTGGAAGATGGAAGTAATGACAAAGCACATCATTGGGAAGGCAATTATATGCAGTACTAACCATTTTACAATGGCCATATGGGCTGTATTTCAACAGTGTAATTTCAAAATCAGCCTGAGCACACATATTTCTCTGTCCTTAATCCCAGGTACACATATTAAACGAAATAAGGGTACAGATGAAATATGGGCAGCAGATGTAGAAATCTATAACAAGAATGCTGAAGTAACGTTCATCTGTAAACAGTAAATAGAGGGCACTCACTGTCCTGGAGCCGACACCCATCTTTTACTAGTCCTTCTCCACATTGTTTCCTTAATCGAAAACATCACGACGGGGAATTATAAACCACCAGAGGTTTATAATTAAACCTCTTGAAAGTTTAAAAACACACAATTCCTATGTGAGTGCTCACAATCTGAAACAGGCCCTAGAGGTAATACAGAAATATATTTTACCATATATAAAATTCAGGTGTAAGAGATCACTTTTTAAACCCTGGACTTAAAGGTCTGGTTCCCATTACACTGGGTTTTTACAATTAAATTCTAAAAGATATGCTTTGACTTGGGTCTCCCCTACAATCACAAACTGGGTTAAAAAAACTGAAATCTACTGTGTTTCCATTTTGAATGTGCAAAGGATAACCATGCTCTCACCAAAGGAGTTGGGAAAGAGGGGCAATACTGCATGTCTCAGAGCATGATAGTTCCGGGGGAAAAAACTGCCTATCTTCAAAAAAGAGACCGTTCAGAGAAATGTTTGACTTGACTGATCTTCATATTCACCCAGATATCCTGTGAAATTTCAGGCCCAGTGAGTACGTGTGTTTTACTACTTCTCAAGGGATTAGCCAGGTATGAATCCTAAAGTCCTGGACCAAGAACTTGCAAGGCCCATCTTGGCCCAGAGAAGAGGAGGGGGTTTCACAAAATAAATAAGTAAGTAAGTAAGTAAGTAAATAAATAAATAAATAAATAAAGTACTCTAATCACAGTTGGGATTTCCATAAGAAACAAATCTAACAGTCACATTCATTAGCATACTCTTTGTAACATAAACAAACCTCTACATGGTAGAATGGGGAAAGGGGGAGACCGATTCACAACTGTGCTGAGAATAATGAAAGGAAACAATGACTGAGGAAATAATGCACTATTTGTCACCAGGTATCTTCAAGATACAGATATCAAGAAACACAAAGAACTATTTAGTACGGTTTTCCATCAGGAAAAATGGAGTACCTGTTAGTTAAAAACAAAAACAAAAACCTAGCAATAAGGTCTGTTTTATTGTGAGATACATTGCCAGGGGAAGTGCTACTTCCAAAATCACACAAGACAAAAGCCTGAACCCTTGCCTTTGACAAAGGCTTAAAATCTACCTAAGCTAAGTGACCTGGGAAAAGGTCAGATTTTAATACAGGGATAAACAGTGAAGGGGGGGTTGGGGGAGAGAGAGAGAGAAAAAAAAAGAGAGGGAGAACCACAAAATGCTTGGAGTTGTACGGTGTAAGTAGCAGCCACCTACTGTAAACTCCAACACTTAAAAAGAAAATAAAGAATTTCCCCAAAAATGGTGAGGTCCTCTCCCCTCCCTAAATGCTATTATTTTATCTAGAAAATTCCTTTGTAATCAAGACAATTTTCAGCAGCCAGGAACAAATGTGGTCTACCAGAGACCCATTTGGGACTCTCTCACAAAACGAATCTGCATTAAAAAGAAAGGTGGAAAGGGGTGAGGATCACAAGCTTTGGGCCAGGTATAAACCACTGAATTTCCTGCCTCTCTTGTACTGACCTTGAACCACTGAATTTCCTGCCTCTCTTGTACTGACCTTGGCTGGGCAAGTTGACTTAACCTCTCTGAGCTTCAGTTTCTTCAACTGTAAGACACGGAAATCACTTGTTTTTTTCACAAGGTAGCTCCAATGAGATGATGAATGAAAAATTCTGAGCACAATGCCTGGCCCAGAGTAAATACTCAGTAAATAGTGGCTCCCTTTTCAAAAAGGTCTTTTCATGGAATTTTTGTACAACCAGGTCAACTGATAATAAGCACTGAGTACCTACTATGCATGGATTACTGAGTAAAGGAAGCAGCAATCCTGAGAGCCTCAAATATCCCAAGAATGATGCATGTGGGGAGAGTACAGAGACTAAAGGCAGAGGACAGAGGAAAATAAAACAATATATTAGAAATTTAAGTTAAAAAAACTCTAGCTGTCTTTTCCAAGGTTCCAGTCACACTCCCAGGGGACACACAATAAGCCATTATAGAACATATAACAGATCAAGAAAAAATTAATAGCACCTGAACTTCCCACCAGATCCCAAATAAAACACAGAGTACATTGTGTCATGGTCAATGCTTCAAAAACTTCTTTAGGCTGGCCCCAAGATCTCAATCTATGGGAAAATCATTTCAGAAAGATGAAATACTTCTCAGAGCTAAGGCATAAAGCATTTCTCTGACCTAATCCATATCCCAGCATTAAGACTATCAATAAATTTTATCATCATCATCATCATCATCATCTTCATCATCATCACTATCATCAGTGATGCTGGAAACAAAATAGCTGCAGATAAAATTAACTACGGGCTGAAATATAGAAAGGGATGGCTTTATTGGATAGGCTTTGAAGTCTGATTCGAAGTGGTAAGCTGCATTACCAAAATATTTAACAATTTTCTACAAAGTGATCACAGAAGCTAGAAGTGGTGCAGATAGGATGAGTTAAACAGTTTCTGATATTTTCAACTACTGTGTGAAACTACTCTTAAACACAGGAAATACTTCTGGAATCAATATTTAACAACAGTTATATTCCTTCAACTAAAAGTGACCTGGAACAATCTGGTCCATTTCTATATTAGACTAATAAAACTAATTTTAAAACAACACAACTGTCTAGGCATAGCAGGTTTCAACATTCAGGTGTGAAATCGCACCTCCCAGCACAGAGACTGAATTATCCCCTGCCTCTCACCTGTAATTATCATTTGCTCCCTCCCCAGGTGGCTCTGAGCCACCACATATCCTCCTAGGCTCACATCTGGATATTTAAACTCCCTCTGGGACCTCACACGCTATGGGGGTGAGAAGGAGGAAAAAAACAAAATTTCATGCTGGCTTAGACAACTTCTGAAAATATCTATTTTCAACACACAGTATAACAACAATTTGACAAAATGAAAACATCCTATATCACCATGGTTAAGGATAAGAATTTTTCAAAAAAAGAGGAAATTTACTTCACAGTTCCTGGAGAGGCCAGCTTCTTCCATTAAGGCCAATTCCAAAAATTTAGCAAAAGATCTTTCATCAGTTGAGAGGGCATAATTAGATGTTTTGATTAAAGCATTTTCCTCCCCTGGTTAACAAGATATAACAGATGTCACCGACTTCCCTAATAACAATACAGCCCTGCATTTGGCATCTTTACAATTTTAAAACTGAACTGCCATATCGAAAAATTATAGCTAGGGTGTTTCTATACAATCATGACTCTGAAGTGGTTATGACATGCCTGGACTCCCCCATGGAACAGACATGAAAATCATATTCCATATTCATAGCCACAAGCCCTCCTTAGCATGCACTTGAAAACTACCCTCTGAAATCTGAATGGTTTGGGTTTATTCAAATCACCACCAATTATTTCTGGAAGCACCAACCAAGTGAGGTATGAAACCTGAACAGAAAACACAAACCTCAGAGTCACTTTCTTAAAGGAACACAGGGAACACATGCAGGAAAGTGTCTCAAGGAAAGCAATGCCCATCTAAAGAGACCCACTCTACTCAAATCCCACCTTCCCTGCAGAGAAGCACTATACTTGATTTAAAAAAAAAAAAAAAAAGACTCATATTTTTCACAGTAAGATTCCCTTGGTGCATTTGATCCAATTTACAAAAATTCGATTTACACCAATTTTGTCAACATATCAGTTCAGAGTGTAACTAGAGACAGGTCTGCATTTTGAATGGGAGGTAGCCTCAGTGATTGAAGTTCGACTCAAACATCCTGGTTTAACAACTCCATTAATGACATCAAGCACAGATCTAAAGATTACTCAGCCCCTCTGTCAGTCGCGTGTGTTATTTATAGCAGTATATCAATCATGTCTTCTCCTTATTATTTCCTACTTTCTGGTCCTAAGCTATTTGGTCTGCCAAATTAATACATTCCATTGCTGCTGCAAACCTAAACAATGCTTGATAAAAGATTAATAAAATAGTTGGGTTCTCTGCAACCACACACACATCCCGGGGAAATTCATCAATGTCTTTTTATTTGCATATTTGGCTGACTGCCCCCTTTAGCAAATATGTAAGGCACAATGCTCAGGTATCCTGGTTTATGGTTTGCATTTAATTCAGGGTGTCAATCTGCTTCTGTTTTAATTACATCCATCTTGATATGTTATTACAATCTCATGAAAACTTCTTTTCATTATATGAATGGCTATAAATATATACACATGACAAACAGTTGTTATAAATTTTCTGGTTCAGCAATAAACAGGCAAGATGCCTTAGCCAACACGTCATATGGATTTAATATTTTGAGTCTTTTTTCTTCAGAAGAAAAGTTTGGTTGAGTCTTCAACTCAACTATACTCCTAAATCCACTTCAAATATTCTGCCACCAATGCTATTAAGTGGCTCTGAATTTCTCTGGATTACTGGGCTGAAGAAAATATTATATCCAAATAAAACATGTTAAAATTTTAAGTAGGCCACATTAAGGTCATCTTATATCCCAAATAATTACTGCATCTTTCCAGTGGACATTCAAGAATGAGAAACTCTTGTATCATCACTCTAATATTTACTTTCTCATTTATGTCCTTATTACGGGGAGTAGAGGAGGAGGGAATTTAGAAAAGACTAACGTACCCACAGAGAAAGGCCAATGAATTCCAGGGTGATACACTGGGGGGAAGCAGAATGCTTTTAAAAGGTTCTTGATGCTGAGTTCAGAAAATTTCTTGGAAAAAATAGGAAGCTTTACAAGCATTCATCCTCGTTTGCATTATTATTTTTGTTTTTTAAAAACCTCCTTTTAAATTCCCAATCCTTGGGAATCCAACTACTAAGCAGAAGCAGCCTCCTAGTTTCACTGGGTAACAGTAAGAGCCATAACTCCCAGTGTGATCTTGAGCAGGTCAATTAACCCCTCTGGGCTGTGTTTTCATTTGCAAAATGAGAGGTAGAACTACATCACTAAAGACAACATCTGTGCCTCTAATGCCACTGACAGCTTGGAAAGCACAGCAGCCAACAATGGCTGGAGTGAAATGGATTAAGACTGCTCTAAAAAAAAAAACTGGAGTCCTAACTTTAGGATAACACCTCCTAAAGATGTAGCTCTGCACATTAATCTCAAAATGTAACTCTGACAAGTAATCAAACTGATCACCATAACCAATGAGCAAGGAACAAACTTTGCAATTCACAGCAATGCACAATACCAAACACCTGCTTTCCCTTTTGCCCCAGTGAAAGTATAATTTCACTTGAACAACAACAACAAAAAATCATTTATTAGAACAACACAATCCAGGACCCTTGTATTTTCGTCAACTGAACAGGTACAGAGAAAATAGGCAGAATACTGGAATTTCTAGCTTGTGGCCGGAAAACAAGTGATAATCTAATCCTCACCAATGATTTACATTTTCATTCTTCCTTATTTCTTGTTCTACTTAGTTTTTTACTCCAGAAAAATAGCCACTGAACGACTTTTAGCCAACAACCTTTAGCCAGCAAGCAAAACTGAACAGGGACCCTAGCAAACAACCAAAAAATGTCTACTTCAGTATAACTATTGAGGGATAACTGAGATACTGGACTCTCTTAATTTCTCTTTTCAAGCTCTAAAATATCACTGCCATCAGAAACTACAGAGAAACCTGAAATAAGGTTGGGAGGTTGGTGTTGTGCTACAGTGGCAGGTAGGTGTGGGGACAAGGAAAACGACATCGCTCTGGTATCATCACAACTTGACCCTGGCATTGACTTAAACCCTATCTCAGACTTCCCTGCCATTGTAAAGTATCAGATTTCACCCACATAACCAAGAGTCACAATTTGTCTTCACGGGTCATGCTTCTGTATCCAGCCCTGGTCATTTTAAAATGCCTCAGTTAATACCAATCACAAAGTACCTGCAATTTTAAGGCTTTCTGGCAAAAATGAATCCCAACCTGTATTAGCCATTTGCTGTTACTTACAAACTGTGGGCTCTTCCTTTCTCCTCTGTGACTCCATTTTACTACACTTGGGCTTTCCAAGACTCCAATAAAGGTATAAGGAGATATGGCACCATGAGGTACAGTAGCAAGCCAAAATGACAGTCAAGTCTTTTAAAATGTTATTTGTTTGTACTAGTTGGTAATTCGTGGTGTTTGTTCAGGCAAACTCTAACCAGAGCTCAGATATGAATGGGAAATCAGAATGAGGAGCTGAAATAGCCCAGAAAACTGTGGCAAGCAATTTTCCCTCACATCCGAGTCCTTCAGACAGGTGAAACTCAAATGATAAAAGTGTGGAATATTAAAATGTTCACCTTTCATCCACAAGTTCCTAAATCTATTAGCTTTTAGTAACTGCATTTATAATTTTGATAGTTCTACCTCATAAAGGAAAAAGAAAGAAGGGAGGGAAATTGGGAGGGAGGGAAGGAAGGGGACAAGCAATGGATAGTTGAATCTAACTGGATCCCATGATGAGACTGCTATATGCACCAATTTGTGCAATAAACGCCTGCAAAGAAAGCAGCAAGACACATGCTTGCAGGCTACAGGTCACCTTGCAAAGGATGGAACCAGAGACCTGAAGATGACTGAGCCACAGAAAGAAGCCTATACTTGCCTAGTCTCCTCCTAAGCAAGCAAACAAACCCAGACTATGTGAAACCCACTCTCCCCCTCCTCAGTTACTAACAGCATAAAGAGGACCTGTTCTTTGTAACCTTACAATTGTAACTTAATGACACCATACCCCCTTACCCTGTAGGCTGGTTAGAAAAAAATGAAAGAACACAGCTCAGACCTGGAAGAGCAAAGACAAATTTAGGGTCTCAAAAGCACAAAATTCTATGCCCCTCTTCCAGGTGAAAAAAACAAAAACAAAAACAAAAACACCTGCATTCATCTACTCATGGAACACATACAAATTATGTAAGAAAAATGGTTCTGACCTAGCTAACAATGTCCCTACATTGTTTTTGATCCCTTCCTGTCTTGGGTTTCACCAAATTAATTCCCATCTTGCTCTTCCAAACTTCAACTGTCTGAGCGTTTTCAAATCTCAACTTCAAAATCTACTTGATTTTTTTTTCAGAACTTCCTCAAATGACCAATTGCTATCCCAGCACTAAGTTCTTTTTTCCTATATCTACAGAATATTAGGTTTAATATTAACCATGAAAAAAAAAGTGTGGTTTCTTGAGGAGAAAAAATAACACGAGGCACTTTTACAAAGTTAGTCTACATTTAAAGTATTTGACTAATCACAGCATAGGGGTAAAATAAAAATAAAATGTAAAGCCACCAACCCACCATCCTCCACCCTCTGCATGTGGAGACACACACACACACACACACACACACACACACACACACACACACACGCACATACCCTCCTATCAAGAAATGCTATAGACCTCTGTCCCAAAGCTTCCCAATCTTATAGCCACTGGGACCTAAATTATTCCTTAACAGCTGACCTCAACTATTATTTTCTGTTTGGGGACATATCTAATCCTAACCTTCTCTCAAACTAAACAATCGCCATTTATTTTTCACAGTATATATAGGACTTGCATAGAAGAGTCTCAGAATCTCTTTATCACCCTCAACGCTGAATCATGCAGAATGCTCAGGTTTTTTTAACCCCTTTTCAAGAGAACACTGTCAGAGGATCAAAGGCAATCACTAACTTTGTGATTCATTTTTTAAATGTATGGATTCATTTATATCCTATCTACTTCCAAAAAAGAAGTGAAGTAGTCAATCTCAACAAGTAACACAAGCCACAAGGAACCATATCACAATCTTCAACCTCATCTCACTGATGCTCTGCTTTGTACCGTAAAATATTCAAATTCAGTACACACAGTAAAATACTTGAATTCATAACCAAGCACACTACTGCCACTCTTCCTTTTAGGAAAACTTTCTCACCACTTAGAAACTCCTCAGATCCTAGATCCCAGGCATACTTTCAGAAGTGAAATGCTAGAACTGACCCATTTACTCTGTAGTCCCATCCCAAACTTCCTAAGATAGAAACTGAAAAATCCACCAAAAACAGAGCTCTACAGCTTTCCCTGGCTGTGTAACAGCAGAAGGGTTCTGACCTCTCTTGAACTACCAGTTCATACATAAACGAGCCAAAGGCAGATAATTTAAAACCTTTATTTTAACATCACTGTCAACCTCCTTTGTCATCCAACCTTCCTTCCCAGCTTGCTTAAAAAGCAGCAATACAGGAAACCGAAAGGACCAAGAGACAATAAAACACACTGGCTGGAGGGCAGCTTGGTGGCATCAGAACTGCTGGCATCAGGGCCACCATCACATTGAAAGGGCTATTAATGAGAATCACTCACCAACATTCACCTCATGGTGGGGTTGCTAACAATCAATGAAAGCACTGACACCAGGCAGGACAAGGGAGCAGGAGAAGTGAACTAACCATCATTATTTACATCTCCCCTTCCCCTTGCCATTCACACTTAAGCAGCAGCCTCCACTCCAACTTCTGAGCCTGACTTTCCAAGTCATCTATCACCAGCCCACTCACCCCTAGACTGAGAGATCACCAAGATCCAAGATCTGGAAAGGACCCTGGAGATGCTTTGCAGCATTCCCCATATTGGATTAGGGGTTACAATGCCAAGAGTAAGAAAGAGTGCCCTGTGGTCAAGGAAATAAAGCACATCTCACTGTCTTCTCTGATATTCAAAATTTGCATTCGTATAATGAAAAGGCTTTTAATTCTGGCAGAACAAGCCACCCGTTTAATTTTGTCTTGCCCATCAGGTTCCAAAACTACTTGAGGGTAGATTACATTTTTTTGATCTGGAACACCACTTATGAACATCCAGCAGAGCTAGGTTCCCTTCCAACTTGGGTACGTTTGCTCTAAAATTAGTCTAAACTTCTCAACTAAGGGATGAAGAAAATTATGCTTTTAGAGAGTAACTTCCCAAACTCACTCAACTAGTTAGGAGGGCCAAGCCTGGAACAGATGTCTGCACAGGTGTCCACCTACTTACACAATTTTGTAACTCATTTCTACCAGTTCTTCCTTACCCCCAAGCCCTCATCAAATAGCACCTTCTCAATCCTCTTGTTTCTGTTCTTCTTCACTATTCCTTCTTCTTGGAAGTCTCTCTCCATCCCCCATTTCCCTATCTATGCAAATCACTTCAAACTTCTAGGCCCCTTCTTCAAGAAGCTTTCTCAAACACTTCAGCCTATCTCCTTACTCCTACTCTGAATGCTTACTGCACTTAGTTGGTATTAGACATTCGAGCACCTGTTTCAAAATTATTTTAAAGGTGCTGGGCTTAGTTTATCAACTAAACTGCATACTCCTTCAAGGTACTATATATATTTTAGGTTTCCCTGCACTCTTTCTAGGCACTCCATAAATATTTGCTGACTGATACGAGCAACATGATTAATGTTTTTCAAGCAACTGAAATAAGTGAGATTCGACCACACTAAATTATAAGAGCCTACTAACATGGCATGTCGTAAGCACTTCAAATTCTGTATAGCCTATTTATGCTACCACTGTTTAGGTAAGCCCTGAAACTACTCGGAAATGAAGACCACATAAGAGTCTTGGTTTGATCCTCTAACCAGCAGAAGTAACTCTTCCTTCATTTTCACAAGCCTACAAAACTCCCAACTGGCTTTCTGTCTGCTAATCCCACCAACTTCATCTTTGGTCAGTTGTACATATAGAGGCTGCCCTTAAAACCCATGCATAACAGAGGGGGGAATGATGGATTTGCAAAGGGAAATTTTCAACCATGGTGTTCATGTGGCTTCCTAATCAAGACTACACAGAAAGAAACCCTAATAAAAACAGAAAGGCAATATTATCTGGCACATCAGTGTACAGACAGTACTAGAACCCCAAATTTCCATTTATACTTTGTTGGCTGAAAGCCATTTTTAAAAAAATGAGGCATGGTATCTGGATGTTCACTCTCAACCCATCATTCAAAGAATATTCAAATAAACAATACGGTATCGAAATGGTAATTCTGCTTCTCAAATGCATAATGAAAAGAACACCATGTTCAACTTTAGCCTCCTCACCTACCCTCTTATCTTCTATCATAAGACTCTTCACAATCATATACTTGAACTTCAGGGCACAATTACTTGAGACAAGTATCCCTGCAGAATATGAAAGTACCTCAGCCGGTTTCCCTGCCTATAAAGTCTGGGACCTCTCAAACTACCCCTACAGCTTTCATCACCTCAAATAAAAAATCAAACAATACTGAAAAATAATCAACATAAAAATGCAAGTTCTCATTAGGCAAGTTTCTTGCTTTTACTCCAGCATTAGTAAAACCATAGCTGAACTGGAACAGTTTTTATCAGCACTCTTCAGAACTTAGGAGCCTCTTTTTTAAAAGGAAAGTCAAAACGAGCTACTCAGGACAAAATCACAGAGTCAAATAACGAGTCCATTAACACTCTAAGTATGCAACAGCACAGTGTGCCAGCTACTGCTCTGAACCAGCATAAGCTACAAGCCTAGCTGTGCAAGCCAAGATTTCTAGTTTCTTATCACATCCTACTAGCAGCAGCCTTGATGACACGTGGTGACAATTGATTTCATTTCTAAACACGAGGCACAAAACCATGTTACGTACTATGGTAACTCTTGGCATCGATAATAATTCCTAACATTTATAAGCACTCCATTAACATATATTTCTGTCCAAGTTCATAGTTTAGTTGCCGATTTCCTAATAAATCCTCACATTTATTGGTGACAGTTCAGTTTAAATCTTGTAAACTGAGAACAGGAGGACACCAGAGGTTTCAATGATCGTTATACACATACGTCTGACCATCCAACAGGGACACAAATGTGATAAGCAGCAAACAGATCTACCTTTTCCCATAGAACCAGACATATATGATGATTTTTATTCCCCACTGTGTGTTCTGGGTATGAAAAGTTTATTCACATCTTTCCTACAAAAGCAGGCCTCTTAAATGTGAATGAATACTAACAGGATAGTTGAGAACATTAGGGAACTGATGTTAATTTACTTAGGTGTGATAATGGTACTACTATAGAGTTTCTGGTGGGGTTTTGGTTTTCCGGGTTGTTTGTTGTTTTTTGTTGTTGTTGTTGTTTTGAGTCATTACCATTACATACATATAGGAATATTTACCTATTTTTCATATCCCATCTGGGAAGGGGGTGTAGATGGGATACAGATGAAATCAGATGAGACATGAGTTGGTAGTTAGTGAACCTGGGCACTGGGTATATTGGAGTTTATTATACATACTACTTTCTCTACTACTGTGTGTGTTTAAATCTTTGTGGAAAGTTTTAAAGAAGCTTTTTAAAAAGTTAGGCCTTTTAGATCTACCTACAGATATGTAAATGATATTTAGATATGACGGCAGCACAGCATTCAGCTAACCAAAGTAACCTGGGTTTTGATCTAGAAAAGTAGCAGAAAAAACAATCACGGTAAGGAAAGGAATGGTATTGATGCTACACTTTGAACTCGACCTTTCCTAAAACTTAAGTTTTTTAAACCCAAAAGAAACTAGAATGGGTACATTTTCTCTCAAAAGCCAAATGGACTAAATTTCGCAAGCCCAATCAAATATCTACTTATTAAAATTAAAAACTACTGCATAAGTTATACCTCCCTCTACTTGGCCTTCAAAAATGTTCATGGGAAAATGCAGGCCCCTCTTGCTTACTTACTGTAAGGGGCCACACAGCAACCCAGGAGGACCACGCAGAAAGCAGAACCACTTGTAACCAGCTCTTACAAATAATGTCCTAACCCAATCACAGAAAGCAATGGTGAACCAAATTCTAGGCAGCATTTTCTATTAGGATACATGCTGCCATTTCAGTATCTATTTCAAAGCACAAGAGAAAGACAGAAAGAGAGAAAGAAGTCACGCTGTACAGTACCCTCCCACCTTGGCAAAGTTAAAGCCACAGTTAGAATTATCCTAATAAGTGGTGAGCCTCAACACTCAAAATAATCGTGTAAGATCCATTTTAGCCAATAAATCACCAGTTCTAGAACCAAAGGGTAACTGATTCAATCACTAACATCAAAATCTACGGCCACCAATACCATCACCACCAATCTCCCTTCCTCCCCAACCACTGGCCCCCATCCACCACCATCACCACCAGCGGCCCAACCAAAAAGCAGTTCAAACAGAAAAGAACAACCCTGACAGGAAAGCTTCCTTTTTAAAAATATTTAAACCTGACACCCAAGCACACACGCAGAACCAGCAATCTAAACCTGTACGGTTACTGCATGTGAGATTTAAGCTGTCATTAACAAAGCTTACACCCGATCATCTCAAACAATACCATAATAACAGCGAAAAAACCAGAAGGAAAGGGAAAAGTTTCCTTCAGGAACGTCAAACCATCACACCAGGTGCATGAAATACTAGAAACCAACTCCTATCTGGGTTTTGTGCTTAAGAAAGCAGGACCAACTCTGCAGAATCTCAAAGCCTTCTGTGTGTGTGGTGTGTTGGGGGTGGGGACAGGGAGGTTGGGGGGAGGAAAGAGGGGTTACATCTGTGGAGGCCAATGACTGATGCTAGCACCAAATATGATCTCTGCAGGTAAAGATAGTTTCCCCCAGGCCCCTGGACAGTCTCCCTCTACCCACCTCCTCCCACCCCCAGGAGCCAGTAGCTGGCAGGAAAATGTGCATTTGGAAATCAACACTGCAGGTGCCCAAGGAATAAAGAAAGACATACATACACATACACACAAAGCCAATCAGGAAGAAAAAGAGAACACACACACACACACACACACACACCAAAAAAAAAAAGAAAAAAAAAAAAAAAGGAAAGGGAGAGGGACAATTGGGTGACAAGCCCTTCAGATAGATACCAGCTAGGATTTTATTCTTTCCTCCCACCAGTCCTCCCTGGTGTACCTTTTTATGTCCTTTAACCAAACTGCTCATGTACACACACACACACACACACACACACACACACACACACACGTGTGTGTATATGTATGTGTATAGATGATATTATATATATAATTAACCCTTTCTGCAATACAGCCCCACACAGAATACACAGAGATAGAGATATTCCATCCTTTCCTCTCTTCTCTCCCCTCCTCCCTCCTTTTCTCCCAACCAAGAGAAAACGCCCCCTTCCCCAGCTTCACCAAAAAAAAAAAAAAAAAAAAAAAAAAAAAAGGGGAGGGGGGCAAAGAAACCACAAAACCCCATCAGTCTCCAGTCCCGAGGACACCCAGGACCAGGAAAGGTATATACTATACAGACACACACACACGGACATATGGTTCTGTAGAAAGCACACAGAGAAGCGTCCACAGGCGCCCCAAACCCAGCAAAGAGACTTCCACCAGCCAAGAAGCCATGATTGGGGAGGGAGAGGAGGAAGGAGTAGGGGCAGAGCTATCCGTGGAGGGGGGCGCATTGTTGTGATGCCTGAACCCCTTTCTCCCTGCCCATCTGCTGAGGAGGGGGTGCAGGGAGGGGGCGCAGGGAAAAGGCGAGCGACAACGAGAAAACGAGGAGACCAGGCACGGCTCTGCGATTCCCTCCCGCTGCCTGTCTGCCCGCGCCCCCCAGCTCCCCCCCAACAATAAGACCTCAGCCTAGACAGACAGACAGCCAGACAGACCGGAGCGCGGCGGGGGAGGCAGCGGAGCAGGGCGCAGCCGAGTGGGGTCGTGCATAAAGGGAAACCGGGGGGGAGGGGGGTCCCCCTTACCTCCAGCGCTTCAAAAGTGACAAAGCTGGTCATGGCAAATCCATCAATGATGTCCTCTTCGGCCGAGGTGGACTCTCTCCGCTTCCTCCGCGGGGGTCTGGGCCGGGACGGGGCGGAGGACGGGGGCTTCCCATTGTCTTCCTTGTCGGAGCCCGACGACGAGGCGAGCGAGGGCGCCCGGGTCCGGCCGGCCCCGCCGCCGCCGGCCGCGCCGGCCCCCAGCCCGCCCCGGGAGCGCCTCTCCCGGTCTCGCTGCGACCGCGACCGCCGCTTTTTGCGGAGTCCATGGCCCCGCGTCGGGCCATCCATGGCTCTGCCGCGCCGGGGTCTCCCCGCTCGCCGCCCGCCCGCCACAGGCTCCGGCCGCGGCCACACAAAAAAATTGACACCAACCCCTCCCTCCCCCTCCTCGGCTTCCCTCCGCCCCGAGGAGGGCGCGGGGGAGACGGCGGCCGAAAGAAGGGAGAGAGGGGAAGAAAGAGAGGAGAAAGAGAAGGGGGAAGGGGCGGAGAGAGGGAGGAGGGACGGGAGCGAGGGCGAGAGGCGAGGAGCCCAAGTGCGGGGCTCCCCACAGCACCGCGGGTCGGAGATTCCTGTGAGCAGCGCCGAGCAAAGTAATGGCTGAACACACAGGTCTCCTTTAGAGGCAAAAAAAAAAAAAAAAAAAAAAAAATAACTCACCAAGCAGGCAATAAATCAGAATAGCGGAATGCTTTGATCAAGAGACTGGGAGGCTCCGGGGAGCCCTCCCCGCGGCCATTCTCCGCCGCGCCCCCAGCCCCCCGAAAACGCCGGCCCCCCGATTCGAAACCGGGTCCGAAAAGGTCGCGGGAAAGTGGGGGCAATGAACTTCACCCGCCCCTCGCGCAGGAAAACACCCCCGCCGCCTCTCACACACGCCTCAGAGAAAACTCACTCCCAGGCTCCAAAATTTTTAAGATATGCTTCCAAGGGAGGCCACGGCTTCCGAGCGACCTGAGAGGGACGAGACCCCCCAGAGAGGGAAGCATAATAATGAAATAATTGGGAGGGGAGAGGGCGAAACTGGAAGAGGTGGAAGGAGAAGGGAGGTGGAGGAAGGGAAGGAGGATGCTGGAGCAGTTGTGGGGCTCGCTTTTCGGTCCTGGAGGGGGGAGGAGAGGAGATCAAAGAAGAGAAGAAGCAGACCCTGACGCTGCCACCCACCCCCCCACACACACTCCCCTCAAAAAAGAATTTTTTCCAGTCCCAGAGAAGAGGTCACCCTTCCTCAAAAAAGGGAGGGGGGTGAGTCAGTCGACGAGGAAAGCAGAAAGAAATCTCCAGCGGGAGAGACACCGATGTGCCGCCGCTGCCGCCGCCTCCTGCCGCCGCCGCTGCCTCTTCGCTTCGCCCAGCCCGAGGGAGAAGCGCGGCCAGGAAGCGCCGGGAACGCCGCTCTCGCCGCCGCCGCTAACGCTGCCGCCGCCGCCGCCGCGAGAGCCCCGAGCCGGAGGGTGCACGGCGTGTCCCCGGGCGGCTGCAGCGGGAGCCCGGGCACGGCCCCATCCTCCGCCCGCCCGCCTAGCTCAGCTCCCGCTCCTCCCCCTCCGCGGCCGGCCCACCGTCGCCGCCGCCGCCCGCCTCAGCCCAGCCCCGCGCCCGCCCGCACGCGCGCGCGCGCGCGCACGCGCCCCCGCCCTCCCCGCGCCCCGCTCGGCGCGCGCTCCCGCCCCCGCGGCCCCGGCCGGCTGGATCACGTGGCCCGCTGGGCTCCCTCCGCCCCCGCCCCCTCCCCAGTTGTAGAGTGTGTAGAAAGCTAAAGGCTGGGGGCTGGCCGCGCTCGCGAGCCCAGGGCATGCGCGCTGGGGCGGCCGGGCCTGCGCACTGGGGGCGGAGGGGAGCCGGGAGTGGGGAGCGGGGCGGGGGCGTGGAGGGGGCCGCCCGCGTGGGGTCGGCTGCGGCCCGGCAGAGTTGGCGCGCGAGGGTGTGGAAGCCGAGAGGTGATCCTGCCGACCGCACCGCGGACGCGTGCGGGACTCTGTCCCCTGTCTACTCCGCGCTCCCAGGTCCGCGCGCCCCGCAGCCTCTTCGGGACACTTGTCCCTCGACCCCCTACCCCAGGCCCCGGCGGAGGCTCCCGGACAGCCTACTTGGGAGGCTCCCAGAGTATTTTTCTGGGCGACCTGCGCAGCGAGGGAAGGAGGAATTTTTGAAAAGGGACACAAGGTGGGGGGGGGGGCTTCCCCGGGAGGGGGGCACGACTGAAGGCGACAGAAAAGGAGCGGGTGCCAAAGGGCGGGCCTCGGCTCCGCTGGGAGACCCCCGAGAGGCCCTACGGCCGGAGTTGGAAACTTTTCTCCCACGTGGTAACACAACGCGTGACCGAGTGACCCCGCGCCCGTGTGACCTTTGGGCCCTCCTCGCTTTTATGCGGGGGCTCTTGGGACGCGCGGGCGGCTGCGGAGCGGGAAGCGCAAGGCGGTGCGCCCGGGGCCGAACTTGAACCTCGGCAGCCGCCGCGGGCGAGGGGGCGGGGTTGGAAGGGACCGGGCTGCCCCAGCCCGAGGACCCGTTGGCCAAGCAAAATGCAGTCCCTACCAAGGTCGGCTTCCTTTAGTGGGGGGCGGAGGGGGTTTCTCTTTTTCCTATCACTGCCCTTTCGCAGAAATGTAGCTGATGCTTATAAAAAGTTGTATTAAAGAGTTGACTGCAGCCCAGAATCGATCAACAAAAGAGACCAGCCTCTCTAAGTAAAATAGCTGTGCGTTTTTCGGGGCACTGGCATTGATCTGTACGGATCAGAAAGACGCAGACAGCTCTTTCTCACCAACGTGTTAGCTACCCACGTCACTTTGTGTCTGGCACATAAGTAATGTGGCACATCACCCCTTAGCCTCCAGTAGCTTACACTTGGGGAGGAAGAAAAGGAAATAAGCTTACATTGTTAAATTGCTCACAATGGGTCGGGCTTGGTACTAGACGGTTTGCACATCTTTTCTGTTCTTTACTAAATTTTTCCAGTAGTTTTATTAGTACTACTGGAAAGAGGTGGTAAAGAAAATCACATGACAACCTGATGCACCCAAGATTGGTTGATTCATTCATTCATTTCTTCGTTTAACAATCATCGGGGCCTGCTGTGTACCAGGCATGGCTTTACATGCTGGGAACCCAAAACATAGAAGGTCCTCCTTGGACCTTACTTTCTGGCAGGCAAGCCTCACTCATCTTGCAGCCTCACTCATCATGACAATTTAATGGTCATTCCCATAAGTCACACCCCTTCGGCATCCCCTTTTCTGGGTCTTTATGAAATGGAGGTGGGGGGCAGGACTGGAGGATGGTGGGAAACAAGTTGCAAGAATAGAGAGGAGCAACCAATGAACTGTGGATAAGACTTGAGCTTTCTGCCTGCCCAGGGAACAGAGCATTTGACCTTAGGCAAGACTCTTAAATGACTATTTTTCTCATCTGTAAATCAAAGAGTTTCAATTAGATGTTCAAAAAGTTCCCTTCACGGTCTAGCTGAAAGGCCTTCTCAAAAAATATCTTTTTCAAGTAAATGGTGTGCTTTAATTTCTGGAGAGAAGTGGCTGATACATAGAGGATCTGATTCAATGTATTAGGAACATGGTTCCACCTTCCAAAATTTCCTACCTAGCATAACTGAGTTTGCTGCCCTCTGGAGCAATTAACTAAAACAGTGCCTCCGTACAGAGTGTAACTTTTGTGTTAACCTCTAGGATGCTGTCCCAGCAACTACTGAAATCCATGCTGAGTTTATCAAGTTGGCTCCTACAAAAAAAGGGCAGGTTCTTTGTCATTAAAGGAAGGATCTGGGTTCATTTTTAGGGTTTTTAGGAATATGGAAGATGTTTTAGATACTGATAATTTTCATTGAAAACTAAGAACTTGCAATTACAGTCACTTTTCACGACTTTGGGGGTTGGGTTGAGGAAGGTGTGAAATTGCCAAATATAATAAAAAGTATAATATTAGTGACTTTCCAGAGTAGCCCTTGGCAGTCCTGTCTTTAAAGAGTAATGTCTGGTAGGGAAAAAAAAATGGATGGTAATGCACTGCATCCAAGAACCTTGCCTCTGGCAAGAGTAATTTGCAAATGCATTTTGGGATAATGTTTAAATGATTTTTTTTCAGGGTCCAAGTGCAATGCTCACTGGAATTGGTAATGCCTTTTGGGTCAGAGTTTCAATTTTCTTCCATCAGAGAATTAAAATTGTTTGTGGATTATGTTGCTCATATCTGTTTCTAATTCTCCATATCATCTATGTTGTAAGAGCAACATGATTAATGTTGTAATGATTAATAACCACCGTATGATAAGCTAAGTGCTTACTGTGTGCCAGGCACTGTTCTAAGTTATAATATCTCATTTAATTCTCACGAATTTTGAGAAAGGTTTTGCTATACCTATTTTACAGTTGAGTACATTGAGGCTTAAGAAGGGTAAGCATAGGTAGCAGAGCTTTTTCATGGTAAGCTGAATCTGGTGTGGGTGACTCCATAACCTGTTCTCTAAATGGTTATGCTGAAATGCCATCCTCAGAATGATTCCTCAAGAAATCAAATGCTGTGTATATAGTTCTTTGGAAAACTGGCAATATCTACTCAAGTTGAGCATATGAACACTGTATGGCCCACTAATTCCTTTCCTTGGAATATACCCATGTCAAATGTATATATCAAAACATACCTATTCAACAGCTCAGAGCGTTATAGTAACCCCCAAACTGGAAACGACCCAAATGTTCACTGGCAGTAAAATAGGTAAATAATGGGTGATGTATTGACATAATAGAATACCGTACATCACTGAGAATGAACAATTTACTTCCAAATGCAGTAACATACATGCAGCTCATAAATATAATGTTGAGTGAAAGAACAAGACGCACAAGAGTGTGTGTTGTGCAACAACAGGCAGCACTCATTTATGCTATAAAAGTTAGGACAGTGGTTACCTTTAGAAGGGGGTCTAATGACTGGGACGGGGCATATATAGGGCTTCTGAGGAGTTGATCATGTTCTGTTTCTTGGGCTTGGTGCTGGTTGCACATGTGTTCAGTCTGTAAAAAACCATCAAGCTGTACTATGATATATGCACTTCTCTGTACATATACCATACTTCAAAAAATATAAAATGCTATGGGTAAGTGTGGGGGGTATTGCTTGTATACATAGAAGTATTTAGAGAATATTTTTTGTGCATTAATGACACTATCCAAATGCTCATCAACAGTAAAATGGATAAACAAGCGATGGTTTATTCACACAATACTACACAGTGTGAACACACAATGGAACACTGTATAGTAAATGAAAATAAACCATAATGTATCATCAGATTTCTTACTGGGCAGAATGAAAGATAAAGCTTTAAACTTGTAATGGGCAGTTTGAATGAGCTCATGATTCATATCAGCAAAAGCTTAGGTGAATTCTTTGCCAAAAGATTGTAGTTGATAAAGAGGAAAGCTAAAGAAATAATTCCATAAGAGGTTGCTTGTTTAGTAGGGAAGACACTCAAGTGGTTCTGGAAAACACAAAGGGAAAAACTTACATGTGTGTTCCGGAATAAAATACTTAACGCACGAGAGCCTCTCCAGTTGTGCAATCTTTTATTTGAAACAATGATTAATACTCAAACTATATCTTGAACATTCAACCTTGACTAGTCAGAGAATACTATTCTGGCTTGATGACTGAACTAAACTCTGAGAGCATTCCATGCAGCGAGAGATATTTTTGGTACCAGATTTTCTAAATTACTAAATTTTTATATCCCTCTGATGTCTTGCACTTTGCACTCTGCCAACACGGCAATTATGAATACATCCTTCTTGATATTACATACTAGTACATAATATTTGAATTTAATTTATTAGGAAGATTGATTTTTAACTCAAGGCAGCTTAAGGTTTATGTTTTGGTCGTTTATAACTTTCAGTTATTTTGCATGTGAATCTGCCCTGAGACAAGGTACAGAGCTGGTTAATGGATCTATCTTTATGCCATTTCCAAATGAGCAAACAAGGAGAATAACACATTTACTATCCCTTCTTTAACCCTCATAAGTTGTTTTTAGTAATAAGTATTCCTAGGGAGAAGTGATAGCTTGCATTAACTGACAGCCCATCAGCGAGAACATTGTTGTAAGTTTGCCCTAATTATCACCTGCTGTTTTAATTTTTTTTCTGCATTGGAAGTTGTTTTTCAAACTGCAGTTTTAATGTTCAAAAACAGTGAGGGGATGAAATGTGTGGTTCAACTTGCTGAATGTTGTGCTGCTTTCCATAATATTGTACAGTAAACATTGGTCCTCTCTACAGGTGCCTGTGATGAATGACACATCGATCAACCCATAGTCTTCAGACATTGCCGTGTGAAGCCAATGAAAGATATCTGCTGGTAACCAAATGATGATCTTATGAAAAGGTAGTTCTGACAACTTTTTTTAACATTTATTTATTTTGGGGAGAGTTCAAGAGGGGGAGTGGCAGAGAGAGAGAGAGCATCCAAAGCAGGCTCTGCACTGACAGGCTGACAGCAGGGAGCCCAGTGTGGGGCTTGAACTCACAAACCATGAGATCATGACCTCAGCCAAAGTCAGACCCTCAACCGACTAAGCCATCCAGGTGCCCTAGTTCTGACAAATTGTAATGAACGTTAGATTTTCACAAAATTAATCAGTCTTCCTGTCCCTTTTCAGGGAAGTGGCTCTACTTGACGTGGTCAGATGGGGAAATTGATGGATAATCACAAGAAAAAACTTTAAATGAATGTAAAAAATTTTTTCAATGTTTACTTATTTATTTTGAGAGAGAGAGAGAGAGAGTGCATAAGCAGGGGAGGGGCAGAGAGAGAAACAGAGAGAGAGAGAATCCCAAGCAGGCTCTGCACAGTCAGCCCCAAGCCTGACATGAGGCTCGAACTCACAAACCATAGGATCATGACCTGAGCCGAAATCAAGAGTCAGACGCTTAACCAACTGAGCCACCAAGGCGCCCCTAAATGACTTTTTAAAGGTACTAATGGAAGATCTCTGTATTTATTACAAATCATAACCCTGAGGAACAATTTCTATATTGGATTTGGTAGATGACTTGTGATGAATTGTGATTTTTTTGTTTTCATTTTTTTTAAGTTTACTTAATTATTTTGAGAGAGAAAAAGAGAGGGCACGAGCAAGTGAGGGGCAGAGAGAAGGAGAGACAGAATCCCAAGCAGTCTCATGCCATCAGAGCAGAGCCCAATGCAGGACTTGAACTCATGAACTGTGAGATCATGACCTGAGCTTACCCAACCGAGCCACCCAGGCACCCCGTGTTTTCCTTTTTTTAAGTAGGCTCCACACCCAAGTCATGGGGCTTGAACTCACGACCCTGAGATCAAGAGTCAGATGCTCTAACGAGTGAGCCACCTAGGCACCCTGTTTTCATTTTTATTTGAAGAACAATGAAGATCTAAAATGACCAGATTCAGATAGAGAACATCCTGGTTGAAAAATTATCAATCCTTTGGAATTGCATGAAGAATATAATAAATTATAGCCCAGACCTAATTGCAACCTTCTATTTATAAAATATAATAATTATCGGGGTGTCTGGCTGGCTCAGTCAGATGAGTGTGTAAATCTTGATCTCAGGGTCATGAGTTCGAGCCCTGTGGGTGTAGAGATCACTTAAATAAAACTTTAAAAAAATACAAGTAATAAAATAGGACATAACAGTTATTTTACATTTCTGTGTTCAAGGCCTTTTGTGGTCTGGTCCCAGTTATGTCATCAACGTCCTTTCCTACAGCATATTTCTACGCATCCTAAGCTAAGCTCTTGCCTAGAAGACTTGCATGCTATTGCCCATGCTAGTGCATCAGCCCAGAATCTCTTTCCTGCCATCCGAACTCACTGAATATCTCCTTACCCATCAAGAGCCATTTATCCATCAAAACCAACTCATCCAAAGAACTTACTCCAATCACTACTTCCATTCAGAATTAACAGTCTCTTCTCTACTTACATGGTATTTTAATTTCTGTATATTTTAAATATTATTATAGGGGCGCCTGGGTGGCGCAGTCGGTTAAGCGTCCGACTTCAGCCAGGTCACGATCTCGCAGGTCTGTGAGTTCAAGCCCCGCGTCAGGCTCTGGGCTGATGGCTCAGAGCCTGGAGCCTGTTTCCGATTCTGTGTCTCCCTCTCTCTCTGCCCCTTGCCTGTTCATGCTCTGTCTCTCTCTGTCCCAAAAATAAATAAACGTTGAAAAAAAAAATTTAAATATTATTATAGATTTCAGATTAATATAGTGAACAATCATGCACTCTGTCAATAGCTTAAGAAATAGAACATTTCCAGGGTGCCTGGGTGGCTCAGTTGGCTAAGCATCTGACTTCAGCTCAGGTTATGATCTCATAGTTCCTGACTTCGAGCCCCACATCAGGCTCTGCGCTGACAGCTCAGAGCTTGGAGCCTGCTTTTGATTCTGTGTGTGTATGTCTATCTCTGCCTTTTCCCTACTTGTGTTCTCTCTGTCTCTCTGTCTCTCTCTCTCTCACAAAAATAAATAAATAAACAACAAAAAAAAAGAGGGGTGCCTGGGTTGGCTCAGTTGTTTAAGTGTCTGACTTTGACTCGGGTCATTATCTCATGGTTCCTGGGCCTGAGCCCCATATCAGGCTCTGTGCTGCCAGCTCAGAGCCTAGAGCCTGCTTCAGATTCTGTGTCTCCCTCTCTCTCTGGCCCTCCCCCGCTCATACTCTGTCTCTTTCTCTCTCTCTAAAAAATAAAATAAAATATTTAACAGTCTGTTTTCTGTTTTGTCTCTTTTTTTCTCCTTTGGTTGTTTTGTTTCTTAAATTCCACATATGAGGAAATCATATGATATTTGTCTTTTTCTCTGACTGACTTATTTCACTTAGAGTTATATACTCTAGATCCGTCCAGGTCACTAAAAATGGCAAGATTTCATTCTTTTTAATGGCTGACTAATATTCCACATCTTCTTTTTCCATTCCTCTATCAGTGGACACCTGGGCTGCTCCCCTAAGTTGGCTCTTGTAAATAATGCTGCAGTAAACATAGGGGTGCTTATATCTCTTTGAATTAGTGTTTTTGAATTCTTTGAGTAAATAGCCAGTAGTGCAATAACTGGATCATAGGGTAGTTCTGTTTTTAAATTTTTTTTTTAACGTTTTATTTATTTTTGAGACAGGGAGAGACAGAGCATGAACAGGGGAGGGTCAGAGAGAGGGAGACACACAATCTGAAACAGACTCCAGGCTCTGAGCTGTCAGCACAGAGCCCGACGCGGGGCTCGGACTCACGGACCGGACCGTGAGATCATGACCTGAGCCGAAGTCGGCCGCTTAACCGACTGAGCCACCCAGGCGCCCCGGGTAGTTCTGTTTTTAATTTTTTGTCTTCCATTTCGTCTTCCACGGTAGCTGCACCAGTTTTGTTCCCACCAACAGTGCACAGGGGTTCCTTTTCTTTGCCAATACCCATTGTTCCTTGAGCTTTTGATTTTAGCCATTCTGACAGGTATGAGGTAATATCTCATTGTTGTTTTGATTTGCATTTCCCTGATGATGAGTGATGTTGAACATCTTTTCATGTATCTGTGGGCCATCTGGATGTTTTTGAAGAAATGTCTGTTTATGTCTTCTGACCATTTTTTTAATTGGATTATTTGTTTTTTGGGTGTTGAGTTGTGGAAGTTCTTTATACATTTTGGATACTAACCCTTTAATCGGATATGTCATTTGCAAATATCTTCTCCCTTCAGGAGGTTGTCTTTTAGTTTTGTTGGTTTGTTTTTTTTGTTTTTTTTTTTTTGCTGTGCAGAAGCTTTTAATTTTGATGGGGTCCCAACAGGTTATTTTTGCTTTTGTTTCTCTTGCCTGAGAGACATGTCTAGAATGATGCTACAAGTGGCTTGTAGTTTTTTTGTCATTGTAAATAACACAGGTGCACAAGGAGACAGGACCTCCTTTTCTTACAACACTGTTACAGAACTTATTATTTCGTTATTATATACACATCCTGTGACTTTTTCTTATCACTTGGTAAACTCTATAGGATAGGGACTGGGTAGGAAGTAGCAGGTAATCAATAAATTTAAGTGGTTTGATGATTTATCCTTCCCGTATTTGAGTTTAGATTTTGTAGTCTTGGGCTGTTGTGTCTTGCAGTACAGATGAAGACTTGAATTTTTGGATTTTCATGTATCTACTTCAGAAATCCCAAAATGAAGCCTCAAAGGACAGTTGATTTGGCCATACTTAGTATTAAAATGGACTCCTACCAAGCATCTGTGTTTAAAAGTGAGTTGGTAGCATTTCTGAACTTCTCAGTGCCTCTCTCAATTTTGGAACACAGGAGAGTTTTCTATGAAGTATGATTATCAGTGATCTCATTTTTTTTCAAGTGCATTTTTCCTTTTGAAAGATCCTAAAAAAAGGGAAATCTTCGTGTATGATAAAAATTTCTTGATATTTAGAACAAACAAATAAACATACTGTTTCAACTATTCAAATAAAGAATGTCACCCAGTTTCTAGGATGGGCTCATATTACCAGGATTTTTCATGAAACAGTTACTTAAGTAGCAGGGTAATTGATAAGAAACTAGTTATTAGAAGAAAATATTGATATTTTAAACTGTTTATATGTTGTCAATATAATTTTGCCATAGGTTTTATTTCTTTAATTTAAAAAATGAATATTACATACACAAAGATATTTACAGCATTATCATTTATAATAGGGGAGAAAAAAATAAAAACAACAAATGTCCTGCAATGAAACAAATGAAATGTCCTATATTTAAGTACTTTATAACATGGAATTTTATGAATTTATTAAAATCCATATTGTAAGGATATCGATTTTATTAACTAATAACAGAATTGCACACACCTTGTGACAACAATTGTTTTTAGAACTGTTATATAGTCTGTTTAAAGTTTAGAAGGAACACAACATATACTGTTGCTTTTAGTAGTAATATAGATGGAAATTTCTTTTTAAATTGCTTTTCTATATGTTAAATTTTATTATAAATAAAACTTTGTGAGTATCATATCTCTTTTCAAATAAGATGTGGATATGAGGTGACTGACCTGGCTTGCCCAGAATCAAATGGTTTCTCAAGATTGAGGACATTCAGTGCCAAAACTTGGACCATTTTCCATGAACTGGGACAGTTGTTCACCCTACAATGTGTCTTTGATTGGTAGGAGGAGGTAGGAAGAAATCAGAATTTAATTTCAATTGTCAGGATATAAACTGGATATCGTTTTGATCGCTAACTAGAAATTATTTATATTTGAGACTCTACTCTTCCCTATCGTGGCTAATGTAAAATTGCACACAAAATCTTAAAGAGACAACCTTCTACTAATTACATATTCACCTGGTATCCATTTCAACAAATGAAATTACTCTCAGCACACATTAATTGGCATAATTACTGAAACACCAAAATCAGATTAGCCACTGTAGCTCAAAGAAAAAAAGAAAGGAAATCACTGCTCCAGCAAATTGCAGAAGTATTTTTTAAAAAGGGCTTGAAAAGGTTCTCCCACTTGTAGGTAGTTTTATACAAAACCAATAAAATATGACTATTTTAATATTCATTCATGAGATATTTTTGGGTTCTTAACAGTATATTTTAGCTATATTGCGGCTTAAAAGTAAGTCTTTCTAATATCCTGCACTTTGTTGATTGTTCCTATAATCTCTATTGTGCATGTTTTAGTGGCATAGCACTCCTATTCAAAGACAAATTGTATCCACTATTATTATCTATTTTCATAATTAACAATCATACAGTTATTCTAGAAGCCCAACAGCAGCAACAATGACATCTTTGTATTTGCAAAAAGCTTACTTTTCAGATTTCTGGCTCTTTTTCCTAAAACACTGACATCATAGTAAAACATTGTTCTGCCTGCTTTGAGTTCGAATCATCTGATAAATTAGAGAAACACAAAGATAAGAAAGAAGACATATGTTAGTATAATTCTGCAGAGCAAAAAAATCTTTGTTCTGACTTCGTTACGTCTATTGCTTGAATACATGGGATGTATTGTTCCATGGTCTTACTTCTTCATTTCCTACGCCAGATTGGTCTTGCCACTTCAGATGTAATTTCCTGCACAACTCACCTTCCATGCTCTCTGTTCCAGTATTGTACTCTTATTAGAATACCTTGCTTTCCAGGATCTTTTATCAAAGCTCATTAACATTCTTGATCATCATCATGGTTATTGCCATTATTATTTATTTTTGCTCCTCAATGCAGAATGTTTTCTCTTTATTGCAATATTTGTTTTGTTCTCTCTGCCATTAATAACTAGTCTTACACATTAGTATAGAATTCTGCTTTTGTTGAAAATAAGTGCCACGAATCAGAGAAACGTGAAGAAAACAAATAGAAACACATTGTGGTACATTTCTTCATGATAAAAACAGAGGCATGCTCAGATTCTTTGTTAGTTTGGTTTGATCACATGGAATCTAGCACTTCCTGACCTGTGAAATCTATTGCCAACTTTTGCTTCTATGTTATTAATTTCTAATTACATTTTTAAAATTTTGTTAATGTTTATTTCTTTTTTGAGAGAGAGAGAGCATGCACAATTGGGAGAGGGACAGAGAGAGAGGAAGACAGGAGATCTCAAGAGGGCTCTGTGCTGAGAGCAGAGAGCCGGACACTGGACTTGAACCCACCAACTGTGAGATCATGACCTGAGCTGAAGGCAGACACTTAACTGACTAAGCCACCCAGGTGCCCCTAATTGCATTTCTTATTAATAATAACTTAATCTCACATAACAGAAATAAGGTGATATTACAACCAAATATATAATGGGACCAAAATAAGGTGGGGGGAAAAAAAAGAAGGAAGAGTTAACTCACCATAAAAAGTAAGAAGGAGGAGCGCTTGAGTGGCTTAAGTCAGTTAAGCATCCAACTCTTGATTTTGGTTCAGGTCATGATCTCACAGTTTGTGAATTTAAGCCCCACATCAGGCTCTGTGCTGACAGTGTGGAGCCTGCTAGGGATTCTCTCTCCCCCCCTCACTCTACCCTTCCTCCACTGTCTCTCTCAAAATAAATAAACATTTAAAATAAAAGAAAGATTTTATATATTATTTGTATTATATGTGCCATTCTTCTCAAGCTTTAGGTCTTGTCTCATACTATGGAAAAATTGTAAAGACAGAAACAGTAGAGTGTGTTTGTTCCACTCAACACCTGATAAAAGTTTACTTTTCTTGTATTCCCCATGTTAGGGACTCCAACCTTAGTCTTCACTTAATACTGCTTTAAAAAATGTTTATAGGGGCACCTGGATGGCTCAGTTGGTTAAGCATCCGACTTTGGCCTAGGTCATGATCTCATGGTTCTTGTGAGTTCGAGCCCCACATTGGGCTCTGTGCTGACAGCTCAGAGCCTGGAACCTGCTTCGGATTCTGTGTCTCCCTCTCTCTCTGCCCCTCCTCTGCTCATGCTCTGTGTGTCTCTCGCTCTCAAAAATAAATAAACATTAAAAAAAATTTTTTTTAATTGATAATTTTTCAAGTGTATTCATTTTGAGAGAAATATAGAGAGCCACTGGGGGAGGGACAGAGAGAGATGGGGACAGAGGATCCGAAGCAGGCTCTGCACTGACAGCCCAAAGCCCGACGTGGGGCTGCAATTCACCAACTGTGAGACTGTGACCTGAGCCAAAGTTGGATGCTTAACCAACTGAACCACGCAGGTGCCCCAATAGTGCTTAAAATTCTAACAGCATGTCAGTTTCTGTACCTCTACCTTCACTGCACACAAATACAAACACACATGCCAGGATTTATCGGTGGTCAAGTCCACACTGACTAATTCTTTCCTCCATTCTGCCAGAGTTCTGTGAGTTATCCCAACTCACCTTTATAGAGGACTATCAAAACACAGTCATTTTACAGCCACCATTGGTGATGGGTGCCAAAACCTTTGGGAAACAGGACATTCATAAAGTCTCAGTGTCACTCTCACGAGACTTTATGGGGAAGGGGAATTTTCACACTGCAGACGTTTGGTAACTGCTGCCTTAAGCAAATGATCAAACACTGCATCACCAGTTATGACATCACATGCCTCTGATGTGGTACACTGAGGATACAACAATATGTATATAATATGCCTTCCGAAAATGTTTAACCCTGACACAGTGAGACAAATCTAAAATGAGGGACATTCTGCAAAACAACTGGCCTGAACGCTTCAAAACTGTCAGTATCATGAAACAAACCAAAAAAGGTTGGGAAATCATAGAACAAGGGAGGGTCAAGAGATAGGATAAGTGAATGCAACAGATAATCATTGATTGGACCCTAGAATTCAAAAATTAAAATTAAACAAAGGAGGCAGAATCAGCCCAGGAGGCAAGCAGGACATTGCTCCAGAGACTACATTGATTGCTATGTACCCTTGCTTCGGGAGATATGTATATTTACAGACAAACATAGTTCTCCTATTCAATTATACATAATTATATATATCATATATATGATACATATATTTATATATGATATATACATATCATATATATGTGTGATATATATAACATATATATATAACATATATACATATATATAACATATATATCACACATTTATATAGTTAGAGATGCTGTAGTCGAAGATACCATTTTACAAATAAATAGAGGTCCAGAGAAGTATGGTGCCTTGCCTAATGTCACACAGCTACACAGTGTTAGAACCCAGGAGTCCGGTGCTTTATTAACTATCTGAGGCTTCCCAGGGCACCTGGCTGGCTCAGTCAGTGGAGCATGAAACTCTTGATCTCGGGGTCAGGTGTTTGAGCCCCACATTGGTGATAGAGCTTACTTAACAGCAACAAAAAAATTATTTGAAAACAACAAACCATTTTAAGCTTCCTCATTTTGTTGTTTCAACAAAAACAACAGCAACAACAATAGTCAATTTAGAATTTCCCAAACTATTTCAGATTCATTAAAAGCCTTTATTTTTTTCAGGCTACCCAGTTCATCTCTCTTTTTCTACCAATCTGTGAAAATGAGGCTATAGAACAGAAATTTACATGGCTCCAAAACCTTAAGCATATGAGATTTTTGGAAACTAACTAAAGACAAACCTATAATAGGAAATTATCATAGCCAGAAAGCAAAGTTTGAGGCCATGTGTTTCCTTCTATAAAAGTGACGGGACAGAATACAGATTAAACTACATCCTCTAGAAAGAAGTGATTCTTTGTTTTCAGATTTGAATGAACTTTTTTATGACCGCTTTTGAGGTGTGGCTGACTATTTAATGGAATTTGAAATTAGAAATTTAGTGAAATTCTGGTTTAAAAACCTTCTACCACTCTGTAATCTATGGTGTTTTTATTTCGAGCACCACCAGCTTTCTTGAGATACAAATGTTCTTGAAGTATTTCCACCCGGTTTTGAAGTCAAAGAAAAAATCCCCAGGAGTGAATTTCTGTTGTTGTTGCTGTTGGATCCCTCTGGAAAAACCCAAGCCTCACTTCCCACTGACCCCTCTGTTCCATGGATGTCTGTCACGGGCAAGAACATTTAAAACCGCAGGGAAAGAGTGACAGTGGCTTTATGCCCATGAATGAGGTGCTGCCCAATACCCCTCTCTTTTTCTCCCAATCCTCTGTGAAAATAAGACTGCAGAGCAGAAGGACAATAACAACATTATAGTGCAAGTGACCTTAAAAGCAAGTAAACCCTATTATTTGAATGGAGTAATGGGTAGGCCTGAGCATTATCAGTCACTCTGGATGTGACAGAAGTGTACTTCTTGTTAGAGCATCAGAGTAAAAACCTTTTCAGCATTGCATTTGCCTCAAGCAAGCAAAAGGGAGTGGTGCGCAATACTAAGAACGCTGTCTTCTGTATCACTTTTTCCAGAAATCTTTCATCTGGGAGGATGCCATCTGACATAAAATGTATTTGCTTCGTTGAAGTCTCATGCCTCCTGTCCCTTCAGGTGGCTTCTGTTTTGCATTCAATGTGTGGCAGTGCCACAGAAACCTTTTCTTGCTTTTGGTAATGAAGATCCTTGCTTTCCTCCTTGAGGTATTATGACCGTCTTCTCTGTAAACTGTGGTCGTATTTGATATGTGAACAGTGTGTGTATTTCTTTGTTTCCTTCCTTAACTGTTATCCTAGCATAACTTAATTGTTCCTAGCTGAATGATGGAACTTGACATTCCGGCATAAAGAAACATGTGTGAAAATATCTTCCACCTGGTGCCAGTCTACAAATTCTTACTTTTTTCCGGAAAAGAAGTCATTCTGGCACGTGTATGATACCACAATCCCAAGGCAATGAGAAAAGACCTTCTTGGCTATATTAAAAATAATTTTATTCACCCTCAGCTAGGCAAACCTGGAGGAAGATTAGGAGATAAGTTGCCCCCATTTATCATCATACATTCAATCAATACATTCACTCAACATTTCCTCTGACACTCTATTAAACCAACCCCCTCTACTAGAGAGATAAAACTCTTTAAATAGAAAATAAGTAGACAGTGATGAACAGCAATATTATCCCTGCCGACAATTTAAGTTCCCAGGACTTTGGTAAACTTTTGAATCATCTCTGTTCTGGGCATAAAATTGCATTTCCCTGCTCTCTAGGGAAGATCATTTGAATCACTTGCTCTCTCTCACTCAAGTTCTATATTCTAGAACAGAAGAATGACTGCTATGTTTACAGAATGAGTAGCAATGGCCTAGGATTGCCATAAATCTGCGCAATATGTCCCTACTAAATAAGGGACCAGGTATATGTATAACCCGGTTCTGCTTACCAAAAACGACCCCCTATGGAAAGAGATTTATTTATAAGGAATTGATTCATGCAATTTTGGAGGCTGAGAAGTCCCAGTGGTCCCCCATTTATAAGCGCGAGGCCCAGGAAGGCCAGTGGTATTGTTCCAGTCTGAGTCTAAAGGCCTGCGAACAAGGAAAGTATTGGTATAAATTCTAGTCCAAGTCTGAAGGTCTGAGAACTAGGGGTGTAAGTCCTAGTCCAAGGGCAGGAGAAAACCAATGTTCAGGTTTAGCAGTCAGGCAGAGGGCGAATTCTCCCTTCCTCTGCCTTTTTGTTCTTTTCAGGCCCCCAAGGGATTGGATGGTGCCACCCACAGTGGGGAGGGCCATCTGCTTCACTCAGTTTAATTCAAATGCTAATCTCTTCTGGAAACACCTTAACAGACTTAGCAGGAATCCTGTTTAGCCAAATATCTGGGTACTCCATACTCTGGTCAAAGTGACACGTAAAATTAACCATCACAGTTAGGAGACTAATATTTATTGACATCTACTGAGGTGCCAGGCAATGTTCTTTATGCTTCATATATACGTTAGCTATCCCACTTAACAGGAGGCTTCGGGAAGGTGTGAACCATCTCTCTCTTGCTGAGCATTATATTCTCAGTATGCCACATAGCTCATAAGCTCATGGTGAATATTCACCAAATGAATAAATGAATAGAAGGTCCTCACCAAATCCTCAAAACAAGCCTGTCAAGTAGACAAGGTGTAGAGCACATCTTCATTTTACAGATGAAGAAATGGGCTCAATGAGTTTAAGAATATTGTCATCTCAGGGCACCTGGGTAGCTGAGTGAGTTAAGCATCTGATTCTTTAATTTTTTTTAAGTCTATTTATTTAGGGAGAGAGAGAGAGAGAGAGAGAGAGAGAGAGAGAGAGAGAACGAATAGGGAAAAGGCAGAGAGAGGGGGAGAGAGGATCTGAAGTGGCCTCTGTGCTGACAGCAGAGAGCCCATGCAGGGGATCAAACCCACAAACCACAAGATCGAGATCTTGACTTGAGCCAAAATCGGACACTAAACCAACTGAGCCACCCAGGCACCCCTAAGCATCTGACTCTTGATAATTGGCTCAGGTGGTGAGTGGTCCTGAGATCGAGCCCTGTGTCAAGTTCCACGCTGAGTGTAGAGCCTGCTTGGGAGTCTCTCTCTCCCTCATTCTCTGCGTGCACATGCAGAATATTGTCATCTCATTAGAACTTTGAAGAAGTGTTTTCTGGCTATCCAAACATCTTTCCAAACAATAAGATTCTTATTGACTAATAAAAGACATGTTAAATACTAGAACAAGCCTGTGAAATCCAACATCCTGAGTCGTTCAGTAAAACTACCACGCAAACAACACTCCATATCTCTCTGTATGAAGTGGGAGAATAGCTTTCCGGTTTTAAGCAAAACACTCAAGACTTTTTTTTTTTTTTTTTTTTTTTGTCAATTTACCCAACACAATGACACTAGATGTGAAGATCGTGTAAAACATCTTCCAGGAAGTTGACTGTACTACATGAACAGTATTGTATTTACTCCAACAGTTTGAATGAGATAGCAGCTATTACTTATCCCATTTTACAGATTGGGAAAACGAGCAATGAACTACAAAGTTTAAAGCTGTGAGTAGAGTCAATTTCTTCGATCCCAGTCTTTCCCCCATCATAATAACCTGCTAGTGTACCTTCCTAGACGTCTCCACTGAGCCCACATGACTACAGGATTGTTTCCTTCGCCTTATGCAATGTTATTATATTTTGTAAATTAAAACTCAGGAGATATTCTATGCTAATATTAACTGCTGACTACTCTTAAAAACCCTGAATATATGGTAATGCCAAGTAGACTTCTATGACCACACTGTCTTCCTTTTACAAGCTTTACTTTTTTTTATCATGATAAAATATACATAACATGCAATTAACCATTTTAATCATTTTTAAGTGTACAATTCAGTGACATTAAGAACAGTCACAGGGTGCCCGGGTGCTCAGTCGGTTGAGCGTCCAACTTCGGCTCAGGTCATGATCTCATGGTTTGTGAGTTTGAGCCCTGTGTCAGGCTTTGTGCTGACAGCTCAGAGCCTGGAGCCTGCTTCAGATTCTGTGTCTTCCTTTCTCTCTGTCCCTCCCCCACTTGTGCTCGCTCGCGCTCTCTCTCTCTCTCTCTCTCTCCAAAAATAAATAAACGTTACAAAATTTATTTTAAAAAAAGGAACATTGGGACACCTGGCTGGCTCCGTCTGTTGAGCGTCTGACTTCAGCTTAGGTCAGGATCTCACAGTTCATGGGTTTGAGTCCCACGTTGGGCTCTGTGCTGACAGCTCAGAGCCTGGAGCCTGTTTCAGATTCTGTGTTTCCCTCTCTCTGCCCCTTCCCCGCTCATGCTCTGTCTTTCTCTGTCTCTCAAAAATGAATAAACATTAAAAAAATTTTTTTAATAAAAATATTAAAAAAAGGAACATTCACAATGTTGTACAACCATCATCACTATCCATTTCCAGAACTTTCCCATCATCCCAAACAGAAACTCTGTACCCATTCAACAGTAACTCTCTATTCCCTCTCCTCTAACCCCTAGTAATCTCTGCTATACATTTCTGTTCTCTATATTTTGCCTATTCTAAGTACCTCATATAAGAAGAATCATACATATTTATCCTTTTGTGTCTGGCTTATTTCACTAAGCATAATGTTTTCAAGGTTCATCCATGTTGTAGCATTTATCAGAATTTCATTTATTTTTAAGACTGAAAAATATCCCATTGTAATTCTCTACCACATTCTGTTTATCCACCCATATGTTGATAGAAACTTGGGTTGTTTCCATCTTTTGGCTACTGTGAACAACACTGCTATGAACATTGGTGTACAAGTATCTGTTTGAATCTGTTTTCAATTCTTTTGGTATATACCTAGAAATGAAATACTAGATCATATGTTAATTCTATATCATCCAGTGGATAAGATGGATACAAATATTTAAAATTACTGAACGGCTAAAAATAGCCTTACTATCTTCACATTGAATTGGTAGTTTACCTGGGAACAAAATTCTGGGTTGGAAATCATTTCCCTTCTGGATATTGAGGCATTATTTCATTTGCTCTAAGCTTCCAATTTTGCTATGGAGAACTCTGATGCCACTGGGATTTTCAATCCCATTATATGAGGTCTGTTTTTCCTCTCTGTAAGGTTTTTGTTTTTTAGATTTTTTTAAGAAGACTTCATTTTTTTTCAAAATAGTTTAAGTTTTACAGCAAAATTGAGGACAAGGTACACAGATTTCCCATATACCTCCCGCTCTTACCCATGCCTAGCCTCTCCATTATCAACATCTCCCATCAGAGTTGGTTAAAACTGATGACCTGACATTGACACATCATATCACCCCAAATCCATAGTTTACACGGGGTTCATAGGGTTCATTCTTGTTGTCGTACATTCTGTGGGTTTGGACAAATGTGTAATAACACGTGTCCGTCATTGCAACGTCATACAGAATATTTTCACTGCACTGAAAATCCTCTGTGCTCCAGCTAGTTATCCCTCTTTTCCCCTCCCCCACAACCCCTGACAAGCAATGACCTTTTAGCTGTCTCCTTTGTTTTGTCTTTTCCAGAGTAGCACGTAGTTGGAATCATACAGTATGTAGCCTTTTCAGATTGGTTTCTGTCACTTGGTAATATGCATTTAAGATTCCTCCCTGTCTTTTTCATGGTTTGATAGCTCATTTCTTTTCAGCAGTGAATCACTTTCCTTTGTTTGGATGTACTATAGTTTATCCATTCACCTGAGAGACATCTTGATTGCTTCCAAGTATTGGCAATTATGAATAAAGCTGCTGTAAACTTCTATATGCAGGTTTTTGTGTGGATGTTAAGTTTTCGACTCCTTTGGGCAAAGACCAAAGAGTGTAATTGCTGGATCATATAGTAAGAGTACGTTTCATTTTGTTAGAAATTGCCCAACTGTCTTCCAAAGTGGCTGTACCAGTTTGCATTCCCGCCAACAATGAATAAGAATTCCTACTGCTCCAAATCGTCAGTATTTGGTATTGTCAGTGACTGCTCTGCTCTGGATGCTGGCCGGTATAATAGTACCTCACCGTTGTTTTAATTTCTGTGAGCTTTTAAAATATTCTCCTCATACTTTGTCTTCTGAAATTTCACAATGATATATCTTGGTACGGAATGTTTTCTCATCTGTTGTTATTCAGCACAGTGCCTAATAACTCAGCCCCTTTTAAGCTGGGATGTTTTGGGGTTTTGGTTTTCATAATTTCCTCCTCTTCATTTTCTGCAACTTAAATTTTTCATGTGTTGAAACTCCTGAACTGATCTTATTATTGTCTTGTCTTTTCTCTCATATTTTCACCTCTTTGTCTTTTTTGTCTTAATTTCTGAAAGATTTCTTCAACTCTGTCTTCAAACTCGTGTACTGAATTTGCTTTCCCCCTTCGAATTTCTAAAGTCTGTTGCTGTCTGTCCCGTTTTTAAGGGGACATTCTTTTGTGCATGTGTTGTATGGGCTCCTCTCTGAGGCTATTCTTAGTTGTTAAGTTTTCTTCCTACTCTGTGACTCTTTCTATCACTTTCCTTATCCCTGTCCCATCCCTACACCCCCCAACTGTTGTTCACTTTGGTCTCTGTCTTTCATTTTGGAGATTTTCCTCCAAATGTCTGGTTCCTGAGCTGTCTGTTCATATTAAAGAGTATGGCAATAATTAGCTACTTGGAAATACTAGTTTCCAGAGAAGGTTGATGCATGGAAAGCATCACAGGACGATGAAGCTTCAAGCTGGCTGGCTTTGTCACTGATAGGGCCTATAAATGCTGGCATATACAGGTCTCCCCCCCCCCACCCCTGGGGTTGTTTAGTTTCTGCAAAGAAGAATCCTTTTCTGCCAGGCTGACTGGGGGGAGAAGAGAGATATAAGCTTGACTAAGGGCATTCTAAGCACTTAACTAGGTAAAGATTGCAAGGATCCAGTACCACACAATTACTAAGTTTTGGAGAGTTGATAGGACTGTTTTTTGTGGTTTCTTTTTTTTTTTTTTTCCTTTTTCTCAGTATAAAATCTTACTCAGAATGGAAAATTCCGGAAGCTAAAATAACTCCACTGCATATTTTAGACAGGGGAACAGGTTGGCCTTTTGTCACAATGAAGCAAGATATTCCTGAAAAAAAAAAAACAAAACAAAAAAACAAAAAAAAAAACCTTGCTTTTTCTGAAGTTTGCCAGTTTAGATGTTTTTCATGCCCCAGAAACTGCTGGTAATAGCCCAGCATGGTAAGGGGAATGAGAAAGTCTGGATCTGTCTGTGTATGCTGAAACTCTGAAGCTCAGCCAAGACATGAAGTCATTTTAGGGTCTAAGAGATGGAAGTAAAAGCTTAGAACATCACTAAATTGTAACAGATGAACTGGATTCCAACCAAAAATACAGATATCTTACAAGATTGTGTTCACAAACAAATGTCTGCACTATTGTACTGAGACATTGGAGAAATGCGAACGCAGGCAGAGGCTTGAGTTGCTTTGCCAACCAAAATATATGTTCTAGAAAACAAAAGGGATGGGTTTTTGAAGGATAGAGAGAAAGCAGTTCTGTCTAATATTAAAGCAAACACACCTGCAAACAAGTAATTATTCAGCAATACAAAAATACTGCCTGTACAATACAGCCCAAATCAAAAAAGAGCTTGGATTTTGATTTATGTATCATCATGTAGCCGATCATGAGAAGTGCATTTTTATTTTTATCAGGGGTTAGATAAACGCTTTTTCTAAAGTATCTAAGATCTTGAAAAAGTCCCCAAATTGTATGTTTCGTCCGATAAAATGTGAAGACTGAGATTGACTTTCTAGAAAGGGAAATTTTAGCTGGCTATGCTTAGGAGAAGTACAATATCTGCATGCTTACTATTCTCTTTTGGGTTACTCGAAACTCCAATATTTTTTATTAAAATTTTTTTAATACATACATATTTTTTATTTTATTGTATTTTTTACAATTTATTGTATTTATAGTTTATTGTATTTTTTAATATTGTATTTATTTTATTGTATTTTTAAAGTAAGCTCTGTGACAAATGTGGGGCTTGAACTCATGATCCTGAGATCAAGAGTCACATGTTCTGCTGACTGAGCCAGCCAGGCGCCCCACACTCCAATATTTTTTATTATTTACTTATTTAATAATTTTTTAATGTTTTTATTTATTTTTGAGAGGGGCGGGAGGGGCAGAGAGAGAGACACACACACACAGAATTTGAACCAGGCTCCAGACTCTGAGCTGTCAGTATGGAGCCTGACACGGGGCTGGAACTTGTGAACCGCAAGATCATGACCTGAGCCAAAGTTGGACACTCAACCATCTGAGCCACCCAGGTTCCCCTATTTACTTATTTATATATTTATGCAGTGGACTTCACGCTGAGAATAGAGCCCAACATGCGGCTTGAACTCACAACCCTGAGATGTAGACCTGAGCTGAAATCCAGAATCAGATGCTTAACCTACTGAACCACCCAGGCACCCCCAATATATCGTTTTAATTTATTCATTTTTGAAAGAACAGAGAGAGACAGTGTGAGTGGGGAAGGGGCAGAGAGAGAAAGAGAGAGAGAGAGACAGAATCTGAAGCAGGTGCTGAGCTGTCAGCGCAGAGCCCGCGGGGGGACTCCAACCCATGAACTGGGAGATCCTGACCTGAGCTGAAGTCAGATGCCCAACCCCCTGAGCCACCCAGGCGCCCCACCCCCAATACTTTTTAAAGATGAGATAGTGCTATATTCTGAGCCTTTTTAAAAAAAATTTTTTTTTTTTTTTTTACTTATTTTTGAGAGAGACAGAGACAGAGCTTGAGCAGGGAACGGGCAGGGAGAGAGGGAGACACAGAATCAGAAACAGGCTCCAGGCTCGAAGCTGTCGGCATAGAGCCCGTGCGGGGCTCCAACTCACAGGCGGTGAGATCATGACCTGAGCCGGAGTCGGACACTTAACCGACTGAGCCATCCAGGCGCCCCTATTCTGAGCCCTTTTTTCTGAGGTGGCTCAAGTGGTCTAAACAGTGTTTGATCAGTCTTATTCTTTTGAGATATGTTGTGCCCCATTTAACTTCTGAGGAACTGTTAGCACTAGGGTGGCATATGTCATCTCCTCTTCGGATCACTGAAAGGCAGCTTCCTGGAAATTTATCTTCAGTTAATAATTAAAGATACACACAAAAAAACTATGTACAAGGAGTCACAATAGCAAAAAAAATGGAGGCTACCTAAATATCTGTTAGAGATTAAAATGGGGCATTCATCCAAACTTAGAAGAAGAAAAACAAGTCTTCCAGCTTGCTAGAGTTTGACTTACTGTGTTTATGTGTTTACTGCCTAAATATGTAGTAGATTTAAATGATAGTAAAAGCATGTAAAAATACCTGGAAGTGAAATGAAAGTCCCGTTGACCCTAGACATCTGGTTTACGTGATGCCAAGAATCTGAGATGGTTTGTTTGGAGGCGTGACATACATACTATAAAGTACACAGATCTTAAGCTAGATGCATTTTTATCCTAACCCAAGTCCTGCCCCAGGAAACCTCTATTCTGACTATCTAGGATTTTAAAAAATATTGGGCAAACAGCAAGATTTCTCCAGTTATAAGAAGGCTTGGTATCAAAGTACTTAGGCTTAATGTTTCATTTTTCTTCTGTATTGTTCAGTCCCAGTACTACACCCATGGAGGGAATCAATTTCTTTCCTGTACTTTCTCTGTCAGTTTCTGTAATTTTCCACAAAAGATGAGGAAAACAAAAATTTCTCCTCCTATCCTTTTATCTCCTGGGAAGTACTGAAATATCTCTTCACCTACTTGAATTTCTCTTTTAAGTGGCAGAGTAAGAACCACAAAAGGAACTATTAACAACAAACAACAGAGGGTTTAATTAACAACCTCTTAGATCACTTCAAAGGAGCGAAACTACATGTAAAAGAATAAAATGAAATACATGGTTAGTAATATAAAAAGTTTTAAAAATACTCAACGGCTTTTGACCTGGCAATTCTATATCTAAAAATGTTTTCTGAGTAATATTTAAAGATGTGTACAAGGATTCACACACAAGAAGTAAAAACTTGGAAACCAACTAAATGCCTTCAAACAAGAAAACGTGTAAATACAGTAATTCCTTCAATGGAATACCATGTAATCCCTACAAATGAAGCTATTGAAGTGAATTTATAAACAAACAATCATAGGATGGGTTAACTTTAAAAAAGCAAGTCACAAAATATTATTGTCTATACAACGATATCCCATTTTTGGCAGTAAATGGCTTTGGGCTCTACTTAAAATCTGTATGATCTTGGATAAGTTACTTAATATCTCTAAGCCTCAGAGTAAATTATTTTACATTTATCTGTAAAATAATGATAATGGGAGCAAAAATCACATAGTGTCACTGGAGATTATTTCACATTTATGCATCTTTTTAACTATGATTAATACCAATTTGTTATTAACATTAATTAGCTATTCATATGTTAATATACTAACATATATCGCATATTAAATAATATAAAATTGCATGTTTTTAATGTGATTTCTGTGCTTAAAGTTTTGTAATGATATCCAACTATTTTCCTTCATATAATGGAAGAAATATTGCCTCTGAAGCCATAATCCATTTATCCTCTTTCTTCTTACCTATAAATTTTGGATTATTTTAGGCTGTCAATAAATCTTAGTGAAAAATCAGGCATTTATAAAACCATCCTGAAGACAAGATTGCAATAATAACTTAGAGTAAGTTAAACATTAATTTACCCTTTAGAGAATAATAAACATACCTAGAAGGGACTTAAGAGTTCATAAATTTTCTTCCGTTCAAGACTTTTATTTTATAAAAAGGTGAAGGAATAGGGTTTCAATTACTTTGCTTAACGTTCTTCCTAAGTGACGGGGCTGGGGCTTGAACTTGGTTTTGTTAACTCTGTATTTTGTTAACTCTGTCTTCTAGGTGCAGGTATCCGGTAATTGCATGCAATAAAGTATTCAATTCAATGCTGTTTATGATAAATCAAAAAATTGCTGAGCTTTTGAAGGTGAATAAAAATAACTTCTGAACAGCTAAAAATAAGGAACATTACTAAGCAAAAACTTTCATTTGTAGCTATTTTCTTTATCTATGCAATTTAGAAGCATAATGACCCTGGAGGAAGCAGTACGTTAAAAAAAAAAAAATTCAACCAAAACTCACCATATGATCATTCATTGTCCTTTTGGAGATATTTGTCCCCCCTGAAATGTCACCAATAAGAAGGCCCTTTATTGGGAAATTATGCCTTAAAAAAATCTCTTCTAATCTTCTTACAGATGTATTTACTTCTCCTATAATTATAATACATACCTTAACAACTTAAATACTTTTTGTGTCCTTTTGAGGGTTATTTTTTCTGTCTCAGCCTTTTATTCTTTTTACTTTAGTTTTTAACAATTGTCTTTCAAATTGTCTAATCAGTGGGAGTTTTGTAACCTTTTTTCATTTTCTTTCTGTGTTCTGTGAGTAGTTCTTTTTCATAGTTTGACTAATCTTGTTTTCTTGCCTAGGCAAATGTCAGACTTAATTCTCACCATTTTTGCTTTTTATATCTTTTCCATTGCCTGACTCTTTCCATACCTTAATTTCCAAAATGACTCTCCATGTTTTTTCTAAACTTCTGTCATGTATCTACATCCCTAAATCCTCACATCCCTTACAGATCTCTGAGTATATCACACAATTTTTCACCCAATGGACGCAGGGTCTTGGGCTGTGTTACATTGTGAGTACTTCTCCATATTAAACGATTTAACTAGTCTCCATCTGTATTTCATTTATACTTTATAATACCACTTCTCTATATACAATCAAAGAAACTATTTTATTCTATTAGGTAATTCTTATCTCATAAGCTTCAAATTTATGAACAACTGCCCCTACCCTTGTATGCCAAGACCCTCAGGAAGTCCCACATCAAAACACTGGATCCTTTAGGGGCACCTGGGTGGCTCAGTCGGTTAAGTGTCCGACTTTAGCTCAGGTCATGAGCTCAGTTTGTGGGTTCGAGCCCCACGTCGGGCTCTGTGCTGACAGCTCGGAGCCTGGAGCCTGCTTCAGATTCTGTCTCCCTCTCTCTCTGCCTCTGTCCCGCTCGCATTCTGTCTCTCTCTGCCTCTCAAAAGTAGGTAAATGTTTTAAAAAAAAACAAAAAACCCACACTGGATCCTTCAGAGAAGTACAGGAGGAAGGAGGCTGTAAGAAGGAAGAACTAGGAAGATCTGTCCTTGAAGAACCTTGCTACAAAATATCCCTCCTTCATACTTTTTAAAATTTCAATCACATCTGCCTAAAAAGGATAAAGGGCATCAGCAGGCAACTTGGAGCTTGAGTGTGAGCCCCATAGCTTCCTAACACTTAGTGGGGCATCTGCTCAAGACAAGAGGAAACCCTCCTTTGTCATTCTTTTCCTTGCTTTTCCCCTTTCTCTTCCTGGCCCTTCCTTTCTCTGCTTCTCTTCCCCTGTTCTCTTGTCACTCGTTTCTCCCAGGATTCAGAACTCAGGCCGATTCCCAGCATTACTGTGAATGTACAGTTTTAATAGTTAAACAGACTTTCATGGGCCACTCTTGGAACATGAGGACCAGTTATCACCTGCTGCTGTGGGAAAGCGGTGGCCCCTTACAAAAGCCAAACAAAGAAAACCATTAGTGAATGAAAAGAAGGAACACAAATGAGTTTGCGAATTGAAAACTTTTCTTTTTGGTTTTGTTTTAGGCTTAGAATTTGTATTCTGTGCTCAAGTTCTTGCTCTTCCCGAATAAATATTTATGTTTTTCCAGTTCTTCAAAATCATGTAAGCCTTTAAGGAAATGATTTGGAATTTCACTTAAATCTGCTTCTTTCTGCGTCAGAGTTGCTCTCTTTCTTACTCTTATTGTTGAGTCTGATTTTACATTGTCTTCCTGCACTGTTCTCTGTTAGCCAGATTTGTTGTGCAGTCAATTTTGGCCTTTCTATTGCCTGGTTCACTTTTGACCCTTTATTATTCCTACTGCTGTTTTCTCACTGCTGTACATCAGTCCTTGTCATGGCCTTTTTCTGGGCACACAAATCCCACCCCCTTGTCATAGCAATACAAATAGTTTATTTTAATGTTTATTTATTTTTGAGAGAGACAGAGACAGAGCCTGAGCAGAGGAAGGGCAGAGAGAGAGGGAGACACAGAATCCGAAGCAGGTTCCAGGCTCCAAGCTGTCAGCACAGAGCCCGACCCGGGGCTTAAACCCATGAACTGTAAGATCATAAGCTGAGCCAAAGTCGGATGTTTAACTGACTGAGCCTCGCAGGCGCCTCTCAACATGAATACTTTTATGTCTACTTGTTACCTCTTTAGCACTTCAAAGTGCCATCCTGTCCTCTGCTGACCACCTTGTTTCTTCCTTAACATGCATTAATTTTTAAGATACTTTCTCTTGCCACCACTTCATTTTATGGAAGGGATGTACCTAAAAGAGGTCTATTTCTCTCTGGTGGTTGAGGTTAACATTTCTCTTTCTGGCAAATTTGATTTTTGTCCCCCTGGAAGATTTTATTTTAAGTAATCTCTGCACCCAACATGGGGCTCGAACCCACAACCCCGAGATCAAGAGTTGCAGGCTCCACTGACTGAGGCAGCCATCTTTCTGGAGATTTTTAAATGTCCTAACAGACTTCACTATACCCTCTCTCCATCCTCTCCTCCTTTCTTATCTCTCACTTCCACTCTTTGTTGTTGCTGTTGTTGATGGGTCTCCTCCACACCGCGACCTCTTTTCTTCTATCATTTTTAAGGAAACTTTTCGTGCATCCACACAAGCTTCTCATCCAGGGTTTGGTCCTTACTTGGTGTCGACACAACACCAGAACTACACATACTAGATGGACGATGGCCCCTTGAGATACTTGGCAGATCTGCCTTCGCACGTGTTAATGGGCTACTCCAGGATGCCTTACTCTATCTGTAATGTCAAGCCTGGACAAGAATGCCACTAAAAGCTCTGGCAGGTGTCAGTGTCCTTCCCCAGGCTGTTCACCCTGCCCCACTCCAGCAGGATGCACATGGTGACTTCTTGCAAGGACCCCATGCTCATCAATAATTCTGAGGGTCGCATTAGCTTTTAGGCTATAAAATGATAGCTTCCTGGGGCTAACAGGAGAATGGGAAAGGTTAAGGACCAGGGAAGTATGCAATTTGGGAAAATAGAGGGACCGTGTGCATTCGAAATAGACAGCCAAGACAGGTAAAGAAGTAGAGGCAGGATTTCCTCTTCAGATCTCTTCTCTTGCAAGAAACTGTCATTTTATCTCTTTGTCTTTGATTCTCAGGTGTAGTTTATAATGGCCTTCACTTTCTGTTTAAATAACACGATGATTCAATAGCGTATTACCAAAGATTATTGCCACTAAAGGCTTTGCCTTACTGTACACTCAAGTACAGTTTAATGATATCCCAGTACGATACTATGTGCTGATATGCCTTAGTTATGGTTATTTTATTCCTAATTAGCACATTAATTTAGGCTTTTATATTTCACATGCACTTGTATTTCTTTTAAAAGTTCTTTTCCCTCTGTATTCAAGGTAAATGAGGCATTATGTGTTTGCATTGTATTTATGAAGCACATACTATCCACATTTCGCATCCATTATGTACTGAGTGCCTAGCAAACTGCCTGGCACATCTTTTTACAAAAAATACAGCTTTTCAACAGAAAGACAAGTAAAGAAACTGATCCCATTCACAATTGCACCAAGAATCATAAAATACCTAGGAATAAACCTAACCAAAGATGTAAAAGATCTGTATGTTGAAAACTATAGAAAACTTATGAAGGAAATTGAAGATACAAAGAAATGGAAAAACATTCCATGCTCATGGGTTGGAAGAATAAATATTGTTAAAATGTCAATACTACCCAAAGCTACCTACACATTCAATGCAATCCCAATCAAAATTGCACCAGCATTCTTCCCGAAGCTAGAACAAGCAATCCTAAAATTTGTATGGAACCACAAAAGACCCTGAATAGCCAAAGTAATATTGAAGAAGAAGACCAAAGCAGGAGGCATCACAATCCCAGACTTTAGCCTCTACTACAAAGCTGTAATCATCAAGACAGCATGGTATTGGCACAAAAACAGACACATAGACCAATGGAATAGAATAGAGACTCCAGAATTGGACCCTCAAAAGTATGGCCAACTAATCTTTGACAAAGCAGGAAAGAGTATCCACTGGAAAAAAGACAGTCTCTTTAGCAAATGGTGCTGGGAGAACTGGACAGCAACATGCAGAAGAATGAAACTAGACCACTTTCTTACACCATTCACAAAAATAAACTCAAAATGGATAAAGGACCTGAGTGTGAGACAAGAAACCATCAAAGCCCTAGAGGAGAAAGCAGGAAAAAAACCTCTCTGACCTCAGCCGCAGCAATATCTTACTTGACACATCCCCAAAGGCAAGGGAATTAAAAGCAAAAATGAACTATTGGGACCTCATGAAGATAAAAAGCTTCTGCACTGCAAAGGAAACAATCAACAAAACTAAAAGCAACCAATGGAATGGGAAAAGATACTTGCAAATGATATATTAGACAAAGGGCTAGTATTCAAAATCTATATAGAACTTACCAAACTCCACACCCAAAAAACAAATAATCCAGTGAAGAAATGGGCAGAAGACATGAATAGACACTTCCCTAAAGAACACATCCAGATGGCCGATAGGCACATGAAAAGATGCTCAATGTCACTCCTCATTGGGGAGATGTGAATCAAAACCACACTGGGATATAACCTCATGCCAGTCAGAGTGGCTAAAATGAACAAATCAGGAGACTATAGATGCTAGAGAGAATGTGGAGAAACGGGAACCCTCTTGCACTGTTGGTGGGAGTGCAAACTGGTGCAGCCACTCTGGAAAACTGTGGAGGTTCCTCAAAGAATTAAAAATGGATCTATCCTATGACCAGCAATAGCATTGCTAGGAGTTTACCCAAGGGATACAGGAGTGCTGATGCATGGGGCACTTGTACCCCAATGTTTACAGCAGCACTTTCAACAATGGCCAAATTGTGGAAAGAGCCTAAATGTCCATCAGCTGATGAATGGATAAAGTAATTGTGGTTTATATATACAATGGAATACTACTTGGCAACGAGAAGGAATGAAATGTGGCCTTTTGTAGCAGCGTGGATGGAACTGGAGAGTGTTATGCTAAGTGAAATAAGTCCTACAGAGAAAGACAGATACCATATGTGTTCACTCTTATGTGAATCCTGGGAAACTTGGCAGAGGCCCATGGGGGAGGGGAAGGGGAAAAAAAAAGTTGGAGAGGGAAGGAGGCAAACCATGGGAGACTCTTGAAAACTGAGAGTGGACTGGGGGTTTGGGGGGGGGCGGGGAGGGTGGGTGGTGGGCGTTGAGGAGGGCACCTGTTGGGATGAGCCCTGGGTGTTGTGTGGAAACCAGTTTGACAATGGATTTCATATTTAAAAAAATAAATAAAAATAAAAATAAGATTTAAAAACAAAACAAAAAATACAGCTTTATTGAGATATAATTCACATACCGTATAGTTCACTCATTTAAAGTATATAATTCAATGGCTTTTCACATACTTTGTTGCACAACCATCACAGTGATAAATTTTAGAACATTTTCATCACCCCAAAAAGAAACCTGTATCTCTTAGCTGTCACCTCCCAAACTCTCCCTCCAACCCCCTTTCAGCCCCAGGCAACCACTAGTCTAGTTTCTGTCTCTATTGACTCGCCTATTTTGCACCTATCATGTAAATAGAATCACATGGGGGCTTTTGTGACTGGTTTATCTCACTTCATGTAATGTTTTCAAGGTTCGTCTATATTGTAGCATGTATCAGTACTCCATTCCCTTTTATTGCCAAAGTATATTCCATTGTAAGAAAATACCATATTTCATTTATCCATTCAGGTGATAGATATTTGGGTTGTTTTTACTTTTTGGCTATTGTGAATAATGCTGCTGTGAACATTCATGTTTAAGCTCTTGTGGGGGCATATGTTTTCATTTCTCTTGGGCCTATACCTAGGAGTGGAATTGCTGGGTCATATGATAACTCTGTGTTTAAACGTGGGGGAACTACCAGCCTGTTTTCCAAAGTGGCTGCATGATTTTACATTCCCACCAGCATTCTATGGGGTTCTGATTTCTCCACATCCTCACCAATATTTTTTATTACCTTTTTGATTATAGCCAGTCTAGTGGATGTGTGGTCGTATCTGATTGTGGTTTTGATTCGTATTTCCCTAATGGCTAATGATGCTGAATATCTTTTCAAGTGCTTACTGGACATTTGTATATATTTGAGAAATGTCTCCTTAGATCCTTTGTGCCTGGCATATTTTAAACACTCCAGAAATTTTGCCAATAATTAGGTTAATTATAAAATTTAATCACCATAGTAACTAAGTTAAATAGGTTTTATTACCTCAGCTTTGCAGACAAGGATTAGAAAGTGAAATAATTTACTCAAGGCCACATTGACAGTCAGTTGCTTATTTAAGCTTTTGGATCCCATCTCTCTATTATTAGGGACAAAATGCTGTGGGTGATGGTCACACCATCTATCTATAAAGAATATAGCCATGGTGAGCATGTCCTCTGATAATGGCTACTTTATATCTATCTTGCCAGCCGACTCCCACAAAAGACTGCAAATCAGAATACTTGTACTTGACTTTGAATTAATCTATCAGTTCAGTACATTTCATTCTTGTGGAGTTAATTTGTTGCCTATCTTCTATTTGGGTAGTTTTCAAGCCACATTTTAGGTGATTACAGACTGACTTAGCCACTTTCAGAGATAAGATTCAAAGAGAACAGTTGAAGCTTGTTTTCCTTTGCTTTTAACATTTGTAGGAGGACTAGTCCTAAAGATGTCGGAGGTCACTTAAAAAGATTTTAATTATTGGGGCGCCTGGGTGGCTCAGTCAGTTGAGCATCCGACTTCGGCTCAGGCCATGATCTCGCGGTCCATGAGTTCACCCCGCGTCGGGCTCTGTGCGGACAGCTCAGAGCCTGGAGCCTGCTTGGATTCTGTGTCCCCCTCTCTCTCTGCCCCTCCCCCACTTGTGCTCTGTCTGTCCGTCTGTCTCTCTCTCTCAAACATAAATAAACATCAAAAAAAATTTTTTTAAAGATGTAATTATTTTATGATCAAAGAGGAAGATAACTGGCGTTCACATCAGTCCCTGTTTCAAAACAACACACATTATGAATTTCTAGTATCCAGCTCCGTAAAGGAAAACAGAGCACTCTTTAAAGGCCGAGTTATCTCTGCAAAGCTGACTTCTCTGGCAGACCCCATCTACTGTCCCCAGACACTGTGGAATCACCTCTAGCTCCCTGCTTCACCCTCCTGTCTGTTGCTTCCTCTTCCTGCTCAGTTTCACTCTGTGCATAGCTCTGAAGTTCGAGAGCGGTGATGGGTTTTTCCTTGAATGGCCGAGCTGGCTGCAAGGAGTGCTCGGGCCAGTCAGCAGCCCCGCGCGCGTTCGTCCAGAAGCAGACCGTGCCATGGTGAAGAGCACGGCATGTTTTCTGCCCTGCTGCCCCCGGCAGAGGCTTAACCGTACAGATGTGGAGCAGCCTTGGACATCTGCCAACGTAAATGAACGGAAACGCTCATCATTTGCCCACATTGCACCACTGACCCGGGTGTTGAACTGAATCCAGCTCCGATTTTACTTCCTCTGGCTTTTCACTAAATATTAAATGGCTGAGGTAGAATTTTTATTACGTGTGCCAGTGTGCTATGCATTGGCTGTGGAGCAGTGTGTTCTTTTCATAGACCTGAGGTGTGTTATTAGAGTTTTTTGTTTCTCCCAGATGCATTAACGTTGCTTTAGTCAAAATAGAAGTCAGCTTCATTCTGAGCCAAGCAGCAGGAAAGCGATTTAATGTGAGCACACACAGGACACTTAGGGCGGTGGCTTTCTGAGGGAAGATGTTGTTGTACCAAGTGTGCTGTATCATGGGACAGTGTTAGATGTTATTTTAGCTACTTATTCAGAGTCAGGATCCTGTGAGCCCTGAGATCACAAAACTGGCTTAAAACTGGCTAGTAGCTCAGAGGTCACCTCACCTGGCCTCTTCTGTAATGAAAAATTGTCTCCATTGTGACCCTCAGGGATAGCCACTCAATTCCCACTGAAATGCTTCTGCTGATGGGGAGCTCCCCCGTTACAGGTGGATAGGTCTATTTCACTGCTGGAAACTTCTGGCTCTTAGAATGTTCTTCCTTATACTGAGATTTTCAGATGTTCCCAGACTTTCTTTTCAAAGCGAGTCTTTTATTCTAACAATAATACCATCAGAAAAGCAGTTTGTACAGAGGATAAATCATTAAACTTCCCACTCTGAAATGTTTCGTGGGCGGTAGACTGCAGATTCCCAAAAGCGAACTCCTAAACCAACTGTAAAGCAACTACTCCATCCACCACATTAGATCTCTAGAAATTAAAGGTGCCAGAAGCATACATTATTCTCAGCGCCTGTTATGGAAAGTGTTGTGCGTTCTAGATTCTCAGTTTAGACAAAGTCTTAGATTGAGGTTTTAAGAAATTGTATCAGAATTGAGAGCAATATAATTTATGCCACACACTAGAAATTTAATGGAAAACATTGAAAATTGAGCTTAAAATGCCTATTTCACCGTAACTGTGGCTAGTCTTGCTTTGTTCTTGGACAATATTTTGGTATGTTTTTGCTTATTACAGAAATTTTAGGGGCACCTGGGTGGCTCAGTTGGTTGAGACTGACTCTTGATTTCAGCTCAGGTCATAATCCCAGGTCCAGGGTTGTGGGATCAAGCCCTGCATCAGTCTCCATGTTGAGTGTGGAGCCTACTTGGGATTCTCTCAATCTCTCTCTCTCTCTCTCTCTCTCTCTCTCTCTCTCCCCCCCTCCCCCTCTGTCCCCTCTCCCCTGTTGGCAATCTCTCTCTGTGTCTCTCTAAGACACACACACAAAAATATTTATTTCAGATAAATTTATGTACAGATTAGATGGATAGATGTTAGAATGTATCTTCTGTGTGTGTGTGTGTGTGTGTGTATATATATATATATTCTCTGTATATATATATATTCATATATATATTCTCTGTATATATATTCTCTTTTTTATAAATATATATATATATATATATATATATATATATATATATATATTGGGGGGGGGGGCTCAAGTGAGTGAGGGGCAGAGAGAGAGCGAGAAAGAATAATACCAGGAGGGGCAGAGAGAGAGAAAAGGAAACAGAGCTCACCCAATGCAGGGCTCGAGCTCATGAACTGTGAGAGATCATGACCTGAGCTGAGTCAGATGCTTAGCGACTGAGCCACCCAGGCACCCTGTATATATATATTTTAAATCTCGAAAGAAACTAGGAAATTATACAATACCCCTTCCTAAACAATTTCAAGTGATTCTTAATTTTTGACATGAGGTTACTTAGGCCTCACACCTTCTCTAACAAATCTTTTTCGGGAGCACCTGGGTGGCTCAGTTGGTTAGGCGTCTCACTCTTGGTTTTGGCTCAGGCTGTGACCTCATGGTTCGTGAGTTCAAGCCCCATGTCGGGCTTTGCCCTGACAACTGGGAGCCTGCTTGGGATTCTCTCTCCTCTCTCTGCCCCTCCTCCCGCTTGTGTGCATTCTTTCTCTCTCCAAATAACTAAATAAACATTAAAAAAATAATAACATAAAATACCTTTTCCAAATTAGCTATTTTTTGTTACGTTACTGTGTCTCTTTTCCCTTTAAATGTGAGGGTGTCATTGAAAGTTTTGGGGTCACTGGTAGGAGGAGGGCCGTGGGAATCACAGGCTCCGGTGTGCAAGGGGACTTTTGAGATGGGGTACTCATGCATCCCGGTTTGCCGTACACACATCCTGTCCAGTTTATCGTCCTGGAAAAATTGTCCCAGTTTTTACACTAGATTTTGTGGTTTCCCTTCTTAAAGCTCATTTAGTTCAATATTCTCCTCTTAGATGAGAATTGAAGGCCAGAGAAATTAAGTGACTTTCACAAGACGTTTCCAGCGGAGTGGTGACTGAGCCTGGTACCCAGCACCACCCCTGCTTGCAGAAACGACAGTAGGGTTTTCACCGGAGCAGGCTTCCTCCTCCTCGAAGGAGCCTCCAGTTTCTGGGGGACATATCGCGGGGCCCTTTCCAGAGTGGAGTGCATCAGCCAGTTATAAAGGCAGTGCTAGCAGTAATCGTGGTGCCGTAGGCTAACGGCCCTGCCCCTTCCCCCCAGCCCCCTAAAAGACGGTGTTACTTCACGCCAGCTTCCCCCTCCAGTCTTCCTTTTCAATGACAGAATCTTATTTTACAAACGCTTGGCTACGTCAGGGCCCCCATTTGAATCACTTCCAAGTCCTTCACATACTTATTTCCTCAAGTAACATGTAAGAAAATACATTTTCTCAAGGTGTGTCTAACGATTTTTATGTGTAAACATTGAAAAGAAAACTGGCTAATGATGCTAGGCTGGAGAGATGAACAGGGGCCAGAATGCAAGGTATGAATGACGAAACCAGGTTTAAGTTTGAGACTGTGTGTTAATGGCGAGCACCTCACTCACCGTGGGGTCCCTTGTTCCTTCGTCAATAATGGGGCAGAGGGTCTCATTTAATTAAACAAAATTTCGCCTTCAGAGCAAAACCCTAAAAAGAAATCATTTCTCTTTGCTGATAGTTTCTTCCTCTTTGCCCTGACCTGGATTAATAACCAGACCTTGATCTTTGTTTTAACATTGACACTTAACATGTGCAGGCACGTGGCCCCATAGCACCGGGCAGTCCTTGCAAGGAACAGGGAAAGCAGGAAACTTCCTTCGACACATCCTTCCTCTGTGTGGAGCCAGCAACTGGAGGCTGCTTCCCAAAGCTGCAGGGAGGCTGCGTTCGTGAAGAGGGGACCAGGGAAGGAGCGAGGGAGTTCTTGCTCTGTTCCTAAGAGCTCTAACTGGGACTGAAATTGTCCTATGGTAGCGCAAGCATTGCTTCAAGACTTGAAAGAGTGTCATGTGCGTTTCACAGGCCGCTTCATTTTTCCAAATCCATTCAAATACAAGATTTGTATATATTTAGAAGGCTTACTTGTTTAAATGCTCACTGAGGATTAAAAGAATTCTGGAACCTCCAAGCCCCTGCTGTGTTATGTTACTAACTCACTGGCTGTTGTGAGGGCAGATTTTTTTTAGCCGCCCAAGCTTCCACTGCCAATGGAAATAAGCACAGAGCTGGCTTCTTTTCCGGGATCTAATTAGAATTAAACTTCCCAACTGGTGGCAGAATAAACACCGAGATACATACGCTTTCATGCAGGCTATTTCCTCTGTCTACAAAGCCTTCCCATCACTTGCCGTCGGTCAGGATCAAGCTCTTGATTTCCCCCCGTGGAAGTTACCAGTGCCTCTCCCGAAATCTGGCAGCACTTTATCTCTGCCACCTGAGGTTTACAGCCTTACAGACTGTATATCTTATTTCTTGAATTAGAAAGAAAGCTCTTCGAAAGAAGAACCGTGTTTTATGCATCTACATGTCTCTCCAAAAACCTAATGCTCTGCTTGGCACATAACAGGTGCTTAGTACATAAGTATTGAATAAATGGAAGGTAAATAGAAAGTGTTTAATTAGGAGCACCTGGGTGGCTCAGTCCGTTAAGTGTCTGACTCTTGGTTTCAGTTCCAGTCATGATCTAATGATCTAACGGTCGTGAGTTCGAGCCCTGTGTTGGGCCCTGCGGTGACAGTGCGGAGCCTGCTTGCGATTCTCCCTTCTCTCTCTCTCTCTCTTTCTCTCTCTCTCTCTCCCTCTGCCCCTCCCCCACTCATGCTGTCTCTCTCTCTCTCCCTCTCAGAATAAATAAACATTAAAAAAGAGGAAAATGCTTAATTATAAGAGAGAGAAATACTCCTTATTTCCTCTGAGGTTTTTTTTTTTCTTTTTAAATCTGCTTTTTATTTTTCCAATGTTTATTTTTGAGAGAGAGAGAGACAGAGTACCAGCTGGAGAGGGGTGGGAAGTGAGGAAGACACAGAATCTGAAGCAGGCTCCAGGCTCTGAGATGTCAGCACAGAGCCTGATGCGGGGCTCAAACTCATGCACCTTGAGATCATAACCTGAGCCGAAGCCGGACGCTCACCCGACTGAACCACCCAGGCGCCCCTAAATCTACATTTAAAACTGTAGACGTTTTGACATGAGCTAAAGAAGGATTCAAAGGAACTTTCTCTTAGATGTCTTTATATGCCTGAGATGCTGGTGGTTGTCCTATGAAAACTAGAAATAATTCAGTAATTTGAGGTCATATAGACAGCTTCTCATCCCCCCCTGAAAACGTAATGAACTCGCAGTTACCTGATCGTTTGTTCTTGTCTTGACCATAGTTGAACCAGTGTGTGTAAGTTGAACGTGTAAGATTGGGAAGATGGTCTTGGCCCCTCTTGAGCAGTAAGCATAAAAGTGCCATGCTTACATGCATTCTAATCTTTCGCATGATGCTTTTTACCTGTTCCTTCTTGTTTTACACTCTTGTCAGTCTTTTAGGTAAGACTAGCATTTTTACTCTAATTAGACAATTACACATCATGAGGCACTAATTTGTTAACCTATGTTCACAAATCATTTCATTGCTACTGCCGGCTTTGATGTGCTGTTATTATTCAGTTATGGGAGTAAATAATTCGACAGCTAACAGGAAGAAACTCAGTATTTTCTGGGAGATATTGTTATTTTCAGTGTTTTAAAAATACTTTAATCAAAACTTAAAAAAAATGCTTTAATCAAAACTTTTAATAAATCTGACATAGTGTTCATAATCGTAGTAAATAAACAGTATTCATTGCTTTAATATGAACAATTATTTGGGGGCCAAATACTAGCTCCTGAATTTCACGATGAATAGATTTCTTAAAAAAAAAAAACAGAAAGAAAGAAAGAAAGAAAGAAAGAAAGAAAGAAAGATCCCCCCACCCCTTCATGCTGGTTCACATCTCCCGTGATGGTGTAATTTATAAAATGCAGCTTCTAATATTGATTTATGAGGCACTTTGATGGCCGGAGATAAAAGCAGCAATTTCCTTCCTATTTGGTGCTGCTATATACAGTTGCTCAAACTTTCTTGATCTTCTAGTACCGTTAATTCCATTTGGTAAGCACCTTCGCTCGCTGCCGCATCCTGGGAGCCGTAGGTACTTCCGGGTTCCCTCTGTGGCTCTTTGGTGACTGGAGAAACAAAGCTGCCAGGTGCGAACTCCCATCAGGTTTCACTACTGCTTCTGCTAACGGTTTGCATCCAGGATCAATAATATTATGCATTTATGTGCAAACATCACAATTACTTTAGGCAATTAAGTTCTTACCTTCTCTGTACTCCTCCAGTAATAACATATCCTAAGGAAGGGGCATGCCTGTCATATTATTAAGAGATAGCTATGTGAACCTTGTACTAATGTTATTGACCCATGATGTGGCCATTTCTCACATAGCATCTGCATGCTCAGGTTGTTATTTATCTTCCAGCCCCTCATTTCTCTTCGACTACACTGTGGCTTTCTCTAGGGCTGAGACTGTCTCTACCCCTTAGAGTCTCTGTACTACCCAAAAAAGCACCTGGCACACCGTAAGTAGACTGTCGAAGAAATGTTTGTGGGCGCCAGGATGGCTCAGTCGGGTAAGCGTCCCACTTAGGCTCAGGTCACGATCTCACGGTTCATGGGTTCAAGCCCTGCTTCGGGTTCTGCGCTGACAGCCCAGAGCCTCGAGCCTGCTTCAGATTCTGTGTTTCCCTCTCTCTCTGCCCTTCCCCTGCTTGTGCTTTCTCTCAAAAATAAATAAACATTAAAAAAAGAGAAAGAAATGTTTGTGGTTGGTGTGCAATAAAAGTGATTCAGTGAATAAAGTAACCTTTCTCCTAGTAATTGGAGATATGGATAGAATGATTCCTTATTTTCCTGTAATGCTAAAATACCCTCTTCCTAAGCTTTTCCTGAGACTTTCGGGTTGACACTGCATGCTTCCTCTGAGTGAAAACTCACTTTCCAGTGACAGCAAAGCACCCTAGGTGAACGCTAATCCAAGGCGTAGAAATGCAGACCTTCCCCCACGTCCCTTCTGTTAGGATTACAGAAAAGCTGATCCAGTGGTATTTTTGCATTCTTTTATCCCCCATCCGTCGGCAGCTGTACCCATAGCCCATGCTTACCTTCTGACAGCTTCTGTCTTCCTTTCCTCCACAACAGCAGGTGAAACTACATATAAGCAGGAAGAGGTGAAGAGAGCCATCTCACTCTTGAAGATTTTGATGGGAAGACTCTCTCTAACATCTTGTCTGTGTTCAGCTGCATTAGGCGTAGCCCCTTATAACAACAGCAGGGTAACGGTGCCGTGATTCCTTCTGACAAAAGCATGGAGACCAGGCTGCTCTAGCAAACACGAGGCTGGGGCAGCCTGGAGGCACAGGGATGTGGTGTGAGCTGGTATTCCAGGTGAGCCTAAAAGCCTTCTTGGTTGCGAATAATTGGTTCCTTGGAATTGCAGTTGGAAACATCTTTAAATGATGCTTTTTTTTTAAGTTCATGAGCCACAGCTTACAATAGAGGGACACTATCCTTCCTGGTTTGGTCACCTTACTGGGGCTTTTGAAAAGGAGGGCCAGATACACATGGCCTTGAGACAGCCTCATCAGAGAAATCTAACAACCTGCTCTGTCCCCTCCTGTGTCCGCTTCTCCCCCACCAGCTCTTCCTCCCTGCATCCTAATTTGAGGGCAAATAGTAGTATCAAAATACTTGACCAATCTCCTCTCCTAGTAAGGGAACGTTAAAGCAATAGGGAGCAGCTTTTACCTGGTCCCTGAATACAATTAAAATGATTGCTTCAGCTGATAAGATCTAGTTTTCCTCTTTTTCAGTAAAAGGTAAACACCTAACCAACCACATGAATCAATGAAACCGACTACATAAATAAATACTAAGTATTAATAAATGTAGACACAAAGTTATTCCAAGTGTTATGAGGTGAGGAACATTCCCGATTCTTCATTCTTATTTATTTATATAGTGGGGTTTTGACAACCTCCTGATTGTCATTTTCAATGTCATAAGCTGATTTGTAGTTAGGTCTCACTTTGGAAAGTGCTTATGTTTGGAAACTTGTCACAGATTAACTGAATTAGCTAGAGAATTTGCTAAATCTCTTGGTCTCAACTCAGCTGAAAAATCTGCTTGTCACTGAAGAATTTCACTCTGATCTACAAATGGAGAGGTACTTGTGGAAGAGGGGCTGAGATGGAGTCCACATACCTGAGTGCTTCGCGGTCCATGATGGTAAAAATCCAAACCACCCCACCCCTCGCCGGCATTCAGAATCAGCTCCTTTGGGGTCTACTGAAAGCAGAGCCTTAGACAAGGATTTGGGTGCCAGGAGTTTATTTGAGAGGTCATCCCAGTGGCGCACTGGTGGGATCTGGAGGAAGGAGACAGGGAAAGAAGGAAAAGCCAATAAAAGGTATGTTAATGAGAGGGTTATCACTGTGGATAACTGGAACCAATCCCAAGGGAACCCGAGAGACTTTGAGACACACACTTCGTCATTCTCCCACCAACAGACAAGAAAGGTGTAGTGGTCATCCATCAGCTCGAATTGCTCGTCGGTTGAAGGCTGCTCTTGGAAGCATCAACTCCCTGACACTTGGGGTGCATACAACATGCTTCTGTGACCGAAGAAGGCCATCAGGCAGAAAATCACAGAGGTATCGGGACAGGAAGCCATCTGTGTGCATGGAGCTGGTCACAGAAGCTGCAGCTAAAGGAGAATATACGGGCAGGGCCCCAACAACATCTCCTGTCACCAGAATCGCTGGAGATGGGGCTTGGGAATCTGCATTTTTAACTCCAGATGATTCTGATCTTCAAATAAATTTGAGAATCACTGATCCCAAATGCAATCTGATGAGGTTATTTCCTATGCTTTACTCCCTTTGGAGAATCCAAAGCCCTTAGTATGACATAAACAGTCCTGCAGGGTCTGGCCTATTCCTACCTCTACGGTTACATCCCCTGCTCTGTAATTTTCCTCCTCAGACTCTGCATCAAGGCCTCAGTTTGCTTGCCCTTACCTGCAAACCAGGCTGTTTTACACTTCTGCCTTGTGCTTAGAATGTTTCACCTACAAGTAACAGAAAACTTAACCAGCAGCGGCTCAAACAAAAAGGGATTTCTTTTTCTAACGCAGCAAGAAGTCTGGAGATGGGCTGTTGTTGACATTGGTTCCATGGCTCAATAAAGTCAAGGCAGAAGTCTATTCTTTCAGATTTGCCTTCATGGTTGCAAGCGGCTGCTGCAATTCCAGGTACCACATTTGTATTCAAGTCAGGAAGGGGCAGCACCAAATAAGCAAAAGGTCTCCCAGAAGGACCAGTGAAGTTGTTCTCTTAATGCTTCATTGGCCTGAACTATGCCACGTGGCTACCTTGAGCAGCAAAGGGATAAGTGGAAATGGTAGCTATTCCAGACTCTTTACAGGAGACAAGAAGGCAGATGAGGGTTGGAAAGTTGGACATGGGATTAGGTTAGTCGTCTCTCATCCTGTTTGGCCAGGAATACCTATTTAACTTTCAAGATGAATTTTTCCCCTAATATTTCATTTCTAAACTCTCACTCAAATCGAAAGCACTACATATTATGTACCTGCCTACCCACCACCTAGCTTCTGTAAGTGATATTTTGCTATATTTGCTTTCACACATCTCCGTTTATCTATGCATTCCTCTATCAATCTGTCCAATCCATCTTATTTTCTGGAAGCAATTCAAAATAAGTGGCAAATATCAGTACACCTCCCCCTAAGTGCTTCACCATGTATGTCATTATCTAGAGTTCAATATTTGTTTAGAGTTCTTTTTAAGGTGAAATTTACAAACAACAAAACACACAGATCTTAACTGTACCATTTGATGAGTTTTGACAAATGCACATACCCATCTAACCAAATCCCTATCAAGACGTAGAATCGCAGGGCGCCTGGGTGGCTCAGTCAATTGAGCGTCCAGCTTTGGCTCAGGTCATGATCTCACGGTTTGTGAGTTCCAGCCCACATCAGGCTTGCTGCTGTCAGCCCGCTTCAGATCCTCTGTCCCCCTCTCTCTCTGGCCTTCCCCTGCTCATGCTGTCTCTCTCTCTCTCTCTCTCTCTCTCTCACACACACACATACACACGCACACACACACACACAAAATAAATAAACATTTTTAAAGAAGATATAGAATCCCCAAAGGAAATTCTGTCATATCCCTTCCTAGTCAAGGGACCACTGTCCCCCCAAAGGCAACTACTGCTCTGCTTTTTTTCATAGCAGATTAGTTTTGCTTGTTCTAGAACTTCATCTAAGTGGACTCATACAGTACATATGAGTAAAAGTAGTCTTTTTATTTAAAACTTGAGACACTTGGGGATGGTTAAGAATGGACTCCTTTTAATATCTTTTGTTCATTCACAGGCTTCCAAAATAGTAACTCTAACATTTTCCTTTCACATATTATTTACCCATTTATCTTTCCCTTGTAGTATGTGATTCCTTCAAGGGCAAAGATCCTTTCTATTAATCTTTGTATTCTTAGCACAGCTCCTGCAGACATTTAATAAATGTCTGTTGAATAAGTTGATGAGGGAACAGATTAAAGTTACTGGATTGGAGTAGGCTAGTAGCAAATTTTAGTTCTTTTACCTTCCTTTTGTATAGCCCTTAACCCATTTCATTACAGTTACCTGTGTGGGCATCTGTCTTGCCGGCTAGATGTGCCCAGCTTAGGCATGGTTGTGAAAGAGCAGACCTAGGCCGGCTGACTAGTGACGATGTCCCCGACATGGCTGCAGAAAGAAGTTCCTGCTCAAACCTCAGAACACGCCTCCTCCCCTTAAGTAACTTACCGATTGATGCCTTCTTCCGAAGTCTGAGGTGGGAGGAAGGGGAGCGTGAGAGGCGTGGAAAGGGTGAGTAGAAGAGGGAGGGCTTCTCTCAGGTGGGGGCCAGAGGCAGGAGCCCTCAACCCTGTCCGGGCTTAGAATGACCTGGGAGCATTTTACCCCTCCCCAAACCAGTTAATCAGAGTCTCTGGGGATGGTGTTTGGTGCTAGGTATTTATATAGCACAGCAAGGCTGACAGCCAATGGTTAATAGGTGACCAGTGAGAAACGTTCTGGATACACTGAGGCCAAACATGTTAGAGATCCTCAGACACAGTGGTTCTGAAACTTCAGGTGCATCAGAATCTCCAGAAAGACTCGTTCAAACACAGATTGCTGAGCCCCACCCCCAGAGTTTCTGATTCAGTAGGTCTGTGACCACCAGGCCCAACATTTGCATTTTTAACAAGTTCCAGGTGACGCTCATAATTGCTGATCTGGGACCACACTTTGGCAGCCAATCGGCTGAGTCCACAACCCTTCCCCAGCCAATCGGCTAAGGCCATGATCTCTACAAAACCTTTGTGCTTTTGAAACTCGCTCTCTCTCCCTGGCATCTCACCGCTGCGTTGGTGCAGGTAGGAGATTGAGCTCGAGCTAGCTCGAATAAAGACTCTTTGCTTTTGCATCGGACTCGGCTCCCTGGTGGTCTTTGGGGATCACGAATTCTGGGCATAACAGTTGTACCTCAGTCAACTTTGTAGCCTAGTGCCTGGCACAGTACTTGGTACATGGCATATGTTGCTTTGAAGGTACGAATGAACACTGTGACTGTTCGTTATATGGCTGGCTTCCTGGTGATTCTCCTCAGTTGGTCCTCTCTCTTGGCAAGGGGGTCCAAAAACCTTTGGTGAGAATGGGAAGATGATGTGATGCATTTCCATGTGTCACAGCTCCACGATTGGTGGTCTGGACTATGGAGCAGACAGAGTGGGTCTTTGTGGAGCCTTGACCATGAAGCCCTCTTCCTTGGTCCATATACTTGAGGGCTAGGAACCCTGTGTTGGTAATGCACACCAGAGTGCTAACTGATCACTGAGATGAGGCTGGTAAGGGCTCCCAGGGTGGCTTGCATTTGAACTGGCGAATCTAGACGTCTCATACTCTGTGGGAGGGACTTGCCTTACTATGCTTCCAGGCAATTTGTATTTCTTCCCATCCCACGTGCTTTTACTGGATTTCCAGCGGGTACTGTTCCCCATTCCCTCGGACTGTCAGGTCCCCCTGGTGGACCTTCATTCATTCTCATATTCTTCACTTCTTGGAGAAACACATTCCAAGGTGAAATGCCTCTTACAGAAGTGAACCTTTCCAAAAGGAGACTTTACATTTGAGGCACCATCTTGGGTCTTTCACCAGCACATACACTTAAGGGTGAGAGTGACAGTTTCTTGGCTGGCTACTTCTTATAAGACTGGTTCCCCTCTCTCCAAGCACCATGCCTCCTGCTGTCCATCTTCATTTGACTGCCTTTTTTGGAGCCAAGGTCCAGATTAAATTAATATGGCATGATCTTGTCTTTTATACCAAAGGGGATACAACATTAGCTCATTGATAGAACCTGGGTCCCGCAGAAGGAAGTGGTCCTGCAGCCTGGGGTACTGACCTGAGCATCAGACCTGAGTCCTAGCCCTGGCTTTGCCACTGATTCTCTGTTACTTTGGGCAAGTCATTTCCATGCTTTGAGCCTCAGTTTCCCTATCCTAGGCCATGTCCTAGACTCCATCTAAAATCACTGCCAGGTCTGCAATTACGAGAGTCTGGTTCAATTTGAAATGTCAAATTTAGGTTCCACATGAAAAAAACCTCAGCTGGCAGATCAATAAGGATTCCAAAGAAGCCATTTTTCACCTGGGGGTGCTTCATTCATCATTATCTGCCCTAATCATCTCGTCTTGAGTGCCGGCCCTGGGCCGACAGATCTGCCCAGCTGCACAGCTCTCGCTCTTCTGGATGGGCAGCAAACCCCGGAGGAGGCCAGCTCAGTTTGGCCTGGCACAGAGTAAGACGGAAGTATTAATCAAGCCAGAAGTGGCTGCTGGCAGGAGATCAGAAGGTTTTGTCCAGGTTCGTTGAGTGAGCAGAGCGGCTGTGGGCTGAGGCCGTGTGTTAAGGAAGGTGCAAGACATGAAGGCATTTGTTTGACGGCAGCCACCCCAGCATGCTCTACACAGGGACACAGTGACCGGAACACCTTGTCCATACTAATGAAGCATGGAGTGCCATGTGTTTGGTGTTAACGCAGAAGGCTACCTAATGGATTAACTTGGACAGCTTGTCTTCTCAAAGTGAAGAACGTGGTGAGTATAATGGAGGGCCAGAGTGCCGGCCAGCTTCGGGAGCAGAAGCCAGGGAGGACAAACACTGAAGCCTCTGAGTTTCCTGGAATGCCTTTCCCCAAACCGGAGCTCAGACGCAGAGCTGCTCCCCCTCTCACACACCATCCACCTGTCTCCAGACTATGGTTCTTAATTAGAAGGAGTATTTTGGATGCGTGTCATATCCCGCTTCTGGTAACAGCACTTCTCCTCCACTGTCTGTTGCATGAAGTGACTTTGTAAGGACCTATTTCAAAAGCTGGAGTGCAAAGGGAAAAGTGGTTTTCAAAGCGAAATGCAGTGGAAGAAAGACTTAAAAGAGGAAGTCAAGCATTCATCTTTATCAGAGCATCTCAACCATTTCTTTAGTATACATTGTTATTAAGCACAAATGTACCTAGTGCTTTATGGAATCCTGACAGATGAACGTCTAGGTGATTAAAAAGGGATAAATCCAGGGGCATTTATGCCTTCTACAAAAGGACTCTTCACTTTACTGAAGATTGCCTTCAGGTGTTCTTTTTTTTTTAAGATGACTTTTCTGGACACCTGGGTGGCTCAGCTGGTAAGTGTCCGCCTTCGGCTCAGTTTGTTCTCATGGTTCGTGGGTTCAAGCCCCGTGTCAGGCTCTGTGCTGACCGCTCAGAGCCTGGAGCCTGCTTCGGATTCTATGTCTCCCTCTCTCTCTTCCCCTCCCCCACTTGTACTCTGTCTCTCTCTCGCAAAAATAAATAAAAACATTAAAAACTTTTCTGAGCGCTTAAAATACGATGTGATTTACACACCTCAATTGATTCAATTCTAGTTCAACCTAACTTGAAACCATTTTCCTGGAGGCAGGAGGAATGCCTGTTTCTCTCTCAGCATTCCTTCTCTCCTTTCTTCCCATGCCCAAGGAGCCATGCCATTGACTGGTTCTGGGTTTGCTAAGGGGCTGGAAGGTATAATCTGCAGCCTGGAGGTATAATTCAGCCCCAGAGTTGACAAATGAAAAATGGGGCTCCCAGGGAGACGACACAACTTCTTTGAGATGATCTAGTAAGTTAGTGCTATTTTTGCTCCATAATATTATTTCCTCACTGCAGTCCCTTACTTCACACTTGCCTTTCCTAAACTATATCCCCAGTCTTTCAGACTTGTTAGGGAATTGTCCCTGGTGAAAAAGCAAACCCAGAGGGCTAACACACACAGCAGCTACCATTCATTTTCAGCCCAGTGAGAATTTTACCAAGCAGTTTTGGGGGGCTAAGGAGTGGGTGGAGGCAGGGAGTCAACTGGCCAGAGGACATGGGGTCAGCCTGGAAAGTCACACTGGATTGAGAACAGTTTGGATGTCTGGAGGAGAAGGTAGCAGAAGAAAAAGGGGAGGAAAGCTGGAAAACAAAGTTTGCTTTGCTCATTGTGTATTTTCAAATTCAAACTAAAAACAGGTTTTTGTTATTTGTGTTACATTCTTTTTTTTTTTTTTTTAACATTTATTATTGAGACAGAAAGAGAGCATGAGCATGGGAGGGGCAGAGAGAGGAGGAGACACAGAATCTGAAGGAGGCTCCAGGCTCTGAGCTGTCAGCACAGAGCCCAATGTGGGGCTTGACCTCACAAACCCAGCAAGATCATGACCTGAGCCAAAGTCAGATGCTTAACTGACTGAGCCACCCAGGCACCCCGCATTACATTCTTTGATTGCATGTGCCTTAGACATTAATTGTGCTTCGAAACCAAACACTGAAATTGCTGTCCATTTTGTGGTCTGCATATCCTCATCTGCCACTCTGTCTTCAATCCATTGTGCTTCTGGCTCCCATTCTCAAGGTCACCAATGATCTCCATAGCAGTGGATGTATTTTTTAGTTCTTACAGCATTTAACCTCCCAGCACTACTTGACTCAGTTCCCTCCTTCTTTTTTTTTAATTTTTAAAAAATATTTAGTTTTGAGACAGAATGAGAGTGGGTTGGGGCAGAGAGAGGGAGACACAGAAGCAGAAGCAGGCTCCGGGCTCTGAGCTGTCAGCACAGAGCCTGATGTGGGGCTCAAACTCACAAGCCGTGAGATCATGACCTGAGCCGAAGTCGGATGCTCAACCAACTGAGCCACCCAGGTGCCCCAGTTCCCTCATTCTTGAAAATCTGTTTACCTACCATCAGACCAAGTCCTTCTGCATTCTTCCTAGCTTTTGTACACTCTTTCTCTCCTTCTAGAGTCTTCTGCCTGATCATTAAATGTCAGCATTCTCCAAGGCTCTTTTTAGAACCCTCTTTTCTTCTCACTTTATGATCTGTCTCTCTGAGCAATATTTCCTTGTCCACATCTATGGCTCTGCGTGAGAATGACTCACAAGTTTGTGTCCCCAGCCCAGACCTTGTCTTCCGCCTCCTCTGATGAGGCCAATGTGGCCCTTTTGTTGGGTATCTTAGAATATGAAACTCAACAAATCTCAAACTCATGATGTTCATCCCACAAACCTAGACTTCTTAAAGTACTTTCCATGGTACAACCATGGACCTAGTTGCACAAGCCTGGAATGTTCGGTGGGGGTTGCCCTTTACTTCTTCCTTCTCACCCCCATATTCAATTTGTCCTCTACTCTCATCAAGTTTACCTACTAAACATCTCAAATTCATCTGCTCTCCAATTTCCACCTCCACGGCCCATCCTCTTCCACATGGACTTCTACAATATTCATCTAACTATTCAATCACATCCATCTTGGGCTCCTATCAATGTGTCTTCTACATCAAATCTGAAATAATCTTCCCAAAGTACAGCTCAAATTGTGCCTACCTCTCCCCATGTTGAAAGCCTTTTTTGGCTTCTCATTGTTATTAGAATTAAAATTTAAGGGGCTCCTGGGTGGCTCAGTTGGTTGAGCAGCCGACTTCAGCTCCGGTCATGATGTCGCAGTTCATGAACTTGAGCCCCACGTGGGGCTCTGTGCTGACAGCTCAAAGCCTGGAGCCTGCTTTGGATTCTGTGTCTCTCTCTATGCCCTCCTCGCTCATACTCTCTCTCTCTCTCTCTCTCAAAGTAAATAAAACACTTTAAAAAATTAAAAATAAATGAACAAACATTAAAAAAAAATTAGAATTTAAAACAGGGGCGCCTGAGTAGCTCAGTCAGTTAAGGGTCAAGCTCTTGGTTTTGGTCAGGTCACGATCTCATGGTTCATGAGTTTGCGCCCCACATCAGGCTCTGTGCTGACAGTGCATAGCCTGCTTGGGATTCTCTCTCTCCCTTTCTCTCTGCCCCTCCCCTGCTCACACACACACACTCTCTTTCTCTGTCTCTGTCTCTCAAAAATAAAGAAATAAACTTTAAAAAACAGGATTAAAATTTAAAACGTTCACGTAGGAGCAACTTCTTAATATTCACACTGAATTGCAGTCTTCCAGGCTCTGCCACCTAATCGCATGACTTGACCTCCAGTCATCATGTTGAGCTTCCTCCCACCCCAGGACCTTTTCACATCCTCTGCCCTTTGCCTGGAACACTGATCTTTCTCCTTTCCATTCACTTACCTCCTGTCTCCTCAGATCATTTTACTTCCCCCAGGAAAGCTGTGGTGGGTCTTGTTGACAAACCATATTCTAGGCTCCCAGAGTATCGTGTTCTTCCCCATTTAATTAAAAAAAAAAAAAAACCTGGCATGTTTTTAAAAACCTGACATGTTTAATTCAATTTAATTTTTTAATGTTTATTTATTTTTGAGAGGGAACATGCAAGCAGGGGAGGAGCAGAGAGAAAGGGGGACAGAGGAGCCAAATTGCGCACAGTGCTGAGAGCAGAGAGCTCCATGCGGGGCTCAAACTCATGAGCCATGAGATAATGACCTGAGCTGAAGTCCGATGCTTAACTGACTGAGCCACCCAGGTGCCCCTGCTTTTTCTTCTCATTGTACCCCTAGCACTTAGGGTGGTGCCTGCCATGTGGTGGGCATACCATAAGTACTTCTTATTAATTGTACCTTGGTTTTCAATTATTGGGAATATTATTATGAGTCCAAGTTGGAATTCACCAGGATTCCCAACCTAGGAACCCCAACAGAGTCTATGACAATATAAACTATTCTAAGTGAATATGCCTTGACAAACTAAGGTGCAACCCAAATGTCAATGTGACTTGACACTCACAAAGGAAATGGACCACCCACACTTATCAACGGAAAGAATACACTAAAACCTTTTTACTGCATTACCTAAATGAGGCAAAAATGTTCTGAAAACTTGAGGACTTTTTAGCCTCAAAATTGAAGGCTACACATATCAAATTTGGACTCTTCAGGTAGGAAATGTGAGGGCACTTTTCTCAGCTGATTTCATCTACAAGATAGGGAACAGCTGGGTGTTGAGAGCGTTCACTCGACTACATAGCTACTCTCCGGGTATAGATAGTTTAAGTACTTCAACTCTGGAGATAAATCGTAACTCTTGAGCTTGTATTCATTCTCCTGGCAATGTACAAGCAAATGTGGCCTGGGAGACTTTACCCTCCAACGAGAGTATATTTTTTGGAAACACTTCATCTATCTGTGTGCTTCAACGTCCTTACCTATAAAATGGGAATGCTAAAACCTACCCTGCCTGCCTCAGGGTCATTGGGAAAGTCTAAAGTAAAATTAACCAAAGGAAATTATCTTGTGAAGCATAAAGTCCCACGCATGTGCAGTTCATTCCTTTTCATGGTAATTGTTGGTATGATGAACATTCTATAGGCTAGTCATACCTGTAAATAGCCATGATAATTAATTGTTATGATATTCATGGCCAGACACCTGCTATGGAACAAGAAATGTCTCTCAGATGACTTGGGGGAGAAAACCAACAATTAGGAATCCAGAATATTTCTAGATTTAGCATTTTGTTTTCCCCCAAATGGCCCTTTTCTGTCTTTCCAAAGAATCCTGCTGCGTCACTGAAAGGAATGGATTTTTCTTAGTCAAAATTAAATACAATAAGTTGATAGTGGCCATGTAGGTCTTCACACATAATGCTTGGCTGCTCTGAGCCTCGATTCAGCTGTTGGTCCTGAATGGGGCTCTGGCCCTTTAGGCACACATTCCACTAAAACACCGCGCAAATCATGTATTTTAACCACACATGCCAGGTTTCAGGGAACAGAACTCTCTTTAATTATGAAACAGTTTGCACATTTGCTGGATGCACATGAGGGGCTATTTTATAAAGGCACAATTATCAGAAGCAAAAAAGTTTAAAAAATAACTCACAGAGAGATGAATCTGGAACACAGTAAGAGAGGAGACAAAATTGTATGAAGAGAAAGGCCTAGAGACCCTCTTGGCTGAATCCTGTTGGTTCAGAGTTTTGCACCTGTCAGTGTCTTTTATTTGCTTCAGTAGAAGATCTTTCTTCAGGCCTGTGGACAACTCTGAAATTGCAAAACAGGCGTGGAAGCACATTCATGGAAATGTAATCTTGTCTTCCTCTAGACTGCGGGGACTATGAGCTATCCTGGGGTTCCACGTGCCAGAGACATGAAGAAAGCAGAGCGGTCCCAGAGAAAAGTGACCGTGGAGGAGGAGCTTCCGCCAGAAGCGAGGGAATAGGGTAAGAAGTTCACATTTGTAAGTAATTGCAACAGCTGCCAGTAAATATACTGTCTTTCAGGGATGTGAGATGATAATAAAGCCAGGCAGCTGACCCAAGCTCCCCGGGCAGCAGAACAGAGGGGAGGCAGCGTCCTTTATTAAAATACAGCCAGGGTGTTCGAGGTTAGGCATCAGGAGAGACTTATTGAAGGTAAACCTTGTCCATTTCTGAAGGCATCAGCACCATAGTTTGAGTTTGAGGCATTTTAAACAATGGAATGGAATAGAATGAGGTTAGCTTGCTTGGAGACCGGGAGATTAAAAAACAAAACAAAAAAAAGATCAGAAAGGTCAGACGGTCTTCTCTTCAGCTGCCTTCTCTTTCTTCCAAGTGCACTAAGTTGGGTGAACTGGTGTCTGTGTGCCTGAGTTCAAAACCAGATCTACCATTTATTGGCTGCGTGGCCTTAGACAAGTTACTTCGTCTCTCTGTGCCTCAGTTTCCTTCTTAGTCAAACAATGATAATGATAGAGTGTTCCCTCAAGGACCATTGTGAGGAGTAAATGAGGTCGCCTATGGAAAAGCCTTTAGCGCAACACCTTCCAGGAAGTAAGCACTTAATACACACTGGCTGGTATTATTATTTTGTTACTGTGTTCGTTTTGGCCTCCTCTCTACACACAGTCCACGTCTCTAAACCCAGTCGCATTACGGTCCTATCCTGGCTTCCCTTAGGCTCCAGGGTTGTGCTTAAACCATTTGGGCATGTCATATCCACCCAAACCCAGCGTGGCACTCATGGTCTCCCATGCCAGCTGACCTTTTCCCCCAAAACATCCAACATTGGTCATCAATACTTTCTCACGTTAGTCTCCTAGACAAAGACTTTGGAGTCCCCTCGTTCCCCATTGCTATTTTCCCAGCTCGTTAAAATGCCCTTTAAGGGGTACCTGGGTGGCTCAGTCGGTTAGGTGTCCGACTTCAGCTCAGGCCATGATCTTGTGGTCCGTGGGTTTGAGCCCCACATGGGGCTCTGTGCTCACAGCTGAGAGCCTGGAGCCTGCTTCAGATTCTGTGTGTCCCTCTCTCTCTGCCCCTCCCCCATGTGTGTGTGTCTCTCTCTCAAAAATAACATTAAAAAAAATTTTTTTAAATAAAAAAATAAAATGCCCTTTAATCTCCTTCACCGCCACCCTCTCGTGGATTTCCTGACTTCAGCAAGATTCCGGATCTTTCCCCCACCGTCTCTTTCTCTCCCCTACTCATCTTCACTATCCCCACTGCCAGCTCATCCTAGTCTCCTCTTCCTACTCTAATCTTCCTAAAATTCCATTTTGCCTTGGCAAGTCTCCCGCTTAGGAGCCAAAAATGACATCCAACTGTCACTGCAGTCGAATTCGGGCTCCTTTTTGGTGTGCTGGGAATGTTTTGGATTTGAATCTGGAGGGTGCTTCCATGGCGTGGGTTATCGGTCTCCTTACGCTGCTGTAGCGAACACCACAGACTGGGGGGCTTAAACAACAGAGGTTTATTCCTGGTCCTGGGGGCTGGAAGTCCCAGATCAAGGTGTGGGCATGGTTGGTTCCTTCTGAGGCCTCTCTCCTTGGCCTGTAGACGGCCGTCTTCACCCCGTGTGCTCACGCGGTCTTCTCTCTGTGTGTATCTGTGCCTGATCTGTTCTTAGGACTGTGTCCTATCCTCCTTTGCTTACGGGGACACCATAATGATGTCATTATGGATTCGGGCCCATCCTAATGATCTCACTTTAACTTATTTAGGTCCTTTAAGACCCTATCTCCAAATACAGTCACATTCGAAGGTACTGGAGGGTTCGGGATTTCAACATGAATTTTGACAAGGAGGCAGCATAATTCAGCCTAGAACAGTATATGTATGCGAAAATTAATCAAAGCACACTCTCAATGTACATGTAGTTTACTGTACCTATATTATACTTTGGTAAAATAATTTAAAAATTGGCAGCAGTAACAATAAAAAATCAACTTCCTTCTCTCGACCTCAAATCCCACTTTCTCTTCTCACTGTCTTAGACAAATCCTTGATATCCTTCTCACTTCCCTTGTTCTCTCCATGCATTCATTCATGCACCCACCACGTTTGTTTCTGTGTCTACACTCATACCTTTCCTCCCCTCCATAACCTTTTTTTAAAATTTTTTTTTAACATGTATTTATTATTGAGAAACAGACAGAGCGTGAGCAGGGGAGGGGCAGAGAGAGGAGGAGACACAGAATCCGAAGCAGACTCCAGGCTCTGAGCTGTCAGCACAGAGCCTGACACGGGGCTCGAACTCACAGACCACGAGATCATGACCTGAGCTGAAGTCAGATGCTCAACTGACTGAGCTACCCAGGCGCCCCTCCATAACCTGTTTTTAAAAAAGTGTATTTATTTATTTTCAGAGAGAGAGAGAAAGCATGACTGGGAGAGGGGCAGAGAGAGAAGGAGAGAGAATTTGAAGCAGGCTCTGCACTCTCAGCACGGAGCCTGACTCAGGGGTCAATCCCATGGCCCCGGGATGATGAACTGAACTGAAATCAAGAGTCAGAGGCCCAAACAGCTAAGCCACCCAGGCGCCCCTTCCCTCCATAGCCTTTAAAACCTTTCGGGGCTCAGCTCAAATTCTATCTCCACGTACAGATTTGTTCACATGCACTCTGTTTCATTCAGCATTGATGGAGTGTGTTCTATGTGCTGGTCTCAACGTTCTGGAATATTGAATGAGAGACATGTGCCCCAGCCTCATGGAGTCTGCCATTTGTGGGAAGACAGATGAGTAAAAATCAGCGAGCATTGTAGTTATGAACACCGGGTATCTCAGTCCTGTTCAGGATGCTTTAACAAAATACCACAGACAGAGTGGCTTAAACAACAGATGAACATTTACTTCTCATAGTTCTGGAGGCTGTGGAGTCCAAGACCAAAGTGCTGGCAGATTTGGTTAATGGCGAGAGCCCCCTTGCAGGCTTGCAGAGAGCTGCCTTCTTGCTGTGAGTTCTCATGCTGTAGAGACAGCGCCCTGGCATCTCTTCCCCATTTTAGAAAGGTGTCAACTCCATCCTGAGGCCTCATGACCTCATCTAGACTTAATTACTTCCCGAAGGCCCTACCTCCAAATACCATCACATCATCACATTGGGGGTTGGAGCTTCAATACAGGAATTTTGGGAGAGCTCAAACATTTAGTCTATAACTCAGGGCATAATGTGAGCACAGTCACCAGAGACCATAAGGATGAGAAAGATTAGCCAGCTAAGGGGATGCAGAAGAAAAAATGCATTCATGGGGAAAGCCTCTTGCAGACGTTCTGGGATGAATGAAGGCAGGCAGATTAGGGAACTAACCGCAAGTAACTTAGTGTTTCTGGGGCATAGGGGCATGAAAAGGGGTGATGGGAAAGAGAGTGCTGAGGCTGAAGAGGGGCTCCCAGGAGCTATTCAGGGGACTTTGCACTTTACCCTGCAGGCAGTAGTGGGTCACTGAAGCCTGAGAGTCAGTCAAAATCGCAGAGTAGAAATTTCTCTTTGGCAACAAAAAGGAGGATAACTTAGGGGTGACCCGCTGGACGTTCTCTCTAGACTGTACATCCTGATTTAGAATTGAATGGTCTATTTTTGCTCCCAGGCTCTAGATTTCAGTCTCCTACCCAAGTATAAGCTTGTTCAGGACAAGGACCCTATTTTTGCAGGTGCCCAGCATAAGACTCCATGAAAACTCCGCAAGGATCCTCTTCTGAACTTTTTCTTCCCTTGCTATGATCAGATGTCACTATAACACTTTTCTTTCAGTAAAGAATGTTCTTCCCACACCATTACTGTACTTATTTTATTAGACTTTCTTGGGAATGTCCAGAAAATGGGCTGATGTCAAGTGCAAAGGTCATAGTGCTGTGGACAGTGACAGATGTAAAGCAGGGCTTCTGGGACTTTAATATGCACACGGACACTGAGGTTTCTTGTTAAAAATGCAGATCTAGGGGCGCCTGGGTGGTTCAGTCAGTTAAGCGTCCGACTCTTGATGTCAGCTCTCAATGGTTTGTGAGATTGAGCCCCATGTCAGGCTCTGCACTGGCAGTGCGGAGCCTGCTTGGGATTCTCTCTCTCTCTCTCTCTCTCTCTCTCTCCCCCCCCCCCCCCCCCCGTCTCCCTCTCCCTGCCCCTCCCCCGCTCACACTCTCTTTCTCTCAAAATAAATAAACTTAAAAAAAAAAACCTTAAAAAATGCAGATTTGGATTCCACAGGTCTGGGATGGGACCTGGGACTCTGCTTCTCTGACAAGTGGATGCAGCATGTCCACGACCATATTTTGAGGAGCCAGGGTGTTGGGGGAAGAACACCCCAGGCTGAAAAACCTGAGGGCCTGGGTTTGAGCTCTCTGCCTTGTCAGAAAGTGGACGCAAGACCCGGACCAAGTCAGTGAACTTCCCTGGGCCTCAAGCTTCCTCTTTATATAAGGAGTTTGTCCAGGTGATCTCTTTAAATTCATCTGCAATTTGGTGAGTTCTATTTGGCAAAAACATTTTGAGAGTCTTGAAGAAAAGAGGTATGTGAATTCAGTCCATTATAGTTATTAATGTTACTGAGAGAGGGGCCGTGGCTGGAGTTCCAGTGGATTAAAAAAAATAATCCTTTAATCTTTCTAACGTAGTCTCTCACCACTTGGCTGGGCACAACGTAGATTACTGCTTTGAATGCGCCAGGCTAAAACGAAAATCTCAAGTCAGGATCCTCTTGCCTTTATACTCCATTTGCGGCCACGCTGTCTCGGATGCATGTTGAAATAACTTTTCAATCGTGAAACAAGCCTCCATTTACTTTAAAATAAATTTTCAAGGAGTTCTATGTAAACCCCAAATTCACCACGGTAGCCGGGAAAGAACAGGTGCAACGGAGTGTGGATTTTTGAATTTAAACATCTCTAACTTGGGATTTGGTTGACGTGATCCCTGAAGGTCTCCGCATTGCTACTGTATGCGCTGAAAAGGGTGGATAATGAAGAGAGGTATAATCTCATTTGTTACGGAACGCTGTTTGTGACAGCTCATTGGAGCCACCACGCTGAAGGCCAATGGAGAGGTTAACCGTTTTTTTTTTTTCTTTCTTTCTTTCTTTCCCCCCACCCCCGAATACTGATTATTCAAAGCAGTGCAGGAGAATCAGAGAACAGCATCACAATAAGATAAAGGCAGTACTTGCTTTCAAATGTAATCCTTCTCTTCAGTATTAACAAGCTGCTGAGTAGAGGAACAGCACAGCACCGTCCTTGGGACCAGTGGGTTTCACTTAATTCGGACAAGGCCCGACAGGAGGGAGATGAGAAAGTGTAACCCGAGGGGCAGTCATGTCAGGTGCTGGCTGTGCCCGTGTGTGTTGTGGAGGGGTGAAGGGGTGGGAGAAGGACAGGCGGGAAGCCTGTTAGGGGGCTGGCTCCGAAAATGTACCATCAAGCCTCAAACAACTACTCAGCTCAGTAACATTCACATGCAGCTTTTAAGATGTTGGTCTTTTTTAATGAGTGAGTTTCAGGCAGTGTATGCAATTGTGGCAAAACAACAACAACAACAAAACGGAAATAGCGTGCCTTCTCTTTGCCAGGATTCTCAGCCCCCCGCTACAAGCGGGGTGTAAGTTGACGTGACAATAGTGAAAATGCTGCTATCTGGCGTCCCGGGAAAGGTCGCCTTCCTCGCAAGCCTCCCGTGTGTGCGGGAGCTCCTAGCAGATCTCGGTGCCCAGACTGCAGGACTCCAGCCCTCCACCCATGACTCCAATTTCCAGAGAGCCCACCTGCATTGCTAGAGCTCTCTCACGTCCCACACTGCTCCTGTGGGGCCTTCCTCCGTTCTTCCTCTGGGTCATGCAGCCTCTCGGGTCCCTCATCCCGTGCAACCTGGGGCCACTTGGATGTTGCTTTTATCTCTTTCCTCAGCACCCTGCCCAGCCACGATGCCAGTTGAGTTCCCTCCTCCTTGCCTTAAATCACAAGCTCTTCTTCCCAACCCTGCTCCTTCCAGGAAGCAGGCTGCCCCTCCTCTGTTCAGCCAGCCCCTTTCTCCTCCCTGGGTTTCAGTCCATTTCAATCTTACAGGGGTTTTTTCTCTAAAGCTTTTGCTCCCAATCTTATGGGGTTTTTTTCTCCAAAGCTTTTGCTCCCAAAACCAAAACCAACAAACAAAAAATAAAACCAGGCATGTTCTTGGGAGCGTTATTTTCTTGCAATATCATAGTGGGAAAATAACTCATGTATGCATCTTTAATTTCTTCTTATGCTCTTTTAGCTTCTAGCTGTTGAGATTTAGAGAAGCAGCGGCCGGAGTTAACGGCAGAGCAAATGGACCCAGTGCACCCTTGTGAGCTGACAAACGGCAGCCTTGAGCTCTTGAGTGAAACATGATGGCGTTTTCTGAATGCTGACTATAGGAGAAGCCTGAACGGGCAGGCAGACCACGCGGGTCCACCGCCTTAGAGCTGTGGACGGTCTTTGTACCTCATTGAGCCTCAGTGTCTTCATCTGCAAAATCACCCTGCCATTCGGGGAGTAAGCTGAGATACTCTAGTGAATGTGCCTGAGAGTCCACAGTTGTCCAGAGCATGTTCATCGATTCACTTTTTCATTGGTTTCTTCTCAATCAGCAAGGCAGAAGCACTGATCCTCGTCCAGTCTCCAGGAGGCTTGGCTGTTTGTCTGCCTTTGTAGATAGTCTTTTTCTTTTTTTCTTTTGAACAGAGAAAGAGCGCAAGCAGAGGAGAGGGGAGGAGAGAGAGAATCTTAAGCAAGCTCCATGCTCAGCGCAGACTCCAATGTGGAGCTTGATCCTATGACACTGGGATCATGACCTGAGCCCAAATCAAGAGTCAGACACTTGGGGCACCTGGGTGGCTCAGTCAGTTAAGCCTCTGGCTCTTGATTTGGGCTCAGGTCATGATCTCATGGTTTGTGGGATCTAGTCCTGCATCAGGCTCAGTGCTAACAGCGTGGAGCCTGCTTGGGATTCTATCTTTCCCTCTCTTTCTCTTCCCCTCCTATACTCGTGTTCTCTCTCAAAATAAATAAATAAACATTAAAAAAAAAAGAGAGTCAGAACACTCAACCCACAGAGCCACCCAGGCATCCCTGCCTTTGTAGCTATTCTGAGCACCAAGAATCATTTTCACGGGGGTGTTAGAATAAAACTGTGGGCAGGGCCCTGAGGAAGAAACCCTACCAGAGCCATAGTTCCACTTGCCGGCCCGGGAGATCCCACCCCGCCCCTAGTCTGGGCAGGCTCAGAAGGGGGGAGCTTGCTTGTGAGTCTTCTGGGCTAAGGGGAGATCAACGTGCAAAGTTCTCTAGCCTCTCTCCAGTGCTACTACCTCAAGGCTGTCGATGTTATGTGGTAGCTGAGAGCTGGGTTCACGCCCTACTCCACCACTGGCTGTCCACGCGGACCCGCACAACCACAGCATAGCCGAAATCTACGCATCGAGCTCTGCTACCTGCCGCCACCATGCTGGGTGCTGGGAGACTGTGGGGAACAAAAATCAAGGTTTCTGTCCTCACAGACCCCATGGCCGGGCTTAACTGCTCTTAGCCTCAGTTTTCTCATTTGTAATTTTTTTTATGTTTTATTTTATATTTGAGAGAGAGAAAGAGAGAGAGAATATGAGTAGGGGAGGGGCAGAGAGAGAGAGGGAGACACAGAATCCGAAGCAGGCTTTAGCCTCTGAGCTGTCAGCACAGAGCCCAACACGGGGCTCGAACCCTTCGAGCTGTGAGATCATGACCTGAGCCAAAGTTGGACACTTAACCGACCGAACCCTCCAGGCACCCCTCAGTTTTCTCATTTGTAAAATGGGAATAATAATACCTATCTCATAACTTTGCTATACGACTAAATGAGGTGACAGCCAAGGAGCTGAGGACAGCGCCTGTCACACAGCAGGTACCATGTTTTGACATGATAGCTCTGGTTATTTATTACAACTCGGGACACTGCTGTGTTTGTTTTCCAGGCACAAGAGTCATACCTATCAGTATCTAATGATTAGATCTGTATTGTGGAAAAAAAAAAAAACCCTAAAAATCTGATTATGTTTACATGTATTTAAATAAATGAAGGAAAAATGGCAAATAAAATGGTGGAATTAAAGGGGAAAAGAGAGAGCCTATTATATGCCTTGGAATTATTTGAGTTGTTTAAACAATTATGCATTAATTTTTAAGCCAAAATTCAATAAAGTTTTAAAAAGCAAAAAAAAAAATTTTTTTAATGTTTATTTTTTTTGAGATTGAAAGAGAGAGAGTGAAAGCGGGGAGGTGCAGAGAGAGAGAGGAGAGAGAGAGAATCACAAGCAGGCTCCATGCTATCAGCACAGAGCCTGATGTGGGGCTTGAACCCACAAACTGAGATCATGACCTGAACTGAAATCAAGAGCTGGACACTTAACCGACTGAGCCACCCAGGTGTCCCTCTCCAAAAATGTTTTTAAATAGCTAACCAACTATCTCCCTCTCTCTCTGCCCCTCCCTGGCTCCTGCTCTGTCTCTGTCTGTCTCAAAAATAAATAAACATTAAAAAAAAAAAAGGTGGGGGGACGCCTGGGTGGCTCGGTCGGTTAAGCATCCAACTTAGGCTCATGTCATGATCTCATAGTTCGTGGGTTTGAGCCCCGCATTGGTTTCTGACAGCTCAGAGCCTGGAGCCTGCTTCAGATTCTGTGTCTCCCTCTCTCTCTGCCCTTCCCTGGCTCACACTCTGTCTCTCTCTGTCTCAAAAATAAGTAAATATTTAAAAAAAATTTTTTAAATAGCTCACCAATACCACCATGGGAGTTGATCAATCTATTAGATGGAATTTTCTCTTTCTAGGAATGTGGACAAGTGTCTCCAAAACAGCTCCTCCACAAGGATCCCCCAACCCCCAGCCTCGGCCACAGGCATTGCTTTGCTCCCTGAACCCAGTGTAAAGGGCTAATGTTATTATTAGTCTGTTCCTTCTGTGATCTTCCGCCAGGCCAGAGCTACCCAAGCGAACAATAATCATTATCATCTCTGACAATCTGAGAAGATGAACTGCAAGGGAAAAATTGAAAAATTGCACGTGTGAGTTATATTATGTGTCTTAATTTTAAAGCTAAGATGAAACCACAGTGCACTGTAGCATACTGTTATTTATCAGAGGCAATTATTAGGAATGCCAGTTTGCATAGTACATATTTGTGCCCATAAAAACGCAGTACGTACTGACCCGTCTGGTCTCTGAATTCCAGATTGCTCTTTTGCCTGGATATCTTAATTTCTCCCAGGCCCCAGACCAAACCAGACAAGTGACAAAGAGCTATTTGCTCCTCTTGGTAGAGTAACAGGGTGTCCCAGAACAGATCTCTTTGTGGGCGGCCATGAGCGGCCTGCCAGAGTTCTTGGCCCAAGGAGAAGGCTGAGGTCACAGTTTGGAGCAGGGTTCAGGCAGTGTGCCAGACCTGGAAGACCTTCTGAGCACTCCCGGGGGGATCTTAATGGGGAGGGGAATGCCAACAGGGTCAGAAGTCTGACAGTTATGCAGGTGGGATTTGGCACTAGATACAGCTGGGATTACCTACTAACGTAACATCATTTGTACCCCCAAATTGGTAAAATCTGGGAAGAATCTGGGATTACAAATGCAGGTGCGTTTTCCTCTTTTTTGGATAGTGCTTTATAATTATTATTAAGTTCTGGCAGGAGCGGGAGCTGGGCATTTTAGACAAACGCTTGCACTTTGCACATCCAGAAGTGGGTTTCCCATTCTTGAGGTCTTCTAGAGACCCACATTCTTCCCCCCTCACCCCTCCATCATAGATCAGACAGGGAACCCTACTTTAATTCGGAAAGGGGGGGACTAAACTTCCCTCTGGCCCCAGATGACTTATCTTTTTCCACGTTATAAGGCCTTTTCAGCCTCCAGTTTCCTACCTTTCCACTTGGGTATGACTAATTCTGTTACTCCTCCCTTCCCCCTTCCCTTCCCCAACCTCCAGTAGTCAGTACTTGGAGACAGTGCCAAGACCATTGCATGGGTTGGCTGACCTTGGCCTCATCAGCTTGCCCCACAGCCAACCACCCATCCCCACTCTAAATGCACCACAGCCACAGTGAGGGAGAAGTTAGAGCTTGTGAACTCTAGGGAAACCTCTCAAATGCCAGAGTTTGGCTTGGTCCCTTATACTATGAAGCATTGACAAGCATTTAAAATTCCCCAGCACCTATATGATTTTTTAACAAACACAGGACGTTCAAGCTAAGCTCTGTTTCTGAGACCATGACACTTGTATCTCTTAGCACTACTGGGGTAGGTGAGGGAAAACTTATTTATGCAGTCCTTCTGTGGAGCCTCAGACACATTCATGACCTCTGTGAGGATGCCTCCCCTAGGCTGTATGACCACAGTTCCCTGCTATCGTAGTGTCACTCATTGTGGGCCACTGGCCAATGGCTACTCAGGTGCTATGGTAGCCTCTGTAGCCTTCAAGTGCAAGAAATGAGTCTCAGGAGCCTTCTAATTTTCCCATCTCTAGCCCAAATCTATGTACAGTAAGGGTTATTTGAGGCCAGAGGTGAACAGGCCAAGCAAGTACCAAGACCTTTCTCTCAAACCCCAGTTCAGAGAGAACATTGAACTTGCGTGTTATGTGTTCTGAGCCTTAGCAACCTCCCTCCAGCCAGAGTCAGCCTGGCCTGAATACCAAAGAGTGGTTTTATAATATTGGTGATTTATTACCTCCTTTTCCCATGTCAGATTACTCGCAAATGGTTATCATAATGTTAATCTTACATCCTTCCTCCGTCCTTTCCTTTATCAATTGGAGAAAGCCAAAATATTTGCAGCAGACACACACAGATAGCACTTGGGGCTAGATGTGAGGCAAAGCATGTCAGACTTTAAGGTTTGAAGATTTTGATTCCTACATCTCACTATTGGTGTCAGCCCTCAATATCTGACCTCTGTAGGCTGGTGATTCTGCTGGTCTGGGAATCACACTTGATAATCACTTGTCTAGGTCAACATGCCACCACATAGAACCAAATTTAAGTAACTTGTGTTTGGTTCTCTATCTTGTGGTCAAATTTAAAAGGCTAACTGCCCTTTTATGTATTTAATCATGATTAGACTGATCACTATGGGTGACTGGCCATATTGGCCGGGAGTGTCAAGATCATTGTACCTATGACTTCAATCAGTTTTTGCAAACCATTTAGCCTCATGGTTATCCTTTGCCAGGGGCTATGCTTAAGAGACACATCACTTACCTGAACAAAACTAGAAATTGTAACGTGTAGGGTGGAAACTCTGATGATAAATAGAATTTTAGTAATAGACCCAAGTTAAGGACTTCGATTTGGGGGAATCAAATATGTTCTAAAATCCTTTGACCACATAATTATGCCTCTGAAAAATAGTCTACACCAAGTAAATAACCAAAAATACAAAAGAATATCTATGCACAGGTGCGCCTGTGTGGCTCAGTTGGTTAGGCATCTGAGTCTTGATCTCAGTTCAGGTCTTAATCTCAGGGTTGTGAGTTCAGGCCCTGTGTTGGGTTCCATGCTGGGTGTGAAGCCTTCTTAAAAAGAATAATAATAAAGAAAAGAGGGGGCGCCTGGGTGGCGCAGTCGGTTAAGCATCCGACTTCAGCCAGGTCACGATCTCACGGTCTGTGAGTTCGAGCCCCGCGTCGGGCTCTGGGCTGATGGCTCAGAGCCTGGAGCCTGTTTCCGATTCTGTGTCTCCCTCTCTCTCTGCCCCTCCCCCGTTCATGCTCTGTCTCTCTCTGTCCCAAAAATAAATAAACGTTGAAAAAAAAATTTATTAAAAAAAAAAAAAGAAAAGAATATGCACAAAGGTATTCACCATGTCATTACTTAAACAGTGAAAAACGAGAAGCAAACAAAAAGCAAATTGTAGAGTATATATAGATTGTTAATAAAGGCAAAACTGAGCGTAGCATATATTGAAAATCTGTCTTCCCAATTTTTCTGTAAATCTAAACTGTTCTAAAATAAAAAGTTTATTAAAGTTGGTATATCCAACTTCCTGGACTATTGTGCAACAGTTAGAAATGACATTTGTGAAGAGTTTGTAATAAAATAGAAAATTTCTAAGCCAAGTGAAAAAAGAAGGATGTAAAGTTTTGCAACTTTCAAAACAATGTGTATTGGAGACAACTTCTAGTATGACAGTATGAGGAGCTCCGTGGATCCTCTCACCCAGGAAAACAACCATTAATGAGTAAAAATTAAATTAAAAAACCCAACAACTGAGGACTCTGGAAATTGTCCTAAAAGCATACAGCAAATGAAGAAACATTTATTCAAGAAAACGTACAAAATCACATTAAGAACAGTCAGTCTATGGCATTGAGCCATGGCTTGCTTCCTCTCCCTGCCTCCCAACCAACCCCTCAGCTCAGTGTGATAGAAGCTCCACTCTATGTGGGTGCAGCCAAGACCATTATCCTGATTGAGGCCTAGTGTCTTTCCCTAGGAGGGGCAGGCCACCAGAATTTCTCATCCTTTCCTGCTTCCCCTAGCTCTATGTTGTAGAAGCACTAATCTAGGCCAGAGCAACTGAGAGGTCTAGAGTTCTCTTCCTCCACCCAGCCTCCACTTACAAGGTGGAAGCTCTACCCTACGTGTGGGTAAAGACAAGACAAAGAGAAAACTACTCATGTTCAAGGGAGTCCCAAAGAGATTAACAATTGACTTCTCATCAGAAACTAAGGGGTCCAGAAAGTAGTGGGATGAAACATTCAAAGCGCTCAGTGAAAAAAAGCCTGTCAACCAAGGATCTGACATCCAGTAAAACTATCTTTCAAAAATGAAGGTGAGATACAGACATTTTCAGATAAACAAAAACCAAAATAATGTATTACTACCAGGCTTGTCTTATGAGAAGTACTAAAGAAAGTTCTACAAGGCTGAAAACAAGTAACCCCAAGCAGTAGTTCAAATCTACACAAAAAAGGGAAGAACACCAATAAAGGTAATTATGTAATTATAAAAGACAGCATAAATGCATATTTTTCTTCTTTCTTCCCTTAATTGATTTGAAGAGCAATTGTATAAAACTATACACACACACATATACTTGTATTCTCATGTTGATAACATATAAAAATGTAATATATTTGACAATAACAGCACAAAGGAGGCAAGTGGGAGCAAAGCTGTATAAGAATAAGAAACAACACCAGATGGTATCTTGAATGCACAAGGAACAAATGAAGAGAATCAGAAATGGCAAGTAAGAAGGTTCATGTAACAAGCTCTATAAATACTTGTTCTCATTTCCTCTCTCATCTTCTTTAACAGACATAAAACTATGTAGCATAATAATTATAGAAATGTATTGTTGAGTTTGTAATGTATATAGACACAGTATGCATATCAACAATAGCATAAAAATGTAGACGATGGAATAGAGCTATAGAGGAGTAATGTTTTTATATGCCACTGGGATTAGTTACTATAAATTTGAAGTAAATTCTGATAAGTTAAGATGTATATGGTAAGCCATAGAACCACCGTTAGAAAATAACAGAAATATATATGGTGAAAGAATAATTAAAAGGAACTTAAATATTACACTACAAAATGTTAATGCAAAAGAAAGGAGAAAGAAGGAGAGAAGAACAAAATTGACTTGAACCATATAGAGAACAAAAAGTAAAATGGCAGATGTAAATTCAACTACAGCAGTAATAACATGAAATGTGAACAGATTAAACAATTCTGTCAAGGGGCAGAGATTGTCATCCTGGATAAAAAAAACAAGATCTAAATCTATTCTGCCTTTAGGGCACACACTTTAGATCCAAAGATACAAATAGGTTGAAAGCAAAGGTATGGAAAAAGGTATATCAGCAGCTATAAAAAAGGTGTAGTGGTTATATTAATACAGACAAAATCGTTTTCAAAACAACATGTTACTACAGATGAGGAACACTTTATAATGATAAAAGGTTCAATTCACCAGGAAAATTTAACAATCCTAAGTATATATGCATCTAAAAGCAGAGCCCCAAAATACATGAAGCAAAAACTTGATAGAACTAAAGAGAGATAGACAATTCAATAATACAGTTCAGGACTTCAATAGCCCACTTTTTGTAACAGATAGAACTAAGTGCAAACCCAACAAGGAAATAAACGACTTGAACAACGATATAAACCAACTAGAGCTGAAAGGTTTCTATCGGACACTCTACACGACAACAGTAAAACATATTCTCTTCAAGTGCCTGTGGAACATTCTCCAGCATAGATCATATACTAGGCCATTAAAAAGCCTCAATAAATATAAAAGCATTGAAATCATGAAAAGTATGTTCTTTAATCACAATGGAGTAAAATTAGATAACACCAATAACAGAAATTGGGAAAGTTCAAAAATATGTGGAAATTAAACAACATACTCCTAAATGAAGAAAAATCACAAAGGAAATGAAAAAGTACATTGAGAGATACCCTGCTGGCTCAGTGAGTAGAGCATGCGACTCTTGATCTTGGGGTCATGAGTTCCAGCCCCATGTTGAATCTAGATATTACTTTAAAATAAAATCTTAAAAAAAAAAAAAAGGATGCCCAGGGTTGCTCACTCACTTCAGTGTCTGACTCTTGGTTTTGGCTTAAGTCATGATCTCAGGGTATTGGGATCAAGCCCTACATCAGGCTCCATGCTGAATGTGAAGCCTCTTTAGGATTCTCTCTCTCTCTCTCTCTCTCTCTCCCTTTCTCTCTGCCCTTCTCCCCTGCTCATGTGCACTCTCTCTGTCTCAAAAGAAAAAAAACAAAAGAAAAGAAAAAGGAAAGAAAGAAAGAAAGAAAGAAGAAAGAAAGAAAGAAAGAAAGAAAGAAAAAGAAAAAGCAAAGAAAGTACATTGAGAACCATGAAAATGAAGACAGAACATACTGAATCTTGTGGGATTAAGCTAAAGCAGTGCTCAGAGCTAAACTTACCATTGTAAATACCTATATTTAAAAAAAAGAATCATCTCAAATCAACAACCCAATCTTCCACCTTAAGAAACTGGAAAAAAAAAAATAAATGAAGCCTAAAGCAAACAGAAGGAAGGAAGTCATAATGATCAGAGTAGAGAGTCATGAAATTGAAAATAGAATAACGATAGAGAAATTTAACAAAACCAAAAGCTGATTCTTTAAAAGGATCAACAAAATTGATAAATCTCTACCTAGAGTAGCCACAAAAAAAGAGGCTCAAATTACTAAAGTCAGGAATAAAAAGGGAAACATCACTACTTACCTTAGAGGAATAAAAAGGATTATAGGGGAATACCATGATCAACTGTATTCTAACCAATTAGATGACTTAGATGAAATAGACAAATTTCTAGAAAAACACAAACACTAAAAATGACTCCAGAAGAAGTAGAAAACATGAATAGACCTATAACAAATAAAGAGATGAAATTAGTAGTTTAATAACTTTTCACAGAGAAAAACCCAGGCTCAGATGATTTCACTTCTGAATTCTATCAAACATTTAAAGAGCAATTAATATCAGTTCTTCACAAACGTTTCCAAAACATCAGAGACAAGGGAACACTTACCAACTTACTCTATGAGGTCAGTATTAACTTTACCCAAAACCAGGCAAAGACAGCACAAGTAAAGGAAACTATTGGCCTCTATGCCTCATGAATACATACCCAGAAATCCTTAATCATATACTAGAAAATCAAATCCAGCAACACATAAAAGTGATTACACATCACTTTTGACCAGCTAGGATTTGTCCCAGGAATTAAAAATTGGTTTAACATCCAAACATCAATCATTGTAATATACTACATATGTAGAATAAAGGACAAAAACTACTAATCATCTGAATAGACACAGAATAAGTATTTGAAAAAAGTGTAACACCTCTTCATGATAAAAACACTTCACAAACAAGGAATAGAAGGGTACTTGCTGAACCTGATAAAGTACGTACAGTACAAAAAACCCACAGCTAACATCATACTTAACAGTGAAAGTTTTCACCTTAACATCAGGAACAAGACAAGGATGTTTGCTCTCATTACTTGTACTCAACATGGTACTGGGGGTTCCAGTAAGGGCAATTAGTCAAGAAAAAGAAGTAAAATGCAACCAGATTGAAAAGAAAGTAGTGAAATTATCTCTCCTCGCAGATGACATGGTTTTGTATATTAAATATCCCAAGGAATACACATGTACATAAACACACACATAATGCACACACAAACTATTGGAACTAATAAGGGAGTTCAGCAAAGTTGCATGGTACAAGATCAATACACAAAACATCAATTATATTCTATATAGTAGCAATGAACAATTCCAAAATAAAATTAAGAAAATAATTCCACTTACATGAGCGTTAAAAAGAATAAAATACTTAGGGATAAATTTTAAAAAGAAATGCAACACTTGTATATTGAAACTATACAACATCAATGAAAAATTAAAGAAGATAGAAATAAATGGAATCCATGTTCATAAATTGAAAGACAGCATAGTTAAGGCGGCAACACTCCCCAAAATGATCAACAGGTTCAAGGCACACCCTTTCAAAATCCCAACTTCCAGTTTTGCAGAAATTAACAAGTTGATCCCAAAGTTCATATGGAAGTGCAAGGGAACCACAATGGCCAAACCAATCTTGAAAAGCAACACATTTAGAGGATTCACACTTCCTCATTTCAAAACTTTACTGAGTAGCTACATTAATTGAGCCGGTGGTATTGGCGTAAGAATAGACTTGTAAATCATGGAATAAAACAGATCAGAAATAAACTCTTACATTTACAGTCAATTGATTTTGAAAGGTGCCAAGACGATTGGGTAAGGAAAGAATAGTCTTTTCAGCAATAGTGATGGGACAACTGGATCTCTGCATGTAAAAGAATGAAGTGGACCCCTTCTTCACACATATGCCATGATTTACTCACAAAGGATCATAGACCTAAATGTAAGAGCAAAAACTATAAAACTCTTAGAAGACAATAAAAGAGTAAATCTTTGTGACCTTGAGCTAGACGGAGTTTCTTAGGTACGGCACCAAAAGCAAAAGCAACAAAAGAAAAAACATAGTTAAATAGGACTTCAAAATTAAAAACTTTTGTGCTTCAAAGGACACTATCAAAAAAGTGTGAAGACAACCCAAAGATGGGAGAAAATATTTGAAAATCATGTTTCTTATAAGGGACTTTTACCTAAAACGTATGCAGAACTCATACAATTCAATAATGCAAAGACAAGTAGCCCAAGGACTTGAAAAGATAATTCTACAAAGATGTACAAATGACCAATAGGCACATCAAAGGATACCCAACATCTTTAGTCACCAGGGAAACACAGGTCAAAACCCTAATGAGAGACTACTTCCCATCCACTAGAATGGTTATAATAAAAAAAGATAATCACAAGTTTCAGTGAGGCTGTGGAGAAATTGGAACCCTCCTACATTGCGAGTGGCAATATGAAATGGTATAGACACTTGGGCAACAGTCTGGCAGGTACCCAAAAAGTTAAATATAGAGTTACCATAAAACCCATCTGTTCCGGTGGTAGATAGATACCCAAGAGAATTAAAAGCTTATGTTCACACAAACACTTGTCCATGAATGTTCATAGCAGCATGATTCAGAGTAGCTAAAATGTGGAAACAACTCAAATGTTCAACACCTGATAAATAAAATGTGATAAATCTGGGATTTCTAGCATGATTGATATTGAGGCTATCTCTGTGGGGAAGCCTCTTTCATAAGACGGTGGCGAATATTTCAAAGCTTTTTGTGTCCCGTTGTACAGAGAAGAATGAACTTCGTAGAAGATTTCTAGGTTCTGTGATTTTTGGAAAGTTCCTCAACCTTTTTTGTGCCTCAGTTTCCTCATCTGAAAAGCGAGGAGATGAATATTCCCTACTGCTGGTTTGTAAGCAAATTAAAATGATATAATATATAAAAGCATCGAGTTCATGGTGGGTGCATATTAGACCTTATATAAATGTTAGTTTCTCTTTTCCCAGCAGAGTTGGTATTTAAGAAGACCTTTATTGGACACGTGTCTATCAGAGCTCTCTTGGTTGCAAGCAATAGAAACAGTACGGACTAGATGAAACCCAGAGAAGATGTGTGGGCTCGTGAAAGAAAACTGGGAGAAGGCAGGGTTGGGATGGAGGACTGTGCGACTGGCCTCAACGATGCCCTGAGTCAGGGCCTACAGGGGACTCTCTCCATTTCTTGTCTCTTCGTTTCCTCACATGTTGGCTTCATTATCTTTTACTATACTCCAGTTTCTTCCACATGGTGGGAAGTTCAGCCCCTGGTGCTTCTGGACTCGCATTCTGCCACCTTGGCCCCCACTGAGAAAAGACTCTTTTCCCTTAGCAGAAGGTCTTTGGGAAGGACTCTGGTCGTCCCAGCTTGTGCCATGCATCTACTCCGGAGGCCAGGTGTTTGGGTACTCGGGTACTTAGATTGGTAGTTCCAACTAGAACTATGAGTTTCAAGCTAAGAGGGTAACAGCTCTTCAAAAAAAGAGTGTGCTGATCTGAGCAAGTGAAACAAAAAGTAACGAGCACTGGCATTTGCGCTCATTAGGCGCTGATGAAGTGAAAGTAGTCCAGATCCTATGGACCTGATTTCAGCCTCCATTCATCATCCTGGCTGGAAAACCTTGTGCAGTGAACTACTTGTACAACTGTGCACGGTGGCCCTGTGCCCCCAGACCTCCACCTCCATCCCAAGTGCCTGATGAGTAGGATCCCAGAGGCGGCTCTATGGGCAAAGAGTTTGTGGTTAGGGGTGAAGCCCTCACCCAGAGTGGGAATACCATGCAGCTAGGTAGACTATCTAAAGGGGGTTAGCCAGCGAGAGCATGAGGCTGTAGTGTGGAAACCACACCAGAGACACAGAGCTCAAAACGCGAGGCGGTTGGCGGATTCCCAAAGGATTTGTTAGGTGGGAGGGCCCAGCTCTAGCTGGCATTTTAGAAGAACCCTGTGACCCAGAGTGGGCAGAGATGGAGCCCTCTGCCCTGCAACTCACCTTGGCCGCAACCGGGTCCCCATGGGACTGTGATTCTAACTCAGGACCTCCACCTGAGAGCCGTGCAAACGGGCATGGCAAGCAAAATCCCTGGGCTCCAGCCCACCGGCCGTGTCCAGATTGCCCTTCTACGAGGGTGGGCTGGAGGGAGGAGCCCTCCGGTGGGGAGAAGGGGTTCTGTTGGCAGTAGTAGCCATTACAGCAGTAGCGGCAACAGCACAGAAGCCCCTGGAAATGGTGACAAATTCCCTGAAGTGTCATCTGCCTTCTAAGTGGAACTGCCCTAGGAAAATAAATGGGAAGCTCCCACCGGTTAATTGAACCTCTGGTGCCCACTCGTACGTGCGATTTTGCAGAGTCCTCAGTGGCTTGCGGAGGCTGTCCCTAAATTTTCCTTTCAACAGCACACTTTCCCTTTCTCTTAGATGTCGCACGAAAAGAACCGGGCTGCCCGAGAACGCTTTCCAGGTCAGACGGTTGGCTGCTTCTTCCCTGTAGCTAAATAAAGGACCATCTTCAAAGGACGAGAAGGCGAGTCCATCTGGTCTCCGTGATTGCACTGGTCAGGGGAGTCCCAGCCAAGTCCCAAGCTTTCGCTATGTGGACAGTCAGCTCATACCACCCAGAATCTACATCTGGCTGCCAAATGCACCTTGCTCTGGCCACCCACATGCACGAGATCCAATGAGCAACAGCCTCCGCATTCTCCTGGCTGAACAAAGAGGGCGATTGCCACAAGCAGGGCTATTGTTCAGTTGGCATTGGCATCAAAGGCCCAGGCCAGCTCCCCTTTGTCTGTCAGCTGCTATTCAGAAGGAAAAGAGAAGAAAAGCAAACCAATAGGTTTCTTGGAGAGAATCATCTGTGGACGTGGGACGTTTGCTGTAGTGCTGCGCTAACGTGATTGTAATAACAACTTGTAAAGCCTACTTAACATGGAGAGCCTTACCAACCCATATTCCAAAATGTCACGGTGCCTGCTTATAACGGGCATACTGTTTCCCGGATTTAGAGCTCTTTAGACTTGAGTCATCCCTGCCTGCTTCTGTGTGACAAGGTCTGGGCACGGCGTTTTGGAGCACACTGTCACAGGGATGGTAACCTTTTTACCCTACATCAGCATTAAGAACATGGCGTCTTGCCTTCAGATAACATTCTGCAAGAGCCTCTTCTGCAGAAAGCCAGATTTTTTTTCACCTGGCTCTTTGCCCGTCTCAGGCCACCAACAGCAATGGGCTCTTGACACCTTCACATATGTCAGCTTTTTTTTCTTCTGACTCTTTCGCCCGCACTGGAGGATGAAGGGTCAGGCAGATACAGTCCTCCCTGGCAGGCAGGAGTATTGTTTTGTGTGCGGGTCAAAAATTTTATTTGTATTATGAGATCTTCCTGACACGTGGGAAAAGAACAGGTAATAAAAATAACGAACGTGCGGTTTCCACCTCTAGGCTTGAAAAAAATGACAAAACACCAGTGTCCTGTGCACCCATTCTGATCACCTTCCTCTCTCCTCCCCCCCCCCCCCCCCCGGCTCCTGGGGTCATTACTCTCCTCCCATGTTGGTCATGGCATGTACTCTGTGAGCTTTTACAATGATCCGTACACCATGTAGGGTTTTACATGTTTCGAAACTTTGTGTAAGTGGCATTAGGTTACAGTGCAATTGAAAATTATGCTTTGGACTTGCCCAAGGCCGTACGGAGAGTCCTGGTTGATCTGGCTTTCGCTGCTATACAGTTAGTAAGAATATACTAAGACCCGCGCGTGTGTTTTCCAGGTGAGGGACATTTAGGCTGCTCCCAGTTGCGTGGTATAACGTCAATACACAAAACATCAATTATATTCTATATAGTAGCCAAGAACAATTCAAAAATAAAATTAAGACATAATCTTACAAACACTTTGTTTTCTTTTTTTTTTTTTTTAATTTTTAAATGTTTTTTTTTTATTTTTGAGACAGAGAAAGACAGAGCATGAGCAGGGAAGGGGCAGAGAGACAGGGAGACACAGAATCCAAAGCAGGCTCCAGGCTCTGAGCTGTCAGCACAGAGCCCGACGCGGGGCTCGAACTCACGGACTGAGATCATGACCTAAGCCGAAGTCAGACGGTCAGCCGACTGAGCCACCCAGGCGCCCCTAAACATTTTGTTTTCTTTCAAACACTTCTGTACTGAGCATTCTTAGGCAGGAGTACTTTATTAACATTTTTTTAGGACCACTGGTGTGTGGTGATAACACAAAGCAGCCAGACTTTTAGTCAGTTTCGTATTGTTTTTCAATTTGGAGAGACAATGCACTGTTGTTGATCCAAGCACCCAGGGTGGATCCCGCCCACCAAGGCTCTAGATTCGCCACTGATCTCTTGGGCCATCTTTCCATCTACTTCCTGACCTGTGCCTGATCTCTTCAGCATCTGTTTCCTGAGGTCAATTTGACCGCCATCTCTGATTCCTTGTACCAAGTCTCCTTTCCACTGGACTCTGGCTTCCCTTGCTCCTTTGATTATACGATTTCCAGCTATTCTAGGTGAAAACCTCACACAGTCTCGCCCTGGATCCTGTTCCTGTGGCTTTGGATGCTCTTGGCAAGCATCCCTGCTGGATTCCTCAGGTCCCAAAAATAGAGATAAGAAGGGAGACGTATAGAGTTTTCTCTGAATCCCCGATGCGCCTCACAGGGATTGGTGCGGAGAAAATGCTCAGTGATTGAATGATTTACTGAATAAAAGGAGAGGGTAAAATGGAATTTGATAGATGTGGTATAGGTTGGGGTTCCGTAATATCCTTCTAACAAGTAGATTGATTCTCACTGAGTGGAGAAACTTTTATGGAAACACTATGGCATGTAGCCAAGTCATTTAAGAGAGCATAATAAATCTGATGTTTCCTTTCACCTGACTGCATTCCTGAAGAATATTCAGTGTTCAACACCCACACATACATACACACTCAGAGGCATACACACCAACACTTCCATTTCCTGAAATGATTCAGTGATAATCTATTTTAAGTGCTGCTAAGCAATTTAAATAGAAGACTACCAAGTTGTCTTCCGAAGTAAACTGTTATCAAAGTGTAACAAACAGGGAGTGCACAAATCATGAGTGAGTCAAGTGAATAGGCATAAACTAAACCCACCTGGTAATCATATCCCGGAACATACCATCTCCCAAAACCCCATTCGTGCTTCATCTCAGTCACTACATGATCTCCCTGAAGGTAACCACCATTCTGATTTCCAGCACTGCTAGATTAGTTTCGCCTTGTTTAGAACTTTACGCAAAGAGAATCATACAGCATCTACTCTTTGCTGTCTGACTCCCTTTGTCCAACAGTAAGTTCGTGAGATGTATCCAACTCACCGTGTGTCACAGGACTAATTCATTTTCATTGCTATCTAGTATTCCATTGCATGAATGTATCACAATTTGTTCATATTACTGTTGATGGGCATTTGGGTCGTTTCCAGTTTTTAACTGGAATGAATCGGGTTGCAGTAAGCATTCGTGTCTATGTTTTTTTTGCGGGTGCACATGTTGCTCAGGGCAAACACTGAGGAGTCAAGTCGCAGGTACGACAGGTGTGCGTATGTTGAGTTTTCATGTTGCCGAGCAGTGCCTGTACATTTTACACTAATGTCAGCAGGGTCTGCTAACTCCAGAAGCTCCTCGCCCGCACGTGCATTTTCTGTCTGGGGCACAGAGTGAAAACTCTGTGCCCTGTCTTCCAAGTGGTAGTTCCTTAGAGATCCCAAATCCCATTTTCTTCTGATTCTACCTCTTTCCTGATCTTTCCGTTTCTGTTGCTCACTCCTTTTCCTTTGCCCACTCTTTTTACATGTAACCTTTTCCCTAAGATTCTATCTTCTTCCTTTTTGCTTTCTTACTCTATTTATCCTACACGATCCATTCATTCATTCCTTCAGCAGATAGTGAGTCCCCACTACATGCTGGGGACTGTGCTAGCTGATGAGCAAAACAGACAAGGTCCTTGCCCCTAATTCTATGGGAAGGGGAGCATTTAACTGTTAATTCTCATGCAGGACTTTATAATCACACATAACAATCACCGACATGAAGGAAAAGAAATGGGTGCCATGAGAGTAACTTGGGGATTTGATTTGGACTGGAAAGTTCAGGAAAAGCCCCTTCGATTAATCTCAAGCAGAAAGTTGAGTAGAAGGCAAAGGAATGGGTGTAGGGGAGAGAAAAGATGCTCATGTGTGAAGGCTCAGAGGGAGGAAAGTGTGTGGAACAGTCAGAGACGGTGAAAGGCCAGTTTCGGAGCTTGAGGAGCAAAGTGGCTTGCTGTAAGTCTAGACAGGGAGGCAGAACACAGAACATGTGGAGCCTTGGAGGCCATGTCAAGCGTTTTGTATTTTATGGCAAGTACAATGGGAAATCACTGAAGAGATACAGAGTAAGTTGTCTGCAGGACCTGATGGGCTTTGTCAGACCTCTCAGGCTGCCGTGTGGGGATGGGATTGGAAAGCAGCATGAGTGGAAGCAGGGGGACCAGTTGGAAGGTTATTGCAGCTCTCCAGAGAAGAGATACTGACGGCTAGGAGCTGGGCAGTAGAGTGGAGATGGTGAGAAGTAGACACTGGGGAAAGGACAGAGAAGAATGGGCAAGATCCGGTTCCCCATCTCCAGCAGGAGTTGGTAGAGCCGTTTCCCAGATTTCTGACTTGAGCAACTGAATGAATGGAGGAGCCATTCTTCTGGTTGAGGGAGACTAGAGGTGATATGGATTTGGATATGTGGGGGTGAAGAGTCACAAGTTTTAAGTATGTAACAGTTTATTATACCTCTGAGACACACACAGGTGGACAGGCTTTATGGACACTTTGGTGCTGAGATATTTCACTCTCAAAAATTTTGTTTGCCCCAGCACCCTCCACTCATGCAAGGTGAGGCATCCCATTGTTCAGGGGAGGGCAGACATAGTTAAGAAAAAGGTGGTAAAGATTAGCCTTGCTTTTAAAATGTATCACCTAGCAGAATAATTAATGATAATAATAATAAAAAGCTGTTGGAAATTCTGCCATTTGTTACAACGTGGAAGGACCTTGAGGGTGTTAGGCTAAGTGAAATAAGTCAGGCAGAAAGACAAATACTGTGTGATCTCACTTATACATGGAACCTAAAAATAGCAACAACAACAAAACAACAACATACTCACAGACCTAGAGAACAGATTGGTGGTTGCCAGAGGTGGGGAGGAGGGGATGCTGGAGGTGGGCAAAATAGGTAAAGATGGTTGGGGCGCCTGGGTGGCGCAGTCAGTTAAGCGTCCGACTTCAGCCAGGTCACGATCTCGCGGTCCGTGAGTTCGAGCCCCACGTCAGGCTCTGGGCTGATGGCTCAGAGCCTGGAGCCTGTTTCTGATTCTGTGTCTCCCTCTCTCTCTGCCCCTCCCCTGTTCATGCTCTGTCTCTCTCTGTCCCAAAAATAAATAAAAAACGTTGAAAAAAAATTTAAAAAAAAATAGGTAAAGATGGTTGAAAGTACAAACTTCCACTTATGAGATTAAATAAGTCCTAGAAAAGGGGCACTGGGTAGCTCAGTGACTTCAGATGAGAAAGAGCATTACTTCTCATGATCTCATAGTTAGTGAGTTCAGGCCCCACGTCGGGCTCTGTGCTGACAGTCAGAGCCTGGAGCCTGCTTTGGATTCTGGGTCTCCCTTGCTCTCTGCCCATCCCCCACAAACACTCTTTCTCTCTCTCAAAAATAAATAAACATTAAAAAAAAATAAGTCCTAGGATTGTATAGCAAAGCAACTATAGGTAACAATGCTGCATTGTATACTTGAAAGTTGCTCAGCGGGTCAATCTTAAAAGTTCTCATCACAAGAAAAAAATTATAACTCTGTGTGTTGACAGATGTTAACTAACCTTACTGTGGTGATCATTTCACAGTATATACATACGTCGAATCATTATATTGGACACCTGAAACTAATATAATATCATATGTTAATTATATCAATTAAAAAAATAAATGAGAGCTTAAAAAGCTAAACAAATTTAGAAAATATATTACCAAAAAAAAAAAAAAATAGAAAAAGCAAACCCTTTTCATTTGCAAGAAAAGATTTGTGATTTCCGAGGAGGTAAAACCTGGAGAACTGAGCAGAGAGTTTTCATTTGAAGCCCCATAGGAGAGAAGATGAAAGACTTCAAGGTAACTTCCCACCATTACATATAGTAAGACAATAGGTTCTTCCAGGCAGAAGGAAAAGAGACTGAGAAGGTTTAGAAGGTGTATGGAACCAGCAGGGAGTAAGAGAAGGAGAAAGAAAATACTGCAGATGTGACATCACAGAAACCAGTGGAGAGAAAGTATTTTAAGAAGGAGTGAGTAATCCACCTCATCAAATGCTGCCAAGAGATCAGGGAAGAAGAGAACTGTAGAGTCTCTACGATCAGCTTTAACAAGATGGAGGTCCGCTAATGGCCTTCACAAGACAAGCTTGAGGCTTTGGAAAGAGCAGGAGAGAGAGAAGAGTGGAGCAAAGAGTACTAAAGAGGGATAGGAAAGTGGAGGCATCTTTTGTGGAGGGTAACTCTTTGTAGGAACTTGGATGTGTGGGGGGATGAGAAAGAGCATTGTTTGGAGGATTGGAGATCGTGAAGAGAAGGTTTTCCTACGATACAACTTCCTCAAGCATGCTTGTGACTAGATGGACAGGATGGAGATATAGGAACTAAGTCCCTGAAAAGGCGGGGGGAATGGGTCCTTCCACACTCCTGACTGCTCTGGTGGCTGTGAAAATTGGCTGCCGGCAGAGCATGGCTGACTGATGGCCCCAGCTGCTGTGCTTCTGGATCCACTCCTGCTTCCCTGCTGAGGCTGCCTCCCACAGGCTGTTCTCAGTAAATGGCTAAACATGGCGGGCCCCGTCCTATGGCGATTTTGGCATGAAGACTCCCCAGGGCCCTGGCCAAACCTTTCTTGGAACTGTACCATCATCAGAGGCTCTTCTGTCCAATCCTCCTTGCCCCACTCCTTCAAAGGTGCCAGACCTCCTTATGGCCTGAAGTCGCTCTCTGCCTTCTTTGCCTCCTCCTTTTTATCCTCTTCAGGAATTGCCCCCCATATAGATCTCATGCACGTCTGATCCGGTCTTCATATCTGCTTCTAGAAGGACCCAAACCTACAAAAGCTGCTGACGCCCACATCACCCTTTGTCCATTGGCTACTGTCTTCTGACTGTCAGACTTGTCTTTCTAACTTCTGATTGGACAACTCCACCTGGAGTATTGCGGTGAGTGACCCCAGCTTGTTTCCTGACCGTTTTGAACCCTTCAACTGAGTACATTGTTCACACTGCTGCCAGAGTGATCTTTGAAAACAAACATTTGGTCATGTAATCTTTCATTTATTTATTTTTTAAAGTTTATTTATTTATTTTGAGAGAGAGAAAGAGAGCAGGCACGTGAGTTGGGGGGGGGGGGGAGAGAGAGAGAGAGAGAGAGAGAGAGAGAGAGAGAGAGAGAGAGAGAGAATCCCAAGCCGGTCTCACACAGTCGTGGGGCTCAATCTCACGAACTGAAAGATCATGACCCAAGCCAAAATCAAGAGTTGGATGCTCAACCAACTGAGCCACCCAGGCGCCCTGGGCGTGTAATCTTTTAAAACTGAATTCGCTTCGCTACTCACCTGCTTTAGACCCCACAGAGGCTTCTCATCATGCCTGGAATAAAATTGCAAGTCTCTACCGTGGCTTCGGTGACATCCCGCATTGTTCCCCATGCTATTTCTTAATCACGCGCAGCTTGTTGCTTTCCCCTTGTTGTTCTGTGGAACACCTTCTCTCCGGATCTTCAGGGGCCATGGCCCTCACTTGACTCCAGTTTTCTGCTCCAACGTCACCTCCTCCCAGAGACCTTAACTGATCACCCCACCTCCACCATTCTTTAGCCCCTTACCCTGCGTCATCTTTTTCTTGGCACTTATCATGCTCTGAAATTCTATTACTTATTTGCTTATTTGGGCTCAATAAATATTAAAGAACACCGATCTTTAAAGATTCCGACGGCTGTATATCATCTAGAGCAACGGAATCTGAGAGAAATAGAACGTGGGCCACGTATATAGTTTCAAAGTTCATGGGAGCTCTCTGTTATGTCCTAAGCTTCCTAAACAGTGAGCATGAATGGAGATTGGCAGTTGTGTGCAGGGAGGCAAATAAAAGCCCCGGTAGCCATATAGCCTGTAGGCAGGGCAAGCCCACATCATGGGGGAGAAAGTGTTCTACTGTTCATTAAGGAAGCACTGAAAGGAGAGACCTGTGTCTTGGCTGTACCATGAAGCAGTCCTATGACCTTGGGCAGGTCACTTGGGTCCAGGAAGGCAAATCGGTTTTATCTTTCATGTCATCTAGCAATTGATAGGGGCTCTGGAGGTCTGCTGTGGAGAGGATTCTGAGGCTTAGTTTGAGCTTCCTGGGAGAGAGTTCCTCGATCAATTAGTCATGTCTGCCCTGGGCACCACTGGGCGAGTCAGGCTGCATGTTCTGACTTCCTCTAAGACTCAATCCTTTCCTCCTCTGAAAGGGGATAAAAGTAACAGCTGTCAGCCCAACATGGGTTTTAGAAGTTCCAATGGAGTAGGCTGAGAAAATGCTATGAAAGTCTAATATGGTACTAAGACATCATCAGAATACACTTTAGTGGGGTCAGGGTTCATCGAATGGGTTTGTGTGTATGTGCCTGCCTGTGTGCATCTATCTTCCCCCAAGGAAAAAAGAAAAGGACACGTCACTCTTCCAAGATCCTGGTTGTAGAAAAATACTCAGTTGTGCCAAGCTCACAATGTGGAAAAGCTGTCCTAATGGAGAGTAACTCCATTGATAAGCTTTTTAAGAATCTTCAATTTGGCTTTACCCCCCTTAGAGCCCATTTCTTACATGTGTGTATACACATAGTTAATCTATAATTTTTTTCAAAACAATAGTCTCTCTACAAGTCAATTTGAATGTTTAAAAGGCTGGATTTCTGCTGCTTTGGGAAGGAGAGTTTTATTTTTCCTCTTTTATAGACCACTTACAGTCTGACCAAATCCACTCCTTCCCTCTACCTGGGTGTCTTTCTGGGCTTCTCCCCTCTCTGCAGTTGTTCAGGCCACCTCAGTGAATCTGCTATTATGGATTCAGGAAAAGGCTTTGATTCGGCAAACCACAAGCTGTTACTCATGAAACTATGACAACTTGGTATTAGCTGCAAATCAATGAACTTTTTAAATGCAGTCGAAGCAACAAAACTCGCTTACTGCTAAACCTTGATAAGCCCACCCTGGAACTGCCAAACCTTTATCTTAACAGCCATGTGATCTTTGCTGCTTTGATAGCCCCTTTGCCGTGTTGATAAGGATTACGCTTCTTGTAGGAACTGTTGCCCTCTCTGGAAATGTTTGTAAGGTGGCTGCAGGAGAAAAGGGAATCTCTTTCTATGTGCGGGCTGTGTTAGGTCAGCCTTCTCAAAAAAACCCATTCTTAGCCCCCCTCCTTTTCACCCACGTTGTTCTTCAGAGGCAAAGTCGGAAGTGGGAATCTGTCAGGGAAGAGTTCAAGCCATGACGAAGTGCTCTTGGCATGATTCACTGGTGAGGGCATTTAGATCTTTTATTCTTCTGAGTCATTCTATGGAACCAGCCCCCTACCCCTTGCTTCCTAGCAGAAGTAGTCTCTTTCTCTCTTTATTTCTCTCTGTTGGTCTTTAGTCGATAAACTGGGTATAACTGGGCCACGTTGACATCTGATGTTTTTCCTTATCATTATGACCCTTCATTTATGTGGGTTACTTTCCTCTGGGGTTTGGCTGTGGATGAGTTTAGCCTAATTGAAGAGAGCAAGGGGGTTAGCTATCCTGGGGAGATGTTTGGAGACCAGGACTGGTTTCCCATGTGTCATCAAGCTGCTTCTGGGATGGCCTGAGGCTCCGTGGGGACTGCTTGTTGAACTGACCCTCTGCTTGTGGCACCTCTGCTTTTCACCTGATTAGGCATTACCCGAAGGACCGGAGCTTCCCGTATTTCTGTTTCCTTCCTGTATCTTCTTTTCCTTCTCCTCTTCCTCTTAGTCTTGGACACCACTTTTGCTCCATCTCACTCCTCACCTTCCACTTTGGCCGTTGCCACAGCCACCAGCTCTGTGCAGGTGAAACCTGATGTTCCTGGTTCAGCAGTGGGGCCATGGTAATGGATGCCCACAGAACCCCCTTGGCACTCATGCACTTGTGTCCCCAAAATAAGACAGAGATAACACCCCAGGGTGCAAACTTTGTCCAATGTGGATTGGGAGATGGTGGATAAATACTCCCCTTCTCCATAAATAATCTCTTTGTGCATCTTTCCTGTGGTCACTTCTGAGGCACATCTTGAATGGCTTCTCTGAAAGCCCCAGTTTCCCACAGTGGTGGGTCAAGCCCCACTGGGTCAAGCCCCAGTTTCCCACAGTGCTGAGTAACTCAAGTTTTCACCCTTATCTTGCCTTTCCTTCTATTTTGCCCACCACCTCTATCCCTGGGATTGCCTTCCAAATCAGCCACCTCCACACAAGTCCCCTGTCTAATGGTCCGCTTTCCAGGGGAAACCCAGGCCAAAATGCTCTAGAAACCAGAGCTTCAGAATGAATTCTGGAACTGGAATCACTCTATGGTCAGGGCAATGGGGTAAGTGGTGCGATGACTCCTGACTTCTAGGAGTACCAGTTACTAGACTTTCATCGAGACGACAGAGGCCTGAGGGGCAAGTGGAGGGCAAAACATTATTAATACAGCAGTAGTAACATTTGAGTCATATGGGGACAACGGTAGTTGTAAGGATTTCAGTGTTGGTTGACTTTTGTTAACTGCTTTAGGAGCTGGGATGGATATGTTCTGTGTCACCTGAGCTAAGCTGGGACTACATTTCCCAGAATCCCCTTTTCTACATAGTCTGGTTAATTTGGGCTACAAGACCCAGGTGGGATTTGAAAGCAGCCATATTTGTTTGAAAATCAGAAGGTGTCTTGGTCCGCTTGGGCTGCTGTAACAAAATAGCACGGCCTGGGTAGCTTATAAATAACAGAAATTTATCTCTCACAGTTCTGCAGGCCAGGAGTCCAAGAAGATGGTGTCATGGTCTGCTGAGGGCTCTCTTCCAGGTCAGAGACTTCTCATTGTATCTTCACCTGGTGCAAAGGGCTAGGGAGCTCTGTGGATTTCCACTCACTTTTTTTTTTTTTTTTTTTTATGAGAGACCTAATCCCATTCATGAGGGCTGCACCCTCATGAACTTAGCACCTCTCACGGGCCCACCTCCTAATACCGTGACGTTGATTATTAGGATTTCAACATGTGAAGGGGCGGGAGGGCATCAGCACAGACATTCAGACCATAACGGGATACCAGGCACTGTTGCAGCTCACAAATATTGTCGCTGTTCTGCTGGCTCCTCTCATGGGTATGAAGCAACTGCTAGCCCACAGCTCTTCCAGCTGTCACCAGATCTCCTCCTTCAGCTTCTCTGTCTCCTGGGCTGGACTGTTTGCCCAGCCTGCTTTTTAGTCTTAGCACTGGATGCAGAGGCAACAGCCGTGCAGAGACTATGTCACCAGCTCACACAACTGCATGAGGTTGAAGCCCTGTAATAAATCCCATATTCTAGATCATGTCTAGTGGTTCTATTTTTCGGATCAAACTCTGACTGATACAGAAGCCCTGAAAATAGAAAATGCAGGCTCGATTCAGTTAACTGTCAACTCAGGCACACTGTGAATGTCGGAAAGCCCCCAAGGCAGTTTTTAAAGAGATTCATCTCCCGCAGCTGCAGGGAAGACGGTGCCGAAATCCAGGCTCAGGCACCGATTGTAGGGACAGCAGACTACACAGGACAGTGAAAACACAACCCCACCAAGTCTATGCCAAAGGCAGGGCCGGGAGAGGAGAGGGCTATGAGTTCTGGCCTTAGGACAATTGCATAGACAAGCCTGAGAATCTTGGGTTCTCCAGGTTCTCCTATAACGCTGGGCTGGAAAAGCAGACTCTCCCTTGCAGGGGAAAGGAGACTTCTCCTGCCTGAAAAGCTACAAAATCTCATAAGTTGATTCTTGTCTTTCTTCCTTAAGGTCTTGCCTCTCATTTCTTTCTGACCATGAGTTACAATCAGGTCATAGAGTAGCCCAAGTGCGGAAATATAGTCACTCCTTTGGGAGGAAACAGCATCCTTCTCCTCCCAGGTACAGGGTCTGGCTGATATGAACTGGTAAGAAGGCGGGGGGAACCTATGAAGGAATAGATCCTGAGAAAACCCACTGGTGATGGGACACAAGCATCTTTGCTCAAAGAAGCTCTGGATGATTTCCTAAGACTTATCTTCCAGTTCACTGAATTTCTTTTCCCCAGTGTCTAGTCTGCTCTTCAAACTACCCTCCAATTAATTACTTTTATTTAGTGGACTATATTTTTCATTTTCAAACTTCTACTTAGCTAGGTTTTTTTCAAGTGTTCCTGTTCTTTTTTTCTTTTTTAAAGTAAACTCTACCCTCAATATGGGGCTCAAAATCACAACCCTGAGATCAAGAGTTGCATGCTCTATTGACTGAGCCAGCCAGGCACCCCTGTTCCTGTTCTTTTTAAATAATATTCAGTCTTGTCTAATAAATTCTATTCCTTTATATTTAAAAATTAAAACAGTTATTTTAAGGATGTGTTTTTAGAGATTGATTCATTATCTAAATTTCTTAAGAAAGTACATTCTGCAATTTGTTGCCTTTCTTGTCTCTCTCTCATGGGGCTTAGTTTCCTCATATGATTCGTAAAATACACTAGTACTTTGGAGAAGTACGTCATCAGAAACCAATTTTCCTTTTTTTTTTTAAGATTTTATTTTAAAGTAATCGCTACACCCAACATGGAACTTGAACTTGCAACCCCAAGATCAAGTGTCACATGCTCCACTGACTTAGCCAGCCAGGTATCCCAATTTTACTTTTATTTCTGCCATCTTTTAAAATTTTGTCAGTCAGACTAGTTTTTCAACTGCCCTCAGCTGTAAATTTGTTCAGGCCCCATGCCTTTTATATTCTTGTAGGAACTAGAAAGTTCTACAGTCACTTTACATTGAAAGCATAGTTTATGTCCAGTCCCATGTAATACTTCATATTTAAATTTTCATTAAAAGCCAAGACTTTGACTCTCTCTTGCAGCAGGTTATTTAGAAAGGGGGTATGGTTAAGTCCTTTCTCTCTCCCTTGCTTTCTCCCTTTCCTTCTTGCCTTGTCTTTTTCTTTCTCTCTTTTTCTTTCTTTTTTTCTTTCTTTCTTCCCCTCCCTTCCTCCCTCCCTCCCTCCCTCCCTCCCTCCCTCCCTCCCTTCCTACCTTCCTTCCTTCCTTCCTTCCTCTCTTTCTTTCCCGAATTCTTTTGTGCTGGCTCAGTGAAAATGGTTTCTGATCCCCTGGGACTGGAGGAAAGATGAAGAGAGGTGAACATTCCTAACCAAATGGTAGTGCAATTAGATGGTTCTGTGCTATCTGAGTGTTTAAAGTTGACTTGTTTCCCTTGGGTGTGTTTATGGATTCTTCTGAGACTTCCTTTCCCATCTGTTCTCTTCATCTGGGTGATGCACATGCCTTCAGCTGTCTCATGTTCTTTTCACACCTCCTCGGGTCCAGTGGTACCTTCAGTTTCTCTCTGCTCAGGCCTATTTATGTGAAGGCCTTATGTCAACTCTCTGTGAACCTTATGTCAACTCTCTCTTCTACATGGCCCACATTCAGTCCATGGGAAATACACGTGCATCTTTTACCCCAACACAATCTGGGGAACAGGCTGAACCCGAAGCATCTGTCTTTCCTATGGCTTGTCTGTCCACAGCCTACCAAACTGCTTCTTGCACAGGTGGGAATCAGATACTAGCCCACGTGTCTGCCATTCCCTCCTCTCTCTCTCTCTCTCTCTCTCTCTCTCTCTCTCTCTCTCTCTCTCTCTCTCCTCATTGCGCAAAGTGGGTCTTGGCACACCAACTCTCTCCAAAGAAATCCACCAATCCCCAAGTCCTCTCCATGATGTGGGTGAGGAATTTAAGAGTCATTTAACTAGTTCTAGCCTACCTCCTTCAAGGGGAACCCGGGTAGCTAGCTCAGTCTGTTAAGCATCTGACTCTCAATTTTGACTCAGGTCATGAGTTCAAGCCCCAAGTCGGGTTCCACACTGGGCTGGAGCCTGCTTAAGATTCTCTCTCTCCCTCTCCCTCTGGCTCTTCCCCACTTGTGTACTCATTCTCTCTCTCTCTCTCTCAAAAACAAACAAACAAACAAACAAACAAACAAACCCAAAACCTACCTCCTTTGCAATTTCTGCATGGAAGGCTAATACACAACTTACTTTGAAATACTTTACCTATCAACATGGGATCTCAGCCCATTAAAGAGTTTTTTTCTTTTTGAGGGCTCCTGGGTGGCTCAGTCGGTTGAGGGTCTGACTCTTGATTTTGGCTCAGGTCATGGTCTCATGCATCTCATGCACTGGCAGTGCAGAGCCTGCTTGGGATTCTCTCTCCCTCTCTCTCTGCTCCTCCTCTGTTTCTGTACTCTCACTCTCTGTCAAAATAAAGAAATAAACATTAAAAAAAAAAGACAAAATTTTTTTAAAGTAGGATTCATGCCCAGTGTGAAGCCCAACACTGGGCTTGAACCCTTGACCCTGATATCAAGACCTGAGGTAAGATCAAGAGTCAGATCTTTAACTGACTAAACCACCCAGGTGCCCCAACTCATGAAAGAATTGTTAAATAAGAGCCCATCTTGAATGGGAATGGAGTTTCTTTGGGTTACTCATGACCTTGGGTTTCAGAAGTGCTGTAACCAGATGATTTGACATATGCCTTTCAAATTTCATTGTTCTAGGCTGATAGATATATCATATATATATATATCATATATATGAGATATATATGATACACATATAATATACATATCATATATATGATATATATATGATACATATATGATACATATATATGATATATATATGACACATATATATATGAGATATATGAGATATATATCATATATATATATTACATTCTCACTATGCAGTTCCCGCACCCTGTCAGTGCTTGTGAACTTGGACTCCACTGCTGCAAATGGTGCCAGCTTGGGATTTTGATTTCTCTCAGGTGACCATTTTACCACCTGAAACCCTGGGTAGATGATTCATCCTTCCGACCAGCCAAGGGTGTTTTTAGACATTCTGATTCTCTTTTTTCTAATTTCTCCACTAAGCTTGGTTCTCTTCAAAAACTTAAAGGGCATTAGAGAGGGTGATTTTTTTGCAAACACAAAAACAAAGCAGGGTCGGGGGTATTTATAAACTCCTGGAAAGACTCCAGTTAAGTCTGGCTTCAGGGGAGGCTTTTTCCGGGCACCAACAAAGTGACCGACACTGTTATTCCCTCCTCCTTTTCTCAGTTCTGCTTGCTCCAAGTTGGCTGTGTTCTCAGGAGGGTTTGCTCCTCAGTTTGTCCAGGTTGGTACTTAGCTACTTCCATGGCAGTGGTTCTCAACCAGGGGCAATTTTGCCCCCTAGGGGACATTTGGCAATGTCAGGAGATATTTTTGGTTGTCAGAAATGGGGAGGAGGGGCAGATGCTAGTCGTATGTAGTATGTAGTATGAAGAAGCTAGAAATACACAGGACACCTTCCCTGTCAGCTCCCCTTTGACAACAAAGAATTATGCAGGCTAAAATGTCAGTAGTGCTGAGGTTGAGACACTCTGTCCCTGGTCAACATGCTTTCTCTTCTATACTTAGTAGGGAAGACAAACCCTATGTTCCAGGATTCCCTGAAAAAAAGTCCTGATTGGAGCAGTTTGATAAGTCGCAGCCACTTCTCAAAAGACATTTTCTCTCTTTTGTAACTGAAGCCTTTTCTCTTTACTTCCTTCTTTCTCCCAGATCTTTATTATGTTGACAGACTTAGCTTCTGTGTTTAAATCCTCCTAGCTTTTCTGGCCTCTTTTCCATTAGTGGGTGGAAAAGGGGGGAGTGTAGTGCACACATTTAATCTCGCTTTTGCCACTTATGCGTACATTTATTTTACATGGTTGAGAGCACATTGCATACAAACACACACACACACACACATGCACACAACTTAACATTGACTATTATGCTTTTTTCTTTTGATGCTGTATAATGGGTATTTCCCTATGCCATCACATACCCTTCGTAACGAAGACTTTAAATTTCCTTGTAAGAGTTCATCATAGAGATAAACCACACTGAAGTTACTCATTACCTATTAATTTGGGTGTCTTCCATCGTAACGATAGAATACGAGGATGGACTTTTTATGTGGTGACTTCATGGACTTTAGGAGCAAAACTAATGCAGGTCCGTGTTTGTTTTCTCGGGGCTGAGAGTATAAGGACAGGTTTCAACAAGTGGATTCCAAATCATTAAATACTGTATTTGAATTATCAGAGGAATTTGTTAAAAATGTAAGTTCCAAGGCCCAGACTCTGACTACTAACTTAGAATCTCCAGGTATGAAACCTGAACAAAGGTCACCCTAATCATTCTCATGGATAGTTAGATTTTGGAACCACTGATATTGTTGACCTAAAAGAACAGCTAATTTGCTCTTTGCCTAAACTCTCATTCTTAAATACTAGTTGTTTTATAATGACACTTTTGGAAGTATGGTTCCAAATGATAGTTGTAGTAGATATTTCTCATTCATCATGGTCAGGCAGCAACGGAATCCCATTCTTGGCTTAGGGAATGCTTCCTTTTTTGAGTCTTGGTTTGGGGCCCAAACTATCCTGCATAGACCCTAAAAATAGTCTATATTTGGTTTTTTAGTGTCCCTTGAAACTAGGGCCCAGGCATGGGCCTCAGAGCCTGCCAGTTGGTTGTATCCATGTCAGACTTTACCTGTGGTCCTAAAATTACAAGACAACAGGGATCTGGAGTTTTCTGAGTACAGGAGGCAGCAGCAGTGGTGGCAAATTGGTGTTCCTGATGATAAAGAGGGACAGAAGCCAATGAAAGGGCCAGTGTCAATGGTTTCCTCATCAACTCAGTTCTGAGGTGTGATTTGGGAATTGTTTCTGGACACTGAAGCTGAAATCTGGTTCTCCATTTCATGGTGAATCCATGAGCTATCCAATACCCATAAAATAAATAGTAGACAACTAACCAACCAACCAACTAACCAACCAACCAACCAACCAACCAATCTCTCCTTTTCTAATTGATCATGTAGAGTCAGCTTCAGTGCATGAAGCTGAATGGGTCTATTGTACTACTATCCAGGAAAGCAGTAGATATGTAACTTAGATCCCAATTAACAAAGATGACTTTCTATTCAGAAAAGTGGTTGTTGAAGCCTGTGTTTTTGTCCTGAAGCAGGGGTTATCTCAGGTTTGCATGGTGGTAAGCCACAGGGGAGTCTGTAGACAAAAAACATCGTCCTTAAAAAGAAGCTAGAAATATACTTGGAAGCCTGGAGACATTCTCATTAAAGGCCCTATAATTCCACACCACGGAACAAGGAAGAGAACATTGTGGCAAGGAAAATTGCAAAGTCATGGTTCTAGTTGGCAACCTGGACATGGAGTGACCTGCAGGGGGACCCAGGTGAAGCCTCTTTGGAAACACATAGGCCCACCAGGATGAATTAGCTAAAAATCAGATCCTTAGATTATAGCATGCAATAATATGATGGATGAAGCTCTGTAGTATTGTCCATTTGAACATCGATGGATTCTTGCCCAAATAAAAAAAAAATTTTTTTGGCATAGCTGAATTTGAACTGTTCTTTTTCACAGTAATTAGCCAACAGTTTGAGTTGGGTCTTAAGTCTTTTCATGTTGTAAAGTTGCTACCCCCCCCTCCCCCCGCCCATGTTCATGTAACTCGTTCATCTTCCTATTAACTATGGTAGGAAGGTGGGCATCCAATGCATCTGAAATAGAATCAACTTGTCTAATATGTACAAATTAAAATGAAATAGGATATAGAAAGCCCTATTTTATCCTGTTTAAAAATGGAATTTTGGGGGCGCCTGGGTGGCGCAGTCGGTTAAGCGTCCGACTTCAGCCAGGTCATGATCTCGCGGTCCGTGAGTTCGAGCCCCGCGTCAGGCTCTGGCTGATGGCTCAGAGCCTGGAGCCTGTTTCCGATTCTGTGTCTCCCTCTCTCTCTGCCCCTCCCCCGTTCATGCTCTGTGTCTCTCTGTCCCAAAAATAAATAAACGTAGAAAAAAATTTTTTTAAAAAAAATTTAAAAAAATAATAATAAAAATGGAATTTTGTCTGACCTAAGATCACGTGTAGCCATTCTGATTCTGGCAATAGTATTATGATACGGGTTTTGGGCAATGTTAATCATCTGGGATGTTTGCCAAGATCATCAAGTTTAGTGAAAAGACAGTCCCTGTCCAGAGAATCAAAGGCTGATGATAGACTAATAAGTGTGTTATGAAGTCTTACATTGTTCATAAGTAACTTCTCAAGAAGATTTATCATATACAAGAAGCAGAGTATAAAATTGTTCTTGTGGATAAGTTGTACCTAAAACCTTTTTTGCTCTTCATGCGTGATGCTTTCTTCAGAGGCTTACTGAGAAGAAAGACAATATAGAATTCTGAGAATAAATCCTTCAAGTTAATGAGTTTGTAATCTTAGATGGGTGACAGAAGCTCTTTTTGAAGATGGGGTAGACTCTACTTTGCGTTCAGTCCAAGGGATCTATAACCTAGAGTCATTTTGTGTAGAACTGTCAGTAAGGATTGGGGTAAATGTCTACACTTTGTCTTGAAGGTGCAATCCAGAAACCAGAAAGCAATCCTGTCTTTAAAAGGATACAAATGTACAAAATTAGATAAAATCTGGCCAAGAGGGGGCGCCTGGGTGGCGCAGTCGGTTAAGCGTCCGACTTCAGCCAGGTCACGATCTCGCGGTCTGTGAGTTCGAGCCCCGCGTCGGGCTCTGGGCTGATGGCTCGGAGCCTGGAGCCTGCTTCCGATTCTGTGTCTCCCTCTCTCTCTGCCCCTCCCCCGTTCATGCTCTGTCTCTCTCTGTCCCAAAAATAAATAAATGTTGAAAAAAAAAATTTAGAAAAAAAAAAAATCTGGCCAAGAGATTACCTCAGTTATATCCAGGGCTATCTGGGGGGAGTGGACACCATTGTTTCCTGGATAAACCAATGGTAGAGTTAGGGCTGTTCTCTTGATAACATAACAGGTAGGTGGAAGGAGAATGCGGAGTTTTCGGAAGGGAAGCAGGCCAGGGTGGAGGAGATCCTATACTCAGCTATAGAGAATTCAGGATTCTATGAAACATGGAGGGGTGATTTTCAGACTGGACTCTCCAAAATACTAACTCAGTTATCAGGAGTTACTTCGTTTTCTACAGTGTCTTACAGAAGTTATGTTATGGGTACCTGTGCCACCAAATCTATTAAGGCTAAATCTAAATTTCATTAAAAATGAATTTTTGGGGGCGCCTGGGTGGCTCAGTCGGTTGAGCGTCCGACTTCAGCTCAGGTCACGATCTCAAGGTCCGCGAGTTCGAGCCCCGCGTCGGGCTCTGGGCTGATGGCTCAGAGCCTGGAGCCTGCTTCCGATTCTGTGTCTCCCTCTCTCTCTGCCCCTCCCCCATTCATGCTCTGTCTCTCTCTGTCTCAAAAATAAATAAACATGAAAAAAAAATTAAAAAAAAAAAAAAACAAACAAAAAAAAAAAGAAAAAAAAATGAATTTTTGGTAAATGAGAGGCTTTGAATTTGGATTTTGAGGTCGCTTCCTCTGTGTTCCAATTGTGATGTCAGCTCCCTAATTTTGTCAAGTTTTTAGTTGTTTTTTTTTCCCCAAACATTCAAATTAAGAGACCAGATCACCATCCTTCTGGTGGCTTAGATGTGTTGGATGACATTCAGAAAGATGCTTAATCTGCCCCTGGTGAATGATTTTTTTTTTTATCCTTTGGATCCCAGAATTTTATTTATGAAAATTTAAAATATGGAACTTATTTTGAAGACATATGTGTTTACTCACAGCAAGATGAGATGGTAAATAGGTTGGGAGGCTGGTACTTGATGCTCGGTCAGGGCAAGAATCAACGGTGATGGTCTAGGCAAACTGTCTACTTCAGGGGTCCAAGAAGTCGTGGAACTCGGATTCAAATCCAGTTCTACTTGGTTTTGGGGTTTACAGCCTTGGTTCCATTTTTATGCTGTTTCAGAATAAGTTGGTTAGAAGTTAATTAGCAATATAGGTAATAGGGGCACCTGGGTGGCTCGTTCGGCTAAGCTTCTGACTTTGGCTCAGGCCGTGATCTCATAGTTCCTTGAGTTGGAGTCCTACATGGCACTGGCAGCTTGCAGCCCGCTTCAGATCCTGTCTCCCTCTCTCTTTGCCCCTCCCCCACTTGCACTGTCTCTCAAAAAAAAAAAAAGAATAAACAGTAAAAAAAAATAGAAGTATGGGTAATAAGACTGAATGAGGAGTCTGGGTCAAGTCTAGGTACAATTAATTGTTTAAATAGCTTTATTGAGATATAATGTACATACCATTTAATTTATTAAAGTACAAAATTCAAGTACAATACTCACAAGGTTGTGCAACCATCATCATAATCTAATTGTAAAATACTTTCATCCCCCCAAAAGAAACTCCATGCCCATAAGTAATTACTCTTCCCCACCCCTATCCGCCAGCTCTAGGCAACTATTAATCTATTTTCTGTGTCTATAGGTTTGCGTATTCTGAACATTTCATACAGGTGGAATCATACAAAATGCGATCTTTTGTGACTGGCTTCTTTTACTTAGCATGTCTGCAAGTCTCAGCTCTATTGTAGCATGTATCAGTGCTTCATTCCTTTTTCTTGCTGAACAGTGTTCCCTTCTAGGGGGGGATGTACCACATTTTCTTCACCCATTCATTGGTATTGATGAATATTTGGGTTGCTTCTACTTTTTAGCTATTGTGAATAACGTTGCTGTGAATATCAGTTTCTCCACATACTTACCAACACTTGGAATTATTATTTTTTACTGAAATTCATTTGTATTTTCCCTTCCTGTGCCCTTCTGTGATTTCCCAGCACTCCTGCCCACTGAAACCCACTACTCTGGGCTGTTTCCCGGCTACTGTTGGACCCCAACTACACTGTGCTACCTGAGATTATTGTGTGCAGAACTCATGTTTTGGACTTTCCCTCCTCCATCAAGATATGACCATCCCATATGCTATTCCATCGTGGCTCTGCTGTGTTTGTATATTAATTTGATAAACTCATTTTATTAAGAAGTAATGACTGGTAATAGTGTGCTATGCTGGGAAATCTGGATTTTAACAGGGTACTCTTAAAGATATATAACTTAGTCTATGGGATAGATTACTTACAGCAAAATTTAGGCAGGATGAAAGAAAATGGTTGAGAGAGATGTTTTCAGCAGGGCCTAAAAGACTAATGTGATTTAATTTAGTTTCTTTCTTTCTTTAAAAAAAATTTTTTTTAATGTTTATTTATTTTTGAAGGAGAGAGAGACAGAGTGTGAGACAGGGCAGAGAGAGGGAGACCCAAGAATTCGAAGCAGGCTCCAGGCTCTGAGCTGTCAGCACAGAGCCGGATGCGGGGCTTGAACTCACGGGACGTGAGATCATGAGCTGAGCCGAAGTCGGACATTTTAACTGACTGAGCCACCCAGGCGCCCCGAATTTGGTTTCTTTCTTATACAGCTCTGCAAACACACTTAGAATAAGGCGCTTTCAGGACTGGAAAACCCAGTCCTCTTTCTTCCTTTCATCGAAAACCACCCTTAATGTGATGATGGATATTACTGATCTGGTCTAATTCTAGGTAAAATCCTACTTGGCACATTTCTTAGCCAACTTCCAGCACATTGGAAATAGTTAAATGATTCCCTAGCAGATTACAGTGGTGCGAAGTTTGGCCAAATCAATAAATCTAGAGCAGGCTAAATAAACGTAGTTTTGAAGAATATCTTATGGGTTCTCGTCTTCCCCAAATGTTACCACCTTTGGCACTGGGTTTGCATTTAAGAATACTTCGGAGTTCCTCGGCAGCTCAGCTGGTTGAGTGTCAGGCTCTTGATTTCGGCTTGGGTCTTGATCCCCGGGTCGTGGGATCGAGCCCCGGGTCAAGCCCTGCATTGGGTTCTTCACTGAGCATGGAGCCTGCTTAGGAGTATCTCTCTCCCTCTGGCCCTCTCATGCATGGGCTCTCTCTCTCTCTCTCTCTCTCTCTCTCAAAGAAAAAGAGTACTTTGAAGATCTTAAAAAACTTTTTGCCTCTTTTTGAATCCATGGGAAAATTAGGCTTTCAATAATTCTTGGTCGAATAAATCACTTTATGGAGTTGGAAATGCTGTTATACACGTTGCTTTTCCTCTGGCAAATACTTGGTGATCACCATGTTATGGGAGTTGGCTCTTAGGGTTCTGCTCTTCACGAGAAAGGGACCTGCTGAAAACAAGTTTGCGCACTGTATAATTTCTATGGCTTGTATTAATGCAGACAGTATAGTCACCATAAAGAAGAAAAATTACCAGTGGAAGATAAAACTGAAATACTAGTTGCATTACAATCGTATTCTAGTGCTGCAATAAATTGCATGAAGCCAATAAAGCAAAACTAACTGAAGATATTTGGCACAAACCAAAAATGAAATGGGAGTCATTATACTGTCTGCTACAGGGACATGCCTCGATGTAGTTAAAGCAATAAACTACCTGGGAGTAATCTTTACTTATTTTAAATTGCATATTCCAATTGCAAAGCTGTTTCTGGCATTTTTGCCACACTTAACTTTACTGAGCTTAGGAGAGAATTATATGCCTGAATAAGTCATCTTCTACTAAGTGTGCTTTCCTCTCTCTAGTCACTAATAACGCACTCGAGTCATTATATTGTTTATTCTGAAATTAATCATAGTTTTCTGCCATAAATTCGCTTTTCTCAAACAGACTGGAACTGAATTGATCCCGAACTCCAATCACAACTTCCTTTGTCAGTGGCTTCCCATCTTCCCTTATTAAGATCCCAGGCTTTTTAGGTTTTCGCGATCAATGAGTCTTTCTCATCACTGAAGGAACCCAAATAGGTCAAACCCACTGGGATTTTAGCAGTGAACTTTTATATAGTGTTAAGTAGTTTTTCAGGAAGACAGATTATCTGAGTTGATGGGTGATTTGCCCAGGTGTACTGTTCTTTTATATGTTAATAGATCTTTTACCTTCAAAGGAATGTTCCCTTGAGTCAGCAACTCAGAAAGCAATCCTGTCTTTAAAAGGATACAAATTTATAAAATCTGGCCGGACGGATTACCTCAACTGTATCCAGGGCTATCTGGGGAGTGGGCACCATTGTTTCCCGGATCAACCAATGGTAGAGTTAGGGCTGTTCTCTTGATAACATAACAGGAAGGTGGAAGAAGGGGACGTGTTTGGAAGGAAAGGACAGAATAAGCCTGTCCTTGCTCTAATCTAGTTGCATTTTGATTGCTAAAGGGCATTAACAGCGCTGTTCGCATTCAATGACTGAGGCCGCAATTCGTATCTCGTTCTAGAAATTTATTCTAGGGAGATAATCATGATTGGGTTAAATCTGTTTGGACAAAGAGCATTGTAGTAGTAAAAAGCTAGACACCGCCTTGACATCGCAGCATTTGAGACCGTTTAAGGAAGTTCTAGTACCTGCACAAAGAGGGTATGTGTCTGCAGCCATTAAAGCAGCTATCGTGGGACTCGCGCTTTGGGAAAAGGTGGGTGAAATGTGACCTGAAAAGCAGGTTATAATATAGCAAGAACAGGACTATGTCTTTTTTTCTTTTTTTCTTTTTGGCCATTAATGTATGCATTTACATAAAGCAAAACAAATTAATGCACCAGATTCTTAAAGGTGGTGTTTGGTAGTGGTATTGTAAGTGACTTGTTTTCTTCTTTTTATTTATATGTTTTCCAAGCTTATTATAATGAATATGTATTACTTTTGTAAACAGATAAAAATATGGCTTGAGAAAAGTCCATAATGAAATACATGTATTACAATGATTATTCGGGTCTTTGCCTTCATCTTTTTAATTTTAATTTTTAATGTTTATTTATATTTGAGAGAGAGAGACAGAGAGAGAGAGAGAGAGAGAGAGAGAGAGAGAGAGAGAATGAGCTGGGGAGGGGCAGAGACACAGAGACAGAATCCGAAGCAGGCTCCAGGCTCTGAGCTGTCAGCACAGAGCCCGACGCAGGGCTCAGACTCAAAAGCGGTGAGTTCATGACCTGAGTCGAAGTCGGACACTTAACCGACTGAGCCACCCAGGCGCCCCTTTCCCTCCGTCTTTAGGCTAGAGGTGAGCTGAGTCCCAGGCGCAACCTCTGCTCTTTCCTTCTGGGTCTCCCTCCTCTTCTGTAGTCTTGGCAGCTTTGGAACCAATGTTATCCGTGCATCTTTGGGGGTGGGAGTCTTAGATCCCATGGGAATCATATCAGCTGCCTTTGTGGAGAAGGGGTTCATGGAGACGGTTCCGAATGGCTTCGGATACCCTATTCCTTTCCCCAAGTCACCCTTTCTTCATTGCCCTGGAGGTTTTATGGATGGTGGGGAGCATATCTTCTAACGACTTTCATGCCTCTTCTGAGAGAGGCAGTTGTTCAGAAGTGTAGAGAACTGCTCTAAAGTCAAAGGGAGTTCAAGTCGTGGTTCTGCGTGCCTTTGAGCAAGTCAGCTTCTCTGCACCTGTTTCCTCATCGGTGAAGTAGATAGAATAAGACTTCTTATCTCACAAGGCAGTTCTTACTATCGTGTTGCCTTTGACTTGGGTTGTACCCCAAGTATGTGAAGGCCTTGTAGGATACCCGAATATGCCACCCCAGAATAAGCCGCTTTGGCATATTGAGTACTTTAAATTAAAGGCACTTGTAGAATAACAGATGTAAAAAGGGCACTCTGACCTTCCTTTTCCTTCTTGAAGGCAGGAGATAAAACTCCCTTGGGAAAGGTACCAATCCTGTGCCAGGAGGAAAGAAACATTCTTATCACCAGAGACGGGGAATCAAGGTGGAGAGGAATCTGTACAAACACACCTGGTTGAACTAACCCTTGCGTTCCTGGTCACTTTTCCGCATTTAACTACGCTAGCCCAGATCTCTGCATTTTGTCATGTTTTCACAATTTACTACTCCTCGTCCAACCTAACATAGAAACTCTGGGCCCTAACTGCTTCTTTGGGCCTTCATTGTGCGTGTGAAGGCTCCCGCGTGGGTACAAAAATTACTGGATAGAATTTGCATGCTTTTCTCCTGTTAATCTGTTTTGTGCCATTTTAATTCCTAGGCCCAGCCAGAGACCCGCAAGGTAGAGGAGAAATTGTACTTCCCCTATAGCAGCCACTGAGGGGTATTTGCTAATTACTGACAAAGAGAACGGATATCACAAAGCAGACGATGTATTGTCTTATATCTTGTCAGGCCCTGTCCTGACTCTGACAGATGTCCTCTCACTTAATATTTAAATTAAATACTGAATTTAAGGGGGAGGCCCTGCTGGTATATTCCCACTTAGAAGACGGTGAACCTGAGACCCAGGTGCCCACAACTGCATAGCTTCTGAGGGGCCTTCAATTCCTGCTCAGTCTCTGACATCCCTTATAAGTACTGCTGACACTCAAGATTTACAATTAATTTCTCTTCTAAATCGTGCGTCTCAAGGTCAGAATCATCAACAGTTCTGAGCTGCCCACAATATGTAGGACACCCAGCTGCATATGTCCTAGTCCCAAGTAAAAGGAACTGGAAGAAAATGTTCTTTGCTATGTTCAAGGTTCTGGTTTCAATCCATCACCGAACTAATAACCTAAAAGAAAATGGTGTATTTGCATGAGACGTGTCTTCTGAATGCGGAGGAGGTGAATGGTGGCCCATTGTGTCTTCTTCATTATGGACAAAACGAACTGGCATTAATTAATTACATTTTCTTTCTTTCCTTGCAAGGTAACTGCCCTTAAATTTTTGCTACAAAGAGAGCGAATTCCATTGTGCTTCCATCAAATGTCATCCTTTAAATAGGCAGGATTTGTTTTTGCTGATGTCTTACAAACCTTGCAATCTCGCCTAGAGCATTCCTCTCTCTTGGGCCTGCCAAGGGCATCACATTTTTTTTCAGAAAGTCTGTGACATCACAGTGGGTGTCACCTTCGCTTCCTTTGGGAGTCCTTGGAAAAACCACAGCTGGGAGACTGACTTTTCCTCTCAACACGAGACTTTACAAATACCAGCCGTCTGAAAAAACAATAAATAAAAAGAAATAACCGACTCACTTTTTCCGTCTTGTAAATCAGCCTCCTTTTTCCTAAAGTTGTAAACTAGTAACAAAATGAATTGATTCAATGTTTTATTACTCATTTACTGCAAAATATTATGCAGTCTTGGCAAGTTGATGAGGGACTATGTGACTGAGAACATTTCTGCAATAATTCGAGAAATTTTGCTAGTTCCATCCAGAGTCACTATACACACGAAGCTAAGGAGGCGACTCTTACGATTACCGTACTGCCACAGGGTAACATTTATTCAAGGACTCAGTATGTGCCAGGCATGGTCTTTCATTCCGTTCTCACAATTACCCTGTTGTGGCCTATTCCATCTAGGCACCCCATCCCCCCAACGTGGGGCTTAAACTCAAGACTCTGAGATCAAGAGTTGGACGCTCCACCTACCAAGTGCCCAGGAGCTCCAAGTCACTATTTTTATTTTTTAAACCTTATTGTCTACAGGAGGAAAGGGAGGCTGTGTAAAGCTTGGTGAATTGCCCAAGAACATCACGCTGCCAGTGTGAAAACGGATTCTGTAACTCGGCCTTCCTATCTGTCAAGGCCGGTCTTCCTCACCACTGTATCATAGCTTTGCTCAGGAGTGATTGCAAGATTATACCACTCAGGGGCGCCTGGGTGGCTCGGTCAGTTGAGCGTCCGACTTCGGCTCAGGTCACGATCTCACGGTCCGTGAGTTCGAGCCCCGCGTCGGGCTCGGTGCTGACAGCTCAGAGCCTGGAGCCTGTTTCGGATTCTGTGTCTCCCTCTTTCTCTGCCCCTCCCCTGTTCATGCTCTCTCTCTCTCTCTCTCAAAAATAAATAAATGTTCGGGGCGCCTGGGTGGCGCAGTCGGTTAAGCGTCCGACTTCAGCCAGGTCACGATCTCGCGGTCCGGGAGTTCGAGCCCGGCGTCAGGCTCTGGGCTGATGGCTCAGAGCCTGAAGCCTGTTTCGGATTCTGTGTCTCCCTCTTTCTCTGCCCCTCCCCTGTTCATGCTCTCTCTCTCTCTCTCTCAAAAATAAATAAATGTTTGGGGCGCCTGGGTGGCGCAGTCGGTTAAGCGTCGACTTCAGCCAGGTCACGATCTCGCGGTCCGGGAGTTCGAGCCCGGCGTCAGGCTCTGGGCTGATGGCTCAGAGCCTGAAGCCTGCTTCCGATTCTGTGTCTCCCTCTCTCTCTGCCCCTCCCCCGTTCATGCTCTGTCTCTCTCTGTCCCAAAAATAAATAAACGTTGAAAAAAAAATTAAAAAAAAAAAAAATAAATGTTAAAAAAAAAAAGATTACATCACTCACAGCCCGTGTTGTCGATCTGGCTTTGGACATGTGAAGCGCATTGTTCCCTGAAGGAGCAAATTCTAATTTCAAGGCTGAAATTAGAGATGGATGGGGACCTTCTATTTCTTGTATGTCACACGATCATTTTTCAAAAGAGCTTTGTGTCGGGAGAAGTCTATCGTCACGTTTGAAACGGTTTCAAACTGAATGTGGAAATGGGAAGGCTCGACCATGGCGGGGCGTTTTGAACATGACAGCATCGGAGAGGGCTTGGTGTACGTCGCCTGCCACTGCTTCCTGTTCAGTCCCAGCTCCTCCTGAGGTGGGGCCTAGAGTTCACTTTGCTCGATGGCTGTTTGCAGCCAGACCTATTGACAGGCTCATGCCACACTCGTGGTCTGTCCACCTGGCCTTTCCCCATAGTCCCTGTTTGGTTTCTAAGACACTCATCCTTTCAGTTATTTCATTTTACTTTTATTTATTTTTAAGTTGTATTTATTTATTCTGAGAGAGAGAGAGGGAAGGAGAGAGAGCGTACATGAACAGGGGTGGGGCAGAAAGAGCGAGAGAGACAGAATCCCAAGCAGGCTCCGCACTGTCAGTGCAGAGCCCATCGTGGGGCTCCGACTCACGAACTGTGGGTTCATGACCTGAGCCGACCCCAAGAGTCCGTCGCTTAACTGGCTGAGCCACCTAGGCACCCCTTATTTATTTATTTATTTTTTTTTACTTTAGAGAGAGAGCATGGAGCGAGCCGCCCAGGGGCCCCTAGATCAGTCCTTCTTTTCCCTAACCCCCTTCATACATTTGTAAAACATTTCGATTCTTTTGTCAGAGTCTGTGTTTCATCCTACGATCTCCCCATCTCCTGGTTGACTTAAAACAAATCTGCATACATTGAAGTTCACTGTTTGTGATGGAAAGCTTTATGGGTTTTGACAAATGCATAATAAAATGCACTTCCCGCCCCATTTCCATTCGGAATAATCCTACCATCCTAAAATTACTCTACGTGTCCCCTTTGTACTCTCATCCTTTCTTCCCCCACGGTTTTGCTTTGCCTGAAACTTACTTTTGCTCTTCCAGGGGTGTCTAACTCCTCCAATTAAGGATGGCTCGGGCACCTTCTCTTCTGTGAATTCCTTCCTTTGCATTCCTCCCTCCTGATCCCACCACGCACGCATTGCAACCCAAACGTCAGCGTTACGGAGGTTCCTACAGCACTTTGCTATTACTTCTATTGTAGAATTTATTTTATTTTTTAAAAATTTTTTTTAACGTGTATTTATTTTTGAGACAGAGACAGAGACAGAGAGAGGGAGACACAGAATCCGAAACAGGCTCCAGGCTCTGAGCGGTCAGCACAGAGCCCGACGCGGGGCTCGAACTCACGGACCGCGAGATCACGACCTGAGCCGAAGTCGGACGCTTAACCGACTGAGCCACCCAGGCGCCCCTAGAATTTAAATTTTATAATGAGAATATTATGTGAGGTTTTTTTTTTTCTTCCCCCCGCCATAGTCAGCTCCTGGGGACCAGAGACTATGCTTTATTCACTGTTATTTCTCAAGAGCTTGGTTTACCGTTTATGCTCATTAAATGTTTGTGGTTTTCTGAATTGGATACGTTATAGCTAATATTCAGATTAACCAGCTAATTAAACTGAACAAGTATTTATTGAGCACCAGATAAGTTCTTGGCAGTTTAATAGGTGCTGACTGTGAGGAATACAAAATGAGCACTGTATTTTCAAATGTCTGTGGGCTTATAATGTCATTGAAACAATAGTTAGTGGTTGATACCGAGATGTGTTTGCGGTCAGGAGGTTGGGGCCAGGGGTGAGATGTCCTAGTCTGGTATTTTGGCCGGGTGAAGTTTCAGTGATCCAGAATCACTGTGTTCGGGTATCAGGAAAAGAAATACTGATTCAGGAAAAGAAAAAGAAATTAGAAACAAAAAACCAAAGGAAACTAGCTCTTTCAATGTCTCCTCTTGAAAGGGAAAAGGACGGACTCAAGGGTCCCATGGCTTACCTGCCTGGCTATTTTTATGCTCCAAAGGCAGCACGTGTGTATTATACAATAAAGAATTTGTCTAGTCTTTGTCTGGGTTTCTGGCACGGAGCTAAGACCCTTGGAATTTCCCACGTGATGGCACTGTCTTTGTTATTCGTGAGCCCTTCCTCCTGTCGCACCTGAATTTATGCTAATGAGATGACTCATGGTGGGCTCCCGGGTAGCATCAGGATGTCAGGGTGGGGGCTGGTCACCAGAAAGGCCAACCATGCGATTAGAGGGTCGGGACTCGGAGCCAGCTTGACCTGTACACAGCAGGGGGATCGGAGACTGAGTTCAATCACATGGCCACTGACTTCATCAATCATCTTGACGTCATGAAACCTCTCACTAAAACCTCTTAGACACTAGAGCTCAGTGGAGCTTCCTGGTTGGTGAATGCATCGGTGTCCTGGGAAGGTCAAGTGTCCCCATTCCACCGGGAGAGGAGTATAGACGGCCCTGTCAGACCTCGCCCTAGGTGTCTCTTCATTTACCCGGTTGGGATTTATATTCTTTATAATAAAACTGTAATCATAAGTGTAATGCTTTCTTGAGTTCTGTGAGTCATTCTAACAAATGATCAAATCCGAGGGGGTCGTGGGAACCCCCAAATTTGTAGCCATCGGTTAAAAGCACGCATGGCCTGGGAAAGCCAAGGTCTGGCTGGTATCTGAAGTGAGGACAGACAATCTTTTTTTTTTTTTTTTTTAACGTTTATTTATTTTTGAGACAGAGAGAGACAGAGCATGAACGGGGGAAGGGCAGAGAGAGAGGGAGATACAGAATCGGAAGCAGGCTCCAGGCTCCGAGCCATCAGCCCAGAGCCCGACGAGGGGCTCGAACTCACGGACCGTGAGATCGTGACCTGAGCTGATGTCGGACGCTTAACCGACTGAGCCACCCAGGTGCCCCAAGAGGACAGACAATCTTATGGAAGACTGAAGACTTAATTCTGTGCTAAATTCAAGTGGCTAGTGGCAGAGTTGAATTGCAGTAAACCAGTAGGGGTTGAAATAGAATATAATATGTGCACCACCAATGAGGGAATCAAGGTTTGAATTCCAGGCTTAAGGTCAGGGAAGAGTAACGTTTGAGGGACTGGCTTCTCAAGCGTCTTCAAATCACAGCTTGTAGATTTCTTGCTACTTTTCATTTAATGGTGAAGGCAGATGGCTAGGTGCTATAGACTGAATGTGTCCCCCCTCCAGATTCACAGCATGAAACCCAATCCCCAATGTGGTTGCCTTAGGAGGTGGGGATTTTAGGAGGTGATTAAGTCATGAGGGCCGAGCACTCATGAATGGGATTAGTGTCTTATAAAAGAGGTACCAGAAAGCTCTTTCCCCTTCCTCCACGTGAAGACACGGTAAGAAGACCACCATCTGTGAACCAGGAAGCAGGCTCTTGCCAGACACTTGATCTTGGACTTCCAGCCTCTAGAACGAGAGAAAGAAATGCCTATTGTTTATGAGCCACATTGACTAGGGTATTTTGTTGTAGCAGCATGAACGGAATAAAACAATAGAGAATAACAGTTTGTGAATGGTGAAATGTAGGCCTGGGGTGGGGCCCCTGGGGAGACCATTTCAGTAGTAAGGCTGTGGTGTGGTGTCTGTATTTACCCCAGAACGTTGATGCCCTAGGCCTGGAGGGGAGGGCCACAGACCTGTGGACCCTCCCACCTAACGCCTCATACTGGGAGGTTCCTGATTCCTGATAGTCATGGTAGCAGGTGTTTATTTTTTTTCATCTCTAAAGGTAACTGTTATTGATATTGATATTCAAATGCTGTGTCGCTGAAAATGATCGCATTGCCAAAACCCAGCTTTATGCTGACAGGCCTAATTCCGACTGAACACAATTCACAAATCAATAAACTGTTATTATCTAAAGCTCCATGCCAGGATCTGAACATTGCCCTAATTTAATAGGACTTAACACAGTTCTACATTACATTTCTACCCTTGTTCTGTCAGCTCAGAGAAAATACAAATATTTCTGAGGTCGTGACACCCTGGGTGACACACGCCTGACTCTTTTGGGTGTGATTTTGGAGACAAAATTGCAAAGCAGGAAGTCCCCTGTGGGGCCTCTCAGCCTGTTTCTTCCTCTCTTTTTCCCACCCAGACCTTCCTTTGCCAGAAGAGCCTTCCTCCAGCAGGAGTTAGCTCGTGATGGTGATCCCCTTTCCAGGAGTATTTGCATTTTAGCGAGAAGCCCTTGAACACCTACAAGTCATCAAGGCTCAGAGGAAAGTGTTGGAATGTTCTGGGTGGGAAAATACTCCAGGAGCAGAGAGGTGGGACTGGCCCAGCACCTGCCACTTTGAGACACTGTTACCTTAGGTACATTTTTAACTCGTCTGGGCTCTGTTTCTTTACCTAGAATGCCTGGGTTAGAGAGAACTAACATCTACTGAGTGCTTTACAGAATTATCTCATTTGGCCCTCTCCACAGCCTTATATAGTAAGCATTAGTGTTCTCATTCTTCAGGAGAGAAAACTGGGGCTCAGAGTAAATACAGAAATTATTCGAGAACATAGAGTTTCTCTGAGTGTTTTTGAAACTGGTGGCCTGAGACCTCTTTGAGTTGTCCTCGTGCGATGATGAACTGTTCTAATCCCCCCTACAACATCCTTCCCCAGCGGGGTTTTGGCAGCAATGAACGGTGAGTTCTGGTACGTGATGAGAAGGCAGGCTCCCGTCAGCTTCTCAGAAGTGAGGATAGCTATGGAAGTGGGAGACACCTAATCCAAGGCCATCGGTCCGCTGGCCGTTCCTCCTTCCTCCTTGGTCATGGGAACCACCATTGTGCAGATCACAGTAAGGCAGCCACAGTCATCTCATTCCCTGTTGGCAGATTTATACTTGCCCAGCAGGCCTCCATGCAGCTGGCTGTGGTTATCTGTCCCAGTCCTGCACAATGAGACCCAGTGAATCATCTGCTGGGCACTCCTGGAAAGGATGGCCTCCTCTAACAAAAATAGGAAGGTATGGCAAGAGACCTCTGTTTTCCCTTCCTTCTCTCAGTGCAAGACTTGTGTTTAGAATGGCTGCCACCATATTGTGACCACAGAGTCAAGGCAACGAGGGTCACAGAGAGGCTGAATCATCCTGGTACAGCTTCTTACCAGGTTTCCACGCAGATAATTCCTCATCTCTATCATCTAAGTCACTCTTGACCCCACATTCTGTTACTTGCAGTGAAAGGCGCCTTCTCTGATAGTCCTGGTCTGCAGGAAGAGTGTTTTCTCCCAGGAATTTTTATATGGTAGTGATAGCTCTGAGGACTTTCAGGCTAGAATTTCCCAGTGGGCTGAGCCCTATGAGCTGCACACGTCTTTTAGCAGACAGGAATTCTCAGATGAAAGATATCCCACCCCTTATCCATTCCGACTGAAGGACCAGAGCACAGAACTGGCTTTTAAATCGCAGGACCCAGTGCAAAATAAGTATCTGGCACCTGTCGTCTAAATATTACAAAGAATTTCAAGATAGTAACAGCAGACTATTAAACCAAGCACAAAACCCTTCCGAGCACAGGACCCTTCTCTGACTGTTCAGGTCATCTGTTCGTGGAACCATCTTTGCAAGAGAAACACAGTTGAGAATTACTGCCTCCCAGCCGGAATCCAGCCACATGGCTCTCTGTTGGTGGGAAGGAGGTTTCTAGTGCCCTCTAATTCCCACTGAGTTGTTTCCTACTCGATTTTCTGGTAAGACGATCTCTTTGGAGCTTATGTTTTCTTGGCTGGGGTCCCTTAATTTTTACGTATTTGTTCTGAGATGTTTTTACTCCAAACTTCCACAGGAGGAGAAGGGACCAAAATTACTGAGCCTTTTTGCACCAGGTTTTCATGCGTGTTGTGTTATCTTTTTTTATCATTACAACCTTTAGAGGAGATGTGTTTTATATCCCCGTTTTGCAGAGGAGCAAACCAAGATTCAGAGGCATGAAGTGACCTGAAGTGTGGTTGAGACTTCAATCCAAGATGGTCTGTTTCCCAAGTTTGGACTCTTTCTTCTGCATGACCCTGTATCTTTCCTCCCTTGGTTCCCTCTTCCTACCTTGTGAGGCTCCAATACCACACTTAGTTTCCATGAGTGACTCCCCTCCCTCCCAAGTGAAGTGGGAGCATTATGTCTTGTTCAGCCTTCTCTGTCCACAGCAGGGGATGTTTTAGCAATTACTTTACACTCTGTTTAATCCCATGGGAGTCATTACTGTTGGAGGGTAACAATAAAACAGGCTCATTGGAATTTCCTGAAGGTAAGGCTCTCCTCTAAACAGTTTCATTGTGCTAAACAGTAATGGCAGAGGCTGTTCCTCTCCATGACAACTTTGATTGGCAGGGAAATCCAGACTGCAGGCTGGAGCCAACAGTTTCTCCTTTTGTCACAGGGATTGGGCTAGGTTCCAGGCACATTGCAGTGTGAGAGCCAAAGCTGATAAATATCCTTGATAATCACCCTCCCCCAGCCTTCTAGTCCGTCCCTTCACATTCCATAAATATTTCCTGAATGTCCACTCTAATTGCTGTGTTGCCTTGGGGCCAGAGGGTTGAGACAAAACCTCTGCCCTTGAGGAGTTCACTATCTAGTGAGAGAGAAAGACAAGTTAATACACATAGCACAGTACAACAGTAAAAGTGTGTCAAAGAGGAGGTCTTGATTATTTATCTGCAGGGGATCCAAGAAGGATTTCAGGATCCCTGAGTTTTACTTTGCAAGATTAGTAGCAGTTTTCCAAGTAAGATGGAGGTGAAGGTAGGGAGCTTTCTAAGCAGCGGGTACAAAAGCACAAAGCAGCATCGTGTATGTAAGAGTTAGCTATTGCTGCAAAACAAATCACCCCCAAACCTGGGGGCTTACAACAATGATCATTGTTTCTCAAGGGTTTGCCTGTGGACTGGGCTTCGTTGGGGACCAGCTCCGTTCCATGTGTCTCTCATCCTTCTCCTGGTTCTGGATCACTAGCATATCTTTATCATGGCACTGGCCGAGGCAAGAGACAAGTGGAGACACGTACACCGTCATTTCTGCCACACTCTATTGGCTAAAGCAAGTCACATGGCTGAATCGAGTCAAGGGGCGGGGGTGCAGGTGTATCAGTGATGGGAGAACGGTGCAAAATGAAAGGGCTTAGGGTATGGACATAAGGACAGGTGAAGATTTGGGGCCATTAGTACAATTTACCAAGGAAGAGTTTCTCAACGGTGGCCCTTTCGGCAACCGGGGCCGGATAATTCCTTTTTGTAGGAGACTGTCCTGGGCACTGAGGGATGTCCAGAAGCATCCCTGACTTCCAGCTGCTAGAAGTTTGTAGCATCCCTACTTGGGACAGTCAAAAATGTCTTGAGGCTTTCTGAGTGTCCGTCGAGGTGTGTGGGAGGGTATGTGTGGCAAAACTGTCCCCGTTTGAGAACCACTGTAGCAAGATATGTTAGAAGACTCAAGATATTTCAAAAGCATTGGAGTTTAAGATGGAACATAAGAAAATAGGTGAAGAGTAGTGAAAATGGCTAAAAATACAGCTACCCAGGTGGGTGGAGGATCCCACAGGTCAGAATGAGGAACTCAGACTCCATCAGAGGATATCAGATTTGGGTTTTGGGGGGGCGACACTGGTGTGTGGTGACCCACCCATCCGCAGCAGCTGACCCCATCATTCCCAGTGTCAACCAACAGCCAGCCTCGGGACAGAGCTTTTCCAGGACACAGATGCATAGCGGTGGCGGCTCTCTTAGCCACACGGGGTGCAGGGAGAGAGGCCACTCACACAAAAGGCTCGCACCTCTGTGTGCTTCGTGTGGCACAGAGCATCGGCTGATCTCTGCAACTGCATAAAAATTAATGATAGCCTTTTCCTGCGACGTTTGGCTCCTGGGCCTCAAGGAATACATTGTTCCAATAATTCCTTTGATTTTTCTCATCAGGGGATGATGCCGCTGAGTAATAGCGTTCATATAAATACTTCTTTGCCTTTCAGAGAGCATACACCCTTCTGAATTGTACACTGCAATTTAGAAATTACACTCACATGTGGAATCATATGGCTCGGTGTACTTATTAGGGAGGCTGGCATCCGTCCTTCAATTGTTAAAGATCCCTGGGTATTTCTATTATGGTGTAAATTAGCTAGTATTTTTCCAAGTTCATTATTGCTATTTTTATGTCCATTATTTATTTATAAGGCATTAGAGACACATACAGGTTCATGGCCTTACAAGAGAAATGTCTTTTGGTTAACTTGGCATTGCAGGTTTTAGCACAATTTCTTTGGAATCAGGATTGCTTTTTTTTTTTTTTTTCTTTCTCAAGTTGATTCGATGGTTATGGTTTATAGTACAAATACATAGAGGGTGTGTCTCGTTTTTTATTGAATTTTTTGCCAAAAGGTACAGAATCCTGTGGTAATGGAGTTCTTCCAAATGGTGGCTTTGATGGTACAGGCAACTGTTTTCACTGCATGATGGCAGAACCACAATGTCTTATGGGATTCTTCCTGTTCCCACGTGGAGTGATTAGCACTTGAGGGATAAGATTTAATTGTGGGTGGGGGTGCCTGGGTGGCTCAGTCGGTTAAGCGTCTGACCTCAGCTCAGGTCATGTCTTGCAGTTTGTGAGTTCGAGTCCCACGTTGGGCTCTGTGTTGATAGCTCAGAGTCCGGAGCCTGCTTTAGAATCTGTGTCTCCCTCTCTCTCTGCCCCTCCCCCTCTTGCACTCTGTCTCTCTTTTTCAAAAATAAACATTAAAAAAAATTTTTTTTTAAATCTCTGGGGGCAGGGCCCTGGAATCTCTATTTAAAAAAGCTCTCTAGGTAGTCCCTCTGGTTTAAATAACAAATACTGCATTAGGCTCCAAGTTTCACAAGGTCAGAAGTCAGGTAGCCACCTTATCTACCGTGTCCTAAATATGCCTAGAAGCATGCATAGTACATGCTCGATAAATATTAACTTAATGAAAGAAGTCTTAATGCATCATGCTCCCATGAGTTTCTTGTCTGTAGCCTTTTTCCCCCCTTCTGTTCTCTTTCAGACTTTTCCTTAGGAGAGAAACATGCACTTAATTGAGCTAATGTGCGGTAGCTCAGTTGGGGACTCAGGGTGAGGAGGGGGTCAGGATTTCCATATCTGATGGGAACATTTTTGGCTCGCAATCCAGGGTTCATAAAAACAAAGCAAATCCCAAAACACATTTCTGGAGATAACACCTACTTCACAGGGTTATTACGAGAATAAGGGTAAAGAGTTTGGAAGCCTTTAGTGAAGTGTAGAAAGTACAGAAAGTACATGTATATTCATAAACATTACTATCTTTGCTCTCAGGAGGCAGCGTCTTATAATAGCAAGAGCTCGGGTTTTGGTCCCCGACCTGGATTCAATCCTGGCTTTGTCACTTACAAGCTCTGAGCCTCTCTGAGCCTCGGTTTTCTGGTAGTTTAGAAGAAGAAAAGAATGCACGGGATAAGGCACATGCATGTGGGGAGTTTGGTTATGGAGGGAGATATCCTGGAGGGGATATGAGCAATCAGTCTGGTTCGAAGATGCTTGTTTGGTGGAGGGCATAATAGCTGACGCCTGCCCACCCAGACACCACTTTCATTGCCATCGTTGGGTCCGGACCCCCTCCCTGCTGGATGGGGAGAGGGGTTGGGGACAAGCGATTGTTCACTGCATTTTTAAAAATTGCGGTAAAATATGCATAACCTAAAATTCATCATCGTAACCATCGTAAAGCGTATGATTTCCCGGCGTTTAGCGCATTCACAATGTGGTACAATGTGGTGCATCGCTACTTGCCTAGTTCTAGAACACTTTCATCACCCGGAAAGGAAACCCTGTACCTGTTAAGCAATCACTTCCCATCCCCCCAGCCCCCGGCAACCACTGATCCAGATTCTGTCTCTGTGGATTGGTCCACTCTGCACACTTCTTGTAAGTGGAATCATGGGAGACGTGGCTTTTTGGGTCTGGTTTCTTTCACTTCGCATCATGTTTTCGAAATTCATCCTTGCCGCGTGTTAATTGCACTTTACAGATGAGGAAACTGGAAGGTACGTTAGTTGTCCCAGGTCGTCTGCAGCCCAAGCAGTTTGGCTTGGGCCGTTCCTCTTCTTTTTTTTTTTTAACGTTTATTTATTTTTGGGACAGAGAGAGACAGAGCATGAACGGGGGAGGGGCAGAGAAAGAGGGAGACACAGAATCGGAAGCAGGCTCCAGGCTCTGAGCCATCAGCCCAGAGCCTGACGCGGGGCTCGAACTCACGGACCGTGAGATTGTGACCTGAGCCGAAGTCGGACGCTCAACCGACTGAGCCACCCAGGCGCCCCCCATTCCTCATCTTTATGCCCTTCTGACTACATTTGGGCAGATGGTGTCCGGTAGAAAAAGGCACCTCGTCATAGTCCTAATGAGGTGACCGTGTTGCTATCCATTCAAGGCGCTTAGTTGGATTCAATTCTATGCGATAAGTGGTCTGTCGGGCTCTGGCTTTGTCCAAACTTCTAAAAATAAACCATATTTCTGGGTCAGCAGCTGTGAGGGCCACATCCAACAATGACAATGCCGTCGCCACATTTATCCCTGAAGCTTTCCATCCTCTGCTGTCGGATCCTTCGTTAGAACGGCACTTCCCACATTTTCCACAGACTCCGATCCTGCCCGCACCAACCCCCCCCCCCACCCCACCCCAACACTTCATGCGGGTGCCTGGGAATTCACCTGTTTAGGAAGTGACCTTAGGAAGGAAGACCTGGTCAGCTGGTACTCTCTCTCTACCACAGATGGGGAAACTGAGACCCAGCACAGGGGTGACGTCTCATGGTTCTGGATTTGGTTCCTTTGATTTCTGCTAATGAAGGGTGAAGGCCTGAGGTACCAGAGTATTGCTTTCAATAAATATTTATGTTTTATTACCTACTTAGCTCTTTGAGAAATGGCCACGTCAAAGGTCTATTAATCTATGAGCTCCTGGAGGAAAAGGACAGATTGTTGCAGTGCCCTCCCAGGATGTTAAAAATCAGTGACTACAATAAGGGTACCAAAGACAATGATGATCAGACTCAGCGCAAGGGCCTGGATCCAGTCCCTTAACTTCTCCGGATGGAGTGTCTTCCTTTGTTAAATCAGGATAATGAGACTCTCCCGCTGTTGTTTGGGAGGCCAATTAACTACTGTCTTGGAAGGGCTCAGACCTATAAACACTTTGTAACCTATTCAGATGTAAAAAGCTTGTTGACTAGGACTTTAGTTGGTGAACTTAGGCCGATAAAAGCCAGAAAATGCAAATGTTCAGGTCTGCCTTGTGAAGTCAGGCTGCCAAGCCCATCCCTATCTGCCCATAAAAGCTTTTCTTAGCAATTCAAACCCTATAAAACAAGCAACTAATGGCTCTGCATTACAAACAAGCAAAACCCCCTATATGGAGTGAGTAGGAACTGATTCTAGTGATAAATAAGGGTTCGAGGGGTGTGTGTGTGTGTGTGTGTGTGTGTGTGTGTGTGTGTGTTAGTTTTTCGGAGTTCTTTTTTCATGGTGGTGTCCAGGATGAAATAGTTTATATGGCTTTTGGATCTGCTTTTGAAAATCATGTCAATTTAAAATAATTTGTAATAAAACTCCCGTCTTTGTTCATTTGGGCTGCTGTAACAGAATACCAGAGCCCGGTGGCTTAGGAACAACAGAAACGGATTTCTCACAGTTCCGGGGGCTGGGTGCAGGCAAGATCAAGGTGCTGGCAGATTTGGGGTCTGGTGAGAGCCTGCTTCCTGGTCCATATATGGTGGTCTTCTCACTGTGTCCTTCCTTACGGGTCACACGGCAGAAGGGGCTAGGAAGTTCTCTGTGGCTTTTTTTTTTTTTTTTTAAAGTAAGGACATTAATCTCATGACCTAATCCCCTCCCAAAGGCCCCACCTCCAAATACCATCACCTTGGGATTGGGAGTTAATGCTACATAGGAAATGAGGTGGGGGGTGGGGTGGGACACACATTCAGGTCCGTAGCAACTCCCAGCGCAGAAATCTTGAGTTTTATTTGTACATAGCGATAGACCTGCACGCTGCTCCTCGGCCCTGTGCTCTGGCTGAACGAAGGGGAGGAGAAGGGAGAGGAGTGTGGGGCGGGGTGGGCCTCTGAACAACCTCACAATCACCCCCACTCACACCAGAACCCCCCCACCCCGCTCCCCGCCCCGCTTTCCCCTGTGAACTCGTATCTTTAACAGCTTCCGTAATTTACAAAACATTTTGACATTTCTTACCTCATGTAAGCTTGAGAACAACACGGTGAGGTAGTCTGCGCCTTTATTTCCGCTCGGTTTCACAGGTGGGGAGACGGAGCTCTGGAGACGTGCCGCTGGCCTTGTCCTGTCATCCTCCTTCGGGGTCATTTTTATTACACCCCAAGCTGCTTCCCCCTTGTGAACGACACCACCCCAGCGATGCCAGAAGTGACACAGATGTTAGATTTTGCTCTGCGTGATAGATCCACCAGGGAGGGCGCTCTCCCGGATGCGGGAAAGTGACTTGAGTGTTGGGGCTCCCCGAAGCCGTGGTCTGCGGGAGGCCCATGTCTCTTGAGCACTTAGAGCATGTCTGGCCTTGTGCTAAGCTACTGGTGTGCCATATAGCCTGCTGGTTAAGTGTGAGATCGCGAAGCTTGATTTTTGTATTTATCCAAATTATTTAACTTCTCTGTGCCTCGGTTGTTCCTTGTGTTAAAAAAAAAAAAGTGGGGCACCTGGGTGGCTCAGTCAGATAAGCCTCTGACTTTTTTTTTTTTTTAAGTCTGTTTAGTTTTGAGAGAGAGCAAGAGAGCGAGAGAGAGTCCCTGCATGCAAGCGGGAGAGGGGGGTGGTGACGGGGAGAGGGGGACAGAGGATCTGAAGTGGGTTCTGCACTGACCTCATGAACCGAGAGATTGTGACCTGAGCCCGAGTCAGGACGCACGACCCACTGAGCCACCCTGGAGCCCCAGACGTCCGACTCTTGATCTCGGCGCAGGTTTTGATCTCAGGGTGGTGAGTTCAAGCCCCGCATTGGGCTCTGCACTGGCCGTGGAGCCTACTTAATTAAAAAAAAAAAAAAAAAAAGTGATAACAGTAATAACCACAACAGCACAACAGTGTGTTCCTCATAGAGTGCTTGTGGGGATTAAATAAGTTAATACATACAGAAGGTTTATAAGCTGTCACTTTGGGGAGAATCCTGAGGCCACACAGGGAGGGAGCCGCTCTGAAACCGCTGACCTCTTCTTCTTCGAGACTAGACACTTGCGAGTGCCAACATGCCAAGGCTCAGATGTCGTCTATTTGTTCAATCAACCATTTATTGAGTGCTTACTGTGTGCCGGACCAAAGCAAATGCTGAGAAGGTCTCGCTATGAATAAGACTCGGTGGGGCATGTGGGTGGGGCTTGGTGGCCCAAGAGAGCCCTTGGGGGCCAGGTGCACCGGCCCTGACTGTGCACCCTGGGGGCGGTGCGCCTGTTGGTGCCCGCCCTGTGGAGGACAGATAGGGCGCACAGTGGGGCGCCAAACCGGAAGCAGGGAGGTGAGCTGTGAGTGCAGAAATGGAGGGGTGTGCTCAGTGAGGGTGGTGGGGTTGGGGTTCCAGAATCCTCTCCTGAGCCTGGAACAGCTCCCCCTAACATTTATTTATCTATCTATCTATCTATCTATCTATTTATTTATTTAAGAGAGGGCGCAAGTGAGTGAGGGGCAGAGAGAGAGAGAGAGATTGAGAACGGGGGCTCACCTGAGGCTCGTGTTCTACCTGAAGCGGGACATGAGCTCACCTGATGCAGGACTCGACCTCACGAAACTCGGAGATCCTCACCTGAGCTGAAGTCAGATGCTTCACGACGGAGCCACCTGGGGGCCCATTTATTTATTTATTTTGAGAGAGAGAGAGAGAGTGAGAGAGAGAGATTGAGCGCCAGCATGGGAGGAGCAGAGAGAGAGGGAGAGAGAGGGAATTCCCAGCAGGCTTCTCACTGTCAGTACAGGGTCCATCACGGGGCTCAAACTCAGGAACCGTGAAATCGTGACCCGAGCCGAAATCAGGGGGCGAATGCTTAACCGGCTGAGCCACCGAGGCGCCCCTCCACCTAACTTTTTAAAAGGCCTATTAAGCTGCCCTCTGGTGACTCCTTTGTCCTTCAACGACAGTTAACCAGGTTTCTTGGGGGAAAGCCACTTGGTATGAACTGACAAGGTGTAGGGACTGGGGGGTGTCTGCCGTCTCTTGACAGGCCCTGACCACGTATCTCTGGGAACTTCATTGAACCCAGGGGCTTGAATCTTTGCAGGTGCCCGGTTAGCAGCAGGAAATCTACTACTGCCTAAGGAAGGCTCTTTAAACTACAAATGAAAGAAAGACCTGGATAGACTTTGGAGACGCCGAGGACACCAAATGTAAGCCATGGAAGGTCCGTTTGCCACCCCAAGTCTGGCACCCCAAAAGCCAGAGGTTGCGTGGCAATAGAGGAGGCTTCCCAGGACTGAGTATTGCCTTAGCGGAGGCAGGCACTGGGGCGGCATGGCCCTTACTTGAAGGATGAACACCCCGCCCGTGCCCGGCTTCCGCCCACCTCCACCCCAGCCGGAGGCTGCCTCCCAGGGCCTGAACTGGACGGGCCGATACGCAGCATTTCCCAATTTCCATGGTGTAAATATCCCATCACGTCTGATTGCCAGCGACTAAAGTGACATCACTAAACGCAGAGTTAGGAAGAGATGCCTCTTCCTAACTGTTCTATAGCATTGGCACACTATCAATCCAACCCACATAAATGACCTCAAGAGCACAGATAGTAGTAACAGTAAAACGAAGTAAAATAATTAGGAAGTGATGAGGTTTAAAGACTTATTGCCTTTGTTTTTAATATAGTTTATTTAACTGCAAGTTCATATAACTTAAAAAAATTAAAAAAAAATGTTTACTTATTTTGGGGAGACAGGCAGAACATGAGCAGGGGAGGGGCAGAGAGAGAGGGAGACACCGAATCCGAAGCAGACTCCAGGCTCCGAGCTGTCAGCACAGAGCCGGAGGCGGGGCTCGAACCCACCAGCGGTGAGATCGTGACCTGAGCGGAAGTCAGACGCTTAACCGACCGAGCCACACAGGAGCCCCTGTAAGTGCATATACCTTGATTTTCAATAATGGATGTGCAAAATTCCTGGTGAGAGCTGGCACCAGGACCCCATTGCCTTCAAGACAAGTTTTTACCACGTTTACCCATTTTTGTCTCATCGCCTGTGGGCTGTTACTACCGCTGGGGACTGGGCTAGACTTGCTGCTCCAAACTCAGACAGCAGACTATATTCTCATTAGCCTGAGTTCAGAGAGCTCCTTGGCTCCTCTTTTCAGATGTCAGGCTCCGGCCCCTTGCATTCAACTGTTTTCTGAGAGCCCCGATTCAGACACCTTCTGTGAGTCCCACTGCACTCTTTGTTCCTTGCAGGAGACATCCGGCACTTGTAACTCTGATTCCAATGACTTCCATACCCCGCTTTCAGACAGTCCTCAAGTCTTGGTTTTTCCCTACAAGTTTCCTCTGCAGACTGTCAGCAGCATCTCCTCCGGCTGTCACCCGACAGAGGTCAGGATCCGTTGTCCCCTTCAGGCGGATTGCTGCAGTGTCTGTCCCGGCTGTCCTCTCCTTCTCCAATCCACCGGCCCGTGGAAGGGAGTCCTGATCACCATTCTGATCATGTCCCTGCTCTGTTTAAGATTCCGCGGTGGGACCTGCTCCTTATCAGATCATTCCAGGCTCCCTGCTCTTTTATCAGGCACGTTACTTACGCCCCACGGTGGTGCAGGGCAGACCACGGTGTCACTCGGGCTGAAGGTTCTCTGTTCTTATTACACCAAGGCCACCCTCATGCGTTGGTTGGCGTGTAGCATTTTTCGTTGGTTAGACCTGCTGGCAGAACCCTCCCGACTCATTTCTGTGACATGTTTCCTTCTATGGATTTGACTCACCTTTTGGGGGAACTTTAAAATTTTAATCAGCAGCACAGAGGGAGAGAGCGAAAGGCATAGAAGTCACAGTTTCAGCAAAGATGAGTCTGGGCAGATTCGAGTTTGAATTCAAGGTCTTTTGTTGTTGTGGCCGTTTATTTATTTTTTGAGAGAGAGGAGGGGGGAGGGGCAGAGAGAGAGAGGGAGACACGGAATCCAAAGCAGGCTCCAGGCTCTGAGCGGTCACCGTCGAGCCTGACGTGGGGCTCGAACCCACGAACTGTGAGATCATGACCTGAGCCGAAGTCGGACGCTCAACCAACTGAGCCACCCAGGTGCCCCTCAAGGTCCTTTTTGAGACACACAGGCTGAGTCTTTGTTCTGAGAGGCAGGGTTGGGGACGACCTCGAGACCACTGGCTGAGTATGAAACACTGAGCCAAGTCGATGGTTTTGGCATCGCGTAGGCAAACAAGTGAGCAGGTTTGGTATCACCAGTGACCACAGTTAAACACTGGGCTGCACAGTGCGCATGGGCGTGTCGATGGCCCGGGGGAGGTAAGAAAAATTTCCTACTGAAAAGCAAAACAAAACAGACAAAACACACCACCCACTGTAACTGTTCATAAAGCTGAAGAAAAATCGGTGAGCCCTAAAGAAATTCTTACTTTTTCACACCCCCCCCCCCCACACTATGTCTAGACAATGGCCAAGCTAGAACAGAGAGCATTGGAGAAATAAATGAAATTCACACGGGATTCACAGCCTTCAAGTCAGGACGCCAGGCCGGTCGTGCCCACCGCCCAGAACCTCCTCTCACTAGCCAGCGGGGTGTCCCCTCGAACTTCTAGCAAATACTCCCACTCAGTGCAGAGGAGACAGAGGTCTGAGGCCAGGAACAAATTCCCCAAAGCCGAGTGGTTGAAACAGTGTTCGGAGAGAATGTTTTCCCAAAAAGTGTTGTCAAGTTCTTTGCCCGTGATTTAGAGTGCATCATCTCTAAGTGTCCTACAACAATCAGAATATAGTAAGAGCAGAATTTTATTATTTACTGATTCCAGGCACTATGTTAAGTACTTTATAGGTGTTATCGCAATTAATTATCACAACGGTTTTATGATACAAGTAGCGTGGGTATTAAAAACACTCAACTAGTCCACGTTGACTTTTTGATTGCAAGATGATGGGGGGAGTTCTCGGGGCATGGGTCGGGGAGGCAGGGTCACTCAGGGGATCGGGGTGATTCTATTGGGAGTATTTTAACAGCAGTTATGAGCACGTAGTTGCGAACCGTCTGATTACCAGCACCTGGAGGTGGGGACTGTGAATATATTCATTGGACACATGATGTACATTAATGAAGAATAGATATGCCTTTGACTAACAGGAAACGGTGTCGGTAGCTTCAACACACATGTTCCTTTACTTTTCACAGAGACAGTAACAACACCGAAAAATCGTTGCCGAGGGCTACAGCGTTCCGGTCATCGTGGAAGGAAGCACTTTTGTCTGATTGAAACAGGTACGTTTTACCTGTTGATGGGTGGGTGAATGAACCCAGTGCGGTACAGAGGTAGAGTGGAACATTATGCAGCCTTAAAACGGAAGGGATTTCTCATACCTGTTACAACATGGACGAGCCTCGAGGACGTTATGCTAAGTGAATCAAGCCGGTTGCAAAAGGACACGTACCGCACGATTCCATTTATTGAGGTACCTGGGATAGTCCAATTCACAGACACAGAGAGTCGGAAGGTGGCTGCCTGAGGCCGGGGGAGGGAGGATGGGGAGCTGTCGTTTCATGGCTACTGGTTTCAGTTTTACGAGATGAAAAGAGTTCTGGAGGTTGGTCGTCCAGCAATGCGAACATAGCACTGCTGAGCTACACTCTAGTTAAAACTAGTTAAATGGTGGCTTTTATGATATGCGCATTTTAGAAAAATTAAAAATAAAAACCAAAAAGGGTAGGTAGGGCTTGAGGAACCGGACAGAGAGGAGGATGGGAGGGAGAAGGCACATGAAGAGGGAGAAGACTTTTCCAGAAAAAGCTCTCCCTACCCTCTCTTGGCCCATTTCCGTCAATTTGCTCGTTCTAAGACAAAACCGTGATGTGTCTGGATCTGAAGGCAGAGACTTCGGGCCTCACGTGGAAGCTAACAAAGACGACACAGAATAAATGTTAATGGACCGAATGGGTAGTAGATGAAAGCAGGCAGTGTTGAAGAAAAGTGAACTTGGGAATGCTATGGCTGACTCTGGTGGTTAGCTCATCTAAAGCCCATCATCCCAACTTCTATCTCTCATGCCTGCCTTCACCATGGAGCCCCAAATTCCTACCTTTCTTGGGTTCTCTGGTGGTTAAGAGAAACCACGGAGCAAGGTCTGACCAAGATGTGGGCGAGAATCTGGGGAGAAGATGTTCTTTAAAAAGAGAGGCCAAAATTGATGCCAGGCCACACTCTTCTTTTGTGCTTTGGAGATAGACGTGATGTCTGGAGCTAGGGGAACCATCTTGTGACCATGAGGAAAAAATCAAGAGAATCACCGAGATGCTACTTCTGACATCCCTGAGATGCCGGGCCAATACCAACTGCAACTTAACTCTGGATTTCTTATTCTGTGAGCAAAATAAACTCTCAGTCGTTAAAGCTACGAGATGTAGGCAAACGCGTTCCTAGCTGATACAAATATGAACCTCCCCTTTTGGACTAGCTAATTCTTACTTAGTTTACAGAGAGTCAACTCATTTTCATCCAAAAATATTGGCTTGAGTGCCTACACCATGCCAGGCTCTGTGCTAAGTTCTGAGTTTTTGGTGGCTTTTATGGAATCTTGCTGATCTGCATAAAAAGACTGAGTCTAAAAGACCGAGTGAGATATTCCTTCTCTGTACTCACGTAGCAGCTTATACTAATTCCTTTCACAGCCCTAATGACCTGTGCTGTCATCTCCATGTGTAGATTCTGCGTTCAATGGTAAGTTCCTGGAGGTCAGAGATCACGTGTCTGGGTAATTTCTAAGTCCCCAGTGCCCAGGGCAGCGTCTGACACACTCGAAAGGCGCTCAGTTCATCAAGTGAATTACTGAAAGAAAATCTACACTTTCAGGCCAGTCCAGGATCTCAAAAGCCCGAGGACCTCACTGGTTGGCTTTTCGGTGTGTTAAGGAGCTTTCGTTCTCTTTCTCTGACGCGCATGCGCACACACACAACGTGCGCACGCACACACGTGCACACAGAGGCACATGCCAGCGAGCACTTGTTCCACTGGACCGAGCTTTGGCAACGATTCCTGTCATGATCTCACCTGAATCAGGCACATGGAATGGACCTGGGGAGCCAAGGCCCTTTATAAAATGAATTACGAACAGGCTCTGAGAAGCCGCTGCAGAGATGCTGGCAGCCAGGTTCTTAGCCTTTTGGCTGCAGGGATTGGACACCGCTGGGAGGAGCAGCGGAGGTAAAACTAAGCTAATTAGGCCTGGCGTGTGGCTGTGCTTTGAGGGTGTCCCACGCTCCCTCAGCACACTTGCTGTCTCTGTGCCCCGGAGAGAGGTCACACCGCTGGACCAGAGAGCCCTGGGCAGTTTGGGGGGGCTGCCACGTGGTGGGGAGGGGGGTTCCCCAGGCAGGACAGGGATCGGGGCGGCTCTGTTAGAACGTGCGGGCTGTCAGTACCGACTGGCTGCTCGAACGAGGAGAAGTCCACCTCCTCTCCCTGAACTGAAACTTACTTTTGCCCTTTTCCGTAACACTCGGCATCCGGGAAGCAGAAGACCCCGCTGGATGGACACTCCCTACCTGCATGGCGGTGGGGAGGGCGGCGATATGAACCAGGCTGCGAATGTCAGACGGCCCAGAAGCTGGTCTCTGGGATCTGCCGCTAACCACTGTGCACTCGGTGGTGAGTTACTTCTTGTCTCTGTCGCAGATGCCCATCTTTGCGAGGGGGTCCTAGTCATTTCCCCAAAGGCTGTTTTGAAGATGAAAGGCGTGTAGATAAAGTGCCTAGTACAGGGCTTGGCACATAGTAAGTGCTCAATTAGCGGCAGCCATATTACCATTATTAAGGTAGGTACTGTTTAGTCCAAGGAATATGAAAGGAATACAGGCTAACTTTGTGTGTGTATGCATGTGTGTGTGTGTGTGTGTGTGTGTGTGTGTGTGTGTATGGAAAACATATGCATATGCATCCCTTTCTGAACTTCCAGATTGGAAATATCTGCAGATGGAGGTTTCCTTTGGATAATTTTCAGGTCTCCCCTCAGCAGTGTGTTTTGGTTGCTAAACAGAGCTCACAGTCACTGAGCCAAGCACATGCCTCTTCCCATGCCATCTCCCGGAACACCCCTATCAGGTCGGAGCGAATCTCTTCATTTTAGGGGACACCCGGACCCAGGGAGGTTGGCATTTGCCCCAGGCTACCCCTGCAAAGGTGCACCCTGGTTCTCCCCTTGCGGTGTGTGGTCTCGTGGACGAGGCAGACTTCTTCCTTTGCAACTTCAGTTGAACCATTGATTCTGCTGGCTCGCTGTGTGGCTGCCTTCAGTTGAGATCAGCTTGTTCTTTGCTCAAAGCCAACCTATTTGCACAAAAGCACGGAGGAGCCCAGAGGTTGCTGAATATTTAACGTTTGCAGGCAAACGCCACAGCAACCAAAAGCACTTGAAACGTGACCCAGACGAGGGGGGTGGGGGAAGGAGGGGACTGGAGGAAGAGGCACATGCAGAGTGCTGGCCGGTGGAGCTGAGAAGGCAGATACTTCTCACACGCGGGAGGACCCGCAGCCTGGTCAGGCCAGAGAAACACTAGCCACTTCCTCTATTGTGGACATCTGCCAGGGGAACTGCCTTTGGCAGTGGAATTTACAACAGCCCCAACAGAAGAGCTGGTGAGAGAGACGAGCTTCTGGGTGTGGCCTCAGATGGGGTGTAGACAGGTAGTGTCTTGGAGTTAGGGCCGGGAGTTGCATCTAGATCACTCCAGCGGCTTACTTCTTACCCTTGAATTTCCCGTTCATATAGAAGGCAGACAGCTGGGAAGGCTCCCCAGGTGAATAGCAGGACGAAGGAATGCTTGGCAGGGGCAGAAACCACTTACAGAAGGGCAAACTCTTTACTCGTGGTCTGACTTTTGGGTCTTAGCTTGCTGGGAGTTTTCCTTTTAAGCCAGCGATAAACATTTTTCTTCCTGCCAGGACACGTAGGGGGTACACGCACCATATTTCCTTCTTAATTGTGGACCGAGAGGCACAAATTTACTGAATGGAAATGTAATGCTTGTGGACTGAGTTGAATTGGGTTGTCAAGTTGCATTCAAGAAAGCGTTCTTTAGTGGGGAGCAGGTACGTCAGGGCAGAGTTCTCTCTTGGCTGCTTAGGTGAAAACACAGAGGAGGATCCTGCTGTGGCTGGCACTTGCATAAGCCAGACAAATAAAACAGCTCATGTATTTTGGGAGAGAAATGCAGTTTAGAAATACAGTGCCATTCTGGATGATACCCCCAGCCCTTGAGGGAATGAAAAGAGTAAAGAGTGATGTTAGTAGACTTTGTTTGATTTCGTGTATTTTGTGGGACAGACCTTTGATTAACTCTAAGAAATACTTCCAGAATCACATCATCTACCTAGGTAGGATTTCAGTTCTTCTTCTTTCTTCTTCTTCTTCTTCTTCATTTATTTATTTTGCGAGAGACAGAGATGCGGGGAGGGCAGAGAGAAAGGGAGAGAGAGAAAATCCCGAGCAGGCTCTGCGCTGTCAGCACAGAGCCTGATGCAGGGGTTGAACTCACAAACCGTGAGTCAAAACTGAGACTCTGACGCTTAACCCACTGAGTCACCCAGGTGCCCAGTTACAATGACTTTAGTTCCTTTTTTACTTTGCAGGGGGAAGGAAGTAATACATCCAAAATTAAGGCCATGAAGTATCAGAATCAGAAGTTCAGGGCTCTGGAATCTGCAGTCTTGAGAGTGCCTCCCCTCCCCTGGGAGCCGGTCTAAACCTGTGGCCAAATACTTATGATCTTCAAAAGACCGGTTCGTGGAGACACGGGGGCAGTGCCTCCTTCTATCTGATGGAAGACGTTCGCAGGCAGGGCAGGGCACCAGGCATGCCTGGTGAGCAGCCGATTGCAGGGGACCCCTCACCCCCTTCTGCGGCAGCTCTTTGGGATCCGGGCGGATGCTTTTGGCTCCTGGAGGAATCTCTCAGAGACAGATGCTGATAGAATTGGGACCCACGTCCATCTGGAGGCTAGCGTCACGTTCGGTAGCACGGCACATGTGTGTGTCAGGCAGGGTACACTGAGTGACTTGTGTGATGGGGACGTCTGCCAGAAGAGGGGTCTGGAGGAGGCCACGCACCTGACAGCCTGCCTTGCCTGGGGCACAGCTGGACTTTCCATTCTATTGGGGCAGGTAGATGCTGTGCGAGGAAGCACGTGGGTAAGAGTCGTTCCAGAATGCGGTAAAGGGAAAGGAGAAAGAAACTAAAGGTGGGTCTGAGAGAGAGAGAGAGAGAGAGGTGGGGGGTGGGGGAGGGCAGCGCTAGTTGGGGAGCCAGGGGAGGCCTGGCCAGCGTAGGTGACATTTGGGACAGACGCTCCAACCACGGGCCGTCCTAGTTCTCCACTTGCTTTGGGCGCACGGAGACGGTGCGGTCCTGAATCCCCCCCCTCCACTATTAATCTTCAGCTCTGACCTTGTGAAAATCACACGTGCACATGCGGGTGTTGAGCGAATTCCCTCGAGGACGAGAAGCCACAGTGGGCGGGGACCCGCTCCGCCAGGCACACGGTGGGGAGGGTGGCTGGCCGGCAGGCAGGCCTCGGAGGTGCTGCGGGCTGGGGCAAACCCCAGGGGAGGGGGAGAGGGGGCAGTGCCCAGGAGCCTGTCAGAACCAGAGTTCCAGGCCTATCTTTCCAGCTCGGCCTCCTGCGAGCCTTCGGCCACTGGGCAAACCAGAGGACTTCCCGAGCCTCAGTTCCCTCTGCTTTGAGACCGAATCATACCAAGCTTGGAGGGCTGTTTTCATGGTTCAGGGAGAGGACGCGTGCAAAGCACTTGGCCGAGGGCCTGGCCTGTAGTAGCTGCTGATCCTGTGTTCTTCCTTTCCTCCCTGCATGCTTCCCTGCATTACTTCCCTCCCTGTGCTCCCTCCTCCTCCTCCGTACTCCCTTGCTCCTCCCTGTTCTCTTCCCTGCCCTCCTCCCCCGCTCCTCCCTCCCTCCTTTCTCCCCTCCTCCCTCCCTCCTCCCTGTGTGCCTTCCTCCTGCCTCCTCCTCCCTGCCCCCTCCTTCCCCTCTTCCCTCCCCTCCTCCCTGGTCTCCTCCCTGCCCTCCTCCCACCCCTCCTCCCTGTCTTTCTCCCTCCCCTCCTCCCTGTTTTCCCTCCTCCTGCCCTTCTCCCTGCTCCCTCCCTCCCTTCTTCCCAACCCTCCTCCCTCCCCTCCAACATCCACCCTCATCCACCCTCTCCCTGTGTTCCCAGGCCTGTTAGGAGAAATCTGCTGAAGGTGGGGAAGCTTGGGCGATTTCGCTCGTGCTTGTCTCCGAAAGCGAAGAGACATTCTTTTGATTCTGTTTTCTCTCTCCTTTTAGAAAACACACAGCACCACGTAGCTGAAACAGGAGCCTTGTTTGATCTACTCCTTTATCTTTCTCTAGCTGGCTTTGGGCTGTCTTATTTGGGATCTCCACAAAGGGCAGGAGGAAAAGCTTCCAGAGGGGTGGGGGAGGGGGGCTGTGAAGTGCTCCTCCTTTACAAGGCAGAGCTGGGGCGAGTGGTTCTTGGCTCACCAGCTGTGTGGATGAGTGTGCTTAGCTGTTTTTGGCAGCTAGTTCCTGGTTTACTTGGCTTCAGCTGGATCTCTTGATTTCAGCTAAGAAGGGCTGTTATGTCCTCATTCTGCGGGAAGGGGAGCATGCATATTAGCCTCAGAAATAGCATTTATTCAGCACCTAGTATGTGCTTAGCTCTGCACGAAGCAAGTCTTGGGGAGAGCTAGGTGTGCAGAAGTCTACAATCGTGAGCACCACAACCAGAAGAGTGGAGAGCTTTCAGCAGGTGGGACCCTTCTGGATCGCCAGACGGTCCAGTCCACCCAACACTAGTTGAGCATCTGCGATGTGGCTCTAGCTCCCAAGGAGCTCCTGGTTGAGTGGGAGGGAGAGAGAGGCGAGTAAGAAATCACAATATAGCGGGACAAGTTGTGGGACAGAAGCACAGAGAAGTTTCTGTGGGAACGCAGAGAGGGGTAGGCTGGAGGAGGGAGAATTATAGGATATCAGGGCTGAGGAGAAGGGTGGTCTGTGCAGGGATGAGAGCCAAAGTATTTAACAACTTGGCCACTTGCTGGGCTCGTCATCCACCCTTCCTTTGCTGGCGGTGGGGGGTGGAAGGGTGGGAGGAGCAGGAGACGCCTGGGGGCTGGGACCTCTGGCTGCTTACCGCGTTGTTCCAACGCATTTCTGTATTTAACGACAGACTCTGTCCATCTTGGCCGAATGTCCGTCTGCTCGGAGATGAGAGAGATGGCCCCATGGGAAAGTGGTGATGGTTTGGGAAGACCAAACGGCTGGCTGAGCCTGGGGCGGTGGTAAGGGATGAGATCCCGGAAGGAAGAGGGACAGCGCACGAATAGCCTTTTGTGTTCACCTTTGGACCTTCACACAAAGCCAGTGGGAGCTGTTGAAAGATTTGGGATGGCCGTGGGAGGCACTGTGTTTTGGATGGATGGCCCTGCAGCTTGGGACAAAGTGGATTAGTGAGGCAGGAAAACCCATCTGGAAAGTTTTCCGGAAATCCTGGAAAGAAGGAAGAATCCAAAAGAAGGCCGTGCCCATGAGGAGGAGAGGGGCATGGGTTTAAGATACATTCCCGAGGCCAAGTCCTGGTGGGCTGGATGTGCAGGGGGAGGCCGAGGAGAGGGAGTGTTTGGGGGTGACTCCGGATTTTGGCACGGGTGAAAGGTGGCTCCAGGCGAGGGAATCCAAAGGAAGTGGCCGGAGGTGGGGGTGGGGGTGGGGGTGAGGTGGATAATGGACCCCTTGGAGAGGGAGAGGATGAGGAGGGCTCTGTGGGTGAGCAGCCCAGACTCAGGTAGTCCCCACAGTGAAGATAGCATGGTGTCTATAGGGGATCCAGTTGAAGCCAGTGATGTAGGTGGAGGCAAGAAGGGCGGCGTAGGTTGGGTGTGTGGCTAGTTGCGTCCGTGTCTGGGAGCCCCCAGGAGGGATCGGCCTTCATGGCACCAAAGAGTGACAGATTAAAAGGATGTCAAGGCCGGACTAGTGTTAAAATATTCAGCTGGCAGTGGAGTGGGGGCTGGGCTGGAGAGAAGGAGAGGAAGGCCCAAGTGGGAGGCAAGTGGGAGGCCGAGGGATCTGGGGGTGGGGGGCACTTGGGGGTGCAGTGTGGGCGAGTCAGGGGTTGCTGAAAGGGGCAAGGGGGAGTGTAAGCCTGGCGCCCTCACTTCATTGCTTTTTTGCTGTCTTATCTTTGGGGTTTGTCCAATCTCTCATTTGACCCCAGAGTTCTGATGCTAAAATAAAATTGGAAAACCACCCCGCTAAGCAAAGAGGGCTGTGGGGTGCATGCGTGGAGACTACGTGGGCAAATGGTGTGGAAACTTCAGCAGCGTGGGTGGGGGCTGCGTTCTATCGTGGAGAGGATAGACTTAAAAGCGTGCACTTTGGGCGTAAAGCTCCCAAGTCCAAAAGAGTAACAGGAGACTTGATTACATCCTCTCGTTTTCTCATTTCACAAATATTTATTTTGTGCCTTATGTTATGCACTGTGTAGCATACAAAGGCCCAGCCCCTGTCTCTAAAGGACCTTATGGCTCGTAAATACAGGAACAGCTACAGCTCAAACGCTAGTTAAGTCCAGGGGGGTAAGTGCCGGTGGAGGTCCGTGCACCGCGGCCCAGGACAAAGAGGCGAGACGCGTCCCTTCAAAACCATGCCCACCAGACAGTGGCTCCAATAAGGTACGCTGAAAGTTCCAGGAACAGAATTCCCTGTGAGGGCCTCATGGAGCAAGTGGACGCTACAGACTGAGTTTCCGGCCTATTAGAGAAGGAGAAAGAAAGGCTTGGAGGGAAAGGACTAGAGATGGGGGATTGCTGGCAGGTGTCACACGGGGTGGGGGTTCGGTAGGTTCCGTGTGAACTGGTAAGAACACAAGAGCCAAGAAAGTGAATGAGGTTAGTCCATCGACACAACATGGTGGGGTGGGTAGCGGACGGGATGGAGGGGCTGGAGACCAGGGGCTATACTGGAGAAATCACTTCACTGCCTTGGTTTCCCTGATCGTGACAAGGGAGTTTTGTTTGTTTGTTTTTTCCCCCAAGCCCGCGGTAGAGGTAAGGAATTCTATCACAGCATTTCCCCCTCTGGGCCTGGACGCAGCCTCGTTTCTCCCCCGACCCCAGGCAGCCACCCCTTCTCAGATGGTGTATATGTGTGCGATGAAACCAATTTGTGAGCCCTGGGCTAGGTAATCCAAAAAAGCACTTTTCGTAAATGACATTTTAGGGCTCTATTTCATGAGCCCTGGGATGCCATTTCCCCCCCTTCTTTCTGTGGTTGGGGAGATGTCAAATATCCATCCAAGTTTTAAACGCAAGTGCCAGCACAGCACAGACCTAAAACTTTAGGAGCTTTTTGAGCCTTAGCGTCATGTTTTAAGAATTTACTATATCCACCTGCACAGAGAGAACCAATAAATAACTTTCTATTTATGAAATCTCTAGCAGCTTTCCCCCCTAGCTTTACTGAGATATAATTGACATATCACATTGTGTAAGTTTAAAGCATATAACGTGACGATAACTGAAGTATTGTGAAATAATTACCCCAGTGCGGTTGGTTACCACCCCCATCATCTCACGTACTTACCATTTCTCTTTTGTGTTGAGAACGTTTAAGATCTACTCTGTTAGCAACTTTCACTGTATAATACAGTATTGTTAACTAGAGGCATCATACTCTGCAGAATTTATCCATCTGTTAGCTGGGAATGTGTACCCTTTGACCAACATTGCCCCATTTCCCCTCTCCCCCCAACCCTTAGAAACTACTGTTCTACGAGTTTGGTTTTTTAAAAATGCCACATACAAGTGAGATCATATATATCACATATTATTTTTCTTTCTCTGTCTAACTTCTTTCACTTAGCACGATGCCCTCGAAGTCCATCCATGTTATTGCAAATGGCAGCCTTCCTTTCTTTCTGACGCTGTATGATATTCTAATATGTATCTTCTCTGCATAATATATATATCTCACATCTTCTTTATCCATTCGTCCACAAATAGGCACTTAGATCGTGTCCATTTGTTTGTTATTGGGAATAATGGTGCGATGAGTTCTCTCTGAGATCCTAATTTCAATTCCTTTGGATAAATCTCTCGCGGGGAGTTGCTGTAATGTACGATTTTAGTTTTAATTTTTTGAGGAACTTGTATACTGTTTTCCACAGTGGCTGTAGCAATTTACATTCCCACCAATGGTGCACGGGTGGTTGTTTTTTTCTCCACAACCTTGTTATTGCTTATCTTCCTGATAAGAGCCATTCTGGCAGGTGTGAGGTGACATCGCATTGTGGTTTTGGTTTGCATTTCCCTGACAATTAGTGATATTGGGCATCTTTTTATGTACCTGGTGGCCATTTGTGTCTCTTCTTTGGAAAATGGTCCATCTAGTTTCTCTGCCCATTTTGGAATCACATTGTTTGGTTTTTGCTATTGAGTTGTCTGAGCTCCTTATATATTTTGGATATTAACCCTTTATCAGATATATGGTTTGCAAATATTTTCTCCCACTCAGTAGGTTGCATTTTCTTTTTTTCTTTTTTCTTTTTCAACGTTTATTTATTTTTGGGACAGAGAGACACAGAGCATGAACGGGGGAGGGGCAGAGAGAGAGGGAGACACAGAATCGGAAACAGGCTCCAGGCTCTGAGCCATCAGCCCAGAGCCCGACGCGGGGCTCGAACTCACGGACCGCGAGATCGTGACCTGGCTGAAGTCGGACGCTTAACCGACTGCGCCACCCAGGCGCCCCTGCATTTTCATTTTGTTGATTTGTTTTGTTTGCTGCACAGCAGCTTTTGAGTTTGATGTAGTCCCATTTATTTTTGCTTTTGTTACCTGTGTTTTTGGTGTCCCATCCAAAAAAATGTTGCCAAGACCAAAGGCAAGGACATTTCCTAACAGTTTCTTCTAGGAGCTTTAAGTCTTTAATTGATTTTGGGTTAATTTTTGTGAGGGGTTTAAGACAAGGGTGCAATTTCCTTCTCTTACACGTAATTATCCAGTTTACTCAGCACTATTTATGAAGAGACTGTCCTTTCCCCATTGAGTATTCTGGGCTCTCTTGCCAAATATTAGTTACTACATATGTAAGAATTTATTTCAGGCTTCTGATTGTGTTCCATTTGTCTGTGTGTCTGTGTGTATGCCGATACTATACTGTTTTGATCACTATCACGTCGTGATACAGTTTAATATCTGCAAGTGTGCACCTCCAGCTTCACTCTTTCTCAGGATTGCTTTGGCTACTTGCGGTCTTTTATGGTTACATATGAATCTTAGGATTGTTTTTCTATTTCTGTAAAAAAAAAGCCATTGGAATCTTGATAGGGATTGCATTAAAACTACAGGTGGCTTTGGGTAGTATGGGCATTTTAACAATATTAATTTTTCTGATCCACAGACACAGGATAGCTTACCATTTGTGTCTTCTTCAGTTTCTTTCATCTGTATTGCAGTTTTCGGTGTCCAGCTATTTCGCCCCCTGGCTAACTGTATTCCTAACTATTTTGTTTTTGATGCTATTGTCAATGGGAGTGTTTTATTTCTTTTTCAGATATTTCATTGTTAGAAATATCTGAATATTTTCATAGAAATACACCTGATGGGGGCACCTGGGTGGCTCAGTTGGTTGAACAACCAACTTCGGCCCAGGTCATGATCTCACGGTTTGTGAGTTCGAGCCCCGCGTCGGGCTCTGTGCTGACAGCTCAGAGCGTGGAGCCTGCTTCCGATGCTGTGTCTCCCTCTCTCTGCCCCTCCCCCACTCGTGTTCTGTTTCTCTCTGTCTCAGAAATAAATAAACATTTAAAAAATTGTTAAAAAAAAAAAAAGAAATACACCTGATTTTGCGTGGTGATTTTGTATCCTATTACTTACCTGACCTTATTTATTAGTTCTAATAGTTTTTTAGTAGATGCTTTAGGATTCTGTATATATACGATCCTATCATCTGCTGTTAACTAACTTGGATTTAAATAACATTTAAAAAAAGACCAGGTTTTACTTCCTTTCCTATTTGGATGCCTTTTATTTCTTTTTCTTGCTTGATCGCTTGAGGCTAGGACTTCCAGTCTTATGTCGAATAGGAGTGGTGAGAGTAGGCACCATTATCTCATTCCTGATACCAGAAGAAAAGCTTTCAACCTTTCACCATTAAAACTATATGCAGTCAATGCAGATGAATGTCCTTTATTCTGAGACTTTGTTCTTTCTTAAGTTTTTTAAATGTTTATTTTGAGAGAGAGAGAGAGAGAGAGACAACGAGTGCACGTGTGCATATGCAAGCGAGTGAGGAGCAGAGAGAGAGAGAGAGAGAGAGAGAGAGAGAGAGAGAATCCCAAGTAGGCTCCATGCTGTCAGCACAGAGCTGGCCACAGGCCTCGAAATCACAAACCGTGAGATCATGACCTGAGCTGACACCAAGAGTTGGACGCTTAACCGACTGAGCCCCCCAGGCACTCCTGAGACTTTGCCCTTTCTAAATTTGGGGGATTTAAATATTATTTTGTGAACTGGCACTAGCATATTTCTAATTGTTGTCCTTGCTTTGGCAAAGGAAAAAGCTGGTGGTTCTATTTTAGCACCCCAAATCATTTTATTTATTTTTTAAAACATTTTATTTATTTATTTTTTTTTTTTTAATTTTTTTTTCAACGTTTTATTTTATTTTTGGGACAGAGAGAGACAGAGCATGAACGGGGGAGGGGCACAGAGAGAGGGAGACACAGAATCAGAAACAGGCTCCAGGATCTGAGCCATCAGCCCAGAGCCCAACGCGGGGCTCGAACTCACGGACCGCGAGATCGTGACCTGGCTGAAGTCGGACGCTTAACCGACTGCGCCACCCAGGCGCCCCCATTTTATTTATTTTTTAAAACATTTTATTTATTTATTTATTTATTTATTTTATTTATTTATTTTAATTTTTTTTTAACATTTATTCATTATTGAGAGACAGAGAGAAATACAGTATGGGCAGGGGAGAAGCAGAGAGAGGGGGAGACACAGAATCTGAAGCAGGCTCCAGGCTCTGAGCGGTCAGCACAGAGCCCGACGCAGGGCTCGCAATCCCAAACTGCGACATCATGACCCAAAGTCGGACGCCTAACCAACTGAGCCACCCAGGTGCCCCCGCAAAATCTTTTTAGAAAAGAGTTTTGGGGCATAAGATCTAAGTTCAGGGGAGCCACAATTCAAGCTCTAGGTATTTAGTGAAAATATCAGTAGCTGAGACTTAAGGCCCAGGGACACTCTTGAAGCTGTCCCTCTTTTCTTCCTTCCGTCCATTCTAGACCCTCTTACTCTTCCCTAGACCAACTGCTCTGGATCCCTCTGCTCCGTCTGGCCCTTTTGGCTGATGTGACTTTAGGACCACCTGCTTGGGTCTTGATTCTGCTGTCATCCCCTTGCGCTGACCTTCAGAGCGCCTTTATTTCATGTGCTGTTTCGCAGTACTCGCTCCCAGCTTCGTCCCAGGCCCTAGAACCCAGCTCAGACCCGTGGCCAGACGCCTCACGTAGAGCCTTGGAAGTCGGCCTGAATGTGTATTTCCTGATCTGATGGTTTTATATTGTTATTGAGTGAATTTCCTTCCGGTTAACATTTTGGATACTGGGCACTGCCACGAACACTGAGGACTATGTCGGTCTTGGATGATACTGTGCAAAATGTGTTCCTGAAGGGTCTAAAGAAAGGGCAGGCTGTCCTCATGGGACATTCATTTACAAATGTAAACACGATGTGGACACTCGTGTGTATGCTGAGCTGAGGAGGGAGCTATAATCATGTTCCCACCTTGCTGTTACTCGTTGTGAGTTTTCAGTTAAGTCGCTACTAATGGATGCCTTGTTTTATGAATGAATAAAGTGGAATTTGGGCTGCAGTCTGTCCCCGAGGCTCTTTCTATGTCTGCAGTCCTCTGACAACATGCTTGGTTTTGAGGTCTCCTGTCATTTCTGAGAACTATATTTGGAGGTGACACCATATAGGACAGAATTACCAGCAGATGGGGCCTAATTGATTAACCTCCAGCTTGGATGAGAGCGACAGAGTCTGAGACGAGGAGAAGCTGGCTGTGGCACTCAAGGCCTTTGGTTTCTTTTCTCCCCCTGCCCCCATTCCTCCCCACTGCCCCACGACTCCTTCTTCAGTGGGTGCTAAATTTCAAACTGCATTGTTCTTGCATTTCATACGTATTGGTTTGTTCTCTTTAAGTAGGGATTGCTCTGGTGGAGGGCTGGGGCTGGATCTTTTCAAGTGGTGTCCTGGTAAAATGTTTCATAAATGGCTCTTCGGAAAAGAAAAAGCCCTGGTTTGTAGCGTTTACAGATTTCCGAGGTGTAAAAAGCCTCCCACAATGGCCAATTTCAAGCTACCAACGGGATGTCACTGAAGCCGGAAAGAGATGTGCAGTTGGCTCTGCAGAGCCAGCATGAGTGGGGATAAGCCGGCTTCAGCAACCCCCCGGGCTCTGAGAACAGACAGCACGGTGCCGGGTTCACACAGTAGGTTTTCAGGAACTGCCTGTTCGACAGTACCTCTACTGTGAGGATGAGCAAGAAAAAAGGGGCCAGAGACAAGCTGCTGCTTAGACCCACCTCTTGGGGCATTTGTTGCTGGCACGCTTGAAAAGAGACCCTTCCCTAGATGACCTTCCATCTTCCACCTGTGGCCAGGGGGGGTCTTTCGCAAATACATTTGGGATCCTGTCACCTTTACAAATCGTCAACGGCTCCCCATCGCCTACAAGGCGGATTCTAAATGCTTTTGCGTGGCATGCAAAGCCCTCCAGGGTCTGATGCCCGCCTGCCTTTTCAGTCTCTTCTCCAGCATTCCTTGGCCTGGTCTCTACGTCCCACCCGCTCTGTACTTCCAAACCTCTCAAAAGATCATGGTCTTCAGCCTCCTGACCTCACTGTGTCCTGCGGCCTTTGCCCCACTTGCGTTGCTTCCACCCACGGACTGGAGAATTCTGACTCACTCCCGACACCGTGCGTTGCTTCCTTTATGGAGCCAGCTCTCATCCTACCTGGACAGTCAGGCTCTCCCTAAAGTGCTCCTTGCAATCCTGAGATAGCTCTAGCGGAGCCTCGGTCACTCTGCATAGTATCGACACACAAACGGTCATCAGTTGTGAGCTCTTTGAAGGCGAAGAGCGTTTCTTCATTTGTCTTATCCCTCGCATCCAGGGCTATGCCGGCACACGGTAGGCACGCGGCAGCTGTGCATTAAATGAGTAGCCAGAGAGACAAGAGATTGGCCCTTGTCTCTCCTCACTCTCCCTGCCTCGGAGTCAACTGCAGAATTAGGGCGTGGAGGCACTTTCAACTCTTCCCTGCCCACCTGGCTTAAACCAATACTAAAAAGTTTTATTTGGTTGACTGTTGTCTTTCCAGGCAGATGAAAAGTGGCAATTCAGACCCTCTCTTTCTTATCAACCCCTGCATGTGTCAGAGCATTTGAATATGGCGTGCGTGGGAGCTCCGGCTCTCTGGTGACTTCTCTCGATTTAATTAGTCTGACCTTCTGCGATAATCCCCCTTGGATGTCCCCGGCTGCACCCCCCGCCCCCCTCCACTTCTGTATCATATTCAGGCTTCTGCCTTCATCAGCAAAAGACCAACTGCTCAGCTCCGCCTGTAGCATAATTCACAGCTTGGCTCTCAAAAATGAACTTTTACTCCAGTGGAGCTGCTCTTAGCATTAAAATTGGCCTGAGAGCGCTAGGCAAGTTTATCTTGGAGCCAGCATGGGGTCCATTCCTCCAAGTCAAATATTTCTCTTTAAAACTAGAATGAGCTGTAGTGTGGCACTACCAATGGCTTCCTGAAATATTGGTATATCTTTAAACATTAACATTTAGTTACAGTGCTGAAGGCTTTCTGGAGGGTTTTTAAGTCTCTCCCTGCTCCTCCTCTGAATAACCAGGGCTTTCATGCACACTTTCCTTTCCTTTCAGAGCATGCAATCTCTCTGTTCAGGAGGGGAAATGCATTGCAATAGCTCGATGCTGGGTTAATAAAACAGCCATTTACTTTCGGTCCATCCTCATAGGATTTTCCAAATGAGGTGGAGAGGCCACTTCAGAACGATCCGGAAAGTCAAAGTGGTGCCCCTGGAGCTTCTGGTCTTCAAGATGCTACGAAAACTCTAGGGGAATTGACGTTCTCCTTCAAACCCCTGGCCCAGGCTTTATTGTTATTATTTTATCCATATCCTGTTTTTCTTAGTATTTTGGAATAAAAACATGGCAGCCTATGAAGCAATGACGTCTTTCTCAGCAGTGTAAGATGGAAGGGGGATAATTCGTAACAAGGGTCTATTGAATGCTAACTGAGGTGTACCCTGGGCCAGGGATTGTTCCATCTGCTGGAGAGACAGAGATGAGGCAAGGCCACTGCCAACGAGAAACCCACAGTGGAGGCGGGAGACACACCAATTGGGAAGTACAATCGAGGCACACTAACAGGGTATGTGGAACTCGGAGCAGGGGAAAGATAGTTCATTGAAGAGAACTGGAGACGTTGTCATGGAGTTTCTAGAGCTGATGCAGACTGGAAAGAGCGCTCAGGGCAATGCCATGGCGCGTCGGGGAGCGGGCGTGAATCTGGGGTGGCTTGCGCGTGGGGAACACAGGAGTGGGGCGTTGGGTGACGAGGCTGAAGGGTCTTTGGGACCACGCTGTAAGAGGGTTTTCAGGAAAACCAGGAGACTGGATCTATCCTGTTGGCACTGCAGCTATGGGAGGATTTGAAACAGAGTAAGGGTATAGTCCGATTTGAATTTGTAGAAGACAAAGGACAGTGGTATGGCAGAGAGACGTGGTGGAGGCCAGTTAAGGACACTGTGATGACACATTCAGAAAAGAAATGACGAGGGTGTCAGGGAAGTCAATGGCAGCAGAGAGGGATGGGAGGGAGTTGTCTGCAGCTGCCGATTAAAACCATCATGCGGGGGCCCAGAAGGTGACATTGGTGACAGCAGCCATCAAACACCATGGCAGCTGAGGAACGTCTGAGTCATCAGGAAGGGGTGTGAGAAGCTTGGTATCACAGCGATTCGCCGAGGGTTGGTGGGAGGAGGTGTTTCAGGGTCAAAGGCCCGCTGAGATCGTGTGGCAAGACGTTCACTACTCCTTGAACGTGCTCATCCACAGATTTCCCAGCTCCATTGCTGGTAGCTGGGGTCACGTGACTAGCTCTGGCCAATGGCCTACAAGCGGAAGTTAGGTGAGGGCATGGGACTGGCTCTGGCCAATGACCTATAAGAAGAAGGTAGGTGGGACCATGTGAGTAGCTCTGGCCAATGACCTGTAAGTGGAGGTTGGGTGGGGCCATGTGGCTGGCTCTGGCCAATGACTTGTAAGCGGAAGTTATCCATGATGCTTCTAGGTTGAGGCGATTAAGATCGGGCTCTTCCCTTGCTGCAGTATCTTGGAGGCCATGTCTTTGAGATGTAGCTATGAGAGGCAACTCCCCTGCATCACCACTGGAAAGTTAAAGTACTCTGGGGAGATTGCCAGATCCACGGTGAAATCCGCATGAATAAGAAATGAATTTTTATTGCTAAGCCCCAGAGATTTTAGGGCTCTTTGTTACCATAGCATACCCTGTCCTATCCTGACAGGGATGAAGCCAGGATCTATGGCTGCAGGTTGTTTTAGCTCCTTTACCACAAGCATCAGAAGGGTGTTTGGAAGGAACCCCATGGCAGGGGCACACTTATCTGCCTCAGAACGCTTTGGCTCCCCTTGGCTAGAGAATATGACAGTTTCCTCAAGCAGGCAGCCCCTTGGGAGGAAAAAGAATGATTACGTGGTGAAATGCCAGAGTCCTTCACGAGGGCAGAGAGATTGACAGTGATTCTTAGCACTCCTGGAGTATGTGTCATCCTGAGAAAGCCTAAATGTATTACAAGCCTCCAGGGGCAGGAAGAAAGCTTCTCCGGTCATCAATAGTCTATGCCTCTTGTCAAGCCTGAGGCAGAGAAAGGAGCCCCGGTGGGAAGGGGTATTTGCGATCAAGTGCTGGAGGTGGAATTGCTAAGGAATCTGGGGAGGTTGGGTCTGGAAGTAAGAGGACTTGGTGGGGGTTCCATGATTGGGTCTTTAACAATTCGAGGGCTGTTATGTGAGAGAGAGCACATTTATTTCTGCGGGCCCTGCAGGGCAGAGCTAGACCAACGGAGGGCCCTTACCTGGAGACAGATTCCAGCTCAATAGAAGGAGAAGCATGCGACAGACAGAGCCCATGGAAAATGGATCGTTAGGGCTGCCTCCGTGGGTGGTGAGTTCCCCAGAGTTGGAAGTGCTTCATCATAGGCTGGAAAGCCGCTGGGGAGAAGTTGCCATGGTAAGGGGAGAGGTGAGGAATCCGGGCTAGGGTTTAAATACCTGTCGGACTTCCCTTCTGCCCCCCAAGGCTGTGTGATCCGGGGCAAGTCAAATGCCCTGTCTGAACTGGTTGTTTTAATTGTGAATAATTATAGGTCCTGCCCCTTATGGGCTATAAGAAGATATAGGATGTGAAATGTATTACACGCTGGTTTTGAGAAACGTGCTAACATTATCATCAAGTACCACCCTAAAAGGACCTCGCATTCGTTGGGCATTTATTCTGTGCTCGGTACCATGCTGTGTGCATCGGCCCATTTGGCACTGGTAGGAGCCATTTGAGACAGATGCTATTATTGTCCCCATTTTGCACATGTGGAAACAGAGGCTTGGAGTGACGTGCCCGAGGTCACACAGCCAGAATGTGGCCAACCTGGGATTCTAATCGAGGTATGTCGGGCTCTAGAGTCTAAACTCTCACTTATTAAGCTTGTTAGAGCTCTTCAAGATCAACACAGAAGATGCATGTGTGGCTACCCTGAATACTGTAAAGGACTAAAATTTAAAAAGGCTCATCATTGCGTGGACAGCCCACCTCGATGAAATTAATTTTTCTTCTAATACCTTCTTTTTTTTTTTAATTTTTTTTTCAACGTTTATTTATTTTTGGGACAGAGAGAGACAGAGCATGAACGGGGGAGGGGCAGAGAGAGAGGGAGACACAGAATCAGAAACAGGTTCCAGGCTCCGAGCCATCAGCCCAGAGCCTGACGCGGGGCTCGAACTCACGGACCACGAGATCGTGACCTGGCTGAAGTCGGACGCTTAACCGACTGCGCCACCCAGGCGCCCCAATTTTTCTTCTAATACCTTCTATTAGCGAGTGCAGGCTATTCCATCACGTATGGCTGATATTTTACAATTGATATGTTCCGGTTATCTACTGCGACATAATAAACTATCGCAAAATGTAGGGACTTAACATGACAACAATTACTTTATTAGTATTTCTTGTGCTCCTGGAGGTTAGCTGGGCTCAGGTAGGGATTCGTGCTCAGGGTCTGTCATGAGTTTGCGGTCGGATGATGGCTGGGGCTGGAGTTATCGCAAAGGCTTCCTCGCTGCGTGTCCGTGTGAGTGGTTGTTGCTGTTGGCTGGGGGCACCCACACGTGGCTCTCCGCGTGGCCTGGGCTTCCCCACGGGATGGTGGCTCAGTTTCAAGAGCAAACATCCCAATAGAGCCCGGTGTTTTATTGACCTAGCCTTGGAAGCCGCCAAGCATCGCTTCCTCTGTAGTCGCGGATGCTCCCAGATTCAGGAGGAGGGACCACAGACCCCCCCCCCCCCAGTAGGAGTGCCAAGAAGTACATGTGTGATGGGTATCATTATTATGGAGATTTTGAGAAAATATAATCTACCACTGGCTGATAGGATGCATTAATTCAAGGCATCTTCTTGGGCGAGTAGTAAATAAAGAGCTAGGAAAGAAAGGGCTGAGACTTTCTACACCATTTCCATTTTGTGCTCATTTCGCTTTAAAGAAAACCACTCCTGGGGCGCCTGGGTGGCGCAGTCGGTTGAGCGCCCGACTTCAGCCAGGTCACGATCTCGCGGTCCGGGAGTTCGAGCCCCGCGTCGGGCTCTGGGCTGATGGCTCAGAGCCTGGAACCTGTTTCCGATTCTGTGTCTCCCTCTCTCTCTGCCCCTCCCCCGTTCATGCTCTGTCTCTCTCTGTCCCAAAAATAAATAAACGTTGAAAAAAAAAATTTAAAGAAAACCACTCCAGTTGGTATTTCTGATAATTTTTTTTTTTATTAACTTAAGCATTGGCTTTCAACCAGGCCAGTATCTGATTTCTATCCTTCATGGACTATACTCTGTTACATATTTACTTACATATAAAAATGACTGTCCCGGAGCTTACAAAGGCAACATTTACAGTTATGTCATTTTCTGCCCAGAGATTTCGCTAGAAAGTATTCTATGGACATTCATGTTGACCGATTAAAAAAAAAACTCCTTTATTCTTTTAATACTTAAAAAAGTGCGTGCGTGCGTGTGTGTGTGTGTGTGTGTGTATGTGACATTAGTGATGATATTTCTGGTGGGAAGGAAGTATTTGAAAGAAGGCCAGGTGGCTATAGCAGGTTCATATAACGCAGCTCTCCCCTTTGGGAAATGGTCCTTTGCATTTCTTCCTCAGATGGTCCTACAAAGGGGCTAAAGAGGCCTGGATTCTCTTTGACTAAAGTATTCTGGGGAAAATATGGTTAGGGATGAAGGATGAAGCCTTGCCTTTGGGTCTTTTAGTTCATATTCTTAATGAAAAGAATTCTGTCAAGAGAATCTGGATTAGGAGTTAGGGCATCATGTCACCGGCTGTTGAGTTTTGACAACGGGGCTTTAAGTGCCCACCCAGCTAGCTATGTGCAGCAGAGAGGAAGAAGCAAATAAAAATAAAATCGCAAGAGTGAGACGCCATCTCGGGTCTTCAGGGTGTCCTCAGTGGCTTTCCAGAATGCTGCCTTCCTCTTGTTTCTGACATCGTGCGTGCTCCTGCTTCCGGGCTGCGCTCGCCTGTTGGTGTTCGGGCTTGTGGTGCCTTCCCCGTCTTGTCTCTCCAGTCCCGGGGAATCCACACGGATGAGTGCCTCATAAACAAAGCAGTGCCTCGTGGAATTTACCTCAGTGAACGGGGCACTAAGGAAGAACTGATTAACTCTGAGCCATGGACTGGAGCGGGACTGGGAGTTCATAGGATCACCCAGGCAGAGGAAGGACAGGTGGAAGAAGTGATCTCAGGCTGTGTAGAAAGTCGCTGCGTCCGCCCGAAGCCAGACTACGTCGTGAAGTATACACGTGTACAGTAAAACCTTGTTTTGCGAGCATAATTCGTTCCAGAAACGTGCTTGTGATCTAAAGCACTTGTATATTAAAGCGAATGTTCCCATAAGAAATAATGGAAACTCAGATGATCTGTTCCATAACCCAAAAATATTCACATAAAAATGATTACAATACTGTAATACAATACAAAATAATAAAGAAAATACAAAATATCAAGAAAAATAAACGAATGAACCTGCACTTATCTTTGAAAAGCTTCGTGGCTGGTGTGAGGGAGACAAGAGGGAGAATTATGTCTGTCACTATCACTAACAGAATCACTATCTATTGGCTCAATGGAATCTTTGTCTGCATGGGGGCCATCGTATATGCTCTCACGGATGTTGATTACCGTACAGTATTAATAAACTCTTGTCATATACTGTGTTTAATGTAACTGGCAATCAGGCAGCAGAGGAAAGGGTCTCTATCTGCGGGCAGCCTGACCTAGAATGAAGCAAAGCATTCCTAAGCTTCCTCTTGTCTCGAAAAGCAAAGGACTGTCCACAGGTGCTTGGAAGTCACAAAAAAATACGCTAGTCCTAGTTGTGGGCACCTTCCAACGTTCTGAAACATCACTGATTTATGTCAACCACTGCGGCCTGAGGCCGAGCATCCGAGCATGGGAGATGATCACCCACAAATCCGCAGCAAGGGAGAAAGAGACAGAGAGCGAGAGAGAGAGAGACGAACCATTGTCTCAGTTGTGATAATGTGACGTTTGGCATCACGTACTACTTGTATTGCAAGACATCACTTGTTTATCAAATTAAAATTCGTTAGAAACCTTGTGGAACACTCGCAGAACAAGTTACTTGCAATCCAAGGTTTTACTGTACCTATAAAGCAGGTGGGATTTTTACAAACCAAGGTGGATGTGAACCTCTCACTTGCCCAGCAGCAAGACCCAGAGACAGAGAGAAGTCAAGACTGAAGGAGACAAATGCTTTGTAAGAATAATCGCTTTCGAGTTTTAGAATGCCAGACTAGGGAACTTAGAATTTACAAAACATATATGATATGTATGTTTCCCATGTATCACATATATCACACATGTGTTTCATGTATACTTACACGTACATGTATACAACTTGAAAACACACACGTACTACACACATAGAAATACACACATACATAGAAATAATACAGATTTACTTTTGAAAGGAGTGTGTTATTCATATTACCTTGCCTAAGATTTTTTACTCTACCGTAGAATCCCTGAAGACTGACCAGTCCAGGGCACCAGGGTGGCTCAGGTGGTTAGGTGTCTGACTCTCGATTTTGGCTCAGGTCATAATCTCGTGGTTCGTAAGTTCAAGCCCCACATTGGGCTCCATGCTGTTAGCAGAGAGCCTGCTTAGAGTTCTGTCTCTCTCCTTCTGCCCCTCCTTCACTCACGCCACAGGCTCTCTCTCTCTCAAAATAAATAAATGAAGTTAAAACAAAAAGACTGACCTGTTCTTCTCTTACCTCTCTCTCTCTCTCTCTCCCCCTCCCCCTTCCTTCCTTTTTAATCTTATCGTAGTCAATTTCCAACATACACAAAAGCAGAGGGAATAGTATAATACACTATTACATATATAATATATAGTAATATAATAATAATAGTATATAATATTATATAATATATATAGTATATAATAGTATAATAATATAAAGAGTTCCTTTAAATACCTGTTCTTCAGAATGTTTACAATAGAGTCCAATTTACAAAAACATTGGGAAGTTTGGAAAGACTCCTCTGTGTAAAGTGAAGAATAAATATATTTTATAAAAGTATTCTCAGAAGGTAGGTGCATATGATAAAACTATGGAGATCTTCTGACCTAATATAAATCAGTAAATCCAGTAGAGTAGCAACACCAGAAAGCCTCCTCCTCTTATAAATTTTTTATTCGGCCTTCATGAGCATCTAAATCTAAGGAGAAACACTGAAAATACTTGTTTAGACCAATGCGTTTGGGCAGTTTTCTACCACGTATGACATGTGATACAACTGACCAGTTATTTCCATGAAATGGTCAGGTGGATGGATTTTGTTCCCCACAAAATTGCCTAATGGATTCACAGAACCAACTGTTTATTTTTATTTTTTTAAGTTTACTTATTTATTATGAGAGGGGGGGGGAGGGGCAGAGACAATCCCAGGCAGGCTCTGTGGCAGAACCAAGTTCGTGGCCTTTGCAAATAATGGCCAAGAGTGGACTTGACTCAGTTGGGGAGTTGAGTGTTCAAAGAAAAGTGTTGCTCCTGAGGGGTACTTGAGGGGGAGGAGAGGCAGGAGCTGAGGAAATAAAGATAGCTAGCAAGAAGGAGGAGGACAGATGGTTCAGGATGAAGTTTGCGAACCAGGTGAAGGTGTCATAAATCTGTTCTTTGTGGAAGTGTCCCCACAGCAGGCTAAGATTCTGTAAATGGCGAGCCATGGTGAAACAGTCTTGGGTGTTATCCTCATGGAGCCATCTTGGGGGATTGCACAGAGCGTGGTTCTCACACTGTTGCAGATGAAACCCCCCTGAGAACTCTAAAAAAGCCCATGCCTGGGCTGCAAGTCCCTAGAGAGCTCTAAAAGGCCCCATGGCCAGGCTGCACTCCCAACAAATCAGAATCTCTGCAGGTAGAACTGGGGCATCAGCATTTTTAAAAAATTCCCCAGGTGAGTCTAATGTACGGTCAAGTGAGAAGCAGAGGTGTAGAGTGACAGGGCATGAAAACACTTGGGTGCTGGCCTATCACTACCACTTCCAAGTTATGTGATCTCGGACAGATGACTAAACATCTCTGAGCTCGATTGTCCAGCTACAGCTTGAAGAGGTCGGACCAAATGGTCCCATCGGTCCATTTAAACGATGACCCCAGACTTCTTTGAGATGTAGGGTCTGTGTGCCCTCCCACTGAATCCGGACTCTGTGACTTCCTGACCAATAGAAGACGGTGGAAGTGATACTGTGCCACTTTCTGGGTCTTGGTCTTAAGAAATTGACAGACCTAGGGGCACCTGGGTGGCTCAGTCGGTGAAGCGTCCGACTTCGGCTCAGGTCATGATCTCACGGTCCGTGAGTTCGAGTCCTGCGTCAGGCTCCGTGCTGACAGCTCAGAGCCTGGAGCCTGCTTCGGATTCTGTGTCTCCCTCTCTCTCTGACCCTCCCCCGTTCATGCTCTGTCTCTGTCTCAAAAATAAATAAATGTTTAAAAAATTAAAAAAAAAAAAAGAAATTGACAGACCTACTTTGTACCTTTGGGGACAGTTCTTTTAGAACCCATCTACCACGCAGAGAGGAAGCTCAGATCACACAGAGAGGCCCCACATAGGTGTTCCAGGAGAGACACTCATCTGGGGTGACGGTGGGACTCTAGCATCAACTGCCAGACATGTGTGTAAAGATGCCTTCGGATGGTATGATCCCCAGCTGTTGAGTTACTCTCGCCTTTGAATTGTTTTAGCTGATGCCCCAGCTAGGCCTTGTGGACAGAGACAAGCTGTCCCCACTGTGTCCTGTCCAAATTCCTGGCCCACACTATCCATGAGCATCATAATATGGGTGTTTCACCTTATAAACTATTGGGGTGCTTTGTTACGCAGCAATGATAACTAGGACAACTCTCAGCTTCACCAGTTAAGGAACAGTAGAGAATGACAGTATAACAGAGTATTTAAGGGGGTGGGCTCTGGAGGAGGACTGACTAGGTTCGAATCCTGGCTCTGTGAATGAGGGTAAATTACTTACCCTTTCGTGTCTATCTCCATTCCCTCATTAGCTAATAATAATACCTCCCTCATAGGCTCGTCGTGCGGATTAAATCGCTTAATATATTTAAAGAGCGAATCCCACGCAGGTGTCTGCGATGCGTATAATGCTGGGGATAAAGCACTCGGGTTGGCCTTGGTTTATCTGTTATCTGCAAGCTGTCGGAGCCGGGTGGAGTGGGGTAGGTGGGGCTGTTGCACAAACCGGGCATGACCTGTATCCGTCCCATGTTGCTAAGTACTTCCAGGGACCTACACTGTTCTTCCCTATTCAGCAGGTGTTCAAAGGCACCTTGGAATTGTGTATCACGTCTCTGGGCCTGTCACTGTCACGTTGCTCAGAAATTGGATTCTGCAGAGTGGAAACATGTGGCTTGTTGGCAAGGCAACTGGTTCAGAGCAGGGACATTTCCAGGCTGAGAGAGCTCGCCTCTGTCAATTGGGTTACAGACCTCATAAAAATCTGTTTGTTTGTGTTCTTTTCTGGACGCTCGGAGACATCAGGCCACCTCGAGCCGCGAGGGGAGAGTGCTCTCCACAAATGGGTGTCTCCAGCTGGACTCCTTTCTTTGTACGCCGTGGCTGTCCAACCAAGCCTCTGACCTTCGAAGTGTGGGGGTGCCAGGGCCTGGCGATGCCGGCATACATACGATCGCTCGATTCCGTGCTGGAGTGGCAAAGACCCGCAGCTCTGGGTGCTTCTGACTTTTCTATTTTTGCCTCAAGGTAGACGGAGAGATTCAGGAGAGGGTTTGCAGCTCCTGCACACGATCTCATCAATTTCCATTTAAAAACCAGAAGGGTAGCCTTCTCAAGTATCGAGTTTGGGGTGTGACAAATAGAAATTTATGGGACAAGGGTTAACTACTGAACTGTTAAAATCTGTCAGCAATGCCATTATGAGTGAAGTGAAAGACTATGAAAGTTGAAAAAAATGGACGTGCTTAGGGCGGCAGCATGGGGTTCGGCGGCTGGTGGCAAATTCTTGGTTTAAATGCTGGCTCTGCCATTTGTGGCCCCTTGATCTTCAACGAGTTGGCCTTTTTGAGCTTCCACCTCTTTGTAAGAAAGACAAGGATGAGGACATCACACCAGAGCACCGTCGTGAGGGTCACAAAGGGTCGAGTCTGTGCAAAGCGCTTTTATTTATTTATTTATTTATTTATTTATTTATTTATTTATTTAATGTTTATTTAGTTTTGGGGGTGGAGGGGCAGAGAGAGAGAGAGAGAGAGAGAGAGAGAGAGAGGGAGGGAGAGAAAGAATTCGAACCAGGATCCAGGCTCCGAGCTGTTCACACAGAGCCCAGTGCAGGGCTCCAACTCACAAACTGCGAGATCATGACCTGAGCCAAGTTGGATGCTTACCTGATTGAGCCACCCAGGGGCCCCAACTATGTGCTTTTTAAATCATAAAGCTTGACAGATGTCCCGCTATATAGAGTGGGTCGGGTGCCCTCGTAAAGGATCCTTAGGCTTGGTTGTCAAGGTCATATAATGTTCCTCCTTCCTTCCTTTACTCATTCACTCATTCATTCATTTATTCAACAAATTTATCAAGCACCTAGTGTGTGCCAGGCACCAGACAGTTGCGGGGGGATGTAATCAATGAACAAAACCACAAAAGGTCCCTGTCTCTCTGAGCTTAATGGTGGTGGGTAGAAACACAGATAGAATACATAAGTAAAATGTGGTACATTAAACAGTGATCGTAGAAATAGTGTTAAATAGAAAAATAACTCAGAAAAGGGGGCTGGGACCTATGGCATGGGGAGGCATTCCAGTTGTAAACACCAGGTCAAGGGAGGTCCCACTGGGAGGGGGAGGGACATTTGAATAAAGACTTGAAAGAGCTGAGGACAGAGAGCCTCAGCCTGGAAAAGCTTCCCAGGCAAAGCAGGCAGGACCTGGAAATGTCCTGAAGGTGTACCCGGTGAGTTTGAGAAACAGGAAGAAAGCAGGGTAGCTGGGGTGGGGAGAGGGTGGGGGTGGGTATGTTGGTTTCAGGGCCAGATCATCTTAGGGCCTCATTCTGACACCTTTGACTTTTTCTTCTGAATGGGATGGGAAGCCCACGGAAAGTTTGGAGCAGAGAAAGGATATGATCCTATTTAATTAAAAAAATTTTTTTTAATGTTTATTTTTTCTTAAGAGAGAGAGAGAGAGAGCGCATGAGTGGAGGAGGGACAGAGAGAGAGGGAGACAGGCGCCCCGGTCCTATTTAATTTTAAAAAATAAAATAAAATGAATTGAAAACAGCATTATTGAGATAAAAGTGACATAGAGTAAACTCCACATGTTTGAAGTGCACAATTTGATCATTAAAAAATGTTTGAATTATGGTAAAATACTCATAATAAAAGTTTCTCTTTTTTTTGCATATTTCATTCCCAGGTTTTTTTGTTTGTTTTTTTTTTTTGTTTTTTTTTTTTTAATCTATGAAATTTGTTGTCCAATTGGTTTCCATACAACACCCAGTGCTCATCCCAAAAGGTGCCCTCCTCAATACCCATCACCCACCCTCTCCTCCCTCCCACCCCCCATCAACCCTCAGTTTGTTCTCAGTTTTTAACAGTCTCTTATGCTTTGGCTCTCTCCCACTCTAACCTCTTTTTTTTTTTTCCTTCCCCTCCCCCATGGGTTCCTGTTAAGTTTCTCAGGATCCACATAAGAGTGAAACCATATGGTATCTGTCTTTCTCTGTATGGCTTATTTCACTTAGCATCACACTCTCCAGTTCCATCCACGTTGCTACAAAAGGCCATATTTCATTTTTTCTCATTGCCACGTAGTATTCCATTGTGTATATAAACCACAATTTCTTTATCCATTCACCAGTTGATGGACATTTAGGCTCTTTCCATAATTTGGCTATTGTTGAGAGTGCTGCTATGAACATTGGGGTACAATTGCCCCTATGCATCAGTACTCCTGTATCCCTTGGATAAATTCCTAGCAGTGCTATTGCTGGGTCATAGGGTAGGTCTATTTTTAATTTTCTGAGGAACCTCCACACTGCTTTCCAGAGCGGCTGCACCAATTTGCATTCCCACCAACAGTGCAAGAGGGTTCCCATTTCTCCACATCCTCTCCAGCATCTATAGTCTCCTGATTTGTTCATTTTGGCCACTCTGACTGGCGTGAGGTGATACCTGAGTGTGGTTTTGATTTGTATTTCCCTGATGAGGAGCGACGCTGAACATCTTTTCATGTGCCTGTTGGCCATCCGGATGTCTTCTTTAGAGAAGTGTCTATTCATGTTTTCTGCCCATTTCTTCACTGGGTTATTTGTTTTTCGGGTGTAGAGTTTAGTGAGCTCTTTATAGATTTTGGATACTAGCCCTTTGTCCGATATGTTATTTGCAAATATCTTTTCCCATTCCGTTGGTTGCCTTTTAGTTTTGTTGGTTGTTTCCTTTGCTGTGCAGAAGCTTTTTATCTTCATAAGGTCCCAGTAGTTCACTTTTGCTTTTAATTCCCTTGCCTTTGGGGATGTGTCGAGTAAGAGATTGCTCCGGCTGAGGTCAGAGAGGTCTTTTCCTGCTTTCTCCTCTAAGGTTTTGATGGTTTCCTGTCTCACATTCAGGTCCTTTATCCATTTTGAGTTTATTTTTGTGAATGGTGTGAGAAAGTGGTCTAGTTTCAACCTTCTGCATGTTGCTGTCCAGTTCTCCCAGCACCATTTGTTAAAGAGGCTGTCTTTTTTCCATTGGATGTTCTTTCCTGCTTTGTCAAAGATGAGTTGGCCACACGTTTGTGGGTCTAGTTCTGGGCTTTCTATTCTATTCCATTGGTCTATGTGTCTGTTTTTGTGCCAATACCATGCTGTCTTGATGATGACAGCTTTGTAGTAGAGGCTAAAGTCTGGGATTGTGATGCCTCCTGCTTTGGTCTTCTTCTTCAAAATTCCTTTGGCTATTCGGGGCCTTTTGTGGTTCCATATGAATTTTAGGATTGCTTGTTCTAGTTTCGAGAAGAATGCTGGTGCAATTTTGATTGGGATTGCATTGAATGTGTAGATAGCTTTGGGTAGTATTGACATTTTGACAATATTTATTTTTCCAATCCATGATCAGGGAATGTCTTTCCATTTCTTTAAATCTTCTTCAATTACCTTCAGAAGCTTTCTATAGTTTTCAGCATACAGATCCTTTACATCTTTGGTTAGATTTATTCCTAGGTATTTTATGCTTCTTGGTGCAATTGTGAATGGGATCAGTTTCTTTATTTGTCTTTCTGTTGCTTCATTGTTAGTGTATAAGAATGCAACTGATTTCTGTACATTGATTTTGTATCCTGCAACTTTGCTGAATTCCTGTATCAGTTCTAGCAGACTTTTGGTGGAGTCTATCGGATTTTCCATGTATAATATCATGTCATCTGCAAAAAGCAAAAGCTTGACTTCATCTTTGCCAATTTTGATGCCTTTGATTTCCTTTTGTTGTCTGATTGCTGATGCTAGCACTTCCAGCACTATGTTAAACAACAGCGGTGAGAGTGGGCATCCCTGTCGTGTTCCTGATCTCAGGGAAAAAGCTCTCAGTTTTTCCCCGTTGAGGATGATGTTAGCTGTGGGCTTTTCATAAATGGCTTTTATGATCTTTAAGTATGTTCCTTCTATCCCGATAATAAAAGTTTCTATCTTAACCACTTTTACATGTAGAATTCATTAGTGTTGAGACCATTCATGTTGTACAACCAATATCATCCTGCCAAATAAGAACTCTATACCCATTAAATAAGGACTCTCCATTTGCCCCTCCCCTTACCTGCCCGCATCCACCATTCTGCTTTTTGATGATGAACTTGACCACTCTAGGTATCTCCTACAGGTGGAATCATACATTGTCTTTTTGTGATTGTCTTGTTTCACTTTGCATAATGTCCTTAAGGTTCATTCATGTTGTAGCATGTGTCACAGTTTCCAGCTTTTAGATGAATAATATTCCAGTATTTGGATATATTATATTTTATTTAGCCATTCATGTGTCAGTGGATACTTGCATTGCTCCCATGATTTAAGTGTTAGCAACAATGCTGCTATGAACATGGGTGTACAAATATCTCTTAGAGACCCTGCTTTCAATTCTTTTGGGTATAAACCCCGATGTGGAATTGCTGGATCAGATGATAATTTCATTTTTAATTTTTTTAAGAATCACTGCACTGTTTTCCATAGTAGCTCCAACATCTTACATTCCCACCAACAGTTCACACGTGTTCTCACTTCTCCACATCCTTAAACACACTTGCTATTTTCTACATTGTTTTAAACAGTAGCTATTCTAATGGGTATGAGGTAGTATCTCATTATGGTTTTGATTTGTGTTTCCCTAATGATGAGTGATGTTGGGCACCTTTTCATGTGCTTGCTGGCCATTTGTATACCTTTTTGGAAAAGATGTCTATTCAAGTCCTTTGCCCAATTTTAACCAGGTTATTTGTGTATATATGTGTGTGTGTGTGTGTGTGTGTGTGTGTGTGTATGTATATACATATATATGTATATATATAATGTAAAATAAATAAAATTATATATATTTTATATATAATATATATAATTTTTTTGTAGTTGCATTGTAGAAGTTCTTTATATATTCTGGATATTAATCCTGTGTCAGATGTATGGATATTTCTCTAATTCTGTAGGTTGCATTTTCACTCTGTTGATTGGACTAGGTCTTTTAATGCACAGATATTTTTTACTTTTGATGAAGTCTCATTTATTTACTTTTACTTTTGTTGCCTGCGGCAATTTGATAACTTCTGGCATGTGTGTGCTTCTATAAATACATTTACATAGAGAAGTATATAAAATCTACATACATATTATCATATATAAAATTTTATATAATATATAATCTGTATATATTATACATGAATTATATATGATCTAGATTATAACTATATTATAATATAATATTATAATGTATTATAATCTATATATAATATAATATATAAATATATATCATATAACTTAGAAAATATAACACCTAAAATGTAATATTATTTTATGTATGATCTATAATATATATAATCTATTTTTTATATATGTATATGTATGTATATAGATAGATACAATCTGTGAAACCATCCCCCAAATCAAGGCAGTCAACACATCCTGTATGCCCCAAAATATCCTCATCCTTCTTTGTGATTTCTCCCTTTTGCTCCTCTTCTCCTTCCCTGTCACTTGTCCCTAAGTAGCCACTGATCTGCTTTCTGTCATTATAGATTTTTTTTCTAGAATTTTATATAAATGGAATCATACAATATGTACTCTTCTTTTGCCTGGTCTCTTTCCCACAGCATAATTATTTTAAGGTTCATCCATGTGGTCTCAATAGTTCATTCCTTTTTATTCTTGAGTATTATTCCATTGTATGGGCATACCATAATTTTTTTATCCAGTTTCTCTGGAGGTTTGGATCATTTCCAGTTGTTGGCTATTAAAAATGAAGCTGCTCTGGGACGCCTGGGTAGCTCCGTTGGTTGAGCATCTGACTCTTAATTTCTGCTCAGGTCATGATCCCAGGGACATGGGATTGAGCCCCAAGTCAGGCTCTGTACCAAGTATGAATTCTCTCTCTCTTTCCACCTGCCCCTCTCCCCCACTTTGCATATTCTCTTTCTTAAAAAAAAAAAGAAGCTGCTCTGAACATTCCTGTACAAGTCTCTGCGTGGGAATCCACTTTCCATTCTCTAGAGTAAATGACTAAGAGTGTAATGGTTAGATCATATGGTGGATATAGGTTTAACTTTTACAGAAATCATCAAATGCTTTTCCAATGTGATTGTACCATTTTCCACTCCTGTTACCGGTTGGAGAGATCTGGTTGCTCCACATCCTTGCCAACATAATGGCATGATCGGTTATTTTAATTTTAGTTATTTCTAATAGCTGGGTAATAGTATTTTTTTTTAATTGATTTTTATTTTTTTTAATTTACATCCAAGTTAGTTAGCATATAGTGCAACAATGATTTCGGGAGTAGATTCCTTAGTGCCCCTTACCCATTTAGCCCGTCCCCCCTACCACACCCCCTCCAGTAACCCTCTGTTTGTTCTCCGTATTTATGAGTCTCTTCTGTTTTGTCCCCCTCCCTGTTTTTATATTATTTTTGTTTCCCTTCCCTTATGTTCATCTGTTTTGTCTCTTAATGTCCTCATATGAATGAAGTCATATGATTTTTGTCTTTCTCTGACTAATTTCACTTAGCATAATACCCTCCAGTTCCATCCACATAGTTGCAAATGGCAAGATTTCCTTCTTTTTTATTGCCGGGCAATACTCCATGGCATATATGTACCACATCTTTATCCATTCATCCATCGATGGACATTTGGGCTCTTTCCATACTTTGGCTATTGTTGATAGTGCTGCTATAAACGTGAGGGTGCATGTGTCCCTTCGAAACAGCACACCTGTATCCCCTGAATAAATACCTAATAGTGCAATTGCTGGGCCGTAGGGTAGTTCTATTTTTAGTTTTTTGAGGAAACTCCATACTGCTTTTCAGAGTGGCTGCACCAGCTTGCATTCCCAGGGTAGTAGTATTTTATTGTGGTTGTAATTTGCATTATCTCACAACTATTCGTGTTGAGATGTATTTACTACCCAGATATCTTTTTTTGATCAAGTGTCTGTTCAAATCATTTGCCCAGTTTTTAAATTGGGTTGCTTATTTTCTTATTTTTGAACTTTGAGAGTTCTTTACATATTCTGGATTTAAGTCCATGGTCAGATACATGCTTTGCAAATATTCTCCTGATCTGTCGCTTGTTGTTTAAATTTTATTTCATTTTTTTCTTTTTTGAGAAAGAGAGAGAGTGAGTTGGGGAGAGGGGCAGAGGGAGAGAGAGAATCCCAATCAGGCTCCCCACTCGGCATGGAGCTTGATGCACGGCTTGATCGCAGGACCCTGGGATCACAACCCAAGCCAAAATGAAGAGTTGGACACTCAACCAACTAACTCAGCTACCCGGGTGCCCCTTAACAATGTCTTCTGAAGGGTAGATCTTAATTTTGGCAAAATCCAATTTATTAGTTCTTTGACTGATCTGTTTTTTTAAGGTGTCATGTCACTTTGACTTTCAGAGGATCCCTCTGGCTGCCGTGTTGAGAACAGAGTGAGTGGGGCACAAAAGTGGAAGTGGGGAGACCAGTTAAGAGGCTAACAGGAAGATAGGCAAGGGACAGTGCTGGTTTAGATTGGGATGGTGGTAGTGATGGTGAGGAGAAGGGGGGAGGAATTGGGATATATCTTGTAGAATGAGCACATGGGTGGGGTTTTCTGATGGATTGGATGTGAGATATGAGAGAGAGAGAGAGGAGTCTGAGGGCCTGGCAGGATGGCGTGGCTCTTACCTGAGACGGGAAGGCTATTGGCAGAGCAGGCGAGGGCAAAGACTGTGAGCTTGGTGTTCGCCATTAAATTTGAGGTGCCTCTTTGGCATCCCAAGGGGAGTAGGTACGTGGACATAGGAGTTTGAGCTCGGTGGGATTCAGCCTCTGGTCACGCCGGGCTCTGGGTCATCCCCTGACATTTCCCTTCTTCATTTATATCCTTTGCTGAACGTGTCACTCCTTTTTTTGGAGCTCATATACTAGCCGCGTAAGTTCTGACTCATGTAGACAGTTGTTCATGAATCAAGCTCAAGACCACGGCCTGGATGGATTCCCTTTCTATCCCTCAGCTACACCTAATCCTAGTTGTCCTTCACAAGCCGGTGAATGCAGGAACTGACAACAGAATAACTTGCCATGTATGCCTTTGTAATGGGTGGAAATTTTCGGACCTTGCCGACCTTTGGGAGGAAAAGCCAAGGCATGCCTCCAGCTCTCTCCCTCATTACTCTGACACCTGTCTCTCCAGGAGTTGGAATTATTCCCATTGGCAGATTTAAAGCTGGAAGCTGATGCTGGCTCAGTCTATCCTGCTCACTGAGGGGAGATTCTGGTCACATGACCAAAGGGAGAAGTAACGACATTCTGCTGGGTCCTGAAGGTGACCTTCCTCACTGCCAAGCCGCTGCCCTGGAACGCTGCTGTTCATCAGGAGTGGACTTGCACCCATTCCCAACTACCTGGAGGTTTTTTTTGAGATGCTTCTGAGTCTCTTTTTTAAGAAAAAAAAAAAAGTTCATCTTTAAGGAATCCAATCACTAGCATTAGTATATTATTGAGGCCAATACACGCGTCCTTGGTCCCTTGGGCCAGTGGAACAGGGCATCTGCGAGCGGTCCCCACATACCACGTGGTGTCTCCAGGGGGCGCTTGTGCTGAGTTTAGGATTTCAAATGTTGTAGATGCAGGGATCCCAGATTTCATACTAGGATCCTCCCCCCCCCCCAAATGCCAATTCATTTGAGGAGATTTTGTATCTTCTAATTTTGTTTCCCTCCAGATTTCTACCTGTTGTACTAAAACCAAAATAACTCAAAGAAAAGTGCCTTTTTATACACTTGCCTCGCTCCCGCTGCCCCCATTTTCATTATTCTTTATTCTGTCTGGGCCTTGTGTACTTGCGATGTTTATTTACATTGCTGTAATCATATTGAATCGGTACAATTTTATATTATCAGTGTTCTTTCTTTTTTTTTTTTTTTTCGTTTATTTATTTATTTTGAGAGAGAAAGAGCACACATGAGCGGGGGAGGGCAGAGACAGAGGGAGCTACAGAATCCGAAGCAGGTTCCAGGCTCTGAGCTGTCAGCACAGAGCCCAATGCAGGGCTTGAACCCATAAATTGCGAGATCATGACCCGAGCCGAGGTTGGATGCTTAATCGACTGAGCCACCCAGGCGCTCCCCTTTATTTTTTATTTTTTTAATGTTTATTTATTTTGAGAGAGAGAGAGAGAGAGAGACAGAGAGACAGAGAGACAGAGAGACAGTATTATTCTTAATAATCAAGTCCTGGCTGTGTGCTACACCCCGTGCTAAGAGTTTCACAGCCATGTAAGAGCTTCGTTTAAAGTTTATCATCACTCTGTACTATTTGCATCATCCTTCCTTCATGGATGAGGAAACCGAGGCTCAGAGCAGAGGCTCATACCCATCCTTTAACATCGAAAGACCATGGGATTTGGGAGCGGTTGTTCGAAAGCCACCGATTGTGCGATTTGGGGCGAACCGCGTATTTTTTCTGATTCTTACTTGGTAATTCCTACCTACCTCCTGAGACTGCTCAGGACTCAAAGAAGTGATGTATCTGAGGGTAGTTGATAAACGGTGATTTTTATTGTAATTAAAAACAATAATTACAACCCTTCCTTAAGAATTCTGTTGTTGCATTTAGATCATCTTTTATTTACTGACTTTGGTTGTCAGAGTGACGTTGCCATGAATATCTCCTCTACCTTTATTTTTTATAATTCTTCATAAATCCCTTAGGAGAAAGGGATATATTATGGAGTTTTAAGACGGTTCCTGGTATGGATTACCAAGAGATGATACCAGATCATACGGCAACCAACGGTGCGTGAGGGGACTAGTTTCACCGCCGTGTTGTAATACCAAATAATTTCTTTTATTTTTTATTTTTTTATTTTTTAATTTATTTTTCAATACATGAAATTTATGGTCAAATTGGGTTCCATACAACACCCAGTGCTCATCTCAACTGGTGCCCTCCTCAATACCCATCAGCCACCCTCCCCTCCCTCCCACCCCCATCAGCCCTCAGTTTGTTCTCAGTTTTTAAGAGTCTCTTATGCTTAATACCAAATGATTTCTAAGGTCCCTCGAAGGTAGTGGCTGTAAGATGCTACAGCATTATTTGGGTGGACATTTGCTCGACTATAAGCGAAGTTGCACATTTCCCTACATGCTTGTTTACTCATAGCATCTCTGTTTTCATGAATCATCTTCTTCAGTTCTTTGCCAGTTTACATATTAGGGATTTAAGTTTTTGGTGTCAAGATACATAAACTCTTTACATAACAGAGAAATGAACCCTTTCCGTATTTGCTGTGAATCTTTTCTCCAGATGATACTTTCCCTTCGGTTTTAGTTCTAGCCTTGCCAAATGGTTATTTACTTTCAAAATGTACAAGCTGCCCATCCTTTGTAGTCTCTTCCAAGTTAATTTATAAAGTTATCATCCCTTGTGCTGGCGTGTTAGCAGCACACATGCTAAGATTGGAAGGATACGGAGAAGATTAGCCTGGCTCCTCGTGCCGGGATGGCCCCCACATTTGTAAGGTGCTCCACATTTTTTATGGTGTAAGAAATATATCTCAGTGAAGTGGTTGCAAGAAAAAAAAAAACCCTAGAACTTATCTGGCCTCTAAAGATCTGAAGCAATACAGTAAAACAAGTTCCTTTTCAGAGGGGAGGGTTTTATTTAAGTTTTCTTATTCATATTCACTGTGATATGTGACTATAATTTTCTTTTTGTGTGTTTTACCTTTATCGGGATTTCGGGAGAAGATCATGCTTGCCTAATGGACATAAAGGTATTCTTATCTCCTTTCGTACTCGGGATGTTTTATACAACATCGGAATTATCTGCCTCTTAAAAGTGTGAAAATTGTTCTTGTGGAAACGCTGGGACCAAGTACATTTTTTAGGTTGTTATCAGATAATTTCCCCAATTTCTTCCTTGGTTATTATTCTGTTTAGATTTATACTTCTTGAGTTATTTTTAGTAATCTATATGTTTGTAGAAATTATTCATTTCATTGAAGATTTCCACTTATTAGCCTACAACATCCTCATTGGATTTGGAGGAAAAACATCTATTTTCTCCATTTTTGTTCTATCTCCTTCCTCATTTCTAATTAAAAATGTTCCCTTAATTATATTTGTCAGAAGTTTGTTTATTTTCAGAGTCTTATCAAGAAAACAGCATTTAAACTACTTTATCATTCTCCTGCTTTATGTTTTACAATTTATTTATTTTAGCTTTATCTTCCCTCACTGCTTCTTTTAAAATTATGTTTCCCCTTAACTTTTAAATGGAAGGCTTTGTTAATACCAACTTGGATAATCCCGGCCTGAATAGGATTCTGAAGACTGAAATGAGTTAGGGGGAGAGAACGTGATGCATTAGCATATGTTTATCAAGCGGCCACCAGCCAGGGCTACTGAGGGTTCACCAGCCAGTTCAATAGAGGGAAATCCATTTGGGAAGTTGGAAGTCGTTGTGAGGTGTTGGGTGCCTGGTGGGAACCGTAAGCACAGGTCTGACGAGGAGCCACAGAAGGCAGAGATGGGGAGGAGGAGGGGGCAAGGAAGGCTCTCCTCCCTCCAGCCTCCTGCCAGTGCCTCTCTTTGGCAGAAATTAACCAGAAGCCGCTGGGCAAAGGAGCCTGGGAGGTGTAACTGGCGGAATTGGGGCTGAACGGGGAAGGACAGCCAATGGACCTGGGAACAGACAGTGATCAGCACCGACACCTGCCCTTCAGCGTGGTGTGGTCAGAAGACTTTGTGATGCTGGAGACATGGCATCGCTGGCACCAGGATGCTATAGACTCTTTGTTAAGTCCTGCTGGGCTGTAACTTCTACAGCCTTCCTCCTTCTCGCTGTCTCTTTTCTTGCTTTTCCATCGCCAAGCCCATTTGAAATAGGGAGGTCGAGTTTCTGTGCTGGCTCTTTCCTCAGTTAATCCCCGCCCCCCTCCCCGCCCAACGCCCGCTTTGGCCATCTTACCACAGCCTGGATCGAACCCGGACCTGCGTACAGAGGTGCCCATCCCCCGAGCTGTACTTCTGGCTTCTTTGTTCAGCTCCAGACCTGGATTTCTAGCTGCCTAATGGGCACCCCGGATGCCACAGAGACCTTGTAAATGGAATTTATGACGTTCTCTTCTCCCCAGATCTCTTCTGTCCCCTGCATTCCTTTGTCAGTCGATAGGATCTCCTCCACCCCTGCATCAGAGAGGAACAGCTTGGAGTAGCTTTTAGTCCTTCCTTCTCCCTCACATCCCGTACAGGCTTCTGCCCATCTGCTCAGTTCTGTGCCCCAAGACTGCTGTTTCTTTCCTCCTCCCACACTGCAGCCACACCAGCTCTGGCCTCGTTATTGTCCTCTGGCTTCTAATGGCCCTTCTCCCTTGTCTAGTCTCCCTTTGTTCTAGTACGTTCTGCACGCTGATGCCAGAATGATAGTTTTGGAGCTACAAGCTGATCACGTCACCCAAGGCCATAAACTTCCAAAGCACCTCCAAGTAGACAGGATTCGCCCAAGTGTCTTCGCTGTGGGAACAGCTCCTGTCTCCTTTTCCCACCGCTGTCATTTGCCACGTCGGGTCCAATCATGCCGATCTACTTTTCTCTCCCCAGAGAGTGCCAGGGCGTTTCATAGTCCTGGGTCTATGCCCATGCTTCTTTCTGATTCTGGAAGGCAGCTGTTCTCAAAGTGGGTGTCCAGACCAGCATCAGCATCACCTTGGAATTTACTAGAAATGCAGATTCTTGGGGCACCTGGATGGCTCAGTCGGTTGGGCATCCAGCTTCGGCTCAGGTCATGATCTCTTGTTTTGTGTGTTCGAGCCCCACGTTGGGCTCTGTGCTGGCAGCTCGGAGCCTGGAGCCTGTTTCTGTGTCTCCCTCTCTCTCTCTCTGCCCCTCCCCTGCTCATGCTGTGTCTCTCTCTGTCTCTCAAAAATAATAAATAAATATTAAAAAAAAAAAAAGAAATGCAGATTCTCATATCTCACCCAGACCTACTGAATCAGAAACTCTGGAGGGGAGGCTTGGGAATCTGGATTTTAACAGCTCCTCCCACCCCTGGGTGATTTAGATGCAAGGTAAGGTCGAGAATCACTCAACTTCCCCTTGCACCTGGTATCCTACTCAGTTGCAGATGCTGGCTTGGCTTGGCCTCTCCTGTTACCTCTGAGGTCACCACTCCTTCTATCTTCCTTCCTTCCTTCCTTCCTTCCTTCCTTCCTTCCTTCCTTCCTTCCCTGTCTTTCTTCAGTTCTTGCAGGAACTTGACCAGTTCCTTTCCCAGAGCTGTTAAACCCAGCCTATTTATTAAAAAAACCGTGAGTTTCTCAAAGGCAAGACATTCTTTTACCTTCCCAGGTCCTAGAATGCTCAACACACACACACACACACACACACACACACACACACACACGAATAAATACGATATGCAATTCAAAATTATTTACCAAACACTTGGATAATGTTTACAGCCAGGCATTGTCCTGAGCTCTACGATCATTTAAAACCCTTTCATCCTCGTTAAAACAAGTAAGCATTGGAAGCTGTTCTAGTGACCACTTTCCGGATGAAGGATTCGAGGCGCAGGGAAGTGAAAGGAACTCAAAGTCACGCAGCCAGTGAGCGGTCGGGCTGTGGTTGGAGTGTGGGCATTCTGGCTGCAGATTCTGGTTCTTGATCTCTCTTCCGCACCCCTCCTTAGCAGTACTGGCTGTGTTCAGAGGCTGTGCAGAGACGAGGCCTCTGGCGGCCAAGCATACTGCCCCGCACTCTAGAAGTTCTTTATTGGACTGTGTGGGGCTCCTTCTTCAGCTAAGGCTGGCTGTGTGCAGGTTAGCTTCCCAGCGGGCCCCTAAGTTCCGCTCGGAAAATTTCCTCCTTATCGGGGGAGACGCCCTGGGCTGAGGGTCTGGAAGAGTTTGTTTTGAGGGCCAGTTACCCCCCACTGGACCAAGAGGCCTGAGGATCAGGCTAAAGTCATAGTTTTTATTTTTTATTGCTTTTTTTTTTTAAAGTTTGTTTATTTTGAGTGAGAGAGCATGCCGGGGAGGGGCAGGGGGAGAGAGAGAATCCCAAGCAGGCTCCGCGGTGTCAGCACAGAGCCCAACCTGGGGCTCGATCCCACAGCCCGGGAGATCATGATCTGAGCTGATGTCAAGAGTCGGACGCATAACCGACAGAGCCACCCAGGTGCCCTGAACGTTGTAGTTTTTCACCTTGACTAGGTCAGACCACTTCCTGAGGCATTTGGAGGCATTTAAGAAGATAATGCAAGACAGTATTCTCCTCAGGACAGCATCGGCCCTGCCCAGAGAACGGTTGGCTTAACCAGAGATTTAGATGTCGGTTCTCGTTCTGAAGCATCCCTCCACTCCCGTTAGGTTCCTTGACGCGCTGGATTACTGGAGTCCTCCAGATGGAAAGCCCCCTGTCAGTACCTGGTACTTAAGACATCTGTACCCGCTGTTTAGCGCTGCACCGTTTAGCGTGAAGGTGCTGGGGTGGAGGCTACCATTGGTTTGCGGGAATCCCCTCCAAGAATCGGAGAGAAGTGCTAAGGCACAGGCACGTGAAGGATCAGGACGGGGTGTGATTTTATATATTAGCATACAGTAATTAGCGTGGGTTCAAGTGCCAAGCTGAGCGATCCCAACAATTAGAGAACAGGACAGCGTGTCGTAAGACGCAGACTCCGTGTTGTGAATAGCAAACCCAAGATGAGCCGGGGAAAGTTGCATAAATGGAGGCTGGGGTGGGGAGGGGTTTTGAGGAGGGAGTGGGATTCACTCTGAGTCGTGCTGCAAGATGATAAGAAAACACTGAATAACTTTAATTGGGAGGTTTATTGTGTGCTATGTAATCTTCTGAGTGCTTTTCATGAACTCGTCTGAATTTCACAAGGGCCTTAGGAGGTAGGTCTTATATATTTTAAAGTTTATTTATTTATTTTGAGAGACAGAGAGAGAGAGAGCACGCAGGGGAGGGGCAGAGAAAGAGAGAGAGACAGAGAGAGAGAATCCCAAGCAGGCTCCGCGTTGTCAGCACAGAACCTGACTCAGGGCTCGAACTCATGAACTGCGAGATCATAACCTGAACCGAAAACAGGAGCCTGACGCTTAATTGTCTGAGCCACCCAAGCTTCCTGAGGTAGATCTTAACAGCCTCGTTTTACAGATGAAGACACTGAGGCAGGAAGGCGTTGAGTAAGTTTTCACAGTGACACAGCTGAGTGTAAAGGAACTTGATTCGAACTCACGGTCTGCCTTCAGCCCTTGTGCTTAACCATTGGACTCTGTAAGTCAAGTTTTCTCTTTCTTCTGAGATGCTCGAGAGCCCAACACTTGGGTTGGGTGAGGTGGGGTCGGGACCAACCAGTGGGCAGCAGAGTATGAGGCCAAGGGCGATCTGAGAGATGAGACCAAGGTGGTACAGGTCACCCAATGGCAGGCAGATAGCCCAGCCGTGTACCCATAGCTGGCGGGAGCCAGGCATTAGCCGCAGGTGAGGAACAAGAAGCGAGTAACTCCAGGGTGGGGTGTCTTCGCATCCCGCTAGGAGTCCAGTGTCCCCCACTTCACGACTGGTCTCAACAACCTTCCTTCTCAGCCTCCCCTTGGCCCCCATCAATCATACTCTCTGAGCAAGACTCCGATTCTGGAAAAGCCCAACTTTCTCTAAGGCTGCAGATGAGCAGCCAAACTCTGGAAGCAAAAGTTACCCATCAAGACCAATGGGGTTTAACGAAACTTCATCCTTGCTGCGATTTTTTGCAGCAGCAAAAATTCATGGTTTCTGGTTGCGGTGGCATTTTTAGCACAGCCTCTCCCTCCTACTACGGGTCTAGCACCGTTATCTCTTGTCTGGATTTCTGAGTCAGCCTCCTTCCTGGGCACCTTTTTTATCCCTCTACAAACCAGTTTTCAAGACTCAGCCCCCAGAATGACAGGATTCAGGGAGACTCAGGTAATGTCACTTTCTGCTTGTCTCTCAGCCCCTGCTTGTCTCCCAACACGCTTGGAATGAAATTCGCAAGGTTCTTCATGACCTGGCTTCTCCCTGCCTCCCTGCCCTCAGCTCCAGCCACATCCTCCTTGCTCCCCCTGCTTCCCCAACTGGGGGCTCCCTTCCTTGATGCTCTGGCAATCAGTCCCTCCTCGTTCCCTCTGCCTGGGGTTCCCTTCCCCAGCTATCTCCATGAAGGACTTTTTCTCATCATTCCAGCACCACCTGGCCTTCTCCCCTACCCTGGGTAACGCTACACTGTTTTCTTTCTTTCTTTTGTTTTTATTTTTTTGATCGCATTTTTTTCCTCCTTCAAAATACCTATCACCAGTTTAAACCTGGTTTGTTTATCTATCATGGAAGAGACTGTTATATGCCTACTTACTCTCTTCTTTACCAATAGAACCCTGTTTTCTTTTCTTTTTTTTTTTTAAGTTTATGTATTGAGAGAGAATGGCGGGGGGGGGGGAGCAGAGAGAGAGAAAGGGAGAGAGGGAGAGAGAGAATCCCAAGCAGGCTCTGCACTGTCAGTGCTGAGCCAGACATGGGGCTTGATCTCACAAACTGTGAGATCGTGACCTGAGCCAAAGTCAAGAGTCAGACACTCCACCGACTGAGCCACCTGGGGCGCCCTGAACCCTGTTTACTTGGTGGCAAAAATATGTCCAGCTGGGATTATATTTCCCTAGCAGCCTCCCTTGAAGGGAGGAGTAGCCAATAAATTGTAAGTAGTACCTGTGGACTAGTTTCAGGGAAAGCGCTCTAACCGGGCCTGGCTCAGTTGGGAGACACCTCCTCTTGCCTTTCCTCTTTTCTCTTTCTTCCTGCTGGAGTGAGGGTGCAACTAATGGAGCCCTGGCAGCCATTTTGGAATATGAGGTGCTCTGGAAGGTGGAGGCCAGGTGCTAAGGATGATGGATCAGAAAGATAGGAGGCGTTTGGGTCCCCGATGACATTATAGAGCCGCCCTGTGAGTCTTGGAGTGCAAACCTCCAGACTTATTTTATTTGAGAGCAACTACACGTATAATTTGCTTCAGTTGATATCATTTGGGTTTTCTGCTATCCTCGACAAAACCTATTCCCAACAGATAAACTGACTTACAATCTTTCTTCCTTGGCTGGAATGTAACCTCCTTGCGTCCAAGGACTTTGTATTTACTATTCGTCTTTGCTACTAAATCCCTTTACCTATAATATCGTCTGGCACAGTTGCTCAACATTGTAGGTGCTCAATAAACATTTATGGAATGAGAAGTGTGTGGTAACGGGGCGGGGAGGCTGATGATATCTCCCGAGGTGTGATCCACGGGGTAAGGATCAGTCAGGGCAGACTAGGTTACGCTGAAGTAATAGCACCAAAACGTCAGTGATCTAACACAACAGAAGCTGATTCTTGCTCGGTTACGAGCATCTGAGCACGTTCCCAGGTAGCTGTTCTCTGTGTTCGCCGTTCTTGGCTGCTTTGGCCTTGTAGCATCTTTCTTTACTCAAGTTCACCAGGCTTCAGAGCCCACCGTGGCAGAAGAAGGGTGCGTGGAGACTCGTGAGCCAGCTCTTACATGCTTCTGCCTGGAAGTAATACACACCATTTTTGTTTATATGCCATTGGCCCACGTCAGCCATGACCAACTTGAAGAGGGTGGGAAAGGGAAGAAATGGAGATATGGACGAGCACTGGTAGTGTCCACCATAGGCTCTCTGAAGCCTCTGAAACTTCTGGGGAGGGAGTGGGTAAGAGTCCCGAGCACGCTCAGGAGGGAAAGAAATGGTAAATAAATCCAACTGAGGACACCAATTCAAGTTGGGGGGAAGGAAGCCGTATGCATATTGAGTTTCTCTTTGAAGCGTGAGGATGACAACTTCTCAACCACATGGACCAGCCATGTGGCTGTGGCTTAGCCAGGATTGTCGAGAGCACAGGCCCTTCTGTATGAACCTTGGACCTCATTTTTGGGGGCATCAGACTATATTCTGTTTTCTCACTTTGTCCCGCTACCCGGGCCCGCTACTTAGGCAACACATTTTAAAGCCTAAACCTTTGTATCATCTTTGCTCACATTCAAACTTAACAGCCCTGTGTCCCCTCACTTCAGGATTTTGAATTAAGCCATAAACTAATTCAAGCTAAGATGTGATAGTTTGATAAAATAACTCACCTCGCATATTTGCATTTTAATGGAGGCTCTCAGTGCCTTAAAAGCAGAAGGGTTGTAATTTCAGGCACCCTGGTAAGCAGGTTGGGGAAATATTTTTCTCCAGAGGAGCCTTTTAGTGCCCCTTAAATCTTATCACACTGCTCCGCAGACAGAACAGGACTGACTCCCTCGGCTGATTTCTGTCACGTTCCAAGCCAGATACCTCCTGGGAAGAGGGCAAAATGATAACAACATAGGCCCTATTTTATTAAGTATATTGGCAAGAGAAGAGAGGCAATGTATTCAGAGGAAATGGACTCAGGTGTGCAGAGAAAAACAAATAAACTACCCCGCTACTCTGTCCCCTGATAAAACATCCGTTGGTGTTCATGGCGGAATTATGCAGTTTTTCCATAAAAGACAACTTGGGCTTTTTGTGCAGTGGTGGAAACAGTTAGGTTTCTTCCCCACTGTTTGACATTTTCCATGCTTGTTGCTAAATCTTTGACAGAAGCATTAGCTGGGCTGAAGAATAATAGTGTTGTAAGAAAGCTGATAATGGCCTAGAAAAAAAAAAGTATGTATAATACATACCTTGACATTGAATCGCTGAATACTTTAATAAGTAATGCACACAAACGGAGGCCTTTTGTGTTGACATAAAATGTAAGCTCTACCTTTCTTCTCATTGAGAGGCATAAAGAACGGGCGAGGAAAATAGATGGAAGAAATTCAAATATTTTCCTTGGGGGACTTTGATGTGCCAATGTGTTATATACCAAGAGGTTCTTTTTAATTTCCTTAAGTGTTACAGAGAGAATGAGAACCAGAGAGAGAGGAGATAGAGTGTGTGTTGCATTTCTTGATGTTTTCCAGAAACCAGTTCCAGATGTGAGAATCTCCTGCTGGCATGGCTTTCAGAAGCCAGGGGGACTCGATAAGCTTGCTCGTAGTGACCACCACCAGAGTCAAAGGGACCCAGAGCCTTTGACCAAGAGCCAGGGCGGGGGCCGGAGGGAGTTCATATGACCTGAAATGGTCATATGACCTCTCGGGTGGTGCCCCTGGGCAGGACACAGGATCACAGACAGAGCCTTCAAGGTGGGGAGTGCGAATTAAAAGTAGTTGAATGTGTGAAGAAGGTTTCGGTGACCCCTGTAAGTTTTTGACTTAGATCTTTGGGGGAAAAAAAAATCTTATCCATTTCCCTTGTAAAGACAACCCTACTAGAATGTCAAATGATAAACTTGAAACCTCTTTATTTCTTTCTCTTATTTTCAGACCTCCTCCGGGAAAGCTGTTAATGCCTGTACTCCCTTCCTCCTGTCTTCTGCATATCCTTGGAGCAGCTATTGAAATACTTCTTCCTTGGGGCTATTTCTCCAGTCTATGGCACGAGACTCTGACCCCCAGTATGCCTACTTGCCTCCTGCAGATTATACTTAACCTTGACCGGAAATTGATTCAGTTAGGGTGTATTTTTGGCTGCAGGTACTGGAAATCAAGGCTCACGGTGGTTTTAACAATACAGATACTTACTTGTCTCTCCTAATAAGAGGTCTGCTGTTCGTTCTGTGGTTGGAGCAATGACTCTCTAATGCCGTTAAGATCTTAGGCTCTTTCTCGTCATCTCTGGTTATGGGCATTTGGGCCTTGCACTTAACACATCACGGTCAGCATGCTGTAGTCCTTTACATTCAAGAAGGGAAGCATGGGTCTGGGTGACAAAAAAGGATCCTCCCTTTATCAAGGAGGGAAAAAACTACTTCCCAGAAGCCCATCAACAGGCTGGCTTGCCAATCTCAGCGTCCAGTGCTAGATCACAGGCTATCCCTAGCTGCAAGAAGGACTGCCAAAGTTAGCGTCTTGCCAAGGGAAATAGAATTGTCCGCAATTAACTTGGACTCGTGATGATTCATTGCCTGGAATTCGATAGGTCCTGCTGGCAAGAATAACACTGAGGGTGGGTAGGCAACCAGTGTCTATCTATGTGTGGGTGGTACAAATTTTTTTAATGTTTATTTTTGAGAGAGAGAGAGAAACAGAGTGGGAGATGGGCAGAGAGAGAGGGAGACACAGAACCTGAAGCAGGCTCCGGGCTCTGAGCTGTCAGCACAGAGCCCGATGCGGGGCTGGAACTCACGAACTGTGAGATCATGACCTGAGCCCAAGTCAGAAGCTTAACCGACTGAGCCACCCAGGCGGTACATTTTTATCCTGCCACAGACATTTATCTTACTCTGCAGTGTAGCTGTGTCCCTGGGCAGTGGCTGTAAATATTTACACATGAAATAATTATTGTTTCACTGATTTTTATGGAAAAAAACTTAGGTACGTTTATATGGAAAGTGTTTTGCCCAAGATTATACCAAATCGCATGCTTAACATGGTGATAATACAGATATTGAAATTCAAAACTCTACAGGTAATTTCCACATTTGGGCAATAGATGTGTTCCAGGAAAGTGCCCCTGAGGTGACTTTATGTAAAGCGAATCCTACATTTCCTTTAACCGTTATTATGAAATTAGAGACCTATTCCCGTTGGAAAACACTGCTCTGTAGTGGGTAGATATAGCTGAAAAATGATAGCGGGTCAAGTTTCTATATGGTGGCCCAGCTCTGAAATGGGGCTTTGTATCGGAATCACCTGTTGGGGTTTTTGAAAACTACAAAATTCCCAGACTTCTCTTCAACTTGGTGGAATCACAATCCCTGAGAATAGAGCCTGGGAAACGGTGGCTTTCCGAAGCTTTCCAAGTGACGTTGATACATAGGCAGGCTTAGGAATCATTGCCATAGACTCAGGCCCGTAGAATTATGGAACTTAATTCTAGAGGAAATTCAACCCTCTAGAATATGATGTCTGTGCTCGTGCCAGGATATCACCCTAGTGGGGAAGGGATTTGACATATTTCATGTGGTGCCTCCAGAATTTTATGGTAGTTTCCAAAACTACTGCTCGCCTTCATATCTCTCACTCCTCTCTTTGATCAGAATGTCAGATTGCTGTAAAAGTCATCAGATTCCCGATTCGTAGAACCTCGTCCTTTGGGCCAGAGCCGTACATGGCCTTCCAGAACTAGGTCGCATCATCTAATTCACTGGGAACTACGAATAGCAAAAGCAATCTTAAATCCGAGGATCCTGGGACATTTTATTTTTGTGTTAACAGTTTTGTTCAAAACTTTGTAAAATGAGCTTATTTGCATTTGGAAGTTGTTAGTGACAGACCCATGAAGCTAGCATATTGTAAGAGAGAAGGGAAGGGTGCTAAAATTTCATTCATCAGATGAACTTCTGGGGGAATGCTCTTATTTATTTATTTATTTATTTATTTATTTATTTATATTTTAGAGAGAGAGACTGCACGTGAGTGGGGTAGGGGCAGAGGGAAGAGAGAGAGAGAGAGAGAGAGAGAGAGAGAGAGAGAGAGAGGGAGAGAGAGAGAATGAATCTTAAAGAGACTCTATGCTCAGTGTGGAGACTGGTGCGGGGCTTGATCCCACGATGCTGGGATCATGACCTGAGCCAAAATCAAGAGTCAGAAGCTCGATTGACAGAGTCACCCAGGTGCCCTGGGGATTGCTCATTGTCTGCTGGATCCTGTTCCCCATGCTGCAATCAGGAGGGTCGTGGAAAGGTTTGGAGACCCGGGGAGTAGAGAACTATTAACAGTTCGCTAAAATATAGTGTGGTAATAGCCAACGTTCAAGGAATGTACAAAGCCCGGTGATAGTCTGGAAGAGGAGGAGATTGATTTCTTTGGGGATAAGGATGAGAGGGGGCTTTGTACACCAGATGTGACTTCTGAGTTGAATCTGATGATGAGTAGAAATTCAAAAAGAGGACAGGGAGGACTGTCGTGCCATGTCTATGCAAACAACAGGTGCAAAGGCCTCCCTGGGGCTCCCTGGGGAACTTGAAGTGTCACGGGATATGACAGAAGGTGGAAGTGGCAGTGGAGGGGCCAGTTTGGGCAAGACGTATGTGATAGGTTAAGGCGTTTGGGCATCATCCCATACACAGTGGGGACATGTGAAAGAGCTTCCAGCAGGGGAGTTCATGGAAGTGACCTCGGTGGGGGAACGTTCTGAAGGCAGGAAATTGCTGAGGGGTTATTGCAATAGTTTGGTGAAGCAAGGTAAGAGATTTTCATGGGGTAGAAATAATAGGGAGAAGGAAGAGGGAAGGAGCCAGTCGGTGTTTAAGAGGTTGCACGGACAGGACCTGGTGACCGATTGGGTGTAAAAGATGTGAAGGAGGAATAGTGGAGAGCAATCTTCATGTTTTACATATTGAGGACAGAGCCGAAGAGAAACATTTTATTTTATTTTGTTGGGGAATACAGTGAGTTTAGTGCTAGCCCTGGACTTGAGGTCCTTAAAAGATGTAGGGGTGAAATGTCTATAGGCAAGGGAGACCTTTCTGGGGCTACGGTCTTGAGATACGTCATTTTTATGTTGATGTATTGATGTCCAACGGTGAGTATGGAGAGACCTGAGACCACAAACTAGGGGGCTCTGAACACTTAAGGAGTGTATTTGTCAGCTTTTGCTGCGTAACAACTCATTCCAAAATTAGCATTTGTTGTTTCTTATGATTAGTGGTTTGGCGGGGTGGTTCTTAGAATGGGCCGGCTGGCTGTTCTATGATGGCCAACCTTACAGGTCTGGCGGTCGGCTCCGTGTCGGCTGGGCTACTAAGATGCTCTGGCCGCATGTCTCTCCTCATCCCGCAGGCTAGCCCAGGCTTGTTTGCACGGTGGTGATTTAAAGATTCCCAAGAGGAACAAAAGAGGAAAAGGCTCCAGTGCACACTTTTCAGGTGTCTGCTTCAAGATGCCCCATTTCCTCCGTGTCGTTGGTCAAAACAAGCCACTTGGCAAGCCCGAAGCCGGTGTGGGAAGGGACATAGATACAGAAAGGGGAATCGCTATGGCTATCTTTGCCAACACTCTCTCACGTGAGCGTGACAGGTGGGAATGGAACCCGTGACTATCTGAGCGTCTACTTTGTGCCTGGCGCTGTGCCACACAATTTAGAGAAATTCACAGACGCAAGGAAATCGGTTCAAAGTCATATTTGCTAAGTGAGTGAGCTGTCATTCAAATCTTGTTCCATCCAGGTCTAAAGTTGACGCTTGATTGTACCCCCACGGTCTCTATTTAATCAACCCAAGCTCCTTGCATCAGCAAAACTTCACCGTGCTGAGAATTCCCTTTGCTGCCCCTGCAACAAACACATAAGCCAAAAAGAACAAAGCGACCCTTTAAAACGTTCAGATGAGAGGTTGTGTGCTTGTATTTGACCATTTGTTCTTGATTATGACGAAGGCTAATTGTTTATCTTACGGCTGTTGGGATATTAGGACCGTAAGTGCTGCTAGCACATTCTGGGGTTTGGCACATTTGGCTCGGAATGACTTACAGGGAGTGTTCGCTTGCCTTTGAAAGGTGTTTATTTTTCCTCATTAAGTCTGTGTGCAATCTATTCTTTCTGCAAATGCCGATTGCTTCCTTCAGGCTTGCTTTCAAGAGGAGTGCCCTGGACCAGGGGCTTTACCTTATCCTCACTCCCCTCACGTCACCGAATCTATTTTCCACGGTCAGCCTTAGCACTTAGCAGAGACTCTGCATGTGGGATTTTTATTGTATGAGCGAGTGTAATATGCGAGGATCATCAGAACGCCCTGGGCAAATTGTTGCTTCCCATTGTAACTCCTTTCCTGGGTTTCGAAACAAGAAGAGTTGACAGATGACGTACATGTAAGTTCGTACTCTCAGGACTAATTGTGATTTGTGATCCTTGCTTCTCGGTCCCGGGAGAAGGTCAAGGGTCCAGGTTAGCTTATAGCACAAAAATCTGTGTGATCCTGGACCTGAATGTTTCTCTAGCATCATTTTCCACCACCGCCCTTCATGGCCATGCCATAACGCTAGCTATTTCCTCAGAGCCCGTGTGCTCTCCTGTCCTCACTCTGCACTCGTGGTTCTTTTTCCTGGAGGGCTCTTCTCCTTTACAGTGATCTTTCCTTGTCCTGGAAATGCCAGCTCAAACTTCAGAGGTAGCAGCCTCTGTGAAGGCTTCCATAATCTGTAGCCCTGCACCCAAGCTCCCGACAGTACTGGGGACTCTTCTCTCTGTCCTCCGATGTCCTGCAACTATCTGTAGCAAAACAGGATCACCCTGTGTTACAATTTTGTGTCTTCTCTTTGGACTGGGAATTCCGACGTGGCTTGCTTCTCCGTGTCTCTAGCTCCCTAGTACAGTGCTTGGCACATAAATGATGCTCAATACATGATGAGAGATTGAATAGCTTCCCCCATCCTATCCTGCACAGTCTCCAACTCATCTAGCATTGTTAAAACTAAAAAAATTTTTAAAAATATTTTTGATAGAGAGACACAGAGCATGAGTGGGGGAGGGGCAGAGAGAGAGGGAGACACAGAATCTGGAGCAGGCTCCAGGCCCTGAGCTGTCAGCCCAGAGCCTGATGTGGGGCTCGAACTCACGAACTGTAAGATCATGACCTGAGCCGAAGTTGGATGCTCAACCAACTGAGCCACACAGTCGCCCCCCATCTAGCATTTTTTTGAAAAGTAAGCTTCATGCCCAGCGTGGGGCCCAATGCAGGGCTTGAACTCAGGACCCCGAGATCAAGACCTGAGCTGAGATCGAGAGTCGGATGCTCAACCGACTGAACCACCCACGTGTCCCTCACTCACCCAACATTTTCTGACAGTGGTGCTGACCTCCATCTTATAGGCTGGGAGGATATATTATAATTGCTGCTGCCCCTGTAAATATTAGGGGTAATGTCTTTAGGCTTAGCAGTTTGGTGGGGCATCTCCAGCTTCTGGGTGCCCATTATCAAATCCCAGGACAATTCTAGCTCTCCGTACCTGTGCTTTCACTGACCTCTGATTGGTGTGACTTGAGATCCTTGGAACTTTCTTTTTTTAAATTTTTTTTTTCAACGTTTTTTATTTATTTTTGGGACAGAGAGAGACAGAGCATGAACAGGGGAGGGGCAGAGAGAGAGGGAGACACAGAATCGGAAACAGGCTCCAGGCTCCGAGCCATCAGCCCAGACCCTGACGCGGGGCTCGAACTCACGGACCGCGAGATCGTGACCTGGCTGAAGTTGGACGCTTAACCGACTGCGCCACCCAGGCACCCTGTCCTTGGAACTTTCTAGTCTTTGCAGAGAATGATCAACTATTGTTCTGGTTTCTGACACCTCAGATGGGCTGAGGAGTAGTTTAATCAGGGAATGTGCCAGATGGGTTGAGGGGAAGAAAACCAGAAGGCGGGGGATAACTTAGAGGGATCTCACGGAAGTCCAGGAAGGTTTCACGCTTGGGTCACTGGGAGGATGGAGGTGGTGTCATTTGTAGAAACGCCTGCCTAACACAGGAATAGGATCAGGTTTGGGAGGTAAGGTGATAAATGTTCGATCACGCCAAGTTTGAAGCGATTGTGGGACACCACTGTGGAGTTGTTCAGTAGGAAATTAACATGGAGACCTGAGGCTGGGGAGAAATAGCTCAGACTCATAGTGAGAAAGACGGCGTTTACTAAACTTGAGAGGGTGGATGGGATTGCCAAGCGAGAAGCTACAGACACAAGGAGAGGCTGCTGAATGGATACGTTGGAGAACATCTAGGCTAATCGTGATTCAGAAGGATGGAGAAAGATGTAAGGGTCCTGAGAGAATATAAAACCATTAAAATTTATGGAGTATAGTTTGTTGAGAGCTGGTTTGGAGACTCGTATAGATCTTAAATGAAGAATAGACTATGCCTTATGGAATGATACCCTCCTGAACTACGTAGAGCATTTGCAGGTTTACACATGAAGGCTGGTGGTCTGACCCAGCAAATCTGATTAGTCGAATCAGCTCAGGTCGTAGGTAAGGAGACAGATTTTGCATGGGAGTGGGGACAATTTCAATAAGATGGGATAAATTAAGAGTGTCTATTGATGCAGAGAATCACAGGGGGTTTTTAATCCTGGCAGAATTCTTGACTGCATTTTTAAATAATGTGGGTTTTTTTGTTTTGTTTTTTTTGTTTTTGTTTTTGTTTGTTTGTTTGTTTTACTCCTGAGTCTCTCACCAGGAGCAAAAGGTATTTTTCTGGTTTACAAGTGCCATAACCAGACCCAAATGGGATGAACTCTGTACTTGAATTAACTAATTAATTAAATAATTAATTAATTTTTGGTGTCCACTCAGGCCTCAGAGAGAGGCTGCTTTATTGGAAGCTGTTCTGTTTTTGTTTGAAATAAGCAATTAGCACTCAGACGGCCCATTGGGAGTTCTTATTTATGTATTGTGGTCAAATACACAACATTTACAATTGGAACCATCTGTAAAATTTTAGCCAGCTTTCATTTTAATTTCAGTGTAGGTAACAGACAGTGCTATAGTAGGTTCAGGTGCCGTTTTAACCATTCTTGAGTGTACAATTTTGTGGGATTGAGTACATGCGCAATGTTATGCAACCATCACCACTATCCATTTCCAGAAGTTTTTCATGGTCCCAAAGAGAAAGTCTGTAGCCATTAAACATTAACTCCCCACCTACCTCTCCCCGCCAGCTCCTGGAACCACTCTTCTCTGTCTCTATGCATTTACCTAGTTCTAAGTACCCCCTCTGAGTGGAATCACACATAGTTATCCTTGTGTCTGGCTTCCTTCACTTAGCACATCCTTCGGGAATTCTTGACAGCTCTCTGGAATTTGGCTATCCCCACGTCTTGGATACGGATTTCTGGAGTATGTGACATAACTCCTCAATTATTGTCTCGGAGGTCTTGGCTCTGACCTCTCTTGAAATGGCAAATGGAAGTTTCTCTCCAAAGAAGCCACTTGGCACATTTTAAACTTGTTTTTCATGTTTATTTATTTTTGAGAGAGAGAGAGAGAGAGAGCATGCGTGCCTGTGCATGAGTGGGGGAGGGGCAAAGAGAGAGGGAGACACAGAATCTGAAGCAGGCTTCAGGCTCTGAGCTGTCAGCACAGAGCCTGATACGGGGCTCGAACTCATAAACTGTGAGATCATGACCCGAGCCCAAACTAAGAGTCAAACACTTAACCTGCTGAGCCACCCAGGCACCCCAATTCTTCTTTTTTTAAGGTACAAAATCAGTTCTTTCTTTTTTTAAAAAAATTTTTCAATGTTTTTATTTTATTTTTGAGAGAGAGAGAGAGAGAGAGAGAGAGACAGAGTGTGAACGGGGGAGGGGCAGAGAGAGACAGGGAGACACAGAATCCGAAGCAGGTTCCAGGCTCCGAGCTGTCGGCACAGAGCCTGATGTGGGGCTCGAACTCATGATCCGCAAGATCATGACCTGAGCCAAAGTCGGACGCTCAACCGACTGAGCCACCCAGGTGCCACTACCACTTTGCAAATGTTAAACACAACTTCCATTTGCAACAGTTGTGTGACGGTAGTCCTGGGGGTAGTTTCAACTTTGGCCAAAGCCCTGCAATGGTGGACTTGTGGTTCTACTGATCCAGCACGCAGGCACCATGCCCCATGCGGCCCTCCCCACGAAGGGGACCCTGGAAACCCTTCGTTATGTGCTAGAGCGCACGTGGGCTTCCTTATCCTGAGTAATTGCGACCCTGTCGTGTGAGCACTTGTCACATGTCAAAACACTTCTTCATTTTAATGGCTTCAATAAAATTTTTTTGCAAGCCCCAATTTTTTTTATTATTAGATTCCACAGACATAAAATTACTCTGCCAAATTGCTAGAAAAGTTCCTAAATGCTTATTTCCCAATTTCCATAATTATCTCTATCATACCCAGCAGTGCATCATCCCCAGACCACACCCTGCGTCGTCCCCCATAGGGAGCATCACACGTGTGGGCAGGTTGCTGGGAAGCACACGTTGTGGATGTTTTGAAATCTCGGAGCAACATTTCCTCTGATGGGCTCTTTACCCCTTACGTGGGAAGGGATTGCTTTGCCTGAACTAATCTCTAGCTACTCCCCGGCGCCCGAGGAAGACGCTGTCCTCCGATTGTTCTGCATCGGACGGTTAGGGACTCTGATGAGAGGTCGGGAGACACCAAGGGCTGGAATTCTTGTCTGGAGGTTGCAGTTGTCAGATGTGGTTCTCTCAAGGCACTGCTGTGGGGTTCTGTTGTGTTCCTTCCCAGCGTGACTCACCAGCATGCCGCTGAGAAATCACCTGGGCTACCTCGCCGGCTTTAAATGGCGCAGTTCTGCAACGCATAGACCAACTCCCAGCCATTTTGGGGGGGGTCTTATAAATAATATTTAAATCTCTGAATGATTCCTGGTACTGATAATTGGGTATGTTCAGTAATTCAGCAAGTTAATTCAGTGTCGAGTCTCAAGTGACAGGTCAGTCTCACGGGAGGCTGGGAGCATGAGAAATCTTATTGAGGTCTACGTCTGGGCTCCAGAGATAGGCACTACCCTAGTACACTTCTGCGTAGAAGGTCATGATGAAAGCCAAAAGATGGCCTCTTAGCCTGTGAATCTCAGAAGGTAGGCCCTTCAAACACCCTAGCGGAGCAAAAGGTGGTGTGGTGTTACGCACCAAAAATGGGTGCTGGCTTTAGGACCTGGCTTCTGTCCTTTCTCTGCCATTCATAATCTATGTGAGTTTGAGCACGTACTTAACCTCTCCAAGCCTCGTGGATTAAAAATGTTAGGAGGATTAAATGAGAGTGTCTATAGAGCTTGGGACCTGGCGTATAGCAAGCCCTTGCGTGTTGGTTTCTGTCCCCTCTGTGATTTCTCTGCCGTAGTCTCAGAAAGCAGCTTTTGAATGCTCAGGTTATAGGTGGAAAGCGTAGTCAATTGCTTCACAGTTGTGGTTGAGAACACATTTGTACTGCACACTGTTGTCCTTTTTTATTTTTTTCTCCTGGAGCGTGCTGGACTCCTTTTTCTCCTGGACTACAAGTCCTTGTCTCTTAAAGAGATTGCGTGTGGTAGTAATAAATAGGCTTTTAGCAAAATGGTTCTTTAATCCTGTGCAAGCATATTCTGGACTCACAATAAAAATGCAGATGAAAACAAAAATGAACTAACGCCTTTTACGTACTGGTTGGGCCACAATCCAGAGTTTGATAGCATGTTGGGTTAGGAGGGGTGCTAGACAGCGGGGCACTGGGGGTGGGGGAGAGTAAATTGGGATGTTTACGGGGAACAATTTAGTAATGTCTATCAAAATCCCAGGTGCATATTTTACTTCTAGAAACGTAGTCATGCTTGCTTATATGCAAAATCAAGTATTCACCATATCTATCCCGCTATGATGTCATCTTCAAGGTATGTTTTTTAAAAATCATTTTTATTTTAATATTTTTTATTTATTTTTGAGAGAGAGAGAGAGAGAGGGAGAGTGTGAGCGGGTAAGGGGCGGAGAGAGGGAGACACAGAATCCGAAGCAGGCTCCAGGCTCTGAGCTGTCAGCACAGAGCCCGACGTGGGGCTCAAACTCCCAAGCCGTGAGATCATGACCTGAGCCAAAGTCAGACACCACTCAGGTGCCCCTTCAAGGTATGTTTTTAAGTGAAAGATCAAATGGAGAGGAATGTGTATAGCTTGCTTTGTATATACCGTATTTATGTGAAATAAAAGGGAAATATTCATGTATCCAAAAACAAGTGTATCAGGCTGATCTTGACATATTTATCTGTGGAAACACAAAGGAAATGAAATAGGGCAACGGTGTCTGCAGGAAGGTGCAAAAACAGGCAGTCTTCTCTGTAGGAGTGAAACGTGAGTCTTCGTAGCTCTTTTCTTCGGTGTGTTACACGCGGCCAGGATGAGTCTGTTTTGTGGCTCTACTCTCAGCACCAAGGACAGGGTCTCTCCCAGTAAACACTGGTGAATGAATGAATGAATGAATGAATGAAGAAACTGACCTCTTTCCTGAGCTTGCAACTGGATGAATCCTGCCAATGGGAACCAGGGAGGCACCGTACCGCTGTATTCACCTAACGTTCACTGCGAATCGTCTGGAAGGTCTCCGGTGTGGTGGTAGAGAAGCAGGAAGAGTGCCCCCGTAACCTGGAACCATGGGACCCGATTATTGATTGCTGCAAAGAGCCAGCAATATTATACAAAAGAACCTAATGCTGGGAACCATTCGAAAGGGTAACTTACATGGAAAACTTCCTGTGATCATGTCAGTTATTAGTAATTTCATAAAAAAGTTTGTAGGGGCACCTGGGTGGCTCAGTCAGTTGAGCATCCGACTCTTGATTTTGGCTCAGATCATGGTCCCACGGTCATGGGATTGAGCCCCACGTCAGGCTCTGTGCCGAATGTGGAGCCTGCTTGGGATTCTCTCTCTTCCTCTGCCCCTCTCCCCTGCTCTCTCTCTCACTCTAAAAAAAAAAAAAAAATTATAAATGTCTGTGATAGAAAATAAGGATAAGTGAAAAACAATAATTAACAATCCCATTAGCCAGGTATAGCCACTGTTAATATTCTGGGATGCATGCTTCTAGTCTCCACTTATAACACATGCACATACACACATACTCCCGTTTTGTTAATCAGAAATTTTTCAGATGTGAGAGATTTTAATTAAATTAAGTCCTTTAATTTTTAAAACTGAAGTACAGGTGATACATAATGTCACATTAGTTTCAGGTGTGTGATATAGTGATTCAACAAGTGTACACCTTATGCTGTGCTCAACACAAGTGCACCTACCATCTGTCACCGTACGACACTGTTACGATATCATTGATCATCTCCCCTATGTGGTGCCTTTTGCCTCCGTGACTTATTCACTCAAGACTGGAAGCCTGTATCTCCCACTCACCTTCACCCATTTTGCTCATTCCCCCATTTCCTCCCCTTCACACAACCACCCATTTGTTCTCTGTATTTATGGGTCTGTTTCTGCCTTTGTTTTTTGCTTTGTTGTTCAGATTCCACATATAAGTGAAATCATATGGTATTTGTCTTTCTCTGTCAGACTTACTTCACAAAGCCTCTAGGTCCATCTGTGTCTTTCTTTGCAAATGGCAGGATCTCATTATTGTTTATGGTTGGGTAATATTCCATTATATGTATGTGTATGTGTGTATATGTGTACGTATATACATCTCACATCTTTTTTTCATGTCTTTTTGCTTTTTTGTTTATTCATTTATTTATTTACAGAGAGAAAGACAGAAAGAGATGCAGAGAGGAGGAGTGAGAGAATCCCAAGCAGGCTCTGAACTGTCAGCCCAGAGCCTGACATGGAGCTCAGTCCCATGAACCCTGAGATCATGATCTGAGCCAAAATCAAGAGTTGGACGCTCAACTGACTGAGCCACTCAGGCGCCCTTGTCACGCTCTTTTCTGATTATTCCTGTTAACGTCAAGATGAATTCTCCTACAATCATGCAGAATGACTTTCAGTTCTCTGAAATGTCCCATCCTTTTCCTTTGTGGCTTCTTCTGGACTTCTCTGTGCCTTGAAGGTCTCCCCAAATCTTGGTTTTTCTCACCACTTGGTTCCTTTGTATTCTTTAGACCTTAGCTCTCGAATGGCATTTCCACAAAGAAGGCTCACCTAGCTGTCCCTTCAATTAGATGTCCCTTCTCTGCACTTTGGTTACACTTTGTGCAGACTTCAGTATCTTACTTGGCACATCCGTTGTGTACTGTCACTTTTGGCTTCCTTGTTTCTTTCTCCTACCAGACTGTAATCTTAAATAAGGAACACCGTCCTATTTAAACTAAGTTTGCGAGGACTGAGCAAATAGTAGATGTTGCATAAATGTTGGATGAATTGAGCAAAAGCAGAGAAGGCTTTCACATACTTTCCCTTGTTTAGCAGGCTTCTCCTAATACTTCCATTTGGGTGAAGAAAACACATCTTATGAGTCACCGTTGGATGTTCTCTGCCCGATCATCAACTCCTCTTCATGGCAGTTGAGGAGCTATCTGACTGGTAGTCTGGAAAGAATAACCTGGACAAGCTGAGCTGAGCCTGGCTCTCCTATTTCCTTTTGGGAGTGACCTGTCTACTGAGAGTCTGAGATTTCCTCTACTCCTCAAGCCCTAAGCCTTAATTTGACATCCCCCCAGTGTGTGGACACCTGCCCCAGCCCAGAGTGGCCTGAGACTGAGCAACCCGTCTGCCTCCTTCTGGGGCTCAGGTGGAAGCCCAGTTTATCTCTCATTCCACTCTGTCGTCTCACCTGGCTTCCCTCGGGAACAAAGGTGAAAATCCTAGTCTCGATCGTCCTCTCGGTTTTGTTTTTCTATTTATTTAAGGACCTGGGTGGGGAAGAGACATAATATTTATAGAGGTGCCCTAGGGAACGCCTATAGTTGATTTGACCATTATTCCCTTTTAACTGATGGAAACCGAGACTCTGAGGGGTCAGTTGACAGGTCGTAGGTCGTGTTTACCGGGACCTGATCTCAGGTTCTCTGACTCTCCATACTCAAGCTGTTTTGTTTTGTTTTGTTTTGTTTTGTTTTCTTTCTCTCAGTTTTCCTCCCACTATGTAGACTGGAAGTGGTAGCCCGAATTGCCACACAGGCTGGAGGGAGGAACTCAGGAATCGTAAAGTCCCTTCCGAGTGTGCGTCTACAACGCACCTCCTGGGCCGGCATCTGACTGTCCATTTCTTTGTTATCCTTCCCATGGGGCACATGCTGAAGCGTTCAGTAAACGTACGCTTACCACCAGCCCGATTGTTTAGCATGAGAAGCCCTCAAGAACAGACACAGGCTGTGTAAACATTCAGTGCAGATGGTTGCAAAGGAGCTATGAAGTCATGTCTTCAGTATGGGAAGCACTGGGCAATGCTTTTCTCAGTGACTCCCACAGGCACAGGTCATAGGGCCATCAGTCACATCATGCTCAGCAACGAAGACTGGCGTAAGCAATAGGGTAGGCGCTGGGGGACTTCCTGACCACTGACTTCATCCTCTGCTTTGGGGAGCCGAGCCAGGCTTTCTGGTACGGCATGAAGTTTCTCAAATAAGCTTAGCTTTGGGAAACAGTTTCCCTCTACTTTTTATGTGTTTTCTGGGCTTTCAAACCCATGGGTATTTTGAGGGAAACATAGCCCATATGTTTCTGATTTACTTACATTAAACTTGCCAGAAGTTTCTTTTGTAAAATCTATTTCACGTCTGGGAAACCTTCTCGGCCTGTTTTTTAAAGCCTTTTAGCCTGGATATTCACACTCAAAAGGAAGCAGAGAATTGAAACAATTATTAGGACATAATTGAGGCCAGAAAACCCCCTTCGCCTTTGTTACCTGAGCATTTCTGGGAAAAGGTAAATCTGGAAGTCCTCCGTTACTGAGGTAATTTTGCCCGAGTTATCCACTTTTCACATTTTGTGTGTGGATACAATCTTCAAAGACTGACATCTTTCTTCAAAGCACCATAGGTAAGGTTTTGGTTTTCTAGTTAAGTTAATCTTGGCCAAGTGTCCCTGGTCTGTTTCCTATTCAGGAATCTCTGAATTTGAGTAGGTTATAAATTTGACAAAGTGCTTTTATTTGTTTATTCTTTGCTTGGAGGAGAGGGTGACATAAATCCAAGGAAAAATAAATGTACATAAGACTTTCAAACTATACTACTAACTTTCAGATGATAAGTAGTATTATTTTTATTAGCAATAAATGTCAAAGCACTGAATAGTGGTTGGGAGGGTTGACGTGGTGGGAGAAAGAATATATTGGGAAGAAATACGGACAACCCACTTAAGAGTCAGGGAAAGGAAATTAGAGCCAACCCACCCCAAAATACACATCCATTTAAGAAGCTGGAGCTCTGTTTTCACAGTCCTCTAAGTTCCTAACCTGGAAGGCTGGCTGCAAGTCATATGTGGGTGAGAAGCTCTGGGACCTCCCGAAAAGCAGAAGAGAGCACCTCGCCCCCACCCCCTACCCCCGGCCCGGCGTAGTTCTCACATATTGGCTCCTATCCACCGTCAAGTTCCTTCACGGCATTCCCTAAGTTGAAGCTTTGATTTTGCAGTCTTATCTGCTACCTTCCTCCCCTTGCAAAATTGAATGTGTGCCTTCTCTGAAAGGTGTTTACGCCGAGACGTCCCGGAAATTCCAAGTCACGAAGGTAGAGGGACAGGTAGGGAAAAACCAGAGGTCCTTGGGAAAGAGCCCTGACTGTAAAAGGTGGGCCAGAGGTCCCGACTCCCGTAATGCATGGGATCCCCTAAAGGGGTGGAGGAGATGGGAAGGAGGGGGAAGGAGAATGTCAAAGAAGACATGAATTCCCAGGACGTCTCTTGTTCTCAGTGGGACCCCTGGCTGCTGACTTCTTCCTTTGAGCAAGGCTTCTAGCCACCCTCAGAGCTATGGTCGTATCCATCACTGTCTCTATTCTTCTTGGTCTTTTGGGGAGGAAAAAAAAAAATCAAATCATGCACTTTTGATCAAGAAAGGGCTAGGGAGATCCCATGAGCGGACATGTTTATTTTACAGTTGAAGACACGGAGACCCAGAAATGTTAAGTGACTCTTCGGTGACCACAGAGCTGGTTAGTGGCTAGCCTAGGATTCGACTCAAAGGCTGTTGACTTCTACAAGAGCCTTTTCTCTTGCAGCAAGTGCCAGGATAGAATTTGTCCTCAGAAGGTAACAGAAGATGCTCAAAATTGCATGTTACTGATGCCCTTTATAATTTGTTACTTAGACATTTCAGATTCTACAAATGTGAACTTTGAGGTAATGATATATTACTACGTATTGCTTCATAAGATATCAATCTGAAATCTCGTATGTTGAGTTGGTATAAAATTAGAGATTCTCATCCTATCCCCAAGAGCATACTATTTTCCTTGCTTGCTTAAAAGGGTCTATTTTTAAATATGAGAAACTGTGCATTTCTTTTCACGCAAATTAAACCAGATACAAACCAGATGAAACCTTTTTTTTTTTTGCACTTCACTGATTTTATTTTATTATTATTATTATTTTTGTGTGGTTTTTTTAATGTTTATTTTTTATTTTTGAAATGAGAGACACAGCACGAACGGGGGAAGGGCAGAGAGAGAGGGAGGCACAGAATCGGAAGCAGGCTCCAGGCTCCGAGCTGTCAGCACAGAGCCCGACGCGGGGCTCGAACTCACGAACCACGAGATCGTGACCTGAGCCGAAGTCGGATGCTTAACAGACTGAGCCGCCCAGGCGCCCCTATTTATTTATTTATTTTTCAATTGACAAATAGCTATGGAGGACTTACGTGGGCCACTTGCTTTTTTATATGTATATTCTCTCACTTAAAAACCAGATGTCACCTTGGCTTTCATTTTCTCCCCTTCGAATTTTGCCCTGCCTTAGCTGAACCCTTGCTTTACCCACATGTGTCTATAAGTCAGAGGGTTCTAAGCTCGGTTCCACCGATTGCCACCTAGGTGAATTTGCGCACGTTATTTATAAGCCCAGGGTTCCATTTCATTATTTGAAGAAGGCAGTATTTGGGGTCGACGGGCAAGCTTCTCTCTGGGATTATATAATCATACCCGAAACAGAGTTCCTTTGGGAAAGATGCACGAAGGAAAAAGGTTTCCGTAGTGGATCCAGAATGCTGGAAGCTCCAGCCTTTCACACAGGACAAGAGAAACAATGACTGCAGGTAAACGGATCACAGTATGTTCTGGAAGCCTGATGAGATGGCGTATGCTGAGTTGTGTGTGATACTATTGTTCTCTGATGGAGCAAAATGAGAAGTGTTTTACCAACATAGTTGTTTCGACACAGTGCACTAACATGTTACTGAATTCTTGACACAGGCATTTCCCATGCAATCCTAAACTCAAATCCCCTTGTAAAGAATCATTCCAGACTGAATCCACATATGGGGCTGGATGAGGAGTGTGCATGAACCCTGTCATCACGTGTCTTAGGTACAGGGGACAAGATGTTCAGCTGCTTTCCAGGGGACAAACTACAGTTCTTTTTTTTTTTTTTTTAATGTTTTATTTATTTATTTATTTATTTATTTATTTATTTAAAAAAATTTTTTTTAACCTTTAATTACTTTTGAGGCAGAGAGAGACAGAGCATGAACGGCGGAGGGTCAGAGAGAGGGAGACACAGAATCTGAAACAAGCTCCAGGCTCTGAGCTGTCAGCACAGAGCCCGACGCGGGGCTCGAACTCACGGACCGCGAGATCATGACCTGAGCCGAAGTCGGCTGCTTAACCGACTGAGCCACCCAGGCGCCCCTTAATGTTTTATTTATTTTTGAGACAGAGAGACAGTGCGAGCAGGGGAGGGGCAGAGAGAGAGGGAGACACAGAATCCGAAGCAGGCTCCAGGCCGTGAGCTGTCAGCACGGAGCCCGGCGCGGGGCTCGAACCCACGAACCGCGAGATCATGACCTGAGCCGAAGTCGGACACTTGACCGGCGGAGCCACCCAGGCGCCCCAACCACGGTTCTGAATGTAACAGAGAGAGGCGCCTGGGTGGCTCAGTCAGTTGAGCGTCTGACTCTTGGTTTCGGCTCAGGTCATGATCTTGCGGGTTTGTGGGTTTGAGCCCCGCGTTGGGCTCCATGGTGATTCTGTCTCCCCCCCTCTCCTTCTGCCCCTCCCCTGCTTGTGCTCTCTCTCCCTCTCTCAAAATAAGTAAATAAAAAAAAAATAAGCAAACAAACAAACGTATAATCTAGAGCAATGCCACTTTTGGAAACGAAAAATCGCGACTGACTTGCGAGCTCGGCGATAAAGACGCCTTGTGTTAAGGCCACTTCTACATCATGCCTGTGACCTAGCTTTCATTATTCGATGGGTTCCCTCAGTGTGTATTTCATTGTATGCAAATTCCGATCTGGAGGAACGCTCTGTAATCGCGTTTCCGTTCCTTAAGGTCTCTTGCCCAGTTGGCAACCTTCCTTCTTCCTTGACCGGGGCCTCTGTTTCGGGCACCGCCCATCCAGTGCCTCCTCGGAACAAACCGCTTAAGGGAAGGCCCGGCCACTCCTTCACGAGCTCGACTGGAAGTGGAAAATCACGGTTGCGGAGGAAGTAAGTGCAAAGGTCAGGAGACTACGGATTCAGAGTCGAATCCTCCTGTTTTTGCTTTTCTGGCAGGAAACGGCAACTGGGATCAGACAATGGGATTTTGAAGGAAAACATGAGAGGCTGATATTTCAATTGTGAGACGGGACCTTAGAACAATCTTCTACGCTTCCTCACCGCAGAGGGGCCAGCCATCTCTCGAAGCCCTTCAGCACCTGCTCGTCTTCTCTGAAACTTCAAGATGGAGTAAAAAAATGGCAATTTCAGAGTTAGTTGGGTTTCAGACTCCAGTGCCCCCGCGTCCTGACTCATGACCTTGAGTACGTTAGCGTCTCCGAGCCTTGACTTCTTTACCTTTAAACAAAAAGAGGCAAGGGTTCCAGTTCTTCCGTGTAGCGTGAGGCGTCCATGGCATAATGTCCGCAGAAGTGGCTGTGCCACACTTTGCACATAGTAGGTGCTCAGTAAATGATACTTCTCCTCAATGTCTGTATCTGCCTGTATTATAGACACCAGCTACTCTTTGACCTCACAAGTCTTTCTTTCTGGATGTGGATGTTGGGTTGTCCGATGTTTCGGAACATTTTTTGAGAGCCACAAGAGCCTCTGGCATGGTACTAGAGGGCGTTTGCTTATCTGTGGTTTCTGTTGACTCTAATCTTTCCAAGTGCTAGATCCTGCATGATTCTGTGCCTCTTCCTTCCCTTGCTGATCTCGTGGGATTTGTCTCCTTGACTGCCTAGAACTGCCGTGAGGCCCCTGAAGCCTGACGCGTCCTCTTTCCTTCCAGCTTGGGCTTCAGCACTACCCCCAAACGTTCTAGTTATTTCTGGTGTAATCGTAATAGCTAACGTCTGTTCGGTGCTTACCAGGTGGTAGTTATTGGGTGAAGCTCATGCCATTTAGTGTCACTTAACCTGATCCCCCGGTAACCCAAATGAGGAAAATGCTTTTCTAATCTACATCTGATAGTCAGCTACCCGAGGCGTGAAGAGGCTGAGTTTTGGCCCGATGCAGGGGCAGGAGGAGGATTTGAATGCAGAGCTCTAAGACTTCAAAACCAGTGCTCAGCTGCTGTGCTGGAGGGCTTTTTCAGTACCACCTGGTCTTCGGACTGGCCAGAGGCTGTTCTTACAGATGACTTGGGAGGGCGCGAACTCCTTCCTCCTCGAGGGGGAACCGTTGGCAACAGAAGCCACTCAGCTGAAACATTCTGTGGCTATGAACAGGATGCAATTAAGTCTATAATCTGTTACGGTCACCGGAAGGATCACTTGGAAATGAGAACTCTTTCCAACGAGCAGTTCAGATGATGTAGGTGTTCATGTTTGAAACCCATAACGTCTGTGCTTATCATTGCTCGTCATTCCAGATGGAGAAGCAGGAACTATCTCTGGGGAGTGTCTTTAAAATGAACAATTGGAGGAGTCAGAGTGACCCTTCGGCTCTCAAACCCCAGGACCTTTTTTGCACGCATTAGAGCTTCCAGTTCAATAGCTCCGTCCATCCTTTCAGAGCAAGAGAGCGATGTGGCTTCAGCCTTTGGGAAGACACTCTTTACTGCTAGAGTGGTGACAGGTTGGAGAGCTCTCTTCTGGCCCTCAGCATGGTGACATCACCTCCTTATGTCTTAAGTTCCACAGCCCCAGGAGGGGGGCAACATGGAGGTGGGGGTGGCAGAGTTTAACTGTTGGAATAACTGAGGGAGGCAAGGCAGTCAGGTGGCCTGTTGGTGCTTACATTAAAAAAAAGAAGAGGGGCGCCTGGGTGGCGCAGTCGGTTGAGCGTCCGACTTCAGCCAGGTCACGATCTCGCGGTCCGTGAGTTCGAGCCCCGCGTCAGGCTCTGGGCAGATGGCTCGGAGCCTGGAGCCTGTTTCCGATTCTGTGTCTCCCTCTCTCTCTGCCCCTCCGCTGTTCATGCTCTGTCTCTCTCTGTCCCAAAAATAAATAAAAAAAAAAAGTTGAGAAAGAAGAAGAAGAAGAAGAAGAAGAAGAAGAAGAAGAAGGAAGGAAGAAAGAAATGAGAGGGGTTTCTAAAATCTCTGTAGTTTCTGTAAATAGAATGCATATATATTCCCCTCTCCTGCTTGGATTGGAAGGCAAAGAATGTAGGACTGTCCAGCTCACTGGGCACTTGTGACCCCGCCAAAGGGGTTCTTGGTTTGGAATCAGACAAGGTTGGCTTTGAATTCCCATTCCATTCATTTTTAGGGATGTGTTTTTTGACAATTTCGTCATCGTCGTAACCTCCCAGTTTCGCACTGGGGATAATCACATAATGGCCGTTAAAAACTGTCTCCAGATTCTTGGATACTTTTCCCACTGGGTGCCTATGTCTCCTCTCCTCCAATCTGGGTGAATCTTGTGACTGTTTCGGCCAACGGAATGTGGTGGAAATGATGCCGAGCGGCTTCTGCGGCTAGGGTAGGTGAACCACCTAGCCTCTGCCTGCTATCTTGAGTCACTTATTCTGGGGAAGACAACCACCACAGAAGAGGTCCAACTACACAGGAGGGACCACGTCTACAGACCCTGTTGTGCAACCAGCTGACAGCACCATGGAGTAGCAGCCCTCTGTGTGAGCCATGTAGGACATCCAGTCTAGTCAAGTCCTCATGGCCACAGTGCACCTGACATCTGACCCAATGGTGTAAAAGGTCCCAAGTGCAAACTGCCCACCCCCGCCCCCTGCAGATTCCTGGCTCACAAAATCGTGAGCAACATCAAATCGTTGTTTGACGTATTTAGTAGCTGACGAGCCTCAGTTTCTTCCACACTGGTTCTCTTCCCGTCTAAGGTTGTCATTGGTGACCAGGATGACTTTGTGTCCCTAGGATAATGGTTTTTGGCAGTGGCTGGAAGGACGTGGTGAGGTCATCCCCCTAGTGACAGCCCCGTCTTGCCGTTGTGTGTCTTGAGTTTGAGTCACTGCCTTGGGGCCAATTTGTGTAAACTGGGGACCATGTAGGTAGACTTACAAACTGTAGTAAAACCTGGGAAGATTGATACCATCACTGAGGACTCACTGCTAATCTCAGAACTCAGTGGGCTTTTCTCACTGCCCTTGCTATGGGACATTTCCACAGAAATGATCCAGACTGCACACTGACTTGAAGCCGGCTACTTTTCTGTTTTTCTGTTCACTTACTATGTTCCAATTGGTCCTAATATACCAGGGAGAGATTGCAACGGGGAGCACAGACGGCAAGGGGAAGGCTGCGGGCGGAGCAGTGAGGGAGAGCCCTGGAGAAAGAGGAGTCCTAGGACATCAGAGCTTCGCGGACAGCCCGTCGTCCCCAAGGGGGTGCGGTGACGGTGGCCCCAGGTGACGGGAGGCCAAGCTAATTCCATGTGGCACGGATGGTGGAGGAGACTCTGAGACCTAACTGAGCATCATTTGCTTGCCAGGAACAGAAAGTCTGACACGTGCTAATTGAAGAAAGAGGGTCTCTCTAGTCAGGAGATCGGGGAACCTCAAGGCATCCGATTGCATGGAGTAATCGCCCAGAGCTGCATAGCTAACGTGTGGCAAAGTTGGAACTTGCATCCATGACCACTGTCTTAGTGTCCAGGGTTGGCTGCTTATCTGAAGCTCTGGATCTTTAAGATAAATTCTCTTGAGGAGTACAGCTTCTTCTTCTTCTTTTTTTTTTTTTTAAAGTTTATTTATTTTGAGAGAGAGAGAGAGAGAGAGAGAGAGCAGGAGGGAAAGAGAGAATCCCAAGCAGGCTCCGTGCTATCAGTGCAGAGCAGACTCAGGGCTTGAACTCATGAACCGTGAGATCACAACCTGAGCCCAAACCAAGAACCGGCTGTTTAACTGACTGAGCCACCCAGGCGTCCCTCTTGAAGACTGCAGTTGAACTAGTTGGGGCCCAGAGAGTGGTTTTGAATCCGATGTCCAGTCCTGGCTGTGACGAGTAGGACCCTTGCGGGCTCTGGGTGGGGGTGGGGTTAGGGAGTCGTTCTCTAAAAAGAGAATGTGAGTCTCGAGGAAATACTGAGCATTGTTAGCAAACCAGTTGAGTGGTGAGGGGTCACAGCACAGAGCCGAGGTGTCCCTGTGGCTCCTCTGTCCAGGTAATGACCTCTTGCCGGAGCTGGAGCTCCCACAAGGCTTCCCTGGCAGACAAGTGATGTGCCAAGGACATCTGGATCTCGGGCGTTGTTGCTTCTGTCTCCATTCAAGAGACAGTGGCCCTAGCCGGCCTTGTGTCCTTAAGGCAGAGTGTCCCATCCTTTCTTAACATCAGCAGAGACTTAGAATTTTAAGAAATACAGTCTCTTTTTTTGTTTGAAGCGTGGAGATTGACATCACAACATCGGAAGGGAGACCCAGGCCTACCTTTCTCGCCTCAAGGCCAGGCTCAGCTCTGCCCAGCTGCATGCTTGGCATCGGCACAGATGTCACCTTGTCCCATAGTCTCCTCCGCGGTGGGCTGCGTAATTTCCCGGAGGGGGCTGCCTCTCTCCTTGGTTCTCCTGACCTCAGCCAGGCTGTGTTCCTTTCAGCTGGTGCCTCGGGGAGGTGCGGGGACTTTGATAAAACACCGCGCCGGACTCGGCTTCCCCAGCGAGTGAATTGAGGTAAGAGGCCCCGAGAAACCAGACATTTGGATGTCAGTGTTTGTGTTTGGGAGAGAAGTCTATTTGGAGACTAGAGGAGGAGACTCTGCTCTTTAGAAAACGACAGAGGGAAGCGTAGCCTTCGTGTGCGGGCAGCCTCCATCAGGGAGCAGGTGGCTTTCAAGGCACAGGAATGTTTCCAGATGCCACATGTGCCTTTGGAAGACAAAGGCGAGCTCCTCGAGGGGCCGGAGGCGACACGGTTGCCCCTGGGCCTGGGGAGCCGCGATCATTCCTAAAAAGACACAGAGTTCCCTTCCGTACCCCTCTGCGTGGCTCCAGCCTCAGCCAGTACTGCCAGCCACAGAAAATCCGGCAGGACTGATGTCGTAGGAGCACGGCTGTCAGGGATGATAGGGAAGGGGGCGGATCGGTCAGATGATCTTGTTTGTCCTGGTGCCGGGGTGGAAACGCATGGGCTGGGGGGTACGCAGCAGCGTCGACCTGGCTTCAGTGGATCGGCTTTATCTTCGCTACAGGCCCCTGCTGTGTGTTTGCCAAGCGTTGTTCCCTTGGGCTAGCTCCGAGACAGGCTGCTGAGGGCGGGTGACTCATCCGTGGGCTCCGATGGGCACTCTGCCCGCTTGCGGGCTGTATGTAGCCTGCGTACGTTGTGTCGTGAACTTTCAGGTTGGTAAGATGCTGGGGACTCCCAGATGATGTCACCTGTCTAGTGTTAGGGCGGTAACAAGCCTCTGAGACTCCTGTCACGGTGGGGGGGGGACAGTAGGGATGCTTCAAGAGACTGTGCTCGGAAGCTCGATTCAATCTGCTTATCCTGCCTGGTGGGCATGGAGAGAGAGAGAGAGAGAGAGAGAGTTAAGGGTGCCCTCTGCATTGCCCTCAGTCACCTTCCTGGGCTACGTGTGTGCGTATGGATGCATGTGCACACATTTGTGTGCACGTGTACATGTGCGTGTGTATATACTTAGCCTGTTTCTCATTATGTTATTAAGGGAGAGTTTGTGGAGAATGTGGTAATGGGTGTTTTCCTCCATGCGATGCGTCTCAGAAGTTTAGGAATGGGGAGTTAGGCATGTGGTGTGATACGAAGCGAGCTCTGGAATCCATCTGACTGGTTTGGACCTCAACTCGACTTTACATACAAGCTATGTGATTTCGCTTCAACTTCCCTGAGCACCAAGTTTCTCATTTCAAAGGCCAGGTTAATCACCGTGTTTACATTGCAGGGTTATTGTGAGGCTTAACGTGAGATAATCCATGGCAAGTATTTGGCACGGTGCCTGCCCCATTGTAAAGGATTTATAAATGTAAGTTACTGCTATGATTAATCAATATCTCTAACAAGCTCTCAGGATCACATTATGGATGGGTTTCGTGTCTTTAGATCTCTGCTGAACTCATGCATACTTATGGCTTTACCAGCCTTTGGAGCAAATGCATCCCAGGTGGCTGTTCCGGGGCAGCTGGAAGCCTCTGGGTGCCACACAGCCCCTCTCCCAAGGCACTGTCTCTCATGTCAAGCCGAGCGTCTGCTGGCTTGATGTTTTCTGAGTGCCTGTCTTCCTCTCCTGGCTTCGCTCCAGCTAGGGACTGCTGGCCAAGGTGACCAGCGCAATCCTGGTCTAAACCAAAGGATTAAAGCAACTTCCCTCCAAGATAAATACATTTCCTTCCATGATTAATAAGTTCATTACCTAATTGAAGAAAACCACGCAAGTGGCAAGAGAAGCCACGGGCAAGAGTGTGTGTGCGTATGGGGCTGGTGGTGGTGTGCAAATGTGTGGGTGTGTTCGTGCTTATGTGTGCATGTTGGTGACCGTGCACAAGGGTGCTCGTGGCCGTGTGCACCCTCGTGGCGCGAGGGGAAGGAACGTGAAATCCATAAATCCCATACTGCTGTTCACGGAGCATCTTTGGAGTTTGGGTCTGAAGATTATAGTTGAACTCTGCCAGTTCGTTCATTATTTAATCCTTTAATTGATGACCGTGGCGGATGGATGGCTGCAGCACATCCTTGGCAGGGAGGCAAATCCCATTTATTTGTTTGTTACAGTTGCACAATTTAGTGGAGAGCGGGTGATGGGAGGTCACCCGTGCTTCATGGTTCAAAATGTTATTATAAATAACAATTAATCCACTTAGATATCTGGCTCCGCTCAACCTGGAGAATCCTACTGGATATAAAAGATTCTGGAGAAGAATGCTGGGAAGGAAATGCAGTTTTCCATCTCCTTGGCTCGCTGTCACTGGCTGGTCTTCCAAAGCGCACAAGGTTTTCCAAGACGATACACATTCAGGAATGTCGGTGCCACCTCTTTGTTGTTTTTTTGGCCAGGATCCTCTCTTTGGCAGTTATAACCACGCATAACCGTGCGATGTTTCTTAAATTGCTACATTCAACTATTAGGATTTCTGTTATTCATCTGTTCTCTCTGTATTGTCTTCTTAAGAAGATTGCAAATTCCTTGAAGGCAGAGACGATCCCTTAGCACAGGTACAGGACAGATGCCTAATAACACAGGAAATGAACACTGATTGAGCTCCTACTGTGAGCCAGGACCCGTGTTGAGCGCTTTCGTACACGCTCAGCAAGATTTGAATGTGGAGGGACGTGGAGAGAGAGATCCACCTGAATGCCAAAAAATGACGTAAAACAGTACCATCACGTAGCCCAGCATAACGTGACGTGATAAAAGGGGAAAATATCGGAACCGTAAAAACAATTTAAAAAAATGCAATTTTATAAATTTAGAGAGAACGTAGTAACAACTCTGATTTATGCTTCATATTTAAATTCACAGTCTGGTTTCCACCTGTATTATGGTCTCCAAATGGTTCTGCCTAAGATTTCCATCTACTTCAATGAGCAAATCCGTGGGTTCATCAGGTTTGGTGAGGAAAACAAGCTATTCTATGCATCCTGGGCACAAAGAATTTTTTTAAAAAATAGGCTTTTTTTTTTAAGAGCAATTCTTGGTTCAAAGCAAAATTGAGCAGAAAGTACAGCGAGTTCCCACATATCCCCTGTCTCCTGCCCCCACAGGCTCCCATACCCCGCACCAGAGTGGTACATTTGTTACAATCGGTGAACCTACATTGACATATCATTGTCACCCAACGTCTGCAGTTTAAATTTTTTTTTAAACTTTTATTTATTTTTGAGAAACCGAGACAGAGTATGAGCAGGGGAGGAACGGAGAGAGAGGGAGACACGGAATCCGAAGCGGGCTCCAGGCACAGAGCCCGATGCGGGGCTCGAACTCATGAACCGCGAGACCATGACCTGAGCTGAAATCGAGTCAGACGCTTAACCGACTGAGCCACCCAGGAAGTTCTAACGTCTGCAGTTTATATTAGGGTTCACTCTTGGTCTTGTACGATCTATAGGTTTTGGCAAATGTACAGTAATGTATAAACACCGCTATCGTACCATACAGAGTAGCGTCACTGCCTAAAAAGCCCTCTGTGCTCTGGGTACAAGTAATTTTAGTGTAGGATTTAGAGATTTATTTAGATATTGGAAGACATAGGGAACTGAAGTTGGTGGTAATCCACAGTCAATGGTTTTAGCCTGGTGTATGAAAATGGGGGGTTCAAAAGAGTCCTCTGGGAAGCTTCTGGGAGCCTCCTGTCTGACCTTCTGTCCTGATTCATCTGCCCTCAGAAAATAACGGGCTTCCAAATGTCTCTTCCAATGATTGTCCTTCCTTGGGAAACTCTAACTCAGCACCATCTGGGGAAGGGGATTCTGGGAAATGCTTTTCTCAAGTGATGCTTAAGTCGAGAGACCTTCGAAGGGGCTAGTAAGTGCTGAGTTGACAACAGTCTTTGTGTAGTTGACCCTTCCGTAGCGTTAAGACCCTCGTCCTCCCGGAAAGTTCACTTTCCAGAGACGTACAACCCAATGCACTGTATTTATTTATTTATTTATTTATTTATTTATTTATATTTTTTAAACGTTTATTTATTTTTGAGACAGAGAGAGACAGAGCATGAACGAGGGAGGGGCAGAGAGAGAGGGAGACACAGAATCGGAAGCAGGCTCCAGGCTCCGAGCCATCAGCCCAGAGCCCGACACGGGGCTCGAACTCACGGACCGCGAGATCGTGACCTGAGCTGAAGTCGGACGCTTAACCGACTGCGCCACCCAGGCGCCCCATCACTGTATTTATTTATGGATCAAGCGCGTATCTTGAACCCCTGCCTCCTTCCCTGTCTTAGGATCCAGGCAGGACCACCTGGAAGAAAATCTAGAGCTCAGAACGCGTCTAATGCAGCCAGAAACTGAGATAATCAGTTGTATTTTATACCTTCAAGATCTTTTCTCTGACTACTTGGGCTCCGTCGCTGCATATTCCAGGTCGGAAGTATCGTTTTCACCCCTCCACCATGTGTTTTTTTTAGTTTAAAAAGCAGCAGCATGCCTTCAGGCCAGTGTCCTTATTTTGTAGCCACCTATCACGTGAGTCGTAATCACGGCACCTCATAAATGGAAAGAGTCACTTGTCAAAACCGGAGGCTTCCAAAGGGCAGGACGTGCTCTTGCTGAGATTTCCGGGGGTTACTTTTGGGAGCGACATCGCATCCAGCAGCAAAGGTGCCATTGGCTCAGCCTGTCCAGGGCTTCCCAGCCTTTTCTGCTTTGTCATGTGAATCCACGTAAAAGAGGAATCGCTTGAATGTCACGGGCATTGTCATCGAATTGAGGTGAGTCCATTCTGCGTAAAGCCTTTCCATGACTGAAACAGAAGCAGAGCAGCAATGAGCTTTCCAGTGTTGATTTAGTCAAGGAGGCTCAAAGTACAGGTGGCAGCATTCACGGCATCGAAGATCCTTCCTCCCTGCTGAATGGCTTCATTGTTTTGGGGTCACACTTGGCAGTGAATGGGAGTCTCTGAAGATATGAAACGCCTAAGCAAACCTCCGTGGAAAATTAGTTTCTGTGGCGCACCACCTACTTCCAGGCTCGCGCTGTCTTTATAGTTTGCTCCTGGTGTTTCTAAAGCTGCAAATAAAAATTCGTGACTCGTTCCTGCGCTGCAAATGGTTCGAGGTCATAAACAGAGGCTCTCTCGAATTTGTGGCCACTTAAGTTCACTAGCCCTTGTCTCATCGAATCAAATTCAGATCATCACTTGAAGCCTCTGAAGGCTGCTTGGGCCCCTAAAACTCCCAAAAGTTAAGAAAAGCAAAAACAACCGCTTTTTCTTTTTATTATAAAAGCGAAGCAGATTCGTTTGAGAACATCTGCGAGATAGTGACAAGCAAAACCAGAAAGCCAATTATAATGTAGTGCCCAGAGATTACCACTAGGAAGATTTGGGTAAATATATATATATATATATATATTTTTTTTTTTAAACGTTTATTTATTTTTGAGACAGAGACAGAGCATGAACGGGGGAGGGGCAGAGAGAGAGGGAGACACAGAATCTGAAACAGGCTCCAGGCTCCGAGCTGTCAGCGCAGAGCCCGACGCGGGGCTCGAACTCACGGACCGCAAGATCGTGACCTGAGCCGAAGTCGGACGCTTAACCGACTGAGCCACCCAGGCGCCCCTGGGTAAATATATTTTTAAGACCTCTCTTTGTTGGGGCACCTGGGTAGCTCAGCTGGTTAAGCGTCAGCTTTGGCTCAGGTCATGATCTCGCAGTTTGTGGGTTCGAGCCCCACGTCAGCACACGTCAGGCTCTGTGCTGACGACTCAGAGCCTGGAGCCTGCTTCAGAATCTGTGTCTCCCTCTCTCTCTGCCCCCTCCCCCACTTGCACTCAGTCTCTCTCTCTCTGTCTCAAAAATGAATAAACATTAAATTTTTTTTAAACCCTCTTTGCTTTTATTTTCATCCTTCTTTCTATTCCAGACCCATCACTATCTGTATGTAAACGCCCCTGCACATAATGTATCTTATCAGTGATTATAGATATGTAAACTGTGCACTCCGTGATAATCCGGATTTACTCAAATATTTCCTTATATATCATTCGTTATTCTGTAGCATCATATCTGATGGCTGCCGCCTCCTTTTCAATGTTCTTTTTGCAACAATGTTTCATTATATTGCTTCATAGCAAAGTTTTCTCGACTCATCTATAGGAAAATCTTGTCCAGTCAAGCCAGAAAAATGCAGACGTCAGAGCAATTCGGCCAAGCTCCGGTCGAGGGTTATTATGTATACTCTCCCACGAAGAAAGGTGTTGCCGAGCAGAGGTCAGTGTTGGTGCCGAGGGTGTGAAATGGACCCCCAAAACGACTGTGTTTTGGGGAAGTAATTCAGCAGCAGGCACTTTGTCTGACCTGAGGACAAATATAATTTCTTTTACTCTTGTTTTTTCCCAATATACCTAACAGAGACCAGCGGGTACTTAATGAATGTAGAACCATTTGTAGGCAATCATAAACTGGTAACACAATCAGCCTACTGAACACAAAGTATGTACAGGAGAGTTTGGGAGGTGTGTGAAGAGAAATAAAGACAAAAATTCTCCCACCTCACACGAGTGCCAGGTACTGTGGCTAGACTAGTCGCCCACTCAGTTATCGACTGCCTTCTAACTTTTTGCTAACGGAGTCCCAATATTGTTGTGGGTATTGTCATGCATACCTTGCTCAGATGAAATATTCACTTTTCCAGGCTCTCTTGCAAGGACGGGTAACCATGTGATAGTACCCTGGCCAATGAGTTGATATGGGAATCTACGGGGACTCTGGGAATGTTTTGACTTTTTCTACTAAACGGGACTGGCTTGATTGCCTTGTTTCTTCTCTTCTCCTTCTCTTGTATTCATGCATTGAACACAGATTTGGTGTCCAGAGCCGTGGCAGCCATAGTTGCATCTTGAGGAAAGAAAAAAAATTGCTGATCTCTGGTGACATTATTGAGCCACAAAACCAAGAGAAGTAACTTCCCATCTCTGGACTTACTATAGGAAAATAATAAACTCTTACTTGTTTATGTCACTATTAAGTCAGCCAGTCTTTCTGTTTGGGTGCAGAGATCAGTCAAAAAATGCAAATGATCGACGATGTTCTTAGGGACTATGAGAAGTTTTGTTTGGCTAGAGCAGAGTCCATATCAGGAACGAGGAACAGGAGTTTCCAGGGTCAGACTGGGATCATAAAGAGGGCTTATATGTGAAGCTTACCTGGGATACCTCGAAAGTACTGGTGAATTTACGCTCAGTTTGGCAAACAATGGGAAGTTTCTGGTGATGTAGGGGCAGACGTCAGGAAGTATTGGGAGGCTGGGAGTAGTGGGAGAGGTGAGTTGGAGTAGAGAAAGGTAGTCTACGGCCATACCACCCTCAACGTGCCCGATCTCGCCTGATCTCAGAAGCTAAGCAGGGTCGGGCCTGGTTGGTACTTGGATGGAGTGGGGAAAGGTGGGAGTGGGGGCAAGAGTCAGGAGGCTGTTGGTGCAAAGCAGGTAAGGAGTAGAGAAGACCTGAAGATGCCAGCTGCCTTAGTCTGCCTGGGATGCTATAACAAAACCACAGCCAGAGTGGCTTGGACACCAAAAGTTTAGTTCTCGCCGTTCTGGAGGCTGACAAGTCTCAGACTGGCCAAGGGTGTTAGCCACTTTGATTGTCAGTGAAGATCCTTCTGCCTTGTAGATGACCGTTTTCTCACTGTGCCTTGACGTGGTGGAGAGACAGAGAGATCTCTGGGGTCTCTTCCTCTTCTTACACAAACAACAGCCCTGTTGGATTGGGGCCCCACCGTTATGACCTCATCATTCCTTTATCATCTCACGGGACCTGTCTCCAAATAGGTCACACTGGGCATTAAGGGCTTCAATGCATGTGCTTTGAGGCGACACGGCCATTCGACCCGTCACAGTGACCATGGGATGGAAGTAAGGGGGTGGTGTCTGTAGCATTGCAGGGATGAAACCTACCAGACTTAACATCGATTGATGTGGGCGAGAAGGCAAGTGGTGATCAAAGACGCTTTTGAGTGTCAGGCTTCAGTGACTGCGAGAATAGTGACATCGTGTAAAGATTTAGGAAATTTAGGAGCAAATGCAGCTTCTGGAAGAGGTGGGTTTTTAGGCCAATCAAACTGGAGGTGCTGTCAGGAGGAAACGATGTGGTGGCTTGTTACAAATTTGGGGGGAATGTTTCCTACGTGCTGGACAGCGGCCCTTTAAGTGCATGATGCCATTTAATTAGCAAACCACCGTATGGGGTAATGCTGTTATAGTCTCCATTTTCTAGATGACGAAACGGACACTTGTGGCATTCCAGGCCGGGAAATTATAGCCCATGTTACTGAAAGAAACTCGTCAGATCAGATCACCCAAACTGCTATGGGTGGTCTTTGTGAAGCACGGAAAACCTAAGTGGTTTGGAAAACTGGAGACCAACAAATGGAGTTCAGATTTCCAACCAAGAAAGAAGATGGGGTCTGCAACTGAAGAAGCTTCCAGAAAGCCTGGTGGAAGATCAAAGGGCTGGTGTGTGAGCACCTAGAAGAGGAAACCACAGACCTAACAGCCAGCGTGGGCTCACCACGAGCAAGTTCTGCGTGATTAACTTCATCCAGAATGCTGACAGCACGGCGTCTGGCGAGAGAAAGGACACGTGAGTGGAGCAGCTACTGATTAAAGAGCTTTTATTTTTAAAGGGACTGATTTAAAAGTAAACGTTAATCCGGTGGAAAGTGTCTAGTGACATGCTTTGGAGCTTTGCCCTTGCCTTATGATTTTTTTTCCTTTTAATCTGTGATTTGCATGAACATTTGGAAAGAGGTTTATTAAATTAATGTACAACTTGAAGCTGGCGGCCTAGTAAGCATGATGGAGATAAAAATCAATATCCCGAAGGGTGCAAATGAGAGGGTGCGGGGTCTGATTTTAACAAAATCAATACGTTGGGTAAATGTGAGGTCCCAAGCACAGGTTCAACTGCTTCCGGCTGGAAAGACATAGGCTGACAGCGCCATATGTGAAAAGGAGTGTTGGTTGAGAGTGAACTACGTAACATGGCTGAAAAAGAGTAAGCGTGATCTCGGTTGGCATTATGGCAAGCACAGGGGGTTCTAGAATTCACAACGAAGTCATCAGAGATATCTTTGTAAGGCATAGATTGGCTTCTAACATAGAAATACTCTTTTATTTTCTTATTTTTGTTTTTTTAAATGTTTATCTATTTTTGAGAGAGAGATACAGAGCGTGAGTGGGGGCGGGGCAGAGAGAGAGGGAGACACAGAATCCGAAGCAGGCTCCGGGCTCCGAGCTGTCAGCACAGAGCCCGAGGCGGGGCTCGAACCCACAAACTGCGAGATCGTGACCTGAGCCGAAGTCGGATGCTCAACTGACTCGGCCGCCCAGGTGCCCCAGAAATATTCTTTCTTGATGGCTCTCTGCTCAGTCTAAATGCCAAGGTTTAGTATGTCTATCCCGTCCCAACACCTCACATTCTATCCCACCTTCCCCCTAGTGTATCTGATACATTGGTCTTACTGGAAAATTTTGTGTCCCTGGATGACACGAGGCCACTTCGTGATAATGGCTTTGCTTATTCTGGAATGAGCCTGGACTCCCGCCCTCTCAACCCTCAACTTCTTAGTTAAAAAGCTTTGTTCCTTGAGAGCGAGCACGCAGGATGGTCTCCTCACCTGCAAACTCTTCCCTAACTTTCGCTCCCATGTTCCAGCACCTCGCAGGACTTACTCTTCCCTCTACCAGGACCCTAGGGCTCTTCATCCAGAGACTCTCATGTCTCATGATTACTCATGTACTTTCTTGTCTCCCTTGAGAGGGATGGCCAGTTTTTACGATCATCATTGTATTTCTTGTGCCTAGTTTGGTGTGTGATGCGGGGAGCATCCAAAATTTGTTGAGCGGGATCAAAGGGGGTGGACCTACAAATTGTATGGGCAAACTGAAGTTTAAGAGAACCACCAGGATAGAGAGCCCTCGAGGTGAATTTTGGAGTCAGAAGGCCATGCCTTTAAGTCCGTATTCTGCCTACTAGCTGAGTAATTCTGGGCAAACTACTTAACCTCTCTGAGCCTCAGTTTTCCCATCTCTGAAATGGGTATACCGTCCTCATAGGATGGACACGGCAGTTAACACAGATGTAAGGTATCTGGCGACCGCAATGGCACACAGTGAGCCTCAGTAGCTGGCCCTTGTTGTGTGGCGAGCGGATCAGAGAGCGGATGGTCTTTGGCCAGGAGGGAGGGCTCTGGACATGTGTTCGGTGTCTTGGGGAAGAGGGATCAGTCCTGGTCTGCATGGTTCCCAAGGGGGAACCCAATGATTGAAAGCAGCAAGGACGCCAAACTGAGCTCAACTTCAGCGTCCTGAGGGTCACAGGTCACTCGAGAAGAGCTTCTAATAAAGGAGCAAGCTCCCTGTCACTGGAGGTATTTAAGCACAGGTCGCTGTTGCCTTGCTGGGGCTGCTGCAGAGAGCACTCATCCAGGAGGGCAATAGTCGAACCAAGGCTTCTCTACTAATTTGAAATGTGACAGTCTTTAGTTTTGGGTGCTTCCAGAATAGGAACCGATGGTCTCTTGACCACAAGAAGAATAGATGTTTTTCCTCTTTTCTGACGGAGCAGTTAGAATGGGGATGGGCATGGTTTGCGCACAACTTGGAGCCCCCACAAGGCCAGTCCTACCTGCAGAGGCACCCTGCGCTCTGAGGAAGGACTTTTCCTCGCTCCGTCCTTAGAACCTAGAGCAGCCCGGGCACATAAAACCTGTTGAGCAAATGCATGAGTCTGTGAAGGCCAACACCACGACCCGAGCCCAGGTTTCCAGCCCTGCTTCTCTTATCAGTGTCGAGGTCCTTTCCCGGAATTTCTCTGTTAAAAATTCCTCCTGTGCTCCCGGAGCATTTAGCAATCTTTCAGAATATGTGCTCATGACATCTGAGTACTGTTAGTTCTTACAAGCCAGGAGGAAGCATTCGTTTTTGGCAGATATGAGTTAAAAAGAAAAAAAAGATGCCTTCTGTTTAGACCCACACCTCTTGGAAGGCCCGGGCGTGGGTTGCCGCGAACCCCAAACTACTAGTAACGTATCCTGCCTCCAGTGAATGATTTGTGTCCCTTTGGAAACAGCCTCCCATGGGAAGTACTGGAAACAGAACCCTTAACTCCCCCTGCTTCCCCAAGAACAACACGAGTCAACAAATCCGGAAGCCTTGCCTCTGTCGCTTTTAAACAGTTGTTACTGAGGATCAGAGTCAGCCCGTGGTGCATGTGGCTTGATTCAAGTGGCTGCATCGGGAGAACACGGCTCCAGGAATATAGACAGCTTTCTGCTCTCCGTGCTCTCTCCTTTTGCTACGTACCATGCCATGAATCAGTAAACAGCAGCCTGTCACCCCTGGCACCAATAATCAGCCGGACAGATTCTCGTGGTCGTAATCTCATCTCTATTTCCTTGGAACTCCTGAGAGGGGAAGGCTGTCAGAGGCTTTATTCCATTACTTTTGCTGTTTTGATGCTTGGAGGGCCAGGCTGAGAAGCAGCTCGGCCCTTAAAAAAGCCAAGTTCGGGGGCGGGGAGGTGCGTCTGGGTGGCTCAGTTGGTCACGCACTGACTCTTGATTTCAGCGCAAGTCATGATCCCAATGCCGTGGGATGAGTGGGGCTCTGTGATGAGTGTGGAGCCTGCTTAAGATTCTCTCTCTCTCTCTCTCTCTCTCTCTCTCTCTCTCTCTTTCTCTGCCCCTCTGTTCTACCCATGCCCGTGCTCTGTCTCTCAACAAACGAACAAACAAAGGCCAAGTGGGGCCCCTCCCTGGCCTGTTCCATGTGCCATGTCTGCGAAGGGGCGTGGAACACTGCCGATCAGGGCTCCACAGGACACCTTCAGGTAGACAGACTAGAGGACCTTTCGAATTCCATGTGGGGCTCAGCCTAGATCACCAGGCTTTTGACCAAATGGAGCTTTGAAGCTAAATCCTCAGCCCTGGGCTCCCCTGGGAATACAGTAGGGATGGGGATGAAGGCAGCCATGGTGAGTGCTGGCCAAGGTTTCAGGGTCCGGTCCATTTACCTTTGACGTTAGCCAACATTTGTTCTCCAGCAGACGGAGGTGAGTTTACGCACAGAAGTTGGGGGTTTTGGTTTAGCCTCCAGAAGAAACTTGCGTTGTCAAGAGGAGCCCTGGTTTTCATTAGCAAAACTCAAAGAGAGAGTTTGTGCCTTGATTTTGATTAGTAGGAATCTGGGCTTGGCAGGGATGGAAACTTCTGGGTTCTTGAAAAAGCTCACTTTAAAATCGGCAGTCTTCTGGTGTAAAATGCCTTTAGTATTTGGACTGCGGCATGATTTAGTATTAACAGATTCCAATTTCACTTTATTGTCCTGTTTTTGTTTAGTTTTGTGTTTGTTTTTGTTCTTGATTTTTTTTTTTCCCCCGTTCAGTGATGACGTTCCTAGAAATACGTAGTAGGCGGGTTCAAGCAGTGGGAGTCTGCATTCTATTCCTGAAACCAAGAATACATTGTATGTTAAACATGGTATTTAAATTTGCATTTAAATAAATAAATTTTTAAAAGGAGAAAGCTTTTAAGTGGGTGACTCCAGCTGGGACAGATATGGAAACTAAGGGGGATGTTCTCCCTGGAGGATGACATGATGAGGCAAAGCTGAGGCATTCCAGAATGGAAGGAAGAGGCACTTGCCATAGAAACTGAAATGTTGTACAAGCAAGCAAGCCTTGAGAGCCTTCAGATTTGGAGAAGTACAGAGAGAAGGGTATAGTGTGGTAGGTTGGTCCTTTATTCACTTTCCAAGAGGTATTTTGTCGGGATAGGGCTAATCTGGGGTCTTGATGAGACGCTTCCTTCAAATGAGTATTACCTTTGTAGGTGCTGGGCTTTGAACACCTGGCATGGCTGACCGACTGGCGTGTTTCCATCACAGGTGAACCCCATGGGATTTTCTGGCTCCTCCTTCACATTTTTCTGGTTTGTTGGTGTTGTTTTGATCAAACTAATACGAGCTCCTTACGGATGACTGGTGGTAACAGCCTGGATGTAGATTCGATGAGATGTTGGCTTCAGGAAACATTACATCTGCTTGGAATTGATGTTAAGATTGTAAGTTAATGGTTGCATTTGGTTTGGAGAGTAAGTGATTTTTCTCAATATTCTGGAAATGGGCCCCACGCGATTATATTTGTTTCCTTATGATTCCCTGAGATTCTGGAAAGATTAGACATTCAAGAGGTTGGGATACCACATCGTGAAGGTGTTTAATGTTCCCGTGGGAAATTTCTCAGTCTGTGGAAAAGAAACCCAGGCCCCAAATGCAGTTCCTTTGGCTGGGGTTGAGTGGACCCAGAAGGAAAGGAAAGAAAAGAGATAACTATGTGACGTTACAGTGAGACTTTAATTGCTCTGAACTGATGTGAATGAATGAAGGAAGAAAGATGAACATAAATGGGTTTTTACATATTGAATTAGTTTTGCCTTTCTGGAATCATGCTAATTTAACCCAGTTTAGTTTTCCATAATATTCTCGTATTATCCTTTTTAACTTCTACTCTATCTTTAGTTACGTCATTTAAAAAATTTCTTCTATTATTTCTTTGTGACTTCTCTCTTTCTGCCTCATTAGAAATTTGTGTATCTTATTGATCTTTCCTTTTTTCTTTTTTTAACTTTTTTAAATGTTTATGTATTTATTTTTGAGAGACAGAGACAGAGCACGAGTGGGGGAGGGGGAGAGAGAGAGAGAGGGAGACACAGAATGCAAAGCAGGCTCCAGGCTCTGAGCTGTCAGCACAGAGCCCGATGCGGGGCTTGAACCTACAATCAGTGAGATCATGACCTGAGCTGAAGTCGGACGCTTAACCGACTGAGCCACCCAGGCACCCCTTTATTGATATTTTCACACAATCAACTCTTGGATTTGTTCATTCCTTCTACTTGTCTTTGTTTTCTGTTGCATTAATGTCTGTCCTTTCTTCCTTTGCGTTTGTTATCCCTTCTTCTCCTTTATTTAGATGTATATTCTCGTCTGCCAACCCCCTACTCCACCCAAGTTCTTAAGTTGGAAGTTTAACTCGCTAATTTTCAGCCTTGCCTTTTTGATGACAGAATTTGAATATAAATTCTTTCTACCTACTCCTTTATCTGTATGCCACAAGTTTTGATAGATGGTATTTTCATTTTATTTAATTATAAATATTTAAACATTTCTATTATGATTTCTATGCTGATTCATGAGTTATGGAGAAACATGGTTTTAAAATTTCCGATTTATTATTATTTTAAGTTAATTTAAAAATTGATTTCTATCTCAATTGCACTGTAGCAAAAGAATATAGGTAGTATGCAAATACGGTTTACAGGATACCCAATTCTTGAAAATACTTTGAGGGTTGTTTGTGGGCTGGTACATATTTATTTTTTGGTAAATATTCCATGTGTTCTAGAGAACAATGTTCATCCTTTCGGTCTAGCTTGTGAAATGTGCTGTTAACATCTTTGTACCCCTTTCACTTAGGGTGTGGCCCTTGGGATCCTCTGGTGAATGCAGGATTCTTAGGTTCCCCCTCTTTGCTTTGCGTGGACACCGAGCTTGCTCTTATCCCCTTAGGAGTGGTTGCTCATTTCCAAAATTCTAGATTCTTGGAATCAACATTTTCTCAAGGCAACTCAACTCTAGTGTTTGCTTGGAAGTCTGATGTTACAAAACAACTTCTCCTCCTCCCCCTCCTCCTCCCCCTCCTCCTCCCCCTCCTCCTCCCCCTCCTCCTCCTCCTCCTCCTTCTTCTTGCCCTTGGGGATTTTCCTTATTTTCTTGTGAGCTCAGCAATGCACTTACTTTTATTGTAATTCTTCCAACATCTGACTAGCTTGGTGGTAAAAGGCTGTTTCAGAGTATCTTGGCACACCAGATTGCCAGAGGCAGAATTGTCTAGATATCCTTTACTGATAAAATAGGTAGGACTCATTCCTTCTGTCCCTTCTCGCCTTTCCATCAGGTCTGGAGTAAGACATAGTCCCCAGGAATAGCCAGTGATCTGGCATCTTCTTGATGAGAAGGGGAAAGAGCTCTTTCCCTCCAACCCCGATTTTCATTGTGTGATGAGTTTTTCTTCCATCACAGCTGGAAGTATTGGTCTGAAATTTCACATCCTTTTGGTCACACCACGTGCCCCTTGCTTATTCATGCAGGGAGGTGTTAAGGAGGAATTTCAAAGAGGAGCATCATAGTGGTATTGCCAGCATACTTAGAGGGAAGTGGAGGGAGAGAGCAGGAAGGAGACAATGGAATGGGGAAAGGAGACTAAAAATAGGTCTTGGCTTGGACATAAGTTGCATGGTTGTAAGTGAGAGCCCATTGGCATAATTGTATATTCTGGGCCCCTAGATTTTCAGAAAGGGTCTCTTTCATAATTTATTACTAGTAACCTAAACAGAAAAGGAACAAAGGATTTCTTGCCTACTGTGTTTCTGGTCTGATTTGGGGGATCGGGGCTTGAACACATAAGCACTTCCGTTAAGTGCTCACAATTTAGTTTGTTGGACGGGCTGGAGAGAGCACTCAGAAGAATACATGGCAGTATATGCTCCCTGCTGGAGTACAGTTTTAAAACAGGACCAGGGTTCATTTGAGGCAAGTTCAATGCGAACCAGAGGAGTCAGATAAGTCTGCCTAGAGGAATCAAGACAGGAACTGGCTTTGGTTTAGAGGGGCAAGAGAAAGACAGCAGCCAGCTCTCTGCAGAGAGGATGTGCGTGTCTGTCTTCCCCGCGCCTGATGCAGGTCTGCTTATGGAGCAGATTGCCCACGTGGCATAGAATAACAGCCTAATATCGCTGACCTAGGAGAGCCACAACTTGGTCATTTTACAAATGAGAAAGCGGAGATTCGTGGTACAAGCTCACAGCCCCCCAGGGTTTCTGACCCTCCCATAATTATACTACTAGTTCTCGGTTGGTCAGTAGTGACTTCGGACCATAATTGGAGTATGACTAATGCACGGAAATGCAGAGGCTCTGCATGGACAGTAATTACATAAGAAACAGTTATTGATTTTACTTTTTCTGTAACTTAGAACGATCGAACTCCGTGAAATACCTGCAATAAATAATGAGTCGGTATTTGCAAATGCTTAGACCTCTTTAGAGCAAGGTGCTATCTTAGTATAAAGAAAAAGACCCTTATCGCCAAGCCCGGTACCTGTGAGGCGGGAAGTTATCAATTAGCTGGAAAAAAAAAAAATTCCTAGAACAAAAGTTGATTTGATGATCTATCCCACCAAAGAGAGAAAGAGGTAATAATTACAGATTATTTAGCCTGGAAAAAAGAGGGGAGACTCCATGGATCCTCAGAGAGAGAGGACTCTGGATTTTCATGTCGTTTTGGACGATAGTTTTTTACCCAGATTTGCGAAGTGGGATATGGTATGTTGAGCCACTTCTGGGCAAGGATGACAGGTGACGTTTGTCGTCCCTGTGCGTAATTCCGTAGCTGGTGTAATGCCACAGCAATGGATACCAGCACCAAGATCTGATAGGTAAAACCTCAAGGCAGAGAAGTTGTCTTTTCAAGTAAGTGGAAACCATTTGACAATAGCCCTACGGATTGCAAACATCAGACGTATATTGAAAAAGAAAAATGGCTTTTCTCATAGGGGAACTGGGAGCTCCAAGAAGTAATGTGTGTTATGGTAACTAAATCTCATTCCTTACCCTGGAACCATCTTTCTCGAATAAATACTATATATTAGCTCTTGGTTAGTGCTGTGTGGAGAGGCCCAGTCATGTTGCTGAACCTGGGTCTGGGATTGTAACTCCCTGGAAGCCGTTTTCTTCCTGTTGGACTTGATTTTCCAACTGGCCCACCTTCCACAATTCCATCCCGAGCTCTTGGATGCCACTTCGCCATGAACGTCCTTCCTCTATCGGATGCCAACTCCTCCCCCGATTATTCCACTTCTACTAGAAATCCCAACACATCTTTTTCTTTCTTCAAGGTCAGGTTAAGGGCTTGAACACTGCATCCTAGAGAAAGCGTTCCTCTGTATTTCTACATTGATCTCCTTTCCTTGAAAGGTGCCGTCCTCTCAAACCATGTAAGGCGACGAGGCCGTGGTAATTCTGGCCCTCATTCCGGGAGCTCCCAGAGAAGACTGGAGAGGGTCTCATTAAACTGCCCCGCTTTTCAGGGGAAGCAAAAGAGGCCCAGAGAACTTGTAATTCATGTCATTGCTATCTAGATGTAAAGCAATCGTAAGAGTGCCTGATACACCGTAAACAAGCAATGCCATTATCATTTTTTCAGCTACCGGGGAGAAAGCAGGAGCTCAGGAGGTCGGAGAGGGAAGAGGATGGTGTGTGGGGACAAAGAAAACCCACCAGGGCGGCTCGAAGTCCATGCTGCCCCAATCGTGCATGCCCTGGTACACTCCGTTTGCTTGAGAGAGAGGCAGGGTCCAGGGTCCACCTGCCCCTCTGGCAGCAGAGAGAACAGAATCTCAGCTCCCTGTAGCGCACCGTGCAAAGCCCGGGTTAAAGACTTGGGAACAGACCGTGACCGTGAATGCACAGCTTGGCTGAAAGGCTGTGGTGGCCAACAACAGGAAGGCTCACGCATCAGGTTGGCGGTGTCGGTGAGGTCCCTGAAGGTATGGCTGGCTGTGCTGAGAGCCCCAGCTGGAGCGGGGCTGGGCCTTGCTGGCGCACGGGTGCCTTCAGGAGGCCCAGGTAGCTGGGACAGCCCCAGGCAGTCTCCGAGGCCCGCGGGAAGGCAGGGCCCCATTCTTGGGGAGCTGAAGTCTTGGAGACGTTAGCAATCCTCCTGTGGGGCTCAGTGCTCTGACCTGGGACAGAGTCGGCCTCACAGCAGAGGGAGGATTGGGCTGTAGGTGGGGCCCGTGGGGCGAGGGGACAGGCAGTCCTATGGGTCTCCATAGGATGTGGGAAACGTCCTTGTCTCCGGCTCTGACGGGTCACTGTTCTTTTCTATCACACACGCCATTTCTTTTAAGCTGCTCAGTAGGTCAAGTGGGCAGTGTCTATGTCAGCGGCACTTACAGGATGTGCCAAACCCTCCATCTGAAGGCTGCTTGCCAGCTGGGAGACTTCCCTCAAGCTGTAACTGAGCCAGACTTTCTTCCCTGTTTCTCTACAAAGCTCTGCCTTTTAGCTACAAGCAACATGGTGATTTCTAGTCTCTAACTTTACCTTTTTCTTTTTTTAAGTTTATACACTTACTTTGAGAGAGAGAGAGAGAGCGAGAGAGAGAGAGAGCATGAGCATGGGAAGGGGCAGAGAGAGAGAGGGAGAGAAAGAATCCTAAACAGGCTCTGTGTTGAGTCCAATGCAGGGCTTGGTCTCATGGCCCGTGAGATCCTGCCCTGAGCTGAAATCGAGAGTCAGACGGTCAACCGACTGAGCCACCCAGGTGCTCCTCGAACTTTAGCTTGTTACAATAAAAACTAGCTTTCTTTTCTCTGAGTATAAATCAATCACTTTTAATTTAGAAAACGTGGAAAATGTGGCAAACTACAAAGAAGCGAATACAGGCATTCACGATCTTACCCAGTAGCTTCATTTTTCTAGAAGCCTTTCCTATGTACTGTGACGGAGTAGGTTAAGAGTCTGAGCCTGGGGTCAGGACTGAGTCTTTGCCACTAATTACACATTTCATCTCGGGCAAGTTGCTTTGACTTCTGGGTCTTATTTCATTACCTATAACTTGTAGGTATCGATGCCTTTCTCCCGGGCTGTTACGAGAATTGAATAATATAAGGCATATAAAGTGCAAAGTACAGTTCGTGGTACCCAGTAAATGTTTAATAAAGGATAGTTTTTCTAAAAACAGGGATCATGTGCAACATGTGTTTTTTGAGAGAGCGTTTTTTAATTTAACAAGTGTAATCTGAGTATGGTACGTATTAAATATTCTTAGAGAACGGCCATTGCAAATCTATATAGTGTTTCTAACCCCCAAATTCTTCTCCTATGACGTAACCTGCTGGGCCCGCCATACCTAAGAGTCAGACTACCAAGTGTTAATGGTTGGATATACTTCAGCAGTCCCTTTTCTTCGTGTCTGTTACGGAGTGTTTTAGGTCGAAAATATTCTGGTTTGCGCTTAGATAAACCTGGGCTCCACGTGCCTGAGTTTTTCATTGTGAGAGTACCTGTCGTGAAAAATTCACACAGGGAATTAACAGCCATCAAATATTCACTTGGCAGACTTTAAAAATTAGACCCAACTCAAACATAACTCTGTGTAACACAAACCTGTATGACATCAATGTTTGGCCAGTTTTGCAGATGATTTTCAGATGTTTTGTCAGCACAGTGCAAATCAAAAGCAAGTGGAAATTGCAAATTTTGTAAACAACACAGGATTTCATGAGCTGGACGGACGTGACCTAGTGGGATGGTTCAGATTGCTTGAAAATGTCAACAAACAAGGATCTCCCAGATTCCAACTGAACACTAGGAAATCAGCCAACGGAATCATAGATCGAGCTGTTAAGGCAGAGAAAAGCTGGACTATAGAAGAATCTAGAGGGGGCACTTATATTAGTGCCCTGAATATTTATAAAATAGTCCTCTGAATATTTCATAAAAGTTGTGCTTTTTGTGATTGTTCCCAAGGTGCTGTGAAGGGCGATGTATCTATATTAACATAAAATTTTGCTGAGAGAGTTGTGCCCCGACTTCCCAGTCAACCCTTAATCCTTTGTACTTTGAGAATATGATTAGAATTTTAACCTCCATTTTATTAAATAGAAAAGAAAACAAGATGACCTCTTCATAAATTGTCATCTTATTTTTCGAGATGAAAGGGCAGTCAAAATCGTTTCCCTCTTTACCCTGAGAGTTTTGGTCCCTGTTTCACCTGGATTCCCTTCAAGTGTCCCTTTTCTGCTGCCAATCATCCTGGGATATGGAACACCTTCTGTGTATGTTGCTGTGTTTTGCTAACAACAGTGTGAGTTTCAGCGGGGGAGGGGCCACACCCTGGTAATTGGTTCAGTGTGTTTCCTGGTTACTGGACAGCCATGGCCTCCGGTAGACTAGACCTGGAAGTCCACTTGAGTTAGTATGCTTTGAATTTTTTTTTTTTTAATTTTTTTTTTCAACGTTTATTTATTTTTGGGACAGAGAGAGACAGAGCATGAACGGGGGAGGGGCAGAGAGAGAGGGAGACACAGAATCGGGAACAGGCTCCAGGCTCTGAGCCGTCAGCCCAGAGCCTGACGCGGGGCTCGAACTCACGGACCACGAGATCGTGACCTGGCTGAAGTCGGACGCTTAACCGACTGCGCCACCCAGGCGCCCCGTATGCTTTGAATTTTTAATGGTCCTATTAACCTTGATAGTCAGCCAAGCTTGTTATTATTCTTTAGTTTAGTGCAACTAGGAAGAGTCCATGGGGGAGGTTGAGGACTTCCCTCCCTGGAGAGTTTCCAAAAAGAAAGAGATAAACACCCGTCCCAGACTCTGGACACATTCGTCGGCGTGTAGGTAGGGGGTTAAACATGGTGTCTTTGGTGTATCCTTTGGTTATTCCACGTTTTCTTTGAAGGTCTCCTGGCATCTCTGGGCTCGGACCTTTCAACCCCACTGCCTCTCTTTGCCATCTCCATTGACCAGGTGGAAACAGAAATGGTGTTTACACCCTTTGGAGGATGCACTGGCTTTCTCCTCTCCTTTGGTTGGGATGACAGACGAGTTTACACTCAGTGGTTGAACTAACTGCTCGGTTATAGGTTGAGAGGACCCCCTTAGCTTCCTTCCGCCCCCTTATTCTTGCTCTGGCCACCATGCTGTTTGGAGCCTTTATTCTCTTTGAGCTTGTGTGTTTGCCAAATTAGTAGTTTGCTCTTGTGTGTTGACCTTTTTAATATTCTGTATTTTGATTGGTTGGTCTTACCATTCTCTCTCATTTTCAGCCTGGCTAACCCTCGAGGGAAGAGGTGAAACAGCTATCCAATAAAAATACAAAATACTGAAAAGGTCAAAATACACTATTACAATAAATTACCATAACTCAAACAGGGAAGCAGGCATTAAAATTCTGATACTTACAAGGATAGAGATTGGCATGAGAGTTGCAAATGGCACCGCATTAATGCGTTTGGGTGTCAGAGTTCACCCAGAAGAGAGTAAACATTCTAAAACCAGAGTCTCAACATTATCTTGTGAGTCTCCTATGCTGTCACATCCTGCCGTTGTTGGATAATATAAATGCTGCTCTGAACTGACGGCTTTCACCGTTCCTCCCTCTTCCCCAGGAGTGGGGACAAGAGGCGGGGGGGGGGGGGGGAAAGAAAGAGCAAACATGGTCGGTGCGAGATGAAACTCTTAAATCAGGCTTGCGGAAGACCGGTTACGATTTACGGCCGGTCAAGACACAGAGCATCCATTTTCTTTATTTTATTATCTGGGTCCTATGGACTGTCACTCGGCAGAAATGACATGCAGTGTGTGCAAGATGGAAGCATGGTTTCCAAAGCCCTTTTATCCCCTTTTCGGTTGGAGTATCTGCTCTAGGGGTACTTCTTCGTAAGATGTCGCAGAGAACGCTGAGCGGAGAGGTCGGGATCTAGCCCTCGCCCATGTCTGGAGTGCACTTGCCTCTGAGCATCTAAGTCTTTGTGACTGTCGCTCAAGACGTTGGAGATAAGAGTGCCTAAGACAGTGTCCGTCACTTTGTGAGCCTCGAGCCAGACGAACCAACCACCTCTCTCCCTCCTCCCAAGCTCTGTCATCTTGGGCAAGACTGCTGACCGCTCTGGGCCCTGCTCTCTGCGCGTTCCCTAGCGCTGGAAGAAACCTAGTGGTGGAGGGCGTGATTCAATGACTTGCCAGGAAGCCCCCCCCTCCCAGCCCCCCCCCCCCCCGCTTCCTCCCCTCCATCCCACGTGAGGAGCAGAAGCTAAATAAATCAAATCTCCAACCTGGAAGGCCCTTTCATATTGGTTGGATCAATAAGAACTCCATTTTCCCTGAGACATCGCCAGCACACGTCACGGGTGGCTCCTGAGACAGCCTGGCTGCTGGCAGACTGTGGCCCACTCACCTCTGCTGCCTGTCACCCGTAACGATGGCGGACCCCCACAGGGGGCAAGGGGAGCCATCGAGCGCCCGACCGAGCTTCGGGGGAGGGGCTCTCCCGCTCATCGGCAGTCACAATCTAATCGGCTCCGGCTTGAACAAATTCTCTCGTAAGTGGTAGCGTGCGCTGTGTTAATCTACTAAATCATAAACCTTCCCCGCACTGTGACGCCACCATTCCAGACAGATACTAATCTGCAGTCGTGCTGTCAGTTACGGTTTTGACACCAACGCTTTGAATTGCCAACAGAAAATCGTATTTGACATTTAATTCCGATCATGCAGAGCCTTTCATTGAAAGCCCTGTCAGTTTACCTTTATTGGGGAGACGGGGAGACAATATGCTCGAGTCTTGGCAATTTTTTTCCTCCTCGAAGGAGGCATGGGGGCGGGGAGGAGAAAGGGAGACATACTGGCCCTCAAAGAACGCACCCGTTGAAGAAGGACTTTACTCCTCACGGTTGTCTGATGCCGAATCCTCTCCCACATGCCTTTGGGTCTTAGTTCTCGAATTTACTGCATGCCAGCAAATCTCCATCATTTTACATGGATCAGGCATTAATTCAGGTCAAATCAGGATTAATTAGTCAGTATAAACCGGCCAGTGGCATCAATGTGCCAACAGGCATTTTAAAATAATCTGCTCTTATTTCGCATTGGTATTTTCTGACGCGGGGGGGGGGGGGGCTGCCTCTGGAGTATTATAAAATTGCAATCAGGTATCTGACAGAGCTGGAAATGAGGAAAAATGTCAGTTTTAGCAGTGTTTAAATCTCACCTGCCACTGAAATGCCACCCTTCTCAAATTGGGTCCTACGGGAAATAAAAGGGCGGGCTGGAAAGAGGTACCGCGTTCGTAGGGCGGGAGAACAGCCTTTAAAATCAGGGGTTTGCAAACGTGGGAGTGCTGGGGGGTCACCTGGGGCGCTTGTTAAAAGACAGTTTGCTGGTGGGTGGCCCCACCCTCAGCGTTGCTGATTCAGTGGGGCCAGGGAGGGGCCTGAAACTATATTTCTAGCAAGCTCTTCCGTGAGGCTGAAGCGGCTGCCTCGGAACCGCACTCTGAGAATCACTGCCTTCACGTAGGGCAGAGTGGAAATAGGGACCAGAACAAGAGAATGGGGCTGGGGAGGCAGTGTCCCCCAACTCGCACAGAGAGCACATCAGAGCTTTCCGACGTGGCCAGTAGGTGGGAAACATGAGCCCACACCGGCCAACGAACGAGGACCAAGGGACCTACGATGCGGGGTGGCTGATTTCTTCCCCCTCGCTTGTTGCCCTCCCAACCCTTTGAGTATCTCCGCGATACAGAGGGAAGGAGGGAGAGGGAGGGGGTCAACGGTTCAACGGAAGGTAACCTGCTTGAGGCCCTGAAGGTGGATTAGAAGGGGAAAGTACTGGAGATGCCGATCCCTCATTATCCGTGAGACGAAACTCGGGGACCCGAGGGGGATACAGAGAATCTAAGTCACGCTCAAGTCTTGGGTTCACACCTTAATCGCTCCTGGAGATCAGTAGGCCTCAACCGCTTGACCTGTAAAGGTGGAGGTAGTAATGCCTCCTGACTGGCACGGCTCAGCAAATTGAGGAAGAGCCCCCCCTGGACAGAGTGACGCGGAGTAATTGCTCAGTCAATGTTTGCTTCCTTGCTTTGCTACCCCTGTCCGCCATCCAGGCCACAGCCAGTGAGAGGAGCTCCGTTAACGTGGACCCCGCCGTTACGGAGCAGATAAAATTGTCTGAAGTATCCCCGTGACCTGGGCGGGGTGGGCGGGGGGGGGAGTTTAGTTACTCGCCTTTGCACAGACGAGACGCTGATCTTTAGGACAGGAGATTCTGAGAAGCCAGTTGGTTATCTGAGTGTTTGGGCTTAAGAGGAAGGGACAGAGAGAAGAGGGGGACAGACGGAGGGGGAGGGGATAAAGAGAAGGGCAGAGGAGGGGCAGGGGAGGTGTGTGTCCCCTTTTTTAGACTCAAGGTCTCCTATAGTGGCCTCTGGTGCTGCCAGATGTGGGAATGCCACTCAAGGTCATGCTTGGAAGACACATTCCTCTTACATGGATATGCCACATACGAGGCATTCTATTCCCATAGCAACAGGGACCGCAAATGGCAAAACTTAGAGTCTCTTTCAGCTGGGCTTTGTGAGGCGAGAGTGTCTTTTGGCTTCTGATGGTAACTCGCCTGGGCTGATCTGAGCCTTCCAGCCCTTTGCCATCCAGCTGGGAGCGCCAGACCACCATGGCTGGTGAACGAGGTCCATTCAACCACTACTGACTGGGGGCCTCCTCCGGGGAGGCTGGTTGTTAGGGATACACAGATGAATAAGACACAGAACTTACATGGTCCTTGCCCCAGAGACTGTAGGCTTTGGTGGGGGGACATACAGCCTCAAAATTTTATTAGAGTATGAAATGTGTTAGAACAGGACCGAACGCGATGACAGTGGCAGGCAGGCAGGCAGTGTCTGAGCAAGAAGCAATCAGGTGGATTTCTATGACAATGAACTCGGCTTTGAAAGGAGACACTGGCCAAAACATGGCGGGTCTCTTTCCTGGAGGAACTGGTGTTACAGGCAGTTTATCGAACAGGGTGTTGTGGCCTGGGGTAGAGGAGCCGTCATGGCTAATATGATACATCAACCTGAAGGGGCCAAGGGTGTCCAGATTAAACATGATCTCTGGGTATGTCTGTGAGGATGTTTCTGGATGAGATTGGCACTTGAATGGGTGGAGTCAATAGAATAGATTGCCTTCCCCAACACGGGTGGGCGTCATCTGATCCGTCGAGGGCCTGTGTATAGAACCAAAAGGCAGAGGAAGGAGGAATTAGCCCTTTTTGCGTCCTGCCTGCCTGCCAAGCTGGGACGTTGGTCTTCTCCTGCCTTTGGACCTCGGCTTACATTCTCAGCGTCCCCAGATCTCAGAGTAGAGCTATACCACTGGCTTCCCTGGTTCTCCAGCCTGCAGGTGGCAGATCGTGGGATTTAGCCTCCATAATCCTAGGCATAAGTCTATCTCATTCTCTCTCTCATATATATATATATATATATATATATATATATATATATATGTAAAATTGGTGCTATTTCTCTGGAGAACCCTAATATGGGTGCCAGTGGAGAAACAGCTCTGTTTTAGGATTTAGGCAGAACTGCCTGAAGTCTCAACGCTCAGAGTATGGAACTTTGAGCTCCGTAATTGTTCCTAATTAAAGGGCAGAGTGGCTCAGAGGTGTGGGAGGGGCTGAGCCTTCACCCGGGACCGGCAGGCTCCAGGAGGGCTGCTCAGGCAGGGATCAAGGCGGGATTTTGTTCTCCCTGGCTGCATCCTGTCTGCAGGGGGCCAGGGTACCAGACCAGGTCTGGGAGGGCCTTGTACCACGGGGCCTGGTTCCAGAAGTGGTCTGACTCTGAAGGCAGTCTGGAGAAGGGAGATTCCCCTGAGGCCATCGGCCTGTTACCTGGGGCTGCAGACGTCCCCTGCTCTCCTGATGATCCCGGCAAGGAAAGAGGAGCCCTTCCTCGAATGTTTGCTGCCTCCTTCCCCACCCCTTCCTCCCCCCCCGCCCCCATATTCCTTGCCATTTCCGGGGAGTAGACAAAGGGGTGTAGGCAGTATGCGTGTGCGCGTGTGTGTGTGTGTGTGCGCGCGCGCGCGCACACATGGGCACATGCCTGTTTCCACGAGCTTCCCCACTGGTCCGTGTCTAATACTTTTCTTGTTGTGAGAAGACTTCAAGGCGGCTGTGGCAGCGGCGGGCACCGACGTTGTTGAGAAACTCTGAAGATGTGTGAATTGTCCATTTCACACCGTTCCTCTAATGCCGAGGCCCTCCCTGGCGATAATGACACAGGAGGAGGATGGGAAGATTGTGTTTTCTGTTCCTGCTACTGTCTGGGGCAGCCCGCTGCTGCACAGTCTTGTGAAAACCACAGCCTCCCGACCGGGGTGCCGGATGCCTCCCTATCCACGGGGGGGGGGGGGGTGTTCATTTCATCTTTCACCCTCATTAGCATAACAGGGGCAAGGGAGCCCAGCACCATGCCTTTCCTGGGTAGGCAGCCAGCAAATATGTTTCAGCGACGGTGACAGTGATAAGCACGAAGGGAAGTCTTGGAAATAGAGAGGTGGTAAGATTTGGTTGATAACATCTGTGCCTCCCGCCAGATCTGAACAGGAAGACTTCAACTGATTGACTCCATTAGTATTCGGAGGTTCCTTCTCTATAGAAAAAGCCTCGTCTTTATAGAGCATGGACTTTACTGCCATCAAGTCACACGGTAACCTTGGGTCAGTGACTTTGCATCTCTGAGTCTTCGTTTCCCCGGCTTCCTGGAGGTGTTAGGGGAATCACATAGGATTGGATGTGCTTAGTGTCACAAAGCCCAACAAACGTTAATGGTTATGATAGTTGCATAACATAGCGGTCAAGGACGTGGGCTCTGCAGCTGGATAGCCTGGGTTTGAACTCCGATCTGGTGCTTACCTGCCGTGTGACCTTGAACTCTCTCTGCCTCAGTATTCTCACCTGTGAACAGGGATAATAAGGGAACGCAACTGATGATCGTGTAAATGAATTTGCGTAAAATGCTTGGAATAGTTCTGGGCATATAGTCACTGCTATGTAAATATTCACGAAATAAATAAAATCAGGTATCGCACTGTGAAGCATCATTTGGAAGAAAATCTCCTGTCAGTGGGGCGGTTCGTAAAAATCCCACCTTTCCTAAAACTGCCGCTTTGGGGTTATTTCTGGATTGGCCTGCTTTGCCCGTGCGATAAACAGCCTCACATCTCAGTGGCTTACAGAAGCAGATAGTAACTTCTTGCTTATGTTTTAGGTGGACCGCTGTGGGTCTGCGGGTCTCTGCTCCTTGCATTTCCTTTCTCTGGGGCCCAGGCGGAAGGCGGAGTCCCGGTGTGGAAGTGCCCACTCTTTTGACAGAGGGGAAGATCACACGATCTGCGAAGACCCCCATGATCCCATCTAAAGCTTCTCTTTGGCTGTGACATGGCTGAGCCCAGACGAACCACATAGCGGTGGACCTAAATGCGTGGCTTCCTGTCGGTGAAGGAGGTGGTATGTGTGGCTGAAGAATACGGCGTTCTAGTAAAGAAGCAAGGCGATGAGGAGAGATGGCACCATTTTACATGAGGAGCAGTTGAAATAGGTAGCCTGGAGAGCTTCTGAAGCCGTAGAGGTCTCCAGATATCTGAAAGCTATTTGGTGACGGATTGAGGAAATGTATGCTGCGTAGCTCTGAACGAGAGTACAGAGCATGAAGCAGATTTGGCTCAGCATAGATTCTTTTTTTTACAAATGTTATTTCTTTATTTTGAGAGAGCTAGAGACAGCGCGAGTAGGAGAGGGGCAGAGAGAGAGGGAGAGAGAGAGAATCCCAAGCAGGCTCTGCGCTGACTGTCGGGGCGGAGCCCGACTCGGGGCTCGAACTCACGCAACTGTGGGATCATGACCTGAGCTGAAACCGGGAGTCCGACGCCTAACCGACTGAGCCACTCAGGTGCCCCATCAGCATCAACTCTTATAAAACGGGCTGCCGAACTCGGCCATGGGTCTCTTTACGGTCGAGCGGGGTACGTATTTAAGTGGCGACATCGGCAGGTCAAAAGAGATGACTTAGCAGGACTTCGTTTCATCGTGCGTTCCCCCAAATCAGGTTCCTTCTGAATGGAAGTCAACCCTTCGGAAGTTTGAAAGACAGTATCAAGTCATTTGGGGTCAACACGTGTGGGCAATTGGACACCAGCTTTAGCCTCGTACAGGACGTACGGTGAGAGGTCATGGTCACTTACGCTGTTGTGTGTGTATTTCCGCCTTTCTTCTCCCGCCCACCGTGAAATCAGGCATTTCCAAGGGCTTCACTTCGACCGATGAAATGTGACCACTGATGACGTGTGTCCTCCTTCCAAGAGGACGCTTTGAGAGCCAACGCGTGATTCACCATGTTCCCTTCCCGTGGTCCCAGTGACGAGGAGCTTATGAGCCGGGATGAAGCCTCTGTCAGCCCGGGTACTGCGCCGATTACAGAAACAGATTCCCCTGCTGATCGCGTTGCACACGCAATACGGCTGAGAAAAAAACACTGTCGTAGTCAGTGAGATTTCTAGGGTTCCTTCTTACTCCAGCATCAGCTCACTCCTCCGGCTTGTTTGCTGACGTTTCCCCCACAAAAGCAGTGCTGTCCACGGAACCACTTATGTAACGGTAAATGTTCCAGTAGCCCAGTTAAGAAAGTAAAAAACAAACGGGGGAAATGAATTTTAATAACGTCTTTTATTTAACCCCAAAGACCTAGAATATTATTATCTCAACATGTAAGCAATGTCCAAAATTAACGAGGTGTTTCACGCTCTTTCTTCCCATCCAAAGCCCCTGAACTTTGGGGTGTATTTTACGCTCACGGCACATCTCAGTTGGAGCGAGCCACAGCTCAAGCCATTGCCACATCGGCCAGCCCGGATCAGAGGCTTCGAGTATAAGACTTGGCTCTGTAGTGACTTGGTTAAGGGGATGCCACAGGCTGTGGTGCTATGGGTTGTTTAATTGGGCCCAGATTCATGTTGCGAAGGGGACTGATAAACATGTGTAAACAAAGCAGGTCTGTTGTGTTGATTTTCATGTGAACTGAAGGACCACGGAACCAGATTTGAATCTTTACCTAGTGGGAGATAGGAACTATGGCGAGGGCCCTTCTGCACATATGATTTTGTGTTTGTTTTTTAAGTTATTTATTTATTTTGAGAGAGAGAAAGAGAGAGAGAGAGAGACAAGTGGAGGAAGAGAGGGAGAGAGAGAATTCCAAGCAGGCTCTGCACTGTCGGCACGGAGCCTGATGAGGGGCTTGGACTCAGGAACCATGAGATCATGACCTGAGCTGAAGTCGGACGCTCAACCGACCGAGCCACCGAGGGGCCCCTGATTTTGTGGGTTTTAAATACATGGGTAATGCAGTCATGCTTTACCAGCCTCCTGTATGTATATGTATACGTGTGTGTGTGGTTTGCAGTGAACCACACACACTTTCCAGTACTTTCCTGATTTCTCTTTTTAACTTGAAATAAACCTATATCGGAGTTCTTTCCATGAATACGTGCAGAGCCTCCTCCTTTCTCTGCTCTGTTTTTTCTCTCTGTGGGACAGCTCGCCGAATTGTTATACCATCATATCTAACTGGTCCCTTATCGGTGAAAAGAGAGCCGTGCTTTTTTTTTTGCAAACCGATCCTGAAATAAATGGCCTGTGCCCACGTCGTTTTGTGTGCATATAAGGAGGTCTGAAGGATACATCCCAGAGGTGGCTGGGTTGGGTGTGAAGGGCCAGAGATTTATGTTCTATTTTGCTGACTTGCCCTACCATGGACTGAGAGAATGAAGTTAAAGTCTTCTGCAGCTGGCAGGTTTTTGTTTATTTTTCTATATGTCTGGGTAATTTCTGCTTTAGGAATATTGCTGCTAGGTAATCGGATATATAAATATTCATAACTGTTTTATCTTAATTGCAAATTGCACCCTTTAGCATTAAAAAGGGCCCTTCTCTGTATCATTAAATACTTTTTGGTCTCACTGCCACTTTGTCTAATATTAATATCATAAACCCGGCTTTCATTTTGCATGTAGTTGCCTGGCATACCTTTGTCCAGGCTTTTATTTTTAAAAATTGTGGGGCGCCTGGGTGGCGCAGTCGGTTAAGCGTCCGACTTCAGCCAGGTCACGATCTCGCGGTCCGTGAGTTCGAGCCCCGCGTCGGGCTCTGGGCTGGTGGCTCAGAGCCTGGAGCCTGCTTCCGATTCTGTGTCTCCCTCTCTCTCTGCCCCTCCCCCGTTCATGCTCTGTCTCTCTCTGTCCCAAAAATAAATAAAAAACGTTGAAAAAAAAATTTTTTTTAAATTGCTTTGTTTTCCATATGTCTCTTTAGAGCCTGGAGTTTGGATTTTCTTTGCGATATGGCCTGAAAAACTTTTATTTTTAAAAATAATTGAGGCTCATTTGCATACTGATATGCCTGCCTGGGTTTAGTTTTTCATATTTTATGTGTCCTTCTCGAGGGCCTATAATTGCTTCTTCTTAAGTGTTTCACTCTGTGATCTTTGCTGTGTGTGTGTGTGTGTGTGTGTGTGTACTTCTGATATTTGAGAGGGTTGGTACTTTTCTGGTTGTTACCTTCACAAAATTAATTATAGCTTTATCTAATTCTCTTAGTCCCAATTTTTGTACACAGCATCTAATGGTTTCCTAGTATGTTCAGTTATAAACCTAAAATGGGGGCGCCTGGGTGGCGCCGTCGGTTAAGCGTCCGGCTTCAGCCAGGTCACGATCTCGCGGTCCGTGAGTTCGAGCCCCGCGTCAGGGTCTGGGCTGATGGCTCGGAGCCTGGAGCCTGTTTCCGATGCTGTGTCTCCCTCTCTCTCTGCCCCTCCCCCGTTCATGCTCTGTCTCTCTCTGTCCCAAAAATAAATAAACGTTAAAAAAAAATAAATAAATTAAAAAAAAAATAAACCTAAAATGTTTCCTATTCCTTTGTCTTTCCTTCCTTTTCCTTAATTCAGTCTTCTTCTAAATTTGGTCACTAACAATATCTTTCTTGCAGTTTATATTTGAACTGTCAACAGGCTTTTATTACCTCCCCTCCACCTCGATTACTTGATTTGGCAGTTTTATGTAATATTCTCCTTCTGTCCTCTGTTACCCATGAGGCAAATAGCAGACCTATTTCCTTTTTGGGCCTCTCTCGCCCACTTTGTTGTTACCCTGCCTCGTCCCCGGCTTGTCAGGGCATGTGACACTCACATTGTCTTCTGTCCCCCAAATCCGTGTGTGTGTTTCATTTTTTTGCTCTGAGCTCGCGCATGTGGAGGACCCGGCCAGTTGTTTTGTTTTGCTCTGGAGCCTTAGAGATTTCTTACACGGCTACAGTTTATCCTCTAGAAGTTTCCTCAAGAAGGGCTGTGGGCCAGCGATCCTTGGGTTGTGCAGGTTCACAACTGTTTGTCCAGGGTCGTTGGTTATATTCGCAAGGTAATTTGGATAAACAGAAAATTCTTGGCTCAGGGGTCGAATCCCTGGGGAGTTCTAGGCCTTTCTCCGGTGTCATCAAGGGTTGACTGTTGCTGGGGCGAAATCTGCAGTCAGCCTAGTGTTTGTTTGTTTTTCTTTTTTCCTCTTGTAATCGAACTTTTAAATGCCAGAGCAAAGGATTCTTTACCTTTAAATTTAGTCCAAAGGCTACGCCAGGAGATGCCTCGGTGTTGACTCTCCCGGGTCGATTTCCCTGACCACGGTGTTCCTCTTCAACGGGCAGCATCAGGCCTTTTCTTTCGGGACAGTTTTCCTGAGTTGTATTGTTAAATATTTGTTCTCCTTCATCGTGCTGGCTCACTTTATTTTTTATTAAGGGCATCTAATATCGGCTCTCCTCTGCCTGTCTTTTACGTCTGTACTCGTACGTCTCCTGGGCTGCGACTCCCTGTTTTATTTTGTGGCTTTTCTTCCAGTTTTGCAAATCTGTCTCCACGTCCCTGTTTATGTTTTCTGCAGTGTCTTCTTTTGTCCCTCGGTGTTTCGTTTTCACTTCTGTGATGTTGGTTCCATTTCCCGCCCCCCCCCCCCCACCGCCTGCTTCTCTCCTGAGTTTCGCCAGCCACATTTCATTGAGAAGTTTTGGAAATCGATGATTTTTCTGCCTTTTGCCCACAGTTGTTCTTATGGAGTCTCCGTGTGGGTGTTGAATTATTAATATTATTAGTATTATATTTATATTCATTTATTATATTTATATATATTTATTATTAATATTTATTTATTATACTTATATTATCATTTAAATATATTATATTTATATTATTATATTACTATGTTGTTGTTGTTTTTAGCTATAATCTATATGATGTTATACATACCATAACTGCCACCTTGACCATTGAACACTGTAGGAGTTAGGCAGTCGAAAATCCACGTATAACTTTAAACTCTTCACAAACCTAACTACCAGGGGCGCCTGGGTGGTTGTCGGTTAAGCGTCCGACTCTTGATTTTGGCTCAAGTCATGATCTCACGGTTTGTGAGATCGAGCCCCGTGTCAGGCTCTGCACTGACAGCGCGGAACCTGCTTGGGATTCTCTCCTTTTCTCTCTGCTCCTCCCCCACTAGCGCGCTCTCTCTCTCTCTCTCCCCCCTCTCAAAAATGGATAAATAGACTTAAAAACAAACCAACTACCGTTGACCAGAAGGAAGCCTTACCACTAACATAAACAGTCGACGAACACACGTTTTGTACGTTACATGTATCATATGCTGTATTCTGCCAATAAAGTAAGCTAGAGAGGAGAAGATGTTATCGAGAAAGTCATAAGGAGGAGAAAATACATTTAAAGTATTGTACTGAATCTACTGTGCAAAATTTCTCATACACGTGGACCCGTGAAGTTCAAACCTGTGTTGTTCAAGGGTCGGCTGCATCCGTATCCTTAACCCAGCAATGACTACCCCCACTAGTCCCACTGTTGTCCCTCATCATGTAATTCATCACAGCGTAGGCCGGGTTTTCTGAGTCAGCTGTTTGCTAGAAGGTCGTGTGAGGGGAGGGGACCAGGCAGCGCCTGGTGCTTGCTCTTCTGCTCCCCAGAGACAGATCGCCACCTGGCCATGGCCCAGCCCGTGACTCTCTGTGCGTCTTGCCTCCTCTCTGCTGCCGTGCGCCAGCTGGGGCCCGGAGGGCCTAAGTCACCAGCTCTGTTCCCCCAGTCCCTGGAAGCAGCCCTTACCTTCTGACCGCGTCAATTAAGTGGCACTTTCTGAAATTTGTCCCCACTGGGCTCTCCTGTCACCCCTATTGCTTCTTATTTTTCGCTCCCCCCAATTCATAGCCCAGTCCCAGCCAACCTGGGGGGGCCCTTCCATGCGCTTTGGAATCTGGATGATCTCCGTCTCTGAATTCCGTGGAAACTAGTTGCACAGTTGATAATTCTCCTTTTGCTTTTGTGTGATTCCTAGTGGGGGAAGAAGTGAAACGAAGCAAAGTGGTCGCCACATTCGTACCAGAAGTCTTGCTTCTCAAACCAACTTGAAATCCACGTACCATTGGTAATTCTTTTGGCTCACGGTTGTGTGGCTTAAATCAAAGCTGGGGGTGCCTGATTGTAAGTAGAGAAAGTTGCCTTACGAAATAAGGTTTTCTCCCAGCAAGTATTTCCAAAAATGCTCGGAGGAGTGTTATTCTTTACGAATATCTACCAAGTCTGGTTATCTTCCTCGGGAATCCAGAAAGGACGGTTTTAGAAAACAAGCAGCAAACTTGTATAATTTACGTCTGCAGGCTCTCAGAGAGGTCGTCCTTTCGTATTGATTTCTGATCCGAAGCTGGAGAAAGAAGGGCATCTTTCTTGAAGTTCTGGCATCTTACCGTGACGGCAAGTGGTCCTGGGTCACCGTGCAAAGGGCGCTGTCATATACAAGGTTCCCGGAGGGACTCTGGCAATCTATATCACAGAAACTGAAAAATATTCGTACCCTTTCATCCAGCAAATCTATTTTTAGGGATTCGGCTTATGGATGCAATCAGAGACACAGAGATTCACGCCCGAAAATGATCGCCAAAAATCGAAAACGACCTAAATGTTTAAGGGTGCTGGTTAAGTCATGGTACGTGCATATGACGGAGGAGAGATCATTCGCCGAAACAATCCTTCTGTTAACATTTTAGTGTTGTGAGAAAATGCTTATGCTATTATGTTAGGGTAAGATAGAAATCTATAGGCCAACTGATCTCAGTTATGCAAAATATGCAAAGAAAAAAAAACCAACTGGGAAGAAACATATCAAACATCAATAGTGATCATTTCCAAAGAAGTCATGTTCATCTTCAGTGATGAGACTATGAAGTCATGCTTATTTTCTCTGTATACTTTGCTGTGTTTGAATTTTTCCACAAATGAGCACGTCTAATGTAGTTTATATTGGCCTTTTATTTCTCATTTAATTTTTTAGGAAACGCATTCATGTTGGACAACACTCAAAAGGCATGGGCACGTAGAGTGAATAGTCAATTGCCCACTCTCTGTTCTCATTCATTCACCCCTCCATTGCCTAGTTCTTCTCCCTGGAGGCGACAAGATTATTTGGCTCGTGGGTATACGTTCAGAGACATTCTGTGCAATCCAAGTAACCCCTCCCATATCTTCCTTTCCTCTCCCTTTCTTACACAAATAGTAACAAACCTACCATTCTGTTCTTTTTTTAAACTTCATCTATTTTGGCAATGATGCCCCTTCAGTACACAAAGAGCTTTTTGGAGTTTACGAATTGTTGCCCAGAATTCCATCCTTTGGAGGTATCTTGATTTGGTGAAATCCACCCTGAAACTCTAATCAATCTTTTTTTTTTTAATGTTTATTTATTTCTGAGAGAGAGAGACAGAGTGCAAACGGGGGGAAGGGCAGAGAGAGAGAGAGGGAGACACAGAATCCAAAGCAGGCTCCAGGCTCCGAGCTGTCAGCACGGAGCCCGACGCGGGGCTCAAACTCTCCAACCGTGACATCACGACCTGAGCCGAAGTCGGACGCTTCACCGACCGAGCTGCCCAGGAGCCTCTATCAATCTTTTTGTTGTTGTTGTTATAAACAATGCCGTGATAAATAACCTGGAACATACGTCATTTCAAACATGCATGATGTTTATAGTCTGTGATGGCTCGTTGCACCTGTCAACAGGGCTCCAGGAGACGTCTTGCTGTCCATGCCCGGCTTGACAACGTAGTGTCGATTGAAACAACACTAGGATGGGCGGAAGAGGCAGGCAGGCGGGCAGGAAGCCCTTTTGTGGCTGAGGGGGGCAAGCTGTGGCGGAAGTTGGTCTTGTCTCCCACCTAACTTACATCCATGGGACATCTCACGCGACACTCCCTGCTGATGGCTTCTTGCTGTTATTTCACGCTTACGTGGGGCTTATCATTCTCCAAGTGTCTAATGCAAACTTTCCTCACTGGACTCTTGTTACCCTGGGGGACAGGGTAGAGCGGTTAATCCCCCGTGTCACGGTTGGCGGAAGTTAGCGAGCGCTGGGTCGCGCATTTGATTGCTACTCTAGCGCAGCCTGGAGCCACCTCTCCCCGGCTCCAGCCCCTTGTCCCTTTCTTCCGGTGCACGAGGTGCACCACAGCTTGAACTTTCTCGCCTTTCTTCTGACAGCCGTCTATCGCGGGACCGCCCCTTTACTTACGTGGGGCAATACTTTACCCCCCAGCTTCTCTTGGAGATGTTACCGGGATGTCACATTGCTTAAAACTAGACCTTCTCTGTTTGATTTCTTCATTGAGGTTTTATGGCTCTGGTGGGCTATTTCCAATGAAAAATTATCGCAGCTGTTCTCATTGGCATTGAACTTTAGGGCTTCTGTCTCTAATTTATCTCCGGGCTGGAGCTGACCCAGAGCTGTTTTTTGAGGACAGGCTTGGCCCTTCATAGGGCTACTCACTCACCTCAAGCTTATATCCTGGTTGGGCTCCTTAATTTATAGACCAGAATGTCACATATGCTCTTTGCTCTGCAGGCTGTAAAAGCATAAAGATCAGCCTTTAATCTGCAGCATGGAGAGTCTGTCCTCTGGGTCCTTGTTAGAGGGCAAACCCCTGAATTCTTTGTTGCCTAGTTCGTAAGCAGCACTCAGCAAACCCTAATCTTCTACCGATTGTCTATATGTCCTTTGTTGACATCTACGTAGAATGCCTTTCTCTCCTTCTAAAGTCAAACTTAAAACTTTACTCATTAACCCAATCAACAAATAGGCATAAGGCATTACTAGGTACTAGATGCTGGGTAGTCGTCAAGGTTTTGGGAGTATAGCAAACTTGTTACTTTCAAGGAATTTATATTCTAGTTGGAAGAGACACATGGATAGACATTAAACAAATAGAACACGTAAATGCTACGGAGCCTCGGGGGCTCAGTCAGTTAAGCATCTGATTCTTGATTGCGGCTCAGGCCATGATCTCATGATCTCATGGGGCTTGAGCCCCATGTCGGGCTCTGCACTCTCAGGGGAAGATTCCCTGCTTGGGATTCTCTGTCTCTCCCACTCCCTCTGCCCCTCTCCGCCTTGCAGGCTCTCTCTGTCTCTCTCAAAATAAATAAGTAAACTTAAAAAAATGGAGTAAACATGCAGTATGGCAGATATTGATAAATGCTATAGAGAAAATTAAAGCAATTTAAGGGAAATAAAGTGGAAAGGCGTGTGTGTGTGTGTGTGTGTGTGTGCACTATTTCAGATACGTGCATCTGGGAAAGCTTCATAGTCATCTAATAGTTGGCAGAAAGAAGTGAAAGTGTGAGGCACTCGTATCCTGGAGGGAAGAACATTCTAGGAAGAGGGCTTCTCATGTTTGGGGGGCAACAAGACAACACGGCTGGAACAGAAGGAGAGAGAGGGGGAAAGGAGAGAGAGGAACGGTGGCACAAGGGAGGGGGTTGGGGTCGGGGCAGCTGGCGGACCACCCATGGCCTCTAGGTGTATTAGGCATGGTCCTCCAGAGAAACAGAACCATTAGGATCTATATCTGTATGTACACCGGAAGAGATTAATATATATAATAGTATAATATAAATATAGGTAATACATATATAACTAAAAGAATTGTGAAGAATTGGCCTCACACAGTTATGGTGGCTAAGGAGTCCTGCGATCTGTCATCTGCAAGCTGGAGACCCAAGCCAATCTTTCAGTTGGAGTCCCAAGCAGAAAAAGACCAACATCCTAGCTCCAGTCAGTGTGGCAGATAGAGTTCCCTCTTACTCAGTCTTTTGGTTCCATTTCATGTCTTCAACTGATCGGACAAGGCCCACCCGCATTAGAGAGGGCCATCTGTTTGACTCGGTCTACTGATTCAGTGTTAATCTCATCCAGAAACACCCTCACAGACATACTGAGAATACGGTTTGACTAAACGTCTGGGCACCCTGTGGCCCAGCTGACATGTAAAAATTAATCATCATGGTATGGCAGTAGTCACTCCGTTTTTTATTTTTATTTTGAGTGAGAGAGAGAGAGTGAGCAGGGGAGAGGGGCAGTGGGAGAGAGAGAATCCCAAGCAGGCTCTACGCTGGGTATAATCCCACAACCCTGGGCTCATGACCTGAGCCGAAGTCAAGAGTCAGATGCTCAACTGACTGAGCCACCCGGCTGCCCCATAACTTTGGTTTTCCCTTGGAGAGAGTTGAACTGGAGATTTTGAACAGAGGAGCGACAAGGGCTGACTTACATTCTAGCAGGATCCCTGGCTGCTGGGTTGAGAATAGACTGTAGGGGTGGGGGGGCGGGCGTGGGGTGGGGGGAAGAGAGAAGAGTCGGGAGGGCCACTGAAATAACCTGAGAATGTGGGTGGCCTGGACTAGAATAGGCCCAGTGGATATGATGTGCAAAGGTTGTGGTTCTAGATACGTTTTAAGAGAGAGAGTCTGGGGCCACACGGGGCCTTGTCCTTACTTCTGTGACAGCCCCTCTCACTTTGGACGGTAACTGTTTACTTGGTTGTCTCCTACACTGAGGGCTGTTTTACTAATCTTTGTAAAAATAGCAACATGAGAATAACCGCTAACCGCCGAGCTGTACTCTGGGTCAGCGACAACAAACGTGTTATTAACCCAATGCTATCTAGGGTGTTCTTTAAAAACTAAATTTTTTTTAAACATTTATTCATTTTTGAGAGACTGACACAGACAGAACGCGGGCAGGGGGAGGGGCAGACAGAGAGGGAGACACAGAATCCGAAGCAGGCTCCAGGCTCCGAGCTGTCCGCACAGAGCCCGACGCGGGGCTCGAACTCACAAACCTCGAGATGGTGACCTGAGCCGGAGTTCGGAAGCGTAACCGACGGAGCCACCCAGGCGCCTCCAGGGTGTTCTTAAAGTCTGGAAATCTTGTTATTTTCTATTTTAACCCGTCGGAGACATCCTTGAGGGCATCGTGGAGATTTGCCTTCGTTTTTAGACTTATGGACATCCTGTAAGTGAGGGTTAGACACAAAGAGGTGTAGAAACCGGGCGAAATTCGCGCACCAGTCGCCGCCTGGCACGGTGTTCAGTACCCAGCACGTACTGAATGAGTGGCACTCATTCCTTCCCAGGTATCTCCAAGGCCCGCCGTGTTCCAGGCCCACGGGGAATGGGGACAGAGCACTGAAAAGATGCTCAAAGCCGCCTGCCTCGTGAAGCTCGTGTTCCAAGGGGCCAGCGACTACCTCATCCCGTTTGGGCGGACTGGAAGCATGGGAAGAAGCCTTGGAGGGCTGAGTAGGGACGAGGCGGCCGAGAACCTCGAGCGAACGCAGGGGAGGAGCTTTATTTAGAAAAGAAGCCACGCCTCCGTAGGCGAGGTCACGGAGAGCGCTGGGTGTGGCCGTGACCACGGGCTGTGTGTCACCGGCTTGCCTGTCCTTTCCCTCTTCTCGTTCTCCTGCAGTGCAATTTCGCAGGACTGGCCCTGGCTGCAAGCCCTATTCCTCTTGCCTGACGCCCGGCCCAGGGGCCGCCTCCTCGGTGGGACCTCAGAGCAGCCACTGAGCAGCAAGAGAATCGCCTCCAGAAGCTGGGCGAACGTGTCGCCTCTGCTGCTGCTGTTGCGAGGAGACCCGGCGGCAGACAGCTGTGGTTCGCGCGTGAGCATATGGCTGGGCCCGTGTGGCCCAGATTTCACTCGAGTGCCCTTAATGAGCCAGCAGCTGCTTCTGCCGCTGCCTCGCTGTCCCTGTCCCCATGCCCCCGGCCCCGCCCCGCCATCTCCTCGACAATCTGGCTCAGCAGGCAGAGCCGAGTTCATGTCTCCGGCTGCTGGGGACAGAGGCGGGGGAGGACCAGACGTAGCCCCCTTTTTCTGATCCGACATCACCCGTTGGCACCTGGGCCCGCCAAGGTGATGGGCGGCACGCGGAGCTCCCGGACTGGCCGGCCCCCTCCCTTGGAACTTGGCAATGGCTTCGGAAACCCTGGGTAGCGGTTGCATCGGTTAAGCGCCCAACTCTTGACCTCACGATCGTGAGTTCGAGCCCTGTGTTGGGCTCTGTGCTGACAGCGTGGAGCCTGCTTGGAGTTCGCTCTCTCCCTATCTCTAGCTGCCCCTACCCCCTCTCAAAATAAATAAATAAGCTTAAAATAAAGCATAAGATAAAAACAGCCTTTATGCAGAAGTTTGATTAACAATTTTTTTTAACGTTTATTCATTTTTGAGACACAGAGAGAGAGCATGAGCAGGGGAGGGGCAGAGAGAGGGGACACAGAATCGGAAGCAGGCTCCAGGCTCTGAGATGTCAGCACAGAGCGGGACGCGGGGCTCGAACTCACTGACCGTGAGATCATGACCTGAGCCGAAGTCGGACGCTCAACCGACGGAGCCACCCAGGCGCCCCCGGAAGTTTGATTTTAACGTAAGGCACGGTATTGTCATGCGACAGTTAAGGCCATGGTGACGTAAGGCAGCTGGTGGCATTAACCATTGGGGGGGGGGTGGAGATCCAGGGTCCTGGCTGCAGTAGTCACCGTGATTGTACAGACCCAGGTTCTATTATTACTGATCCTCCTGCTAAGAGCTGGATGCCGTCGGATGAGTCACTCAACAGCACTGAGCAGTGGTTTGTCATCGGGGAAACGAAGGAATTGGAGCAGGGTGATAACTACCACAACCACTTCCACGACCGGGTCTTATTTTCATGATGTGCCAGGCACTGAGCCAAGTGTTTTCTGTGCTTCGGATGCGCGACTATCAACTTCCTCTGTTTCAGGTTGCTATCTACCCCCCCCCCCCCCACCGTGCAATCTTACATGGAACCCACGTTGAGAACAATGGATTTGGATCCATTTTAGTCCTTCGGCGCCCCTCCCGCCCTGAGGATCGCAGCTAGGAGACCACTGGTGTGAGCGTGTTGGTTCCCGAGGGCTCTCTCACAGTTCTGGAAGCCAGAAACCCCAAACTGGTGTCACGGGGCCCACATCGAGGCATTGGCAAAGCTGGTTCCTTCCAGAGTCTCTAGAGGAAAATCCCTGTGCTTGCCTTTGCCAGTTTCCGGAGTCTGTCTGCACTGCGGGCCTCTGGGCCTTCTCCCGTCCCCGCACCCGCTCGCTCCCATCGTCACCCGCTCTGCTGCCCTTCCGTGGCCACATCCCCTCCGGTTCTCCCTCCTATGGGGACGGCAGTGGGTACGCTGGGCCTACCCACGCGGTCCAGGAAAATCTCCCCCTCTCAGGATCTTTAATTTAATCACATCTTCAAAGTCCCTTTTGCCAAGCTAAGTAACACTCACCGGTTCCGGGGATTGGGGGCCATTCATCCTTCACCCTCCCGGGGGAGCCTCTAACTCCCCTTGGCTCTGTTAGCTCTGCCACACGTGTAGAACTGGGTAGTAATAATAATGCACACTTCTGTATCGATCGCTCCTTTTCAAAGCCCCCGCTCCCCCTCTGCCCTCTGCTTTGATCTCCTCTGTAATGCGGTGCAGTGGGTTTGTTCTCCGAGCCTGGACCCGGCAACAACAGGAAGAGGTAGACACGGGGAGGGTCCCAGCTTGCGGGGTGTCTGATCATTGCGGCAATGTCAATAATAATCATTTCCCTCTTCGTGATTAGCTCCACTCAAGCTGGGTCTAAATGATATCCAAAGAGCCAGTCGATGTGGTCAATGTACTCAGTCTGTCAATTTAGTAGAAAATAAAAAATCGATGAAATTAGGGGTTTGAGTGAATTGACAGGCTGTCTCACTGACTCGGTTGGGTCAGGGAGCCTTGGGTGGGCAGCTCCAGAGACGAGGGTGTCACCACTCTGAAGTGACTGCTTGCCCCGTGGCCCCACCCCCCCTCGGGGATCGTGGTGATGAAGACAATACCCCTTCTCTGCATCCTCGGGAGATTAGAGCTGCTTCAAGAAATTTCGCGGCGATGATCTGAGTTTGTTGTGCCGACATCCTGAGGGGGTCGGGACCGCCGAGGAACCGGGCAGGGAAGCCTTATCAGACCTTTAAAAGTTCACGGCGACAACAGCAGCCACACGAACCTCTTAAAGTGTGCTGAGAGTGAATTTAAGCTCCTCGCCTGCGTTAGCTCGTTCAACTCTCTCCACCATCTGTGGGGTAGCTTATTATCCAGATATTTTATCCAGATCTTTCTATCCAGCTTTTCCAAGGGGGACGTTAAGGGCAGAGCTGGGACCCAAACTTAGGTCTCTTAACAGCCTGCTTTTCTCTCTAGATCAGAAGTTCTCAACCCTGGCTGCCCGTCAGATCCACCAGGGAGGCAGAAAATAAAAGTCATACACATAAGTTTCCATACTTCAGCTCTATTTGTACTAGCGAAAAACTAGAAATAGCCCAGAACGATCCGTGGCCCATCCCCATGATAGGGGATCAGGCACCTGTGGAAAGGAGTGAGCCTCTCTGCAGAGCAGGGGTGGGGGGTGGGGGGGCGGAGGGAGAGCAAGCTCCAGGAATCAGTGAAAAAAGCTAAGAGCGTGTGGGGTGTGGGGCTGGCTCAGTCGCCAGAGCATGTGGCTTGATCTCAGGATCTTGAATGTAAGCCCCACATTGGACACAAAGTTTCTTTAAAGAAAAAAAAAAAAAGCTAAAAGAGTGTGGTGTTCTACATTTGTTTAAGAAAACAGGGGACAACGTGTTTTCTGGCGAGAAGCTGCACAGGACACCTGTCTTCATTTCTTCATTTAAAAAAAACAAAAAGGAGGGGCGCCAGTGTGGTTCAGTCGGTTGAGTGTTCGACTCTTGATGTCAGCTCAAGTCCCGATCCCAGGGTTGTGGGATTGAGCCCCTCACCAGGCTCTGTGCTGAGTGTGGAGCCTGCTTAAGATTCTCTCTCTCTTCCTCTGCCCTCTCCCCGCTCATGCCCTCTCTCTAAAATAACAAAACAAAACAAAACAAAACAAAACAGAGGGGCGCCTGGGTGGCTCAGTCGGTTAAGCATCGGACTTCGGCTCAGGTCATGATCTCACAGTTCGTGAGTTGGAGCCCCGCGTCGGGCTCTGGGCTGACAGCTCGAAGCCTGGAGCCTGCTTCGGATTCTGTGTCTCCCTCTCTCTCTGCCCCTCCCCCACTTTCACTATCTCTCTCTCTCTCTCAAGAATAACCATTAAAATTTAAAACATGTATCAAATGAGAAATTAGATTTTGACAGATTATCTGAGGAATTACTATTACAGAGAGTTTGTTTGCTAACTTTTTTGGTGTGATATGGTATTGTGGTTATTTTTTTTTACAGAACCATCTTTAAGAGAACATTCTGAATGTGGCATCTGGGATTTGCTTCAAAAGAATTGTATTTTGGGGGGCGGAGAGAGGATGGAGGGCAAGATTGGTCCTGACCGATTAATTAATTATGAAAATTGGATGAGATTTGTGAACCTTGAGCATAGTGTTCTGTGTATGTTGCATTTTATTAAAATGTTCTATGTAAAAAGCTACAAAAGTAACTTTTCATAGAGAAGGAATTCTTTTGAATTGCCCATGGTAGTGCCTGGGCTCAGGTTTGCTTTAGTTTTGGTTTAAAAGCTCCCAACTTGAGGGGCACCTGAGTGGCTCAGTCCGTTAAGCATCCAACCTCGGCTCAGGTCATGATTCTCGGTTCATGAGGTTGGTGAGTTCGAGTCCCGCGTCGGGCTCTGTGCTGACAGCTCAGAGCCCGGAGCCTGCTTCGGATTCTGTGTCTCCCTCTCTCTCTGCCTCTTCCCGGTTGGCACTCTGTCTCTGTCTCTCCCTCTCTCAAAAATAAAAACATTAAAAAACATTTTTTTAAAGCTCCCTGCTTGATTTTAAGGTGCAACCCGATTCCAGAACCCTCTTTAATTCTCCTTAACCTTTCCCCAGGGGGATCCGGGATGCAGTCCCACTAGACAGATGCTGTCCGAGGGAAACGACCCTTCCCCTGTGACTGATCTCCTCTTTTCCATTTTTGAGTCGCCTCGGTGTCAGGGTCGCAAGATTTATTTTTCTATTAGTTTTCCTAATTGCCCCAGCTGGTCTGCAACTTGGGGAAGTTAAGAGCCGTTTTGTATTTGACTTATTTTCCCCTTGAGGCCTCTGAGAATGCCTGCCGATAATGAGCTGACCCATTTTGAGAATCGGGGTGTGGTTCCCAAGACTTCACTGTTTTCCTTCACCGGAAGAGGAAATGCCCATCTCGGCGGGCACCTGCGAGCGACTCCGTTCAAGTCCATTTCACGACGCCCACTGCTCTGGAGGGAGAACGAACACCGTTTCTGCCAGGAGTCAGCGGTTGAGGCGAGGCGGGGAAGGAAGGGGAGGCGAACCGTCCCCTGAGGGGTTTCTTTTAGCCACCTGTTTGAGTATTCTATCAGGTCCGGGAGGGCCACATGAGAAGCTACTTCAAAGGGACCCCACAGGACTGGCGGGCAAGAAACGCTTGTACTGGAAACCGAAGAACGCCCAGGAGGGAGATAAATTCAAGGGCCACCCTGTAAGGGCCTTAGACAAAATGTCAGATGAGGACAGAACTCCCCCAGAGCTGGGGCGGCGGGTAGGATGCGGAGTCTCTCTGCTCTGTGCAGAAACTTATCCAGGAGCCCACACGTCAAGGGTCCTGCACGTGCTTTCATGCTCCCCTGTCCCTGTCCTGACATTCCTGATCACTTTTGAACCCAAGGACCCCCTTTCTCATTACGCGCTGGGCCTTGTCAATGAGGTTCCCGGCTGCGAGAAACAATGTTGAATGTGACACAGTGGGGAGGGTCACACGCTCTCTTTGCAAAGTCCAGGGGATCTCGTGTCAAGCGTGAAGCCTACGGGAGGGTGTGTAAAATCAGAAGAGCAAGAAACACCAGGAATGGAGACAGAGAGAGAGAGAGAGAGAGAGAGAGAGAGAGAGGCTACGGTAAGGGGGAGATCAATACGAGGAGTTTTTATACTGCTGGAAGGACTTTTCCACTTCACTGGGGCTCTTCTGAGCTGGTGCCAGCAATGAGCACAGGGCTGGGGAGGCCAGATGCCTTCCGTCGAGGAGCTAAATGTACTTACAGAAGGGACCCCACCTGGGGAAGGGGGTCCTGTTAGGATAAGGAGCAATGGTGTATCAGAGATTTCCTGCTCAGGGCTCTGAGCCCTGAGTGGCCCAGCCAGTCTCTATGGTGGAGCGGGGCCTCCAGCCCAGGTGGGCCATCTCTGAGCCCGTTCTCCTGCCCACTTCATGGCAGTCTTATTGTACAGGGCAACCTATCCATTCACCGGCTCATTCGTTCACCAGGCGCAGCACTCACACACGTTTTTACATGGTGTGAGTCTATATACACGTACAGACACACGGGCGCGCGCGCACACACACAAATCCCAGATAGAGTTTTAGCTCAGAGTTCCAGTGGAAAGCAAGACGGACAAGATTTTGCTCTCATCATGCAGGACGAGGAGGCCGGTGGGTTAGGACCGTGGCGGGCAGGGATGAGAGTTCCAGACGGTGTCAGGAAACACGGGGGGGGTGGGAGGTTCAGTGGATCATTTCCAATCGGTCATCCTCTGAAATCTTGACTCGACCTCGAAAACAATCGAACCACCATTGTTTCCTTCATTTTCAAATGTGCTGGATTACACGGTTTAATTAAAAGAGACATGATGGAACATCACCATAACAGCCAAATTAACCTTTGATCACTGCAAAGAATTTGCGAGAAGCAAAGGTCCTTCGAGGGAGGTCCCTGGTCCAGCAGCACCAGCGTCTGGGAACTTGCCGGAAATGTGCATTCTCGGGCCCTACTTATCGAATCAACAGTCTGTATTTTGAGAAGCCATCTGGGTGATTCAAATGCACAGTGAGGTGGAAAACCACTGGTATAAGCCACCTTCCCTGGGCCCTTGAACTCTGTTCAGTTATGGATGATTCTGACACCTTCCCACCTTTGAGAGCCTCACTGTATTTCAAGAAACAGCCTTCACACCCACCATCTCATGTGTCCTGATTCACACCTGGGCAGTCAAGTGGCCTCTTCGTTACTTTCTTGTTTCCAGCCTTTAAAATCTACCTCATGGAGTTTTCACTGAACTAGCGGTAAGCTAGCACAGAGATGAAAGGTGGAGGGGGGAAATGTTACTGAGAGGGCTTCATGAGAAGATGGACAAAAAGGTGGAGTGAAGTATTTGGTTAATTTTTTGCCAGCTGCTCAAGTCCCACTTCTTCCCCCTGTCTATTTATCATCCATCCATCCATCCATCCACCCTTCCATCCACCCATCCACCCATCTATCATCTATCAACTGCTCAGTAGATCTACCCATCCATCCATCTGTCCATTCACCTACCCGTCTATAATTTATCCAACCATCCATCCATCCATCCAACCACCCATCTATCATCTATCAACTGATCAATAGATCTACCCATCCATCCATCTGTCCATTCACCTACCCGTCTATAATTTATCCATCCATCCATCCATCCATCCTTCCATCCACCCATCCACCCATCTATCATTTATCAAATGATCAATAGATCTACCCATCCATCCATCTGTCCATTCACCTACCCGTCTATAATTTATCCATCCATCCATCCATCCATCCTTCCATCCACCCATCCACCCATCTATCATCTATCAAATGATCAATAGATCTACCCATCCATCCATCTGTCCATTCACCTACCCGTCTATAATTTATTCATCCATCCATCCATCCATCCATCCTTCCATCCACCCTTCCATCCACCCTCCCATCCACCCATCCATCTACCCATCCACCCATCCACCCATCTATCATCTATCAACTGATCAGTAGATCTGTCCATCCATCCATCTGTCCATTCACCTACCCGTCTATAATTTATTCATCCATCCACCCATCCACCCATCCACCCATCTATCATCTATCAACTGATCAGTAGATCTATCCATCCATCCATCCATCTGTCCATTCACCTACCCGTCTATAATTTATTCATCCATCCATCCATCCATCCATCCATCCATTCATCCTTCCATCCACCCTTCCATCCACCCTCCCATCCACCCATCCATCCACCCATCCACCCATCCACCCATCTATCATCTATCAACTGATCAGTAGATCTGTCCATCCATCCATCTGTCCATTCACCTACCCGTCTATAATTTATTCATCCATCCACCCATCCACCCATCCACCCATCTATCATCTATCAACTGATCAGTAGATCTATCCATCCATCCATCCATCTGTCCATTCACCTACCCGTCTATAATTTATTCATCCATCCATCCATCCATCCATTCATCCTTCCATCCACCCTTCCATCCACCCATCCATCCACCCATCCACCCATCTATCATCTATCAACTGATCAGTAGATCTGTCCATCAATCCATCTGTCCATTCACCTACCCGTCTATAATTTATCCATCCATCCATCATCCATGTATCATCCATCCACCTATCCATCTATTTCTATATCACCTATGTCTTTGTGTGTCTCCCTAGCTTTCTTTTACTATCTAACTATGCTAATGTCTGCCCTTCTGTCAGTCTGTCTGTCCTTCTGTGTATCTATCTATCTATCTATCTATCATCTATCTATCATATGTGAAGGAGAAGTGGAAAAGGAGAAAAAATAAAGTAGAAACGAATGGGCTTGAGTAAATTTTCTAACCTCTAGGAGCCTCAGATTCTTTAAATGTCAAAGCGTGTTTGTGTGTGTGTGTGTGTGTGTGTGTAGTGTGAATGAGTACATGTGTGGTTGTGTGTGTGTGTAACGCTATTATTTCTTGTGATTATTGTAAGGCTTATAAGTACATATGTGAAAACACAGTTCCTGACCCACAGAGAAGGGGGTGACAATAGTCACCGGGTCTGAAAGGGGGAGAAATGGAGAAGAGGGAGGGGCAGGAGGGCAGGGAGACACAGGAGAGGCCTGTCCATGGGGAGTGAGGGGCGAGTGGGGGGAGCCACGGTGCCGGGGAGCAGGGTCAGTGAAACGCTGGGTGGGGGTCGTGCAGGGGGAAGTCGAGGCGGGGAGGGCCAAGAGGCATTAGCATAAGGTGCCTCAGAAGTGAGAGGGGAAAGCGGTTTTTATGGCAGCAATTAAGGAGCCTGAATGATCGTGCCTTTAAATGAATTGCGTGTTTACGTTTCGGGAGCGGAGATGTCCCAAGACTGCCTGGGGATGATTCTCCCACGGTTCACCCACCCACTCCCGACCAAGCTGTGAAAATATATACCTGCTTCTCTCTCCAAGTCACCCTACTAGCTAATTATCTGTAAAGATTCAAATCATGAGCTGAAACTCCAAAGCTTTTTATGGGCATTAGGGGAGTATTAAATAGGAAGATTGGAAGCAAAATTACAGTTCCCCCAATAGATTTTGGGGGGTTTGATAAAAATCTGCTTTTAATTAAAAATAGAAAGCAACGAGGCCCCCTGTGCACAAACAGGAAAGTCTGTGGGGCTTGGTCCCAGTTGCAAACGTCTTGGGATGTCGGACGTCCACTGCGGGATCCCGGCCTCTGCTGCCTCGGGGCGAGGGGCGGGGGTGGGGGGGGAGTGATTGATGGAATGGTTGGATTTTCGGCTGAGAGGCCTGGCTAATAGATACACGAAAACAGAGGCTGTAATGCAGCTCCCGAGATGAAGTAATGGGTTGTCTCTGTCTAGGTAGGGAATTCTGCCAAGCCCCGTGTTTTAAATAAAATGAGGCTTTTGTGGTTCTTGGCATGGGCCCGCCAGTGCAGGCTAACCTTGGCATCTGGGCGCTGGCCCTTCTCTAGAGTGGGGCTGAGGGTTGGCGCGGGCTCAGAGACTACCCAAGGGCAAGGATACCGGGCTTGGGGACCAGCCCCGCCAATCCTGCTCCTCTCTCAGTAAAGCCATCACCATCCACTCTGTTGCTCAAGCTCAAAACCCAGGAATCAGCCTTGATTTCTTCCAGATCTCAAATCTCTCTTAATTCCATTCATTTTCCTCTGTTTTCGCTGCTACCACCGCAGGCCTGGCACCACATGTCTTACCTAGACGCTGCAAGACCCTCCTAATTCGGCCGTCTGTCCTCTCGCTTCACCCCTCCACCATCCACCAAATCAGAAGGCTTGTTTTTGAGATTGTACCTTTTCTTTTCTTTTCTTCTTCTTCTTTTTTTTTTTTTTTTTTTTTTTACTGTGTATCAATAGTCTGTTTCTTTTTGTTATTGATATCCCATTATAGGAATAGACTGCGATTTGTTGATCATCTCCCCTAAGCGGGACGTTCACCTTGATTTCAGTTTCTGGCTACCGTGAAGAAGTACAGACACGCCCTCCAAGTTGGTAAGTTGCTAAGAACGTTCGTGTTCGAGTATTTCTGTAGGCATGCGTTTTTACTTCTCTTGGGTAAATACCTAGGAACTGAAGGGCTGCGTCATTTAATTTCTGTATCCTGGACTTCTTTTTTTTTTTTTTTTTAAGTTTCTGTTTTTTCAAGAAGTCTTAGGTTCACAGCAAAATTAACAGGAAGGTGTGGAGATTTTCCTACTTACCCCCCTGGCCTCCCCATCACCAACATGCCCCCCCGGAGTGGTGTGTTTGTTACAATCGATGACCCTCCATGGACACGTCATCATCACCCATAGGTTGTCTTGGCGGTGTGCGTGCTATGGGTTCGGACAAGTGTACAAAGACATGTATCCATCATATGGTACCGTACCGGGTGTGAGGATCCTCTGTGCACCTCTTCACGCCTCCCCCCGCCCAGCACACCCAGAGTGATCTTTTTGTGTCAAGTCCTCAGGAAAGGAAGTACAGCCCCCGTGCTTAAAACAGGGACTGCGCAACCAGATGGCCTGGGTTCGAGTTCCGGCCTCCACCACCTGTTAGCTCTGCGTGTTTGGCAAGTGACCTAACCTCTCTGTGTCTCAGTTGTCTCAGCTGTGACGCGGGGAGAAGGGTACCTACTCACGCACAATTCTGAGAGTTAAACTGATGTAAATAAAGCACTGAAACAGTATCTGATACCATACACGCAAGTCTCGGTACGCACGCGTCACCGCGCATAGGATGGTCAGCTCTGCGTTTCTCTTAGAAACCCCGCCCCCCGTGTCCTGTCATGGCGCCAAGGTCACACGTAATGCTGGCCTCCCTCTGTTTCTTCAGCTTGCTAAGCTCTTTCTTCAAGCCTTTGGGCTTCTTCTCCCTCGACTGGGAGCATCCCGCCCCCCGGCCCCATAGTTCGTCTCCTTCTTCAGGGGTCATTTCAAATAACACCTCTTCCGAGAGGCCTTCCATTGCAGTGTCAAGAGGGGCGTGGCTGATTGGCGTCCTCTTCCGTCCAGATCACATAGAAACCAGTGTAGAGCGGGCACTGGAGAGGAAGTACTTCCAGAGAAGGTTTTCCAAAGCGGGAATGCAAGTGACCGTGGGAGACTTTCCTAAACCCGAGCAGGAGGTCCCTGCTCACGGGTCCCTTCACTGATAGATTCCCCGGGACCTCGCGTCCCCTCCGACCTGGGGGTTCACCTGGACACGGATTTCCCAGGTAAAGCTAGGAAGGGATAAGCGGGCCCCATGGTACGGTGAGGGGGGCTTTGGAAGCTGGGGCGGTGTGGGAGGCTGAATATGCTACACGAACAAACAAAACCAAACCAACAACGATTTCCCCCTTGGAGCTTCCAGAAGGAACCAGAGCTCTGCCGGCGCCTTGACTTTAGGCCGGTGAGACTGATTTCAGAATTCTGATCTCTATACTTGTAAGATGAGAAACCTTGCTGTCTGAAGCCACTACGTTAGTGGTACTTTTTGTTATGGCAGCAAACAGGAAACTCGTACATGCAGGCGGCACCGTGACCCCGAGGGCCCAGGCCTCTCTCTGCCTCTCCTCCCCAGCGCTGACTCTTTGTGTCCCCTTGGCCTTCTTTATTCAAGCCCAGGGGGCTTTTTCCGTCTCTTGGCTGGTGTAAAGGACGTTGCAATGAACATGGCAGCACGTACATCTTTTCGAATTCGAAATTTTCTCCGGGAAATTACCGGAATTACTGGATCCTATGGTAATTCTCTCTTTAATTTTTTTGAGGAACCCCCCATCCCGTTTCCCACACTGGCTGCACCGATTTGCATTCCCACCACCAGGGCACAAAACTCTCTTTGTTCCTGGTCCCGATTCTTGGCGTGGGCTTGTGAGAAACACGGAGTGGGCCCCATCCAGGCCTGCAACTCCGCTTTCCACTTCCTCACCTCCCTCCAGCTTCCCAGGACCCAAGTCCACGCGGTGGTGAGATGCTGGGTGCCGAATAACAGTAGAACTCAGAATAAAAGAGAGGCCAACTCAAAGGAGTCCAGAGTCCACAGGACGGGGCTAAGGCTGGGATTCTAGATGCAGGAGCACACCAGGGAGGTAGGGATACCAGGGAATGGTGAGCCTGGAAAGCAGACGAGTGGTTGGTTGATTATAAACGGAGGAAGAAAGGCAGGACCTGGATACCTGCCTAGTTGTGGGCAACATGGAGGCCAGCATCCCTGCCCTTGCCCTGGCCTGGGATGGGACAGGCAGCTATGGCATCCTGAACTTCAAAAGCATGCGCAGGGAGCCTACTGCAAATCAGATTGGTGGTTCTCTTTGGGAGCTATTGACCTGTGGGTCTTGGTGTTTCAGACACCAGTGGCCAGGCAAATGGAATCAGGAGTCAGGCACTGGGAAAGAAGAAAGAAGGGCAGGAGCAGAACCCAGAAGACCGGAATTAATGCCCAGAACCGGGCTCTGGGGACAGCACAGCAGGAGGCAGCTGCTGAAGATTGGAGGAAAGGGTAAGAGACAGCTCCAAGAGAATGGGCCAAAAGGTCAAGACCAGCCACCAACAGGTGCAGTTGCTAAGGTTAGAGTGGGATGTGAAGCAAGATCAACCCGAGGGCTGCAAGCTGGGGTCCTTGCCTGCGGTGAGAGTTGTCCCCAGAGCAGGGGCAGGTAGAGAGCAAATAAGCCCACCTCCTGGCTCGGATGGATGTGAGGACAGGATGCCAAGTAAGCCGTGAATGTGCCTTCTTCCTATGTCCATCCATGACTCTGGTTTGGTCCGAAAAATGCAAGCGGAAAGACTGAGGTCTGTACCTGTTTGTCCTGGGCAGCTGTCACCAGAAAGTGGACTGGATCGGCATTGAAGTCTTCCCATCAGTAATCAATAATTAAACACCTATGATAAGCAAAGCATTAAGCCAGGGCTGAGGACTTCCAACTCATTATTTTATTCATTCATTCCACAAATATTCACTGAGCATCTTCTCTTGCCAGGCCCTGTTGTGGGTGCATGGGATATGGCGGTGAGCAAAATGAAGACTCACCAGGAGCTGCAGCGCAGTGGAGGGTGACGATAAGAAGCAGTCAATATCTTAAATGAATCCACTTATAGCAAATGGACAACATATAAAGTATAGCAGAGTAACAAGAGTGGAGGAGTCACTTTGAGAAAGTGACACTTGAACGCATTCTAAAAGGAGGTAGGGAAGCAGGCCACTGCTATACCGAGTTAGGGCATTTAGGCAGATTCAACAGCCGGTGCAAAGGCCCTGAGGCAGGAGCATGCTGGAGGTCTGGCAGGTGGCAAGTGGTGGGCGGGGAGGTCACAAAGGTAAAGGGGACCAAACCACACGGGACCTTAAGGGGCATCACAAGAGTTGTGACTTTCACTCCCAATGCCACGAGGAGCCATTGGAGGGTTTTGAGCAGAAGAGTGACATACCGAGACATTTTTAAAGATTGTTTGGCTGCTGTGTTGGGACATCCTGGTCAGGTGATTAAGAGATAGCTCTTTGAAATGTGTACAGTCTTATCCTGGAGCTAAGTATGTGCTAAGAGCACATACATAACAATAACATAGGGGCACCTGGGTGGCTCGGTTGGTTGAGTGGCCGACTTTGGCTCAGGTCAGGAGCTCGCGGTCCGTGGGTTCGGGCCCCGCGTCGGGCTCTGTGCTTGCAGCTCGGAGCCTGGAGCCGGCTTTGAATTCCGTGTCTCCCTCTCTCTCTGCTCCTCCCCTGCTTGCGTTCTGTCTCTGTCTCTCAAAAATAAATAAAAGTTTTTTAAAAAATTAAAACACAAACCAACTAAAAACTAGCAAATGCAATGGAAACACCCAGAGCCTCTGATGGTTCCAACAGCAAAAGAAGAGAGTGGGATCAATTTCAGAGGGGGTGAGGGGCGGGTGGGAATCATAGGAAGAACCTGAGACGGGCCTTGAAGAATGGGCAGGATTTGGAGATGAAGACCTAGTGGGAGGGTTGGCATGTGGGTCCCTTGTGTGGAACAGAGTGAACCCCGGCCTGGCAGGACAGCCAGGTCGCGGGGATGGCGATGTGTAGTTCCCGAACTGTCCCCTAGGCCAGTGGGTATCAGACCATGGACCGCATGCCGGTCACCAGGGAGACGGTTCAGAGGCAGGTTCCTGGATCCCACCTTCGGAGATTTTGATTTGGAAGGTCAGGGGAAGGTGCATTTCGATGGGAGCACACGAAGTGACTCAATGCAGGGCTCAGAGCAGGTCGCCCGCCGAGGAGTGCTGTCTTTTCCCTGAATGCAGGAGTGCAGCGGGGAGAATGTTTGGACAAGTAGGAACCAACAGGTCTAGGCGAGCCCAGAGCTCCAGAACTGGGGATTTGGCATGCTATCTTGTAGAGAATATCGGAGTCTGAGCTCCAGGCGAAGGCGCTAGCTAAGACCTGCTCTGAGGTGGGCTTATGTAAGATTTATTTGTCAGCCATGTGCAGAGAAAGGCAAAATGCACAGCGGGGAGCGGGGTGGGGGGCGATTCCACCGATGAGTGTGCAAATCAGCCTGAATGAGGGCTAGGGCAGAGGGTAGAAGATATAGGGTAAGAGGCACAGCGACTGGAAAGAACCCCCTGCATGGGACTCCCATCGATCATGTGCCCCTACTGTGTGCTTGGCACATAGTAGGTGCTCACTAAATATTTCCGAAAGGAATGGATCCACAGGACTTGACTGATTGGAGTTAGGGGCAAGAGACAGAAGAGAAGAAGTAAGGATGAGGCCACTGACTGTCACATGGGGTCAAATCATGAGTGACACTGGGGATACAGAAAATAAGGAAAAGGTGCCAACACAACCCACCAAAACCCAGAAAGCGAAAGGCGATGCAACCAGAAGACCAAGGATCAGCCACACAAGCTTCACACGAGACCCAGACTGCGGGGTTCAGATCCAGGGGCCCCCTCTTCTTCCCAGCCGTATGATCTTGTATAGATGATTCACCTCTATGCGTGCCTCTGTTTCCTGGAGGTGGTTATGAGGGTAAACAAAATAAAACTTGCATAGGCGTCCAGCGTCTGTCACATAACAAATGCCTGGTACATTGAGCTGTAATTGTTAAGAGTTATTTACAAGGGAAGTGGCTCAGTTCAAGGGGAGAAGCAACATACAGCTGCACAGGGGCCAGGGTGGGGCTGGCGGGCACCAGAGGCCGTGGCTCCAGCTCGCATTGGCTCTGTCTACCTTCAAACCTAAGGTCTCAGGACAGAACGATGGGGCTGGGCAGTCTGCAGGACTAGGAGGAAGGAAGCAGCTTTTTGGGGTGACAGGAGGGAGGAGAGAGAGACAACGTGATTGTTAGCGAGGAGAAAACGGCTAGACTTTGGGCTCTAAGGATACCAAAAAAATGAGCCCACAGCTTCTGCAGTGCGGGTCCTTCTGGAAGGGAGCACAGCAGACGTGCCCGGGGAGGAAAGCAGCTAAACCTGATGCCCAAGGGGGGCTTGGCGAACACTCCAGAGCTGTGATTTCAACCAATAGCCAGAGCAGATGGGTTCAATAAAACCAATGGTTATTTACATCGATGTGAAGACTGTGTGTGTTTCTGGCTCCTGGGGTCTGGAAAGGAAAAGGAGAGACTGAAATGGGCATGCGTGGAAAGGCAAGCATGGACGATCTAACAAGAAAAACATGCTGACGCTTAACATAATTCCTTTCATCCCAGGACCTCTGCGGGCTCAGCAAGGGGACCCCGAGAGCCCTCCGCGGACCTCAGACCCATAGCAACTAGAGTCCAAGGTGAGGGCCCTGGCACTCGCTGTCCCGGGGTGCAGGGCACAGAGCCCCTGCTGGGGAATGAGGAACAGCAGAGGGGCGCCCACCCCATGCTAGCTAGCTGGTGACATTGGGGAAGCCCAGAACTGAGCTGCACTTCATTTCCAACATCTGTGAGCGGGGCAGGTGCCCCCACTCCCCTCGCTGGGTGTTGGTGAGGAATAAATGAGTTACAGTGTAGAAGGGATTGGAGCAGGGCCGGGCTTTTGGAGCGCATTTGCTATTACAGTCAGAGAAGTCCCACTTGGGTCTTTGGTGGCGGGACCTTCAGTGCAGACAGACATTGTGCCGTAGCAGGCATCTTCAAGGGAAGGTAGGACCCGCGGACCATCACTGCACCCGTGTTTGGCGCTGCGTGCATGTGAATGAAGGAAACCTCGTTCCCAAGGCAGTGGGGAAGCCAGGAAGGGAGATCTCTCAGCCACCTCCCTGGATCCCGCAGGAAGAAGGGTTTCCTCTCTGCCCTGCAGCAGCCAGTAGCCAATGAGAAACCGTCACCACCTGTAGCTCTCATTTCCCTCCTGTATCAGCTTTTGTTCCAAACCCCTCCCTCCCAGCTCCTCCTTTCCTCTGTGGAAGGATGCTCTCCCGCTCTGTTCTCCAAACGTGCCTTGGTTTCCCCAAGCGTGCATGTCCCGGGTTGCAAATTCCTCTGCTCTCCAGGAACAAGCTCCACTGCCACTCAGTAACCTTTGTTCAATCGTTGAGGTGGACATCTCTTTCCAGGGATGGGGAGTAGGTGAATCCAGCATGATACTGTTCAGAGCTGAGATGGCAGGTGGGGAAATCCAGGACCTTAAGGGACAGGATAAGCCAACTGGAGCCCCCTCTACAGGGGCTGGGTTCTGCTGGTTTACACGAGGAATGGATCCCGGCTGGCTGCAGCCCTCGTCCCAGGCTCGAAGGGGGCTCCCTTGTTGCCTGTGGCTTTAGAAACCGCTGTAGGATCTCTGGCCAAAGCCTGCCTGCTTGTTCAGGGGACTGCCCTCTTTGTCTCCAGGGAAGGGAGCCTGGAAACACTGGCTGCCGCCCCGGTGAGCCTCGTACTTTGGCTGCTGGACAGTGGCAGGGACGAGGGCTGCTTCAGAACCAGCGGGAGCGCCAGGAGAATGGGGAAAGGGCCGGCTGAGGCCCCCATAAACCTCTTCACTTCTGCTTTTCTGGGGAGAGAAGAAAAAAACAATTAAAAGAGCACGTAGGTCTGTAAACGCCCTTGTCCACCGCCCTCAGGGGTTCCTGTGAATCAGGCCCCGCCAGACTTCACGCCAAGCACATGGCGCTTCAGATAAGACCCGGCTGCTTGTCACACTGGGCATTTCGAGAGCTCTCTGATGGTGCGAACACTTCACCAGAGCCTCTCCACGGGAAAGCAGCCTCCCACTGGAGCGTCTGTGCTCAGATTCTGGGCGCTGGGAAGCCGGACCCTCCTCCTTTACCAGCTCGTGTCGCCGGGAACCCCTCCTGGGCTGGGAAGCGTTAGCAAGTCAAGGTCTGGTTTCCCCCCTCATTTTGTCTCCTGCAATCCTGGGTTGGAGAAAGGCTTCTATTTTTTATTTATTTATTTATTTATTTATTTATTTTGCTGGGTAAGGACCCTGACGCAATTACTCGGAGCCAGCTGCAGAGCTGTCGCGGTGAGAAAGTGAGAAAGTGCTGTTGTGTGCATCCTCCCTGTTGTCTGCAAAAGTGCACTGCCTTTTCCAGACGACAGGGGTTTCTGCCCTCTTGCTCCTGAATCCCAAGCGGTGCCTGGCACGGCACGGGGTGGGTGCTGGTGACCCAGGGCGGAATGGAGGAGCGCACCAAGGAACCAAAGGAGCGCACAGCTAGACCACACTGGAGACGGACACGGTGGAGACCGTCGGAGGTTAGACGTGGTGAGCCCAACAGCCGGACTGGTCCCAGTAGGGTGTGGAGATGGGGGAGGGAGAGCCTGCTGCTCAAATGACAGAGCCTAAGAGACTCAGGTAAACTCTGGCTCCATCCAGCTGCCTCTAGTTTCTGGAAAAACCCCCAAAGGCAGGGCCCGTGTGGCTGCGGGAGGAATCTCCCGAGAGCGACATTTCTCAAAGTTGGGTGACTTTGTGGGGCTTTGGTTATAGAGGATTTATTGCACCTGCAGGAGTCTGAGTGGCACCAACGTTTCAGGGCAGCGTCTTGACTTCAGAGATACGGGTTTGGCAAGAGTTAGGTAAGGAGGGAGGGATCCAGCTAAGGTGGTTGGTGTTCAAGGAGAGGGCTTATTATGGACTAGAAGTGTGGGTCCCCTAAATTCATATGTTGAAACCCCAGTCTCTAGGGTGATGGCATTTGGAGGCAGGACCTTTGGGAGGTAAGATTAGGGTCTGTTAGAAAAGAAAAAACAAGCCCAAATTGGAGTCATTAACCCTCCACGACAGCAAACCGAGACTTAATTACAGCTCCAATCTCCCCAGGAATAAGACTTTTTGGCAGTCCATCTGAAATTTTCTTGCACTTGTGAGGTCATCGGCAGGATCAAATATGCTACATTCCCAGAGTCACCTCGGTGACTCAGTCGGTTGAACATCCGACTTCGACTCAGGTTATCACCTCGAGGTTCGTGAATTTGAGCTCCGCATCAGGTTCAAGGCCGTCAGAGCAGAAGCCACTGGGGATCCTCTGTTCCCCTTCCTTTCTGCCCCTCCCCCCCCTTTCTCTCAAAAATAAGTAAACATTAAAAAAAAACCCACCTTGCATTCCTCTCACTCTAAAAGGACGATGAAGCAATCCTTTCTTTGGCTGCGAATGTCTGGCCCTCTACAAACCCTCTGTTTCGTACACCTGCTTGGAGCATCTCTCCACTTGCTGGGTGGGATGCGGCCCGACTGATGAATCGCTTCATAAAGCCAATTCAAGTCTTCAAATTTACTTGGTTGGATCTTGTTTTTTTAACAGGTTAGATGAGGTCACGAAGGTGGGTGTCCCCCCCCCCCCCCTCCCGCCATGGGATTAACGCCTTTAGAAGAAGAGAAAGAGACAGGAAATCGGTCCCTCCACCACGTGAGGCTGCAAGGAGGAGACGTCTGTCTGCAAAGAAAAACCAGTGCTCTCTCCAGACCCTGGGTCTGCTGCCACCTCGATCTTGGACTCTCCTGTTCTTCAGAACTGAGAGACACGTGCAATTATTGTCGAAGCCCCTGGGTGTAAGGTGTTCTGCGGTATCAGCCCGAGTGACCAAGACGAGTCTGGTCCTCATGGCGAAGCACGTTGCGGATCAGCACATCGGCAATGAGGACAAGTCGTGGGTTGGGCTGGGACAGCGGGGGTCAGGGAGAACGCGCCTGGGGAGGCAGGTGGGTAAGCCCACGCCTGCGGACTCAGGACACTGAGACCAATGGCAGACTCCACTCCGCTGCGTGCGTGTGTGGACACGTGTGCCTCACACCCCTTGAGGGGTTCACGGCGCCCCACCCCTCGGGTTCCTCTGCTCACGCCCGCGTGCGCTCCCCAGATGGAGCCAGAGTTCAACCTTACTTCTTCGGACCGTGTATCTTCTTCCTCCGGCCACCCTTCTGTCCTCCTCCTTGCTCGGCTCCCCCGTCTGAACTCCTGTCCTTGTTTTCCTGGTGCCAGAGACACGGTTGGCTGTTGCCCACGTTCCCGTGGCCTGCGGCGTTTCTGGGCACGGTGGCCCTAAATGAAAGCACCCTGGGTGGCTGTCTGGGAGTTTTCCCATCGGGGGCCCATCTAGGCTGCCCGCCCCCCACCCATGTGTCAGGCAGGCCGTAGGAACTTCTGGCCGCCCTCCCCAGCAATCCCCAAGCAACACCCACAGACCTTCACCCCCGGGGGCAGGGGGACCTGGGGTGTCCCCCGAAGTGGCTCGGCAGGATTAAGCTTGAGTTGCCTGATGACGTTTCCTTTGCGGGCTTCCTGCTCTCCTACCTGTGCTTCCTGAGATCACCCCCTCAGGGGATTATGTACGTTTGAATCTCTGTGGCAGGCCCGTTGCTGGGGGAACCCACACTGAGTTACTGAGTTTCAGCGTCTTCTTCCCCCACATCAGCCCGGCTCTGGCTCAGGGGCCCAAGCAGGGCGGAGCCGGAACCGGTTTCAAGGGGTAGAGGAATAGACTCCACCCCTCGATCCTGGTGGGAGCCGCTAAGTCACCCGGTGTGGACGTAGGGGTGGGGGTGGGGAACGCAGCTCTTTCTGCACACTCTTCAGAGCCGTCTTCAACGCCTTGTCCCTGTCACGTGCAATTAGTTGCCAAGCACTACTGGCTCTTGGCTGCAGATTGTCTCCCAAACCTCGTACCTATTTCCGTTTTCCGTTACCCCGGTCCCTTACCTCTTGCTTAAACTTGTGCGGTAGCTTTCCGACTGGACTCCGTTGTCTCCGATCGCCCCTTCTCCCCCAGTCCAGCTTCCCGGGTGCTTCTGGAGCGATCTTTCGAAAGCACGCCGACCCAAACGCGCGCTCAGAGCTCTTGCCGCCGTCCTATGGCCTACGGGGAAACCACCCAGATTTCCCGGCATGACATTCAAGGCCCTCTGTGATTTGCTTGTCTGGCATCATCTCCTGGCATTTTCCACCCACGTATTCCCGAAATACCGAGCTTCTTTCCATTTCTTGAAAGTTCTCATCTCCTTCCCTGTGGCTAGATGCTTTCCTGACTGCTTTCTTGACAGCCAGATTCCTCAGAATCCTCGGTGGCTGAGCTCAATCACAGTCCCAGATTGCTCAGGTCTGGGTGCCTGTAGGCAGGCTTTGTCTCTGGGTCATTGAGTAAACATTCATTCAATCCCTTTTTTGCATGCGCTGAGCCCTGGGGTTATAAGGTGTGTGTGGTCTGTTTTGTTCATTTGTTTCTTTATTTGCTTGTTTGTTTTTCCTTCACCGTGAAATTGTGAGCTCCCCAAATAGATGGAAAATACCTTTCCCGGGTACCCTTGGTGCAGGGTGTGCAGTTAGGTGTTTAGTAAACCTTTGTAATTCAAGTTGAACTAAAATGAATTGGCTTCTGAGCAAGAAGAGAGTCACCTTGTGCCTCACGTGAACCGTCAGATCCCATCGATGTGGAACACAGTCTAAGTAAGATGCACTTAATGCTAAATCGCTACTGAACATAATCTAATCTTTCTTGGATGATTCAAAAGCTCTCCAGAATCCTGTAGTGCTGCGGGATCATCAGCACAAGCATCATTCTCATTGTGTGGTGCTGCCGGGCAGGGGAGCTCAGACTGAGAGAGTTCTGGAAAAATGAGAATTCTTTTTTTTTTTTTAAACCAACAATTTGCTAAGGGTTTTAAAAGGCCGTGTTATAATCAAATCCTTTATTAAATTTTTTTTTCTTCTGGACAGAGCGGGTTAATTCTGGTGAGCTGTTGGGTGGATGAGAGTGTAATTAATAGCGATTCTCTGGGATTCTCTGCTCCTGCATTGCAGTCCCTGCTTGCGTATGGACGGTAGGCGATTGACGTTTGTGCGCAGAAAAGCATCAGCCACATCCTGGAACAATCACAGCAGTGTCGCTAAGATTGTAAGCTAGCACGGGGCAGGGGCGTGCTCGTTCTTGCCTCGTGCAAGTAACACTGTGCCCGAGGGGCTCCTCAGATCAGATCGGAACATGGAGCGATCTCTTGCATCTGAGTTAGGAACCGCCTTTTGTCTTTAGTACAGAACTGGCCAGCTGGATGGCGCGTGACTGAGCTAAAGGTGCTGGATGCTGTAAAAAAAAAAAAACCAGCTAACTCGGGGCGCCTGGGTGGCTCAGTCGGATCAGCGTCCGACTTCAGCTCAGGTCATGATCTCACGGCTCGTGGGTTTGAGCCCCGCGTCTGGCTCTGTGCTGACGGCTCAGAGCCTGAGCTCACTTCGACTTCTGTCTTTCTCTCTCTCTCTCTGCCCCTCCCCTGCCCCTGCTCACACTCTGTCTCTCTCTCAAAAATAAATAAACATTAAAAAAATTAAAAAAAAAAACCAGCAAACACAGCTATCACCTCTGTAATGTGGAATCATCTGCTAGGCTTCTCGTAGCTCAGCCCCGACACTGGAGGAGCTTGGAAGTCACCGCTCTTGTCCTTTACCACAAGAAAAAGTGGCACAAGCTGAAAATCAGTGACTTTCCCGGACCCCTCGGAGAACTGAGGTTGCACACTGTCCCCTTGAAATCTGGAGAGAAAGGCAGGCCCAGAGGGTCATTGTCAAGACCTGTCCATCTGAACCTCCAGCCACGCGAGCCACGAACGGGGACATTTAAATGGCAGTTTTGAAGAGTTGCTGGAGGCTGAGTGTGTACTTGCCTGAGAGTGAGGAAGTCCAGCACTGGGATGAGCACAGCACGCAGGGGAGGGAGGCGAATGCCAGCGATGTCATAAGGGACGTGAGGGAGAAGTTGGGCACACTCTGTGACAAGGTGCCTGTACTACTGTTATGCCCAGAATTCGTGATCCCCAAAGACCACCAGGGAGCCGAGTCCGATGCAAAAGCAAAGAGCCTTTATTCGAGCTAGCTCGAGCTCAATCCCCTACCTGCACCGACTCAGCGGTGAGATACCAGGGAAAGAGAGCGAGTTTCAAAAGGACAAAGGTTTTATTGGGGCCTGGGGGCAGTTGGTGAGGTAATGGCTATGGCCTCAGCCGATTGGCTGGGGAGGGGTCCTGGGGAGGGGTCCGGCAGGTGAGGGAGGGTTTACTCAAGGGGAGGAGGTGTGGTCAAGGTGAAGGACACAGAACAAGATGGAGTCGAGGGGAGGAGGTGTGGTCAAGGTGAAGGACACAGAACAAGATGGAGTCGGCTGGCGTAGGCCCGCCCTTTCACTACCTGAGAAGTGGTACAGTGTGATTTGAAGGGGGGTTTAGAATAGTTAAAAATGTATATGGGAAACTCTAGGGAAGCCACTCTAATTTTTATTTTAGAGTAGAATTGATAGGCTGAAGAGTCAGATAAGATGAAATCATATTAAATGCTCAAGTGAACCAGAGAAGGTAGAAAAAAAGGAAGAAAAACTCCAAACAGATGTGATGATTAGTAAACACTAAAATCGTTATAAGTGGGGCAGTAACGCAACTCTATCAATAACCGCTTTAAATGTGAATGGTCTACCTTTACTTAATTATGTCTACAAAGACTCTTTTTCCAAGGAAAGCCTGGAGCCTTCTCTGGATTCTGTGTCTCCCTCTCTCTCTGCCCCTCCCCTCCTCATACTCTGTCTCTCTCTGACTCTCAAATATAAATAAATGTTTAAAAAAGAAAAGAAAAGAAAAGAAAAGACAAACCCAACGCTGGCAAGGATGTGGAGAAACTAGAATTTACACGAGGACCTGACATTTATTTATTCCCAGGGACCGGCTGGTGGCAGGCACTTATTATATTGAATTGTGGATGCGTGTATTAATTGGTAAAACTCTTTGGGGGAAAAATGTGGCAATGGATTCCAAGAACCTTGAAAATAAAAATGTCCATTGGCTGGAAAAAAATGTGAGTGGTCTAAATACACCAACTGAGAGACAGTTTTGGGGCCCCTGGGTGTCTCAGTTGGTTAAGCATCTGACTTTGACTCAGGTCATGATCTCGAAGTTCGTGAGTTTGAGCCCTGTGTAGGGCTCTGTGCTGACAGATTGGAGCCTGGAGCCTGCTTCGGATTCTGTGTCTCCCTCTCTCTCTGCCTCTCCCCCCGATCACACTCTGTCTCTCTCTCTTTCTCAAAAATAAATAAACATTAAAAAAATTAAAAAGAAAGAGACAGTTTTGCCAGAGTGGACAAAAAACTCCCCCAAGACTCAATTGTGTTGTTTAAAAGAAATCTACTTTAAATATAAAGGCTCAGGTAGGTTAAAAACAAAGGTGTTTGTGACAACATGAATGGACCTTGAAGGTATAATGCTAAGGGAAATAAGCCAGAGAAAGAGAAATGCATGTGATTTCCCCTATATGTGAAATATAAAAAACAAAACAAACAAAAAAATGAAACAGAGTCTTAAATATAGAGAGGAGGTTGCCAGAGGAGAGATGGGTGAGGGAGTGGGGGAAGTAGAGAAGCGGATGAAGAGATGTGAACTTCCAGTTATAAAATAAATAAGTCACGGAGATGAAAAGTATATAATACAATAATACTGTCATAACATTGTACGGTGACAGATGGTGACCACACTTACCCCGGTGAGCTTTGAGCAACGTATAGGATCATTGAATCACCGCGTTGTACGCCTGAAAGTTGTGAAACATTGTATATCGATTATAGTTCCATTAAAAAAGGTAAATGAAAAAAAAAAAAAAAAAGGCCCCGGGAAAGATACACGGAATTAACACACCAGTGGGCAGAAAGCAGGCGCAGCTATGTTAATTTCCGACGGAAGCAGACTTCAGAAGAAGGAAAATTACCAGGGGTAAAGGGGGCCGTCGCATCACAATGAAGAGGTCAATTCTCCAAGAGGATGTAACAATCTTAAAAGTGTATGTACCAAATAACCCGTCAAAATTCGTGAGGCAAAGCTGACAGAACTGCAAGAGGCAGACAAATCCACCGTTACAGCTGGAGACGTCAACGTGCCTCTTTCAGTAATTGGTAGATCAAGCCCGCGGAAAATCAGTATGGACACCTGCCCTAAAATAACCTGCTGAGTTACGCGGGAAACAAACTTTTCCGTGGTCTTTCATTTATTTCCTTAACCTCTTCATTTTGTTGTCTTTATTGCTTTGGCCTCTTTGAAACGAACGAAGAGAAACCTCAGGGGGAATCTGAAATGCTATTGGAGTTTAATGTGCTTAAAAAAAAAAAAGGGTCCTATCAAAGCAAATAATGACCTCCCCTTTGTTTTATGAGATGGAACATCGTGGCATTTCTATACATGTTCCTTTGCATAACCGCTGCTTTATTTCAAGTTATTTTTTTGTGCCTTCGTTCCTTTGACCCTTTACCACCAGTATCTGTAAAATGGGCAGGAGAATACACACCGGGCAGGCAGAACAGGTGTCTTCACTTCTATTTTATAGGTTTTGTAACCCAAGATCCAAAGAGACGCAGTGACTCGGCTACGATCGCCCGGCGAGGAGGTGACAGATCGGGATGGAAAACGCAATTCTTTCAATTCTTACCCCACTATTTCTTCCACTCCGCTAGAGTCCTCTCAAAATAACGGGGTTTGGGAGAGATTTCTTTGCAGACTGCTATTTTGAACGTTGTAGACGCAGCGTTAGGGGAGACACCCCCCACCGACACACTCCAACATTTGTACAATATTCCCTTCCAAAGATGTTTTTTTGAAAACAGCAGCTACTGTTTATGAAGCCATTCCGGATTTGACAGGATGCTGTCAAGTGTTCAATACCTCCCGCCCTCCCTCCCCCTCTCTCTTCTCTTCTGAACCACTCCCTCCACCCCCAGCTCCTACAGACCCCTGTGTCTGAGGCTTCCATTGCTTCAAGAACAGAGTCAGAGAAAAAAAGACTTCCAACGCACGGCTTTTAAGATGCAATCCTGGTGAATGTCAGAGAGATGTGGGAGAATTCATGCTGTACCAGGTTTCGTTCCGTCTATTTAAGATGAGACTGTGAAAGAGGGGACTCCTGGTCCCTGGGGTGGCGGAGGTGGTTTGTAAAGCAGCCAGGAGGGTAAGCTGGCACTGCACCCTGCCCCTCCGCAACCGTCCTTGTGCCCCGTTGCCAAAGGGAGAGGGGTGACAGCATTCCCGATGACTTTGAGGACCTGAGCCCGCAGGGGGCGGCTGCTTCGCAGGAACAGCTTACCAGAGCGTCGTGCAAGGATAATGGCAGGTGGCATCTGGGCTGGAGGACGAGAATCCAAGTTCCTGGTGGCCCTGAGCCAGCAAGGTGAGAAGAGCAGGAGCTTTGGGACTCCGAAGGCGGGTGGCACACCCAGAGGGGGTCCTGCGTGCGGAGCACAACGGCTCTGGGGCAGAAACTGATGGTTGGCTGACCCGGCAGCCATTGCTGTCCCCACTCCCCTGCCACCTCCGCCTACAGGGGACCAGAGTGTTAATGGTGTTTCTTCAGTGTGGCTGGCAATGGCCAGCCTCCAGACTTCATGGTTGACGAGGACAAGAAACTCCCTTGGAGAGGTTCTCAAACTTGAGCACGCGGGAGAACCACCTGGGAGGCTTGCTGGCTCACAGATTGCTGGTTCCGACGCAGTAGGCTGGAGTGGAGCCTGAGGGTCTGTAGTTCTAGCAAAGTCCCCAAGGGACGCCGGTGCTGCTGGTGTGGGGACCAGACTTTGAGAAGCCCGGCTGTAACTCACGGCAAGTCGGGACCACAATTACTTGCCGGGGAACAGAGTCCTAACCCAGGCCACATCTGACACCGGTCAGGGACACCTCAACCGAGGTCAGCACGGAAGGTTGACCACACGTGAGGGTTTGGCAGAATGCTTCATCTTGAAGGCTGGCTTCGTAAATCTGCTGAGAGTGACGTGCTGGAGCCCAAGTACCGTGTCCGGGAACCGGGGTGGGGTGAACACTAACTTAACTGAGTTCACTGTGCATTAGCAAGATCACGTTTTCGGCTACAGGGGAGAACGGGGGCTCGGGATAGAAATGAAGTTCAGCCTAGAAAAGTAAAGTTACAATTTCCTGGGAATTTATACTTACTCATGCAATAGGGTCTGAACTTGGGGAGGGGAAAAATGGAAAGCCCACAGGGGAGTATTAAATGAATGATGTTCAATTTAATTTGCTGTTTATGATTTTTAGATGAGTGAAAATTGACTGTAATTGGCAGCCCGAAGGAGGACAGTTTCAAAATTCATTAAAGCGTGTGCGGGTCAAATTCACAAAACAGGGTGACTTCATAAGCTAGGATCTCATGGTCCCGAGCCTCTGTCGCCTCCCTACTTCGAACCATCTGATGCAACAGAATGCCCGTATAAGAAAAAGCACCCGTGCAGTTCTTTACGGTAGGGTGTGACTTGTATGATGTGACAATGCGCACACACTTTCCAAATCGAAAGACAAGACTCAGTGAGACACGGCATAATGAAGTGCCAAGTAAATAGCGTAAATGTGTTGTACCTGGTTGTAGGTTGGGGTGTGTGGGGCGGGTGCAAAGGAGACTGTGAAATCTCCCCGGATGGATTCTAAGTTCCTTGCACAGAGGGATTGAGACAAACCCACAAATGTCTTTATGATTAGGTGGGGTCAGGCAAGCGCATCAAAGCTGGTTTACAGGGGCACCTGCGTGGCTCAGTCAGTTCAGCGTCTGACTCTCGGCTCAGCTCGTGATCTTATGATTCGTGACTTTGAGCCCATACGTGGGGCTCTGTGCTGACATCGTGGAGCCTGCTTGGGATTCTCTCTTTCTCTGCCCCTCCCCCACTGGCACGCGTGCTCTCTCTCGCCAAATAAGTAAATAAACTTCCAAAAAGATTTTAAAGAAGTGGCTTACAAAAGGGCAGATGAGAGGCGCCTGGTCGGCTCAGTCCACAGAGCATGCGACTCTTGACCTAAGGGTCATGAGTTCAAGGCTCACGCTGGGCATAGAGCCTACTTTAGGAAACAAAGAAACAGAAACAGAAGGGTAGACTCATGGGAAGCAGACACTTGGTAAACTGAAATGAATGCGAACATCTGAAGGTCCCTTCAAGTGTGGGTGCGGTTTTTGATAGAGCCGATCAGGCACTTTGGCCTTCTAAAGAGCCTTGAAGGTCCATCGGTCCAACCGCCCACCTGAAGCTTTTCATGGCCGCCCAGCATTTGTCCAAACAATTAATGTATCGCTTGTCTCGTCTGTTCGTTCGTTTGCTCGCTTAGCACATATTTGACTAAGCTCTTGTGCTCACCAGACACTGTGTTCAGTGCCCAGGAGGCCAAGAGAGGAGGAGCAAACCCAGAGGCAGCGCCCCCACTCCTGGTGCTTACGGTCTAGTAAGGGAGACGTCAAGCAACGTAACGCATGTTACGATGTAAGATTCTGAGGCTGCCGGGAGTGCTGGAAGCAGGGAGTCACCTGGTGCTGAGACAGCCTGGACTAAAGGCAATGATCTGCTCTCTGAAGGGGCAGAGCCTGTACCTATGAGGATCGGAGGCAAGAACTAGGTGAAAGAAGGGAGGGGAGAGCATTCCAGGCAACAGGAACTGCCTGGATTAGGGTCTTGAGGCAAGAGAGTCTGGTGACAGGTTATGAAGGGGGAAGAGGGAGCAAGGAGAAGGATAGGGGGGAGAAGGGAGAGGAGAGGAGCCCAGCAAGGAGCAGAGCATCGGAGGCCGCACGGAGGATCGTATTTTTGTATCCCAAGGACACTGGGAAGCTTGTAGGGGTTTCGAGCGAGGGTTTGAGCAGGGGTTGGGTAGTGGGGCAGAAAAGTGTGGGATACAGGGAGCGTGAGGGTGAACGTGTGTGTGTGACATAACCACGCCTGTGCTTTGAAAAGATGATTCTGTGGGCTTTTCAAATGCGTCCATCGGAAGGAGACTCCCTAGCTGTCCGTCGTGGACAGTCCTATGGGGTCAGAAAGTAATTCCTTACAATAGGCCGTGCGGCTTTGGGTGCTTAGAGATAACTAGTCTGAGCCTACGTGCTTCCTGGAGGCCGCCCAGACCCTGATCCTCCCTCCATTCTCACTGGGCTTTTGCTTGAGGTCCCTTCACCAACCTGACCTTGGGCCTCGGCACCTGCTACAGCCAGGCTCCTGGTGCGTGAAGTTCAGAACGAACCCAGAGCCACAGCATGGTCCGATGGGAATATGCCCATCACCTCTCTCACTCTAGAAGCTGCGCGTCTAGTGTGAACTCAGATGGCGTTAATTTTTTTGGCAGTCAGATCACACTGTTGACCCGCACTGAGCTTACTGACAACTCTAACTCCCTAGGCTTTTCGCATAAACTGCAACGACACACCGTTCCCTCTTCCTGCACACGTGCCTTTTGGACCCAAGGGCAGAACCTTACATTTGTTCCAATTAAATTTTATCTTGTTAAACCCAGTTCATCACTCTATCCTGTCAAAAATGCCTGGAGCCCTTATTAGGTTTTCCAAAATATATGCTGTACTCCCACAAGGTTCCACCCATCAATCTACACATATTTGAATGCCTTTTCTGTGTCAGCTCTGTTCTCAGTATTGAGGATTTAGAGATGTTTGAGATGCTGTCACTGCCTTCAGAGAGCTCACAGATGTGTAAAAAGGCAAATAGAATGCAATGCTTTGGGGGTAATAAAAGAGGCATGGGATTTGATGGTAGCAGGTAGAAGTCCCTAATCTAGACCTGGAGGATGGCATGGAACACGAGGGAAGGCTCTCTGGCAGGAGTGGCGCCCTCAATAAATCCTGCATGAAAAAGCAAGAGAGCAGGAAGAAGACGGTGGATCCATGACATTTCAGGCAGAAGGTAAAGGCTCAGAGGCAAGAGACAACGTGGTGCATTGAAGAACCTGAAAGCAGTCCAAACGGTGGGAGTATAACATCCTGTGGGAATAGTGAGGCGGATCATGAAAGACCGAGGGCTTTGAACTTCATCCTCATTCATCCTCATGGCAGTGTAACACCATAGATATGAGTTGAAGAAATACCACTCAGGTTGGAGGTGGAGAGCACTGGGCACAGCCAGAGGTGGAGAGGGCACTGGAGCAGTTGCAGTGTCCCTGGTGAGGACTGATGGGGGTGGTGTCGACATATAGGTAGTATATAGATCTGGCATTGGATCAAAGGTCATGGTAGTGTTTGAGAGGAAGGAGTGAAGGTTGATGTCCAGAATCCCAGCCTTGGCACCTGAATACATAATGGCAATCTTTATCTGGATAAGAGATTAAGAAGAGGGCTAGTTTTAGTTGGGCATTTGAGGTTGATCCACTGTGAGGCATCTGATTGGAGATGTCCAGAAGGCAGCTGAAGAGCATGGAAGGCACCCATGTGGTCCAGAGAGAGCTGGACTGGAGATACAGATTTGGGGACCCTCAGCCCAGAGCAAGAGTTGAATGTGGAGTGGATGAGAATGTTCAGGGAGAGCACATAAAGAAAAAACTGACATGGAGTCTTGTGAGGTCAGCATCCATCCATATGCCTATCTATCCATCCATGCATCCATGCATCCACTTATCTGTCCACTTATCCATCCATCCATCCATCCATCCATCCACTTATCCATCCATCCATTCATCCATCCATCCATCCATCCATCCATCTATCCACTTATCTGTCCACTTATCCATCCATCCATCCATCCATCCATCCATCCACTTATCCATCCATCCATCCATCCACTTATCCATCCATCCATTCATCCATCCATCCATCCATCCATCCACTTATCTGTCCACTTATCCATCCATCCATCCATCCATCCATCCACTTATCCATCCATCCATCCATCCACTTATCCATCCATCCATCCATCCAACCACTTATCCATCCATCCATCTAACCGAGTATCTTCACTTGGCCAGGGAGAGTGATAGATGTCCTCAAGGAGCTTATATTGAGGAAGATATGATAAACACATAACAAAGAGGCGAGGCTTGAGCACAGAGCAGGCTTTTCTTTTTGTGGGACGCAGGAACAAGTGGTTTGCCTTTTGCCAAGTTAGATTTGAGCTTTCTCTTCATCATTCAAATGGCGATGTGGGACAGGCAGTTGGAGGTATGGGTCTGGAGCTGAGGGAGAGGTAGGGCTGCAGAGACACATTTGAATGTTGCAGTCACATTGTGGCAAAATTCAAAGCTGTGAACAAACAAGAATGGATGCACATCTGTAGAGTGACAGGGAAGAGAAAATGACCAGCAGGGCATGGGGTCTGTCGAGAAGGCCAGGGAAGGAGATCACGAGACAGCAAGGGTGGAGTTTAAGAAGAGAGGTCAAATCAAACAAGGACCAAAAGACATTCACTGGCTTTATCAAAAGACAGGGCAGTGGAGATGTTTGCCAGGATGTTTCGGTGGCATTGTGGGTTGAAGAGTGAGTGGGAAGAGAGGATATGGAGAAGTTATTGCACATCTTTTTCCGTGGCCTTTACTCTAAAGGGCGGCAGAGAGATGGGGTGGTAGCTAAGGGAGGAGCCCTAGTGTGAAGGAGTTACTATAAAAATAGTACTGTGTATGTATGTATGTACATATATATGTTTGAGAGACAGAGCGCACGTATGTGCGTGCAAGTGGGGGAGGGGCAGAGAGAGAGAGAGAGAGAGAGAGAGAGAATCGCAAGCAAGCTCCCTGATGGCAGCCCAGAGCCCCATGTACGGGCTGGATCTCACAAACCCTGAGATCACGACCTGAGCCAAAGTTAAGAGTCGGACGCTTAACCAACTGAGCCACCCAGGCGCCCCAACAGTACTATTTCTTTTTTTTTTTAATGGCAGAGAGTTGAACTTACTTAAGGGCAATGAAAATGAACGACAGGGTTGGGGGGGGGAAACGAGAGTTTCAGGAGACTGAGAAGATAACCAATGGGGTGAAGGCTCTGAGGAAGCTACTGCTCTCAGGTGCTACATGGTAGGATAGCCTCCTAGAGCCGGGGGAGCTCGCCCACCGGGACGGAGGGGAAGGAGCAAAGTATGGATATAGATGTCACTGAGTTTCCGTGATGGGTCCTGTGTTTCACTGGGACTAGCAATCAAAGCCATTTCCAAACAGGAAAGGGGAAGGCGGTGGGGGGAGGGGGCGTGGGGCGGGAGCAGTGAAGAGGGTCTATATAGTAGAGGGAGCATGGGTCAGTTCTGGATGGGGACCACAATCCAGGAGAGGTGCAATTTTCGTTCCATGGAGTTTGACACGTGGTGAGGGTGGGAGACAAGGAAAACCATAGATACGGATGAAGTCACGCCCAACATTCCTAGCTGGGTTAGGTCAAGGACTCTGGAGAGGAAAAGCCAACGACACCCTTGCCAGCGTGCGTGCTCCTTCAGACTGATTTAATTCAGAAGTAGCTATTCTTCCAGAGTCTGGTCATCTCTCACAGACGCTAAACACAGGGTTACCATATAACTCCGCAATTCTACCGCTAGGCGTGCACCCAGGAGAAATGAAAGCATACGCTCACGTAAAACTTGTACATGAGTGTTTGTAGCAGATTATTCATAATAGCCAGAGAGTAGAAATGTCCATCGGCCGATGAATGGATAAAAAAAAAATGTGCTATACCCGTACAATGGACTATTAGCCAGCCACGAAGAGGAAGGTAGTTCTGATAGATTCTATGGCATGAATGGCTCTCGGAAACGTTAAGATAAGTAAAAGACGCCACGCACAAAAACCATGTATCCTATGATTCCATTCGCCTAACATGTCTAGAACAAGGACATATAGAGAGACAGAAGGTGGGTTAGTGGTTGCCTAGGGCTGGAAGGGATGGGGGTGGTGACGGAATGGCAACTAATAGGTGTGGAGTTTCTTTGGGGGATGATGAAAATGTGCTAAAATTGAGTGTTGGTGGGGACTATACAGCCCTGAATATTCTGAAAGTCTTCGAATTGTACACTTTGAATCCCAAATTGTGTGGCATGTGAATTATATCTCAATAAAGCTGTTCGATACATTTTTAATACTCATTCAATGAGAACAGAAATTACTTTCTGTTTTAGTAACTAGCCTTGCTTATGCTTTGAAAGACTCCGAGCGACCTTGATGAAGCCAGTACGCCATGTTGACCGAGGTGAGGCTTTTGCCTCTGGGCAGCACTGGTTCTGGGCACTAGCAGAGAGAGGGGAGCAGATGGGGGCAAAGTGGACCCAGACGTGTGGAGAAGAACGTCTCCAAGTCAAAGATCACATGTAGCCTGACATCAAGGAGACCCACACCTACTGGGGAGATCGGTCGCGGGACTGGCGCCGTGAGTTCTGAACAAATCCTTGCTGCCTCCTTCTTAAGGCTCAAAAACCATCCTTCCTAGAATCTTTCCTGGATCCACACGAAGCACTCTTGTTTGCATTCCTCTTGGTTTTAGAGGCAGGATTCCAATCTTTTTTTTTTTTTTTTTTTTTTATCTGCCTCAGAAAATTGGCAAACGCGAGACACGTTCTCAGTTGTAGGGGTGGGAACGAGGGAAACTTTCAACAGAGGAACGAGGCTCCCCTGGAGGACCCCTGTCCCCACCCCCATCCTGGCTCCCCTAACCTTTCCCCCTAAAGCTCCTTAGATGTCCCCAAGCTCCTCGGAGGGGCTCCAGGACCCTGGGCCAGTGCGGCCTTCTGATTGATCAGTGCCTTTGCCCTACAGCTTGTCAAATACGCTTGCAAACTGCTTTTGCACTTTGAGGAAGCCTAACTCAACCGGTCCGTCTTCAGGGCTGCTCTCCGCCGGTCCTGCCACCAGCTCAGCAGTCCCATCAACCGGATCTTAGACTCCCTCCGGAATTCCTTCCGTCCAGGACACTTGCACTTTCCAGCGCCCGAACGCTCGGCTGCACAGTGCACCTCTCTTGAGTGCCGGTTCCAGCTTCTCGCTGCTCATTACCCGCCTTGACCGGTTCCAAAGAACAAAATGGGAGATGGGGCACTGGGGTAAGCGGGGCTGGCGGTGGGGTGGGAATCAGGGACTTTCGTACAAGACCAGGAACGGACGGGCTAGAGAGGCAGAAGGAGGGCACGGAGGTGACATGAGCTTTTCTTTAGGGTCACCGAACGTGAGGACGGACGCGCTTTTGCTGCCCGGAAGCCCGTGCTGACTTTGTGTCTAAAATCCATCCCGCGTGAGCTGGTTCCAAACTGTGTTTGGGTTGAGACTTCGGATTTCCAACGAGTGGCTTAACTCTTTAGAGATGATTAAACGTTCCTCTAATTTTCTGCAAGCTTCCTTGAGACCCTGAGAGGACTTACGGGCATAGTTTGAACTCTGTGTATAGTTTTATGCTGGAAAAAGATTCACTTTTTTTTTTTTTTTTTGCTGGTGTCAGGAGAGACTGGTTGGGATGCTGGGACGAATGCCCTTTACTGGGTTTGAGGCCTCCGAGTGGAGAGGGGTCCAGGACCAGAGGCTGGGAAATCTGTTCTCCACATTCTTGCAAAGACTCGTCTGCAAACCAGAAGCATCAGTTCTGCCCTAGAATGTGTAGAAATGCACAATCCCAGGCCCCGACACGGACCTAACAGGACCGAAATGTGTATTTTAACCATTAAAATTTGAGAAGCGGACCATCTCCATTAAAAAAGACTCTCTGGGGGGCGGGACCCGAACCCTACTAGCAAGCTCCCAGGTGACTCTGTTGCACCAGGGCGAGGGACCACACCTTTAGTGGCAGGGTTCCAGAAGAACGTACTGGTCTCTGAGCGGTAGCGGGGACCCTGAGTGGAGTTCTGGAGGCGTCTACACAACGCCCAGCACCGCTGGCCGGGCTGAGAAATGGCAACTCTGGGAGCGTCCCGAGGAAACACCTGGGAGCCTGCATTCATTCCAACTTGGTGACATTACAGCCCTTGAGGGACCGTACCCCGTCTGTGGGCTGCCGGAAATAACCGCAGGATCCCTTGGCAAGGGTTACTCTTCCTCTGGAGTAAGTCGGGGAGCTTGGGTTCATTGTAACGTGACCGCATTTTACCCTTCCCCAGTGGTAAGGCCTGACCTACTGGGTAGAGATTTTTATATATCTACTGATCGATCAACCAATCGATGGGTCTATCATTCACCTACCCACACTCCAATACACAGACACAGTCTATCGCTTTCCTCGTTGGCAATGACGTTGGCCTGCGAATTTTTGTTGTCCAGAATAGCCTGGGATCGGCGGTAGGTCGTTAAACTTTCCCACGAGGGTGGAAGGCAGGACCCTAAAGAAGGCATATGGGAAGGAGTGTTGGTTCGTTCGTGCTCCGAACGAAGCTGCGCCTACAGAGGTCAAATCCCTGGTGCCATTCAGAAACACCCAGAACGGCCGCTCACCGGAGGCCACAAAGCCCAGCCCTTTGCTGCCAGTACCCTGGATGCTTTACGATTTGTGATGTGGGGGCGCCTGGGTGGCTCAGGTGGTTGAGTCTCTGACTTCCGCTCAGGTCACGATCTCGAGGCTCGTGAGTTCGAGCCCCGCAAGAGGCTCACTGCTGTGAGCGCGGAGCCCGCTTGGGGTGTTCTGTCCCCCTCTCTCTGCCCTTCCCCCACTTTCACTCTCTCAAAAATTAAAATAAAAACATTTGAGGGTTTGTAATGTGATTCAGAAGCTATGTCGTGAAAGGAAGTGGAAATTCACCGAGAATCCCGTGCAGACGTAATGTCCGTCTATGCAAAGCACGGATCCTCGTCAGGGAGGGCCAACCGCCCACGAATGGCCTCAGATCGGGAGCTCCTGGGCTTGGCGTGGTGGCGGAGCGGCCCCGCCGGGAAGGCCGGCGGGAATGAGTGGCGCTGTGTCCCCAGCCCCGGAGTCGCAGACGCCTCGGCTCCCCGCCCCCGAGCAGATGCGAGCCCCGCGTGAGCCGCTTGGCATTCTGCGGTGCAGATGGTTTGACAGGCACAGCTGCCTGCACGACAGGAGTGGCGACGCCTCGGATCTCACCCACCCAGAAGCCGGGGAACAAAACGTCTCCATGCCCTTGCGGCGACTCTGCTTCTGCCAGCGTTCATTACTCCTCCTCTCACGCTGGAAACATCGCTGCTTGCTCAGGCGCTGCTGTCACCGGCCTCCTTCCCGCAGCCTTGGTTTTATCCGGGGGCCTGATGGCCTTGAGCAACACTGGGTCAGCCGGGATGGGGCCGGAGGGGCACCGGACACACGGGGCGGTCGCCTCGGATAAGCAGGCGGGGAGCGAGAGCCGAGCGAGGTGTCGGACGCTGTCTGAGAGCATCTGGCAGGGCCGTTACCAATTCTAGAAGGGCTGGGCTCCGGAGAACCCATCAGTCAGGGCTGCCCAGGGGCGGGGCGGCTGGGTAGGCAGCCAGTATGTGGCAGTTGGGTTAGGCAGAACAGCGCGACGGCCCCCCGTGGGCCGGGCTCGGACCCGAGGCAGGCCCGGGGGCACCCGCCGGGGCCTGTGATCAGAGCCAGGCGTGGGGTCTGTGAGCGGGCTCTGCGGAAGGGGGGCCCTGGGCGGGGAGGGAGGCGAGGCTGCTCCTTGGGGCCTCTCTGCGGATGGCGGGTCCGGAGGTGCCCTCAACTCCTCACTTCTGCTGCCCCCACTCTGGCACCAGACCCACCGCTTCGTACCCTGCTGACTGCCCTGGGCATCCTTTTCCCAAGAGTCCTCCCCGGGAGAGGCGGGGCCGGGTAATCACTAAAGAACAAGGACTTGACATTCTCGCCCCGCGATGAAAGTGGGCAGGTGGTTTAATGGCACTGTGCCTCAGTTTGCTCATCTGCACAATGGGCACCGCTGTCAGCACCGGCAGCAGCATCATCGTATCTACTTCGTAAGACTGAAGTGAGGATTAAATGAGTGAATACAGCCAAGTCTTTAAAATAACGCCTGGCACATCGTAAGTGCCTTGTAAGTGTTTGCCCCTGCTGCCACTGCCATTATTAATGCTTCTGGGGGAAACACCTCCATATTTGGAAACCTTCCTCTAGCCTCGAGACGCAGGCGCTCAGCAAATGCTGTGGTTTCTACTCTGTAAGTACATTCTCTCCTCTACTGTCAAACGTCATTTTAGCCCTCATCACCTCTTGCCTAGAAATAGCCCTCAGATCGGCCTCCTTTGATGGGCAATTAAGTCCACCTTTGAGCCCTTTCCCACTGTGTCTCCGAGAGAGCTATTTTTAGGAAGTGCAAATCAGATCATGTCATTTTTGTCTTATTTGCAGTAACCCCACATTGCCCGAGGAATGAGATGCACCCTTCCGCTGACCCCCAGTCATCTTCTGGCCCTCTACCTGTGTGCCAGTGACGTCCCGATTCTCGCTCTGTGCCAGTCTGCCTCCTTCCATGTTTTCTCTTCTGCCTGGAGTTAATTAACCTTCCTTCTTTCCCTCCCTCCCTCCTACCCCTTCTCCCTCCCTCTTTTCCCCCTCCCTTCCTTCCCTCTCTCCTTCCTTCCTCCCTTCCTCCCTTCCTCCCTCCGTTCCTTCCTTCCTTCCTCCCTCCCTCTTTCTTTCTTTCTCTCTCTTTCTCTCTCTTTCTCTTTCTCTTCTCCCCCCCCCCCCACCCTTCTTCTTCTCTCTCCCTGCCAAGTAAACTCTTAGTCCGACTTGAAATCCCAGATTGAGGGAAGTCTTTCCCAGTTCCCCCAGTGCGCATACTCAGTAGACTGTGGTCCTTGCAGGCAGGGATATAATCTTACTCACCGCGTGTCTCTCAGACGTGGTAGGACCCCCCACCCCCACCCCCATGGGCGGGACCACAATGGCGAGTTAGAAAGCCCTGTCCTGCCACCACAAAGGTGTGAGAGCGAGTTATGGCAAGTGAGGTAGAGTCAGTAATTATGAAAGCGAAGGAGACTCTTCAAGTAGCACTAAGCAGTGTCCCAAATGTCAGGTGCCTGGCAACACCCAGGGACAAGGCATTCCAGATGACAGTTCTGGGTACGGAAGAGTGACATCCCCCAGCTTCAGCCTGGCTGGCAGGATGCGCGTCCCGGGGAGGGTTACCCAGAGCAAGAGACTCCAGTCTCAGACCGGCCCCTGCTCACGCTGCTGTGGGCAGCCAGGGACAGAGATCCTGGACTTCTCCGAGGGGAGGGTGTCGGCCCTGATGCCAGGAGATGGCGGTAAGATGCGAAACAGGGGGAATCAGCAAGGGAGAGCAAGGTTGGCGGACCACAGGTGAAAGGCCCCACGCGGGGCGGAGTGAGCTGCTCCTCGGTGCCAGGAACTGCAGTCTGGTCACCAGCGCGGCTGAGCAAGCGTCTCAAACCCTAACGGGGGCTCGCGGGCTTGCAATTTTGTGCCTGCGTCTGCAGGGGGATGGCGGGGAAGGCTGGTCGTTGCTCCACGTGGCAACAGCTCGGATGATGTGGCCGGAGGCTGGGGACGGATTTCAAGATGGGCCTCCTCCCGTAGCTGGTGAGTCAGTGCTGGCGGTCCCCTGGGAGCTCAGTGGGGGCTGAGGCCCAGGGCTTTGGTTTCCTCCGGGGTGGGGGGGGGGGCTCTCTGCTGGCTGCTAAGACCCCCTCGCAGCATGGTGGCTGGGCTCGCAGAGAACCAGGGGGGCGGCGTGCTGGGAAATGTTCCCCAACTGGCTTCCCAGATGGAGAAGCCCTGATTTTTAACATTTGCTGATTTCCATGGTGTAAACAGTCCCGCCGTGGCCCATTTCAAGCCACTGAACGCAGTTGGGATGAGATGGGCCCAACTGGCTTTGGTTGCCCGTACGAGCCGGCTCCCGGCCCCCATGCGTGGCAACTGCCCTGGCCTCGGTGGTGACAGAAGCGTCACCCCTGCTGTAGTCCACGGCAGGAAGTCCCAACTTCAAGAGGGAGGAACGTGGACCCCATCTCTTGATGGGGGGGGGGTATCTTCTCACACTGTGAGAAGAGCTGGTGGGGCGGGAGCATTTTCTGCTGCAATTTTAGAAAGCGCAGTAGACCCCAAACTATGAAAGTGCAAAAGCTGAGAGGAGGCAGGTGGAGAATGTACACCAGTGCAGGGCTCGGGTGTCAGGTGACGAGAGCAATTGACACAGGTGCCCTCAGTGGAGAAGCGGGGTGGGGGGGGGCGGGGGACAGGGAGAGGTGAAGGTGAACTGGAGACCACCCACTTTGGGAAGGCGAAACACTCTGGGGCCGGAATCAGCCCCCAGGCCACTCGTTGGCAACCTTGGGTTTAAGGGCTTCCAACTCAGGGGAATTAGAGGAAATAAATTCATCCTTTTATATGTATTTTTAAAGCACATTAACTTCAAAAAAAATTTTTTTTATGTTTACTTATTTTTTGAGAGAGAGCAAGCCGGGGAGGGGCAGAGAGAAGAGGAGAGAGAAATCCCCAGCAGGCTCTGTGCTGTCAGTGCAGAGCCCGTCGCGGGGCTCAAACCCATGAACTGTGTGACCACGACCTGAGCCGAAACCAAGATTCAGACGCTTGACTGACTGAGCCACCCAGGTGCCCCAAAGCACATTAACTCAGGTTAAAGCAATAACCGATTGTTTCTTGGCTATCCTTTAGAAAGTCACCTGAGATGTTAGACCCAAGTATGTTTGCATTCAAGATTTTTTTTTTTTTTAATTTGAGAGAGAGAGAGAGAGAGAGAGGGAGAGAGGGAGGGAGAGGGAATCTTAAGGAGGCTCCACGCTCAGCACAGAGCCCAGTGTCAGGCTCAATCCCACGACCCTGGGATCATGACCTGAGCCACAACCAAGAGTCGGATGCCCAATCGACTGAGCCACTCAGGCACCTCTTTTTTTTATTCGTTCACATTCAAGAGGCCAGAAAGTAGTGGCCTTATGGAGAGGTTCTCCAATTGGGCCTCTATCTTCCTGAATCTGTTTCATTTTTCAAAGTCACAATCAATGCCTTGCACACATGCATGAGACGCTCACCCACGTGTGTGTGTAACCGGCACATGTCAATTCCATGACATTGGCTGACTGAAGTAGATCTCAGCCGAGGGTCACGCAGAGCCGGTGACCATGAGGGGTCAGGATGTTGCTGTGGTCGGGGTTCAGGGTGAGGCCCTGTGACACCACTGTGTTCTTGGCGGTGTGTCAGAAGGTGCTTCCTATGAAGAGCAGCCAGGCTTCATTATCTGAAGGCTGATTAGCCAGCCTGCACATTGTCTAGACCCTGGGTTTTCCTTCTTCCTGCTGACGATGCCTTTCGGCAATATTTGCCCCTGCCAGCGAGAAAGGAGGGGCTAGGAAGAGTGGACATATTCACAGTGGGAAATTTTCATACTGGCTGGAAGCAACTACTAAAATTAAACGTATGGATTATTTGTGGGTTTCATTATTCAGACTATTCCTGTTCCCCACTGACACAGATAATTGGAAATTGACTATGCTAGCTATTTGAAAAGATTATGGAAACGCAGTGAATGATTTATGTAGCAGAGTGAATCGGAACACGAGTCTTCTGATTTTGTGTGTGTGTGTGTGTGTGCTAATAAAGGTTTTCGGTATACAGCTTCCGATTGATCCACTAATATCTACCGGCAACTTCCAATGTACAATATTAAGTTTGGGAATTTGAAGTGGGCCGTGGTCTTTGATTTCCAAAAACCCATCATCTACCCGTGAAAATGTGTATAGCGATATAATGAATCGGTGGCCACTTGATACGATGGTTGAAGCCGCTGATGGCCACATCGCGCCTGATTCTCCCGCGATTTGCCTCCCTTTACCCTTCTCCATAGTCTGGAGGGATGGGGATTATTACCTCTACTTTATTGATCTAGAAACGAGGCTCAGAAGGTTAGGTGATTTGGCTATGATGCCTCACTCAATAGAGGCGGGATTCGATGTCAGTGCCTTTTGGACGATATGCCAGCTGTCTTGGCATCCGTGAATCTTCAGATCGCATCCACATTTATTGAAAACCGGGTGCTATCCCAACTGTGCTGTTTTCTTTTAGCTTCATTCCTTTGGCCTGGGAAGGCTCGGTGCTGGGGCGTGTGGAGATTACAACAGCATGGGGAGGAAGAGAAAGGATAGGCCGGGGCTTCCCTAGGTGGGGCTGGGAAAAGCGAACTAGTTGGAAAGGCATACAAAACTGACCAAGGGCCTGTAGGATCTATAGCACCGGGGGAGACAGTGGGGTGAGGGTAATGGGGGTGTCGGAAAGAGTACAGAGAGGTGGGTAGAGCAGCAGAAGCAAAATTGAGGTAGGATTGGCATACCGTGTTGTATTAGCTTCAGGTGTATGACATATCGATTTGACGATTCTACACATCACTCGCTGCTCACCACGATGTGTGTGGTCCCCATATGTCACCCTACAACGTTATTGCAATATTGCTGATTGTATTCTCTATGCCTGCACTTTTCATCTCCGTGACTTATTTATTTTGTGACTGGAATTTTGCGCCTCGTAATCCCTTTTATCTCTTGGGCCCACCCCCCACCCACCTCCCCTCTGGCAACCACCAGTTTGTGTTCTGCATTTAAGAGCGTTGTTTTGTTTGTTCATTTTTCTTTTAAACATTTTTTTTTTAAATTTTTTTTTCAATGTTTATTTATTTTTGGGACAGAGAGAGACAGAGCATGAACGGGGGAGGGGCAGAGAGAGAGGGAGACACAGAATCGGAAACAGGCTCCAGGCTCTGAGCCATCAGCCCAGAGCCCGACGCGGGGCTCGAACTCACGGACCGCGAGATCGTGACCTGGCTGAAGTCGGACACTTAACCGACTGCGCCACCCAGGCGCCCCTGTTCATTTTTCTTTTATATTCCATGTGCAAGTGAAATCATATGGTAGTTGCCTTTTTTTTTTTTTTTTTTTTTTTTTTGCATTTGTGTCTGGTTGGGTTTGTTTTTTTTCCAGGGTTTTTGAAATATGTATTTATTGGCCCTAATTTGATTTATTATATTGATGTGTCTGTAAAAGAGCATTGTTACTGTTTTCAAAAATACAATTAGGGACACTGGGGTGGTGCGGTCGGTTAAGTGCCCGACTCTTGATCTCGGCTCAGGTCATGGTTTCACACAGTTCGTGAGTTCGAGCCCCGCATCGGGCTCTTGGGATTCTGTCTCTCCTCTCTCTGTTCCTCCCCCGCTTGTGTTCTGTCTCTCTCTCTCTCTCAAAAGAAATAAATACAACTTAAAAAAAGAATAAAATGAGACTAGGAGACCAGAGTGGCCGGAAAGGAGGGTTCTGGAAGGTGGGTAGTAGACAGCAGGGTTGGATAAATGGGGAGACCTAGGAGCCAGGTCAAGAAACAAAACCTTTTTCCGGGGCGAGATGTTGTTTTCAGGAGAAGACAGGAATGCTGACTGATTTGTTTATAGTGACATGTTCTGTGGAAAAATCAATTAAATTGCTTCTTTACTTTTTCTTAAAAACAATTTTTTTTTACCTTTATTCATTCTTGAGAGACAGAGAGAGACAAGCGGGGGAGGGGCAGAGAGAAAGAGGAAAACACAGAATCCGAAGCAGGCTTTAAGCTCGCAGCTACCGGCACAGAGCCCGACGCGGGGCTCGAACTCATAAACTGTGAGATCGTGACCCGAGCCGAAGTCGGATGCCCAACCGACTGAGCCACCCAGGCACCCCTATTTTACTTTTTCAGTCCGTGTATGTCACAAACCCCCGAAAGGTCCAAAAGACGTATAGTCCAAATTAAGTCCCCACCCGGCTCTTGCCCCCCACTATCCATCCAATTCTCCCTAGACAACCACTCCTGGCCACTTCTGTCAGGAGTTTTTGTTTTGCGTGATTTGTTAAGATCAGAAGGGTCTCGTGGTTCAGAAAGAGCCACTTCTACATGCATTGTTTCAAGTCGTGTTCAACGTTTTCATTGGAATCCTCACCTAGAACCCAAAGCCATTTCTTTGTCAGATGAACACTGCTTACATGACTTGTGAACACCACTCGTGTGGCATTCAACACATGAGGACACGAGGGTCTTTCAGGGCTTTGGGTTCTAAGGCGTAGCACGTAGGCAAAGCCACTCAAACACAAAAGGTCTTTACTGTATTGTAAGGAGAGATCCCGGAATCAAGAAACAAACTCAAATGGAACCAGCCGTTTGGGAACTCTGGCTGGGAACCAGAAAGGCAACTGGGGTTTTGTCCTCTTCCCACCCCTGTCTGTCTTTGTGGCCACGTGCTGCCGGTTTGCACAACGCGACTCCTTCTGCAGACTGACTTTTTCTGGAAAGAACGATGTCGGCTCCGGTCCCTAAAATCAATATGACCTTTCTGTCCCAGTGCTTATCGCCCGTGTCGGCAAAAGCTTCCGTGTCTTTTGGTGAGAAATCCGGTGAGCGGTCGGATTGGACCAGTTCATCTGCTTGAGCCGGGTGACACAGCCGTGGGCCGCCCTGGCTGTCTTTGGGTCACGTGTCCACCCCTGTTCCCCGGAGCTGTGACTTGAGAAGGTGAGAGGTGAGGACTGACGGCTGCCGTGTGGTGGGCTTGAGGACAGAGAGCCTGACGGCACTTGGCTTGGCGTTCAGCGCCTAGCGTGGTGCTCGGTAAATATTTGTTGGTTTTTTTCTTGATTTCGGCCTCCTTGTTGGAAGGGGCTATCCTTCAGAAAGGACTAGAAGTCTGCGCCTTAGATATTTATTCAACTGCCATTAAGGAGTGTGGTCAAGCAGAGAAGACTCAAAAATTAGTTACTGCCAGGAGGTAATGATTTGGAGCTGTGTGCTCCTCTTACGAGCAGGATCAATAGATTATTTTCATTAGAAAAACAAGACCAAAAAAAAAATCCCACAGAAGCAGAGCAGCTATAGCCTAGGATATGTCCTCTAGATAGAATTTAACTGTATGTCGACACAGGCCCCTGAAAGTGTGACAGAGTAATAAACTCTTAATTGGAATATCTTGGAGGGTGGCCAGCCCTAGTGAGCGAAAATGGTAGAATTCTGACAAATGCCAACTACAAGGCCTACTTTAATGACTAGATAAGAATCATTGATAAGCATAATGTTTACACACAAACAATGCTGATAAAGTGGTTGCCAAATACCCAGAGTTAATTTTCTTAAGTAGATTAGACATCCCCCTTCCAATTTTGTTGAATTGATAATTTGATTTGCAAACGTATTTCTAAAATCACTACAAATCCCAAACGAGCTGATTCTGAATGTACGTTTTGCTGGCTTAAAAAAAAAAAAAAAAAAAAGAATTTACTATCAACTTGTGTATTTATAATTGCCCCAAACGGCATTAGACTCTAATTGTTTTCTTGGGGGAAAATGTACAAGGGATGCCTGTAAGCTGTGCACAAAGCACTTAGGTTCTGCTCAGGTGAGTGGATGCCCACCATTTATGTTTGGTACGTATTCGGAAGTATTGTCTGTTGGGAAACACAAAGGAATAGGATTCTGGAAGTCGAAGTTCTGCACCGTAGAAAAGGTAGCCAGAAAAATCTCTCATGTGACTTTTTCCTACTCCATCAAGAAGAGCGGGGGCGCCCGGGGTGGCTCGGTCGTTGAAGCGTCTGACTTCAGCTCAGGTCGCCATCTCACGGTTTATGAGTTCGAGCCTCACGTCGGGCTCTGTGCTGACAGCTCGGAGCCTGCTTCAGATTCTGTGTCTCCCTCTCTCTCTGCTCTTCCCCCAGCTTGTACTCTGTCTCTTTCTGTCTCTAATAAATACATAAATGTTAAAAAAAAAAAAAGAAAGAAATGTAGTGTCGTCTTACCCCACTTAAAAAAAATTATTTATTTGAGAGAGAGAGAGAGAGAGAGAGAACAGGGGAGGGACAGAGAGAGAGGCTCCGTGCTATGAGCACAGAGCCCGATGCGGGGCTCAAACCCACGAAGTGTGGAATCATGACCTTAACCGACTGAGCCACCCAGGTGCCCTCCCTCCTCCTTTAACAAGTGGAGTACAATGGGGGTGTCTGTCTGCTGGTTCCGGCATGGCTCTTCACTGGCCCAGCTGCTTCCACTTCCCGCCTGTGGGAGCCAGCCGCCGTCCAAGTATGTCTCCCATGAGGCCACCGTGCTGTGAAAAGTCCAAGCCCTGCGGAGAAGTCCCGGAGGACGTGACACCCTCAGGGTGAGGAGGGCCATGGAACACCAAGGCACCCGCACACACGAGTGAAGGAGCCATCGTGGGAGTGGATTCTCCAGTCCCTGCCTCCCCAGCTGGTGCCACACGGAGCAGAGGTGCACCGTCGGCCAAGACTCCCTGACCCACGAATCTGTGAGCAACGTAAATGGTTGTTTTGGGTGCCGGGGGAGTCAGTCTCTTGTTCCTTCGCTGCCTCATTTGGTTCGTCAGAAGGACGACAATGGCACCTTTTTCTCTGTCTCGTAGGGTTAGTATCAGAGTTGTGGGCTCATATTGAGATCATGCCTAGGAAAGTCCTTTTACAGGTTAAGGCTGCTTAGAAATGTAAGCCAGCTGGTAGGCTGGAAAATGTGACGGGCCCCAGAGTGCCCTCTGCTTGAGAGGTGTGCTGATTGTTTCCATAGTCACAGCTTCAGAAGACCCCCACGCCCCCATCACTCATCTCAGGTCCTTGAGGCTCCCTTGCTTGCTTAGTCTCTGACCTGGTTTCCTACCATATGTCAGAGGCCCTCAGGGAAGGGTAGATGAGATCCTGATTGTACAATTCTGCTTCATGAGTCCCGCGCTGTCGGTTCATTGACAACTCTAAGACACAAGCGCCGAACTCACAGTTTTCAATTTCCTTGAGGGCTCCGTTTGGATAAATGTCCACCCACGCAAACTTGTTGGAGGTGGGGGTAAGAGGTTACCTGGTTGGCCAGACTCCTAATTGGACAGCAGAACAGTTAATTATGCATGCATCTCCTTGTAAAGGAACCCGAATCGAATCGCTTCTCTTCCATGACCTCCGGATTCATCTGCAGGTGCCAAAATATCCCTCTGGCGGACACGTGGGAGGGAGGAGGAGTGCTTGACCTAATGACTGACAACCGGGGTTGTCAGTGAGGCGGGCGGCATTGGCAAGAGCTACAGCAAAGGATCTACTCAAAATGCAAGAGGGGAAATCGAAGGGCAAGCGCCAGTGAGAACAAGGATTCAAAATGGGCTGGGAACGAAACTGAGATGGAGCGAATGTCCAGATGAGAGAGGGCTCACGAGACATGGGGGCGGCAAACACACCTGGAGCAGCCCCGGTCTGTCTCTCGGTTGACCTCCTCTTGACGATCTACCTCGCAGTTGGGTGAGCAGCTGTCCCGATTTGGCCCGGGGCCGTCTCCAGGTTTCGCCCTGAAAGACTCATCTCCTGGGAGACCCCCCAGGATTGGGCCCACTGAGACCACTGGTCACCCTACGCACCCGAGTTTTTTCCTTGACTTAAAAGGTCAGGGGGAGACAGAGACCTTGGGTGGGGACCCAGCTCAGTGTATACCCATCGTGGGGGGTGGGCAGAATGAGAAGCTGAATCAGCTTGTGCTCTGCTCTGTGACATTGCCTGTGGGGGCACAGAGGGTCCCAGCTAATCGAACCAGGCAGGGCTGGTTCAGCCACTTCCACATATCCCCAGATGGTGCACATGACTCTCTTTACTGCCTCCCTAAGTAATCTGCCAGTGCCTTCCGCAAGAGCGGTCTGTGAATGGACACTTCAGACCTCTTCCTGGGGTCTAATTCTTGAGAATCTGCACGCTCAATAGTACGGAGCACCGGTTCCCTGCTGATGGCAATCCCGTGTTTCTTCTACAGACTAAATATTTCCCGACCTTCTATTAGGTCAGGTTCTCCAATGTGAGCATGCGTCAGAATTGCGTGGAGGGCTTGTTGAAACCCAGGTTCGTGGGCCCCATCCCCAGAGTTTCTGAATGCTATTACAATATATATCCCAAGTCATAACAGAGGCTGTCCGTGCTGTTGGGAATCAATGCCTCATAGAACTTTCTCCTTGCTCTAATGATTACCGCAACATAGAGATGATGGCTTTTAGAGATGCTGGACTTCAGAATGCTCAAGTGGAAAGTACAATCTCACTGGCTTTTCAGAGTCAGCTGTCCTAGAGCATGGGCGGGGCCTTAATGATTAGAGTTCATTATTCTTTCCCTAAAGTTGAATTCTTGCCTTTTTTCTAAGATAGATTTTTGTTAAGTGAGATTGTACAAGAAACAGCACAGCCTTGTAAACTGCACAGCCTCGTATCAAGTGCAGGGTATTATTATGTCATTAGTAATTGCATATAAATACATTCTGGAAATCGCCGACCTCTAAAAACACCGCAAGATGTGTTCTTACCCATGGCAAAGAGTCCTGCTCTCCGAAGAGAGCTGCGAGTCAGAGGTTCAAGGGAAATGCTGCGTAAGTACACGATTTTAAGCCAGCATCATGGGCTTGTAGCAAGAGGAATGATGGGCGACGGGAAAAATACACAAATGCGCTCAGAAAAAAAGGGATCTTAAACCATCCTCATCTAATTCTTTTTTTTTTTCAACGTTTTTATTTATTTTTGGGACAGAGAGAGACAGAGCATGAACGGGGGATGGGCAGAGAGAGAGGGAGACACAGAATCGGAAACAGGCTCCAGGCTCCGAGCCATCCGCCCAGAGCCTGACGCGGGGCTTGAACTCATGGACCGCGAGATCGTGACCTGGCTGAAGTCGGACGCTTAACCGACTGCGCCACCCAGGTGCCCCTTCATCTAATTCTTTTGATGGGATCCCTGAATGTGTTGGATCGTGAAAGTATGGAAGACACACGGATTCTACCAAGGCATTGGATATCCCCGTGAGCTTTCAATTCAGGTTGGGTGGCATTCCAATCAGATCGCTTAAAAATAGATTGAACTTCTGGACCCCAAATATGTTGCTTAACAAATTAACCTCAGGCCAGAGAGGGGGTTCAGGAGAATGAGCTGCTGGGTTCCACTTAGGATCACGTCCCATTCCATGGTTTGGAATCAGTGACTTGGGTGTTCTAGAAAGGGTAGCGGCAGTCAGTATAGTAGGTGACAATGGGGAGAGTCAGGTCCATCTCATGAGGCCAGAGTGCTGGGCTAAACATAAGACTATGGAATTTAATTGGGATAGTGGAGTTGTGCATTTGCATTGTATTTGCCAGGGCTCTCCGGAGGGATGGACCAAGAGGAGAGATTATAAGACTAGACTAGACTAGAATAGAATGGAAATTTATTATAGTAATTGGCTCATGCAATTATGGAGGCCAAGAAGTCCTACAATCTGCCATCTGTGAGCTGGAAAACCAGGACAGCTGGTGGTATAATCTCGTCTGAGTCCAAAGGCCCCCACATCCAAGAGCACCAGCGTCCAAGGGCAGGAGACGATGCATGGCCCAGCCCAAGCAAAGAGAACAAACTCACCCTTCCTCTGCCTTTTCGCGCTTATTGGGAGAACTGGTTTAGCCAGTGTGGAAATTTAGAAAAAGGTTTTAGGTGACTACGATCTTGGTATGCGTCAATGTCACGAGAAGTCCGCCGAAGAGAGAAGGAAAGGAAAACAGCACAACAAAGCAGCTTTAGCTTGGATTCATAGAGGAAGACCGTCTGGAATGAGCGAGGCGATGGGTTTACTCTGCCCGCCCCGCGTGGGGCAGAGCCGTCCTGGAAAACTGCACTCAGTTCTGGGCAGGGCTCTGAGCCCGGCCTAACCTTCTAGGGCACAAGTTGTGCCTCGCTCCCAGTGGTCTGGATGTTCTAGAATTCCGGCTCCCGGCCCAGGCTTCCCTATTGAGAGGGAAGCAAACAGTAAGCGACTCTTCAGATCAGAGAACACACTGAGGGTTGGTGGAGGGAGGTGGGTGGGGGATGGGCTGGATGGGCGAGGAGGGCACTTGTGATGAGCACTGCATGTTGTAGGCAAGTGATGAGTCACTAAATTCTGCGTCTGAAATCAATATGACACTATATGTTAAGTAACAAGAATGTAAATAAAAATTGGGGGGAAAAAGCATTTATTCACTCAGTACTTCTTCTCTGCAAAGCATGGGAATGTATCCAGAGGTAAATTCACTTTGATGAAACTTAAGCTTTTTTTTTTTTTTTTTTTTTTGAGAGAGAGAGAGGATGCAAGTGAACGAGGGCATTACAGAGAGGGAGAGAGAGAGAGAATCCCAAGAGGGGTGGGGGGTGGTTGGAGAGAGAGAGAGAGAGAGAGAGAGAAAGAGAAGCGGAGCTCACCCAAAGTGGGGGCTTGAGCTCACCCAGTGTGGGACTCGAACTCATGAACCGTGAGATCATGACCTGAGCCAGAGTCAGATGCCTAGCTGACTGAGCCACCCGGGTGCCCTATGAAGCTTACACTTTAAGCTCCTTTCCTGCCTGGGTCCCTCCTAAGGCAATGGACAAACCCTGGTAACGTGTTTGTATGCTTGTATGTTTTGCTAAATTCGTGAACCTAAGATATGGTAACTGTAATCGGTTAAGACTGTTACCTCTCTCTCTTCTGGCCTCCCTTCCATGTTTCCTCACGCGTGTGTTGGGTGTTCTTGAAGGGGGCTGCGGCAACGGGAAGAGGAAGTTGAGTGGCCTTTTTGGAACTGAGTTCCGTGGCAGGGATGTGTGTTGTTGGCTGACGTTCCTAAGCATATTTCGGTTCTCGCTAGCCTTCCTCGTGTGGGTATGGCTTCCAGGAATACTCTTAACCTCCATGTTACTGAACTTACCTGGTGTCATGACCAAATAGGGCAAGGGCAGGGTCAGGGTGATAGGAGTGGACCCCACAGAGCCCAGAACCAGAAGCAAGTAGGTGATGTAGGAGGAACAAGGTTTGAAGGGTACAGAGCCATAATCGCCTCTGGGGAAAGTTCTCCTGAGTATCAGACAAGTAAAGCTGAAAATCGAGGACCGAATCCCATCTCTGCTTAGACGAAACAGAATTTCCTTCCCGTTAGGCAACCTAAAACATACCACGACAATGCGGACGTCTATGACACATTGTGAATGAAGGTCACCAAGTACTTAAGATTTGCTCCTCAATGAGAATGCTTGAAATGCCCCCAGCCCTTATAGTTTTCTTTATCGGAAGTAACTTGATAAATAGTACATCGCTGTCAACAAGTTGTGATGTGCCAAGAAGCATCTCAAAACTCTTAATAATCCCGAACAAGTTTTGTCTAACCATGCTTACTTTCAAAAAAGGTATTACAGGGGCGCCCAGGTGGCTCCGTCGGCTGAGCGTCCGACTTCGGCTCAGGTCATGACCTCGCGGTCTGTGGGTTCGAGCCCTGCGTCGGGCTCTGTGCTGATGGCTCGGAGCCTGGAGCCTGCTTCCGATTCTGTGTCTCCCTCTCTCGCTGCCCCTCCCCCACTCATGTTCTGTCTCTCTGTCTCTCTGTCAAAAATAAATAAACATTAAAAAAAATTTAAAAAGAAAGGTATTACAAAATTTTCGTTGTATGAAGAAGCAAATAAACATGACGTGGCCCCCAGAATTAGAGGTTGAAAGTATTTCAGAGGGGTATTGGGCAGTTGAGGAATAAAAATATACACTAATTTTCTGGTTTTATTCGTCGGTCTTTAAAATTGGCATTTCGCCCTGAGTTCCTCCTTCATTCTGGAGACACATTCACCGCGTACCTAATCCGGTATTTATGATTTTATAGTGTTTTTCTTAAAGAAGGCCTTCTGAATTGGAGAAACTGTAGGATCCACCCTGGCTGGGTTTCAGAGAGGTTCAAACATGAAACGTGGCCAGATTCTGGCCAAAGAGTTTATCATATCGAAAAGGAGAGGAGACAAGCTTGTACAGGAGGAACACTCCAGAGAATGCGACCAGGGCCTCAAGAGAGATGCCACCCAATTGCTCTGAGGGTTCCGGGGTCTCTGGGGACACCTTTACCAACACCGCAGCTCGGAAGCCTGTCTTTATCCTGGGATTCACGACTGTCTTCCTAAAAGACAGATTCCCTTTAAAAAAAACCCAAACAAACCCATAGTCCCCTCTAGAAATCACTTGCTGGGAATAGAACACTGGTGTCTCTCTTATACGGCATTCTTGGCCCCTAGGTGACTTACAGCGTGATCCCTCAGACATGTCATTGCGGGTCAGCTAATTCCAGACTAGGGTCCTGGGCTTCCTCACTCACTAGCATCCTGAGCTTGGTGAAGTCATTTGACCTTTCCTCACCTCTACGGTCGGGATCAAAATGCCAACTTCAAGGGCTATGAAAAGTCACTGAATAAGTTAATGCATGTAAAACATTGATCAAGTTTAAAGCTCCGAACACACGTTAAATATCACTAGGACCCATCCTTCAAAGCCCAACTCAAATGCTGCCACCTTTATAAAGTGTCCCCCTGTGGGGCATTCCCTACTTTGCACGTTACACCTGCTCCTTTGTTTTCCCTGGGTCACCTCCCTGACACTTTCCCAAGCACCGTCTACCGTTGTGAAGTCATTTGCTTATTCATTCATTCATTTATCTCCTAAATATTTATTGAGCTCCTCTCTGTACTGGACACAAGCTTTCGCCCTCACTGCATATGAACTGAGCAGAGGCCGTCTTAATTCGTATGTGTTCCCCAGAGCACTTGGCTCATTACTGTGCACTCACTAGAGGCTCAGGAATTGTTGTTTTCCTGGGGTGACATTTGAGCTGTGCGTGGAAGGTTGGGGAGGGTTAGATTGCAGGGGGCGGGGCCGGGGGGATGTTCCTGGGAAACAGAACACGAACCCTGCTTCTTCCACGGCAGTGGTTCCAAAGTAGTGACTAGATGTTATGATCGTTTGGGGTAGCTTTATTTTTGAGAGAGACAGAGAGACAGAGAGAGAGCAAGTAGGGAGGGGCAGAGAGAGAGGGAGACATAGAATCTGAAGCAGGCTCCAGGCTCTGAGCTGTCAGCACAGAGTCCGACGCGGGGCTCGAACTCACAAACCACGAGATCATGACCCGAGCCGATGTCGGATGCTTAACGGACTGAGCCACCCAGGCGCCCCGTCATCTGAGGGAGCTTTAAGAGGAAAGGGGGTGCCTGATCCCTGCCACCTTCCCCCAACCCCCAACGTGATGCCAATGTTTCCCATGTTTCCAATGTTTCTCTCCCTCTTTCTCTCTTTCTTTCTTTCGTTCTTTCTTTCTTCTTTCTAGTTTATTGTTCCATTACTCCACTGGAGTTTGTAGCAGGTGGGTCTGGGAGATGTGACTGTGCCAGGACTACACGTTTCTTACCTTTCTAGAACCTTCACCCCCATCCCCCCCCACCCCCGACAAGGAATGAAAATCAAAAAGACTCCGACCCACCCCCAGGAGAACTAAAGAAGACTTCAGCGTCCTGTCCCTCCCGTCCATGTCCTGATTTCCTCTCCCCTTCCCTATGTCTCTAATCGAATTTTTACACCTCATTTATGTGTTTTTAGTCAGCTCATCCTTGTGTTTTCTTTCTCCCCTCCCGGTGCACAGCTTCCCCTCCAGGCCTACCACCTGTGATTATGCTCCGTGCAGACGTGCCGAGGAGCATTTAATAACAGGGGTGCTCCCCTGACAGCGGTTTTGATAAAGGTGGCGGGGAAGGCTCTTTTCAGAGGCACAGTCGGCAGAGAAAGGCTCGCCTGGTGTCACAATCCGAGATGCTCCAGCCTCCCCCTGTAATTATACCTTCTCAGCCTCACCTATCCACCTCCCTTTCAGGCGAAAACTATAGTGGGTGACACTCACCTCCGCGCTGGGGGGAGGCACCAAGCCCTTAAGCAGAGCGAGCAGGGGTTTCGGTTGGGAAATTGGTGTTTCTTTCTTTATCTGCCCTGCGGGTGCCGTCAGTGCGGGAGGAAGGGTTCTGACTGCGGTTGGAAAGATCGTGCATTCAGGCTGTAAAAATAACAACCTTTTACCTTTACAGGGGGCTCGTTCCCCAAAGAAATTATGCCTCCATTACGGGCCATTTTAGACCATTAGTGATAGGTTTGCATTTCCCCAAGAATGTTTACCTTTCCCAGCAGGGAACCGAGGCCAGTCCCGGGCTGTTCACCAGTTAGTAACTGTGATCAAAGCCCAGGACTTTAGCTCAAGGAACAAACAGTTAGGTTTTGGAGTTGAATTTCAACTCACAAATTGGCTCTGCAGGTGCCTTTGTTTTTCCTTTCCACTCCCTAAGTGCCCTTGTCTGTCTGGAGCTGGCCTCCCCGGGTGCTAGAGAATTCTAAGCAAGGGAAAGGGAGCAGAGCATCCGAGGAGCGGGCCGTCTCTCTCCATAAACTCAAGGGTTGCTGTCGAGATTCCCGCCAAGAATCTTTTGTCAGCTGGATGTTAGTTTACTTCCCTGTGCCTCGGATATAATTATGGTATCTACCGATGAGGGTTATGTGAAGATGAGGTGAGATAACGCAGATACGCTCAGCAGGTGCATGGCAGAGGGTTCCTGCTCATTAAGTGGGAGCTGTTTTTATTTGGCGTTCTTTCCTCTTAATATACAAGTGGTGACCAAAGTGCAACCTGGATGACCTTTCTCCGCCATATCCCCCCCGAGAAAAGAACCAATAAGGGAATCCAGAGAAGCCTCCTGAAATCTCCTTCACCATCGGAATTAATCGTTGAAGGGCCCCCTTGATGCTCTCCCTCTAGGATCCCACCTATCGCAGAAATCTCCCCAAGTCATTTCTAGTGGGAGAAGCTTCCACCTTCTTGACATTTCTAGTGCCAGAGATTCACTACTTTTCAAGGAGGCCTATACCGTCTCCAGAGGTTAAAAGTTCTTGTTCGTATTAGACTCAGAACTATCCCCCTGTCACCTTGACCTGGATTGTGGTGGATGGGATTCTAATCAAGTCAGACATTAGGATGGAGATGTGAATTCTCCTGCCCCTGAGCTTCTTGGAGTCTAGTCTTTTCCTCGTTTGTAAAGCAGAGGTAATCACTACTCCCCCTGATTACCTTCCGCCACTCCTGTGAGGATTGGGGCCACACTGGTTTCAAAAGCGCTAGGCAATTTCAGGGGTATTCATTAGCCTTTTGGGCAACACACAGTACGTTTACTTTGTTTTCCTCACGACCAACTCTTGACATGACTTAGGGAAGTTTCCAAACACAAAAATAGAACACTATGCTCGTCTGCTCACCACGCACTCTTCGCGCAGCTTCAAAAATTACCGATATTTTGGCTGATCTTGTCATGTGCTTTCTTGAGCTGTTCCCGCCTGCCTTCCTCCTGGGCATTTTCTAGGTTGCCAAGTGTCCCCATTGAAATGAAATGACAACAGATTGTTAGCTGTAAGGGCAGAGAGTGTGTCTGCCTTGTCTGTCTTGTTTCCTATTATATCTCTAGTGCCTGGTACTGCCTTGGTCATGGTAGGCTCTTAACAATTGTTAACTGATTGAATGAAAAGAAGAAGCATTTGTGTGCTGTAACACACATATATGTGTGACTCACATGTATGAGACTTGTCTTGGGCGGCCACGAGATGAGTAGGTCTCCACCTGCCTGCCCCATCTTAAAAGTTCATGGAGTAGCCTATGTGGAGTTGAGTACTGAACTGTGTCTCTTAAAGTACACAGTCCAGAAGGTTCTCAACAACACCTTACCTCTCAAGGCTGGATCCTTGGAACCGCACCCCACGGTGGGAATGGCGGGCAGAATATATATTCCAAGGACAGGGGAGGGGAGGAGTAGCCTCCAATTGCCCAGGGCCAGCTTGCGGGCCAACCAGTGGTCACGGCCCCCCCCATGACCTCCTCCGGCAGACTACCATCGCTCCGGAACTGTACAAACTCAGACTGTATCCATTAGGATAACGCAGCAGTGAGGAAGCTCCCGGTGACGCCCACGCTGCTGGGATCCAGGCGCAGAAGAGTAATGAGTCTCAAGAAACAGCTTATCGACCGCTGAGGAGTGAAGTGAACGCGTGGGTTCCCCTCTCGGCTTTCTCCTTCGCCGCGTTATTACTGGGCTGTATTTGTTCCCTGTGTCTCAGCTGCTTCCAGAATCAATAGCCAGCAATGATTTCCTCCAACCAGTGCAAATTATACACAGGCGTGCCGGGGGCCTTGGGGCGACGGGGCAGGCAGTTCCCAGGCAATCTGTCCCCGGGGCACTTTCATGACTCCAACCCTCTTGGATAATCTGACCCCCGAGCCCGAGAAATGGTAGCATGTGTGCTCGTTGACAGCAAGAGCTTCTTCTCTCTAGACCTACAGATTTCTGGTGTGACCACGGAAGGACAAAGCACACCCGGAAGCATGAGTGTTGCCTTGTGGAAGAAGGGAAGCCAGAGTTAATAGCACGAACGTCGGTGTCAGCCAGACCTCGGTTCAAGTCCAGCCCTGTCTCTCCTTGACTGTATGAACTTGGTGAGTTACCTAACCACCGAAACCACGTTTTCTTCATTGGAGATGAGAAAGACCTCCCTGGCTCGTCATGGGGATTAAATGAGATACAATATTTTCCTGTACTATTCTTAACACAATTCCTGGCAACTGCTCAACAAAGGATAGTCGTTCCCATTGTTGTCTGGTGTACTTTCTTCCCTGTATCATTTTTAATTGTCAGTATTCTCGCGGATAAGGTTCTAGGGGAGCAAGATGTGGAAAGTGGGACTTTGTACAAATAAAGATTAATGAGTTGAGGGTGGCTTATTCCTTCTGCCTGTCCGTGTTTCTTTCTGCTGCAAGAATGAGCTTGTCTCTTCAATCGTTGCTCCAAAGGGGAGCAGAACAACCCCCAGAGGTCCCCCCAGTCAAGGCTCTGACACTGGCCCCTCTTGACTTGGTTCTGGGGCCCAGCACCCATTGGGAACACTGGTCTTGGCATCTGCCCAGGCAGAGGACCACAGCCTGACCGTTGGATGTATAGATCTGAATCTCAGGAGAAAGGGATTGAGCTGGGGACCTGCATTTGGGAATCTATAGGTGAAAGGCCTAACTCATGACGGTGTGAGCGCACAGGGAGTGTGTATGGTAGAAACAGGACCTGAGTGAAGTTCTGGGAGCACCAGCATTTAAGGGTCACAAAGATCCACTGATCCTTAAGGCAAAATGGTCAGGGAGGGGGAAAGAACTGGAGAGAGAGATGTCAAGGTCACAGAGAACTTGAACCTAATCCCAGAACCTGTGGGTATGGTACCTTACATAGCAAGAGGGACTTTGCAGAGGCGAGTAAGTTAAGGAACTGTAGATGAGTTGGTTTGGGGTGGGGCCAGTATAATCACAGGGGTCCTCATAAGGAAAGAGGCGTCTGGGAAGAGAGAGAGAGAGAGAGAGAGAGAGATTGAGAGAGAGATGTGAGGAAGGAAACAGAGGTCAGAGTGATGTGATTGCTGGCTTTGAAGCTGGAAGAGGGACCCAAACCAAGAATGTGGACAGCCCCTAGAAGCCAGAACAGACAAGGGATGAGTTCCCCCTAGGGTTCCGGGGGAACCGGCCAACACTTCGATTTTAGCTCGGGGAGACTCTGACCTCCAGATAATAAAGATTCACTTCTAAATAAAGATAAACTTACACTGTTTAAACCACTACGTTTGTGGTAACTTGTTACAGCAGCAAAAGAAATAAGGAAGGAAATAAAGTGCTCAGTGGCGGTGGGAATGTTCAACGGCGTCCGAACCCCAGGGGCATGGGTGGCAGCAAGAGTGGGTGTCCCTCCGAGTCAAGGCAGCACAGGCATTTTCTAAAGGGAACGGAGATGACAGGTTGGAGGGCCAGGCTCGGCATGGTGGGTGGGGCTTCATTTACCCAGCGTGTGGGGGATGAGCCGGGCTAGAAGAGGTTGAGACTCAGCACTAAGCCTGCCTGCTAGGGACAGCCAGGAACCCAGCTGCAGGGACTGCGGGGTCAGATGGAAGAAAGGCCAGGCAATCCCTGGCTGCTTCCCAGGCACCACTGGCAGGTGGGCAGAGAGCCACAGTGGGCACCTGGGAAGGGGGCGGGGCTCGCCTAGTGGGACGGCCCTGCAGGCTCTTGGCACCAAGAACGCCTCTCAGGGGTGTCTGGGTGGCTCAGCTGGTTAAGCGTCCGACTCTTGATTTCCACTCAGGTCACAATCTCACGGTTCATAAGTTCGAGCCCTGTGTCAGGCCCCGTGCTACTGACAATGCGGGGAGCCTGCTTGGGATTCTCTCTCTGTCTCTCTCTCTCTCTCTCTCTCTCTCTCAGAATAAATAAATAAACTTCAAAAAAGTAATGCTTCTCAGTGGGAAACGTGCAAAGTGACCGACCGGGCTGGGGTTCAGGTTTAGGGCTTCTGTCCAAGACGGGGCCTGAAATATGCCATAAGTGTCCAGCAGCTGGACTCCAGCAGAAACAAAGGAAAAGGTGAGATTCTAGGTAGACCGGGTTTGGATGAGCCAAGGTGCTGGTCTGGGTTTCAGAACGGGCTCCAGAGGAGCCCAGGACGTGGGAATCAAAGCTCAGCGTCAGGATGCTGGCTTGGAGGGGTTCGGTTCTCTTTTCGGCTCCAGTTCCGGTCTGGGGTCGGCGGGACGGTGGCACAGGTTAGGGCCGGGTGGGGCCTGCCAGACGGGGAGACGCGAGGTCAAGCGACTGGGGTCGACGGCAACCACGGGCGAAGCTCTGCGTCACCCACAGGCTCCCCGGATGTTGCTGGTTGAGGCTGCCGGTCTGAGGACGGAGCAGAGTAGGTGCGGCCAGGCACGAGGGAAGGTGGGTGCGTGAAGAGTCACCTACGGATGGGCCAACTACTTTTGTTACAACTTTGTTTCACTGGTGACGACGCCGGGGCCCCAGGGAGAGGTGGCTTGCCCAGACTCCCGGAGCTACTGTGGCCAAAGCAGAAACAGCCCGTGGTCTCCGAACTCCCTGGCTTGGGTTCTTTCCCCTGCACACAGCCAGCTCTCCAAACAGGGCCAGGGCATGATTTGCATTTGGCTTGGACCCACGTGCGCATATGTTACAAGGGTCCTACCATCTCGGCTCCCCTTTGGTAGGGAAAATTCTATTTATGTGAACACCCGAGACCCGGACACTATATTTTGGTAAAGCTGTTGCCTTTTCTCTATGGGCACGAGTCAGCTGGAGTTGAGGCAAGGTGGGAAAGGACCGGTAATAGGGTTAACGGATTCCGTATGGAGACAGGACCCTTGCCTTCTCTCCCTCTTAATTTACGATTAGATGTCCTCCCACGGAATATCTCTGGGGTGGAAACCTCTCCCAAGAAGAAATCACTCACTGTCGCAGATGGCAGAGTGAGACGTAAAAAATAAATGAATCCGCAAACCATTCTTGGCTGAGGACCTGTTGTTCCGTGCAGGGTGGGGACAGGGGCACAGCTGACGTCTGGTGCTATTAACAGCCAGGCATGCCTGGGTCCCGTCCTCGGAGATTCTAACTGGATAGCTTTGCAGTGGGGCCCGGGCATCCAAAAGTAGTTGGATCCAAAGACTGAGAGCCATGAAGGTAATGTCCTGCCCAGGACAATTTCACTTCTGGGGGTTTGATTATCCCCGAATGGCCCCACGGCCCCCTGGCTTGCAGAAAGCCTTGGGGAGGCAGGAGTTGGAAAGCCGGCCTTTTGTGAGGTCAGCAGGGGGCGGGCAGTGGCAGGCAGACTCCCCAGGGTTTGAGGACAGCTCCACTGGTCTTTACTTACCTGCCTCACGAAGGGTCTGGAGTTACGCCCCGCTTTCTGGAGAAACGTGTGATGGTGCTGTATTCATGAGTCTGAGGATGTGAATGTTCCCCCCCCCACCCTGCCCGACAGTGTTAAAAGCCCGTCACCTAAATCTTTCCAAGTCCTCTCCCCCTCCCCGGCCACATGCAGGTTTCGCTTCCAGAATAAGTCACCGGCTCGTAGAACATGGGATTCCCATTAGCCCGCTGGCTTCCTCTGATGGGGCTGTTCTGGATGTGCAAAGGCAGCCTTCTCTTTCTTGTTTTGCTGGCTTGGCGCAGGAGGGAAGAGGCAGGGTACAGATTTTGGTCTACGATGATAGTGGAATATTTCCAGATGCTAAGTGTATAATCCCTTTGGTTCCGCTGTGCCTGCCAAGGGAGAGCATGACAACTGAGCTACAGAATACAGCAGAGTAAAACAAAAGTGTAACACGATTCCTTTAGCACGCTGCGCTTGAGAAGAAACGAACACAGTGTCATTAGCATGCATGCGGACCCGCTTTTTTCCCCTTTGTGTGTATCGTTAAGGAATTTCGCATGGAAATATAGTTGAGGGGAAGAGGTAAGAATGGCTTGACAGAACAGCAACAACAAAATGTCTATTAATGGTGTCTTTCTCTGGTTCTCATTTAAAGAGAGGCTGAAAAGTGTTGCCCGTGGGGAAACCTCTCCCAGTGACCGGAGGTGATGGGTCATAGGCAACGATACACAAGGAGGGAGTAGAAAAGCAAGGACCTGAATGTGTGCGTGAAACAGAATCTGTCTGATCTCTCAGTGTGGATGGTCCTGGAATTCTTCGAGGTCTCTTGTGCTCAGAATACTTCCAGCCCTTCTGGAAGCTGGCTCCATGACCTACTGATGGACGTTCCAGATCCTGGACTCTGCCTTTCTTCAAGACCTCCGATGATATGGCTTCTTGCCAGACTTCCCAGGGACCAATTGCCACCTGCACGGACTGACTGTTCATTCTGTTGCAACCCTGTCCAACTGTCCCTGCCACTGTCGATCTGTTCGGTCTCTGGGTCTTGGCCAAGTCGATTCCTAAAAGATGGTCCACGGCTATGCCAGCATCCTGCATACAAACCTACTTTGTTTCCTGTTCCACCACCAATGCTAATGCTTGACCTGTGTGGTTTCTAGCTATCTCCACAGAGTCACAAAACTGTCCTGGAAACCCTGGGCATGTTGCTTAACTGCTCCGCGTCCATGATTTCATCCAAAAAAGGGACGGTAGAAGCTGCCCCTTAACACCTTTGCAACTTGGAAGACCAACTAGCCCAAAGATGCTTGATCAAAATGAACCACATTTTCCTGGTGTCTTCACTGAGTCTGTGCTGTTTATTCAGAGTGTACTTAACCTCTCTGAGACGGCAGGCATCCTCGGGGTGGGGGCGGACGGGAGGCTCGAGTTTGTGATTCAGTTTGGAGACTGCTTAGGATATTTCGGAAATATTAGAGAATGCCGTCGGGACTCTTTTTGCTCGCAAAACAATTTTGTTCAGACTTTTCACCTCCATTTTCAATGCCACAGTCTTTTCTACCATACATCTACTTTTCGGGCCGTTCAATAACAAATATTTTCAGAGCCCATGATCACTTCTGTCCAACTCTCGATAACTGCTATTCGATAGTGAGTATGGTTCAAGGAGGGGGATGTAACAAGAATCCCCGGGCAGCGCTAACTGAGCGAAGGCAGTGGGAAATGCGTGCATAGGTTTTTCCAGAAGGTCAAGAGCATAGCAAGTTTGGGGTTAAAGCACTGCTTGTACCACGTAAATAAGAACATCTTCTTGTTGGTTCCTCTTTGGCGGGAGTGACACAAAATGATGACAAAAGCAGCTGAGTTACATTTGGAAGACGTTTTGTGTATTTTTTAAAAAAATTCTCTTTGTATTTTAAACGTAGAGAAATTCACCCTCTCTTATTTGAGCCCACACCTTTCGTGAAAATGAAACTGGCAACTTGGTGTTTATCCCATTAGTATTCAATTATATTTCCCAGATAAACAGCTGGAGGCCATCTCTTCAGCGACAAATGTGTTTGATTTGACTTAATCACTACCACCAGGCACATCATTTACCAACATTTGCTCTAGTACAGTTTTAACAAGTAGGGTGATTCACCCTGGGAGAGGAGAGAAAAAGAATACAAAACACCAAGAGACGGCGAAGAAAAGGCAAACGTGGAATCAGAAAGGTATCCGGGCCTTAAAATAATTCCCACTTTTATCGAACCCAGAATCTTGACACAGAGAAGCACCCAAAGCCTAAGGGTACGTTCGGTCCCGGAAACTATCACGGTTTGAACGGATCCGTGCACCAGCCCCCAAGGCCAAGAACTAGAACCTACCAATGATGCAGAGCTATCCTTCCGTCCCCCTTGCATGCCTCACTTGCCCAAGGTGACCAATATCGCTTATGCTTCTGTTGATAGTTTTCAAGGGTCTTAGCCGCCTGTCATTCTAGAAGTTTCTTAGCCATCTCTTAGGAGGAAGTCCTTGGTATGCTTGTCGGCTAAGGTTTCTGCGAGGCAGGAGCTCGATTTGAGCACTGTGTCCCGAAGTTGACTCGTGGCCGGAAGGGGAGCCAAACGTTGTGAGGAGGGACATGAATCTACTGTCTTTTTCCTTCTGTGAGCTGGAAAGCCACAGCACTCTCTTCCCTTCTGCCACTTACCTCTTCAGAACGGACCCTGGAGGACACCCGATCTACCTCTCTGGGTTGCAGCGGAGCTCTAATGACATAATGGATGTGAAAACACTTTGAGCAGGAGAAAGTACTGTACAATTATTACATCCCTTACCGAATGTGATGGAGAGACACTGATAGCATAAGGAGTCATTTTGAACTAGAGGAAGACAAGTACACATGTATCCAAACCGAAAGGGGTACTGATCCTAATGGTTTTAAATGGCCGTAAATGTTTCTCTGAATCTGGAGGAGTGCCATTAACTTAACTCTTCAGGGCACAGCCTTAATAAGGCTGGAGTCATGTAGGAACCTCCCATGACTTAGAGCATTCAAGCCGCTATCCCCAAAATACCATAAACTCGGTGGTTTATAACACACACACACACACACACACACACACACACACCAATTAATTTCTCCCAGTTCTGGGGGCTGGGGAGTCCAAGATGAAGGCCCTAGCGGATTTGATGAGAGCCTGTTTCCTGGTTCTGAGACTACTGTCTTCTTACCATAATCTCACTTGGTGGGAGCTTTCTGGAGTCCCCCCCACCTTTTTTTTTTTCACAAGGGCACTAATCCCATTCATGATGGCTTTGCTCTCATGGCCTAATCCCTTTCCAAAGGCTCTGCTTCCAAATACCATCTGATTGGGGATTCAGTTTCAACACATGAATTCTGGGGGACACAGTCAGTCCCTAACAGTCCATATGATCTAATTGACTTTATTCTGTGGCGTGTACGTTCCTATTTCCCCAACTGCATCCAATTTATACAGAAATGTGAACTGTTGGTTATTAATCTGATATAGGTTACGATTCGATTATCAGAGCATTAGGGGGAAAAGATCAAGGTCTATAACCTACTGATAGAGAACTACTTTTTCACGAACAGCAACCTGTTCTAATCTTTGCGATGCGAAATAATGGTCCTCTGGTGCTTTGGCTGGGCCTCTGGAAACTTTTGGAACATAGACGGGTGATACCCAGGCGCTGTGTTAGGCCTTGGTGATGTCATGTTGAACAAAGCAGCCATGTTCCTTGCCCAGCGACGTTTCAGATTTCTCAGCAAGTTTTTCTCATCTCACGTAGTTCCCTTCTAATTCTGCTGCGTTTTCGTCTCTGTCTGCTCTTTTTCTTTCTTTTTTTAAATGGCTTTCCATTCCTGGGACATAGAGATCAGATGTGGCCCGTCGAAAAGAAGTTTTCTGAAATTCCCTTCTGTATTTCAGTGATTTGCTGCTTCTTTTGAGTCCAAGTAAGGAAATTCTTTCCCACTGGTTCTACATTTTTGTTTCGCTAGGTCTTCGATGGTGATGATGATTATGTTTACTTAGTGGGGGGCGGGGGGGGGTGGTGGCTCTTATCCTTGGCAGAGGGAGACACGTTTTGTCACGGTTCTTCCTAATAGTTGGATATGTGCACTGCCTACTGGGTTCACTTTGCACCGGGTCAAACATCCTTCTCAGAGATTCGGCGAACGCAGCTCCCAAGACCAATTCCCAATGTATGGCAGATTTACTCCAGGGGGGGGTTCTGGTAGCGAAGGAGGGCGCTTTCAGTCCCGCAGCCTGCGGTTTAACACGTGTAGGAAGTGAAATCCATCCCTCCCAGAATACGCTGCTCCGACAGCTAGCTCTTTAATGGCTCTACCTGGGAACCTCCCTCCCCAAGCTGTTACCTTCTGGAATGCTTCGAACCCCTGTGTTCTCACAGCCATTTCATCTACTATGACCAGTTATTTTCTGGGAGTGGGGGCTTCTAACTGAACGTTGAAAAGAGCTCCCAATTTGGGTGAGGAGTGGTCGAGTTCAGAGGAAGGGGACTTGTACTCTGATGGTCTAAAAAAAAAAAAAATCAGCATTCTTACAGGAGAAAAGATACTGCCTAGGTTTCAGATAACACAGATCTTGAACCAGACAGCAAATAGGGGAGAAGGGGGGAAGGATATATATCTGCTCTCACCCCCAGTGAGCCCTTAGTCGTGTTTCCCCTTCCATTTCCATATCTTCTTCAGAAGGGAAGATTCTCCCCAGTTCGATGGAGACATTGGTTGGCTATTCGTTCCGGTTTTCCATGGAGTTGTGAATTTTAATTTTTCTGTGTGTTAAAAGACATTTTAATTAAAAGTTGGGAAAGGCTCTTTCAGGGCTGCTGAATAGAGGATATTTAAAACTAGGAGCTGCATGCAACCTATTACTGCTTAATGGCATAATCATATTTACCTTTTTCTCCCTCAACCTGTCTTATTTTCTACTTAATGAAGTTCTTTATTTTCTCTCATCACAAATAGCATTTCTTTTAAATCCATTTTCTTTTTATTTTTTTATTTATTTTTGGGACAGAGAGAGACAGAGCATGAACGGGGGAGGGGCAGAGATAGAGGGAGACACAGAATTGGAAACAGGCTCCAGGCTCCGAGCCATCAGCCCAGAGCCTGACGCGGGGCTCGAACTCCCGGACCGCGAGATCGTGACCTGGCTGAAGTCGGACGCTCAACCGACTGCGCCACCCAGGCGCCCCTAGCATTTCTTTTAAATACCTGGAACTTTTCTATCTCTATTTGAATATAATCAGAAGGACACTTTCCCCACCCATCTCCTATTGTTTCACAATTAAACCTATTTAGATCAAATTGTGGTGGGTTTTTTTTCCTTCTATGATTGATACATTTGAACCTACAACTCTGCTTTGAACCCAAATGTCAGAGTGGGTAGGAGATGGACTTAGACTCCCTCCCTCCCGTCTTCCCTACTCCCTACTTTTTATTGTACTCCTGTGTCTTAGAAACTGCACCTTCATTTTTTTTTCTTCTTCTTACCTTTTCAAGTTCATACGGTCAAATGACACAGTGCAATATTTAAGTTACCTATGTAGGTAACCGTCATCCTTTTAATGTGTGGTCAGGTGCTATAGGTTAAAGAGTATAGTTCTTTTTTCTTTCTTTCTTTTTTTTGAGTTATTTATTTATTTTTAGAGAGAAAGCATGTGGGGAGGGGCAGAGAGAGAGAGACAGAGAGAGGGAGAGAGAGAATCCCAAGCAGGCTCTATACTGCCAGCGAAGAATCCAACACGGGGTTCCATCTCATGAACCGCGGGATCGTGACCTAAGTAGAAATCAGGAGGCAGATTCTTAAGCGACTGGGCCACCCAGGTGCCCCTAAAGATTATATTTCTAGAGTAGTCTTTGATAATTGCTGTTGATCCCTTCTCCACTTGTCCTTATTCCCTAGAGATGTCTCCAGCCCCTCCTGCCCCCAGGATTCAGTAGCATCCAGATGGGCTCTGACCAGCCTCTCCCCTACACCCAGGCTCACATGTCCAGCTGTCTGGCTGATGTCTCCTCTCCCAAGTCAAGGGGACTTCTCACAGCTAAAGGCACTGAAGCAGAGCTCTCGATTCTTCTTTCCCCGCCCCAATTCCCCTGTATTACGTACCCTCTGTTCTCACCTCATTAAGTCCCTCCCACCGGTCATCTAGTTAAAAACATTAGGATCACCCTAGAGCCTTCTTTCTCACATCATGTTCAATCTACCAACAAATCCTGCCGCGTCTCATTGAAATATACATCTAGGGTGGTGTCTGCGTGGCTCAGCTGGTTAAGCATCCGACTCTTGATTTCCACTCAGGTCATGATCTCACAGTTCTCGAGTTCGAACCCCATGTTGGGTTTCATGCTGGCAGCACGGAGCCTGCTTGAGAGTCTCTCTCTCCCTTCCTCTCTCTCTGCTCCTCCCCCTCTCAAAATAAATAAATAAACTTAAAAATAATTAAAAAAATAAAAGACGTCCCGGATACAGCACTGCTCACCATCAACATCTCCACTTCTCCGTCTCTGTTCTTATTTCCACTCTGATTCTGCGGTCTCCTCTCCCGCCCGGCAACCAGAATGATCCATCTAAAAAGCAAACAGGATCACGTCCCTCCTCTGTTCCAATCCCCGCCTGGCAGCTCCTTAGCTCACTCGGAATGAAATACCTTGTCCTCTCCATGGACAGCAAGGCTCTATGCCATCTTGTTCATACATCCCATCTTGATCTCTCTTATCCCTTACCGTTGTTTGGGCTTGAGACATTCTTCCATCAGACACCTGCACGGTTCAGCCCCTCCTTTTAGGTCTGTTCAAACATTACTTTGTCGGCAAAGTCTTTTTTAACCACCCTGTGCAAAGAACACCCTCAACCACCCAATCCTTTGACCTCACTTCGTATTTATCAGTTCCTGTGTTTACTGTCTTCCCCATCGTTTTGCTCACTGCTGTCTCCTTCGTGCTCAGAACAGCTCCAGGCCCGGTGAGCATCTGGTGAAAACAGGAAAGAGTAGGACCCCGTGGGTTTGTACGTTCCGTGCATCAACTCCCTTCACCTCTGGTTAGCAGCTTTCACGCTTTTCCCCACTACAGCGGATTCTCTGCAACCAAAGTCTTAGGAAGAAGATAAATACGGGCAGCTGGTATAATTGGAGTCATCTGACTGGGAGAGGGAGAGCTGGCACAGGGAGGCTCCCCTGTCTCTGAGCCCCCTTTACCCTTTGCCTCCCGATGGCAGCCCCTGAGTGGGTATGAAAACCACCATTATGGGTTATCTCGAAATCAATTCCTATAACTATTATCAGAGGCAGACACAGTTACCCCCCATTTCCCGGATGAGCTGAATAATGATATAGAGTAAACTGGCCACGAAAACATGGTGGGGTGAAGAGGCCACATGGCCACAAAGTGGCAACTCTTTGCGGACTCCACATCCTGCTACCTTCCCTCTATACTAGTTGCCGGCTCCTTCTCAATTCATCACCCTTTTCTCTTGGCACCCTGTTCTCTTTCTGTGTCTTTCCTTCTGTTTACCCTGTTTAGAATGGCATGATTTGGGTTTTTCTTTTAGGGACACTTATGGCCAGAATTCTGCAAATTCTTTCCATTTGTCTGCTGAGGTCCCTTTAATAGACCTGAGAAATGTTTTCCCACTTATTTCCTTAATTAAGATTTCAAGGTTACTTACCTTCCGTGTTCCTCCAGGGACTCTGAGTTGGGATCATCTTGATCTATTTTTAGGGCCGTCACTCGTCCCCCCCGCCTTGAAAATGGAGAGCTATTTGTTGAAATCTGTTGTTTTGCATGGAAAGTGTTAGTTCCTTTTTAGCATTACTGATTTCTTTTCCTTTCTTTTCTCTTTTCTTTTCTTTTCTTTTCTTTCTTTTCTTTTCCTTTTCTCCATTCCCTTCCCTCCCCTCCCCTCCCCTCCCCTCCCCTCCCCTCCCCACCCTTCCCTTCCCTTCCTTCCCCTCCCGTCCCCTCCTTCCCTTCCCTTCCCCTTCCTTCCTTCCTTCTCTCTCCCTGTCTCTCTCTTTCTTTCCTTTTTACTGTATTCATTATTCCCTAATCCACTCACAGTGTGGTCTTAGGACCTCTTCCCTTGGCCTCTCCTGACCAACTCTTGGCGTGTGTCTGTTTGTCTGCTGTGCAGATGTGTAGAAAGATTACACTTCAGGTAGAAATTATCAATATAAATCTATGAAAGATCTCCTTCTCCTCAAATAAGGCTACTTTCCTAGAATCAGTTGATTCTTTTGTCCAAAAACTGCAGCTTTTCTAAGCCACTCATGTGATATCTTTTGTAAACTCACTCTGTTTAAAGTGTTTCCGCATTTCTTTGGGTAGTTTTGGCCTCCAAGAGAAATTCATAGCCAGCATATGCGCTAGTCTCTTCTTGGATGTTCTGATAAGGAAAAATACATATTTTTTAAAATATGTATTTATTTTGAAAAAGTGAGAGAGAGAGAGAGAGAGAGAGAGGAGACAGCATGTGCACAAGCAAGGTAGGGGCAGAGAGAGAGGGAGAGAGAGAATCCTAAGCAGGCTCCACATTGTCCGTGTAGAGCCCAATGCAGGGCTCAATTCATGAACCGTGAGATCATGGCCTGAGCCGAAAACAAGAGTTGGAAACCTAACCAACCGAGCCACTCAGGCGCCCCAAGGAAAGAATCTGAAATCTACCCGCACATGATTGCACAAATTAGAGACATAAATCTTTAATTGTGAACTTGAGACCATTTTACTTTCTAGAAACCCAATTCACCTCTTGACCACGAGGTTTTAGGCTTCTCCTCTAGAGTTCCCCAAACATTGTATGCTAGAAATTTTTGCCACGCTGGAAGAATTTTACAGTGCCCACCCCTATATACCCACACTTAGATTCTACAATTAACATTTTTTGTACTTGCTTTATAACCTATCTATCCATCATCCAGATGAGTTTTTAAGTATCAGCAGCGACTGACTTCCAAAAGGCGACAATCTTCTTATGGAGTCTTTGAGCAAATTACTTCTCTCTGAACCTCATTTCCCCCCCTCTGTAGAATAAATGTTTGGGGTAAGTGATGGCTTTCTACCTATGCTCACGGAGCCCTCCAGTTCAGTGGAGGGTGGGAGGCTATGTCGATACAGTAAGGACAGTATGAGGTGATGTAGATCATTGGAGCAGGCCAGGCTTCCAGCTCCTCGCCAGCTTCAGCCAGAACAGCTTGGCCTTATTTGTTTTACATTTTGGGTTTCCATGTGTTTGCAAAGGGGACGTGCGCAGATGAATCCATTTTTAAAACTCACGAAAAGCATGATTTGAAAACTCCTTCTCAGCCCACAGAAAAGATGCGTCTGGTCTTTCTAACTAGCTTATACAATTTTAGAGAGGATAAATGAACTACCATATTTGAGACCCTCCTATGTGCCGGGCACCTTGCCAGCCACTCTCACGTGTGCTGTGTTTACTTCTCACGACAATCCTGTAAGACAGGGATTGTGAACCCTCCTTAACAGGTGCGAAGACGCAGGGTTTAGAAAGTTGACTTGGTCAAAGTTGTTTGGCCTATAGCTGAAGGGATTGAGGGCAGAATGAGGCACTGAGTATCCACCTTATGGCAAGACGGCATTTACGTGTTGGCGTAGTTTGAACCCAATGGGCTCTTTAAGGTGGGCCATGAAACTCCCGGTCGAAAGATCTTCTGTTGTTCCTCGGTACGTTGTGAATACAGAATTCTCCTTTCAACCACAAAGGCTGTCAGAGAGAAAAAAAAAAATCCTATGGTAGGAGAATCTGAGGCTGAGAATTCCAACTGTGGAAAAAATAGAGCAGGGATGGGAGGGGGCGGGGTCAAGGTCAAAGCAAACCTACGGAATCCCTTTGTGAACATATCTGTCCTCTTTATTTTTGCTTTCTAGTATCCAGGCCATTTCCTGTGTTGGAGAACTCTCTCACTGAGTGTGATGTTGGAGGATCAAAGGGCACTGTCAATGGAAAATGGAAACCCTCTATCTCTTGGCTCCTTGGTGGCTATGTTATAACGTGTGATTTCCCTCCCCTCCCCCGTCTCTGTGTCTATTACTTTTTGGTAAGTTTTTAATTTTAACTCCAGTGCTGTTACCCTACAGTGTCCTATCGGTTTCAGGTGCACAATATCGCGATTCAACAGCTCTATACATTACTCAGTGCTCATCATGCACCGTTTAATCCTCTGCTCTATTCTACCCATGCCCCACCTAGCCATCTGTTTGTTCTCTAGAGTTACGAGTCTGTTTCTTGGTCTGTCTTTCTCTCTCTTCTTGCTTCTTTTGCTCATTTGTTTGTTTTTTACATTCCACCTATGAGTGAAACCATATGGTATTTGTCTTTCTCTGACTGACTTACTTCACTTAGCATTATGCTCTCTAGCTACATAGGTGTGTTGCAAATAGAAAGATTTCATTCTTTTGTATGGCTGAGTAATATTCCAGTGTGTGTGTGTGTGTGTGTGTGTGTGTATCACATCTTCTTTATCCGTTCATCCGTCGATGGACAATTGGGCTGCTTCCGTAGTTTGGGGTATTGTAAATAACGCTGCTACAAACATACAGGTTCACAGAGCTCCTTGAATTAGTGTTTTTGTATTTTGGGGGATAAACACCCAGCAGTGGGATTACTGGATCATAGGGTAGTTCTATCTTTAACTCTCAGAGGACCCTCCATGCTGTTTTCCACAGTGGCTGCACCAGTTTTCACTCCCACCAAGAGTGAACGAGAGTTCTTGTTTGTCTGCATCCTCGCCAACACCTGTTGTGTCTTGTGTATAAAATATGACTTCTGCTCAGCCAATCGGGTGCCCTCTCCTGGGTCTTTGCCTCTAGAAACAAGTGAAACAGAGATAAGGATCACTGGAACTCGTGCTTGGAAGCAGCCGTCCAAGTGTGTAAGCTGCAGTGAGCTCGATGAGCAGTGGAAACATCCTAGTCTCATCATCCCGTTCAAAGATGGTGGTTTTACCTGTTTTTCGATCCTCAAGGGTATGATTGTCTTCCCACTCTGCTGGGTATGGTGGACAATACCACGTTTTGTCGCTACAGCAGAGTTACTGGTGTCCTCAGACGTGAAAATAGAGGGAATGCCCATTCATCTACTCTGTGTTACACTTTGTCTTCTGCTGTGAAAACGGCACATTTTTATTCCACAGTCTCGCAAAGATCTTTGTGCCAGGCAAGTGAGGTTAGTTTCTGCTGTAATAACAAACACTCCAAAATCCCAGAGGCCCCAAACGGCAAAGGTTAATTGTTCTCCGACTACGTGACCGTTGCCGATCGGGAGTGGTGCCCAGTTCATCTAATCCAGCGAGGGCGCAGGCCGATGGAGTGGTTACCATCTTGAATATTGCAGGTTACTGCGACAGAAGGAACGCAGGACCGGGCAGATCTTCACCAGGGATTCAATGCGCAGCCCTGAAGTTGACATACGTCACTTCCACTCCAGGTTCATTGGTCAAAACCAGTCACATCGCTAGACTCAGATAAAGGGGATCCAGGAAGTGCAATCCTACCATGTATTCTGAAACACAACCTTTATGGAAACAGCTTCTCCGGCTTCCAGTCCTATGTCCTCTCCTTCTAGGGGTTCAAAACGTATCCAGGTGGCCTGGGTGGGCCAGCTCCCATGTCAGTCTACTCATTACCCTCCTTTCCACCTCCTTCTCCACAGGAGAACTTGGACAAAGGTTCGCCCTCCTTCTCCTGTCAAAATTATAACCCCTACGCGATTGCTTGGCAACTCATGTATAACCGATTTCCAGTGAACCAGTCCCCGAAGTTGCTAGGCTCTGAATTCCAGTCCGGGCTCATTTGGAAGAGCCGCTACAGACGCGTGCACACAAATGTGTCCAGCAGGTGTGCATTGCACATACGTGTGAGCCAGATGTCAGCTACCGTCTTGTTCCTTGGTCTCTTGGACAGACCGATTTTCCTAACCCCCCTCCAGTCACAGAATTTCAAGTTCTCCCCAGATGATCCAGCCTCTCGGAAGTTTAAGAAGGGATGCAGGCATCAACGAAGGTTTTCTAGGGGGAGTGGGGGAAGGGATGTTATAGCGATTTCTAGCCACAGACCACAATTTGGTCTCCTCTTCACATCTGGCCGATCCTCCGTAGAGATCTGAGCCTTCCAAGCTTTTGTGAACCCTGTGGCGTGCTTTTGCCATTGGAATGTGGACGGGAACGATGCGTATCATATCTGAGTCTGAGTTTTAAAGGAGTGGGTGTGCTTTCTCCAATGTCTTATTCTGTTTCCACCAGCCGGAAGCAAAAACTCAAAGGGCTGAGAGGGTGGGAGACCCATAGGGTAAAAGAAGCCTGAGTCCCCGAACGCCACGTGGAGAACAGTTCTCCACTGACTGGGAGCATCTGCCCTAGAATTTTACATAAGTGAGAAATGGTCAACACTGACCTTTGGGGGTTTGTTTGTTTCACCGGCTAACCTTGCCCTAACCAACACAGTTTATATCACACGCAGCACAGCCAGTAACCTAAGAATCCCTCTGAGACACTTTCCTTCCCCAAAGTTCGTCTCCTGCAAAGCTGCTAGTGTCCTCCCTTCCTCTCCAAACAAGGCAATTTTGCTAGTTTCTCTTCCTTTCCACGAGATTATGACCCTCTAATCTGAATTTCACTTTGCTGACTACTTTGTTAAGCATAGCTCTTCTATCACAGTTTCTGACACTGAACTACATCCCTGAACTCAAGAAAGAAGTCAATAGATCTCCAGTTAATAAGACCCAGTCTTTGAAAATAGCTGAGAAACAATCTCTAACTCCTTGGATTTACCTTTTGGGTTTTAAATTGTATTATCAATGCATCTTCAACTATTTCTTTCTTAACACGTAGTCTACTGATCCCAAGGGACCTCAGGGCGACCATTTCATATTCTTGTTCCGTATGCATTCACTAAGATGCAAAATCCCTGTGGGGCACTAGACGTAGCACTGACCAGGGCACTGGGGAACCTGGAGTCTATGCCCAGTTCAGCCTCTTAGCAGCTGTATGACTCTGGGTAGATTGTTTCCCTTGTCTGGACGTCAGCTTACAAAGATTAGGAGCAAGAGAAACTTTTCCCTTCTTAGTTCTTCACTGGTTCTATGCTTGGAGGTTTGGTTAGCACTAGATTTTCCATTATTCTGCTTTCCCAAAACAAACAAACAACCCAAGTGGACCTAACCCAATGGACTGAAACTCAAGGGGCTGACTCATAGACTATTATTCTGATGCACATCGATTTCTTTGCTTTAAGGGAAATTTGTAAGCGCTGTTTTATTTTTTCAAGTCTCAGTTGGCTTTTTGGGGTGTCTTGGAAAAGCAAAATTACAAACCTTGTCTCATTCTCTCTCTCTCTCTCACACACACACACACACCATAATCCATTAGCTTAGTATGAAAAAGACAGGTTGGCTCCCTTGAAGCCTTTATTTAGACATGCTTTTGATGAGTATCTGATACTGATTACTGATTACTGATATTGCAGGGGGCTTTCTGAGAAGATAGGATGAATAAAATTGGCGAAAAATTGTGAATAAAGACAACTCTTTGGGAAGTTTTTAAGTAAAAAGTTGCTCTCTCGTTTGGGCCATGTGATCTTTCTTGCCTATGGGGGACACTGTGGGGACATGACATTAAAGACACTGGGGAGACAGAGCCTCCTGAGCATGGCTGGCATCAATGAGACACCCACAGCTACAACCGCATTTCACAGCTTGATGAAAATTAAACATAAAAGACTCTTCCTCCTCCACAGAAATGGAAATATGTGCTGTTTTGAGTGGAGAAGTGCTACCTTTAGTAATTGAATTACTAGCTTCCAGCCCTACCTTGCTTCTGAATAATGGTCCATGGATTCAGCGGCATTTCACTCATCACCGAAATTAGTTGCTCATTACATCTCAGAGAATTTGCAAAAGCATCTGCCTCGAGTCTCAAAGCCTTGTGGACACCACCTCAGGAAGACCCTGCACCACCGGAATCATTCTGATTCTCCATGGGGTCATTGACTCCAGTATTTAGTCGGCTTTGTGATCCTGGAGCAGGAATCGTGAAAACCACATGTGGCCCTGTTAGGCTCGGTCGAAGGTGCGCTAGAGGGGGACTGCAGGTGGAAGGAGGAAGTAGAGAATTGCTCCTTCCTGCCTGTGCCATGTGGACTTCCTGTCTGTGCCCTGCGGACTTCCCGTCTGTGCCCTGTGGACTTCCCGTCTGTGCCCTGACCACTTCCCGTCTGTGCCCTGAGGACTTCCCGTCTGTGCCCTGAGGACTTCCCGTCTGTGCCCTGACCACTTCCCGTCTGTGCCCTGAGGACTTCCCGTCTGTGCCCTGTGGACTTCCCGTCTGTGCCCTGAGGACTTCCCGTCTGTGCCCTGTGGACTTCCCGTCTGTACCCTGAGGACTTCCTGTCTGTGCCTGGAGGACTTCCCGTCTACTCCCTGTGGACTTCCATCCTTGTTAGTGCCACCCAGGAGTGGTGGTTTCTTCTGGTAGTAGTAGCTGAATCCAGTTTGCAGCTCCTCCAGCTCTTGCAGATGAGCTTCATTATGCCTCCTCAGAAGCACCAGCACCAACTGGCCGTTCTCCCCTCCTCAGAGGTTGGGGGCCCCATGGCTACTCCTCTAAGTTCTCTTACACTTTAATAATTCCAGTTTCTTCTCTCTGTTCCTGCAGCCCTGGAGGTGGTGGCTGCTTCCTGTTGTTGCTACCCTGGTCATAATTTCCAGTTACCCAGTTGACGCCTTGTTACATTCTCTGTGTTGAAGTCACTTTTGTGACTTTTGATTCCTGACTGGACTCTGACTGATACACCACTTTCAACAGGTTGATTTTTAAGTTTCTGATTTTTTTCCCGTGTGTTTCTACACCCACGTGCATACACACATGCGTTTAGGGTTAATCATATGTGCGTGACTTTATTTTTACAAAAGGGCGTTACGTGCTTTGCCCACTGTTCCACAACTTGCCCTTTTCACCTGATTTAAAAAAAAATTTTAATGTTATTTATTTTTGACAGAGAGAGAAAAACAGAGCATGAGTGGAGGAGGGGCAGAGAGAGAGGGAGACACAGAATCCGAAACAGGCTCCAGGCTTCAAGCCATCAGCACAGAGTCTGACGCGGGGCTTGAACCCCGTGAGATCATGAGCCGATGCAGCCACCCAGGTGGCCCACGACAGACGTACTCTTGATTCACTTCTCCTCTTTCACGCATCACTCCTCTGGCAATGGCCAGTTCTCTGTATTTAAGAGTCTGTTCATAATTTCTTTAGTAATGACCATTCCTATACCTTTTGGGTGTTTCTAATTTTTTTGCAATTATAAAACAATGTTTTGGTGAATATACTCCCACGTAAACACTCACAGGTAATTTTTGGGCACACGTTCTAGCCTGTATCGTTAAGATAGATTCCTAGTATTGAAACGGTTACAATAACGCGCATATTAACATTTTTTTGGGGGGGGGAGGAAGTGCACGCATTCCGGGCCCTCAGAGGAAGGTTTTATTTATCATCTGACATTACCACCAACAAGCATGTGGTTGTGCCTAAGATGAAAAATCCAGTCTTTCCTCTCTGTCGTAGAGAAAAAGCCTCAGTTCAGCCCATGTACGGTGTGTTTGGTTTTTTGTTTTACCACTCACACAAACACTAGTGACATTTCTGGCCATAAAATGTGTGGAGGTTTTCCCGCACCAAGCAATTCTCTGTGACACCAACTGGGTGTTCTACAATTTAACCCCGTTCCGACGCTATCTACCCGGAGATGGCATCGGGTCCCAAAGGTTAAGGACGCGGTTCTCCAGACTGTCCCACCACATCTCCCTCAGACACATGCTTCAGATGCCAGTGGCAAGCCCAGACTGTCACCCGTGTTTCAGACCAACCAGCTATAGATTGGAGGTTCCATTGATCCCCTCATGGGGTGCAATTAACTTGCTAAAGGGGCTCACAGAACTCAGGGAAATAACGTATGCTTACTAGTTCATTAAAGGGCGTGATCAAGTATACAGATGTACAGCCAGATGAACAGATATGTAAAGCAAAGTCTGGGAGGGTCCTGAGCACAGAGTCTCTGTCCCCGTGGCGTTGGGGTGCATCACCTTTCCTGTCTGGTTGTGTTCATTCATCTGGAGGCTCTCTGAAGCCCCTCCTATTGGGAGTTTATGGATGGGAATTGACAAGGGTTTTAGGTGTTTTGTGTCAAGAAACTGGGGACAGTGACCAACATAAATATGTTCTGTTATCTACAGTGCCCATATGCTTTCTCTCTTTTTTTTATGAGCTCCCGAAAGCCTTTGGTCTGCTGATGGCACACTTTACTTTCTCATATTCCGGTGATCACATTGATTTTCTATTTCTTCCTGCGTAGGAAGAGTGACCAAAGCATGTGCTCAGCTGCCATATTGATCCAATTTTCCCCAATATCACTTTTCTCCAGCGGCCTTGATATTTTCCTCCCAGTAAATCTTAAAATGGTCTATTGCCACTTATCTTGCGTCCAGGGCAATCTTTTTTTTTTTTTTTCTCACCCAGGTAAAATGACTTGACCATTGTTCTCTAGATGAGTGAGTTTCTCTCTCCTTGAATAAGGAATCCTCACAAGGAGTGTTAAGGAGGAGATTTATGGCCAAGAATTTATAGTAACTATGATAAAAAGTGGCCAGCATTTGTTGAGCACTTATATGCTTCACCTCATGTTAAGTGCTTTTACATCGAATATGTGATTTAATATGTAAAGCAATTTTATTTTGTAGATGTGGAAAGTGAAGTTTAGAGAAGTCAAACCCCTTGTGAAAACTACACAGGTAACAAGTGTCAGAACCACAGTGTAAATCCAAGAACTTAGACTTTTTTTTTTTTTTTTACTATTGAATCACGAGTGTTCACCAATATGCAGGTAGTTAGCCCTTGAACAATGCACAGGTTTGTGGCATCGACACCCCACACGGTAAAAAATCTGCACTTAACTTTCAACTTTCCCCAAACTTAACTACTAATAAATAGGCTACTGTTGATGGGAAGACTTACCAATAATATTAACAGTCAATTAACACATATTTTGATGTGTTATACGTACTATATACTGTATTACAATAAAGGAAGCTAGAGAAAATAAAATATTATGAAGAAAATCATCAGGAAGAGAAAACTCATTTATAGTACTGCATGGTATTGATCCAAAACAAATGCACGTATAAGTGGACCCATGCAGTTCAAACCTGCATGTTGTTCGATGGGTCAACTGTATATTAATTGAACACCTAGTGTGGGAGCCAGCTTCCAAGATGGCCTCCTGGTATTCACCAGGACGTTATCCTCTACCAGAGTGAATAGGACTAAACTATGTAACCAAGAAGATATCATAGAAATAACACTATGTGACGGTCTCAGGAGGGACCTTGAACAAGAACAACTCCCAAAGTTCTGACACACATAAACTGTATGAGAAAATTCATGTTTCTTGTCATTTTATGCTACAACCTCTGGAATAATTTGTTACACAGCAATAGGTAACTGTTGCATTTCATGTGTGTCAGGCACAGTCCTGAATGTTAGAGATACAGAAGTCAGTAATACAGATTAAGTTCTTGCTCTCATGGGACTTGAAGGGCTCTGCAGGAAAAGGGTAATAATCCAAATGAGATGGTTAATTTTATGTGTTAACTCGACTGCACGTGGGTTAAATATTATTTCTGGGTATGTCTGCGAAAGCGTTTCTACATGAGATTAGAATGTGAATTGGAAGACTCAAGAAGGTACATCTATCTTCCTCAAAGCACGTGGGCATCATCCAATCCATGGAGGGCCTGAACAGGACAAAAAGCAGAAGAAATAGAAATTTACCCTTTCTTTGTGTCTCACTGTTTGGACTGGGACGTCTCACCTCATCTTCTTCTGTTCTCAGACTGAGATTTACACCCTTGGCTCTCCTGGCTCTTAGGACTTCAGACTTGGACTGAATCACCAGTTTTCCTGGGTCTCTAGCTTGTGGATGACAGATTGTGGGACTTCTCAGCCTCCATAATCATATGAGCCAGGCTCTCATAATAACCCTACATCTCTGTCTCTGTCTATCTGTCTCTATCTATCTATCTATCTATTATCTATTTCTATCATCTATATCTATCATCCATCATCATCATCGTCTCTATCTATCTATATATCATCGTCTATATCTATTTCCTATTGGTTCTTTTTCTCTGGAGAACCCTAATATACCATAAATAAGTAAATAAAGGATAAGTAATCCAATAAGTAATCACTTAAGACAAAATTTAAGCTTTATGCGGATATTTCAAATACAGTGAGTTGATGACATCATATAATTTGGGTGAGTGACAGAAAGACTCACCAAAGTGTTAACATTTAGGCTGGGATCAGCAAGTTAGAGAAGAGCCAAGAAGGTGGAGAGCATATAGGGAGAAAGAATGACTAGTGAAAACACCCAGGTGAAGGACGGAGCTAGGCCAGTGTGGTTGATCAATAGAAACAGAAGGGCAGCGTGGAAATGAGGTCCAAGAAGAGACAGAGGCAGGTCATAAAGGGCCCGGGGCACCATCAGGAGTTTGGATCTTTTTAACTGAAGCATATTTAACGTACCATGTTGCATTAGTCGGGCGTACAACATTGATTTGACAATTCTGTACATGACTCAGTGCTCACCTTGGTAAGTGTGGTCTCCCTGTGTCACCCCTTATTTATTTTATAACTGGAAGTTTGGACCTCTTAATCCCCTTGACCTATTGTGCCCATCCCCCCACCTACCTCCCCTCTGGCAACCACCAGTTTGTGCTCCGTATTTAAGGGTCTTTTGTTTTGCTTTGCTTGTTTGTTCATTTGTTTTGTTTTGTTTTTTTTGATTCCACATCTGAGTGAAATAGTACGGTCTGTGTTTTCCTCTGATTGACTTGCTTCACTCGGCCTAATACTCTCTTAGGTCCATTCATGTCGTTGCAAATGGCGAGATCTCATTCTTTTTTATGGCTAAGTAATAGTCCTCTGTGCACATATAGCACATCTTCTTTACCCATTCGTCTATTAATAGACCTTTGGGTGGCTTCCAAGTGTCTGTTAACTATTGTAAATAATGTTGCCAGAACACAGGGGTGCATGTATCTTTTCAAATTCGTATTTTCATTTTCTTTGGGTAAACACCCAGCAGTGGAATTTCTGGTCAAATGGCATGTTTATTTTTAATTTTAAGAGGCATCGCCGTACGTTTTCTCCCAGCGGTTGTACCAGTTTGCCCTCCCACCAGCTGTGCGCAAGGATTCCCTGTTTTCGGGGTCAGGGCTAGAACCAGATTCAAGAGAGGCTGTTCTTAACCAACAGACTGGGAGTTGCACAAGGGCTAAAAGGTCATTGTCAAAGAACAGTCTCCATTCGTGGATGGATGAGTCAGCGAGTAGGTGAGTCATTTGCTCAAAGTCATACCTGGCTCAGTATTGGCAACTGCATTTTAGAGTTGTCTTCTGTGTCTCTGGGGGAAAAGCAACTTGTCTATTCAACTCGAGTGCCCGGCGCTTCCAGGGAGAGAGTATGGCTGCAGCATGTTAAAATTGTCATGAAGGCCTTCCAGAAGGAGGAGGTGCGAATATAACCTTGAAACTATCCAGGAGGAACGTGTGGTTCTAAGGTACAGTTTGTAGTGAGGTGCTTAATTCAATAAACATACGTGCCAGGCTACCCTCTCTCTCTTCCTCCCTCAGTTCTTGTCTTTCTTTTCTCCCTCCTATCTCTCTGCAAGTATTTACCCAGGCCCCACAATGTGCCAAGCGTTATTCTGGGCGTTGTGGATACAACTATAGCGACTATTCTTACATTTCAGCCCGGGTACCTACCTCCTGGCGATGGGGTCATGAGCCTGAGGGCATGGACCCAGTGTTACTTTTCTTTTCATTGTGGTAAGATATACACAACAAAAATGTCACCATTTTTGCGATTTAAAGTGTATATGCAGTAACGTTTAGTACATTCTCAACGTCACACAACTATCACCTCCATCTCGTCCCAAAGAGCTTCCATCGCCCTTAAAAGAGAGCTCATGCCCATTAAGCAGTCACGTCCTGTTTCTCTCTTGTCCCGGCCCCTGGCAACCATGAACTTGATTTCCATTCAGTCTGTGAACTTATTTTGGATATCTCATGTAGATGGAATCACAGAACACGTGGCCTTTTGTGTTTGGCTTCTTTCACTGAGTATAATGTCTTCAAGGTTTGTCTGTGTTGTATATATCAGTTCTTTGTTCCTTTTCGTGGCTGGGTAATACTCCATGGTATGGCTGTACCACATTTTGTCTATCCACTCATCAGGTCTTAGACATTTGGGTTGTTTCCACGTTTTGGCTACAGCAGATAGTGCCTCTGTGAAACGCGTGTATGACTTTTGGTTTTGAGCATCTGTTTTAGCTCTTTGGGGGTATATACCTAGGAGTGGAATTGCTGGGTTATGTGGTAATCGTTGTTCAACGTATGGACGAACCACCAACCTTTCTTTCCACACTCTCACATCATTACATTCTTGTGCTTCCTGGCAGTGAGCTGGCTCAGTCTAGGACACAGTATTTGAAATGTGAATCTTTTAAGGCATGTATTTTCTTGATATTTCTCTCTCTCTCTCTCTGCCTGTATGATCCAAACATATCGAAAGATCTGAGTTATAAGTCTTTGAAAATTGGGTCTTACGATGGAGACTGATGGTAAATTTGGTGGTGCTTCTTGGCCCTTAAGTCATTCTGCTAATAATGTTTAATTTGAAATTTAAACAACATATTTTAAAAAGGAAGGAAAGTCAGTGATAATTCTACCACCCTTATTAGGATAACAATATTCAATGTTCCATTCTGTTCCAGTAGATGTCTATACACTATATACTTATAATCAGAGTGTAGACGTAAATGTAAATTCTCAATTTCTTAATTAATGCTTTACTGGAAAATTTCGATGTGACACGTTCTTCATAATTATTGTTAGTGACTGTATAATATATCATCAAACGAATTTCTCATATCTGACTTAGCTATTCTAAGATCATCAGGTATTTAGATTATCTGCAGTTTCTCAATACTGGACATTATTCGGGGCACCTGGGTGGCTCAGTCGGTTAAGCATCTGACTTTGGCTCAGGTCACGGTCTTGTGGTTTGTGAGTTCAAGCCCCACATCCGGCTCCGTGCAGACAGCAGAGCCTGCTTCCGATCCCTTGTCCCCACCCCCCTGCCCCTCCCTAGCTTGTGCGCTCTCTCTCCCTCTCTCAAACATAAATAACCATTAAAAAAAATTTAAAAATATTGGACATTATTCTGAGATCCGTATTCTAATGCATATAGATTTTTGTGCAGAAGTTATCTCTTGAAAACAAAGCCTTTGAGTGAAAAGGTGTATTTACTTGTTTTCTTTCTTTCTTTCGTTATGTTTTGTTTTAAGTAAGATAGGAGCTTGAACTCACGATCCTGAGATCAAGACCTGAGCTGAGACTGAGAGTTGGAGGCTGAACCACCTAGATGCGTTAACACAAACCTTACAGGGTCTAAGAGGCTTCGAGGACCAGGTAACCCAGAGGCGGGTGAATGCCAGCCCTTGTCGAAGGCCGACCCGTCCTGGGTGTCCTCCAGAGCCAGGTGTCACGAGCCCTGCCTTGTTCTCATGGCGAAAAGAGGAAACAGAAAGGAGAGACGGGGCTTCCTACTTCTTTCAATACCTGATCCTCGTTAGGTTTGAAGCACTTCTTTGTTGTTGTTGAAACTGGTTCTTTTGTTCAGCGTGAAACTTTCTGCGGGAGGAGAAGGACCTTAAGGCCGGCGGTAAGTTAGACGTGTGGGATCCTTGCCCCCTGCCTGGTGTGAATGCAGGATTGGGTGGCAGGCGACGAACGCGTGGCCCCTGCCGTGGGTATGGACTCACCTGCCTCTTCCCTCTGGGAGAGCCGTTCCGGGGACTGGGCGGAAGGTCCCCGTGCTGTCCTCGTTTGATTCTAGCCAGGAGCACGGAGAGGTCAGGGCTCAGCTTCTGTGTTAGAAAGGCTCCCTTTTCCCTTGCTAGATGCAAGTTAATGCAATCCAGCCCTCACATCAGTTCTTTCTTTTTTTTATTGTCTAAACCATACACAACCCAAAATTTGCCACCTTAGCCATTTTGAGGCATGCAGTTTGATGCTATTAAATACAAGTCACCTCCGTCCGTCTCATGCGCTTTCCATTTGATGCAACTCAAACTCTTACCCTTAAAACAGGAACTCCCCGTTCCCCGTCCCCCAGCCCCTGGCACCCTTCACGCTGCGTTCTGTCTCTATGAATCTGGCTACCGTAAGCACCTCCTGCGAGTGCCATCGTATGGTATGTCTTTTTGTGACCGGCGTATGTCACCAAGCATCATGCCCTCGAGGTCCAGCCGCCGGAGCAGGTGTCAGGATTTCCTTCCTTTTTAAAGGCTGAATAATACTCCATTGGATGTATCTGTCACTTTCTCTTCGTGCGTTCGCCTGTCACGGACACGGGTTGCTTCTGCCTTCCGGCTCCGGAGATTAGTGCTGCCGTGAACACCGACGTGCGAATATCTCATCGAGCCCCTGCTTTGAATTGTTTTGGGCGCGTACCCAGAAGTGGAATTGCTGGATCCTATGGCAATGCTATTTTTATTTTTGGAGAAACTCCATGCTGCCTCCTCTAGCAGCTGCAACATTTACATTTCCACCGGCAATGCACCAGTAGCTACCCCGTCCTTTCTAAGTTACCGGGATTACATAAACGTGGCAAGATAGAAAGAGGCTGACTTTTCCAGGTAGCCTTACAGAGCAGGCAGGAGAAGTTAACCCCTAGCCAGCCACGACAGGCCAGATGAACTGGGTCGGATTGGCTCTCTGTTTCTGCAAAGGGCTGGAGTGGTACAGAGGTTCCGGTACAACGTTGTGTCTCTAACGCTGAGACCTACAGCCACTCTTGGGAGGCCCGCGGGGTCTATTTTTTAATAACCTGATTAGGGCTTTTTAATATTTTAATTTAGTGTGGCAGCAAGGTTTATAAGCTTATTTTAGACTGCGAAGAAGGAGGCCTCTTTTTATTTGTCTTAGAACCATTTCAGCCTTCATTGGGTACTCCAAATTCTAGCGGTTGCCAAAAATGTGTTCTCCACGGTTACATATCTAATGAGATTATAAAAATAGTGCTGTCTGACTGCTGCTTCTTCCTAGATAGTATGTTCTCTTTTCTTTTTTTTTAATGTTTATTCATTTTTTGAGAAAGAGAGAGAGAGAGAGAGCGGGGAAGGGGCAGACAGAGAAGGAGACACAGAATCGGAAGCAGGCTCCAGGCTCCGAGCTGTGAGCACCGAGGCCGACACGGGGCTCGAACTCATGACCGCAAGACCATGACCTGAGCCGACGTGGGAAGCTCAAGCCACCCAGGCGTGTTCTCAAAGTATGTTCCTTAAAAACACTGGTTCCTCAGGATATTATTGGACAGTACATGTAAAGAGAATCGGATGTTAGATTTCTGTCTAATTACGTGAGCGATCGTGTGACTTTCAAAAGGGGACCCTCCCTTATATCAGCTCTCATGCTTATTTACCTCGGGGTCATTATTTTGGGGGACCATCGCAGAATACTAGTCTTGCTTGGGACATATTTTGAGACACATGCCTCTAGGCAGACAGAGCCTCATATTTTTATTTTTTCCTTACATGGCGATTTCTGTATTCCACGGGGAAGCAACATGACTGTCTTAGACTCCAGCGGAATTGGGTCCACATCCTGCCCCTTCTGTATGTTAACCACATGTGTCTGAGAGAGCTCTTTGATCTCACCAAGCCTCAGTTTCCTCCTTGGTAAAGTGGGGGGCATTTTAACCTCCTCACAGAATTAAGTGAGATAAAGAACAAGGGTCGTCATTGTGCCAGCTGAGTCATTGGCCCTGTTGGTTGCAACCCTACATCTTCCATTGGAAGGTAATGCTTTTTGGCTGTTGCTGATGATGCTATGCTCTTTTCTTGGGTGGTAACGAGTCCCTCCAAGTCTATTAGCTAAGTTCAGACTGTTTTCTGTCAGGCAGATGCTGTTGTGACACAACGCATGAGCCTGGGCCGTCACATCCACGAGCTCAGCCATCTGGTCTGACACGGCACCAATATGGTAGAAGGCCATCCCGTACATGCATCTGCACGTTGTGGAAACCCACAGAGGTCCGTTCCTTTGCTTCCCCGTCAGTCACGGTGCTAGCTCTTGTCTGACATTGACCCATGGAGTCTGATTCTCGTACTTGTTCTGAGGCTATTTGGTGTCTCCTGGCATGCAGACCTGGTATCTGATCTCCCCTCCATTTCCCCTTTGCAGCCCCGCGTCCCCAGATGACTTCATTGACTGTGTTCCTGGTGTCTCTCTCTTTCTGTGCTCACCCGGAACCTGTGCATTTCTTCAGCTCCAACGGCACTTTCTTAGTGCCGACAGCTCGTGGAGACCTGGCCTCCCTCCGTGGATAAGCGTTTGCTTCTACTGTTGTGCCTTTGCGGGCTCTCCTGCGTTCACTCAGCGAATATTGGCTGCGTGCTTTATGTCGTAGATCCAGAGATGGCCAGGCACAGTTTGTGCTCTCGCTGTATTTCCAAGGTGCTCCTTCTGAGCGGGAGTGGAGGGTCGCTCTCCTTTCATCGCTACTGACTTGTGACCTGCCCTGGCCAACAGAACGCAAGGGTGTTCTGGACCTGGATCTTGAGAGGCTTGGTAGCTTCTGCTTCTGTTCCTTCTCGGAAGTTTCAGTGAAGACAGTTGGGATAGACGAATGAACGTTGAGAAGCCAGAGAGAAGTTGGTTGCACGGACGATCAAGATGCCCCAGCCGAGAGCGCTAAGGCTTTAGACGCACGAGTGGACCACCTGGGATGTTCTAGCACCGGGCTGGCTCTCAGGAGAAAGCAGCCTCATCAGTGGTCATGCAGAGGAGGAAAAAACCCTGCTCGGCCGAGCCCGGCCAACCGCAGAATTGAGAGAAGTAATAAATCATCGCTGCATTAAACCAGGGGCTGGCAAACTTTCGGTTAAGGATCAGATGGTAAATAGTTTAGGTTTAGAAGGAGGGCTTCATAGTCTCTGTGGCAACCGGTCGATTCTGCCACTGCAGCCAAAGCAGCTGTAGACAATATGTAAATAAATGAACGTGGCCGTGTTCCCATAAAACTTTATTTACAAAAAGAGTTGGCAGGCTGGATTTGCCTGCGGCCCATAATTTGCTGACCCTGTGCTCAGCCACTACGTTTTGGAGTGGCTTCAAGAACGTGATAGATAACCGAAGCAGCCTACCCGTAGGCTCCGGGCACCGTGGCTGTGGTTGAAACACAATTGTCAAAATGACAAACTCATTCCTGCCTTCAGGGAGCTTGCAGCTTGTGCTAGTTTTATGGAAAAGGAAATCAGAGCCCGTCACTCCTGGCCAAATAACCCCCAAGCCTTCAATCCAACTGGCAGGAGCTCAGCAAAACGGACAGGCCTGAAAGGAACGGGCCGACATCAAAGCTGACGTGCGCGCTGACGACCACTGAGGCACAGTGGACCGCTCCAAAACTCGGTGGCACGAGGCAACCGTTATATTATGCTTATGAAACGTGTGGGTCAGGAATTAGAGAGAGGTGGCTTGTCTCTGACCCACGGGGTCTCCGTTCCAGCCGGGAAGACTCCGTGGCTGGGGGTGGCTTGTCATCTGGAGGCTATGTTTTGTACGGAGGCATCGTCGCTCGAGTGTGTGGCGGTCGTTGGCCATTGGCCGGGTTCTCAGCAGGGGCTGTGAGCTGGACCACTTTCTCGTGGCCTGAGCTTCTTCAGTCGGGGTGGCCGTAGGTGCTTCCAGACTCAAAAGGGAGTGGCCCAGTGAGCCAGATGAAAGCCTTGGCAGGGTATTGTTTTTAGTGCGTTCTATGTGTTCCGTCACTAAGACCAGTTCAGCTTCAGAGGAAGGGGGCACAGATACTGCGTCTCCATGGGAAGAACGTCGAACAATTTACAGACATGTTTACACCTCAGTATCTGATATCGGTATATAAAGAGGATCGAGCGATTCAATTTCGAACAGGCCTGTGAGTGCCGAACATTTCTTGTGAAACTTGATCTGCGTTCATGATGATTTGCTCATTACAGCTTTGGAGAATAGATAGCACGGGGAAATTGCGCTCGAGGATGTCGTGCTAAGTCCTTCCTGGATAGGGCCCGAGTTGTTTGCCTTTTTCACAGCAGCTCAGTACAATGACAGAGAGCATGACCGTCCCGAACTACTGTCCCAGCTCTGCCGTTCGCTTGCCGTGTGGCCGTGGGCCGATTTCTTAACACATCAAAGTGTTAGTTGCCTCATTTAAAAAATGGAGGTAAAAAATATTATACTTCCAAGAATTGCTGCAAAGTTCCAACAAGACAAATCACGTGGGGCACCTGGGTGGCTCAGTCGGTTGTGCCTCCGACTCTCGGTTTCGGCTCAGCTCACGATCTCATGGTTTGTGGGTTTGAGCCCCACAGCTGGCTCTGCAGCTGACAGCAGGGAGCCTGCTTGGGATTCTCTCTCTCTCTCTCTCTCTCTCTCTTTCTCTCCCCTGCTCATGCTGTCTCTTTCTTTAAATAAACTTAAAAAGAATTAAAAAAAAAAGACAAATCATGTAATAGCTGGTGGGTGCACAATAAATAGTGTTATCTTAAAGCAGACTATTTTATGAATTTTGAGCATTTAGTAAGTCTTAAGGATAAGAATAGTGGTAAAATAATATAGAAAAGACCTAAAAGTTACAAAACATCACTGAAAAATCCACTTATTCTGAAAGCAATTTTAATTTTGGTAAATATATATATATTTAAAATTTAAGAGAGAGAGAGAGAGAGAGCTAGGAAGGGGTGGAGAGAGGGAGAGAGAGAGAGAGAGAGAGAGAGAGAATCCCAAGCAGGCTCCACACTGCCAGCACGGTGCCTGATGCAGGTCTCGAACTCACAAACCGTGAGATTACGACTTCCGCCGAAATCCAGAGTCGGATGCTTAACCGACTGAGCCACTCAGGTGCCCTGGTAAATACAATTGTAAGTTGCAAGAGGTCTCAATACTCCTTTTATATTTAGAGACATAAAATTATGTACATACACACATTCGTAAACACACACATATCGACACACACACAATTTTACACGAATGGCATAATATTCATGGCATCTTGTGACCTTTTAAAATATACACAAATTGTTCCACTTATTTAAACAAAACAAAACAGTTCACTAATTTCTCCCACCCCTCCCCCTCCCCCTCTGGCAACTACCAATCTGTTCTCTGTATCTACGAACTTTTTTTCTTATAGACATTTTTTTTTTTTTACAACTTCTGAAAAAAATCGGCACCGCATCACGAATGTCTTCTCAGAAAGGTGTATGGGTCTCCACCACCGTTTGAAGAACCAACAGTTCGACCAGCCACTGTACGGACTCACAGTTTAACTTTTCCCAAAGGATGGACAGTTAGACGGTTTCTTTCTTCTTTTTTTTTTTTTTTCAGCCTACAAGTTAGCAATTCTGCACTAAAGTTGGTAATAATGATACCCTGAAAACCCGAACTCAGAAAACTAGACTAGTAATAGTCTAGGATGTTCAGTTGTGCCATGTTTTCTTCAGCTGGACAACTGTGCCCTTTACCAGGAAGGACACCCTGTCAGTAAGCCTTCAGGTACCCTGACGTATCCACGGGCCTTGTCATGAGCCCCTTGGATGCATCTGACATTCTCTCCAGTTACAACCTCTGCCTGATGTCCTTGGCTCCTGACTTCTTACTCATTTCCTGTCTCTGGTGGGTACCTTTCTCATGATGGCACCCCTTTAGCAGACACACGACCCTCCTTGGTGTTCACCTGCATGGGCCCCTGGCTTCCAGCCATTCCAAATCCACCCAAGCATGAGCCCCCAAGGCCAGCATTTCTACTGGACTTGCCCAGTCTCATGGAAAGGGAGTCACCGATAAGAAAACCAGAAACACTAGGGCACGTGGGTGGCTCAGTTGGTTAAGCGTATGATTCTTGATTTTGGCTCGGGTCGTCAGATCAAGCCCTGTGTTGGGCTCTGTGCTGAGCCTGTTTGGGATTCTCTCCCTCCCCACCCCCGTCTGCCCCTCTCACATGCACTCTCACAAAATAAATAAATGAGGGGCGCCTGGGTGGCACAGTCAGTTAAGCGTCCGACTTCAGCCAGGTCACGATCTCGCGGTCCGTGAGTTCGAGCCCCGCATCGGGCCCTGGGCTGATGGCTCGGAGCCTGGAGCCTGTTTCCGATTCTGTGTCTCCCTCTCTCTCTGCCCCTCCCCCATTCATGCTCTGTCTCTCTCTGTCCCAAAAATAAATAAACGTTGAAAAAAAAAATTAAAAAAAAAATTTTAAAAAACAAAATAAATAAATGAACTTAGAAAAAAACAGAAACATTATTAATTTTTTTGTGTGTTTATTTTTGAGAGACAGAGCGCAAGTAGAGGCAGAGTAGAGGGAGAGGGACACACAGAATCCGAAGCAGGTTCCACGCTCCCAGCTGTCAGCACAGAGCCCGACGGGGGCCTTGAACCCACAGAGCGTGAGATCATGACTTGAGCTGAAGTTGGATGCTCCAGTGACCGAGCCACCCAGGCGTCCCCCAGAAACCTTATTTTAATGGTAGGATCATTGTGTATCACTGAAGAAATCCCTCAGAACCTTTACGGCTAGCAGATTTCTCAGAGGACTTCTGGTCCAGTCTTTCTGCTATGAGCAGCTAGCAGAGGAGATAACCCTTCACACAAACACGACGATAAAAGGCCAAAGGTGATATATTTTTAAAAGCAAAGAAAAAAAAAGCAATTGGAATTTAGAAGGGAAGGGATGTGCTGATTGAGAACCGGGAAATGCCAAAGTCTCCCACTACTGTAGGACAACATTCCTACAGGGATTTCTTCCCTCTAAAAATTAGATGAAAATAGATCGTAACTAGCGACAGAATGATAGGTTCTCTGACCTGTCTCCTACTCACTCGTTGGGTGATTCTGAATCCTCAGAGCTCATGTCTTCCGTAAAACAGGACTAACAGTACAGGCTTCGTAGCCCTATCATAAGGGTTACCTGGGTAACGTCAAAAGGCTTTGGAACACGTAGCCTTCTTATTGCTACTGTTACAAATATTTTTCAGAGCGACCTCAAAGTAGCTCCTGTCCTGGTTTTCATTGTTGAGGTGCCCAACATTTGTGGAGTACGCTAAACAGTGTGAAAGTGGCTGCTTACGAAGGTAATTCCCTTACTCAGAATTTCTTTTCCCTTGGACTAGATGACAATTCGAATATGTGCAGTTGGAAAATTTATAAGAGCTGGAAGGTAGAAACGCCCTGATGTCTATCAAGGGATGAACAGATAAATAAAGGTGGTGGACCCGTGTGATGGCATAGTATTCTGCCGTAAAAAGAGATACGCTGCTTCGGCATAGATGACCCATAGAAACATGATGCTAAGTGGAAGAAGCCAATTACAAAAAGACCACAGACTATATGATTCCATTCCTATGAAACTTCCAGGGCAGGGAAATCTGTAGAGACAGAGTAGATTAATGGTTGTTGAGGATGCAATAACTGAAGAGTATAGGGTTTCTCTATAAGGTGCTGAAAAGGTCCTGAAACTGTGCTAATGGTTCTACAGATCTGTGAGGCCATTAAAACCACTGATACGTGCACCTTAAATAGGTGAACTGTTTGGCACACGAATTACATAATGAAGAAAGGTGTTAAAAGAAAAAAAAAGATTCTCCATTCAACGACCCAGCCAAGCCAGTGGTAAAGTTAAAGCAGAAAGAAGTCAATTTCAGCTAACACCCCTAAACGATAAGCCGGGAGGAACGTTCTTCCCGGGAAGAGGCCACCCCAGCTCTGTGGGGCTGCCATTTCCACTCCAACTGGGCCCCAGGCAGCAGACCACCAGTAAAACCAAGCCAGGGGCACTCGTCTCCATTGATCAGTGAGTGACCTGGGACACGATCCCACCCCCATCTCCCTGGATCCCAATCTCTGAAATGTTCTAGGTCTGGAACAGTGTGTGGCTCTTGTTGGACTGAGAAAGAGAAAGTTTCGGACTCCCCACCTTCTTCTACGATGCATGGGTCTCTCTCTCTCTTTGTGAAATAAGGTATAGGAACCCGCACACCATTTTCCTCTATTCAGAAATACCGACCCTACGTTTGGTGGACATTTCTCTCAGGTTTTTATGACATCGCAGGCATTTCAGGGGAAACCGTGAAAAGGAGATATCAGAGGCTGCTGTCTGATGCTTTTTCATTGCACTTCTTAATATCAATATCAATGTTCCGGAGTGTTCTATAATTCTAAGGCAATACTGTTCATTCATTTTTTATTTGCATTTGGACAAGGCTTACAGAACAAATTTGCACACACGTTTAACTTTGGCTCTTTAAGATTTGGAATTCAAATTATCTGGACCCAATTCAATATTAATATAACACAACCCCTTTTTACACTGGGTGTGTTTCAGAGGGCTTTACAAATAGGATCTCATGAGATGATGTTAGCAGAAAGAGAGCTGGATCAGGAATTGGGAGTCTTGGGCTCTAGCTGTGGCTCTCCCTCCAACTAGAGGTGGGGCTTTGGACGCCCCATTTATTCTTCCCGGACCTCAGTTTTCCAATTTATAAAATGGGTAGATGGAGTTGATGACCCATGAGATCCCTTCACATCAGATAGTTTATGATTCCGTGTTCATTACCGATGGTCATCTTGACCTGGCGCAGAGAATTAGCTAATTAGTGCCAAAGAAAACAAACAGGTGATAGTTCGTGAGTGCTGGAAGCTTCCTACGCAAAAAGGTTTAAGTTTCAAGTTTTCCCCGTGAGTCCAACCAGAAGAGTGAGTTTTACTCTCATCGCTCTGTGCTTTCAGTTTTGCAAGATTAGAATTCCAAACACACCTCCGACAGTGTTTTGCTTGCGACTAAAATGGAGGGCCATGAGTTGACCACGGGTACTGTGCTGTGGTCCGGGTCACGGCCAAGGGCAGTAGTAACAGCATCACCTGCAGGGCTGGTTAAACTACAGGTTGGCAGGTTTCCTGCCCAGAGTTTCTGCTTCCTTAGGTCTGGAGTGGAGCCTGAAGACTTGCATTTTAATGAGGACCCGGATGCTGCCATTTTAATGAGTACCTGGATGACTCATTTTAATGAGTACCTTGCTGCCACTGGCCCAAGGACCACACTCTGAGAACTGTTGAACTAGAGGTACGTTGGCTCAGTGAAATTGGTTTGTTTTGCCTGTGCCGCCAGGGAAAGACCCAAGTGTGTTCCCAAGTAATTAAAGAAAAGGGATTAGTTTGCGTTGGACACTTCCTCTTCTGTTTATTTTCTCTGATTAATTTCCAGCATGTCTTCCAGCTGCCTGGCCTGGTTGGGGAGTCTGCCTTCCAGGGGCTCAGACTGGGACGGGTGGAATGTCTTCCTCAAAATAGCCAGGAAGCAAGGAGATGGAGAAGTCATAGTAGTTGAGGACGGAGAGTTGCATCTTCTGCAACCAAGAAAAATAATGTTGACAGGGAGAGAGGAACCGTCTACACAGCTATATGTGCCGGTGGTCCTGGTCTCCAACACTCCGGGGGGCTTGTTCACCAAAACCAGTATTCCCTTTTTCTTGAACACACAGCTAGACTGCGTTTCCAGCTTCCCTTATTAGATGCGGTCAAGAATTAGTTCTTTCTTTCTTTTTTTTTTTTTTTAATGCTTTTATTTATTTTTGAGAGACAGAGAGACAGAGTGTGAGTGGGGGAGGGACAGAGAAAGAGGGAGACACAGAATCCGAAGCGGGCGGGCTCCGGGCCCTGAGCTGTCAGCACAGAGCCCGATGCGGGGCTCGAAGTCACGAGCCATGAGACCGTGACCTGAGCTGAAGTCGGACACTTAACCCACGGAGCCACCCAGGTGCTGCATAGGAACTCTCGAATTCTTAAATAAGTTAGAAATGTGTATCTACTCTGTTGGAGCTATTACAAACTTTGGGTCTCATTTTTACTGCCTCCCCCTTCGAATCAGTAAACATATATTTCATTTCTCAATATTATAGGGCTGAGCCGTGGGGATGGGAGAAAACCAGAGTTAGAACTAGATAAATGCATATCAGATCCTAAAAAAATGTTCCCTCTAGGGTAAGATTAAAGAAGAGGCTCTCCTGACACTTACGGGGCTTGTGAGTAGGGCCCAAAGAATTTCGCGCGGGATCTACGGAGAAACCCCAATTATTTTGCGCGGGATCTACGGAGAAACCCCAATTATACTCTTCTATTTTCACACTGAGAACTTTACAACAAAGTAACAGCCCAGTTGGAAAACACGCTGCAGGGAAAGGAAAGGAGAACATCGCTCAGTGGACTCCATGGGGAAATACGGTTCTGGAAATACTTACTGCAAGGACAAAAAGAACCTTTTAGAAAACTATTTGGTGACCACAATAGTTATAAGAAGGCACGGTCCTGATGAGGGAAGAAGCAAAGCTCTAAGAAGGACGTAGGACAGGTGAAGGGTTTAATGGGACGAGGTTCAGATTTAGCCAGCGGAGATAAAAAAAAAAAAAATACAAAAAGGAGAAAGGAGAATTACAAGAAGAAATGAAATAAATTGATGCACGTTGCCAAGATCAAAATTCTCAGTCCTGTGGAGGGCAGTTTTGAGAAGTTCTCTCAGAATTCAGGGGAAAAGAAGTCGTAGATAAAAGCAAGAAGAATTAGAAAGAGATGGAGGACATAAAACAAAGATAAAATTAAGTTTTATGGAGGGAAGAAACAGAACAAATGGAATAAAATGTAACAATTCAAAGTGTATTTAAGGAATCTATATGAATTTGAAAAAACCTTTGAATTTAAAGATTGAAATGCCTTACTGTATCCCAGGCAATACACACACATTCTTAGCCTGGAAAAAAAAAATTGTTTTTAATTCTAAGAATTAAAATAAGCCATATAAAATACTACAAATATCCAGCAGAAAAGAAATAAAAGTGCCCTCGAGAGAACGAAAAATAAGGTCAGCTTCAGGCTTTCACCCTTTAACACGAAATGCCAAAAGGTGCTGAAATAATAATCAAAAGATGTTGGGATAAACAGGGGTTTTGACAGGAGAAATGTTTAGATCCATGGGTTTTAAGCCTGGCTGAATTTTAATTCACGGATGAAGGGAGAGGCAAAATATTCTAGGAAATGTAAGGACCTAGGAAATTTACCAACTATTTGCCCTTTGTGGGATTTTTCTTTTGTTCAGAGACATTGCCCAGTTGACCTAGAGCTGAGTCAATATTATGAGCTCAAAAAAGTCAGTGGTATGATACCTTTGGTATAAAAAATGATCTCCGGGCGCCTGGGTGGCTCAGTCGGTTAAACGTCCGACTTCGGCTCAGGTCATGATCTCACGGTCTGCGAGTTCGAGCCCCGTGTCGGGCTCTGTGCTGACAGCTCGGAGCCTGGAGCCTGTTTCAGATTCTGTGTCTCCCTCTCTCTCCGACCGTCCCCCATTCATGCTCTGTCACTCTCTGTCTCAAAAATAAATAAACGTTAAAAAAAAAAAAACGATCTCCGAGCTCCTGCCCCCATTCTCCATCTAGCCTGCTAGGCCAGCCCACCTTGCACTACCAAATCCCTGGGCAGCCCATCTGGCCCTCTACTACTGTGTGGCCTTGTTATTCAGGAACCCAGGATGGCCCGGGAGAGCCACACCCCGGGGTGTCTCCCTACCCTGATTAATGGGAGCTCCCTTGTCCCTCCACCCAGGCTATGGTATTTTTGTTATAGCAGCCTAAAGAGACTAAGACTGTCTCCTTTACTCTTCATGGTATCTTCATCCGTCTATGAACCTGCCCTTCTCAGGCTGAGGTTGGGGGTGGGATTTGGCCCACCTCCACTGGAGGGAGGGATTTGCTGTTTCCTCTTTCCCTCTGGACCTCTCTTAACTGAAGCTCTCTAATCTGGATGATTAAAACAGTTGGTTGGGGATACGTGGGGACAGAGGAGATTACAAGATGTAGACAAAACTTACTTAAGAAAATTGCCCGGGATTGCAAGGGATTGTCGGCGGCCAAGTCCTCGTTTTGATTTCCAGAAGCTGCATTTTGCTTTGGCTCCGTGCTTGTTTTTTCCTAAGAAACTCCCTCGGGATCGATGGGCATCGCAGGCTGATTGGGGTGGGTAGGATGAAGGCCATTCATGGACAAAGGCAAAATGTTAGTGTGTCACCCGTATGTTAGATGATCCTAATTCATGTATGTGTATATTTTTTTTCTATTTTTTTCTAAGTTGTTTTTTTTTTTTTTTTTTTGAGAGAGAGAGAGGGCATGTGTGCAGGAGGGGCAGAGGGAGAGAGAGAGAGAGAGAGAGAGAGAGAGAGAGAGAGAATCCCAAGCAGGCTCCTCACTGACAATAAACAATAAATAAACAGGGGTTTTGACAGGAGTCAAACCACAGCCTGATGGGGGGCTGAACTCACGAACCATGAGATGATGACCTTGGCCAAAGTCAGATGCTCAACTGACTGAGCCGCCCAGGTGTCACTGTTTTTTGGGTAATAGGTACGTTATATATAAATATATAATATTCAACAAGTTATGCACCATGATGATCTTTGGTTGGTAGTATGATAGGGTTTTTTTTTTTCATTTATATTAGTCGGAAATTTCATTTTTTCTAAGCTCACTATAATGCCTGTGCATTGCTTTTGCTGTAAAAACACAATAAACATTGCTTAAAAATATTGTAAAAATAAGAAGCATAGGCAATTCTAATGGCCAAAACAGACAATATGCAACAGAATTCCAGATGGAAGTAATACCTTTTCGAAAAGAAATGCACCATTTAGTATATTGATAGGTCTATATACTTAAGGGTCAAAATATAATTTCCCTTAAAAAATGTGTTTACCTTTAACTGAGGGTTGATGGGGGGGGTGGGAGGGAGGGGGAGGGTGGGTGATGGGTATTGAGGAGGGCACTTTTGTTTTTTAACGTTTATTTATTTTTGAGACAGAGAGAGACAGAGCATGAACGGGGGAGGGGCAGAGAGAGAGGGAGACACAGAATTGGAAGCAGGCTCCAGGCTCTGAGCTGTCAGCCCAGAGCCCGACGCGGGGCTCGAACTCACGAACCGCGAGATCATGACCTGAGCCGAAGCCGGACGCTGAACCCACTGAGCCACCCAGGCGCCCCGAGGAGAGCACCTTTTGGGATGAGCACTGGGTGTTGTATGGAAACCAATCTGACAATAAATTTCATAGTAAAAAAAAGAAAAATGTGTTTACCTTTATTTATTTTATTTTATTGTGTTTTATTTTATTTTATTTTAGAGAGAGAGCACATGTGAGCAGAGAGGGGCAGAGGGAGAGAGAGACAGAGAGAGAGAATCTAAAGCAGACTCCACACTCGGCATGGAGCCCAACACGGGGCTTGATCCCATGACCCTGGGATCATGACCTGGGCTGACATCAAGAGTTGGATGCTCAACCTACTGAGCCACCCAGGCGCCGCCCCCCCCCCCAGATGTGTTTACCTTTAAATGATCATAATGTTCAGATAAAAAATCCACTTACTTGTTCGTATGTTGCCACGGGTGTTCATGGGACTTATGCCCATGTGTGAAACAATAAAAGCGACACATGAGATGCAAAAGGGCATTGTTTTGTCAATATGCCTAGTCTTCCCTGAAATTGATCTGATAATCTGTTCACTTCTTCTTACTACGGGTTAGTTCTGGCAGGAAAGAGCTGGAATTCTGTTCCCCAGCCTGGCTTTCATCACCTATTTGTCTCTCTTCAAAGGAGAAGAATGGAAGGGCGTTACAAAACGGGAGCCATGGCTTGTTGGGAAAGATGAATCACCAAGTGATGAATCAGATCAGGGCCACCGATGGTGCCCTAAATCATTGGAGCAGCCTGTCAAGGGAACCCGGCAGGAGAGTGAGAACTAGGTACCACCCATCCATCTCATCCAGGATGCATTCGTGGGCGGGTGTGCGCAGGTGACAAGTGATATTTTTGGGATAAGGGACTCCTGGGGTTGTCATCAAAAGCTTCTCTGACTAATTGGAAAAGAGTCCCTGCCCCTGCCTTTCCCTGGAGCCTCTCCCGGCGCCAGAAATGGACGTCTACATTCGTGTCATTCCTCCTCGATCCCAGCTGTTTAGAATAAGCAGCCAGCTCTCAGTGGACTTCTCCGCCCTTCTCCTGGACCTCACAAAAGGTCAGTCGAGCGCTTTTCCTGAAAACTTCCGGATTCCAGAAATAGACATGGCATTCCGTGTGGAGGAGAGCGCTGACGTGCCACTGACTAATACTCCCGCCTCGCCAGATCCCCACACGAGAGATCAGGCCGCCTCGCTGCTTCCTCCTTCCCATTTTCTAGGGTTGCATCCCGAGCACTGGGGCCTGGGAAGAACTCTGCTCCTATGACATGTTTTAAGATGGAATTTTCTGGAATCACGTGGCTTTCTCTCTGGCAGTCGCACTGTCTCAATTCAGTTTCCCTCCTAAATTGGAGTTAGCTGTCGGCCTGCAGCCCTCGTTTGATCCTCTCCTGGCTGCCGGGCTTTCTGTGAACTTTCTCCTTCAACCAACTTCCCTGGCTCAGCTTAACCCGGTGGTAGTCACCCACCCCACCATTTGCGCTCAGGCTGACGGTGAAGATTGCACCCGGGAAACTGGTTCCAAAGTGACGATGCCGGCGAGGCAGAGCGTGGGTCATTTTCACAACAAACCAGCTGAATTCAGTTGAGCAACCAAGCAGTTACTAACTGGTTGGCTGTGACCCAACCATCAGAAGGGTGGGTGTCTTTCAAAGCCACCTGGGTCTAGGTTCCATCGGCTGACGTCCCTCCGATCATTCTTTTTAATCAGCACATTAATACTCTGCAGCCTTTAGTTTTTTCGTGCTTGCTGGTAGGTTACACTAAGGAATTCATTTGTCCTAATCGATTTGAAGGCACAACATTCCTCTGTTGGGCGTGATTCCACGTAGGAAAAGGTCTGTTCTTTCAGCAGGACAGAAAGACAGAGGGGCAAGCGATTTCCGTCACAATGACCTTCTGGGTCTGAGAACTGGAAATATAATTTGCAGGGAACGACCGTTTCTGATTTTGTCAATAAACTTCACAGGTCACCGAAGCTACTGATGTAAATAAATTATCATGAGATGTGCTCTGTGGGCTCCGTTTTGAGGGAACTTATCGCTGTGTTCAGCTTTGATGGCTCATCATGGTGGACGCTTGTTCCTCTATTTTATTTCTCTCAAGACTTGCGTGGCCCTTTATGTTTATGGCGTCCTTACGGTAGGGTTGAGTTCCGTTGGCTGTAAGGGACATGGACACGTTTCCTAGACCCCATCCCAGTGGCAGGAGACATCACACGTCTGGCTTCCGTCTTGTGCCATGCTGGGGCCCCCCGTTTTCTAAATTCTTTCCATTCCTCCCGAAGGTAGGGAAGGTGATTCAAGCACAGAATCTTTTTTTCTTTTTTTAATCCAAGTTTAGGTGACACACCGAGTGCGTTAAATTCAGGCGTAAGCATGGCGACTGGACAAGCGTAGCCATCACGCTGTGCTCACCACGAATGTGGCCACCATCTGTCGCCATACAGCGCGACAACACCCTTGACCATATTCCCTACGCTGTGGCTTCCATCCCCGTGCCTGGAAGCCGGTGCCTTCCACTCTCTTCCCCCCATTTTGCCCTTTCCGCCAACGCCCTACCCTCTGGTAACCGTCGGTTCCTTCTCGGTATGTATGGGTCTGTTTCTACTGTTTTGTTTGTCTTCCTGATAGCCATCGAAGCGTTCCTGAGCTGCCCGCAGCAGCACCTGCCGTGGGTACTCCATCCCAAATGACCCTCAGGTCACCATTGGCTCCATGAGGGTTACAACTATTTTGGGAGGGCCTCCGCATAGTGGAGAAGGCTTAGAGAGTTGCCGCCTCCCTTTTTGGGGGCCCGGTCTTGCTGTTCCGGCCCTCCATGGCACGGAAGAAGCTCTGGTGTGAGAACACCTCGTTCCCGGTTAGGGAGACAGAATAGCATCTAGTCAGAGGTATTCTGGCTATTTGCACAGCCAAGAAAAAAGATGTGGAGACAGGGGACCAGGCGACCCAGAAGCTGCGTCCTCAGAGCTGGTTATGATGGGTGTGCAGCTTTCAGTGACTCACTGCGTTATTTGCCTGGATCTGAGAAACCCTATTCTCCAGAGGCCGATGATGATGCTCCCAGGGCAATGGTTTATTTTCCTGCCAAACATCTGTTTTACATTCCTACTCTCCGTAAATGCGCACAGTTGGCTACTTGCCTGCATTTGCTTCATCACCACCGCCGCTCCCCCCGCTTCCAGAGAGCTTTCCTCTCTGGAAGAACGAGATCATTCCTCTCCCGAACAGGTCTTTCCGGAGAGGAGAACGCTGAAAAATACCCAATGTGGCCTTTGGTTTGTGTATCGTGGCCGCACCCGGGAAACTGAGCACAGGAGTGCTTCCGGAACCTCCTCCCATTTCGGGGACACGGCCTTTCCAGCAGATCACCTTTCCGACAGTGTCTGCAACGCTATGGCCGGCTTGGGCGGTTGCCGATGTCACAACTAGACTGCTGAGCTCCACGTTCCTCCCTCTCCTCCCGTCCAACCTCCCCCATCTCTTTTGCCTTTACTTCTAATTGGAAAAATGGGGGAGGAAGGTATGGTTAAAGCAGAGATCCTAAAATAGGTCAGGCCATCAGGCAGGTTCCAAAATAAACGTCATGAATGCCAAGTCACTGAACCATACAGCCCAAGCTGACAGTCCTCAGTTGCCTGCTGCTTCTGCTTGGGGATTTTAAAGGAACAGCGAACATCCGTATGAAGGACTTACAAGAGAGCTTCCGAACGAGGGAAGGTGATTTCCGGGGTGAGTTTGGAGAGAAGACGGGATCCGAGAAAGGAGGAGAGATCCGGCCATGCCAGGATTGAGGCGCCAACTTCGTAATTTGCCCTTCATAATCCAGGTTGCTGTTTTTGGTTATTACAGTGGGGTGTCGAGGGGACCAGAATGGGGCGGGATAAATCCATTCTTGCCCCAGCGTGGGTTAGAACCTTACGAGGATGGGATGGGGAGCACACAGCCCAGGGTTTTATGCATCAGCCCAACTTTGTGTTAAATTGTTCTCAGTGGGTATCTTGCAAGGGAATGTGAATATGAATGGCCCTGTTCTGGGGGTTGAATCGCAATTGCCGAGATGTGATAGGAAACGCGGTCTTAGCACTGCCCGGTAAAACAGTATTCCTCCACTTAAGTATGGCACCTATGGTCCATTTAGTTTCATACACACAAAGTAATCTCTTTGGTAGTTAAACTCCCATGAGCCACCCAGAAAACAGAGAAGAAAGAACTCTGTTGCCTAGCAACCAATGGAACGTTACAACCCTAGATAAATCGAATCAATATTGCTCTAAATATTGAACCCTCAGATGATGAAAAAAACCCTCAAAGCCACGTCCATAACTCCTCTGCTCCTTCCTTTCCTGGGCTCAGCAGCCAAGGAGCACCAGCTTGTGTTCTGACAACCCCCGGAGACCCACAGAGAGGACAACGTGCTGAGGCCCACAGGAGAGCCCATCAGGAGTAGTTCCAGAAAACAGACGCCTGAAGGCTGAGTCCCCAGAGTTTGGAGCCACCTGCCCGCCGTGGCAGTGCTGGCCGGCCTGGGGTGAAGTCATGGCCTGAGCCTCCCAGCCTACTGGCATGCGGTCAGGGCTCAGTAAAGTTGGAGATACCAAGGTCACTCTGCACACAGTTTCTTAAAAAGAGTTCCAGAGCCTGGGGCACACGCTGTCCTTCCATTAGCCCCCTCGACCCTCAGGGAGCCCTCCCTGTCTCTGAGCCCTGGTGGTAAGCCTGCTTACCCCCTTCTGGAAACTACTTTGGGGCTGCTTTTCCTTTAAGGCCTCCTTTAGTCTGTTTTAATCCATCCCTCACAATAGATGTCTGCCGAGGGCTCCGCACCTTGGTAGAAACCAACCCAGTTTGGGGGGAACTTGAACAACCTCCAACCGCTTTGGTTTTCCAATCGGTGACTTTTTCTTTCTGGAAATAACCCTGTGCCTTATTCCTACAAACGGTGTCCTGGCCAAGTATCCTTTGTGAAGAGCCTCCATCAGGTACTTTCGGACAAATCTTTCCTTGGGGCCCCCCAGCTTTGAGCTTCTGTCATAGTGCTGTTGGAAGCACTCACTCTTTATAGGTAGACTGAGAGAGTTGACCTTGGTGGGCGTTAACTAAGATGTGGAAGAGGGAAACTAACTTAATCCCCGCCCCCCCATGTGGCAGGTGCACAGGTTTGTCAGCAAAGCCAGAACTGCTCACGTAATTAAGCCCTGTGACAACAGAAGAGTAGGAGCTATCATGTCCACTTTACAGCTGGGGAAACTGAGGCTTAATAAGGTTATAGCAACTCTCCCTTAAGACAGAGTTGCGCTATCCTAGCGGGTGGTAATTCCAGGCTTCCCTCCGTTCTTTGTGTAGTCGTGGAGAGGTACGGACAGGACTGAACAGAGCGTTCTTCCTTATTTCCGGTGGGACATATGGTGCCATTTGAAAAGAGGGGGCAAAGGACAGGCGCCAGTAGGGTTCTGCAGTCATATGGAGGACGGACTCCATCGGGCAAAAGAAGACCTTCTCAAACCACGAGACTGGGGAACAATATTTTTCTGCCTTCTGGATTTCAGCAGCGCCAACTCTCATAGCTCATGTTTACCCTTGGGAGGAGGGTGTGTGTGTAGAGCCCACGGTTTACCTCCAGGACGATTCAGGCAGGTTTTGCTTCTTGTCATGCTGCTGACATTTTGCTCTCCATCGTATTCCCCCGCAAGCTTGGATCGGATCGGCCGCTTGGATTCGGGAGTAATTCGGGAGACGCTGGAGAAGGAAACGGACTGTCCAGGATAGTTTTCCCAGTGCCCACCAGGCTGCTTGCAGGGTCCTGACGGCCCACTCTCCTTCCCCAGCGGTGCCCCGCCTGCCGGGTCCTTTCTAGCAGGCGTCTTATTCTTCCAGGCTCCACGGGGCACACAGCTCCATTTACCTTTTGGGAAATCTCGCTCCCCATTCCTCAGGGGAATCTCTGAATCTCAAGATCCATGACCACTCTCCGCATTCCACTCCAAGTGGTACACGTATCCAAGTCTGAGTCATTATATTAATGACAACAGCCTGAGCAGGGTGGGCGAGGGTTTGAATAACGCCCCTCGGCTCCTCGTCCAGCATCTGTAAAACAAGGGAAGGCTCAGCGAACATCTAATCTAGTTCTCAGAATCCAATTCGGACCAATGGCCAGAGTTCCTGCATCCGGGATGCAAAACTTAGAAACGAGAGCCAGCCCAGTTCAGAGCTAAAATGCCTGCTCCTCCAGCTTTCACTTGAAATGGATAAAACACGTCCAGCAACCTGCCAGGAGACCACCGAACTGAGTGGTCAAGGTCTCCTCTTGCCCGGAATGAAATCCCCCAGTTACTGTTTCCTTGGGTGATATTTCTTCGGACACGGATACTAGTCTCTGTAGGGAATGTATTTCTGCTCTTAAAGATGGAAACCTGGGGGCGCCTGGGGGGCGCAGTCGGTTGAGCGTCCGACTTCAGCCAGGTCACGATCTCGCGGTCCGGGAGTTCGAGCCCCACGTCGGGCTCTGGGCTGATGGCTCGGAGCCTGGAGCCTGTTTCCGATTCTGGGTCTCCCTCTCTCTCTGCCCCTCCCCCATTCATGCTCTGTCTCTCTCTGTCCCAAAAATAAATAAATAAACGTTGAAAAAAAATTAAAAAAAAAAAAGATGGAAACCTGAATCTATAAGACAGATTGATTGCTCGGCGGCGGTGAATGTTTGCATTACAAAAGCATTGTGAAGAAAACCCTCATTTGTGGCATGCTATTATTATTATTATGAACAAATCAAATCATGGAAAGACAGTTAGAAATTAGGGATAGAAAAACAGGGCTGAAATACAACCAGCCTACTGACCATTCACGCTTCACCTTATAAAAGTTAGGATGAGGGGGCGCCTGGCTGGCTCAGTCAGAAGAACATGCGACTCTTGATCTCCGGGTCATGAGTTCGAGCACCGCGTTGGGTGTAGAGATGACTAAATACATAAACAGATAAGACTTGCAAAAAGTTAGGATGACGGAGGTAATTCTTGTTCCCATATAGAACCTTTCCTCCTTCAGATGTGCCTCTCCTTTTGAAAATGCCTTGTGTCTCTCAAAATCCTGCCTAGCGGGTCGCGTTCTGGCTCTTAATCACGAATTACTTCTCATTGCCAGCCAACCGAACCAAGTGTGGTTTTGCCAGTTGTTCCCATTACTGAGTTTTTCTTTAGAACAGCGCCCCTGTCTTCGCCACCGCCCCCCCACCCTGGTGACTAGTGGGATGTTTTATGGGCATTCAATGTGCACTCGTGGACAAGAGAACAGTCAGTCCCCAGAAAAGCTTCTTTGCAAAACTATCCTTTGTGAATTGCTCGTGGGGAAGCAGATGATGCTAAAAGGGGAAGGCTGTCTGTGAGCTACGAGATCACTAGTCACAATTCAAGGCCTCTCTGAATGAGAATGACGGTGGACCCTTCAACAGCACGACGCGGATCGAACTCACAGGTGCACGGACGTGCGGACCTTTTCTGATAAATACGGTACAGCTGGATACTTTTTTTTTTTTTCTCTCTCTCTCTCTTCCTTATGATTTTCTTATAACATTTTCTTCTCTCTAGCTGACTTTGCGGTAACAATACGGTATATAACACAGAGAACATACAAAATACGTGTTCACTCGCTGTTTATGTTATCAGTAAGGCTTTGGGTCAACAGTTGTCTATCAGTAGTCACGTTCTAGAAGTGTCAAAAATTATAGGGGTTTTTTTGTCTGTGCAAGGGGTGGGGGTGCACAGCTGTTCAAGCTGTTCAAGGGTCCTCTGTATTCATTCACACCCTTTGCCGAGTGACTTTATATTTATTTTAATGAAATATAGTTAACATACAGGGTTACGTGTCAGGTATAAAACATAGTGATTAACAATTCTTTTTTAAAATGTTTACCTATTTTATTTTTGAGAGAGAGAGAGAGAGCACGAACATGGGAAGGGCACAGAAAGAGAAGGAGACAGAGAATCCCAAGCAGGCTCTGTACTGTCAGTGCAGAGCCCAACGTGGGGCTCGAACTCACGAACCCGCGAAATCACGACCTGAGCTGCGATTAAGCGTCTGACGCTTAACCCACTGAGCCACCCAGGCGCCCCTAATGATTCAACAATTCTATGCGTGACTCAGCGCTCACTGCAATAAATGTGATTACCATCTGCCATCAAAGAGCCGTATTCCAGTCTTATTAACTATATTCTCTATGCTGTACTTTTTGTCTTTGTGACTTATTTATTTTGTACCTGGAAGTTTCTACCTCGTCATCCCCTTAAACCATTTCACGCATCCCTCTCACCCCCCACCTCCCATCAGACAACCGCCAGTTTGTTCTATTTACGAGTCTTTTCTTTAGTTTGTCTCTCTTTTTCTCTTTGTTTGTTCATTGGATTTTGTTTGTTTGCTTGTTTGTTTGGGGTTTATTTATTTATTTATTTATTTTTGGTTCGCTTTTTTTTTGTTTTGCTTCTTAAAGTGACTTTACTTACTTTCCACCGCAGTGAGGGTAGTATATTTCCCTCCCACTGACATTGGGTTTGGCCAACGGGAAACCGAACACATTTGGCCATGGTGGGCCCTAGGCTGAGCCTTCAGGACGCCTTGTGTGTTTCTCTTTGCCTTTTGCCCTCCTGAAGCCGGTCACGAAAAGACCAATGGCCCGGGAAGCTTGTTATCCAAAGACAGGTGGAGCCACGCGGGCAGACCTGAACCTCACCAGAAGTCTGCGGCTAAGCTAGGCTGGCCCACATGCTGGGCCATCCCAGAAACTGCACAGATTTGGGAGTTAGGAAAAGAAACGCTTGCTTCTGGAAGGCTATGTGTTTCAGGGAAGTTAGTTTTGTAGGCTTATTGTGGCAAGAGCTGATCAACATATTATTCTTGGCTGGGGCAACGCGAGTTATATGGGGGAAGACACAGGGCAATGGGGAGAAGAGAAAGGTTTCCGGATGCGAGAGGAGGATGCTGCTCTTTGTCTATCCCAGGTCCTGAAGGACCTTGTAGCAAGAATTTCTCTGAACTTTCCAGACCCATCACTGTTTCAGACAGGCCATTATGCTAAAAAAAATTTTTTAAGGCAGGAATTCAATGGTGACCCGCACAGAGCTAAAAGGGCAAAACTAAAAGGCAGTAAGAGAATGACCTTTACATCAGGTAAAATTGATGGCCTGATTCCACAGCCCCGAAGACTTGTATAGCACAGCAACCGAGAGCAACCTTCATTCTTGTTCACTTAGGTGAAATCCATTCCCGGTAAGAGTGAGGGTCCCTCGCGCTGTCCGGGTGCAGGGGGAAGCTTGGAACGTTGGAAGACACGCAGGCATGACGTAATTCAACCTTGGCGAAGATGGAAATTTCCAGAGAAATGACAATAATACTCCAACGAGTATTATCACCATCATTTAGATTATGTATCATCGTTTCAAGTGTCACATGGTGCTTTAAAGCGTTTTAGTGGTATCTTTTCTTGGGTAGGCAGATAGAGTTTTTAAAAAATGGAGCACTTGAAAAACCACTCGATGCCAGTAACGTGATTCCGGAGGGCTTTGAAGAGTTTGGACTGAGCTTAGGAAAATGATAATTATCCGTTACCTAGAAAAAGCAGGTAGGTCATTGCAGAGAGAGTAATTTAATTTTGGTCCGTGCATTTCAACGCGAATTTAAGTCTCCTATGCAATTAGCTAAAATAACTGAAATAGAGCAGTGTACAAAGGGCATATCCATGTACACTGACGAATGGTTCAAATTAAGCAGAATTTATAAACCTGGCGGCTGTTACTTGTTTGACCCGAGTCCTCTTTCTGCAATGATGAGCCTTGGGTGGAAATGGGCCACCCAGTCCAGAGTGACGCCTGCCTCCAAGTCCAGAGGTCCTTAGCTCCTGTACCAATGCCCGGCTCTTGCCGTGCTGTTAAAGGAGAATTCATCTGCAATTGTTGCCTATAGTTCCGTGCGTGCATGTCTTATCTTCCAAGAATCTTCGAGGGCAGGCACCGAGTCTTGAACCACTCTATTTTCATCTCTGCATCGTTGTGCTGAGCATGGTGTAGTCTCTTGAACGCTGGAGTTCTAGAAATATATTTTTATGGTCATGGGAGACTCGTTTGGTTGGCCAATCCAGCCTTCACCCGTGAATCCTTTCTGACTAGCCGTCACTCATCTAGGCATATTTGACACAATTCCGGTCAATGAGTTGTAACCAGAAGCCGGTCGGTAGGGCTTTGGGAAGTACTTTTTTAAAAACTGGCATGCCACTTAAGCTTTTTACCCCCTTCTATCCCTCCTGCCTGGAATGCACATGTGAGGCTTAGAAGGTCAGCAGCCATTTTGTGACCATGGGGCACCAAGCATGGAGGTGAAGGTCTGTCTACACACTGAAGACAGCAGAGCAAAAGAACGTGAACAACCTGCATTCAGTGGTGTGTTGGACGTGACTTGCATCAGTTTGCAAGAGTTGACGGTTCAATTTCCAGGAGTTTTGCAAACCTGTTGTTCAAGAACAGCCATTGCTAAAAATGGCCTTATATACACTCACAATAAAATAAGATAAATTATATTAGAGGATAATGACCAAACTCGTAATTTCCTCATTCTTCTATTATGCGTCACCGTCATCTAATTATACTCTGGAGATTATTTACATCTATTAAATGTATGATGGAAATACTTTATGATGGCATGCGACTGAGTATCTCTTTGGAAGTCCGCATTCGGTTCTGTCACGTTGGTAGCTTAAAATCAAAGGTGGCGGAAGTAGGCACACAATGGAAATTGACAAACATGCAAATTAGGTTGAATTGCAGAATGGTGATTAAGTATTTAAGAGCGCACCATTGGGGCGCCTGGGTGGCTCAGTCGGTTAAGCGTCTGACTTCGGCTCAGGTCATGATCTCACGGTGCGTGAGTTCCAGCACCGCGTCAGGCTCTGTGTTGACAGCTCGGGGCGTGGAGCCTGTTTCGGATTCTGTGTCTCCCTCTCTCTCTGCCCCTCCCCCGTTCATGCTCTGTCTCTCTCTGTCTCAAAAAACTAAATAAACTTTAAAAAAAAAAAAAGGGCACCATTGCTGGATCGCTGATGGCATCATCCAGTTATCAGACGGGTTTAGCCTGACTGCCCTCTCCTAGATTTCTTATTAGAAGAGACAAACCCCAATGTTTCTGAGCGAATTAGTCAATTGTTGTTGTTTTTGTTGTTGTTATTTGCAGCAATAACCAATTCTAACTTACATAACTCTGAGGTCATTTAGCTCCCCCTACTAAACGCAGGTGGAAAATATTCAATGCAATACCCTGGATGTGTAGCAGAAGAAAGAAATCCCTACTTGGAACTTAAGTCAGGCAATTGGAATTCACAGAAGAAAACCTTGGCAGCCTGTAGCGTTTGAGACATTGCATAAACATCTGACACTTGACTCAATAACCGCCAGCGCTCGGTGTCAGCATATAAATGTTGGGTTGGAAAAGTAGATAAATCGATTTCCCATTTCTCTGCTTCTAGTGTCTTCCTTTTCATTGATGCTGTGGCGACGGATCCCATTACTAGCGCAACAGTCCATAATGTAAACATGTTCTTCCTCTGGTTAAAAAACAATTCTTTCCAAAGTTATATAACGTGATGAACTGTCTCTGAATTATGGCCGTAAAAATAATAATTCACTCTTTTCTCCAAAGCTATCAAAAAATTCACGAGCTCTATAAACCCTAAAATCTCTAACCTGAAGCCATGGTTATATATTTTTCCCATTTTATGAGTTAAACCAGACCTGGTAGGTAAGAAGAGGCTAGTGTTGGTACGCCTACTTTACAGCTGGGATATTAAGGCTCAGACAGTTCAAGTTGTCCGCTCAAGGTGAAAAATAGAAAGCGGGACTAGATTGCAATGAATTGTATCTTCTGGTGACTTTTTTTTTTTTCTTCCAGAATCACGTTTCGGTATTCCAGCGTAAATATTGGGTTTGCATGCACAAAAAATCATCTTTCTGGTAGTTCGGCAGGATGGGCGGATTTTTAATCTTTTCGGCATGACTCCTGGGGCTGTCAAGGAGAACCGCAGATCAAGTATCCGGGTCCTCGAATGCAAAATAAAATACTTCAAATGGAACCAGATTTTAAAACGGGGATCCTTGGTGGAGAAAATATATATTGTGGCGAAACGGGGACAGGCTGCTTGCCAACGCCTCCTCCCCTAGAGTTTCCTTTTAGATCCTTACCTTCTATTCATTCGTCTTTTTAAAAAATGTTATTTATCGGGAGAGAGAAAAAGCGAGTGGGGAAAGGGCAGAGAGAAGCGGGGTGTGGAGAGAGAATCCCAAGCAGGCCCTGCGCTGTCAGTGCAGAGCCAGACGCGGGGCTCGAACTCACGAACCGTGAGATCACTCACGATCTGAGCCAAAGTCAAGAGTCAGATGCTCAACGGACTGAGCCACCTAGGTGCGCCTACTCAGTCATCTTCTATCGAATGAATATTAACCGAGCATCCAGTGAACGCCAGGTAGTCTTATAGATTCTGGAAGACACAGTGATGGGAGTGGGTAGTGGAAAGAGGGCAACCAGCAGCTTAGCCAGAGAGCGTCATGGGAAGCATGGAAAAAGGTGATGTGTTACAGTGTGGCTGTGAGTGGAGCTGGGGAGTTTAACAGGGTCCTTAGAGGTGGTTAGGAGGAGACATAAGAGTGGGGCCCGAATAACAGCTGGCCGTCCTGCAAAGATTGGGATAGACTCTAGGGGCAGAAGGGATAGCTTAGTGCCAAGCCCCTGAGAACGGAATGCGCTTGGTATGTTCACACAAGAGAGAAGGAAAAAAAAAAAAAAGCCAGTGTGGCTGAGTCGTAGCCAAGAACAAGTTAGTGGCAGAGAAGGAGTTGGAAGGTTACTCAGGACTAGTTCACGTGTAACTTTTAGGCCATGACGGGGATTTTGTGTTTTACCTTAGTTTCTTTCTTTTCTCTTCTTTTTAAAAAATTTTAACGTTTATTTATTTTTGAGAGAGAGGGAGACAGAGTGCCAGCAGGGGAGGGGCAGAGAGAGAGAGAGAGAGAGAGACGCGGAATCGGAAGCAGGCTCCAGCCGGTTGTCAGCGCAGAGCCCGATGCGGGGTTCGAGCTCACGAACCGTGAGATCGTGACCTGAGCCGAAGTCGGACGCTTAACCGACTGGGCCACCCAGGCGCCCCTTATCGTAGTTTCAATGGAAAGGCCATTAAATGTTTCTAGGCAGGGGAGTGATACGAACCAAGGTGTGCTTTTAGGGAACAGAGGCGCCAAAGAGACAATCAGGGAGATCACCCGTATGCAAGAAATATTGGTGGCTTGACTAAGAGCAGTGGAGGTGGAGGGCAGTTTATGAATTTGAGACCTATTTTTGAGAGACGGGCACAGGAAGTAGTGACAGATTTGATGTGGGGGAGAAGGTGCGTGAAGAACGTGGTCAGATTGTGGGGGACGCCTTGATATTCAGCTTAAACATCTGGAGCGCCATTTATAACATCAAGGACACTAAGGGAAAAAAAGGTTTAGAGGAGAAGAGTCAAGAGTTCTGTTTCGAGTCTATTAAGGAGCTCCATTCCATATCTCACTACAGATGGCTAATGGTCACTTGGACGTAGGAGTTTGGATTATTATTAGATGATATCTATAAATAGTCCTTAAAGCCAGGGATGTACACAATCCACGGAAAGAGCACAGACAGAGGGGACAGACGAGAACTTGGGGTATTTCATTACCTTATCTTCAGCCCTACTCAGGCTTCTTCTCTGAGTGACCTTCAAATGCCCTACTCTTCAATGTTCTTCCTTGAATGACCTTCAGATGGCCTTCCTCTTCCAGCTTCTCCTTACGGTAGTTCCCTGAATTATTGCCATCAGCATCGCCCCCCAACTCCTTATGGTCCCGTTATTTCTGGATGGTCTCATTCACTCACAGAGCCCCAACCGACCTTTCCTGGTGACCTCGCAAGTCCATGAGCCTCTCTCTCTCCCAATGTTAATTAAATCAGATCCATTCAGTCCAAACCCATTCAAGCCAAGAAGCATTTGTTGGACAACTTCTATGTACCAGGCACTGTGCTAAGCAGGTTGGCTGGTCATCGGGAAGTTCTACAGGATGGCACCGCTTTTGTGAATCCAACCCTCAGCCTCGGGGGCTTGGAAGCTTGATTCTCTCCGCATATTAAGTGGGCCAATTTCTCAGGGCGCGAATTAACCCAGCTCGCAAGAATCTCATGTATATAAATCAAAACGTCAATTCACTAATTTACAACGGGAAGTGCAATGTACAAGAGGAGCAGGCGTTCACATTGGGCTGATCTGCACATTTTCTCCATCTAGGAAAAACTGCATATAAAGCCAAATTGTCAGAAGGTTGCATGGATTATAAGAGATCAGAGCAAAGGGCCTTGGTGGCAGATTTGAATGTTTAATATCATCAGGCTCTGATGCATCTCCGTCCACAGAGAAATCAAACAATTCATGTGTTCCTGTGGACTTCCTAGGATAACACAGGAGCTATGATGGGCACCGACAAAATGAATCTCTTATTTTCCTTTTTTTTTTTTTTTTTTTCGATGTTCTGTGATCACATCCCTCTTCTGACTGACATAGTTCTCTGGATAAGTTAATAAAGTCGGGTAGCTCACTGCCACATCTTGCTCTAACCTAGGAACATTCCATCTCCGTAAGGCTAATGCACCTAGTTCCGATTTCTTTAAGGGCAGAAGCTTTGCTTAGCTATCAGGGAGCAGATGTATATCCTTCGTTTCAAAGTCTGTAGCCTCAAGTTTCTAGAATAATGTCTGGCACATAAACAGCTCATGAAATGTTGGCTGAACGAGTGAAACGAGTGACTTTCGCCTCTGTGTAGCCTAGACGAGCGGATAAGAAAAGCAGGTTTTATTTCACGTATTTAGTTGACTTTCATAAACGCTGAAGGGCTGACAAAAGAGTTTTTCCAGCCCACCTCCGGAAACCTGGGGGTCAAATCAATCTGCACGGACTGGGGCCACTTCGGGTCAAGATGGAACCTGGCAGGACCCCTTCGCGGCTTCATTCTACATACGTACTCTTATTGGCTCCGGGGAGTGGGCATGTGACAAAGTCTTGACCAATCAGAGCATCATATCATCCCAGATCGGCTCAGGCGTGAGCAGGGGACTGAACCAGATCTAGTGATAGTGGACTTTTTCTCGAACTTGCTCTGAGCCGAGGAAGACTATTCTAGAACTTCCGGCTGCCATTTTGCTGTCATGAGGAGAAAGGCAAACTGAGATGGAGGTAATACAGGGGAGCAGGGCAGAGGTGGAGAGAAGTCAGGTCTGAGGGACACAGTTTGACACTTTGGGTTCCACCATGTATGACCCGTGCTGTTCCCTGCCCTTTCAGCTCCGTGAGCCAATAAACGCCCATTTCCGCTTAGGTACTTTGAGTTGTATTTTCTGACACAACGGAAGAGTCTGCGTATGAAAACTCGGTGACGAGAGCAGGGCAAAAGTCACAAATTGCAAATTATGTGCGTCAAGAACTGTACCAAAATGTTTATGATTATCTCTGAGTTGTGGGATCCCCAGGTTTTTCTTTTCAAAAGACTTTGTTTTCGCTACTTTCTGGAATATCTCGAGTTTTCCAAAAAGCCCACCACATATTCATTTTAATAATAATACCAAGGGAACGAAAGCCTCCAGTCCTTTCCTTCTTCTTCAGGGGGCACAGGCAGAGGAGGGTCATGTGGCCTCTTTCACAGAATCAACTAGCATGCCAGTTCTTGACTCAGTCTGGTAAAAAGGCCCAAAGAGTGGCTAAAGACCGGTCAAAGGCCCAGTGACAGGATTTACCATTAATCCCCCCAAAAGGAGGGAAAATGGCTGCTGCCCCGGCAGTGTTTCCGGTGGGGTGGGGGGAGGCGGGGACTGGGGGTGTGGGGAAGCCTGGCGGGAGAAAAGCAGAAAGACCTCCATTAAACCATCCAACACGTTCCAAAGGTCCCATGTGTCTTTTGTGGCTAGCTTTCAGGGGAGGAGGGAGAGGGGAGGGAGATGGAAAGGAACAGCAGGAGACCCCTCAAGGGACACGATCCATGCTGATAAAAGCCCCGCCTCCTCCCCCACCCTGCCCATCCCTTGAAGACTTCCTGGTCCCTGGTAGGCAATGGGGTGAATTAAGAGCCCGAGTTTTTAAAAGGGACTTCGCAACTTTACAGCAGGGACTGCGATAACATTTATTGGTCTCCGCCAAAAGGAAGTTAAATAAATCTCCTGCCTGGGGACACAAAATAATCACCTGCCACCTTTGTGTGGTGGGGAGGGAACGGTCTGCTCCTGACACCCATCCCCTGCCAGTCCCTCTCACGCAGGCTGAGGCCACAGGGATGGAATGTTCTCATCCTTCAAGGGACGTCTTTCCCTACACCTGTCGCGCCCACTGGGGCTAATGGCCCCTCACCCCCTATTTTTAGCACATTTCTAGGTCCCAGAATGCAGTGAGACTCAGGCTTATTGTAATTCTGTGTTTGTGAGTCCTACTGTACCCCGTTCCCTCGAGGACAAATTTTGCCTTATGATGCCTTTGAATTTCCTCCCTCTTCCCCTGACCCCTATCACCTTAATAAATGTGTGTGTGAGGTTGAATTTCCGCAGCTGGCTCTTTTCATGCTATCCTGCCAACTGAACGAATGGGTTGGCTGAGTTCTTCCCCACCTGCACAGGACCCAGGCGGAGTGAGATTCCCAGGCTAGTAGCTCAGTAGGGATCCTTGGCCCTGGACCTTTCTACGGCCCACTTGATTAGGAACACCAGGGTCTTTTGCTGCCCTAGCCCTGGTAATGAGCACCCCCCCCCCCCCCCCCCCCCCCCCGCTTACCTCTGGGTTCGCTTTCTGTGGTTTCAGTTACCCGCAGTCAACTGCAGTCAGGACGCCGATGATCCGCCTTCTGATGTGTCCTCAGAAGGTCAGTAAGTAGCCTAAGGCTATGCGAGGACACCTGCAACATTCGCTCCCTCCATCTCATGGCGTGGCCATTTTGGCATCGGACATCATCACCAGAAGCGTGAATACAGCATCATCAGATATATTGAGAGAGAGAGAGAGAGAGAGACCACGTTGATGTAATTTTTGTTCTAGCATATTGCTGTAATTATTCTATTTTATTTTAATTTTTTTTTCAACGTTTATTTATTTTTTGGGACAGAGAGAGACAGAGCGTGAACGGGGGAGGGGCAGAGAGAGAGGGAGACACAGAATCGGAAGCAGGCTCCAGGCTCTGAGCCATCAGCCCAGAGCCTGACGTGGGGCTCGAACTCACGGACCGCAAGATCGTGACCTGAGCTGAAGTCGGCCGCTTAACCGACTGAGCCACCCAGGCACCCCATGTAATTATTCTATTTTATCCGTGCTTGTTGGTAACCTCTTACTATGCCTAATTTATGAATTAAACTTTACCCTAGGTATGTGTGTATAGGAAAAAACCATAGTATATATAGGGTTTGGTGCTCACTATGGTTTCAGGGACTCACTGGGGGTCTTGTAACGTATCCCCTGTGGATGGGGGGGACCACCGTACTTACTTTTTCTTTACAGGTTTTTCCCAAATTCAAATGCAGAGTAGGTACACAAGGACTTTTACTTCCGGCCCTGCTGGAAGGCACCATTTGGAGAAAGGATTGGCTAATGAAATAGCCGTTGGAGTCAGATAGTCTGACACTTAAGTGCTAGAGACTGCGTCCTCTAAGAAAGCCAGGAGGGGAGGTCGGTTTGGGAAGCACAGACAATCCGCCCAAGGCATCAGTGCTCCAGAAAGGGGGCAGAAGCAGTCCAGGGGGGTTGACTTTAGCCACAGTAGGATGGGAGGTGATGTTTACAACTCTGGTTACAGCCCGGGGTGGGGGTGGGGCGGGGGGGCTGGTGGATCCTAAAGGGTTTCCCAGGGCCCAAACAAGGGAAGAGAGGGCTGGGTTTCCAGAGGCATCCTTAAATCCTCTGTAACCAGAGTTGTAACCCCCCATCCTACTGTGGCTTGCAGAGTCCACGGGAAAGGGCAGCCAGGATGCACTGTGCTTAGAGCCAGAAGTCAAAGTGCACTTAGGTGAGACCCAAACCCACACTCCAGCCACTTCTTTTCTAACAGTTCACAGCTCCGGGATACCTTTCAGATCAGTGTTGGCCTCAAAGGGACAGGGGACAGACAGGGTGGCCATTGCTCTGTGCCTTCCTCGGCAGAGCACTGCTCTGTGATTCTGCCGGCCTAACAGGCACACGTTTTTCCATTCATTCGGGAAACAACCATTAGACCACTTCCTGAGGCAGAGCATGTGCTGGGATGCTAGGTCTCTAACTGAAGATCAACAGACTTGGCCAAGTTAGCAGCAAAAGAAGCAACTTTGGAAGCTGTTAAAAATATCAGTTCTGGGGCTTCTCAAGAGGTCTAGGTGAATTTCAAATCATCTTTTTTTTTTTTTTCCCCTAAGTTGTCATTTTGAGAGTCCCTGTCTTGAAGGGCTACAGGAAATAATGAGCAGGGCTCTGATCTAACTAACTCGTGCGTGGGAAAGAGAAATAAAATCCCAGGTCCGGGCTACGAGAAAGGCATGTACAATGTGCTATGGACGTCACCGAAAAAGATTGCTGGTGCCTTGTGAGAGCACTTCCCATGAGAAGTGACATTTGAGCTGGGTATTAAACAGTGGGTACAAATTTGTCGGTGGGGGGGCGCGGTGGTCAGGAAATATAAGGCACCTCAGGCAGAAGAATAGCCAGGGTGCCAGGGAGAGCCCATTTTGCTGAGGAATTGTGAGCGCCTTGGAGGTATTTATGTGGCTGAGGGATTAGGGAGCATGGGCTGAGCTGGCCAGGGTGGGTCAGGCCAGATCACGCTGGGTGTCACATGCAGAGCAAGCTGGGAGTTTGTACTTTGTCCCATGGACCTCCAGGCAGCACTGATGTGTAAGAGCAAGTTGGATTCACGTTGGAGAGAGATCACTAGAGCAGCCTGTGTGGGGGATAGATTGGAAGGGGTCAAAGAGACAGAACAGTCAGGGGCTCCTGTAATCACCTCGGCTGCTGAGGATGACGGCTCCACGCCTGTGTGAAGAACACTGCAGTGGGGATGGGGCCGTGGGGATAGCACGGAGAGTTGTTAATATCTGTGCGATTATCCTAAACACGTGTCGGGCACTCAGGTTCCTCACCAGGCAGCCACCCCCTCCCTGGTCCCCGGTCTGCGTATGGCTTGGCGTGACCTCCCAAGGGGCCAGGATCGCTAAATTAAGGAGCACGGGCCACCGTCATCAGTAATGCAAACACACAGGGCAGTTTTAGAAATCCTGGCAATGCTTCCTGGCAAGCGTAATGAAAAAATTAATTGAAGAATCATGCCATGTAAATAGATTTCATGTGAGCTCTCATTTTGGTGGGAGGGGAGGGAGGGAAGGGGGAGAATCCTGTGATTTATGGCTTTGAATGGCGTAATGAATTAGGCCGGGTACCCTGCAGTGAGCCTGAGTCTGCCACGGCCTGCATTACGAGATGGTTGGATCATTTTGAGCAGTGTGGCTCAGGTGACCCAATGCAGGCATGAGAGATGGGGGTCATTAAAATCTGCCACACTGCAGGAACTCTCTTTAGAAAGAGACTCAAAGGCTTGCTTTGCAGAATAGTGGCATTTCTCTTTGGGATACAGGGTGTTCTCTCACTTAGAGGAAACCGGTGCAGATTCAAGCCAAAGCGATAATGATCGAAAATAAATTGATGGCCTCAAAGGGAGGGGTGGGGAAGGAGGAGGGAGAGCAGTGGTGGGGAGCTACCTACAACCCGAAGCAAAGACTCTGCAAAGGAAATGATGAATGAGTTAATATCAGGTAGGAAATATTGACTTCTGTGTATGAGATTCAAAATGAGAATTTCTGAATCCGCGCAGCCAGTGCGGTCTGAGGCAGAAAACACCAAGGAGTTTAGAAATTGGCTTGTTAATCCTGGTTTAAAGACGTTTGGGCATGGCTCCCAACTCCGGCTAAGGCTTAGTTTCTTCGCCTGCAAAATGGGGATAATAATACCTATTCCAACAGGTAATTTCGAGTATCAGATGTGATTATGTGCTTGGAAGCTGTGTGTGCGTGTATTTTTGTGCGTTTGCTCACAAGAAATTGGGAGAGAAAGTCAGAAGACATAGGAAGGTACATTCGCACCCTTTCTGCGGGAGGATAGCTCATAGAACCCTGAACACCAGGGCTGAAACCCAGCCTGGGCCATTCGTCGGAGGCCCCACATCTGGTAAACTCAGTATCAAACGCACTCTGCCCTGAGAAATAAACTAATGTCAAACTAACGTGTTCTGACGCATTGGGCCCTACTGAAAGGCAGGACCATACATTTGAAGGAGTGGATGTTTCTGTTGTCATTCAGCCTGGGATAGGGAGGGCAGATTTGAGAGGGAGACCCCAGACTTTACCCGAGCCTTGGAGAACTGTCTTCGGGACCTTGTGTGGTGGGGACACGTGCCTGGGCCTTGCCGTGGGAGGGAGGGTGGGGGGGGGCTGACGTTCTAGAAGCTTGGAATGGAGGGGCTTGCTCTGTAGGGGCCAGCTCTGTGCATCTGTAAACAGCTACGTCTGGTCTATAAAATTAACTTCTCTGTATTGTCATTCTGTTTGGTTAATCCCGAACCTTTCATAAAGTCCAATAACGCGTTACCATCTGGTCTGGCCTCCATTGATTCTGGCCACACCTGCAGTGATTTATTGAGTAGCAGCAGCCTGAGAGAAATGTGGTGACAGCTCCCACCTTCCTGGGTTTGTCTCCTGAACCTCCTGTGGCTGATTGTACCTTCCAACGATGGTCTCCAACATGTCTCCTACCCCACACCTTCTTACCGTGTGACTTTGACCACCCCCTCCTTCTGAGTGGTGGGGTCCATGTCCCCTGCGCTTGAACCTGGGCAGAACTTTGTGATTGCGCCCAACTAATGCTATGGTAGAAATGATGCCATGTGATGTGTCCAATAGGTCATCCTGCCCTGTTCTCTTGGGCCACTTACACTTAGCACCCAGCTATTACGCCGTGAGGAAGCTCAGGACCCGTGGGGAGGCCACAGGTAAAGATGGCCCAGCCAAGAGTTCATCTGAGGTCCTGGTCAGTATCAGTCATTGAGCAGGTGAGCGAGGAGACCTTCAGATGGGTCTAGCCCCTAGCTGTCAACTCACCCCCAGCCTTTGCGTCTTTTTAAGCCGAGGTCCCAGACATCAGGGAGCAGAGCCAAAGTGTCTCCACAGAGTCCTTCTCAAATGTCAGACCTGCAGAACCCACAGACGTAACACAATGGTTGTTTTATGTCACTAGCTTTTAGGCTGGGTGGTTATGCAGAGATAGGTGACTGGAACACCCTTCATTTACTTCCTAGTTGAGGCTCCCCACAAACAAAAACAAACTCAGAAACTCCATTTTGATGACGTGAACAGTCAATATAACTAAACTGTAGAAGGTGAAATAGACATGAAATGCATCAGGGGAAGAGCTGGAGGGGGCACTGTGACAGGAAAGAAGAAATCTTCGTCTGACCCAAGATTTACTGCCTCAGTGACGGAGGAAACAGCTCTGTGCTGAAAACAAAATTAAAAAAAAAATAAATAAAACGTATAACAGGCTATTTGACTTGAAATGAGACTTTGTTTTTACTAGGAATCAGAATTCAACTTAACTATAAACCAGAACTAACCACATTAATTTACTGAACCCAGGCAGAAGCAGTTCCAAGTATCGCTTTTATTTTTGGTGGACCACAAACCAAGCCAAAGTTGTTGAAAAAAATTATGAGTAAGCTTTCCACGGAAATTACAGCCAAATCTATACATCTTCTAAAACAATTTCTGCCATGTTAAGAATTATACTATGAAAATAGGCTATGGTCTAAAATGAACATGAAAAAAAAAAACCCATCAGGAATAAACAAATATATCAATGTTCGAAGTCCCCTGGGGTATACACTAATTCATTCAAAATCAATGGGTAAAATTGTGCGAAATACATTATTTATATAAACCGAGGGGGGGGGGGCGTGCTGTTTCACACACCAGTTCCCAATAAGCCCCAAGTGCTTTGTATGTTGAAAAAGCTGTACAAATACTTGTTACATGTCACATGATATGTTAGAAAAATCCAGGGTTTTAGAGTCTTATAGACCTGGGTTATTATCCCAACCCGCTTACCCTGAGACTTTAGGAAATTTGCAAAAGCCTGTTTCATCGTTAGTGAAATGGAAAAACTATGCCTAATTCATAGGGTTTGTTTGCGGGTTCACAGCTCTGGGTGGGGGGGGGGGAGGAGGAGGAGAGAGGAGGGAGAGAGGGAGGAAGGGAGATGGTTAGTTATCCCCTAAAATGTGTGCTCCCTCTGTGCAGTGTAGACTTGTCTCCGGGAAGGGGTCATGCAGCCAGCTGCGACATTTGCGGACTCTCTCTTGCATCCGGGTGATGTCTGGATTCGTCTTCCGTGTGAACTGAAGTGATTAGGGATGGGTGTGCTTTCCCTACCTCTTCTTGGGCCTGCCAGCCGGACGATGAACACTCCAGAATCCTGTAGCCCAGACGGTAGAGCCATGGCAAGGAAAAAACTGGGTCCTGGATTCATTAGGTGGAGGAAAGCCACCTGTCAACCGGGGACACCTACTGTAGATAATTAGGGGACAGAGTGTGACAGTCCACTGAGATTTGGAGGTTTCTTTGTTACAGCAGCTAGCGTTACCCTAACTAGCACAGAATCAGAGGCGACACTGTATACAAAATGTATTAGCCCGGTGACTGACAGAGTGCTCATAAATGTTTCTATTCATCCCTTTGAATGAACGAAGGATATATGTCTATCTGCCAATTCAGAATCTAATGCGAGACAGCACATTCGTTTAGTTGTCATCTTTGTGAGACCTGATATGCCCAAGGAAGTCTGTTTGAAAAGTCTCGAATTGTGGCTGAAACAGGTGTTTCAGCGGGATGAATGGCCAATGCGCGAACACGCTTGCTTATCTAAAGCCTGCGGTGCCTTTCACATTTCATTTTAGAACCGATCTTTGTGCTATATATTTAGCATCTCCACAAGAAGATAACAGAGAGGTTTATGAAAAGGCTGAAATGCTCCAATAGAAAACTTCACATCTCAAGATGTCGTTTTTCAAAACCCCAACAGGCATTTCAAGATCTCCCTGCTCCCGATTGTGAAGGGGGAGAGTCTAAGGTAGCAGAATGGCCACTAGGGAATATGAAATCCTCCCGTCATTCCCTCTGCTAATTAAAATCCTAAGCATTTAAAAGCATAACAATGAATATTTCATGTCAAAATGTTTCATTTTAACCAGCAATAGAAAAACTACATCACAATAGTCCTATTGTTTGTGTTTTTTCTTTTTTCTTTTCTTTTTTTTTTTTGAAACCTTTTTTTTTCTTTTGATTCAGGAATGGGAAGCGTAACACAATACCTAGCGGACTAACACCATTTTACATTTTCTCGTTATATCTCCTTTTCACATCACTCTTGTGTGCGATTGGAGAAATCGCTTTTAAACACTCGGAATTTTACAATTAATTTTTTTTTCTTGTCAATGAAGTCGAGAGAAACCAGCCGACCGTCTGAAACCAAGTTATTATACGTGAATGCTAACATACTTTAATCTGTGATGGAAACCCGCCCTGAAGACAGATGCTCCTCCCTCTTGCTTGCCTCTGACTTTATTGAACCACCCTTTGCTTGCAAACGGATTTGGATTCGTCAGGATTTGCTTTCTGGCTATGTGAAAAAAAAAAAGAAAGAAAAAACAAAAACAAAAACAGAGCTGTGAAATCCTCCAGCAGAAAGTGCCTTTGTAAAAGTTGCAGCTGAGTGTTTGTTTCGTACACGATCAATTGCCAGTGCCTTGATAGATTTAGTACAAGGTGGGGACCAGGCAAGGTTGCTTAGAGCCCCACAGCCAAAGAACAGGAGTTCCAGTTCCTAAAGGAGGCGGCACAAAGAGAAAAGGAGAAAATGCATTTTCTTTTCAAGAATGGCATCTCTTGGGGCGCCTGGGTGGCGCAGTCGGTTGAGCGTCCAACTTCAGCCAGGTCACGATCTCGCGGTCCGTGAGTTGGAGCCCCGTGTCGGGCTCTGGGCTGATGGCTCGGAGCCTGGAGCCTGTTTCCGATTCTGTGTCTCCCTCTCTCTCTGCCCCTCCCCCATTCATGCTCTGTGTCTCTCTGTCCCAAAAATAAATGTTGAAAAAAAAAATTTTTTTTTTAAATAATAAAAAAGAATGGCATCTCATTTTGGGTTCCCTAAAACAAACAAACAAACAAACAAACAAACAAACAAACAAGAAAACAGAGCCTAGGATTTAAGAGCAGAAGGCCGGGGGTGCCTGGGTGGCTAAGTCGGTTGAGCGTCCGACTTTGGCTCGGGTCATGATCTCGAAGTCCATGGGTTCGAGCCCCGCGTCGGGCTCTGGGCTGACAGCTCGGAGCCTGGAGCCTGCTTCGGATTCTGTGTCTCCCTCTCTCTCTGCCCCTCCCCCCACTCATACTCTGTCTCTCACTCTTAAAAATGAATAAATGTTAAAAAAAATTAAAAAAAAAAGAGCAGAAGTCCAAACACTTTATTGGGGAGTGCGATCCCAGAGATCAAGAATGGGGCTGGAAAAGTGGGGAGCAAATATAGGAGAGGGTGTTGCCCAGTGACAACAGCTTTACCATAGGGCAACCCCGCAGGCTCTCAGGTAGCCCTCAGAGAGGCCACGTTGCCAAGAGGAGAAAGGGGGAAGAATTTATTTACCGACATCACGTCCCATTCCGCAAAGCTTTCCTTGCATTTTCAGGCTAAGTGTGTGTGCTTAGGGGTGCATCCTGCACTCAGCGGCCATGTGAAAGCCCCAGAATAGTGGCTGGGAAGCCGAGGTGCACGGCACAGGTGTGAGGCAGGATGCCACCTGACTCGTGACATTAGGGACCAGCAGCAGCTGTCGCCATGGGCACCGCGTCTGTAGTGGCGATGACAGCAGCAGCAGAGACCTTGTTTCAGAACCGCAGGCACTTCTGGCCACACCCAGGGCCACCTCAGACAGAAGGCAAGGCAATCGTGGATCTGGGATAGGGCGTAACTGAATCCGGGACAGTGAGTGAGTCAAAGGGACTGGGTTGTTTTTTTGTTTTTTGTTTTGTTTTGTTTTGTTTTGTTTTTTAGTGTGTATTTATTTTTGAGAGACAGAGAGAGACAGAGCACAAGCGAAGAAGAGGCAGAGAGAGAGGGAGACGGAGAATCCGAGGCAGGTTCCAGGCTCTGAGCTGTCAGCACAGAGCCTGACACGGGGCTCGAACTCATGAACCGTGAGATTATGACCTGAGCTGAAGTTCTATGGTTAACCGATTGAGCCACCCAGGCGCCCCCAAAGGGACTGGGGTTTTCCACGAAAACATGGGTAGCCGTATGTTAGGATTCAGTTTTACTGAAGCACATCCTGGACTGTGAGGTGGTGACCACCGTGATGCAGGACACAAACCTCAGCTTCACGACCCTTCCAAGCCCTTGCTTTTTCCGCCGTTCCTCTCTGGTTGTTAGAACGCACTGGGGCTCGTACAGGCCCGCTAATGGCCAAGGGAGGCGGGTAATTTGTAAGCAACACTTCAGGTTCCCAGCGGATCAGGCATGGAGGTGTGTTTAATGGCATTCACTGGAGAAGCAAATGATGGTAATAAGCTTGCGCTAAATGTGGATGGGGCGGAGTCATGCAGGAAAAACACAGGGCTCGATTGCTTTTCCTTCTTTCTGTGTCCACTCCCCGGATCACTAGATACCACAGGAGTAAATAGCACCCAGAGGCGCCCTTGGGAAATTGGGGATCGCTCTTTCCTTCTCCACATGACAGAGGAGCTGTGGGGTGTCCGTGTGTGCGCGCGTGCCTGGGTGTGCTCCTTTGCAAAGCTGCAAATTAGTTTCTGTTCTGACAGCCCAAAGCCACTCTTACAGGCTCCCTAAGAAACTAGCTAAGAGCCGAGAGAAGGGACAGCGAGTGTTCTCCACGACAAACTTGACCTAAGGAAGGTTGTGGGGCACCTGGGTGGCTCAGTCATTCAAGCGTCCGACTTCGGCTCAGGTCACGATCTCGAGGTTCGTGGGTTTGAGCCCCACGTCGGGGTCTGTGCTGACCGTGCAGAACTGCCTTGGGATTCTCTCTCTCTGTCTCTTTCTGTCCTTGCCCCACCTGTGCTTTCTGTCTCTTTCTCAAAATAAACTTAAAGAAAATGTTTAACCTAAGGAAGGTTCAAACCTGCAGCTCAGAGAACTGTAAACCCTGTCAGTTGGGGGTACGTCGCACATCTTCTTTGGGAAACTTTTAGGCACTTTTAGATCCGCTTCGGGATTTCCAGGAAAACTCAGGGGGGTGGGACTAATTCCTCATCCGGGTGACTTGACAGATGGCCTCTTTCCCTTTGGATACCTGTCTTTGATGTGAAGCTCGGCTTTCACAAAGAGTTTGCTGGAAGCTCCTTAAATGTCCACAACTCGCTCTGTGGTTTTGGAGAACTTATGGGTTGGGTTCATGTAGTTCTAGGACCTGTTTGCTTGGTGTTTGGAGAATCTGGTTGTGTAGGTTTCCCTGAGTCTTCCAATAGTTACCACATTTGGTGAGCAGGTGCCATGGCTTTATGCAGGCTGAGTAGAAAAGCCTACCTATTCCATGAGTTTGTTCTTTGTTACTGGATAAGGTACCATCTCTAGGTGGTTTTGGAGCATTCAGGTCTTCTATTTCTTCTTGCGTTAACTTTGATAAGCGTTTTCCCAAAACAATGTCCATTTCTTCTGTTTTCATATATATTGGTATTGGCGTGTTTACAGCATTCTCCTATTATGTATAACACACCTTCTGTTTACCTTTGTCTTTTCTCTTTGAGTTATACCTGATAAATTACTATATGGTACCTTTTTTTTCTTAAGTATTCTCAGTGAAAGATGGCTTACTTTTTAAGGCTTTTCAAGTAACCTGTTTTTGGCTTTGATGATCCTTTCTATTACAGCTACTTTAGACTTCATTAATTTTACTTTGTATATATTATTATTTTCTTCCTACTCCTTCCCCTGTGTCGATCCTGTGTTCTGTTACTAACTCCTTAAATGATGCTTTGATCATTACTTTTTGGGTTTTTCTTCCCTAATATAAGCATTTAAGATGATAAATTAACCTTGGGAGTATTGCTTTGGCGCATGCCACCGTTTGATGTGTATGATTTTATTAGGGCTTAGTCTCAGGTATTTAAATGTTCCCATCATGCTCCCATGATGATTTCTTGGCCCATGAGCTATTTTAAAGAGGGTGTGTGTGTGTGTGTGTGTGTGTGTGTATGCATGTGTTTAAACATTGATAATCAAAGGTGGTGATGCAAACAGAGGATTGATTATATGTATGCTCGGAAATTCCCACAACAAAAAGGTTTTTTTTTTTAGAACTGTGTTTCTGAAATGCCCAAATGCGTTGGTTTTAAACCTATCTTTTTATTGTTGATTTCTAGCTTAATTGGACTTGGCTGAACGTGGTCTATTTGATGCCAGTTCCATGAAAAGTCTTAAGAGCTCTCTGACCTGTGGCATTGCAGTCCTTATAAATGCTTTATGAGTGGTTGAGAATACGACTTCCCTGTTTGCTATAGGGATATACATGACATATTCGTTAGGTGAAACTCGTTCACTGTGTACTTCAAACCTTCTATAGCTCCCTGATTATATGCTTTATTTTTTCCTAGGAAAGATATATTTCACTCCCACTCTGTTGATGGCCTTGACGGTTTCTCTTCTGTTTCTGTTAATTTCAATCTTATAAATGAGGCAGTGCTGTTAATCAGGACAAATATGGAATTGCTGCATTATCCTGGTGAAGCAAACCTTTGAATGTGATAGCAACCCTCTTTATTCACGACAGCGTGGTTTGGCTTTGAAGTCTCTTTCATTCGATATCGGTAAGCTATGACAGATTTTTTTTTTGTATTTTTAATTCTCATTTCGTATGCTGGCATATCATTGTTTTTTTTTCAAGAACGAAGTCTGACATTCTGTCTATTAGCTGGTGAATATTAGTCTGTCTGTGTACTTTTATGATGGGTATATTTAAATGTCTTCCTCGAAGCCCATTTTCACTCTGTTTAATCTGCCTTTTCTCTGCTTTGTTGATTTTCTTTTTCTGTCTTCTTGTGGATCGATGGTATTTTTATTTTTATTTTTTATTTTAGAGAGAGAGCATGAGCAGGGGAGAGGGTCAGAGAGGGAAAGAATGTTGGGGCTCGATCCCATGATCCTGGGACTATGACCTGAGCCAAAATCAGGAGTAGGGTGCTCAACTGACCGAGGCACCCGGGCACCCCATTTTTTAGGGGGGGGGGAATCAATGGTATTTTTAAATTTCATGTTTCCCCTCTATTATTTTTGAAGATCTCACTCTATTTCTATTCTTTTGGTCACTGTTCTTAAAATTTCAATATCCTTAAAAAGCTTAACATCCAAAATGAACCAGTGACTTTTCTCTTCAAACAATAAGGGACCGTAGAACACTTTCCATTGAATCGCCTACCCTGACTTACATATTATCGTAGATGGGTATTTATTTTATGTTATTTTTTTTCTTTGAACCCATCCATTCGTATTTTTGTTTTCTGTTTTGCAAATGCCTTAGATCAGGAGTCAGTAATCTTTTTCTGTGAAGGGCCAGATTTGCTGGCTGGAGGGTCATCCTTACAATTACTCGACTCTGCTGTTGTGCTGGAGAACAAGCTGGCCATGTGGGCGTTAGGCTGGGTGGTCCAATTCCTGCTTTCCCTCCCGCAACTTTGTTTAAAAGTGTCGTCCTACGGTGGTCACGGAAGTCACTCTTGGGCTGCGGGCCATTTTCCTAATTGCAGGTAGAATCCTAAAATTCCACTGTAAACAGACATTTGTTTCCAGTGTTTCTCTTAAACTTCCCCACCCCTCCTCCCTAGGGGTCGGTTTGCTTCTGTTCCCAGCCCGTGGTAGTTACAGGAGGAGAAACCCAGTGATTCCAGCCGCCATGTTTCAAATCACGGGAAGAGGGGGACAAAACTAGGTCTCTCGGTGTTTCTTCCTCTTCTAACTTTCTCCCTCCCTCTGGATAGCTTGTCTTATCTATTTTCTTTACTGCAATTCGAAATCCCTGTTATTGCTGAAGGTAATTAGCTTTGAGCAATTATAATCATTCTTTATTCCCTCTCTAGCTTTCCTCTCCGCCAGGGGAAAGCAAAGGTGAGACACTGAGATTGTGGAGGAGGGCTTCTGATTTTGAAGCTTTTTCTGCATCTTTTCCCCTGACTGGTACACATCCCTCAGCCTGCCTCTCTAGAAATAATGAGGGATTTGTGAGATACTCTAGGCTTTTGCTTATTGACCATCTTCAGTCTGTTCTGCTTTCTGGGGGGACATGGCTACAAGACACATTAATTCCTAGAACTTTCCCCTAGATCTTCAAAAAGGATTATGGCATAAGCTGTGGCCCTTTGTTTTTTGATTACTGCCTGTTTTTATAGTGGCTTTACATTTATCTTTCAAACTTATTTTGTTCGTTCAGAGAACTGAAGGAACCGTGAGCCTGATTTGTGTCTTCGTAGTACCTTAGTGGTCTATTCAAGAACCGTGTAGATCACCCTCTGTGGGGAGAGAGGGCTTTAGAACCAGAAAGACTCCGGCTTAAAATTCTAGCTGTAGGGGCACCTGGGTGGCTCACTTGGTTAAGCATCCGACTCTTGGTTTCAGCTCAGGTCATGATCTCACATTTCATGGGATCCACACCCGCCTCGGGCTCTCAGCTGACAGTGCAGAGCCTGGTTGGGATTCTTTTCTCCCTTTCTCTCTGCCCCTCCCCTGCTTGCTCTCTCTCTTCCTTCCTCTCTCTCAAAATTAATAAATAAATAAAAAAAAATTAAAAAAATTCTATCTTGTGTCACTTGGTGATATTGAGCGGATTACTTATTCTGTGTGTGTCTGTTTTATCCTTTAATATAGTGTTGTGAGGTTCTGAGATGTATACACATACGTGTAATACATGTATGTGATGTATACATATATATGTAAATAAAACAAGGTGTGTTTTCTCCAGGAGGTCATTTTCAAGGACAGGCTGAAAAATAAATGGTTACATAAAATGGAGAAAGCTAAGGTCAATGGGAGGATGTCTGCGTGACCTGCAGAGGGTATCTTAACCCCAGCGGTGGCTGGGGGACGACGATGGGGTTGGTCACTCATCCTTTCCGGGTGAGGATGCACCTGATCAGATAGGTGAAATGTCTTTTTGGAGATAGCAGAAGAACAAGTGAGGAACAGGGGTGACTAGTATGACCTTGGAGGACCACGTGAGAGGTGAAAGCCGGAAGGATTCAGGGACCAGGTCACGGAAGCCTCTCCTGCCTTTCATCATCTCTGCACCCTCTGCTAACAGTGTAGAGTTTATTATTTTAGTAAAGGCGAACATTGGATGTTTTCAGGCAGAGGGGTGCCCCAGTCAGATTTGTGTTCTAGAAAATTCTGGAAACATTGAGAAAGGTGGTTAGAGAATGTGACAGATTGTATAAAATGGCTGAAGCAGTATCAGCCATCCCACATGCTCTTCCTACAAGATGACATTGACCCTCCTTTCACCGAGCCGAGGAGTGTCTGGGCAGGTTGAAGATGTGAGTGACTTCCAAGCCAGACCAGCGACGGAAATAAAGCCTCCACCTGGCTCTCTTGGTATGTTTGCTCTTGGAAGTCAGCCACCACGCCGTGAGGATCCCCAAGCATTTGTGGAGAGGTCCACATGAAGAGGAATGCGGGACCCCAGCTGACAGGGCTGACCTCCCAGCTGGCAACCTGTACCAACTCACCAGCCTTGTGAGGGCGCCATCTTGGAAGTGGACCGCCCAGCCCCTAGGTGAGCCATCCCGTCTAATGCCACATGGAACAGAGAGGGGCTGTCCCTGCTGAGCCCTGGCCAAATTTCACATTTCAGAGCCAGAGAAAGGATTACTATTGTTTCAAGACACTGCATTTTGTGAGGATTCATTCCGTAGCAATAGAGAGCTGCTTTATGGAAGAGAATAAAGGCAGGGGTATCTATTAGGGAACATTCTGGTTCAGGCAAGAAATGATGAGGGCTTTAAGCTAAGTCTAAAGCTAAGGCTGTGACATGTGACGCACTGTGCTGTGTCATGGGAATACAAAGTGCACTGGACGGACGAGGTCCCCTCGCTCAAGAGGTTGACCGGCTAATGCACAGTGAAGATGGGGTGTAGACGTCATTTGCCCAAGGATGGGTGCTCTCGACATCCAAGAGCAAGAGGAAATTCTTGTAAAAGCAAAAAAGCTAAAAACCAAATGTATGACTCCAGAGCCAGAAGTCTGGGCATCCAGATAACATGAAGATGACTTTCGCTTTACTTTCTGAGCCCCATTGATCATATTACGAAGTGGGTTTTTGTCTTCGTCTCCATTAGAGAAAATCTTCACGTGGACACTTCTCTTGCTCCCCCGGCATTGTGTGATTTTTAGTTCAAAGCACAAAGAAGCATTTGCTATCTGCATCAGTGCTTGGTACTTTTTTTTTTTTTTTTTTCCAGGGCGGAGAGTAGGATTACCACAGTATTCTTCTCAAGTGCTCTCAGTCCCTGATCAAAGGGAGGGTTTTAGAGTCTTAGTTCGTCGGAGATTCAATATAAGACTATTCTTGGTTTGGGGTTTTGAGTAGATCGGTTTTGCTTATACACCAGAGAGAAAGAGTGCTAGCCCATGCGTTGTGAACCACGGAGTCCTGCACAGACACTGATTATTTTTGTTATCGTAACATGGAACTTGGGGTTTAGTGGTACTCAGAGAGTTAGGCACGACACAGGACATTTCATTTTGAAAATAATTATTCATTCACCGATCTGTTCCTTTGCAAGGAGCAGTCCCAGCCTCTCTCCAGCCTGTCTCTCTTGTTTTTGCCACAGAGCGTGGCCCATTCTTTCTCCTTCTCTGCCACCACCAGGAAAACAAGACTTGCCCTGACTCAGCTCCTCAACCAGGGCGATCTGGCTTTGGTTCCCATTGCTGTGCTGGGAACAACCTTCTGAGTCACCAGTGGCTTTTGTTCTTGCCCAGTTCTTCGAACTGCCCTCGTGTACGATTGGCCTGGATTTAATACTGTTGACTACAGTCCTCCAGATTCTGGTCCCCTTTGGCTTCTGTGTGAACGTGCTTGGTTCTTACGTCTCCGATTGCTTTCTCTGCCTCTGTTGCTGGCTTTTCTTTCCACGTTTTTCTTCTTCTTGTCTGGCTGCATTTCAGGGACGAGAGACGCAAAAGAAACTTCCATGCTGTTCTGCCATCTTGCCCCCTCCCCCCATTTTTCTTCTTTTTAAATGTTGGTGTGACCTAGGGTTTAGTTCTCAAATCCCCCTCAACATTCCAAGACACTGTCACCTTTTTTCAGGACTCCCACCCATCTAGTGGCAGTGTATATGTGTACCAATGGGTCTCGAAGACCATCTCTACCACCCTTGAAGCACGAACACCTAAGAATCACTATTTTTGAGGATACAAAAATCAAGACACCATAGTCTCTCACAGGAAGGGGTTGATAGCCTAGTACGTTGGATAAGATGTGCACACGCAGCTTTGAGAGCTTTCTGAAACTGACTTTTCTTTTCTTTCTTTAAAGTTTTCTTTCTTTATTTCAGAGAGAGAGAGAGAGAGGAGGGGCAGAGACAGAAAGAGAGAGAGAATCCCAAGCAGGCTCCACACTGTCAGCACAGAGCCCAGTGTGGGGCTCGACACCACGAACCGTGAGATCATGACCTGAGCCAAAACCAAGAGTCAGACGCTTAACTGACCAAGTCCACCCAGGTGCCCCGGAACTGGACTTTTCCATAGGCCTGGCATATGGCAGCCATTGAAGGCTTAAGGCTAATATGAACTGAAGTGACTGCTTCGTTGCATATAAGTGACCTTAAAACTGGAAAGTTTTGTTTTGTTTTGTTTTAAAGACTGACGCAAAGTAGGCTTTTCTGTTTTATCTGCAGCTGAATTGAGGTCCTGAAGAATAAAACTCATCGGCAGCTGATCTGTAAGTTAGCCGTAAGCAGTGAAAAGAGCCTTCAGCTCATTTAAACAACGGAAAGGAGATTATTAAAAGGATGGGCAGTACTTCCTGTTTTTAAGTTTATCTATTAATTTTGAGAGAGAGAGAATGTGCAGGGGGCAGAGAAAGGGAGCGCGAGAATCCCCAGCAAGCTCCACGGTATCAGTGCAGAGCCTGATGAGGGGCTCGAACCCATGAACCTTGAGATAACGTCCCGAGCTGAAGTCAAGAGTCAGATGCTCAAGTGACGGAGCCACCCAGGAGCTCCAGGATGGGCAATACTTCTTGAGTGGAAGGAAGAACTGAATAGCAGGCTTCCAGAAGGAAAGACACCAATGCCAGTCTGGACACCTGAGCGATAGAAACACACAGACCGTCAGGGGCCCAAACCTGGGCTCAGACGTAGCTCCTTCAGAACTGAAAGTAAATGAAGGTCTAAAGACTGCAGTCACCTGCCACGATGGAAAAAGGTGGCTTAATAAAGCACAGTAGCTGACTCACAGGAGACCCTCAAAAGATTTTTGCATGAAGAAATAAGTGAATCAGGTCGTGAGACAGACCAGTCTACAATCTCTACGAATAGTGCAGAACGCTTTCACAGACCAACGTGAGAACTTTCTGAGCATTTTAGTCTGGCTGGAACGATGAATAAAATTGGCATCCAGTTGGGAAGGCAGAAACACCGCGGGTAACTAACTGCCTTCTTGGAATTCAAAATTCACCCTGGTCATCACCCCGCCAGACGAAAACAAACCCAGAAGAGCCATCTGCCCATCACACTGTTGTTTTTCGTTTTTGTGTTTTTTTCATTGATGGGAGCATTACGGGATGTCGAGGGATGCCGGAGGAATGGTCCCCTGGATATAGGACACTTGAGATTTGACAGTTGCCCATTTTTCTTTATTTCTGTTAAGGCAGGATCCTGACAGGGCTATGTTTCGCCACCCACTTCTGCCGTTTTCTCGTAAATGGCAGTGAAGGGAAATACAGACGCCTTATTAATCAGCTTGGTTACAATTTTACAGCGACGCCCGGAAGGACGCACCGAGCTGTCAGCGTGCATCGGGGAAGCACAGGACTCAAACAAATGAAAGGCTTAGAAATTCAACAGGTAAAAAGAAAAAAGAAAAAGAAATTCAACAGGTAGACAGGGGCCGGACTTCTGTCCAGCAGGCATTGTGCCCCGAGCCTTTGGGGGTAGCATTCACGACTCAGGACATGAAACGACAGCTCTCTTGATCCACACGAACATTTTCACGTCTTGAGCCTTATTTTAGATTTTTTTTTTGGGGGGGGTGGAGAGGGACAGCATCCAACTTCTAGACACCGATTTCTGTGTCAGCCCAACACTTAGTGGCTTAAAAGCAGGCTCTCTTTGGTTCTTACGGTTCTTTGGGTGGACTGGGCTCTCACTCGGGGCCTGTCACACGGTCCGAAGGGTCAACTGCGATGGGTGTCTAAGATAATTTCTTCACTCAAGTGTCTGGCACCTCAGCTGGGCGAGCTGGGCATCACTCTGTTTTCCTGTGTCCTCTCCATGTGGTTAGCCCGGGCTTCCTCATGGCATGGCAGTTTTAGGACCGTGCAAGCTTTCCAAGATCTCCCGGGGAAGCCATAAACCTTCTTAGGTCCCGCAGTCGAGTCACACACAGTCACTTCCACTGTGTTCTGTTGGTCCAAAGTGAGTCACAGGGCCCACGGAGATTCGAGAGGAGGGGAATTCCTCAAGGGCATGAGTCCTGGGAGGACTGCCTCAGTAGGGAGCCATCTTTGGAGTCAGCCTAGGATGAGACCCTTCCCGTACATGCCGGCTCTGTAGAGGCCACGCGTGGTCTTGCCTCACATGTTCTGTACTTTTCCCACTCTGGAGACTTCTCAGTTCCTTGTGCTGTCTATTCCCTCGGTCCACATGCACTCCCCACCCACCGCCCGCCATGTTGCCCTCCCATCCCTGCCCCTTGGCCTCGATAACTGTCACTTACTCCTGCCTCACACGCATGACGCTTCTTCAAGGGAAGCCGTTCTTGGCCTCCCAGGCTCCACCAGGCTGTTCTTAAAAACACTCAGAGAAGTGAGTTTTCCTCCCTCCGTGCCCCCACCCGCCCCCCGCAGTTGGCACTCACGTCAGCCACAGGATAATTCGGTGAGTGGATGTCTCCTCCACAGACTGAGCTTGACAAGGCAGCAGCCATATTCTGTGTCTCTTCTTTTGTTTTTAATCCATATTGCGTTTCCTACACTTCGCACACAGCTCAGAAACATTTGTTACATGAGTGAACCCTTTTCAGACTGCCACGCTCTATTTGGGGGACTTTTCAAGACAATTTGCTTATCGTATTGGGAACAAACCTCCTGATGGAGGAGAAGAGATATGGTTGAATAACAAGGATCAGGCGCTTTCTTTCTTAAATGTTTACTTATTTATTTTGAGAGAGAGACAGAGAAAGAGAGAGCGCACATGAGTGGGAGAGGGGCAGAGAGAGAGAGAGAGACAGAGACAGAGAGAGAGAATCCCAAGCAGACTCTGTGCTCTCAGCACAGAGCCCGACCCTGGGCTGAATCTCACGAACCACGAGATCATGACCTGAGCTGAAACCAAGAGTCGGATGCTTAACTGACTGCGCCCCTCCAGGTGCCCCAAGGATCAGGAGCTTTTTAATGGAGTGAGAAAAGAACAATCCAGTGGGATTCCAGAGGCACTGCCTTCTTACTGGGGTGCAGGGGGTGGGTGGGGGTGGGCTGGGGTGTGGAGACTGGTTAGCGAGTTCTTGCCCCAGCAAAGAGCTGAGAAGAGGCATCCCACCTGGTGCCTGCAGCAGGGGATCCGGGCTGATGAGGCTGGGCAGGCAGGGGACAGGTAGTCGGTCTTAGCAGGTGGCAGGCGGACTATTTAGGCCACAAAGCTGGTGTGAGCCCGGGAAGACTTGCGCGTGGATTCACGACCCGGTGCACGGAGGCTCAAACAACTGGAAAGTGGCCGAGGCCACCAGGAGAAATCGACAAGCTAGGAGATATCCTAGGGGGAGCCGGCAGGTAACCTGAGTGTCCCAGACTTGCCCAGACGTCCCTATTAACCGAATTATCCACACCTGGAGCCTCTATCCTCCGGTTAAGTCCGGACTCCCCCCACCCCTTCTCAGGGCATGCCGGTGGCTTTTCCTGCCACCCCCCACCCCCCACCCCCAGATCCCCTGGTCGTCTGCACCTATACTGTGCCTTTCTCACTGCTTCAGCCCAGATGTGAACCGAGGTCCCCTGCCTCCAACCCCACAGCCGCACCGAGCCGCACTTGACTTCCCTAGAGAATTCTGGGTTGGAGCCTGGTAGGAAATGACTGCACGGGCCAGGGAATGACTTCAAACCGGTGAGCAGATATTGCTGTTCCCAACGTTGATTGGCCAACGCTCGCCGCAGGTGGTCCCTCAAAAGCTATATTTCTCCTTGGTTTCGGCCAAATGTTATTTTCTGGAGGCCCAGTCCTCCTTGGAGCAAAGACCCAGTAATACCTTTCACAGCTGCCTGAGCCCCCGGTTAAACTCTCCGAGCCTGTCAAGTGGAAACTCTCAGTCTCTTACCATTGAAAATCTATTATTTAAAAAATCCTCTGCCAAAGCGCCTTAATCAAAGACACCTTTCGCTGCGGAAGGGAGGTTTAAGCTCTTTGTTAGCCTCACTTCTAGATTTTTCCTTCGGGCAACCAAAGGCCCCTTTAAGGGCATTGGTGACTATATCTACACACACTGACAGGGCGACAATGATCTGTTAGGCCCTGTTGTTGCCTGATGGGAGCACAGCAGTAACACACACACACACACACACACACACACACATGGTCCTTATTCTCTCCAGGCGTATTCTTACCAGTGTTTCCCTCTCTTCTATGGTTTTGAGCCCAGGGACGGGGTTTGGGTGGGACCGAGAGCTTGCAGGTGATTGAGGTGGGAATTGTTTGCACATTGGTGCCCCATGCTTCCAGCAACGTGACTAGAGAAGTAGGTGCTTAATGAACGCTTGGGGACTAAACTGGGCTTTTAAGGTTCTGTCTTTTGTGTTTTCTTTTATGTATTGATTGATTCACTTACTTATTTGAGGGAAAGAGAAAGGGGGAGGGACAGAGAGAGAGAGAGAGAGAGAGAATCACGGAACCCAATGCGGCAGTTGGGGGGGGGGACGGGGTTCGAGCCTACAACCCTGGGATCAAGACCTGAGCCGAAATCAAGAGGCTCACCGGACTGAGCCACCCAGGTGCCCCTCTGTGTTGCATGTTTTCAGGTGAAATAGACACCATTTGTCCCTCTGCTGAGAGGCTGGTCTTGTCTTTTGCCCCACCCCACAGTGAAGTAAGGAGTATTGGGGACTTTAAGGACCGTGTCCTACTTGGAGATGATAATTCTGGGCAGTGGGTAGACTGGGCTTGAAGAGGGTGAGAGCTTTATCTCAATTAAATGTGGATATTAAAAAAAAAATTAAGTCCTCTAAAAAATCAACAAGGATTGGCTGAATTATTAGCTGCCTAGGACAGCTAAGTGGCATGGAGGCTGCAAAGGAAGACTATAGAAAAATGCTGTCCGACCACCGAGAAGGGCGGGCTGGCTGGGAGCCACGGCCCTGACCGCCCAGGTTTGGGGACACCTTGACGTGTCACAAGGGGAGTCGGGGGTTTTCACTGTCAGATGCAATTCTGAGTCCCTGACCACTTCTGGTCACAGGCTGACCGATTTAAATGTAAACAGTTACACGTTTTGTTTCTTATTGATAATGTCAGAAATACGAATTTTTATGTAAGAAAGTCCCAACTCTCTGGAGCTCCATCGGTATGTTGCTTGTTCCCCAGGAGGCACATTTTTTTTTTTTTGCTTTTTTTCTAAATAAGCTTCACAGCCAGAGCAGAGCCCAATGTGGGGCTTGACCTCATGACCCTGAGAGCAAGAGCGGGACGGTGCTCGGCTTACAGAGTGGTGAGCGTGTTGGTGAACCGTCCTTCCCCTTCCAGCGCTTGAATCAACTCTCCAAATTCTGTTCTTTGTGTTATTCCCGTCATGAGATATCTCTGAACTTTCCTTTAAGGTGAAATCTCTTGCAAGCGTCATTTCCTTTGGGACATCCTCACGCTTTTTTGGTAAATTCTTCCTCATTGATGTCGATAAGTTTGCCATAACTGGATTCTTCTGGCTGCGTGTCTAGGGTCTCAGAGACAGTGTCAACAGTCGCACGGTTTTCTCTAAGTCCATCTGCCTTAGACCCAAATTTCATTTCCACCGGTATCACTTCTTGTTACTTTGCGACACTTTGATCTCTGTTGGCCAACTCCTTCTTTCCTTTACGCATTTTTAGAAGACGCCACAGGGGTGTATTCCCGAGAGATCAGGAGGCAACTTGTCTACACGCTGCTGTCCGAGCGTGAACTGAAGGACGGACGCCCGGTGGCCAATCACCGATGGATTCTGAAAGGACGTGATTGTTCACTGGTGGTGTAATTTGTGGACCGAAGGACGAGCCCTGAAGTTTGTATTGTATGCATTTTACCTCCATTTAACATAACACAGGAACCGGCTGCATGGTGTGTAATATTTGCCTTTTGTGAACGGGGAACTAAGCACCATTCAGAACCTGAGAAAACTTGTCTTGATTTTTTAAACAGTGAGTTCCCATTTCGATAGGCATGTTACCTATTTTGTAGTTTAGGAACTGCCTGGCGACCGTGGAATGCGTGTTCTTGCCCACCCTTCCACCATGGGTCTGGAGGCAATGCCATGAGCCTTAACATTTTTCAGAGTGTTTGCTCATCTTTGATTTGGATCATTGAAGCCAAGAATTAGAGGCAACCTCCATCTGGTCTGGTTTATCTTTGTTCTGTTGTCTTGCCTATAAAGCACCGTCTACTGGGTTTAGAGTATCAACTTTACGTTCCACTATTTATCAACGATGCACTGAATGTCTTCTATGGAGAAGTGCTGTTGAGCATAACAGACTGAATTTAGCATGAGTACCACCAAGAGAGAGAAGGAGAGAGGGGATCCCAAGTGGGCTTCGCACGGTCAGTGCAGAGCCCGACACAGGGCTCGAACTCAAGAACTGCGAGATCATGACCTGGGCAGAAATCGAGAGTTGGACGCTCAACTGACTGAGCCACCCAGGCATCCTGTAACTTGTTGAAATTTATTTGTAACCCCCAAGTCAGTGCTCACTTCACTTTTATGATCGTTCCCAAACAGCACAGAACACTGAAAGATTTGAGTTGTCCAACATGCACATTTCCAGATGAATTCAAACAAGGCCATACTCTTTCTTCTTATTTTAACGTTCATACACAGATGACCAGACAATGAAGACCTCAGAGGGCAGCAAGGTGTAGAACCGGAAGCTCTGGTTCTGGGGCCAGGTGGGTATGGGTCTGAATCCCAGCTCTGACACCTGTTAGGGTGGCATCAGACAAGTCATTCCACACCCTGAACTTCATTGTCTCCTTAGCAAAATAAGGAAAATAAAATCTACCAATATTCATTCCTTTTAGTTTTAAGATTATATCTCTATATATTTAATATCTTATAATCTTACTATGTTATATGTTATATAACACGTATAATTATACATAATCGCTAATAATAACATTAATCTTTAATAACTTTTTAAAGCTTGTTTATTTATTTTGAGAGAGAGAGAGAGAGATGGGGAGAGGCAGAGGGAAAGAGAGAGAGAATCCCAAGTAGGCTCCGCATTCAGCATGGAACCCAATGTGGGGCTCGATCCTACCACCCTGGGATCATGACCTGAGCCAAAATCAAGAGTTGGATGTTCAACTGACTGAGCCTCCCAGGTGCCCCATAACAATACTTTAAATAGGTTTCCAGTTTAAGGTAAAAGCAGTTCCAATGTCACTTAACCTGAATCTGAAATGGGACTAGGAGTTGATGTAAGAAAGGAAGATTCATGGTCCTGGGATTCCCATGGTCAGCGGGGATTCCTCTATAGCTATTCTTTGTGCATCTATAGATATTTTTTCTTCCCTTCTAGAGTCTAATGTTGCATTTTGATCCCTCTATCTTTTTTTTATCAACACTTGCAAACATACAGAAACACTGACAGTGAATACCTGTGTGCCTGCCCGTTTAGATTCAACAATTATTTTCATTTTGTTCTATTTGCTTTACTTATAGATATGTGTGACTATATACAGGTAGTTTTTCCAGAACCACTTACAAGTGGTAGAGATGATGACATCTTACCCCCAATTATTTCATCACATGTGTCCTAGGAATAAGTACATTCCCCTACAGATGACATCATGACCACGCCTGTGAAATGTAAAATCTCTGATATCATCTAATTTCCAACACATATTGGAATACGCCCAGTTTTCTCCCCATGTATGTTTCACCAGCTTTTTCTTTGAACCAGGATCCACTCAAGAGTTATACTTTGCATTTCATTTTATTTCTTTGATCTTCTTAATTTAGAACAGACCCCAACTTTTCCCCCATGACATCAATTTTTTTTTTCAACGTTTATTTATTTTTGGGACAGAGAGAAACAGAGCATGAACGGGGGAGGGGCAGAGAGAGAGGGAGACACAGAATCGGAAACAGGCTCCAGGCTCCGAGCCATCAGCCCAGAGCCCGATGCGGGGCTCGAACTCCCGGACCGCGAGATCGTGACCTGGCTGAAGTCGGACGCTTAACCGACTGCGCCACCCAGGCGCCCCGACATCAATTTTTTTAAAAGTTAGAATCTGTCGGTACATTATCCATTATAGTTAAATAATGATCTAAGTCTGAGTCCTAGCTCTGAGCAAATTCGAGGTTAAATAAACCCTAAGAGCCATGGTGCGTGCATCTGTTCTAAAGACGTGAGGAAAGATTTGAAAAGATCATGCCGATGACATTGCTTTGTAAATGGTAAGGGTTATTTAGACTCGGTTATTTTTAATGCCATCATTTTAAGTTATTTTGAAAGCTATGATCTTATTATTCTGCTGGATGAAGGTTGTAATAAATTAAGTTTAACGTATAATAAAAACTGGGTTAGTGGGCTGTTTTTAATTTTTGTTAAATGAGCACACTCCATGTTGAATAAAACTCACTCTGAACTTTTCTTTCTGTCTCTTCTTCAGCCAGAACGAGCACAAGGAGAAACTACTGATGTGCGTTTTAGTAGGACCACTGGGGTTGAAAATGACTGATAAGATTGCTGACTGTGGGCACCCAGAGAGCTTTCCAAACACAACATTCCTTCTGGATGATAAACTCTTAGCTCTGACATATTTGCCAAAATCCCTGTGGCTGGGCTCCTGCCCCAGATAAATGCCTGTAGGACTTTTGCTTTCATCCGCGATGGTGTGACAGGTGTGGGATTTATGATTCTGTAGCAAACAACCAAAAAACTCAGACAAAATATATAAAACAATCTCTTTTTAAAGAATCGTGATCCCTGAGAGATAAGGAACAAATGAAGCGAGCTCTACAACTGCTTCGGCTTATAGCCTTGGGTTTCCATGTGGTGACGGAAGAAGACCCCAGGAGGAGACTGGAAGTTTCCCTGAGCCGAGAAGACGGAACTGAGGGCCCAGGGAGTCCAGGGTGGCTAGAGTTTATAGGGCAGATTACCAAAGGGGAGGGAGTTGCACGAAGAGAGAAACCTGGAGATTTGCAGAGATCCCTCTCAAGTGTTCAGCAGAGTACTGACGAGCACGTGCATGGAAGGAAACCCAAAATATTAGAAAATAGTGCCACGGTTCACTTGGGGTGAGCAATACTGCCTATTTTCACCAGCCAGACTGGAAAACTTATGATGCACAGAGCATAGAGTTGAAATACTCAGGGAGATCTTGCTTCAAGAGTGGGGGATAATAGCCCTGCTCCAGAACTGCCTAACAAATGATAAAAGCAAGCTCACAGAAGATGAAACTATTCCTAAATATCTTGACTATATCCAAAAACAAAGCTCCAAAGTAGCTGTGGGAATACAAAAGCATCCAATATCAAGCAAGGCAAAATTTACATAGTTGCCACACTACGAAAGATTATGCAAAAAAGCAGGAAAATGTGGTCTGTAATGAGGAGACTAATCAGTCCATCAAAGCAACCCAGAATGGAACAGATGTTAGAATTAGCAGACAAGGACGGGAAGGTAGATTTTATAGCTATATTCCGCATGTTCCAGAAGTTAAGTAGCATCGTGGAATATATGTACATCATCGTGCAGAGACGAAAACCATAATGTCTGAGATTAAAAAAAGATACACAGAATGGGATTCACAGAAGTTAGATATGGCAGAACAAATGATTAGTAAACTTGAAGACACAAATAGAAACGATCCAAAATGAGTCGCAGAATCAAGAGAAAATTCAAGGAAAAATGTGACGCAACTTTGATCAGCTTAATATCCATGCAATTGGAGTTCCTGGAGGAGAGGAGGGGTAAGTGTAAAACACTCGCAGAAAAAAAATGCCCAAATTTCAAATATGATAAAAATTACAAACCTACAGTTCTAAGAAACTCAATGAACTCCAAGCACAAGCAATATCACAAAACTAAACCGTGATGCGGTGTAATCAAATCGTTCAACCCACCAATAGAGAGGAAATCTCAAGAGCAGCCAGAGGAGAAAAATATGCTATAAGTAAAAATAGATTAACGGTACAGATGACATCAGATTTCTCAACAGAGACAATGCAAGCGAGAGGACGATGGGGAACATTTTTAAAGCACTGAAAGAAAAATTTGCCCGCCTACAATTCTATACCCAGTGAAATCTTTCAGGTGAGATAAGGAGGCTTTCAGATAAACAAAACTGCCATCACTCATCATGAGCATATTCACACTATAAGAAATATTACAGGAAGTCTTCAAGCAGGAAAATCATACCAGATTGAAATATGAAGCTACGCAGGGAATGGAGAGCACCAGAAATGGTAACTACATGGATGTGTATGTAAGAATCGTTTCTTATTATTTAATTTTTTTTATTTGAGAGAGAGAGAGAGCACACAATGTTGGCGGGGGTGGGGTGGGGTGGGGGGGGGTGGGGGTGAGAGGCAGAGGGGAAGAGAGAAAATCTCAAGCAGGCTCCATGCAGAAAAATCCCAAGGCAGGGATTGATCCCACAACCATGGGATCATGACCTGAGCTGAAATCAAGAGTCAGAGGCTCAACTGACTGAGCCACATAGATGCTCCTTATTATTTAAATATTTAAAAAATATAATTAACTGTTTCAAACCAAATTAATAATATAGTTTGGGGTTTATAATATATATAGTATAAAACATATAACATTATATATATATATATATATATATATACACACACACACATGACAACAGTAACACAAAGACAAGAAGAGAGGAAAGAAAGTGTATTCTTGTTAGGTTCTTACACTATGTGTAAAATGGTATAATGTCACTTGAAGGTAAACTGTGATAAATTGAAAAGCTGTTAAAATAACAAAACAAAGGGATATAGCTTATATGCAAAAATAGGTGATAAAAGGGAAACAAAAAAATACTAGGTTAATCCACAAGAAGATCAGAAAAAGACAGGGGTGCCTGGGTGGCTTAGTTGGTTAAGCGTCGGACTTCAGCTCAGGTCGTGATCTCATGGCTTGTGAGTTTAAGCCCTGGTCAGGCTCTGTGCTAACAGCTCAGATCCTGGAGCCTGCTTCAGATTCTGTGTCTCCCTCTTTCTCTACTCCTCCCCTGCTCTCTCTCTCTCTCTCTCTCTCTCTCTCTCGTTAAAAAATAAATAAACATTTAAAAACATTTTAAAAAAGAAAAAAAAGAATGTTGGGGCACCTCAGTGGCTCAGTTGGTTGAGCATCTGACTCTTAATTTCGGCTCTGGTCATGATCCCAGGGTTGTGGGATTGAGCTCTGAGCTGAGTGTGGAGCCTGTTTGAGATTCTCCCTCTTGTTCCCTCTGTCCCTCTCCCTGTTTGGGTGCTCTCTCTCTCTAAAATAAAATTTAAGAAAAGAAAGAAAAGAAAAAGAGTGACACAAAGAACTAAAGGGACAAATAGATAATAAATGGCAAGGCGATAGACCTAAGTGTACTGCACCCACCATCATTTTAAACATAAATTGTGGTGAATGTTATATGGGCCTTTGGTAAAAAATGTATTCTGCTGATGTTGAGTGAAGTGTTCTATATTTGTCAATGAGATCCTACTGGTTGATTGTGCCACTCAATTCTATATCCTTGCTGATTTTCCATCTAGTAATTTTATCAACGGCTGACAGTGGGGTGTTGAAGTCTCCAACTATAATTGTGGATTAGTCTATTTCCTTTGTTCAACTTTGATCCATATATTTTGAGGTTATGTTGCTTGGTGCATCCACATTTAAGATTGTTGTAGCTTCTCGGTGGGTTGATCCTTTTATCATTATGTAATTATGTATGTATATTTCAGTAGCTAATGGGGTTTTGGCATCTCATGGCCAGAATTCTGAGTCACTAATTAATGATCCTCACTCCCAGACCTTGACCCTGTCTTTCAGGTAATAGACTGAGTCGGAAGACACAGACTTGGCAAGTATGGAGCTTCCGTTCCTGGTTTAGCTCCCATAATGTGTGAGGATGCTGTCTAACCAAGACTAGGATGGACCCACTGGATTCCACTCTACCCAATATCCACGTTACCTAACATCTGTGGATTCAGTGGCCCACAGTGATCTTGAATGGCTCCTGGATGTATCACGTGAAGGCAAGCGGAGGAGAAAGAATGCATATTGGCACAACTGTCTCTGGTCTGGCTCTCAACTACTCTAAGTTTCGCTACCATTTATTTGTGAAACCATTCCCGTCAATTTCCTTAAGCCTCTGGTTTCTCGTGTGGATGACTTAAGGTCTTCTCCCTCTAAAAATCTTTGCATCCCTTGACTATTGGTGGAAAAAAAAAAAGAAAGATAATAGGAAAAACCTGTTCCCTGAAGTGCTGCACCTCACTCCTGAACGCATGAGATGTTGCCAAACCCCAAACAGATTTCACCAGTTTCCCTCCCCGCCTTGATGTTCAGAACTGTGTGTATTTGGGGAGAAATATAATCCATGTGTTTTCTATTAATTTACTCTTCACTTGACGAAATATTGTTCTCTCAGAGTTGCCTGATGTCTCGGAAACCTTTCCTGCCTTGTTCTTCGGCTCTTTCATTTGCAGCCCAGGGAGTCAGTGGCATCGGCCCCAGGGAACCCCTGAGATCCCTCACCTGGGGGAAGAAAAGACCCTGAATTTATTTCAACTCTGCAAGCTTGGCTTGGACCCCTCAGCTCTCGTCTCCCCAGCGTTTCCTCACAGGAGTGCCTGATGCTTTTTCTATCAAAGTGAAGGCTCGTCAGTCCCTGAGCCAGCCCTCAGTGGGCAGGGTGCACAAGCCAGGGGTCCGTCAGCTAGCTGGGTAGAGTCCCACCTTCCTCCACGTCCTGTTCTGATGCTGGGTCTCTGTTAGTTCTGCTGCTCCCTGGGATTGGAGCCCTGCCCAGGTACCTGGCAGAGGTACTGCGCAGTCTTTCCTGGTTCACTCCTGTAGATGCCTGGGTGCTTTTCTCCATCTCTGGCGAGCGGCCAGGTTTGTGATGGCCCAGCCAAGGATTCTCCATGCCGAATCACACCTGGTCTCTCAACTGCATAGTTCTTAGATTCGCCCACATGGCTACCTCCTCAGGCTGTTCACCTGCCTCGGGGGAGGCCAGGTAAGGGGTAATTGTAGTTTCCTCCGTGTTATGACCTCTAGCCACTGTTCTGTAAGCGCTGATTCGGGAAATGAATCAGCCCACGAGAGCCTTCTCTTCTGATTTTTTTGGTTCCGTGTTTCGGGAACCCTAAGTTGCTAACTCTGTTTTCCTACAGGCTCCTCCCTGCTAGATATGCCCCTCAGGGGGTGACAGTGGTGAACTGAGTCTTCTCTTCCCTCCTTCCAGCTGGGCAAGCATCCCTGGGCTGGCTGCAGATAAGGCTAGAGAGATAGGCCAAGCTTCTATTAGAAGGGTGGTTCTCATAGTTTGGGATGTACCAGAATCAGATGGAAAGCTTGTACAAATACAGATTGCTGGTGGGCGCCTGGGTGGCTCAGTTGGTTGAGTGTCCGACTTCAGCTCTGGTCGTGATCTTGTGGTTTGTGAGTTCGAGCCCCACCGGGCTCGTTGAGGCTCCCAGGTGATCTTGATGCCTCTGGACTGGGTACCCTGCTTTGAGAACCACTGTATTTAAGCCAGGTAAGCAGGGAGCAGGAGTAACGGAAAGGCTTTGGAAGCCTGAGGCCGTGGTTGCTAAGCCCGTCCCTGGAGCTCTTCCATGGGCAGGTACTGCCTTAAATGGGTCCTACCAAGCTGGCTTTTCTGGTCCTCCTGGCCTTGCTCTTAGGTGACGTAAAGGCCAGAAAGGATTTTGTAAACCAATGTGGGTACCTCCGGCCACCAGTAGTTCCTCAGTCCTTCCTTGGGGCTCCCCTATCTCCTAAGGCAGAGGGCAGGTGCATGGAGGTGATCAGTGGGCAGGCTTATCTGTCTGGGGGAATTTATAAAAAGAAAAGCAAAGAACTCACTCCATAGTTTAATCCTTCCTTCTTTTCTTTCTTTTTTTTTTTTTAAGTAGAGAGAGAGAGAGAGAGAGAGGGAGAGAGAGAGTCAGTCCGAGCAAGGAAGGGGCAGACAAGAGAGGGAGAGAGGGAATCCCAAGCAGGGTCCTCACCGTCAGTGTGGAACCTGACCCGGGGCTCGATCTCATGAACCATGAGATCCAGAGCTAGATGATCAACAAACTGAGCCACCCAGGTGTCCCCCCAACTCCCTGATCTTAAAACCAGAATTTTAGAGATGTCTGGGTGGTGTAGTTGGTTAAGTGTCCCACTCTTGATCTGGGCTCAGGTCCTGATCTTGTGGTTCCTGAGTTCAAGCCCCACGGGGGGCTCTGAGCAAATGGTACGGAGCCTGCTTGGGATTCTCGCTCTCTTTCTGTCTGTCCCTCCTGCACTTGTGTTTTTTCTCTCTCTTTCTCTCAAAAAAAAAAAACTGAAAAAAATTAAAACTAGGATTTTATTGTATTTTGCAAACACTCTGAGAAATACCTTGTACGCAGGTGCATTTACAACGCATATTCTGTGTACCACATTGTGGCAAACACATTCTTTCACTTAATTTTTAACACCCTCCTTATTCTCATATACAACTAGCCTTCTTAGAATCATCTTTCATACACCTTTTTTTTTAAACAGTTCCATTGAGATATAATTGATACACAAAAATACCCAGATACAATTTGGTAAGTCTGGGTGTCCCCAGACGCCCACGATGCCATCGCTGCCGTCAAGGGAACAGGCATGCACATCATCACCTCCTCCAAAACTTTCCTTGTGCCTCTTTGTGCGTGCGTGCGCGCGTGTGTGTGTGTGTGTGTGTGATGCGAACACACACTTAAACTCAGAAAAGGAACTGGGGAGGGGGGTAATGAGGAGTTGTTCAGAGGGTATGGGGTTTCAGTTGTGCAAGGTCAACGTGTTCTAGATGCCTGCTCTACCAAATAGCCGCTAACCACGTGGTATCGTACACTTAGACATTGAAGAGGGAAGCTTCTCCTTTCTGGTTGAGCTTCACCCCCCCCCCCCCCGCCCCTTTGGTGCTTTCCCGTGGCGCCCTGGGGACCACCCCCTGTCCCCACCCTGGGCGGTGCCCTGCGCTGGTGTCCTTGCTGGCGGGTGACTCTCGATGCAGGCGGATGCGGTCCCCTGCCATTTAGCCTGGCACCGCGTGCACCTGCCGGAAGACCGGCCATGCTAATAAAGAGTCGCAATTTACATGAGAATGACAAGGGGAAACATGAGGAGACTGATAGGGTTTGCCCACAGCCAAATCCTTTCTGCCTGAGTAGGTTCTATTTGAATTCCTCTAGAAACACCCGCTCCGCAGTGCTTGGGCAATATCGAAAAGGTCAGCGAAGGCAATGTCAGACATGGTCCGTGGTTGCTCTACAAGTGCTCTGGTGGTGATGCATAACAATATATTATGGTGGCCACGGCCGCCCCGGCGCTCCGAGGGGCTCTCTCTATTTATCTGGTAGCAACAGATTTTTCTTTTTTCTTTTTTTTTTTGCTTCCTTTTCTCTGCTTCCTTTTTTTCTGCGCCTCTTGAATATCGGTGTACAGCCAGCTAATAAGTTTTTCCAAGACACGGTGAGGATAAATGTTTTGATCTGTCTTCCATGCTTGGCTCTCCTCAGAGCGTTTGCACATTAAATATAAATCGCAACAACTCCAGGGGCTTGGCTGCCGGCACCCGGCGCTTCCCTTGGAGAGATTCTGGCAGAACAGCAACCTTGTGATCCGCTGCCCTGTTTGCCTCAGGCGTCGATGTGTTGAGGGTCTCTTTCTGCAGGCTTTAAAAAAGCCTATCTGTGCTGTTCGGGGAAGTAAACGGTGGATTTGGAGTCAGGAGACTAGGGCGTCGTGGGTTGGGCTGTCTAGAAGCAGAGGCTGGGACAAAGTTGAGGGTGCGAGATGTTGGTTAGGGGACCCTTGGAAAGGAAGGGGAGGGAGACGGCACTGGGCTGGGGAAGAAGCGGGACCCTGGGGCAGGACCCACAAAGCTTTGGCCAAGGCCAAAGCTTTGGACTCAGTGGTGCCCACCTGTGTCCCAGGTCAGGTGGGAACGTTTGGGTCTTTCTACCCTCACCGCATTCAGGATCAGGATGCCAGCCGCCTCTGCAGTGTGGCCGGGAGCCAGGGTCTCTGCAGCGGACCTGAATCGCCGACCATGCTCCCTGCTGCTGGGCAGCAGGCAGGATAAGTGTGTCATAACTGTGGCCACTACGTGGGCTCAGACTCCATGCTCCTGGCCCAGCCACGCCGTGTAAACGTGAGCAAGACAGCTGTTCTGGCCTCACTTTCTTTTTTTCTGTCCAGGAATGGAATCGGGCTCAACGATACCTACACAAGAAATCTATCTATGGTGGCTGCCCCCAGTTCCTGGCACAGAGCTTCTAACACGCTTGTAACTTCCTACACCAGTCAGGGTTTTCCAGGGAAACAGAACCCATGGAATACAGAGAGAGAAATACGGAAGAGGAGACGAATTATAAAAATTGGCTCGCACGGTTGCAGAGTCCCACAATCTGCCATCCGTAAAGTGGGTTGGCGTCCGTGTTGAGCTGAGTCGGAAAGCTGAGAACCAGGAGCTCCGGTGTCTGGGGGCAGAAGGTGAATGTCTTCCCCCAAGCAGAGAGAGTGGACGTACCCTCTTCCTCCACCGTTTCATTCTATTCCAGCCCTCAGTGGATTGGAAGAAGTTCACGTGCACTGGGGAGGACCATTTCACCAAGTGAGTAACTCAGGCGCCCCCAGTTCACCAATTCAAATGCTAATCTCAAAAGGGTGGGGGGCCCCAGGAACCCCTGATGTGTGGCCAGGTCAGAAGTGCAAGAGGCCAGGGGCACCTGGGTGGCTCAGTTGCTTAAGCGTCTGACTCTCAATGTCAACTCAGGTCTTGATCTCAGGGTCCTGGGTTCAAGCCCCACGTGGGGCTCCGTGTTGGGCATGAAGCCTACTAAAAAAAAAAAAAAAAGAAGTAGATGAGGCCTGAGACTATTAACTGGTGTCTGAAGTGGGGGCAGCCTTGGGGGGCTACGCTCTTAACCTGTGGGGTCCACGCTAACTGCAGAAGTCAGAATGGAGTTGATTGTAAGACATCCAGTTGATGCCCAGAGAGTCAGAAAACTGGTTGTTGGTGGAGAAAAACCCACACACATTGAGGTGCCTGGGTGGCTCAGTTGGTTAAGTGTCTGACTTTGGCTCAGGTCATGATCTCACGGTTCGTGGGTTCGAGCCCCGCGTCGGGCTTTGCGCTGACAGTGGAGAGCCTGCTTAAGAGTCTCTCTCCCTCTGCCCCTCCCTTGCTGGTGCACACACACTCTCTTTCTCTCTCTCAAAAATAAATAAATAAACTTAAAAAAAATAAAGGGAGGGGGGCGCCTGGGCGGCTTAGTCGGCCAAGTTTCCGACTTCGACTCAGGTCATGATCTCGCGGTTCACGAGCTCGAGCCCCGCATCGGGCTCTGCGCTGACAGCTCGGAGCCTGGAGCCTGCTTCGGATTCTGTGTCTCCCTCTGTCTCTGCTCCTCCCCCACTCATGCTCTCTCTCTCTCTCTCTCTCTCTAAAATAAACATTTCAAAGAATAAAGGGAAAGTGCTTCCCTTCTTAAAAAATAATAAAAAGAAGTGTTGTGAGAGAAGGAAACATTTTTCCTCTAAGATCTCGAGTTGGTGAATTGACGTGGAAATCAAGGAGTGAGTGGAGCAGGTGACTGTGATTCTCCTGTTATTTGATTCTTGTATTATTCAATTCTTGTTTCTGTTCACACCGGGCCATCCTGGGAGAGGAGCGCCAAGCCTGGTGTTGGGGGCGTCTCTCTCGAGCTGTCTCATCTGGTGGCACCACCACGGCACGAGGGGAGGGGGCTCCACCATGGCTCAGAGCCTGTCTTTCTGCAGAATGCGGGGAGGGGGAGATGTTAGGGCTTCTCCTGATGGATTCAATTCCAGAAGACTCCAGAAGTGGCCTGAGAGGGTAACCCGAACCTAAAGCGCTGAGGCATTCGTTGGATTTTAATCAAATTTTGGGCAAGACCTAGGAAGACCGGATGGAACCCGCGAGATACGAGGAAAGCGTATTTGGATGAAGACGGACGTCTCCCACTTGCCTTGGGGTTGGCAAAGTGGCCGCAGTCCGCCAGCATCTGTGGAATGCCTGACGTGTGACAAGTCCATGGCAAGGGCTGACCACGTGTCGCCAGTGAGCGCCACCTGCCCTCTGACCTTGGGCCACGTCTGTTCTACTGGAAGGAGCCGAAGACAAACCAGGGCGACGTGGCTACAGTCACTCCAGGCGTGATGAGGGCCAGGAAGGAAATCAAGCGGGTTCGGGAGCAGGGGCTGAGGCGAGAAGCCAGGCCCAGGGTCCATGTGGGTGAGAGGTGGGTGAGGCTCGGAGGGGAAGGAACCCGGGGCCCGTGTTTCCAAGAGTCTGCAAGGGTCTTTAGAAGCTGGGCGAGCAGGAGTGGACTTACCTGTTCGGATGCTGCTTCTAGTTTCTGTCATTATTTCCTCAACAGAACTGGTGGCCCAGGTTCCACCTGCACATCTCAGGGCCTGGGACACAATGGGCTCTTGTTTCCACCCCCCCGTCTAAGAGCATAAGCCACAGTGATTGTCCTGCCGTGTCAGGTGGTTCATGTTACCTTTTCTCCTCAAGACCCTGAATGGCTCCCAAGAGCACTCAGAGTAGAAGACAGTGCTGTGCAAAGACCTCAGAGCCCCCTCGCTCTCCGTGGACCAGACCCACCACACTTAGATTATGCCCCCCGCTTTCGAGCCCCCTCCGGTCCCTCACGTTTTCCTGTAGCTTTTACCACTATTGAAAATACTTTGGGGGCGCCTGGGGGGGGGCTCATTCAGTGAAGCGTCCAACTCTTGGTTTCAGCTCAGGTCACGGTGTCCCAGTTTCGTGGGTTCAAGTCCCACGTGGGGCTCTGCGCTGGCAGCGTGGAGCCTGCTTGGGATTCTCTGTCTCCCTCTCTCTCTGCTCCTCCCCCACTTGCGTTCTCTCTGTCCCTCTCAAAAATAAACAAGTAAACTTAAAAACAAAAGGGTTGTGATGAAGGGTTGGAGGGGTGATGCTAGGCCAAAGGGCTGTCTTCTGCATTCAGGCCCTGGAGGATTTGATTCAACTGAACAAATACCCACGGAGTCATTTCTGTGGGTCAACGGCCAAGGACACGAAAGTCGGTAAGACTAAGGCCTTGAGTCTACTGTTGGAGATAGAAAAAAGCAGGTCATTCTAAGCTGGTGCTGATGAGTGCCATACCTGAGGTAGGCTGGAGAGGTACAAATCACACCAAAGGCACATCTAACCCATCCTGTGATGGTTATGAAAGCTTCTTAGAGGTCAGGAGGCCTGAGGTGGGTGTTGACGTTCGACCACTTTAAGGAGATGGAGGGGAAGGAGGAGTATAAGACACACACGAGGAAAAACCACGAGTAAAGGTGTGGAAACGTGGATCTCAACACGTGCAAACAACTGTTGTGGGGTTGTGGAAATTTCACATGTGGGGCAAGGGTTGGAGAGGGAGGAGGCCGCAGAGAGGCAGGCATGGGTCAGGTCACGGGCATGGTTATGGGTGCAAAGCTCATTCTGACTGAGGTGAGGAGCCATTGAAAGAAACTGGGAGAGGAGGAAGGAAGTCTCAGGATGAGGGACCAACGAATGGTCTCTAATCTCTGGAGGATCATTCAAGAAGGGAGAATCGCCACACACGGTCCCTTGGATTCATGGCTGGAACCAATGGGCTGAAGAACCAGAAGGACCTTTATAATAGTAACCCGCTCTGTCTGAGCGTTGACTGCCTGCTGGGAAGCGAAAACCTCACTCCCAGGGTTTTTGAAGCAATGGCACCGTACGGAAACTGTGGTTAGCATCGCCCGAGGTGGGTTCAGCAGATCGCCAGCGCTGGAATCATCTGGGGGGAACTTGTGAATCATGAAGATTCTTGGGGGTCATCCTTAGAGCTATTGAATCAGAATCCTTGGGGGCAAGGTTTAGGGATCCACATTCTAAAAAGCTTCTCATGACTTGAGAACCGCAGGTGTAGCGGGTGCCATCTTGAATAGAGAGTTGGACTAGAGAACCCAGAAGGTTCCTTCCAAACTCTTGGCTCTTACCGGCCATGGAAGAGTGTTCGAGGAGGGAGAAAACTAGGATAAATGGGAGATGGGATGGGGTCTACAGGTGTCCTTGACCACCTTTGTTCTTAAGGCCCCTCTTCTCTGTACTGGTAGCTGTTCACTTTCTCTGTCCCTGCCCCAGTCTTAGTTTAGGCTGCGGTGACAGAATGCCACAGACTGTGTGGCTTAAAATCATGGAAATTTCTCACAGTTGGAGGTTAAGAAGCTCAAGTTCAGGGCTTCTGACAGGGTGTCTGACGAGACCTGCTTCCTGGTATGGATTGCTGCCTTCTCATCGTGTCCTCACATGGTGCAAGGGGCAAGGGGCCCTCTGGGGTCTCTCATTAGGGCACTAATCCCTTATCACCTCCCCATGGCCCTACCTTCAAACACCGTCACAACATTGAGGATTAGGTTCCAACATCTGAGTTCTGGGGGGACACAAACATTCTGTCTATGGCATCCCCTTACTTAGGCCTGGATCTCTAGGTGGTCAGTCTTATAAAAAAAAAACACACTAATTTTTGTCCCCGCTCATTCACCCTAAACTATTTGAATCCGTTTGTTTAATGTGATCTGCTGAAATGCAACAAAAATGGAATTAGGCTAATTTGGCAGAGTGTAATTCAGAACTCAGAACAAGAGGGAAAGAGGTTCTTCAAACACGATGGCCACTCAGCCAAAACCGGTCGGTGGAACCAGTCCAGTGTTCCAGCACGGATGGACACGAGATGCCAAAAACAACCGCTCACGGTGGTCTTTACCACTTCCGGCTCCTTCCGGACACGGAGGGACAGCAGATTCAATCCTCCGCCCTGCACCAGAAGGGGATGCCTGAGGTTTGGCCTTGAGCGCTTGGTACATCTCCCTTGGATTTTGTTACATTCTCGGTGTGGATCTGAGTGATGAGTTTCCCTCACGAAGTCAAAGGCACGTGCCTTATGACAAGAACCTCAGACCTGGTATGCGACTTGCCCCGCCAGATGACACAGCCCCTGAACTTGTTCAGAAAACATTTTACGAAGACTAAATTCCACCCCTGCCACCTTCTTCCCAGTCTCCAGGGAAAATACAACCAACCTAGCTTAGCAGTCTTTGTGGATTCATTTTTGGTTGCACCGCGAGATGCTACGAGGGGCTACAGCTGGGAAGCTGCCCTCATTCTATGAGAATTTGTTGTTTATTTTGTCCTGGTTTTTTTCTTTTGTTTTGTTTTGTTTTGTTTTTTTGCTCTCTCTGTTACTGGCAAACATTCTTCTCCCAGCATTGCTTCAAGACTGGAGAAGGCGCCACCCAAGTTTCAGAGTCACAGCTGTTTTCTATTAGTTGCTGTCCATTATTTTAATTCTCTGCCTTATTGTGTGTGCTCCGAAAATGTAAGTAAATCAACGTCTCCGTTCAAAAAATGAGACCCTGAGTGGCATTTCACGAGGCAAATTGGTATTATCCGCATCAGATGTAATGAAGACTTCCCATGAATAGCTCTTGATTATCAGGTGCACACATCCCTAGGAATCCAAGAAATGGAATGGTTCGGAGCAACGAGGTTTCCAAACCGCGGATTTCACCGAGCAGCCATGCTAAGTGATTGGGTAAGAGAACGACGATGCTTCAAAAGTGCTCTCTGGAGAGTGAATGGGGATGAGGCCTTTAATGGGAAATCATCAGAAAGCGTGCTTTTGACAGGGAAAGCAGAGGAAGGGACAGCGCTTCATTAGGGGTCAAGAGGCTGGTGATGAGGTGAGCCACTACCCCTTCGGGAACAATTCCCGTCCCATTTCTTTTTCTGTGCGAAGGCAAGACTCCCATTCGCCCATTTCAGATCAAAGGAAACATCTGCCAAAAATGTCAAGCCATCGAGGAGAGTACCTCATGCGGTCTCACGTATATCTATGGCGGTGCGACGTTTAGCGCGTTAAATTAGATGTTTGAACGAAGGTGAGCCTACTTGACTAGAAGCTAGTTTTGGTTTGTTTTTCCAACACAAGGCCGAAAATAAAAACCAGTTAGGGTCCACGGAGGTAAACAGTGAGCAGTCCGATAATGTTTCTCACCAGGCTCCTCATGTGAACCACAGAACACAGGAGGTGATTTGAGTGACTGTTTTCGCCATTCTTCCAAGAGCAGGACCTAGCCAGTGCCTTTCTGAACGATCAGAAGAGTTTAATTTGCTGCATCCCTTCTGGCATTAGGGATTAATCCTCTCTGGGAACCCAGGCTGAGAATTCTACTTCTTCTGCCTATGTTAGAAGATACCTTTGAAGTGTTTAACCTTTTGCGTGTATAGACAGAGGGATGCTTCTCAACCTTTTCCGTGTCAGGGCACGCGTAGAAAGTGATGATATTTTGCATGGCACACCGGGGGAAGGAAAGGAGTACACCAAATGTGGCCAGGGGCCACGGGTCTGAGAGCAACGTGGTTTCCAGGCTCTGCCTGGCTGCACGAAGGACCCAAAGGATCAGTATATTGGCACGCCAGCAATACTCATGTAGGGGGTCAGGTGCTCAGGCACATAGGCTAGGAGGTTCTATTATAGAATGAAGGTGCGTTCAGCACCTTCCAAAAGAGAGAGTCTAGATTTTTCTGGAAAACATGGATATAATGGTCAAGAAAGTTACACTTGAGCCATGTGATACGCTACAATCTTTTTATATGGCTCTGCTTGGGGACACTTTGGTTTGCTCCCGCCTGTAGGTAAACTGTCCTCCAAAGGCCCAGGTGAATATTTTCAACATGGACCTGATTCTGCTATATCCAACAGAAAGGGCTAGAAGCCACGTCTGCTCCTCAAGGACTCTCAGGATTAGGGCTGCCATTCCCAGAAAGTGTTCAGAATCTATTGTCACCTTCTTCCCCATTCGCATGCCCTGGGAACAAGGTCACAGGCCCAAGACTTTCTTCTGCTCTTTGGAGGATTAGTATTTTATTAAATCCAACATCTCGAATTCTCCAGTGGTTGGTGTAGTAGACTCTTGACTCTCAGTCTAACTAGTGCAGTGAAGAGTTTCGTACTCTGTTCCCCTTCTCACATCCTAGCCCCGGCCATGGCAGCTCAGCCTCTTGACTCATTGAAGTCTTTTCTATTTTAAGCCCAAGAGGCTACATCCATTGGTGGCAGCATCAGGACTAGAACTCAGAGTTTCTGACTTTGAGCACATGGCTCTTTCCACCGTATTAACCACCTCTTCAGAAGATGGCTTCCATGATGGCACATGCGTTCCAGGGGGTAGGATTGTGAACATGAACTACATTAAGGGTGTGTGTGTGTGTGTGTGTGTGTGTGTGTAGTGTGTGTGTGATCATCGAGGTTGACTCTATGGAGTGCTGGGGGTTGAAAAAGGCAAGAGATCATCTTTAACATGCACGAAAATCCTGACTATTCTCTCGATACCTGGTTTACCCTGTGATAGATTGAATCCATTGTTCACAGTTAGACACCCTCCTTATATTAGATTTATGTATTTATGGCCTTTTCCATTTGCCTTCGCAGCAGCTCCCACTAGAGAGAGGGCCTTGTGCATTTCTGCTCACTTCCCATGCTCTGGTGACCTGTGTTGGAAGGTTTTTCCCCAGGTAGGTGCTTCCCTTTCAGCCTGGATCCCAGAAGCAACACACGTGGAGTAGATATCAACCCAACCTGTAGCCTAAGACAGAGCCATTTGATTGAGACTGGCCTAAATCAGCAAATTCATAGCCCACAGAACACTAAATGTGAACATGGATGATTGTTGTTTTAAGGTACTGGGTTTGGGGTGGTTTGTTATGCAGCCTTCTCTCAACAATAGCTGACGAATACAAACGTACACATCTCGTATTCGCCAAATGCCTTATTTGGGGGTATCAAGAAGAAAAAAATTGGGACTTTTTTTTCAGTGTAGACCAACATTTTGTCTGTGTATCTTAAGAACTTGTGCTCTCTCGTGGAGCATAACACTTTGCCTTTGTTGTTCTATAGCACGTCTCTTTGGTAAAAGAGAAGGGAATGTTAGGAAATTGCAAACAGCCTTCTCAGGTGGGCCTTTCCTTGGCAAGAGATTTGGAGGGGACAAAGGAAAAAAAGTTAATTTGTGGGAAGGATGCTCCCTTGTCCTCTCTTGGACCAAGCATGAAGTTGGTGTTGATGAGCGGGGCTATGGAATGCTTTCCACCAAATGCTGGGACCAGAAACCTACACGTTTCAGGCTCGAAAGATTCTGTCAGAACTCTGGGCCTGCAAAAATGCCTGATTTATTCTTCTAGTACTTACTTCCAGGATTCCTTCCCTCAAGCCACAAACATGATGGACTCCCCCACATTCTAAAAATGACCCTCTAGACTTCAGTATTCATTGCTAGTTCCCATCCCAATCTCTCGCCTCTTTCTTATGGCCAGGCTTCCGGAAACAGTATTTTGGGCATGCTGCCTCTATTTCATTATTCCTATTCGCTTTCCGGCCCATTGTGGTAAGATCTCAATCTCTCCTTTCCGCTACTGTTGACACGGCTTTTCTCAGGGCCCCCAATGACGTGACATTTCTGTTTTCTGTCTTCCGTACAACTGGCTGTCAGGGGTTTTTAAAACTGTTTGTCATGCCTTCCTTTGTACTTATGTTCTTGACCAGTGATTCTTAGCGACTTTTGAGTCACAGACATCTTTGTGTTTCTGATGAGATATGTGGAGCCTTTCTCCACAAAAAGGTACTTTCTGGAAAATGAAAATTTGAGCATCAGTTCAGGGAAGGGATCGTGGTTAACACTGTTTTTTTTCTTCTGTGGTACCCAACTCCTGCCTGTATTTGTTCTTTATCTTCTTCGTGGGCCCCCCTCCTGGGCCTAGCTCTGAAATGTGGCTTCATTCAGAGAGGAGACCATTTCCAGCTTCTTTGCTCATTCCAGAAACTCTGTGCTGTGTACCTCCCTCCACAATCAGGTCCTGGATGCTGGAAACCCCCCAATCCACATTGGTTTTAATTCCTTAAAGAGTGGCCCTCATCTGCTTAGTGTCTCTCCACCCTATATGAATGGCTTTCTATTACCAGGGACTACCTACTTCTGCCTTCCTTACTTCTGGATTGTTCTCTATCAGGACTTTTCAGTAATCCCGTTCTACAACCCAAAAGTATAATCTCTTTGCCCTTGTGCTTACTGATTCCTCTTCCACTCTACTTCCCAGATTACTTAAAACATTTTTTTTAATGTTTATTTATTTTTGACAGAGAGAGAGAGAGAGAGAGAGGGAGCATGAGTGGGGGGAGGGGCAGAGAGAGAGGGAGACACAGAATCGGAAGTAGGCTCCAGGCTCTGAGCCATCAGCACAGAGCCTGACACGGGGCTCAAACTCACGGCCTGCGAGATCATGACCTGAGCCAAAGTCAGACGTGCAACCGACTGAGCCACCCAGGTGCCCCTACTTCCCAGATTACCTTTAGCTGGTTCTTCAAGGAGTCAGACACACCTCCTGAGCTCTCTGAGTAGGAAAGCTGAGTGCTGTGCCCAGTCTGGGGAAGTACCTCTTTCTATCCTCTCAAGGATTCAGTGAATATCTCTCATAATGGGCCGAGGGGTGAACAGGTGGTGAGGAAGTCGACTCAGCATGCATAGATTGCTGTTTCTAGAAGATGATCATAATAGATCTGTCTCCCTCATTGGCAGTGAGCAACTTGAGGACAGTCACCTATGCTTTGGGCACCTTGCAAACTCAGTTGCGAGGCAGGAGAAACTGGGTCGTGGGCTCACCATTTGCGCTGCTAGAGCAAACCCCACCTGAAGCTGGCCCTCTCTGTGGGCTTGTCAGTTGCATGAGGTGACGTACATTCTCTTTGTCTGAGCCACGTTTTGTGTGAATTGCATTCGATAGCCCCCTAGCCGATAGGGTGTTATATCGCCATTCGCCTGACATCGGCACACCGCCCTTTCTATCCTGGGTTGGACTTGATCTCCCCTTATCTTAACAGTGAAAGGTTTAGGGTTCTTACGGTCTGCTGGGCCGATGGCTAGAAAAGTCACATTCTACATCTGAAAGTGAAAGTTCTATAGACAGATGGCTCTTATTTGCTGGCTGATGCTATCAATTACCTTAGCCACCCCCCTTCCCAAATTCAAGCGAAACATTCAAGCAGATAATCCTTTAAAGAAAAGCACGTCGCCATTATTTATTCTAAGTGGGCACACACGGCAATACAAAATTTGGATATGGATCTAAAAATTACTTAGAAAAAAAAGAGAATAACGTAGGTAGGCATTTTGGCACCTGAAGGCTGTGCCCTGGCAAAGCAATGGGCTAATCTAGAGAGGAGAAAGGGACTGGTTCCAGCGTGTCCTTACTACTAACGCTCCACAAATCTGGGTGACTTAGGGGATGGTACGTCCCCTGCTGGGCCTTATTTTCCTCTTCTGCAAAATGAAGGAAGAGAAGCAGATGATCTCCCAGGCCCTTGCCGGCTCTCAACGTCCATGATGTATGGTGGTTTGAATTCAATTGATTATTTTCCAGACTCTTCTGCGGATGCCAGCTCAGCCCCAGCTCTCCCCGCGCAGCCTTTCTGACAGTGATAAGTTGCAAAGTCATATAGAGGGGAGTTTTCTGTCTTCACTTCGGGAGACATCTCTAGCTCTATTACTTGGGGTAACTCGATTCAATTCACATTTGATTCAATGTTGACTGAATAGTTACTTCAGCCAAATTGCAAAGGAGTCTCCCGGTTTCCCTTGTGAGCCTCGGGAAGCCTGATGATTTTCCACTCTCTCTCCTTCAATCAACAAACACTTATTGATTGTCTACCGTAGCCTGGATGCCGAACATTAAAGGAAAATCAGACGGGACGTCCGCCTTTTGAAGCTGTACCAAATAGTGCTTTAAATAAAAGCAGGCTCTGGGGTCCGACTTGCCCGGGTTAGGTTCCCACCTCTCGTGTTTGCTAACTGGGTGACCTGGAAAAAGTAATTCCGTTGATTGAAGTTTGGTTTCTTACTTTCTTCGTAGGGACGATGGTAGAACCTGCTCTATACGGTGTGTGAGCCTTTCTCGACAGAGAAAGGCGGGTGCCTTGTAACCGCTCGATGTAGAGCTGGTCCAGCTGCTCAGGTGCTATAAAACAGACACACACACAAAATCCAATAATTGAGGGGCGCCTGGGTGGCTCAGTAGGTTAAGTGTCTGACTCTGGATTTCAGCTCAGGTCACGATCTCATGGGTCGTGGGATCGAGCCCCGCGTCGGGCTCTGCGCTGACGGAGAGGGGCCTGCTTGGGATTCTTTCTCTGCCCCTCCCCCTGGTTGTGCTCGTGCAAAATAAACACACGTTTTTTAATTGTAAAAAAAAAAAAAAGAAAAGAAAAAGAAGTCCGGTCATTGATTTAAAGTTTATGCAAACGTGCTTAGCTTTGGCTTCACTTATGGGGAGATGACCAAACCTGGCTATGAGTCGGGGCCTTGGAGGTAGGAAATGTGATTCTAGAGTGAGTACATGGTAACGTGACGGCTGGTGGCGTGCCTAAAATTGAGGGTGATGGGGTGTCAGTGACAGCGGGGGCCAAGATAATCTCTGGTACCCCTTAGAGATCAGACAGGAGATATGGAACAGAGCGAGAATCTCAAGAGTTCTGAACGTCATGGCAAAGAATTCGGTGGTCAGCGGAGAGCCGTTGGAAGTTATTGAGAGAAGTGGCATGGCAGACATCACGCTTCTATTTTAGCATTTGCTGGTTGGCAGGAGAGCCGGTCTGAAGTAGGGACCAGTCGGGAAGCTCGTGTAATGGTCTAGAGGAGACATCAGGAAGGCTATATCCAAGTGACCAAGCGGGGGTGGGGGGGGGGGATGGCGGGCGAGGGAGGAACTTGAGATATGTTTTGGAGGTAGAGATGATAACTTCTGGTGGTCTACCAGGTAGGGGAGGTGAGAGAAGGAATGAAAATTATTTCGAGGTGTTTACTTGGACAACACAAGAGATTGGTGACCCTGTCCATTGCGACAGGGGATTTGGGATGCCTGGTGGGTTGTATAATGCTGGGGAAAGACAAAGTTTGTATGTGGTCTAAAAGTACTTGTGAAATTCCTTCCTTCCTTCATTCCTTCCCTCCCTCCTTCTTTCCTTCCTTCCTTCCCTTCCTCCTTCCTTCCCTCCCTCCTTCCTTCCTTCCTTGCTTCCTTCCTTCCTTCCTTCCCTCCTTCCTTCCTCCCTTCCCTTCCAGACTTTCTTTTTTCTCGTGGTTCAGTAAATATTTAACACATCCTGTAAGTTATGCCCGGATCTGGGTGTACCTTGTAGATAAAACAGTCTTGGGAACTGACTGGGGACCTTACTGTCTAGTGGAGGAGAGAACCGTATGAGACCACAGGGAAGGACACAGAAGAAGGGCGGTGGGGGAAGAACCAACTTAGTGAACCAAGAAGGTGACATTTACGTCGGGGCCTCCAGGACAGAGGGAGCTAGCCCCTGGCAGACGAGGGGGCAGCACCTTCCAGGCGGAGGGACTGGCATCCGCAAAGGCCTCTGGGTGTCCCGGGAAGGAGAAGACCACCAGTGTGGCAGGGGAATGGTTGGTGACGGATGAGACTAAGAAGGACAAGAAGGGACGTGCGTGCTGAAATGTGTGGGAGGTCATGCGAGCAGCTCGCAAATAAAAGCCTGGAATCGTGGGCATGACATCACCAGGGCTAAAATCTAAGAGAAAAAGAACATTCTGTGTCCTCCGGGGAGGGTGAGTGCGTTCAGGGATGGTGGCTGGACGGCCGTTCCCTTTTAGAGCTGACGGCGGCTACTAAGGGTGGGAGTGGAGAGTGGAGAGGTTTGGGGTACATCCTGGAGGTGGCGCTCGCGGGGCTTCGTGGCGAAGCGGATGTGAGCAGGTGCGGTGGGAAGGAGGGAGGATCCTAGATATTCACTGTGATGAAGACAAAGAAGGAACAAGGAAAAAAAAAAAAGCGCCCGCAGGGCTCAGTCATTTAAGCGTCCAACCGTTGATCTCAGCACAGGTCATGCTCCTCACGGTTCATGGGATCGAGCCCCGCGTCCAGCTCCACGGCGGACGGTACAGAGCCCGCTTGGGATTCCCCGCCTCCCTCTCTCTCTGCCCCTCTCTTGCTTGCGCTCTACCTTTCTCTCGGAGGTAAATAAACATTAAAAAAAAAAAAAAAGAAAAATACAGACGAGAGGTCTCGACGTGCTATGTTGGACTTAATCTGTGAGACCTCCAGAGAGGGTGCCAAGTGGACCATCGGGCACGTGGAGTTGGAGCTCCAAGAAGAGGTCTGTGCTGAATGTCACATGGGGGGAGCTGTGGGACGAGGCACCTGCCCTCACGAAGTTCACGTTCACAGTTCAAGTTCACGTTCAAGTTCACGTTCTAGCCACGGAGCAATGCACATTGGCCGCCTCCACCATTCACGTTAGTTCGAAGGAGAGAAAGACCAGACAGCCAGCCGGTGCCCACGGGGCAGCTGGAACATCAAACCCGGAAACTGGGAATGAGGTGGGTGCCGCAGGCTGTGGGAACCGCAGGTGCCAATGCGCCGCCCAAGTCGGACCGCTTACTTACCCCTGCCTGGGCAGGAAGCAGAGGGAGGAGAGGACCCCGCACAGAGAACCTGGGGTGAAAATGAGGAGCCCCCCCCCCCGGGAGGCCTGGAACAAGCAGTCTGAGAGGCAGGAAGGGGGAAACAGAGGCAGGCTGCGGGAAGGGGCCGCATTAGAAAGGAGAAGGTGGTCCCCGGCTCAGGGGGCAGCAACTCAGAGGTCAAGTGCAGGGGAGGGAGAGACAGGGCAGCCAGAAACGCACTGGCATGGTCGGCTGGACAGTGGGATTCCGGGGGTGGCGGGGGGGGGGGGGGGGTTGCTGGTGGGAGCCAGAGAGAGAACAGGAGGCGAGAGAACAGATCGGGCCGCGGGAATTGTTGTTTTGGAACATTCACGGTGTTCTCCCTGGGAGAACCCCGGATGCCCGGGGGAGTTGTTTAGGAAGGAGAAAGGAATGCGGGGAGTTTGCTTGAAGAATTTCACCCTTTCCTTGGACCGCACTCTGCGCCAGATCCGGGCCTCGATGCCGAGGCAGCGCGGGTTTTCTTGGGTTTGGGGACTTGGGGCCGCGGAGGCTCAGACAGCCGCTCCCCGCTGGGCCCCCACGCCCTTGCTCTCGGCTCCCGCGAAGCACAAACCAATCCCCCGGGCGGGCCCGGGCTGCTCTTGGATCCGGCGTCTTCTCCAAGCTTTCAACCCCACTTGCCGGGATCTGGCTGGTCGGTCCGGGGACAGCCCGTGTGATTTCCAATCTGCGCCCCAGGGGGGGGAGGTTTCCTCTTCGCGTCCCAGGCACAGTAGGCGCACGATCCGTGCTGTGGCCGGCTCGGGTGGGTGAATCGGATTCTCCAGCCCACGCCAGCCAGCCCGGGCACACTGGAACTTGAAGGTGATCGCTTCCCGGCCTTTTGGCGAAGATCAAGTGGACCTGAAGGTGGAGAAGCCGGTCCCAGTCGAGGTCCTTCCCGGGTTAACAGAGCTCCCCGGTTAAGAGCTGCTCCCCCGACAGGGGAAATTAGCCACGGGCGGAAACGACCATTTCATTCGTCCTGCGAGAGCCACGCGTCCTCGACAGGCTGCGAGCGGCCTGATTCACTGACCCGGGCACGCCGTCCCAGAGGAGTGGCACCCCTTTCTGGGGTCGGTAGGAGCCGCAGCTCAGCGGGTGTGGCTTTATTTTACAAACGGGCACTTCACAAACTGCGCGCGCGCGCGGGTGCGAGCACACGCACGTGTGGATGGTTCCCCTTTGAAGTGCTTTTCATAATCCGGATTTGCATCTCTATTAAAACTGCAAATAATGAGCATTTAGAATGTGAGCTGCTGCGACAGCTGTGGACGGCTGGTAACTCAGGAGAAAATGTCCAGAGGAGAAGTCAGCCCAGAGCTGGGGGTGAGGATTTTTTTTAATGTTTATTTTTGAGAGAGAGAGAGAGAGAGAGAGAAAGGGAGAGGGAGTGCAAGCAGGGGAGGGGCAGGGAGAGATGGGGGAAGCAGGGATCTGAAGCAGGGTCTGGGCTGGCAGCAGGGAGGCCAGCGCGGGGGCTTGAAGTCAAGAACCACGGGTTCGTGACCTGAGCTGAAGTTGGACGCTGAACTGACTGAGCCACCCAGACGCCCCAAGAACCAGGTTTTCTTATGAAGAGCTGTCAGGGTTAGAGCTGGGACAATGTCACCATGCCCCACCGTGAGGCTGCAGCCGGGCAGTGTTCAGCAAGGTCACCCTGAGAGTGATCAGAATCAGGTACGCGGAGAGGCTCAGAGAAGGAGGTCCGGAGGAACGTGAGGCTCATGGGAAAGTTAAAAGCTGAGACAGCTTTTGCCTCCGACGTCTTCCTACCTCGGGTTCTGTCATCCAGCAAGTGGGTCTCCTCTCGGTCCTGTCCTTCCCCCGCACGCTGCCATTGTCCCCCTAAGATGTGTCTGTCCTTCATCGTGTTCCTCAACAGCCCGACGTGGGGCCCTTTTTCGAAGCATGACTTAGACCTTCTTGACTTTGGAGCCCACCCTGATTTCTCTATCTCGTGACCCCCTCTTGGGAGCAGTTCTTGACTTCATACAACAGTTCTTGGAAGTTTGAGTCAACTCCCGAGTGGCCTGGGGGACCCTACTGAGATTCTGGAGCCATTTGTCGTGGCCTCTTTTGGAGAATCAAGCTCCTGAAACCAGGAACGTCCAATGGCACAGGCAGGTCCTGATCAGGCAAACATTCAGTTTTGGGAGTGAGATGAGGGTATTGAAAGAGCACCACGGAGGACCAACCCAGAGGCTTCCAGAACCGAGCCTTTCGTATTCCGTCCTGGGTGGCGGGATTTTTTTCTTGCTCCGTGGGTGGCCTGGGTGGCTCCTCTTCCCCCTTACACCACGGTTGCCCAGGTTCCCGAGTGTTCTTGCTCACGTGACTTCCAAGTTCCTGTGGCTCAGTCAGTCCATTGAATAGGAGAATGAAGATCCCAAGGGATCAGCCTCAGAGCACCTTCCCCGGGGATCGTGGCATTTAGTGGTATATCTCTGGGGCCCCCGGGGACCTGCCTCAGGGCGTTTCTTGTTTTTTCCAGAGAGACTTGTTGAAGCTGCCTCAGAAGTGAGTCCCTTGGCGGTTGAACAGGCACTCTACAGAAAGCCTGACATGGTGGGTTCTTCACTTTCTCCCTGCCCTTGCCTCACGGAGTGTTGCTGCTCCTGGTCTTGAAATATCTGTGTCAGAATTTTGTAATCCTAGAGGAGAGCCAAACTCAGAGGAAATCAGTTGACTGATCTATTATCTCTATCTATCATCTATCTTTCATCTCTTCCTTTCCCTTCTCTTCTCTCTCTCTCTCTCTCTCTCTCTGTAGATTAGCTCATGCCATTGTAGGGTCTCCCAGATCCAAAATCTGTAGGGCAGGCCAGCAGGCCAGAAACGTAAGCAGAATTTTTCTGTTGCTGTCTTGAAACAGAATCCCTTCTACTTTGGGGGAACTCACTCTTTGCTGTTAAAGCCTTCAGCTGGCTGGGTGAGGCCCACCCACATCATGGAGGGTAATCTGCTTTACTCAAAGTCTCCTGGTTTATATGTTAATCACATCAAAAAATGCCTCCACGGCATCATCTAAACTGGTGTTGGACCCAGCAACTGGGCACCAGAAGCCTAACCATATTAACACATAGAATTGTTCATCACAGGGGTGCCCGGGTGGCTCAGCGGGTGGAGCGTCTGACTCTTGATGGCGGCTCAGGTCACGATCTCACGGGCCGTGAGCTTGAGCCCGTCATCAAGCTCTGTGCTGCCAGTGTGGAGCCTGCTTGGGATTCTCTCTCTCTCTCTCTCTCTCTCTGTCTCTCCCCTGCTCATGCTCTCTCTCTTCCTCTTTCTCAAAATAAATAAAGGGCGCCTGGGTGGCGCAGTCGGTTAAGCGTCCGACTTCAGCCAGGTCACAATCTCGCGGTCCGTGAGTTCGAGCCCCGCGTCAGGCTCTGGGCTGATGGCTCAGAGTCTGGATGGAGCCTGTTTCCGATTCTGTGTCTCCCTCTCTCTCTGCCCCTCCCCCGTTCATGCTCTGTCTCTCTCTGTCCCAAAAATAAATAAAAACGTTGAAAAAAAAATTTAAAAATAAATAAATAAATAAAACTTAAAAAAAAACAAAAAAGAATTGTTCATCACAGAAGGGAAAGGCCACATCGGGTGGAAGCTTTCAAAAAATGGAAAATGGAGCAAGAGACGAGGTATTTATTTTTCTTTTATGATTCAGAATTGATGTCTCTTCCTCTGGAAAGCCATCCTGGACCTTCTGCACCCTGTCTCCCCAAGCGTGGGTGAGGTGCCTTTTCCCTGCACCCATCTGGATGCCTGTGGTTACCCCTCTCCTGTGCTGCGTTGCACCCACCGTGCTTCCATGGCAGATAAGGTTGAAATACCCCTCCCTTGGATTTTGCTATTTAACTTCTTGGTCAACAACCATTTGTAGACTGAATAGGACAGTTTCGGAAGAAGTTGGACATTTCCCTAATCCTACCCCCCCAGCCCCCCACCTTGAGTTGGGTTGGGCTTGGCTGTCATGTGAGTTAAACAAGCCAGGCTGGAGGCTCAGGGCCTAGAGACACAACAGACAGAAGAATGGGACCTGTCAAGATTTCAGATGTTGCGAATGCCTAAAGAGACAGTGCTTTGGGAAAGTTCCAGAGGAGTGGATTCCAGCCAATCTGCTGCAGTTCAAACTTCTATGAGCAGTCGATTAGTGCAAAGGATACTCTTGAAGCTGAGTATAGAAGACAGGGTTCAAGGGGGAGGGGCCGAGTAGAATGGATACAAAATATAAACAAAACAAGAAGGTTGAAAGACAAAACAAGAGGGATGAGAGACAAAAACTTTATTCCTCCAGCCACAACTCATGGAATGTAAACTTGGACTAACTTAAAGCTACCAGATCACATGTATGGGTGTGAGATATTTCCTCTTTTAAGTGTTTTTCCCTTGAGTTAAGTGACTCATGGAAAAAATCAGTGAGGGAGTTCAATGCAATGCTAGTTTTGATTCATTGAAGTTGTTTAGATCTGAAATTTGAGGACTTTGCAGTTTTTTAGAGACTTTATAACTTTTTTTTTTTTATTTTAGAGAGTCAGGGCAGAAGGAGAGGGAGAGAGAATCTCAAGCAGGCTCCACACGCAGCGTGGAGTCTGACAAGGGGTTTGATCCCACAACCCTGGGATCATGGCCTGAGCCGAAATCAAGAGTCAGATGCTCAACCGACTCAGGCACCCAGGCGCCCCAGAGACTTTATAACATTTTCAATTAAGTTTTTAATTTTAATAGCACATGGTGTTATATTAGTTTCAGGTGCCCTTCTTTTCTTTTTAATGTTTATTTTTGAGAGACAGAGAGACAGAGCATGAGTGGGGAGGGACGGAGAGAGGCAGACACGGAATCCGAAGCAGGCTCCAGGCTCCGAGCTTTCAGCCCAGAGCCTGATGCGGGGCTCGAACCCAGGAACCGGGAGATCATGACCTGAGCTGAAGTCAGACGCTTAACCGACTGAGCCCCCCAGGCGCGCTAGGCTCTGTTCTTCTTAACGGGAGTGTTTGAGAGTAGCTAGGGACTACGCATGCTCGTCTTCTTTAGTGATTTATCAGAAAGCTCTGTGCTTCTTCCTTTGCTCCCATGTGTAACCTGGGCCTACAACGCAGGAGAATGATGGATGAGTTGTAGAATTATGGATTCTTAGCCACTTATCTGTTATCTCACTGCTGGGTAATGTCAGGTCTGAAGGGGTGGCTGAGTGTGGCTTACGTTCGTGCACTTGTGGCAATGTGAGTATGTCCGAATCTGCAAGTACATCCCACCTGTTGGGTGGTAATGAATCAATCAACTAACTCGATGGCTGTTTATTGAATGCCTACACTGTCTTAGCACGATAGCTCAAGTGCTGTAAAGAATTCCAGGCCGGGGGGCCTGGGTGGCTCGGTCGGTTAAGCCTCCGACTTCAACCCAGGTCGCGATCTCATGGTTCGTGAGTTCGAGCCCCACGTGGGGCTCTGTGCTGACAGGACAGACCCTGGAGCCTGCTTCAGGTTCTGTGTCTCCCTCTCTCTCTGCTCCTTCCCTGCTCACACACACACTCTCTCTTTCTCTTAAAGATAAATAAACATAAAGAAAGGAATTCCAGGCCAACAGGCAAGGCTCGAGTAAGATAATAGTCATTTGGTGGAAGGCCAGGGAAGCAGTCTGAGCCCGTCTACCCGACACCACGCACCAGGGTTGTCCTAGTCAGGAAGATACAGAGAGGATGTCCGGATGTTGGGGACAGACAGAAATCGAGAAAGGTGGTTAGCAGCAGAGAAATTGTAAGAAGGCAGTAGGCCCGTGGACACTATTGTGGCTTGAATTATGTTCCGCACAAGTTCACGTTGAAGCCCTTGCCCTCAGTATCTCAGATTGTGACCTTATTTAGGGGAGACAGTTGTTGCCAATGTACTTGAGATGAGGTCATACTACAGTAGAGGGGATCCGTCATCCGCCATGAATGGAGTCTTTACAAAAAGGAGAAAACTCGGCCCCACACAACAGGCAGAGGCAAAGACCTACTATGCCAGGAATGCCAAAGATTGCCAACGCACCACCAGACACTGGGGGAGAAGCGAGGAACGGACCCATCCTTCCTCACAGCCCTCAGAAGGACTCAACCCTGCCGACACCTTGTTCTTGGACTTCGTGCCTCCAGAACTACGAGACGATAAATGGACGTTGGTTAAGCTGCTCAGTCTATGGTACTTTGTTAAGGACCAGCTCAACCAATTCCCAATTCCTGCCCCTGAAACAGGGAAGTCTGGAGATATGGCGAGAGTCTGGCTCTGGAGAGACAACGATTGGGGAGCGGTGGGAGCAGGTGGAGAAAGGGAAGAAACCAAGCGTGGGTTAATTTCCGGAGAAGAACCAGCGTCATGCCGACCTCATGGGGGGCCTGGTGAGGTAGGCAGAATAATGGCTCCCACGGGGATCAGACCCTACTCCCTGGAACCTGTACGTGTGATCTTATTTGGAAAGAGGGTCTTTGCAGATGTGACTAAATGAAGGATCTTGCGGTTGTGCTGGAGTTTCTGGGTGGGGCCCCGAATGCTGGCACAACCAAGAGGGGCAGAGGGAGAGACAGCAAACACTGCGGAAAAGGTGGGGGCAGAGAGACGCATGATGTGGCCCCAAAAGCCAAGGAACACTGGCAGCCACCGGAAGCTGGAAAAGGCAGGGAACGGATTCTCCTCCGGAGCCTTCCCACCCAGCAAATCTCCTTGATTTCGGCCCAGGGCTACCGATTTGGGACTTCGGGCCTCCAGAGCCACAAGAGAATAAGTGTCTGTTGTTTTGAGTCACCTCTTCGGTGATAATTTGTTGCAGCCGCTGTAGGAAATGGGTCCAGTGTCCACTCTTGGCTCTGCTTCCCTTCCAGACTCGCCCCCCACCCGCCCCACCCCGAGCCTGTGCGTATGCAACACACGACTCGTCAGAGCCAGAGGGGGAGCCGACTGTGATTCTACCTTTGGAAGCACAGGGATTCCATCCGAAGGTGTTTGTCATTTCCACCCAGACCTCTCTCTGGCGTGAACCGTACTTATTCACTAATAAGCAAAATGATGGCGGATGTTATGGATAACTTCCCATCCAATGGCCTCAGACACATTGGGGGTTCTTGCCGCCATTTCCCGTCTCCTCCGCAGGAGACCCAGGCAAAGTTGGCTTCGTAGAAAGCAAAACTATTGTTTAATTTAAGTGTCCTTTTTTTTTTAAATGAATGAACAAAGTATTCCCATTTCTGGGCCCATGTTGACAATCGGTGGGTATGAGTGATAGAAAAGATTAGAGAGAAATCATTTAGAGTAGCTGGCCCAGGGCTCGGGATAATACGTGGTTGTTCGAGTGTCCACTCAGTATCTCGTTGACGAAATCCAGTCCACAATGTACCCAATTTAACGATTGGTTTTATTCCCAAGCAAACGGTATGATATTGAAGGCCACCACATAGTAATAAATCCATCTTTTGCAATGGCCCTGTTTCCAGATGTCTGTCGAACGCTTTGGTGAAATCACTACAGAATCAGAAGCTCTTTTTAGGGGGGCGAGGACGACCCCACACTTGACATAAATGTTTCGGGGTTGACCACCGAAGTCTGGAGTGATCCACGGACACATTGTTTCTCCTAGCGAGTGCTTGCCTCCTCCAGAAACTGGGTCTAATTCACCTTTGTTCTCCTCCTGGGGCACGCCGCCTGGCACTCCGAAAGTTGTCCGCGAACACTTGGCTTCAAATGCGGGTTCAGTTCAGTTCCACAAACGCCGAGCGGCCCAAAGATTCTGGTGTCGTCCCCGGAGACAGTGGTGCGGGGGATGGGTAATAAAACCAACTCTGGCCACCGGTGGATTTGCATAAATTTGCTTTGCAAATGAGCGAGAGTTTGCTTTGTGAGTTACACCGTTGTTTACTTAGGACTCCGAGAAGGAAGCCCTAGCCTTTCCGGGCTTGTCAAACTTGAGGGGTCTCCAATCTCCCGGGACCAATACTTGTCCCTACAAGATGGCGGGCAGGGTGGAAGGCAGAACACTTCCTACCAGAACTCTGTTCTCCTTATTTTTTCTGAGCCTATGATTTTTTTTTCCCCGAGACCGTGCCTTCCCAGGGGTTGAGTGTGACTCGAGAAGGTGCTGTCCCTCCTGTGGGGCTCCACTGAGTGAACTCCGCTCTCTCACACTGTGGGTGCTGGTCTTGGGGGCCAGAGTTTATCTGGACTCAGGCGCCCCCTCTCTCTCTCTTTTTTTAAGTTTATTCATTTATGGGGCGCCTGGGTGGCTCCGTCGGTTAAGCGTCCGACTTCGGCTCAGGTCACGACCTCACGGTCCAGGAGTTCGAGCCCCGCATCAGGCTCTGGGCTGATGGCTCAGAGCCTGTCTCCCTCTCTCTCTGCCCCTCCTCCGCTCATGCGCTGTCTCTCTCTGTCTCAAAAATAAATAAAAACATTAAAGAAAATAAAGTTTATTCATTTATTTTTAGAGAGAGAGAGAGAGCGCACCAGTGGGGGAAGGGGCAGAGACACGGGGAGAGAGAGAGAATCCCAAGCAGGCTCCCTACTGTCAGTGCAGAGCCTGATGCAGGGCTTAAACTCACGGACCAGGAGATCATGACCTGAGCTGAAATCAAGAGTCGGCTGCTTAACCGACTGAGCTCCCCAGGTGCCCCAAGCATCCAACTGTTGACTTCAGCACAGGTCCTGACCTTACCGTTCGTGAGTTCGAGCCCTGCGCCGGGCTCTGTGCTAATGGCACAGTGCCTGCTTGGGATTGTCTGTCTCCCTCTCTCTCTGTCCCTCCCCTGCTTGCTGTCTCTCAGAAGAAATAAACGTTAAAAAAAGAAATCTTAAGAAAATACCTTTTGGGAAAAGAGAGGCATATGCCAATAGACTAAACATTTGACTTATTTTATCTTCTCCCTTCTCTGTTGCCTCGCTCCTTATCTTCCCATGATCTGCCTTCCCCAGCCCCTTACGTCTGGGCTCACTGACGTCCCACACAGACTTAGCCCACCCCTTACGTGCCCATGTTCTTGAGCCTAAGCCGATCGACCCTGGATGTACTTACATGCCCCACTGCTCCATCCAAGGACTTGTCTTTGAGTTATTCTTTGGGCGGCCCTGATCCTTAGAAGGATGTCTCACGGCTGCCCCACCTGGTTCCCGCCTGAAGCCAGGGTCACACCATGTCCCTTTTGCTAATGGACTCCCTGTGCCTCGTGTCTGCTCTGCTTTGTCCTAGGACTTGAGCTTCCGGTCCGCAGTTACCTTTGGGTATCTCTAGTCTCTCGGTAAGCATGGAAGCATGTCTGATTCTTGACAGTTCCCTCCCTGCCCTTGCACGAGACCCTACCCCGGACGAAAACTATTGGCAATTTTTGGATTTCTGTATCTGTGTTCTGGTCACATGACCCAAAGTCATACGGATTCACCTCCTGGAAATAGCCAGTGACACCGGAGGCCCGAAGCAGCAGCTGTTTTTCTGGATCGCCAGGAGAAAAGGCTAAGCCTATCGGGCTCTGAGCCATGCCTAGTTTGCTGACCGCCCATCGCTAACCTGGCTGATACACTTCCCCCAGTGTCTGACGGATGGGTGATTCTCACCCCGTGCCCACCGCTCCACCTCGCTCCAGAAAGCTGCCATGCCTCACCAACAAACCCAGAGATAAATGACTTTTTGTTTGTTTGTTTGTTTGTGTCGAGAGCGTGGGGTTTGAAGTTGGCCCAGCCAGCCAAAACACAAGCAGGAGCACACATTGAAAGACAGAGGAAACAATTCTATGCCATATGGGTGATGATACTGAAACTCATTCAGAAATACATTTAATGCCTCAGATGCTCTTGAGCGTTGTTGTTTTTTTTTAAACACTTACACTTGACTGGAATGACTTTACGCTTTTGTGTTTCTGCCTTCTCTGGGTGTTGTCTGCAGAGGCAGGAGTCCTGACTTAGAGAGTAACAACAGTGTTTCCAAACATATACCGCATCGACCGTTACTAATTTGGATTATGCTTCCGGATTTTCAAAGCTCCTCCTTAAACTTTAGCATATTTCTATTTTTTTTAATTTAAAAAAATTTTTTTAATTTTTTTTAACGTTTTTATTTATCTTTGAGACAGAGAGAGACAGAGCATGAACAGAGGAGCGTCAGAGAGAGGGAGACACAGAATCTGAAACAGGCTCCAGGCTCTCAGCGGTCAGCACAGAGCCCGACGCGGGGCTTGAACTCACGGACCGCGCGATCATGACCTGAGCTGAAGTCAGATGCTTAACCGACTGAGCCACCCAGGTGCCCCAGCATATTTCTATTTTTTAATGCTTATTTTGATAGAGAGAGAGAGAGAGAGAGAGAGAGAGAGTGTGTGTGTGTGAGTGGGGAGTGGCAGAGAGAGGGATAGAGAGAATCCCAAGCAGGCTCCACACTGTCAGTGCCCAACACGGGGCTCCGTCTCAAGAACCGTGAGATCATGACCTGAGCCGAAACCAAGGGTGGGGTGCTGAACGGACTGAGCCACTCGGGTGCCCCTGACCTTAGTATATTTCATTAAAATGCATTCAAACGACTGCTTCGAAGCGGCCAGCGGGAGTTTCTGTATCTGTGTCAATGTTGTGGCCCTTGCATAAACACTTTGGATATTTTAGGTCACGGATCACGCAAAACAAGGGGCATCATTACACTAAGTTAAAACAGCAGTACTTACAGACGTTGGCAAGCATCAGAATCTTGTTAAAACTGGAAAGCTTGTTAAACTAGCGTATACTGTCCCCTGTCCCTCCAGTTTCTGATTTAGGAAATCTGAGGTGGGGCCCGGTTATTTGCATCTCTGACAGGTGCCCCGGGTGGTACCAATGCGTGCCGGTCCCAGGACCATATTCTGAGAATGCCTGCCCTGGAGGCTCAGTTCTTGACCCGGGTGGTCGAGCAAAATCACCGGGAAACTCTTGAAAATATATCAGTGGGACAGGGAAGCATATACAACAATGGCCATAGCAGGTATTTATGCAATCATGGCAGGTTGGAAACAAAGTAAATGCCCAATGGCGTGGGAATAGACAACCAAATGGTGGTATCTTCACAGAGGGAACCACCGAACGGAAGCAGAAAACGAACAAAGTAGAACTGTGTCTTTCAACGTGGATAAATCTTACAAATACAAGGTGGAGGGGAAAAAGGAAGTTGTGTAAGAGGGACTACAGCGTATCGTTTGTTTGAGGTGCAAGAATATACGAGATAATGCTACACACAGTGTAAAAGTATAAAGAAGTATAAAGATACCCATGGGGAACAGAACCCCCAGGTGACTGGAGACTCTGGGCGATGGTGGAGAGGTGCGGTGACCCTGTTACAGCAGTGTGGTGCGGGGGGGGGGGGAGGACCTTCTAATGGATGTGTAGCTTTTTACTTATTTATTTTTTGAAGTTTATTGGTTTATTTTGAGAGTGTGAGTGGACCAGGGAAGAGAGAGAGGGAGAGAAAGAGAGAGAGAGAGAGAGGGAGGGAGGGAGAATCCCAAGTAGGCTCCACGCTGTCAGCAGAGAGCCTGAGGGAGGGCTGGATCTCATACACCATGAGATCGTGACCTGAGCCGAATGAACTAGGGTGCTTAACTGACTGAACCACCCAGGTGCCCCTAAGTCTTTGTTTTGTAAACTGGTGGGTTCACAAGTATACATGAGAGCTTTCCTCAATGATTTTTTTTCAGAAAACGAAAGATAATGAATGTACATATCCCCAGGTTCCCACCTTCGTTTTGACAAATCTTCACCCGTGATTCTCGAACACAGATTCCTTGCATGCCCTTCCTGAAATACATCCCATAGTTTTGACCCCATGTGGGACCACTCTGACCTTCCATTTTACTGGCCAGATTTGGTAATGGATACCTTTGGAAGCGCATTAGGTTTTTGGAGGTAGTGTAAGGAAGCTTTGGCACAATGAAGAAAGTCAAGAGAAGGGGTTAGGGGCTCTGAAGATGGTTTGCAAAGAAGAACATAGCTGGGATGCAAATATGGACTATTAAGACCACTCAGAAGGGACGATATAGACATATAGAGCCTAGAGGACTTGCTACCAAGTTGACTGCATTAGATTTTTAAGTAGGCTACTTGCTCATTGCAGAATTCGAAGCCAGGCTTGAACTCACAACCCTGAGACCAAGACCTGAGTTGAGATCAAGGATCAGACACTTAACTGACTGAGCCACCCAAGTGCCCCGACTGCATTTTTATTAGCTTTTTATATATTTTTAAAAAATGTTTATTTATTTCTGAGACAGAGAGAGACAGAGCATGAACAGGGGAGGGTCAGAGAGAGAGGGAGACACAGAATCTGAAGCAGGCTCCAGGCTCTGAGCTGTCAGCACAGAGCCCGATGTGGGGCTCGAACCCATGAACCATGAGATCATGACCTGACCGAAGTCGGACGCTTAACCGACTGAACCACCCAGGCACCCCTCAATTGCATTTTTTAAATCAGTCCTTGAATATAGACAAAATTACCAACTATACACTGAAAGAAAGAATATAATTTCATAGCTTCTTTATTTCATTTTTTAAAGTTTATTTATTTTGAGAGAGAGAGAGAGAGAAAGAGAGAGAGGGGGTGTGGCAGGGAGAGAGGGAGAGAGAATCCCAAGCAGGGTCCCCACTGTCAGCGCTGACCCTCATGTGGGGCTCTATCCCACAAACCGTGAGATCATGACCTGAGCTGAAATCAACAGTCGGACGCTCGACTGACTGAGCCACCCAGGCACCCGCATCTTTGTTTCCAAGAAAAGAATAAACAAAACTCTTTTAACTTAACCTGCCAAATGCACATCCCATTCCCAGAATGACTTCCTTCTAAAACCAGTTTGGGTCCTTTTCAGAATTCTGCTAAGCATAAGAGCATGGGGGCTTTCTTCGGAAGCAATCTTCCCACTTCTGGGCTCCCCTTGATGACAGGTGTCACCATCAGAAGAAGCCATAAATATGTGCTGTTGACTTGGCGTGTGAGTGGTGGGCTTTGAGGACACCAGTATCGGAGATCCATGACAGACACACAAAACAGTGCTGTCTGGAATAGCTTGGAAGGCGAGCTGAAAGCTTCTAAGGCTGTAGCTCGGGTGGACAAAAGTTAGAAAATAGGATGTAACTGGAGTGGGCTGGCTTTCCTTCAGGAGAGAGGAGTGAGAGACTTTTGTTCTTTTATTATTGATGATGGTGATGGTGATGATGGTGGTGATGATGGTGGTGATGATGCTGATGGTGATGATGGTAGTGGTGATGATGATAATGATGATGGTGATGATGGTGGTGGTGATCATGATGGTGATGAAGATGATGATGGTGATAATGGTGGTGGTGATGATGATGGTGATGAAGATGATGATGGTGATGGTGGTGGTGGTGATCATGATGGTGGTGGTGGTGATCATGATGGTGGTGGTGGTGATCATGATGGTGATGAAGATGATGGTGATGAAGATGATGATGGTGATGATGGTGGTGGTGATGATGATGGTGATGAAGATGATGATGGTGATGATGGTGGTGGTGATCATGATGGTGATGAAGATGATGATGGTGATAATGGTGGTGGTGATGATGATGGTGATGAAGATGATGATGGTGATGGTGGTGGTGGTGATCATGATGGTGATGAAGATGATGGTGGTGGTGATGATGATGGTGATGAAGATGATGATGATGATGGTGATGATGGTGGTGGTGGTGGTGATGATGATGGTGATGAAGATGATGGTGATGAAGATGATGATGGTGATGATGGTGGTGGTGATGATGATGGTGATGAAGATGATGATGGTGATGGTGATGATGATGGTGATGAAGATGATGATAGTGATGGTGGTGATGACGATGATGATGATGATGATGGTGATGAAGATGATGATAGTGATGGTGGTGATGACGATGATGATGATGACTAGTGGTTGGGTTCTCTGGTCCCTGCCTCTTCACCACCATGTATATTGAGGATACGGAGGATAGACAGCTTTATTTTCACTGTGTGACATACCATACCATGAGGAGCTTTGCCAAAACTGTGTGGAAATGGCTGTTCTTCACTCCTGTGCTTGGCACTGGGTGCTGTCATCGGGGGGAGCCAAGGAGGGGTAGGTATTTGCATATGTGGAAGAAAAGAAGTATGTGGATATCGGTGGCAAGATGACTCACGGTGGCCAAAGCCTCTTCCCCCAGGGAGGAGAGAAAATACATTCTCTCCCACTGGCATCATGACATCTGGCCGTGGACTATGGGTGAAGTGCCATTTATAGCCTGAAGAGTTTAACCGGGGGTTGGGCTTTTACCCCACCCACTGATTGGATTGCGGGGACTCTGAGGCCTCATAGGATGTCCCAACTACAAGATAGAAGGAACCCGGATTCCTGAACACCTTGTTGAAAGCTGCTGACCAACCAGAAGCACCTGCATTGGTCAGTCATTTGAATAGGAAATGCATTTCTGGGGCGCCTGGGCGGGTCAGTGAGTTGAGCATCTGACTCGTGATCTCGGCTCAGGTCATGACCTCACGGTTCCTGAGTCCGAGCCCCTCACTGGGCTCCTCACTGACAGTGTGGAGCCTGCTTGGGATTCTCTCCCTGCTCCTCCCCTATGCTCGTTCTTCCGCTCTCTCTCAAAATAAATAAAATACATTTCTTTTGTGTGAAGGCACTAATAATGTGCAAGTTTTTTTTTTAACTTTTCTTAAGCTTATTTTTTTATTTGTTTATTTATTTTGGAAAGAGAGAGAGCACAAGAGCAGGGCAGCAGAGAGAGCGAGTGTGTGTGTGTGTGTGTGTGCGCACGCATACACAAGTAGGGGAGGGGCAGAGAGAGAGAGAGAGAGAGAGGAGAGGGAGAATCCTAAGCGGGCTCTGTGCGGTCGGTGCAGAGCCTTACGCAGGACTCGATCCCACCAGTGTGAGATGGCGCCTTGAGCTGAAATCAAGTCACACACTTAATTGGCTGAGCCATCCACACGCTCCAAGAGTGTATTTGTTACAGCAGGCAGCAAAGGAATATGCTCACAGAGGATTTCAGCAGGATTGTTCAATGGATACCACCGGAAGGGCAGATATAACCGAGTTATATCTGGTACCAAACTTAAAGACAGGGAGAGAGTAATTATTCTCTAAGATGTCTGCGTTGGAGACTTGCTCTACAGTCCTTACTCTTGGCCCCGGCTGATGGTCTTTCCGACGCAAAATCAGCTTTGCTGGGAGACGATGTGACGTCACCCTCCCGTGTTAGTGCCCTGCCATGCAGATTTGTACTGAGCACTTGAATGAACCAGAAGATCTTTGTGTCTTGCATCAGGGAACTCCTCTTTTTTTTTTTTTTTTTTTGCTGGAAGGAACAAGAAAATGCATTCCATTTGCCACTGGTCATGCTGTGATGACAGATAATTAGAAACTTTAATCAATCTTGTTTTGTCAGCATGACTTTTATATCAAAAGGAGACTGTGTTGAAAAAAAAAATAAAACCTCCCAAGTAAATATAAAAATTTAGCTCTGTGAAGCATCAATAATGAAGCGTAATGATGTTAAGTAATGATATCTCGAAACCCTTCCCCAAACCTCTTGTGTGTGTCAAATTCTCATCCTCCACACCTCCCTGCACTTCATTTGCACATGATTTTCGTTTAGTTATTTGCCCTTCGCACCTTACGGGTCACTGCCCCGAGTTTCATGGACACGGAGGGACGAGGGCCTCTGGCACGTAACCTACTCTTTCTCAGGCCACATAAGCCGTCGTCCCAACATTTAGCATGTTAGAGCAGGCTTTCGAGTCAGACAAGCCTACCTCCAAACTCCGCTTTTACCATTTTCCAGCTCTGTGATCTCATCTCGCTAAGTGGAATCTGTTTCACTACCTGTAAATTACGGATACATTTACCATCCTCCCGAAGCCGTTGTCATAATCAAGGGAGGTAACGCGCATTCGGCACACAGAGTACCTAGCACGCTATCTGATACAGAATGCTGAGGGTGTGCGCTCGAAAATGTGAAATCTGTTCTGCTTCACTCTCTAACAGAAAATAGATTCTCTAGCTTAATGACTAGAATTCATCAAGAATATGTTTGGCAGCTCTCCCCCCCTCCCCTTCCTCCAACGGCAAGGAGCTAGCCCTTGGGCACAGAGGCGAGCCTTGACTCCAGTGTGTGAATGGAGGTGCTTTAGGGTAGGTGGCCCACACACCCCTTTATCCCCTGACTTGAAGAGTTATTTGTCCATCCTACCCCCCAGCCTGCCTTTTTAAAGTATATTTATTTATTTTTGAGAGAGAAAGCACGAGCAGGGGAGGGGCAGAGAGAGAGAGAGGGAGAGGGAGAGAGAGAGAGAGAGAGAGACTCCAAAGCAGGCTTCTCATTGTCAGTGCGGAGCGCGGTGTGGGGCTCAGACACAGGAACAGTGAGATCATGACCCGCGTGGACATCAAGAGCCGGACCCTTCACCGACCGGGCCAACCTGGAGCCCCGCGATCCCACCTTTTCCAGGGAGGAGGAAGCAACCCTTCCTTGGGAGACCATGAGAGATTGAGGCTCGCGGTCAAGGAAGATTCTTGGCATGTGGGTGCCCTGCTGACCGTCTCTCAAGCTTGTTCCTCTGCCAGACGTTCCGGAGAGCTTCTGGCAGAGAAGTTGACCCTGGCAGTCCTGAGCGTGTGTCACTTCTGGCATGATGAGGCACGGAGCTTGGTTAAGGGTAGAGCCAGGGGCCAAGGAGCGCTTAGGCTTCGCACACTGCTTTACTTGTTTTGGTTCCACTTGTGATGGCATCCGAAGGCTTCCAGATGCATGCGGATGGCTGCATGCCCCCTTCCTGTTTTGTGGGTGTCTTCATTCTCGGCGGCTGTCTTGCTGCCCGTTTGTCACACCCACTCAATGTCTTCCTTCTTCCCCAAAGTGTTTCCTGGTCAGATTGGCTCTCCGAGTGATTTTTTTTGTTTTGTTTTTTAATGGAAATGCAGTTGACATGCGGTATTCTGTCCATTTCATAATGTTGTGTACGACACAGCGATTCAACATCGATATACGTCACAAAGCGATCGCCAGATCAATCAACGAACGATGCTTCTTTGCTTCATTACGCTCGCGACGCAAGCACGAAGTTTTCGTTCCAGCCAGCGCCTAATTTAAGGTTATTTTCCCAGCGTTTAATTTATATTTTTCATTTCATAAATTAAAAAAAAAATTTTTTTTTGATTTTTGAGAGAGACAGAGCGCGAGCGGGAGAGGGACAGAGAGAGAGAGAGAGAGAGACACACACACAGAACCCGGAGCAGGCTCCAGTCTCCAAGCTGTCAGCACAGAGCTTGATGCTGGGCTCAGACTCAGGAACCGGGAGATCCTGACCTGAGCCGATGTCAGACGCTTAACCAGCTGAGCCACCCAGGTGCCCCTCATGACCGTTCTTATGGTAAATACAGTTTGGGGTTCACCGAGCTGTTTGTGGTCTGCCTGTATAAACCGGTTTAGGGTTCGGCCCAGGCTGGTGAGAAGGAAAGCAAAGGCGGCAGAGTTGGGGACCCAAGGCCTTGACGCGGGTCGCCCTAGTGCTTTCAGGAGAATTAGACATTATCCAGAAATCAATATTTATAGGTTCGGTGACCAGAAAGTCTGCTCAGTGGATGGAGTAAACTTCTGGAAGCCCCCAAATATTTATAGCTGAATTGCTGTCTAGCTGCACAGGCTTGATTTTTAATTAAGGCCAAGCGCCTGTTTCCAAGGATGCTTCCACGTGCAGAGTGACCCGGATCAGGTCCCTCTCGGGAGGCCACGGAGACTTCATGGTGGCCTCTTGATCTGCAGTGCACCAAAGGCCCCCGTGAGTCTTGAACGGTGGCTACGGATCAGCACCAGAATCCCCCGAACGTTTCACGCCACAGCCTTCCCCGGTCCCACTCCGTGATGCATCAGAATGAAATACCTACCCAGAGCGAAGGGCCTGGCAAAATCAGACTCTTTGACACCCAAGGGGATTTTGTTCCGAATCACAGGGCAGTCTCCAGCTGAACTAGACTGGGTCTTCCACCCTCTTTCTGCTCCGCGCCCACCGCTCAAGGTTTGGCTGTCTGTATTCCATCCCTCCAACGATTAAAGACGGGCCCATCAAAGGCCACGCTAGCAAGCAAATCGCTGGACGAAAGAACGGAGCGTTGGCCCTCATGCCGAGAGCAAAGCAGACCACTCATACTTCCTGGGGCGAAACCCTCTCAGTCCTCTTTCCATCCAGAGAGGGAGGGAGAGCAAGAGTGAGACAGAGACACAGGGAGACAGGGAGAGAATCTCCCAAAGCCCCGAAGACGCAGAAACCCAGGAGTCTTTCCAGGGTGGGTGATTCCTAACTAAGAACTGAACGTCATCCTCTTTTCTTTCAGGCATTATGGAAATAAGGGAGGAAAAAAGAAAAAAACAACAACAGAAAAGATAACCAGAAGCAAAAGACAAGGAAAACCTGTATCCCTAGCCTACTGACCCAGTGGATGTCCCTCTACCTGCCCAATGCACTTGAGACGTCCTTGTGTTTAGAGGGAAGGGTGTGTAGGAGCAGGGGCGGGAGGCTCCCCCTAGGAGCCAGTCCCCGGTGCTGCTTGTGACCAGGTCAACATGGCAGCAGCCGACAGAGGTGTCATCAACATTGGCTTGGAGTCTGAGCTGCATTCATGAGGGAACCTGCACGCCGGGTTGCGGGCAGTTCTCTTGCTTAAAAGGAAAAAAAAATTCTCATCTGTTCAACAGCGTGTGGGGCTGTATCTTCGACGCTGGGAAGCATCCTGGGGCAGTGGGAGCACAGAAAATGCACTTGGGGCAGTGCAAAGAAGGGAGAAAGAAACATCAGAAAGTGACAGAGAAAACATCCCTTGGGGGTCTAGCAGAACGAGAAGACGGAAGTGACCAGTATCAGGAAGAAAGGGGGGATATCAGTGAAAAGGATAGTGACAGCATAATATGAACAACTCCAACCGATAAATAATACCACAAATGGGATGAGTGGGCCAATTCCTCAGAAAATCACCAACTACCACAACTCGCCCAAGATAGAGGCAATAAATTGAATTCTTAATTATTAAAGAAAATGAATCCATAGCTAAAAATACCCTGCGGACGAAATCTCCAGGACTAGAGAGTTTCCCTGGCTCATGTTACCAAAAACATAAGGAAATATCCATTCTATATAAACTCTTCTAGAAATAAGAAAGGAGAGAATACTTGCCAAATCATTTTGTGAAGCCAGGATTACCTTGATATGAAACCAGACAAAGATGATATTAAAAAAGGAAACTCCAAACCAATATCCTTCGTGAGTATGGATGTAAAAATCCTCCTAAAGTATTAGCAAATCAAAGTTAGCCATTTATAAGAGGAAAAGTACACTGCAGTCAAGTGAAGTTTCCCTACGCGTGCAAAGCGGGTTCAACATTCAAAATCCATCAAACGTAATAAAGAAGAAAAACACACATGGTCAATATCAATGCAGAAAAAGCACTTGACAAAATAAAACGTCTATTTATTAAAAAATGTGTCAGCAAACCAAGAGCAGAAGGGGGTTCCTCAATCTGACAAAGGGCATCCACCAAAAAGGTTAAGCATCCTACATTAGGGTAAAAAAACTAAGGGTTTTCCCCCCAAGATTAAGAACACGGCGAGGATGTCAACTCTCACCAATCTTATTCACCATCATACTGGAATTTCTAGCCAGTGCAATAAGGCAAGAAAAAGAAGTTACAGGCATTACAGCTAGGAAATAATAAAGAAAACTGTCTCTATTCACAGATGACGTGACTTTCTACACAGAAAGCCCTAAGGCATCTATAATAAACCTCCTGAAACTAATAAATGGATTTAGCACAGTCACAGAAGGCAAGATCTACTGAAATTCCAATAAAGATCCAAGCAAGTTTGTTTTTTTTTAATAGATACAGACAAGCTTATTCTAAATTATATGGCAAGGCCAAGGATTCTAAATAACTGAAACAAATTTGAAAAAGAGGAATTAAGTGGAAAGAATGATTACACTCAATTAAAAACTTGCCATAAAATTGGGGCCCCTGTGGCTCAGTCGGTTGAGCGTCCAACTTCGGCTCGGGTCATGATCTCGCAGTCCGTGAGTTTGAGCCCCGCGTCGGGCTCTGTGCTGACAGCTCAGAGCCCGGAGCCTGCTTCAGGTTCTGTGTCTCCCTCTCTCTCTGACCCTCCCCTGTTCATGCTCTGTCTCTCTCTGTCTCAAAAAAATAAATAAACGTTCAAAAAAAATTTTTTTAATTAAAGTTAAGTATACGCTCATCACGTGACCCAACAATCTCACCCCCAGATTGTCCGAGAGAAGTGACAACTTAATATGTGTACAAAAATCTGTACATGAATGTTTGTAGCAGCTGTTTTCATAATGGCCCCAAATTGGAAACAACACAAATATCCTTCCATGAGGAAATGGATAAGCAAACTGTGCTTCGTCCACACAATAAACACTACAATGCAGTAACAAGGAATATTAATGTGCATATTAATCCGCACAACTTGGGTGGGTCTCAAATGCATTACGCTGAGTGAAAGAAGTCAGTCTCAAAAGTATACGTATTATGTGATTCCATTTGTATGATCGTGATGGTTAATTTTATGTGTCAACCTGACGGGGCCACAGGGTGCCCAGATATTCGGTCCCACGTTATGCTGGGTGGGTCTGTGAGGACAGTTTTGGATGAGATTAATATTTATTTATTTGTCTTAAAATGTTTTTAAGTGTGTTTATATATTTTGAGAGAGAGAGAGGGAGAGATTGAAAGCACGTGTGCAAATGTGAGCAGGGAGCAGGGCGGAGAGAAAAGAGGGAGAGAATCTCAAGGAGGCTCTGAGTGCTTGTTGGTGCAGAGCCCAACATGGGGCTTGAACCGAGGAACCGTGAGATCATGACCTGTGCTGAAATCAAGCGTCGGACGCTCAACTGGCTAAGCCATCCAGGCACCCGGAGATTAGTATTTAAACTGGTAGACAGGGTAAAGCAAAGTGTCCTCCCCCGATGCGGGTGGTCCCCGTTCAATCAGTTGAAGGCCCGAATAGAACCTGTGGTTGATCCTCCCTGGGTAAGGGAGAATTCCTCCTGCCCGTTTTCCAACTAGGACCTAGGCTAGGACACGACTCTAAAGTCAAACACACACGAACGTATGGATATGCGTTTGCAGATATGTGCAGGTACATCTATGAAGAAAGAGATCTACCATGAGAAATTGACTCATGGGATTATAGCGCGAGGGGTTTTTGTGGGAGACGGAACTGTTTGTATCCTGATCGTGATGGTAGTGTGACACGAATCTACACATGGGCTGAAAGTCATAGAACCGTACACGCCCCCCCCCACGCCCCCAGAAAGCTGATTTTACTGACACTGCTTTAAAAATAAGAATGCGTTGGGAACTCAAAGGAGGGAGACGGCAGGAAATGGGTTGAAAGCTAGGAGGAGGAGGGGTATCAGGTAACAACAGGAGAAAAGGCAGGTGGACGGTGCCCGGCCGGGACAGGATATGGCAGGGGAAGGAACCAGAACGAATCGAGGGGTGAGGTGGAGTTCGGGGGCTGCAGAGAGGCAGGTCAGTGCCCAGTTATAACGGGGCTCTGAACGTCTCAGTGAGACATCCCTACCCAGCGAATTGGGGAGTTTGCAGCTACTAAATCATTTTGAGCAGTGATTCCATACCAGAAATCCAGGGAGGAGGGAATGCCAAGGGATTTTAAGCTTCCCGAAAACCTCCCGGGGTGGGGGGAGAAGGGAAGGCGGGGGGGGGGGGGGTGGGAGAAGATACCAAAAAAAGGGTTTCTTAGATATTCATGTGTAAGATCCTGAGGTTTACAAACGAGACCCTCTATAAAATGTCGCACCCGCTAGGGAAATAACTCTGGGATTGATCTAAATCCGCGAGTCTCAGAGTATTTATGTAAACATCTGTCTCAGCCGGGGTCCCGGCAGGAAACAGATGGCACACTCCAAAGGAGAGGCCGCGGAGACCGCGCTAACGGGGCTATTTACACAGATGTGGGCTGGGTTGGTGGGACCGGAGGGAGGTAGTCAAGTGCCCTAGGATGGCTGGCAGGGAGCCGTCATCACCCTGGTCCGAAGGCTCGGGAGAAGGGAGTGGTTCTAGGAGCTTCCAAGGGCTGATGCCATGGGAGGAACCAACCACCCACCCAGCAGGGCAAGAGCTGGGGGGAAACACCTTCTGACCTCTCTCTCTCTCTCTCTCCTCTTGCCCTGCAGCATCCTTCTGGTGCTTCCTATTGGTTCACTTCAAGGGAGCTAGAGGGCCATTGGTGGAGTCCAGAGAATGGCCCGTCTCCGGGGAACTGGGGGTGGGGGCGGGGAGGGAGAATAGCCATCGCACTGTCATTATCCATTCAGTTTCAGGCCCCAGGCGAGCTCGACCTCAGTCTACAAGGGCCGCAGGGAGTGGGGGGAGGCAGCTGGGGTGTGGAGTGGGGGCAACCCAGTTGGACATGGGCTGGGGCTGGTCTCCATCGAGGATCAAGGTCTCAGCCCTGAGCAGATATTGCCTCTCCCCTGACCTTCTTTAGCACAGTCAGGTGCTCTCAACAATTCTCCGGATCTATGAAAGCCCTCGTTGTGTGGCGAATCGCTTGTTTGTAATCCGGTGTCTGGTTTCCGTGCCGGAACCGACCCAGGCCCTTCAGGAGCACCGAGGGGAGGACGACGGGTCAAGTTCAGGACTCCAGGTGAGGGTCCAGATTCTGCTGGCAGATTTCCGGGGATCAGGGCTCACAATTCGGAGATGGAACCAGAGGCAGTAGCCTGGGGACCCAGGCTTGCTGGCTCCTCTCGCTGCCTTTGTCCCTCTTTATTGCCATCAATCAGAGATAAGGAGAGTAGCCTGCACTAATGGGTTGGAGCCGCCACCCCAAAGAAGTAGGAGTCATGAGAAATTATGAAGCGAGAGCCCTGGGGACCGCGACGCCTCTTGCTACATTTTTCCTAATTAGCAGCAGAGGTACTCGGGGGACCCTGGGAGACCAGCTAACGACCATTAGCTCCGCACAAGAACACTGCCATTACTGTCACTGTCCCCAGTGTTGCTCCTTTAGCCCTCCTGGGATGCTCGCTTCCTTGGCAGGTTTTGATTTGGGCACAGGCTTGATTGGGCGACACCGAGAAATGCCCCAAAGCTATGCCCCCGAACTGTGCTATGTCGGGTAAAAAATCACAGGCGTTCAGAATTAGGAAAAACCTCCGAAAACCTCCGGTCCAATTTAACGTCAGGCTACTGACGGGAAACTGAGGCTGAGGCCAACTCAGCCATCTGCATTGAGCGCTGACTAGGAGCCAGACTCCAGGGAGGACTTTGCAGGGGAGTTGGAGGGGGCGGGGGCCACGAGGCACGTCTTCACGAGCGGATGCGGTGGGAGAAACCGCCTCTTGGGAGTGTGGCCTTTTTGGGGTGGGGGAGGGAGGGAGGGACCAGCATTGCCCAATGCGAAGGGCCAGAATGAGACCTCCAGACCTCCAGGGGCCAGTCTACTCTTGCCTGCTAAGACACTTGTCCCCAAAAGGACCACGTCGCTGAATTTGAAGGCAGAGGCCCCGGACAAGCATGAAACAATGCTAGATATTCGAGACCGGTTTCTCTGCAAGGGCTTTGCACAGACAGCCGTGGCTTGCGGACTTGGGGCCATGTGGCAGCACCTGCTGGCTGGCGGTGTGGCCGGCCCCACGACATCCCGGTGGGGTTGGAAGTTATTAATTCCCTGTCGGGTCCTCCTGCACCTGTATGGAATGCTATCACTAGGACATCTACCGTGACTCTCTCTCTTTCTCTGGGTCTCTTAAAACCGGTTTGATACCTCGGCACCGAGGGCTATCTTCAAACTTCTCTCAGAGGGTCCCATTCTGTTAATGACAGGGAGCATTGCCCTCCACCGTGGACTTTCTCCCCACCCCCTTCGTTCATTCGTGCGTTCATTCATTCATCCATCATCCATCCATTCATTCATTCTACTCCAAACATTTGTTGAGTGTCTATTATACGCCAGGCACTTTGGATGCACAGGTGGAAAAGCTGGCTTGTGTTTTCCAGACTGGCTTCACAGAAAAGAGAAGTTTCCCGTAAGGATGGCGGGTGACTCACCATAGCACAGCGGGGGGAAGGTGGAAGGGGCAAGGGCACGAGAAGCCCCTTCCATCTCTGCTCCTTCCCGTGTGCCGACTTCGCTCTCCTGTCACCCGCAAATGGCGGGAGACGATGATACGGCAGACCCCGCCACCCAAAGAGAGCCCGACTTCCTCGTGGCTCAAAAGCCAAATTCCTGGGAGGGAAACCGGTTCAAAGTCTACACGCCCACATCTGGCTCACACAGCTGTGGTGCAGGGGGCCGGGCCATATGGAATAAGGTGTCCGGGGCCCAGGGAAGTCACCTGTGGGTTGGGATAATAAAGAAGCCCCTGGAGAAGGGGTCCCCTCCTAGTGGGAGCTCCTTTGAGGAACTCCCCCGAGAAGGGAGGAGGAGGCCCCTAAACACTGTGCTATGGGGAGCTCTGGAAAGAAGCTTCTCCAGGGGCACCGGGAGGGAGGGCTCAGTCAGTTGAGCGTCTGATTCTTGGTTTCGGCTCAGGCCGTGATCTCAGGGTTCGTGAGTTGAGCCCCGTGTCGGGCTCCGTGCTGCCAGTGCAGAGTCGGCTTGGGATTCTCTCTCTGTCTCTCTCTCTGCCCCTCCCCTGCTCTCCCTCACTCTGTCTCTCTCGAAATAAATAAACATTTAAAAAAAAAAAAAAGCTTCTCCAGAGTTTAGAGCTCAGGACGTGAGTCAGCCCGGCAGGCATGTGCAGGGCTCTATGGAGTGCACACCACTGGAGTGGGGTCTCGGACACACACACAGTGGGGTGTGTGTGTGTGTGTGTGTGCACGCATGTTGGCATAGGGTGGCTCTTTGGGCAGAGGGAAAATGTGTTAAGAATAAAGCAGCCCGGGGAAGCACGGCCCTTGGGGGGAACTATGACATCTTGGCATCACGGGAATATCAAATGCAAGGCGCGGAGGCCGAGAGGGGCTGGAAAAGTCAGCAAGGACTCGCGCACAAAGGGCCTCATACGCTCATATGTCACGTCGGCAGGTTAGCTCTTCTCCTGTGAGTGATGGATAGCCAGCTAAGAATTGGGAGTAGGGGAGAAACCTGATCGAATTTTCTTGCTGGGAAGCTCGCTCCATTTGGGGGTCGTGCAGGGCATTGAAACTAGAGCGGCACGGCGAGAAAGGGGTGTTGGGCCCGGTCCTCCGGGAAGCAGAAGTGGAGACAGGATTACACGCGCGGGGATTTTATAGCAGAAACACCTGTGAGAAGCCCGGGGGAGCCAGCGGACCATGAGCAAAGGAGGGAGGGTGGGCTGACAGCATCCCAGACTGCCGTGTAGTCTTGGGAAGGTTTGGAAAAGCTACCGAGGAGGCCTGGAGACAGTCGGCCGTTGGAGGAGTACGTATCTCCCAGGAACAGGCCTGTGTATCTCCTTAGACAACGGGATTCCTGGTGGGACCGCTATGCTCAGTCAATCATTGGTGGGGAACATAGGTTAGGCAAGCAGTCAAGGTCCTTGGTCAATTGCAGTCCTTGCCAGGCCCCTTTATGTGGCCGTCACACGACTATAAAACAACAATCCAAGGGGGTTATTTAATTAGACACAGACTAGGTCACCAGCAGTGCCGCGAAAGGATAGGGGAGAGAGGCATTGGAAGGTATGACCGATTGGAATTGGTCATTGATTGATCACCGTGGCAGGACTGTTATGTACCATTGTGCATGTTGTGCACTACACAACCTTATGGGCGTGGCCCACCTGGCCCAAAAATGTGGCAGCAGCCTTAAATCAACATTGTATCTTATCTCCATACCATGAACGGCTGGCCTAGTACTTGATAGGTGCTAACCATTGTATGTTGCCTGTGAAAAAAACATAACTCCTGCCCTGGGGAACTCACTGTCTAAGGAGGGTCTTTGGGTAAATACAGAAAATATAAAATGGCCAGTGCTTATAGCAAGGCGCCCCAAGAACTTGAAGTTTTCAAGCACCTTTTGTGTGGCGGGCATAGGCATTAATAATTCAACAATACTTAGGGGCGCCTGGGTGGCTCAGTTGGCTAAGCATCCGACTTTGCCTCAGGTCATGATCTCACAGCTCGAAGGCTCGAGAGTTCGAGCCCCGCGTCGGGCTCTGTGCTGACAGCTCGGAGCCTGGAGCCTGCTGCGGATTCTGTGTCTCCCTCCCTCTCTGCCCCTCCCCTGCTCGCACTTTGTCTCTCTCTCTCTCTCAAAAATAAATAAACATCAAAAATTACCAAAAAAAATAATTCAACGATATTCAGGGGGCATCAACCATATTCTAGGCCCTGTCCTTAGGCGCCAGGGATTTAGCAGGGAAGGAAATGGACCAAGCCTGGCCCTCTTGGGGGAAGTGCCAGGGGTAAAGAAACAACAGAAGGATGCAGTGTTAGGTCAGTGACGCGGAGGAGAGCAAGGGGTCAAGGAGATCCGGACGCACGTGCACCTGCGTGCGTCGGCGGGGCGGGAGAACTGTGCTGGTTTCAGCGGGGCTGTTATAGAAGCTAGAGAAGGAGTCACTGCTAAGGGGACACTTGTGTCCAGATCTCCCCGAGGAGAAGGAAGAAATTATGCTGAAACCGGGGTCGCGATGAGCCGTTCTCTGGGGAGGGAGCAGTGAATGCAAACGGAGTGCGCGGGGAGTCTGTTTCAGGAAGCGCACGGGGCAGGGGTAGAGACAGAGGCAGAGACAGAGAAGAAGAAGGGGGAGAAGGAGGAGGAGAGGGAGGGGGAGGAGGGGGAGGAGGAGGAGAAGGAGAGAGAGAGAGAGAGAGAGATCAGAGGTAAGGAGGTGAGAGTAGACAAGTCTTGGAAATCTGAGTCGGGCCTTTGGATTTTGCTTTGACTGATGAAGGGAGGCTTTGGAGGATTTGGGACACAGAGCGACAGGAGCTGGTCCCACTTTCGAAGCATCATTCTGGCCGCTGGGCTGAAACCAGGCAACGGGAGGCAGGGGTGAAGGCCCTGGGCCGCGCCGGATTCCGAGGTGCCCTTTGGAACACCCGCGCCTGATTGAATGAGGTGAGGGATGGTTTGCGTGGCAGGTGCATTTAAAAAAGGGGGGGGGCGACTTATTTGAAAAGCGGTCATTAGCTTACCGCACGCGTCCGCCCTGGGAACCCGAAGCCATTCATTCCGTGAGTGGAGATTTCAAATTCCCCCACCACGTTCCCGGGAGCAGCGGCCACCTTCTCCTTATGGTGATCCCAGCTCTCCAGTTCGTGAGCACCGACTGCGTTTAACCATCCGGTCAAGATCTTTGCTTAATCTTGTCTCTCAAATGCTCTGTTCTGGCAAAGAAGCAAACGCTTGCAGGAGAGCCTGCTTCAAAGCCTTGCTCCGTGAAGACGTCGCGGGCTGCGCAGCGTCGCGGGTCACATGCAGCCTTTCCATTTACTCAGCACCTTTCCAAGCCCCCCTCTGCTCCCTGACGCGGCAGCAATGTCACATCCTCATCTGTGGAAAAATTAACCAGAGGCTTTCTCTTATCCGTCGCGCCGCTAAAGCATCCTTAGGACTGCACCCATCTTGTTACCGGAAGGGGAAAATGGAAGCAGGAAAGGCAAAAAGAGCTGGAACGAGGAATCTTCCTAAATTGGCAAAGAAGTCAGAAAGCGAGCTGTTAATGAACGCTGACAGTTCTGCAAGGGGCATCTGCCCGGGTGTCGGCTCCAGCCCCAGCTCCAGCCCGGGCATCCGCTGATGCCCTCTGGGGACTAAGTGTGCCACCTGACCGCCCGGACCTCTGCTTCACTCCAATCTGCTTCCGTGATGTGGGCACCCCCCGGCACGCCTCCTGCTCGCTCCTTTCAATCTGATGGTTCGGCCCCTGCCCTGCCCTGCCCTTTAATCCGGGTTATCCCTGCCCCTGCCAGGCCGGGCCACTCATGGGAACAGTCTTTCCCAGTGTAGACACGGTCTTCCGTCATTCCCCTGTGGGGCTCACTCAAGGCTCTGGGACTGAGGCTTCAACCCCAGATGGTCAACGCACGAGCGTTTCAAGAACGGATGAAGCGGGCAGTGGTTAAGCAGCCCGGCTCTGGGAGGCAGCTGAGCTCTGTAAGCAGACGGCCCGAGCTTGAACGGTGCCTTGAGTGAGTGGTTCTCCCGATTCCTGGCGACGTGAGCGGAGGCAACGCGCTCTCTGAGCCTCTGTCCCGGTGCTCGTAACTCAGGCTTGTCATAAGAGTCCCATGTGGCATGGACTACGGGAAGGTCATTGCTCAGTAAATGTTTTGTTGTTTTTTTTTTCTGCGACCGCGATTAGAGCTTGCTAACGCGGGCCACCAGGCAGGTGGACTCATCCACCGGTAGCTCCTGGCTGATGCTCTCGGTTTATACCACCTTCTCTACACTATATAACTTCACTTGCCTCGTCTGTGGAATGAGATTTACGGTACCACCTACCGCACGGGGACGGTGGGGAGTTGAAATCCACCAGCAGTGCGAGACTGTGCATCGAGCACTTGGCTGAGCGCCTCGCGCACAGGGAGCACTCCACACGGGTGAGCTCTCATTTTTGCTATTGTGGAGATTATTCTGCTTGCCGCCCCCCTCCCCCGCCCCCCGCCCCTCCCTGGTTTAGCTCACTCTTCCCTCAGCAAACAATGCTATGGTGAACCCAGTGAAGGGTTCTTCTGAAGCCTCTGCCTTTTTCCCATGAATTCTCTGTTCCCTTCCGACTGTCCCCCAGTTGGCCTCCCTCCTGCTTATGAAATTGATGGGACAATCCCATCCGCAGAGCCCGCGGGAGTAACTAACTGCAAGATGCAATGTCTTTCCTCCTCCCTGAATCTGTAATCTACACCCAGCCTTTGATGGAACCGGCCCTGAGGCTAAGGGGTCTATTTCGTGCACACGGAGTGAAAATCAGGGTCGTCGTGGCAGAGGAGTGATGACTCTTAGTCATCGGGGGTATCACATGTTCTCAGCAACGTGCTGGATGGGCTCCGGCCCGGGCTGCCACATGCACCAGCTGCTATCTGGTGACCCGGAGCCAGTTCTACCTGGGTGAAGGGGCCGCTGGGCATCCACTCGCCTCCTCGTCGCACAAGTGCCAACACTTGATAGCAGGCGTGCTCTGTGCGTCTTGCGTTCAGCGAGTTACTTCTCTGTCTCATCAGTCACCTCGGGACCGCAGACCTTACGATGGTGGATTTTGTACTTCAGACCTTGCGCATTCTTCCACGTGATTGTCAGCAGACCGGGGATCTGCATTCCCTGGCTCAGAACAGATACTATTCTGGAGTGTCTCTTTGCTACGGGCAGAATCTCGAGGCGCAAAAGGGAATTTGAAAATGAAGCTTTCGCAAGACAGGCTCTGTCTTCTGTTCCCCCCAGAAATTGGACAGACTGGAGGAATAGGCTGTAATGAACTGTGAACCCCACCCACCAAGTCTGTCTACGTGCGTCCGGAAATGATGGCTTTATACCAACGTCCTTAGTTCCCACGCTTTCCTGCTTCCCTTTATGGTAGTGAAACCGTGGAACCCGTCCCGGGGACGAGCCTTGCCTCGCGGGTACTCACGTGCAATTTTCTGTTGACATCGTTGGGAATTGCCTGCCATATGGCTGAAAGCACACTTTTGCCCTTGGCTGCTCAGTTACTCCTGAGCCGATTTAACTGCAAAACGGTAAGTGATTGCCCAAGTTGGTGACATATGAACATTTGGTGGCTTTCTGGGGAGTTTCCCCTGAATTGAGGGCATTGTGTATGGGATTACAGGGCGATGGCCCCTCTGTCCTGTGGAAGGGTCAGAACCCCTTATTACAAGGCTCTTTGCCCGTCCCTAATCTAGATCTCCGTGTGGGGCCCCAGGGGCTGAAGGCCTGGAGCCTGGGACCCGACTGCTCACCATAGCGGTCCATTTGCAGAAGAAGGAGTGGGGTGGAGATTTTAAAGGTCCTTAAGGGGCGCCTGGGGGGCTCCGTCGGTTGAGCGTGCGACCTCGGCTCGCGGTCCGCCAGTTCGAGCCCCGCGTTGGGCTCTGTGCTGACAGCTCAGAGATTGGAGCCTGCTTCAGATTCTGTGTCCCCCTCTCTCTCTGCCCCTCCCCCACTCATGCTCTGTCTCTCTCTGTCTCAGAAATAAATAAACATTAAAAAAAATAATAATAATAATAAAGGTCCTTAAGAGGAGCCTGGGGACCAGGGTTGTGCAGCTCTAATTCTCCAACAACCCTAGCTCCCCAGCAGCTGGGGTCCAGAACTGTCTCTGGCTAACTAGACTGGATTTTTATGATCTAGTTTTTTCTATCTATGATCTGTATTTAGTAGGTCATTATATTTATTATATAATTTGATCCTACATCTTTCACCGTATATTTGTATTACTATGCCCATACTTATGATCTCACTCCAGCTAAATGTTCTCTTACCCGTGATGGGTTTTGTGACAAGGCCAGTAACCAACTCTCGAGGTTTTCTTCTGCATCCTTGGTCGGGGGGTGCCAAACGCATACGGAATGTTTGCTCCGCACCTGCCGGTCCCTAGGTCTTCCTGGCAGTGACGAGTAACACAGACAGACTGTTCTCCCGGTCCCTGTCAACCGCGGAGGAATACCACGGGCCACACGAATGCGTGTTGGTTGTGCACAAGCCGTCCTGAGAACCCCAGCTCTGGGCGAGGCAACGGACAAGACACGTGGCTTTAGGGAGGAAGCTTCCATTTTGGACTAAGGGAGGAGGGAAGGTCTAACAGCCAAGGAGATAAATGGATCCGGGTGGGGAGGAGGGGGTAGGAGAGCTGAGGGAGCGGGTAGGTGGGCAAACCCAGAGTTTCTCTTTGCGTGTGTGAGTGTTTGTCGGGCCGCGTGGTTGTCTGGGTGTGGGGATCCGGGGGGCGCTGAGGGCAGAGCGCTGGGATGGTAATGAGCAACATGTGAGAATCTGGGGTGATGTTAGCACCTTCTGGGGAGCCCGTGGCCTGTTTTCTGCTTCCTCGTCCTGTCACACTGAGCCAGCTTGGCTTCGCACCCATCCACATCGATGTGGGAGCCAGGGGAAGGTCATTAACACTCAGATGTCTGACACTGACATCTTTGAAATCCGCTGCCTGCTGCGGTGGGCAGATTTCGGGGGTTGTGTTTTCTCAGGAACCCAGCTGTCCTCTCTCCTCCTGGAAAACAGAACAAGATGAGGGGCTTAGAGAAGAGAAGGAAGGATTTACTTAGATTTGAAGAGGGATTTCCCGGCTGTGAAAACACAAAGGGAAATATGATCTTTGGGATGGGATGCCTGCAAGCGATCCGAAATCTTCCTTTTCCTTCCTGTAATTCTGAACGGGGAGGTGAGAGGCTCGCCTGCCTTCGCTGGGCTGTTTCCGGAGACAAGGACACAGTCCAGGTATGTGCCCCATTGCCAACCCAGCCCCCCAGTTAGATGAAGAACGTGGACGCCGAGGAGAACCAGGGGTCACTTTCCTACTTCACTTGTGGATGTGTTGTCCGTGAAACGAGTCATTGGAATATTTCGATTCCATGTGGGAAAAAATAATGATTAACTTAGGAGCATTCCTGTTGGAACGTGCTTTTGTTAGCAAGCGGTTCAAAGGAAGAAAGAGAGAAGGAAGGAAGGAGGGAAGGAAGGGAAGGAAAGGAAAGAAGGGAAGGATGGGAGGGAAGGGAGGGAAGGAAGAAAAAGAAAGAAAGGAAGGAAGGAGGAAGGAAGGAAGGAAGGAGGGAGGGAGGGAGGAAGGAAGGAGGGAGGGAGGAAGGAAGGGAGAAAGAAAGAAAGAAAGAAAGAAAGAAAGAAAGAAAGAAAGAAAGAGAGAAAGAAAGAAAGAAAGAAAGAGAAAAAGAAAGAAAGAAAAGAAGGTTCTAGCTGGATAACAAAACAGCATTGCCGAATTGGCCAAATTATTGCGATTGTATCAGCCCCAACTGATTCACCCAGTAGACAGCTGGTTGTGTAGCAGGCTAAAAGCCAGGAGACCTAGTTCAAATTCCATCTCAACCTCTTGGAGCCCCCATTTTTTATTTGAAATATAGGAAGAATTGTGTCTATTTTTTCTACTCCGAGGAATTTTGTGAAGATCAACTATTTTTTTTTTTTCAACGTTTATTTATTTTTGGGACAGAGAGAGACAGAGCATGAACGGGGGAGGGGCAGAGAGAGAGGGAGACACAGTATCGGAAACAGGCTCCAGGCTCTGAGCCATCAGCCCAGAGCCCGACGCGGGGCTCGAACTCACGGACCGCGAGATCATGACCTGGCCGAAGTCGGACGCTTAACCGACTGCGCCACCCAGGCGCCCCAAGATCAACTATTTTAAGCGGAGGTATTTTGAGAACGATAAAGCATGGGGGTAAAATAAGGTATACTATTTCTTTTATTCAAACAATGAGTACACTCCTTTTCTGAGGCAGTATTTGTGCAAGACGCAAAAATTGGTTTGATGGTGGATAAATACTTACTGAGTCTGAATTTAACCCAGGATTTAATGACATATTCCTTTAGTTACATTAAAATATTCTATAAACTCTGAAGCGCTATTTAAATTTAAAACATCGGGGCGCCTGGGTGGCTCAGTCGGTTGGGCCTCCGACATCGGCTCAGGTCATGATCTCACGGTTCGTGAGTTCGAGCCCCGCGTCGGGCTCTGTGTTGACAGCTCAGAGCCTGGAGCCTGCTTTGGATTCTGTGTGTCTTCTTCTCTCTCTGTTCCTCCCCGCCTTGCACTCTGTCTCTCTCTCTCTCTCTCAAAAACAAGTAAAGATTAAAAAAAAATTACAAAAAATAAATTTAAAACATTAGTAGGATAACAATTTTTGAAAGTAGTTGTTACACCCAAAGTGGGGCTCGAACTCATGGCCCCAAGATTAAGAGTCACACATCTGCTGACTGAGCCTGCCAGGTGCCCCTGCCTCTTAAAGATTTGTAATTTGAAATATAATTCACATACCACAAAATTCACCATTTCATAGGAATATAATCAGTTATTGGGGGGGGAGGGTATCGTCACAAAGCTGTGCAACCATCACCACTATCTAATTCTAGAACATTTTCATCACCCCCCAAAGAAAACCTGTACGCGTGAGCAGTCTCTCTATCCCCGCTCCCCTGGCCCCTGCCGACACTGACTGATTTTCTGCCTCTGTGGCTTTGCCTCTTTTGAACCTCTCATGGGGGTGGAGTCATATAACACATGCTCTTTGTGTCTGGTTTCTTTCACTTAGCATGGTTTTCGGGGGTCATTCATGCTGTAGTATGTATCGGTGCATTTCCCCTCTTTTTTCATAGCCAAGTAATATTCCACTGTATAGATACACCCCATTTTGTTGTCCATTCATCATTTGAGGGACAGTCGGGCTGTTTCCACCTCTTCCCATTGTGAATAGTGCTGTTCTGAACACGCATGTACGAATCCTTGTGCAGACGTAAATCCTCAATCTTTCCGGAATACACCCGTGAGTGGAATTGCTGAGACGTAGGGTAACTCTGTGTCTCCTTTTGTTTTAAGTTGATTTATTTACTTTCGAGAAACAGAGAGAGAGAGAGAGTGAGAGCACTCGTGCGGGAGCAGGGAAGGAGCAAAGAGAGAGGAAGAGAGAGAATCCCAAGCAGGGTCCGCTCTGTCAGCACAGAGCCCAATGCGGGGCTCAGTCCCACAAACCGTGAGATCGTCACCCGAGCCGAGATCAAGATTCGGACGCTCAACCGACTGAACCCCCCGGGGGGCCCCTCTCTGTTTAACTTTTTAAGGAATACATTTCGCTCGTTCATCTCAAGTTGGCATTTGATTTTTTTTTTCCTCAGATCGTGCACAAAATTTTCAAATATTAAAAAAAAAAAGAAGTGTGACTCATCCCAGCTGCTCAAATCATAATCAGGATATTCTGCCAAGACTGACCTTGGAACGTGATGTCCGGATGAGGCACCTACGTGCTCTGGGCTAGAACCAGGTAGGAGGCGCGTGACTTCCACCGCCAATGGCGAAGCGTCTAGAGCTAGAGTCGTATTTCTTTTAACTCTGGGTTGGGGGTGAAGGCGGAGGAGGCAAGGTGGTGACCCCTCAGCTGTCCCCACGTGCGTGCCAACGCGAGCTGCATGCGGGTCCTGCAGTCGACCCAGAACAGATCAGAATTGGGCGGCTTTGGAGCGTGAGGCCAGATCATAGGGGGAAGAGCACGTTGAATTTTACAAGCCACCAAACTGTCTTCCGAGGTGGCGGTTCCATTTTGCATTCCGACCGGCTGTGCGAGAGAGTTCCAGCGGCCCCACGTGCCGGCCGGCGTTCGGCCTTGTCCGTGCTCTGGATTTTGGCCATTCTAATAGTATCTGGCCATGGGTTCGGCAAATGCATCCCCGACCGTCGAAGGCTAGGCAGGGAATGAGCCGGCCGGCTTTGCCATAGAGGATGGGGAGAGACTGAGTTAAGGGTTCCCAAGGAAAGGCTCCTTGGAGGTGACCCAAAGCGGAGCCTGCAGGGCGAGCGGGAGTCAGTGACACAGAGGGCATTTGCCAGTTTGCTGTCCAATTTCTTGCCTGCCCTCCCCCACCTCCGCTCTGCATAGCAAGGAACGGACCCCTGTAAACTACAACTCCCAGGCTCCCTTTCACACTGGCTTCTGGCTTCAGGCTTTGATTTGGGAGGCACCGGCAGGGGTCTGGAGGGTAGGAAAAGAGACGATCGATGTGTGGGCCCCCTTCCCTCTCAGCTTTAGGGGGGCAACTCTGCAGTGACTATGTCTCTCCAGGGTGTGGACCCTTCCTCTACACTTCAGCTCCTGCCTGGAGCCCCAGCTCCCAGTTAATGCCACCTCGTCCCTTGGTCTCTCCATCCCTGGGGATGGTGGCACCTTTCTGTGGTTTGCAAACCTCTGGATTGCCTCATGTCCCCCATTTGTACTTCTGGTTCTTCTCACACCTTTGTAACTAATCTCCCAGGACGGAAGTCCCTGCGTTGAAGCACCTGGTGTGTCTGGTTTTCTATGAATGGACCCTGACGGATGTGCTGAGGTTGGGTGTTTGAGGACAGGGGTTTGTGCTTAAGGAAGAGGGAAGGGCTCAGTCAAGGTCATAGCCTGGAATGAACTTTGGGTGTTTGAAGGCCCACGAGAAGGCCAGCGTGGCTGGATCCTGGCGGGGGGTGGGGGGTGATTCTGGGGCAGAGGCAGGAGAAGAGGTTGGGGAATCAAGCAGTAGTAGCTCGTGTTAGGTCTCCTAGGCTGACATAAAGATTTTGGATTTTATTCTAAATACAAGGAGACCCCAGTTGGGCTTTAAGCATAGGTATGACCCCAACACAGGCAAAAACTTCCTCTATAGTGTCAGTTACACCTGTGATTAGCTGCTATCACACAGTATTGTGATTTTTTTTTTTCTTATACGTCCCCACTAGAATATTTGTTAAGTTTCTTTATTTATTTTGGGAGAGAGAGAAAGAGAGAGAGAAAGAGAGAGGGAGGGGGAGAGAAAGAGGGAGACACAGAATCCGAAGCAGGCTCTAGGCTCTGGGCTGTCAGCACAGAGCCTGACGCGGGGCTCGAACCCACGAACCGTGAGATCATGACCCGAGCCAAAGTCGGACGCTTAACGGACTCAGCCGCCCAGGCGCCCCTAGACTGTGAATTTCTTAACGGAAGAGTCCCTGTCCTACTTTGGTTTCTCTGGCAATTTGCATAATCTCTGGCACGCGGTAGGTACCTAAACATGTCTGAGGACTTAAATTTTCATTTTGTCTCCCCTGGCATTTTCCCCCGACTTTATTTGATAGCTGGAAATGGTGAAGGAAGTTGTAAAATCCATGCCCCCCCCACCCCACCCCCTCCGTGAATCACAACTCCTGGTATCTTTGCCTTGTGTATTGCCCTCTCACGCCGACTGTGGGTTTGGCCACGTGACTTCTTTGGCTGATGGGACTTTAGCCAACGTGAGGCTTGCTCTCGTGGAATGTGGCTGCTAGCGTGTAAGCAACGTGAGCTCTCCCGTTGGAGAAGCCACGTGGAAATGAACTGAATGTCCCCAGCCAACAGCCCCCAGGAGCTCTAGGCGTCTGTGTGGGGCCACCTTACACCGTCCAGCTTTAGAGGCGCTCCGGTATGACCACCGATGCTCGAGTGGCCCCCGGCGAGACGGGCTCAAACACTTGCCAGCTGAGCTGCACCTTGCAGAATTGTGAACAGAAAACGATTGTTGTTCTCAGCCACTCAATTTTTATGGTTTGTTACACAGCAATAGGTCACTAATAAAGGTGGAAATGTAGAAAGCGGAGTGAAAAAGATGAGCGAAGGGCAAGCTGGGCGGGGAAGAGAGGCTGGGAGAAAGGTGTTCGGGGTCTCCAGAATATTTTCCGAGAGGCGGGACCACCATGTAGAGCATCAGGATGAGGGCAGGTGTAATGCCACCTTGCCCCTCTTCTCTCTCACTGATAACCAAGGTCTCCCAGGTCCCCGTGTGGATTTGATCCTGGCTGGGAGACCACGAAGGGCTGAAACCACCTAGCTGCTGCCTTTTTCTGAGACTGGAACGTTCCCTGCCCTGTGCTGGTGGCCGGCCCTGAATGAGAGCCTCCCTTTGGTCTTGAATTCCGCCCCCCCCCACCCCTGCGCCCGGTGTTTGGAGCATTCGGCTGTCCTCCGGGTGACATTACACTTCTGGGGTTCGTCTTGCCACCTGCTGTGCCGAGTACAGGGTGATGGACACGGTCTCCTGCGTCAGGAATGGGTTTGGTGATTTGATGGCACACACAGAGAGACAGGAGGGCGGGGACTACAGAGCTGTGTCATTTTTGTAGGAGGGACAGTGGAGCGGGCAGAAACCACGGTGACTTAGGACCGGGTCGCAGGTTTCGAACGGGGAGCCCAGGGCCAAACAGATGCCATCCTTCGTGTTGACAAACGAAACCGGTATCTCCCGCGTGACAGAGCAATGGTGGAGGGAAGTGAAAGTCCGTGCTCAAAGAGAACTCTGAGAGGTTGCAGTGACCCAAGTCCGGCTGCAGACAGCGATCAAGGCATCTGCACTGGTCACAGCACGGAGTGACAAGGCCCAGGAGTGTTTTCAGTCCCCCAGGAGTGGGTGGGCTCAGCAGAATTGGGCCAACACTCGGTGGGGACGAGGCCAGCATAGACCGGAGCAGGAAACTCCCAGCTAATTAAAGGGTTATCCACATGTCTTTAATTAGGAGGTAACAGACATTAAGTTCACTGCCTGGGTCACTGTGTTATTGCTTATCCTTGCTAGAGCATGCTACACTGTATACATTTCTCGCCCCAGGGGGGTAAGAGTCAGTATATTCAACAAGCATTTTAATTACCTTCTTAATGTCCCCATGAAGCCTTCATACTCTGGACCTCCAGGTACTTTTGAAGGCACTGGGACTGAGTGGACATTATCCACAACAAGCAAAAGGAATTGTGCTCAGAAGAGGCTAAATCAGAGCCCTTGAAAAAATTAACTTTTGACAGGTGTTCTTACGTGCTACACCTGAACCTGAAATATGTCACCTGAGACGACCAGAGGGTCACAATAATGATCATAATAATTAGTTGTCACTTTCCCCCTGTTTTTTTGAGATAAAATTCACGCAACCATTATTCATTATAACCACACGAAGTTAACCGCTAAGATGGGTTGGCTTCATCTGAACGGGGAGGGGCACAATTCAACCCATATCGATGGTTCCTTTTCCATGGCTATTTGTTCTGGGTATTTCACACACGTGGAATCCTACCGTGTGTGATCTTTCGTGTCTGGCTTCTTTCCCTTAGCATCGAGTACCGAGTATCTTCTGAGCAGCAGCACCGTTCTGGGTAATCCACAGTCTTCCCAATAAACCTGCCAAGTAGCAACGATCTTCCCACTTTCCAGGCGGAGACAGTGAGGTGCTTACGTGACTCTTCTGAGATCTACAAAGGTCTCTGGTGGCATTTCTGACCAGCCCGGTGAATCTCCCTGCAGCGCCCCATCCCCCCACCGCCCCGTTGTCTCACCACGGCTTTTCCCCCTCCACCCTGCCCACAATTCCCTAAAAACTCCTTCCACTGGACTCTCTGCATTCACCCGTCGGGGGTGGGGGCAAAGGCTCTTTCCTGCCAGGACCCTCGTGGGGATCGTTAGCTAATCACCAAACATGGTGTATACCTGGGCGACTCTGGCCGTATCTGCACGACCCCTGCGCGATGGCTGATGGCCCGACTGTGGTTGCAATCGTCCCATTTTTGTATTTCACTTCGTGACGACTTGGCTTTCCCCCCAAGCAATCACAGCCACGAAATGATGGGCTTGATGTGCAGGCTGTGTGTTTCCTCGCTGCTATCTATGAAAATCCAGACGCAGCTCTTGAAAAGAAACAGTATCCGGGGAGCAGGGCAAATCGGCTCGCACCGACCGGATGCTTTCTTAGGCCTTTTTCATCTCAGACAGGCTGTGATTCTAGATAAGTAACTGAAACTTGGGTGCTCGCTCGTCCTGAGTCAAGAACATCTTTAGTAATTTATGGATTTACATGGTTTCCTCTCAGCTGCACAAACAGAAAGGGGGAAAATAGGGCTCCCCTTCATTGTCGCGCTGATGAAAAGCTTCTAAGCGCTACCAAATGTGGAAACATCATTTGGGCTTTCGTTGTATTGTTGTGCAAACAAGGGAGAGAGATCATCTCTGGGTTCGCGCAGGATGACGGCTCTTCCTTTTTTTTGACTTTGGCCTCAGGGCTCCCAGGACCCTAGATTCCAGCCCTTCTCAGCTGCACGCAGCTCCTCTGGCCATTCTGAAGGCTTCTCCCGTACTGTGCTGTGCCTCAGAATCTCCTGAAGGGCTCCTTAGAGCACGGGCTGCCGGGCCCTGTCCCCAGCGCGTCTCAATCAGGAGAGCTGGTGCAGGGCCTGGGACCTTGCATTTCTCGCAAGTTCCCGGCTGAAGCCGCTGCTGCCGGTCTGGGGAAGCACACTTGGGGAACCCGTGAAATCAGATGCCGAGTGAGTGCCTGCCACGCGCCGGGCCCTTGAGATGGAAAGACGGATGAGGCAGGATCCTTCCTTTGAATCGCTTGCTTGGCAAATAATTCAAATTCTCCGAGGGTCACTTGCCTCGTCTGTAAAAAAGAATAATTATCCTTATCTTACATGGCTATTGTGGGAATTAAGTGATATTGAGTCACAGACCTTTGCTATTTTAGAAGGACACATCTCGGGACCTTTCCAGGTCCCCAATTCTATGAATACTATTAAAACATGTAATTTTCTCCATAAAATTTAGTTAAGCATAAGTGAAAATTTTAAGTGACCCTTTTAGGCCCCTAATGATTCCCTAAATATAGGATTAAAGCAATTTATAAAGCAATTAAAATAAATTCTTGCTGGAACGCTCACCGCGCAGTTTCAGAAATCACTTTCTGTCGATTCCTTGAAGACTATCTGGTGCCTCCGAGCAACTTCCACACTCGGTATTTTACCCTTGAATTTCTCCAACACGACTTTTCCCTTTCTCCCTATTTCTGTCTTTCATATTTGCCCGGGGCTTCTATGTAGGGTCTTCTGCTCTCCCCACGAGGACGCAAAGTATTTGACACATCGCAAATGCTATGGCGTATTTGACGTCGGATAGAGAGAGCCACGAGGCCACATCTGGATGCAGATGCGGGACCCCTGGGTGGCTCAGTCAGTTAAATGTCCGACTCTTGGTTTCGGCTCAGCTCATGGTTCTTGAGTTTGACCGCCGCGTCGGGCTCCACGCTGACAGGGCAGAGCCTGCTGGGGGTCCTCTCCTCCTCCTCTCTCTGCCCCTCCTCTGCTCATGCACATGCTCTCTCTCTCAAAAAATAAATAAACCTTAAAAAAAAATTAAAAAAAGATATGGATGCTAGGCAGTGGGCTCGCTTAGATTTCTGTGGATACCCCAACCACACCACAGGGTTACCATGTTGGACAGCTCAGAAGACATCTTCCGTGTTGTCCATCACGTCCCTTGGAGTTGCGCCGTGCAGGGGGGGGGGGGGGGGGGGGGCGGTGCTATCTTGCCTCGTGGAGATCTGATTTGTGACCGAGATGCAGGCCTCCCAGGCGACCCACGGGATTTGGAAACAGATTTGGGAACTCAAGTGCAATTCGCAAATGCCAGGGCTCTGCCTGGGATGCGAGCGCCCTTTCAGAGCGTCTGGAACATCGTGGATTCTCTCCAAAGTTGTCTTCCTCGGTCTATACATTAATTTGGGCGCTCCTGGCCTTGGTTCTTCTCACGACCTCTCCCCCTCATGTACTGAGTTAGCCCCTCCTCGGGGCCCTTGTCTGCTTCCCTCTGTAACACACCAGGAGGAGGAGCAGGTTTACTCTACAAGTTCTGTTGCACGACAGGGGTGCCAAGCCCCCGTGCCCCACCGTCTCCCTCCTTCAGTGGCTTTGCCACTGACCTCGTCTGTCGGGGCTCCTATAACAAAGCACCCGGGTCTGGGCAGCTGAGAAGCCACAGAAATCTTTCTCGCAGTCGTGAACGCTGGAAGTCCAAGATCAGGGTCAAGTGAGGGCTCTCCTCCTGGCTTCAGACTTCTTGCATATCCTCACCTGGCAGAAGGGGAGGAGGCTCTCTGGGGCCATTTTCCGAGGGCACTAATCCACCCTCACGACCCAAGTATCACCCAGAGGCCCCGCGTCCACATACCGCCAACTCGGGGGTTGGGTTGCAACATATGGATTCTAGGGGGACGCATTCAGACCGTAACACCCATACGTATGTTTGGGGAATGAAACCACAGTCACCGAGGCACAGAATTCATCTGTAAGGGTTCACGCATCTCATGCGGCGGGCCAACTCTTTTATTTGTGTGGTGTGAATAGAAACATTCGTTAGACTCCGAGTTTTCCGGAAAAGATGTGTTTGAGTGCGGTGGTTTCATCACCATCAAACAGAACAAAAGTTGTACTATTTTTCATGGGATAACCTTAAGCAAATTCGGGATTCGCAACCTACTGCATCAAACTCGGTACCATGAAAATCAATTTGAACTTTTTTTAAATCTTTATGTTTGAGAGAGAGAGAGAGAGACAGAGAATGAGTGGGGGAGGGGCAGAGAGAGAGGGAGACACAGGATCTGAAGCAGGCTCCAGGCTCTGAGCTGTCAGCACAAAGCCCGAAGCGCGGCTCGAACCCACGAACCGTGAGATCATGACTTGAGTCGAAGTCAGACGCTTAACCGACCAAGCCACCCAGGCGCCCCGTGAAAGTCAACTTTAATAAAAAGTAGCTTTAAGGAAAAGTAGCTTTCTGAATTTAGGGGATTTAGGTCCCGGTTGAACAATGGTCTGCTCTGCCGATGGAGGGAAGTCCCTGCTCTGCTCTGGACCAGTGTTCAGTTCTGCGGGCCACACGATTGTTGACAGCCAGGTTTTTGTGTGTGAACCTCCACCCCGCTTTCCCAGAAATCGCGATAGTCAGGGTAAGAGCTCCGGACCCCCTTAAATCATTCACCGAGGCACCTGGCCCTTGCTACTCGTCTATCTGTGTCTTTGGGGTTGTTTTTCTCAGGTGAATTATACAAGCTCCTTTTTAATTTGCAGGCTTTCTGCCCCCAGCGAGGACCCCGGGCACATCTGAGTATTCAGAAAGGGCGACGCTGGACTGTGACTGTCTGAACGTGAACGCACGTTTCTTGTTATAGCCGGAACAGAAGCAGGGCCCTCAGTTCAGGGAGAATCCTGGAGCCCCGTCACCTCAGATTCTCAGGGCTGGGGAGGCCCCCCTCCCGGCTCAGCTCGGTGCCCCCGCTAATTGGATGCCCCGAGGACTCCTCCATAGTTCTCCTGCCTCTCTGGAGTAGGTAGTTATTTATTTATTTATTGAATTTATTTTTTAAAAATGTTTTTATTTATTTTTAAGAGAGAGCGTGTGCGCGTGCGAGAGAGCAAGTCGGGGAGAGGCAGGGAGAGAGGGGGACAGAGGATCCGAAGCGGGCTCTGCACAGACAGCAGCGAGCCCGACGCGGGGCTCGAACTCACAAGCCGTGAGATCCCGACCCGAGCCGAAGTCGGACGCTCAGCCGACTGAGCCACCCAGGCGCCCCTCCGGGGTGGTGACTTAGACGTTTGTGGACAACTGTCATAGCCCTGTGGCTTTTCTTTTCCTAGCTGAGAATGCCAGTTTCTAGAAACGATCTCCCACAGGACGTGGGCTTAGTGTCCAACACCTCCCCGGGTGCGATCCCCCACCCCTCGGGTTTGTCAGTGTCGTCATTAAGGTGCGGTGTCCAGAAATAATTGTGATATCCCGGGTGTTGTCTGAATAGACAGAAGTACTGGGGGAGTATGGCCTTCTCAATCTTAAATGAAATCATCTGTTTATTTGACACAGCCGGGGGCAAACCATAGCTGGGATTATAGTCACACTTGCGGCAAGAAAATGGTAGACGAGGCTCCGTCTAGCGGAAAACTTTAGGGCTCGGTGGCCGGGAAAACATCGTTCCAGTCATAAGGGTGACTGTGGCACTACCATTTACCTGGTGCACACATTTTACGTGACTTAGCTCATTTAATTATCATACCCCCGGGAGATAGGTATGATACCCGATATTAATGGCATCACCTCCCATTTCGCGTACAAGCAAACTGAGTCAGCGGGATTCAGTAGTCTGCCAGGGGGTATATCTTCTGCTCCGCTCCGTTCCCTTTTTATGTTTGGGATGATCAGGTAGGAAGAGGTGTTTAGCGGAACGATTTGCGGCCCCTGGAGAGAGAGAGAGAGGAGAGTTCGAGCCTTACCGACAAGAACCACGGTGGACAATGCAGATAGGAGATTTGAAACAGACACCCTGTAAGACTCCGGGATCAATTCAATTCTTTCAGTGTCTAAGCCATGTAGACTTTCCGGATGGACGCGAAGCCTGTGGGGTTGTATCTCCTTGACATTATAGCTGCAGATCCAATAGGTTTTGTAAAAAAAAGAAGAAGAATAGTAAAAAAGAAGTGAGTAAATAAACACAACAAAAGGGAAGTAGTTATCTTAGGTGTCACGCCGAGGAAACAGAGGACTGAATTATTTTTGTCCCTTCTGGCCTCCGTGGGTCACGGACACAGAAGGGTTCTCCAGCTGGCAGTGTAGACGAAACCACGTGCAGGGAATATTTAAAGATTCCCTGGGCTCTGACGCTCATCTGACGGGTCTGGGGTGGGACGCTGGGTTTCCATTTATGAAGCTTTCCAAGGGCTTCTGATGGGCACGTGAGGTTGACAATCTCCTGTGGGCTCCCTGCTTGGGACTCCAGGGTGACTGAAGTCTGCTAAACAACCAGCCCCTCGCAGAAAAGCCCCTGCATTGATTTTTTATTTGCTGAATTGAACGGCTGGCTCAGCGTGGCACAATCTCATGCACACTTAGCACACGCCTCCGGCCACGGGTCTTAACAACAGCGGCAGCAAAAATGCACCCAGGTCCTCGTGCCAACAGATCGAAAGAGATTCATGAAATTATCTTCAAACTAAGCAGCAAGTTCCATAATTATTAGTATTCTTTTCGTGTATGGTTAAGAGTTTGCATAATTTCCCGGTGGTAGAATGCCATGAAATCAAAACAATAAACTAAGAGATCTACCAATTCATTGGAGCACAAAATTTAAATCCGTGTTTGCTAACAATATTTCAATTTCTGGGCAAATCTAACATGGAGAGACTGAATAATTATATTTCCATCTTTACTTTGGGAGGAGTCTGTTTATCTATCGCTTTGGTGAAGAGTGCTAAAAACCCGGAACTCTCCACTGTGATATTTACCTTTGTCAGATAAATTCATTGCCTAAGATTGTATTGATTGTGTCTTACAAACATACTCATCCAATGACTGCTTCAGGTCCTAGAGTGAGAGACATTTAGCATTCGGTTTAGGCTTGGGGACGGTAAGTTTTCGTTTGAAGAAAGCAAACAAAAAACTCATGCTAATAATCTGTTAGTTGTTTATGTGCCTTACAGTTTACAAAACATTGGAGAGGGAGGGGGTTGGGGGAGAGGGGCAGAGAGAGAGAGAGAGAGAGAGAGAGGGAATCTCAAGCAGGCTCCATGATTAGCATGAAGCCCAATGTGGAGCTCGATCCCACGACCCTGGCATCATGACCAGAGCTGAAAACAAGAGTTGGATGCTCAGCTGACTGAACCACCCGGATGCCCCCAGTTGATAAAACATTTTAAAATCCTTGACCCTCCCAAACCCTTGAAGTAAGGAGACCAGATTTGCCACAGAACTTCTTTTCTCTCTCTGCCCCTCGCCCACTCATGCGCACTCTCTCTCTCTCTCCCTCTCTCTGTCTCTCTCTCTCTCAAAACTAAACATGAACAAAAAAAACATGGCTAACCTTTCATCTTTCGACTTATTGATTAGCTCATTCATTCACTCATTCCTCAATTGTATTTTGAGCATCTATTACGTAGCGGGTATTTCTTTCCATCTATAGCTAAAATCTTGAGGCCATATCAGGTAGTTGTCGGGACCCAGGCTTTGGTATTCACAGATTTGGCTGGGAACGCCTCTTCTGCCGTTTCTCACATGACCTTGTACCTGCTGCCTTTCTTCTTTCAGCTTTGGCTTCCTTTCCTCTAAAATATGGGTAACGATGGTTTGACCCGATACCACTTTGGGGGGAACAAGAATTTAACAAATAACATATAGGAGTATTTAGCACAGCACCTGCCCTGTAAAAGGGGCCTGATAAATTATGGACTAAAATTTTACTCTACGGTGAAAGCTGCTGTTCAGAAGTTGGCCTCAGCCAGCCAGGACACTTTGGCTCGGGTTGGTGGACCACATGTTTCAAGGAGGCAGTGTTGCTCAGATATTTAGAAACACTTTCTAGAAGACATTCCAGAAGCTAACGCCTTGGAATTAGCCGTTACGTCAATTTGCATTATTTTGGTGATAAGCCACAGAAAACAACTCAAGTTGGCTTGTAGTGTAAAGAGAATTTACTAGTTCTTGGCAATTTTCAAGCAGTAGGGCCATCTGTAGGCAAAGCTTGATCCAGAAGCTTGAATAACTGGGAGTTGGTTTCTCTTGGCGTTCTATAATGGTGGCTTCCTCCTAAAGCTCCTAAAGGCCCCACCTCAGCTCACAAGTCCCTTTTCAAGTATAAACAATGACTGTGGTGGCTGTGAATGCCACATCCCCATGGGGCCAGGACTAGCCTGAGCCACTTGCCTCAGACGCAAAATTTAAATGAACACCCAAAACTCTCAGTATTCAATATACGGAATAGTTTCCTGCTATATGTGAACAAGTAAAAATTAGTGCAAAAACCCACGATGAGCAAAGTACCAAAGATTTAAAAAAAAAAGTTTTAAACTTTAAGTGGTCTCTACCTCCGACATGGGGCTCGAACTCATGACCCCAAGTTCAAGAATTGTATGCGCTACTGACTGAGCCAGCTGGGCACTCCCAAAATATACAAGATTTAAACAAAGGAAGAATCAGAACCAGCTGAAGACAGATGGTTTCTCCAAGTAGGTCCAGCTAACATCTCTTTTTTTCCTTCTGGGCCCTGCCGGAATTCTGGTCTATCCAAGAACCAAGCGCTGTGGCCAAAACAATGGAAGACATCTACAGGCTTCAGCTAATAAGGGCCCAGTTGTGGAGCCGGGGGTAGGGTCAGTCTCATTACAACCAATCAACTGTGAACGGGAGAAAGAAAGACCACGAAAATCACGGCGTTGTTGCTCGAAGGAAGGAGAATGAGTCTCGGCTGTCAACGGGGGACCTGTTGCGCTAGTCGTTAATTTAACGACCCGGATCCCATCTTTTCTCCAGGCCCCCAAATAATCTGCGGATTGGCTAAACTATTACAAACTGATATTTATCGTGACTGTCAGAAGGCCGTGTTCTGCTTACTTGGCCTCCCTGCCCCCAGTTTGTTTGCTTGGCTTTAATGAGGTCAAGAAGGAAGGGGTGTCCTTGTGAGTAGAGGGCTCCAGATGTCTGGGTACTCATGGATCTAGGCTGTGAGAGTGTGTGCGTGGTGGGGGGGGAGGGGATCACTGATATCACAGAGCCCCCAACATCTTCTATGGGTCTGTGTGCGGTCACAATAACAGCCGGGGTGTGCATGAATGTGTATGTGTGCACGCACACACGAACTCAAGCACTGGTCTACACATACTGGGAAAGTTGTAGACAGTGGTTGCATTAGGGATCGGAGTGAGCTTTTCCTCAACTGAGCGGTCCGAACTGTCTAGCTTGGGGAGCACGCTTTCCTTGGGCACAGTGGTGACTGTCACAGGCACAGTCTCAATGAAACACTCACTGAGCATCCCTGATGATAAAGATGCTGTTCACACTTGCGCCCTTGGTATGTGTGTGCGTATTATAGATACGAGGTATTTTCCGGTGCGATGGCTTAGCTCATTAGCAAGGCTGGTGTTTTTACTTCCTCTTTTAACAGAAAAAAAAAAAGACTTCTTCCATATGTTGCAGAAAAAGGTAATATCGAAGACAAATGAGTAGAGAGTGGACGAGGTCAGATTCAGATCCAGATCATTCTGGGGCGCCTGGGTGGCACAGTCGGTTAAGTGTCCGACTTCAGCCAGGTCATGATCTCGAGGTCCGGGAGTTCGAGCCCCGCGTCAGGCTCTGGGCTGATGGCTCAGAGCCTGGAGCCTGTTTCCGATTCTGTGTCTCCCTCTCTCTCTGCCCCTCCCCCGTTCATGCTCTGTCTCTCTCTGTCCCCAAAATAAATAAACGTTGAAAAAAAAAATTAACAGATCCAGATCATTCTGGCCCCGAGGCTCATGCTCCTGTTGTGGTCCCTGGATTAGATCCAGAGTCTGGAGGCCGGGTCTACTCCCGGGTCGCTTCCCCTGTCCGGGCTTTGTGTTCTGATATACACCACGAGGGGCACTTTTAAGTTTGGTTTTGAGCAGGACTTAGCCTTGTCAGTTCAGCAGCCCCTTCCCACCCGGGGAGCTCTGGGTCACTCCTGGGGGGAGAAACCACTGCCCTGGACAAAATCCTTTCAAGTTCCACCACTTCACAGCTCCCTGGAGGAACCGGAGAGGTGGAGGAGTGAAGGAAGCTGGAGTGGAGGCGTGAAATAAGTGAAGAGAAAAGAGACAACGCTCAGGGTCCTGGCCAGTGGGCCAAATATGGTGGGAAACCCAAGCCATGTGCATGAAGGTGAAGGGTCCGATATGAACTTCGTGCGCAGAAACACAACATAGCAGGGGGTTCCTGCCTTGTTCTCTGTAAATCTTTTTTTTTTTTTTCCTTTATGATACGCTTTTGTATTTTTTTTTTTTTTTTTTTTGGAGAGAGAGAGAGAGAGAGAGAGAGAGAGAGAATCCCAAGCAGGCTCCGTGCTGTCAGCACAGAGCCTGGCGTGGGGCTCGATCCCACCCACCAACTGGGAGATCATGACCTGAGCCGAAACCAAGGAAGGGTCCGTCGCTTAACAGACCGAGCCACCCAGGCGCTCCCGGATTCTTTTAGAACGCTGCCGTGGTCCTCTCTAGGAGTTTGGAATCGATTTCGGGGGACCTCATAAAGTGTTGGTATGATAAATGGTTAAAGTTGATTCCATGGCGGGGGGCGGGGGGGAGAGGGGGTAACGAGAAAATTAAACTGGTTTTACAAATGGGTTGGTTTCAAGACCTGGGAGGAGTTCGTAAATAAAAAAAAAAAAAAAGAAAGAAAGAAAAAAGGAACTCCTTTCTTTTTGGTTTTAAAAAGAAATCCATAACGACTTTTCCTCATAAACTGCAATTATTTTTAAATAGCACTGATGAATAATTTAAAGACCCACTGGGTGAGGCAATTAGTTTTAAGTGTGGATTAATTGCTTTCTTTATCATAGTCCATATTCCTCTTTTTTTTTTTTTTGCATAATATGGACAGAGATTTCGTCTTCTTTAAAAATATTTTACGTTCTCTAAAATGTTCTGATAGGTGAGAAAGAAGTTTCTCCGCGGCCTTATAAAACGTGAAACACATGCCTCTGAGTCTCTGCTCGGCCCTGCTTTGGGGAAAACTAACAAAACCATGGCGTTTTCTTCCCGCCAACCCCCCTGCACCGTCCGCCTCCCCGCCACCTGCGTGGCTCAGGCAGTGAAGGGTCTGACTTCGTCTCAGGTCATGATCTCACCGCTCACGGGTTCGGGCCCCACATCGGGCTCTGTGCTGCCGGCTCAGAGCCTATAACCTGCTTCAGATTCTGTGTCTCCTTCGCTCTCTGCCCCTCCCCAACTGATGCCCGTGTGCACGCTCTCCCTCTCTCAAAAATAAATACACGTTAAAAAAGACACTTTAAGGGTGGTTTGAGGGACCGTAGGAAACAGAGCAGAGCAGCAAAGCCTCCCTTCTGGCCATGCCGCAGGCTGGAGGGTGGGGGCGGAGAGGGCTTGAGAGCCAAATACAGGAGTCTCGTTTTCTGACCCAAATCTGTCCCTTGCTGGTGGCTTTCTTGAGTCATTGGACAGGCCAGCCATTTAGCCAGATGGGACTCCTTCAGTCTGGGGTCTATAGTTTCTTTGGCACGAGGCATTCATTCACAGAAGAGAGAGACGGAGACAGAAACAGACACAGAGACAGAGAGGGAGCGTTTTACTGTTGCGGACTTGCAACTTTGTCTTTCCTCCCCTTCAGCAAGAACGACCCTCTCTTTCATCTTCTTCCTCCCAATCAGCTTCCTCTAATGGGTGCCTGGGAGTTAACATTGCATATTTCTTTCCCTCATTTTAGTGATCTGTCTTGAAATGCTCTTAAAGAACCAGCTGACCTTTAGAACACAGTGCGTGGAGCACCAGGGGAGCTGAAAATCTTGGGTTCTAGCCTTGGTCCTGAGCTGCAGTAGCTTTGCGGTCTTGGGTGAAGGGAAGTGGATGTCTTTTCATCAATCCAGAGCAATCGATTTTACTATTTTTGTTCTCCGAGGACACAATGGCAGGAGCTTTTCTTTCCCAGATAGTGCCGTTTTTATTTAGCGTTAAGAAAAATTATTCAGGACCTGGAAATAAGGCCATGTTCCGGGTGCCGTGTTCCTTTGAAGATCTTGTATGGCCCGGGAAATGTATTTTGTTGCACCTTCTGCTTACTGTCGGTTAAAGGTTCGGACCCGTGAACTTGTAGCTTTTTGTCCCCGCAGAGATACGAGTAATTTCTCTCTGATTGAACTGATAACCCCCAGTGTTGCAGCTTATTACCTTGTTGAACTTTAAATGGTTTTGTATCTAACCCAGAAATCATCTCCTCACATTTCTTTGGTAAAGGTGTCTTTAAATATCGAGCGCTACCAACGTTCTTTGAGCAAGTCTTAATGTACGACCGCTTTCTTCATTAATTAATGAATTGAGTAAAACCTTTGACATACGTTCATTTTATATTTACACAAGAGTCAGAGTTTTACCTTTTTGAAAATTATGCTTTTTGTAGGTTGCTGTCCACAGCTGCCCGAGTGGACTAACCTGACAGAGCCAATTAAACCATGTTGCTTGAGACGTGCATTTCAAGGGCGATGTAAGCCCAGGCTCACCTTTTCTTGCTGCCAGAATGAATCCCGAGGGACAACAGAACTCGAACTTTGCTGGCTTTCTATTTCCCCTAGATTTCTTTCTTTCTTTTTTCCGAATCTACAGATACCATATTTTTGTTTGGGTTCTCGTTTCTTACTCCCATCGGTGTGTGCCGTAACTGGGAATGTGGTTTTATGGTCTAAACGCTTGGCGATCTCTTGCAAATAGAATATGGACGTCCATTCTCTATAGGTAAGGCGGATCTGCTCATTTCATAGTTCTTTTTTTAATTTTTTTTTTTCGTTTATTTATTCTTCGGACAGAGAGAGACAGAGCATGAACGGGGGAGGGGCAGAGAGAGAGGGAGACACAGGATCCGAAGCAGGCTCCGGGCTCTGAGCTGTCAGCACAGAGCCGGACGTGGGGCTCGACCTCATAAACCATGAGACCATGACCTGGGCCGAAGTTGGACGCCTGATCGCCTCATCGACTGAGCCACCCAGGCGCCCCTAGATTGTTACATCTTAAAGGAGCTCTGATTGGCCTTTCGGAAATGGCGAAATCTTATATAAATCTCATATTTTCCAAATTTACAGAAAATAAAGAAACCTCACTTTCAAGCACCAGATTTTTAAAAAATGCTTCTTAATGAAAATGTCAGCTCATAAACACTTTAATATAAGAATCCAAGTTCACATAGTTAAGATAAATCTTTGGAAAAAGGAGACTGGCTTAATAATTTTGGTTTAAACAATAAGTAATAACTAACTGTCTTTCCCTTGCTTTTATTAGTCTGGGGATTGTGCTATTCTTTCTCATGAACTTCTTAACCTTTTAATGTTGGTTTACTGATCAAATAATCTAGCATTACTCCTACACAGCATTTAAGATCACGAAAAATGTAGATTTTGTTTTACTAACTCAAATGATAATTCTTTTTCTAATTTTATTTACTTTTGAGAGAGAAAGAGACAGAGAGACAGCAAGTGGGAAAGGGGCAGAGAGAGAGGGAGACACAGAATCCGAAGCAGGTTCCAGGCTCCGAGCTCTCAGCACAGAGCCCGACATGGGGCTCGAACCCATGAACTGCGAGATCGTGACCTAAGCCTATGTCGGATGCTTAACCGACGGAGCCACCCAGGCGCCTCTCAATGATAATCCTGAAGAATGTTCTTATCACAGTATTTATGCTCTGTAGTAGGTCATCTTGGACATATTTTCCAACATCCTCAGGTAACTTGAAGCCCTGAATTCATATTACATTGAGTTAATTGATCATTGTTTACCAAGGTAATTTGTGAGTAAGAATGAATAATGAGGCATTCGTTGCTGAGCATAATTTTAAACTTATATACTTGACTTACTATTTTTGTATGCCAAAGAGTGGCTATATTTTGGGGGTCATTTTAAGGAACCTTGCTCATTTTTATCACATTAAGAAGGAGCAGAGTCATGCGGCTATAGATTGTGTTGTTCTATCTATACATGAACTTCGAGAGTTTGCTAAAATGCTTATGTACACAGCGACTTTTCAGTTGTCTTCCTCCCGGGTTTCTCTGTGAAATTCTTTGGGTTAAAGTGAGTTCTTTTGATGGAGAGTTGTGATTAGTGTTGGTGGTAGCTGCTGTAACCATTCTAATTCAACATGACCAGGACATGCCAGTCAGTGCAAGGGAAAAAAAAGCAAAAAGAAGAAATAAAAATACAGCTAGACAGATTATATATATTTATATTTATATAAAAATAAAGCTATACAGATTAGCAAGAAAAAATAAGTGTCTCCATTCTCAAATGGCGTGGTTGCCTAGACAGAAAACCCAAAGAGGCCCCGAAAACTAAGACGTGAGTTCATCAAAGATATGGGATACAAAGTCATTATATAACCAACAGCTGTATTTTTATATGTATTAGCAGCGAACATTTGAAATTGAAATTTCAAGAACCCTACCATTTACGCTAGCACCGAAAATTGTGAAGTACGTAGGTATGACTCTAACAAATTATTTAAGACACCAAATGCTGATAATCATGGTACGATGATCAATAAAGTAAAATAAATGTTAATGGAGGGTGCCTGGATGGCTCAGTAGGTTAAGTGTCTGCCTCTTGATTTCAGGACAGGCCATGATCTCACAGTTGTCCCTCCTCTGTCCCTCCCCCACTAGCATGCACACTCTTTCTCTAAACAAGCAAGCAAACAAATAAATAAACGCTAATGGATGAGAAGACTCAATGTTGTCAAGATGTCAATTCTTCCCGAATTGATCTATAAATTCAATGCAACTCTAATCAAACCCAGAAGAATTATTGTAGAAGTTGCCAAGCTGATTCTAAAATTACCATAGAAAGGCAAAGAATAAGGAAGATCCAAAGTTGAGCGCTGGGTGTTGTATGGAAACCAATTTGACAATAAATTTCATATTAAAAAAATAATAAGAAACAAAGAAGATCCAAAGTATTTTTTTTTAAATAACAAAGTTGGAGGACTCATACGACCTGATTTCCATATTTGTTACAAAGCTACACTAATCAAAACAGTGTGGTGTTGGCAAAAGTTTAGACACGTAGATCAATGGAAGAGAATAGAGACTCCAGATGGAGATCCTCACTTCTATGGTTACTTGATGTTGGCAAAGCTTCAAAGGCAACAGTAGAGAAATTATGGTCGTTCCAACAAATGCTCTTGTAACTGGACATCCACATGCAAAATAACAACTCCCAATCCATACTTTGTATCAAGCACAAACTATAAAACTTCTGGAAGAAAATCTTTGTGATCTCGGGTGAGACAATAATTTCTCAGCTATAATGCTTCTAAACTATGATTCCTACAAGAAGAAAAATGATGAGTCATACTTAATTGGGATTAAACACGTTTGCTTTCAGAAGCCACTATAGAAACCACACGTTAGCAGAAAATGTTTGCCAAACACGTATCTGATAAAAGACTTGCATCTAGCATATACAAAGAACGCTCTAAATTCAACAAAATGGGGGGGTGGGGAAAGCCCAAATAGAAAATGGTCGAAGGATTTAACAGACATTTTACTAATGAAAATACAGGAAACGGAAAGATGCATATGAAAAGATGCTCATCATCATTCGTCTCTAGGGATATGCAAATTATTATTTTTCTAATGTTTATTTATTTTGAGACAGAGAGAGAGAGAGAGAGAGAGAGAGGGAACATGAGCAGGGGTGGGGCAAAGAAAGAGGGACAGAGAGAATCCCAACCAGGCTCTGTGCCATTAGTGCAGAGCCCGACACAGGGCTCAAACTCACGAACTGTGGGATCGTGACTTGAGCCAAAACCAAGAGTTGTACACTTAACCAACTGAGCCACCCAGGCGCCCCCTAGGGATATGCAAATTAAAACCATCAAAGATACCGCTGTGTCATTATTAGAACCACCAATAACGATGGAAACCAACCAAGTAACAACACTTAAAACCTGACAATACTAAGCACTTGTGCAGACATAAGGCCCCTGGCCCCTTCATATGGTGTTACAAGAATGCGAAATACTACAGTCACGTTGGAAATAGTTAGGCATTTAAACATTTACTTACCGTAAGACCCAGCACCTCGCCCCTAGATACACCTGTGTAAAATAAAAACTCACGTTTGCACAGCAATCTGCGCGCAGATGTTTATAGAGTCTTTATTCATCATTGCTCAAACACGGGAACAATCCAAGAGTCCTTCAACGTGCAAATGGATAAAGAAACCGTTGTGCATCTACACAACGGAATACTACTTAGCAGTGGATAGAAACAATCTACTGAGACACGCAACTGTGGGGACGAAGCGTGAGTGCATTCTGCCGAAGGCGGGAAGCCAGACTCTAAAGGCTACACCCATACGGTAGGACTCCGTTTATAGAACATCTGCAATAAGCAGAACTATAGGGACAGAAAGCGAATCAGTGGTTGCCAGGGGATGGGAGTGTGGTGAAGGGTTGATTGAAAAAGGACACAAGGGGACTTGTGTACAAGGGACTTGGGGATCTGTGTAACGAACTGTTTTATGCTGGTTACCCAACCCAACGCATGTCATGTATTGGAACGCCAGGACCATATGCTAGGAAAGGGTGAATTTGACTATGTAAATTATACTGCAAAAAATTATAGTGGTGTTTAAGCCCTAGAAGCAGCAAAAACAGATAGAGAAATAGAACTATGTATGCAAAGGGATGGGATTAGGTTTTGTTTTCTCAAAAAAAAAAAAAAAAAAAAATAGACGGTTGTTGATTTGTCCTAAAATGTCAGTTTGTTCCAGAATACGAGAGCTTAGCGAATATGTATCGCAAGATGTAGAGGGTATAAAAATGGATTTTATTTGTCTGGGCTTGTAATACCAGAGTCTGAAAAGAGGATGCGAAATGCGTTCAAATTTTGGCAAAGTTTGCTCAGTTTTGATGGGCTTATCCACAAGATTGTGTAAAGGAAAAAAGAAAAGGAAACTCGTGAAAGCTTTTCTGCTACCACTATATTAACTCATAATTTTGGCATTCTCTCTGTTACAATGATAAATTGGTTTTACAACCCTTATACAGCTTGATAGTAAAGATGCGAGGCCTCACTAGAGCAATTGGCTGGCTTCTCTGTTGACTGTATCTCATGTTGATTGTTTAAAAACTAATAACAATAGGGGCGCCTGGGTGGCTCAGTCGGTTAAGCGTCCGACTTCGGCTCAGGTCATGATCTCGCGGTCCGTGAGTTCGAGCCCCGCGTCGGGCTCTGTGCTGACAGCTCAGAGCCTGGAGCCTGTTTCCGATTCTGTGTCTCCCTCTCTCTCTGACCCTCCCCCATTCATGCTGTCTCTCCCTGTCTCAAAAATAAATAAACATTAAAAAAAAAATTAAAAAAAATAAAATAAAATATAAAAAAAAATAACAACAACAAAGAGCAAAACGTCTTCACTGTAAACAAGGTGAGGTTTCTTACAAACAGGCTGCCTTTAAAATACTTGCAAAAATTGGGGCGCCTGGGAGGCTCGGTCGGTTAAGCGTCCGACTTCGGCTCAGGTCACGATCTCACCCTTTGTGAGTTCGAGCCCCGCGTCGGGCTCCGTGCTGACAGCTCGGAGCCTGGAGCCTGTTTCGGATTCTGTGTCTCCCTCTTTCTCTGCCCCTCCCCCACTCACACTCTGTCTCTCTCTCCCTCTCTCAATAAATAAATAGTAAAAAATAAAATATTTGCAAATATTATATTGTCACCTTGATTAAATAAGTAGCCGTATAATTTTCCTTGGCCCCCATGATCCCACCTTAATCAAGTTTCTGCATCTTCTTTGGTAACTCTTGATGTCGCCCAAATTGGAATCCTAAGCTGAGAAAAATAAAATGACTTTTTTTTTTTTTTTTTTTTTTACATCAGAAACACTATTCCGGGTTTTCAAACGATCTCCTGGAAATCATAAATGTCTGTTATTTCACCATATGAAAACAGATGCTGGCAACAATTTGGGTGGTTTTGTTTTGCTTTACCTCATCCCTTTCAGTCAATTCAAAATCCAACATATCATAAGAGCTGCGTGGCAAAACCTGTCAAATCAAAGGATATTCAACTTTCCCTAGGTTAAGTTTCCATAAAGTGTTATGAATTCAGGGCACCTGGGGGGCTCAGTCAGGTAAGCATCTGACTTCAACCCAGGTCATGATCTCGCAGTTCGTGGGTTCGAGGCCCGCGTCAGGCTCAGTGCCGACAGCTCAGAACCTGGATGGAGCCTGCTTCAGATTCTGTGTCTCCCTCTCCCTCTGCCCCTCCCCTGCTGGCATTCTGTCTCTCTCTCTCTCTCAAAAATAAAAGAAAAGCATTAAAACATTTTTAAAAAATTATAACAAAAAATAAAGTGTTATTAATTCAAATACCTCAGAAGTTGTACATTTTACGGGAACGCCCTGGAGATTGATCAATACTCTTGCTATCCATAATGTGTTTGGAGCCTCAGGGGAAACAGCAATCAAAGTCTGATGGAATAGTTATGCCCTCTCCCCGGCTATAGAATTTTCTTCTCCATTCTGATATTATTGATTACTGTAATGAATTAACCATAGTCATTCAGTCTCGTAATCAAAGAGGCTGCTGCTGTTTTCTGATGCCTGCCCGAAGGTTGTACAGCCCAGCAACTGCGTCTTCAACAAGAAGGGTCAGTCCCAGAGCCTCCGGGAAAAGGATTGTACCCAATACTCCAAACTACCGATGGGTCTGAGAATAGATCTTGGGTCCAGGCCTCTGAGTGCACGTAGCCGAAACAGCTCACAGAGTGCATCAGTAGACGAGTCAGAATTTCAAGGACTCTCTTTGGCCGGCTGCGTGAAAACAGATTGCTTACTCAGCCCCAGCAGAATGAGAATTAATTATACAGGCCCGAGTGGACTGATAGGGGAAATTTAATTTGGGTTGTTTATTTGCAATACCGTTGACGTGGTCTTAATGGTCTACATTTTACGGACGTGTGGGAAAATACAAGAAAGCCCTTTGTCCTTTTTCCTTCCTTCACCCTCAGTGGGGTAGGTTGTTTTTCAACCAAAGGGAAACTTTTAATGGTCTGATTCTTACTTGATCCCTCCGAGTTCAGAAAGAAATACTTTTAATGAGCCCCCTTATTTTTTTATGCCAGTATAGTTTTTGTATGAGTTTGTAAGAATCCGTCTTCTTTTTTTTTTTTTTTCACCAGATTGTAATTGGACAGATCCATTGGGCAACCAAGGCCATAACTGGATGGCATATCTGAGAGGGATTCTCGTTTACTTTGGTATGGCAAACCCTCCATTGAGGAATATTACTGTAGTGCTCATTTTATGCTGCCTCGTGGGGCACTTAGATTAAACATCGTTTCTGGGTGTGTCTGTGAGCGATGAGATTAGCACTTGAAGCAGCGAACTCAGTAAACCAGACTTCCTTCCCCGATGTGAGTGGGCGACATCCATTCTGTTGAGGGCCCGAATGGAACAAAAAGACAGAGGAAGGAAGAATTCATCTGCCTTTTGCTGGAGCTTGGACATCAGCTTTCGCCCTAGAACCGGGCTTTGAACTATTATTTTTTAAAGTTTCTGTATTTTGAGAGAGAGACAGAGAGAGCAAGCAGAGAGAGACAGAGGGCGAGAGAATCCCAAGGAGGCTCTGAGCTGTCAGCACAGAGCCCGACGCGGGGCTCGAACCCACGAACTGCGAGATCATGACCTGAGCTGAAATCAAGCCGTTTAACCGACTGAGCCACCCAGGCGCCCCTGGAACGGGGCTTTATACCATAGACTCCCCTCAGCCTCAGACTAGAATTACACCACCAGCTTTTTTGAACCTCCGGGTAGCAGACCGCAGGCCACAGAACTTCCCTGTCTCCGTAATTGCATGAACCAATTCCGATCATAAATGATTTTTTTAAATATATGTATATCTGGGGCGCCTGGGTGGTTCCGTCAGTTAAGCGTCCGACTCTTGATTTCGGCTCAGGTCGTGATCTTATGGTTTGTGGGATCGAGCCCCAAGTCCGTCTCTGGGCTGACAGTGCCGACCTCGTTTGGGATTCTGTCTGTCTGTCCCTCTCTCTGTCCCTCCCCTGCACCCGCTCTCTCTCTGTCTCTCAAAAATAAACAAACATTAAAAATATATATATGTATATCCTATTGGTTCTGTTTCTCTGGAGAACGCTGACTGATAGAATTATTGAACTGCTAAGTGGAACCAAGGCCTGCGAATCACTCCCACGGACATCAGTTGATACTTGGCTTACAGAGTCTTACTGTCACAGTTGGGAAGGAAGTCAACCTCCTGGTGGCCGGGAATCTGTAGAGAGGTGGGAGTCCCCAAGAAGAGAGGAATTCACGGGGCGCCCCCGGGATAAAAGGGCAAATTCACAGAGGTTTTCAAAAGCTCAATCCAAGACTTTTTTTACTGAAGCTCTCTGCACAGATTTTGCTTCATACTGAAGGGCTCCAGGTTTGCAGGGCAAATGTAAGGAGATCATGCGTCATTAACAGACACCTTTTCTGCACGTATGTGAGTAATCGTGCCAAACATACGGACACCAGCCTTTGGGGGGGGGAGCAGTTATTTTTGATATTGGAGGATGGTGAAGATATTGCCGAGCTCTCCAAGGCTTGGAAAAAAGAGGGTGACCATATCCTTTCCGTGTAAGCCAGGAGCTCGGCTCCACACAAATTTAAATTTTTTTTCGATGTTTATTTGTGAGAGAGAGACAGAGTGTGAGCAGGGCAGGGGCAGAGACAGAGGGAGACACAGAATCCGAAGCGGGCTCCAGGCTCCGAGCTCTCAGCCCAGAGCCCGACGCGGGGCTCGAGCTCACGAACCGCGAGATCATGACCTGAGCCGAAGTCAGACACTTAACCGACTGAGCCACCCAGGCACCCCCGCCCCACACAAATTGAGAGGGGTTTATCTTGTTCGATTTATTGTTTAGTATTGATGAAAGTTTAGATTTAGTGACGTTACGTGTCAACTTTTATAGATTTTTGTCCAGTTGGAGCTACAAATCATTTCTGTCCTGTGGAACAGATAACTCCAAAGTTTATAGCTGATTGCCCTGGTGGACATTAAAGGGTTTGTGGCTAGTCCAGAAATGTTATCCTAATAGCCGTTTAATTAATTGCCCGCAAAGCCTTGGTTCCTTAAATGCTATTTGCACCAGTCTCAACATCTCACTTGTTCCCTCAGTAATTGATCAGTAGAATGAAATCTTTGACAAGGGTTCGCTTTGTATTTGCATGAGTTATGATTTCGAAATTCTCCAAGTATGGGTTTGGCTAAGCTTTTTGGAAACACGTATTAAAAAATCACTCCTGGGGCGCCTGGGTGGCTCGGTCGGTTAAGCGTCCGACTTCGGCTCAGGTCACGATCTCACGGTCCGCGAGTTCGAGCCCCGCGTCGGGCTCTGTGCTGACCGCTCAGAGCCTGGAGCCTGTTTCCGATTCTGTGACTCCCTCTCTCTCTGCCCCTCCCCCGTTCATGCTCTGTCTCTCTCTGTCTCAAAAATAAATAAACGTGTAAAAAAAAAAAATCACTCCTAAGTTGTTAACCGTAGCCATTCTGCCCGGTGCCAGGTGGTATCTCGTTGTGGTTTTCATTTGTGTTTCCCTGATGAGACGAGGAGCGAAAGCGAACGCGTCAGGAAACAACAGATGCTGGCGAGGATGCGGAGAAAACGGGAACCCTCTTGCCCTGTGGGTGGGAATGCAAACTGGTGCGGCCGCTCTGGAACACAGGGAGGAGGCTCCTCAAGAAGTTAAAACCAGAACTGCCCTCCGATAGCAATTGCACTATTTACCCGAAGGATATAAACATGCCGATAAAAAAAAAAAAAAAAAAGCTCCCCAGTGTTTACAGCGGGGCTAGCAACAGTAGCCAAATTTTGGAAAAGGGCCCAAATGGCCATGGACTGACGGCTGGATAAAGAGGATGTGGTTTGTCTATGGGCACGATTCGGTGATCAGCAAAGAATGAGATCTTGCCATTTGCGACAGCGTGGATGGGGCCGGAGGGGATTGTGCTCAGTGAAATCGGTCAGGCAGAGAAAGCCAAGCATCCTCTGGCTTCAGTCACGCGTGGACTTTGAGAAACACAACGGGTGAACAGAGGGGAAGGGAAGGAACAGCAAGATAAAAACAGACAGGGAGGCAAACCATAAGAGACTCTTAAAAAAAATTTTTTTTTAACGTTTATTTATTTTTGAGACAGAGAGAGACAGAGCATGAACGGGGGAGGGGCAGAGAGAGAGGGAGACACAGAATCGGAAGCAGGCTCCAGGCTCCGAGCGGTCGGCCCAGAGCCCGACACGGGGCTCGAACCCACGGACCGCGAGATCGTGACCTGAGCCAAAGTCAGACGCTTAATCGACCGAGCCACCCAGGCGCCCCATGAGAGACTCTTAAATACAGAGAACAGACAGGGTCGCTGGAGGGGAGGTGGGTGGGGGATGGGCTAACCAACTTGAATTAAAAAAACAAGAAAATCGTTTGTAGACTACCTCCACGAACCAACTAGAGAAGTCGAAATGAGACACCTCTCATCGTCGATGAGGTCTGAAGCTTAGGCTGCTTGTGGCTGGACGTGACATCCAAACTGGGTTTTGACACGGAGGTTTGAAAGGGTCCGTCGTGGACCCTGAAAATATCCGTTGAGTAAGTGTCAACACAGAGACTCAGGGACCTTTAGACGCTGAGGGCCACTTCTCCCAGCCTTTACAATTGGACCCCTGGGTCTCTGTATTCACCTGTTCTAGAATTGGGTTTGCCAGACCTTCCTGGACATGCTCGGTTGTTAGCTTGGCTCGTCACACGTTTCTCTGCTTGCAAAGCCTTTGACTGATTCCAGTTCGCTCGTTTTTGCCCAGGCCAGGGCTTCCGGCATGGCCTGTCGTTACAACCGCATCCTTTCTAGCAGACAGATGCTGGCGAATCCAGGAAAGCTCAGTACGTGCTTTGGTTGATTAGGGCCACGTAATGGAGGCAGAGAGAGGAGGGGGCGGACGGAATGGCAGCTTGGTTCAAATTCTCCTCCGGCTTGCAAAGATGACCAAATCGATTTCATTCTGTACCTGTTCCGTTCTTAATACAGAAAAAGAAAGTGACAGAGCTTGACTCTTGAGTCGAGAGCTCTTGGGCACATGGTCCGTAGAGAAACTTCAGGTTAAAATCCAGTCGCCTTTTGGAAACAGATTAAATTGCGTTCAGCTGCTCTAAAGGAAGCATAGCAGGGTTGGGATGAGATGTTACAGGCACCCAGGACGTAGGTGGCAGTGGCCTGGATCGGGCTCGTAGCAGCGGAGCGTGGTGAAAGTTGTCAGAGTCAATCATGTATGTTTTGGAAGCGCAGCAGAAGGAACTTAAGGATGAACTTGGTAATGGATGTAAGAGGAAGAGAGGAACCCAGAAGGGGTCTAGATCGGTGGCCCGGGCAGCTGGGTAGATGGCGGTCGGTGCCCCTTATCAACATGGGTTGGCAGGAGCCCAGCAATTTGAGCAGAGAGGGACCATCTATCTGTTCAGGACTTGTACGTTTGAGATGCCTTTGAGACATCCCGACGGACACATTAGGACAGCTGGAGCTCAGAGGCTAGGTCCGAGTGGTGAGGGGAAGTTGAGAGTCGTCAGCCCGTTCGGAGTTGTGGGGCGAAACATTATGTCCTCAGGAAAGGGTACTGGTGGGAACAGAAGAGTGTGAGACTAGGGCCTTAGGGATGTCCTCGCTCTAGAGGGTCTGAGAAGGGACGGGGGCCTGGCAAAGGAAGGTGAGGGGGAGTGACCTTTGAGGTAGCAGGAAAACCAGGAAAACGTGGCAGCCCAGAGTCCAGAGAAGGAAATATTTCAAGGAGAGGTGTTCAGCCAACGTCAGATGGAATGAGGGAGAAGGAATGCACCATTCGCCGGGGTGGGCGTGACATAGGTCATCAGTGGCATTGCTAAGAATCCTATCAGCAAAGGGATGGGGAGGGAAGCTCGATTTATACGGTGGTTAATGGCACGGAGTTTCGGAATTAGCCGGATAACAATAATAGCTAATTAGTGACGCGGTCATTAATAATTATGACGCGGTATGTGCCTTTCCAAAAATTGTCTCATCCGATCTTCTAAACAACTCTGCGAGGCCGGCAGCGTCATCATACTCGTTGTATAGGTAAAGAATTTGAAATCAAAGGATTTAAACAAACTAGCGTCCCACCCCATCGGTGGCAAAACCAGGGATCCACACGGAAGCTTATTTGACTTCAGAGCCACACCTTCACCATTTCGACAAACTGCTTCGGCCGGCCAAGGTCTTGCTGTCCTCCTGGCCAGCTGTGGGACGTGGGGCGTCACGCAACTCGATTGCCAACACTTTTCATAAAATGAATGTCTTGTAGGGAGAGGGGGTTGGTGAGCGCTGAGTTATCGTATACAAAGCCTGAGCACAGAGCCTGACACACTGCTATTACCTGGTGTAACGTATTCATCTCACAGCTATGGAGGCCAAGCCCCCGAGAGCCCCGAGAAGTTGTCACAGGTGCATGGAGAGCGTCCGAAGGAAGACGGTGACTTCTGCTCCAGAGCCCTGAACTCTAAGGACCTTTGACCAGCTTTCTTTCTTTCTTTCTTTCTTTCTTTCTTTCTTTCTTTCTTTTTCTTTCTTCTTTCTTTCTTTCTTTCTTTCTTTCTTTCTTTCTTTCTTTCTTTCTTTCTTCTTATGTTTATTTATTTTTGAGAGAGAAAGAGAGACCCGGAGAGGGGCAGAGACAGAGGGAGACAGAGGATCCAAAGCCAGCTCTGTGCAGAGAGCCGGACGTGGGACTCGATCTCACGACCTGAGCTGAAGTCGGACGCTTAACCAGCTGAGCCACCCAGGCACCCCAACCTGCTATCTTTCTGGGTAGCTCCCTACCTAGGGACCAAAATAGTCTTTGACGCCATTCCAGTGCACTTGTGAGCCCCTCAAAATAGTTCCGCTCGGGCAACAAATAACTCACGGTGTTATTCCCTGCCTGATGCTTTTTGAAACGGCACCGTTTCCCAGAGTGCTGTGTCACTGGAGTGACAACCCCTCGTGCTGTACATCTCCCCAAAGCTGACACTCTGCCTTTGTGTTTTAAAATGCCCAAGACAGATCACAGAAAGTGCCAGTTCATCCCAGAAAGCAAGAGGGGACCCTTTAGGCTGCCCTGTGGCTCGGTGGGGGAAATGTCGGATGATCTTTATTTATTTATTTCCTTTCCAGTCTACCTTAGCTGTGGTTTGGTTAGGAAGAAGCTTCTGGAAGATGGAGCTTGATTTTGCAGGGTATTAAATCTTGGAGGGTTTCACGGTGGCTTAGACTCGGAATCACGGACGGCAGCTGTAGAAGGAACTCAGAGGGTGACCTTCAGCCTGGGGTTGTAGGGGACTGTGAGACCCCTTCAAGAGCCCCTGTGTCGCAAGGCAAGGCTGGGAGATGATGGGGTAGGACGCTGGCTTCCAACTCCAGCCGTTATCTGAATAACTTGTTTTAAAGTTTATTTATGTATTTTGAGAGAGAGAAAGAAAGGGTGAGCGGGGGAGGGGCAGAGAGAGAGAGAGGGAGAGAGAGCGAGTCCCAAGCAGGCTCTGCACTGTCAGCACAGAGCCCGATGCAGGGCTTCAACCCACGAACCCTGGGATCATGACCTGAGCCGAAACCGAGAGGTAGATGCTTAACCGATTAAGCCACCAGCTTCCCTCTCCAGTCCGTATCAGAATAGCTTTGTCTTTACCTGCTTCGCACACAGGGTTTGCTGTAGACAACACCTAAGTAAAGCATTCCAGTTTAAAAATCACCGATCGAGGAGAACCTGGCGTGGCTCAGTCGGTTAAACACCCAACTCTTGATCTCGGCTCAGCTCCTGATCTCAGGGGGTGAGCTCGAGCCCCGCGTCGGGGTCTGTGCTGACAGCAAGGAGCCTGCTTGGGATTCTCTCTCTTCCTCTCTCTCTCTGCCCCTCCTCTACTCGTGCACACATGTGCACATGTGCTCGCGCTCTCTCAAAATAAACAAGTAAACAATTTTAAAAAGAAATAAAAATCGCTGATCTCATCTAGCTGTATTATCTTGCAGATAATGGAAACTGAGGTCCATCGACGGGAATGTCATCAGATGCAACATACGAGAGTAAGCCCCTCCCAGAACTTAGACTGGAGCTCCAGTCCCCTGACATCCCATAGAGATTTGTTTACCTGCTTTATAGGGCTACAGTTTGACTTTTTCGGACCTAACTTCCAGCATGGGGATCAGTAAACTTTTTCCGTGAAGGGTCAAATCATAAATAGCTTCAGTTTCACAGGCTATGCGGTCTCTGTCCTGTATTGCAAGGCAGCCGCGGACGAGACGTAAATGGATAAGCATGAGTGTGTTCCAGTAAAACTTTACAAAACCAGGCATCAGACCTTGGTGGGTGGGGTGGAGCTTGTTGACTTTAGGGTAGCCCAGCAAGAAACACGTCAGGTATGGGCTGGTAGGGAGATCAGAGGATTAATTATTGACTCGTTTCACTGAGCTCCATGTGTTGGAGAGATGGACAGAAGAGTGAGTTAGGAAACAACGGGACTGTTTGTAACAGACCGAAAGTCCCAGGGCATTCTGCCTGAGGTCGTGGGCGGAACATCTAGGAAGGATGCACAAGGAGATCTTCGACTCAGCCTTGGATAATTTTCCCAGATCTGGAGGGAGGAGGCTCATCTCACGTAGAGAAAAGAGCACACGGAGGAACTTGGCGGAGGAGAGGACCGGGTTGGGAGACGCTGGGGAGAAGCGGTGAAAGGTCTGTGAGTTCTGTGGAGAAGACTGAATTTTATTCTCATCGATGATTGGGAGCCGCTTAAGGGGTGTTAAGCAGGGGTACGACATGACCGTGAGGCGTGTCATCGCAACTGACGTGGCGCCCTGGGACGTTGAGGTTTGGGGTGGGGAGATACATCAGCAAGCTGTTGAAATCACCCAGGTGAGAGGCGATAGGTCACAGTTAGTGGCAATGCACACAGTTGCCACTTCCCCGCAGGCATGCCAGCCGCCAAGGGTCTGTGGACCAGAACAGATCTTTTTCCAAAGCAGCTATTCAGATGGCCAGCAGGTTCATGAAAAAGTGCTCCACATCACTCATCATCAGGGAAATGCCAACCCAAACCACGACGAGATGGTGCCTCACACCTGTTAGGACGGCTAGGACCAAAAACGCAAGCGCAAAAAAAGACAAACTCATAGAAACGGAGAAGATTGTTGGTCGCCGGGGGTGGGGGAAACAGGTGGAGGCGGTCAAAGGGCACACACCCTTCCAGGTATAAGGTGAGCGAGTTCTAGGGAGGTCATGTACAACATGGTGATTATCGCTAAGGATACAGTATATCGTTGAAAGTTGCCAAGAGCGTACGTTTTAAAAGGTCTTCCGGGGGGAAGGGGTACTCCTGGGGAGCTCAGTCAGTTAAGTGTCTGACTCCGGCTCAGATCATGATCTCACTGTTCGCGGGTTCGAGCCCTGCGTCGGGCTCTGTGCTGACAGCTTGGAGCCTGGAGCCTGCTTCCGATTCTGTGTCTCCCCCCTCTCCCTGCCCCTCCCCTGCTCATGCTCTGTCTCTCTCTGTTCCTCAATAAAAAAAATTTTTAAAAAGTTAAAAAAAATTTTTAAAAAAGGTCTTACCACACACACAACACTTTGTCACTAAAACTGAGGTGAAGGCTGTGTTAATGAACCTTATCGTGGTCAACATTTTGCAATATACACAGACACATAATCACTATGTTGTACAGCTGAAACTTGCATGATGTTATATGTCAGTTGCCTCTCAGTAGAGCTGGGAACAAAAAAGTAAAAAAAAGAAGGGTCTGTGTATTTAACAGGTGATGCATGTTGTTGCTTTTCTTATTGACTATTGATTGACTCAGAGCCCGGAGACTTAAATGTAATGCCTGTCTACTTCTCATGAGTCATGTGAGGTTGGGAATGTCATTTAGTTTCTCTGAGCTTCAGGTACCTTATCTTTCGAGTGGCGATTATCATACCTACTACTGAAGATCGCAGTGAATATTAGAGAGGATACTGTAGGAAAGCTCCGCTTTAAATCCCGGTGTGTGTGTGTGTTTTTATGTACAAATACGCCGCAAAGTGTTTTTCTTTTAATATAAACGGAACTCTCAAAGAGATTAAGCCTGAAGAGAGATTTATCCTTACAGCGATGGGCACTGTTCTTGAAGTTGTAATCCACGGTGGAAATCGGGGATCATTTTGACATTTCTCCTGGATCTTGGGGATATTCTCCAAGGCCAGAGCGCGGGTTTTAAGATGTCTCCGAGGCTGGAATGTTAATAAAATGTACATTCCTTGGAAATTACACGGCTCGCGTGAAGATTTGCCGAAGCTGCAAATAGAGATGGCTGCTAACATCGATGCCAAGTGAGGCTTGCATTATTTTAAATTTGATTGATGCTGTTCTCTTGTGCATTCCTGGAAGAAATATAGTTGAAGTCAGGTGACTCCCTACCAGTCTTAAGTGACACTTTGCATGACGGTTATTCAATCAAGATGTTCTTCTTAAATGTGTAGGAGGCATCGTGCAACTAGATTCAATTGCATACGGAAGGGTGTGCATATTCATTTTTTCCCCAATTGTTACCAAGAGTCCAATTTTAATTTGTTTGCTATTTCTGTTAATACCAAGCCCTACTTAGTATACCCATTGAAAGTCCTTAAGAACATTAACAGGGAATCCTCCTAGAATCGCTGCAGACTTTCTAAATGTTTGTGAATTAACTCACATGAAGTAGATTTCATTATTAACAAGAATATGTGCAAATTAAAACGAGCCCATTAACATCTTGGATGCATTGCGTTTTTTAAAAGAAAGCAAGTGGGGAAAAAAAACGGAGAAAATGCATTTTGCAAAAACAAAGTTGCCAAAAATAAAGAAACCAAATTTAACCATACTAATAAAGACACGCTGATTGTGTTTACCATGGAGTACGGAGACATATTTTGTGGAAGAAAGTAGATGGGACTGGAAATCTGGGGCCTGAGTTCCGGTTTGAGGTCAGTTTCCAAAAGCAGCTTATCTGCCAACAGACTGACAGTTGTCTAATTCGTAATAGGGTCAACTTGCCAAATCACAAATTCAAGGAATTTATTCAGAGGGGATTTGTTTATTTGAAACTGCCGGATGAATTGTTTAATCAAGAAACACGTTTAGAAGATTTCAGTGACGTTTTAGGCGATCAGCTTTCATTTCGCCTTCGGGATAAGATTTGAAGAATGGTTCCTCCTGGGTCACCTGGGTGGCTCAGTCGGCTGAGCGTCCGACTTCGACTCGGGTCGTGATCTCACGGTTTGTGGGTTCGAGCCGCACGTCGGGCTGCGTGCTGTCGGTGCGGAGCCTGGAACCTGCGTCGGATTCTGTCTCCCTCTCTTTCTGCCCCTCCCCCGCTCGCGCTCCGTCTGTCTCTGTCTCTCAAAAAAAACAAACAAACCACTTAAAAAAAAAAAAAAAGAATGGTTCTTCCTGTCCTAAGTGGCTGGAGCTCTGGTAGCCAGTCTCTTCCTGACCTGCTTCTGTCCTGGCCATCTAGCCTCTTTCCCCTCCTTCCCACCAAAATGGAAGTATTTTCACAACCACGGCTGCGGTGTAAGAACCAACACACGGATGAACGCCTCTGTGATCCCCGGGACCCGAGGCCACCAGCTCTGCAACTGCCTTCTGGAGATCTGCTGTGCAACATTGCGCCTATGATGTAACAATACCGGACCAGACATTTGCAAATCTGCCAGGAGGATAGATCTCATGTTTTAAGTTCCCACAGCAAAACACAACACCAGAAACCAGAAACAAACAGCAACAGAGCAAGCCTACTGCCCTCCCAGCACTGTGCCCCGGGCTTGCTTCAGCTCTTGAGGGTAACCCAAGAGTTCTGCGGTCGCAGACAGGGAAACTGAGGCACGGGAGGTGATGTCGCTTCCTGAGTCACACAGCTGGTAACTCCCAGCCGCTATTGCTTCCCTGCCTCTCCCTGCTGAAATCCTTGCCCACCCCCGTCACCCCGGGCCACAAGCGCCCCCCCCCACCCCCACCTCTCCCAAACTCCTCTGACTCTTTGCAAACAGCTCGCAATTCTTTGGCCCTTTGACAGGTGTGTTTGCACTTGTGAGTTCGATTTTCGGAGCACATTTCTTCCCTCTCCCACCAGGGCGCGAGGCTCCCGAGGGCCCCTGCCCTCCTGCTCTCCCCAGGGTGTCGCTGCAGGTCCGAGCACATTCTTGAACCGTCTCGGCCAGCCCGGGAGACCCCTTGTTCCTGGTAAGTCCTGCCCTCCCCTCTGTTTTCATTGATTGCGGTGGGGATTTGTCTGATGTCCTGCTCCGTACGTGTCTTCGTGGGACAACTGCCACCGTGTTCCGGGAGCGGGTCATGCTTCGTCCATCCAGCCTCGACGTCCATCCCAGATGACCTCCGTCAACATGTCAGCTGCTCTGAGTCCCAGCCCCTCCCGCCCTGGCAGCAACCTTGCCCTTGCCCCCGCAACAGGGCTGGTTGTCCAGACCCGTCTCCCGAATGCCAGATCCCTCATCCTTGTGGCCGAGTCTCGTTCTAGGGGCCTCTCCTCACCACTGACCATTGCTGTTTGGGGCAAAGACTGGCCACAGACGGGAGGAAGAGACCAGAGCGACCCATGACGCTGAGGAGGCACTGTGCTTCTGGACGCGAGGAGGAGAAATTGGAAACAGAAGAAATTGGAAACACCATTGTCCTCTTCCTTAGGAAATCCTGCCTCGGCTGCCATATCCACAGGGTTAAGAATGAGAATAATGGCTCCCTAGAGGTGTCCCTATCCTGATCTCTGGGACCCAGAGATTGCTTAGTTACCGTGGCAAAGAAGAATTAAGGGCGGAATGAAGGTTGCCAATCAAACGACTTTACAATAAGGAGATTATCCTGGACGATCTGAGGCCAGTGTAATCAGAGTCCTTAAAAGGGGAAGAGAGCCTTGGAAGAGGTGTCAGGGGAAGGACCCAGCCCAGTGTGGCTGGTTTTGAGGGAGGAAGAAGGGGGCCATGAGGCAAGGGAAGCAGGCAGCTTCTAGAAGCTTGAAAAGGCAACAAAAAGAAAAGAAAACAAATCCCCCCCCCCCACCCCCCGCCACCCGCCTAGAACTTCTAGAAAGCAATGTGCCCTGCCGATACCGTGATCTTAGCCTGGTGAGTTCCACGTCAGACTTCTGATGGACAGAACTGTGAGGTCTGCAATCTGTATTCTGTGTAAGCCCCTGAATTGGTGGTGATAATGTGTCACAGCAGCAGTAAAGGACTAATACAATCTATAAGCCTTAAATACTCCCGATTTGGGAACCTTTTGTCAGTCGGGGAGAACTCACATTTTAGAGCGTCTCTATTGACCGCTTTCTAGATTCGAAACTGGTATCCTGGGCTGCGAACGTGGGCGTTTCCCTTTTTCCACCCATTGTGCAGGTGGATGGAACTGGTTTCCAGCGGCTTTCAAATCTGGCTGTGATTTTCCTAAGCGCTGTGAAAAGTTAAGCTCGGGTCAGCCGGTCCATTTGGTTTCGCCTCCGAAAACTCTTTCAAACGGCGATTTTGTATTTGAACCAACTTTGTGGCAGTTGTGAGAGCCAGCCCTGGTTGCTAAGAGAGGCTGGAGGGGGGGGGGGCGGTGTTGCCATGGGAACAATTGTTTTAAAACCAGGAATAAGGAGCTCTGCCTGTAAGGAGCCAAGGTAGGCGAGGCAAGGGGAGCTCCCTGGTACCTTCTCCTCATTAGGGAAAACAGCCCGGGGTTTCCTGCGGATTCCCTAAGTCCTGCGGACCTTGTCTTGCTACTCCAAACGCCAATAGTAAATGCGTGAGTTTCAGATTCGAACACGTTCGGGTCTGAATCCCTGATTTGCCCACGCCACCCGCAAGACCTACCAGTCGGCAAGAGAACTGCTCGGGGGGGGGGGGGGGGGCTCCTTTGTGGTGATCATGAGATGAGGGTTACATTAGCACGTACTTCCTGGAGGGGGTGTGATTGCCAGAGGCCACAGTTGGCGATTGGTCCAGCACGGAACCTGGAGCACCGTAGGAGCTCAGATCCTCGGGGTGCCCTCGAGCTTAGACAAGAGATGGGTGGGGGGGCGGCTTGCCTTGAGTCAGCCATACCTGAGCTAGTCTCTACCCTGCACAAACAAGTCCGGAGCTGGCAGAGTAGCTAGATGCTGCGAAGACTGGGTGGGAGAGGTGGGAATAGAGGACCCAGTGTCATCAGATGGACCACAGGGGACAGGGTGGGGTAGAAATGGTGGAGTAGGCGGGCCTGGGGCAGCTCTGTCCCAGGGTAGACACGTGTCATTGGCCCAGCAACCCGAGGGCAGTGGTCAGATGTTGGGGAGACCTGGCCAGACAGCTTGGGCCACCGGAATGACGCGAAGCCCCGCCAGGCAGGATTAGCCTTCGTGTTAGACATCGAGAAGTTTCTGGGTCCCGAGTCAGGAGACGTCGTCCCTCTCGAGAGTACTTGGTCTGTTCCCGTCTGAGGTCAGAGCTGTGGAATGACTTAGGTATGCCCTTTGCACATTGGCTCCTGACAACCTTCGGGCCGCCCATGTGGCCCATGTGGGACACGTACACGGGCTCGGAGGCGTGCGTGTTTGTGTGATTCAGGTTCGGTCCTGGGTTTATTTTCTTTTTCTTTAATTTTAGAGAGGGAGACAGAGAGCGTGCACTTGGAAGCAGGGGAGGGGCAGAGGGAGAGAAAGAGAGAGAGAGAGAGAGAAAGAGAATCCCAAGCAGACTCCACGTTCAACCCAGAACCCTGTGTGGGGCTCAATCCCATAACCTTGGGATCCTGACCTGAGCCGAAACGCAGACTCAGACAGACACTCAGCTGCCCCAGGAGGGGTTTGCCGTTGGAAGCATGACTGCATTTGGGAAAATATCAGTGTCCAGACTGCCTCCCCAGACAAGGAGGAGATCCAACTAAAATAGGGGCGCCTGGGTGGCGCAGTCGGTTAAGCGTCCGACTTCGGCCAGGTCACGATCTCGCGGTCCGTGAGACCTCTTTGTGTGGCTCGGGTAACAGAGAACACCTTCCGTCACCACAACTTGCTACAAGAAAACCTTGGCTCCTGTCCCGCTGCGTCCAGGACCCGTGCCCAGCACGGGGCTCCCGGGGACACAAGAGGTGGGTGAAAACAGAGTGAACCCGGCGTGTTCTGACACGGGAGACGGTGTGTGGCGTCACTGTCCCTCCAGAGAGGGCGGATTTGCGGGTGAGCGTGTGAAAGCGGACCCATTTCGCCAGAAAGACATCCCTTCGATTCCTTTTGTGGGGAATCGTCCACGTTATCAGGGATTACCGATAGCGGCCTACCGGGCTGCAAGACGAAAACCCACGATATTTATGTTTTGACATAGCAGCCCTTTGAGTTTAAAAACAGACTTTAAAGAGTTCGAGAGACTGGCAATTAATCAGACCTCTGTGCTCGGAATTAAGGCACAGACTGGTTTTGGGTTTATTGCAGACACAGATGGATATGGCTGGATGTAATTATTTTTTCTCGATGGTACTCAAACACCCATTTGTCTGAGTTTTATAATTTACTGTTTGGCATTTGGTAGGCATAGCCCAGCATTGTAGTGAGTCTGCAAATCATTTCTTTTTTATTAGTGCTGCTGTTATATTCAGAACAATGCTCCCCGGGTTTTCGGCCACCGTGGGATCAGGTTTTCCTTGACTGATCCAAGATCTGGACTCTGCCCCTTGGCCCCCTGATTTCTGTAGGAGCAAAATACAGGGGCCTCTGTACTTTATTATTTATTTTTAATTAAAACAATTTTTTTAGGTTATGTATTTATTTTGAGAGACAGAGAGAGAGAGAGAGAGAGAGAGAGAGAGAGCACGAGCAGGGGAGGGGCAGAGACAGAGGGAGAGAGAGAGAATCCCAAGCAGGCTCTGTGCTGTCACCACAGAGCCCGACATGGGCCTCGGTCCCGCGGATCTTGAGATCGTGACCTGAGCCGAAACCAAGAGTCAGATGCTTCACTGACCAAGCCCCCCAGACACCCCACGGGGCTTCTTTAAGTAGCATCTTAGATCTCCTCTGTGTATGTGTTCCATTCCGTGGAAATTCTATCTGGACGAAGCCTCTCAGACTCATTTCCTTGACAGTCAAGAATCATTTCAATACCTTTCAATAAAAAGCTCCTACTCCGGGGGCGCCTGGGTGGCTCAGTCGGTTGAACGACCGACTTCGGCTCAGGTCACGATCTCGCGGTCCGTGAGTTCGAGCCCCGCGTCGGGCTCTGGGCTGACGGCTCGGAGCCCGGAGCCTGCTTCGGATTCTGTGTCTCCCTCTCTCTCTGCCCCTCCCCCACTCATGCTCTGTCTCCGTCTCAGAAATAAACATTAAAAAATATTTTTAAAAAAGCTCCTACTCTGTGCGAGACCCCAAGGGTAGGTATGTAGAGAAACAGGCCACCGTCACTAACCTCCAGGCCACTGGGGAGCCCAGGATCCTGAACTGCAGAGAGGCCCGCAGAGGGAGTACGGCCCAGCGTGGGTGCCGGGCAGGGTGGATGGGGACACTTCACGATACCTTCCTTGCAGGGATGTGACCATGTTCCCCTTTAAAATTCAGACAATATGGTTTAAGGCAATTGAAGTTCATTTTCTTCTATGTCTGGGACCAGAGAGGAGTCCGCCACACCACACCGCATGCCGTTCTGGCAGAGCGGAAAGAACTTCAGCCCCGGGTTTTGGTTCCTGTGCCACCAAGTGTCTTTCACCAACTCATTATGCTGCTCCGGGCCTCAGTTTTTCCTTCTGTGAAATGGACATCGCCAACATTGTGGTCAGGATGGGTATAACGCCACATATATGAAGATTGTGTTGAGAAAAGTTTTGTCTTATGACCAAATGGGCAAAGCATTTTGCATGCCTATGTTTTACCAATTTTCTTTTTTTCCCCTTTCTTTTTCTTTTTTTATTTGAGACAGAGAGAGAGTGTGTGTGTGCGTGCGCGTGTGCGTGAGCAGGGGAGGGACGGAGGGAGAGAGAGAGAATCTTAAGCAGACTCCTGGCTCAGCGCAGAGCCTGACACGGGGCTCGATCCTGAGATCATGGCCCGAGCCAAAATCAAGAGTTGGTTGCTCAACCGACTGAGCCACCCGGGCGCCCCGATTTCCTAATCCTTGTACATATTGAGATGAGTGAAATACAGATTTTATTTTTTAAGACTTGCCTCATCCACAGCATCAGAGAACAATGGCTAAAAAGCCGAATTGCCACTATTTTGGAGGAGACGGCTCTTTGAATTTTTTTGATGGTAAAAAGCACCCCCCCCCCCAATCAGGAATGTTGGGAAACTTTTCAGATGCAGTGGGAGGTATTATTCTTTCATGCCAGCCTGTTGCCTGCTCCGTGCGAAAGTCCCATTGCTTGGAAAATAACCAAGAAATGTCTGCTCAGCGATAGCCACATTGTGGTTTTGATCCCTGCTGCTCCAACTGGAAGGAACGAAGGCACAGAAGGAAATTGGCTTTTCTCAGATCCCATCTGTCTGGTTTGCTCTGAGATGTCACCAGCAGAGAACCAGCATAGGCAGGCGAGGGTGAGAAGGGCCCCAGTCAGTAGACCTCCTCAGGAGCATTCCGGTAGCCAGTCCCCTTTCCGGGTTTCTGTGTCCCGTCTCTTACTTGCAGGTTGTCTTTCGAGATTCGGATTTCCGAGACCTTTCTTTCATGATTCTCGGCGAGTCTTAGGGATCCCCTGACACTTGTGTTGACTCGCTCTTTCCCGGGGTGACAGACTGGACCCTCTTGCCTGCTCGTTGATTTCTGGCACCGACCTGCATGTTTCTGGTCCTCGTGTCCTCCCATCCCAGATGACGGCAGGCCCAGCATCAACCGTCCTCGTCTGGAGTCTTAAACAGCCCATCCGCTAACGGGGGTGGAGGTGTTGGGCTTCAGACGGGTATTTATCCCTCAAGACCTAAATTCTGTCTGTTCTATAGCATCTTGTATTACAACCTACGGTATGTTATTCAACCTCACTGGATCTCAGTATCCCAGCCTACAGGATGATACGGTACCAGTTCGGGCCCTCCGGGAAACAGATGCCAAGAGGTAGTCAGAATCTCGAGAGCTTTTCTCATGGGAGATGAGTCGGTGGGGTTAAGACTTCAAACCAGTATGGCATAGGCAGGGAGAGCTGTCAGACCAGTACGCAGCCTGATGCATGTCCCAGAAGAGGGGGAGGAAGAAACGATGGGCGGCAAGAGGGTGCAGCTCCTGGAAAGTCTTGGCCAGTTGAACGGGGAGCCCTAGTGCGGATTGTCCGCGGAGAAGTCCCGTGTCGGGGCAGACTTGACCAGGCCCTGGGGCCCTCTCCAAGCTCAGGCATGAGTGGGGACTCTCTGGGAAGGCTGTGGCCGTCGCCCAAGAGTGCAGCTGGAAGCTGTCGTCCGATCCCGTGATCATCCAGCGTGTCCCCAAGGCTGGCGTCCCCGGCCTCTACTCCAGCGATGAAGTGGCAAAGTTAGAGCCCCGGAGACGAGACCTGAGAGATCCCTGGGCGTGCACAGATGGAGAGGAAGTTCCACGGTGGCCTGCCTCCCACAGAGGATCTGGAATCCGGGAAGAAGCCGGTGAGGCGGCTGCTTCTCACTTCTCAGGGAGCATCTTACTCTGTCCTTATCAACTCCTTTCCGGGCTCCGGTCCAGGCCCAACAGTCGAGGACGCCTGAAGATCCTCGCTGATTCCTGACTTGCTGTTTACGTTTTAGGAAGCCAGATTTTAGAAAACACAATATGCTTTCACTGTCTCAGATGGCGCCTTTGAGGATGGGGTCCGGAAAGAGGCCACGTGGGTCCCAGGCCGGAAGGCACGACCCCTGAGCAGAACCCTCCATTGATGGTTCCCAGGGATGGTCCTCCACTGATGGTTCCCAGGGATGGTCCTCCACTGATGGTTCCCAGGGATGGTCCTCCACTGATGGTTCCCAGGGATGGTCCTCCATTGATGGTTCCCGGGGATGGTCCTCCATTGATGGTTCCCAGGGATGGTCCTCCATTGATGGTTCCCAGGGATGGTCCTCCACTGATGGTTCCCAGGGATGGTCCTCCATTGATGGTTCCCAGGGATGGTCCTCCACTGATGGTTCCCAGGGATGGTCCTCCATTGATGGTTCCCACGGATGGTCCTCCATTGATGGTTCCCACGGATGGTCCTCCATTGATGGTTCCCAGGGATGGTCCTCCATTGCTGGTTCCCAGGGATGGTCTGTGGTCCCATAGCCAGACTGAGGCCAGACCGTGAATGTTCTGCTCTGTTCTCTCCGTCTCCTCCCAGCTCTTGGCCTCCTCCATTGATCTCCCATTCCTCAGACCCTGGCTGGTCCTCCCTGCTACCACCTGGCCTACGACTCCTGCTCCCACTTCTCTAGTCCATGTTGTCCTGGTTTCCTATCTGGCCTTGCCCTAGTATCCTTCGTTCTGACAGCCTTTAATTCTTCCTCGGCCGAGAACCCGCCGTCTGCTAATCTTAGAAGGGGAGACGTAGTCTGGTTGGATGGAAGTCACTCAGTTAGAAAGGGGATGAGACTGTGACCCTCAAAATCATGGGCCAAGGGCACTGGAAAGGGGGAAGGGACAGGAAGGCGATATTGGTGAATAGCCACTTTATGCATTTTGCAGCTGGGACACCTGTCAGTCACCTCCATGCAGCAGAACCGGGTTGACCTGGCTGAGTCGATTTGTTGGTGAAGAGGGAGCATTGCCTACCTCTTTGCTGGATGGCGACATATGCCGGTCAGGTCCCCCTCGAAAGATGAAGGGTTTATTTCTTTGCGGGTGGAAATACTGCCGGCAGATAGCTCTTAGCCTTCCTTTCTCTTAGGAACGTACTCGGGCTGAAGAAAGTCACCTCACCCAACATCACACACGCGTTCTGGGGCAACCCACACCCCGTGGTTGACCAGCACAAGGGTTAAAAGCTCAGTCCCTTTTCGTTAATCCTGGACAGCTCTGAGGTGCCAGCCGAGCCTTCCAGCTTCCCGAGGGGTCTTCGGGGACCTTCCTTCAGATTCCGTGGTAGCTCACTTCTTTCTCGGCCCCACCCCCTTCCCTTCCCTCGCCTTTCCCAGGTGTGATCCCAGGAGCACTTCCTAGTAAACTTTCTCCGCGTTGCAGAAGCTCCTTCCTGGGAAACCCAACCTTTGACACCTCTCTTTACAGCTCCGCCATATTTTACACAAGGGGTTCTGGTGGCCATGAGCTCCAGCTTGTAGCCACAGTTGGTCACTGTGAATTAAAACTGTTAATGGTTCAAGTCAGATATTCACTGGAAACCCACGCGATGTCAAGCCGAGTGATGTCACCAGGCATTTGCAGATTACCACAGTGTGTTATGCAGCGAGGGAGACCGTGTGATTAAAATGAAATATTTGGAGTCACAATGCAGAGGAAGGTGCCAGGCACAGGTTAGCTGAACGGGTCCGCGTGGAATGTGCCTCTAAGAGATATAAGTGGAAGTTCAAATTTTGGCACTCAAAGGGGCAGTGAGAGACCTGGGAATGGTTTGGGTCAGTATGGAGTCCAAGACAGGAGGACCTAAGTGATCACGGGCGAGGAACGTCAGAGGGTTCACAGTTCATTGGCACCGGAAGCCAGGAGGCCCTCCGTGAAAGAGGCTGACCGGATCTAAAAAGATCAAGGTCCAGTTAATTGGTCTGGCATTCTGAGAGGCTCCCCGGCAAGAATAGAAAGGCATGCGCCACGCGGACTGAACCAACGCCTCTGAGCGCAGAGTGCGCCTACGGTCACAGAGCAAGGTGGGTGGTGCAGAGAGGGACGCTTGGTTCACTGTGTGGAGCATCATGCTGTCTTTGCAGCGAAGCTGAGCTGAATCTGAAGGTAAGGACCGCAGAAGCATCTCAGGAAGCCTCACTCGGACGAGAAAAATAACCTTCCAAGTTCGCTTCCCTGGCGTGCCGTGACTTGGGAGTCAGAGTTGGCTTTTTCCGTGGTGCTAACTGTGGGTTCCATGCTGCTAGAGGATCACTTCCTGGACGTGGACTTTACCCCTGGATGGCTCGTTGGTTCCGTGGGTTGCCCGTTCAATAGTCACTCATGGTGGAGACCCCCATGGTCACTTTGGTCGAGCCCATGGAACCGGGAGGTTGTCATAGAGACCAAGTGGCGTCAGTTGTTCTATGTTGACTGCTGACCCATAAACTGGTCTTGCGCCTACAAGTGGCATTGGATGGGACCGGAAGAGTGAGCACGAGTTTTCCTGGAACACGTCCCTCGCCGCCATTACAGCTCTATTTGCATGAAGATGTGAGGGTACCAGCAAAGGTGTGGGGCCAAAGAAATCACAATGCATTTGTAGACTTGTAGACATGACTCCGTCCAGTGGATGGAGCACAGGGCAAGGAGCAGGGTGTGGACCTAGGTAAGGCCCAGGGGAGCAGAGTCTTTATGTTGTCCGTGGGGCATCTGGGCTCGATCCTGAGAGCAGCGGGAGGCCGTGGAAGGGTCTGGATCGCTCTGGCAGAAATGCAACGGGTCAGGAGTTGAACTGTTAAGAGATTTTAGGAACAATCCAGCTGAGAGAAAGATGGCGACCTTGGTTACCCTGGTGTCGGTGCACGGGGAGATAAATGCAGTGCTTGGAAAGAGCAAAGTACAGTGGGAACAGGGATACAAACCACGGTCCGTGGGCAACTCACAAAGCCAGCGAGGGTCCCCCGGAGACCGGCTCAGCTCCCGAGTAGACCCAGAAGGACGTGTTGCAATGGGGACCGATTTGGGCCTCTGGCAACAGTGTGCCCCTGCTGGGTCTAAAGGTGCTTTCCACCCAACACCGACGTCAGCGGGTCCAGAAGAACAACGCGATAGAATGAGCGTTTTCTGATCAGTCGGTGAGCATCAGCTAGTCTAGACGAGGCCCCTGACAGTGGGTGGTTTGGCTGACTGGATCAAACGCTGGTGCCCATTGGTATTTTGATATCCAGGGATACCTGGGGCCCGTGGCTGAAGGTCAAACGAGACGCGGTCCCAGCCCAGTGCCCGCCTCGCAGGAAACTCCATCAACGGTAGCCATATGTGCTTTGGTGCTGTCTGCATTTTGGGGGGCCGTACCAACGCTCTGCTCCTTGGCGGTGAGTCCCTGACGGACCAGAAAGGCAGCCAGCCACCACCCCGTGCCTCGGCCGGCTCCCCCTCGCCGGTCCTTCCGCCCCTCTCCCCCTTCTAGATCCTTGCCGAGTGTCTGGAACAATGGAAGAAACCTGTTTGATTACAGTCAAAAGTCTCTCCGGGAAGCTCCAGCCCTTTTCGGGGTAATTTGGCATGATTTCACGGAAGTGAGCCTTGGGGAAAATTCAAATGTCAAGCATAATTTGGTACTTGAAACACGAGAGGAAAAGCCTTCTGATTTCTTTTCATCTACATTTTTCCTCTGCGCTCTGTCTGGCCGTCCCTCTTCTCTCTCAGGGGTCATTACCCCACAGTGGGGGCTAGAGGTAGAGCAACAGAAGCAGCTGGTGATCTTTTAACTTGCTTTCCATCGGTGTCTGGCGGGGGCAGTCAGCCTCTCCACTCACCCCCCATCTTCTTCTTCTTTTTTTTTAATGTTTATTTTTTGAGCGGGAGAGACAGAGAGAGAGAGAGACAGAGCATGAGCAGGGGAGGAAGAGAGAGGGAGGGAGGCACAGAATCCGAAGCAGGCTCCAGGCTCTGAGCGGTCAGCACGGAGCGCGACATGGGGCTCGAACCCACGAACCGCGAGATCGTGACCTGAGCTGAGGTCGGACACTTAACCGACTGACTCACCCAGGCGCCCCCGCTTACTGAGTGCCGGCAAGGCGGGATGGTCTAACGAGCGCTAAAATCTCAATGGCGAGATCAGCAATTATTGATGGACTGTAGATGACGAGCTGAAGTTCTCTTAAGATATTATCTATATGCCTATTTTATTTATTTATAATGTTTATTTATTTTTGATAGAGAGCGCATGAGCCGGGCGGGGGGAGGGGAAGAGAGAGAGAGGGAGACGGAGGCTCCAAAGCAGGTTCTGTGCTGACAGCAGAGAGCCCAATGTAGGGCTTGAACTCACGAACCGTGAGATCGTGACCTGAGCTGAAGTTGGACGCTTAACTGACTGAGCCACCCAGGTGCCCCATATGCCTATTTTATTACTTAAAAGGACACAAAGCAGACGGGGACCTCCTGTCTCTTTTAAGTTAAAGATGGCACATTTCCAGGGAGATCCTCACTGCCCCTGCCCCATGAGTTTGGACTGCCTGACTCACCAGACTGGGGGCTGGGATTTCGGATCTACCGTTTATCGGCTGCCTGACCAGCAAGGTGCCTCGCTGTGCCAACCAGGTGTCCCAGAGGTGAGCGATGGTACACTTGAACTGAAACAGACATGCCCAGCACCAACCTTCCAAGCGAATAAAGACTATGGCTGCTGGTTCCGGGCGCACTTTCCAAATCTCACGTCAAATGTCTGCTGTGGCCCGCCCTAACCCAGAGCCGGGCAGGGAAGGACATTCTGGGAAACATGATTCCATCTTGGCTAAATTGATGCAGAAAAACACGTGGCACGGGGACTATAAAAGAGTATATTGGTCAAGTGCCTGGCGGGGTAGGACACTCCATTATCATAAGTTAATATGCCTCTTCTGTTTCCCTCTTTCATTAGGTCTTTCTCACCGGAGTCCTTGACCTCGACTGAGGGGTAGCACCGAGGGGAGGTGGAGAATAAGATAGAGAGTGTGCGTGTGTGTGTGTGTGTGTGTGTGTGTGTGTGATGTTGGAGGCAGACAGGTGATGGATGCCATTCTGAGACTAAAGATCATACACTGGAGAAAATCTGTTTTGGACGCTGGGTGGCTTTTCTCATTGTTTAGTGTGGCTGATAGGAAATTGCCTCTACTTTACTGCTCACATAGAAGCGTCTGTCCTTAAGGTGGGGACAGCTGGTCTCTGAGGGAGCTGCCACGACGGCTGCCCACCTCACTGTCTTTTGTTTCCATGGGGTCCACGGAAACAGCATGATCTGCCCAGGCAGACTGGGTCTCCCCATCTTTATTAAGTCACTCCTTTTTATTGAGGGTGGTTTTTTCACCCATAATAGGAGGGGACATTCTCTTCGGAGCAACAAATTGCCTTCAATACTGGGACCCTCGGTATCAGGGAATTTCATCTGCGTGGGAAATCTCGGAGACCATTTCCTTACCCGAACCTGTTGGGGGTTCTCTTTTTTTTTAATTTTTTTTTCAACGTTTTATTTATTTTTGGGACAGAGAGAGACAGAGCATGAACGGGCGAGGGGCAGAGAGAGAGGGAGACACAGAATCGGAAACAGGCTCCAGGCTCTGAGCCATCAGCCCAGAGCCCGACGCGGGGCTCGAACTCCCGGACCGCGAGATCGTGACCTGGCTGAAGTCGGACGCCTAACCGACTGCGCCACCCAGGCGACCCTCTTTTTTTTAATGTTTAATAATTTTTTTGAGACACAGAGAGAGCAGGAGCGAGAGAGAGGGGCGGAGAGACAGGGGGACAGAGGATCCGAAGCCGCCTCTGTGCCGACAGCAGCGAGCCCGATGTGGGGCTCGAACCCACGAACTGTGAGATCGTGACTTGAGCTAAAGTTGGACGCTCAACTGACTGAGCCACCCAGGTGCCCTCCACACCACTGGGGATTATTGGTGCCTGGCCACAGAGATGTGAAGTTTGCTTTGTAGGAACTCTTTCTGGGCTGGGATGTGGGGGTAGATTCCAGTGTTTAATCAAGTGAAACGAAAGCCGATTAGTGTGTGTGTTTTCTGGGTCTAGAGGAACAGCTTAAGGGCTATGAAGTCAGGACTTCCTTTCTCTGGTCTTCCTGGGTCACCCTGGGTTGGGTGCTACTCTTCTAGATCCATTTAGTTGATTTGGGTCCAGGCCTGCTTATCTTTGTATCTACGACCCGATAAAGGGATGTTATGCGTCTCTTGATTACGGGACGTATGACCAACGCACATATGACCAGCTTCCCAAAGACCTGGCATGACTTGGCTGTATAGTTTCTTCGAAGTTAAGACTTTTCCCGCTGGCGCATTACGAGATCACTTCCTCTTTCCCCTGGGTTGTTCTGGTCACTGACGGTGGTCGTCATACCCCTGGCCAATAGGGGCACTTGGATGGTGAGATGCTTCATTGGTTGGGCTTGCGCCGTAATATGTCTTCACAGATGTGCAAAAATAGTCCTTCCTGCAGGGATCTGAGCTTTCTCTGTCTCTAGAGCAGTGGTTCTCAAAGTTCATGTGTCATCTCTGGACAAGCAGCAGGAGTTTGTTAGACACGCAGATGCTTGGGCCCCACCCTGGACTCACCGAAATCAGAACTCTGGGGCCCAGGAAACTATTTTAACAAGCCCTCCAGGTGATTCAGATGGCAGCTAGAGCCTGGGACACACTGCTGCGGGCCTGGGAATAGAATGACTTTTCTCCATAGCTCCAACGGCTGCTCGTTTTGCTCCCATGGTCCAGAGGACGGGCGCATATGTGATGTTAGATCCAGAACGTTCAGACAAGAGAGGCAAGCTTGTCCCACCAATACCTTTGTCCAAACCCTTCCCTTTTACAGGTGAAAACTTTGAGGTCGAAAATATGTCTGAGTGTGGGCGGAGCTGCCCCACGTCACATGGTTGGTTGCAGAAATCAGAATGGCTCCCGAGTGCTCTGGATTCCCACAACAACATGCCTTCCGTTCTAGATGCTCAGGATATCGGAGGGACGGACGGACGGACGGATGGATGGATGGTAAGGCGGCTTGTTGGCAGTGGGCAGCGTGTGTTGGGATCAGGATCTCACTCCCACGTAGCCATTTTCTAGGTATGGCCATGGGAGAACCATTGCATCCCACCTCCTGAAAAACGGAAACAGCAATCCACGTGCTGTCTGCCCCAAATGGGATGCGAGAAAATTCGCAACGGCAACGTGGACTCCGTCCGGGAAGCAGCCGCAGCAGCCGCAACGGACGCCGTCACTTTTCCTCCCGGCGTCCCTCTGCCAGAGGGACAGAGCACGCCTCCGACTTGTCAAGGGGGCCAGGGAACGCTCACCATGGGGGCCAACTCTCCTTTCCGTTTTATTGACTAATTCAGATGACAGCCTTCCCCGTTCTGGTTCGAGCCCTATCGAAACCCGTGAAACAACCACTTAGGTGAGCATCATTTTATCACTTGGCTGCTATTGTAAATAAGGGATGGAGATCCCTCCAACAGGTCCATCTAAATGCAAATGCGGATCCCCTGCCAAACAGAGAGGTGAAAGCTTTCCTATTAGCAGGCAGGAGATAGGAGAGTTAATTTAATGCTAAAACATTCCCATGCAGGGAGAGCCATTTCCCTGTTGAGCAGTGGCCTCATTTTCTCTCCATGACCACTGTGCCCATAATATGATAATTTTTACCTTTTTAAACTTTGCTGAAGGAAAAAGGACCGTCATCTATCTTTGGAAATAGCTGCCTCTGCATTCATTTCATCTACAAAAATGCAGATATTTGTCTATTTGGCGAAATGAATGGCCTGGCAAACGCTGGATGATGAAGACTTTGGGGCTGTGACGTGTTGGGAATCAACGCCTGCACTTGACTCTGCGAACTCCCACCGGGCACGCCTGCCGTGTGACGGGGCTCGCCGGGCCCGCGCAAACCAGCTCTCTTCTTCCGCCGTGTCGTCCGTCTCCCGGAGCCGAGGGAGGAGGAATCGAGAAGGGCAGACAAATCTGAGTCGCCCAACGCGCACACTCCCGGGTGAGATGGCACGAGGCGACGCCCTTTTTGTGAGCAGCTCTCACACTGTGAGCAAGCGTCTTTGTTGTGGTCCACTTTGGGCCACGTTTTTCACAGTTCTGTGTGCCCACGGGCAAGAAGGTGAATCGAGTGACGGAAAACACGTGTGTTAGATCGGCTTTGTTGGGGCAGAGTTATGGCGCTATTGGCTGTGAGCTCCGTGTTAACGAATCAACAATATATATTTAATAAAGTGTCTTTAAACGGACACGTAAAACAAGGTTATATATTGATGTGGCTGTTGAAAAAGTTGTGACTGGAGGCTCACAGGAACCTAACTGTGTATTTCCCCTAGGAGCAGCGGTTCAGTATTTGCTGATTCATGGTGTTCATGGTGACTTTAGGGAACGTGATTACTGTGAGTCACAAGAATTGACCGTACTTTGAGTCAATTCTGTTTGCTGCTTCTGTCACAGTGGGAAGACTGTCAGAGGGGTCTGGCCTCTGCCCCATGGTGCCCTCTACCCATCCAGGGTTGCAGTCTTCTCTGTTAGGATTGGATGTGCCCAAGTCCCAAGGCAGGTTTTCCTGTGCACAGGATGGAAATGAGGATTTGCTGTTTCAAGAGGCGAGTGTTCTATTTGCTTACCAGCTGAGTGATCTTGGCTAAGTCATGTGCTCTGTTTCCCCCTCTGTAGGGTGGGGTTCTTAATACCACTTGCCAAAGTTGCTGGGAGAATTAGGTGAAATGAATGTATGTAAAGCGCTTGGCATAATGCACAGATCATCATAAAACTTGACGATGATTATTATTTTTTAAACGTTTATTAATTTATCTTGAGAGAAAGAGAGAGTATGTGAGCAGGGCCGAGAGAAAGGAAGAGAGACAGAGTCCCAAACAGTCTCCATGTTGTCAGTGCAGAGCCTGATGGGTGTCTCGAACTCATGAACTGTGAGATCATGACCTGAGCTGAAATTAAGAGTCGGACGCTTAACCGACCGAGTCACCCAGGCTTAACGATTGTTAAGATAATTATAAAGACCTTGGTTTGGAGTTATTTTCTATATTTATGTTTTAGTTGGCCAATATACAGTGCAATATTGGTTTCAGGAGTAGAATTCAGTGATTCATCACTTACATACAACACCCAGTGCTCATCCCAAGTGCCCTTCTTTTTTTAAATTTTTTTTTCAACGTTTATTTATTTTTGGGACAGAGAGAGACAGAGCGTGAACGGGGGAGGGGCAGAGAGAGAGGGAGACACAGAATCGGAAACAGGCTCCAGGCTCTGAGCCATCAGCCCAGAGGCTGACACGGGGCTCGAACTCACGGACCGCGAGATCGTGACCTGGCTGAAGTCGGACGCTTAACCGACTGCGCCACCCAGGCGCCCCCCCCCCAAGTGCCCTTCTTAATACCCATCACCCATCTAACCCATCTCCCACCCACCTCCCTCCATTAACCCTCGGTTGGTTCTCTATCATTAAGAGTCTCTTGTGGCTTGTTTCCCATTTTTCTCCCCTTGCCTCACTTCCTATACGTTCATCTGTTTTGTTTCTTAAATTCCACATATGAGTGAAATCGTGATATTTGTCTTTCTCTGATTGACTTTATTTTGCTTATCATAATATATCCTAGCTTATCCACTTCGTTGCAAATGGCGAGGTTTCATTTTTTATGGCTGAGTAATATTCCATTATATATATATACCACATCTTCTTTATCCATTCATCAGTCGATGGACGTTTGGGCTCTCTCCGCAGTTTAGCTATTATTGATAATCCTGTTATAAACATTGGGGTGCATGTACCCCTTCAAATCCGTGTTTTTGTGTCACTTGGGTAAATACTTAATAGTGTAATTGCTGGGTCACAGGGTACTTCTATTCTTAATTTTTTGAGGAGCCTCCATACTGTTCTCCAGAGTGGCTGCACCAGTTTGCATTCCCACCAGCCGTGCAAGAAGGTTCCCCTTTCTCCACATCCTCACCAACACCTGTTGTTTCTTGTGTTGTTAATTTTAGCCATTCTAACAGGTGTAAGGTGATATCTCATTGTGGTTTTGATTTGTATTTCCATTATGATGAGTGATGTTGAACATCTTTTCATGTGTCTGTTAGTCATCTGGATGTCTTCTTGGGTCAGTGTCTGTTCATGTCTACTGCTCATTTCTTAATTGGGTTGTTTGTTTTTTGGATGTTGAGTCTCATAAAAGAAAGGATAAGAACCATATGATCCTGTCCATAGGTGCAGAAAAAGCATTGGACAAAATATGGCTTCCTTTCTTGATACAAACCCTCAACAAAGTAGGGATAGACGGAACATACCTCAACATCATAAAGGCCGTATACAAAAGATCCACGACTGACATCATTCTCAATGGGGGAAAAGCTGAGAGCCTTTCCCCCACGGTCAGGAACAAGACAAGGATGCCCGCTCTCACCATTACTATTTAATATACCACTGGAAGTCTTGGCCTCAGCAATCAGACAACAAAAAGAAATAAAGGGCATACAAATCAGCAAGGAAGAAGTCAAATTTTTGCTATTTGACACTATACGTGGAAAACCCGAAAGACTCCATCAAAAAATTGCTGGAACTAATACATGAATTCCGCAAAGTCGCGGGATGTAAAATCAACGTGCAGACATCTGTTGCATTTCTATACACCGATAACGAAGCGGCAGAAAAAGAAATCAGAGAATCGACCCCGTCTACCATCACACCCAAAACAATATGATACCTAGGAACGAACCTATCTCAAAAGGTAAAAGATCTGTACTCTGAAAATGATAGACCACTTATGAGAGAAAAGAAGACACAAAGAAATGGGAAAATATTCCCTGCTCATGGACTGGAAGAACAAACATTGTTAAAATGTCTATACTATCCAAAGCAATCTACATATTTAACGCGACCCCTATCAAAATACCAGAGGCATTCTCTGCAGAGCTAGAACAAACAGTCCTGCAATTTTTATGGAACCACGAAAGACCCTGAATACCAAAAGCAATCCTGGAAAAGAGGAACAGAACGGGAGGCATCACGATTCTGGATTTCAAGCTGTGTTACAAAGCTGTAGTCATCCAGACAGTGCGGTACTGGCCCACAGACACACGGATCGATGGGACAGAATAGAAAACCCAGGAATGGACCCACCACAGTATGGTTAGGTCATCCTCGACAAAGCAGGAAAGAACATCCAATGGGGTAAAGGCAGGCTCTTCAACACGTGGTTTTGGGAAACCTGGACAGCATCGTGCAAAAAAATGAACCTGGACCACTTTCTTACACCATACACAAAAACAAACTCAAAATGGATGAAAGACCTAAATGTAAGACGGGAAGCCATCAAAATCCTCAAGGAGGAAGCAGGCAACAACCTCTCTGACCTGGGCCGCGGCAACTTCTTACTAGACCCATCGCCAAAGGCAAGGGCAACGCAAGCAAACCGTGAACTCTTGGGACCGCGTCAAGGTGAAAAGCTTCTGCACAGCGAAGGACACAGTCAACAAAACTAAAAGGTAGCCTACGGAATGGGGGAAGGAAGATATTTGCAAAGGACATATCTGATAAAGGGTGTGTATCCAAAATCTAGAGTTATTTTTGTAATGCTGGAGTTCCTCGAGCTGCTTCCTTCTAGGGGCTGGTTATTCGGGCCCTTATCTGAGCTCCCCTGTTTCTCTCTGCCTGTCTTTCCTGCTGCTGGGCCATTTCTGAGAGCCTCTCCCCTCTGTTCCTGGACCTTACATGGTCTGGGTCCTGTCTCCAGTGCCCAGGCCCCATTGGCTTTTTGTGGGTTGAAGCCAGTTTGTGGGCTCACACCTGGGAGGCTCTACCCTCATTCTGCAGGTACGGGCATGCCATTGAAGCCGCCGGAAGAGTTAAATCACCGATCACTTGATCCCATGCTTTGCTTTGTCCCGTCTCCGATTCTAATCACTGAATAGCAGCTGTTGAGGGAATCGCCCCCACAGAAAAGGGGGTGGGCGAAAGCCCACCTCGGGGAACAGGCGGGAGGCTAGATGACATGAGTGTGTATTCTCCGCGTAGTTGAAAGTGCAAGAAATGTCGCACTTGTTAAATAAAAAAACCTAAATCTAAACGGGCCGAGATCATGGAGAAGTCTGATATTTGGGGCGTCTCCCTCATTGGACTGTATGTGAACTCGAGGGTTCACATAGTCCCATCACAATCAGAGGGGGATGCCCTCGGGAGTGCTGTGCAGCACTGCCCGGCGATGTCCTTGAGACCTTGTGTTGGCAACAGGCTTGGCCACAGGGATGGGACTCCAGAACCCCCACGTTGCCGGTGTCCCAAGGCTTGGCTGTAAGCCCCCTGGGCCTCCTTGAAGCCTTGCCCTAGGTAGGTCCTGACCTCTCCAGGCACTTTCTGGGTGTGGGCACAGATCTTACCTTCTAGTGGGATGCCAGACCCCGTTTCTACTCCCAGCCCTGAGGAGGAGAGGCTGGCGGTGAGGGTAGAGGAGGACAAGACTCCAACGAACGTCTCACTCCATTATATCAAGTGAGCATCTGAATGATTCCCATCGCAGAAGCAGAGCCTCCAGCGGCTATTCTGACGTCAGGGAAGACACCAAGGAGCTCCGCCATGGAGGCCGCACGGAAGGGTGTTGGGACTGGTTTGTCATGCAGGACACCTCGTTGCTAAGGGACCTTTCTGAAAACGCTGGACAGCTGCCCTTGGGGTGTTTCTTTTAGATTTCAAGAGATTAGTCATTCTCCGACAGGTTCAGGTTGAAGAACAGTCTTGCCGCTCTCCGTTAATGAGGTTTGTACCTCCTCCCCCCCCCCCCCCGGGCTGGGGCTGCCATTTTCCCAGTAGTGCTTGGAAGAGGGTGGACCCTCTGGTGCTAGGTTGGTGCCAGTATTCACATTTTCTCCTTGCAACAGCCTGGAGTCAGATGCTGGCTTTTACAGCTTTATTTTACAGATGAATAAACAGTAGCTTGAGAGCTGAGGCACATGTCCAAGGAGAGTGGCAATTCACACCGAGGCAGGCTGAGTCCAAAACTGGTGTTCCCAGCCACTGAGCCCTTGCAGGAGGAGTGAGAGAGATGAATCAGGCATAGGTCCTGCCCTCCATAGGCTTCCAGTCTCTGTGAGCTCACAGGCTCCTCCACTCGGCTTTATTTATTTATTTATTTATTTTGATCACGGTAAATGCCAATGGGGTTACCTAGGATTGCTGTTTGGGGAAATGGGCCACCCCACTCACAGGGCTAGGCTTCTAGAACACTGTGTGACACTTGCCTCCAAGCCATGGCACATTGAATCACGGGGTAAGTGACCGACGTGGGGATCACTAGGATCTCTCTCTGGACGGAGCGGGTGTCGGGAACAGAGTCAAGTAAAATCAGGGTGCTAGAGGGGCACCTGGGTGGCTCAGTCGGTTAAGCGGCCGACTTCGGCTCAAGTCATGATCTCGCGGTCCGTGAGTTCGAGCCCCGCGTCGGGCGCTGTGCGGACAGCTCAGAGCCTGGAGCCTGTTTCAGATTCTGTGTCTCCCTCTCTCTGACCCTCCCCTGTTCATGCTCTGTCTCTCCCTGTCTCAAAACAAAAAATAAATAAAACGTTAAAAAAATTTTTTTTTAAAAATCAGGGTGCTAAAACCAAGAACAATCAATGCTGCTTTTTGAAAACCCAAGAGCCGTCCTGGCTCCCTATCTTTCTGTTGGTTGGGTGGCCCAGCTTTCCGTTGGGTTCTTGGAAATGCCCCATCATCATCACCATCACCATCATCATCATCACCATCACCATCATCATCATCACCATCATCCCCTTAAGCTCATTTAACGTGTTTTCTACCATTACAATCAGAGCAAACTCAAGAAACCCACACATCCATCCTTTAACCCAATTCATCACTACGTGCGGGGGCCTCGGCTCTGCTGGGTGTTCACCAGACTCAAAACGGCTTGGGAATCCCTACCGATCAAAGCGCCCACTGCCCAGATCCCAGGCTTTCTCGGGTCAGCCCTGTGGCTATTTCTGAGTTGAGAATCTGTCGACCTGTGTCCAAGTAATCATGGAGGCTGGACGTCTGAATGCAAGTCATGTTTCAGTGCAGACGCTATCCTGTGGCGTCCACCACGTGGCCATATGCAGAATGGGTAGGTTTCAAAAGGCAGTGCCTAGGGCCCAAGTTATGATAAAATAAAGGGAGTCGAGAAAGACAGAAACCACGCAAGTAAGTGTAACACTGAGCACAGCACTGGACCCTTCATGAAATAAAGCTCGTTCGTTATTGCCAAGAAAATGTTTGTGACGCTGGCGTTTTGAGCCACCGGTCTTCGTAAATACCTTTTATTTGCCCAGGCAAGCCAAGGAATCTTAGATGTGTCTCCTTTCGTCAGAGTGGTTGATTTCCCTTGTGTACTAAGCTGGCCGTTGGGTCATCAAACCTTGTTCTTTCTGACCCTAAAGCTCGGGGTTCATGATGCCAACGGTCATCGTCATTCATGATGCCAACGGTCTTGGAACTTCAGCACATGTGAGAATCACTCGAAGAGCTTCGGGCATTTCTGCTTTGGGGCCCTACCCCTCAGAGCTTCCGATTCAACAGATCGGAGAGTGGCATCCGGGAATATGCGTATTTTTGACCGACGCAAGGGCCACGATTTGAGAAATACCTCAGTACCCTCACTTGCCCTCCGACAAGTAGCACTTACCAAGGGCTATCACGTGATAGCCCAGCGCCCCCAGAAGCCTCTCTCGAGTGGGGAGAGGAAATTCTACAAAGACCAATATCCCTAACGTAGCAGTCGATGTTGCTTTTTGTTCCCTTATTGAAGACTGAAGTTCCCTTCCCCCTGCCGTTTTTTACGGGATTGTGACATTGTTGTCGAAGATGACTACTTTGAATAAAAAGTAAGATGTATTTCCCATCCCTCGATAAAAACGGGTGAGTGGGCTGAAGGGGGTCCCCAGGGCCCAGCCAGGGAGAAAAAGCAGGATCCGATTAGCACATCTAGCTTTCATTTATCAGAGGGGCGTGCAGCCGTTCCAATTTAGTTTAAAGCATTTCACACTTTCCGGGGAGAAACAGTATATTATTTCCAGGAAGAATTGGATGCTGGGGATGCGGGCCCCAGGTAAGCCTCCTCCGGAGATGCTTGGATTTTTCTATTTGCCTGGAGCCAGCCTGCTCTGTTTTCTACCCCACTTTTCTTAAAGGGATCAACCACTGATCAGGGCAGGAAATGGGATTTGAAGTGCCATTGATTTCCTTGGCTCAGCTCTTTCTTTTCCCCCCTCCTTCTTCTTCTCTGTGCCCAGAAAAAGAATATATATACACCAGGGAGTCAGGAGTTGGATAGGTTTACCTGAAAGATGTGCTGCGGGTGAGGCAATGTAACAAATTAAAGAGCTAAAAGACAGACTTCAACAATATGGATGACTTTTGGATGTCTTTGCTCCAATTAATACTTTCTACAGCCTTAAGGTAAGATTATAAAGTAGGTAATAAGATCCTTTAAATCCTACTGTTTTGAAAGAATCCTTATTGTCTAATTCCCTTGGATTTTCTGTAATGCGTGCACGAGGTTTCAAAGCCAAAGTTCCAGAATTATAGGGCTTCCTCCCCTTCAGTCTGGGAGATAAGTGAAAATAATTGATTCTTCGGGGTCCTTAATTTGTCAGGATTGCAAACTGAATCCTCCAAAGATCGGGGTCCATTTGTTACGTAAATGTTTCTGGGATGAAAAAAAGCTGAAGGCATAGTAGGATTTGAGTCAGGTAGAGGGAAAAAAAAAGTCGCAGGGTTATTCACGTGTGTCTACAGTCAAAATCTGGAATGGCCTTCCGCACGTTAATAAAATGATTTTTACCAAGTTCCCAGCCCTGCCGCTCTGGATGCTTGGCAGGCCATTTAATTCTCCGACCTCCTTGTCCTCATGTCTATAGTATCCAACATTCAACTTGCAACCGGACTTTCTGGAGTTAACTTCTGGCTCTGCTCCATACAAGTCACACTAGAGGAGTCTTTCCCTCCTTCGTAAGGGGGTGTTTCCAAGTTTAGAATGGGGGAAAGATTGCCTACATTTGAGGGTAATTGTTTAGCCATGCACCCAATAGCTGTCATTCCTGTAGTCATTCATGTATTCACTCATTCATTCATTCATTCATCCATAAGCCCCAAGCATGTATAAACCCCACGCATGTCTAGCTTTAAGCAGCTCAACCCATTAAGGTTGACATGTACGTGAGCAGTCAGTTATGACATAAAGGGTTCAGATTTCTTTTTTTTTTTAATGTTTTTGACCTTTATATATTATTGACAGAGAGAGACAGAGCATGAGTGGGGGAGAGGCAGAGAGAGAGGGAGACACAGAATCCGAAGCAGACTCCAGGCTCCGAGCCATCAGCACAGAGCCCGATGCAGGGCTCGAACTCACAAACCACGAGATCATGACCTGAGGCAAAGTCGGACGCTTCACCGATTGAGCCACGCAGGTGCCCCAAAAGGGTTCAGATTTCTGAAAGGCAACGATGGGGGGCACAGGCAACATGTGGTCACCTAAAGCAATACAGAATTGGCGGGATGGGGGTACCTGAAGAAAAGAGTATTGGTTGCCAGCCCAACACCATCCACTTTTCTAGTGGACCTGATTCTGTTCCTGTAATCTGTGCTTCACTAATCCAATCCTGGTAATCCCTTTCTTGCTGGTGATCGATTTAGGCATGGGTTTATTACACCAGGCCAGTCACTGAGAATTGAGAAATCCTGATAGAGGATTCTGAGAAATGCTTTCTCACTCTTTTTAAAAAATGTTTTTAGTGTTTATTCATTTTTGAGAGCGTGAGTGGGAGGAAGGGGCAGAGAGAGAGAAGGAAACACAGAATCCGAAGCAGGGTCCAGACTCCGAACGGTCAGCACGGAGCCCGATGTGGGGCTTGAACCCACAAACAGTGGGCTCATGACCTGAGCTGAAGTTGGACAGTTAACCGACTGAGCCACCCAGGTGCCCCTGCTTTCTCACTCTTCAAGGGGGACACACACACACACACACACACAGAGCACACCTTTTTCTTCCTCTTGGGTGTTGTTGTGACCTTGTCTTTTTTGCCTTGACCTCTAGCAGCAAGTGGCCCATCAAGAAGCTGGTAAGACAGGCAAAGGATAATAAAACAGAAAGATGGAAAAAAAAAAAACCCAGAAAACAGGGTCTTTGATATCCTTGTCGAGCAGCTGAATTCACCAAACCGAGAACTCCCTTATCTTGAGACTTCCTGTTTTGTGCGATAACATATCTTTGTTCTATTTTAAGCCAGTTGAGTTAAGGTTTCTGTGATTTCAGCTAACAGAGCCCTACCTGGTGACCCCACGGTTGATTTCTGAAGAAATAAGGGAAACTGAGGGGACGAGCAAGGAGAAGTCCATCCTGCTTGAAGGAGGACACAGGTGAAGGCTCTGTGGCTTTCGAAAGGAACCCAACTCACTGAAGAAACAGAAAAAGATATTTTTTTTTAATGAAAGAAATTTCATTGAGGGATGAGCCTGGAGAGATAAACAGGACCCAGGTCAAGAAAAAGACTGTGTATCTTTGTAACAAAGACATAGTTTCTTGGGGTGCCTGGTGGCTCAGTTGGTTGAGCATCTGACTTGATGTTGGCTCAGGGTTTGATCCCAGGGTCATAGGATCGAGCCCCGGGTCCGACTCTGCACTGAGCTTAAGATTCTCTGTCTCCTCTGCCCCCCTGCTTGTGTGCATCCGCTCTCTCTCTCTCTCTCTCTGTTTAAAATAAGAAAAAAGCAAAATAACCCAAAGAGGTAATTTCTCTTTGTGAAAGTGTAAGGAACGATACAGAAGTCAGGAGTCCCTTCTTCAAGTCAGGCCATGGGGTTGCAGGGCTCCAAGAGGAAATGTTCCCCTATGTTCCATGTGAGGGCCACTCCCACGAGCAGAGGACATTCTGGTTTGGGCCAGGCCAGAGAGTGAATGGTGCCCCCAGCCCAGCCTTCTGTACACAGCGGCCTTGACCCCACTGGAGACCCAGCGCTGAGAGGTGGCTCCTGATGTGGTGGTGGCTGGAGGAAAACAGTTGGGCCGTCACCCTGGGCCCAGTGGCCACTCCTGGCTAGTCTCGTCCATCACCCGGCCAGTGCTCAGCCAACCCCGGAAAGTTCACTGACGCCATGTCACCGTAGCACATCCTTTTAACTCCCAAGGCCTCAATTTCTACATGGCTAGGAGGTAATAACGAATGCGCACACGCCATTACGTTCAAATCCGCAACAAGGTAACTATGGCTTTCATTTCTAACAAAGCGATCACGCTCCCTTGCAGGATGCTGGGCGAAGACGCGATAGGTCCACTGCTCTTCTAGAAAGATCTCCAATTCCACTCAGTGGTTTGAACTTGGGGGAAAAAAATCAAAATGCTTTTCCTGTTCACGTCTGTATGTTTCTGCCTGTTTTCAGAAATGCGAAATCTATGTTTTTGTCTTTGAAGGAGAGAGACTCCCAAGGTGACGAGCATTTTCTTATCTTGGAGACGTGTGTGAATGTGAGGTGGTGAGCAGGGACGCGGAGGCTCTACAGGTGGGCCAGTTTCCATGGGACAAAAGTTGGTGTTAAGGAGAGCGTAAATAATCCTCTTGCTTCCGAGAAGGCTGCATGCTGACGGTGACTGGAAGCCATGCCAGAAAGTGGAAAGATGTGCCATTGATTGAATCTGAGACAAGTCACCTCACACCCCCCGAGGCTCAGTTTCTTTATCTGGGCCAGTTGTGAGCCTTACTCTGTCTACATTCTGCGCAACAGCGCCCCCTGGCGTTTCTGAAGAAACGGGGGGGTGGAGGGGCAAAGCAGGAGCAAAATGGCGGCACGAGGCCACCCAACGAGGTCCGTCGGAGACCTTTCCGTTGTTACCAAACGGCAAAGCCACTTGATCCTTGTGTCTCGGACAACCCAGCCAGCGACCTGCCTTGCCTGTGCCCAAAGGGGTTGACAGCTGTGGTTCAGGCAAAAAGGACCCCGGCTCTATACCATGAGGTCATGGGAATGGAAGTAGAATGTTCAGTCTGCTTTGCCCATTATTGTTCCCCTCTCCCCACAAGTTCAGTCGATCCTAATTATTTGTAGATTCCATATTGGCAAATTCCCCTACTCGCTAATCTGTATTCGTGACCCCCAAGTAAATTACATATGGACCTCTGACAGGGACACATGCAAAGTGGTGAAAAACTTGAGCCGCCTAATAAGCACGTTCCCAGCTAAGGTCTAATAAAGCAACCCTCTGCCTTCGTGTTTTAGGTCTCGTGCCGAAGGCAAGTGTCCTTTTCACCGTCTATCTGGTGCCTTTTTTTTTTTTTTTTTCATTTTTGTGCTTTTTTTGTTGGTGGTTTCCCTGACCTCCAAGCAGAGTTCTAAAGAACTGTCTAGTGTTCCTAAGTACAAGAAGGCGGTGATGTCCCTTGTGGAGAAAATATGCGTGTTAGATAAGGCTTATTTAGTCATAAGTTTATAGGGCCATTGGACATGAGTTCAACATGTGAATGAATCAACAGTACATATTAAATGTGTTGTCTTTACATAGAAACACACATAAAACAAGATTATGTATTGACTATTTGATGAAAACGTGACCAGAGGAACTGAACCCGGTTTTCCCCTAGGAACAATGGTTCAATATTCACTAATTCAGTATTCACTAATTCAATGTTCACAGAGACTTTAGAGCATAGTAGAAAGGGCCGTATGTTTTTTTGTGTTATGGATTTTTCCATGGGCGTGGTCTATTCGTGCGGTCACATGAATCTCTGAGTTTCAGGGGCAGTGTCTTCAAGAAGAGCCAGGGCGGTTGGTAACCCAGCCTCTGCTTGCGTAATTCTTCTGAGAGGGTGCTCGTTATTATATAATATGTCTCATTTTAGCGCTGATGACTAGAAAATACTCTCTCTTTTTTAAACTGTTTATTTATTTTGAGAGAGAGAGAGAGCACAAGCACAAGTGGGGGAGGGACAGAAAGAGAGAGAGAGAGAGAGAGACAGAGAATCCCAAGCAGGCTCCGCACTGTCAGCACAGAGCCTGACGTGGGGCTCGATCTCACGACCCATCACGACCTGAGCTGAAATCAAGAGTTGGACACCCAACCAACCGGGCCACCCGGGTGCCCCCGAAAATACTCTCTTGTATAAAGCTGAAAAATCTCCTTGAAACTGTTCCTCTCACTCCTAATTCTACTCTCCGGGGCCTCGGATGATTTTGGCTTTGTTTTCATATATTATGTCGTAAAACATTCAAGATGGCGATCTTGTGCCTCTCCCTTCTGTCTCTTTTCTCTTCCGCCTCTGCCTTTCTCCTCCTCCTTCCCATCTTTTCACTTCTCCATTCCTAGACTCTGACTTCTTTTTTTTTTTAAGTGTATTTATTTATTTTGACAGAGACAGAGACAACACGAGTAGGGGAGGGGCAGAAAGAGAGGGAGACAGATAATTCCCAGCAGCAAAGGAGTAGAGCACAATAATTTTCCCATCTCTGTTGCGTCCGAACATACCTTATGTTCTCCCTCAACTCTCACTTTTATTTGTATTTGTAGTCGCCTTTCCTACTCACACGCTACTCAAACGCGTCCTGGGGTTCCATTCGCTAATTCGTGCGCAGTTGGTCCCATTTAAACCAAACTCTTTTAAATACACCTGCTTCGGAAGTGGGCCACCCATACCCTCAGGGCAGAAGAATGACTATGTTAACCGTGGAAATTATCTATGCTCGTAAGGGATCAGCTGCAACGTTTTTACACTCCGGTTACACGTACAAGATTATTGAGGCTGGGTCCCCATTAATGAGATACTATTTATACTTTTCCTTGAAAGCAGCCATTCATTTAAAAAAAAAAAAACGGCTCTAAAATTTTTAATGTCAATTCCAGTGCGTTAACATAGAGCGTAATATTAGTTTCAGGTGTACGATACAGTGATTCGACAATTCCGTACATTAAGCTACAAAAACACAGGTACCATCTGTCATCATTCGACATTATTAGAATACGGTTTTTTTTTAAGGTTTTATTTAAATTCCAGTCCGTTAACACGCAGGGTAATATTAGTTTCAGGTGTACAATATAGTGATTCGACACTTCCCTACATCACCCGGTGCCCATCGTGACAAGTGAGTGCCTTAATCCCCATCCCCTATGTCACCTGCCAGCCTGCCCCCCTCCACGCCAGCCCCTCTGGCCACCATCAGTTTGTTCTCTATGGTTAAGAGTCTGTTTCATGGTTTGAAAAGATACAACAATTCCGTATTTGCATGTGTGACAAACCGACCGCCACGATAAATCCAGTTAACAAACAAATGGCTCTAAAAACAGAATTTTGTTGTGGAAGAAGGCATGTGAAGAAGACTTTCTTGTGTTGTTCACCAAAGGCAGGGATTATTTAGAATGGGTATGTAGGCATGTGTAGGTGTCACTGAAGGGATTACTGAGCTGAGCTGAGGCCAGAGAGAAGGATTAGAAGGTGTGAGATATAACAGCAGGTTGAAAGAATACTAAATGTGCATTACGGGCTCTCCCTTACGCCTCACGATATTTTAATGCAGTTTCCACGGAATAATTCAAGGCTAGAATTCAACCGATAGCTTACCTAGGAAAGGTTTATGAATGGGATAACAGAGAATTAGAAGCCTTGATCCCACCAGGGACTATGTATTCTCATTCATAATCATCGAATTGTTCTGTTTAAAACAAGAGTTATAAGAAGACTTGGATAGGGGAAAACCCCCCACTTATCATGCCTTTGAAAGAAACATGGCAAGCAGAATAATTAGATTATGCCTCAAAACTCAAAACACCCTGTTAGATTTTTGCCTTGGTCGTTTGTCCTCCTATCTTTCTAGATGCTAGGACTCACGTGTCAATGAGTCCTCAAATACACGGTAATGAGTATTTCACATCCAGGAACTAGAAACCATATTGAATACATAATTTCTGACCCCATGGCTGTCGGAGCACTGCCCTACGTTCAAGCTAAATGACAAGAAGCCAGCTTCTCAGTAGCCCCCGTGCAATCTGTTTATTCCATACTCCGTGGGACAGCTCCCCTGTCCTCCTGAGTGTGTGACTGGAAGGCATATTCTCTGCCTGCAGAAGCAGGAATGGCCCGGGACTGAAGTCCGGCTGTTCTGGTAAATCGCACAGTGAGAAGGAATGTTCTAAAGCCTACTGGTTCAAGACGGGCATTCATAGCGGGATTCATAGACAGGGCTTCAAACTCCCTCGTTTCTCTCCTACCGGATTCCAAGTTCTTGCATCCACTCCGTTCTTCATTCCTTGGCCGATTCGTCAGTTTGTCCATTCAATTCTCAAGACCATTTAGGGGCCCCTGCGTTGTTCGGCGTCCTCTTAAAAACTCCGTGTGCGTTGACGTCTGTGGGTGCGGGCTTCTGAATCTGGCTGTGAGCGCACGGTGGCTCATTGAGAGAGGTGAGGACATTCGCAGATTCATAGCCACTTCATGGTAGGATGGGAGGCATAATTGAGCTACAGTAGGATTCACTCGATCATTTAGTTGTGGTTTTGTTTGGTTTCGTTCCGTGTCTGGTCGGGCGCGTTGGCGGCTTGTGCCAAGGAAAGCAGCGAAGTTTAATCTTGTGTTTGTCCAGTGGTCACAAATCAGAGAAAACTGTCGATCCCTGTTTTTTCAGGGTAATGGGTTGGAAGAGATTTTACACTGCCGTCCTTCAGATCACGGCGTTGGCTTACTCTGGTCCAACTGCATGATATGACACTAACTTTGTTGTCTAGAACACTTGTCCATGACGAAAATTTATTAACAGTTGTTAAGATTTTATGGGTGTTACATTCCAACGGCGTCATGTGATCTATGACCCATATTTCTCTGTTATCTCTGTAATTGCTCATATTTATGGGGCCGAGCTAATGAGTGGGCTCACCGATCCGAAGGGTCAGCCCTCTTTTGACGGCCTTTGGATTAATTCAGAAGCCTTTCTTTCCCAGAGCCTGTGGGCCACACGATTGCCCACGTGAACCAGCAACTGGCCCTTTTTCTCTTATTCTACCGGTGGTCCTCACAGAGCCTACCGCCTGCCTCGGCGATGCAAAGTCTCGAATCTTCGGGCGTCGATTCCAAAGGACGGCTAGCTCGGCCCCGATTTGGGTTCATTCTCTCTCTCTCTCTTCCCTTCTCTCCCTCCCTAGTCTCTCTCTCTGCGTCCCTCTCTCTCTCCCTTTCTTGATGTATTAATGCTTGCTGTGGAATTACCCCTCACGCAAGGCTTTACTGCCTTCTAAGAATGAGCGTGGTTGCCCTTAAAACTTACCAAAGGAAGCATCTCGTCGAACGCACTTTCCTTTGACATTTACGAGACTCGCCTGTGTCAATTCCCTGATGAGTAGACGCGCATCGAGCCCCCAGGAGCCCTCTTCCCGGGGAACACTCGGCAGATACTCTACAGGTGATCCAGGTGCTGGATTCCTATAATAAGCTGCCTGAAAACCCAGCAGATGTTAAGGTAGCTTTCCTTCAGGTTGTACTAATTGCGAAGAGAAATTAGACAGCTGACAGGGTGCAGGTGTATGAGCCAGGCAGACTTAATGTCGGGGGTGACACATCAGGATGTAATTTCTCGTGGAGATAGGAACACGGAGGTGTGTGTTTTCACTCTCGGATTCCAAAGAACGGAACTGTGGGTTTTTCTAAAGACTGAAAGCCTTCTAAAATGGGACATTTGCAAACTAATGTTTTGTGGAAATAGGGAGGAAAAAAAAAATCCGGGGGAAAGCCACGGAGGAACAGAATCGATGTCAGTCCTAAAAACGTGCCGAGTAGACCCAAGAAGCTTGGCAAGGAGATGCCGCCCCAGGACCAGGGCACTGAGTGGCCAAATAGCAAGCGTTCCCGGACTGACACCGGGGTCAGGAGAGGGCAGAAGTTCAAAGTTGCCCCAGGGCAGACCAGGCAGGCATCTGGAGATTTTGTCTGCAGCCAGGTAGGAGAGAAATGATCAGGTAAAGTTAGCGTGGCGTAGCCAAGAAGATGTTCGGCCATTTCCCTTAATGGCGCCAGCTGTAGACCAATGAGAGAAGGAAAGAAGAGACGAGTAGATGTGGGTTAGTTGGCCTCATTTGGGGCTCGGTCTTGGGCTCACGAAGCTTCGCTATACTTTTACCAATAAATGAATCAGTATACAAATAAATATTATTGAAATCGGAAGAGAACTACTCTGTACTCTCTATACTCACGGCCCGGTTCCCCGTCTTAGCTCACCTCCTGCCTTACAACCTCCAGTCTTCTGTCCAAAACTTCCAGCTGGTTTTAGCTCCCGGCCTTATACCCTACCCTCCATCCTAGGGACCAGAGTCCTTCTCCTGAGCCCTGGTCCCTGTGAGTTTACCTCCACCAGCTCCTATCACACCCTTGGGACCCTGCAAACCTGAGCCTCTAAGTATGGCTACGGCCAAACCATCCTGAACCTGTGACGTCTGCCTGTGACTCACCAACAGGCCCAACTCTGCTGTCCTTCTGCGACGTCCCGAGTTGTCTTCTGCCAAGGACCGGCCAGTTGGCAAGCCACAACCTAGCATGTGTCTCCGTCACACGGACGTGGCTCACGCCAGCCCAGAAGCTCCCCGTCTGGCCTTACCTTTGTCCAAACTTGGTGCCCACAGCTGAGCACCGTAGGCCAGACGGTATCTCACAAGGACAAGTACAAAGGGCCCATCATCTCCCTGCCCTGACGTTCACCTGCTACTCACGCAACCTGAAAATTCACTGGTTTGTGCCTTCCGAGGAGCCTACCTGCCGGCCCTTGTGCCCTTGGGCACAGCCACAACCCCCGTGACGCCTGCGCCTGGGACGCTGTCACCTTGTAACAGCCACATTCTGAACCTGTAATTTCTGTGGTTTCGGCACTCTGCTCCCAGACCCCGGGCGGAGAGTGGGCCGTTTGCGCGGAGGAAAGCAGCCAAGTTTTATCCCTTCATTATATTTGCTCGACGGTCACAAATCGGAGAGAAACGGTGATCACCGGTTTTCAAGGTCATGTGGTAACCCTAACCCTAACCCTTTATTACCCCCCAAAGGAAGCCAGTGGCGACCCACCACACCGCATGTTTACGACACCAGCCCTGCAGTACCGGGGGCGTCCATCCATCCGTTCGGCCTGACGAACGCTCCTTCCCTGCAGGCCCCCTGGAATCCCAAGTTCATGCCGCATCTTGGAGGTGCGTGTGGGAGCCGCATCCTGCTTTTCTCGCCATTCGAACAGCGCATGTCTACCAACTGCACTCTCTGTAGGGCTCCGTACGTGTGACCTAATTTAATCCCGATAACCCTCTGAAGTGAGGACTGTAACGAATCGCCTTCTTTAATACATGAGGAGACTGAGGCACGGAGAGGTTGAGAAACTGCCTAAGATCACGCTGCTACGGAGTGGCGGAATTACGCTTTGAACCCACGCTCTTATCACTATTATTATTTTTTTTTGTAAATTTATCTATTTATTTTAAGAGAGAGAGAGAGCGCGCGGGAGCCGTGGAGGGGGCGAGAGAGAGGGAGAAAGAAAATCCCAAGCAGTCAGCAAAGAGCCCGACGCGGGGCTCGAACTCCCGAACCTCGAGGTCACGACCTGGGCTGAAACCAAGAGCCGGACGCTTAACCGACGGAGCCCCCCCGGGCGCCCCTGAAGCCACACTCTTCACCCTTACGGTCCACTGTCTCTTCAGGTGCTCCCGTTGATTTGAAACCATATTGCCTGTCGCGGGCCTGGGTACCAAAAAGCTAGCTCCTTCTGCCTGCAAGGAAGAGGTAAGTGACTCCCATCAGGGGCACTAGAGGGAGAGGCCCCCGGGGGGGCAGGCGGTTGGCTGAAGGAACAGGAGGAAGGCGACTACTGTCTGGGCTCCTGAGATCCAAGGGCGGGGGGCATTTCTCCTGTTTAGCAGAGCGCTCGGCGCCTTTCGGCCTCGAGATGTTTCCGAGGCTGCAAGACCGAGGGCGGAGGCCGGTCCCGCGGGCGGAGGGGAGGATGTCATTAAACGTCCGCGCGAGGGGGGCCCCTTGATTCTGCAAGACCTCTGGCGCCCCGCTTTGTCGGTGGTTAAACGAGCTGCCTGCCCTCCCCGGGAGCCTCCCTCCTCCTCCTCCTTCGAGAAAGGGAATCGATTTGTCAAACGTAGACCCACATATCCCTCCAGCCGGGCAGATTCATTCTCTCCGCGAGCTCCGCGTCATGCTTTCAAAGGCAAGCACTGAATCCTGCCACGGGCAATACCGAGAACTCCCTACTTCTTCTCGTTTTTGACATCTCCAAAATGTCAAGGTGTAAGTAAGCCATTTATTTATTTAACTGAAGTTCGGCTATAAGGAGTGTGTGTGTCAGGTAAGTCGAGATCCTCTGCTAGGCGACTGGGGACCCCAAGATAAAGAGACTCAAGTTTCTTTGTAAAGGACCACACCCGGGTTCAAACTAGATCCCTAGAGCCGGCAGATGATGGGCTGTGCAGAGTACCCCGCCCCCCAACACCATTAATTAATACATTGCGTCCTGTCCTACGCAGAGCAGACGCTCAAATTCCACCTCATTGGGTGGAAAAAAACGTTTAGGGGGCGCCTGCGTGGCTCCGTCGGTTAAGCGCCCGACTTTGGCTCAGGTCATGATCTCGCGGTTCAGGGGTTGGAGCCCCGCGTCGGGTTCTGGGCTGACGGCCCGGAGCCTGGAGCCTGCTTCGGATTCTCTGTCTCCCTCTCTCTCCGCCCCTCCCCTGTTTGCTCATGCTCTGTCTCTTCCAAAAATACATCAACGTTAAAAAAAAAAAATCTATACGAAACACATTGAAAGCATCACATTTTCCCGTGGGTAGAGCATGTTCTGTATAATGCAAGGTCCTAATGCGTTGGTTCGTAGGCAGCAGGCTTGTTCCACCCAACTGAAGCCCAGGACCCCTGAGAGTCTGGGAGCCCTACAGTCCCCTTCCCAGAAGCCCATTCTTAAAGAATACAAATCACATAGAATGGATTCAAGAAGAAGCCAGTGGCCCTTAAACCATTTATCTCCACGTTACCAACACAAATGCGTGGCACGGTAAACGGGTCGGCTTCTGCATTAACACGTGGGTCACGCGCTCTGGCTGTGGTTAGGCTTTAACCACGAGCCTAAAGCTGAAGTCATGACGAACGTGACTGATCTCTTGTGATATCCACCCACGCACCATGTGATCTGAAAATATCTGTGATTTTATTAGGGAGAGACTCCCAGGTCCCGCACGGGCTACGGCAGTGTGCTGTGTCCGTAATGGAAGGAAAGGCTACGTCCCACTTAGCGGTAAGGGAAAATTAAAGATGTATTTTTTTTTTTCCTCCCTCCGGATTTATGATTACAAACCCCAGGGAAAGACCTCCTGCTGGAGAGGAATGGCCCCTGCCCGCTCCCTTCGGAGCACTTAATTCCCAGACGTGGGGACGCCCCCGGGTGTCCTCATTCCGACCCTGCCCTCCGGCGACAGGTGTTCCTGGGAGCACGGACGTATATGAAAGAGACAGCAGCGAGTTGACGAGGCGGCCTGATGCCCTTTCTCGCGGAGGTGGGCACATTCAGTCCTATCGTTTTGTTCCCACAGGCTGGTAGAAAGGAGCGGAGGGACCCTGTGTGTGTTTGGGTAATTCGAGTGCCCTGGAATCACTTTCCCATTTATCTTTAGCAGGTAGCGTTCATATCTATTCACTTCTTCCCTCTCTTTCCTTAACAGAGGCAGCCCCGCGCATTCCCTGCCATTCTAAGTCAACTGAAAGCTCCAGGGTCGGGTTTGCTTTGGGAATCTACCCAGGGGGCCTAGTGTGAGTTCAGGGGCTCATTCACACCCCCTCCCACATATTCCCCAGCTGGCTCGTAAGGTGTCGGAGACCCTTGCAATTGGGGGAAGCTTTCCTCCCGATGTGACTGGCAATACTACGGGCCGATCACGCTTGGCAGGCGTCTATGGTGTTGTGTCAGAGGCAGGGGGCTGGGTGCCTTTCATGTGTTTTAGCAATGACTCTCAACTCCACGAAGAATCGCTTTTTCTCATGTTTTGGACAGTAGACATGGAGTCTGTTGGAGAGTTCGATAATACTCTTTACTTTGTTTTAAGATTTTCTTTGTAAATAATCTCTACACCCAACGTGGGGCTCGAACCTCCAACCCTGAGATCAAGGGTCGGAGGCTCCACTGACTGAGCCAGCCAGGCACCGCCCCCCCCCCCCCCCCCCCCCCCCGCCATAACACTCTTAAAGTAACATACTCAGGCAGGCCCTGAATTGGAAAGGTAGCTCTAATGTATTTCAAATCTTTGAAAAGGATGTGTCAGCCGCTGCTTCACCAAGTTCCCTTAATTAGGCTCAGGTATGAAAGTTTAAAGTAACAAAAGTGAATGAATAAATAAATAAATAAATAAATAAATAAAGTAACAAAAGTGAGGTCCTAAGTGTGATACCAAGCATCTCAGTGTCGTTGCCACGCTGCCTGTGTTCAAATCCTCCATTTGCCCCTTACTGGCTACGTGGCCTTGGAGAAGTTATTTAATTCTCTGTGCCTTAGTTTCCCGACCTCTCAACAGGTTAGTAACGATACCGTAAGAAGCGGTCAATAATTAAATGAATGAGGGGTGGGTGCCTGGGTGGCTCAGTCGGTTGAGCATCCGACTCTTGATTTCGGTTCAGGTCATGATCTGTCTCGTGGTTGGTGGGTTCGAGCCCTGCATTGGGCTCTGCAGAGCCTGCTTGGGATTCTCTGTCTCCCTCTCTCTCCCCCCATCCCTCTGCCTCTTTTTCTCTCTCTCTCAAAAATAAATAAACTTTAAGAATTAAATGAACGAACACAGGTAGAGCATTGAGAACAATGCCTGACTCCTTGAAGGTGCTCAGTAAATGCTAGTTATTCTCATCTCTGTAAAACAAATCCGACTGTAGCAGACATGAGAAAACCACTAATGACTCCGTCTCAAATTCTAAACTCATGCCGAGCAGGGCACTCCACGCTGGGGTGTCTGCCAAGCATTTCAGCTTGAAATCCTTCTGCTCCGTGACCCTTTGAAGTCCGTGTTCTTTCTCTCTCTTTCAAAAACAAGCAAGTACACATTTTAAAAAAGACTGCTAAGTCAGATACAAAACGCTTACTGTCCCATGGGGGAATTAAAACCCACAGCCTTTGGGGTCATCTTTTCTAGGAGAGGAAGCTAGGAGTTACAAAGAACTTTCTAGTGTCCCGGGTCCAATGGATAATAAGTAGCAAATTCAACCAGGGGTAGATTCCTCTGAAGAAAGGTTGCCCCCTGAATAATTCCTCAGGGGGATATTAAAAGGTCCCACTTTGCTTTCTTTGCTTGATTTCCAAGTTTTGGATACTTTTTCTTAGCATGCTTTGAATGTATGTATATTTCGTATATATTTCATTTGCCTCTGTGTTTGAGGACCATGGTTCTCCATGTTTCATGCGGGTCAGACTCACCCCGGGGGCGTGTTAAAACGCAGACGTTGGGTCTCCAGCACCTGAATGTTTGATTTAGTAGGTCTGGGGTGAGACTGGAGAATTTCGCATTTCTAACACGTTCCCAGATAATCCTGCCTGCTGCTGGTCTGGGAACATCTTTGCAAACCTGTGTAGGGCCTTATTATTCCCCGCCCCCCTTAAAACGTAAGGGAACCTCCTTACCTCGGATAAGACTTTGGCCCCTCCCTGTGAGAAGCTTCCCAAATGTTCCAAGAACACTTAGCCCTGCACTGTATCTCAGATCTGCCCAGGTCCCAGAGAGCTCCTGGGGGGAGGGAAGCATCCTCCTACTGTGCCAAGTTCTGCTACGTTTTCCACGCGCGCGCGTGTGTGTGTGTGTGTGTGTGTGTGAACATTTTCTGTGTTCTCGAATTCTTTCTTTCGAACACTCCCATGAAGATCCGTCATCACCTCGCTCTGTCCTTCTTGGGTCCGTTTACTCTCCCCTGTTTTGTCTCTGACGCGTCCAGCAATCAGACTCCGACATCGCCCGCAGATGCACCAGTCACAGCCCAGGGAGGCAGCTCCCGACGGCCGCAGGGCTTATTTGCTGTGTGCTTACGGCCCCCGAGATCCTGGGCTCCGCTCGGAAAGGGCCTGAAGAGATGCTGATAATGGCTCCTATCTGGATGTCTTCCTGTTTCTCATGAACCCAAGTGTCTGCAGGTAACTCAAAAATGAGTAGCTGGAGGCAGCTCAGTGACGTTTGTGCTCCGTGATCTTAGAGCCCGGGAGAGAATTCAGCCCGGACAGGGATTAACTCAAAACTGTAACCAAACTACTATGGGCACCTAGCGTTAAGCGAGCCTGAGCTGGTTCTCGCGTCCTTACTTTTTAAAGGCTCGTGTGTGTTCGTCTCCTTTATAATGGTCGTGGTTCCATTTACTGAGAACGGACATTGTGCTGGGCAGATGCTAAGGACCCCATGGGCCACATTGAAATTAATCTTCATAGGAATGCTAGCACATAGGTGATATTAGGGTACCTATTTGACAGGTGATAAGACAGACCAAGAGATTTCACATAGCCACTAAAGGAGACGTCTGAGTGATTCCCAAGTTCGTGGTCTTTTTTTTTTTTTAAGTTTAATTATTTATTTTGAGAGAGACCATTGGAGTGGTAGAAGGAATGGGAGAGAGAGAGAGAGAGGGAGGGAGAATCCCAAGCAGGCTCCGCACCATCAGAACAGAGCCTGACCTGGGGGTCGAACTCACAAACTGTGAGATCGCCACCTGAGCTGAAACCAAGAGTTGGGTGCTTAACCCCCTGAGCCACCCAGGCGGTCCCCCCTCCCGCCAATCTTAATATGGGTGCCCAGGTACCTTTTTTAGAGCCCGTTTCCAGTTCTTTGCTGGATCATATAGTAGTTCTTTGAAGCCACCTTTCTGTTTTCTGTAGTGGCTACACCATTTTACATTCCCACCAACAGTGCGTAAGGGTCCCGATTTCTCCACATCCTTGCCAGCGCATTATTTTCTCTCTCTCTTTCTCTCCTCTCTTTTAAATAATAGCTATCCTAATGGGTGTGAGGTGGTACACAGATGCTTCTTGGCTGAACAGTAGTTTGTGCTATCATTTTGTGTGACCAAGCACTGTTTCGTGGGCCAGGGTGGCAAGGAGGCCCCTGGAAGTTTCCTGCAGGAAACCTCAGGGACCCTAGATCCAAGGGCGTTCATGAATGTGTTTGAAACACAGTGGAAAGGAAAGGGAGGCATTGGTGAATATTCTTAGAATTCCCTGAATATGAGACAGGTCAGCGTTTGCCTGATAACCCTGGATGCGGACTGACCCTAGAAACGTTCCTTTTCTTCTTTCAGAAGGTTAAGAGGCGGGATGGAAAGGGAGTGAACCCGTAATGGACAATCCAGCATAAACACACACCGACTAACTCGGCCTGCGGCACATTATTTCCCTTGCTGGATTCACTCCCACCAGGACGATTGCTTCTTACGGGACTCCAAAGTGAACACAGACAGCTCAGGGAAGGGTTGGTTGGTTGGTTGGTTTCCTTTGTTTGTTTTTTAGTACCCTCCACACCCAGCATGGAGAGCAATGTGGGGCTTGAACGGACAATCTTGACGTCAAGACCTGAGCTGACGTCAAGCGTCGGACGATGATGAACTGGCCGAGCCACCCAGGCGCCCCTCCGGGAAGGTTTTTGTAGAGTCACAAGAGTATCTACCTGCTTACTTTTCGTTCTGCATTCATAGCGTTTCCAAAAATATGTTTCCCAAATTATCCACCTCCGCAGTCAGCAAAAGGCTACAAGATCACCTAAAAGTCCAGGCTATCGGTTGTCCCACACCCGTCCCAGACCCCATGTCTGATGGGGGACAGTGGCTGACTTCTTTGAGTGGTATGGAGAGGTAGGGAATAGTTCAGTAGCACTTTCCAGTTATTTTAAGAAGTATTTAAACCGAAAGGCCAGAGGTGGGAAGCAGGGGGGAGAAATCTCTCCCTGATGGTTAACTATAGGTAGGAGCCAGGGCGGCCCTGATCCAGAAATGGAACGGATAAGCTCCCACGTTCATTCATCCCTCCGTCGTTCATTCAGAATGCCAACAACACCATGCTTTTTTTTTTTTTTTAATGTTTATTTATCTTTGAGAAAGAGAGAGAAACAGAGCATGAGCGGGGCAGGGGCAGAGAGAGAGGGAGACACAGAATCCGAAGCAGGCTCCAGGCTCCGAGCTGGCGGCACAGGGCCCGACGCGGCGCTCGAACCCCGGAACCTCGAGATCAAGACCTGAGCCGAGGTCGGACGCTTCACCCAGGCGGCCCCCCGCTGACAACACCAGCCGCCCAGCTCCTGACATGGGGCGGGCTTGTTGGAGGCCGCAGAAGTCCCAACGAGACGGTCTAAGACGCACTGAGCTAGCTGCTAATTTTCCGACGCTCTGCTCCCGTGCAAGTGGGATCCCAGCAATCTGTACACTTGGCCTCTGTTCCTCTGGATGCACACAGAGATGCCTGCGCTACAACATTATGTTTTTGGCTCTCACTGGGGAATGAAGTAAGAACCAGCCAGAATATTGCTGCACTTTTTTTTCCACCCCCCTAAAGCAACGTTCCTCTCCGTTCAGGACACCCGTTATTTTTGATTGTATCACTTGTGTTAAAAATCAGTTTTTACACGTGTCTTTATTTTTGAGAGAGCCCAAGCGGAGGAGGGGCAGAGGGAGGGGGCCAGAGGATTCGGAGCGGCCCTGTGCGCCCCGCCGTGGGGCTCGAACTCACGAGCGGTGAGATCATGACCTGAGCCCAAGTCTGACCCTCAACCGACTGAGCCACCCAGGTGCCCCTGGTTGTGTTATTTCAACAGGCTCCTAACCGGTCACCGGGGCTTGATTCTTGCCCCGTCCTCTCCCACCCGTTCTCCACACTGAGCAGTCTTTCTAATCATTCTAGAAGGCACATTTCGTCACGCCGTGCTTATGATGATGATGCTGCAGCAGCTCTCTCTTGGCGACAGGGTAAATTCCAGGCTCTGCCTCACATCCCTCGGGGCCCTCCGTGGCCTGCTTCTGCGCCACTGTGTCCCCTCACGCTCTGGGCTGTGCAGTCAGGCCACTGTGTGACCTGTGACACGCGCTCCCTTCCTCTCTCCGCTGTCTCCCGTCTGCTCTCCTTTCTGCTTCCCTCCTGCTTTGCCTGACTCCCCTCATGCTTCTAGGCTGGATTCAGGGTGGAGATAATCCCCCCCACGCCTCTCCCCTGCCACCTGTCGGGGTTACACCCCCCCTGGTGGGCTCCTTTAACCCCACCTGTCTCTCGACCTTGGTTTGTCAACTTGGGCACCTCCCTCCACGCGGCGAGCGTCAGGTAGGACGGTTATCTCGTCACCCTTATGTCCCCAGTATCTTGCACAGACCTGGTATTTAGTAGCCTTGCGATAAATGCTGAACAAAGGAGCCTCAGACCCTCTTCTGTGTTGCAAAGACGTGCTTCCTTATCCCCTTGCTCGAGTCACCTAGAGATGATAGTGTCTGTCTCTTCCTGGCAGCCACGGATCCCGGCACCTACAATCACAGCCACACTGATTACGGCCCCGGTAACGACTCCTGGGGTCCCAGAAGCCACCGGCTGGTGAACAGGAACGTGAGGAACGGAGGATTTGGGGGGGGTGGACTTTTGTCGGCAGCAATGTTAATTCCCTTTGGGAAATTATCATTCACTCCAGGAGGTGTGGTCAATTTAGGGAGTCTCTGGGGGCTTCTTCCTCCACACTCAATGCCCCTCCTCCCTGGTGGAGGCAGGGTGGGCACCTGATCTAAGCTCAGGTCATTGGAAAATCCATCATGAGACTTTGAATCTTTGAAATGAAGCAAGAGGAGAAGCAATGATTGGAAGCGATTCAGTTCAGCTGGTCTTTGAGTTAACGGAGACGCAAGGAGCAGAGAAATCAGGTACATCTGTTCGCGTTGGCCCGTCTATAACAGCAAACCCCCCAAAACCCCTGATGGCGTGTGTGTATTTACCTGTCATATAAAAAAGTCCCTGGAATAGAAGCAGCCCATGAATGATCAAGTCATTACGAGGGGATGTCGTAGGTCCAGACTCCTTTGGCTCCACGTTCCTAGGCCGTGAGCCTGTCCTCATAACCCAAGATGGCTGCTGGAGTGCCAGGCCTCACAGACGTGTTCCGTGCAACAAGGAGAGGAAGGAGAAGGAAAGAGCGAATGCCTCCTCTTTAAAAAAAATAGTTCCTGGAAATGTCACACGGCTTATATGTATATCTCACCGGCCAGAACCTAATCATGTCTGCCTGTAAGCCGCAAGGGAGATTGCGGAATGTACTCTTTCCGGTGGGTGACCTTGCCAGTGGGAAATCACGAGTATGCTGCCGGAGAAGAGAATTATAAACATTGGGAATTAAGCAGGAGCCTCGGGGGGCCTGGGTGGCGCAGTCGGTTAAGCGTCCGACTTCAGCCAGGTCACGATCTCGCGGTCCGTGGGTTCGAGCCCCGTGTCGGGCTCTGGGCTGACGGCTCAGAGCCCGCTTCGGATTCTGTGCCTCCCTCTCTCTGTGCGCCTCCTCTGCTCACACTCTCTTTTTCTCTCTCAAAAATAAACATTAAAAAAAAAAACAGCTCACATTCCTTTCCCTTCCGTGCCTTCACGTCCCGCCTGCCACCTCTGAGAGAAATCACTGTAGTTAGTGCCCCTTGCCTGGGGACCAGCAGACGAAGGTCTCAGAAAGGGAAGAGCCCCCAAAGGGGTCTCTAGTCCCAGGGGGGGAAAACAAGCCATTTCCCGATCCCTTCCTGATGAGGTCTGTGACGTCCTCACTTCATCCCTGGGGTTATAGTGAAAGGAGAGGTCATTTTTCTCTGAAAACCACGCTCGGACCGTTTTCTTGGCCTCCAAACGATCTCAAAATGATGACCGATATCCCGTGAACCTGTTACAGTACTCGGTTTGGGAAGTTCAGGACTCGGTGCTGAACGGGCAATGGTTTAGTTATCGGACATTGTCAGGAATCCCGTGCTCTCCTTCTGACAGGAGTGGAGTTATTCAAAGAGAAACCGTGCACGAACAGTCATAGGAAAAGTGTGTGTGTGTGTGTGTGTGTGTGTGTGTGTAGAGGGGGATGTTGGACAGAAAAGAATAGAAATCTTATGGGTAGAACTTACTGAGTTAATGCAGCTCGGGAATGTACTGACTCAAGCTGGTTGGACTTGATAGTAATAATTAAAGGGACCCAGCAGCTAAAAGCAAGGTCATGGCTTAGATTTGCCAAGCCAGGCAGAAATGCATTGAAAATCCATATGACAAGAAAGGCACGTGATAGGGACGGAATGATTCTGCTATTGGCAGGTTTCCATGTCTCGGCCCACATTACCCAGCTGAGACGTGTGGGCGCCATGCAGTGACAGCTGACAAAATAAATGTATTGATGGAATGATCGGCCGGGTCCCTGCTGAGTGACAGAGGGATGCGGGCGAGATTAGAGGTCTGTGGCCAATTATCTGGATTGGTCAGCTTCCACGTCAGCCATCGTTGTCACCACCGGCCCAGGCTTCCTCCCACCGCAGCATTTTCAGAGTTTTTCGAGAACTGAACACAAATCTTCCAGTCCATTAATTTTTACGGTGTTAAGGAAATGCCGGAAAATGCACTTTGAGGGTAGCGTTCTGTCACCTAGAGGGGTCACACGCATGGCGTGAGGTTCAGAGGGCTGACCAGGGAAGGATGTCCTGGTGGGGCTTGAAAGGGGGGGACCGAGGTAGAGAAAGCAAGATGCGAGGTGCCCGGGAAACCAGAGAGCCGTGGCTTTCTTTTCTGCTGGCACGAACAGACTGCCATTGACTTTGCCGATGGCGGATTGAGCGGGACCATCTACTGTGTGATTCTGAGGGGGATGCGAAGGCTGTAGCCTGGCCACCGAAGGGCTAGGAGAGAAGAGACGGCCGCCTGGCTGTGAGGCAAGCTGGCAGGGTTTTCCTTTTCCGCAGCAGAGCCCGGGGCACCCGGTGGGGTTGCTCCCCGGGGCAGCGCTGAAGCTGGCCGCGAAAGCAAGTGCACGGCCAAGGCTCGCCCGCGTGCCGACCCGGTTCCCTGCGTCTGTATGCATTTCGCTCACTCGATGCTCAATGGACAGAAACGCCGTCTGACGGGTGTCACAATTCTTAATCAAACTTGGAGTAAGAGCACATTTTTCGGTAATTCAGATACTCTCAGTTAGTACCAATAAAGATTTATGCTGCCCGGTGATGGTTCATGAAGCTAATTATATGGAGGAGTTTAAACACATCATGTGACATTGAACCTATCAAAATAGAGCCATCTCTTCGTTATACCTGGCATCATTCATTCATTCATTCATTCGTCAAATAGCCAGTGACTGGAGTTCTCCGCAGTATGGACCTGTGGTGAATTCATCGCAGCTCGTTTAAGATTGGGATCTAGGGGCGCCCGGATGGCTCAGCTGGCTAAGTGTCCAACTCTTTGAGCTCAGGTCGCGAGCTCACGGTTCGTGGGACGGAGCCCCCTGTCGGGCTCCGCGCTGATGGTGAGAAGCCCGCTTAGGATACCCTCTCTCCCTCTGGCTCTCTCCCCTGTGCCTGCTCTCCCTCCCTTTCTAAACAAATAAATAAACTTAAGAAAATACAGTTGAGGGGCACCTGAGTGGCTCAGTTGGCTGAGCATCTGACCCTTGATTTCGGCTCAGGTCATGAACTCCCGGTTGGTGAGTTCGAGCCCCGCGTCCGGCTCTGCCCAGACAGCGTGGAGCCTGCTTGGGATTCTCTCTCCCCACCCCTCCGCCCCGCCCTCGCTCTCTGCCCCTCCCCCACTCATGCTCACGCTCCTTCTCTCTCTCTCTCTCTCTCTCTCAAAATAAATAAATAAACTTAAAACAATTAACTTGAAATCTAAGCATCCTTTGGACTGAAGAAACATACAAGCAGGAGATGATGTGCATTACAAAAGGCTTTTGCCATATGGTTTCTCCGTGTTGGAAACTTCCCTTGGTGAATTTAGCTGTATGCCTGCACAATACTTGACAGTTTACAAATGACTTTGCGGGATGCTCACTTTGGGTTCTGTAACCTCCCTGCTGGTAGCAAAGGCAAAAGTCATGCCTTGGATCTCACAGATGGGAGAGGGACCCCCCCCCCCGCCTTGAAACGTTAAGCGACGTGCCCAGCCTTGCAAATGGCATACAAGCAAACTCCCGGTCCGGCGGATTGCTCTATCCTGTCATATCGTCTGTCAGGCAAGGCTGCTTCAGTTCGGCTCTTTATAGTTCACATTCTCCGATATTTCGCTTTGATGACCTTCACGGCGAACTTAGGAGACAGGTCACTTAGCCCCATCATCAGCCTCCTCCTCCCCGCCACCACTGAGAGCATCATCCAACGTAACGATCCCCAGCTTATCATCGAGGAGATAATTGAGGTTCCTGGAGAGAAGGATTTTCTTCCAAATGGAACCAGTATAAACCAACACATAACGCACAGAAGGAGTGGCAGATGCAATCTATTCCAGGAGCCTTTGTGAAGGCGCTCCTGAGGAGATCTGGGGACCCCCAGACAATCCCACCAGACTGGCACCGTGTTCCGGCTGATTGGCCAGAGTGTGCTCAGGATGGGCTTGCAAAGGAAAGCCAGCTTCAACCTGACCAGTCATCCCTCGTTCATCTAAACAAAGACGCTAATAGTCGAAAGATGGTCTTTGCATCCAGCCTGGAAAAGAAAACTCAGCAAGAACTTGTCAGAACTGATAAAAGAAAGCGCTCTGTCCAGTAGCAAGGATTCCGCTGGCTGCCTGATGATTTCTTCTTACAGGGAGGTTGGAAAAGTCAGGCTGCCAAACGGGGTGACTTTGGCTTTAAAGATGATCCCAGTTTCTGATCAGTTCTAGGTGTCCCAGGTGCCCCCCAGGAGGATGGATGGCTTCCCTTGGACCTCTGTGTGGAGGAGACACAATTTCTCCTGAATGGCAGGGAGACTTGTGTGACGTCTCCCAAAGGAATCGGGGACCCCTGACTTAACCCGCTGACCCTATGAATTTGACGTGCCCTCATGGCGATGGCAGGGCGTCTACACTGTCAGCTGGTCCCACTTGGATGTCTTTTCTGCACAGTGGTTAAGTGCATGGGGTTTGGAATAAAGACATCTGAGCTTGGATCTCTATCCTGCCACTTAGTCCCAGTGGGACCTGGGCAAATCATCCACCGTTTAAGAACCCTGATTGCCTAATCTATGAAAAGGAAATGAAAATACCACTACCTTGGAGGGGTCTAGTGAGGAGTAAATGAGTTATGTATTAAACGCGCTGTGTATTTAGCACGTGGCACTCAAATCGAGGCTGCAATTTACATAGGGTAAGCCATGTACATTTCACGCGACTTTCCAAGACTCTCTCTCCCATCACCAGGGATGCCCCTACCTTAAAATGTCTGTTTCAGTTTTGTTTTGTTTTTAATGAAAATTTGCAAACGTAAACAGCAGCTGTCTGTCAACGAGTGTCCAGAAGGGTGTCTATCAGAAAGTCTTGATAGGCATGAAGACAGGCCTCCCTGGAATTCCGCTACCCCTGGGGCTCACTTCCTTCCTGCCCCCCAGTCCTCGCAAGGAATGATCGGAGTGAAGGAGAAATAGAGTTCATGGCAGCAGGCGGATTCTGTCACCACCCTCTCCAAGGGTTGGGAGCCCCTGAGAGTGTCATCCAGCGTGCAGTATAGACGAGGAGGCAGGGAGTTCATCTGGTCTCCAGTGGCCACAGGACCAACCGATGGAGGATTTCTCGGAGGACCAAGCAGGTTAGAAGTGTCCAAATGGTTCCACGTGAAGGGAGATGCTTGCACCTGGGTTTGGCGGAAAGACTGCTCACGGACGGCAACGGACCTCGGGCTCGGCTGGAGCATGAACTTGCCACGGGGGTCCAAGAGCCAGGTAACATCTAGCACAGTGGACCAAGATACCACGGGGAGTCCTCAAATCGTAAGCAGTGGCCGGGAGAGGACACGTAGGAGCCAGGCAGAGTTTGGCTGGACACCCCAACCTGCCCCCGCCAGCCTTTATTCCTGTTTCCTCCTTGGAGAGATAGTGTGGTCCCCCAGATATCATAAGGACCTTGGCCACCTTCCGGGAGGTGGCGTGTCCAGAGGAAGGTGAGCGCTGACGTCCGTGAGGACGTGCGGGTCTCCGAGCTGCTTCCTTGACGGTTTATAGCCAGGGAGCCTCCACTTAAAGACGAGAGCCCCGAACCGTGGCAGGTGTAAAAGGGGGCGCTGGTCACTCAGGTGTGTGCTCCTCACCATCTGGGTGGAGTCGGAGGAGGGAGAGAGGGGAGGCGGTTGTGTGTGTGTGTGTGTGTGTGTGTGTGCCGATAGAAATTATTATGGGGAGCAGGTGGGGGATGCAGGGCCAGGAGGATGGGAAATTAGAAAGGAGCAAAGTAAACGGGCACCAATATGCAAAACCAGGAGCCTGCCCGGCGGAGGAAATCGTAGGTCTACCAGCTTAATCTGCATCGTGGATAAGAGAACGCAAGCTTCCCGAGGCACCTAGGAGTGTAATTAAATCAAGGCGTTGGACTAAATTTGGCTGCAGGAGAGGCTCAGGACTCAACGGCCGGTCCCACGGTGACTTCTGTCTAAGCACGGCACCCGGAGCCCGTGCAGAACGCCATGTCATGGTCATGGGCGTGGGGGCCGGCCTCCCTCCTAGCCGAGATTGCCCGTTGCTTCCCTTTCTGCTCTCTTGTCCGTCTAACGCACAGGCCCGGTTGTCCCCAGGCTATTTGAGGACGGAGGTACGTGAGGCTCAGGCTTCTTTGCTTTATGGGCAGCAGTGACCCTGGACCCTGGGCAAATCGTACCTCTGTCCAAGAGCATTAAAGCACCCGGAAGGCTTGGTTAACACGCTTCCTTTCGGGTCAGCATCTGTTTCTGGTGCTTCCTTCACATCCCTGGCTACATTTCCCCAGAACACTGAGGTCTGGAGATGCCTGACCTGACGCTTACCTTTAGAGCACGTCTATACCGTTTCAGTGCAACAGCCAGTGACTTGTGTTATTAAGTCCCGGACTTCCGTTCTAACTCCAGTTACCCACTGGGTCACTCACCCGCCCCCTCTTCCGTAAGTCCCCACCAAGAAGTCACCCAGTGTTAGGGACTGATCAAAGGTCTGGAGATCTAGAATGAAATGAGACGGGGCCCCTGTCCCTCAGGCAATGGGGTAGCATGAGAAGTTGGGCGCCGTGGGACGGAGTCCCGGTGTCGCAGACATCCCTGAGGGCTCCCCGGGTGCCCCCCACAGGCATCCTGAATACTTAGCACATCTGGTCCCGTTCGATCCCCGCGAGAACCCAAGAGGCACCTGTAATTATAAGTCCCGTTTTAGCCACGAGGAGAGTGAGACTCAGGCCAAGAACGTGCTCCAAACACGACAGAGCTGCGACTAGAGCCTAATCCCATAGATGCCGTCTTCCCCCTGGCCAGCCAGGTCTCAAGCACCTCAGACTGCTTGCACCCAAAGGCCTCCGTATCAGCTCTTCTAGATACGTGTGGCTACTTCACCTTGGTTAAGCCTTGCTAAACTGTGACCTTTTGGGGCGCCTGGGTGGCTCAGTCGGTTGAGCGACCGACTTCGGCTCAGGTCATGATCTCGCGGTTTGTGAGGTCGAGCCCCGCATCGGGCTCTGGGCTGACGGCTCGGAGTCTGGAGCCCGCTTTGGATTCTGTGTCTCCCTCTCTCTCTGCCCCTCCCCCACTCATGCTCTGTCTCTCTCTGTCTCAGAAATAAATGAACATTAAAAAAAAAATTCTTGAACTGTGACCTTTTCACTGGGGCCCTGCCTCCAGCCCCAGCTTTCCCAAACCCCGTGTCTCTATTTTATGTCATATAACATGCGTCCCCTCCCAGTAGGGCTTACCTATGTGTTACTTTTCTTGGTCAAGGTCTCACTCTCTTCACTAGAATGTAAACTCCATGCGGGCAGGGATTACTATGTCCTAACAGCTGGGGCGGGTAGACAGCAGGTGCTCAATAAATGCTTGCTTACTGAATGGAGGCATTCATGAGCACCGTGAAATAAAAGAAAGCCAGGTAAAGATGGCCGGCCTTCGTTTAAACCCTCGTTCAAAGTTTGTTTCAAGAATTAGACCTGGGGGCGCCTGGGTGGCTCAGTCCGTTAAGCATCCGACTTTGCCTCGGGTCGTGATCTCACAGTTTGTGGGTTTGAGCCCGTGTCAGGCTCTGTGCTGACAATACAGAGCCTCCTTGGGATTCTCTCTCTCCTCTCTCTCTCTCTCTCTCTGCCCCTCCCCCACCGTGCAATCTCTCTCTCTCTCTCTCAAATACATAAATAAACATTAAAAAAAAGAATTAGATCTTTATTATTGTGCTGGTGTTGGGGAAATGTGGCTTCCCTCCAAGGTACTTGTCATGCTGCTGGGTCCCTGTTCATCACCAGGGCAGACGTTCGGCCAATGGACACCCACCAACCACCGTGGGGGCCCACGACCAGCGTCCAGCCCGGCTGGCCGGTGCCAGGGTCATACTGGCTGTCCGGTGTTTGGGGTATGACCCCGATTAACCCCTGCAGGAAGGGACCCTTCAGTGTATCACTTCTGCGTCCCTGCTAGTTGACCCGATCTCTCTGGATCTTGGATTTCGTAAGCTCAGCCCCTGGGTAAACTTGGCCAAGGTACTGCAACCTTTCTGTGCCTCGCTCTCCTCGTCCCATCGGATCGAGATGCCATTTTCACCCACCGCCTAGGGGTCCCATGAGACAACGAACAGACAGCGCTGGGGGCCGTGCCTGGCAAGGAGTACACGCCCCGATAAATGTCAGCCCTCCAGAATGATCGCCTGTGTCCTTTCCAGATGGGACCATGGGATCCATGCTTTCTTCCGGTCGGCTGGCTGCGGAACTCGTGCGGTGATGTCCTAAGTGAAAATGGATTTCCTCGCTGGGCAGGAACAAAACTGCCATGATTCTTCCCCGGGTAATGCCATTAAATAACCCTCTTGATAGCATTAGCTCAGGGGTTGTTAATGTGCAATCAATTTCGTATGGGCTTTCAAAGGACCTGGCTCCGACTCAGGCATATAACACGTCCTGATAAATGTCCCCTTCCTGCCTACCTCCCTTCAGCCCGGCTCAGCCACTGTGCCCCTCTCTCCAGGGGCTCTGCCCTGAAGGAATACACATTCAGCACCCCCGCTGCAGCGGGTTTAAACAGCAGGGCGCAGGTGGCGCGGCCCCCCTCCCTTCTCCCCGGTGGCCATCGCTCCGTGGCAGTCTCTACACGGTTTAATGCGAGACATAAAAATCTCGCTTTGGAAGGTTTTCCCCTGTGATGTTGTCATTGATGAAATGAGCTAATGCATGTAAGGCACTTAAAACAGTGCCTGGCAATTGGGGGAAATCACTCAAAAAAGGGTTTGTTATGAGTAGTATCGTTAAAAAAAAATGTCTCCAGGCGATCTAACTTGGTGCGGCTGAAGGCAAAGTTCCCATGGGTCTAAGGAGTTCTTCCAGGAGAGTTTTCGGTCGCAGATCTATTTCTGGTGGATCCTGTGCTCACCTGCGGGGTCGATCTACTTGGGTACTTGCCCAGGTGCTGCTCAGGGCCAGGAGACTGTGTTCCCGGCCACTAGGTTTGCAATCCGCGGGTTCCAGGTTCCCCACATCCAGCTGGAGGCCAACAGTCCCTTTTCTTTTTCTTTCTTTAAAGTTTATTTTAAGAGAGAGAAAGAGAGAGCGAGAGAGCGTGAGTTCGGGAGAGGCGGAGAGAGAGGGAGAGAAAGAATCCCAATCAGGCTCCGCGTGGTCAGTGCAGGGCTGGCCTCAGAGCTTGACCTCACGACTGGGGAGATCGTGACCTGAGCCAATACCAGGAATCCGACGCTCAACTGACTGAGCCCCCCCTCCCCCCCGGGCGCCCCAGCATCATTTTTACACCTTCTCTTTCCCCACACCCATGCTATTCCACTGCACAGGCGCCTTCCTCAACTTAGGGTATGTTTTTCTACTTGGACCTCCTCCCCCATCCCCTCAAGGACTCCCGTGCTTTGATTGAAGCTTGATCGTTCCATTGTCATTCCATTGGAGGAAGTATATCCTCTGGGAACAAGTAGGACCTCCCTTGACCTTTCCCGTCTGTAACCTATGCACATCTTTTAACTCTGATGCCAGTATCTGCTAGGAATATGGCTATACAAGTCGAGAAAACTGGATGAAGAATGGCTTTCAGAAAAAAAAAGTCTTTTGCTTTTCTTGTTTAACAAAACATCCAGGTTTTGGCGACAATGGGTGTTGACTCGGCTTCTCAGTGTTTGCACCAGGAAGCGGGCCTTTGCTGTCCTTGGGCTTTGCCATTCTTTTCGTGTTAGCTCTTTGCCATGCTTGTCACACCTCATGGTTGCAAGATGGCTGCCCCCGTACCCAACATCGCACCGATGTTCAAGGCAAAAAACATGGAAGTTAGGGCAGCGCCGGCCGCGTCTGTCCTCTTTGTTCAAGACAGCAAAAGCTATCCCAGGGTCTCCCACTAGACTTCTGCTTGGATTTTGTTGTCTAGAATTCTGTTCTAGCTTAGTCTTAACTTAGAAGGGAGCGGACAAGATGCGGATGCAGTTGGGCACATCCCTCTGCCCAACACAGTTATTGGCACCTGTCGGCAAGAAAAATGGGAGAGGGGTTGAATTTTGAGCAGATGGTGACGACAACAGCTTCTGCCGCATGCCTCTGGTATTATGATCCTTTGTTGCCTGTGTTTCTCTTTACTAGACAGTGGGCTCCGTGAAGGCCAGGGGACCTACCGCGCCTGGCATAGAAAGGGCTCATTTGGGGCGCCTGGGTGGCTCAGTGGGTTAAGTGTCTGACTTTGGCTAAAGTCATGATCTCCCGGTTCATGCATGCGAGCCCCGCATTGGGCTCTCTGCTGTCCGCACAGAGCCCGCTTCGGATCCCCTCTCCCCCTCTCCCTCTGCCCCTCTCTTGCTCGCACAAGCTCTCTGTCTCTCTCAAATAAATATTTAAAATAAAAGAAGGGGCTCATTTAAACATTTATTGAGTAGATTGATGGAATCTACCCCAAGCCCCCGCATCTCATCAGCTTATACACCACGCAGTGGCCGGTTTTGTCTTGCCCAGGAAAGAGCCGGATGTGTGGCTGGGTTCACACGATCTGGTTGTGCCGGCCTTCCGTGGTTTCAGCCAAAGCTTCCCCCCGGGGCTTATACAATTTCCTCCTGGGCAAAGCACAGGCAGCAAAATCTCTGGGTCCCAGAAGCTGGAGCTCGGTTCCCATAATAAAGGGCCACAAAGTCCTTAAGTCTCAAGAAACTGCCAGCTGACACAAAAGCCTTCTGTTAATTTTCTGTGTACTAAAGCGTCTTGGACCCCTCGCCATGGCCTGCGTGTGGCTGCCTAGGGATGGAAGAAACCCGAGGCAGCATTTCACTTAAGGCAGGACGAGCTAGATAAAGGGGCTCTAATTGAAGTGTACAATACGCTTTCACCATGTAACCGCTGATAAAACATTACCGCCTTTTTTTTTTTTCTTGGCGCAGTACAAAAGATAACATCAGAACCACTAAATCAAAATCATATTTAACAGTATCCTTTAGTCCGGGCTGTGTCCCTCTGTGGTTTGTAAGGGATCGCCCTTTGAGCGGGTAGCTTTGCCTGCTTTTTTTTCCGCCCCCCTCACGGACTGTGAAGAGGGCGCAACCACAGCGGGCTCGCGGGAGGCGGCGACCGTTTAAACACGGCTCCTGGCAAGAGGCAGGTGAGACTTTCCAATGTGCATGAAGGCTGAGGTTCAGAGCTCATTGGCTGTGACTCCAAGGACCTTTAATTTGGGTGACCGAGGACATGTGACGGCTTCTGACCGTAACCAGCCCAAACACATTATGGTTCTACCCACTTAGATCTCTGGCCACTGGCCTGAAAACGCAGCTACTTTCTCTTTCTTTCTTTCTCTTTCTTTCTTTCTTTCTTTCTTTCAACGGTAGTCCTAATCCAGTACCCAGCCTGAGAGGGAAGCAGTGATTGGAATGTGTCTTTTATTCCTGACGTTGTGACTGTCGCCTCTTCCCTCTGTTCCTGGAATGAAAAGGGAAAGGCGTCTCTGTCCTTCCAAACCCAAAGGAGGATGGTTGCACCCTTTCCCCGCGTGTCAGGAACCCTTGACCCGGGGCCGGACACAGCCCGGTAGCATCTCCCCGAGACCCTTGGAAACCGTGATGATCGAGGCTGGACGGAGCATTTTCAGTGATAGCAGGAGGCTTGAGAATGCCCTGGAACCTTGGTTTAGGCTGTGGGTCAACCATATTTGTTGAAGGAAATTCACATTCCTTCCCCCCTCCCGCCGCGTTGGTAGGACTATTCAAGTCCTCCTCGCGGCCCCGGGGCTGCTAAACAGAAAATGCAATCTCCAGCATTTTCGTGAGAGCAAATATTGGGACCGGGTCAGCCTTCCCCCCCCCCCCCCCCCCCGCTTTATTGGTACCTGATTCAAAACGTAAGAGAAAAAAGGAGATTTTTTAATTTCTACAAAAATTACTTACCAGTCAACCTAACCAATAGTGACTCTGAATACCGTTAGATTTTTTACTCTGCCTTAAAAGTTTTATTAAAAAAAAAAATCCACAACGCTGTAAAGTCAACCGAAAGAGAGGGGGAGTGTAAACAGTGAGGGCACCGAAGATGCTTTTTATCCCTGCAGAAAACAGCCTGTGACCAGAGACACAATGTAACTGCCACTGCTCGAAGTTTCTCTCCCACCCAAGCAAAGCCTCAGAATTGCTACTTTTTGCTGTGAATGAAGATTAGCCTAGAGGGGACCGACTTTTCCCAGGTTCCCCGAATTAGCAATTTTCAATAGCAGCTGTGATTTTCAGAACCAGGGCGAATTTCTTTTATTGGAAGGTGCGGCTCAGTTTTTATTGCTAAGATTGGTGAATAGCGACTCTCCTTCAGAATCAGGTTATAACTCTTATCCTCAGCTCCCGGAGGCAGGGACCGCTTTTTAATAGGCTTTCCAATAAAACCTATTTTATTTAGTTAACAAACTAACATACACGGAGAGTCCACAGTCCTTCCCTCTGTGCCAGGGAATTTTGTAGGCGCTTAATAATAATCCACTGAGGTTGGGGCCGTTATTACCTCCAAATCGGATGAAGAAACTGGGATGAAGAGGTTAATCGCAAAGTGTCATGGCTAGTAGCTGGGGCTGCTGGAACGTGGACCCAGGATGCAGACACTGGGTTCTGGGACATTCCGCAGCCTTGACGTAGAACCTTGTGTGGCGCCCTACGTAAGTGCTGAGGACATACGTGTCTGGTAGAAGAGCCCAGCGCACTCACTTCTGACCCCGGGGTTTGCTGTCTGGGGACCCACACAGCTTTGGATCACTTAGGAGGTTGGATCAGTAGGAAGATGCTTGCATACGGTGTAGGGCATACAGTAGGCGCTCATTAAGTGCTTGCCAAATGTAGGTTTCAGAATAGAAGTCTGATATTCTGTTTTATTTATTTAATTTTTTAAATGTTTATTTATTTTTGAGAGAGAGAGAGCATGAACAGGTGAGGGGCAGAGAGAGAGAGAGAGAGGGAGAGAATTTGAAGCAGGCTCTAGGCTCTGAGCTGTCAGCACAGAGCCCGACATGGAGCTCGAACCCACAAACTGCAAGATCATGACCTGAGCCAAAGTGTTTCCCCTTTCCCTGCCTCCTTCCCCAGAAACTCCCACTCAGCCTTCAGGACACAGCTCAGAGTTCGTGCTCTCACCTGCTGTTCCTATGGCCTTGTGTTCTGATGCCCCTGCCCTGTGACCCTATCTGTGCATCAGTCATTAACTCTGCACACTCGCCTTCCTCTTGATGTATAGACATCTGCGTGCAGAGACGGCCGCAGTGCACGCTTGCATCCCGGGACCACTTCACCTGCTCCATGTAGGGATGCACGACGACTCCGTGAACGGTAGAAGGCAGACAGAAGGCAAGATCCCTGGCATTTCACTCTGATTCTTGGAAGTCCTAAGGAATTTACGATTCTTCACAGCACAAAAATACCAATAAAGAAAACATCAAAGATCCTAGAGGTCAATACAAAATGTTACACCTGGATGAAATTTGCAGGGTCACCTTCTTTCATGGACAACGGTCACATTTGCATTTCAAGACAAACGAACCACGATCAGTCGGTCCCCCCACCCCCACGTCCTGTCCAACGATGACACCCGTCTCCTCAGCTCCCCGGGTAAATAAGTAAATACGTTTCCTCCGAAACGGTACCACGATTATGCAGAGCAAGACCATTGCTAGCATATTTTCTCCCCTACAAGATGCAATCTAAAAACTACTTGCTATTAGGGTTTGGAATAAGATAAGTTATCAAGAGAATGACAGAAAAATAAGAAGGCATCCATCAAAGTGTCTATTCCATTCCTATATATGGAGGTTTCCCATATCCAGAGGGTGTCAGCGCACAGATCACGGGTAACAATGTCTTAAGTGGAAAGAACAAGAAACATACAAGGGAAGACCGGTGTAAAATGTGTCCTCTCGCTCTTAAGCTAATTGTCTCCTCTTGGCATTGTCTTTCAGAGGAGAAAATTGATGGATGCTAGTTGCAGGGAGAAAATGAACCATTTGGAGGCTAAGACTCAGCGCTGGGCAGATGAGCGCTTAGCAAGGGGCCGGCCCTCAGCAGGTCATGACCTAGGGGTGCTCCCCCAGCCCCCTGTCCCCAGCAGGAAATGCCATGGGGGGGCGGGGAGCATGCAGGACAGGCCCCGGAGAGGGGAGGAAGCCAAGCTCTACTTAGCACACGTCTGTCGAAATGATGAACGGTCTGCCTCAGTCTTTTTTCCTGGGCAAGGGCACCATAGCAGGTGAGAGACGGAAGAAAAGGGCCCACACAAACACTTCCCTCCTTCCTTTCTTCCCTCCTCCCTCCCTCCTTCCCTCCTCCCTCCCTCCTTCCTTCCCTCCTCCCTCCCTCCTCCCTTCCTTCCCTCCTCCCTTCTTTCCCTCCTCCTTTCCTTCCCTCCTCCCTCCTTTCTTCCCTCCTCCCTCCCTCCTTCCTTCCCCCCTCCCTCTCTCTCCTTCCTTCCCTCCTCCCTCCCTCCTTCCTTCCCTCCTCCCTCTTCCTGCTGCACCTCCTCCTCTTGTCTCTTCTTAGGATTTGCTGTTCCTCTTTCCCAACAGTCACTTGTGAAGCATGTGCTATGTCCTGGGAATAACGTGACAGCCGAGAGAATACAAAGACGACAGCAATAGTGCTCCACGTTCAAGGAATATTTATCTTGATCGGAGAGGCACAGGCACACTGACTGGGAGGAGATAGCTCAGAAATCCCAGACCGCGTAAATGGTAGAGGAAGGAATGATGAATTCCAAATGAAAGATCTAGCAATAATAGATCTTCATAGTTCATAGTTGAGGGGCTCTAGGAAATTGAAAGACATGAAGGGTTTCTTTTTAAAAATTTTTTTAAATGTTTCTTTATTTTTGAGAGAGACAGAGACAGAATGCGAGTGGGTTAGGGGCAGAGAGAGAGAGAGAGGGAGACAGAATCCGAAGCAGGCTCCAGGCTCTGAGCCATTAGCACAGAGCCCGACGCGGGGCTCCAACTCACCCTCCATGAGATCATGACCTGAGCCGAAGTCGGACGCTCAACTGACTGAGCCACCCAGGCGCCCCGTGAAGGGTTTCTTTATATTGCACATCTGGAGTAGGGTGAAGAAATACCCCAAGTAGAGGCAAAAATGAGGGATCGTGCATTTGCTTCGGCCCCGAAGTCAACGGATATTGGAAGGCGGTTCAGGGCGAGCCCGTATGCAACCTTGAGTGCCATGTCGAGCAGAATGAGATTTAGTCTGTGACCATCAAGGGCTTCTAGAGGTGCTGGATGACGTATCTGCCTTTTGCTTTGAGAATTTTATTCTTAATGAAGGGAGGGGTGTCAGACGCAAGACACCGAAGGCAGAGAGACCACTCAGGGGCCATCGGAATAGGCCACATGACAGAGAATACGAAGGCTGGATCTCGCAGTGGTAATAGTGGGTCTGGGAAGGAGGGGGAGATCCAAAAGATACCCGCCCCCCCCCCCCCACCAAGTAGAATCAACGGGGCTTGACCATTGAGAATACACCAGTGATATAGATTAATCGGCATGACCTCAGAATATACCACGGCTCAAACACAGTAGATCACTTTTTGTTCGTGGAATGGTACCGGGCACATGAACCTTTTCCCCGATGGCATCTGAGCCCTCCCGCTAACAGCGACTCTGCTGTCTTCAACCCAGAGCCTCCAAGGTGGATCTAGGAATCGTTTTAATCCCAGGCAGCCTAGAGGTATGGGTGGGGGGTTTCCAGGCCTCAGTGTGACACACGTCCCTTCCGTTTAGTTTCCCGTCATCCACACAGCTACATTTAACTTCAAGGCAGCCTGGGAACTGTAGTCTACCCACGTGTCCAGAAAGCGCAAAGGACTCTGGATCTCGCAAGCTAGCAGTCCTGGCCACGGGCTGAACAAAGGCAGAGAGGATAGAATTGAAGAACGTTGAGATAGAATAAGTTACGAAACTGGAAATTTCAGGTGATTGAAGCCAAGATATTAGGTTCTTTTATTTTTATTTTAGTTTTTCTTTTTTTTTAAAAAAATGGTTTTTTTTCAACGTTTTTTATTTATTTTGGGACAGAGAGAGACGGAGCATGAACAGGGGAGGGGCAGAGAGAGGGAGACACAGAATCAGAAACAGGCTCCAGGCTCGGAGCCATCAGCCCAGAGCCTGACGCGGGGCTCGAACTCACGGACCGCGAGATCGTGACCTGGCCGAAGTCGGACGCTTAACCGACTGCGCCACCCAGGCGCCCCTATTTTAGTTTTTCAATGTTTATTTCTTTTTGAGAGACAGAGCACGAGTTGGGGAGGGGGGAGAGAGAGAGAGAGAGAGAGAGAGAGAGACACAGAATCCGAAGCAGGCTCCAGGCTCCGAGCCGTCAGCACAGAGCCCGACGTGGGGCTCGAAGTCACGAACCGCGAGATCATGACTTGAGCCAAAGTCGGATGTTTCACCGACTGAGCCACCCAGGCGCCCCGAAGCCAGGATATTAGGTTCTTAACGAGGGTTTTGAAATTATCCAGTATGATGGGAGGTAGGAGTGGGCAAGGCAGAGAGAAGAGAAAAATCATGATCCCGCCCTCCGGAAATGTGCATGACCCTGTGTCCAGCTCATGGATGCTGAAAATGTGAACTCTTAACTCAAGCTTGGTAAAAACAGACGTCAAGAGCTGCAAATGTAGAGGCTTGTGGCTCTGGAACAATTGTCTGGACGTGGTGGCAGTGCCTTGGGAGACTGTTCCTCTCTTTCATGCTCTAGGAGGGAGTGTGGGGCTAGGGAAGCATCCCTCGCTCAAGAAGGTTGGGGCAGGAGTGGGTCCTGTAGGTTCCAGTTAGGGCAAAGAAGTTACCAGAACAATCCAGGAAATTATGATTTATACAACAGGTCTGTCACTAAAAAGGGGGGTTTCAGAAGCCAGACGCTCCACCGACTGACCCACCCAGGGGCCCACAGTCTCTAAGGATGATTTTAAATGCGAGGAAGGAAGTGGTTAGAAGGGAATGTTCCCCCCAGGATGCTGGGAATCTCGATGGGCCTCCCTGCTTCTCCGGTCTCATTATCATTCCGCTTCCTTATTAACAAGGGATCTTGCCCCCCTGACTTGCTCAGAGTGTTTGTTGTCGGGGACGGTGTGACGGCCACCAACGAAAACCAGCACGGCGACCATCGGGGAGCGTGATGACACTTCAGCGAGGGGAAAACCCTGGGTCCACAGTGCCACACAGAGGCAGGGCCCGCCGGCCCGCTGGCCAGCTACTGTCTACGCCTTTCCCGTTCCGAGAGGTTTCACACGATTTTCTTTAGAGAATTTCTAGGTTTAGAAAAAAAAAATAGTGAGTCATATGTTAAAGCTAATTTGACTGCCAAAAATTTCAAGCATGTGTCTGCCTTCCCTGTTATTATCAGGAAAGGAGTTTGTAAAAAGTTAGCGCTGGCAGCTTGCATCAGGCCGTCCCAGCTTAGCCAATTCCCGGGCCGGTCGTGTGTGCTCCACACCACGCCTCCCATCAAAGCCAGCCTGCTCCCAAACTCTTAACCAAAGGCCCGTCGCTCAGGATCTAAGGAGACCGAAAATTAATTCTCATCTATTCTGAAATGAAAATACAGGCATTTGAATAAATGCTTCATGCTTTCTCATCGTAGCTAGAACTCGTCAGTATTTACTCAACGCTCCGTTACATGGCATCTGCTCCTGGGTGAAGTCAGAATGCAAGCAGGAGACGATCACGCTTTAACCCAACCACAGTGGAAGCTTTTCAAATGTATCCCAACGTATTAGAAGTCACCTGAAGTAATATATCTAATTAAATATCAATATATATATTCGTACAATAAATCACAAGATAATTTAAACATAAATATGAAATATAGGAAGATATTAATGTGGTTATATATACTACATATAATTAAAATTATGCATGTCGAATTACATGTGAATATGTTTAGAATCTTAAATCGCGCACATACACACACATGCGCATACACATTCACACACACACACACACACACTGCTCTCAAAATATAAACAGTGAATTGTCTCGTTCCTAAAAGCCTGGGAACAGAGTACAGTCAAACCTCGGATTGCGAGTAACTTGTTCTGCGAGTGTTTCGTAATAAACTGTAACTTGATAAACGAGTGATGTGTTGCAATACGAGTCGTACGTGATGCCGGACGTCACATGATCACTACTGAGCCAATGGCTCTTGTGATTCACCGTGATACACGAGTGCTTTGGATTACAAGCCTGTTTCTGGAGTGAATGATGCCCGCAAGCCGAGGTTTTGCTGTAATTGCTGTAATTTAGTGATTTATTTATTGATTTATTATTTTTGGTAAAGTCCATTTATTTTGAGAGAGTTGGGGGGGAAGGGGGAGAGAGAGACAGGCAGACAGACAGACAGACGGAATCCCAAGCAGGCCTCCAGCTGTCAAGCACAGAGCTGGACGCAGGGCTCGATTCCAGGAACCGTGAGATGGTGACCTGATCTGAAATCAAGAGTTGGATGCTTAACCGACTGAGCCGCCCAGGCGCCCCTAATTTAGTGTGTTTTAGACCTTCACTGGATCCCCAGTGGTGCCAGACCCATTACAGCGAGGGTCGATCCTTGGCATTTGAGGACCGTGACGCCTGTGAACTTGAATACGTTGCCCTGACCCCGAGGGCTCCGTGGCGTGTCTGTAAGCAAGAACGGCGGCCACCGGCCCAGCCAGCCAGCGCCTCTGGTCACCAGCAGCACCAGATTTTCCACGTGGCTTTTGTTCCTGTCTCCTCCCTTTCCCTTGGATCAGTAACTCTCCGGAAACCTGAGGCACTTTGTAACTTTGTGAAAAAAAGGGACCCCCAAAAGGCTGCTGCTCTTTGTGGGACCAACAGTGCACAGTTGATAAACTGAGGGACGCCGGCACACTGAAGGATTTGGTAAAGCCCCTCGCAGGGGTCCTTTCAAACGTTTGAGGATTTTCATTAAAAAAAAAAAAAAAGAAAGAAAAAGGTCTCAACTGAAAAATTTTTAACAATGCACAACACATCCATGCTACGATTTGCAACATGAGAACAACGTATTCACTATTTTTGTTTCTCTGTCCATCTAGTCGTGCATCCAGTTCTCCGCGGAGCAAATATTCGTCCCATGTCGCGGGGGGAGGAATGATTACAACCTGCAATCATGGTGATGGTTATTTGCGATCGCGGAAGGGGTCGGAGGTCTGGTGTGGCTGCTTTAAATGCGCCGTCTCGTTTTCGATCAACAAGCCAGCATGTGGCTTCAAACGGTGCTGGGGGATTTCAGAAGGGAGAGAGGAGGTTCTTGGCCCTGGTTGGCTCGGGAAGGAGGGCACTGACAGGTAGTAGACGTATGGAGAAGCAAGAACGCCTCTCTAGGCAGAAGAAACCACACGGTGACAAAGCTCGGAGATGGAAAGGTACACAAAGTGTTTATGGAACAGAACGGCGACCAGTTTAATTTGGGACGCACGGTTCCGGCACGAACGCGAGAAGGTTGATTCAAATCGCAGAAGGCGGCTTGACTTCCAGCAAAGCCGATTAATTTCTTTTTCACAGTCCACAGCGATCCCATCGAAAATTCTTCGGTGAAGGCATAGGGGGATCCAAGTGACATTTTTCAGACCCTTTCGGGCACTTAGGAATTCATACCTTTCCCTGCTAACCTTTCTCTGTCCGGGAAAGGAGCCCAGGTTTGAGAAGTGATTGTTGCACTGTACATCAGGGCGGTGAGAACACTGGCTTCAGGGGGAGGGGGTGCTGATCACACACATTGTCACTTCCAGTTAGGGAGGTGAGTATGGAACCCAGGCTGGGCCACTCATCGTATTTTACCCCGATGTCACAGTCGCTAATGCAAACAGTGGGCACGCGGTTCAGACCAGGACAACCTAAATCCTTTGACCTTTGACCCCGACTGCACGCAGAAAGCCACGGGATTTCTTTGGTGACCCGATTCGTGTCACTACACAACACAAGGTATTCAACTATCTGAAAGTAAGGGCTTTGGGTTGGCTCCAGATTGATCGTTACCATTTTTTTTTTATTAAAAAACGGTTTCTTTTTTAAAATATTTATTTTTGAGAGAGAGAGACGGAGTGCGAGCTGGGGAGGGGCAGAGAGAGAGGGAGACACAGAATCCGAAGCAGGCTCCAGGCTCCGAGCCGTCAGCACAGAGCCCAACGCGGGGCTCGAACCCACGAAACCGTGGGATCAATGGCCTGAGCCGAAGCCGGATGCTTAACTGACTCAGCCACCCAGGCGCCTCTCAATGTTCTATTTATATGTTTCTTCATTTCCCAGCCATATAGTAGGTGCTCTGTCCATCAACACAAATAAATAAACTTAAAACATAAAAGAATTCACTGACACACTAAGCATTGTGCTGGAGGGTCTGAAAACGTCACTGGGATCCTCCCGTGTCCATTACTGAAGAATTTCCCATAGGATCTCCGTGGACCGTGAAAAGCAAATTAATCGGCTTTGCTGGAAGTCAAGCCGCCTTCTCCGATGTGAATCGACCTTCTCACGCACGTGCTGGAAGCCTGCATTCCAATGCTGAACCTTTAGCTCAAGTTACTTCAGCTCCTTGGGTCTCAGTCTACCTGTCTGTAAAATGGGACGATGAGAACTACCTCGTAGAGATTACTGTCAAGTCTGATGGGATGGCGTCCGTTGGGTTCTCTACATAGAGCTTGCTGCACAATATTAAACAACAGGTAGGTGTGGTTAAGAGACTGCTTTGAGTGCTGCGTTATTTCTGTTGGATGTTGGCTAGGTTTCTGCCTCTGTTCTTTCCTTCGTACGAGGGGTGTAGAGCTGGTCCAGGTAATCAACCGGCCCGAACCGGTCAATGAGTGCTTCTCCAAGGGACCCGTTCCAGTCCAGCAGTAATGACATTGGGCGTCCTCCCTCCTGCAGGCCTTGGCTCCCGGGGACTCCTCGCCGCATTCCTGCCCCTGCGGGGACGGCTGGGAATGAGGGGGTGTGGTGGCTCCCCCATAAAGGTCACCCGGAGGGCATCCTGGAGTCACCAGCAGAGAGGAACACCAACCAGCGACGCGTCCTTGGGGAATCTGAGCTGCCCTGGTCCCTTATCCGCAAGCCCCAAACGTAATTTTTAAGAAGCTGCTTTATTTTGTTTCTTTACGTCATGGCGACGGGTTCCTGGCCAGAGGACAGTTCCAAAGATGCTGTTATGTAGTGATGCCTTGTCTTGGTGGTTTGATAAGAACTTGTCTTCTGGGGGCGCCCGGGTGGCTCAGTCAGTTAAGTGCTGGACTCTTGATTACAGCTCAGGTCGCGATCTCACAGTTTGTGAGTTCCAGCCCTGCGTCGGGCTCTGTGCTGACAGCTCGGAGCCTGGAGCCTGTTTCCGATTCTGTGTCTCCCTCTCTCTCTGCCCCTCCCCTGCTTGTTCTCTCTCTCTCTCTCTCTCAAAATAAATAAATAAACTTAAAAAAAAAAGTACTCGTCTTCTGGACGGCTCAAGAATCTTTTTGTCCTCTTGCGTAGGCGTCTACGTTTGAACGAACCAGCAAATGCGCTAACAAGCATTTATTGAGAATTGTTTGCAAAGACCCTGTCAGATACTTCCTCAAATATTATCGGTTTAATCTTTACAACACCGGTACAGGGGGAAGGTTATTTACATTAGGAAAGGTAGTTTAGGGGCGCCTGGGAGGCTCAGTCGGTGAAGCGCCTAACTCTCGGTTTCGGCTTGAGTGCGAGCCCTGCTTGGGATCTCTCTCTCTCTTCCTCTCTCTGTCCGTCTCCCGCTCTCTCTGTCTCAGAATAAATGAATAAACTTTTTTAAAAAAAAAAAAGGAGAAGGCTAGTTTAGCATAGCTTTAAGAGAACAGGCTTTGGCCTAAAACCATCCAATTTTGAGGACGCGGCCTGTCAATGAATGGGCACGGGTTGGGGAATATTCTGTAACCATCTGGTTGCCAAGCCAAGAGTAACTATGACAAGTTCCCTTGTCACCAAGATGTGGAACAAACTACATGCCAAATACCTCATGGGGCTGGGGGGGCAGGACTGAGCAGTTTAGGACATCTTCACGTCTGTTCTAAGTGGTGGCCGTCACCACGTTAGCTTATGGGTGCAGACGTGCAGCTCAGAGAAGTTAGTTGACTTCCTTAAGATCACACAGCTAGTAAGAAGCAGGGTGGGAATTCAGCCGGTCCCTCGGCCTCTAAAGGGTTTTGGTTTCCTGTCCATCACAGTGACGTGTGGCCAGCCAAGGGCAGCGTCACCCATCACCAGCCCGGCCGACCGAAGCCCTCATAACACGCTCGTCTCCAGGCCGGGCTACCTTGTCCCTTCTAGTCGATAACAACAGGCAGAGAGGTTTATCCTCATAAAGCCTCAAGAAACCGACGTCTTCCTTCCTCCCCTTGGAAAAAGCCACTTGTGAAAGAAGCCCTTTTAAAAATTACAATTCGTAAGTAGAAGCATTTTTTTAGAAAACATTTATAATTGTAGGCCAGGCAAAGAAGAAAACTTTTATAAGCCATCATCTCTTGGTCAAAGGATATTAATATTTTGATATCTATTCAGAACGTTTATCTATGCACATATACAGTCTTTTTTAAAAATGCAGCCACACTATACTTACGTGTAGCTGGCTTATTCCAGGGACGCTCTGTCATGTCATTAAATATTTCCCCTCATTATCATTTAAAGTAGGTGAGTAGTCATTTATTATAAGGCTATATTTTGTATTATTTAAATTTTTTAAATGTTTATTTAGTTTTGAGAGAGAGGGAGAGAGACACCGTGTGAGTGCGGAGGGACAGAGAGAGAGGGAGACAGAATCCGAAGCAGGCTCCAGGCTCTGAGCTGTCAGCACAGAGCCCGACGCAGGGCTCGAACTCACGGACCATGAGCCGAAGTCAGACGCGTAACTGACTGAGCCACCCAGGCATCCCAATAAGACTATATCGTAATTGTCAGGCCAGTCCTCTGTTGAAGATATGTAAGCTAGGTCCTGTGTTTCACTGTTTGGTACAGATTAAAAGAATAACATTGGCTCTTTTCCTCCAAAACTGAACTCTAGACTCATGCTAACAACATTTTGGTGGGAAAGAAGATTGTTTGAGGTGTATTGGGAGGGTTCATCTGTTGAAGACAGGCTGATGAGGCCATGCTTCGATCCCGTGTTGACTCACTGTCGTGGAATCCATCATTCCTGATGGCAGGGGCTTCTTGACCAAATGTTGGCCCAGAGCTGACTATCAGTGTTTTCCACAATGGGCAAGTCTTACTGGTGGGTAATAGGTCATCCATGGTGCCCTTGGTGTGCATGCCAGGCTGACATCATTTTCTCCTTTATTCATACATTTAGCAAACACTCAAGACCCCGCAGACATTTGTCTCTGGGGATTTAGAGAAGCATGAAGGCTCTTTTTACCACGAGAGGATCTCAGGGTCACGTTCTGGGTGCTACATTCTTTTGCCCTTGGGACTTGCTTTCTGGTAGTTCATGCTACTGGAACATCCAGTGCTAAGATATGGTGCAGCCCAACTTTTGCATTCTTCTCTGATGGAATAGCTTGCCTTAGACCACTTTGTCTGCCAAGAATAACTATGATAGTTGGATTTTAATACCCAAACCCACTTGATTAAACGAAAGCCCACACTAGCTGTTTGAAGGCATTGGAGGGAACCAAGGAAGCCATGGGGGTTCAAGATCCCCAGAGGAAGGGAAATACACCAGGCAGGCCACCCAGCTCCTCTTTCTCGTTGAGGACATTTCCCATCTGTGAGTGGCTCGAAGTCAATAACAAGAAGGTCACTGTCTACATTTCACATTTGGAAGGAAAATGAGCAAGGTGATTTCTAAAGTATGGCGGAATCGGAGGAGCAATACAAGTGCGAGTTAGAAAGCATTTCTCAAACTCTTAACTTGGAAAAAAAAATCTACCCCGGAGAAAGTTGCCAGGAGAGTTCCATGTGCTTTCATTGACCTTTCACCCAGATTCACCACTTGTTAAGGTTTTGCTGCATGTGACGGTTAATTAAAAAAAAAAATTTCTTTTTTTTTTTTTTTTTAATTTTTTTTCAACATTTATTTATTTTTGGGACAGAGAGAGACAGAGCATGAACGGGGGAGGGGCAGAGAGAGGGAGACACAGAATAGGAAGCAGGCTCCAGGCTCTGAGCCATCAGCCCAGAGCCTGACGCGGGGCTCGAACTCACGGACCGCGAGATCGTGACCTGGCTGAAGTCGGACGCTTAACCGACTGCGCCACCCAGGCGCCCCCAAAAAAAAAAAAAATTTTCTTTTTAATGTTTGTTTATTTCTGGGAGGGAGAGGGACAGAATGCAAGCAGGGGTGGGGCGGAGAGAGAAGGGGACATGGAATCCGGAGCAGGCTCCAGGCTCCAAGCTGTAGGCACAGAGCCTGACGAGGGGCTCAAACCCACGAACCGCAAGATCATGACCTGAGCCGAAGTCGGACGCCCAACCGACTGAGCCACCCAGGCACCCCTTTGCTGAAACACGTATTAAGCTGAAGATCTCATGGCCTTTCACCCTTCAATAAGTCAGGATTCATTCCTTAAGAATGAGATTATTTTTTTTGTACGACCACTCTAAAATTAAGACAATGCCGCACCGATTCGATATTAGTATCTACTATAAAGTCCGTGTTCAAATTTCACTGATTGTGTCAATGTCGTCCTTTATAGCAATTTTTTTTTTTCTCCAGGCAAGGATCACTCCAGGGTCACGTATAGCATTTAGTTTTCTTTCATCTGGAACAATGTTTCAGTCTTTCCTTATCTTCATGACATTAGCATTTAGAAACATACAAGCTGATTGCATTGCAGAGTTGATCTAAGTGTTTTCTCGCGGATTTTTTGGACCCCTACGCCGAGGATGTTACATCTTTTTCGCTATCGCATCGCGAGTCCTCCTATGATGTCAGTTTGTACCGTTATTACTGTTGTAACTTTTATCACCCAGTTAAGGTGGTGTCTGTCAGATTCCTTCACTGTGCAGGACTCTCTTTCCCTTTTGTAATTAACGAGTAATCCACTGGGAGATAACTTGAGAGGGTATAACTGCCTTGCTCCTGAACCTACTTTCACTCAGTGGAATTAGAATAGTTTGGAATCTGTTGATGATTTTTGCCTGGGTCTGCTATTGCATTGATGGTTGCAACATGGTGATTTTTCTAACTTCTTTCCTTCATACGCTTACTAGTTGGCCTTCTGTGGTTAAGAAAAACTATTCACTCATTCATTCATTCATTCATCTAATAACTTACATATTTCATCTCAGTATAATTCACAGGTTCCTTTCTATTCACTGCGCTATAATCTGTTATTCCCATGATTTATTTTCGTATGTTGTCTCCTATATCGTTCTGACATACTGTATCATTGGCGGGAAGGGCACTTAATTACCTTCTGATGTGCACACACACTCACAAATGTTCTAGTATATCTTTTCTTCTGCTATCCAAACCCTAGGATCAGTCATTTCTTTGAAAAGTCCTGGTACCTTCTATTGGAAAAAGGTATTTAGGAAACAAGGTTTGATCACTGAGTAGTATTCCATTGTCTACACACACCACATCTTCTTTATCCATTCATCAGTCAATGGACATTTGGGCTCTTTCCATACTTTGGCTATTGTTGATTGTGCTGCTATAAAGACGGGGGGGGGTGCACGGGCCCCTTCGAATCAGCATTTTTGTATCCTTTGGATAAATACCTAGTAGTGAAGTTGCTGGTTGGTCGTAGGGTGGTTCTATTTTTAATTTTTTGAGGAACCTCCATACCGTCTTCCGGAGTGGCTGCACCAGTTTGCATTCCCACCAGCCGTGCCAAAGGGATCCTCTTTCTCCGCATCCTCGCCAACATCGGTTGATGCCTGAGTTGTTAATATTAGCCATGCTGACAGGTGTCAGGTGGGCTCTCTTTGTGGCTTTGATTTGTAGTTCCCTGATGAGGAGCGACGTTGAGCATCTTTTCACGTGTCTGTTAGCCATGTGGAGGTCTTCTTTGGAAAAGTGTCTGTTCATGTCTTCTGCCGATTTCTTCACTGGATTATTTGTTTTTTGGGTGTTGAGTTTGATCATTTCTTCATAGATTTTTGGATACTAGCCCTTTATCTGATATGTGTCTTGCAAATATCTTCTCCCATTCCGTCGGTTGCCTTTTAGTGTTGATGAGTGGATGGAGAAGATGTGGTATATATGTACAAGGGATATTACTCAGCGATCAAAAAGAACGCAATCTTGCCATTTGCAACAATGTGGATGGACCCAGAGTGTATTATGCGAAGAGAAATAAGTCAGTCAGCTTCCAGAAGGAATGCGGGTCTGTCAACTCCTCGACTTTAAACTAAGGAGAGCAGGGGCACCTGGGTGGCTCAGTTGGTTAAGCGCCCAGCTTTGGCTCAGGTCAGGATCTCACGGTTCACGAGTTCAAGCCCCGCATCAGGCTCTGTGCTGACAGCTCAGAGCCTGGAGCTGCTTCAGATTCTGTGTCTCCCTCTCTCTCTGCCCCTCCCCTCCTCACACCCTGTTTCTGTCTCTGTCTCTGTCTCTCTCTCAAAAATAAATAAATATTTAAAAAAAGACTTAAGTCAGTTGAGTTAAGTCAGTTAAGTCAGTTGAGGGTTATACCATGTTAATGCATTGGAATAGTAAAGGCATCAATTCTCCTAAAATTGACCTACATTTCAATATCACCACAATCAAAGTCTTAACAGCCTTATCACATGGAATTTGAAAAGCTTCTCATAAAAGTCATGTAAAAATACAAAGGACCAAGAATAGCCAAGATGATCTGGAAGAAAAACAAAGTAGGAACACTTAGACTTTCATGTACCGTTATCAGTCTCCTGTAATTATCATAATGGTGGTTTTGGCTCAAGGCAAATAAAATAAAATAAAGGCAAAGAGAGTAGGAAAAGGCTAGACACGGTGGTCAGTTGATGTATGACAAACGTGATTCTAATGTGATATGGACAAAGGTAGGTCATATTATTATTTGGGGCTGGGTGAATTGTTGATCCCCATGGAAAAACAAAAGCAATCTTGACCTCACCTGTACCATACCAAAAGTCTTCCAACAGAACTTGGCAATGAGAAAGAATGAAATCTGGCCTTTTGTAGCAACGTGGATGGAACTGGAGAGTGTGATGCTAAGTGAAATCAATCATACAGAGAAAGACAGATACCATATGTTTTCACTCTTATGTGGATCCTGAGAAACTTAACAGAAGACCATGGCGGGGGTGGGGGGGGGGGAAGGAAAAAAAAAAAAAGGTTAGAGAAAGAGGGAGCCAAACCATAAGAGACTCTTAAAAACTGAGAACAAACTGAGGGTTGATGGGGGGTGGGAGGGAGGGGACGGTGAGTGATGGGCATTGAGGAGGGCACCTTTTGGGATGAGCACTGGGTGTTGTATGGAAACCAATGTGACAATAAATTTCATATTAAAAATAAATAAAAAATAGAATAAAAATAATTAAAAAAAGAATTTGGGTTCAATGGTAAAAGCAAACAAAAAATCTTTTTTTATTTTATTTATTTTATTTTATTTTATTTTATTTATTATTTATTTATTTATTATTTTTTCAATGTGTATTTATTTTTGAGAGAGAGAGAGAGACAGTGTGTGAGCAGGGGAGGGGCAAAGAGAAAGGGGGAGACACAGAATCCAAAGCAGGCTCCAGGCTCTGAGCTGACATCGCAGAGCCTGATGCAGGGTTCGAATTCACAAATCTCAAGATTCTGACCTGAGCCAAGGTTGGGTGCTTAACCGACTGAGCCCCCTAGGCGCCCCTACACAATAAATCTTCTAAGAGAAAACACAGAATACTTTCATGGAAGAGGTAGGCAAGGCTTTTTTTTAAGCCCCAAACACAAGAATCTTTGCCTAACTCTTCCGTGAAGGTATTCTCCTGTGTTTTGTTTTGTTTTTTAAAGATTTATTGTTTAACTGTACCAGTTAACAAACTTCTCTTTGGAAGATTTTGGTGTGGTATGGCTTTAAGCCAAACACACAGTAACTGTATAAATCAGCAAACCCAATTCTGAGTAGATGCTCAATAGAAAAGTATATTCTGTGCCCAAACAAGAATGTCCATAGTAGCATTTTAAAAAAATAGCCAAAATTGGGGCGCTTGGGTGGCTCAGTTGGTTAAGGGACCAACTTCAGTTCAGGCCATGATCTCACGGTTCATGGGTTCGAGCCCCGCGTCGGGATCTGTGCTGACAGCTCAGGGCCTGGAGCCTGCTTCGGATTCTGTGTCTCCTCTCTCTCTGCCCCGCTCATGCTCCGTCTCTCTCTCTCTCTCTCTCAAAAATAAATTAACATTAAAAAATTAAAAAAAAAACAAATTAAAAAAAATAGCCAAAATTGGAAATAACCTAAATCTTCATCAAGAGTGGAAAAATCAGTCATGATATACAGATACGATAAAATACTCCCATGAATGAAAACGAGCTGTTCCACATCAATAAGATTGATTAATCTCAGGACGCCTGGGTGGCTTAGTTGGTTGGGCATCTGACTCTTGATTTCAGCTCAGGTCGTGATCTCGTGGTTCATAGGATCGAGCTCCACATAGGGCTCTGTGCGTTGAAGGCAAGAAGCTAGATACAAAAGGGTAGGTGCCGTATGAGGTTCTGAAAAGGACAAAATGGACTCTGTCGTGATAGGAGTCAATACATTGGTTACCTTTGAGGAGATAGCTTGATGGGGGGAGGCTTCTGGAAGTCTAGAAACGTTCATTTCTTGATGGTGACACATTTTCTTTCTAACTGCGCATTTTCTTTCTAAATGTCCGTCATCTAAAATGCGCAAGTTGTACACAGCACTTACGTTATATAGTCAATGAGATTTTCGCCAAACAGAAATGAAGCCTGGCTTTTACCCCTCCCAGATGTCAACTGAAATTGTGAGAGCAAGGAAGGTGGCAGGGGTCTACGGACTAAACCGTCGTCTCTAGTGAGGCTTACTGAATGTCAGGAACTGTGTTTCACCTGTTCTATGCCATCTTGTCCTTGAATCAAGGTAGCTCTTATCACTCCTATTTTCCATGTAGAAATTGAGATCTGGAGAAATTAAATAACCTGCCTAGATGATTTGCCTGGTAAGAAGCAGTCCCAGAACGAACCCAGGCTTGAACGCAAAGTAGAGAGTGTTGTGGACTTTGTAGGACCCGCCTCTATTTTGATCTGGGAGGAGAAGGATGAAGAGAGTCTTTAGGTGTGAGATGGGGGGAAGCATTCATGGACCCTCACAAATATGGGGGCGTCTGAGGCCTCGGTCTGTTGAGCGTCCGGCTTTGGATCCCACGGCTCGTGAGTTCGAGCCCCGTGTCGGGCTCTGTGCTGACAGCTCGGAGGCTGGAACCTGCTTCAGATTCTGTGTCTCCCTCTCTCTCTGCCCCTCCCCTGCCCATGCTCTGTCTCTCTCTCTCTCTCTCAAAAATAAATAAACATAAAAAATAATTTAAGTCACCCATATGGGTGCTGATGTATTCAACGGAACGGAATAGTTAGGTAAATAAAGAGCCCGCAATGTTGACCCAGTGTGTCTTTAAAAGATTCTTTTATAAAACTCTGCTGTCCTATCAAAGTGTTCCAAACCCATTTGGAAAAGGAAGCTGTGTTCCTTTGCACAACATCTCAGACATCTTTGACAGGTCTCAGTTTTAGAGACGAGGAAAGAACGTAATGAAACATAGATACATTTTTAAAAAATCCTCTCACAATTTGGACCAAGGCACTGGCCGCTTGCAAAATGTCGCTTCCAAAGTGTTTCTGCCAGCGGGGACTAGACATTAAGGATTTAGAACCAATCTCTGATCATTTTCGTCCTTTCTGTTTTTTGTGAAGAAAATTATTGATCAAGGTTTTTAGCCTCATTTAATATACTGAAGCAGCCTTTCAATTTCTTTTACAAGTCACAGCAGGGAAGGATGTTTCCTTCCAGCTTGGCATGGAACAAATCAATCTGTCTCTCGGTGCTCGATTTCTGCACATCAGGCTATGTCCAGATGGGTTGTTTCTCTGTCTTTCCAACAAACTTCCTAGGATACCGGAAATGTAGCTTTTTTTTTTTTTTTTTTTTTGTCTACATACTTACGTTGTGGGAAAATAAAAACGAATTTTTCAATGTATAATTCTAAATCTGAGCCGCATTAAAGCAGTCATTTCCCAGTCTCTCTTAGCCCCCAAAATGAGATATGCTGTGTGAAGTTAAAGTTTTGACTCATGATTCTTCGTCTTTCTTCGTGTTCTGAATATTCTGATGTTTAGACTGGACCGAATCAGCATAGCCAGGCAGCCCAGATGTTCTGGTATCTCTACTTGGCTGCCCCCTTCCTCCAGGGACAATTATTCACGGTGACTCCATTAACTCTCAAATATACTTTATTTGGCTGATAAATTATACGAACACAATTATAACAAACACCCCCTTTTCCTCTTTGTTCTTTTAATTTTTGAAATATTTATTTATTTTGAGAGAGAGAGAAGAGAGTGTGTGCAGGGAAGGGGCAGAGAGGGAGTGAGAGAGAACCTCAAGCAGGTTCCATAGCGTCAGCCCAGAGCCCAACGTGGGGCTCGGTCCCACGAACTGCAAGATCGTGACCCTGAGCCAAAACCAAGAGTTGGACGCTTCATGACTGAGCCACCCAGGTGCTCCTCCCTCTTTTTCTTTAAAAGAATCCCTGATGCCTGGGTGGCTCAGTGGGTTACACGTCTGCCTTCGGTTCAGGCCACGATCTTGTGGTCCGTGAGTTCGAGCCCCGCGTCGGGCTCTGGGCTAACGGCTCGGAGCCTGGAGCCTGCTTCGGATTCTGTGTCTCCCGCTCTCTCTGCCCCTCCCCACTTGTGCTCTCTCTCTCTTTCTCAGAAATAAACAAACATTAAAAACATGAAAACGAAAATGAAAACTAAAGAATCCCCGAGACTCTGTCGTCACAAACGTACCGATGGGAGTTCGGCGGAAAGCTCGCTGTTCAACACCGAGTGCACTTTGTCAGCTCCTTGTGTGTTTAAATAATTGGATCAAATTTAATTTTTCACTTTCCAGTCTGGTAGTTACTTGTGTGCTTATTTGGTTAACTTTCCTATGGGACTAGAAGTTTAAAGAGGGCAGGGACCACGTCTGCTCTTAAACACAATTTCTAGACTTAACCACAGTGCTGACAAGTTAGAGATACTCAATATTTACCTGTGAAATAAATAAATAAATAACTTTTTGTTGAGTTTTTTTTTTTAATTTTTCAAAAAGGCTGGACCTTATTTCATTTAACTATCTACAGTATAAACCCATTAAAGGCCGTCAGATGGGTTTTGTTTACCAAATGTTGAAGCTGTCATATTTAATGACTTCTCTGTTATTATCTGTGAAACTGGAGACAGAGGTGATAGTCTTAGGACATCTGGTCTTTAATCCCGGTAGAAATTCAAATGTAGCTGCAGCTAATAGATGCTTTGTCTGATAGTGGCTTTAACTAGAAGAACAATTATTGTTTACTTAACAAGAAGTTTGAAGGTTGGCGTTTCCAGATTGTTGCCCGTTACTCTTGGGGCATCTCTATGAGTTTTGGTCTTCTCCCTCATGACCACAAGATGGCTGCCTTAGCTCCATACAGTTTGGCTGAACACCAGCATTCCAAACACAAATGAAGAGGGTGGGTAATATAAGATAAAGCCAAAACCAAAAGACAGAACAAAACCAGGGTTGAACTGTATCCCTGAAAGAAAAAAAAATAAAGTTGGAACCTTAACCCAAAGGAACTCAGAATGTGACCTCATGTGGAGATAGGGTTGTTGCAGAGGTAACCAAGTTAAAATGAAGTGGTAATCCTGTTAAAATCAAGTTAAAATAAAATTAGGGTGGAACCTAATCTGATAGGACTGTGGTGTCCTTATAAAAAAGAGGAGATTTGAACACAGAGACAGACACCCACCCAGGGAAGACGGCGTGAGCACACAGAGAGAAGACAGTCTTCTACAAGCCAAGAAGGAAGGCCTGGGACAGATACTTCCTTCACAGCCCTGCTGACACCTTTATTTTGGACTTCGAGCCTCCAGAACTGTGAGACAATACATTTCTCTGTTATAGCAGCTCTCGCAAACTAATACGTGCCTCTTATGCGCAGATTTCCCATTATTTTTTATTAGCCAAAAGAGCTACAGGAGAATCTGGGGAAGTGAGCGTCTTGAGACAGCCGTGCTGTGAGGTCGATTACCTCTGGTGTTAGACATCCCCTGGGTTTGGAAAGACGGCGACCCTGAAGAATACTTAAGCTCTGCTGACGATGAAGAAAGACGTGATGAGCGTTGAGTGGCCTGATCAATGGAATCAACGGATCTGTCACAGCCTGATCACTGCGTAGTGAGATGTGTGTAACTCACATCAGACTGATTCTTTAAAAGTAAAATTGAGGGGCACCTGGGTGGCTCCGTCGGTTGAGCGTCCGGCTCTTGATTTCAGCTCCGGTCACGATTTTGCGGTTTGTGAGTTTAACCCCTGCATCAGGCTCTGCGCTAACGGTGAGGAGCCTGCTTGCCATTCTGTCTCGCCTTCTCTCTGCCCCTCCTCTGTTTGTGGTCTCTCTCTCTCTCTCTCTCTCTCTCAAAATAGATAAATAAACTGAAAAAGATAATAAAAGTAAAATAGAAACTATATTCATTTTTCAACATAGCTAGGATACGCCAACGTAACAAACTACCCCCAAATCCCATTGGCCTCATCTGACAAAAATTTGGTTTCTAACTCCTGCTCACATACATCGGCAAAGGGTTCTGCCCCACCGTCACCTGGTGATCCGGGCAGATGCTGGAACAGGGGGCCCCCCCTCGGATGCCACTGCAGCAAAAAAGAACACGGAGAATCTCAGGCCTGCAGTTCAGTGCTTGGGCTCTGAACCACATTCTCTAATTGGGCAGCGTAGTCACATGACCCTCGCTAACTCCAAGGCGGCAGGAAGAGTAATCCTTCCGTGTGCCCAGAGGAAAGACTCTATTTCCCAATGGGACTGAAGCTCTTTGTGCCGTCATGTGTCTGAGCCTCTGATCTCTGGGCTGCAATTGACAAGCCCCGGGCAGGAGTAGATCCAGCTGTACATACATTCAATTTTCTCTCGGAACAAGGAGGTGCCAGTTCTGGGGTTGGGGTGGCTGCTCCGTCCCGCTAAGGACTCTGACCCTTTTCATCCTTTTGCCACACCACCCTCAGCATGACCACTGCTCATTTTTGGGGCAGTCCGTTTGTGATCTTTTTGTTTGTTTCTTTGAATTGTTTCATGTTTATTTGTCTTTGAGGAAGAGAAAGACAGAGCCCAAGCCGGGGAGGGGCAGAGAGAGAGAGGGAGACACAGAATCAGAAGCCGGCTCCAGGCTCTGAGCCGTCAGCCCAGAGCCTGACGCGGGGGTCGAACCCATGAGCTGCGAGATCATGACCTGAGCCGACGTCGGACGCTTAACCAACGGAGCCACCCAGGCGCCCTGGTCCGTTTGTGATCTTAAGATGCGATGCTGTGCAGCACCAGGTCCGCACCCACTGGGATCAGGGCAGGACAGAGGGACAGGTGGAAAAGCAGTCCCGTTTTATCCCGGAGAATAATCCTTCCTGGGAGCCTCCCGTATGCACTTCTCTCTGGTGCTATTGCCCCTACAGGGCCTCGAGATGACTCCCGGCACAAGGGACCCTTGGAAACCGTGGAACCGGCAGAAAAGACCAGGATAACATTCACGGGCCTCGGCCAATCACAATCCAGCTCTTGGAGCTGACGTGCCACCCCGTTTGGAGCTCTAGGGGCGCCTGGGTGTCTCAGTCGGTTAGCGTCCGACATTGGCTCAGGTCACGATCTCACAGTTCGTGGGTTCAAGCCCCACGTCGGGCTCTGTGCTGAGAGCTCAGAGCCTGGAGTCTACTTCGGATTCTGTGTCTCCCTCTCTCTCTCTGCCGCTCCCTCACTTGTGTTCTCTCTCTCTCTCTCTCTCTCTAAAAAATAAATAAATACACATTGAAAAAAATAAAATTGGAGCTCTAGCAACAAGAAAGGAAGAGTGGATGATCATGGGGAGAGAACTGGCCCCCCGTAGCATGCACACGTTTTCATTCTGGCCAGAACACTTGGAGGCAGGCCTGGGTTCTTCGCAAGCAGCTGCGTAGACTGTGGACCGGTGGGTGCCCCAGGGTCTGACCCCCACGGCGAGTCAGGGCCGATCACCGGCCCAACACCACCACCGGTGGATTTACTCCCTGCTCCTCCTGGTCAGATTCATTTGCCATCGATCTTATCCACGGCTGTGGGCACAATCGTCCTCTCTTCTGTGTGCCTGGGGGGTGTGGACGGGCGCCCCCAGTGCCCTGGCCAGGCATCCAGCCCACAGAGAAGCTCGAGGAACAGAGGCAGAAAGTGCTTTTGCAGCAACACAACGGAGTCTCTGTTGGAGAGACTCCCCCCGCCCCGTTCTCTCAGTAATAACAATACAAAAATGCTACGCCAACAAAGTCCCGCAAGATGCTCTTATCTATTAATATATCTCTAATCGCAAGTTGTATCACCGCACATCCTCAGCGCCTGCATGGGCCTGGAAATACACTGTCTGTAAGATGCAAATCTCTGCCCCTCATACTGACGCCTCCGGGGCAGACGCCTATTCTGGTCTGAATTTGATAACGACATCGGAGTCACGCATTGTGTTGTTCCCCGATGCGCTCTGCTTCGGCAGGACGACTGCTTGGAAAACTCAACATCTATTAAAAACAACCGGCGAGACACGGGCTATTTTTATTTTCCTCATCAAATCGGAAGCATCTGGAATTCTGGCGGCCACGAAGGATTTTCGTATTTTGTCGGCAACGCAACAGGGGAACTCCGATCCAAGCAGAAATGTTAACGTTTCAGCAGTGGGAGTTTTAATTGAAAAGGTTCTTTATTTGCGGCGTACGTAACATTCGTATGTACTGTGTATTTAACATTCAAAAATTTGTTTAATGTTTATTTATTTTTGAGAGAGAGAGACAGAGCATGAACAGGGGAGGGGCAGAGAGAGAGGGAGACACAGAATCCGAAGCAGGCTCCAGGCTCCGAGCCGTCAGCACAGAGCCCGACGCGGGGCTCGAACCCATGGACCGTGGGATCATAACCTGAGCCGAAGTTGGTCGCTTAGCCGACTGAACCACCCAGGCGCCCCTAGCAGTTTTTTTTTTCAACCCTGTGCACACAGTTGAGTTTCATTGTCTATATCATTGTAGCAGGTGTATTTCCAGTTGGAGCCCCGTGAAGCCTCTTTGGGCCACATCTGAGGACACAGGAGAGGTGCCAGTTGGCGGTATAATCAGATCTGTGTTTCCAAAAGATCGCTGCCTTCTGAGCGAATAAAATGGAAGGAGGCGGGAAGGAAACACGATGCCCAGATCCACATCAGTGACAAAGAAGAGGCTGGAGAGAAGGGTGGCCATGTGGGACAACAGGTACAGTACGAAGTTCATGGTCAAATCCGGGTGTGGTGGGTAGGTGGCCGTTCCCTGTGCACTTCTTTCAACTTCTCTCTGGGCTTGGAAACTAAAAAAAAAGAGATAAAAAGCAAGCATACAGGTAGACCAAGCAGGAGAGCACTGCAGAGGCCCAGGCAAGAAATTAAAGATTTAGTGGTTGTTGGGTTTTTGTTTTTGTTTTCGTTTTTTTTTTCAATTGCTGGGGGCGCCTGGGTGGCTCCACTGGTTAAGCCTCCGGCTTCAACTCAGGTCATGATCTTGGGATCTTGTGGTTGGAGCCCCGCGTCGGCATCTCAGAGCCTGGAGCCTGTTTCTGCTTCTGTGTTTCTCTCTCTCTCTCTCTCTCTCTCTCTCTCTCTCTCTCGCACTGCTCCACCCCGCCACCCCGCCCCCCCCCCCCCAAACGTTAAAAACAATTGCTTAGAGTTTGAACCAAGAGGTACCAAGCCTGGCAAGAGTTAAATGGGTTGAACTGAATTAATTTTGATCCCTTGATTGCTGACGCTGTTCTAATTTCAATCTCAGTCGAATCCTCCCTCTTTTTTCTTGCCCTTTTTTTTTTTTTTTTTTTTTGCTATTATATTGCTTTTCCCAAGGGTCTGCAGAGAATAAAATAAATTCTTGATAAATTAGGTGCTTTCCCCTCTAGGACAATGGTTTTCACATTAAAAAAAAAAAAAAAAGATACCTGGGTTTCTTTGAAAAACCAAGAAACGCTTTGAACCCTCCCCCTCCACCCCCATAAATGCATATACGTGCCTGTAAAAATCTGCATGCCCTAGGGGCCCGGGCGCATTCAGGGACCCTAAAATCCCCAGTATACAGGGACTCGGGTCAAGGACGTCTGTCTGGGTCTGATGGAACGTGGACCAGGCCACCCACGGGCAGGATCTTGGGGGTTCCTCCCCGCCTGGGGTATCTGTGCAGGCTGCTTCCGGGTACGGAACGTTCTGCCAGCAGTGGAAGACTCAGTAGAGCAAGGCAAGTGCAGGGCTTCTGTCATTTCATCCCGGGGAAGTGGCACCCTCCCGGAAGCCTGAAGGGGGCCCAATTAGCATACGGTAATTAGAATCGTGGCAATAACGCTGCCTCCTCATTCTCTTTTGTGGGCACCGTGGAGGGAAGAGGCTGCAGACCGGGCTGCGAGAGGCGGCAGACAAAGCCGTCTGGCTGGGGGCCGCCTGGGTGGCCCTGTCGGTTGCGCGTCGGGCTCTTGATCGCAGCTCAGGTCGTGGTCTCGCTGCTCGCGGGTTCGAGCCCCACGTGGGGCTTCACGCTGGCAGCACAAGGCTCGCTTGGGATTCTCTCTTTCCCTCTCTCTGCCCCTCCCCTGCTTGTGCTCGCGCGCTCTCTCTTTCTCCCTGTCTCTCAAAATACATAAATACACGTTAAAAAGAAAGCGGTCTGTCTGTACCCCTTCTCTGATGCTTGGGGAGAGAGCAGGGGTCAGCCCTTGCGAGGAGGGGGGTGGACGGGGCGGGGGGGGGGGGGGAGGCAGGCAAATCAGAGCAGAAGAGACCTGTGTTCAGCCTGCAGGCTGGGGGCTGGGGGGTGGGGGGAGGGGGAGGAGGGGAGGGCCTCTGCCCTCCTCTCCTCTGGAAGCTCCCCTTTGCCACCTCATCTGTCACCTGAAGGACGGACAACCCCAGCCTTCTTCCCTTGGTGCAGTAGTGTGGCCTCCAAGAGGAAGGGGGCCGCGGGGTCAAGGAGAGCATAGGAAGGGTCCCAAGGGTGAGACGGGGTGCATCGGTGGGCCCTGGGCTGGCTCCGTTCTGGAAAGGCCTCCTTGCTTTGGGTGTCCCTCCTTCCCCAGAAAGGAGCAGGTGTCCCCTGACGCAGACGCGGAGCCTAAGGGACATTGCAAGGAGAAGGGACAGCCGGGTGCGTGTGCGCATGTGCGGGTGAGGCCCAAGAGCGGGATTTCAGACGCGGACGCATCCCCGAGGGGCTGCGATTACAAAAGCCCCTGATGTACGCCGTGGCCTAGATGGCGTGTATCCAAACGACACGACCCACATTGGGTCCGCGCACGTGACGGGCCTCGGCCGTGCTCTGCCAGAGCTTATAGGTCAGGGCTCCGCGAGCCGCCATGCAGGTGAAGCCCAGGTGACCTTGGCTGCCCCTCCCCTCCCGCCCCCTTCCCCCGTCCCCCCCACCCTTCCCGCCCTTGTCGTTTGTCACCTGCCTGCCCGCAGACTGGCTGGCGGTGCCCCGGGGTCCAAACGTCACTTTCTCAACTCAGCCTCCGAGCTGCGTACTTTTCCCCTCCTACCCACCCGGTGGTTTGGTAAATCACCGGTGCCCTGGATGATTGCGGATTAATTCCAGCCATAGTGCTGCCATCGCGTTGTTTTCACGGAAGACTTAACCCCTTAACCTCAGAGCACAACGCCTTGTCCGGGCGCCTCTGCTAAAACAAAACAAAGAAATGAAGCCCTTTGGGTAGCTCCTAGTGGTTTCTTTCTTTCTTTTTTTAAAGTTTATTCATTTATTTTGAGAGAGCGCACGTAAGTGGGGGAGGGGCGGAGAGAGCGGGAGAGAGAATCCCAAGCAGGCACCGCGGTGACAGCAGAGGCTGACGCGGGGCTCGAACTCGCGAACTGCGAGATCATGGCCTGAGCCGAAGTGGGACGCTTAACCCACTGAGCCGCCAAGGTGCCTCTCCCAATTTTCTTAAGAGACGTTTGAGATCCCGCGTGACAAGCACTGGAGACCTGTCCCCAGCTTATGTTCTCTGTGATGTCACACACATGTTATATATTTCAGTTGCAGGGGCTGAGGGATCCTTGCTGCTCCATATGCTCCTGTTGCCATCTTTCCTGACTGTGTTTCCTGAGTGCAAGGCCCTTCTTCTCTAGCTGCTGAAATTCTCCTTTGCTGTAAAGGTTCAATTTAGAGAGCACCTCTGCCATGAGACTTTCTGGAGACTTCGTCCTTTGTCCCAATGTTGGTAGTGAGTTTATCCTCTCTCACTTTGGTGTTATTTTTGTAATGCCTCCTTTATCCATCCAATCATCCATCCATCTGTCCATCCATTCCTCCCTCTATCCATGCATCCAGAAGCCCTCCACTCATCCATCCGTCCATCCATCCATTTCTTCCTCCATCCATCCATCCATCCATTTCTCCATCCATGCATCCATCCATCCATCCATCCATGCATCCATTTCTCCCTCTATCCATGCATGCATGCATGCATGCATGCATCCATCCATCCATGTATCTATCTATCTATCTATCTATCTATCTCTCAGTTGACTGAGTGATTGACCCATCCATCCATCCATCTATTTCTCTGTCCATCCATCCATCCATCCATCCATCCATTTCTCCCTCTATCCATGCATGCATGCATCCATCCATCCATCCATCCATCCATGTATCTATCTATCTATCTATCTCTCAGTTGACTGAGTGACTGACCCATCCATCCATCCATCCATCCATCTATTTCTCCCTCCCTCCATCCACCCATCCATCCATCCACCCATCCATTTCTTCCTCTATCCATGCATCTATCCATGCATCCATCCATCCATCCATCCATTTCTCCCTCTATCCATCCATCCAGTGCTCCACTCATCCATCCATCCATCCATGTATCCATCCATCCGTCTGTCTATCTATCTATCTATCTCTCAGTGGACTGAGTGATTGATCGATCCATCCATCCATCCATCCATCCATCCATTTCTCCCTCTATCCATCCATCCAGTGCTCCACTCATCCATCCATCCATCCATCCATCCATCCATCCATCCATTTCTCCCTCTATCCATGCATGCATGCATGCATCCATCCACCCATCCATCCATCCGTCTATCTATCTATCTATCTCTCAGTTGACTGAGTGATTGATCGATCAATCGATCCACCCATCCATCCATCCATCCATCTATCCAACCATCCATTTCTCCCTCCATCCATCCAGCCCTCCACTCATCCATCCATCCACCCTTCCTTCCTCCATCCATCCAACCATCCATCCATTTAAACATTCATTCATCCACCCATCCCTCCCTATCTCTGTCTGGCCATCCATCCATTCTGCTATTCAGTCCAGTTGCTCAGAAAGTAAATGCCATGGGCTGATCTGGGTTCTGGGGATAGGCAGCCAACCACACACAGCTGCTGCCTCCACACAGAGCTTAGAGGCTAGTGGGAGTGAGGAGAGGGAAAGAGCAGAGGCTCCAGGTTGTCACGCAAAGACTTGGCATTTAAAATTGAAGCTACAAAAGCAACGAAACCATGCCTTTAACCTTAAAGAGCTCTAAGTCCGATGCAAGACACAGACACAGAGATAATTATCTCTAAGACAATATCCTTCATGCCATCGATAAAGTATGGATGAAATGTCATGGAATCGCATGCAGGGAAATGATTACTTCTGCTCGGAGATCCAAGAAAGTCTCACGAAAGAGAAAATCTATGAGCTTGTCTTATCGTGAAGAGTAGCAGCTTTCCGGGTGGGCAGGGCGGGAGAGGACAGAAGCGTCCCATGCAGAAGAGACAGAAGGGCCAGTGCGTTTGGGGGACAAGCTGGCGGTTTGTTCTGGCTGGGGGATGGGACGTGTGGGCACAAATGCCTTTCTCGCAGGCTGACCCTCAGCCGGTATCTCTCCCTCAGGCCATGCCCCAGTTGGTCCCGACATCTGTCTGTGCTGGCCACCCCTGTCATGGGGTGGGCGGCCCTCTCTGGACAGGGGTACATTCCCTCGCTTGGGCTCTGATTCTGGAAATTTCCTGGGTCATTCCCACTCTGGCGCCCACAGCTCTGTCACCCCACACAATCGTTGTGGTGTCCTTCCCGTAGAGCCAAACGGTCGTAGAAAATGGAAACCACTTTTAATGGGCATGGAAGCACCTGCCAGCTGCTCTGCTCCATGGTGCCCACCTCTCCCCCTCCCCCAATCTTTTTTTTTTTTTTTTTTTTTTTTAGACAAGGAAACAGAGTTCCTGTGACCTAAAAAGTGAGATCCAGGAAGCTGGCTGGATTCCGGTCACTGTGCCTTAGGAGCCTGAGCCATCTGTTTGGAGGGCCCGTCACCAATTGGCCGGTTCCATCCCACATGGCCTATTTTCGCAGAAGGTCAGCTGCAAGTCGGTGTAGAGAGATTTTCACACCAAAGGATTCCCTGTTCTGGGGAATGTGCAGTTACTTCAAGGGGGAGAGATTCAGAAATTCTTTCGTAGTAATACGGGCAGACCTATCCTCCGTCCAGCAGAAGAGCAGCTCGGGAAAGGAATCGGACGCCTTATCCCAAAGCTAGGCTAGCTGTGTTATTTTGGCTTTTCAAACTATCTGGCCTGAAATCAGTCCCGAGAAGAACTCTCATTCCCCACCATTGTCCCTGTCTCTCCCTGGGAGGCAAGAACCCTGCCTGGTAATGACCGAAAGATGACAGCGTTCAGACCCCAGGGTAAGCGTTTGCATACATTATCACACCAGTCGTCTTAGGATGCTAGGAGGAGGGGCTGATGTTGTCCCATTAATAGCAGTTGGCCCAAGAGGTCACATTGCTCGCAGAGATTTGCCCCAACGGGCCTGCTCTTTCCGACTCAGCTCTATCCTTTGTCTCCTACGGAGCGAGGCTGCTTTCTCCCCCAGCAAATCCTCGAAGACGAATATCCCGGCTGTGCCGCATTTCCTCTTACAGGTTGTTTTTCAGTCCTTGTCCCTTGAGTCAGATTGTTCAGATGTAGCTAAAATTAGTCCCTTTTCCCTGGATGTGTTCTGGAAGGTCAGGATTCTCAGTTGGGTATATTTCAAGTATACGTAGAGGAAATGGGGCCTCTGAAGTAACCTCCCCTAGTCTGGACATCATGCTCCTATTGATACAACCATCCCAGCATCTGAGAAGTCTATCACTACCAGGGCAGGGCTTCCCCAGAGGCGGTGCGACCAGGAGAGACCACGGTTGCCGGGAGCACATAAGAAGGGGGTGCCACAGACTGGACTGGCGCCTGCCTGTATCTGTTAACTACTTTTCGCTGGAGCATGTAGTCTGTCATGTCCCGATTTTCCTGGGGAAGTATGCGGGCTGTGGATGGGGGCAGATCTGAATGACTCTACCCATTGCTGGATTCCGAACGTGGGCAAGCATATGCCTCGGTTTCTTCCTTTGTGTTACCTTGGGCCGGTCTTGGGGGGGAGTGGGGGGGTAAGGTTTATGGTTGCTGTGTTCGAAGCAAGTCAAGTGGGCACTCGACAAAGCACGGACATGGGTATCATGGACTCTGCGCCGATCAGAAGAGGAGACAGATAGCTGGTCTCTGACGGAAGGTCCCACGTGGCTGGTGGTTTGGTCCTCGGTGACCAGCCGCTGAGCGGAGCGAAGTCAACCCTCTCTTGCGAGGATCCCCGCTGCCGTGAGCGCCAACGTCGTGGGGTGGGGGCAGCTGGTGTGTCGCCTGGAGGGGGTGTGAACAGTCCCTCACGGTTTAGCCAGGAACGTAGAAAGCACAGAAGGAACAGAGCGGGGTGTGCCAATGGCCCTACTACATGCGAAAGCGCTTTTTAAACTGCCAAGGGCAGGGCGCGTGTCGGTTGTCATTTGTACGCGGCCCGTTCCGTCTGTGTAACGCACGAACCTACTCGATCAACATCGAAGATCAACATCGAAGACTTTCTCGGAGAAGGCTGCCATAGGCCGGCCAGGCTGCCGGAGGCGATGGAGGCTTCTTTCTCCGCAACAAATGGCTGAAAGCCCGTGGTCTTTATTGATTCACATTTGCCAGCCATAACTCCTTAGCTCTTTCATGCTCCTAATGTCATGATGTCCGTTTGTATAATATGTTAGTCTGGCTCGTCGTGTTGCCAGGCCCTGAATAACCGCAGGGGGGGCGGTGACTTGTGTGGAAAAGCCAGTCGGGAAGCCAGGTCAGGGGGCTCGGTCCTACCTGTCTGCTGTCCCTACAGAGACAGAGAGAGAGACAGAGAGACAGAGAGAGAGAGAGAGGCTCGGCCTTGCTCCCCTGTAGGGTCCCCCGGATGAATCCTTCATGCTCTCAGAGTTCTTCGCGAGCCTTGGATACTACATAAACGCGAGGCATAACCATTATGAATTATAAGGGAGGCAGACGGAGGTTTTAAATTAAATAGCACCATTGTGTTATTTTTCATCAGGATTCAGAGCAGCCGACCTTCCCAGCAGAAGTAACTTAGATAATTTGATTCTCTCACTTAACCAGGACTGATCACTGCAGGGATAGAAATTAATTTCTTGAAAAACAGCTGTGGGTTTTCCTCCCCACCAGCCTCTCTCAAAGCTTTGCAGATGCGGTCGTAATGAAACCGTAGCGAAAGTTCCACCGGGAGACTTGTTAATCCGACGGCGGCTCCGGTAGATGGTTCTCCCGGTTTTGGTCTGCCTGGGAAATGGTCGGGACGCGTGAGTGTCCCTCTGGGCGACGACCGGCATGGTCGCCTCCACCCAAATCAACCCCAATGTGTGGCAGGACGTAAACCGAACCAAATGGTTTGGAGCTTCAGTAGAAAGGAGGACTCGATCTGACTGTTTTGAGTCCCAGCCTCCCAGGGGTGCCCGGGCGGCTCGGTCGGTGAAGCGTCCGGCTTCGGCTCAGGTCGTGATCTCGCAGTCCGTGAGTTCGAGCCCCGCGTCGGGCTCTGTGCTGACAGCTCAGAGCCTGGAGCCTGTTTCCGATTCTGTGTCTCCCTCTCTCTCTGCCCCTCCCCTGCTCACACTCTGTCTTTCTCTCTCTCGAAGATACATAAACATTAAACAAAAATTTGATTTCGAGCCTTCCAAATAACCCCGGAATAGGACAGAGTGGGCATTGCCACGATCCACGATCTGCCCCCTTGCCGGGGAAATTAACAGGGAGGTGACGTGTAAGCTGAATTAAAACCTTTACAGTTCTGTTGACAGATTCTGCGGAAGGTTGTAGAATGATACTCTGGTGTTGCAGAACCTGACATGGGCTGTCAGGCTGGAGAAGAAGCAGGAGACGCAGTTAGGACAGAGAAGCTTGGGCCGATCCGGGGGAAATGGACGCTAGTATTTACTCAGGGCACCCCGTGCCTCTGACATATCGCTGTTTGCTCGGCCTCGGGTTCTGCCACCCCGTGCCTGTGTGGTCTCAGGAAAGTCACTTAGCTACGCTGAGCCTCACTTTTCTCATCCATCAGATAAACGCATCGGAAGATCTCTTCTGCCCCAGAATTGTCTGGTGCGCTCTGTAAGCCACACGCGCAGCGAAGAGGAAGAAGGATCTTCAAAATCCGGGTCTGTCTTTGCTACTGGCGTTGAGGAAGTATGTCGGGAAGGCGACACGTAAGGGAGATGGCTCTGTCGTGACAGCCTTGAGGAAGTCCCATGAAAACATTGAACGTGAGGGTTAATAGACTTCGTCCCCAGCTACCGCCATCCAATACGGTACGTGGTCCTTCCGTGCCTTCTCTCCCCCCGGTCCAGGTTGCCTCGAAGTTCATGTCCCTGGTTTTGATTACATTCCTTTTATTTTAATCTTGTATTTTTGTTCATTTCTTTACTTTGAGGGACACAGAAACAGCCTGAGTAGGGGAGGGGCAGAGAGAGGGAGAGAGAATCCCCAGCAGGCTCCGCTCTGCCGGCGTGGAGCCCGCCGTGGGGCTCAAACTCACAAATCACTTCTTCAGCCGAGAGGATGGAGCGGAAGCTGTGGCATACAACTTCTGAGGCTAGCTCTTAACGGACCAAGAATTTTCCGTCTTGTTCTCTGGGGAAAGCCATCTGTCCCGTAAGACGTCTGACTTCAAGGAACGCCTGCGTGGCCCAGTCGGTTTAGCGTCCGACTTCGGCTCGGGTCACGATCTCACGGCTTGTGGGTTCGAGCCCCGCGTCGGGATCCTGTGCTGACATCGGGGAGCCTGGAGCCTGCTTCGGATTCTGTGTCTCCCTCTCTCTCTGCCCCTCCCCCCCTCATGCTCTGTCTCCCTTTCTCTCCCTCAAAAGTAAATGAACATTAAAAATAATTAAAAAAAAAAAAGAAGTCCGACACACTGAGACACTCATGCTGGACAGGCCACGTGCAAGTGTCTAGGTCAACGGATCCAAGTAGCAGTTGGCATCAGTCATCAGCCATGTGCGTGCGCCATTTTGAATATCCCACCTAATCAAGCCTTTGTATGCAGTCAGCCCCTGGCAGCATCAGATTGCAGCCACATGAGAGATCCTCAGCCAGAAATTTCCAGGTGAGCCTTTCCCAGATTCCTGATCCACAAAACTGGGAGCAAAGTAGAGCGAAATTGGTTGTTTCAAGCTGCTGAATGGGGGGGTAATTTGTTACCCAGCAGCGGTCATCAGGGCATGGAATATGCAGTCGAGGATTGTAGTGGTGAGGTCGAGCCCTTAGGCAGAGTAGATGTCCTCCAACTTGTCCCACTGGGCAGCGATGGCGGTGGGGGGGGGGGGTGGTGTCTCAGTATGACAGGGATTATGTGTTTAATGTACTGTCCATGCTGAGCCAGCAGGAGAGCACTGGCCTTCCCTCAGGATGACTTTGGCGGTTGGGACTTAAGATTTCTCTTGTGTTGACACTTGCCCTGACTTGAAGTTAGATTTAAGGGGGTTTGAGTGACATCGTGTTTCTTGCCACTGACAAAATAAGCTAATTTCTTTAGTCTCACACACAATTTCTCTGAAAAACATTATGGATTGTCACAGTCCTCTGGACTGGGCAATCGACGCACCCCAGTTCGCAAGAAAAAAGAGTGATGGATGGGAATACCATTGAGTGCTATCAACTGCATGATATGCTGCGATCATCTAGCTTTTAGAAAGCCGTGCTTGTCTAAGAAGCAAAATGGAAGAAAAAACATTAGGGGATTTAGTGTCGAGATGAGTGGTGATGTGTTTGTGGGTTGACATCTGAAGCTTCTTATTACAAGTGGCATTGGTAAACCCAAGACCTACTTATTCAAGAAGGAAGACCCAGATTCTGTTCTTCTGGTATCTTGGCCAAGACACTTGACCTCTCTGAGCTTAAGTTTTCCTGATAGTTGATGGTAAGTCAAGGAAGGGCACGTTGGAATTCTAGAATAAGCTGGAAGGCACTTGTGAAGCTGTCATCTGAACCAGTTAGGATCAGAGCTGGCGGCTGTAACAGAAGAGTCCAGCATTAGAGGGGCTTGAGCAAACTAGAATATTCTTTCTTTCTGGTGGAGTCGAGGCAGGCTGGATACGGTGGTCTGGGGCTAGAGTGGCAGCTTTGCGAAGTTATTAGACTCCAGACTCCTTCTGCCGTTTCTAATATGTGACCCATTCCTCATGTTCCCACATAGCAGCCATGGCTCCAGATATCACATGTGCATTCCAGATAATGCAATGAAAACTTAGGTTCTCGGGAAGGAAGAAAGACAGAAGGGATCCTGGGAGGCAACCAGCAGCCTCGGCCACCAGGAACCACCAGAGAGCCAAACACATCCAGTTTGGTTAGCAAGTTGCATCCGAGAAATCTGAAAAACGTTCAATGTCTGGCCAAGATACCATCAGCGGGGGCATGGGCAAATTACACGGTATGTTAGCCGAATCCAAAAACTTAGATGATTCTGAAAAATCAGATTTCTTCAAAAAAAGCCCAATTCAGTTAATGTGACAAAGAGACCTTTTTTTTTTTTTTTTTAAATAACAATGGGGTGAATTTGGAATGCTGGCTACCACCTAAGCTCATTTTCAAAAGTCACTTAAAACCAAGCGAGCTCAGCGGCTTGCCTGCAGACTGTTTGCGCAGATTGATACAAATCAGATTAATTTCCATTTTGACCTTTGCAGAAGAAGCCCGGACTCTCTCCCGGTTGGTTAATAAAGATCACCGGCAGGATGCTCCAGTAATGAACCCGGCTGGTAATGTGGGTTTCCGTGCGGGCATGGGGTCGGGGGAAGGTTTGCAGAGACCCGCTCAGAATCGCCTAGAACTTTTTATAAATTGTGACCATGTCTGTGTCAGTTTCCCAAATTGGGCTGTACTGCAATAATGAATGCACAGTTGGAAAGAGGTTGCTAGAAGAATCCCACGGATCCCTTTGGGTCCCTGCCCACCCCCTTCCCCCTTAGGATCTGCTGAGGGAGAATAATCATCAGTTGTGGCATCAGAATCACACGAAGACCTTAATGGCTCTCATGAGACCGAGATGCCCTCATGGCCACTGCCCAAGAATGGGGAATAAGACAGGAGAAACTTAGGTTCTGTGGCTCTGGGACCCCACAGAACCATCGGATGGTTCTGTCTGGATAGATGTTGTTATAATCGCCAAAAGCAGGGCATTCAGCAATGGAAGGTCTGTGGCCTTTCAGAAGAATGCCAGCCTACCAACAACAGACGTCTTTATTGAGCCCCTGTTAAGGTTGATACCGAGGAAGATGAAAGGGGTAATAGGGCACAGCTCCTGGCCTCCGGAAGCTTCTACCCCACACCTGAGCAGGTGGGAGATTAACAGGGCAACAGTTCACCAGCCCTGGGGATCTGGGCCTGGCCCTGCATAGCTGAAGATTAATTCAGAAATCTATTCGGGGTGCCTGGGTGGTGCCGTCGGTTAAGCGTCCCACTCGTGATCCTGGCTCAGGTGGTGCCCTCGCAGTTGTGGGATCGAATCCCCCTCTCTCTGCCCCTCCCCACTCGCGCACTTCCTCGGTCTCTCCAATCAACATTAAAAAAAACAAAAAAGATTTAGAAATATATTCTACGTGGATCCCGTACACAAGGGGTCCTAAGAAAGAAGATGAGGCCACAGCTTCCGGGGCGAGCACTGGGGGGGCTCCCACCTTCCGTGTGGGGGTGAGGCACAGACGTTATTTGTGGACAGAATCCCTGAATCTTCCAGGCTCCTCGTTGCCCTCCCGACAAGGTTTGTCATTTGCTGGGAGTGGGCGACCAGATCTCCCTGGACCTCTGCTGCCTGGAAACTTACAAAGTGGGAGGTGGGAGGTGGGGGTGGGGGGGCGGAGGAATCTCTGATCATTGGCTTTTTTGGAGAAATGGCTGAGCAAGTCAAAACTTCCCCCAACTCCCCGGGGCTTGTTGGAACGTTCTGTGAACTCGTTTGTTCTGCAAAGAGGAAAAAATATCCACATCGGAGAAATTGCCCTAGTTAGCAAAGTCACAGCTGATCTGCAAATATGGGGACCCTGGGTACAGCTCAGAAGCCAGCAACGTGTGACGCGCTGGGCTCCCGAGTCACATGGCCTGCCTTTTAATCCTGGCCCTGTCCCACCGCTGAGAGCCGTTGTGTCCTTGGGGCGCCTGGGTGGCTCAGTCGGGTAAGTGCCAGACTTGGGCTCAGGTCATGACCGCGCAGTTCGTGGGTTCAAGCTCCGCGTCGGGCTCTGTGCTGACAGCTCGCAGCCTGGAGCCCGCTTCGGATTCTGTGGCTCCCTCTCTCTCTCTGCCCCTCCCCCGCTCACACTCTGTCTCTCTCTCTCCTTCAAAATTAAACATTTAAAAAAAAAAAAAAGAGCCATTGTGTGGCTTAACCTCTCCACCCCTTGGTTTACTCCTCTGTCAAATTGGAGTAATATCAATACCCACCTCATAGATTTGTGGGGAAGCATGTTTCATAGGTCAGTGCCTGGTGCTCGGTAAATTTAACTTAAAAAAAAATTTTGTTTTTAGGGTTTATTTTAGAGAGAAAGAGAGGGACAATGAGCAGGGCAGGGGCAGAGAGAGAGGGGGATACAGAATCCGAAGCAGGCTCCAGGCTCCGAGCTGTCAGCACAGAGCCCGAGGTGGGGCTCGAACCCACGAACCATGAGATCACCACCTGAGCGGAAGTTGGATGCTTAACCGACAGAACCAGTAAATTTAATGCTTCCCGTTACTAGATTTCTAGCTGGGTGCTTGCGTAATGCTGTGAAAAGAGATCAACAGCATTCAGAGCGAGATTTGGTGGGACGTGGGATTGGTGGGCAGGGAAGGCCGATACTGAGTTTGGGTGTTTATTTTTTTTTTAAGGTTTTTTTGTGTGTGTGTGGTTCACCCAATAAAAGCAATAGACCTTACTGTGGTACGTAGGAGGGTGAAATGGAGTCAAGTGTGTCAAAACAATTGCTCTATGCTAATGTGGTTGTTGAAGGCAGAATTCCAAGGTGGCCCTCCATGATTCCCCCTCCCTGGCACAGAATTACCTCCTCGGAAATGTGGACAGGACCCGAGCGTGATGAGCTGTCGCTCCCACAGCTGTGCTACTTTATAAGGCAAAAGACATTTTGCAGCCGTAATTCAGACTCCTAAGCTGTTGACTTTAAGTGAATCAGAAGGGAGATTATCTGGGTGGGCCAGCCTTAATCAGGCGAGCCCCTTAAAGGGTCCGAGCCCTTTCTGAAGGGAGACGCATTCCACGCAAGGCGACTTCTCCGTTGCCGCCTTTGACGAAAGAGGGGCCTCATGGCAGGCAAGGCGGGCAGCCTCTAGGAGCTGAGAGGGATTCCCCGCTAGGAGCTGAGCTCAGCCAGCCACCGGAATGAACTGGACAACAGGTTCTTCCCCAGGACCTACAGAAAGGAACACCTTGCTTTTGGCCTCGTGAGGTCCTGAGCCGAGAACCCACCCAGGCCGTATCCGGGCTTCTGACCTAAGAAACCGAGAGCTAACGAATTCGTGCAGCTTTTAAGCCGCCAAGTTTGTGGTGATTTGTTACAGAGTCGAAGAAGATGAACAGTGGTCATAATGAACACAAGACCCAGGACTTCGATGATTCTATTAGTGTCCTAGAGCTTACTATAACAAATCACCGCAAACTTAATAGCTGAAAACAACACGAATTTATTATTTTAACATTCTGGAGGTCAGAAGTCCGCAATGGGTCTTAAATGAAAGTGTCAGGAGGGACCGTGTTCCTTCTGGAGGTTCCGGGGGAAGAGTTTTCTTGCCTTTTCCAGATCTCGGAGGCTGCCCTCCTTCCTCAGCTCGTGCTCCCTTCCCCCCCCCATCTCCGACCTCTAAGGGTCTTGTGATTACGGGGGGCCCACATGGGCGCCCCTCTCTCCCAGGGAGCTGATGGGCAACCTTAATTCCACCTGCTTCCTTCGTGCCCCTTCACCGTGGGAACATAACACAGGTCGCAGGCACTGGGATGTGAACATCTTGCAGGGGCGTTAGTCTGGTTCCCACACTAGCCATGGGTTCAAACCCTGGTTCGGCCGCTTACTGACTGTGTGATCTGGAGCAAGTTGCTTAACTTCTCCGAGCCTAGTTTCTTTACCTATAAAAGCGGAAAAGTTAAGTTACTTGTGTGATTTTTCAGAGGGTTAGAGAGCCAGGGGCTCAGGCTGGTGTATCACTCATGATCTCTGCCATTCGTACCCCAATTTTCAGTTTGCTGTGACAGTAGGTAACGTTTTTTTTTCCTCCTTCTTTTTTTAATGTTGATTCATTTTTCATAGAGAGAGCGAGAGAGCACGCAAGTGCAGAAGGGGCAGAGAGAGAGAGAGAGGGAGACACAGACTCCAAAGCAGGCTCCAGGCTTCTTCGAGCTGTAGACACAGAGCCTGACGCGGGGTTCGAACTCATGGACCGCGAGATCATGACCCGAGCCGAAGTCAGACGCTCAACCGACTGAGCCACCCAGGCGCCCCCCAACATTTTTTTAAATAAATGTTTTTTAAAATGTTTGTTTTAATTAGGGAGGGGGAGGAGCAGGGAGAAAGGGAGAGAGAAAAATCCCAAGCGGGCTCCACACTCAGCACGGAGCCCCGAGGACGCAGGGCTAGATCTCAGAACCTTGAGGTCACCCTCCGAGCCAAAATCAAGGACCAGCTGCTTACTCGACTGAGCCACCCAGGTGCCCAGACAGTGGCTAACTTCATAATCATCCTTCCTTGACTATCCTGTTTCTATCTGTTTTCGTTATTTTTTTTTTTCAATGACGTGTGACCTCCAATGACCACATCATTTAAGGAACGTTTTTACTGTCCTTCCATAGAAATCTGCATCAGGTGGGTACAACAGCCAGGTAAAAGGCCCGCCTCTTTTCTTTTTTCTTCTCTCTGATTTGCCCCAAGGCCTGCCCCTGCCAGCGGGGACAGCCCCGTCCAGACGCTGAGGGCCCGGGGCCACATTACAGCTCGAATGCTCCAGTCTCCGGGGCAGCCTGCCGGGGTTGCCTTAAGGGTGGCACTGATCGCTGCGGTGATGAATGTGGAAAGGGCCGGGGACTGATACCGAAGAGCCCCGAGGGGTCGCTTGGTGAAGGGGGGCGGGGGGCAGGATTTGGGACGTACTGTCGGGTTGCTGGGAAAAGTATGGAGAGGTTTCTCTGGAGGTTTGCCTTGGTGGAGAGTGCAAATCGACGACGTGTGAAACCGAGACCCCTTGTCGTGCTGTCCATCAGAGTGAGGACACCACACGCATGTGCGCGCGTGTGTTAGAAAGCGGGGAGCGGAAAGCCATCACGCGCCCAGGTAGGGCAGTGTCACCGACCGTGCTGCACGAGTCGGGCTCGGAGAGGCTAGTGGTTTGCGTTTGGCCCTTTCCGTGATGACATCTTGCCACCGGAAGGGCGGCCGTGGACGGCCGTGTTCCTGTGGCTCGCTGTCACCCTGTTAACTTGCTCTCATATCCGTGGCTCCGGACACTGGCTTTCAAACCTTGCTTCTGGCCGCATGTCCTTTGGAAGCCCATGTAGCGTCTGTTTCTGGCTTCCTGAACTAGGACCTTGGATCATCTCTGCTTCTCTGTTTTTTTTTTTTTTTTTTTTTTTTTTTTTTTACCTCCTCCTCTGCCATTTTCTGTAAGAAGTTCCCTTTTAGGGCGCCTGGGTGGCTCAGTCGGTTGAGCGTCCGACTTCGGCTCAGGTCATGATCTCACGGTTCGTGGGTTCGAGCCCCGTGTCGGGCTCGCTGCTCTCCGCACAGAGCCGGCTTCGGATCCTCTGTCCCGCTCTGTCTCTGCCCCTCCCCTCCCTCTGGCATTCTCTTTCTCACTCAAGAATAAATAAGCATTAAGAAAAAGAAAAAAAAGAAGTTCCCTTTTTTAGCGTGGTCCCAGGTAACTCACTGCCTGCACTGGCCCTAACCTTACTTGACCTTGCCCTTAAGAGTCCGGTTCCTTCATCAGGCCAGGTTTATACTAGACAGAACTATATCTGTCAAGAGTCAGGAGGAGAAAAGCAGAGTTTCACAGATAGAACGTAAACAGATCTGTGGCATGGCTCACATGTGGTCTGGGTTGCAGGTTGAGGGAGTTCCAAAGAAGTGGCTGGAAAAAAGACAGGAAATCAGCAAGAATTGCAAGTGATCTAAGCAGGGACCATATTGCATCTTATCAACGTCACAGCACATCACGTCGTGTCAATCATGTATCATATCACATGGTGTATTCACTTGCCCATTTATGGATTTTTTTCACGTCCTCAGTACTTTTCAATTTTCAGGATGGGATTCTGCTCCTAGTTAGGACCCGAGCGGGAGACTGGCCAAACAGGAAAGAACAACGCTGGCCCGTCCTTGAAGGGGTGAGTTATTGGACCGCTTATAAGAAAGGCATAGAAATTTAAGCAGGAGAGTATTTCTTGGGGTGGAGGCGGGGAAGGCGACTTGAGTGCCTGCAGAATCCCTCCCTGCGCCTCTGGCCGCGTTTTCTTCTAGAACCTGGGGTGGGTGGGCTCGGCCAGTGGCGGCCAGTCAGTCTCTGAGTTGGGGAGAGTCGGGTATGGGAATGATATTGGATGTTGGACTATATGACATCACCAATCATATGTTAGGACACAACCTTCCCGACCTTTCTGGGAACTGCGGTAGGGCTATCATTCAATGTGGTGAATTTGTCCTCGAAGCAGTAAAAAAGCATTTAAGTGGGATTTGATACGCATTTTGAAAATACAACCCCAGCCCTGTATAGTGGAACTCATAATCTGAGCAGGGTCCTTTTCTGAGCGGATGAGCCACATTTATGCCAGTTATCTTGAAGTCAGTCAGGGTAGCAGTTTGGGGGAGCAGTAGCATTTGGGGGCTGTGGTAACCCCGGGGCGGGGCTACAGCTTTAGAGTTTGATAAACCTAACGGAGAGAGAGGCTCAGGGGACTGGAGTCACGGTCGGAAGAGTCCCTCTGTGCACTGGTTGACCCAGCTGGGATTTATCATAAGCCGGAAGGAGCTGCTGTCACGATCGGGCTCACCACCTTATCCTGCGTCACCAGCCACGTTCTCGGGACACCAGAGCAAACCCTGGAGATGTGAAGAAATTCCTCAACCTTGGCCTTTTTTTTTTTTTTTTTTTTTTTTTTTTTTTTTTTTTTGTAGTGTGGAGGGAACCAGACGAAATCACCAAAAAGGAAAGAAAACCCTTTTCTTTGAAAAGACTAGTCGCCCTGTGTGGTTGTGAGGGTGCACGTATGTGTGCCAAGTCGGCTTTGGCAAGCGGGGTCCGGGGGGGTTCCACCAACAGGCATTTGCTGCTCACGGTTCTGGAGGCTGGAGGTCCAAGATCAGGGTGCCGGCCAATTGGGTTCCTGGTGAGGGCTCTCTTCCCGGTTGGCAGACAGCTGTCTTCTTGCTCTGTCCTCACCTGGTGGAGAGAGAGGGAGCACTGGTGTCCCTTCCTCTTCTTTTAAGGGCACTAATCCTATCCCACCTCCCTGACCTCATCGAAACTCAATCACCTCCCAGAGGCCCCGCCTCCTCATACCCTCACATTGGGGGTAAGGCTTTTTTTCTTTTGTAATGGTTATTTATTTTTGAGAGAGACAGAGCGCAACTGGGGGAGGGGCAGAGAGAGAGGGAGACACAGAATCAGAAGCAGGCTCCAGGCTCCCAGCCGTCAGCCCAGAGCCCGACGCGGGGCTCGAACTCCCGGACCGCGAGATCGTGACCTGAGCTGAAGTCGGCCGCTTAACAGACTGAGCCACCCAGGCGCCCCAGGAGCTGACTTCTAAACGCAGAGATGATTCATGTAGTTTGGAACGGCACTGTTTCTAATCACATCTAAAAAAAAAAAAAAAAAAAAAAACTACACACAGCAGGTGGCCCTTAGTGTTGAAACATTGTTTGCATTTTTCTGGAAGGAGACAGAACTTTAGGACTCTGGCTTCATCCAACAGGAGTTGGGTGCAATGATGTAGTTTTAGGGTAACAGAGCCGGCTAACCTTGACTTCCACATATTTTTATTTGGTTCTCTGCTATGTCTCTAGGTGGGGGGCGGGGGGAGGGGGTCTGGGGGGAGGTTGCCTGGGTGGCTCAGTCGGTTAAACATCCGACTTTGGCTCAGGTCATGATCTTGTGATTCATGAGTTCGAGCCCCACATGGGGCCCTGCACCGACAGCTCAGTCTGCTTGGAATTCTCTCTCTCTCTCTCTCTGTCTCTCCCTCTCCCTCTCCCTCTCTTTCTCTGTCCCTCCCCTGCTGTGTTCTCTCTCTCAAAATAAATAAATAAACTAAGAAAAAAAAAGATGGCTCTGAGGACCCTTTAGGATTTTCTTTATCTGTACAACGTGATTCTGTCAATCCTTTATTCTGTTATTATAACGAAGAAGCCGGAAAATAGGAAAAGGTCTATAGGATGGATCGACAGAGGGCTCATCTGACTTTTTTTGTGGCAGTGAGGTTGGGGGGGAGGGCGGTTGTTGATGAAGTCCGTTCTGTCCTTGGTTCTGTCTTCTTTTTAAGTTTCTGGGTCATCTTCTGTTTTGTTGAGCAGTTCGGGATATTTGGGATGTTGGAGGTTAGGGCAGGGTAAGTATAGTTGCAACTCCGGCGGGACCAGAGGTCTGGGGACTGAGCAGGGACAACCTAGTTTCAACGCCAGCACTCTCTTCGCATGTAACAAAGTGCTGGGTTCCTTTTACGTGGTGTCTACGCGGACAGGAGCCAGACGGCCCTTGTTTGGGACGTGGTCCTTAATCAGGGGGCCTGTAAAAGTCATCAGGAGAGAGTTTCCAAGGATTCACGCACCCGTCCCACCCTTAAAGATTTGGAGTCACTGTTTTGAGTAGGGCCTGGGCACGTTTATCTCGAACAAACTCTAAGCCAAGTGATTCTGGTTCGCACCCGCCCCCGATCCGAATCCACGGCCGTGAAAGATGGGTCATTGGAGGCCATTTGCTGTCATCTCAGATGCTATCGTTACTCTGAATGATGTGGCTGGTCCCCGGGTGTTGGCTTGCTCTAACCCTTTACTTGAGAAGTAAATTATTTCTCTAACGTCTCCACTGTGTGCTTGTCTGGCGTCGAAAGGGGGGAATGAGTCGCTGTGCGTGAAAGGAGAAACCTTTCTCCAGGTGGATCTGGAATCCGCTGCTTGGAATTCCCATCCGCCGACAGGACCGGCTACGTAATGCGCGCCGCCCGGTGCAACATGGAAACAGGGGGTCCACTCTTTGAACGTCTCCTTGCAGGCACCTTGTCCGAACAGCATCACAGATTCATCAAACAATTGGTTGTGTTCGTTCTGAGAAGCAGACGTCCTAACCAGAGGCCCACGGCTTGTGAGTTAGAACATGGGCATTTGAACATGGGTATAAAAATCGTGTCTGGCTGACAGGTTGGTTTGGAGGATCCGATGAGCTAATTTGGGGGGAAGCCTGACTAGCCCGCATCACAGGGGAGGCTCTCAGTAAATGCCAGCGGATTTTGCTCCATAGGAAGAGTCACTTTTTGGCGGGGGAAGAGTCTTTAAAGATGTACATTGAGGGCCTCGAGGTGAGATGGCCTCAATTACCCGGGGGGGCGCTAAATCCGATGACAAGTGTCTTTACAGAGGCCACCCGGCCACAAGCCGAGGAACGCCTGCCTGGAGGCGCCCGGGGCTGGGAGAAGAGAAACGCGTTCTTTCGTGGAACCTTCCGAGGGGGCGTGGTTCTGCCAACCCCGGGGGTGGGGGTTCAGACTTCTGGTCTCCCGAACGGCGAGAGGATAAATTTCAGTTGTTTGCGGAGGAAACGAACACAAACCCCTACATCTCCAACATCACTTTCAGATGAAATCTTCCAAGAACCAGCGATCCCAGTAAGGGCAGTGGAAGACGCTCATGCGGTGCCTCGTGTCCCTCGGGCTCTGCCCTGAGTTCACCTGCAGGGACATGGAGATTACTGTGTGTCATGAGGCTCCCCGCCCCCCGTCCCCCCCGTCCCCCTCAGGTGCCCACAGCAGCTGCTCTCGGCCCCCCTGGGGGCTTTCTCCAGGGCCCTGGAGACTTGCCTGGGTGTGGGGCGGCCCCTGAATGCCGGGCATTTGACACTCCCAGGGATAACTTTTCACCGATGAGAAACGTGGTCAGGGAGATATAAATATCCTTTGATGGACTGATCCTAAGGAGCGCCACTTAGGACAGCTTGGAAGATTATGGCTGCGTTGAACCCAGGTGGCCCGCTCCTGGGAACACCTTCCAAATGAAGGGCCTGCCTCCAGTCCCTTATTCCAGAATATGTTGGGGATGGGGGGAGTGAATCCAAAGCAAGACACGGACCAATAACCCTCTTAGTGACTTTAATTAAGGTACCTCTCCGTGAACACGTATGTTACTATGTTATCGTGCACAGTGTAGACCGGTGGAGAAGAAGAACTGTGTAGAAGGTAGGTCAGCCTCTGGTTCCCTGCTCTCAGCCCGGAGGTGCAGCTCCAATTGTGGGGGGGAGGGCGGGGGGAGTCTAATCGTCCCATCTGATTTCCAGGAAAATTATCGGGACCAAAGGCAGAGAATCCAAAGTTGCTTTGGCAGAAAAGTCGACACTTGTAGCCAAAATGCAAGTGATGGAAACTTTGAGGCTTCAAAGAAGCCAAGTGTCCTTTGATGACCACATATTACAACGTGTCCATCGAGTTCGTTTATGTGGCTTTTTGGGGGCGGGGATGATCAGCTGTAAATATACACTTAGAGAATCAGAGACACCCGCCCCCTCACCCCCCCCCATCAGAGATTAATTTATGTCTTTTCTTTTCATTTGGAGGATTTCCTCTGTTGTTGCGGCTGCTACTCTTGTCACTTGGGGGATCCCCGCGTGGGCTCGCGATGGTTCCGCCGGCGGAACTTCTCATCGTATGTTGGGACATTCGAATGCTCGTTGTTATGTTGTGAAAAAACACATACGTTGTTGAACTTCTCGGGCACTGCAGAGGTGTGACGGAGTGAGACGCAGGCTAAAGAACGATGCGTTCTTTTCTGGGAAACTGAGACTATATGGTTCGGACCGGGCAGGCAGCTGGTCACGAGTTATGTGTCAAAATCCGCAAGCTGGCCCAGGGTGAGCCGAGTGAGGAGTGATTGGTAGTCTCCAGACTGAGTTCGGGGCTTGCTGCTGATTGAGGTTCCTCGCACCTTTTCTGGCTCCGATGTGACACCCCCCGCCCCCCTTCTGCCTGGAGAAGTCCCTTCTTCTTCTTTTTTTTTTTTAAATTTTTTAAAAAGTTTTATTTATTGGGGCACCTGGGTGGCGCAGTCGGTTAAGTGTCTGACTTCAGCCAGGTCACCATCTCGCGGTCCGTGAGTTCGAGCCCCGCGTCGGGCTCTGGGCTGATGGCTCAGAGCCTGGAGCCTGTTTCCGATTCTGTGTCTCCCTCTCTCTCTGCCCCTCCCCCGTTCATGCTCTGTCTCTCTCTGTCCCAAAAATAAATAAACGTTGAAAAAAAAAATTAAAAAAAAAAAGTTTTATTTATTTTTGAGAGAGAGAGAGAGAGACAAAGACAGAGCATGAGCAGGGGAGGGGCAGAGAGAGGAGGAGACACAGAATCCGAAGCAGGCTCCAGGCTCCGAGCTGTCAGCACGGAGCCCGACGCGGGGCTCGAACTCCCAAACGGTGAGATCAGACCTGAGCCGAAGTCGGATGCTCAAGTGACTAAGCCACCCAGATGCCCCTAACATGCTTTATCTTGAGGTGGAAATGCCGGAGAAGCTAACCATGTCAGGCCCTAAAGAATAAATAGTCGCTTTTAATAAAGATTACTGTTCGGGAGGAAGGAAGGAAGGAATCTCTAGTGTATGTTCAGGTGCAACTTCGGAGAATCCTTTTGCTTATGGTTGATTTTTTTTTTTAAAGTCTATTTATTTATTTGGGGGGGGGGGCGCAGAAAGGGATAGACAGAGAATTCCAAGCAGGCTCCGCACTGTTTGTGGGCTCAAACCCACAAACTATGAGATCGTGACCTCAGCATGACCAAAGTCGGATGCCCCACTGACAGAGCCACCCAGGCGCCCCGGGGCTGATCTGCTCCGCTGGGGAGGCAGGCCCCAAGCCCATCCCAGGGGGGGTCTTGCCACCCCTGTGGCTGCTTTGATCAGAATCCGGATCTTGCTTTCTCATCAAATCCTTACGGACGTCACTTTGCTAATGGCTCTGTCACGGGCACCTCCAGTCGGCGGTCAGAGAGAGTCCCTGGTTCCTGTGCCAGTGTTATCTTGGGCCGCACGGATCCTGTGAATGACAGGGACTAAACTGCTTTACCGTCCGGAAACTCCCAGAAGCCTGGCTCTTTGTCAGGAATTCTCAATTCGCCTTGTTGGCAGTTTCGTGGCTCGGGCGGAGAGCACTGTTCTGGACTTCACGGAGGTGAAGGGGCATTCACCTGGGGACGCAGAGGGTGACGGGGACCCGGGGGGGGGGGGTCACCAGGCTGTCTTGTCGTTTGGAGGCATGAAGGCACCCCTGCCGGGCTGGAGGGAAGGCTGAGGCAAACAGATCCCAAGCAACCTGCACAAATGACGGGTATGAGCTCGTGGCCGGAACCCTCTGCCTCAGAGCTTCTGTGTAGTGGGACTGTGGCCGAGGTGCTTTCTCCTCCAGGGAGGGCCGTGAAGGAGTCATTTAACAGGACCGATGTTGTTTTCGGGGCGCCTCCCTTGTTCCACTGTGCGTCTGTCCATTTTTCCACCGGCAAATACTTAGCTGGGTCGTAGACCGCGGGGTGGGCTCGGCAAACGGGGAATCTAGTCGGCGCAATCGGGCAGTGTGGACCCAGGAGCCGCACGCTTAATACAAGTGGCAGAAACGAGAAGCAAAGGTGTGATGGCTTTCTCACCTTTGGATCCGCGTATTCCTTAAAAAGGCGCTGACACATTCTTGCCCCAGCATGTTGCACGGGGACACTAGGGTCGAAGGGAATTAAGCGGCTCGTCCGCTGCGACGTAGCTAGTGCCTCGGTTCCCTCTCTCTCTCTCTCTCTCTGCCCCTTGCTCACTTGTGCCCTCTCTCCGTCTCTAAAAACAAAGGGCGGGGGGATGCTGTGCGGCTCAGTCGTTAAGCATCTGACTTTGGCTCGGGTCACGATCTTACGGTTCCTGAGTTCGAGTCCCACGTCGGACGAGAATGAGCTCCGCGTAGCATGAGCTCCGGCCCTGCTTCGGGTGAGCCCCGCGGGTCCAGGGGGGCTGCTATCACCTTTTCTGTGTTTTTGATTATCCAGTACTCCCTATCTGGGTTCTGTACATAACTAGCGGCCCATGGCTTGTAAGTTAGAACATGGATGTTTGAACACGGGTATAATAATCGTGTCCATCTGATAGGTTTGTTTCGGGTAAAGCCTGAATAGTCCACCTCACAGGCGAGGCTCTCGACAAATGGAAACCGAGGCCCCTTGTCGTTCTGTCCATCAGAGTGAGGACACCACACGCATGTGCGCGCGTGTGTTAGAAAGCGGGGAGCGGAAAGCCATCACGCGCCCAGGTAGGGCAGTGTCACCGACCGTGCTGCACGAGTCGGGCTCGGAGAGGCTAGTGGTTTGCGTTTGGCCCTTTCCGTGATGACATCTTACCATCGGAAGGGCGGCCGTGGACGGCCGTGTTCCTGTGGCTCGCTGTCACCCTGTTAACTTGCTCTCGTATCCGTGGCTCCAGACGCTGGCTTTCAAACCTTGCTTCTGGTTGTGTTCGCTCTGGACACAGAAGAGCAGAGGCAAGGTTTAGATCCCCGAGAGATGAGCGGACAGGATGAAGGGATGCTCCGCGTCGTGGGGAGTTTGGGGAAACTGTAGAAGTTATTTCCGTAAGAGTTAAACGTGGCCTTCAACACCAGACTTTTTTCTTGTGGTTCCTCAGGGCTGACCCTGAACCACGGAGAAGCAGCCTTGGAAAAGCAATTCTGGGTCAACCGGCATTTCGGGGGGCGTGGGGGGTGGGCTGGGGGGCGGGGAACGCTTCGCGTAGCTGACCTTGGAGGACGGAGCTGACGATGGGCCCCAGCCCACGGGATTTTCTCAGGGATTGGGGAACAGACATAAAGCTCCTGGCACGGCGCCTAGCACTTGGTGATCGCTCAGGAAATGTTAGCTGCTGTGACAATTGTTCTACGTAGCATGATTTTTATAAGATGCGTTTCTCTCAAAAGTAAAATAAATAAATAAACATTAAAATTTTTTTTTTTAAAAAAAGGGGCGCCCGGGTGGCTCAGTCGGTTGAGCGCCCGACTTCGGCTCAGGTCATGATCTCTCGATCCGTGAGTTCGAGCCCCGCGTCGGGCTCTGTGCCGACCGCTCAGAGCCAGGAGCCCGCTTCGGGTTCTGTGTCTCCCTCTCTCTCTGCCCCTCCCCTGCTCGTGCTCTGTCTCTCTCTGTCTCTCTCAAAAATAAATAAACATTAAAACCCCATTTTTGTTAAACGCCTTTGCTGTGAAGGCGCTCGGCCCAACAGTGACTCCCGAGGATTCACGGGTGGGGCGTCCATGTTTTTTGTTGGGAGAAACTACTGGAGTCCCATGTTTGTTTGTTTGTTTTTTCCCATTGCCTCCTCAAGGTAGCAAAGCGGAAGGTCTTTCGCTCTGGAAGAGCCTGCCCTGTGTCCCTGATACTGGGAAACACACACTAGTGTGTAATTCCCACCCAGAGAGGGCTGAAGGTGCCACGCGGTGGCTGGTGCTGCGTCTACGGCCCTTTTCTAGAAGTCAGGCCAAAGGGGGTGTGTCCTGTATATTCTAGAGACACCTAGAGACCCTGATGGACCCTGATGTGGGACGTGGCCTGGAGCCGGATGAAAGGGATCCTGGCTGGAAGGTCCTCCCAGGGAGAACCTGAGAGGCGGCAGCCAGAAGTCCGGGGGCCGGGGGAGAGAGCTGGAAGGTGCCGGCAGGCAATGCCTCGCTCTGAGGAGGGCGCTGAAGTCCCCAGGGGGAGCCACTCTGAGAAAACCCACTCACCTGCCCCACAAGGCAGGAGTCAGCTCTGGGCACCGTCCCCCCTGCAGAGAACTAATACCGTGTCAAACCGGGCCTGCCTCTCAGGCTCTTCCAGATCCTTCTATCCACTGGACAGCAGAGGCGTCAGAAGTAGGGAGAAGACATCACCGACTGTGCCAACTAGGACGTTGAGAGAAAGAAAGTGCTCTTCTCAGTAACCATGTCTGGGCAAGTGACCTAAACTGGATGCTTCCGGGCGAACTTGCCATCGTCCTGGGCAGCAAGCAGCAGACAGATGCGGGACGAGGGGCCGGAGAAGAATGGATGGTCCGGTGCTCCAGACGCTCCTCCAGTGCAGATATCAGGGTTTACATTATTTATTTTTTTTTAATGTTTGTTTATTTTTGAGAGAGAGCACGAGCAGGGGAGGGGCAGAGAGAGAGGGAGACACAGAATGGGAAGCAGGCTCCAGGCTCTGAGCTGTCAGCGCAGAGCCGGACGCGGGGCTCGAACTCACAAGTCCTGAGATTATGACCTGAGCTGAAGTCGGATGCTTAACCGACTGAGCCACCCAGGCGCCGCAGGCATCGGGGTTTAAAACGGGCCCCCAACCGGGGAGGAGGGGAGAAGCCTCAGCTGAATGAAATCTGGAGCTTTAGTCCGCTGACCTGACACTCTTCTCCTGACTGAGAGGGGCCAGTCCAGAAAAGGTGGGGAGGCTCCGAAGATTTCATCCGGGGACAGGCCGCGGACTGCAGGGGAGTGTGGCGAAGAAGCAAAGCTGCTCTAGGAGTCCGCCAGATCCCTCGCAGCGCTTTCAAGAAAACGTTACGGTGTCTGATGCCCGTAACGATGGGGCGCATTTAATACGCGAGGTGACAAGGTCAGAAGCCAAAGAAGTTCCAGCGCCTGGGTTCTTCCTGCCCCCCACGCCCCCGATCGGAATTCCTCTCCACCCCCACCTGCCCTTCAGCACCTATATTTGTGCCTTAGTACTGCCTGGGGCTTCTGGGATCAGTCCCTGGGGGAAGCGGCTTGGAGGGTTGCCATGGAGACAAGCCCCGCCCCAAGTGGGAGGTGGGCTTAGACAGTTTATGCTAATAGTTGCCAGCCCTGGGTGGTTCTCATTGGCTCAGGGGCTGACGTCATCCCCGGTTCTCACAAAGCAGATATTCTGACCCAAGCAGATACCACGACGCAGACACTGGGATCCGTGTTTGCAGATACAGGAGTTGAGGCCAAGAGAGCGCGTGTTCCAGGACCCAGTTTCCACTACAGCGGGGACCCAGGAAGCCCTGGTATTTAAATTTGGACATCAGTGGTCTTTCATTCTTTTGCAAGGCCTCTCTAGACAGAATTCTAGAGTTTCTTCTGGTTTCTGTGAGTGCGGCTTGGAACGAGGCGTTTCTAGGGTGGTCACTTGTTCTGTTGCCTGGCACCCCTTGTTGGCAGTCTAATGCCAACTGTCTTTGTCACCGGTGGGAAGGTAGGCAGCTGGAAATGCTCTGGAGGGTTGAGGGCCCCGTGTCATTTGTTTTGCTAATGGGGCTGTTGTATTCTAGGGGCTGCTTCATCCTGACATAATAGGCCAGAGATTAAAATTGATTTCCAAGCCGACACTGTCAGGGAACATGTCTGAACTGTCTTTTGGGATCTAATCTCTCTGTCCACTTCCGCAGAGAGGTTGGATGTCGTTTAAAAAGATGTCAACAAGTTTGTCCTTGATGGATGAGCTGACGTAACAAGAGCCTCACGCTCCGTTTGGGCCGCGGGGTGATCAGCGCCTGAAGAAACCTGTGCCACTCTGGTCGCATTAGTAGGAGCACGGTGCCGGTCCAGGGAGGTGATGGGCTGCGGGGCTCACCGGCCTGCTTTAGCGGGTGCCCACGGGGGCATGTTAACACGATAATGTCCATTTAGAGGAGGGTAACAAACGCTGTGAAGGATCTGGAATTTGACGTGATGAATGTTTGAGAGGCAGTTAATGAGTCCGCATCTGGGAGGACCGAGGAACAATTATGTCCTCTTTGAAGTTTGGAAGGCCTGTCTTGAAGCTGAGCGTTGTGGATTTTATTCCGTGTGTCTTTAGGAGGCTATGGGTGGAAATCACCGGAAGGCAGACTTTGTTTTTCATACAAGGAAAAGGTTTCTAACTGTCAGGACTTCCTGACATTGAAGTATTTGGCTTGAGGGGGATTGAGGCCTTCGTCCATGGGGACCGTGTGGAGTCCCTTTCTTTGCTCATCCCCCTCCACAGGGGCACGCAACAGAGAGAGCCTCTTTGTATCAGGGAATTCACTTGGGCCTCATCTACCTACACCCTCTCTGGCTTTCCTTGGGCATCAGCCCCCGTGGTTCTCAGCAATCTCATCCTGGCTGCTGTTGAGTCTCTTTGATAGCTATCCCTTTTGGAGGCCAGTGAGTTCTAGAAGTGGGCGCCTGAGGGCTGCTGCCAGCTCCACAAGGCCATCCGGGACTCAAGCACTCATCCTTCTGCCCCAACAGCCTCAGAGCCTGATTTCTACCTCATGGCCAGAGACGGGTCCTTGGGGCTCCAGCCATCACATCTGCATCCCAGGCAGCAGAAAAAAAAAAAAAAACTGACAGGTTCCTTATGTTTTTGTTCTATCTCCTTAACCAAATCTTAAAAAGCTGGAAGAAGCACTCTTTTGGCCAGATTCAAAGCTGCCTTGAAAAGATGGAGATATGGAGACAGCAACTGACACAAATCTGCCGTGGTTCCCAAATTTCCCAGAACCCTCTGCTGGCGTCCATCATTCCCCACGGATGGCTCCACCTGGCTGTCTCACCGGCACCCCAGAGCCTCCCCACTATGCTACTCCCTTAGGCCCCTCTACTTGCCTCTTTCCCAAACTGAAGCCCGGTTGCCATGGTGATGCTTCCCTCGCTCTTCCCGGAACTGAATCGCTTAGCAGGCCTAGACGCGTCCTGGATTTATCCACTTCTCCCCCGTCTCTTCTGCCTCTTCGTCCACTCCGCCACCACCTCTGGTCTGGATTCCTGGAAAAACCTGTTCGTGACCCTCCCTGCTTAAACGGAAAATGGTAGGAGAAAGGTCCTTGCTGACCTTTCCATGGAAAGCTTCCTCCTTCCCTCCTCCCCCTCCTTCTTGAGCTGCCTCGACCCAGTTTTTAGCCTTTGCTTTCTCTTGTCTCTGAACATCAACTCTGGCTTTCCTTTTGTTGTTGTTGTTGTTTTTTCCACGTTTATTTATATTTGAGAGAGAGAGAGAGAGAGAGAGAGAGACAGGACATGAGCGGGGAGGGGCAGAGAGAGGGGGAGACACAGAATCCAAAGCAGGCTCCAGGCTCCGAGCTGTCAGCACAGAGCCCGACGCGGGGCTGGAACCCACGAACCGTGAGATCGTGACCTGAGCCGAAGTCAGATGCTTAACCTACTGAGCCACCCAGGGGCCGCTCTGGCTTTTCTTTTGAGTATTACACCTCTTCCCCCCCTCTTTCCTCTGTTGGTCTGACTCAGCCCTATGACTCATTCGTTAGGTCTCCCAGTGAACGTCACTTTCTCTTTTTTCCTGGGCTAATGTGTATTGAACGCTTACTACAAGCACGGCTGGGTGGTTAGCATTTATATGGATTTTCTCATTTGGGTTTTCTCCAGGACCCTGAAAGGTGGGAACTATTCTTTTTGTCACATTTGAGATGTAGGTCACATAGGTGATCAGAAGTCGAGCCCGGGGACATCGGACATCTTTCTGATCCTCGGCACCTTCGTGGACCTTTCCATCCCTGGAAGGCAGCAGCGCTGTGACCTTGGCGTTCCCGAAGCGTCCCAGATACAGGATTCAGTGCATGTGTGTCCATACAGAGCTGGTTGTGGGGACCAGACAGCCTTGGTTCTTATCTGCGCCTCGCCATTTATTGTGACCCGGGGCAATTATCCAACCGTTCTCGGCCTGTGTGAAGTGTGGGAAGAGCATACATTCTCTATTTTTTTTTAATGTTTGTTTATTTTTGAGAGAGACAGAGGCAGAGAGAGAACGAGCCGGGGAGGGGCAGAGAGAGAGAGAGAGAGAGAGAGAGAATCCCAAGCAGGCTCCGCACTGTCAGCAGGAAGCCCGATGCAGGGGTCGAACTCACAAACCATGAGACTATGGCCTGAGCTGAAACTAAGAGTCAGACGCTTAGCCGACGGAGCCATCCAGACGCCTCATGAAAGGCAAGTATCTAATATTTAAACGAATGACTAACTATCATTTAAATGAATAAGTAAGCGAATGAATGTAGTGTACCTATCGCACAGTTAACTCCCCCTTTATTTGAATTTTTTTAAATGTTTTTATTTATTTTTGAGACAGAGACAGAGCATGAGCAGGGGAGGGGCCGAGAGAGAGGGAGACACAGAATCCGAAGCAGGCTCCAGGCTCTGAGCTGTCAGCACACAGCCCGACGGGGGGTGGAACTCACGGAAGTGTGAGATCACGACCTGAGCCGAAATCGGACGCTCAACCGACTGAGCCACCCAGGCGCCCCACTCCCCCTTTATTTGAAGGGCAGATGTCTGCTGGTTGGAGCTGACAGATAGCAATCTCTCCTTCTCTCCAGGACAGCATGCTGTTCTCCTGTGTCTGTGCCTGGTGGCGATCCATCATTCCCTACAGGGACCCTGGTCATCCACTTCCTCAGCTACTCAGTAAAGTCCCTCCCCTAAGAGCAGAGGATTGGTTAAGGAAAAGATATGAGACCAGAATTGTCCAATCAGACTGAAGCCGAGGACATTTGCTCTAGACGGATGGAAGGAAGGCTGTCCCCACTGGAAGGGCAAGGAAGCTACTCACATTCTCCAACAACCACAGATCCTGGGCTTCCCACCCAGAAGAAGGAATTAAAATGCCAGTCTGCAGTCTCACAGGGAAAGAGGGGGTGATCGGCATGAAGTGTTCTAAGTCCGTCTCCCTGTTTAGGAGGGTAGAGATACTGAATAACTTGAGGTCTTGGTTAGCCAAGGAGGCACGTTAAAATTTTGACCCCTGAACACCTAGAAATTGCATATGTCACTGCTAAGTATCAGAGGGAAGTAACAGTATAAAGGATAACTGATTAGTCTCAGGATGTGGGAATGGAAATGTGAAAAAAGCATAAAAACAGTGAGAAAGCACAGAATAGTAAAAACTGAAGGCATAAAAATCGGTTTGCACATTTGCTGTAAGTGCACTCAACTCCTAAGTCGAGAGGCAGACGCTGAGTTGAGATCGAATTAAAAAAGAAAAATCCATCTGAGTGCACAATACAGGAGACGTACCCAGAACGTAAAGACACGGAGACATCGAAAGTATTCGGATGGAAGAGCGACGAGCCAGCTGCTAAACAAGACAACGTTGTCACATTCACATTGGACAACTGCTTTCCAAGGAAAGGAGAAGAATTAGGCATAATGATGCGGTCTCCGTGATGTGAAAAGTAACCATTCTTTGGAAATACGTGACGATTTTAAGCTTGAAGTGATGATACAGTCTCAAACAATACACAGGGAAAACTTGATTGAATTATATGGAGAATTGGACAAATCCATAATGATTCTGGGAGATTTTGCCTTACTGTCAGTATTAGAACCGATAGACTGAAACATAGAAAGACATACATTATTTAAACATCTTTTGGGGCGCCTGGGTGGCCCAGTCGGTTAAGCGTCCGACTTCGGCTCAGGTCGTGATCTCACGATGCGTGGGTTCGAGCCCACGAACGTTAAAAAGATTTTAAAAAATAAACAAAAGTAAACATCTTTTGAAACGCTCTAAGATACAAAAAGCATACTCTGTACCCAGTAATTAGTGAATATATATTTATTTCTAGTATACGTGGCCACATTTGCAAAAATTGACCATTGATTAACCCATAAGACCAATTTAAGAAAATATCGAAGAATAACGTACAGACCGCAATTTCTGTCTACAACACAATTAAATTAGAGGATGGCCGCACAAGGGACATGCGTTGTTCCAAGACCGCAACCCGGGAGGAGGATCCTTTCTGTCCCTGGTGTAAGGATCACGGGTGACAAGCCTAGAGACGTCTCGCTTTCGTGGCTGCTTTCATTCTGTCGGTGCCAGCAACAGGCTGGACCTAATACGTGCTGGTGTCTACCTAGGGGTTGATTGTTGTCATTCACTTTTTTTTTTTTAAAGTTTATTTATTTATTTTGAGAGAGAGAGAGAGCACACACGAGCTGGGAAGGGGCAGAGAGAGAGAGAGAATTCCAAGCAGGCTCTGCCCTGTCCGAAAGAGCCCCACTCGGGGCTCGAACTCAACAAACCGTGAGAACACAACCTGAGCCGAAATCAAGAGTTGGACTCTTTTTTTTTTAATGTTCTCTTTTAACGTTTATTCATTTTTGGAGACAGAGACAGTGCAAACGGGGTAGGGGTGGGGGGGGTGTGGATACAGAATCTGAAGCAGGCTCCAGGCTCTGAGCGGTCAGCACAGAGCCCAACACGGGGCTCGAACTCACGGACCGCGAGATCATGACCTGACCCAAGTCGGACGCTCAACCGTCTGAGCCACCCAGGCGCCCCTGTCATTCTCTTTGTGAAGAGAATCCAGGAGGAGGAGGAGGAGGAAGCTGAGATTCCAAAAATTCACCCAAAGCACATGAATTCCTATAGTTTCTGCCCTTGCACGACTGAAGCGTGAACAGGAGCCCTACCCAAAATACAGAAACCCCCGGAGTTAAATTTGCAGAAAACAGGCAGGAGTTGAACTTACTCAGAATAAGTCCTCGGGAAATATCCAGCCCACAAAACAAACGGACTGAAAGTTTTCCCCTTGTTACCAAGCTGGTCTAGCATCATTCGGCAGGAATCAGAACAGGCCTGGACGCTGCTTGGGAAGCACAGAAGGGCTTCCTCTGGCGGCCCTGGGTGTGACGGGGAAGCTGGCCCTGCTTTTCCTTTGGGGGAGGGACAGGCAGTCCTGTACACCTGCTTCAGGGTCCGGGATTCAGGACTTTCTAAAGAAGCGTGAAAGCCTTGAGGGGCTTCCCTGACGCGGCCTCCGTGAATCCCCATAATTATGGCAAAGAGGTTTTGAAAACGAAACCTTATTTTAACGCACCGTGTAAAGATAGTTTATTTCCACGCATAATATCACCTATTACCATGCACAGGCTAACATGCTTCGAGAAGATGTGTTACAGAAAAAGTGAAGTTTGGAGATCCTGGCCGTAATGTGTGTGTGTGTGTGTGTGTGTGTGTGTGTAAAAATGGACTCTCTTTACAGCCTTGCCTTTCCTTTAAAAGCAGGGTGTTCTCAGGGGCGCCTGGGTGGCGCAGTCGGTTAAGCGTCCGACTTCAGCCAGGTCACGATCTCACGGTCCTTGAGTTCGAGCCCCGCGTCGGGCTCTGGGTTGATGGCTCGGAGCCTGGAGCCTGTTTCCCATTCTGTGTCTCCCTCTCTCTCTGCCCCTCCCCCGTTCATGCTCTGTCTCTCTCTGTCCCAAAAATAAATAAAAACGTTGAAAAAAAAATTTTTAAAAAAAGCAGGGTGTTCTCTGCGTGCATCAATCTCTGCTTCTACTTGGTGATCCCTGAAGTAAAAAAAAGCCCTTGGGGCACCTGGGGGGCTCAGTCAGTTAACCATCCAATTCTTGGTTTCGGCTGAGGTCATGATCTCGCGGTCTGTGAGTTCGAGCCCCGCGTCGGGCTCTGCGCTGACAGCTCAGAGCGTGGAGCCTGCTTCTGATTCTGTGTCCCCCTCTCTCTCTGTCCCTCCCCCACTCATGCTTTGTCTCTCTCTGTCTCAGAAATAAATAAACATAAAAAAAAAGACACAATATCAGTATCCATTCTTTTTTCCTTTTAGATTGGCTTTTTTTTTAGAGCAGTTTTATGTTCATGGCAAAACTGAGCGGAAAGCCAGAGTTCTCCTATGCCCCCCAGTCTCCCACCCCCACACCTGGCGCCCCCACGAGGAACATCTTGCACTAGACTGGTACGTTTGTGGCAGCCGAGGAGCCTACGTTGGCCCATCATCACCCCACCATAGCTGACACTGTGGTCCACTCTCGGTGGGGTCCGTCCTGTGGGTTTGCGCAAACGGGCACCGATGTGTATCCACCGTTGAAGTATCGTGAGATGAGTTGCACTGCCCTGAAAATCCTCTGCTGTGTCTGTTCACCCCTGCCCGCCACCCACCCCCTGGTGACCACTGATCATTTTACTGCCTCCCTAGCGTCGCCTTTTCCAGAAGGTCACGTAGCTGGTAAAATACAGTGGGTAGCCTTCCTTGATTGGCTTCGTTCCCTTAGGAATATGCCTCTAAGATGGTTTCATTTTTAGCAGTTCTTAAAATGTCCTTCTCACCCCCCAGCCTGGGGCGGGGGCGGGCTGCCTCCAATTCTTACATTTCTTTGTCTCATTCCCACCCCTACCCCCCCATCTCAGGACTTCAGTCTGTAGTTCCTCGTTATTATTATTATTTTTTAATGTTTATTTCTTCATTTTGGAGAGAGAGAGATAGAGCAGGGGCGGGGGAAGGGCAGACAGAGAGAACGGTTAGACAGAATCCCAAGCACGTTCCGCACTGTCAGCACGGAGCCCGGACGCGGGGCTCGAACCCACGAACCGCGAGATCATGACCTGAGCCGAAATCAGCAGTCGGACTCTTAACTGACTGAGCCACCCAGGCGCCCCACGACAGGCTCGTTCTTTTTTCCTCGGTTATGCACAGGTCTGCCTGCAGCCAGAGCTATGTCCTTGGGGAGGGATTCTGTGAACACAAAACTCTCATCTGTGCACCCACCACAGCTGCTCGATGCGGGGGAGAGTTGGGAACTCACACTTGTCTGACCTGCCCTTCCCCTGCCCTTGCCCCGTGACCTTCAAGAGCTCTCTGTTGTCCAATGGAAAAAAACAACAGCGCCTTAGTTAGGCTTTCCGGGCATTCATGACGGGCTTTCAACCAGCCCTGCTGATAACCTCATTCGTTTTCTTCTCTTCCGTGGAAGCCAACCAAATCGGGTCCCTCGGTGTGCTTCCTCGCTCGGCATCTTTGCTCACACTTTCCTTTCTGTCTGTGGTGCTCTTACCGGCCATCTGTGCCATCAGAAGCCACCTACACCCGTGTCACGGCTCAGATGCCCCCTTTCTGCACAGCCTTCCCTTCTCGCTTCAGGGAGCGATGCCCTTTTCCTCTTCTTAAAAGAAGGGTGTTTCATTTTTATTTTTGTCCTCGATGTGTTCCAATGCATAATTGCGTGTAAGGATCCCCTGCCTCTGAGATCGAAGGCTCCCGAGGAGAGAGCTACGACGTCTTGTTCACCTTGGGTATCTTTTAGCGGCGAGTAATATGTATTTAAACGGAGCACCTCGTAAGATTGACGGAAGGCACACTGAGCCCCAGAGGAGTGGAAGGCGGGTTTGGAGGCTCTTGGGGGGGCAGGAAGTGGTCGGAACATGCGGCACCAGCCCTGGTGGGTGACGGCAAGACAAGTGAATAATACAGTCACCTGGGGCAGTGGGGGGCAGCCCCAGGGGAAGAGGAGAGGTTGACAGCAGCCTTCTCCAGCTTTACAATGTTGCCTCGGGCTGGCCCCGAGTGCGGACACGGGGAATTCTGCTGGGGAGAGCGAGGGAATTTGCTGGAAGAGCGAGGGAATTTGCTGGAAGCCCGTGTTACAGCTCATAACACTACATCCGAGTCTTTGGCGGAAAGTAGCCCGTTACCATATCCCCTGGGTGGCTCAAAGTCACAGCATCGTGGAATGTTAGAACTGGAAGGAAATTGACAGAGGATGTTGCCAAGCCCCTCAGGGTTATGGGCAGGGAAATTCAGACCCAGAAAGGTTAAACCGCTCTCCCAAGGTGACACAGAGGAACGTAGCAGAGCCTCAGTGCCCGTCACTTCCCTGCGTTTAGCCTTCCATTACCCAAAATCGAAGATGAAGACACACTGATTGCCCAGAGCTTGGTTGTTTTGGCCACTCGGTGACGTTTACTGTCTCGTCCTACGAGCGTCGTCTTTTAAAATCTGTGCCGGAAGAGGGTAAGTGCGTTGCGGGGAACCATGACGTCATGACGTCTTTCTTTGGCAGGAGACCGAGGACGGGGAGGTGGTGATTCCAAGGATCATTCCTCCTGACACTGGGTTCCGGGAAGAAAGCTGGATGTGGACACTGTCTAGGCGGGTGACACCTGTGACTATGATTCGGGTTTCCGGTCCATTCCGAGGGCCTCTGGGCTTGGCATGAAGAACATTCCACGAAGGTGGGACTATCCAGGACAGCCGAGGAGGGCGGCTTTAGAACGAACGTGGAGGGGGATGGAAAATCTCATCCCCGTGGAAACAGCAATGGTGGCCTTGGATCGTGAGCAGAGCGCAGGTAATTAAGCGGATCAGAGATTAAAATAGAGCCACACAGGGATCCGTCTAATGGGTCGGAAGGGGCTCGGGATGAGAATGTGGTCATGGCCTAAGACCGCATCCCAAAGAAACAGCTGTGTGAACCGGATGACCTTCGAGGCCACTTTGAAAGTCGTGGCCCCGGATCGCACACCCCTGTGCACGGACGCACAGCCCAAGTGTGTTCACGACGAGGGCGCTGTCTGCGTTTAACCAAACTCCCCATTTAGCTGCTGAGGACTGTGGGGTATACTCGACGTTTCGCACCCTAACTCTCCTCGGATAACCGGAGGACCCCTAAAACTAGTGGGTACCAGATATCTAGAACCTTCGGTTTGATTTGCAAATAGGTGCCTGGTTGGGGTCTGGGGCATCGTCCTCTGTACCTGCCCTCCGTCCCACTTCTGAGCGGAAACTCCTGAACTCTGTGTCTCTCTCGACCTTCAAACCAAGTTGGTAACAAGGCAAACAAAACAAAATCCTTGCTGTAAAACACCTACCCACCCCCATTTTATTTGATCTTATTTTAAATGTTTATTTATTTATTTTGAGAGCGAAGGTGAGAGAGAGAGTGCACATAAGCAGGGGAGGGGCAGAGAGAGAGGGAGAGAGAGAACCCCAAACAGGCTCTGAGCTCTCAACCCAGAGCCCGATGCGGGGCTCAAACTCGTGAACCATGAGATCATGACCTGAGCGGAAGTCAAGTGCCGATCGCTTCACCGATGGAGTCACCCAGGCGACTCTCCCCCCCCCCATTCATCCCCATTTTAAAATATGTAGTTTGGATTTGGAAGTCAGCTGGCATCGAACAGCTCTTGGTCAAGTTGTCCAACTAGAATGGTAACTAGAAATCATCGGATTCTAGTTGTAACGAATCTAGAGCATGCAGATTGAAAAAAAAAAAAACCCACAGAACAGAGATTTGTGTGGATCCGAATAAATTGATTAGCAGCAACAGGTAAGCCAATTCTCCTTACCTGCACCTTGCATTTTGGAAAAAAAAGAAAAAGAAAGGATGATGAATTTGCATGTCTTGTACGAAACCAACAAAGACCTTGCTTGTGACGAGGGGACTTACTTCTCACAAAAAGAAGGAGGAAATTAGAACATCACTGAACAAAAGCCCGATGATATTGGTTTCACACCAAGGTGCCAGTGCAAATCAAAGGTGTATTCCAATTTAATTAATATTACAAACAATTAGGGGATTTTATTCGCAAATGCTATTTATGGAAACTCGTACAAATGAAAACAACTTTCTAGATCTCCAGGGGTATGTTTGAGACTCTCGCATTTCCTGGTTTTTAGAAAGTCCTTCGGGGAGCAAAAAAAGAGAAAGAAACTAGATTTTTTTTTTTTTTTTCATTTCAATGCTGCCTGATGCTCTCAGAGCTGTAACATGAATATCTCAGATATCTGCCGTGAAAGCTGACTTTTGGTTAGAGAACCGCTGACCCCCCTTATTCCACTATCTCTCCCTCCGAACAATTTTTCCGCGCCCCGTTCTGGGGGGGGTGGTGTTGTCTTTTTTCCTTATCCGCATTTACATAAGTTGCTTCTGAAGTCAGAGAAAAACACAAGCCGCTCAACTATCTTGACATCTTACCAGCAGGAGAGCGCAGAAGTCGCCAGAATGAGCAGGCTCCCTGCTTTCCCTGCTTTTCAGGGACGCACATGCTCTCTGTGTCGTCTGCACGGACCCAGGCCTCTCCACCCAGGGGGCCGCCCTTCGCTGAATGTTCTGCTCAGGGTCACGCAAGGGTGGCCATGTCTTTGCGTGGCCTGCACAGTGTCTCAGACATGGGCCTAGATCCCAGAAAATTCCAAATCGAGGGCTGGTGGTTCAAACGTCCAATTTGGAGCCGCGTTCCTGGGTCGCAACACGCGTTTTCTCCGGAGTTTCCCTGCTGCTTGTTGTTCTAGGCCGGGGGAGGGGGGGGGGGCGGAGGGGGGAGTTCTCGAAGGGTGGTGGGGGCCCAGCAGCATCCGGGCATTTGTCAGCCATGCTGATTCCCAGGCCCCAGGCCCACTGACTCAGAATCTCCAGGGTGGGGGCCTGTGTTTTAAGAAGGCCGGCATGGGGCGCCTGGGTGGCGCAGTCGGTTAAGCGTCCGATTTCAGCCAGGTCACGATCTCGCGGTCCGTGAGTTCGAGCCCCGCGTCAGGCTCTGGGCTGATGGCTCGGAGCCTGGAGCCTGTTTCCGATTCTGTGTCTCCCTCTCTCTCTGCCCCTCCCCCGTTCATGCTCTGTCTCTCTCTGTCCCAAAAATAAATAAATGTTGAAAAAAAAAAAAAAAAGAAGGCCGGCATGAGATAACCACCCATTTAATGTTTATAAGAACCCTGTTCTACCAGGGAGGAAGATGAGACTCAGAAAAAGCCAGCAATTTTCCAGAGGCTTCCATAGCTAGGGACTGGGGGAGCTGGGAAGTCAGATCAGGCGGCTCAGCCTGGTCTGTGCCCCCGAGGACGCGGCAGGACGCCTCTTTGCTGGGCAGGTGCCCGCGATGGTCTGGAGACGGTACTCGGCCTCCCCAGGTTTGGCCTTGGGGCTTCCGGTATCTGGCTCCTGTTCACCTTCTGGATGGTTCGATTACGAGACATTTTGGGGGACCCGTCACCTTTTCTATCCCCAACAAGGTGCCCGAGGGAGGACCGGAGGCGCATTCTGTGGGCATCTTCCGTGATGTAAAGGCTCGTTCACGGGGTGACCTTGGCTTTGTTGGCCCCTGCTACACAACTCTTGCCTGGATAGGGACCCTTGCTTGCCAAGATCCTAGTCTGTCTCTCACCCCTGCCATTTGGCTGTCTGGGTCACCAGCATTTGCTGGCTCTTTATTTACTGTGATGTGTGCTGCGGTCACACTCTGTCGCCCTCTGAATTTCCCTTTCAGCCGAGAGAGGGAGTGTTCTCTCTCATCCATTCCTGTATTTCTCAGCCGGCCACCTCCATGCAGGGGAGGTTCGTGGTTAACCAAGAGAGACTGAGAGCCAAGTGGGTCTGCCGCTCCTAGCCATGTGACTGTTCTTGGGGACGCTCTTTAACCTCTCTGTGACTCAGTTTCCTCATCTGTAAAATGGGGTGATATTAGCAACTATCTTCTGTGTTTGTTATGACTCAAGTCCAGAGTCGTCCACGGTTTGCTGGCCCCCGTAGCCCCAGCGGTGTTTAGGGGCATTGTGTCCCCGCCGTTTAGTCCGTCAAGGTTGTGATTTAAGTGAACGTGGGGGCAACGCGTGGAATGTCACGGAAATCCCCTTTCCCGGTGACGTCATGTGACGCAGTTGGGAGGCTGCTTCTTTGTGAACTCTTCTTCTTGGGGTTGGTTTTGTTTGACCACAGATCTCCACCGCAGGCAGGTGGGAGGCTGGACCCACAGGTCGGGGTCAGAGATGGCTGCGTCAATGTCACGTTGGCAGAAGAGCCTAGAAGGCGGCCAGCGCCAATTCGGGTTTATGTTTAAAGACCAGGCTCTCCGCTGCTCTCTGTGGCGGCTCCCACGCCTTCACTCCCACCGTCCCTACTAATAAGACAAACCCGGGGGCTTGCTCTGAGCCAGGCATTGTTCTCGAAGGGGCACAAGGGAACCTCCTGCCGTGGGCAGGTGTCGTGGAGGAGAAGTGAAGCCAGCAGAAAGGGACTCCCAGAAATGAGCCGCCCCTGACATTGTGTTTCTGGGACTGTGGAAGTGATCTCCCCTGCACCTGTGACTCAGGCTGAGCCTGTGTGACAGTGGGGACGGGCGATGGCTCCCGGGCTGCCTGGCTCCCAGGAGGGTCCGTTTGTGTCCTGTGTCACATGTAGGCAGTTACAGGGATGGGTAAAGTCGACCAGGTATGTCCAAATATGCCTACCTGCTTGTATCTCCTCCTTCCTGGTCCTCCCCGACCCTCCTCCCGGGTGTCTGGAACCTCTGTGCCCCCGACCTGCACTTACGTGTGCTTGGCACAGAATCAGCCCCTGTCACGGTCCTCTGTTTTGGGAACCACAGTGTGTCCTCCATAAAGAAACCAATTCCAGCCCCTAGGGACGGGACGTGGGGGGCAGACACTGGGGAGGAGCCCTCCTGGGACCCCAGAACTCACACCAGTGGGTGGCCTTTTCTTCCTCTAGAGAGGAGACCGGCCCCTTCCCTTCCCCTCAAAGTCTGCTGGAAAGTCCTGCCCTTGAAACCCTTCCTCCCACCCCCTACCCCGCCGCTTGCCTGCCGAGCTCGCTTCCCCTCCCCAGACCCCAGACCCCTGTAGAGCAAGGAGGGACACCTGATGAAAGACCTCATCGCGGTAGCCGGGCCATCGGGTGTTCATCAACTCATGACACAGGCGTACCGAAACGGAACATTCCCGTATTTCAAACTTGCAGAGAATCGTGCTTTAATATAATTATTCTTGAAAGATTCTTCACCCGAAAGGCTAATAACAGCACCCGGGAAGCGGACAGCCTCTGATCCTTGACCTCATTGATATGTAAAGTGCCCCGTGCCCGCACCTTGGGGTGTGTGGCCACTTCCCCAGGCCACTGAGTCCCCTTAGTGCCTGCTTTACCGGGCAGGTGCCTCTGGTCGCCTGCAGTTCCCACGCTCCTCCCTGAGAAGGTGCCCTCCCCGGGACGCCCGCCGGCCCGGCCCGTCTCTAGCTTCTCCAACAGGACAGCAGGAAACCAGAGCAACGGGACGTGATGTTTTTCAAGCCCGGGACCCTGGGCCAGCCCTTTGCTGCCGGGATCCGGGGCTCCCACTTCTCCAGACGGTCCTGGCGGAGTGGAGAGAGGTCTGTGGAAATCCGTCCGGAAGGACAGCTTCTGCCTGACTTCTTGTTACCCGCTTTCGGCCTTGAAGCTGATCTTCCTTTGAACACTGGTGCCGAGGGGCTGGCGGGGTACAATTAATAAGCCCCGCAGGAAGCGTGGTGCTCGGCAAGGCGATGCCACTTGGCCAAAGGGCCGAGCTGGGAGGTTAGCTACTGGCCCTTTGGCTCCCTCCTCGGAACTCGGAGAGCCCAGCTGTCGATAACCCCAGTTGTCGATAACTCAGCCCTCGCGGACGGGTCGCTCATCAGAGCCTTGTCCGGGACCCCGTCCCCTTCCGCCCCACTGAAGGGTGTACCAGGGCTGTAGGACCCACCTGTCCTAGGTTTCTGGGGGAGATATTTGGGGAGCCCGGCGGGGCTCGTAGGGGCACGGTGCCGACCCTGTCTGCCTGCGGCTGGACCCAGAGGTCTGAGAGATCGCCGTGGCTCCGGGCACGTGAAGGGGGGGTAGGAGCGATGTTGGCCAATGTCCACATTTCAGAGTCAGCGGAGTGAAAATCCAGGGGACCCGTAACCTTGGGGAGCGAGAGGGGTTTGTGGGAGGGACGGCTCTTAGCAACCGAATGGCCGTTTTTTTCTTTTCTGAGATGGGACAGGGGTCTCGGCCCGCGTCCCTCTGTTGCGACGGTCGGCCAGTTCATCAGGGCTCACCTAGCGCCCGGGTGAGCAGGAAGGAGGGAGACACCACGAAAGAGGGGGCAGGCGATCGGAAGCCATGCTCGACCGGGCCTCGGGACACCTGGGTTTCGATCCCGGAAGGCACATTTCCAGCTGGGTGCCCTGGGACAAAGCTGTTGAAAACATCTGCTTCACGGTCACGTTGTGGAGGTTAAACGGCCCTGTAAAAGGGACACACCTGATGTCGAGTGAGGGGTACATAAGCTCCTTGCTTTTGAGAAATTCCTAACTTCTGAGTTTGAGAGATAATCGGATCAAGAGCCTCATGCCTGGGGCGCCTGGGTGGTTCAGTCGGTTCAGCGTCCGATTCTTCATTTGGGCTCAGGTCCTGATCTCACGGTTCATGGGTTCATGGGCCCTGCATCAGGCTCTGCACTGGCAGGGCAGGGCCTGCTTGGGATTCTCAGTCTCTCTCCCCGGTTCTGTTTGCCCCTCCCCGGCATGTGAGCACTTTCTCTCTCTCTCTCTCTCTCTCTCAGAATAAATTAGAAAACAAGAACCCCGTTCCCTCCGATATCCGTTTATTAGAAGGACTCGGTGACGAAGGAAGATATAAATCGGAAGCAATGCTGCATTTGAGGAAGCTGGTGTGATGGAGTGGGTGGTTTCGAGAGGGTAATCCAGGCAGACTTCCTGGAAGAGGTGAGTTTCTTTTCTTTTTTTTTTTTTTAACGTTTATTTATTTTTGAGATGGAGAGAGACACAGCATGAACGGGGGAGGGGCAGAGAGAGAGGGAAACACAGAATCGGAAGCAGGCTCCAGGCTCTGAGCTGTCAGTGAGGCTCCAACCCACCCTCCCGGCTCCTGGCCGCCCGCCTCGGGGCGGTCTCCTCACCTCCCACTCCAGCAGGGATCAGAGGTTCAGTTGAGGCTATTTTCAACTAGATGGCCTGATCTGGTTACAATAAGAAAGCGGCCTGAAAATGGGGGAACATGGGGTGCGAGGCGACTGCCCCAGGCCCAGATTTGTTTGAGTGAGCCTGGAAGTGAAAGCCGCAGGGTCACGATGGGTTTAGAGGCATTTCCCCAGACCGCTGGGGTGTTTCTTTCTCTAGCTGCCTGGCCGGGATAAAAGCAGCCTTGGGCGGGGGCCTGCCCAGCCTGGGGAGGCCCGTGACCCCCTCCGGCACTGTTCGTCCCCCAGCACCGGAAAACCTGCATCACTGTGGGTCACGGTGTGTGGGTCCCACTTGTCTCCCACTGACTGGTTCGAGAACTGCCGTGAAGGCAGAGACAGACTCCCCACTATGGAGTTGGTTTCATTGCGCCGTTAGAGGCCGTGCCTCCTCCCCGGGCCTGATAGAGCAGCTACTGAATAGACTCCCCTCGCCTCCTCCCCCAGGAGGCCTCCCCTGCCAGGAAGGGGTCCCATGCTGGCTTCAATAATGAGCCGACCGAGGCGCCACAGATTGTAGGTCGTCGTGAAGTCCATGGTGGGTACGGGGGACGAGAGAGGGTTGTAGCCAAGATCGATGTGGCTTGGGAGCTCCACCTCTCTGTTGGCACAATTCTAGAGGCCAGGGCGGAGGGGCAGCTCTGGAAGATTCCATCGGTCCAGCAGTGGGCAGCTGTGACACAATAGGGAATATTTGGTCTCTGCTTCTCGTTCCTGGCACACAGCTGATGTGTTGAAGCAGGCTCCGGGCTCCGAGCCGTCAGCCCAGAGCCCGACGAGGGGTTCGAGCTCACAAACCGCGAGATCGTGTCCCGAGTTGAAGTCGGATGCTTAACCGGCTGAGCCACCCACGCGCCCCCGACAGGGGCCCTCCTTAATGCCCATCACCCATTTAGCCAATCCCCCTACCCACCTCCCCTCCAGCAACTCTCGGCTTTTTCTCTACAGTTAAGAGGGTCTTATGACTCGCCTCCTTCTCTGTTTTTATATTATTTTATTTTTCCTTCCCCTTCCCTGCGTTCATCTGTTTTGTTTCGTAAACTGCACCCACGAGTGAAATCATATGGTATTTGTCTTTCTCTGACTGACTTATTTCGCTCAGCATAATACCCTCCAGCTCCATCCACGTCATGGCAAATGGCAATGATTTCATTCTTTTTGACGGCTGAGTAATATTCCAACGTGATATATGCCACATCTTGTTATCCATTCACCGGCCGATGGATATCTGGGCTCTTTCCATACTTTGGCCATTGTCGATAGTGCTGCTGTAAACACGGGCGTGCGTGTGCCCTTTCGAATCAGTGTTTTTGTATCTTTTGGATGAATGCCTAGCCGTGCATTTTGAACTTTTTGAGGAGCCACCAAATTATTGTTCGCACGGGGGTAGGCCGTTTTACATTCCCACCAGCAGCGTTCGGAGTTCCAATTTCCCCACATCGTCAACAAGACTTACTATTTTCTGTAACTATTACCCTCCTGGTGGGTGTGAAATGGGAGCTCACCATGGTTTTGATCTGCATGTCGTACCGGTTGCTTATCTGCGCGGACTCGACTTTCTACGACGGACACATTGGAATGACGTTTAACTGGTTCGGAGTACTCTTGTCAAGGCAGATGTTAATAACACCATGGGGCTGACTTGTTGGCTAGTAGAAAGCTAAGCGTCCATTTTGCTCCCGTGGCAGAACCGGACCTTGGAGGGATACCTGGGAGCCGGAAATCAAGGATAGTTGTTGGGATGTTCATGTAGTCAACAGACACCAACCGAGCACGTCAGGTGCCTGTGGCATTACGCCGGGCACTGGGGACGCGACAGTGAGATTCGGTCCCTGCCCTCCAGGTGTTCGAAGTCTAGCGAAAGAATTAAACTCTGACCTGAGGCTAAGCTGCCGAGAAGGGCGATGGGTGTCCCATGCGTTAGGCTTCCCAGGGCTCGGGTGGAGATTTGTGCAATCCTGTCTGTCGACGTCTTGTTCCCTCCTCTGGCCCTTCACGTCATAGCTCGTGTAGGGGCACCCGAGTCACAGGTGGAAGATGAGATCAGGTCCGGGCACGGCTGGAGATCATTGATCCCACCTTGGGGTGGAAGAGTCTGGATTCCCACGATGAGTGTCAGGGTTGGCAGAAGAACCAACGGTAGATAGAACTGGCTTTGCCCTCACGTTCCCAGGAGATCACGTCCAGTGGGTGGAGCACGGTGGAAGGTTCTAGGTTGCGGGGTGGAGGAACGCTCAGGTGTCAGTGGCAGACAGGTACTGGCCACCTGGGAGACACGTGGGACAAAGTCTGGCCACCAGAAGAGAGCGGTAGCAGACCGAGTTAGGGCGGCAGGGTTTTAGCCGCGCTGTCCGCAGCTCAGAACCGGGGTCCTCAGCCCCGGCAGAAAGCCAGGGGACAAGATGGGTTGGAGAAAGTTACCACCCAGACGGCTGTGTGGCTATGGCAGGTGCACAGCCAATTGCGTCTTTACTCGCCGAGAGCGCTAAAGTGAGGCGTGCCACACACACGGCCGAGCGGGTCGGTACTGGTGTGGGGACTGGCTGGGGTGGAGTTGATAAGGACGTCCGTGCTGACGCCGGGGTGCCATCCTGCGCATTCTTGGTTCCATTACTTTGGTGTTTGAGCTGACTTCTAAAAGTCCCCCTTGCACGCAAAGGCGAAGTGCAGTGAACGTGCAAGTTGCTCTCATGATTTTTTAAAATATAGGGGCGCCTGCGGGGGGGGGGGCTCCGTCCGTTGGGCGTCCGACTTCGGCTCAGGTCATGATCTCACAGTTCGTGAGTTCGAGCCCCGCGTCGGGCTCTGCGCTGATAGCCCAGAGCCTGCTTTGGGTTCTCTGTCTCCCTCTCCCTCTCTGCCCCTCCCCTGCTTGTTCTCTCTCTCTCCCTCTCTCAAAAATAAAAGAATAAACATTAAAAAAATTTAATATCTAAATTATGGCTTCTTAGAACAAGGGATCAAATGCTCCCTCCCGCTCCCAACACACACACACACACACACACACACACACGCAGTGACATAATAGTCAATGCATTTGAATCAATTTTAAGAGATCTTTAAAAAAATGTTTATTTATTTTTGAGAGAGAGAGAGAGAGAGAGAGAGAGCGCGTACAGGTGAGTGGGGGAGGGGCAGAGAGAGGGAGACAGAGAATCCCAAGCCGGCTCCACACTCTCAGTGCAGAGCCAGAGAAGGGGATTGAACTCATCAACTGTAAGATCATGCCCTGAGCCAAAAATCAAGATAAGGGTGCCACCCAGGTGCCCCCAACAGATTTTAACACATAGTAGCAATAATCATAATAATACTGACAATAATTGCCAGCTAATGTATTTTAAGAGCCTAGGGCATGTCAAGCACTATGCTCAGGACAAATCCCAAAGGGAATGTTTCCAGGGGCCGGAACAGTTGTCTGGAAATCAAACCACATAGAGAGCTGGGTCAGCCCTGTTCCCTCTAAAAACAGATCGAAGGTTGGCTTTCCAACCTTCTATGCCTTCAAGTTAGTGCGAGGGAGGCGAGAAAACTTTACCTTCTTTTTTCAGGCAAGAAAATGGTGGGGGTGTGTACAGAGTTCATTGCGAATCCCAAGTGGTCCCCCATCATGCGTAAGGGGGCAGATGATCCAACCATCAGTTGTTTTTGGAGATTAGTCTTTCTTGCTGGGGGAAGATCATGAGCCCTATGGGACATTTTATTTTATATATAAATATAAATATATATCTATTTTATTTATTTTATTTCTTAGGGAAATATTTATTTATTTTATTTCAGAGGGAAAGAGAGAGAATCTCAAGTAGGCTCCTTCACAAGGAGCCCAACACAGGGCTCGATCCCACGATCCTGGGATCATGACCTGGGCTGAAATCACGAGACGGACGCTCAAGCCACTGAGCCACCCAGATGCCCCCAAGAAAGGCCCTTAAAGGTCATTTTTGCCTAAGTCAAGAAATGATCACTACTAAGTGATCAAGGCATTTGGGAATGCCAAGTGTCAGAACCCTGAAGAAGGAAACGAGAGTCGTGTTTTCTAACAGTGGCAGCTTAGGGACCCCGAGGTCTTTTCCAAACAAGGCGGTTGAGCATAAATGATGAGGGATGTGTTGAATTGGCGACCAGTTGGGTGTAGTGGAAAAAGTTTCACCTTTGAAGGTAGAAGGCCAGAATTCAAAGAACATGTAGTTGGGAAAAATCCCTTCGTGGTAGGACCCCAGTTAGCTTGATGCCTGCCGTGTGTGTGTGTGCTGAGTTGAAACCATGGTCTGGGGACGCCTAGGTGGCTCAGTCGGTTAAGTGTCCAACTCCTGACTTCTGGCTCGGGTCATGATCTCATGGTTCGTGAGTCCAAGCCCCTTGTCAGGCTCCAAGTTGACAGGGCTGAACCTGCTTGGGATTCTCTGTCTTTCTCTCTGTCCCTCCCCTTCTTGGGCTCTCTCTCTGTCTCTCTCAAAATACAAAAGAAAGAAAGAAAGAAAGAAGAAAGAAAGAGAGAAAGAAAGAAGAAAGAAAGAAAGAAAGAAAGAAAGAAAGAAAGAAAGAAAGAAAGAAAAGAAAGAAAGAAAAACTATGCTCTGGAAAACCCTATGTGACCACTGAGTTTGACCTGTGGGCATGGTTCTCCCTCAGAGTCTCTGAGTTTGGTTCATTTGCTGCAACAACATGTCTGAGGCTTCAGATCTCCTAGGATTTCGGATGCTTTATTTACTTATTTTTTAAATGTTTATTTATTTATTTTGAGGGAAAGAGAGAGAGAGTGTGTGTGCACTCATGAGGGGGGGAAGGGCAGAGAGAGAGAGAGAGAGAGAGAGAAAGAATCTCAAGCAGGCTCCATGATCAGCATGGAGCCCGACGTGGGGCTCGACCTCACAACCCCAAGGTCACGACCTGAGCCGATATCGTGTCCGATGCTTCACCGACTGAGCCATCCAGGCATCCCAAGACTCCTGACGCCTTAACTGGGGTGTTGCTCCACGGTGAGGTCATCTGGGGCTTCCAGAGCCAGAATGAATGAGTGTAGTCAAGTGGGAAATTAGGGCACGGTGAAGGTGTGCGTTGGGTAGACCTTGTTGATGGGTCATGAAAGCTAAGCCCAGATACAGGTGGGCCAGGCTTTGAAGGACACATCGAGCTTAAGCAAGCATGGCGGTCAAAGAGGTGCTCAGATTCTAGAACAAAGCCCACGGACGTCTGACAGGGAGGAAGGAAGAGTTTGGGAGCAAGAACGTAGGAATCTGCACCATGGGGTGGGTTGCGTGCAAAGGGCTGATAACCTGCACTTACGGACGCCTTTGGGTGAATCCTAGAGGCACGCTCCTTGGAAGCAAGAGGGAGGAGGGGGACAAGGCCATCAGTTTGCTTCTGGAAGCCCCTCCTACCTCTGAATTCTGAAGCCGTGTAAACCTGGCACACAGAAATAGCAATACGACTGGACCTGGCTCCCTGTTGACGTTGAGGCTTCATGGCCGCCAAATTCTATAATACATGAGATGTGATATCAAGAAGTTCCGAGCTACTGCCTGGAGGTCCCTGGGCTCAACCTCGTTGGGCTCCTAGCGTCAGCCCTGGGAAAAGATGAGCGGAAGGCTGTAGAAAATCAGCCCCCTTGTTCAGTTTGCTGCTTCCAACGTGTACTTGATTGTACGGGTGCCCTGAGATTTTAAAACGTTAGCTACCTTTAAATCAAGTTGGGCACCTTATAAATCAAAATGATAAATGATTGATAAATAAATTGTCGTTGCTACAATTAGATTTTCCATTATACTTGTGCGCTATAATTTAAAATGTAATTTCCCTTGAAGCCCATAAAGGCACGGTAGTAATAGGGTGTCACAACGTATTAGGGGGCATGTTCAGGTGTTGTGGCTGCGATCGTGCCTTGATGAAGTACAGGACTGAGCTGTAGGGTTTAACACGAGAGCGCGTGTTCGGCTGTGGGTTCGGGGGCGGACCGGATCACGTTCAAGGCACCGGGTGTCGCAGCCAGACAAGCAGGAAATTTAAGGGGAAAGAGACCCTCCAAATGGAGAGGGGGGGAGAAAACGGATTAGCGAGGGAATGAACATCGGACGGGGGTTGAATATCTCTGGGCCATTCGGGGCTCGGTCCGGAACCAGCTGCCTTGTTTTCCGAGGCAACTCCCCTGCCTTTCCCAAGAAGAATTGAATGAGCTCTATCATGAAATATGAATGCCTTTTCCACCACGCAGTTTCCCCAGTGAGCAGTGGGGAGACCGAAGCGCTGGTAACCCGCTAAACCCAGATCTCTGGCAGTGAGGTTTAGGGCACCTGTGAGAAATGGTGATTGTGACGCAGCCGCGTCTACACCGGCTTTCGAACATTTGGCAGCAAGGACGAAACAGTGTGCAGTCTTCAGACGTGTTCTACAAAGGCAAGGCTCCCTAAACTTCTGATTCGGCGCCCGAAGGAAAGTGGCCAAACGAAGTCATATTTGAATACCCACGTGGGGGCTTCGTCTTGACGTGGGGATGAATTTTTTTCCCTACGCTCGAAAGAGTTGAGGCCTCCCCTTCACCGTGACCACCACAGGCTGTCAGGTTGGGGCGTACAGACAGACAGACCGATTCTACTTTCCGGTTCCTCAGGCACTTTCTTTGACCCCTTGGACAAAGTCCCCTCCTGGATGACTTCCAGTCCCCGTGGACGACCATCTCCGTCAGGACCCGGTGTTCCCCGATCGTGACCCATCAGAACCCACAGGGTGTCGTCCCTGAAACACGATAGACGGTTCAGAATTGAGAAGAGAGCCCTGGGCTGTCAGAGAAGGGTCAGGTTTCTGCAACCACTTTAAATCCTGATTTTCCCCCTCGCAGCTCATTAGTGCCATATCTCCACGTTGAGAGTCCGTTCCCAGGACTGGAGCAGAATGGATGTCACCAGGCCGGTGTTAAATCAACAGTCCCTGTGCTCACGGAGCCCCTTTGACCCGCGCTTTGGGGAATGACCTGAGATCATTACGGACTCAGCCGTGTGTGGCTGTGAGGGTCTATTTGGTGTCAGAAACCCTTATGCCTATTTATAATTCCTCATGTAACTCTCTCCGTGTCCCCAAATTGGCCATCAAGTGGTTCAATTGACCTTGAAATGTAGATTGTAAATTGTGACTTGAGAAAACCAGAGGTTCCAAAGTGATTTCTTACCCCCCAATCATGCCTTTTTCTTTCCTTTTTTAGTTTTCTACGGATTTTTTTTTTCCTACTCAGAAGGATACCTGTCATCTTACTCAGGCAAGGGTTTTTTTTAGCAAGGGCTCTTGTTTGGGTTGTTCTAGCGATTCATTAAAATTAATGAATCTAGCTTTCTAGACCTTGATTAGAAGCTCACATGGTGTAAGGGAGTTTATAAGAAGTGCTGTGGGGAGCAGGAGAATTTTTCCACCCTCTCTGTCCAGGATGGCAGAAATCTATGGGGAATCTATGGGGAATCTTCCCTTAAGATCCGTCGGAAGGTTCGACGGGACGTTTTTCGAATGAGTTAAGCTAGGACGGCACATTAGTGAGCACTGGGGCAGATCTGACACTGCGTTTAAGGTTTCCAGAAGACCGTGCCCTTCACCGTGCCCTACCTTGTCTGCTTTGATTCAGAATTAGCTCCGATGTATTCTGATGCACTCTCTTATCCCCCCCAAAGTGGCGCCCATTCTCTCTGCTTTGGTCTTTTTTTTTTTTTTTTTAATGTTTATTCTCAAGAGAGAGACAGAGAGAGCTCGACTGAGGAAGGGGCAGAGAGAGAGGGAGACACAGAATCCGAAGCAGGCTCCAGGCTCCGAGCTGCCAGCACAGAGCCCGACACGGGGCTTGAAACTCACGAGCCGTGAGATCACAACCTGAGCCGAAGTCGGACGCCCAACCGACTGAACCACCCAGGAACCCCAATCTGCTTTCGTCTTTAGACTGCTTTCTATATTCTTTAGTCTGTTTCAGCTTCCAGAAGCAGTCTCCAAACCGTATTCCTCTCTGTCTCCCTTGCACCCAGAGCCTGGAAGATAAATTCTATTCGGTGGAAATGGATACATCTCTCCGGGCATCCTGTCCTTCCTTCTGAATTAATGCAAGGGAGAAAAATCACAAATAGGAACTTGGATGATAATGAATGCAGATTCGTGGACCTGGGAGATCCAGAGACTACCCGGGACATCATGTCCCAGAGAAAGCAGCTGATTCGTACAGAGGACACGGGATTTGCCCAAGGCCCTACGAGCTGGTGCCTGGAAGGACCCCAGGCCTCTCCATCCAGCTCTCTCCCCGTCTTTTAATGGAATGTAGGAACCCCGAATCCTGTGCCACGGTGACGTGAGCCCCAAAGCACCGAAGTCTGTAAATTCCGGCGACTTGTAATTCAACACAGTTATTGGATAAACCCCCTTAGGGTTGGACCTCATTTTGGCTGAGAGAGGTTGCATGTAAATCTAATCCCGCTTGAAAAAATAGAAGGAAAATTCTCTACTTCAACGAGCCTCGTAGTCAGATCTTTCATGAAGCCAGGGCTCTTTCTCTTATGTGAAGAATTACAGCCGAATTAATCCGTTTTTATTCTCAGGTTCTGGAAAGGAAGGCGGTCCGGCCCTGAAGGGTCCTTAACCATGACCCAGACGGGAGGCGGCAGGTTTAAGAAGCTCAGATACCCTTTCAGTAGTGTGTCCTGGGATTGGGGTATTTATTTGGATTCCCTCCCCTCTCCCCACTCCCCTCTTCTTCATTCCTGTCTTCCTCTCTTTTTAAACATTTATTTATTTTCAAGAGACAGAGAGAGACAGAGTGCGAGTGGGGGAAGGCCAGACAGAGAGGGAGACACAGACTCGGAAGCAGGCTCCAGGCTCTGAGCTGTAGGCACAGAGCCGGACGCGGGGCTCGAACCCACGAACCGTGAGATCATGACCTGAGCTGAAGTCGGATGCTTAAGGGACTGAACCACCCAGGCGCCCCCTGTCTCTCTTCAACAGCACGAAGGTGAAGGTGTTAACGAAGCCTTGATTATTTCCTGCCTGTCATTTGAAGACTATGCTACCGCTGTATGTTAACGAACTTGAGTTGAAATTAAAATAAATAAATAAGTAAATAAATAAAAATAGCCCCCAGTTTTCGGTTCAGCTGAGGGACGAGGAAGGGTGACATTTCCAGGCAGCCGGTGACTGGGCAAAGTGCCAGGTTCCCGGGGAGCCTTTGGTAAATATTCATCAGTGCTGCCGGCCATCCAGAAAACTCACACCCACCTCCAGAAAACTCCAGAACCGGCATCTATTAAGCGTCTCCTTAAGCCCAGTGCGCCGCTGAGAACTTTAGAATGAAAGGCGCCTGAGGCCCCTTTGCGGGCCCCGTGGTTCCGTCCCCCTCGCTGGGGCCAGCCCAGGCTCCAGAATGACATCTGTCTGCCTTCCTCAAAGCCAGAGGCCAGGCCGAGGGCCCTGGAAAAACTCAGGCCGCGCGTGTGCGTGGTGCGGAGAGGCGCTCGCCCCGAGGGGACGCAGGAGTGAGAGTGTAAACCCCAAAGCTCCCCGTGAAACTCTTAGTGGTTCCCTCAATTCCTGCGGGGGCCCCAGACTTCCAGCGGCTTCGGAGAAACTTGGGTCCTTGAAAGTGTGCCTGCTTCTCTCCCGTCTTCTCCTCCAGCTGGGGACCGGGCTGCCTTCCGGCTCCTTTAAAGCACAGGCCTGCCGCGGCTGGGGGCTGGGATTTCTCGTTTCCAAGGAGGGTTCGGGGTGCAAACCCGCGGGATCGCGGCCCCGGGGTAATCGCTCTGTCGCTTGAGAATTCAATTGTTTCTCTTATTCATTCGCAGCTTATTCATTAAAGGACAAAGAAGGTCCTTTGATCTCTTGGAGGGCCTAGGGACTCAATTGCTTTTCCTAAAAGCAGAACCTTTCCGTGACTTGACCCGCATTTTTAAGTGACTTGGAGCCCAGGGAGCTTGGCCCTGGGCTGGTAAATGCATATGCAAATGGCCGAGGGCTCTGACCTTCTGGCCCCCAGCCTGTTGGTTTATTTAGTCTTTGCTCATCTGTTTTGCTTTGCCGCTGAGCTCCACTAAGGCTGGTGATACAGCGGGAAGCACGGTGCAAACCTCCTAGAACATCCCATAGCAGTATTTTTTTCTGGGATTGCTTAATAGAGCTTCTCAAATCCCTTTGTCCAGCTCCTAAGGGCTGGCCTTTTTTTTTTTTCCCTGCACAATCCATTTTTTTCAAAATTTTTTACAAAATGTTTATTTATTTTTGAGACAGACAGAGAGAGAGAGAGCATGAACGGGGGAGGGTCAGAGAGAGAGGGAGACGCAGAATCGGAAGCAGGCTCCAGGCTCTGAGCTGTCAGCACAGAGCCCCACGTGGGGCTCGAACTCACAGACCGCGAGATCATGACCTGAGCCGAAGCCGGAAGCTCAACCGACTGAGCCACCCGGGCGCCCCAACAGTCCTTTTTTTAAAAATATACATTAAATATAACTTATCATCAAATTGGTTTCCATACAACACCCAGTGTTCATCCCAACAGGTGCCTAAGGGCTGGTCTTCAAAGGTATGGCGAATCTGGACGTCTGCCTTTCTCAGAAGCAGGCCCTGAGGGCAGGAATCTCAAGGCTGGGAGGGGCGCACCCGGACTGTCAGGCTGTGCAGGGCTGCAGTGGGAAGGAGGGCGCCAGGGTGAGCATCGGGGATCAAGTTTAGAAGCCACCCTTAGATCCTAGAGAGCACGGGGAAGAAGTTCTGAGCAGGACTCCTCGGTGGACAGACTGGGGCACTGGGATTTTCGAGACAGGAGCCCGGGGCAGGGAGGAGACCCGGAGCAGGGAGGAGACCCGGATGCCTGGCCGGACCCCCAGGCAAGCTGCCACCTGCTACAAATGCAGACTGTGGTTTAAGAGGCACTAGGTCTGCAGGGATGAGACGCTCAGCCACTGTACCAGGTTGGGGATCCCCTGAGTTTCCCACGACCCCCAGCAGGACTGGCTCTCCAACCTGAATCACCGGGGGGGGGGGGGCAGGCAATTGAGTTTGGAGCTTGCTTCTGCCACTGAGTATATGACTGACAGATGGGGAGGGAAGGGAAGGAGAAGGACGCGATTATTATTATGTGCTATGCTCCAGGCACTGATTTAAAAAAAATTTTTTTTAACGTTTATTTATTTTTGAGACAGAGAGAGACAGAGCATGAACGGGGGAGGGGCAGAGAGAGAGGGAGACACAGAATCGGAAACAGGCTCCAGGCTCTGAGCCATCACCCCAGAGCCCGATGCGGGGCTCGAACTCACGACCGCGAGATCGTGACCTGGCTGAAGTCGGACGCTTAACCGACTGCGCCACCCAGGCGCCCCATAGGCACTGATTTTAAAGGCCGGTCCTCTTCCACTCTTGGCAAAAACCCTGAAGCCCCCATGTTAACCTCCCTAGTGAAGAAATAAGGAAACCGAGGCTCAGAGCAGAAGAAAGACGTAAGACTGTAGATCGTCAGCGAATGTAGTGTGGGAATGTTCTTTGTTTACCTGAAGATTTTTTTTTTTTAAGTTTATTTATTTTTGCGAGAGAAAGAGAGAGAGAATGAGCAGGGAAGCAGGGAGAAAGGGAGAGACAGAGACAGAATCCCAAGCAGGCTCTGCACTGTCAGCGCAGAGCCCGATGTGGGCCTTGAACCCACGAACCTGCGAGATCATGACCTGAGCCGAAATCAAGCATGGGATGCTTAACCAACTGAGCTACCCAGGCGCCCTGGAATGTTCTTTTTAACGTGATGTTCTTTCACCAAGCAATCACAACAACGAACAATGATCACGCGAAGAATAAAAAAAAAAAAAAAATAGAATCACAATGTCAAAGCCATTCCCCCCCCCCCGCCCCCCGCCCCGTAATGACAATTACCAACATTTATTGGGCACATTCAGTATCCCAGGCACTGTCCCAACCACTTTCACCTGCTTTATTTAATTTGCTTCTAACGCAACCGAAAAAGACAAGGTTTTTGTTTTTCGTTTCTCCCCCTCTCTGTCTCCTGCTCTTCACCACAGATGGAAAATCTGGAGATTAGAGACATGAAATATCTTGCCCAGGGCCACAGCCGGCAAGGGATGGAACGAGAATTTGAACCCAAACAACACAGCTCAAGAGCTCAGACTCCTAAACGCCATGCAGTTTATTGTGTGTCTACTGGGGAGAATATGAAGACGAATACACGCTTCCCTCCGTCCGGAGCTTACAACCCGTCAAAGGGAAGGGTATGCAACGTGTTACAATTGTATCTTTTCCCATATTCCCTGTTTTCCAATCCCGCTTATTTACAAAGCCATATTTTCCCTGGAGACTTCAGAGGGGTCTTTATCATATACTGAATTCCCATACGTAGCTGGGCTTCTAGGCTTTTTGTTCTGGTTCACTGATCCATCTGTGCATTCATTTGCAAGGACCCCACTGTTTTATTTTATTTCCAATGCAGCAAGAGGCCACTGGACGGCTGTTTTAAACAAAGGGAGCTGGGATAGGGGAGGAGGCGGGAAGTGACACAGTCTGGCTTGCGTTTTGCAAAGCTCCCTTGGGCCGAAGACTGGAGAAAGGCAGTGCTAGAGTAGATCCGGGGGCACAGGACACACGGACGGTTCTGAGGACAGCTCCTCGGTCCTGGCTGAGCATCAGGGAAGACCAAGGAAGAACCGGTTGGAAGATGACATCCAGGAGTTCTGTCTTGGTCACATGAACTCTGCGACTCCCCCTGCAAGTGAAAGTAGCAACCGCCAGCCTCGGTTTACCTAGGGAGACTTTAATAGTTTAATACCTATATTGCTATAGCTCAAGATCGCCTACACAGAGGGATTATCTCCTTCATGCACCGTCATTCAGTGTATTTGGATGGAGTGTATATATATATATATTTTTTTTTTTTGCCTGCAAATATTTATCTAAAACTTCCTTTTCTTTCCTTCGTTTACAAATTTTTTTAATGTTTTATTTATTTTTGAGAGCGAGAAAGATAGAGCATGAGTGGGGGAGGGGCAGAGAGAGAGAGCCACAGAATCCGAAGCGGGCTCCAGGCTCCGAGCTGTCGGCACAGAGCCCGACACGGGGCTCGAACTCACCAACCGTGAGATCATGACCTGAGCTGAAGCCGGTCGCTCAACCGACTGAGCCACCCAGGCGCCCCTAAAACCTCCTTTTCAAGAGAGGACGCCTTCCTAAACGTCTGGCTCTCTGCTGACCCCTGAAAGCGGGAGTCAGGAGGAAGACACCAAAGAAATGTGAATATGTATCCCCGTCCTTAGGAACTTATATTCTATTTAAGAACTTGAAATGACACGAAAAAGCGCGGTCACGTTGTATTTTTCTGCGTGACTTGATCTTCCAAGGAAGCAAAACGGGTCATAAGTTCTAGAAATAGAGGAACATGTGTTTCCCTGACTCTTCTTGGGTTGGCGGAGGGAAGGCCACACATGACTTTCCCAGGGCACCGATGGAGTCAAGGCCCCCCAAGGACCTCGGAAGTGGCTTCCTGTCCCCGGTCCGTGAACTCCCCTGAGCCAGTGGGTCGAGGCAAAAGGCGTTCGATCCGGCCGTGGTGGTAATGGTGGGAGTGGAGATTGGCATGAGTCACATGAGGGTCTGCCAACACGCAGACTAATGCGGAGTCTCCAGACCGAACGCTGGTGAGTCACCGGCTTCTCAAGTTGACTCCGTGTCCCTGTCATCCTTTGTGATTTCAATTCACTCTCACGGTTTTGAACACCCGCCACACATATGCTTCCCAAATGTGGATAGCATCTCGCTTATGTCTGAACTTGGAGCCCACTGAAGAGAGAGTTGCTCTGCACAGAACCTATTCGCGTGAAAGTCACGCGGGCCTCTCCGGAGTGCGTCCTACCCACGACGAAATTAACCATCTCCTTCCAAGTGAACAGACAGACGGTCTGCTCCGAAGCTCCCAGATTCCGTTTCTGGAGTCACCAGTTAAGCTTCCCCGTCACCAGAGCCTGGTGGGGCCTGCCTCCTCCTTCCCGGTTAATCACCAGAGTTAATTTCTTGGGTTTCTGGATTCTGTGGCTGACTCTGCGTTTCCAGGCACTGCTCTAACGGCGGCCTTGACTGCTTACAGTTGGTCAAGCGTCGCACCGACTAGTTAGTCTCATTGCTTCTAAATCCATTCTTCCCACTGTAGTCAGAGTCAACCGGTCTCGATGTCAACCTTGACCGTGCTTCCCTCCCCTCCCTCGGTGCCTTCTGTGCTTGTCTGTTTTGCTCAGGATCGCCCCAGGCTTCTCAGATCGCCTTTCGAGAGCTCACGTACATACGGGCTCCTGCTTAACCACCCCCCGTTCACCTTTGGTCCCTCCCAAGTAATACCCCGTGGTGGGCGGACTGTCCTGGACAGATCGTGAATTGCTGCAAAGCTACCCTTACCCTGCAGGAGTGAAGTGAATGGCGGGGGGCTTATGCCGCCACCTGCTTCCCCCTTTGCCTCTGTGTTCTTCCTTGTCCTTTGAGACCAGACGGGGCCGGCAGGGAACACCCCCCGGGAGTCTGCCTCGGGCCACCGGTCTCACCTGGCCATCCTCGCACGGTGGCCCTTTGCTAAGCCGTGGGCTGAAATCTGCCTTTCGTGTGCCTCACAGCCTCCCGAAGACCTGTGCTGTTCAACGGGATTGCACACCCCACAGGTCACTTTAGACGGTCTGGCAGCCACATTTTACAAGTCAAAAGGAAGGGGTAGAATTCACATAAGGCGATCTACCCCGTGTAACCCGGTAACGTCCCTCAATATCATTCCAGCCTGGACCGCTGTCCACACATCTCGCCGGGCTTCGCTCGCCAGATTAACTGCCACACTGTCGGCCTGCTCCGCTCCAGCCGGTAAATTCGCAAGGGCTCGGAGGCACGCCGGTCATCTCGGGGCCCCAGATGCTAGGGACGATGTCGCTCAAATTGTGCCTCCGCGGCTCCTTGCTTCGGAATCACCTGGCTCTCAGTCCGCTTCCCGCTTGATTAAACACGACGATGCTTGCGTCACCGCCCACATCCCTGAATCTAACTGGGGAGCTGCATTTTACTTATTCTTAAAAAAGATTTTCAGGTTATTTATTTTTGAGAGAGAGAGAGAGAGAGAGAGAGAACGCACAAGCGAGGGAGGGGCAGAGAGAGAGGGAGCCACAGCATCCGAAGCGGGCTCCAGGCTCCGGGCTGTCAGCACAGAGCCCAAGGCGGGGCTCGAACCCACGAACCGTGAGACCGGGACCTGAGCTGGGGTCAGACGCTTACTCGCCTGAGCCACCCAGGCGCCCCTGGGGGTCTGCCTTTCAAACGAGTGACTCAAGAGATTCTTCTTTAGGATCCCTGAAAGCAGAGACTGAGAACCACAGGTCATTGGAGGCGTTTGTTTATGGGTGGGAGGCCTCGGGTGGGTCTTTCCTAGTTGTTGGACTTCGAGGGTCAGGCGTGAAGCGACGTGTCGAGTTCCCATAAGTGGGGGCGGTAATATTTCCCCAGCTTATCCCAAGAGATGGTCATGAGGATGACCTGAGACGGAAGGGCACGGAAGCTCTTGGTGTAGGAGAAAGGGCTCCGGAGAAGTGAGTTTTTATGAGACCGCCAGCTCCCGGTGGCCAGTGACAAATATTCAAGTAGCGACAGGGCCCTTGCTGTTCGCTCACCTTGTGCGTGAGCCCTGTAGAAAGATTAAAGGGCGGAGAAGGATGGGGAGTGGGTGGCATTCTGTGGCCCAGCTCTCCGTAAAGGGTCTTTCCAGAAGTCTCTGGGGGAGCCCATCTCTTAACCCTTTGCCCTCCGTTGACCCCCCCGAGGGCTGCCCTCAGCCAGCGGTGGCTGCGTCGGGTCCTTGGAGGATCTGGTTCCACCAGGCGCCCGCTGGCCCCGAATGGCCTCCTCTGGGCCCCGAGGCTTTGCCACGTGCGACGGTGGTCCTCACCTGGGTGACAAGCTCAGTGCCGAGTTGCGCCGAGCGGGGCTGGCAGGCGGCCAGCTCCTGGTTCCCCCTGTTTTGTGTTCCTCCCTCATAACTGTGTATTGTGACAGGTAAACACTTGCTTTGAAAGCTTGCAGGCCTACTATTAAAACACAAGTGTGCTTGACCCAGTCAAGCTGGGCTGTAAAATGTTTATCTTTTTGAATGACAAACGCTGGCGTGTCTTCTCTGTCTCTCCTTTCTCTTCTCCTTTTCCCTCCTTCCCTTCTCTGCCGGACCTATTCCCTTCTTCTCCGTCCATGCCTTCCCTCCCGCCGAAGCCGGGTGGCCACCGGCTGCCCATTTGTCCCGTGGGGAGAGGGTGGAAGAGGAAAGGACAGAGGGGCAGGGGATACCATTCAGTTACTTGTGACTCCAGGGATCTGGGGCCCGGGTAAGCGTAACTGACAACTGGACCTTTCGCTTGTCAAAAAGGTTTGTAAGCCCTCGCGGAAAATCGAAGGAGACGACACATGGGGATTTAACTAAAACCGCGTTCTTGATTGTTTTATGCTATGTTATTTTATTATTTGAGAGAGAGAGAGAGAGAACGCAAGCGGGGCAGAGGGGCGGAGGGAGCGAGAGAATCCCAAGCAGGCTCCATGCTCAGCAGGGGGCCCAACGCGGGGCTCGATCCCACGACCCTGGGATCAAGACATGAGCCAGGAGGATGCGGAGAGCAGGGAACCCTCTTGCCCTGTCGGTGGGAATGCAAACTGGTGCGGCCCCTCTGGAAAACAGTGTGGAGGTTCCTCAAAAAATTAAAAATAGACCTACCCCATGATCCAACAATAGCACTGCTAGGAATTGACCCAAGGGATACGGGAGTGCTGATGCATGGGGGCACTTGTACCCCAATATCCATAGCAGCACTTTCAACAATAGCCAAATGATGGGGAGAGCCTAAATGTCCATCAACTGATGAATGGATAAAGAAATTGTGGTTTATATACACAACGGAATACTACGTGGCAACGAGAAAGAATGAAATCTGGCTTTTTATAGCAACGTGGATGGAACCGGAGAGTGTTACGCTAAGTGAAATAAGTCCTACAGAGAAGATAGATACCATATGTTTTCCCTCTTCTGTGGATCCTGAGAAAATTAACAGACGACCATGCGGGAGGGGAAAGAAAAAAAAAAAAAGGTAGAGAGGGAGGGAGCCAAACCATAAGAGACTCTTAAAAACTGAGAATAAACTGAGGGTTGCTGGGGGGGTGGGAGGGAAGGGAGGGTGGGTGATGGGCATTGAGGAGGGCACCTGTTGGGATGAGCACTGGGTGTTTCATGGAAACCAATTTGAGAATAAATTTCATATTAATGAAAAAAAAAAGACATGAGCCGGAATCAAGTCAGACGCTCATTGACTGAGCCACCCAGGTGCCCCTCAAATCGAGTTTTGTTTTGTTTTCTTTAAACTTACTACTTTGAAATAATCACAGATTCGCAAGAGGCTGCAAAGAATTGTACGGGAGGGTCCTTTGCATCCTTCACCCAGGTTTCCCCGATGGCGGTATCTTGTAGGACGACAGGCCAGCATCACAACTGGGAAAGTGACACGAAACAATCCACAGGCCTTCCTCAGATTTTACCTGTTTTACATGCGCTCGAGTGTGTGTGCGTGTGTGTGTGTGTGTGTGTGTGTGTGTGTGTGTAAGGTCAAGGGGTTCGTAGAGCAACTCATCTTGGAACAGAATCCCCTTTTGTCCACAGATGAGACTTTGAAGGAGGGACCTTCGATGGGTCTTTCTTACTGAATATGTTCCTTCCCCACTTTGCAGTTGGCTCTAAGCTGTATGGCGGGGCGTCCCATTCTTGGGACCCATTCTGTGGCATAGGAACCGTCCTGCCCTGTCCTGAAGGAGTCATGTGAATGGCAGGGATTTCAAGCAACATGGAAGGCCACCGGGGACGTATTTGAAGGAGGCAAGTCTTAACGAGACTCAGTCTCTCTCATATAGAACCAATTGGCCCATTGTCTAACAGCCATCACCGGTTTTAGCTTGAATTTCTGCAGATTGATTTAATCTTCCTTCTGCACGACAGCTCTTGAAATCCGAGCAGACAGCTCCAAAGCCCCATTCACATCTCTGTGTCTCCAGATTAAATATTTCCTCACCGGTGCTTCATGGTGAGAAATCTTGTCGTCCCCCTTGGTTTCAGCTTCTGTTAATTGATGTCCCTCTCAAACCCTGCTGCCCTCCATGGAGGATAAGGATTCTGTGGGCGTAAACAGGTTTAGGATGTAAACCGGCCCTGGCCTTTCCCGCTCTGGATGAGCTTTGTTCTAGGCAAGCCCTGCTGGGAGCTGCCTCGTGCAGTGACCCGTGCGTGGCTTCCACGGCTGAAGTCCGTCCACGTGTGCTCCATGTTACATTTGGCTCTCAAAGATGCCACCCCACGCTCCAGTCTTTTGAAATAATTTTCCGTTGTATTTCGTGGAATTGCGTTATGGGAGTTCGTTGGGGTAACAGTTTCAGAAGTCGTAAGCAAACAATGATTTCATAGGACAAAAGTAGACCGCTATTTCCCGTACGTAGTGGAGCGGTATGTCGTTATGTGTAGGTAGCTGCCAGCGGAGTCCATTCTAACTTACAACGGCACAAGGGTACCATCTCTAGGGTCTAGAGTCTTCCACGAAGATGTTAGCAGGGCCCTGCTCCCTCTGAAGGGGTTAGGGGAGAGTCTGTTCCTTATCTCCAAACTTTTAGCTTCTGGTGTTGCCTTGGTGGTCCTGGGCTTGTAGACGCATCGCCCCCATTTTTGACTCCTTGGTCACATGGACGTCTCCCTCCGTCCTTGTCTGTCTCTGAATCTCTTCTCCTCTTTTCCTGGCAAAGGATATGTCCTCCTAACCCCTCTGCTCTCAGAATGTGATCTCATTTGGAAACTGGGACATTGCGGACGCAATGAGCTAAGATGAAGTCTCACTGGAGAAGGATGGGTCAGTCGTTACAGGTGTCCTTGTTCGTAAGGGCAGAGAGCTCCTAATTTGGTGAAAACAAATGTAAACAGCCTGCTGAAAAAGAAGGACGCTTTCTAAAAACTTAGGTTCAACTAAAATGAAATTTTTCGAAATTCTCTTCCAATAATTACAGATTGATTCATAGGAAGTTGCAAAACATAGTACAGAGGGATCCCCTGTGCCCTTCGCCCATTTCCCCAGGGCGGTGACGTCTTGTATGACTGCAGCATCACAGCTAGGAGGTTGACGTTAGAGCAATCCACAGGCCTTGTGCATACTTCACTCATTGTCATGCACTCATTTGCATGGGTGTGTGTCCGGTCAAGTGCTTTGAACGCTTGAGCTCAGGCTTCGCGTGGGCATCTGTTAGATGGGACCTCTGCCCGATTCAATGGCATCAGTGCACCAAGACTCAGGAATAGGACGACCGTGGGTGCCCCCAAGAGCTTTGCTTGTCCCCTCCTCTGTAAAAGGACTGGCATTTCTTTGACGGTCACTCTTCACAAGGTTGAGATCATGAGCCGATGAGGACTTCGTAAAAACGTGGAGCTCCATATACAACTGGTCCTTACTATTAGACTATTACTCTCTCCAAAGGCAATAGGCTCTCTCCACACCCAACGTAATACGTTATACTTGTGTTTAGTGTAGGTAAGCGTATCATGTTTCATGCTACTGAAGGCCATGTGGTTTTCAGCCTGCTTTCCCAATTCCTCTCATGTACGTTCCACGGCTGAAGCCCGCGTGTGCACCATGTTACATTTGACTTCCAAAGATGCCACCCCATGCTCCAGTCTTTTGAAATAATTTTCCGTTGTATTTCATGGAATTGCATTATGGGGGAATGGCCTTCCTCTTCAGCTGGTAATTAAAATAAAAACATTCAAAGGAACAGAAAATAAAAGTGCCCTGCTAACATAAAAGAGTGGAATGAAGAAGGTTGGGGCCAAGTAGAGTGTTGAGGCTCTCGTGGAGGTGAATGAAACCTTTGTGGTAGAGATGTTCTCAGAGCAATTAAACTGGAATATCAAGTCAAGTTCAATGGCCACTCTAGGGAGACCAAAAAAAAAAAAAAAAAAAAAAAAAAAGAAAGGAAGGAATCGTTCTTTCCAGTATCGAGTTGCGAAGTCTTAGGTATTAGTCCTTCTATGAGAGAGAGGAGTAGGAAATAGGCCAGGAGTGGCTGCTGGCATAGGACCTGCTCTCAAGAATGGAGAGAAATGAACATGGGACATACTCAGAGTGGATGAAGGAGGCTCCGGTCAGGGTCCAATATGGCGCCTTCAGAGTTTCTGGCACTTTGTGACATGACTGGACGCTGAGGGAGACCCACAGTGGAATTACTTGAATAAGGAATTTCTACAATGGTCCAAACTGCCTTCAAACTTGATTATCTTCTAAGAAACATGACTACCTTAGAGGCTGCAAGTTTAAAGAACTTCAAGAAAAGGTTTAGTAGAACTGATGAATAATAGATCTACTGTGTGTGATGAAGGGGAAATTGGGGATGTTCACAGGGCTACCTTTGAGGTTGACATCAAGAACGTCCACGCCCTCCCACAGCACATCTCTGGGGGGCCCCGTCAAACAGGGAGCCCTAGATGGGAGGCCCAATGTGCTGATTATGGAAAACTGGAGAGAACTTAGGATGCTCTTAAGTTTTAGCCTTTCAAATGTAGTCAGAGTGGAGAACTATAAAATAATCTGTTGATCTATGGATTTAAAACTGCTTTCTCCACAAAGGAAATCTTCAAAGGAACCCCTCCCTTTTTTTTTTTTTCTGTGTGGTGGGACATATTTTCTTAGTAATCTCTCCAGGCTGGGTGGGAGACCAAGAAGGGGGAGATCCAGGCTCTGGGAGGAGGAATGGGGCCTGGGTCTTGGTAGCCCTGAGATGCTGGGGGCTGCTTTGTAAAGCATCTGAGGACTTCAAGGCGGTAAATGCTCCTTGAACATTAGATCAAGACTGAGTGGGTTTGGTAGGTTATGAATCTCGTTTATAGACCTGATAATGGTAATTGGTGGAGTCTTAATTCTTGGGGAACCATAAGTCTCTCCCCCTGCCCCCGCAACATACACGAAAATAAATAAAGAGGAACAACAAAGTATTTCCCAGTTTTTCCTCATTCCCCAAACACCTTCCATGTTTGCTCTGTTCTCTACCAAGAGCAGAACCCACAGAAGATGGGCGTCCTCAAGGTCTGGCTCAGACCCAATGCCGTGAAGATGTGCTGACAGCACATGTGGGACGGGCTCACTTTTTAGGAGAATGTAGTGGGAGGGTGTGGCTTAGGCATGAATTAAAAAGAAGCAAGGGCTGGGAAGATTAGAAGGGAAGGAGGCATGAGGAGGAATGGAGGGAGCCCGTGGAGATACTGGCTGCCATATTAAGTCCTCTTCAGGGGGACAGTCTACAGGCTTGAGGGGGGGACCCCACAACTCTTGGACAATGCAAGCTAGATGAGGGTGAGCCACACCTTTATGTTCTTGCCTCCACTGCTAATCCTATACTTTGGGTTTTCTCTTCAGAGAGCTGGCAGGGAGCCAGAACAAGCACGTGGATGAGAGAAACGTCACTGAATTTTCTCGAGCTAAACTTCCCTTCTCTCGCAAGCCACCCCATCCCACCACATGGCAGGGTGAGAGCCCTCCCCAGATCAGCTTCCTGGATGCCAGTCAGGGGACGACCTTGCCAAAAGACCTCTCTAAGGAAAGCGATCTCGGGACTGGCATAGCTTCTCCATCTCTGTGGCATTTTGTGCCAGGTCTGTGCCTGGACACCCAGGAAACCCAGCCTTCCCCGCGGGGGCTCCGAGCCGAAGGAAAACCCTGAGACTCCCTTAGACACATGGGCGAGATGTGTCAGGCAGGCTTTTGTTTGCTAGAGTCTTACTGCTTTTCCGAGCTCCTGCCGGGAGGGGAGGAGGCAGCCCAGGACCCTCTGGTCTCGGATTCTCCAAATGAACCCGCTGATTTGGTTGTTTCTCCTCTTCTTCCACTTCTGGAAGGAGGGAGGCAGGTTGTAGATGGGAACACCACCAACATCTGAGGTGCCTCCTGTGTCTCAACTATGTTCTTTTTTTTCAGTTTAGAGATTTCTCCTTCTTTTATTCTTATTTATTTATTCATTTTGTGGGGAAGGGAGAGGGGAAGAGAGAGAGAGAGAGCAGGGAGAGGGGCAGAAGGAGAGGGAGAGAGACCCTCAAGCAACCTCCATGCTCAGCAGGGAGCCTGATGCGGGGCTCGATCCCACAACCCTGGGATCATGACCTGAACCGAAATCGAGAGTCAGGCACTCAACCCACTGAGCCACCCGGGCGCCCTGGGCTGAATCGTTAATTTCACAAGTTACAAACAAATCCTCTTAAGTGGCGGAGATATCCTAGGAAGTTCCAGAAGCACGGGCATTTGGAGTTCTTGCCCAGGTTTTAGATGAAATTTTGATTTTGCATCAAATGATATTTTCCCCAGGGCTTGAGCTCAGCGTGTCCGTTTTTAAAGGAGCCTTGCAGCAAGGGCGAGTTGAATAATAGTCGCCGAGAAACTGAACACTTGTGATTAATTCCAGTTGCTTTGCTCAGGTGCAGCATATTCATCATCTGCATCAGGAGATGCTGCATCCTTCAGCAAGGATGAAACGATCGCCTCTTTCCTTGGGTGGGGCCAAGATGCTGTCGGCAATTCAGAAGTGATAAGAAGCAATCAAGCCTTCAGAATCCAGTTTAGATAGAGTCAAGCCATAAGATAGCCTATCTGAAGTATCTGGAACTTTCAGATTTGATACACGCAGGAGCTAGCATTTATGAACCAGTCATTCGGGCCAGATACTGTGCGGAGCAGCAGAGAAGACTGACGCTCGAGATGTTGAGTGTCAGCCCAAGGTCACATGGCAAGGGTCCTTCCCCGGAGGCTGTGCGCCGGACATGACTGTAATCTACCTTCCCACGCCATCCCATTCCGTGTAACAGGGGTTGGGTTCTGGGACCACCACAAGAGCTGCTAAGTGAAAGTGGGACTAGTGACGTGAGTGCCTCTGGGGCCATTGCTGACTGCTGATCGCCACGGTGTTGAGACTTGGGAGCCAAATCAAGGCCATAACAGGTCCAGGGGGAGTTTGGGGGCGGCCCTCGGTTGTGTCTCATTCCGGCCATCTCCCTTTCCACCCTGGGGTATAATTCTGCCTGTTTGACAGCTGCCCTTGTCTGAGGGTGAGAACCTCAGCTTATCTACATGATCAGGGCCCAGGATGCACCCACCCCTGTCCTCCTTTCTGCCCATGACAAGCCCTGGCTTGTCTCTGTGATCGGGTTATTGGGCTTCCTCCGAGCTGTTCATATGCCCACAGGATTTATGTGCGTATGTATGTATGCACGCATGTATGCGTGTGTGTTATCAGATGGAGAAACACCACCCTAGCAATGGGAACAAAGAGTACCACAGAGAGAGTAGTCTTTGGAAAAGACATATATGGGGCGCTGGGTGGCTCAGTCGGTTAAGCCTCCGACCTCAGCTCAGGTCATGATCTCATGGCTCGTGAGTTCAAGCCCCACATCGGGCTCTGTGCTGACAGCTCAGAGCCTGGAGCTGCTTCAGACTCTGTGTCTCCCTCTCTCTCTGCCCCTCTCCCACTCTCTGTCTCTTAAAAATGAATAAATGTTAAAAAATTAAATATATATATATATATATTTTTAGAGAGGGAGTGTATGAGCAGAGGAGAGGGAAACAGGGAGGGAGACAGAGAATCTCAAGCAGGTTCCCACTCAGCGTGGACCCTGACGTGAGGCTTGATCGCATGAGTCTGGGATCATGACCTGAGATGAAATCAAGACTCAGACACTCAACCGACTGTACCACCCAGGCGCCCCTTAAAAAATATTTTTAATTGAAGCATAATTAATGTACAATGTTATATTAGTGTCGGGTATACAACATATCGACTCAATTCCATGCATTAAGGAAAGAATAGTCTTCATGGCAATTTGAAACACTGGTCCTCAGTGGCCCCAGTGATGTTCTGATCCTTTCCGCGCTGTTGGCAGACCTCTCGCCCCATTTTAGATTCCATGACGATCTAATACAACGAGTTTGAGCATTATAGCGTGAATTTCACTCCCAAGGGGTACACGCAATTTCCAATGTGATGGTTGCAGGTCTGTTTTTCTCTTTCATTCGACAAAGCAAGTAGGATGGCTAAAAAAAAAAAAAAAATCACGAGTTTTAACGTCATTGTAAGTAACAAATTACCTGCGGCCGAACCCACAGTTCATCAGGACACATCAGCATGGTAGGCAGTCACCAAGGAGACCTGCCGGTTTAGAGTGCAAACCATAAGGGACCTGAGATCTCAAGATCCAGTTCCAAGGTCCTGCTGTTGACCTGACATGAGTCGCTGGCCCTGGGGTTCCTCCTCCATAAAATGAGATGGCTGGACCATTGAGCGGAAGTTAGCTAAAGGAGTCTGGGACTCTGGTAAGGACCAGAATGACAGGACATCATCCATATCCATGGGTGTGCTGTATTTTCTGCTTGCTCTAGAGGTTATGTCTCGCTGTAGAGGAATTTGTTTGTTCTCCATGGTGGTAGAGCTTCAGCCCAGCATCAAGGCATTTAAGTCAGCAGGTTGCCTGATAGGCGTTGGCCCAAGCGTGATGGTCAGGCTGTGGGTGAATTCCTTCCCCTCTTTTGGGGATCGGTCCTACCCAAGACGTTCAGAGCCTGCCAAAGGGATGGGTAGACCACGATCGTAGATAATTGCTAGCACCTCTAAGCAAAAGCAGATTTGCTCTCCCTTCCCCAACCGATGGGGCAATGCCATGGCCAAAGCTACAAGGCCATAGCAAAAGCACATTATGCTTCAGCCATTCTGCCAACATGCTGGGTTAATTGCCTGTGCAGACCTCTGTCTGATGCAGAGCGAGAAAGAGAAAAGAATGGTTTGGACTTTCAGTAATCTCTGGGGGGGGGGGGGGGGGCGGTGACGCCTTCAGCCACTTAAAGGGAAGAAAAAAAATTCTGGAAATTTAAGTCTCTTTTCGAATTCTTCCCAGGCTCGCTCCATCTATCATCCAGGCTGAAACTGCTCTCATGATATATTGTACGTGGAGATTACACTACATCATTGGAGTTCTGACATTGCCACGGGTTGTAGTGGGTTATAATGCAACGTAACAAATTACAATGGCGGACATTGACAAATTCAGTTTTGGGGGAGTTTAAATTAATTCTGAGCTGCTTCAAGTTGGCTTCGAAAGTAATTTTTAAATAAATCAGAGGTGGACGGGGGAAAGAGAGCTCCAAAGACTAACATGTGCTCAGGAAGTTCGGGGCCAAATCTGGTTTTAGTCTTGGAGAAGAGTGGGTTCCTCAGTTGGACCCAGACACCCTGCCTTCTATTCCGAGAACAGAGCCAACCGAGAGAAGGGGCTGACCTTACGGGCAAAGGGGTGAACACCAAATGACTGAGCGCTCTCTAGGATCCGGCGGGCAGTGCTCCTTACCTTACTTCCCGGAGGCAAAATTGGGTTTCTTGGAATGCAGGAAACACAATTATATTGCAGCGTATCTGAAATAGTACAGAATGCTCAGAATAGGTTGCCTTTGGAATACATTACGGATCACAGAGAGGTGGTGTAACTGAGTAGGCAGCACACAGAATTAGGAATCGGGAAACCAGTATTCGATTTCCATGCGTCACACAGACTCATGCGGGAAGCTGGGTCTCTATGGGTCTCAATTTCTCCATCTGCTAAAGAGGGGAATAAGTAACGTGTCCCATGTGCTTCCCAGGACTCTCAGAAAGATGCGGGAAACCCTTTGCCCTTTGGGAATTATAAGGAGAACAAGACATTGATATTGTTTTTGATGTTGTTACCGTTACTTTGGGTGTATTTTATTTTATTTTATTTTAAAAATTTTTTTTAATGTATATTTATTTTTGAGACAGAGAGAGACAGAGCATGAACGGGGGAGGGTCAGAGAGAGAGGGAGACACAGAATCTGAAACAGGCTCCAGGCTCTGAGCGGTCAGCACAGAGCCCGACGCTTGAACTCACGGACCGCGAGATCATGACCTGAGCCGAAGTCGGACGCTCAACCGACTGAGCCACCCAGGCGCCCCACTTTGGGTGTATTTTAGAAGGCAAGACATTCTGATCTGAGCAGGACTGCGCTAGCATGATGTAACCTACGCATCCATATTCCTCAAACTCTGTGTTGAAGGAGCGATGGTGGGAGCAGTGACGGGGCATTTTGTGACGTAAGGAAGACGCTGAGATGGAACGGAGTGGAACATTCTAACAGAGATACTGCATGGATTCCCCGCGCCCTAACAAGGGAACGATTGCCCACCATCTTGGAGAGACTCTGTTCCTTTCACACAGAGAGAGACAAAGAGAATCCAAGTCGATGAAGCTTCCTTTTTTTTTCCTCCCCACAAAGAGATAGTCATTTCTCAGTGCATGGGGGAATCAATTAGCCACAGCGCTGTGTTCAGGTAGACTTTAGATTAGCTCGAGACCACTCCACTATAGATAATTAACCTTCGTACCCAAATTAGCAGTGAAATAAGCCAGTTATTAGTTTTCATAATGAACAAAATTGAGTATTTTGGAAAGTTAAACCCCTAGAGCTTAAATTAAAATAAGCATCTGGGAGAAATCCCTAAAGTATACTTCAATTCATTAATACTACAAATTCCACAGTAGATTGAACTGACAATGTGCCTTCTCTAAAGGAAATTGAGTCTCTCAAATAATCATCTGGACTGACCTCAGAGAGTGATTCCGCTCGACGCTCGGAATCTCAAAGACCGGCAGAATGAGTCGATGTCCTTTTCTGGCGAGGAGGCAAGAGGCAGGCAGAGAAGGCGAGGAGCTACACGTGGCGCTAAAGCAAACAAATGGTTTTATTAAAGGTTTCAAAGAAAATTATCTTGACTCCAGCCTGGAGGCTAGGCTCCCGTTGGCTTGACTTCTCCTTCGAGGGCCAGCATGCTATGGATCATTGAGCTAAGCGTCGGATGGATGGGTGCTCTCTCTTACTGCCCGTGTGGCTTTGGAAAAACCACTGAACTTCTCCAGGTCTCAGTTTCCTCCTCGGTCAGCTGAGAGGCCTAGTGGCTGCCTTACTCGTCTGACAGTTTACAGGATCAGTCCACCAAGCTCTGACCATGGAGAGGTGCTAGGAACACGAACACGTTCTTCTCCTTTAGGGGGAAAGAACCTCATCTTCCCCATCCCCACCCCCACCCCTCCTAGGAAAATGACATGTCAAAATAATCAAGGACTTAGATATTAATAAATATTTATTGAACGTATTTGCTGAATATCTCACATGGATTATCTCTTTTAATCCTCGCGAAATCCTATCCGTTCTATTATTTTGCTCGTTGCCGGCCAGAGATCACTCAGCCATCCAGGGGCAGGAGCGAGATCTGAGCTCCAGAGCCACGCACCTCACCACGGTGCTGGAGGGGGGATCCACGTCTGTGCAAAGGGGGGGCCTCGCCCAAATCCACGATGCCTAGAAGATTCTCTGTCCTGGCGAAAGTCCCGCAGGACTGCCACCTGCAATGCCAAACCCAGAAGGTCATCACCAGCTCAGAAGCCAAGGCGAAGAGCCAACAACACAGTCAAATACATCCCCTCATTTCCTTTGGAAGGCAATCCTGTTACATGACTATTACTGTTTCCATTTTATATATTGAGGACACGGAGGCTTGGGGAAGTTGAATAACCTGTCCTGGATTATGCAACTCGAATTGGTAGAGCGTTGTGCAGACACGAGGGCCATGGTGTTTTCCCCTTGGCCTCCGGGCTGTGTGTATCATCCTAGCTTGCCCTGGTGAGGGTTTCTGTGAAACCAGGTCACAAGGGAGATGCTCCTCAGTGTTACGCAAGGGTAAGGACAGCTTTCCTTTTCCAATCTCTCTTTGGACTGGCAAAAAAGAAGATCCTTCCTTCTGGTGTCTTTTGGGGTATACGGGGATATGATCCCAAGGGATGTGAACAGTGGTTGACCCTTGAATGCTGCCCAACGTTTGCACGGCGCTTACATTGTCTCGTCCGAGTGAGTATCACAAAACACTCGTACTGTCTCTCAGATTTGTAACCAGAACGATACTCCGTGTCTAAATGGGCGTCCCCATCGGCCTCAGGCTCCGGGCACCCGCACGGGATGGGGACGTTCTGGGATAGCCCGGGCCCAGACATGGCAGCCGGGGCCGGAAGGGCCCTTCGAACTGTTCCGCTCATCTTTGAAGCCACCCTTCCTGACATGGGTGGAAACGGGCCAACGAGTTGGTGAGACGTGGCTCGGGGCTGCTGACTGTGTGTGGCATAGGGCTTCCAAGGGCTGGGGCTGCCTGAGTTCTTCCATGCTTGGGCAGAAGCCTATTCATGCAGGAGGGAGACTTTCATCAACAAGGAAGGAACAAAGTTAGCAAACGTTCCTGGGGGCGACCCAGCGCATTAATATCCGACAGCGGCAGGAGCGTGCCGACTCTGGAAAATAATCAAGGTGAGGCTGCATTGGAGATGGAGATAAATTCAGAGGGATGTTTCATGCACACGAGGAGCCTGGAGTTCAGTAAGGGAGACGTGGTGGCCTCTAAGAGGAGACAGGATAATTTATGGAGAGAAGAGGAAAACAATGCAACAGAAATTCAATGAATATTTGCCTGAGTCTTCAAAAGGAGGCTGGGAGCAGATGCTTGGATTGAACACACATCCCCCAGGGAGAAAACAGTATAGAAAGGAATCAAGACCGAATCGGTAAAAAGATGATGAAGAAATTAGAAATTCTAAAGACAAACAGAACTCGGATGCCCATAGAATCTGGATGAGCTCCAAGGGTCTGGGAAGAAAAAGACAAATCGGTAGTCCCTCCCCTCACCTCCTTACAGGCTGGTCCTCAGTCCTGCGAGCGGGATTGGGGTAGGGGCGCCATTCAGCTCCAGTTTGAGGGCATGAAGTCAGGGCCAGAGCGGAGCCAGGGTCTGAGAGGGGGCGTTAGGGTCACCACCAGGCTGGAAATAGGGAAGGGGTGGGGCACACACACAGAGAACCCAGGGCAACCCAGGGCAAATCATAGGTCACGAGACCAGGGGTTCGCCGGAAAGGATGTGGTCTTCTGGATTTTAGGGGTACACCAACATTCACGAGAACGGCCCAATCGGAACACGTATATGATCAGAATTTATGGCCCATTTCTGTGTTGCTGAGGGACACTTAGAAAAGCTCAGAGATCGAAAAACTCGGTCCACAGCTCAGAGTTCAAATGGTTGGGGGGCAGAAATGGAAGCCGACTTCTGTACAAAGCCCCTTCTCATGGTCTCCTTCAAACTACAGGAGTTCGGTTTCTGTTTTCCAGACCCCCTTTGTCGCCATTATGTTTGATTCGCAGTGGAGGCTTCACTGATCTCATGGGGGAGAAAACTGGGAGGGTAAGGCTGGTAGGGAGCAACCTGAAAGTCCCTAGAAATATTTTTTAAAGAAAGGGAAAATGGCGGGGCGCCTGGGTGGCTCGGCCCGTTGAGCGTCCAACTTCAGCTCAGGTCATGGTCTCACAGCTGGTGGGTTCAAGCCCCGCATCGGGCTCAGTGCTGACAGCTCAGAGCTGGAACCTGCTTTAGATTCTGTGTCCCCCCTCTTGCTCTGCTCCTCCCCTGCTCATGCTCTCTCTCTCTCTCTCTCTCTCTCTCAAGAATAAATAAAACATTAAAAAAATTAAAAAAAAAAAGAAAAACAGCTCACCAAACATAGAGGAACATCAATCGAATTTTATACGCCCTCATGCAGCAATACTGTGACAATTTTCATTTCTCATCCTTCTGTGCCCTGGAAACTTTCTAGAGCCCCCCCCCCTCCCCCCCGCCACTTCTCCGGCGCCTTGAATCGATTTGTTTTGTTTTGCTCCGGTTAACGTACGAGCACTTACTCCCAGTAGGACCCTCCACCCAAATGTTCAGTATGTTCACGATTTTGCTGGGTGGGGGTCTCCCTTCTTGGATCTCGTGGGAGCCCCTGAGGAGCCTGGATGCTGGAGGTGGTCAAATTCCACGTAACCTTGTCTTAGAAGTCTTCCTCCAACCTTTGCTTCTCATATGCATGTTTACATGGTAACTCGGAGCCAGAACATAGGCTGGCGGGCCCTTCGTGCCCATATCAACTCACTGTCCCCTACCAGACAGCATATCTGAAGCCTGGGTTTATTTCCTCTCTGCTTCCTCTGTATCCCGCTCAGATTATTGCTACACATGCGACACCTCTCCTACCATCATGGTTCTGTTCTGGCCTTCAGTGCCCTCATTTTGAATCGTCTGCGGTGCAGGTCATTATGGCACGGTGTTCTGAGCAGAGCCTACACCTTTGCAACAGGCAGATCTGATTTTGGAGATCTGGCTCTGCGTTCCAGGGGACGTTTGTCTTGGTACCTGCTGTATCAGTCGTCTGTTGCTGCTGTAACAAATTGCCCCAAAGTTGACAGCTGGCAACAACACAGATTTATGACGTCTTCATTCTGGAGGGCAGGCGCGCAAACTGGGTCACTCTCCCCGGGTTAAAGGAAGGTGTCGGCAGGACCGCGTTCCTTCCTGCAGGTCCCGGGGAAGAGTCTCTTTCTTGCCTTGTCCGGCGTCGAGAGGCCACCCACATTCCTTTGGCCCGTGGGCTCTTTGCTTCGTGTTCAAGACCAGCAGGGGCTGGTTGAGGCTTTTTCCTACTCTATCACTCTGACGCTGACCTTTTCCACCTGGAAGGACCCTCGTGATTACGTGAGATCCATTTGGATCATCCAGGGTAATCTTCCTGTTTCAAGGTCAGTTGACTAGCAAACTCACCTCCACCTGCTTCCTCAATTTCTCTTTGCCAGTTAACCTTAACCGTATATATTCGTAATTTCTTTGACCATCTTTGGGGCGGAGGGCATTTTTCTGCCTTCCACACTTGCCGGTGTTTCAGAGACCTGGTGACGGGCAAAGACCCTCTCCCACTGACAGGCTGACGGTACTGGAACATGCGTTCTCCCAGGCTCGGGCTTGTGACTTAGGTCCAGTTCATCAGAGGTGCCCGGACCGGACTTGAGCTTGGGACTCACAAGAACAAGGTGTGGGGGGGAGCTGCTGAGTGAAGTATGGGGCATTGTTCTTGGGCTTCTGCCTCTCAATATTTCTGTGAGCCTCCTGACAGCCCCCCCCAAACTATTGTTTTCAATACTTAGTAGTATTGCCCTCATCATTCATTAACAATTTTTGATACCTTTTTAACAAATCCCTTTCCCGCCAGCACACATTCATCATTTGTTACTTATAGCTATCGTCCCCAAATGACACAGAAACCTGCCAACTAGGTGACCTCAGGCAAGACGCCGAACCTCTCTGGCCTTGGTTTCTTTATGCAACACCTACCTCATGAGTTTTGGGGACAGCGAATGAGGTAAGGTGTAAAGTTTGGAGACAGAGCTCGGCATCTAAAAGACACTTAGTGGGGTGCCTGGGTGGCTCAGTTAGCCGACCGACTTCGGCTCAGGTCACGATGTCACGGCTGTGAGGTCGAGCCCCGCGTCGGGCTCCGGCCGACAGCTTGGAGCCCCGAGCCTGCTTCGGATTCTGCGTCTCCCTCTCTCTCTGCCCCTCCCTGCTCATGCCCCCCCCTCTCAAAAATAAACATTAAAGAAATTATAATAAATAAAAAATACTTAATAAATGGGAGGGAAAGGAGGAGAATGGAAAAATGCCTATGTCCTGCATCGAGAAGTTAAGATCTCAGATTGGTCGAAGGCATTCGGAAGCAAATTGGCACACGGAAGCTGGAACACAGCCTGTCATCTGTAAGTTTTTGTGCATTTTCAAAAGCACAAAGTGCCCTTCAGAGGTTACATATAAGCCCACGCTCTAAAGACAATTGACTGAGATGCAATTGTAAAGATAAGGCCAAACCAATTGAGACGTAATGGAAAAGGTCAAGCCAACAGGTTATTATCATGTTCACAAAGAGTCTGCAGAAAGCGAGCCGGATTTCTGTCTCTTTGGGGACTGCAGAGCGGATAATCTAGAGGACTAGTCCCAAGGTAGGCACAACTTCCCACATACCTCCCTCACACGTGCCAGCACCATCTTGAAAGATAAATGGTTCACACCCTTGAAAGTGACTCAGATATGAGCTCTTGGCTCTGACCGATGCGCACGGTCAAATAACGTGATGTCGGGAAGTCTCCTTTGAGATGGCATCTTCTACGTTATATTATGTTATGTTATTTATTTTTTATTATTTTTAACACTTTTTATTTATTTTTGAGAGGCAGAGAGAGACAGAGCACGAGCAGAGGGTGGGGGACAGAGAGAAAGGGAGACACAGAATCCGAAGCGGGCTCCAGGCTCCGAGCCATCAGCACAGAGCCCGACGTGGGGCTGGAACCCACGAACCGCGAGATCATGACCCGAGCCGAGGTCAGACGCTCAACCGACGGAGCCACCCAGGCACCACCGAGATGGCATCTTCTCAAATGGCTGACTGGTAGAAGGAATTGGTTCCATTGGTTGATCACTCAACAGCACTGCCTCCTCTCCTCCAAGCACACAGCAAGGGTAGCGATATCTGCAGTAGCTAATGTTTATTGGGTAACTTCCCAGGTGCCAAGTCTGGACTCCAAGCTTCACCCATATTGTCTTAATGGTGGTTCTTCTAGGCAGGCGCTGTTGGTGATAGGCAGTCTCTGGAAGCAGATGGTCCGAGGACGGAAGGGATGTAGGTTTACTGGGAGTAACATCCCTGAATGGGAAGGTGGAAGGAAGCTGGATTGGTCAGAGGGGAGCTGTTGGGCCAACGCAGAACTCGCCAAGTCTCTGCCAGCCCCGTGGGGAGTTTGAGAGCACAGACTGCCCTCTGAAGGAGTCCTTCATGAGGCGGAAATGACCTGGCCTGAGTCCCACTTCTCCATTCAGCCACCGGCCAGGGGACTCCTTGAGGCCCGTGTGACCACCACACCCTAAGCTGAGGCCTACCCCAAAGGCATTAAAACCTAGAGGTGTCGGCTAAACCTCTACATCCTTCACTGCTTCCCTGAGTCTGGCGGGTGAGGTCAGGGAAGCATGGACCAGGAGAGACACTTGCCTGCAATGTTCAGCCAGGAGGAACAGACCCCGAAGGTCGAACCCCCCGGGTCCCTAACCACCTGCTGTACAACGGAGGCCTCTCACGGAAATCTCCCAGAGACCTCACAGAGATTAAGTGCACTTGAAGGCAGTTGAAGTTTCTTTGAAAAGAATAAAGGTCCATAAATGTTCAAAGGATTTGACAAATGGGTATTAAAAAACAATAAGCAATATCCCATTTATTAATTTTCCTCAATTTTCCCTGCCTGCTGTTTGAGACATTTTGTTCCAGTTCCCAGAGAGGCATTAAGGAAGACTTTTCACAGCATATGAGAAGTATTAATAATTTGGGATGGTCTTAATTCATTTCATGATTCAGTTCTGCCAAATCTCCGGAGACCGCTTCTAGCCTAGTAATTATAAAAGGTGCTTCCAAATCAGTTCCGACTTGATCTCACGCTATTTGATCATTTTATTATTCCGTTTTACTTTATTATTCGGTTTGATTTGGTTCTGTTAAGAAACCTAAGGCTACATAAACTGTATATTTTATGTCGTTAAAAGTTCTGTTGAGATACATTCTTATATAAAAAGGCCCTAATGATAAATCGATGTCATCTATTTTTAAATCCTCGACACCGCTCACAGGCGCATGCACAGACACTGTGGGTACAGTGGGTATGACTCGATTTGAGCTGCTCTGTCTTCACGCTCTATTTTTTATTTTTATTTTTTTATTTTATTTATTTATTTATTTATTTATTTTTATTTATTTTGGGGACAGAGAGGGACAGAGCACGAACGGGGGAGGGGCAGAGGGAGAGGGAGACCCAGAATCGGAAACAGGCTCCAGGCTCCGAGCCACCAGCCCAGAGCCCGACGCGGGGCTCGAACTCCCGGACCGCGAGATCGTGACCTGAGCTGAAGTCGGACGCTCAACCGACGGCGCCACCCAGGCGCCCCTGTCTTCACGCTTTAAACACGCAGGTTACTTTGTGCCCATGCCAGATACGCTACGATAGGATTTTATTTTATAGCTGGTGAGTTTGCTGTAATCGCAAAAGTCAAGAGGGGACTTTTAAGGTTCGTGAAGGCAGGGAGGGCGGCGGGTCTTATTCCTCTGCCTTCCGCGTGGGGCTTTGCGCGTAGAAAACAGTCAACAAATAACTATGAAGTGAGCCAATGGAAAGCTATGGAATCATACAGGCCTAGGCTCAAACCCTCAGCATGGTGCTTTCTAGTTAGGACAACGATAAAACTCACGTTGACTTCCACACTCCTTGGTTTGCCAGTAACCTGAGGTGAAGAATCTTTCCTTTCAGGGCTGTGGGGAGGACTGAAGACTGCACAGGAATGGAACCTTCCTTATCCTTCTGTTGCCAACGCCAGTGGCCCCATATCCATTAGTTGAAATCCTAACTCCCCCAAAACGAGGGTGTTAGGTGGGCCTTTGGGAAGTGCTTCGGCCGCGAGGGAGGAGCCCTCCTGAATGGGAGTATTCCTTAAAAAAGAGGTTCCAGAGAGATCCCTAGCCCCTTCCTGGGTGTGAAGACACGGGAAGAAGGTGCCGGCTGTGAACCTGGAAGAGGCCGTCACCTGACCATGCTGGTGCCTTGATCTTGGACTTCCAGCCTCCAAAACTCAAAGCCATCACTTCCTGTCATTTATAAGCCACCCGGTCTGTGGTATTTTGATGAAGACCCCAGCACGTGGGAGCTTTCAACAAATGACACTGTGCACAATCCGACCCACCCCATGCTACCCTCCCTTTCCCTGTCCCTGTGGGATGAAAGGCTTTAGCAGAACTGACGGGTCGTGATCCCGACCTGAGTGAGTCTTCATGGAACATCGGTTTGGTTTCTTTGGATGGGATGTACATCCTACCAATCACTCTGGTGCTTTGTCGAGATTCGACGGCTTGGGTCAGCATTAGCCGGGAGCATATTGTTTTACGTACACGCACACTTCGCGAGCACGCGTGCGATGCTGGGTTCTTGCTGCTGCCGGTACAGATGGGAGTCACACGGGGTGACCTGGTACCAGGGCTGTCCTAAGCTCCGTCCTCTCCTGCCCTTGATGAGTAAAGATACCCCGAGAGGTGTTTTGTAGAAATTAAAGTCAAACCATTAGCCTGAAGGCTCAAATAACTTAAAAAAAATTTTTTTTTCAACGTTTATTTATTTTTGGGACAGAGAGAGACAGAGCATGAACGGGGGAGGGGCAGAGAGAGAGGGAGACACAGAATCGGAAGCAGGCTCCAGGCTCCGAGCCATCAGCCCAGAGCCTGACGCGGGGCTCGAACTCACGGACCGCGAGATCGTGACCTGGCTGAAGTCGGACGCTTAACCGACTGCGCCACCCAGGCGCCCCTCAAATAACTTTTTTAAACCAATTCACGAAGTCATCCAGTTCTTTTATTTTTATTTTTATTTTTATTTTTATTTTAGAGAGAGAGAGACAATCTTAAGGAGGCTCCATGTTCAGCACGGGCCCAATGCAGGCCTTGACCCCACGATCCGAGGATCGTGACCTGTGCGGAAATCAAGAGTCAGACGCTCAACTGACTGAGCCACCCTGGGTGCCACTGCATCGTCCAGTTCTATTGGAAGTGGGTAGACATAATTCTTTTTATTCTAAAGTAAGTAATACCTTTGGCTTGGAGGCTCGTGCACAGAACACACACACACACATCATCATCATCAATCATCATCGTCATAGGAGCCCAGGTAGCCCTGGTTCATCTGGGAGTTGCATGTGACCCATTCACTCCATCTGTCATGCGTTCATCCAACAAACAGGTCTTGAGTCTATCCAGTGCACAAAATATGATGCTAAATACTGTAGGGCACAGAGGTAGGTAAGACCTGTTCCCTGTTCGTAAGGAGGTTATTAACAAACTAATAGGGGCGCCTGGGTGGCCCAGTCGGTTGAGCGTCCGACTTCGGCTCAGGTCATGATCTCACGGTCCCTGAGTTCGAGCCACGCGTCGCGCTCTGTGCTGACAGCTCCGAGCCTGGAACCTGCTCCAGATTCTGTGTCTCCCTCTCTCTCTGTCCCTCCCCCAGCTCATGCTTTCTCTCTGTCTCAAAAATAAATAAACATTGAAAAAAATTAAAAAACAAACAAATAGATCACTCAATCAGTTTTACATTTTGATATCTTTCTTTCCCTCCAATCACGGTCTATCTCGTTTAGTATTTCACAGATGAAGTCCACTCAGTTCAAGACAGCAGGAGTCAGGTAGGCCCACTAGGGAAAGTCACCATTTGAATTACATAATTCTGTTGAGTGAGTTTAGACAAATGGCAGGTCAGTTAAAGTCCGATCGGTGACCAGGCTGGGTCGGTGCAGTCGAAGGCAGAGGGAACGGCAGAGAGGCTGATGTTTATGAAATGCTTGCGAAAGCTATTTGACAATGGGCACACTGGCTTTCTGATTGCTCTGGGTTTGAAGGAGCCTTTGTTCGGATAACAAAGGAAGTTCTGATATCGTGACGGGAAGAAAAGCTGCCTGTCCTGAGTTCTGTATTATCCTGGATGTGTGTGGCTACTTGCTCAAGCACCTGTACTCCTGGGAATATACCACTAATATTTGATCATACACTGACAGTAAGGGTCCCTTTTTTTATGAATCAGCATTTTCTTTCTTTCTTAAAAAAATTAATCTATTTATTCGGAGAGAGAGAGAGAGAATGAGAGTGCGAGCAAAGGAGGGGCAGAGAGACAGGGAGAGAGAGAATCCCCAGAAGCCATCCACACTGCCAGCGCAGCGCCGATGCAGGACTCGAACTTAAAAACCGTGAGATCGTGACCTGAGCCGGAGTCGGACGCACGACTGACTGAGCCACGCAGGTGCCCCCGGATCGCTGTTTTCATCTTCATAAACGAAGCACTACCGAATGGGATTCAGAGCAACTATCACCGCCCGTGTCCGGGGCAGAGGGCGCTAGCCAGCTTGGCACTCTTCTCCTGCGAATCTAGATGCATCCTTCAGAAGCCCTCTCAGCATGGGGGGCCAGGCAGCCCCTGAGCCAGGACGGCCCTGCGCCCCTGAGCCATTCCTGAAAGTGTTCAAGCAGAGGCTGGCCGCCCACCCGTCACTTAATGAGCGAATTTGCGCGTTGAATCAGAGGTTCAGGATATCAGTGGCTTGCAAGCATGCTTATACCACAGAACCTTCTGGTGGCCTTCAGACAGGTGTTCACTTGCTAATTTTTAGCTGAGACGGCTGAGGTCCAGCCAAGACCTGTTGAACCCCCGAGGCTGTGACCCCGGGAGGCCGTCATTCACACATTGTCCTGAGCTGATGAGGATGCTTGGGAACGGGATCACATGACCTCCAAGGTCACCTCTGAATTCGAAATCTGGATTTCATGACTTAGCCCAGCCCGGCGCTGGGGACTCGGTGCATCATGCGGACGGCATCAAGGGTGTGGAGTTTCTAAATCACCCGGAACACAATTAGCCAGAACAGGTAAGACCACCAACTGGCCTGCCATCCTCGTATTAGGGCCAAATTAGACTCCCCACGTTAGCCGTGTTCTCAGCGATATTAGTGTTCCAAGCCCTAATGTATTGTATTTTATACTTTGGAGAGCTGGAAGAGAGTACTAATTACATGCAAGTTTCCCCAGATTTCAGCTGGGAGTATTTCACATGAAAGTTAATTGTTCTTTGGGGGTTTTACCACTGGTTTATCCAATTAACGCAGAGTTTGCCCATATATCATGGTTCTGCGTACAGAAGGGAAACCTTATTATTCACTTGGATAAAACGGGGCTTGTTCCGAGGGTGTCGTGGAGCCGGGCCGGACCGCTTCTGGAACACGCGCACAACTGTCTTCACCTGCTGTGTTCTGAGCTGGAATGAGGTCTGTTCTGTGGGAGAGCAGCAGACATTGCTGACGAAACCCAGTGATTTAAAAAAAAAAAAAAAACCAAAACAACCAAAAAGGCCAAGCAGGTTTGCTTCCAGGGCTTTCTGCTTACAGTCGTCCCCAGAAACTTGGAAATGGCCTTAGATCAAGGGCAGGAATCGTGCCAACCATCCTCCCGTTGGCATTATGCACAGGTGTGGGGTGATGAGGGACCGCAAGGCAAGTTCAGGGCGGAGCACAAGCTAGCACCACCCCCTCCCCAGGAGGGACGTGCGTGACCTTCCTCCAGCACACCTGGCCTCCCGCCCGAGGACAAAGGACCAAAAACAAATGGTTAAACTGCTCCAGTCTCCATCGGTTTACAAATACCTTAGTAAATTACAAGAAAAAGGCAGTCCTATCAGTCGTCTAATCTCCAGAAACCTGTCGACTCAATTTCCTGGAGCCCCCACATCACCCTCCCTTCCATAGTGATGTGGGGAACAAAGGCCAGAGGAAATGGCAGATAAAATTGAATTTCTTTGTAACCTGCAGCCCATTGGCAAATACTCGGGGCTGGCAGGGTAGTTTCTCCGGGAAATCCCTACTGTCTTAATGTTAATGGCTTTGCCGGAGGAGGTAAAAAACCACCTTGGCTAGACCACCGCTAGGCCTCCAGTCATCTGTGAGCCCTTAGCATATGGAAGATCCCTTTAAGCAACTTCCTCTGGATTTTACCTCCCCAACGTCATAGGATACAACCAGTCAGTCTGCACAACCCCAGGGTAGCTCTTTCCGCCCACGGGTCCTGTCCCTGTGCTTTAATAGCCTCACCTTTCTGCACCAAAGACGTCTTCGAGAATTCTCTCTTGGCTGTCAGCTCCGAACCCCACCATGGCCCCAAATACTCACCACGGGGTACTCGGTATTTCTCTCCGTCCTCGTAGATTTGCCCTATACTCTTTAGCTAACTCCAAACGGTGTCTGGTATTGTTTTCTGATGGGCCCTATTGTTTTCCAGAGAGAGTAATGGCCTTGAGGTTAAGCTTACCAGTCTCACCAATACCATTTCTGCCGAGCCCTGGTCAGAGCTCTGCTTCTGCCCCAGTTCCTTCCCTCCTTGGAAGCTCTTGAGATCAACATGGGGTTCACCAAGAGCTGTGGGCCTGCTCTCTCTCAAAAAAAAGAGGGGCGCCTATGTGGCTCAGTGGGTTAAGCGTCCAACTTCAGCTCAGATCATGAGCTCACAGTTCATGGGTTCGAACCCCGCCTTGGGCTCTGTGCTGACGGCTCGGAGCCCGGAGCCTGCTTCGGATTCTGTGTCTCCCTCTCTCTCTGCACCTCCCCAGCTCGTGCTCTGTCTCTCTTTCTCTCAAATACATATAAACATGAAAACAATTAAAAAAGGGGCACCGGGGTGGCTCCGACGGTTAAGCGTCCGACTTCTGCTCAGGTCATGATCGCACGGTTTGTGGGTTCGAGCCCCGTGTTGGGCTCCGTGATGACAGCTCAGAGCCTGGAGCCTGCTTCAGAGTCTGTGTCTCCCTCTCTTTCTGCCCCTGTCCTGCTCATGCTCTCTCTCTCTCTCAAAAATAAATAAACATTAAGAAGAAAAGAAAAGGAAAACAAAACAGGACAAGAAAGGGGAAACCCAGATATCATGAAAGGTTAATTTTTCTTTTGAAGATTGTTTTGTCCTTATTCGATGAAGAAAGGATCCGAACGGCTGGTGTTAGTTACTTCTAGAGTCTGGTTAATGGAGGACTCCAGGCAGAAGAGGACTGTTTGCTGTCATTTGCTATTTTAGAAGTCCCCACTAAGAACTTGGTGATTGCCAACAGGGACCGGCTGTTCATTATCAGACTGACTGAAAGCCAACTCTCACTTTGTGACTGCCAGCGGGAGGGACAGACAGAGACAGCCAAAGAGAGGGGCAGAGGGAGAAAGGGGGCTTCCTCCTCCCTCCTCAGAGAGGTTTTCTTCGCTTTTTGCCAGGGGAAGGGCCTCAGGTGGGTGAGCCAGCCCTGGATACACTTTTTGTTGTGGCCGTGACTCATTCCTAACGTTGGAATGATTCTAACTCCCGACTCCAGGGAATTGCCTGGAAACTGCCAGCTACGGATGGAAGTTGGGCTATTCTGTCCTTGCCCCAGCCAAGGCAGTCTGACCAGCGTGCTTCTTACAGATCCCCACTTGCCCTCACGAAACCAGTTCACTTCAAAGACCTCTGTTGAGCTCCCTTTCCGGTAGACGGGGATGCTTTGCAAGACAAGGTGGTTTCTCCAGCAGAAATGACCAACTGGGCTCCGTGGCATCTCTGCTCTCGTGTCGGCAAGATGCATCTCGGTGCTTTGAGGCACCTTCCAAAGAGGTGGGGCTCATGGTCACGTGATCTCAAGGTGGGGAGTTGGGTAGGGACACATAAAATCCAAATTAAAAAAAAAATTAGTTTTGAGTGAGAGAGAGACAGAGCATGAGCAGGGGAGGGGCAGAGAGAGGGAGACACAGAATCTGAAACAGGTTCTAGGCTCTGAGCCATCAGCACAGAGCCTGAGGCAGGGCTCGAACCCACGAGCCGTGAGCTTATGACCTGAGCCGAAGTCGGCCGCTCAACCGACTGAGCCACCCGGGTGTCCTGGAAGCATACAATTTTAGAACAAGGGGAATGCTAATCTAGTCCCTTCACTAGGGAATGTGTGCTTAAATCTAGAAATGAAGGGGAGGGAGTGCTTCGAAGTGATAGCCATTATCATTATTCTTATTCTAAATCTAAAAAAACCACGGGACCTGGAATTAGCTGACATTTTAATAGCATGCATTGTTTCTTCTTATGATGAAAACCGTTTTCCATTGTTAGACATTTTGAGGACAAAGGAATGATTAAAACGTTCCCTGGAATTTTTATCGTGAAGAGATGCACACTGTTAATACTTCGGCATCCTTCTTTCCACTGTCAGGCCCTAACCTAAGGGGGAGGGGGCAATATCAGAATTTTACAGAGGGCTTGTGTGAGATCTCGAAGGGCAAGGACCTCCAGAGAGTAAATCGTGGGATGAAGGCTAGAAACCGGGTCTCCTGGGTCCCCGTCTTGTATTCTTTCTGCTCTGCCGTGCTGCGTAGAGGCTCGTTCAGACTGTCCCTCGAGGGGCGCCTGGGTGGCTCGGGCCGTTCAGCCTCCGACTCTTGGTGGCAGTTAAGGTCGTGATCTCAAGGTTTGTGAGTTCAAGCCCCACGTTGGGCTCCGTGCTGACGGTGCAGAGCCTGCTTGGGATTCGCTCTCTCTCTCTCCCTCCCTCCCTCTCTCTCTCTGTCCCTCCCCCCCTCTTTCTCTCTCTCTCTCTCTCTCTCAAGAATAAATAAATAAACTTAAAAAAAAAAGAAGACCGTCCCTCAAAGCAACAGGCCTCAGGACCTGCAGGGTGGGCCTAGAAAAGGAGTTTCAAGGAGGCCCACATACCCTCGGGAGGATGCCAGCCCCGCAGGGTGACACAGCTTTGCAAACTTCTGTGAAGGTCAGCGTGCCCCCTCCCTTGCTGGTGCTCGTGCCTCGACGTTATGCCAGGCCCCGGGCCAGGCCCCCGGGGCGAGCTGGGCTCACAAACCAGACCCAGTTCCGCCATTTATAGAGCTAACGTTGAAGGGGGCAGAGCTCACGTAGAAGTGTGTGTGTGTGTGTGTGTGTGTGAGATGCCTGATTCTTCTGGCACCTTCCATTCCCTTTCTTGTGACCTACCTATGGCCTGCATGCCTGAGAGAACACAGCAGGTTCAGGATCTTTCGTGAAGGGAGCCGGGTAGTGCGTTCGTGCGACGCCTTGGCCTTTTCTCTTCCATCCCTGGTTGCGATGATAAAAAGGAGCGTCCAGGGAAAGTTTGAAGCCACCGGGGTTGTTGGGATGATGATTTGGGTCAACGCCGTTGTTTCACCCCCGGGAAAACCAAAGCCCACAGCCCCGCCCCTAAGTGACTTACCTAGAGAGAGACCGGCAGCGAGGATGCTCCTAGAACGTGAGGCTTTCGGACTTTCTCGCAATGCTTTTAATCAAGGGAAGCAAATAGGTCACAACTGTGCCCTCCTCAGCGAGGTCGGCGAATAATAACAGATAGCGTGTATGGAGGGGGTCCTGGGCGGCAAATGCCGCTCTCAAGGTGTTCTATGAGATAATTCATTTAGTCACGATACGAGGTGGGTACACTACTGTCTTCATTTTGCAGACTTAGGACGCGGCGCATGGAGGGTTAAATCAGTCATACAGGTCAGGAGCGGGAGGGTCAGAGGTGGAGCCCAGGGACCTGTGCTCAACCACGACAGGGGGCTGACTTTCTGAAGGACAGCTCCCTGGAAGCAGAGGGCAGTCTTGGAGCACTGCTTCTAGAACAGATGGAACCTAGTTCCAGGGACCCTTGGCTTGCACCGTGGCTTTAGTGCATCCTCCGCTTCTGGCTGGTGGCTGGGGACGGGGAGCCACGTGGGCCGGGAGGGACTCTCCCCCCACCCCCAAGGTCCCAGCGATATCACCATCCGATGGCTCCAGGTCACACGGACTCCTCCAGAATAATAAGAAAAAGACGGTTCAAAGGACAAATAGAGACTTCATCTGGAACTTTGTAAAAGGCCCCTTCACCCAAGGGGCCGGCAAACAGATGAAAAAGGCGCTCCCGCTTATCGGTAAGCAGAGAAATGCAAATTAGCACCATCATGTGATCTTACCACACATCCCCAGGAAAGGTCAAAATGTAGAAGCAATTACAAAATCCCATACGTTGCTGGCGGGGGGATGTACATTGGTTGAAGCATGTTGGGCGTCTGTTTGCCAGGGTTTACTGATCTGATGCCGGATATACGCGCACTTAGCCATTCAGACCTTCCGTGCCTCGGTATATACCCGGCGGAAATGCGTCCATATATTCACCTGTACACAAAAGAAAGCAGAGCCATGCCCCAAAGTCAAGCAGACGGGGAGGCGGGTGGTTTGCTGATGAACGGAGTCGCAGTGGGCATTTGAAAACAGTGGGGGAGAGCCAGACGTGAAGGCGTCCTATCGGAGCTAAGTGACAGGGTGCAGAGTCGGAAGATGAGGGCCTTGAGCAAGGGCTGGGGAAGTCAGCGGGGGGGGGGGGGCTTGGCTCCCCCAGAGAAGAGGAGGAGGAAGGAGGAAGTAGGAAGGGAAAGCCATACCCTGTGGCGGGTCGTGGGCAGGCACAGGGGAGAAAGAAAGCCCGTTAACTGAAGACCAGGAAACTAAGAGGGAGACAGCCAAAGGGGCCGAATTGGTGCTCCTAACTCTCTCTTTGGAAGTACACTACACCCTTACGGCTGTTTCCTAGGTATGAAGCTAAAAGATGCGTGATAGAAGCCGGGCGAAGGGTTTGAAGAAAGGGAAGAGGACGGAGGCCAACAGCAGACTGGGTGAAGGAGAGGAGGAGGCCTTGCCAGTGACATGGAGACATTGCTCATGGCGGCGTCAGGCCTTCCGAAGGCATCATCTCTGGTTCTCAGGGTTAGCCTTCGGCCCTAAGAGAGAGACTAAAACAAACACCCCCCCCCAACCCAGAAATTTTGGAAGTAACATTTACGTTTGGTTCCCCCCCCCCCCCCCAAATAAGAAGGAACCGATATTGTTGAAAAGTAGAGCTTGTCCTGTCGAACATTTTAGTTCGTGCTTGGTAGACCAAGCTAATCATGGCAGTCGGCTCTTTCCCTGGTTGTCCGTCCCCAGTAAGACTTTGTCGTGTACCGGGGCGCCTGGGTGGCTCAGTCCGTTAAGCGTCCAACTCTTGGTTTCAGCTCAGGTCGCCATCTCCCGGTTTATGAGTTCGAGCCCCGCATCGGGCTCCTCGCCGAAGGCGCGGAGCCTGCTTGGGCTTCTCTCTCTTTTCCTTTCTCTCTGTCCCTCCTGTGTTCTCTCTCTCTCTCCTCTTTCTCTCAAAACAAAAAAATAAACTTAAAAAAAAAAGAAAGACTTTGTATACCTTGCTGCTAAGAGATCCCTGTGGCCTTTGGTCTCCAGCGGTGAGTGGAATTTGCAAGAACATGGTTAGCTCCTAGGCTCCGACCACAGAAGAGTGATAAGATGGCCGCGATTGCCATTGTGGGCTCAACAGTGAATATTTCATCCGAAAAGGAATAACTTGAATGTGCTCCTTGGGCACGTTAGCGCACTGGGCAATGAGACTGCTAGAATTAGGCTAAAATCTAAGAATTAGATGGAAGGCCCGTCTGTTTTTCTTCCACGACCTTCCACCCTGTGCCTCGCAACCGGAAGCAGCCCCCACCACAGACGTGCGTTTGGCAACGTACGAATGTGCCCACGTGTGTGTGAGTCACAATGACCAGGGGGGAAGGGGCATCACTGACATTTCTTACGGGAGGCCACAGATGCCAAATGATCCGCAATTCTCTGTGGAGTCCAGGAAAACAATTGTTTTGTCTCAAACGCCCGTTGAGAACGCCAGACACATACCCCAAGTTGTAGGTGTAGCGCTGGAAGGAGGCCCAGCCTCCATTCGTGCTTGCCTGAGAGGCCCGTAAGTCAGCGGACCGTGACTCAGGGGGCAGCGCTCCCAGTTTTTTGCAATTTCTCTGCTGAAATCTACTTGGGGGCTGAGACCATGCCTCAGTTACCTTTGCGTGTCCACAGGGCTTGGCGGAGTGTCTCCAACTCAGCAGGTGCTCCTTAAGTAGTTCCCAAAGCATCGGATAGATACATACGTTCGTCAAGGCATCTCCGGTCTGTCTGGACAGGAGGGCCAGAAGTTCGGTACGAGAACAGCTTTTAAAGACCGGATGAATCTGAACCACACAGAGGAGAAGTGACAACCGTGAATAAGGTGCAAATGAATGGAAGGGACTTTGTGGTGTTTCTCTCAGAACCTTCAGGATTTCATGTCGTATTGGGCAAAAGAGTGGTTTTGATCCCAGGACGTGCATGTCCTAATCCCTGGAACCTGTGGATATGTTTCTACGCACGGCAAAAGGAACCTGTTGGTATGATTTGAGTTGGCCATTTTGAGGTGGGAGATTATCCGGGATTATTTAGGAGGGTCTGATGTAATCACGATCGTCCTTATAAGAGGGAGGAGGAGAGTCAGAATCAGAGAGAGCCTGAAGATGCCGTGCTATTGTTTTTGAAGATGGAGAAAGGGGCCGTCGGCCGAAGACAGAGAAGGAAGCAGATTGTCTCCTAGAAGCTCTGAAAGAACGCTGCCTTACCAATCCATTTCGACATCTGAGCTCTGGAACTGTAAGAGAATACATTTGCGTTGTTTTAAGCCAGTACGTTGTGGTAATTTGTTACAGCAGCGATAGGGCTCTAATACATACCAAAAGAAAAAACCCAAAAAAACAGAAAACAAAAAAACAAAGCAAAACAAAACAAACAAACAAACAAACAAAACAGGAGTTCAGGAGTAGATGTGTTGCTCAAGGTCACAGAAGGGGTTAATGCCCAAATCGGCCAAAACCCAGGTCTGCCGATCATGCCTGGAAGCTACCATTTCTCAGAGCTCTGCTCTCCCATCGGATGCTGTTATGTGAACTTGGAGTTGGGGCATGGGTCACAGCCAACCAATGCCCAACCTGGGTGTGTGGGGGTATTTAAGCCGAGGTCTGGGGGAAAATACCTGCTTGTGTTATTTTGAGGCTCCTTTGGAGGGAGCCTCCAAAATTTCCTTGAATGAGGAAATTCCAGTTAAGTGCCTTCTCTCTACCTGAAATTTCTCGTTGTTTTCCCCAAACAGCAGCAGTGGCCATGAGCAGCGGATCCTGAGAGCTTGGTCCTTGGTAACATCAGCAAGCCAAACCCTTGGGACCGTGTGGCTCACCCCTGTAGCCATCATACCATATCTGGACCTCAAAGGAACAGGAGTTTGGAGGGCGTCATAGCATTTAGCCCTGCCTGAGCCCTGTGGGCCACCGCTCAGGTCTGTAGGGAGGGTTCTTGGTAGAATTTGACTTTTAGAATAGTTTGTGTGTGTATGCACGGCCTGGGGGTGCAGAGAGAGAGATCTCTCAGAGGATAAAAGTGAAAGCATCTTCGTATGGCTCATCTGAACCTTCTCTGTTTCCCCATCTCTGGCCTCAAAAGCTTCATTGGGGTGATCCAATATGGAAGCAACAATGGCTTCCAATATGGAAGCAACAATGGCTTCATCACAAAGGAATCTGTTCCTTCCTTTTTCTCCCCCCAAGAAATGGAAACAAGAAAGTAGACAGTCTTGGGGTAGCCGGCAGCTTATCACACCTCCGGGAACCTGGGTTCCTTCTTTGCTTCTTTCCTACCATCCTTAGGGCATGATTCCTATCTTCAAAATCATCTCAAGACCCCAGGAAGCATCTGGAGATCCAGCCACCCCCGGGCTGAGGCAGGAAGGAAAGCAGATGAACCAACATGGACCCCCACGGTCTGTCCTGATCTTAGCGACACCCCTGGGTATCCTGCTCGGTGGTTTCTATGTGCTTTTAGTGATCAGGGCTTAGCCAGGTCTCGCTGGAAGCCAAGCGGATATACTGGGGTCCTGTTACTCAGGAGAAAGAATCAGTATTGTCTAGGCCACCAGGATTCTGTCACCCCTTTTGTGACCACATCTGCGCCGTGTGCTTTTAGATCCCCAACTCTCCCAGAAGCTATATGGCTCCCACTCCCCCCATATAGAGAAGGTTAAAGTCACCCTCTTTGCCCCTTTGTGTTCTGGAAAACGGCTCACTGCAGAGACCCACCCTTGCCCATATGCCTTAGAGAAGGACTCACAGATGCCTGCTTTGTTTACCCAGACACAGACCTTCCAGATTCCCATTCTTTGCCTCAGGAGTGATTAGTTGAACTGTTTAGTCCCCACCTGCCGGATTGGCGCAAAATACTTGTCACCCAAACTGGGGGTAAGTAAGCCTCTCTTTTTCCGCCCACGGCCCTGACCTCTGGCCCGCCCCCTCCAGAGGGAGCCGTGGGGCCCCTTCGAGAATAGGCTGGCCTCAGGTTAGATGACATTCTCTAACTCACTACCCAGTCGTGTGGTCTCTTCATCTCCCTTCCCCACATCCGGTTCTTTCTTAGCTTGAAAAGAAAACCCCTTCCTGCCTAACCCTGGGTGGCTTTGTAGATTTTGTGATCAGAGAGTGTATTGCAATGGATAATCCTTCTGAATAACAGTCTCTGTCTCCTAAGTCCGGATTCGATTTTATTCGACAGCCCACAGTATTGGGGCACCGGGCGGGCACGAGGACACTTGTGGATGACAAGGCCGGGGCCTGTTGGCAGGCAAATCTGAATCCCTGTTCTGCCATACGGCTTGTGTCCTCCTGTGCACCTGCTGTCCCTTGATGACTCGGAGGAGGGGGCGGGGAAGTCAGCCTAAGGGCCTTGGAAGAGCCTCTATAGTTACTAGTAGCTATAACCATACAGCAGGAAGTTCCACAGAGATGTTACTGCCTGGTATAAAGGGTAGGGAAGGTTCTATTGTCGAACAAATCCCGGGAGCTCCCGGGTTCAGCAGGATAAGCAGGTCCCCCCCCCCCCCAGGGAAAGGAGGGGGTGGCGGGGCGGGGGAGGGGTGGTTTCACAGCTACCTTGCAGAGCCTCTGGAGAATAAGGTCTAGTATACTTGGCTTCCCCCAATTATGTGACCATGAAATGCTTTCACGAACCAAACACCTAGGGACATCGTGGGGGACAGTTTGGGAGATGCGTTTCAAAGCCTCCCCCACCTTCTTCCCGCAGTCGCCTGATGCACCAGGCGGAAGACAAACTTCCCTTTGAGCTATTGTGGGGACAGGGGACGGATGTGCCGGTGGCCAGTGCCGCAGGCTGGCTGGCAGTTCCTTTCTTGAAGCAGGAGGTGGGGTTGGTAGCCTCTGTCCCGGGGAAAACGCGCCAAATGGGTCAGATTTCCCAACAGGAAGATGCTCTGTTCCAGACACACGTGATTTACGACAGCTTTTGCTGTGACCTTGGCTTTCCCGTTTGCGAGCAGTGTCACCAGGGTATCGGACTAATGCACGGTTGTGAATTTTTCATGGCAAGGCACGTATCTGTGCTATTGGCCTCCTGGGCAAGGGAAAGAATGCGTGGCATGTTGAGAGCAACATGAATTGTTAGGTAAATCTTTATTCCCCCCAGACCTCCCTGCAAAGACCCATTATTCGTGCCCCACTCAACCGTTCACTCATTTACAAACATTGATCGAGCAACTTCCATTTCTCAGTACTGTGGGGGCTACAAAGATGTACAAACCAGAGTGGGGACATAAGTGCTGGGGTGGCAGGTGTGAACGTGGAGAGGAGCGAAAAAAAGGCTTCAAGTGGGGTTCCCTCTTTAGAGGGAGTCTGTCGCAGCCTCAAGAGCCTGCAATAAACACGCTCATCTTGTAAACATAAGTGTTCCCCGTCCTCTAGGGGCCCCCCGAGGGATCAAATACCAGGTGTCTTGTCAGGTTCAAATCCCAGCTCTGTGATCTTAAGCAAGTGTCGGACTGAATTCCCTTTTCTGTAAACGAGGGGATGGAAACATAGTTTTGAGGGTTTTTTTTTGAAGTTTTATTTATTTTGAGAAAGAGAGCACGAGCAGGGGAGAGGCAGAGAGAGACAGAGAGAGAGAGAGAAGCTCAAGCAGGGTCCGTGCGGTGAGCGCAGAGCCCGACGCAGGGCTCGAAGTCACGACCCGTGAGATCATGACCCGAGCCGAAATTATTAAGAGTCAGAGAGATGCTTCACCGACTGAGCCACCCAGGCGCCCCGAAACAGTTCTTGAAGTTTTTCTTTTTCAGCCCCAAACAGGATAGAGATGAAAATACACACACATCAACACCAGAATGGACAGACGTGATAGAATGTTCACGAACGTCCGCACGCACACGTATATGCAAATACGCGCCACTCAAAATGGGCACAGTAGGGGCTAGATTGCCTTCAGCTCGATGTGAGGGGAGATGTGGCATCTTTCTCTGTTACATGAGCTTTGAAAGAGGCCTGAGCGTCAGAGTTGGAGGGGTGGGAGCCCGGGGTGGCGCATTCACGGCGAAACGCCGGGTCCATTGCCCAGTCTGGTGCGGGAGATGTCAGGGCGCCTGGGGGGCTGGAGCCCAGTGTGGGTCGCCTGACTCTGGCTTCGGCCCCATCCCGTCTCTCCGGCGAGATGGCTGTGTATTTGCACCTGCTTCTCTCTGCCTGACTTGCTCTTCCCCACCTCCTTGGGCGCCTCCTCTGCAGGCTTCAGATTCCCCCCTCTCCCCGCCGGAGCTCCTCAGAGCCTGTCCGATGTCCCCCACTCGCCCTGTGTCTCATTATCCGATTTATTTTCCTGCAGAGCACTTCTTACCATTCACGGGAACATACCTACCGTGCTTGTCTCTCAGCTGTCCCTGGCCATAAACGTCGTTTGAATGAATGAATGAGCTGGAATTCATTGATGCAATGAAGTTCCGGGGAAACCTCGACTGTGTGTTTCTCAAGTGCACAGAGCCTGTATGAAAGTTCACGTCGTCCCCCGCCCTACCCAGTGGCCAACATACAGACATACGCATGGGCCACCCACAAACACGCCGAGATTTTTTAACCAAGTAAAGACGTCCGGTTCCCCTGCTTTCCGGGGTTTGGCAAAAACTTCCCTCGATGCCAGGAGTGGGGTGGGGGTAAAGCTGCACAAACGCTGGGCTCTCATTCTCCCAGAGCCACGCCTTCGTCCCCAGGCCAGCAGGACCTCAGTGCCTATCTTGGCACTGTTCCCCCCGACGGCTGCCTTTGCTAAGACTACCCCCCAACGCTGCCCTCTGTGACTCTGGCCCCCTAGATATTATTGCCCCCCATCACCCGCCCAGTGTTTCCCGCCTTGGCACAGTTCCTGCCCCCACTACCCTCTTTGGCCCTGCCTCCCCTCCCCACACCCCCGTCCCCCAAGGCTACCCTGTCCACCCCTACCCCCCCTCCCTGTATCCCTGCCCTGTTCTCCCTGCTGCTGCCTCTAGAGAGTCTCCCTCCCAAAGTTGGATACCGATTCTGGGCCCTGACAAGGCACCAAGGTCTCCTGGGAAATGGGGAGCTGTGATCTCCTGCCAGGAGCTGCTTTCCCTGCGGGGCCCATGACCCCCTTCCCTGCCTGCGCCTTCTTCCCCTTCTCCTTCTTCTAGGTTGCACCTAGTTAGCGGGTCACGGCCCTCAGGCCCTGCCCGGATCTGAGCTCAAGCAGCCTTTACCTTGACAGCTTCTGCCCGGGCAGCTGGTTCCCACTTTGTGCCACAGCTCCGGAACTGGTTTCCAGAGAGGGCCGAGGCCCAGCTGAGAGTTTGCACAGGTGTCACCCAAATCCCCCCAACTACGAGGATCGGACTCAACCGAGTGAGACATGTCTTGCATCATTTAAGGATGAATGTTGGCCTCTTAAGTGAAGATTGTGGCAATAAGCAAACGAACAAAAACGGAAGGCACAAAACGAAACAAAAAACAAACGAAACACGGTGGCCTGAGTTTGAGCACTTGAACTCTCAGCAGTAATTGGCAAAAGATACTCCTAAGCTAATAATAATAATAATAAAGAAAGAATAGAGTTGAATGATATTAATGTAAACCTTTAAGAGGTTATACAATACTTCCGTTTCTAGTAAGGTCTCTTCTGGATCCTGAGAGCAGGACTTCATCATCCCAGGATGTGGCCTGGAGGGTGGCTGGCCTGATGTGGTTCAGCCCGGGAGCAGCGAAGGGTGGAAGTCAGCCCACGACGTCCTCGAAATTCTCATGCGCTTAAAAACGTCTCGGCCTTCCTCTTCCGTGGGATCTCCTTGTGTGGGGAGGCTTGGGTGAGAGCCAGGTGGGGCTGAGAAGACCTGACAAAAATCATCGGGTAGGACCTCTTGTCGGTTTTTCTAAGGAAGAAAAAGAAAGAAGTCCTGGGAGGGAGGAGGCAGAGCCCCACTTCTGTTGAGAGCAAGAGTGAACTCATCAGGGCCCTTCTTTAACGTCACTTAACCTCATCATCAGCGTCAGATGGAAATGACTTTGGGTGACATCCCGAGGCCCAGATCTTAACAGGGCCTTGAAGCCTCTGCTTTCGTGCTTTGGAATACTGAGATCACCCGGCTCTGAGAAAGCCCAGAGACTCCTGAAGGATGAGAGACCGGGAGAAGAAGGGAGGCGGCCCAGCCAAGAGCTAGCAGTAGCTGTGCGTGAGGCCATCTTGGATTTGTCGGCCGGCCATCCAGCCAGCGGAGCGCATCTGCGGGGCGGGAGAGGGGTCCAGGGGGGAGACCAGCCAAGGGACAGCATGACCAAGCTCGCTGTGATTCTGTGAAGTTCTGGGAAAAGAAGGAATTGTTGGCGTCTTAGGCTGCTAGGGTTGGGAAACCAGAACTGAGGCAGAAATGGAATGCGGCCAGAACCAGAACCTAAAATATGTGGGATCGACTTTGGGACCAGTGGGTGTCTGGAAGCCGCAGCCCGTGGAGGAGGCTGTTAATGAGGCTGGGAGAAAGGGCAGCCCCTGGCACGTAGCCAGACTGAATCCCGAGGGATCTAGGGCGCTCGGAACTCGAGAACTTGGGATCCTGGCTGAGGCGATTTCCAACGGCGGTCTTGAAGCGGCCAAGTTGCTTCCATAACGTAATTTATTTTATCTGCCTATAGGAAGAGATAGGAAGAGAGAGAGGAACCGAGGAAGGACCACTTTTGTTTTATTTTATTTTCAGAGGAAATCGGGAAGGCCCAGCGCGCACTGGGTTGAAAACGAAAATTAGTGTCATCCGTGATGGGTCCCAGCCAAAGATTCTCCGAGTCAGAAGCGTCCTCAGACCAAATCAAGGGAGTGGCCGTGAGACCCTTAATTAATCGTTCAGATCGGGTGGCTCAGTCCGTTGAGCGTCTGACTCCGGCTCCGGTCATGATCTTGCAGTCCATGAGTTCAAGCCCCACATCGGGCCCGCTGCCGTCCCCTCAGAGCCCGCTGCAGCTCCCGTCTGCCCCTCCCCTGCTTGCACACGCTCAAAAATAAATAAGATATTAAAGAAGAGAAGAGTTGAGATTTGCAGCAGGTCCTGCTAGAACCTTTTGGTCTCACAAGGGCGCTTCTGAGACTCTGAAGGGCATGGCCTTGAAGCAGCCTCCCCTGTGGCCCAGAGGTGAGCAAAATAAGCTTGGATGTGGCTTGTGTCGCGGGGGGTCAACCGCCATCGGTTCGTGGGAACGACAGAGTTTTCCAGATAGCTGGCAGTGAATTGGGATGGGAAACAAGTTTTCTTCTATAAAACAGCTGTAAAAAAAAAAAATAGCTAATATATACTAAGTGCTTGCCATATGCTGGGGCCTCACCACCGCATTGCTGGGAGACAGGGGCCGTTCGTTGTGCCTTCTCCTCGAGAGACAGGAGGTTCCGAGAGGTGATCTGCCCAAGCCCACAACACACAGCCGGGAATCCCCTACGCTCTCTGCCTCCTATGCGACCAAGGTGATGACTTGGCTCGTTCACCCTGCCATTCGACTCGACCAACCACACGTGGAGGAAGGTTAAGATGTACTCCCTCCCCCACCATCAGTCAGCAGAGTGACAAGTGCCTGCTGGTCCCCCTCCCGTGCCATTGTCCCTGTCACCCTGGGGGAGGCCCTCCAACTCCCCAGAGGAATTTCAGAGGGATTTCTCTGCCGGCTTCTAGGCTGGGAAAGTAGAGTCTTGGCCGGGTTACAGCAAGCACCCGTTCAGACCTGATAACCGTCTCCTGGCCCTAACCAGCCCCTGCCGATAATAGTTGGTGGGATCCCCGTGGGGTGAAAGACCCTCACACCCTGTTGTCCGAGAGGATAATCCCTCCCCGGGAAAACGGCATGCTCCCCGCCCCCACCCCTGTCCCAGGGTTTCTGCCTCAAACTGCGCGTCTCAAAACAAAATGTTTATTCTCTTTCCATACTGAGGCCCTGGTGCATGTGCTTGCTCCCCGCCCCCCCTTCCCTCAGGAACAGAAACTTGAATTGCTGGGTAGAGAAAACCAAATTATTGAAATATAGCAAAAAAAAAAAAAAAAACGGTGGCGGGGGGGAGAGAGAGATGTTTCTTTTTCGACTCCTTCAGGATGAACACAGATGCACAGCTTGTGGTCTAATGCATCGATTTGAGTAGTAAATACAGAAAACAGAAATGATATTTGTAGAGAGGAAAGGAATGAAGATATCACATGACCGCAGAGAACAGCAAACACGACGAAGGGGGGCTGGGTTATGAGACTGACAAGGGTGAAACCCCGGGACAAAGCCGGTCCTGCGCAGCGACGTGGCAGGTGGATTTCCACACGCTAGGAATGGCGACTGGATTTGCCTATGCCGTCAAGCACTCAGATGCTTCAGTGCATGGAATTCAGCTCTAGAAAAGTCACTTCTTTGGACAAGGGTGGCCACTTATTAAAAAAAAAAAAAAGCGAATAGCAGTACCTAAAGTTATCTAACACTTGTGACCTAAGGAATTTGCATGTATTTAATCTGGATTTTCATAGTTTTTTAAATTTTTATTTGAGAGAGAGAGAGAGAGTGAGCGTGAGTGGGAGAGAAGGGCAGAAAGAGAGTATCTGAAGCGTGGCGGGGAGCCCGATGGGGGGCTTGATCCGATGGGGGGCTTGATCCCACAACCCTGGGATCAGGACTTGAGCTGAGACCAAGAGTCAGACAACTGACTGAACCATTCAGGCAGCCCCTAATCTACTCTTTACAACAAACTTATGAATTGGGTACTCTTATTATCATCACTGTTTTATTGATGGAAAATGCAGAGAAGTAAAGTAACTTGTCTGAGGACACACAGCAAAGAAGGCCATAACCACAATGCTGTGTTGTCTCTCCTTATTTCTGGTGGTGGGGGGGCGGGGGGGCGGAGTGTCAGTTGGGTCTATCTCTGGCTTCTTTTGTTTTTTTCATTTTTTTTAACGTTTATTTATTTTTGAGAGACAGAGAGACAGAGCGTGAGTGGGGGAGGAGCAGAGAGAGGGAGACACAGAGTCCGAAGCGGGCTCCAGGCTCCGAGCTGTCAGCACAGAGCCTGACGTGGGGTTCGAACTCACGGACAGCAGATCGTGACCTGAGCTGAAGTCAGACTCCCAACCAACGGAGCCACCCGGGTGCCCCTCTCTCTGGCTTCTTACAGGCACGTGCTTAGGAGAGACAGGAGGGACATCTCCATGGGTCTTGGGGGTGCAGGGTCCCTGAATCCTACAGGAAAGTGATTATGAGAGCCACCGTGAACTCGCTTCTCCAAGTTTACCACATTGGCCAGGGTTGACTGGGTTTAGATACCAGGCCCAGGTAGAAGTTGATTTTTGAAGACACTTGGGAGGACCCACAGCTGATTTCCTAAATCACGGCGACGGAGGACTGCACCCCGACCAGTGCGTGTCGGGGACTGACGGCCTCTGAGTAGGCAGGGATGTGTTGCCTTTTGAAGCCGGGTTCCCTGCTGACCATGAAAGGAAAGGAAGAGCACTTCTGGGACTTCAGTGGGAATGCTTGTCCTTGGGTCTCGGGCTCTGGGAAGGAAAGGGCTACAAGTCCCTGTTGGCTGTAAGAACCTGTCATCGCACTCGGGGAACTTGCCTCGGCAGGAAGCCCCGGAGGGCAGGGGGCAGAGGCCGCCATCACCAGGTGGGTGGGCTTCTCCCGTGTTCTCGTGCTGACTCTCACCAGCTGCTGTATTCAGGAGCCTGTTGCCTTGACCTTCAAACGGCGGATTGCTCGAGCCCAGGGGGAAGGGGGACGACTCACCTCCTTCCCTCCCCGGATGGCGCCTCGTCGAGCTCCGTCCAGATGCCCCGTGCTGTCTTCCAGACCCTTCTCTCCCCACATGGAGCGAACTACTCTGTACCACGTGCCCTTGGGGGAATTGTGCCTGGGCTCTCCAAGCGGACACTCTCTAAACAAAACCAAAAACGGTCTCTGGTGAGAGAACAGGCCTCCGGATGACTCTACAGTGGCCTTCTGGACGCACCGTGGGCTTTGTCCAACATCTCGCATGGATTAGGAGTTTGGGGTCTTGGAGGAGGGGGGGGGCGTCCTCCGCCCAGCTACGCATCGCTCATGCACCTGCAGAGCGTCGATGCTGTGGTTAGCGGCTGAGTTTGGTCATCAGGTTTTGAACTCCTTGAAGGGGAAGAGTAGGTCTTCCGGTCTCTGCTGGGTAGAGGAAGCACAGTGTCTTGCCCAGAGCACGTGTTCAATGAGATAATTTAATGTCAGTGTTTCATAAACGTGTAGAATATCAGCCAGCAATGAAAGGGCAGCAAGTCCACGGCTGGGCCCGGGGAAGCACGTGGCAACGTGTTCCCGAGGAAGGGGCCGGGCCACGCACAGCCCCGAAGGGGGAGGAGGAGCCAGGAAGGTCAAGGCACCGTGAAGGGCGGTGAGGGCTGAGCGGACCAGCTTGGCTGGAGCAGGAGTTTTCGAAGGGGAAATACGTTTAACCATATAGTTTGGGGCTAGATGTTTTTTTCATGTTTATTTATTTTGTGTGAGAGAGAGAGAGAGAGAGAGCAAGCAGGGGAGGGGCAGAGAGAGGGGGAGACAGAGGATCCAAAGCCGGCTCTGCGCTGACAGCAGAGGTCCTGGGGTGGGGCTCACACTCGTGAACTGCGAGATCACGATCTGAGCCGACGTCAGACCCTCACCCGACCGACCGAGCCACCCAGGCGCCCCTGGGGCTGGATTTTTCAGGCCTTTTAGTTTAAGCTTGTCTTACAGACGATAAGTGCTTACAAATTCTAAGTACGGAAGTGATAGAAACAGTATTTTTTAGGAAGTCTGGAGGACACATGGATAAATAAACAGATAGCCTCTATTTTTTCCAGACCACAGCCTTCTCTTGAAAAATCGCCAGCCCACATGCCTCTCTGTCTCTGTCTGTCTGTCTGTCTCTGGAAAGGAAACTTCAACCCATACGGGGTGTATTGAACGAAACCAAGTGATAGAGCCGCGGCCCTTGGGGAATCTGAGCCCTCCGGGGGTCTGTCATCAGAAGCCTTCCCCTGGGAACCCCGTGAGGTTGCTTCTGAACTTGGTCCTTCACGGGTCATGTGATGCTGCTGGTCATCTGGGGTGATAACCCTGTAGCCTCCCACTTAGCGAGGAAGACAATTTGATCCTGACTCCTCAGGAGACACAGACTTCCCATTTTTTTGGCGGGGGGGAAGGGGGGTCGCAGAGTCTGTAATCAGGAAGTGACACCTGCTGGGGCAGGCTGTCTGGTAACATCAGCCCAGGGAGACGCCCAGCCTGGCCATGGTTGCCCTCGGCCTTGACGGTATTGGGACAGGCAGCCGTTCCCACACGTGGCGTATCTATAGTTTGAAGCAAAAGTCAGGATGGCTATTCCGGAAGCCTCTTCGGCTTGAGAAATGAGCACCTGTTTCAGGTTGGGCCAGCCCAGGTTGGATGCTACGAGTCCTGTTGAGGAAACCCTTCCTGTCTCTTTTCTGAAATTCAGGTAACAATGAAATCCGCCTGATTGGGGACGGGGGGTGGGTTAGGGTTAGGGTTAGGGAGGGTGAACCCATGGAAGGAAGGAATATATCTGAAGTTCTTACAGCAGTGCCTGGCACATAGTAAGTGTTCAATAAACGTCAGTCGCTATCATGATCGTCGTTTCTAAGGAGTCGACCGGCAAGAGGCCGACATCATTTTCAGCAACTCTGTGCTTTATTTTTGAAATAAAAAAAATAATAATATGTATATCGTTATTCTTTAAAATGCTGGTTTCATTTGTCACTGAGAAGAAAACCCGATCTGATTTTCGGTTTGACGTCGACTTTCCAGTGTGTTCTGGTGGCTCGGTGTTGTTGGCACCAGAGTCACGTGGTGGGGTGACGCGCGGCGTTCGAAGAACCGAGAGCTGTGCACACAATATCCCGTGTGACAGTTGGCAGCAAAACACCCGATATCCTATCCTGTGCATTTCTAGCCTGGGGGATACTGTGCTATATTATTATGCGCTGCGTATATTATATGTTGTACTGTATACATGCTATGTTATATTACTGTATCATTCTAGGTGGTGACTGGGGCTCACAGGTAGTGAGGGCACAGGCCATGTGCTACACTTGCGGTGTGTCTTTTCATGCCTTCAACATCATCGGTATCGCACTATCACAGTGCAGCTGAGGAAACTGAGGCACGAGACGTTCAATAATTCCCCTAAGGTCACACAGCTGGCAGAGGGGCACATCCAAGTCTAAACGCCTTATTTGCTACACCACTGCTTTTAGGTCCCCATCCTTACAAATGACACATAAGAACTCATATCCTAAAAGGCAGCACGGGGCTCCCTTGCTCCCTTTCCATCCCTTCCCAGGGCTGGGGGTCGGGGGACGGCAGACCCAGGGCAGAAGGTGGGTCATTCCTTACTGCCTTAGACGTGCGCTCAGGTGTCCATCTTCCGGTCTATACTCACGCTATTCTTGGGCCTGGACGCCCTGCCCCGATACCTGCGATGACCTGGCTTTGGAAGTCACCACCTCCATAGAGCCCTCCGTGATACCTCCCGAGTGAAATCACCCGCCGTCTCTTCTGGGATCTTCACCTTTCATTGATATTTGCATTATTCCCTCCGGTCACGCTCTGCGAGACCTCCAGCTTTGCGAGAGCACGGATGGCATTTTAGACGAAGGACGGCCCTTTGACGTAGCTGATTTGACGCGGCGGTCTTGAGGCGTGTGCGTGGCTCTTCTCGTGTTAATCGGGCATGGACACCCCTAATGATAGTGAAATTTCTAAATCACGCGTGCATCCGGGCGATCGTCATCGCTTTATCTCGATTGAGTGCTTATCCTGTTCTAAGCACTGTGCTAAGCACCTCACGCGTAGGATCATGTTTATTTCTCCTGCTCTCGCATTGGGCCTGTTATCACCTTTACGGTGGGAACCGGGGCTCAGGACACAAGGCCGGCAAGTGGCAAAGCCTGGACTTGAACTCCGATCTCGCAGTGAAGCTGGGCCGTCCTAACTCCATCCAACCCTGACCACGACCACCCCTCACCCCCCCCCCTCGACTGTTCCTGTTCTTGACTCCCACTCAGCCCCTTGTCCCCCCTTCGTGACCCCCCCCCCAGCGTATCCCTGAGTCTAGGACAGCCCTGGAGGGGCTGGTAAGTTCAAGTGTAGCGTGAAAGGTACTGGCATGCACAGATCATAGAAAAAAAATAAATGAATCGTAAAACCCTTGCAGTGTTCATGACATCTGGTTCCCACGGCATCAGTCACCGAGGCATGATGGCAGAAGCAAAGCAGTGCCTCCGCGGTAGCTGAGGGCCTCATGGTGGAGGTGTCCGTGTGTGTGTGTGTGTGTGTAAGATGCTTAGGAACATGGGCCCAAGGAATTTCTGCTGCGTTCTTTTTCATTATGAAGTGATTTGATCCCTTTGTGCCCGAAGAGCCGCGGTTCTGTAATCGCTAAAGCATCAGTTAAAATAGAAACACGGGACTTGGAAGGGCCTTTACAATCCAACCAACTCGACCACCGCGTTTCACGGCTGAGGCTCAGAGAACAACAAACTGACGGTCTCGTCGGTCATGTGTGCGGAGCCCGGCTCTGGGGCCAGAAACCCCTTTTTTATCTGTGGGCTCGCCATCTGGCTGTCCCAATACGGTATGATTAATCTGAGCCGCCAGGGAGAAGAGAGAGGGCTCGAACCGCGGCAAGTGACAGCAGGAGGACTGTCGCGTCACCCGTGCCAGTGATGTGACGATTCAGATGTGAATGAAGCCGTGCCCCGGGGCCCGCCGACAGAGGCATACCTATGCCCAGCCGGCCTTGGCATTCGGGCGCGATCCCAATTCGAGAACCCTTTGCTAGGGAAACCGCGGCTGGCTTTCGAAGCAGTCCTCGGGGTCTAAAGTGAGTCATTGCTTAAGAACTGAGAGATGAGGATGTCTTCTGAGTGTTAAACTTTCATCTGGATACATAATAGATCAGAGCGTTGCCCTGCAAAGTCACCTTAAAGAGACAGGAGGGATAGACGGCCACCTCATTACGGCTACTCACGTCCTCAAAGAGACACCTTGGCAATCAGGAGAGCCCCCGCAGGACAGGAAACGCAGGGGACCTCGGGGGCGGGGGCGCGGGACCCCGGGCAAAGGTCTTGAAGCAGTTGGGGCACACGGAATCCATGGCTAACCAGCCCCAACTGTTTGGGTCCCCTTGCTAAGGTCCACTCTGCTTGATTTTGAGCCTCTCAGACGTCAGTCCGGCCAACATACTCTCATTCGAATCATGTGCTTCTCCAGCACTCTCGGTTTTTGTCTCTCTTACGTGGCAGCTGTCAGTGTTGTCACTATAAATCGGGAAACTGCTGCATCTCGTTATAGACATCAGGCCTGCAAGTTTGGTTACCATGAGTCTTCCGCTGAGCAAGGAATCTGCCGTAGGTGAGCCAGTAACGTCACACTTGTGGGCAGCGGGGAGCGAGGGCAGAGGCAAAGTCCTGGATGGTGGTATGTGAGCTAAGATCGGACGGGGCCACATCCGGAGGGCCCTTCGTGGAGGAGAACCATCCTGGCTTCCGGGGTGTGGAACGTATTCCGATTTCATAACGTCGAGGCCAAGAACGAAACATCGTTTCCCTTTCAGGGCCGCGGCCTGATAGAAATATGCCCACAGATATTCCTTGAAGGGTCATCTGTGGTGAAACGTGAATAAAAATGCTAAATAACACGGACCGATGTGCGGGCTTGAGTTAAGACGGCTCGGCGCAGGGCGCCTGGGTGGCTCAGTCGGTTAAGCGTCGGACTCTTGACTCTAGCTCAGGTTATGACCCCCCGGTTGGTGAGTTCGAGCCCTGAGTCAGGCTCCGCGCTGACAGCGTGGAGCCTGCTTGGGATTCTCTGTCTCCCTCTCTCTCTCTGCCCCTCCCCTGCTTGCTCTCTCTCAAGGGAGGGGGGGGGCAAAAAAAGACCACTTGACACAGTCTGGGGGTGGATGAAGTCAGACTCAAGAAACAGGGTCCAGGCTGCAAACACAGAGAGAATTTTCATCCTGGACCCATGTATCAGTTCCTAGAGGCAGACAAGAGAGATCTAAAGGTAAAAATCGCCAAGCCTCAAATTCTTGGGCTCTGTGGTTCCATTCGGAGGCAAATGGGGAAAAGCCAATGCCAAACAATAATCCTTATCATCATTAATAATCGTATTCATTGCTATACACTAGACCGGAATAAACGGGTCCTTTGTGTTATGAAAATTACACTGTCGGCTCTCCCCACAACCTTCTGCGTGTTCAGCGGCCGCTTCGGCTCCCCAGGATCCCCACCATGGTTGCATGGAATCTTCAAGAACCAAGTATTTTTGCTTAGCTGTGTTTGGTATGGGATTCCCCTCTACGGTTTCGATACAGCCCTTGCGTGTCCCCTCCCCAACCTACTTTCCGGGCCGTGTTCCAAGTAGGAAAAAGGCAGACGGGTGCGAGGAGCTGCTGTGTTCCAGCTGAGCGAGCCCCTGGAACTTTCCAGAAAGTTCCATTCAACACTTACATCTCGTAAGCTGGCTGTGTGGCGTCACACGGTTACCTTTCTCTGCAACAAAGTCCGGGGAGGGTATTTCTTTCTTTACGGATGAACGCGACGTAGCTGGGTTTCTGACGGACGTGACGGAGGAGACAATGACGGAGAGTTGGTAGGTTGGCGACCGGCAGTCTCTGCCATGGCTACCAAGCCAGAGACCTGGGACCTCCCCCTGGACTCCTCCCTCACCCTCTAGGCCTCCAAAGATTTCTACCAACACACCAATATTTCACCGACTGGTCTCCCCTCCTATCCCTTCCTCCCATACTTAACCTTCGTTCAGGCGCCATTACGTTTCCATTGTAGTGTCAGACTCCTCCCCTCCACTCAGACTCCTGTTCAGATGAGCACTCTTCTGCTCTAGGCTCCTCGGTGGCTCCCCATTGCCCTCACAGTGAAAAGCAAATGTCTCATGTCCAGGTTTCCTCATGCCCTATATGTACTTTTTCTCTCCAGCTTCACATCCTTCCGGGACCATCCTTCCGGGATGGCTCGGGACCATCTTAGAGTTCTCGCTTTCTCTCACACCCCGTATCAGGTCCCTCCGTATGTTCTCCGCCTTCAAAACATTTGCAGAATGGCGGGGCGCCTGGGTGGCTCAGTCGGTTAAGCATCCGACTCTTGGTTTCGGCTCAGGTCGTGATCTCACGGTTTCGTGAGTTCGAGCCCCTCATCGGGCTCTGTGCTGGCAGCTCGGAGCCTGCTTGGGATTTTCTCTCTCCCTCCCTCTGACCCTCCCCATTCACACTGTCTCTATTTCTCTCTCTCTCTCTCTCTCAAAAAAAAAAAAAAAAATATATATATATATATGAATGGGATCCCTTCTTGGTAACAATTATTGAACAATGAGTGAGTAAATGCTCACAATGATGCTTTGGCAGACTGTTTTTTTCCTGTGGTTTGGTATTTTCTCTAGAAACAGCCAAAGCCTTGGCGAATACCAGAAGTTTAAGACTTGGAAAGGAGACGGGTGCCTGGGCGGCTCGGTTGGTTAAGGGCCCGACATGATCTTGCGGTTCTGCGAGTTTGAACCCCACATCGCACTCTATGCTGTCGACATAGAGCCTGCTTCGGATCCTCTGTCCCCTCTCTCTGCCCTTCTCCCCTTCACGCGTGGGCTCTCTTTCTCTCAAAAATAAATGAACATTAAAAACTTGTTTAAAAAAAGACTTGGAAAGGAGACAAGGGTAATTGTCTCCAATAAGGATAATGTCTGGATGCTTCTTTTGGGGTTGTTTTGTTCCGGTCCCCGAAGGAGACAGGATAGCACAATAATTATGCCAGTGAAACACTGGAGCTGAGCTGTCAGGTTTCAGCTCCTGGTCCTAGTTTTGTGATGTTACACATCTGCCTTAGCTTTCTCTATGCCTCAGTTTCCTCAAATGCAAGGCGATGGGGACAATAGTGCCTCTATCCTAGGGTGGCCGTGAGGGCAAAATTGTAAGTGCTTCAGAAACCCTTGGCAGTGGGGGTCCAGCAATCACTGGGTTCTGACAAGGTTTTTCTAGGTGATTCTGATGCACATTGATGTCTTAGAACCACTGAGCTGAGGTTTCATTATGCCAGACGTGGGTGCTCCATCATGACCCAGGAACTTGTTAAAAATGCAAAATCCCAGGGGCGCCTGGGTGGCTCAGTCGGTTGGGCGTCTGACTTCGGCTCAGGTCCTGATCTCGGGGTCCGTGAGTTCGAGCCCTGCATCGGGCTCTATGCCGACAGCTCAGAGCCTGGAGCCTGCTTCGGATTCTGTGTCTCCCTCTCTCTCTGCCCCTCCCCCGCTCAAGCTCTGTCTCTGTCTCTCTCAAAAATAAATACACATTAAAAAAAATTAACAAAACCAAATGCGAAATGCCAGGCTCTTTCCCAGACTGACTGAACGAGAAGTCCTCGTAAGTATCTGGAGCTGACTCATGGGGACATTCACGTTTGAAACCATCGATCTTGGGTGCTCGTTCTCAAACTTGGTTGAAACTTGGGATTGCCTGTAGAGCTTGGAAATATACTGGCAGCTAGGACAATCGCTCCCAGAGTCTGGTGCATTGATCTGGGGACCAGCCTAGGTAATGGGATGTTTTTAACCTCCCCTCCCCCACGCCCCCATGGCATAACTCTAATATGTAGCAAAGTTTGACAACCCCTGATGTGGGGCAGAGTTCCCAAAGTGTGGTCCCTGGCCCAAGAGCACAAGTCCCACTGGGGAACTTGTGAGAAGTGTAAATTCCTGGGGACCGTGGGTGGCTCAGTCAGTTAAGCATTGGACTTCGGCTCAGGTCACGATCTAACGGTTCATGGCTTTGAGCCCTGCATCAGATCCTCTCTGCCCCCCACCCCTGTCCCTCCTCCAGTGGTGCTCGTGCACACACTCTCTCTCAAAAATAAATAAACATTAAAAAAAAAAAAAGAGGGGCACCTGGGTGACTCAGTTGGTTACGTGTCCGACTCCAGCTCAGGTCATGATCTAGCCGTTTGTGAGTTTGAGCCCCGCGTCGGGCTCTGTGCTGACAGCTCAGAGCCTGGAGCCTGCTTCGGAGTCTGTGTCTCCCTCTCTCTCTGCCCCTCCCCTGCTCTTGCTCTCTCTCTCTCTTTCTCAAAATAAATGAACATTAAAAAAAAAAAAAAGCAAAAGCAAATTCCTGAACCCCACCTCAGACCTATTGAATCAGAAACCAAAGGTCTGGAGCCTAGCACTCCGTGACTTAACAATGCCTCTACACGATGCAGGCTGAAGCCTTGGGAACCACGGATCTCGGGCCCCAAAATTCCGTCTACGGCTGGCCGGTGACCGTGGGGGTCACGAGGCTGATTAACCACTCCAATTTGCCAGGGACTGAAAGATTCCCCGGGACACAGGGCTAACCTCGGGACAGTCCTGGCCAAATCGGGGTGGTTGGTCAACCTAGATCAAGGAGGTTTCCATTTTTTATGGAGCCGCACGGAGTCCACTGCGCTGGCCCAAAACGCCCACAGAGGCTGACAGATGTGGTCCGGCCGTGTGCCCACGAGCACGAGGAACGTATCTTGGTGACGAGCTGACTAGTCTCTGCCAGTTCTTGGATTGTGACATCGGCATCTGGTCTTAGCAGTTCAACAGGAAGGGGAAAAAAAAAAACACACAAAAAAACAAAAACCAAAGCTCCCCCGGCAAGCCTGTCCCGCGTTTACAGGAGGCTGCAGCTGGGATGTGATGGAGTGAGCATATGGCTTTAGGGAGGCCCATTTGGTTCACTTAGCAGAGTTCCATGGCCTGTGAATGTTCAACACATTTTAACATTGAAGTCGTCAGGCAGCTGGCCCCATTCCTGCCTCCCCGCGCTGCCTCTGAGGCCGGCTGTGCGGAAACAGAGGCGTGGGGGCAGATGATCTCCAGCGAGGCTGATGGAAGGGAACAGAGCAAGGGGCTTTCTGAATGCATCACCTGCTCCAGGGCGGCTCAATTCAGGCTTTATGCAAATGTCACGTCATCTGCCGAGGCTGGGAGGTTGTGTTCCTGTCAATAGGAGGACCGGCCCCCTTCGGTCAGGGGGCTTCTTTGAGGCAGAGAGAAATTAGGACACATGCCAGGCAAGCCTTGGCTGGCGATGAGGGGGGGGAAAGACACGCTCTGGAATACGTTCCGAGCCGGATTTGCAAATGGGAATAAAGTGGGGGGCTCTCCGGTTGGCAAGGTTTTAGTCGGGGTCATTTTTTTTTCTCCCTGGACAGAGCCCGAGACACCCTGATCTTTCGGACCCGCAGACGGGGAGGCATCGCGTGTGGTGGACGGGGCACTGGAGGACGACCTAGAAGACGGACTGTAGCTTTGTCCCACCTGCAGCTCAGGGCTGTACCACGGAGGACCGGATCCTGCACGTGATGAGTTCACCGGGGCTCTGCCACTCTCTTTGGCCTCTTGGTGGCCACCTGGATGGACCCTTTCTAGTGGCGGCAACATCCCCTCGTGGCCATCGATGCCAGTCCTTTGCTTATTGGCTCTCGGAACCGTCACCAGCTTTCTCTGTAACGTGCGACGAAACTACAGTTCCCAGGCTCCTTTGCACCTGGCTGCTGGCTGGGCTCCGCCAGCAGGGGGAGCCCGCGGGCGATTGGAGGGCAGAGGAAGGAGCACCCTGGAAGCTACAATTGCCCTCCCATCGTCAGTCCCGCTCAGACCCACTGTGGTTCACGTTTCTGTGGGATGGACCTCACAGCTCCTCGGTGCTAGCCACCCCACCTCTTCCCTTTGTCTCCAGCCCCTGGTGGGGGTGACGGGTGGGGGTGGCAGCTTCCTGCTGGACCAATATCTCAGTTACCTTACTCTTCTTCTTTGATGTCCTCGTTCTTCTGTCCCCTTCGCCATCAATCCCCTCTCTATAAAAGGTCCTCTTTTTCGATGACCGGCAGTGGCTTCTGTTTTGCTGTCTGGACCCTGACTAAATCAAGGTCCACTCAGCTTCTAGGTTGTCTCTCCCGCGGACCCCTAGGTACCAGCCCGCAAGGTTTAGAACTGAACCCACGAGGCCACCCTTCTCATTTTGGAACACAAAATCATCCTTGTCCGTTTCCTCGGGCCGTTAATTTTCTCTGTAGATTTGGGGCAAAAAAAAAAAAAAATAGCTGTGTTTTTTTACACGAAGACACGGATGCATTGTAGTGGAGAAGATTTTAAGGAGACACGGAATCCGGAGCGGGCTCCTGGCTTCGAGCTGTCAGCACAGAGCCCGACGACGCAGGGCTCGAACTCACGGTGTGAGATCGTGACCTGGGTTGACGCTGGAGACTTAACCGACTGAGCCACCCAGGTGCCACTCTTTTTGCATTTGTAAGCAGCCAGTGAACACCCTCTTCATTTCAAAGTGCCTTAGAGAAAAGGTATTAAATGCACTGCCTTAGATCATGGATGGGTAAACTTTTTCTGTAAAGGGCCAGATCGTATTTTATGCCTTGCAAGCCGAGTGAAATCTGCTGTAACCGCTCAGCTTGGGCGCTGAAGCTAAAGCAGCCTTAGACCCTATGCCAAAGGATGACAAGAGCCACATGCCAATAAAACTTCATTACGGGGGCGCCCGGGTTTCTCGCTGCGCCAGTCACGAACTCCCAGCAGAGACTGTTTCGTTTTCTCCTCCTCGCCATGGACTTGGGGAGCCCTCGGGCCATGGTTACCCCATTCTCTTCCCCTTGGCTCCTGCAACGTTCGCCAGGACCGCCTCCCTCCGTCACCTCATTGTGTCCTCTGGGACACTGCGTAGAGTCAAGCTGGGCCCTGAGCCAGTGACCTTCCTTCCGCTCACTTGATGGAGTGACTCAGGGCCTCTCCCTCCGTTTGCAAGGCCCGCCACATGCCGCACGCGGCATCCCCGAACGAATACAGCTAATCAGTATTTGCAAAGTGACTCCGGTGGCTGAGGCGAGAGCCACCCAGAGGGGCCAGGTATAATCACTGTTATATCTGTGGCTTACCTAATTCCTGGTCCACCCCGGGGTGATTTTTTTTTTTTTTTTTAAGCGTTGGTAATTGGCGAATTACAGTGTAGGTGCTGAAAGCCAGCTGTGGTTGTAAGTGGCGGGTACGTTTCTGTAGGTGGCACCGGGGCGGGGCAGAACTGTTGACAGACGGGTTAGGGAAATTATAGCTCAGGTTCCCGTGCAGCTGCTTTGAGAGAACGTCGGACAACGGACATCCCTGAGCAGATGCGCCATTAGCAATCAGATGATTTGAAAGAGCCGTCTGATCGATATTTGTGGCTGGATGGAGAAAAGATGCTTATCGGACTTCTGCGATCTGAGAGAGAGCAGAATGCCAATCCGGACGGCCCATCATCTCTGGGGCTAGAAGCGAAAGAAAGGATCCAAGAGGAACAAACCAGAAGTCACATGCCTTGCACCTGGTAGGCGCCTTAATAAGAGTTTGTGAACGCATGCACGCATGCATGAATGAATGATACAACTCGGCCCCTATCTATTCCCAAGTTCTCTTACTTGCGAAAGAATGGGTCACTGAGGATTATTAGACACCAAGGAGGCTCCTTCACTGACCGGGTGCTCCCGGATTTCCTTCTGCAACAACCCGGTGCCAAGGTTGTTTTTACCGAGACTGGTTTTCCACCTCCGTCTTTCCCGGCCGGCCCTGAAGGTATCTGAGCTTGCACCTCCCATGCCATCGTTGGAGGACGGCTGTCCTCATCCGCCCCTTTCTCCTGCTTCTCTGGGAGGCCCAAGTGTCCCAACGGCAGCACGAGCGGTGGGCAGGAGCCTCAACTGTCCACGCTCTGTACTTGCAAGAGAAAAATGATCGCCCCTCAAATTCAGTGGGGGCGGTGATCAATCCAGGGTGTCACAGGGGCCGCAGTGCCAAGATATCCGTGGATGCCAGAAAGAAATCCTTTGTCCGAGGAGGGCGGGCCAATCGAGGAGTGGACTGGAGAGGGGGGAGGTGGGGGCCAGGAACCCAACAGGGTGAGGGATGTTGATGGATGTGACGTGAAAAGAAAAGGAGAGGCAAGGTGCCAGACAGCTGGGGGGCCGACGGCGCGTCCGTCGCCCTCTCCGTCAGCCCTCTGCCAGCGCGGGGACGTGGGTCCCCTGAACTCTGACAGGTGCAGGGGAACTCTGACGTACCTCCCATGAATGAGGCAGGCTGACGCTTCTCAGGGCACCAAAGGCCATTCACGGGCTCGCGCTGTTTGAAAGGAGCCGTCAAGAGGAAGCAGAGGGTGATGAGGAACAAGCGGGCAGTGTGACCGGCGTGTGATCTGGGCCTCTAGTCTCGTCCTCCCCCCCCAAAAGGGGGGCCCGGCCTGCCCGTTTACCTGCATCAGCCTAGAAGAAAGCCATTGTCGAGATAATCAGCTTTGTTCTCTATGCAGACACTCTGGCTTAGGGCTGAACAGGGACTAATGCCCCTGGCGGGGGCGGAACAATGATGACATTCATGAGTCAGCATTAGGTCAGTACTGCTGCTGTCACGGCTCATTATTTGTCGCTTTTAAGGGAGATGCTTTTTTGCCTGCAGCTAAGCCGCCGAACCGCCTCGGGCGAAGGGAAATGCATGTGACTCCGCCCTGGTGTGTGCGAATATTTACATCCAGACCAGGCCATCCTAGGACCGACGGGGGGGAGGACCCCACCACAAAGCAGCCATCTGCAGGCGAGGCAGGTGCCGAGCCCCGCCTTGGTCTGTCGACTACACCTTCCCGTTCTCTCCCAGCCACGCGGAGGGGGCTGCTCCGACCTGGGGCAGGGAGCAACCGCGGCTCGGGGTCCACACGGCTCTTGGTGCTGAGAGGAGCCTTCGAGGAACCATCCAGCAGCACCAACAGGGAGAATCATTCTTGTCCGGGTCAAAGAGCGTTGTTATGGGTGTGGTGTCTCTAAATCGCCTCTGCGAAACGTGTCAGACGCGTCTACAGTGTCCGGACGGCTTGGATCGTTCCGTCTTAGGTCTCTGCAGCAGAACAAAATCGGAGCTCCTTCGGAGGTGTGATGGGGTGGCGAGCAGAGGCTGGATGAGACTCAGGGCCCTTCTGGGCAGATCCGTCCTCTCGCTTCCTACCACAGGCTGCTGTTGGTGGCTCAGCCAACCCTTGGACGGGGGTACAGGGCAAGGACTTCCTTTAGCAAATAACATTGTTACGGAACGAGGCTGGAACGCTGGCGGAAAAACCAAGCGGCACTCGGCACTCGGAGATCTTGGCGGATCGGAGATTTTTTTAACACCGGCGGGCTCACAGGAGAACTTTTCTCCAAAGATCTGAGCACCGAATGCAAGCGGGAAGGGTAATTTATAGTTGCTAGCCTCCCTATTTGGGGGGGTTTTCACGCCAAATCAGGGCAAGAAGAACCCAGAAGAGGGGTTTCTCAGCCAGAGACCGGAGCTTGTTTTAGTCCCGTCGGCCGTCTTATGGTGTAAAACTTCATTCATTTTCCTGGCAATCTCAATGATCGTCCTCGTGGGGCTTCAAAGGGGAGTCTACCGATTTGATTTTTATAAGCCTTCTTCCTGGTTAGGGACAACCTCTGGCATGAAACTCGCACGTCCGACGGATGGAGTAAGACACGTGTTCATCAAAACCGCTTTTTTTCTTTTTTCAGAATTCTGTCCCAGCTAGAAAAAAACCCCAAACCCACGGCCAAACTCAATATAGCTCATTCGGATTCCACGCATGACCCCCAAACAGCACGTTCATCGGGGAGTGTGCATACAGGCGGCTTTGTTCTCCAGCGTGTCCCTTTTGCAGAGCGAAACGCCGAGGCGGAAAAGTGCCTTTCCAGGGCAAGGAAAAGAACACCGGCCTCGCACTGAGGTCAAGGCCTCCTCGGCTCCGGCTCCTGGCAAACAGCTGTGTGTCAGGTGTTTACACGCCACGGGGTCTGGAGAAACGTGGGCAATTAAAAACAAAAGGCTTCTCTATCCGTCCATAGCATTACCCGAGCCTAGCTGGGTTTGCAGCTTGTAATGTGTTATTTATTTTTGGTTTTAATTGCAGGCAGTCCCAGAAACATTAGTGTTATATATAGTGCTAGGCTCAGCAGGAGTAATTAAAAGGCGGGGGCCCTCGTGGTCGGTAGTAAAATATACCAAGTGCTAGCTGTTTAAGAAAAATGTACCATTGATTTGCCATCAGCAGAACACAGGGTGTTAGGAAAGAACAGAGGAGAGACGCCAGGCAGAAAACACTCGCGGAACCGAAAAGGTTTATGCCCGGGGCCCATGCATGTGTGCTGAGTTCTAGAGACAAGACAACGGATTTGGATGAGCCTTTTGAAGAGTGCCATGTGACCCCTTCCAGGCTGGAATGGATGGATATTCTTCTCAGTCTTCATGACATACGGGGCAACACCGGAGTCTAGACGGTTCTACCTTGTTAAAAAAGAATATGGCGCGGTATTTTTCCTGGCCCTCTCTGGGAGCAGATCACGGGCGCATTTTTTAAAAATTTTTTTTTCTAACGTTTATTTATTTTTGAGACAGAGAGAGACAGAGCATGAACAGGGGAGGGTCAGAGAGAGAGAGGGAGACACAGAATCGGAAACAGGCTCCAGGCTCTGAGCCATCAGCCCAGAGCCCGACGCGGGGCTCGAACTCACGGACCGAGAGATCATGACCTGAGCCGACGTGGGCCAGTTAACCGACTGAGCCACCCAGGTGCCCCCAGGGGTGGATTTTTATTATGACCTGTTTTTGCTTTGACGCTTTGGGGACGGAGGGGCAGAGGGAAGGGAAGCAAGATGGTGAGGGTGACTGAGGAACAGGAGTTTGTGTAAAGATGTAGAAAGAAGAGGGGCACCTGGGTGGCTCCGTCGCTTACGGGCCTGACTCTTCACCTCCGGCTCAGGTCGTGATCTCACGGGTCGTGGGATCGAGCCCCGCGCGCGTCAGGCTCTGTGTTGACAGGGTGGAGCCTGCTGGGGATTCTCTCTCTCCCTCTCTCTGCACCTCCCCTACCCCCTCTCTCTTTTTCTCTCAGAATAAAGAAATAAAACTTAAAAAAATCGATTGTAGAAAGAAGAAGGGGAGAAACTGGTAGGCTCACTAAATGTATCGTCCCATGTAACTATGGCTCCTTTGATAAATACGGAGCATAAGGCTCAGCGAGTTTAAAGAAAGCTTTCCATAAAGATCCCGTGTGGCTCAGCCGGTTAAGCATCTGACTCTTGATGTCGGCTCAGGTCAGGATCTCTCAGTTCAAGGGTTCAAGCCCTGCGTTGGGCTCTGAGCTGATAGCTTGGAGCCTGCTTGGGATTCTCTCTCTCTCTCTCTCTCTCCCTCTGTGCCCCGTCCCCTCTCATGATGTCTCTCCATCTCTCTCTCTCAAAATAAATAAATAAAACCTTAAAAAAAAAGAAGCTTCCCATAGCACATGAAATATGGTCGCATTTATGTGTTCGTAATACGTACATTAGCATACACACGGATGTCGGGGGCGTGTCCATGCGTGACTCCCCTCCCGGCGCTGGGGCAAAGTAGAAAGGGCAGACTTTCTTTTGAACAATTTTCAACCCCACGGCAATATTGAGGGCGCAGAGGAGAGCAGTTTGGGCTGTAAGTATCTCTTATTACAAAACATCTTTCATTCGATGAACACAATAATAGCGATAGTTAATGCTCGGCGCACTGACGGGTTCTCACTATTGCCTTCTAGGGGAGGTGACGAGGCGCAAATGCTTAAGAAACGGGCTCAAGCTTCTGCAACCAAGAAAGGAAGGAGCACGAATCCCAACATAGACAGCTTGGCTACAGGGCAAGGTTCTTGGCCACTGCACTGCATTGGTTCTGAACAATTATTAACAGTCTTTCCAGGAGCCTGAAGATTAGCATCTCAGGGGGCTGGAAGCAAGGCCCCATGAGGGGTTCGCTCCAGGGCGACGATGTTCTTTAGGGAGGTCCAGACAGGCCTGCCCCAGGGAAGGCAATGGCCTACTGATGAGTAGAGGCCCGGGGTCCTTTTGGAGACCAGACGCATCCTGCCAATGGACTTCGCGGGAGAAAGCCCCAGGAAAGGGTTTAGGAAGGAGCCAAGAAGGGCAGCCATTCCCTGAAACAGGACCGCAGGTGATACCACAGTCGTGACCTGTAGGAGGACGCTTGACTGAGGGGTGGGTAGAGCTGGGGTCCGGTACAGGTTCTGCTTGCCAACACACGCACTTGTGTGTCTATCCCGAGGAAGTCCAAAGAGCCAGAGGCGGCCAAGCTGTGGACCTTTGGAACCCCCTCTGCCCCGAGAGGCACCAGTCTAATTTACAAGTTGAATTTTACAGGTTAGCCCTGAGCTCAGATGTACCAGAGTGGGGGGGGGTGTCCCCCTGGAACCCACAGAGATGCCCAAGACACAGGAATTCTCTTTCCTTGACCTTGGCTCTTTGGCTCAGTCCATCTCTATGGGTGGCTTCAGCGGCTGTTCTGGGGCCGGTGATGGGCCCCTAACTACAGCTGTTGAAAAAAAAAAAAGGGGAGATGGAGAGGAAAAAGAGACTTAAACTTTGCCTGGAATTTAAAAATCTCTCTCTAGCCTATGCTGGGTCTCTCTAGATGGTGATGACCTGTGGAAAAGCCCGTATGGCAAGTTCAGAGTCTACTCTGCCCAGGTTCAACTGATGCCAAGATATAGAAGGACGTGAGACATTGGCACCAACTTGTCACATGTGTGCAGGCTGTCACATGTCAGGGAACAGGCGTCCCTGAGAAGCTCTGGAAATACCTGGGGGTCCCTACTGATAGTCAGGGCAGGTGTAGGGGTGGAGGAGGGAGAATGAAGCCTCCAAGGTCAGAGTCCTGCGTCTCAAAGGCCAATCTTCCAAAGAACTTGGGAGAACGGAAACCGGGTTTGAGAAGGCTCGGGGTACCACTTACCCCCGGCCCGGGAGTTCTGGGTCTGTTTCATTTCTGCATCGTTTTCTCCTCTTCTTTCTCCAGCCGGTGGTTGGTACCGTGCCTGGCACAGACAGGCCCCTCTTGCCGTTTGCTGCCTGGGCCGCCTGTGGATTGTCGGTCTGGAGCAGCTCTGAAGGGCCCCGTTGTGCTTGGACCTTTCTGGTGCCAGCCCCAGCAGATGAGGCGATTGAACACAAAGGGCATTGGCCACAATTGAGTGTTTGAGGCTTGTCTATCTGGGGCCCTTAACAACCCAGTGGGGAAAAGCAAATGTAATTTCTTCTCTTGGTTTTGCCTCAAATGCATCACAAATTAGAATCACTTCATGTCCGAAGGCTCATTAGAAAATGTTCCTGAAAGGCAACGCAGCCCATTAAGGCTCATTCTGAAGAGTGATTTTTATGTTCTTCACATTTGTGTCTATATTTGTTAAAGATCAAGTTCAATTTTTGAAATTTCCAGATGTCTCGGCTCAGCTACAGATCTGAGTCAGAACTCTTGGGGGATACCCCACTTGGTAATAATAAAGTTTCCCACCCCTTCAAAAAGCCCAACGTTTTAGCCAAGGGAATCATTATTGCTGCTTAAAACCCAGAATTGCAGATTGAACTCGTTTCATGAAAGTCATTTTCTGGAAAAGGGCTGATCTCAAGTTTCCGTGCAGATAACTGATCTCAGCTGCCTCACTGGGTACCCAGGGTAAAGGGCAACTTTCTGGATGTGGTCATTCTGGAGTCCTCACCTGCCTGCCTCTTCTTCATCACTCTGAGTCACTGGCATTGGAATCTGGAGTTGTCAACTTTAGAGATTTAATCTTTAAACCAAACGAACATGGTGTATTGTGATCTCCGCTTGTCTGCGAAGAAACAAATGCAAAGTTACGAAACGAGACCCAGGTCTTTTGATGTCAGGTGACTCCACACCTCTCTTGTAATGGGCCAGGTCGGATGCCAGGTGGTATCTTGGGGGATGAAGTTGGGGTAGGCGGGGGGCGGGGGGGGGGGGTGCGGCTCCTTGGAGTGGCCAGAAGCAAATGAAGCTGAGAGGACAAGTGGCAATTGTATTCGAGAAGGCATCCCGAGGTCAGAAAGAGAGAACCTCGTGTATGCTCAGGGCCAATGGAAGGGCCTGGGGAGGGATTACTGAGCCAAGATATTCCAGAAAAAAAGCCCAGGAAGGAGGAGGGGTACTAAGAACGATGTTGCTGTCCGAGGGCAGATGTTGGGCTCCACTTGTAAGAGAGTGTTTCTGGCTCTTTCCTGAGTCCTGGCCCGGCCGACAGGCCTGCCTGGTTTAAATGCTCTTGCTAGATGGGGTGGCATCACCATTATATAGGTTTTATCATTAGAAACGGGACTTGTGGGCCTTAGTTTTGGATCAGCCACAGGATACGTTAGGTATCACTTGTTCTCCAGTATTTCTTGGTTTCGGCTCAGGTCATGATCTCACAGTCCGTGGGATCAAGCCCCGAGTTGATTCTGTGCCGATGGCACTGAGCCTGCTTGGGATTCTCTTCTTTCTCTCCCAAAATCAATTAAAAAAGAATCTAAAAAAAATATACCTTAAAGAGGCTTCTGGGTGGCTCCGTTGGTTAAGGGTTGGACTTCGGCTCAGGTCACGATCTCATGGTTCGTGGGTTCGAGCCCACGTCGGACTCTGTGCTGACAGCTCAGAGCCTGGATCTGCCTCAGATTCTGTGTCTCCCTCTCTCTCTCTCTCTCTCTGCCCATCCTCTGCTCATGCTCTGTCTGTCTCTCTCTCTCTCTCAAAAATAAACATTAACAAAAAATAAAAAATATATCTTAAAAAAAGAAATAAACCAATAAACTTAAAGAAGAAGGCTCATCTACCTCATTGCTCCCTTCTTTCAAGTTTTGATCTGGTGCTGAAATTCTCGCCTCACAGTTAACTAAAGCAGGAAGGGCACAGTGGTTAACGGTCTTGGGAGACAGCTATTTCCGGAACTGAAACGCGACGGGCCCTTCGCTACGTACACAAACCGTGAGCAATTCTCTTAACCTTTCCGTCACTGCAAAACAAGGTAACCGTGTCCACATTTTAGGGGTTTGGGAGAGATTTCAATGTAAAACATGAAAGTCCTCAGCACCGTTTCTATATAAGAGTTTAGTTTACTGTAGTGCCTGTTCTTATTTGTTCACTGGGGAAATTTAAATTTAGTGAGGATCTCAAAAAATTGCCTCAAAGCGGTTTCCTGAAGACAAGGACACAGCAGCACCTCATTTGTTCATGACTTTTGCCGCCTGCCTAGCTTTACGCAGATTTCCTATTCTGTCTGAAACTCCGCTTTCTCATCTGTGGAATAAGGAAGAAACTTCCCCCGGGTGTTGAAAAATTTCAGGAAAGTCAGTGCTTATCCTCTGGATATTCAAAAGTCCCCCTCCCTCTCCTGCCTCTTGAAACTCCTAAAATAACTCCCCAAGTGATTGGTTTTTTTCTTTATGGTCTTGAAAGATCCCCTCCAAGAAACTTGTCTTTCTCTCTCCCCCGTACACAGAGTGACTCCAGGACGACCCCATTGGTTTGCCTCATGACCCTTTGCGTTCTGGGCAGGACTGGCTGGTTCTCTGGTCTGGTCCAGAAGGGAGAGGCCCTCAGAAAGTGTCGCCATCCCACCACTGAATGGGGTTTGGCTGTGGACCCTACGTAGAAGGCTGTCACACCACCAGCCTACTGGGCACATGGCACGTACAATCTCATGGAGCCTAGAAAGGGCATCTGGCTCTGCAGATGCTGTCTTGAAATTCTTGACAAGGGGCACCTGGGTGGTTCAGTTGGCTAATGGTCCAACTTCGGCTCAGGTCACGATCTCATGGTTCATGAGTTCGAACCCCGAGTTGGGCTCTGTGCTCACACCTCAGAGCCTGGAGCCTGCTTCCAATTCTGTGTCTTCCCCTCTCCCTGCCCCTCCCCACTTACGCTCTGTCTTTCTCTCTCTCAAAACCAAATAAACATTTTAAAGTTTTTTTTAAAAAAGAAAAGAAAAGGAATTCTTAACAATTTTTAATTTGTCTGAAACTCTTAGTACTTTTCAAGCAGGGGGCCCCACATTTTCGTGATGCGCTGGGCCCCTCAAGTTACTTAGCCAGTCCTGGTGGGGGTGAATCTATCAATCTCTCCTTGATTGAACGAGCCAAGCACAGGGAAGGGATTTGTTGGGGTGGGGGACACAGACTGGAGAGCCGGAATGCTCTGGAAACTCTAGTGGACACCACACCTTGGTAGCCATAGTGCGGAACACTTTAGGGCAGAGACTCATGAGATCAGAGTTCTTCTTAGAAAGGTTTGTGGAGAACAGGGAAGGAGGCAGATCCCCCAGTCCCCAGGACAGCCAGGTGTTTACAACACCCGATCCCCTGTTCTTTGGAACAATGTGAAAGATTTCCCTTAATACTTGAGTGAGCCCAAAGAGCTTCTTGGATTGGGGCCCCCACAGTCCTGAGCCTGGACGGGTTGCAGAGCTAACACTTATCACAGAAGCCAAGAGAGGTTGGCCATTTGAACAGGAGGGAGGCTCATTGATGCTGATGGGGCTCTAGAAGTCTCGGCATATCATGGCCCCTCATACTCCACGTTGCCATTGTTTATGGGTCTCTGTGAGCCTGGGAGGACTCCCTGGGCCCATTGGGCACATCAAGGACCATCGAGTAATCTCTGAGAGCCTGACTTTATTGAATACTCCCTGCTAGAATGGCCCAAGGAGACCACAGGCTCAACACGGCAGCTACTGGGAAGCAGTCCCTTCTTTCTCGAAGCGATGTGTATACCATCGATCTCAACAAACTGTCTGCGGTCAAACGATGCGTCTTTCCCTCCTGTTTAGGATTCTTGGTTTCTGGAACAGGCTGATGGTACCAGAGAGGCACTGTGGAGGTGGGTCTACATGTCTGAAAGCCTGGTGTACGTAAGTGCCCACAACTCTACCAAGCAGATGGATCTCTCAAGTCAGATTTGCTGGGGAGGGGCGTGTGCGTGACAGAGGATGTTCACTTGACAGGTGGATTTTGTGAAATGTCTTTCTTGAGTTATTTTGCCGGGTGGATGTAAAATATAGTTTCGTTTGCAAGAAAAATGAATTTATATCCCCTTCCTTGAGAAACCTTGTGTTACTGCATGGGATAAAAGCTGCGTATAGCAGGGGCGCCTGGGTGGCTCGGTCGGTTGAGCGTCCGACTTCAGCTCAGGTCACGATCTCACGGTTCGTGAGTTCGAGCCCCGCGTCGGGGTCTGGGCTGACAGCTTGGAGCCTGGAGCCTGCCTCCGATTCTGTGTCTCCCTCTCTCTCTGCCCCTCGCCGCCCCTCGCCTGCTCACGCTCTGTCTCTGTCTTTCTCAAAAATAAACATAAAAAAAAAAAAAAGCTGTGTATAGCAAAATGCCAAGACAAAGGGGCCTTTCCCGGGATTTCTTACTGACTGGGCTTCAAAATGAGGTAGGAATGAAAAACATAATACTAATTATACAAGTAGGCCACAGACGGATTTTTTTGCGGGAAATCATCAAACTACACGGAACGCACCGAGTGAAGCAGTTTGGACTGTATCCTTTTAGACCGTGGCCATGCATTTTCCCGTCTCGTGGGCATAAATCTAGCCACACGAAGTCAGATGTTCAAGAAATATCATGCTTTTCATTTTCCATAACTCACTGTGCTATCTGATTTCAACCCCTCGCTCTGTCAAGCTGACAGAAAATTTAACTGTAGACACGTTGGAGTTCTGCCATCGCATGGGTGCGGCCAAGTGGCGGGTCTTAGGCAGTGCTAAAGCCTGGAGGTGCCTGTGGGGATTTGGTCGCTGGTCCTCACAGGTTATTCCTCAGATGTCCCTTGTCCCTGCCCTAATGGTCTTCCTAAATTATGGCTCTCTGCTTCCCCTTACTGGGGAACAGTCCCCAAAGGCTGCAGACCCACAGCCTGAGGACGAGTCCACCCTCCTGCCTCTAGAAGTTTCTGCTGCATCCTTAGCAGGACAAGAGTGGCACCCGGTTCCCAATCTGGAAACCTCAGACTCCTCCTTCCTGCTCACGGGGAAGGTGTCCTTTCTCGAGCTCTCTGTCCCCAAGTGGCTTATCTTGTTCCCCTGCTCAAAGCGCCCACCCCATTCCCTCAGTGGAGTCTTTTACAGAAGAATTCTTGGGCTTGCAGGCTACTTGTTTCTGCCCTACTCAGATCCCCGGCTCTGGGAATGACCGAGCTTAGCTACCAGTTTGTGATGCAATTGGAGAAACGCATCTAAGTTATCCACACGCTGCGTTCTCGTTTTATATACCCATATTCTCCCCTAAACCTGTTCCTGCAGTAGCTTTTTCCAACTCCTTTAAATGGCCACCTCTTTCCTTCCTTCTTTCTTTCTTTCTTTCTTTCTTTCTTTCTTTCTTCCTTCTTTCTTTTTTAAAGTAAATACCATCCTGCCTTCTAATGGCATAGATTAGTTTTTCTTGTTTTTTTTTTTTAATGTTTATTTATTTTTGAGAGAGGAAAAGCAACCAAGAGCAGGGGAGGAGCAGAGAGAGAGGGAGACAGAGGATCCGCAGCAGGCTCCTCACTGACAGCAGAGAGCCTAATGTGGGGCTCGAACCCACCAACCGTGAGATCGTGACCTGAGACAAAGTTGGACGCTTCACGGACTGAGCCGTCTGGGGGGGGGGGGGGTCCCTCTTTCTTTCATTTGCTTTGTCACGTTCGTTTGCTCCGCCGCTTCCACCTCCAAAACGCAACAGGAACTCGAGCGCTTCTCCCCAGTGTCCCCTGCTCTTCCTTTGGTCATCCTGGTCCAAGTCGCCAGCTTCTCCTCATCTCAGGAGCCTCCTAAATGACGCCCCTGCTTCTACTCCTGGCCCCTGGGCCATCTCCTCTCAGCACAGCAGCCAGGGTGGCGCGGGCGACACAGAACTCGGGTGATGTCAGGGGCGTGTCCGAGACGCCATGTGGCTTGCGTCCCCTTCAGGGTAAAAGCTGGAGTCTTCAACATGGCCTCCGGAGCCCTCTATAAAGTGGCCCTTACTACCTCGCTAGTAATCCTGGTACCAAGCCCCCTTCCCTTACTCCTTCTGCCCCACCCTGGACGCTGGACCCTTGCACTGGCCCATCCCTTTGTCTGGAAAGCTCTGTCTCCACGTATTTACACCACATTCACCTCCTTCGGTCTCTGCTCTTTCTGTCACCCTATTCAAATAGGACAGTCCCCTCCCGGCACTCGCTCACGCTGCCTTATTTTTCTCCCTGCCACTCACTGTCACCTGATGCGTGGCATATGATACTTGCTTATCTGCTTCGTGTCCGTCTCAACCCGCCGGAGGAGGAACTTGGAAGCTCAAAGGCAGTTTGCTCTTTTGTTTTTCATCGCGGATGCTCTAACCACCAGGACACTGCCTGGCACATGATAGGACCCCAAAAGATAACTGTGGAGTGAGTGAATGAATGTATGAATGAATAGTTGGATAGAGAAACAGTATTTTCTGCCTCCATGTTTTATATAAATGCATTCATATTATAGCGATGTTTCTACCCCGCTCTTGTTTTCCTTTTAATAATAGATTGTGATGGTCTTTCCGTGACAGTCCGTAAAGAAAAAACACACCGTTGTCTCTTAACGGCTGCAAAAACAGTGTGGCTCTCTACTAAAATGTGCCCAACCGGTGTCCTACGGGTGAACTCGTTTGCAATTGCTCTCCATCACGAACGACCCTGACTCTTGGCGCGTTCAGATTCCCGGAGGATAAACGTCCAGAAGGGGACGTACGCGGTGAAAGGGGTGAAGCCCATTTGGCCAACCTCGTGTGCGTTTCTGCTCTGTTTCCCCTCCTAGGTGAGCGTGTTTCCAAGCCGGTATTTTCGTCCCCCTCCCTGATTTTCTTCCCGCTTACCCTTGCTGGGGAGAAGTTTTCAATGATTTGCCGGTGGTGGTACAATTGGAGAGCGCATCCTATTTTCAGCTGCTGGGGACATGTGAGCCATGAGTTGGAGTTTCTGCAGATTCAGCTATGATGGATTTTCTCCTTCCCTCAACTCCTTTGGCATTGAAAATCTGTACTGCCCAAATTGGGGCTTGATTGTACATTCTCTCATACCGTTTCGTGGAATTAATCTTACTCCTCAGCCAGACGATTAACTCTTTGATGGCAGAAGCAGTGTCTGTTCATCCCGTGGATTTTTGCATTGCCCTCTGGATCCAACCTAGTGGTCGTCAGGCTGATCGTGTTCACTGGACACGTAAACCGTTGTGTGTTGAGTGCAAATAAATCGGTGCTTTATGGCATAGTGGGTGGTTTCAGAGTGATCACAGCGGTCGGGCAGAGCCTTGGGGGAATGGTTGGAGGTTTCCAGATAGACAAATCAGGGGAGAATGTTCGAGGCAGAAGAGAAAGAATACACATGGTGGACAGGCATGGTGGGGGGGGGGGGGTTGAGGAACCCACAGTGATTCTCCATGATGAGAGTCCGGGGGGAAGATAAGGGACTGACTGGTCTGAAACGAGCTGGGAAGATTAGACCGAGGCCACCTTCTGAAGAATCGTGCCACCATTACGTATTAGTGAGGATACCCGTGATCCCGTGTGTCACCAGTGCCGTGTGCCCGGGTGCAGTGATCTGAAGTTACTTGCTCCTGTCATCTGGAATGGCTGGAGAATAACTGGGATCTGTGGATGCTGGGGGGTCCTCCAGGTGACCTAAGCCCTCTCTCCGTCTCATATCCATCTCTCAGCTTTATTATCATCAGATTAAACCCCTGCCTCTTCTCAGATTTGGGCACACGAATCCCTGGCAAGAATTGACCTTGAAGGGCCTTGGGTGGCTCTGGTTTGACACCTAAGTCTTGATCTCATGGTGGTGAGATCAAGCCCTGGATTGGGCTCTGCACCAGGCATGAAGCCTACTCAAAAAAAAAAATGACCTTGGACTGCTCCCTTTGGCCATCGTCAGAGGATGGGGGTCATGAGGCTTTTATTTGAGTGCTGCATTTTGTTGGAGAAAGAAGTTCCTTAAGTTACAACCAACCAACCAAACAAACAAACAACGACAACAAAAACCCAACAAATAACGCAATCCACGTAGCACCCTGATTTTGCATTTGCTACGATTGATTAAAAGGTCTGGCTTTCCTTCAATGTTTGGAAATGAAAACGCAGAAGGTCCTGAGTTCTTATGGTTCCCTGGTGGGCCCAAACAGCCCTAGACACCAGTCGTTGGCAGCGATAAAGCAATTCATTAAAGACAAGCTCCTCACTTTCCAAATCACGAAAATTAAAACCCATTCCACGTGATTTTAGAATTATGGAGAACTCTCTCTGCCTCCAAGATGTGGCTTCCATGTTTTCTCCTTCACGAAGGTCCCGGAGCAACTCTCCTGCTCCAGAGCATGCCATTTCTTACGGAAAAGCGTGATAACTTTGTCTCCCGAGGAAGCTGCGTGACGGGCAGAATTTGTGCTCTTTATTTCTCTGGTCTCCTCTCTCTGGCACCTCGTTTTGTACATGCGAGGATGATTGAATGCCTGTCTTTGTAAAAACATGGGACTGCTCCTGTGAAAGATGGCAGGGTGGCCTCATTCTTGATTGCTTGATGTTGAGATGTGAAAAAACTAGTATGCTGACCAGGAATACTGAAATCACCCTTCAGTATTCAATATAATCTTGTAGGGTTGGCAAGAACATTATAGCGCATGGAGATCTTTGAGTGCGGGAAGCCGAGAAGCTCCTGTCCACATTCCGTAGATAAGTTGGCACCTGAGAATGGTTTGTCACCTTGGAGATCATTTGGTTCCGTCGTTTCCCCTTTGCATCTGACCTGCTGCAAAGCTAACGAAATGCCCCCCAAATGTCACAGTTGCCTACTGGCAAAATCAGTGCAGGAACCCAGGTCCCTGCCCCCACATCCAGGGCATTGCCTCACAGAACACCACCTCCTTGCCGATGTCTTGAGAGCTGGAAGTCAATATATAAGGGAAGACCCTGGGCTCTGGTGGCACAGAGGGACACAAAAGGGCAGGAGCGGGGGGTGAGGGGGAGGGAAGAAGTTTGCAACACAGCTGCCCGCCGCTGAGTTAGAATAAAAATCAAAGATGAAATAAGAGAAGTGACAGCGGAGAACATAATGCAGTATATAAACCTGGGTAAAGCGGGACAATGGGTAATAAAAAGTGAAATAGGGTGGAGGGGGTGAGTGGATGGCAATCACATCTATCACTGGTGCTTTGAGCGGAGGAGACAGCGAGGGAGGCCAGAGGAACAAGCGGCGACTTCTTGCCGTCCCCATTAAAGAAATTTCCAAGGGCTCTTGGAGGAAGCCCAACTCTGGCTTGGTATGTTGGCCTTTCTGCTGTTCTCACAAGGCTTTTGGTGCCCTCAGACCTGGGACTAACACCCGATTTCACACTAAGCGTTGCACAGATACGACTCCATGTCAAGGCTCCTGCCAACGTGTCTGAGCTCGCTGAGCCGCCCCCCGCGCGAACTTCATGGTGCCACCCACCCCAGGCCTGCCTGGAACCCCAGGCGTTTCCTGTGACCTTCATAATCACCAGCAACACCGGGTTTGAATTTCTTGGACGCTTCCAATTGGGTACCATGCAAAGTTCAACCGAAGGGCCATTTCTCAATAGTTATTTTTAAACGGTTTTTTGGGGGGAAATAATCTTTAACTGGGAGACAAAGAGCTTGCCCATAAATCTTCCTAAGCAAACCCGCGTAAAGTACTGATGCACTTTATAAGCTGTAAACTAGGCTTTTATTAGCCATTTATGAGCCATTTTTTATGATGCAAGTTTAATATTAAACTATAAAGTTCGCAATGCACTTATAAAGACAGATAGACTCATTCACTTTACAATTCTTGACTTGGATGCCTGGCAAAAGCCAACCGTATCATGTCATTTCAGCAAACTGGCCCAGTTGGGACGCTGGAAACTGGTGTGGGATTAGGTCTGGGAATTGACAGGCACTGGGGTATGTTGCAGGCAGGAGTGAGAGGGAACAATCCGCTGCAGCCATAAAAATAAATGCACAAGCTGGGAGGTAATTTTTCTTCTGACTTTTCTGGAGCGTGGGGTCTTTATAGCCATTTAGAAAAGGAGTATTCTCTAGAGTAGCAATTCTCTTTTAGAGCAGCAGCAATATATTGCCATTTGATTTTGTGCAACCTACCTTCTTCCTAATAGATCAGCGTGGCTGGTACTCTTTTATTCAGTGTGATGAAAATTAAGTTTGTTTTGAGAGCTCGAGGCCATGTAACTACAATAATAAGAGATAACTAGGAAAGGGATCAATTTAGGATGGCTGATTTGGTTTTTCCTAGGAAAGAAATCCTTGGCATATGGAAAGCGGCTGGCCCTTAGTGGACCTGATGCTGAATAAATGAATTGTCAGCGGAGGATTATTCTAATCACAAGCTGCACGCTGTGTGACATCTCAAGCTTTCTGTCTTTGAACCACACTTTTGAATGCTGGAAGTTTTCTTGGGTGTTTTGGAAGGATCAAAGACTCAATATAACACCAAATGAATCAAGAGTAGTCACAACCCTTTCACTGCTAGGTGAACCACCCTCTCCCCCTGGGCTGTACAAGCATCCACAGTTGCCCCACAGTACACTAGGTGGCCTGTCCCCACTGGGTGACTTTGTGACAAGGGTTTGCTCCTCCAACTTCTCTCTTGAGGCCAAGTACCCCCGTGATCTTTTCCACCCATTAATTTGTTCATTCTTACGCCGCTAATAAGTGCCTGACTCTTTTCTGGGCACTGGAGCTCTACTGAAGAGCTTCGATTTCGTCTTTGTCGCCATTTGCTAGAAGCCTTGACTCATATGAGGGTGTGCTCCACTCTGCCCAGTGTCCAACTGCACCATCGATTCCACTTTCCCTCTGAAAGATTCCTCTCATGGCTTCACACTTCCTGAAGAGTTCTCTGGAACCACATTCGAGTAGAGGCTGTGTTCTCCTGTATCCTGTGCAGGGCCAGTTGTGTCTCCCTTTCCCTGTGTTGCTACCCCCACACCATTTCTGCTGGGAAGCTTCTGAAATCTGATCAGACCGCTGCCAGCCAAGCTCTACTCATTATCTCCACCCTCCTTCCCTCTTGACCCATGATTCTTGATGATCTAATTCACTGTGCTCCCCTCACTCCTATCCTTGACCTTGTTATTGGGGCCTCAATACACCCCTGGATGGAGGGTGGTCTAACTACTTGGAAACTTGCGATCTGAATACCTTACCCACAAGGACCCTTTCCCAACCACCATGGGGCCTCTCCCCCCGCCCCCCATATTTCTTCCCTTTTCAGTACTAACACACCACCTCTGAATCTCAATCCTTTGATCCTCACTTCCTATCTTCCATTTTATTTGCTTTACTCACTACAGTAATTGAGCATGCCGGTTCATGAGTTCTATAACTTGCTTTCCACTCACTCTCTGCTCCCCGGAATCTTTACTTCTCTACAGACCAAACCTACATTCTATAATCTGGCAAATACCCTCACACATCTTACCTGGTTTTCTCTCTTGCTTGGGCTTAACTCATTGAACCCTATAGTTGGTGAAGCTCAATGATCTATATATATCCTCCTTATTTGCTCCTGAGAACTAGGTGGGGGGGAGGGGGGAATCACTCTCCAGCTCTCAAACCATTATTTTCTGCTCTCCTGCACAGTAAAACCTTCTAAAATATTATCTGTGTTGTATATCACCTCCTTAACTCACCTGCTCTCCTCATTCACTCCATTGAAACCACCATTGTCAAGGTTTCCATCAACACCCCCATTGCCAAGTCCAGGAGCCACACTTTTGTCCTCATGTACTTAATTCCTCAGAAGCATTGATACTGATGACTGTTTCCTCCCCCTTGATGTGCCTTCCTCTCTTGGCTGGCTTGAGGTTTTCTTCCCATTTCTCTGGCCATTATTCACACTCTCCTAAATCTTAAATTACCCAAGGCTTTGCCCTAAGACCTTCACTAAATCCATACATAGAATTTTTATCATCTCATCAAATTCCATAGCTAAAGATATTATCTGCTGGCACATGACTGTATCCCATATTAGTTTATTCACCCTCAAGTTCTCCCATGAACTTCAGTCATGCCATTGTCTCACGTATCCACTAAGATATCAAATAAGGCCACTACAACCTGGCACACCCAATCTGTACTCTAGATTTGTCCCATTCACACATGTGCCTTCGGTCTAGTCTTCCTTCATGCATGAAATGGTGCCACTCAGTTACTCAACTAAAACAAACAAAACAAATAAACAAAAACATGTAACTCCCAGACCATCTTTTTTTTTTTTTTTTTTTTTTTTGCTATTCCTTCAAAATAAATTCTGAATCTGGGCTGGCTTCTTCTCTGACCAATTGGTCTGATATACTTCTCAACGTTTATTTATTTTTGGGACAGGGAGAGACAGAGCATGAACGGGGGAGGGGCAGAGAGAGAGGGAGACACAGAATCAGAAACAGGCTCCAGGCTCTGAGCCATCAGCCCAGAGCCTGACGCGGGGCTCGAACTCACGGACCGCGAGATCGTGACCTGGCTGAAGTCCGACGCTTAACCGACTGCGCCACCCAGGCGCCCCTGGTCTGATATACTTCTCAAAAGTCCATTGACTTTACCATTTTACTCCATTTAATTGTCCCTATGGATTTTATTACTATGAAATTGTTGGTTGGTAGGTTGGGTGGTTGACTGATTGATCGAAACAGGTCTTTATCCTTCATGAGTATAAATTTTAAGAGGGTATGGACATTTCCTGATTCCTTCTCCGGTGTTTCTCCAGAACCCAACCCACTACTGGCACATGGTAGACTGTTTTTTGTTTTTGTTTTCAAATTACCCTTTCTACTCTAAAATAATTGTTGATTCACATAATAAAGAGTGATTCTACACACCTTTTACCTAGTTTTCCCCAATGGTAAAACCATGCTGAACGATCGTAGAACATCACAACCAGCAGATTCACATAGATACAATCCATTGCCTTTATTTAGATGTTCCAAGTTTTACCTGCTGGTGTGTGTGTGTGTGTGTGTGTGTGTGTGTACTGAGTTCTGTGTAGGTCTGTGTATCCACCACCAGAGTCAAGAGTAGCTGTATTATTTTACGTTCCCACAGCAACGTATGAAGGCTCCCATTTGTCTGAATCCTCATCAGCATTCGGTGTTGTCACTATTTTTATTTTATTTTAGCTACTATGATAGATGTACGTTGATCTCTACTAATGCTGTTGGTTTGCACTTCGCTGATGGATAATGATGTTGGGCTCCTTTCCATATGCTCCCTTGCCATCTTTGGTGAAATGTCTCTTTGTGTCTTTTGCCCGTTTTCAAATTGCACTGCTGGATTTTTTGGAGTTCTGAGAATGCTTTAGCTTAACCTTTTGTCAGATATGTGGCTTGAAAGTATTTCCTCCCAGGCTGTAGCTTCTTCTTCTTTTTTTTTAATTTTTAAAAATCTTTATTTATTTTGAGAGAGAGAGAGACAGAGCATGAGCAGGGGAGGGGCAGAGAGAGAGGGAGACACAGAATCGGAAGCAGGCTCCAAGCTCCGAGCTGGCAGCACAGAGCCCGATGTGGGGCTCGAGCTCACGGACCGCGAGATCATGACCTGAGCGGAAGCCAGACTCTTAACCGACTGAGCCACCCAGGCGCCCCTGTAGCTTTTCGTTTTATCCTCTTACCAGGATCTTTTGCAGAGCAGAAAACTTTAATTTTACGATATTCAATTTATTATTATATTTTTCTTTTATTGCCTGTGCTCTGGTGTCGAGTCTGAGAATTCTTTGCCTACCTTTAGGTCCCTAATATTTTCCCATATGACTTTTCTGAAAACTTTATAGTTTTACATTTAAACCCATGATTCAATTTTAGTTAATTTTTGTATAATACAGCGCGGCTTTTGAGTAGCCTTTGTTGAATGAGTCATTAAATAAAACAATGATACACAGTACCCTGAGAACCATCATCTAATGAAACCAAACTTAGCAAGTTACACCCCAGCAATCGTGTCTTAATTTTTACATCAGTAATGAATCTTGAGTACAGCAGGGCGAATCAACCTTGAATTTTAACTTAAGACGTGATATAAGGCTGTATAAACTCTAGGCATTTGGGCTTGTGGGTCCCTCTTTGGTCGCGGAAGTTTCAGCGTGCAAATCTTTGTAATCGTGAAATCTGCCTCAAAGCCATGGTGACAAGTAGAGTCCCATTCATCATGGGGAAATACTCGAGGAGCCAGAAACCTGGGAGTCCCCAGGATCTCCGATTGCTCCTATACTTCCAGCCTGAAAAGTATCATAGACATTGGATTATATTCTAGGAGGAAAAAAAAATCAGACTTTGGGCTCAATTTTTACAATCAGCCTTTTTCTACCCTCCCTGTTTTGAGTGTCTGATTTCTCCCCAAACAGACAAGGTGGGGGAGAAAATATTAAGACCCAGAGATGGAGGGTGAACCCCTCCTGAAGCTGTCTGATAACTATTCCAGGGTCAGAGCCTCTGGTCACTCTGCCTGCATCTAGTAAGAATGTTAAGGCAACGTTCCCCCTCCGAGTGGGATCCTGCTGCAAAGCCGAGGCGCCACGATATGTTTGATATGAGTATCAGATAACACACCCACTCAGGGCTGGGTTCTTTAGATTCAGAGATTTGAGGGAGATGAATCAGACAAGATAACTACTTGCCAGGGCATGAGAGTTTACAAAGGACTCAGACATGTACTCCCGTTTCTGAAATACTAGGCAGATTCCAATGATCGTCACGATCGGGACGATAAAACCGTGCAGGATACCGGAGAAATGCGAGAAATTGATGTCAGATTCTTTAATGTCAATCAATTGTATCTAGGCTCCAAACGAGTCCAGTTAGATTCTGCTTGATTTTTTTTAAATTTTTTTTTAACATTTATTTTTGAGACAGAGAGAGACAGCATGAACGGGGGAGGGGCAGAGAGAGAGGGAGACACAGAATCTGAAACAGGCTCCAGGCTCTGAGCAGTCAGCACAGGGCCCGACGCGGGGCTCGAACTCATGGACCGCGAGATCGTGACCTGAACTGAAGTCGGACGCCCCAATTCTGCTTGATTTTTAAAAACAGCTTTATGAAGATGTAATTCATGGACCATGCAATGCATTGTTTTCAAGTGTACAATCCAAAGGTTTCATTGGATTCAACGTTTCGTGCAGCCATCACCAAAAATCCATTTTGGAACTTTTTAATCTTCTCCAGAAGAAATCCGAAACTCCTCTGCTGTCTCTCTCACTTCTACCCCAAGTCCCCCAGCCCCTGGCAACCACCAGTCTATTTTCTGGCTCTATGGATTTGCCTACTCCGGAAATTCTATGAATGCCATCATAAAATGCGTGGGTAGTTTTGCGATTGGCTCTTGTCACTTAGCATAGTGTACTCAAGGTTCATCCATGTCGAAGCAGGGGCTAGTTCTTCACTCCTTGTTATGGCTGAATTATATTCCATCGTATGGATCTACCACAGTTAATATACCTGTTCATCAAATGATGGGCATTTGGGTTGTTTCCACTTTTTTAATTTTTTTTATTTTATTAAAAAAATTTTTTTTTAATGTTTTATTTATTTTTGACAGAGAGAGAGAGAGAGACAGAGCATGAGCGGGGGAGGGCCAGAGAGAGAGGGAGATACAGAATCCGAAGCAGGCTCCAGGCTCTGAGCCATCAGCACAGAGCCCGACGCGGGGCTCGAACTCACAGACCGCGAGATCGTGACCTGAGTCAAAGTCAGACGCTCAACCAACTGAGCCACTCAGGCGCCCCGGGTGTTTCCACTTTTTGACTTGTATTGTGAATAATGCTGGAACGCACATTCGTGCACATGTTTTTATATGGACGTATGTTCTTGTTTCTTTTGAGTGTGCACCTGGGAGTAGTCATATGGTAACACGATGCTTACACTTTGGAGAAACTACCAGACTGCTTCCCAGTGCCTGCATTTTTTTACATTCCCACCAGCAACATTTCATCAAACACCAACTCCGATTTCACCGCATCCTCACCCACACTTGCTATTCTCTGTGTTTTTGATCATAGCCTGCCTAGTGGGTATGGACTGGTACCTCCCTGTGATTTTGATTTGCATTTCCTTGACGGTGAATGATCGTTACGTATCCCTTCATGCACCTATTGGCTATTTTGCATCTGCTCTGAAGAAACGTTTCTGCAAGTTTTTGCCCATTTTTCATTTGGACTGTTTGCTTCATTAGTATTGAGTTGTGGGCGTTCTTTAGATATTCCAGGTACAAGTTCCTTATCAGACATACAATTTGCAAATATTTCTCGCATTTACAGTTTGTTTTCACTTTCTTTTTAAATATAACTTACCGTCGAGTTAGCTCACGTACGGTGTATACAGGTTGCTCTTGGCTTTGGGGGTAGATTCCCATGATTTGTCACTTACATATGACACCCAATGTTCATCCCAACGAGTGCCCTCCTCAATGCCCATCACCCATTTTCCCCTCCCCCCGCCCTCTCCCATCAATCCTCAGTTTGTTCTCTGTATTTAAGAGGCTCTTACGGTTTGCCTCTCTCTCTGTTTGTAACTATTTTTTTCCCTTCCCTTCCTCCATGGTCTTTTGTTACATTTCTCATATTCCACAAATGGGTGAACACATAAGAGCAAAGTCACAGGATATAAAATCAGTGTACAGAAATCGGTTGCATTTCTACACACCAATAATGAAGCAACAGAAAAAGATATTAAAGAATCGATCCCAGGTACAATTGCAAGAACCATAAAATACCAAGGAATAAACCTAACCAAAGAGGTAAAAGATTTGTCCTCACTCTCTTGATGGAATCCTTTGTAGCACATAAGGTTTACTTCTGATGATGTCCCCCTGGGTTGTGTTGTACAATCATTTTAGTACAACGTGAGAGGATTTTTGTCCAGGAGTTTCTTCTTTCCTATTCTACTTTTTGAAAGAGCCTGTGAGGGATTGGTATTAATTCTTCTTTAAATATTTGGTAGACTCCACCAGGGAATTTCGACTTTCTTTCTGGAAAGTTGGTTACTCAATTACCTTTACTTGTTCTAAGACTGTTAAGATTTTCTTTTATCCTTGAGAGTTTTGTTAGTTTGTGTCTTTCTAGACATTCCCCCTTGCCCCCACCATTTCATCTAGGATATCTCATTTTGGGGGCCACACACAAATTCACATTTCATTTCTGTAAAGTAAGTAGTTACGACTTCTCCTTCATTCCTGATTTTTGTCTGCTCATTTTTTTCTCGGTCACTCTTTAAAGACTTCAATTTTGTTGATCTTTTAAGAGTCAGTGTTTGGTTTTATTTCTTTCCTTTCTTCTGCTTGCATTGATTGGGTTTAGTTTAGTTTAGTTTAGTTTAGTAGGTTTTTTTTTTTTCGGTCCAGTGTCATATTTTAGATCTGGTTATTTATTTGAGAATTTTAGTCTTCTGCAATGTACACATTTATAGCTCTCCATCTCTTTCTAACTGAGCACTGCTTTGTCTTCATCCAATAAATATTGGTACATTGTGTCTTTATTTTCATTCATCTCAAAGTATTCTGTAATTTTTCTTACGATTTCTTCTTTGACCCATTTAGAGAGTGTTGTTTAATTCGCACATGTTTATAAACTCCTCCGATTTCTTAAGGTTGTTAATTTCTAATTCAATTTTGATTGGAGGACATACTTGAGACAATTTGAATCCTTCTAAATTGATTGAGGGCTTGATTTGTGGCCCAGCATATGGTCTATCTTGGAGCATGTTCCATGTACACTGATAAAGAATGTGTATTCTTCGGTTGACAGATAGAATGTTCTACACGTCTGTTAGGTCTAGTTGGTTTATAGTGTTGCTCAAGTCTTTCTATTTTCTTGTTGGTCTTCTGCCTAGTTGTTGTAGCCAATACTGAAAATGGGACTATTGATGTATCCAACTATTAATGTTGAATTGTCTATCTCTCCCTTCAACTCTGTCAGTTTTACTTCAAGTATTTGGGGGCTCAGTCGTTTGGCGCATATGTATTTATAATCGTTATATCTTCCCGATGGGTTCACGTTTGTCTGCTATTCTAATAGCTCCTCCAGCTATCTATGACTGTTGTTCGAATGATGTATCTTTTATTCTGTACCTTAACTTGTAACCTTTTTGTATCTTTGAATCTAAAGCGTGTAGCCTATAGGCCGCATATTGTTGGATCTCATTTGTTTAGTCGCTCTGACAATCTCTGCATTTACATTGGGTTATTTAACTCAGTTATGTTTAGTGTTATTAATAATACAGTTTGATTTATGTCTTCCCCTGTAGCTTTTGCTTTCTATATGTCTTATGTCTCTTCTTCATTTATCTCTTCTTCAGGGCTTTCATTTCCATTAAGTGAATATTTTCTAGAGTTCCATTCAACTTCCTTTGATAATTTTTAAAATCTTTTTTAACGTTTTTTTAAATTTATTTATTTTTGAGACAGAGAGAGACAGAGCATGAAGGGGGGAGGGGCAGAGAGAGAAGGAGACACAGAATCGGAAGCAGGCTCCAGGCTCTGAGCCATCAGCCCAGAGCCCGACGTGGGGCTCGAACTCATGGACCGCGAGATCGTGACCTGAGCTGAAGTCGGACGCTTAACCGACTGCGCCACCCAGGCGCCCCCCTTTGATAATTTTTAAATGACACTTGTTTAATGGCTGTTCAAAGTCCAGCAGTATACTTTTTAACTTATCAGAATGTGCTTCATATTTATATTAACAATTCCAGTGCTTTGTAGAAATGTTACACCCCCGTAGCTCTATCTGCTCGTCTGTTTTTTTACTATGACAGTAAAAAGTCAAGATTTTCTCTTTGTTTTTGTCTTTCAGCATTTTTACTGTGATATGAGTGCAGATCACTTGGGTGTCATCCTACGTAGAGCTCACTGAGTTGTTTGTGTAGAATAATGGCTTCCTTCAAATGTTGTAAGTCTTCATCCATTACTTCTTTAAGTCTTTTTTCTATTTCTTTATTGATATTTTTGTTTGATGAGCTACTGTCATCATGCCTTCCTTTACCCATTTAAGCATGGTTTCCTTCAGTTCTTTGAACATATTTATAACAGCTGCTTTAAATCTTTGCCTGTTAACCCAATATCTGGGACCTCTCAAAGGCTAATTCTGTTACCTGCTTTCCCCACCCCCAATGTATGGGTCACGCTTTCCTTTTTCTTTGCAAGTCTCATAATGTTTTTTAATCAAAGCTGGATGCTTTAGATACCATATTATAGCCACAAATACAAATACAAATATCCTCACCTCCTTTTCAGGGTTCGCTAGTTTTGTTCTTTGTGTGTTTATTGTTTTTGTGACATGACCGGACTGCTTTGGTGAAATCTAGTCCCTTCACGGAGTGCAACCTCTGATCTAGTCTCAGTTGCTAAAAATTTGTGAAATAAGTGAGTGCATAAACTGTGTTTTCCAATTTCCTACTTTTAACCACTTTTTAGAAGGGACATCTCTTCTAGATTGTGTGGATTTTCTTTTTACCGAGTTGGAGAGTTTTTTTCGTGTGTCCTATGAATTAACTATTATTATTATTATTTTTTAATGTTTATTTATTTTTGAGACAGAGGGAGACAGAGCATGAATGGGGGGGGCGGGGTCAGAGAGAGAAGGAGACACAGAATCTGAAACAGGCTTCGGGCTCTGAGCTGTCAGCCCAGAGCCCGACGCGGGGCTCGAACTCACGGACCGCGAGATCGTGACCTGAGCCGAAGTCAGACGTTCAACCGACTGAGCCACCCAGGCGCCCCAAATTAACTATTATTTTGAAGATACAGAGGCACTGTGGGAAAGCTAAGAGATGGAATAAATGACACCACTATGTCCTGCTCCCCTTCTAATAGCATCTGTCTTCCATTTAACATTAAGTTTTCATTAAGCATTTCCTTTCCTCAAGGTACACATGGTTCAGCTTTTTTCAAAGCATTATACCACCAGATGGAAAACCTGCTTTAAATGCTTTCTCTTGAATTCATAGTGTGCCTGGGGCACCCGTTGATTTATCAGCAACGCAGGCACAATAATATTTTCCCCTCTTGCCTTAAAAGAATTTTAGGTGTTAAAAATGATGGCATAAGTGTATCTGGAAAGTGTTACAAAGATGTTCCCGCGTAAGGGCCTGTTGCTGATGTTATTATTAATTAGGAAGGGTTAGATGCTAAAACGGGGGCAAACATGCTCTTGGATCCAAATGGAAACAAACATGCTTTGGAGGAAATATCTGTCAGGAAAGGTCATGACTTCCATCTGCAACTGGAATTCACGCCCATGCTTTTCCAGGACGCACACAAGCCATCCTTTAGGTATTAGTGTTTCCTCCGATAGTCACCTTTTGCAAGGTGACCCAGATGTGAGAAAGTGTAGTGGACGAACACCTGGGGTGAGATTAGTAATTTGAAACTGAGTCCTAATCCTGCCTATTTCTTCTGTCTAATCGTGCCCAGATCTGCTTATTCTTCAAGAATCTCAGTTTCATCCCCAGCTCAATGGGCATCTACCACGGTATCGCGGGAGGGGTTACGTGAAAAAAAAAAAAAAGACCATCATCACCATCCTGGGACACGGTCTGAGCTCAGTGTTAATAATAGTACTCATCTCCTGAGCATGGACCCTGGTCCTTCCTCATGAGATGATGCCTCCATTTCATTTTCAGGGTCTCCGGGGCTCCTGGCATAGTTTGAATAACAACAGTGGAGGAAGGACATGTGATCTCAGAGACTGGCTGGATTTTATGGCGTCCTCCTGATATCTTCCTGGTGTTTATCAGATTAACTAGCAGGGCACAGGACTTTAAGGATGTGGCACTCTAGAATGGTAAGTACTGAAGAGAGAAATGTATGCAGAGGCGGCAACAATCAGGTCTCCTCGGCCATTGGAAATGACCTGGCCACATCGGGCACTTAGAAATAAATTAGGGACCCACAAGAAGAATGGGGCCCTAAGGGAGCAAGGTCAGGATACAGGGAAACTCTTTTGGAAACAAGAGAATTTTCTGATGTATTGTCCCGGCACGAAACGTGAGCACGGAGATCTGTACCAGCGGTCCATCAAGAACACTGTTTTGTGATTTTCCGCTGCAGAAATCATGTCTCGAAAACGTTTATCTCCCAAGAACAGTCCACTTAAGTAATTTATTAAGTAATTTATTTTCTCATTCTGACTCCTCCAAGATATATCCATCTGCCAAAGAGAATTTCTGCTTTTCAGGAGATAAAAAGCAAATGACTTCTCCCCAAATTCTCCCTTCTTTTCTCCCTCCCTCCTGTACCTGCCCCTCTCCTGGTTTTGAGACACCCCCCCCTTTAATTGATTCCCACCGAGGCCGTATTTACACACACGCAGGGCCAGTGCCAGGCATTAAATTCCATTTTATCCTACTTGTCTGCCATGGGTGAGTGGTGGGGGGTCTGTATCCACAGCGCAGTCAATCAGCTGTGTTACTGTGCCCATGAGGCTTGCATTGTGCGTCAGGGGATTACTTCCTGTTGGCTTCTCAACGAAGGCGACGCGTTCTACCCGCATCAAATAATTATCGACGCTGCCATCCAAATGGCAATTTTGTGCTGTTCTGAGAAGAAAAATAGCGCATATGGGTTTGGAGAACGGCGCGTCTCCTTTCCTTATGTTGGAAGGTACAGCTCCTGTAAGTAGAAGTTGCAGTTTCTTCTCCAACCTTCCAAAGGAAGAGGAGGGAGAGAGAATCCCAAGCTCTGCATGGATCCTGACGCGGGACTCACTCCCACGACCGTGAGATCACGACCTGAACTGAAATGGGGGGTCGGATGCTTAATTGACTGAGCCACCCGGATGCCCCCATCGCTGCATAATTCTTGTGATTCGGAGTAACAACGGTAATAGGCATCACAGAGCGATTAAATAATTCAGTGTGGTTCCTATGGGTAGGCAAAGGAAGGGCTGAAAGTAATCCAAAGTCGGCCTGATTTCAAAGCCCATTTGCTACCTCTTCTACTCTATACCGTCTCCACTCTTCTCTCCTCGGCCTTAGTTTCCTGTCATTACAAGTGTCTCGAGCCTGCTGCCCTACCTCCTTGCCCGCTCAGCTGGGCCGTTAATGCTCAAAGTCACGGCTGGAAGTGCATCCCCACTCTTCCCTGGACCCGGATCGTGGCTGGCCTGGCTAGTAATTGCTTGTACACACACGGTGATGGCCATCCGTGGTTAACTGGATACCAACTCTATGCGGTATAATACCAGGCATCCACTACCTGACCCCTTTTCTTTGGCAAAGCACTCCTTCTTCATTCCCTCGGGTCCCGGTAGACCAGTTGGCCGTGATCCTCCACTCGTGTGGCCAAGGGTTTGGTAAGGGGTCAGGTGAGGCCGGTCAGGTTCTCCTGGGACTAGACCTCGGGGGGTGGAGTGGTGTCTGGACATACCTGAATTGAAGCATTGCCATGGTATCACCCAGCATCGATAAGAGATCCCATCACGAAATCCCCCGAAACGCTATGATTCTGGCCCTTCCTCAGGCCCGGTTTATCTGCTGTTTGATTTTGCGACCCCCAACCACCCCAATTCTTCTCCCTGAATCCCTCTATCACCTACATTCACCAGAGTGGATTTGAGTCCATGATACCGCGGTTTCTTCACTAAGGGATCCAGAAGCAGGCCGCGGCTTTAGAAGTTTGGCTCGCGACAGGACTTGGCGAGGGTGGCCTGGCAGTCTTTGAGCCTGAGGAGACTGCCATCTTGGAGAAGATATTGAACGCCTCCCCCTTCCTGGGTGTGCAGCATCTTTTTGGCTGAGGTGTGAACAACATTTGCAAAGAGTTATTTTCACGTTCTGAACACGAGTCCCTGCACAGGAACCAGAGCGCATTTGTTTGCTTGTGGTTCTGGGTAGAGAATGAGAGGACCCAAGTGATCTGAAAATTCAAGAGCGCGAAGCTCAGAAATAAAAGCCTTCAAGGGTACAGGGTCTCCTCCTGGAGTGATGAAAATATTCTGGAACTCTGTGGCCATGATGATTCACAACAAGGAACCTACTAAATGCCACTGAGCTTTATACTTAAAATGCTCAGATGATAAAGGGGGGGGAAATGCCATTTTTTTAAATATATGAAATTTATTGTCAAATTGGTTTCCATACAACACCCAGTGCTCATCCCAAAAAGAAAATGCCATTTTGAATCAAACCCTTTTTTGAGCCCTACTTTAGTCAGTTTCATTGGGAAATCATGTCATAGTAGAACACGTGTTCACGTTCTAGCGCCTGTAGACAATGACGGTAATCGCTCAGGACACTTGGGTAAACTGGAGGGATGTGAGGATGCCCATAGGTGGCTAAGAAAAAATTCATTTTATTTTCCTTACATTAAATGTGATTAAGAGAAAAAGGAGGAAATATTAGGGAAGATATTAACTATCAAATTTGTATGAAACTTTTAAACACAGTCTTGCCACATTTTTTCATGAGAAACTTGAGCAAGCTTCTGTCCACATAACTTTCCGCATCATCCCTGGCTTTATTGAGACGTAATTTATACACAGTAAAAGTCACCTATTTTGAATGAACAGGGATGAGTTTTAGCGATTGTCTACGCAACCAAAACAATCCAGGCGTCGAACGTTTCTTTCGGGTCCAAAAGCGTGGTACAGAGCTTTCCCATTCATTTGCGGTTGATTCCCTAATCTGACTCCTGGCACGAGTCAACCGCTGATGGGATTTCTGTCACTAGAGTATTGTCTTTACCAGACTTCCGTGTAAATTGTATCATATAGTGGCATTTTGTCTTTTTCTTTTTTTTTTAATTTTTTAAAATTTTATTTAATTTTTCTTAGAGAGGGAGGGACAGAAGGAGAGAGAGAGAATCTTAAGCAGGCTTCAGGCTCACCATGGAGCCCAACGCAGGGCTTGATCCCACGACCCTGGCTGGGATCATGACCTGAGCCAAAATCAAGAGTCGGACGCTCAACTGACTGAGCCACCCAAGCACCCCAATTGTTTGACTTTCTCTTATAATGTTCTTAATATTGTTCCATGGCACTGTGTATTTCACTCCTTTTTATCACTCAGTAGTATTCCATTGTACAGATAGATAATAATTTGTTTATGTATCGTTGGTGACGTGTTGGGTGTTTCAAATAGCTGACTCTTATCAACAAAACTGCGATGAACATCCACATCAAGCCTTTGGGTGGACATTCTGGTTTTATTTATTTGAGTCGTCCTTCATTTTCCGGTTGTTTTGCTTAGAGATGGTAAGTTTATGTTCAGCTTTATATGAAGCCACTTGACTGTTGTCCAAAGTGGCTGCAGCATTTCACTTGCTTACCAGAACTGGAGGAAGATTCCAGTTACTCCACATTCTTACCAACTTTTAGCGTAGCTAATAGTTTTCAACATTAGCCATCTTAGTAGACGAGTAGTGGAATCTCCTATTAGTTTTAGTTGGCATTTCCCTAATGAGCGGTGATGGTGAGCATCTTTTCATGCATGACCTTTGTTGCTATTCGTATATTCTGTTTTGTAAAGAGTCTGTTTAAAAAATGTGAATGTTTTTTCTTGGACTTGATTAACTTGTAAGACTTATTTTTAATAATTTGGATATATGATCTTTGCCGTGTGTGTGTATGTGTGTGTGTGTGTGGGTGTGTGTGTATTTTTATAAAGATGTATATGTATTAAAGATGTAGGGGAGACTGGGTGGCCCAGTCCATTAAGCGTCTGACTTCGGCTCAGGTCATGATCTTGTGGGTTGTGAGTTCAAGCTCGCATCAGGCTCTGTGGTGACAGCTCAGAGCCTGGAGCCTACTTCAGATTCTGTGTCTCCCTCTGTCTCTACTCCTCCCCTGCTCACACTCTGTCTGTCTCTCTCTCAAAAATAAATCAATGTTAAAACCTTTTTAAGCTGTAGATATATAAAGATGTATATATAAAAATGTTTGTGTATATATATATGTATATATATATGCAGACATACACACACACATATATATGAGTAAGGATAGATAGATACAGAGATATGTCTTTGTCAGATATATTAAATCTCTGGTATGTTAGATATGGTAAATATGTATCTTTGTGCTTTTAACTGTGTCTTTTTAAAGAGCAAATGTTCTTAATTGTGATGGTGGCCATTTTATCAGTTTTCCCATGCTTTTGAATCTTTTTAAAGAAATTTTTGCTCAACCCAGTGTCATAAAAATTTCATATTGTGTTTTCCTCCTAGAAATTATTGTTTTGTGTCTAATGTTTTGGTCTGTGATCCAGTTTGAATCAAGTTATTTGTATGATGTGTGGTAGGTTCATTTTTTTAATGCTATTATCCAATTATTCTAGCAACATTTATTGAAAATTCTAAATATTCCCCACTGAATGATCTTAGTACCTTCATTAGAAATCAACTGACCATATCCATGTGGGTCTTCTTGACTCCGCCCTATTGATCTTGAGGTCTACCCCCTTGCTAGTTCTCTACGCTTATGATGACAGTTGTAATAAGTATTAAAATTAGGAAATGTAAGTCAAATTCTTTTTTTTTAATGTGTTTGTTTATTTAGGTAATCTCACACCCAACACAAGGGTTCGAACTCATGACCCTAAGATCAAGAGTCGCATGCTCTTTGAACTGAGCCAGCCAGGTGCCCCATGGAAGCCAAATTCTTTGGACAACTGCAAGCCTTTAGACCTCCCATATACATTTTTCAATCACCTTGTCAATTCTTCAAAAGAGTCTGTTATTTTGATGAAGATTATTTTGAATATACAGACTCATCTGGGAAGAATCGTGATATCAGCAATGTTTGAACTCTTGAAGCCCTCCGTGTCATATGCTTTTCCATTATTTAGATTACTTAGGCTTTCTTTAATTCGCCTCAACAATTGTTTTGAACGTCTTAGTATAAATGTCTGCACACTTTCCGTAACATTTATTCATAAGTATCTGATTTATCGTTTGCCTCTCATTGTACATTGACTTTTATTTCACATTCCAATCATTCATCGACGGTATATAGAAACACAATTTTTATATTTTTATCTTGGACACTTTGTAAAGTCATGTATTCGTTCTTAGCAGCTTTTTGTCGATCGTTTTAAGATTTTTAAGGCACGTGGTCATGTCATGTCCCATACAGATTTGCTTCTTTCTTTCCAAGTTGAGTGCTTAACAAATGCTTTCCTGGCCAACCTCAGTGGTTCATTTAACACGATGCAGTATAGAAGTGATGTTAATGCGCATCCTTGCCTCGTTCCTGCTTTTTAAGTAGAAAGTGTTCGGTTCTTCACCAGAGGATGATGCTAGCTCTGAGTTTTTCATAGATGCCCTTTACCAGATGGAGGGGATTTCCACGTATTTCAAGCTTTCTCAAAGTTTTCGTTTCTTTTTGGAACATTTTCTCTGCATCCATTATGTCTTTTCCTCCTTTGTTCTACTGATAACTGATATTTTCAGCTGTCATGCCAACCTTACATTCTGGTATAAACCCTTCTTGGTCAACACTTATTATCCTTTCAGAGGTCCCCGGGTAGCTCAGTCGGTTGAGCGTACAACTCTTGATGTCAGCTCAGACCGTGATCCCACAGTTGTGGAATGGGGCCCCGTGTAGGGCTCCACACTGAGCATGGGGCCTCCCTGGAATTCTCTCTCTCTCCGTCTCTCTCTCTCTCTCTCTCTCTCTCTCCCTCCCTCTGCCCCTCTCCCCTGCTCACACGTTCCCTCTCTCCCTCTCTAATATAAACAAACAAATAAATTTATTATCCTTTTACATATTGCTAGACCCCATGTGCTAAAATTTTGTGGGGTTTTTAGTGTTTTGACAGATGTATGTAGATGTATATTGTCTCCTTATGATATATTCGTCTGGTTTTGTTAGCGTAACACCGGCTCCCAAAATGAGTTGAGACGTAATGCCACTATTTTCTGAAAGATTTTGAATAGAATTGCAAACATTTCTTTGGTATATATTTGCTAGGGAACACGTTCCTCCGTGAACACATGTGGACCTGGAGGTTTCCTTGCCAAAAGCTCTTAGTTATGAAGTACATTTCAAAAATATGTATAAAATGCTAGTCAAGTTCACAAACTCTTTCAGGGTCAGTTTTGGGAATTCGTATTTATCAAGGGATTTGTCTACTTTACCTAAGTTGTTGAATTCGTTGACACAAAGTTGTTCATAATGTTTATTTTTCTTTTTATGTTGCAGGATCTATAGTGACATCTGTCTCGTTTACGACATTAATAATTTGTGTTCTCTCTCCATTTCTCTCTCTTTTAACAGTCAGGTAGAAACTTTTCAATTTTATCAAAAAAATTTTTTAAGGGTCAGCTTTGGCTTTCATCGATTTCTTTATTGTTTGTCCCTTAAAAATGTTACTGATTTCTTCTTGCCCATCTTTATTAATTCTTTCCATCTACTTATCTGGGGTATTATTTTCTGGGGTTTTTTGGTCTGTTTTTGTTTTTGTTTTGTTTTTGTTTTACATTAGAAGCTTAGAGAACTGAATTTAGACCTTCTTCTCTACGAATTTGAAGTTACACAATTCCCCCTAAACACAACTTTACCTCTATCTCCCAAATTTTTCGTATGTTGAATTAGTATTTAGCTCCAAACACTTCTCTTTTCTTTTTAAGTTTTATGAGACATAGATTATTTAGGAGTATTTTGTTTGGTTTTTCTAATATTTGGAGCTCTCTAGATACTTTATTGTTATGACTTTAATTCCATTTTAATTAGACAACCTATCTGTATGATTTCAGCATTTTAAAATTTATTTTTTTAATGTTTGTTTATTTTTGAAAGACACACAAAGAGAGAGAGAGCATGGACAGAGGAGGGACAGAGAGAAAGGGAGACACAGAATCCGAAGCCGGCTCCAGGCTCTGAGCTGTCATCACAGAGCCCTACGTGGGGCTTGAACTCAGAACAGTGAGATCATGACCTGAGGTGCCCCAAGGATTTCAACACTTTAAAAGTTGTTTAGGCTTGTCTTGTGGCCCAGTGTGTGGTCTGGAAAGTGAGCCATATGCCTTGGAAAGACTGCTTTGTTGTTGTTGGGTATGGTGCCCTGTTAATCAAAGTCTGTTGATAGTCAACAAAGTCAAAAGTCAAAGTAACTGATAATGTTGACTTAATTATTGATATCCTTGGGTATGGGTTTGCCAATTTAGTTTCAGTTTTTTGTTTCCTTTGATTTTTTGTTTGTTTATTATTGCCTTCCTCTCTTTTGGGGGGAGGAGTATCACTTGGTTATTTTTAGAAATCCATTTTTTTTTGGCTTCTAACTTTCCTTCTTGCATTACATTGCAGTGGTCCATTTAGAGGTCGCAATGTAAATTCTTAAGTTCTGCCATTTATTTATGGCTAATATTGTACCATTTCATGAAAAAATATATCAACGGTGCCACAGAGACTTTGAAAATTTCAGGTATTCTATTTGTTCATTTACAGACTTTCATCTTGAGAGAATAAACTGAGGGTTGATGGGGGGGTGGTGGGAGGGAGGGGGCGGTGGGGGACGGACATTGAGGAGGGCACCTGTTGGGAGGAGCACCGGGTGCTGCGTGGAAACCAATTTGACAACCAATTTCATCTTCAAAGCAAATAATAAATGAATAAATAAATAAATAATAAAGACTTCCATTGTTTTTATCTCTTGTGTTCTTTTTATTATTTCTATGTGTGTGCTGTCACCTCCTGTGTTTGTTGTTGCTGCTCACGACTGGCGTGGATCACTTCACCGAGCATAGTAGTTATAACGGCTCTTGTAAACTCCAGTTTTGCTGATCCTAACATCTGGGTTATGTTGGAACTGACGACAGTCCATTTTCTCTTGAGAGCGTCTTCCATCTTCCTGTTTCTTTGTATTTCGGATGCATTTGTTATTATGTCTTCAACATTATGAATATGCAGATGCAGAGCTAGCGGATTTTTACATCTTTCTCTGATGAGTGTTAGTTGGTTTGGTTTGGCGGGCGATCCGTGTGGACGTGAACCTCCTGTTCATCGCTGTTTCTTGGTGGGTAACTCCCATTTCAATTCAGATCTTGGTGTTTTACTGAGTCGGTGTGATTCGTTTCCATGCCCTTCGTGGTGTAGAGGTTAGCCAGGGCTACGGAAGGACAGAATTTCCGGATGGCATCTCTGGTATTTTGCCCCTCTCTCTCCAGCGGCTACAGTTGACCCAGATTTAATTGGTCTCTTGGACAGAAAGCGACACCTAGATGGTTCCATGCTTCGCGCCAACTGTGTTTGGCCTCAGGCTAAAAACTGTGAAAATAAGGACTTCGTGTTACTCTCCTGGGGGCGGGGAGTCTCCAATGGGACGTGCCTGCTTCTGTCCACTGTCCAGGGCCTTCAGGTCACAATTTGTTTTGTGTGACAGCCACAGTTGATAGTTATTACCTGCAGGTGGGTTGGCCTGGTTGGCTCTTCCTCAGCTATGACCCTTCATGAACATAATCGTTCACATCAGGTTTATGCTTGACAAGTCTACCCTCACTTCCGGATACTGACCTTTGGAAGACGATCTTCTCAAATTTCTGAGACTCATCATTGGCAGGAACGTTTACTCACCCTGGTAGGTGGTAAAAAATTTAGAATCACTTTTACAGCTCTTCAAACTTTGCAGTTGTTCAAAGTGTAGTTAGAGGAGAAATTTTTTTGTGATAAGGCGAATGGGTTTCAGATCCAACAGAATGTTTTCATATCAAGTATCTCAAAATAAGGATGATGCGCTAATTAGTGGAAAATACATGCATTGTTAGAGCAGTCACCCTGCAGCTAGCCTGGTTGCCACTGAAAGGGCCTATTAGCTGCAAAAATGTGTGAAGGCAGAGGTTCAGAGCCCCCCGGAGCTTGTCTTCCAGGAACACCTGCTGATAACTCAGCCTCCGCGATTCCAACACTTGTTCCTTCGCCTGCGCCCCTGACTGCTTAGGTATTTGGAACACAAACTACACTAGCAGGTCGGTGGGCCTGTTGTTGACCGCGGCACCACACAGCTGGGGTTCAGGACATATGGAAACTCCCAGCAGCCCTTAGAGAATTGTGGCAAGTCATGGGTATTGTTTCCCGTGCCCCACGCTTGCTGAGATATTAGGATCCACTGTCGGGCCCACCTCTGCCCAGCTCCCCTTCTTAGGAACCCTAGATGAAGCTATTCATGCTTCCGTGTGTGGGCTTTGGGTCTCCAAGCTCCAGTTGGATGCCAAGGAGGCGGAGAAGCTGGGGTCAAGACAGAACTCACTTGTAACCCATTCACTTTCGTCCACTGCGAGACCCATCTTTACTTGGTAAGTACTTACAACGATTATTGTGGTTGAAAAATAACACACTTTCATCGGAGATGGTCCAAAGCCATGATTTTGCTCACCCAGCATTCTACCCCTAGTCTGACTCCCCAGCTCCTCCCTGGGACCTTTCCTCACCTTCCCCCTTCTGCGTGATGATGACTCATACAATTTGAGTTGTTAAGTCCTGCAGCGTCTCTCAGCTTTGCTGTGCATTGTAATTCCTTGAAAGCTGGTTACAGGGCAGATTCTGATGGGGGGAGTTGGATGGAGGTAGGTGGAGAGCAGATTCGGCACTTTTACGAGCTCCTAGGAAAGTTGCAACTGCTTGTCTGTGGGCCATACTGAGGAAGAGGGATGTATTTTGACTACCACCTCTGTATTATTATAGGGCATCAATGAGAAAGTTCTGTGGTTACGAGGGTGGGAAACGGGATTTGACTGCCCTAAGTTCAAATCTTAGCTCATCTGGTAACTAGCTTTGTAATACCCTGCAAGCTATGAAAACCCTCTGGGCCTCAGTATCTTCAGCAGTAAGTGAAGCTAAGGGAACATCTCTCCTAACGAGGTTGCTGCCATGATTAATGGCACAATATGGGTAAGAGTTTAGAACAGTGCACACACCTAATAAGGTCTCAGTAAGTATCAGCTACTGTTATTGTGTCTCCCCTCAAGTGGCTTACAAATTTATTGTAGCCAGACACACAATTTCCCAATCAAGGGAAAACACGAACCTCTCATCTGAGAAGCTTAATCAAATCCCAAAGTGTCCAGTAGAGCAGATGTGTTTTATTGACGTCAGGAAATTTTCTTAAAAGAGGTAGCCCTTGAAAGTCGAATGGGATTTAGATGGAGGGGAGATTCGCCCACATGGCACAGAGCCTTCAGTGTGGATGCTGTCCTTGAACTTGATCTAATAAATCATAAGCAGAGTCCATGGACTCCTAGGGAGGGAGAAACGTGGTCGTTCTAGTTATGGACGTGTTGGTGGTAAGAAAAATGGGGCTCACACAAATTAACACAGGGATAGGAGGTGTATTTGTAGGATCCTCCTGCAGGGAATCCTAGGAAAAGATGGAGAAATAATGTGGATTCAGGGAAGCACAGAAATAAAGGTCATTCTGGATGGAACGTTGTCTCATTTCCATTCATTTTCCTTGTTTCTTTGTTTCCCACTCTCCTTCCCGACGAGTTATTAGGTTGCTCGTATAATTAAATCGACTAATATCTGTGGACTTCCTGGCATATACTGGCCACTGTTCTAGACGTTGGCATTAGATATATCTGCAAACCAAAAAGATACCATCCCTTCCCTTGTGCGGCTTATATTTTAGCAAGGGAGAAAGATAATAAGCAGTGGCCATGATAAACAACTACATTGTATAGCCCAGAGGCCCACGGAGGCAGATTGGAGTCAGGACCGGGAGAACGATGGAGAAAGAGGGCAGACGGGTGTGGTGATGCCTGTTAAGCAGACGCTGGAGGGACTTTGGCTCTTCTTCTCGTGAAATGGGAGCCACTGGGGAGTATGAATCCAAGTATGAACATGGTGGGCTAGACTTTTGAAAAGGATACTTCTAGCTCGGTTTGGAACATAAAATGAAGGGGCAAGGTTGGAAGCAGGGAGGCCAGTTACAATATGGAGACGATGATGTCTCAGACCAGGTGGTGAGAAAGGGTCAGATTCCAGACACAACGAAGAGGAAGATCCAGGGGGATCTGCAGATGGACTGGTGATGGGATGGGAGAAAAATCCAGTATGTGAATGCTATCAACTGATATGGGGAACACCTGCAGGCAGAGAAGTCGGAAGGCCCGAGTGAACACGTGAACACGTCCGAGTGGAAATGTTGGGTAACAGCGGCGTGTACACGTATGGAGTGCCGGGGAGAGGTTTAGTCTAGAGGTATGGACTTTGGAGTCGGCAGATGGATGGCAGTTAAAACTTTGAGTCTGGAAGAACTGTAGGCGAAGGGACCGAGGCCTGAGACCCGGGCACTCCAATGATAAGAGTGTGGGGAAGAAGGGGAATCCAACAAAGGAAGCAGAAAGGCAAGCCATGAGGAAACCTAGAGAGTCTTGGTTTTTGGAAGCCAAGTGAAGAAAGTACATCTGATGGAGAGGAAGTGAGTAACCATTGGTAAGTGCTATGGGCTCGTGACGTATGATGTGGGCTAAGGATGCGCCACGGCATTCAGCAACATGGCGGCTGTGAATGACTCTGACGGGAGCAGTTCCTGCAGACCAGGAGAGGTGACCACTCAACCGAAGTAAACAGAAAGAAAGAACGGGGGGCTGGGAAGTTGGAGACAGGGAGTGTATTCAGCTTGTTAGAGGACAATCTGGGGAGAGAGCTGTACGGTTGTGTGCATAAGCCTTGAAGGAGGCTTGAAGAATTGTGATTGTTCAGACAGCAAGCACACAGCTGTCTAAGTAAATAGCAGCCTGCTGTGTAAATTTCTGCCCTGACCCCCTGTGGCCGACGGATCTTGGACAAACCCATTAGGAATCAGCGTTGATTCCACCACCCAATGTATCACCATCCTTCTGAAAACTATTTTATGTATTTGTTCCAGACAGCTTTTCAGAGAAACAAGTTTCATCTGTTTATTATCGACCATAAAAAAAAAAACAACTCGATTTTTGTTTTTTATCCTAAGATTATCTCGCTCACTTTCGAAAATGGGAAGAAGGAGTGGGGATAGCTGATTTTACACTCAAGTGAACGTCTGGGCACTGAACGCGGTGAAGCAGAGATATGGAGGTTGTGGGAAGCCCCCTGCTCTTTGTTCTAGGGTGCGTTGTTGTGGAAACTTTGCTTTCTTCCAAAAGAACATGCCTGCATCTTGGTCTGTCTGTTTCCACTCTGTCTTCGGAGACAGGTCACACAAGAACAGGGTCGCGAGACATCGGTTTTCCTGATACAACAAATGAGGTTCGTGACAAATGCCGCGATCTCAGTCGATTTGCTAGGATCGGTGCTTCTGGTTTTGTTCTTTCGCTTTCCATTGTGAGATGATGTCGTACCGACACCCATTCCCTGTGATGGCAAAGGAAACTGCCAAACAGCAGACCCGCTGATTTGGTCATGGTGCCATCAGAATTTGCAGTTGCCCTGGCTCTGTTCTTTGTATGTTTCTGAGTCCGGATACATTTTACGGGGATCACTGGTCGGTATTTCAGTCTTGCCTCTGCGCTCCCTCAGCTCAGGGCCACGGTTCCACTGAGGGCTGATGCTTCGTTCTGGGGTCTGTCTCCAATGTCGGTGAACTCTGGGAGGCCAAGGTCAAGGAGTTCATTTTTCCTTATGGTGTGCGGCACGTTGTCCCCACGAGGCTCAAGCCTTTCACCGTGCTGACAAATAAATGATAATAGCAGTGATTCCCTTATTAGGGACAGGTGAGAGACTTCTACAAGAATAAAATGAATGTCCAGATGGATATTCCAAGTGTTCGGTTTAGCACGATGTCATCTTTTGTATGCCACATGCTGTCCATGGATTCAGAATATTCATGGGGACTTTTGACAAGGTCTGTGTAGGGTTCATCTGAAAAAAAAAAAAGAGTTTCTGGGAGGAGGGTTGGGGATGCTGGTTGATTTGGGAGTTGCAGAGAGATGGTAAGGTATTGGGGAGGTCATCCGAAGGGGAGGGGGGAAGCCCAGCCAAAACTCCAGCTCTCACTGTGGGCAACGAAAGCTGAAGCCTGCAGGGAATCTTCAGGAAATGCTATAAAACACACACTTCAGAATGATCCGAACCAAGGAGAGAAGGAGCTGGGGTATTTATATTCCCATCGGTTAAGGGATGTGAACATCCTGGAAAGACGCAAATCCCCAGTTCCTTCTATCCCACCTTACACACAAGCTGAGTGGGTTCTGGCAGCCCAAGGCCGGCCAGCCAACAGCGATGCTGTTCCTGGCTCTTTCAGGTCTGACGGGTGGGCACGGACGTGGTAACGGAGTCTGACGGGGTTTGGGCCCGGCCCAGACAGGGGCCTTCCACCCCGAAGTGCTAGTTAGTAAGCCGTGGTTTTCTTTGTTTCTCCCTTTTACGCCCAGGATCAATCTCTGTTAATGAAGGAAAATGCCTTTTAACGTAGACAATAACGCACGGGAAGGCACATCTTGGAATGCATTTTCTGAACGGTGACGTGTGGTCCGCGTGTCTCGTGATCCTTCTGGCAAAGCCGCTGTTGCCTCCAGCTTGATGGTAGTTATCAGCACCTGAGAGTGTTAGTAGACCGCATTTCTGAGAATCAAAGTGATGTGCGAAACTGCTACACAATTCCAGTTACGCGTAATCGATAATCGTCCAGACCAAGGCCCCGTGCCTTGCTTGAATAAATTCGGAAATGAAAGGAGAAAGATCATTCCGACAGCTGTTGATTATTTCTCTCCTGGGGAACAGCGGCCAGTGAGATCTTCACCAGGGGCTTATACATATATAAAATATTTTAAATGGTGTATGTTTGGGGAAGAGGCTGTTTGATCCGGGTCTGGCCTCTGGCTCTCTTACTTCTTTGATGTTAAAAGTGCCTGGTCCTGCCTTGATATTTAATCTTATTTGAACCCAACCACGGACTTCTGAGGCCACAGGGTTGGCTTCTACTTAATGTTTTATACGACTGCTGTCCAGGATCATGCCTTCTTTTTTTGTTTGTTTGTTTTGGCCCAGTCCCCCTTGAATCAGGCCATTCGGTTTGGATTCATTTATCTTTCATGTGTGACATTTAGTGACTTAAACAAGCCAGTATCCACCTCTGGAAAGTTCCACCTACACGGTGTCCCCAGAGCTACCACCCCGTTGCCCTCAACTTGTTCTCAGCTCTCCACTGGGAACTCCCGAAACGCCTTCCTGCTGGGGCTACCCGCCATGATGGTTCCTCCTGGCGTAGAAGAAATAAATGCAGGGTGAAAGAGAGGCAGGGTTGGGTATGGAAGCCATGTGGGTGACGGAATTATCAGGAGTCGTGACTGATTGGACGTGGATGTGAGGGGGAGGGGTCCCAGATGATGGATTACGTGAATGTTGGTGCCTTCCGTGGAGAAAGGACATACGAGAACAGAGCAGGCCTGACTACAAAGGTCCATGGATATCGATAGATCTTCCTTCCCATTGAGTAAAATGCAGCCAACATCGGTTGTGGGTGAAGGCAAACCTTACTGTTAAACTGTTAAAGTTGATTAACAGCACAGTAAAGGACGAGACATGATTATTTTCTTCGTCATGTTGCTAATGATAGAGCTTAAATTTAGTAACATTCAAATAACCAACAGACTACATTTCCTGTCGATAACACGTCTAGAGTCTTAAGAGGCTTTCTCGTTTGGTGAGAGGCACGGGAGAACCTCTTTCTGGTTGTGAATCGATGCTATTTAATTAGAAATAATAAAACTTCATTGTACTTGACCGGGAAGTTACCCGGACGTGTAAGGTTGGGTGTAATCCAGTCTCATTTTCAGGAGTTGAGCCAGGAGACCTGGGGAAGGATGTCTGGGGGTGTAAATTTTCTGTACTAATGGGGCTGGCATTGCTGAGTCAATTAGATTTAATTTGGTTTCTTGTTTGATCCTCTGGCTGGCCCATAACTGAAAACCCGAGTACATTCTCCTATTACTATTGTCCTCAGACAAAGACCTCTCGAATTCACACAGCAATCTCTAATGTAGCTCTCTATTTTCATCTGCTCTGTGTGCAACCTTAACTGATAGCTATTCAGACATTTATTTCAGATAGCAGTGCCTGTCATGAACTGAGGGTCCTTTGAATCTGGGCTTTTGAGATCCAAATTGGTAGCCTTGGAAATTTCTTCTTCGACAAAGGTCTGCCGAGGGCTCTTCTCATCTGGGAGAAGAAGGAGAAGAAAACCAGAGAGGCTCACAAAACCTTCACCACCCTCTTTTATCTACAGAATTACCAAAAATGTTCTTGGAAGAATGGTCCACGCAGACCTACCTGACGTCTCACGAGGATAAGTAATTCCTGATTATTTCTAGTTTCTCTGTTTGAATCTGGGTGTGATCCAACAGACCCATTTTCCACGGAGTGGATATGATGTGATTTCAAATGAGAGAACCAAAGGGGAAAATGAACACATCAGCTAAGTACTACAAGGAAGGACCAGTTCTCGGCTTTGGGGAATGCAGCCCAAGAGGAGAGCGCTGTCCGCGCTGGAGCCATCTGGAGATATAAATGGCCAGAAAACTTTATCCACCAGAGCTTGGAGACTAATAGCAAGTGTTGAATATTCACAGAGGCATTAATTTGTGTCGGACACTGTCTTAAGCACCCTTTCTATATTGTACGTTTAACGATTTAGGTCCTAAATCGGACCTAAACGGTCCGGTCCAAAGTTCTAGAAAGTGAACTAGCTGGGCTTCTTCAGAGAAATGAAACTCATAGTTAGCACTCTCCAGGGAAACAAAACCTTACACATTATAAGGAACATAAAAAAGAAAATCCCAAGATCTACAGTCGGCAAGGCGGAGACTCAGGAGAGCTGATTGTCTGTGTCCAGTCTGAGTCTGAGTCCGAAGGCAGAAGACTGATGTCTCAGCTTGAAGACAGTCAGACGGAAGAGGGGTGAATTCTCCCTTCCTCAGCCTTTTTTTTCTATGCAGGGAAGCCTTCAACTGATTGGATGAGGCCCACCCAGATGGGGAAGGACCAGGTGCTTTACTCAGTCTACCAATTCAAACGTTAGTTTTATCCAGAAACATCCTGATTGATACACCCAGAATAATGTAATATCTGGCACTCCGTGGCCCAGCCACACTGACACATAAAATTGACCACTGCAGATAGGGAAACTGAGGCACAGGGAGATAAATAACTTGACTAAGGTCACACAGCAAGCACAGAACCAAGACTTTTGGCTGGAGGACCAGGTCTGTAACCGCTATGGGACATTGTCTCTCTATGCCGTGGTCTAGGACGCATGTCAGAGGTACATCACATGGTCCTGTCACCTTAACCTTGTAAAGGGAAGTCTCCTTGAATGCAGGGCATGGAATTGGATAAAAAAAGCATCTAGCAAAAATAAAGGGGGTTCTATTAATGCCACAAAAATGTGAAATGTAAACACAGGGAAAAATTAATCTGTTTTTAACCATGGTGAAGTGTTTAATCAATGTTGGTTGAAGTAATCAATAGTTTTTGAGTGAGTGGATTTAATTATTGGTCATTTGCTGAAGTTTATCGTGAACATGTCCAGCTTCCACAAATGGATGATAATGGACCCATGGGCCAGAAACGTATCTTGTACATGTCTCTATTTACCACAAGGTCTTACGTGGCTTGTGGGATCACGGGAGGCGCTTGATAAGTATTAGTTGATATGGTTTGATTGGTAACTAAAGATATAATTAATATACTTATTAGTATTAATAATTAATTATGAATAATTATATAATTATATTCGTAATGAATTATTAATATTCATTAATTAAATGAATTAATCATTACATATGCTGATAAGTATATGTACATATATAGTTGTACATATATATGTGCATATACATATACACATGTATCTATACAGTTGACCCTTGAACAATGTGGGTGTTAGGGACGCTGACTCCCTGTGGAGTTAAAACTCCATGTATAACTTTGGACTCCCCTCACCCTTAACTACCAATAGCCCAGTGTTGACCAGAAGCCTTACCAATAACACAGATACTCGATTAACACATATTTTGTATATTACATATACATATGTACATTACATATACTATATTCTCACAATAAAGTAAGCTAGAGAAAAGAAAGTGTTTCTAAGAAAATCACAAGGAAGGAATGGCTGGGTCGCTCAGCTGATTAAGCATCTGACTCTTGATTTTGGCTCAGGTCATGATCTCACTGTTTGCAGGTTTGAGCCCCGCGTTTGGCTCTGTGCTGATGGCATAGAACCTGCTTGAGATTCTCTCCCACCTCTCTCTCTCTCTCTCTCTCTCTCTCTCTGCCCCTCCTCCTGCTCTCCCTCTCAAAAACAAATAAATAAACATTAAATAAAAAGAAAACCATAAGGAAAATACATTTACAGTACGATACTGTATTTATTGAAAAAATCTGTGCATAAGCGGACCCACACGGTTCAAGTCTGTGCTGTTCGAGGGTCAACTGCACATCGCTTTTCAAGAAGAGGAGAGTATAGAAAAGTTGTTCAATAAATACTGTGATTGAATCCAATTTAAATATTTTGCAGTGGGAAAAATTCTTCCTTTTTTTTTCCAGCAGAAAAATAAAGAGGAAAAGGAAAAGTTTTTGTTCAATTTCATCCTGACGACGGAGATGGGGGGTGGGCACAGCCAAAGCAGATTGTAATGAGCCGAATGACTTAAATAGTGGAATGGTCGGCTCTTGTCTACAGGTTTACAGAAATGAAATTAAACTTGGGCTTTCTATTGCAAAACAATAAGCAAATTGAAGGCCAATTATACCAGCTCATCAAAAAAGGCAGGCGGACTGGAGAGGATTTTGCATTTCTGAGTAGAGCGACTTTTCAGATGAAAGAATTTATTACAAGAAATTGAGAACATCTGGGCCATCAAAGACAGAATGCAGTGAATAATTGGACAATCATAGACTGGCATCCATTTGAATGAGATGCACTTCCTCGGTTCCCAGTAGGGAAAGTGTTCAAAACTCCTCATCTAGGGGGAAATGAAGCTCGGCATTTAAAACATGATTCTCCTACCTGGTTGTTATTTGGTTATGAAAGAAATCTGGTTATGACGCTTGTGACCAAAACTAGGTATAAAATAGAGAAGTGGTTGGCTCTACCCTCTGTATTTTAAGCACTGGGTTAAGTCTTACCCGTGATTCGTTTCGGATCCCAGCAACCATTACATTCACACCCAGCCATAACGACTCTGCTTCTCCCCATCCTTTGCTTCTCTCTTCTTTGACGTCTCGAGAACGAGGGGCCACCCTGCTGACATCTTGCAGGTGCCAGACGGATGCTCATAGCCATTGAAGCCATTGAACCCGATGGGATGGGCCTTTGGGTGGTCCACGTGAGCAGGGCTGACCTAACCTCGTCTTCACTTCACTCAGGGCTGGGCATCCGCCTTGTCTGTGATCATGATCGTATCCAACATCATGCCCTACTTTAGGTTAAACACTGAGCCGGACAGTTTACACCCATACGCTATTTTCAGTCACTCCAGTAGTCCCTCTAGGTGGTAGTGATGACCCCGTTTCACAGTCAAGGACCCGAGGATCAGAGACGAGATGATCAGTCAGACGGCGCAGCCCAGAGGACACTGCGTAATTAAGTCAATGCCCAGTGACTTAAAACCACAAACTTCTGATGAGTGATGTATGCAAGTGTTGAATCACTCTACTGTACACCCGAAACGAATATAATGCCGTATGTTAACTATCCTGGAATTATAATTAAAAAAAAATAAAACCACAAACGTTCATTTCTCATTCAGGCTACACGTCTACCAGGGGTGGCATGAGGTTCTGCTCATTGTAGTCACCTGGGGGCGCAGCCGGACGGAGCGGCCGCCATCTTAAATTATGCCAGTCTCAGTGGTTGAGGGAAAGGAAAGTTCTGGAGGAGCGTCAACTTTAAAACATGGCCCTAGACTTTTTCCATCATCTTCCAGGGAGAGGTGAGGTCTGTGTTCTCTCCTCTTGAATCTGGGTGGGCCCATGACTACTGTGACCTGTGCAGTACAATGGAAGTGACATTGTGTCCCCTCAATGCTAGACCAAGAAGCTTCTTTGCTGAAGCATTCCTCTTGGGTCCCTGAGCCACCACGGGCTCCCCTGAGGTCACCATGCTGTGAGGAAACCCAAGCACGTGAGAGGCCATATGTGGACCCCAACCTGTCGGGGTCATCCCAGACCAGGCACCTTCAGGTGTGAGTGAAGAGCCTCCAGATGATTCCAGCCTCCAGATGTCACCCCCAGCCACCTACGTCTTCCCACCTGAGGCCCTGGTCATCATGGAGGAGACACAGACCATTCCCACTATGCCTTGCTGTACTTACAGAATCCATGAGGCCCAGACAATGGTTATTTTATACTACTAGATTTCGGCATGGGCCATCATCGAGCAATAGGAAGCCGGAAACATGAGATGAGGGGAAAGAGAATCATAGGCAAACATCAGGATCTGTGCTAGACGTAAGCCTGGATATTTACTGGCTCCTAATGACACGCTTTCCTGGAGAAAATGGGTCCATTTAAAGGGCTTTGGATTTGCTCACCAGAATCGGGCTTGCATAGACAACGTGCTCTGATTTGCCGCCTCCCATCTTGCCAGCTTCCTTCATAGACCTGACCGTACCTATGCCCCTCTCTTCCTGCGGAGACCTGATTTTGACATCTTGCCCACCTTCTGGTCACCCTCTGGTTTCAGCTTTTGGTGGTCTTACTGTGCTAACTTGACAGAGATAACTTAGCTGCTCTCTCCTCCTCCTCCTTCTCCTCCTCTCCCCTCTTCCATTTTCTTCTTAGTTTGGGGTTGGTCTGAGACTAGTGCTGGCCACTCACAAAGCACACACTGAGCTTTCTCAAAGATGCCTCTGTTTCTGACAGCTCAGATCCCTGTTGGAAAACTTACGGAAGCCTCCCTTTCAGGCTTACTCAAACCTGACCAGCAGGGAGGAGGGTCCTTCTCCTGCTGTCTGGAACCACGTCTCTTCTCCCACACCGTCTGGAAGCCCCCTCTCCTGGCTCACGGACCAGGCACGTGTCCCAGAGGATGTGGGTAGCCCGCCACAGAGGCACGGCACTCTTCTCGCAAGTCCTTCTCGGAAAATAAAGGGCTACTTTTCTAACCCCCATTTTGCGGGAGGAAAAAGTCCGGATCTCAATGTCACAGCACTATGTTCTTTTCCTCATCCCCCGGATGAGGTTTGGTTGTCGAAAGACTCGAGGCTTTCCCAAAAGCTGAGGTTTCCAAGGATGTGTCCATTTGAAACGGGCTTCTTGGTAAATTTACAACTTTACCGCTAATTTCACCTCCCTTTTCTGGAAGCTTTCAAGTACCCTTGACGGTCTGGCATCCCCTGAGACACTCGGAAAGCCTGAAACTTGTATTCCGAGCACTGAAGTTTCGGCTGTCACTTTGGGGGGAGGTTGAAACAAGGGTGTGACATCAGTCTAGGTCTGTTTTCCAAGACTGATAGAAAAATGACCCGGGTGAGCACCCGGAATGTAGGTCAGGAGACACTTTCACATCCCCCTTCCTGTTGATGGGGCCCCTGTCAACCTTGTGAGAGGCTCCGGTTTAGGTAGTGTCACCAGATTTATCAGGGGCACGTTGGAGGCTCGTGGGAATCAGCAGTTTTGCTTCACTAGGATTTTCTAGAAGAGCTTGCTTTTGCCTCGTTTCATCTGAGTTCACCGGAACGGAATAATTTCAAGGAAACAGCAATTTAGACACTCGAGTTTCTCACGGCCCTCGGACCAAATCATAAATCAACTCCTGCTCACTCGGAATGGAGCCCCCGCCTGGATCTTCCAGAAACTTCCAAAGACGATCGTGGGCATTTCCGTTAGGCCTGTGGAAACTGCCAGACAGCCAGTTCGTTTTCTGCTTCTCTTTTCTCCTTCAATCCATGCTCGTCAGGGCTGAGAATAACAAGGCTTGTAATATATATTTGCATGTCAGAGATGGGGAAACTGAGGCTTAGGGAAATGAAATAACTCACTGAAAATTTAAAAAACCTGTTAGTGCAGTTGAGCGGACCACAACGCAGATGCCATTTCTATCCCAGGGCCTTGCCTTCGCACCTTGCTGTGTTTCCATTCTCCCAGTGAATATTTATTGTTGCAATTCCCGTAGGGATATAAGACCTTGACGTGGATTTCTACGGAAGGAGAAACTAGACTCTAAAAGTGCGCATAGAGATATGATTAAGTAATCCACATTGGATCAAATTGCAGAGTCAAAACCGGACGAACGATTTTCAAGTTGTCTGGTCAAGCCGGTTGTGTTTAGGCAATGGGGACTTCTGGAAGGAAGGCAGGAAGGAAATGGCGCTGCGGGGTCGATCGGGTGCGTACCAATGGCATAGCATGCATAATGGCTTTCGTGAGGAATGCTGACAATCTTAATGTCAGGGAATTATGATAATCTTAATGTTTCTTTCGGGGAAGGTGATAATCAGCCAGTGTGATTGATAGTTGCTGCCCTGACTAAGTGCCTTTCTGTTACTACGGTTCCTCCCCTGGATCACCTACAAGTTGCCTTGCCTCTAGCAGCGACGAGGTTAACGTCTGGCATGGGAGGAAACTTCCGGGGCCCCTTTCTGTGCTAAGCCCAGCATCTGATCTGAATATTATATTTTAGTTGATTATTTTAATATAGGTGTTTTTATGCTGTTTCCAGTCCCTTGCCAAATGGGGTGGTATACTAATAAATGAAGAAAAAAATTCACTGTTTGTCCAATTATTTCAAAGAAATATATATTATATTCCTTAGTGTAAAATAAAGACACATTAAAGCCAATGATAACCATCATCATGTCAAAAGATGAAGAAAAAGATTCCCGTTACACCAGTTTGGCATTTAGTTACTGTTCCTTTACCAGCGACTGGTAATTGAACAGCTAATCACCCTACCTTCTGCCAGTTCCCTCATTTAACTAATACTAAGGACCCAAAGACTCAGAAATATTCATCGTGTAGATTAGACCCCAGATACCGTCTATGCATGAAAAGTAATGTGATTTCAGAAGAGAACATCAGAGGGGCACTTGGGTGGCTCAGTCAGTTAAACGTCTGACCCTTGACATCAGCTCAGGTCTTGATGTCTGGGTTGTGAGTTCAAGCCCCGCATTGGGCCCCACTTTGGGTGTGGAGTCTACTTAAAAAAAAGGAGGCGGAGGAGGAGAGGAAGAGGAAGAAGAAGTAGAAAAAACATTAGAAACTTTGCATCACAGAGTCCATGTATCCATTATCAAAGTCTTTGCACATTTTTTTCAGGGAACCTGCGACGTTTAAGAGGATACAACCAACAGCTTACTTTGTGGCTCTCAGACTGGAGCGGGCGTCAGAATCACCCGGAGGGCTTGTTACAACCCGGGCTGGTGCTTTTCACCCCGAGGGTCTGATTCAGTAGGGCTGATTCGGAATTGCAGAAGCTGCTGGTCCTGGGAGCACACGCTGAGAACCACAGGCTCGCAGCTGTATGGGTGCCGGGCCAGTGCCTTGATGGGAAGTCTGAAGACCTTTGGGTCTTTGGGAAGAAAAGTATCGTGGGAGGGTCTGAAGACGTTTTTCCTGAGGTTGTGGCCGAAGAGCAAAGTTCAGAGAAGTGACAGGACCGGAGGATGTCAGGCCAATCTTGGGACAAGTGCAATGGACTTTAGCAAAGGGAACCCTGGAAATCCGAACGGCCCTCGGGGGTGACATTTGAGAAGTGGTTCTCTGTGCAGCTTGTCGGGATTGCAGACACTTAGCCCTCCCTGTTGACCACCACCACAATCTTCTGGTTCCTCCTATTACGCCCGGAACATTGCCTTCTCCGTCTTGTTTTGGAGTTCACTCCTTTCTACCCCTCCCCTAAATGTAAGTGTTTCCATGATTTAAATGGTCAGTCTCTCTGGGTCACCTTGTTTACGTCCGTGATTTCAATGATCATCTACCAGTAACCTCGTTCTGGAACTTTGGAACTGCCTTCTCTAAATTTTTCAGATACATATCCCACAGGCACCAAAAATGCAGCGTGGGGCGCCCGGGTGGCTCAGTCGGTGAAGCGTCCGACCGGCTCAGGTCACTGTCTTGTGGTTCATGAGTTCGAGCCTCGCGTCAGGCTCTGCGCTGACAGCTCGGAGCCTGGAGCCCGCTTCGGATTCTCTGTCTCCCCCTCTCTGCCCCTCCCCTGCTCATGCTCTGTCTCTGTCTCCAAAATAAATAAAAACATTTAAAAATTTGTTGTAAAATGCCGTGCAACCAATATTAAAAATGCTGGACCCACGAGGAACCCACGACGTGTCTTAGTTAATGGTGGTTTCCTACACCAAATCGCCCAAGCAAAAACCCTAGATAACCTTATGGATTCTCCTTTCTCCCTTCTGCCCCATCTACCAGTCCTGCAGACATTGACAACTCTACACCCCGACCGCCTCTTGCCTCTCTCTCCTCTTCTCCGTGTCCATAACCACATGTGGCACTGGGGGCCTCATTGGCACCTTCTGAGGTTATTGAACTTTTCAGCTTCCCGAGTCGCCCTGCCACTCCGCCTTCTGTAAGTGCCACACGCTTTCTACTCTGACCACAAAAACGTCACGGTAATTTTTCCAAAGCAAAAAACTTAAATCGTTCCGTAGCTCCTTCACCATAAATCCCAAGGCATCTCGTGACATAAACCCAAATGACTTTAGCAGCCTTCTCTTCCTCTTCTGGCTCACGTGTCCCTGCATTTCAATTCTGAGCTAACACTGTTGCTGAACTTGCCATGTTCTTTAACTCTCTTGGCCTTGACTGGTTGCTTTTTCTGCATGGAATATGTTTCCTACCCTTATCTGCCCCATCAGTCTTAGTTTCCCGTTGATACCCTGCTGGCTTATCATTTCCTCTGTGAAGGCTTCCACAACTGGGCCATGTTGAGTTTGTTGTTCTTCCCTCCGTGGTTTCTTGGCAAATCGGAAGAGACCCGATGATAGCACACAACACATCGTAATCGTCGTTGTATGTCTGTGTCCTTCATGAATACCTCTAGGGCAGTGTCCACAGCTGCCCTGTCCCCGTCATCTAGCAAGCTATCTGGCACAAAGTGGATGTCAATACATGTTTGTTATACGAATGCTCTTGATTTCACGCCCCAAGAAATACGACCCAAAGGGACGTCAATACTATGCCATGGTACTTCTTTGTGTGAGTAGGAGACAATCCAATGTACAATTTTCACATTTTTCAATAGCATAAAATAAGCAATGTTTGGGCATTACCTAGGAAATGTATTCAATTTTCTTCTTGTCTGGATCGTTTCCAGCATGTATTCATGTCAACTAGTCCTCTTGTCTGTAATCCTCCTCTTGGAATAAGATGTTCATTTCATACTTTTATTGCCTTGCTTATCACGAGTTGTAACCGCTGTAAAAGAAGCTCCCTGCATTTATCATAAAACTGGAAGCTGTAATTAGGAAATGCACAAACACACTGGGATTGACTCCAGACAAGTGACTACCACCGAGAGACAAACTAAGAACCTGAGAGCCTTTTCATCTGAAAGGGACAAGGGTATTCGCCTCTTGCGGGTGGGGAGAGGGTAGATCCTAGCAAAGAAGGGTCACCACGAACAGCTGTGGGAACACCCGGTCTGGAACCTAGTGTTTCTGTACTCATCTATAGGTAGACTTCCCGCTTGGTGTATGACCTCTCACAAGGCAAAGACATTCTTCACACCATCCAAAAGTCGAACTCTCGCAGGCGTCAGAAGCCTGTTACCGAATACTTGAAAGGTGGTCAAGTAAAAGAGGGAGTGAAGTCATTTACGGCCATCTGTTGACCCAGAAGTCAACGTTAGAATGGTGAATGGAATGTAGGGAGAGGCAAGATTTTGCATTGTTAGGAAGTTGTTTTTTTTGAAAACGAAATCAGTTACCCTCTGCTTGGTGAGTTAAGGGACTCCCATGATAGAAAGACAGTCTGGATGGTGATTTGCCCTGGGTAATATAAAGATGACTTATGTTTGGGAAGGAAGTGGTCTGGGGGTGACCCGGGATTCTTTGAGGAAATCATTCCATAGAACCCTGATCTCCTTGCCTCCAGAGAAAATGTTGCTACCTGAAGAAACTGGATGGTTGATGGCCGTTCTTTGGATAACCGCCATCTTGAATCATGAGCCACGATATTAAGTCTTTCCCCAGTTCGCTCCCTTCTGCAAGGCTTTGAGTGGGTGTTAAAGGGATGAGCCTCCTGTAAGAATTCTCTAGGCAGAGATTGGAGGGAGGCGGATTCAAATGGCAGCAGAAATGCTCAGTTTTGTCCTGATTTTCATGGCTTGTTACACAGCCATTCACATGTTTCTTTGTATGAGCGATATAATCACAAGCTTTCAAAAGGACAGACAGCATAATGAATGGATTGTAAAACATGCTCATAAAAACAGTAGAGTGTGTCTAGAAGTGTGTGTTATCTGCTTTTGATTTACTGTGTACCCTGTTTTGCATTTGCCCGTCATTTGCAAGTTTTCTATTAAAAATAAGCATTTAATGGGCATGCAATTAATTTTAATTTTTCTTTTTTCCCCCCGCAAGGTGATAAAAAAAATTGTGGGGTGGGTGGGGGTGGGGGGCATTTTCCAGTCCTGACAGAACATTGATATTATAGCCATAGAGTTCATTACAGCGTAATTAATGCATGCTAAGTATCTTGTAAATATTATGTGGTACAAGCTCTAAATAAATACACACTCCAGCTGGAAAGATCCGCTCCACCCCTGCTTGTTTGCTCCTAACCACTTCCGTACAGTCCCCAGGGACTCTCTCTTTCTACAAACGTGTTCCCATCCCAACGTGTCCACCTCTGACTCCTACGCTGTTCAAGGATGTCAGCATTTGCGGATGGGCTTAGCTGGATAGAGTGAGTTCTCAAAGGGGCTGGAAAAGTCTTCCTCTCCTACCTTTGAGACGATACCTCCCCTCAGCCTCTCATCTGCTATCTGTACTTCCTAAAGGAAACAACAACAACAACAACAAAACCCCCCAAGCCTTAACACCCTCAGTGAGAGAGGTGGTTCCAAACGCAAACCGCTGGGGTTGGGGTCCACCTCAGGTAAATGCTCATCTAGAATAGATCCTCTGGTTGGAATGGAACTGTCGTGGGATCACGAGGTCTTGAGACTCCTGGGAAGAAGAATACCTAGAAGAGGGGACAGGGCCCCACGAGTGTGGCCGAAGGGTCCGGAGAAAAACTTGACCCACTTCGAGTTAAGGAAGTCCAAGTGTATACTATGACACCATGGTCCTAATGTTCACTTTCCTGGAGATACCAACAAGACAACGTGTGAACGTCCTGAGCACCGATATCAATAGGCAAACCAGCTGAGGGTCTTGAGCTCATGATGTCAATTGCATGCAGGGACTATTAAAAGTCTGGGTGCAGGGGAGCCTGAGGTGGCTCAGCTGGTTAAGCCTCTGACTCTTGGTTTTGGTTCAGGTCACGATCTCACGGTTCATGGCTTCTTGCCCCGTGTGGGGTTCTGCACCCCACAGGTGAGGAGCCTGCTTGGGAGTCTCTCCTCTCTTTCTGCCCCTCCCCTGCTCACTCTCCCTGCCCCCCTCTCTCAAAATAAATAAATAAACATTAAAAAAAAACCCAACCCTGTTTGAACAAAAAAGGATGGGGCAGGGAGATAATCCTCGTAAAATACTAAGGGCAGAGCCTGGTGAGACGGAACCTTCAGCACATGCTGGTGTTGTTCATTGTTAAGGCACGTGGTCTCTTCTCCTGGCATGGTCGTGACGCTAGAGAAATTCAGGCCTCTAGTTCTGGTGGAGGTAGAAAGGGGACCTCATGGAGCTAGTTTATGGCTGATTTTTTAAAATTCTCATTCTCACGGCTGGGATGTACGAAAGGATACAAAGTGAAAGCAGCAAGGGGAAAAGGCACATGGGACAAACTCTGAAGGAAACCAGGCTTAAATCCTCTAAGCATGGGCTTGCAACAACACGGGTAAAATGTTGTCTACCCGGAAAGTTCCCTAGAGACTCAGGGCCCGTGGGCTTTAGTGGAAGCTGGTCACATAGGCACCCTTCCCTAGCGCGTGCCCCAATTCTGGGCCCCTGATGTCCAACATAAACTGCAGTGGACCTTTAAGCACCATGGGTTTGAACCGCGAGGGTCCACTTACACATAGACTCTTTGTTCGATTAAATATTGTGCAGCACCGGTAACGTATTTCCTAGCCCTTACGACTTTCTTTTTAACACTGTTTTGTTATTTAAGGAGAGTTGACGGACAACGCGAGATTAGTGGCAGGCGCACGACGTAGCGATTCGACAATTGTGTACGTGATGCTGTGCTCCTCGCAGTGAGTGCAGCTGCCGTCTGTCACCACGCAACGTTACGACAATATCGTTGACTGTATTCCCTACACTGTGCTTTTCATCGCCATGGTTTATTTATTTTATAACTGGAAGTTTGCCTCTCTCACTCCTAAGGGCCGATCTTCTTGAGTATCATTGAAGAAAACAATCATCCCGATGCCTATATAAAACATCAAGGAAGATTTTATTCAAAACTATTGCAAATACGAGAGAAAGATGGAACCCAATTCCAAATGTAATAGGGACAGATGAGAACGAACAGGTAATGGGCTGGGTGGGGACGTGGGTGGAACATTAAGTTGGTGGAGAGAATTTGATTGGCTGACAAGGGTGGAGGATTTTTTTTTTTTTAGTATTTATGTAATTTTGAGAGAGAGACAGACAGACAGGCAGTGGGAGAGGGGCAGAGGAGGAGAAGGAGAGAATCCCAAGTAGGCAGCCCAGAGCCCAGTGTAGGGTTCGTACCCAAGACCCGTGAGATCATGACGTGAGCTGAAATCAAAAGCCAGATGTTCAACTGACTGAGCTACCCAGGTGTCCCAGGCGTGGAGGAAATTCTTGAAAAACTGGATCAGCAGGCCAGGGACCGGGACTGACTAAATTTTAGTCAAGGAGAGAAGACAATCCCTTGTCTCCTTTAAGGAAAGAAGAGTCATTAGTCTTTCCTCTGGACGATATAAGTCCCTTTCTTACTTGGTCATCTTTTGTTTGCAAGGAACCAGGTGAATCTTCTGTTGAGACTTAGTCCTAGAGGGTACTTCCTGGAGGGTGTGAGCCACCAAACATCTTAAGAGGACCTACTTTTTAAAAATACTTGGCTCCATTTTGTGAAGGTGGGAATTTGTTCTTAGAAGGACAATGGATTGACATCACACACACACACACACACACACACACACACACACACACACAAAGAGGGTATATCAATCGGGATTCAACCCGAGAAACTTAACCAGTAGGGTGGATATGTGTTCATGCATTTATTGCAAGGTTTATGTGACGGTGGGGGCTGGCTATGTCCAAAATCCATCAGGGTATAACACTGTGAAGGGTAGATCCCACACGGGCTGGAGCTGGGGGTTGCAGGAGGAATTTTTCCCCTCCCAGGGAAGTCCCAGCCCTGCTTTTAAGGTTTTCCGATGGATTGAATCAGGTCCACCCAAATTATCCAAAATAATCTCCCTTACTTAAAGTCAACTGATTAAGAACACCTAGGTGAGTATTTGATTGAATAAATGGGGACTGTAGATGAGCCAGTGCAGGGTGGGGCAGGGTGGGGGGCGAAGGGGGACACCACCACCACCAAAGCTAATGAAGCCTTGCTTTAAAAAATGCAAACCTGGGGCGCCTGGGTGGCGCAGTCGGTTAAGCGTCGGACTTCAGCCAGGTCACGATCTCGCGGTCCGTGAGTTCGAGCCCCGCGTCAGGCTCTGGGCTGATGGCTCGGAGCCTGGAGCCTGTTTCCGATTCTGTGTCTCCCTCTCTCTCTGCCCCTCCCCCATTCATGCTCTGTCTCTCTCTGTCCCAAAAATAAATAAACTTTGAAAAAAAAATTAAAAAAAAAATGCAAACCTGGAAATAAGGCAAAAGAGATAATAGTGTGACCCTCTAATGCCACGTCAGAGCGTTTTCTCATATGTCCTCAAGAGGATCGTCGGACTCTTTCAGGACTATAACTGGGTTTGACCAACAACCGATTCGGACGCAAACATTTCACGGTCCTGTAAAGCTATGGACAAACGTGTGGAGAACTGGTGATGTGTGACGATGTTTTCTTTCCTTCTGCTTGGGAAAGAAATAACCCCGAAGGCTTTATTGCCCCGCAGGACCTCTCCCTAGTTTTGTACCTAACGTGGTGGTCTTACCTTCGCATTGGTCCATGCGTTATAGAAATCCTAGTGTCTCCTCCTCCAGAAAACCACTTCTGTCATTCTGCTGGCTTCCCCGGGAAAGACTTAAATGAAACTCTGACATGCAGTCATTATCTATTTGTTTGAAAATGATGTTTTTAACGATTTGACAATGACGCTCCGACAGGCTCGGAAGGGGGGTGTAGTCACGGATGGGTGGTTGGGTAGGAAAGAGACCTTGGAGAGAGAGAGAGAAGGGGGTAGCTGTTTGTGTATGAAGGGGTAAGTTTCAGTCCAAATGAGGTAGAACAGGTCTCACTGGCTGGCTGGAGACAGACCCGTGGGATTTAGTTCTTCAGAGGATAAGGACAGATTTTGCTAAGCATCTGAGGGGGCTGAACTAACCAGCAACAATTTTCCATAAGCATGCCCTTCCTTCCTACCAACCCCAAACCGGAGAGCGTGAGAGAACATTCTCACACAGCTTCTGTGTAAACCAAACAAGGAGCCCTCCACAGTGGTACCGCGACCGTGGTTGAATTGAAGGTCAAAGGCAAGCGATACTCGGGGCGGTCTCATCCAGTGCCTTTTAGGTTCTGAAATTTCCACCACCGGTTGTTACTTGGGCTTCAGGCTTTGATAGACGTGATTCAAAGCAAGGGGTTATCAATCCTTCCCAAAGGCTTCTTCTTAATTGCTTTTATCATGTAAATGGATCCCATATTAGGACATGGGGTGTAAAATACAGGTAACCAAATTTACTCTTGGAGCCATTTTAAAGTGTGTAATTCAGTGGCATTAGGTGCCTTTGCAGTGTGGTGCTACCCTTGCTGCTGACTAGTTCCCGAACATTTTCATTACCCCAGAAGGAAAGAAACCCTCTACCCATGAGAGAGTCCCTCCCCCCCTTTCGCCTTCTCATAGCCCCTGGCGACGACTTGCTTTTTGTCTCTATGCCTTGTACACTGCTTTATTATGTTCCTCAACACTCACATGTTGAACCCTAACCCCCGGGGGGATTAGGAGGTGAGACCTTCGGCCTGTGATTAAGTTTAGATGAGGTCATGAGGTTGGGACTCCATGATGGGATTAGGGTCCTTAGAGAGATTGGAGGGTCCTAGGAGAGATTGGAGCTCTCTGCCCTCTCTGCCGTGTGGGGACACAGCCAGAAGGCAGCTATCCACAAGCTAGGAAGTGGGTTCTCACCACGTGTTGAATCTGCAGACACCTTGACCTTGGACTTCCAGTCTCCAGAATTGTGGGAAGTAAGCGTCTACTGTTGTTACAGCAGCCTGAACTAAGATTACGGATTTGCCTATTCTGGAGACCTCATACATCCATGGCCTTTTGTGCAGTATGAGTTTTTTTTACATTTTTTATTTATTTTAGAGAGAGAGAGAGAGAGAGAGAATCCCAAGCAGGTTCCATGCTCACCACTGAGCCCGATGTGGGGCTCCATCCCACAACCCTGGGATCATGAGCTGAAATCAAGAGTCGGGCACTCAGCTGACGGAGCCACCCACGCGCCCCCATGGTACAAGCATTTTTGATGAAAGGGAAGGGAATGACTGGAAAGCCCAAGTCCACAGAGGAGAAAGAAGAGAGAGTGAGACTCGAGAGCATGGGATACGGTCAGAGGCCGCCTTAGAGCCCCTCTGCAGGTCAGGAAGGAGAGGCATGGTGGCGGAGTCCCCGTGAACTGCATTGACTTCATTGGCCCATCTCCGTACATGGCTTCCAAAACGAGTTACAAAGGGCCAGGGTGAGCGTCTTACGGTGCAGGTGTGACTTTTATGAAGACCAAATAAAAGTGGCCCTAGTCCCCGAGCCTCCTAGGAGAGCATCGTTCAGAGAGGTGGGCAGGCACCTGCCAGGGCGGGTCCGTACCCAGGCTCTGCGCTCTGTGACCCCACCTTCTCCTCCGCGAATCTCTCTTCCCTCTGTCTGGCCCGCCCAACGGCAGCATGGCATTCCACAGGGTGAATTTGCACCCCCCACCCACAGCTACTCAAACCCACAGCGGAACTTCCGGGCAATCTGAAGCCCTGCTTGTTTGCCACCATCCAGGCAAAGCACATGGGAGCCCTTTCGGGATCCAAGCATGTTACAATCAAGCCACTCCAGGCACGGGCCTCTAATAGTATAGTAATCAGTGGTAATCACCCCTACAGTTTATGTACAGGAGGGCCTAATAGGATGCATGCCTCTGTGGTGAATACATTTTCATTTATAGGACTAAATGCAGGCATACATTACCTGTTTAATTAAAAACAAAATTCTCCAGCCAACAATTTGCTCCCTCTCCTGGGTGCATGCTACATACATTAGTGATGTTTCCTTTAAATCTACTGATTACATATTCCTCAAGTAACTTGTCATTGTGTGTGACCGCCTGCAGCGTCTGAAGGGAAACCCTTGCTCCTGGCTTCTCTGTGCTGAGAAATCAGGGTCCCCGCGTGTTGCTTGAGTGCAAATATGGGACCCAAGTGCAGATAGATAGATGGGTGACGGTCCCCATTAAGTAGGGTGCCAGAGGGCAGTGGCCGTCCAGTCCGGACAAGGGAAAAGCACTGGGAGCTCACTCTTTTTTTTAATGATTTTTCCAAATGTTCATTTATTATTTTGACGGGGGGAGGAGCAGAGAGAGAGAATCCCAAGCAGGCTCCGTGCTGTCAGCACAGAGCCCGACGTGGGGCTCGATCTCACAGACCATGTGATCATGACCTGAGCAGAAATCAGGAGTCAGACGCTTAAACAGCTGAGCCACCCAGGCGCCCCTGGCAGCTCACTACTTCTGGGAGTTTTAAAATTTTTTTTTTTTTTCTCAACGTTTATTTATTTTGGGGACAGAGAGAGACAGAGCATGAACAGGGGAGGGGCAGAGAGAGAGGGAGACACAGAATGGGAAACAGGCTCCAGGCTCCGAGCCATCAGCCCAGAGCCTGACGCGGGGCTCGAACTCACAGACTGCGAGATCGTGACCTGGCTGAAGTCGGACGCTTAACCGACTGCGCCACCCAGGCGCCCCTACTTCTGGGAGTTTTAAATACTTCTCGCGTATTTGCCAGATTCTCTTCTCCTTGGTCCCTATCTTGGATGTAACCAGACGCCATGTGTGCAGGTTTGGGATGGTTTTCTCATTGAAGGAAAACAGGTGTCTCCAACACATAGATGACGTATTGACAGTCTTGCTGAGCCCCATGCGTGAAAAGTTGGACGGGGGTTGAAAGGACTGAAGAAGGTGGCATCGCCAGCTGTCGCCCAGCTTTGAAAACGTCCAGGTGCGCTCCTCCGTGGTGTCCGTGTTTTCGGATGCCCCATGCTTCTGACCGCGAATCCTTCCCTTCCACAAATGCATGCATTTACAGAAAAACCATGGATTGCAAGTAACTTATTCGGCGAGTTTTCTGCAAGACGAGCAAACATTTCTTTTTTTAAAAAAATTTTTTTTCTCAACGTTTATTTATTTTTGGGACAGAGAGAGACAGAGCATGAACGGGGGAGGGGCAGAGAGAGAGGGAGACACAGAATCGGGAACAGGCTCCAGGCTCTGAGCCATCAGCCCAGAGCCCGACGCGGGGCTTGAACTCACAGACCGCGAGATCGTGACCTGAGCTGAAGTCGGACGCTTAACCGACTGCGCCACCCAGGCGCCCCAACCAGCAAACATTTCTAATACATCTCGAGTCGATAAACAAGGGGTGTCTTACAATACGAGTCATACGTGATGCCGAACGTCACATGATCACAACTGAGCCAATGGTTCTCGAAATTCGCTGTGATATAGGAGTTCTTTGGATTACAAGCATGTTTCTGGAATCAATCATGCTCACAGACCAAGGTTTTACCACGCTTACGTGATGAGCATGAAGAACAGAAGAGTTCCATCTTCAAAGAGCTCAAGGGTTGGGGTGGGAAGGAGAGGACTCAAAAGAATAGTCCAGTAACTTTGTGTCTTTTCCACCGCTGTTCACGAAACAAGAGTGGAGGTTATTTGAAAGAATGATTCAACGGGCTTCCATTTATGGAAAGACGAAGTCCTGGGGATGAAAGGCACAACATAGGGAATAAGGTCAATGGTGTGGCGATTGTGCTGTGTCATGACAGAGGGTAGCCACACTTTTGAGCACAGCATAATGTGCAGACTTGTCAAATCACTGTGCTGTATTCCTGAAGCTAATGTAACATTGTGTGTCAGCTGTACTCAAATGTGAAAAATAATACTGATAAAAATAACAAGGATAATAAAAGTTGAAAAATAAAAGGATGATTGAAGAACAAGATAATACCGTTAATGCAGGATGAAACAGGGGTATACGGGGTGGGGGGAGGAGTAAAAATGGCGGACTCAAAATGGAGGCAGGAAGGGAGAATATGAAGGAATATGGACTTTGGATTCACACAGGCCCAGATGGAAAACTAAGGTTCACGGCTTTATAGGCAGTTCTTGAACTTCTCCTAGCTTCTGTTTGCTTAAGCAAGAGTAACCAAGAGTATATAAACCAAGAGTAACAAGTCTGGCAGGATAATATCTGGATGTGTTGACAGAAGCATATTCCCTGTCTTTCCTCCCTCCCGGCTCACCCCCTTCAATTTACTGCACTCCTGGCCCTTCCTCATGTAGTTGGTGTGCAGAAAAGAGTTAACATTATAGGCCTAAATGCTCAACTTGGAAAGACCTGCTTGGGAGGTGGACCCTTGGCTGTCATCTGGAAACTTGGATTCGACCTTGATTGTTGCTGTATTGAACGGGCATGAGGGAATGGAGAGGCTCCGGGTTCATTTTCTGAATTGTGATTCGAACGCTCAACCGCATGGGTGAGGTGGTTGTTGACGAGGATGGGAGACCTAGGATCTGGTGTGGGGGAAAGACAATGAGTTCAACAGCTGTGATACTGAGTTTCAGCAACCTCCGGGATGTGGTGAGGTCTGTATGTGGTCTGGAATTCAAGGGGGTGGTCCGGGATGGGAGATATAGAAATGGAAGTAGTCAGAGTATACCTGGAGAGTCAGTATTACCAATGGCTAAGAGCTGCCGGGTCCCTGAACCCACATTGACCAGAAGTGATTCTTGATTTACCACTTAACTCACTTCTTGGCCTTGGGCAAGGTATTAGCCTCTCTGTGTTTCAGCTTACTCACTTAGATCATGAGATATTGACGGTCCATACCTACTTCTCAGGCGGCTGTGAACATTACAAGTGTTAGTGCGCACAAAGCTCCTGGAAGAGTCCCTTGCATATCAGCAAACTTAAGGAAAGAAAGAGAAGAGAAAGATCCAATATGGAACCCTGTCATCCACTTGATCCTTAACATGTGGGTGAAGGAAGGGCCCAGCCTAGCTTGTGGGCAAGATGCCATCAATGTGATGGTGAGAACCTAGGAGAAGTTATCACAGAAGCTAAGGGGCGAGAGAGTAAGAAGTCACTAAAGGAAACAGAAACCAGCATCAGATGTCTCAGACGTCCAGTAAGTTAAAGACTGAATAAGCACTTGCTTATGTACTCACGTGACAAATATTTTTTTCATGTTTATTTATTTTTGATAGAGAGAGGGCGAGACAGAGAGAATGTGTGAGCCAGGGAGGGGTGGAGAGAGAGAGAGGAGGGGGACTGAGGATCTGAAGCGAGCTCCACACTGACAGCCGAGAGCCCGACGCGGGGCTCAAAACCATGAACACTGAGATCACGACCTGAGCCAGAGTCAGACGCTTAACCTCCAGAACCCCCTGGGCAGCCCATCACTTGACAAATATTAACATGTTTGCCTGGACCCAAGCAACAAAAAATCCCAGCTCTCATGGAGCTCACATTCTCACCGGAGGATGCGGACGTGGTCAGAAAAGAGAAGTGAATTGCGTGTTTTGGCAGAAGTCCCATGGAGACAAATAAATCAAGGAAAAGACACGGGAATGCCCAGGAGGGGATGCATTGCTATTTTGTATTGGAGCAGGTCGGTATTGTAAATTGATGGATTTAGAGAAGGTCGCACAGAAAAGGGGGCATTTGAACAGACTATTAGTGACCTTAGGTTGTAGCTGTTTGTGGAGTAAATGAGAGATAAGGAAATGGAAGCAGAAAGCATGAAGTGCTATTTCAAAAACTGGACCTTGAAAAAAGAAGGAGTGATATCGGATATAGCTGGAGAGGGGCTCAAGGTCAAAGGAGAATGCGTATTTCAAAATGAAAAGACTTTGGCCTATTCATGATGACCCCCATTTTAGAGATGAACAAATTAGGGGGGAGAAGCAAAGCCTTGCTCAAATGTCCACCGCGCCGGAAAGTGACAGAGCCAGAATGCAAAGCCAGGGGGGCTAGGATGCCGAGAGCCGGCAGGATCCCGGTGTAGACGGCTTTCGCACACAGCCTCATCGACGGATGTCTAAGAACGTGCTGCCTGCCACCTCAGCCAAGGTGTGAATGTCATTCGACATCTTTCTCGGTGTCTGTCCAGCTATGTCCCTCATTCCCCACTGGGGATGGTCAACATCCGTACCTCTTTCTCTAAAACCACTTGTCTGCTGCTGGAACGCAGGCAGGCAGGGTTAAGGGATTAGAATATATTGTCAAGAAAGTGCTTAAGGTAAGGGGCCCTTGAGTTTGGGCGGGATAGAGACAGAATCATGCCCAGGAACATAGGGAGAGAGCCCAGGTCTCACATGCGATCAAGCTGATCAAGGGCCAGGAAGTGTAGGTGGGATGTTTCTGGAACTGGGGGAAAGCTTTAAGCAAAGGGTGCAGAGTTATTAAAACCTAAATTGCAGCTTAAACTATGTACAAAGCTATTCCCATAGTTTGCATTTCTTGGAAGTTTCTCTAAAGCTTTTAAATCTTCCATTCCTCATTTTGCTACACCTCCAACTTGGGCATCTTTTTGTTTTCAATTTTTTTTCTTTAACGTTTGTTCATTTTTGACAGACAGAGAGAGACAGAATGCAAGCAGGGGACGGGCAGAGAGAGAGAGGGAGACACAGAATCGGAAGCAGGCTCCAGGCTCCGGGCTGTCAGCACAGAGCCCGACGTGGGGCTCGAACTTACGAACCTTGTGATCATGACCTGAGCCAACGCCAGACGCTCAACCAACTGAGCCACGGAGGCGCCCCCGTCTTTGGCGTCTTTAATCTCTTTTTGATCCCCCACTGAAGACCTGAACCTTCTCTCCTACACCTCACCTAGCCCACAGCTTGACATGTGAGGAAATTTCTATTTCTGCCCTCCAGCTTTGGGCAGAACCAGTAAGAAGTGGTCTCAGAACTCTACTGGAATAGAAGACACAGTTGACCCTCCCTGTGTCCCTTGCATCACATATGCAGATATAACTTCTGTTCATCTAAATACATCTTCCTTTATCCTAAAAGGGAAATACCGGAAAAAAACAAAAAACCAAAAACCAAAAAAACCTTCATTAGTCTAACCTAAAAGGACTGGTATGGAATTTGTATTTTTTTCCTTCATTATTATTTGTTTTAAACGAAAGTCTTCCTAATTTCTTCTATTTTTTTAATTTTAATTTAAGTTTTTATTTTAGAGACAGAGCGAGTGAGCAGGGGAGAGGGAGAAAGAGAGAGAATCTTTTTTTTTTTAATTATTTTTTTTAACGTTTATTCATTTTTGAGAGACAGCATGAGCGGGGAAGGGGCAGAAAGAGGGAGACACAGAATCTGAAACAGGCTTCAGGCTCTGAGCCGTCAGCAAAGAGCCCGACGCGGGGCTCGAACTCACAAACCGTGAGATCCTGACCTGAGCCGAAGTCGGACGCTCACCCGACTGAGCCACCCAGGCGCCCCGAAAGAGAGAGAATCTTTAGGAGGATCCATGCCCCTCACAGAGCCCAATGTGGGGCCCGATCCCACAACCCGGCGATCATGACCTGAGCCGAAATCAAGTCAGGCACTTAAGAGACTGAGCCACCCAGGTGCCCCAATGATACAAAATTCTAAGTTGTCATGGTTTATAACATTTTCAGATGTTTTATACTTGGTCCCATGGCAAATTGGATTCAGTGCTTCATTCTAGTATCGTGGCCAGCCTTTCATCATGGTTCACTTCTTGGCTTAAGTTTATTCTTTGGTGGTTTATTTAAGAAAGGTTCATGGGGACATTATTACGTAAGGCCTTAGAAGACCAAAGATGTTCGTGCTTTATACTTGAGTGACAGCTTGGCTGGGTACGAATTCCTTAAATTACACTCTGTTGATATTGCTCAAGTGGTTTTTGTCTTGTTTTGCTTTGGTTTTAGTAATGAACTTGGTATAGAACGATAGGAGCCCATTTGGGGTTTTCTTTCTCTCTATGTAGAAGAATTTTGCTATTTTTTGCTTGTCTTCGCTTTTGCCTTCTTTCTTTATCTTTGAAGCCTGTTAAGTCCACACAGGCACACTGAGTGTTAGCTACTGTTCTTTTTATCAATGCTGCGTGATTCCATATCAATCATTTCTTTTCTAATCCAGTGGTGAACACTTCAGACCTCAGTCCAAAGCTGGGGGTTAGTTAACAGGATGTCCGTTAACTTGGTGGCCCCTGAATTGGACCCTGATAGATTAATTCTTTTATTTTTTTTTGTCCGATATGTATTGCTAAAAAGTTCTTTTTATATATGCTCCCCAAATATCCATCCTATAATTGTCAAACATCCTTTCCAGTTTCCAACCAATCAAAAAAGGTATTGGGTGTCTACTCTGGGCCTCTAGTTACGTTAAGTCCTGCTAAAAGATAAACTGAGGCATATTCAGATTTTCTAGAGTTTATGTGAGCAAAAAGGGATTCAACTTGAATCAAGCTGTATCCCATCTAGTGGATAGGAAAGGTGTTCCAAGGAGCCATACAAAATGAAAAACTTTATAGGCGGGAGGGAGCTGGAGCAAGGAGAAAAGGCAGGGTGGTTATTGGGAGGTCATGTTCCTTTAGGGGATCATCTATTGGGCAGATTATCTTCATGGTGCTAATCAGGTGATTCCTGACAGACTGATCTAAGATTCCATTCCTGGGAGAACTGAAATTGTGGGTAAGTCGGTTTGGTGACATAGTACTTAGCATAAGTGACTCCATTTTGGACTGGTTGTCTTGTTTTTTGTTTTTTTTAACAGCATTAAAGGGGATAAATGTTATTTTTTTTAATGTTTATTTATTTATTTTCAAGAGAGAGAGAGCACAAATGGGGTAGGAGCAGAGGCAGGGAGACGCAGAATCCGAAGCAGGCTCCGGGCTCCGAGCTGTCAGCACAGAGTCTGACGTGGGGCTCGAACCCACGAACCAGGAGATCATGACCTACCTGAGCCAAAGTCGGGCGCTCAGCCAACTGAGCCGCCCAGGTGCCCCAAGGGGATAGATACTCTTAAGAGATCCGAAAACTTGTGGGGACATAGAAAGCAATTTTAAGTTTTATTTCAGATTTTGTTGCTACTTACTGTAATTACGAGAGCTTAGTTGAGGAGACAAAGGTGAGGCAGTTTCGTGCAAGCGGTAAATTTTTTTTTTTTTTTAAATTTTTTTTTTTCAACGTTTATTTATTTTTGGGACAGAGAGAGACAGAGCATGAACGGGGGAGGGGCAGAGAGAGAGGGAGACACAGAATCGGAAACAGGCTCCAGGCTCTGAGCCATCAGCCCAGAGCCTGATGCGGGGCTCGAACTCCCAGACCGTGAGATCGTGACCTGGCTGAAGTCGGACGCTTAACCGACTGCGCCACCCAGGCGCCCCCAAGCGGTAAATTTTGAATTGGAAGATGCGTGGGTAATATTTGGATGAGTGAATGCAGAGAGACAGGACATCCCAGGTAAGTCATGGTGAGGACAGTAAAAACACTTTTTATAGTAATTCAGAATCGGCACATAGTAAGGACACTAGCAGGAGACTGGGTTCGCTTCAGGAAGACCAAGGTATAAGACAGGAGGCTCCACGTACTATGCAAACGAGGTGGGCCAATGGTGGCTGGTCTTTACTGGCAGACCCAGGGCGAGGCAAACCTTTTGGGACATCGCAGACGACGGAAATAAATGATGGCGAGTTCCAGATGTTGAGTCAGTCCAGCAGGAGTGGTTCCTCACGTTGCTTCGGATCATGAACAAAAGGAAGGGAGAAGCATCCTGAGCACAGCACGGAAAAGTGAGCTTAGTGCTAAGTGCTGAGGCCAGGATGGAAGGGGATAGACAGCTCTTGTCATTTGAGGTCTGCGTTTGTAAGGATCGGGTTTTTGTTTTTTGTTTTTTGTTTTTTGTTTTTTGTTTTTTGTTTTGAGATGGGCAGCCTGAGATGATGACTTCACGTAATTGAGGCAATATTTCAAGTGATATATGCATGTTCCTGCTGGATAGATCTTCTTCTCTAACTAGCCATCGTCCTATTTTATAATGTTATCATATTTTTAATTATAGTCTACATACTTGTTTATGGCTATTTGCCGTATATCCAGGGTGACATTATGATAAATTAGTTTTTAGCCATTGTCTCTGACTACTCTTGGCTACAAACTGGGCCATAAATATGGCACCTGAGAACACTTGTTCGGATTATTTATCACGCTGGTGGGTGACCTCCATAGCAATGGCCCGAGGCAGAATGGCCTGACTTACAGGAACCCTTGGAGGGGGAATGTCTGCATCCACACTACGAGGCTCTCACATTAAAACGTGTCTGGGAGCGGTGTCGACTGCTTGCACGACAGAATATTTAGGGAAGGGTGTGGTACCGGGGCTCCCGCCTCTCCCCTGATGGCTGTGGCTGTTGGGCCATGTAGAGTGAAAGGTGGTTGGTAAACCAAGAAGAAGGAAAGAGAAAAAGCACCTGGAACTGTGGCGTGTACATAGGAAGTTTCAGGAAATGGTAGCGTCTCTTCTCCCTTCCGCCCGGGCAGAGGGAAACGGACCAGAAATGGACAACAGCAGCTTACTGAGAGGCCTCATGTTGGCTACCTCCGAGTGCAGCCAGAGTCCATACGAAACATCCAGCCGGGCAGGAGTCTCATGGTGTTTCTCTTACTTGTCCAGCTGTGGCTTGCCTGTGTTAGGAACGGGGCTCCTGCTCTGTTCCACTTGGGCCAAATCCCATTTACGGTATCGGTTGTAAGAGCTGCTTGAATTTGTTGAGCGTGTGTCATAATGTGCCAAGTGCTTTCTACGAACCGTATCACGGAATCCTCATATAGGCACATGAAGACGAGACACAGAAGCGTGGAGCCTTTTTGCTCGAGGTCACCGTGTAGGCAGGCCTGTGGAGCCTGGGTGAGAGTCCACGTTGGCACGACTCCAAATCCCACGCCTCTCACCATCTATTTCTCTTCCGGCTCTGGCTTTGTTCTCATGGAATAGAGTATCGGCCCCGGGAGCCCAGGTCCCCAGCGATCGGTTTTCCTATCCCTCTGCAACAGTATTTCATTTCTGTGTCATCAATATCTGTGGCTCCGCCCTCAACCCTTCCACTTGCTTTGCTTCCCGGGCCTCCACGAAATGTCACTCTATGGCTGCCATTTGGGAAAGAGACACAAGAAAAGAGGTGTCTTGGGCTTCAGTGGTGCCAACCGCCCACGTACGATGGAGAGACGGTTTAGTGGCTACCTCGTGAGAGCCAGCTGCACTGGGATGATACAACCAGGAAAAGGAAGAGGAACAGAGATTATAGCGATAATGGCATGGGTGTATGGAGGCCATCACCGGAGAAGTGCAGATGCCAGTTCCTGTCTTGCAAGAAAAAGGCAGAACTAAGGGGCAAAGTTATGTCTAGCGAAGGATGCCGAAAGCCAAGTAAGTCCTTGCCGTCAATAGGGTCAGTAACTGGGAAGTCGGGGGACGTATCGGAAACAAATAAAGGGCAGCCTATCGACTACTGGTGGGTAATGAGCCTCTGGCTTGGGCTTCATTTATAGGATTAAGTGTCTTCCTACTTGCGAACTTGGCAAGTTTAGGGACCCTCTTAGCAGTCGAAAATTACCTCCATAAGCACTTGAACTTACATAGCCAGAGATCTGGATTATTGCCTCTTCTTGTTCCAAAGCTTAAGAACAAGATTGATGCCCCATGGCCCACCACGGAGCTTGGAACCACCCTACTTGCATAGTCGGTGTTTAATAAATAATGCTGTTGACCTCTGTGGATAAAGAATAGCACCAATTTCATGCCCTACCCCCCACGTCCCTCAGAGGAAAATTGTAATGTTGCACATGGGAGCAAAAAGGGCACCAAAGGGATGTTTGACATTTTAAGAGCCGATTTCAGATGCTCAGAGACACCTAGCGAGGCATTGCATTTCTGCCCTAGCAGCATCTATGATATATTCACAGCAGGCAGCATCCGACAAAACCCTGCCATCACACGGGGTTAGCTATTTGAGGGAGGCAGGTCAGAATTCCAACAAAAGTTTTGGCAACAGAGAAGCGTGGGACACAGAATCCCTTGCTGACTGAACCAAATCCCTGGACACAGAGAGAGAACAACTGAAGGGAGGCTCTGATGAAATAAACCAGCAATCGCGCTCGGAGAGCCAGACGGCTGGAAAGAGCATTGCCCCCACCCTTACAAAACAAAGCAAGAAATCTAGACACGTTGAAAATGTATTGCTTTTCTTGAGTGCATCAAAAAACCCCAGCCAAGGTGGGAGAGAGATGGCAGGAGAGAGATGGGTGTTTGCAGGGAGGAATGGGATCTTAGCTTCGATTCGGGTTACCTGGGCCCGTGTCACTTGATGTCTCATAAATGGGCAAGCAGATTCGGCTGGGACTGTTTCCATATTGCCGAAACTTGTTAGTGCAGGCTGGTGTGCGAGTCGGGCATCCTTGGAAACTGCAGACATGGGCAAGTTCATGCTATAGCGCTCTCTGGAGGGGGGGGGACTCAAAGCCAAGTGGGTGACCTCATGCTACATAGGAAAAATCATAGGGAAAAATAGGGATCATAGGGAAAAATCATGTGGCAGATTAACCCACATCCTATACACAGGAGGCTGCTAGAGGAATCCAAAACTCCCGACGTGCTGAGCATACCCAGAGCGAGGACCAAAACCCAGGCCAGCTGGGTTGGCATTCAGCTAACCCCTTCCTAACTAGGCGAACAAAAATCTCCACGCTAACAGCTTAGCAGATAGAAAGGCATCATCTCCAAGCACGAAAAATATTTCTCTCAGTACTGACGGTCCCACCTAACATACGTGGTCTTCCGCAGTTATGGGGCATATAAAAAGGGAAGAGAAAACACGGTCTGAAAATACGAAGCAACCCTCCAGAACCGGGCTCAGACACGAGGGTGCTGGAACTCCCAGACAGGGAATTTTCAACACCTGTGACTCGTATGTGAAAGATTCTGAAGGAGAAGAGGATTTTGAGGAAAGAAAAGAAATGGTTAGATTTATGTATAAAAGAACCACTCTGGTCATGATACCAAGACTAGATTATTAGCAGCGGGAGCAGGGAGATCAGTAAGGGGAAACCCCTCAGGCAGCCAGAGTCCCAGCGTGGGAGAAAGAGGCAGTAGCCTGGCTTTACCGTTAACTGGCTGAGTGATTTGGGGAAAATCATGGCATTTTTTGGTTTCACTTTTCTTACCTGCAGACACATCAAATACGGGAAGAGAGAAAAATCACTGTCTTTCAGGTTGACAAATTACCAAAAGATAACTGTTAGTTGCTTGTCCTTTCCCGTAAAAAGTGATGCAACTAATCACAGGGTTTTGAGGATTTCCAGGCTTGACAGGCTGAGCTGATCCAGAGAGGGAGAGTTAGGGCCAAAATTAGAGACCCAGACTTAGGCAGAGGTGGCCCCAAGCACACGTTGAACTGAAAGTCGGGGTAGAGCAGAAGCACAGAACCATGATTCCCCCAAAGAGAAGATAATCAGAGATGTACACCCCCCCCAAAGCAGCTTTGTTGCCTTCTAGAAGAAAAAGATAAAATATGTTTATCTCAGTCACTTTTAAAATTAAGAACAGGGGGGGCGCCTGGGTGGCTCAGTCAGTTGAGCGTCCGACTTCAGCTCAGGTCATGATCTCGTGGTCCATGAGTTCGAGCCCCACGTCGGGCTCTGGGCTGATGGCTCAGAGCCTGGAGCCTGCTTCTGGTTCTGCGTCTCCCTCTCTCTCTGCCCCTCCCCCATTCATAAATAAATAAAACGTTAAAAAAAAACACATTTAAAAAAAATTAAGAACAGGGGATTATTATCCCCTGGGGATTAAACTTCTGATCCTATTTTGTGACCAATTAACAGGGGATAGTGGTAGAAATAAAAAAGGAGAATGTGAGGGTTAATTTTATGTATCAACTTGACTGGGCCATGGGGTGCCCACAAAAAACATTTTCCTGGGTTTCTTTCTCTCTCTGTCTCTGTCTCTGTCTCTCTCTCTCCCTCCTATTGGTTCTGTTTCTCTGGAGATCCCTGAGTGATCTGGAAGGTCTGAGAAGGGGCTCAAAGAGTCTGGTGAAACTAGGGCAAAGGAGATGATGCGACCACAGAAGCAAAACAAGAAAGAGAAACAAAGATACAAGAGAAGTGTTAGAAGCCAGAAGGACAGGCAGGCACCTGTGGAAAGGGAGGGGGGAATGTGTTGAGGGAGGACACGAGGGACTCTTGGGAGGCTGGTAGTGATCTATTTCCAGATCTGGGTGCTGATTTTTGCTTTGAGATGATGCCCTGAGTCGTGGGTTTATGTTTTGAGCATTTTTGCCTGTTTGTGTTTTATTTTACAAAAATAAAGTTCTCAAAGAAAAAAGAAAGAAGGAAAGAAACAAAGGGAACGAGAGGGAGAGAATGATAGATATGGAGACATGTGGACGGGGAAAGATATAACTCAGCAGGTTTTGAGGAAGCTTACCGAGGGTCCACTGACTTGTTCCTTAGGTTGAGGTATCCAGAGCATTCTCCCACGGCCCAGTACTCCCCCTGCACGACGGCAGCCTCCTGTCCTTCCAGCAGCCTGTCCTCTCCCTCTCCACCTTCTTTTTTGCCTGCATGGAGACATTTCCTGATTGCATCTCCCAATGCCACTGACGCCAGCCCCGAGCCCCTGGAGCCCTTGCTTCTTTCTTTGACCAGCCTGGACCATGACATCCATCATGCCAATTCTCCTGCTTGACCTGCTCACTCCCAGGATCCTCTGTAAGACGAACGCCTTTCACCAACCTGCAATCTTTGATCCAACCTCCAGTCTTACCTCTCCTGTCCCTCCCACAGACACCACTTCCGCAGACATTTATCGAAGGCCTATTTTGCTGTGCTGTTCCTCCGAGCTGAGCCCACAATTCGGTTTCGTGCTTCTAAGTTCCCAAACAATGCAGGTCCTTCCATTTCAATGATCTCTTTCTCCCTTGTCTGTCAAACTCCTGCTCATCTCTTAAGACTATGTGGAGACGGTATATCCCTTCTTCACAAGCAACTACTATCTTACCCTTCCAACTTTGGGCTATTATTACGGGTTGGATTGCACCCCCCAAAAGGATATGTTGAGGTATTATCTTCCAGCACTCTGAATGTGAACTTTTTTGGAAATAGTCTATTTATTTCGAGAGAGACACAGAGACAGAGAGCAGGAGAAGGGGAGGGGCAGAGAGAGGGAGACAGAGAATACCGAGCAGGCTCTGAGCTGTCAGTGCGGAGCCCGACGTGAGGCTCGATCCCAGGAACTATGAGATCATGACCTAAGCCGAAATCAAGAGTAGGATGCCTAACTGACTGAGCCACCCAGGCGCCCCTGGAAATAGTCTTTGTAGATGTAAAGAAAATAAGATGCGGTGATTAGGGTGGGCCCTAATCCAATATGACTTGTGTTCTTATCGGAAGAGAAGAGATGCACACAGAAGAAGGAGACAGAGAATGGAGTTCTGCCATTAGAAGCCCAGGGACCCCAAGGGTTGCTGGTAAACCAGGAGCTAAGAGAAAGCAGCAGATTCTCCCCTAGAGCTTCGAGAAAGCACGGCCCTGATTACCCCTGACCCCAGATTTCCGGCCTCCAGAACAGTGTGAGTTACAGTGCCTGGAAAATCGCCATTTTCTGAATAAAAAATTTCCTTAATGCATGGATAACGAAATGTCTTTGACTAGGGATACGTCGTGTATGCGCTTTGCCTATGTGGGACGTTTGTTTTGTCCCTGTATGCCTCAGAACCCCATTGGCAGGGAATGGGCATTCAAAGAACATTGAGTTAGTCATTGTTTGCAAGTCTTCAGCTGCTCTCATCTATGAACCTGTAAAGCAAACTCGTTCGGAGATGCAGGACCCGAGGCCCATTTCGCACCCTCAGCCACGCGTGCCTCGGGAATACTTGAGCAGAGTCTCAGTGGAATGTTCTGTCATGGTTACACAAAGCCGAGACCTTGAAGGGCACGAGAAACAACCGCATGATGCTTGATGGCTAGTTTACAGTTTTGCTCTGAGCTGTTAAGTTTCACTGATTTGGTAATTTTCACCGAACGGAAGGCTCTTCTGAGAGCCACTTTGCGACGAGTAGACAAGCTGAAACCTTGCCAGAACTCTGTTAGGCTACAGGCCACATCTGGATCCGTATATGTTGTCCACGCCAGACATTGACCTAGTAGGCTAGATTAACTTAAGGGCCCTTTTTGCTGGGGGACCATGATGCTCCTTTGTTCTTTTAACTTCTTGGTCTATGCTCCACACCCCTTGCCCACCGCACCACCTAGAGCTCTGACCCTCCTCCAGAAGGGAAGCTAAGTGGAGGGAGATGGGAGACTCTTCTGCCCCTTGGCGTCTCTTTTTAGAATCCTGGCTTGTCCTTCCCCCTCACCACCGCCCTTCCTCTCCAGCTCCAGCTCCCGCACACTGTGCAGAACAAGTATATAACAAAAGTTTGTTGAATGAGTGTTAAACACCCACATAAGCCCACTGGCCCAGGCACACAGAGGCCACAGTTGCAAAGACTCTCCCGTCAATTGGTTTCACCATACGGAAGTGCGTGTGCCATTTGGCGGACGCGGCCAAGTGCCTGCGTTTGGTGAGCTTAGCGCCGCTGTGAAGGTTTGTTTATGTAGCACCCATTTTTACACATTATCTTATGCATAACTTCGCTATCAAAACGAATAAAGAGTTGGAACAGCTCCTCCCCCAAAGGAGAGGGGGTTTTTCCTTCTTCCTGCACATTCAGGAAGCATCTGAAATATCATCTTACCGTCAGGCTGACCCTCACCTGGAGTTAGTTGGCTTCTCGTTGCCCTGACAGACAGCCTCTGCCAGGTGAAAAGGCTCGGGCTCTTGGTCACTACTGGGCAATTGACGACACCGCAGTCTGAAGCTTTTGTCTCGCTTACCTGGGGACGGACGAGCCACCGCCGTCATTTAGCTCATGGACGTGGCGGCTCATTAGCGCTCAAGACTCAAAGTTGCCAGCGTTGCTTGAAATATTAACGTTGTAGGGCTGTTTCAGGAAGCCCCATCCCTGTTCCGAGCTTGCGACATTCTCTAGGAAGCCCACTTCTTTTTACCATTGAATGCTACACACCTTTCTTGTCGCAGTGACCATCCTCTTTAACATTGACGAACTATCCCAGTTGGAACCTTTCCTTGGGGACTGTGGGGCAACAGAAGCAGCAATATCTTCCTTACTGAGTAGAAGTGGCTGCTTTGAACTCTGCCTGAATCATACTCAAGCTTGGAGCTGGATCCATGGAAAGGAGAGGGGGGGCCAGCTACATTGAAAGAGCCACTGCATTGGACCCCTCATGCCTATGGCCAAAGGCATAAGCGTGAATATGAGTGTGGCAGATGGCCCTCATGTCCATCTTCACCCTTCCCTCTATCCATGCCTTATGCCATGAGACTGTCCAGCTCCTCCCACGAAGAGGCAGAATCTATTCCTGGACCTGTGATTCCAGGTTTAGCCCTTTGAGCCTCGCTTTGGCCAATGGGATGGTAGCACACACAACACAAAACAGGAGGCCTTGCAAAATGCCTGCATGATTGTCCTTGGCCATGCCCCTGAGAAGGACATGCCTGGGCCAGTCTACTGGCCCCAGGATGAATGAGGTTCATGGGAGCAGAGCCAAGTTGCTCTATTTAAGCTTGACTAGTTTAGCCACACATGCACAGAAGCCTCAGACTATATAATGAGCCGACCCCCACAATGGCCAACAGATTAGTGAGAACAAAGGATTGTTTCAAGTCGCTCTGTTTTGGGGTAGTTGGCTACCTTAGCCTTATTGTGACTGACTCTAGACTGAATGTTTCTGTCCCCCCAAAATTCACATGTGAAATCCTCATCCCCGATGTGATGATTTTCAAATGTGGGGACTCTGGGATGATTAGGTCTTGAGGGTAGACCCCCCATGAATGGGATTAGAGATCTTATGAAAGAGACCCCAGAGAACTCCCTGGACCCTTCCGCCATGTGAGGAAACAGTGAGAAGACGACCGTCCATGAGCCAGAAAGTGGACTCTCACCAGATTCCGAAGCTGATGGTGCCTTGACCTTGGACTTCCCAGCCTCCAGAACTGTGAGAAGTAAATGTTTGTGGTTCATGAGGCACCTGGTTTAGGGTATTGTGTTACAGCAGCCTGAATGGGCCACACATAGCCTAGTTAACTGATACTATGGGAAATTTCAGAGAAAATAAGTGGTCGGAATTGCTCTGGAATTGTAGTCTGAAGTCTGTGAATAGCCTTAGTTGTAGGCCTTTCCAAGATGCTCTCAGTCTGACTACTCTGCACCAGTTCCCGTCTCTATGCTGGTCCAAGCCACCATCATCCCTCACCTGGGTTTCTACAAGACCCTCCTACCAACTTAATTGCTTCCACACTTGCCCTCTTACGATATGCTTGCCACACAACTGCCTATATACACATTTAAAATCTAAAACAGATCATGAACCTTCTCTGTTTAAAAATGAATGAATGAAATCCAAACTCCTATATAAACTAGCCTCCTTCCCCTAATGTTCACGTACCCGGTTGGTTCCCTTTGTCCCCTCTGCTGCAGGTGCTTGGCTTTCTACTACTTCCCACCTCCTCTTCTCCCACACCCAAAGTTGATTCTTCTCCCGGGGGCTTGACCCCTGCTAGTCCCTCTCCTTGGAATACTCTTCCTCCTAGATTTCTGCATTGTCAACCCTCCTTCAACATCAGCAATAAGGTCTTTGCCTGTAAATGTGCCCCCCTAAACTCATCACATAATACCTTTCCAACAACTAGTTACTCGCTATCTTCTATTCTGCTTTTCATGCTTCCTCTCAGTCATGACTCTCTGGAAGTCTTTCTACTTGCTTCTTATCTGTTTCTCCGTCTGGACTATGTGCTCCTGGAAAGGAAGGATCTTGTCTAGCTTGTTTGTTGATGTATCTCCAGGACCTGGAAGAGTAGGAGATGATCAAAATGTGTCAATTGAATGCATACATGAAGGAAGAAAGAAAAGGAACAAGAGAGCAGACTTAGAATTAGGTGTTGGTCTGTGGGTCTAACTATGGACATTGATGGATCAAACATCTTTGTCTGGGATTAAATCTGGACCTGTGTCCCCAGGTTAAACAAAAGTCAAAGTTGGAGTGGGACATAAAAGTTAGGTTAAAAACAGAATAAACTGAGGGTTGATGGGAGGTGGGAAGGAGGGGAGGGTGGGTGATGGGCATTGAGGAGGGCACCTGTTGGGATGGGCACTGGGTGTTGCATGGAAACCAATTTGACAATAAATTTCATATTTAAAAAAATGTTAGGTATTAACAAGCATTCCAAGCTCCCTGAAGAATTTGGACCATGGTGTGTGTGTGTGTGTGTGTGTGTGCGTGCATGTGTGTGTTTAAATTAAAGTATAACTTACCTAAAATATAATGCACGGGTCTTCAATGTTGAGTTGGGTTAAATTTGGCAATTGTCTGCCACCCCAAACAAGACGCATAACATTTTCATCATGACCGAAAGCTCATCCGAGCCCCGTTCTGGTCTGTTGCTTACCCCTCACCGTGCCCTTCCCCATATGCTGATTCCTATCAACAGATTTCTTTTTCCTGTTAAATAGACTTCACAGAAAGTCATAAATACACCGTAAAGACATCCTGTGTTCCTTTTAATACTCAGTATAACGAAGTCTAAATTCATCCAGGTTGTTGTTTGGATCAATTGTTCATTGTTTATGGCTGAGTAGTATTCCAAAATTTATCATTTAACTGCTGGTGGTGAGTACTTTTTTTTTTTCCAGTTTGAAGCCATTACGAATAATGAGAAGGCTGCGAAGAGCATTGTGGCAGAAGTCCTTTTGTGGTCATATGTTTTCATTTCTTTTGGGTAAAAACCTAAGAGTGGGATTGCTTGAGTCACAGCTGATGAATGCACAACTTTTATATGAGAATCGGGCAAAGGGATTCTACTATTTTATGACAATTCCACCTCACATTTCCAGTTGCTTGATAGCTTCAGCAACACTGATATGGGCCATCATTTGAAATATTGTAGCCACTCTAGCAAGTGTGAGGGAGCTCTTGTCATTTCCCTAATGACAGATAGACTTCCTAGTCATTCATAGATCTTTCCTTATAAAGTATCGATTCTAGTTTCTGCCCATCTTGTATTGGATTGTTTTCCTGCTTTGTTGATTTGTATTCTAGACAGGAGTCCTTTGTCAGATATACATATTGCAAATATTTTCTCCCCATCAGTAGCTTGGTTTTTTTTGTTTGTTTGTTTCTGTTTTTGTTTTTTACTTTCTTCACTTCTTTTGATGACCTTAATTTTTTTTTAATTTTGGTAAACTCTAATTTATCAACATTTTCTATTGTATTGTTTTGTGATCCATCTAAGACATCTTTGCCCAGCTCATGAAGATTTTCTCATACCTTTTCTTCTTGTAATATTATGGTAGAGATCATTCTTATGTGTGGGTCTAAGAACCAGCTTGGATTAAGTTTTGTGTGTGGAGTGAGATAGGCTTTGAGATCTCATTTTTATTCACACGCCTCTCCAGTTTGGTCCAGCACGGTGTGTTAAAAAGATGTTCCTTTTCCCGTTGGATTGACGTGGTACTTTTGCTAGAAACTGATTGATTATTCAATTGACTATTCAAGTACCATTTGCTGAAAAGTTTATCTTTTCCCCATTCGGTTGCCTTAACACTTGTGTCAAAAATCGATTGGTCATATATGTGTGGGTACACGTCTGGGTTCTATTGTCTGTTCCGTTCATCTATACCCCAATACCACACTGTCTTCAGAGCTGTAATTGTATAGTAAGTCTTGAAATTAGGTCATATACATCCTCCAACTTGTTCTCCTTTTTCAGAACTGTTTTGGGTATTCTAAGCCATTCACGTTTCCATAGAAATTTTAGATTTGCTTTGTCAGTTTCTACACCATTCTGCTGATGTGTTGATTGGGATTGCACTGAATCTATGGATTAATTTGGAGAGAATTGATATCTTAATAATATTGAGTCTTCCAATCCATGAAAAAGATGCATCTCTCCGTTTATTTGTCTTCTTTAATGTCTCAGAAATACTTACAGCGTTAGTATATAGATCTAACACATACTTTGTTACATATTTCTACAAGTTTTGAGTTTGATTGCACATCATGGAGTTTTTTTTTTTTTAATTTTTTTTTTCAACGTTTATTTATTTTTGGGACAGAGAGAGACAGAGCATGAACGGGGGAGGGGCAGAGAGAGAGGGAGACACAGAATCGGAAACAGGCTCCAGGCTCTGAGCCATCAGCCCAGAGCCCGACGCGGGGCTCGAACTCCCGGACCGCGAGATCGTGACCTGGCTGAAGTCGGACGCTCAACCGACTGCGCCACCCAGGCGCCCCTCATGGAGTTTTTTAAAAGTTTCATTTTCCAGCTGTTGCTAGCATATCGGAATATAACTTATTTTTTGTATATTTACTTTTTGGCTATAGTAGCCTTTGCGTATAATCTTCATGATTTTCTGCATACGCGGTCATGTCATCTGCAAATAAAAATAATTTTATTTCTTCCTTCCCAAACCGGATGCTTCTTTTATTTTGTTTTTTCTTTTTATACTCCCGGATAGGACTTCCAGGGCAATGTTGAACAGAAGCAGTGGAAATGGGTATCCTTGCCTTGTTCCTGAGGGTAGTGAAGAAAGCATTAGCCATTCACCATTAAACGTGATATTACTTTTAAGTTTTGCGTAAATATCCTTTATCAGATTGAGAAAGCTCCCTTCTACTCCTACTCTGACGAGAGTTTTTTACCATGAATGAATGTTGACTTTTCTCAAAGGATTTTTCTTCATCTTGAGATTCTCATATAATCTTAACCAACTGAGCTCAGACAACTGAGCCACCCAGGCACCCCAACATTCGCCGTGCTAAAGCAAACAATGAAGTAGCATTTAGTGCATTCCATATGTTGTGCAACCATCACCTCTATTTAATTCCAAAACATTTTTATCACCCAAAGGAAACCCCACACCCATTAAACAATTGTTCCCCCTTCTCTCCTGCCTACAAGTCTCTGGCAAACACCAATCTGCATTCTGTGTCTATGGATTTATCTATTCTGGATATTTCATGTCAGTGAATCGCTGACATCTCTTCAGAGTAGGAGATTCAGAAAGTATAGTCCACAGCCAATGGTGGATACAGATATATCTGTTTCCAGCAGCATGGCAGATTTTCTAGCCCTTCTTTTTATTTACTAATTTTTGAATATGAAATTTATTGTCAAATTGGTTTCCATATAACACCCAGTGCTCATCCCAACAGGTGCCCTCCTCAATACCCATCACGCACCCACCCCTCCCTCCTACCCCCCATCAACCCTCAGTTTGTCCTTAGTTTTTAAGAGTCTCTTATGATTTGGCTCCTTCCCTCTCTTTTTTTTTTCCTTCCCCTCCACGATGGTCTTCTGTTAAGTTTCTCAGGATCCACATAAGAGTGAAAACATATGGTAAATGTCTTTCTCTGTAGGACTTATTTCACTTAGCGAAACACTCTCCAGTTCCATCCACGTTGCTACAAAAGGCCATATTTCATTCTTTCTCATTGCCAAGTAGTATTCCATTGTGTATATAAACCACAATTTCTTTATCTATTCATCAGTGGGTGGACATTTAGGCTCTTTCCATAATTTGGCTATTGTTGAAAGTGCTGCTGTCCACATTGGGGTACGAGTGCCCCTCTGCATCAGCATTCCTGGATCCCTTGGGTAAATTCCTAGCAGTGCTATTCCTGGGCCATAGGGTAGATCTATTTTTACTTTTTTGAGGAACCTCCACACTGTTTTCCAGAGCGGCTGCACCAATTTGCATTCCCACCAACAGTGCAAGAGGGTTCCCGTTTCTCCACATCCTCGCCAGCATCTATAGTCTCCTGATTTGTTCATTTTAGCCACTCTGACTGGCGTGAAGTGTGGTATAACCCTTCTTTTTAAAACAACTAAAAATATTTTGCTGAAAATATTGAGAAAAGCCTTTCTGAGCTGGCAAGAAATTAAGGAAATCTCAGGATTTAAGGGAATCTCAGTTTCATTCCAACAAAATGAAAGTTGGAATTTAAGGGCACCCGGGTGGCTCTGTCGGCTGAGCATCCGACTTTGGATCAGATCAAGATCTTGGAGCTCGTGAGTTCGAGGCCCGCGTTAGGCTCAGTGCTGTCAGCGTGGAGCCTGCTTCGGATCCTCGCCCGCCCTCCACCCAATCACTCTCTCTTAAAAATAAATAAACACTTTTTAAGAAGAAGGTTGGACTTCAGAAGGGAAAAGAGCTTGGATGGTGGCTTTGGCCTTGGTAATACCACCAGAAATGGCTGATATCCCATTGGTGTCATTGGTTGGTGTCATTGAGTGCCTGATACGATGGGGTGGCTAATAGGAGAACCCCACAAGGACGGTGACCTCTTAAGTCTCATTAAGACTTCAGTTTTAAGTATCATGGTACAAATAAATGAGACATATACTTTCTCCACATCTCTCTTTGTTCTGGGCCAATAAAACAGATACATCTGCCTTTGAATGTTCAATTACAAATTGGCCTTCATATAGGGTTGTAGCCCTGAATCATCCTACCTGGTTAGCCTGAAATACTTCAAGCTGAGAATTTATCATAAAGCGATCCTATGTGGGTAGTGTCACCTAGACTTTCAGTGGGAACCCAAGCAATACGTGTTAGAACATACTGAGCCTTCAATAGATGTCGGCATCTTCAAAAGAGGCCCCAAAGAACATTCACAGATGGCATTTCATGGGAAGATGACTCATATTCAGTGTTCATAAAGCACACAAAAGTGCCATCGTCTGAGCCAGCAGGGCCACAGACAAAAGAATCAGATGCCTCATTATTCAAATGCCAGGATTATCAAACACATAATGTTCAATGACTATGATTAATACCTTTGAGGAAATAAAAGAGAGATGGAGACTGTGGGTACAGAAATGCCCAAGTAGATCAGAAAAGTGAACAACCAGGACTTCTAGATGGCAGGGTGTCTCCTGGAGCAGACTGTGCCACGTTGCCCCATGACTGGGACCCCCCTCCCCCCTTTGAGGTGAAGCTGTGCCAGGAAAAAAAAAAAAAGACAGGTTTGCTCCCAAAGAAGGTTTGCTCCTAATTAGATCACTTCTTCAAGTGTCATCTCCCCTCTATGACCTGCCTACTTTTGGTTACTTTACAGAATCTTTGGGAGTTCCTTTTCGTGTCTTCTCTAGAATTCAGAGTTGTAATTAGCTGGATGGGTGAGCCATAAGAGTATCTCACCATCATGGAACCCAAACCCTACCACAGTATAATGATTAAAAATACCAAATTAACAGGGGCGCCTGGGTGGCTCAGTCGGTTGGGTGTCCGACTTCGGCTCAGGTCATTATCTCGCGGTTTGTGAGTTCGAGCCCTGCGTCGGGCCCTGTGCCGACAGCTCGGAGCCTGGAGCCCGCTTCGGATTCTGTGTCTCTCCTTCTCTCTGCCCCTCCCATGCTCATGCTCTGTCTCTCTCTGTCTCTCAATAATAAATAAACGCTAAAAAATATACTAAATTAACATTGAAATATTAACCCATCCTTAGACTTCATTCAAATTTCTTCAGTGACCCAACTGATATCTTCTTTCTGGTCTAGGACCCAAACCGGGATCACACATTGAATTGAGTCACAACTCTCTAGCCTCTAACAATCTAGGACAGTTTCTTGGTCTTTCTTTGGCTCTGCGTTGGCTCATGGCTCCCTTTCATCTGGAAAGCTAATAATGGTGGGTTGCGTCTTTCCCATACCACATAGCCTGTCTTGGTTGCCATTTTCACATCTCTTTCTCTGATTTTAACTCTTCAGACCTCCTCTTTAACTTTTAAGGACTCTTGTGATTACATTGCTCCATCTGGACACTCCAAATCTAAACCCCCCTTTGCCCTGTGGCCTAATATATGTACAGGTTCCAGGGATTAGGGCGTGAACCTCCTTGGGAGGCCACCGTTCTGCCTACCATATGTGTGCTATAGTTGAAAATCATCTTCACCTTCTTTTCCAACTCTCATGTCAAAATGTCACCCACAGTCATGGTTCTCCTTTGTCTAGAGGGCTCTAGTACTTGGGGACTTCTGTCCTTCACCCTTAGCCAGCCCCTGGTGGTGCATTCCCTCACTTTTTTCTTTACTGGAGAGAGAGAGAACATGAGCAGGGGAGGGGCGGAGAGTGAGCAGGAGAGAGAGAATCTCAAGCAGACTCACCATGGAGCCCAAGGCGAGGCTGGATCCCATGACCTTGGGATCATGACCTGAGCTGAAATCAAGAGTTGGACACTCAACCGACTGAGCCATCCAGGTGCCCTGACTGTCATGCATTCTCTATTGGAAATATCCCTCAAGTGTCAAGGATCGAATTATTGACTCAATCTGTTGGTCCAATAGCCTGACACCGAGTGACACTCCCGCCTATTGCCCTGAAGTTGCTCCCTCTTAATCCCTGGAAGTAGAATGACATTTTACTTAGTGCTGACTATTCTGGATTTTGGAGCTTGCCTCTGGACTTGGTTTGTATCCCCCTCCCCTGTGTCCCTGGGGTTCCTCTTGGTGTCTGTCATTCGTGGGTCTCAGTTTCTTCCCCTACACTGGGGATTCCCTAACATGATTCAAAGAACAGTAGTATTCCAGGATGCACTCCACCATGTGTGTGCACAACACATTTCATAAAAGGAGTTGTCTGTCATGCTCCTCAGGGAATTCCTTTCAATGTCTGAGGGCTTATTCTGTAATAAATACTCTCAAAACCCATTCCGGTTGAAGCCACAGAGGATGAGAGACAACAAAGAGCCTCCTTGAAAAAAACACTAAGAATAACACAGTCAAGGTGCATAGTGGGTTGACTTGTGTCCCCCCCCCCCCAAATATATATCCAGTCCTAATCTGTGGTACCCAAATGTGACCTTATGTGGAAATGGGGTCTTTGCAAAGGTAGTCAAACTAAGATGAGATCATACTGGATCAGGACAAGCTGTAAATCCAATGACTTGTGTCCTTATAAGAAGAGGAGAGGACTCTCAGATGCAGAGAAACAGGGAGAGACAACTCCATAGATACTTTGGAGGGAGAGACTGTAGTTTTGAGTGCTGGAAGCTACCAGAAACTAAGAAGAAGCGAAGAAGGATTCTTCCCCACAAGCCTTCAGAAATAACATAGTCCTGTTGACACGTTGGTTTCAGACTTTCAGCTTCTAGAACTGTGAAAAAAATAAATGTCTGTTGGTTGAAGCCACTAAGTATGTGGTAATCTATTATGGCAACCCAAGGAAACTAATACAAGGTGGTACCTCTCAGAGAGCAGAACTGAGAGCTGAAATCACAACTTCTATTATATACAAATTTGTACTTTAATTTTTTTTAATGTTTTATTTTTGAGAGAGAGACAGAGCATGAGCAGGGGAGGGGCAGAGAGAGAGGGAGACACAGACTCCGAAGCAGGTTCCAGGCTCCGAGCTGTCAGCACAGAGCCCGATGTGGGACTCCAACTCAGGAACAGTGAGATCATGACCTAACTGAAGTCAGATGCTCAACCAAGTAAGCCACCCACGTGCCCCTACACTCCCCTTATTTTTGATGACAGATGTTAGTATTATGAAAGAGAATAAAATGTGGCAAACTATAGTCCCTGAACCAAATCCAGCTGGCTGTCCAATTCTGTAAGGTCCTAAAGCTAAGAATAGTTTTTGTTTCTAAGGCTTTATAATTGTTTAAACACACATATTTATATATAAATATAAATAGATATTTATAATATATTTAAATATAAGTAATATATTTATATTATACAAATTATATAAATTTATGTATTATATATACAATTATATAAATATATAATATAAATACTATATTATATACAAATATTATATTTACTATAAACACTATATCATTATAAGTAATATATTTATATAAAATATACTTATATAATTATATATTATATAATTACTAGAGTATTATATAAATATAATTATAAGTAACATATTTATATATAAAATATATAATTATATATTATATATATTATATATTAATATTATTATATATTTATATATAAATTATATATTTTATATATAAATATATTACTTATATTATATTTATTATATTATTATTTATTTTATTATTTATTTTTATTATTTATTTATTTTTATTTATTATTATTTATTTATTGTATATTTATGATATTATATATTATTATATATAATATTTATTATATTATATAAATTTATTACTTATATTAATTATATATTTTATATATAAATATATTACTTATAATTATATAGTATTTATAGTAAATATAATATTTGTATATAATATAGTATTTATTTACATTTGCATTTGCATTTGTAGGTTTTTTAAAGAAAAACCTTTAAAGAAAATTTAAAGAAAAATTTTGCTTACTCCCAAGCAGAGGAAAGAGCACACACTCAGTAGGTACTGGGTTCTGTATGCACTGACTTAGGTTACTGTTGCCTCAGTTTCCCCATATGTAACATGAACTACAAAATCCCTGAGATCCCCTGAGTCCTAAGATTTTACATGAACGATACGAGATAGTCCTATTAAAATAGACTCATGCTGATGATATCAGGACCCTCACATCTGTGTAAACGATGGCAAGCAATCATTACAAAGATGAGATTTAAAAGGGCTCCTATAACAGGTCCCCAGAGAAGCCACAATGTGAGCAGTAAGCTGGGAAGTGGGGGTGTCAGGGAGGCAACGGGTGCCTGGAGAGAACAATGGGCACTGGGTTCCTACCCTGCATTCATTAGCCCTGGTCTCTGCCTAAGGGAGCTTTGTGACTCAGATTACAAATTTCTCATCTACGACTAACTAGCAAAAAAAAAAAAAAAAGGAAAACACCCATGGGGTGTGTGTGTGTGTGTGTGTGTGTGTGTGTGCATGCAACATCTGATTTGACTACAGCAGCAAGAAATTGGTCTTTTGTGAATTGATGTGATTTAGAGACGCCTACAAAAATAAAAGTATGGTACTCCAGGAAGAGATGACTAAAATACCAGTGTTTTATTGGAAGGATGCTGTGCAGCTAAAAATTTGTGGCGTTCTGGAAATGGAGAAATTGCATCTTTCAGAGCGCCAGCATGCGAGAGTGCACGGGGAAGTGTGCTATTTGGCTGCACTTCAGCTACCATTAAGCATACCTGATATTTTCCTGCCTTCTCGGAGCTGCTGTGCTGACTTGGAAAGGTGGGTGGGGAACGTGTTCCCCAGTCGAGCACATTCTGTTCTCTCCTTGATGGGATTCCCAACCCGTGACTCCTGTCCTCTCTTCCAGGGAGGGGAAACTCAATCCGTTTTCGTACTGGGTGAAAATGTTGAGTGGTGGCCGTGCTAGCACAGATCCTTTCCAACCAGCATTTTATGTGAAGAAAGTCTGCTTGGAAAGTTTCTGCGCCGAGTTTCGAAGGGAAGAAATGCCGCGTTTCTGGCGAGCGGAAGTTTTTCTTTGGGAGAAGGTGAATTAATATAGGGATCCTTAACGAGGCCAACGCGTGTTTCCTTTTCCTGAGTGTAGAGCTCAGAGTGAAAGTCTTCTCTTCTTTTTTTGGTATCTTACATGTGTACTCGAAATAACCAAAGTGTGGAGTTCCATATCAGGCCCGCGTGGCAACTAAACTTCTAGAGTAGAAATTCCTCACCTAAAGACTCAGTTTTTAGCAAAAGATCTCTTTTCTACCCAGCTGTCTAGCCCGGTCCATGGTCTGTCTCGTTCTGAAGGAATAACATGTCAGAGTTACCCAACTGATCCCGGAATTGTGTTAGTTTATGTGGCTAGAAGGTGAAGTCCTTCTAGTCCGGAATGATATTAATTAGTGGTCAGGAATCAGAACGTAGCTTTCTGCGATACACAATGGCAAGATACAATGATTGCTTGGGTTTACCTGACCTAGGATCTTTGCGCAACTAAGCGACCGACGGGATGGACCAGCGTGAGGAATCCGAGAAATCCCATGTTTTCGGGGGCAGGATGGCCGCTTCTAACAATAGAGAATGACAAGCTCAAGTCCCCGAATCCTTGGCTCAGGGCATGATAAACAAAGACTCCCTAATGGCTGGTTTAAAGAAAAGGCAGAAACAACAACAACAACATAGTGAAACTCTAAATTTCTGCAGCTATAGATCTGAGGTAGCCAGAAATTACATAAAGAGATTAATTCTTTGGTTACCGAAGGTCAGTGACAGTCGAATCAATGTCTCGGTAGGTCTCTTATATGAAGGTTCAGGCATTGATCGAGAAAGACTGACATGCCAAAAGCTAGAACAGGTGTATGGGAAGATTCAGAGGACTCCGGGGATATGCAAACTCCAAACCCACCCTCAGTGTCCCCCACCAGCCACAGAGGAAGAAAAGCTCTTCTGATGCTCTTACTGAGAACTCTCAGTTCTTACTGAGATGTTCTTCCCCCAGTGTTTGAAGAGGTTGTTTATCCTTTATCGATGACTCTGTAATTCCTTCAAACTCTCAGTTTCCAGAACTAGCGTCAGATCCCGCCGTGCCCGAAGGTATTATGAGAATGGGGACATAATGAAAGAACGACAGGAACTTGCTATTTTATAAGAGGAAAGGAAGTTGGGTAACGTATGTGCCAGTAGAACATAAGCAAGCTTGACCTAGGACCGTCGCCCACAATATTAGAGCCATCTGAATTTACTGACATGGGTAAACTCGTCAGAGATTCTGGATGCAATGTGCTACTCCGAAACGAGTTTTCCTTCTAATTTGTTGTTCTTGTTGTTGGTAGACTGAAACGGAGGCTGAGCGAGGTTCAGATATGAGAAACTACTTGATATAACATAAAGGTCTTCAGGGCAGAGGGATTTTGCAGTGGGTTTATCATAGGGCTTCCAACCACCTCCCTAATAGTATCAAAAGCCAGAGAAAGAGACATAGCCTTTCACAAAGGGACTTGTAACCATTTACAGGCATAAAGGTACTGGCTTTCTGGGTATGATTAAATAGTGGCTCTGAGTCAGTGCTAATTCTGGGGACCTAGAATGTCATTGTCGTTGAGCGGTTAGAGTGGGGTGTGAACCCAAACCCACCTCACAAGTGCCCGGTGGGCTCCTAAAACTTTCCTGAAGTTGGTTTTTCCAGTTCTTATGGGTTGGAATAATTATCTTGTGCCCTTGGAAGAACGGGCCGTACAGATGTCCTTGGAGTTCCTCTCACTTAACTAAAGAGCAAATCATTTCTGAAAAACCCCAAAGAATGGCATTGCTATCAGTAACACGGAAAGGTAGATGTTTGGTATATGTCAGCGGTGGCCAGGTTTCAGAGTTTGGGATGGATCATTGTATATCGAATCAGATGGTCATTCCGATTGGGGCTGCTGGCCCCGATATCATTTTCTTAGTGGATTGGTCCCTGGTCTGGCAAAATTTTTTTTTTGCCTCTGTCTCAGTAAGAACATCAGAAGCACTTTTCTTCCTCCCCATAGGGTCATCAGTGGCGATTACATCGGCGTAATCTTACTTCAGGTTTGAATCATTAATCTGAATCTATGCTCTACAATTTCTTCTTGCTCAGTTAAGACCGATAAAAGCAGAAGACTAAAACTTTCAACTCATGAAGGCAGTAAAAGAAAAGTCATGGGCAGGGGGTTCTAATATCTTTGAGATGCTTGATAGCGAGTGCTCCCTGGAGGCCAATGTGGACAGTAGGGAAACAGGACTTCTCAGCATGAACAGGGATGATGGGATTGTGGGAAGGTAGGAGTTGGCATCAGAGGCAAGGCTGATGTAATTGCCGTGATGGACGGGAAGGTTAAAGCAGCAATTAAGGTGACATTTTCTGTAGGTATCTTTCATGATGGTTAATGGTGATGTTCCTAAAGGGGAAGCTGGGTCCCCGAAAGAGAAGGATCTGCAATATTGCTAAACATAAATGGATAGAGGAGAGAGAGACAGAGGGAGAGAGAGAGATTTCCTCAAATCCTTCCTAAAATGAAGCTTTATCTTTTTGTCAGGGTAACTGAACCCTAGGAAAAGGAGGATGCCAAGAATTTTTGAGGTCTATTGGACACAAAGTGAAATTGATTCCAGGGAATCTGATAAAGCCAACCTTGTTCCATAGTTAGAGTCAGAGCTTAGGTTAAAAATCAACTACCCTAGGGGCGCCCGGGTGGCTCAGTTGAGCATCCGACTTGCGGCTCAGGTCATGATCTCGCGGTCCGTGAGTTCGAGCCCCGTGTCGGGCTCTGTGCTGACAGCTTGGAGCCTGGAGCCGGCTTCAGATTCTGTGTCTCCTTCTCTCTCTGCCCATCCCCCGCTTGTGCTCTGTCTCTCTCTCTGTCTCTCAAAAACAAATAAATAAATGTAAAAAAAATTAAGAAAAAAATCAACTAGCCTACAATCCATCAATTGCACCTAGGTGTTTACTCAAAGGATACACAAATGCTAAAACAAAGGGATACGTGCACCCCGGTGTTTATGGCAGCATTATCAACCATAGCCAAATTATGGCAGGAGCCCAAGTGCCCATCGACTGATCAATGGATCAAGAAGATGTGGTGATGTATGTATTTATAACGTATAAATATAAATACAAATGTATATACATAAACATATGTCTACACACACACAGTGGAATATTACTCAGCCATAAAGAGGATGAGATCTCGCCATTTGCAATGACATGGATGGAACTAGAGAATATGATGTTAAGTAAAATAAGTCAGGCAGAGAAAGACACATACCGTTTGATTTCACTCATGCGTGGAGTTTAAGAAACAAAACAAGCGACCATAGCGGGGGGGAAAGAGAGACAGAGAGAGGAACACCAAGAAACAGACTCTTAACTACAGGGAGCAAACTGATGGCTCCCGGAGGGGAGATGGGTGGAGGATGGGGCGAGATAGGGGATGGGGATCAAGGAGGGCACCTGTCACGATGAGCACCGGGTGCTGTTTGGAAGCCTTGAATCACCCTGTTGTATGCCTGAAACGACTATTACATTGTATGTTAAACGGAGTTTCAATAAAAACTTTTAGAAAGAGCTTATTGAGAGCAGTGAGGTTTGGGCCCAAATCAAATTGCTTTCATTAGGCCCTCAGATCTACACGTGGTTATTTCATCCGTTTCCCAACGTATAACTGCAACTGATGTGTTTAGCAACTGGGAGATTTCTCAATTTTATCTTTTCACTGTAACGATCACGGCTCGTGATGTTAAGAAAAGCCAAACGGAGCCTCTGGGACTTACTCAGAACTGGTCATTCCCAGCACCGATATCAAATGCTTGAATGATGCCAGGGTGGCCGTTCTTACCCCATCTCCTTTCGATGAGCCCTTCTGGTCTCTGCAAACACCAGGCGGGTCTTTCCAAATGACAATGAACTCTATAAACTTCACAAGGTGACAACCCCGAATACAGCTGTTGTGCCAAATGTGTTACATTTACCGGGCAATCAACACAGGCTCTGGACCTTGGTGTGTGGCGGTCAGTTCAGTGAATGCTGTCTGCTTGGGACTCATTAGTCCGAGACTCAAAAGCGGTAAGTATTTGCATAGCAAAGACAGCATTACCCCCTCTCCGTGGATCTTGGGGCCGCAAAAACCTGCCCGTTTCCCGTCAGAGTGCAAGCTAGGGATGTGGATCATCTTGAGATTCCATAAGAGATTACCCTGGCCCGCGATACTTTTGACATCAATCCATATTAAACCGGGTTAGTGGTTAGTGGCAAGCACTAGAATATTCTGACAGGCATACGCATGCCCAATGAGGACATAATCCCCGTGAAGATGAAATGATATAGGTGTCGAAGTGCAGCTTTCTTCTAAGATAAGAGACAAGCCGCTGTACCTTGTACTTATCACTAAGAAAGAGACAAAAAGAAAGAGACATCACTAAGAAAAAGGTTTGGTGGGCCTCTGGAGTTTAGAGGCAGCATATGCCATATTGTAAATGGTGCTCCAACCCATTTATTTTGGGACCTAACACATTGCCAGTTTTGAGTGGGACACAGAACAAGAGAAGGTCTCGATTGGCGTTCAACCTGACGTGCCTCTGGACCATTCTGATGGTCCTTGGATAAATAAGGATCACGCAGGGCGCCCGGGTGGCTCAGTGAGTTGTGTCTGACTTCAGCTCAGGTCATGATCTCACCGTTCATGAGTTTGAGCCCCACGTCAGGCTCTGTGCTGATGGCTCAGAGCCTGCTTTGGATTCTGTGTCTCCCCCTCTCTCTGCCCCTCCCCTGCTTGTGCTTTGTCTCTCAAAAATAAATAAACATTGAAAAAAGTTTTTTTTTTTTTTAAATAAGGATCACGCAAGAAGCTTCTGGAAAGTCCCCGAAGGGAAGTTTTGTCACAGACCCTTAGAGTTCTAGGAGAAAACCATGACTTTCAGAGCCGAGAACCACCTTTATCTGGGTCGCCTCTTTAGATCCTCTTAATATCATATGACCTTAGCCATTTGCTTGTCTGGAGCTGTCCCCACAGAGATGAAGTTCAGTGGGCTCACAGATTCCTAGGACCCTGAACGGTGCCTCACTCTATGCGTCCTCCAGAAATCTCCCCAGAGACTAAAGCATCGGGCAGTATTTCTTACCATCCAATCTGGAAAATGATTTGTCAAGGAGATTTAGGACCCGATGAGGGCAAGACTAGAATATTTATGTCTAGGAGTTTAGGGAAGTCGTGCCAATGGATTTCCCAGAATGGGCCCAGAATGTAAAAAATATTGGTACCCCGGTGAAAGCCCACAAAAGGTCTTTACTGAAAATCTCGCTGTAATTAGGAATATGCCAGTCAAGGTGCTTGCTTAATGAGTTCAGGAACTGAATGTTTACAGAGGCAGCAATACAGATATACGTTGATTAGGAACTTGGATTTAACCTCTTCTGATCTGACCTGGCTTCTCATTAGTCAGCGACCAACACTGAGTCCCGGTATACCAATATACCTAGCGATGGACAGCAGCCAATAACATGCGGGTCTGGTGATCTCATTAGACTTTAATTCATCCCAGAGTGGGATACAATCTCTGTTCACTGAGGAGACCCTTATTTTGGATTATTTTTCCCCCTTGTCTTCTGTGCTTTTGCAAGTGTGCAAAAGTTTGCATGTGCGGGCCCCCTCAATGTCATCTACACTGACACGGCGGCTCAATCAACATGTGGTCCGCAGTGAAAGACGCATGATAATGGATTATACCAGTGGCGTTCTTCGGTCTTATCGTGCACTCCAAAGTAGCAAGTCGTATGGAACAGTGGAGTAGCGTCTCAAAGATTCATTTATGACACTATCTGGGAGACAGTTCTTTGCCATAATAAGGTGACGGAACCCAGTTCCCCGAGAACAATCGGGTTGTTGCTGGGGGCAGGGAGAAGCAGGGATAAAACGTTGTGTGTTCTTCATACACCTACTGTCTCCTGCATCTCCACGTGGGCAGGATGACCAGGTGTCTTAGGACCGAGGCTTTAGATCCACCCACAGAGAAGAAAATTACAATTTTCCAGCTCCACTTGTTCTCCAAAAGTGATGAAAGTTCTGGGTGTCACAGTGACTGACAGCGATGATTTTGCCTGTAAAGGGCAACTTGACTTCGGATCTTCCATAACGAAGCTGGATGATGTAACTAGCAAGACTTTGGCTCCCCGCCGTTGGCGGGTATACGGTGCAGACGTGGACGTATGTGGAATACGTGAGACCTAGTTCCAGTGATTAGGCAGCACATCCGTTTGTAATGGATGCACGGTAAGAGGAAGAACTATAAATGCTATGGAGGTGTCATATGAACAAGACCGTGGCCCCTGCTATACCTCTGGTCATTCGTCGGCGAAGTTCTTCCTTTCAGGTTCTTCCTCGCTCTGAAAATGCAGGGCGATAGATAGTCCCTCGCCCCAGTTTCCAGAAGGTAGGCTGTGGGCTCTACCCGAAGCTACGACAGTCAGATGATACACCCCACTGGTTTAAATCTTGAAGGCGTGAGGTAGACACATACACAGGAAAATGACAGAATTCTCCAGGTGCTGGCCAGAGGAAAGCTACAGGGACGGGTGTCCAGCATTGGAGACCCAACTCGCTCTAATCAGACCACTGGGTCGTGCCGTGTTCTCACCTCCTGTCTTCCCAGCTTGATGCCCCAAGTCATTCCCCTTCCTGCTGAAGCCATCCAGCATTGGTGTCTGCTGGGACCAAGAACCCCGGTAGAGAGTCAATTCCAAGTCTGCGTGAGTAAGGGGACATCACTTACGAAGTCAGGAGGAAACAGCCATTCTTACTGGTACAAAGAAGGAGGCTTCTCCTCGATTGTGATAGGTACGTTAGGACAATGGAGAGTTACACACGAGGCTGAATTTGGAACCTCAGTCCCTGTGTGGTGATTTTATTCTTTAAAAGAATTTTTTTTTTACATTTTTATTTATTTTTGAGAGACAGAGAGAGACAGAGCGCGAGCGGGGAAGGGGCAGAGAGAGAGGGAGACACAGAATCCGAAGCGGGCTCCAGGCTCCGAGCTGTCAGCACAGGGCCCGATGCGGGGCTCGAACCCACGAACCGTGAGATCATGCCCTGAGCATGAAGTCTGACGCTTAACCGACTGGGCCACCCAGGCACCCCTGGGGTGATTTTATTCTTAAGCCCCTGACCTGAAGCAATGGTTGGGGGGAAGGGGAAAAATAGATTAGCTACATAGCTCTCATATGTATTTTTATTGAAATCCTAAGTGGCTGTTTGTGTATCGGGTTTATTTCAATAGGTTTTATGCAAAGCCTAAGCTTTAAGACGTGAAGATTTTTTTTTTTTTTGACTTAAAGGATTTGAAATGAAAGGCTGGCTCTTTTTTAACCATGGCTGAGACTTTTGTGATTTATGCTAATGGGTGGCAGATGATGTGTGCAAAGATGTTCATCACGGTGCTGTTTGGCGGAGAAAACTTGGATAGAGACTATTGTGTCAAACAATAGACGATGAGGAAAATACGGCAGAGTATACGAACTCACCAAGCCTCCTATTTACGGAGATTTTAATGATTTCATAAAATACTTGCGATCCAATATTTGGGATATGGTGTTCGCTGAGAAAAATAAAGTTGTGCACAGTATGATTACAAGCCTGCAAACACACTCATGCGTTCCTGCCCATAAAACCTTCTAAAGGGAAATACGTGATCGCAGTGTCTATTTTATTCATTCATTCATTCATTCATTCATTTGTTTATTTAAGTAGTCTCGACACCCAACCCGGGGCTCGAATTCAGGACCCTGCGTCACAGGGTCCTGACTGAGTCAGCCAGGTGCCCTGCCATTTTATATTTCAATACATTTTCATAGGGGCGCCTGGGTGGCTCAGTCGCTTAGGCGTCTGACTTCAGTTCAGGTCATGATCTCACGGTTTGTGAGTTTGAGCCCCGCATCAGGCTGTCTGCTGTCAGCACAGAGCCTGCTTGGGATCCTCTGTTCCCCTCGCTCTTGGCCCCTCCCACGCTTGCGCGCGCGCGCACGCTCTCTCTCTCTCTCTCTCTCTCTCTCAATAAACTTTAAATAAATAAATAAATAATTTTTTTGTGATTTTCCAGAGTTCTACAAAGGGCATGGACAGTTTCTACCATAAGATAAATATTATAGATCACAGTTATTTTAGTTACGAATGCCAGACTAGAACATAATGGTTGTAAAAGATATTAATGGGACAAAAGCAACATTTGAGTAATACTTATCGATAACACAGTAGTATCAGTATGCAGCAAGGGTAAATTCCCTGATTTTGATTACTATGCTGTGGCTACGCAAGCACATGTCCTTGTTCTTAGGGAAGGAACATGTGCCCTGTTGTATTTGGGAGTAAAGGGACACGATGTCCTACAAGTTATTTTCAAGCGAGAGGAGGTTGGCGGGGAGGGTGGGGGGGAAGGAGAGAGAGAAGAAAAGCAAGTGTGGTGAAGTGGTAAAAATCGGTCAATCTACGTGAAAAAGATGCGGTATTCACTCTCTGATTCTTCCAACTTTTCTCTAAGTTTGAATTTTTTTTTTTTTTTTTTAATTAAAGGCATGTGTCCTTCGATGGTATTATCACCCATTAGCTACCTGACTTCCTGGCCGGGGGCAGTTCCTTTTCTGTTCTAAGGCTGATCGGCGTGTCCCAAAGATTGTGTAGGCTTTGGGGCGAGACACATCTGGCAAAATCCTGTTTTTTAGTGACTGCATGACCACTGGCAGTTTATTCACTCTCTAGAGACTCAGTGTCCTCATCCGGGAAAAGGGGGATATTAATATTCCCTTTGGGAAGATCCAAATGTGGGTGAATTGCCCAACATACCAGTTCATCGCGGCTGTGCAAAAAATTGCAAATGGCTTTTATTTTTTTTTTTTCAACGTTTATTTTTTTTTTTTTGGGACAGAGAGAGACAGAGCATGAACGGGGGAGGGGCAGAGAGAGAGGGAGACACAGAATCGGAAACAGGCTCCAGGCTCCGAGCCATCAGCCCAGAGCCCGACGCGGGGCTCGAACTCACGGACCGCGAGATCGTGACCCGGCTGAAGTCGGACGCTCAAACCGACTGCACCACCCAGGCGCCCCTGCAAAGAGCTTTTAGCCGGTAAGTCCTACCTTCTCCGAAAGCGCGAATCAGCATTGCCTCGATTATTTATGAAGCTCCAAATCTTTCATTCGTCTTCGCGCTTGGAATAGGCCGACCTCTGCGGGTCTCCCTCAAGCACAAAGCAGAGAGAAGGACTCTGAATATTTAGGCAATGAAAAAAAAATCTATTTACCACTCCCTGATCATTTATAATTCTGGGCCAGGTACCGTACGAAGGGTTTTTTGTTTGCTTGCTCACTTGTTTTTAAACGGACCATTCACTGAATCTTTACCACGAGGCTATGAGATAGGAGAGGTACCAAACCCTGTGAGAGCGATTTTAGGAAGGAGGGAGGCAGGAAGGGGCTCGGAAACTTGTCTCAGCTGGCGGTGTCACGTGTAAACTGAGATGCCTGCGCTCTTGAGCCCACGCTGGTCCTTCGCTGTCCTGCCCTCCGCTTCTCAAACTTCATATGAAGCTGAATTACCCGGAGATCTTGGTAAAAAAATGCAGATTGGGATTCGGGTGTCGGTTAAAGTGGAGATCCGAGCGCTACGCGCTCCCACGGTTCTGACGAGCTTCTGGATGGTCTGGGTGGTGGTGGCCCTGGGGTGGGGGTGGGGGGGTGGATCACACTGATGAGGGAGGGGATCTAGAAGATGAAACCCAGCTCGTATTTGTTGCCTGGGTTCGGGTGACCCAGGTTGGCTCCCCGCTTCCAAGCCTGCCGTTTCTTGTTACCCAGCACCCCATGTGGGTTGTAATCCACAACCAGTTCAGGCCGACGCGAGGCTGGGCTCTAGCCCGTCGCTGTTATGTACTCTCATGGGTCTATGCCTTTACTCTGCCCCTTCCGCATGAAAGGGTCTCCTTCCTCAGGATGTCACAGCGGTAAATGCTTTCCCGACCTTTTTCAATTCAGTGTCAGCTGTCGCTTCCTCTTAGAGTGCCATGAACACGCTCTCGTTTTCAGCCCTTAAGTTTAGGGCTGTACTTGGTCTGAACTTCTGGATCTCCCTCCAGACGGTGGGCTAGTCAAGGGCTATTGCGGTGCTCTGTTTGTCTGCATACCCTTAACACCCAGCAAGTGCTCGTCCCATACGGGGTCCTCAATCCGTGTTTGTAGAGCGATGGGTAAATGACAAGTGATTGGCGAGGGGCACCTGGGTGGCTCAGTCGGGTAGGCATCTGACTCTTGGTTTCGGCTCAGGTCGTGATCTCAGGGCTGGTGGGTTGGGGCCCCACCGGTACTGACAGGGAGGAGCCTGCCTAGGATTCTTTCTCTCTCCCTTTTTCCCTGCCCCTCCCCCATTCACACTCTAGAGCACTTTCTCTGTGTCAAAATAAATAAATAAACTAAAAAAAATAGGATGGGCTATAGGAGTGAACAGAGAAGGCAAAGATGCGAGGCCACGCTTTTTAGGCGATAACAGTAATCTGCAAACTCTTTGGATTTTTAGAAGGGGAGCTCCCTTGTAAACATTTGGGCATGAATCATACGCACACGTGTGTAACACATCTTATTATATCTTACATACACTTTATTTTATTTTATTGTGTTGTATTTTAAGTTTTTTTTTTTTTTTTTAATTCATTTTGAGAAAAAGCTAGAGAGCATGAGCCGGGGAGGGACAGCGAGAAAGAGAGAGAGAATCCCAAGCAAGCGTCTTAATGTCCGCGCAGAGCTGACCCGGGGCTCAAACTCACGAATCGTGAGATCATGACCCGCGCCGAAATCGAGAGTAGGACCCTCAACCAACAGTGTCCCTTACGTACATTTTAAAACAAACATAGGGTCGCCTGGGTAGTTCAGGCCGGTTAAGCGTCCGACTTCGACTCAGGTCATGATCTCACAGTTCGTGGGTTTGAGCCCCGCGTCGGGCTCTTTGCTGACAGCTCAGAGCCTGGAGCCTGCTTTTGTTTCTGTGTGTGTGTGTGTGTGTGTGTGTGTGTGTTTCTCTCTCTGCCAATCCCCCACTCACGCTCTCTCACTCTCTCCCTGTCTCAAAAATAAATACACATTAAAAAGTTTTTTAAAAAATAAAACAAATATATTAAGCCAGGATGATTTAAAAATAAAAGAAATAAAACGTTTAATAGTTTATTAGCGCCCAACAGTGGAAGGTCTTGTAGGCTCTAGGGTAAGGAGTGTGCACCCACCTCAGAGACCCCCGCGGCCAGATGGTAAGTGAAGTCACTACATTTACTAAGGGGTAGAACGCACTTTAATGGTGCACCCATGAGTATGAATCAGATGAAATAAATCGGGAGAGAAGAAGCAGGTCCAGGTAAGTATAGGATCCCCAGGGCCCGGGCCTTTCCATTCCTCTGGAGACAGAGCCAAAAATTATACAGGGTGACCTCAAACCCAACCCAAGAAATCCCTGCGGTTTGATAACAACGTGCCTCCTCCGCTCTGGGCCGGTGACTGGATCGTGACACTAAAACTGGAGGGACGCGAGGCCCCGGGGGCCCAAGAGGATAATTCAAGACTCGCCCCCAATACATGCTGGCTGAAAATTAAAACACTTTATTTAGCATCAGATAATTTGAAACCGGAGTTTAATGGTCTTCGATAGGGAGAAAGAGGTCCCTTGCTCATTTCACTTTGTTACTGAAATTAAACATTTAAGCCTTTAAGGCACTCATGTCCTTGTTGGAGGAGGAGGAAAGCCTATCCAGGGCAAGGGGCCACCCAAGAGTAGAGGCGGGAGCATGTGATTAGGCTGCTGAGGATGCGAGGCCAGGGTGTGCGGACCCACGCCCTTTGCGCACAGCTCCTGCTGGGATGGTACCTACTTAACTCCCGGCAAGCCACAGCTCAGTCTGGCAAGGCTGTAACTCTCCGTGGAGGGTCTGTGGGTGTCGATGCCCTTGGAGGTTAACTATGGCCTCCGAGAAGCTCTATGATATAGACACCATACGTGGGACTCCAGCCTCCACATTTACACCTTGATTTGAGTGTGGGTCACTGCTAGAATCTTCCCAGAGGTGCCCCGGGGGTTAGTCTCCACTCACTGCCCCTCCTGTACTGTGGTGTCATTGATCCTTAGCTCTCGCCTGATGAGAGCCTTCTGAAACAGATCAGAAGCTGCTAGAACTCTGGTGGTTCAGCCGTAAGAGTCCCTCTTGAACCCGCTCCACACCTTGCCCCCACTCACCTGGAAGAGCTGTGCCAGGCGGGTCTGAGGCTCAGGTATCATTTTCTCTGTCTCTCTTCTCTCTCACCAGCTATGTTGCAGACATTGGACACCGTCCTTCACGTTACCCCCTTTCTCTTCCCAACTCCTAGCCGTCAATTAAAAAAAAAAATTTATATGTATGTATATGTATATGTGTATATATATATATATAATATTGAAATATATATCATTGAGAAATCATTGAAAAAATTATATACTATTGTAAAATATATATATATATCATTGAGAACTATATACAAGATATGCCAATAGTTTATATATACATATATATAATATCGAAATATATATCACTGAGAAATCATTGTAAAAATTATATACTATTGTAAAATATATACATTGAGAAGTATATACGAGATATGCCAATAGTTTATATATACATATATATAATATTGAAATATATATCATTGAGAAATCATTGTAAAAATTATATACTATTGTAAAATATATACATCATTGAGAACTATATATGAGATATGCCAATAGTTTATATATACATATATATATAATATTGAAATATATATCACTGAGAAATCATTGAAAAAATTATATACTATTGTAAAATATATATATCATGGAGAACTATATACAAGATATGCCAATAGTTTGTATATACGTATATATATAATATCGTAATATATGTCATTGAGAAATCATTGTAAAAATTATATACTATTGTAAAATATATATATCACTGAGAACTATATACGAGATATGCCAATAGTTTATATATACATATATATAATATTGAAATATATATCATTGAGAAATCATTGTAAAAATTATATACTATTGTAAAATATATACATCATGGAGAACTATATACGAGATATGCCAATAGTTTATATATACATATATATATAATATTGAAATATGTATCATTGAGAAATCATTGAAAAAATTATATACTATTGTAAAATATATATATCATGGAGAACTATATACGAGATATGCCAATAGTTTATATACATATATATATATAATATCGTAATATATATCATTGAGAAATCATTGTAAAAATTATATACTATTGTAAAATATATATATCATGGAGAACTATATACAAGATATGCCAATAGTTTATATATACATATATATAATATTGAAATATGTATCATTGAGAAATCATTGTAAAAATGATATATTATTGTAAAATATATATATCATTGAGAACTATATATGAGATATGCCAATAGTTTATATATATATATATATATATATATATATATACACATACACGTATGTGTGTATATTTGTCAATGAGAATGTCTTCGGAACTCTACAAAGGAGGTTTTGAGTTGTAATTAGATATAGTTCATTGTGCCAGTTAACTCTTGCTGGTTTTCCCTTTCTCACTCAAGTTGACACCTCCTCTCTAGCTTAGATGCCCCACTTCTGAGCCCCAACAGTCCCTCCACAGACTGTGTTGCTACCAGCTGAGTGAGTGTTTGATTAAGATAAAGAAGCCTCATGCCAGATGGCGTGGGGCCAGATTCTGCCCAAGCTGTGCACCTTTGGGCGAACTACCTGACTGCCTCTTCTGCTTTTGGCCTCAGTTTTTTTTTTCATCTGTAAAATGAGGATAATAAAAATGTCTTCCTTCCAAAACTATTGCAAGGATTAAACGCGGTACGTATTTAAGGTGCTCAGAACAGTACCCGATAGGGCGTAAGCACTATAGGAAATGTTGGCTAATGTTATAATGATTGATTTGCTTTGTTGCCTCTCTGATCCGATCTGCCCGTCAGTTTTTAAGGTAGGGTCTGTATCTTATATATCTTTGTGTTTCCGGTTTGTGCTCAGCACTGGCATAGGTTAGATTGATGAGAAATGTTTGTGGAATGGATCAGTGAAACCACAGATGGTTTAGGAAAGGAGCCTGAAACAAAATCTTATTCTTTCCTTGTAGAGTGAAAGATACGCTAGAAGTAAATTTGATGTACTTACCTGCCAGCCCCTTACACAATTCTGATGGGTAATCAATACTGCTCCCCCCTATATTTCTAACATCTATCTCATTACAGATTGTACAAGCTCACTTTGCTGATGAGGTGTCAATAAATCCCATCTAAGCGGTAGAACGGTTTTTTTGAGAAAGGGCAGGGGGGAGGGGCCGAGGGAGAGGGAAAGAGAGAATCTTACGCAGGCTCCACACCCCACGCGGAGCTCGACGTGGGGCTCGACCTCACCACTGGGAGGTCCTGACAGCCGACATCAGGAGTCAGATGTTTAACCGGCAGATCCACCCAGGCGCCCTCTGTAGAACATTTTAGATGGAACCCCCGTGAGTGATTCTTAAAGCAAAAGCGAAATGCCCGCCTTCCCGTCTCTACAGCATCCCCTTATTCGGACCCTCATCTGGTAGCTGGGTTTAATTCTTCAGATTCCTGCAGGCTCTTGTCCTGCTGGGGGGGGGGTTGGGAACACGTGGCTGTGCCACAGACCTGCTCGTCTACGTTTCCTTTCCGGCTTACTTGTTTTGCTTCCTCTTTCCGTGTGTCTCTGTTATCCATGGCTGGTAATGTTTCCTCTAATGTCTTCACGCTTTCCCCACTTCTTATTTAAAACGAAAGGTGCCGAACAGCCTGGCCAAGTCTGTAAGCTAGAGAGCTGCCTGGGCCCCATTTTCCTGGAAGATTATACGTTTAGTGCCTCAGAGGCCGTAAAAGTCTACGACGGTGTGAGAAAAACCTTCGGTCTGCCAAGAGTCCCTCCCAAAGGAAAAAAAAAAAATAATTAACGCTTAGAGTTTATTTTTTATTGTAAAGTTTGGTGACAGTGATATTTTGTATCAATGAACTCCAAGTTAAATTACTTATGCACAATCTATCAAATGGAAAGGTTCATCGTCTGAGCGAAAAAGTCAGTTCATTGTGATTATCTAATTCTGCTTAAAGAACATGATTAGGTACATTTTAATAGCAGTATCCAGAGGCCTGCCTATAAGCTTATATTTCTCATTAACAAAGCTTCATGCTTGGCTAGCAGGCCTTGCGCTGGGATCAGCTGCCGTAAGAAAACACTGCTTTTGGATCTGTTAAATCATCAAGACAGCACAATCTTAATTAGACATTTAAGCTAAAATGAGTGTTTGAACATTGAGGCTTCCTTTAACTCTTTCTTAATTTTTTCCCCCCCATAAAACCCAGACGTGTCATTTCCTGCCGGAGTCAACACAAAAAGGCTTTGAGACAAGAGCTGGGGGCGGGGCAATTTCACTCTGCCTGCTATCTGCAAAACCACTGATCGAAAGCAACAGATTGAATCGACTATTAGCACCTGATGGCTCGCCGAGCAGGTTTCCATCTTGTCCATCCATCCACCGACCGTCTCTCTTTTCTGTCTGGTTCTACGGTTGTAGCCCACTGCTTAAGGCACCCTGGAAGATGGCCCAGGCACAGTTTTAAAGACAAAACAGACCCCACGGACTGCATGAAAGCCTCGCTCCTTTTCGTCCGTTCAGTAAATGTCCTAAGTCGTCACAGAACTCGTTGATCCAATAGCAAGCCATCTCTCCTTTTCATTTTGCTCTGATAGAGACAAGTGACACAAACATGGGGACACACTCCAAACCAGATTTCTTTTCTCAGTATTTCAGATGGGCTTTAACAGCTACACGGCATTCCCAAATCTAGAAAAATTTATGGACGCACGGCTTTGCCAAATGTCTCCAAGAAGAAGAGATATTCGATTTAACGAATATCTCAGCCAAATGCTTAAATAATGGGTCTCTACGAAACTGTATGCATGTGGGGGGGAAATGGCAGAGGTTGGAAAGAGATACGTGGTTCTCTGATCACAATTGTACAAGACGTGAAAACAGTGAAGGTGGAGCTTACACTCTTTTTTTTTAATGTTTGTTTATTTATGTAGAGCGTGGAAGCAAAAAGAGGGGCACGGAGGGAAAGAGGGAGAGAGAGAGAATCCCAAGCAGGCTTCCCATTGTCAGCACAGAGCCCGACGCGGGGCTCAAACTCACGGACCGTGAGATCATGACCTGAGACTAGATCAAGAGTCAGGCGCCGAACCCACTGAGCCACCCAGGCACCCAAAAGCCTATATTCATGCCGAAGGGGACACTTGTGAGGATCAAGACAGAGACCTATAAAAGCAAGCCAATTCTTTCTAATGTACCCCACGAAGGCTTGTAATTCGAAGTCACTAGGTGCCTTCTGGCCCCCCCACCCACCCACCCACCCAGTGTGCTGGGAGAGAATCATCCTCCCCACACTGCAGACAGCAGAACCATATTCCCCGGAAACACTAAGCTAGAGACGTTCCAGCATTGGAAGCATCTGTTACAGAGGCCAGCATCTGGAGAATTAAGTAAACCTCTTCAAATAAATCCAGTCGTTATCTTTCAACAGTCTTCAGGATGCTGGCAGCCAGGCATCCTGGCTCCACACGGCAGACTAGAAGCTCTTTCTCCAGAGAAATTTAATCTCCTCAGAGAAAAGATATACAAATACCAATATGGCAGTGGGGGGCGTTTCCAGCAAAAGTATCAGCTGGCCACTCAATAGTAAAGTCGACCCGTCGAAAAGCCTCATCTGTGCTTGCAGAAATTCCGATTCACTCTCCAATGCCTCCTTAAATATGAACAGATGGTCAAGGAGCAATCGACTTTTAGGGGAAAGTTTCATATATGCAAAGGGGCGAACTTGAAAAAATAAAGCGTTGGGCGAAAAAAACGCAGGAAGCAGACGTGAACTCCAAAATGAGTATACCTGATATCACCAATGAGTGACTGAGCCACTCAGGTGCCCCGCGTGTCCCCTCTCTTAATGATCCCATGTGTGGCCAGTAAGAGTCCAGAGTCCAAGATAAGTACCCTTGAAACTATGTAATGATGATCTAAAAAGGAACTTTTAGACAATCGAGAATAAGCTCTTGGAAATTAAACATACAGATAAAGACTTGGGTGGGAAACAAAATATGAGAGAATGAGATAACCAGTTAGGAGAGAGAACATTCGAGGAGGTCAAGGAACATAGAACAAAGGAAAACGTGCCAAGGGAACGATCAAGGAAATAATGTAGAAACATTTCCAGACTGGAAGGACACGTAAGGCAAATCATCATGAGAATTCAGGACAAAGGGACTCAAAGGAATCTTGTGAAAAGCTTTCCAGAAAGCAAATCAAAGGACCAAGAATAAACAAAGGCATCCAACTTCAAACGTGGAACACTGGAAATTCAAAGACAACGGCACTGTGCCTTCACAAACAGCATCGAAAAGTATATTCTAACCTAGAATTCTACATGCAGCCAAATTATTATCATTCAACTATGAATAACAAGGTCTTTAACACAAGAGAGCCCTAAAGGATTTCCAGAACAGCCAAGGTTAAGTCCATAAAGACAGTGGTACGGGAGGTCTAAAGAGAAGTCAGTTCAGCCTGGAGCTGGAGGGGGCTCCAGAGGGGCTATCCCCAGAAGACGAATGAAAACAGAGAGATCGTCAGATGGTAAAGACTTGTTTTGAGAGACATGTCTCAGAGGGGAGGCGTGGTAAGAGCTTAGGCTCCTGAGTTTGATCTCGCGGTTTGTGAGTTCGAGCCCCACGTCGGGCTCTGTGCTGTCACCTTGGAGCCTGGAGCCCGCTTCGGATTCTGTGTCTCCCTCTCTCTCTGCCCCTCCCCTGCTCATGCTCTGTCTCTCTCTGTCTCTCAAAAATAAATAAATGTAAAAAAAAAATTAGAAAATATAGGTCAAAGTGCTGGAAAACGGTTGCTTCCATGGGATGGGAGAGGGATCTGATATCTTTAAGGAAGGTCTTTTAGTTTTATGTGACTTTAAGGCCATGCATTATTTTTTTTTTAGAATATTTTGAAAATCTGAAAATAACAGCAAATGAGGGGTATATCTCATCGAATTTGGCAGGCCAAATTGGTGCTTCAAGAACATTGGCCACATTCACTCTGCAGTTTCAGCCTCCTGCCTCCCACGTGACCAGATACACTTGGGGTCTATGTACCCGAATTTAAGAAGCGTGGACTAGGCTTGGTCATGATGGGAAAAGATACAGTTTCCATTAGGTTTTCTCCACTCTCGTCTTCTGAGATCCTCCCTCCATGCTTAGATGGTTTCATGTCCCCAATCTCTCTCTCTTTTTTTTAAATGTTTGCTTATTTATTTTGAGACAGAGTACAGGTGGGGGAGGGGCAGAGAGAGAGAGAGAGAGAGGGAGAGAGAGAATCCCAAGCAGGCTCCACAATGTGGGGAGCCCGATGCAGGGCTCCCACTCACAAACCGCGAGATCGTGACCTGAGCCGAAGTCAAGAGTCGGACCCTCGGCCGCCTGAGCCCCTCATGTCCCCTCTCTTAATGATTCCACGTGTGGCCAGTAAGAGTCCAGAGGCCAGAGACCTTTGTCGGTACTGACCGTGAAAGCAAGGCTCAGGGACCGTCAGCGATTTGCTGATGTCCCACAGCAATGGTTTCGCGATGGTTTCCAAGCTGGCCATTTGGGCCGGTTGCTATGATGCTTTGTTATAATCCAAGCTGGAGAGAGGTAGGTCTATTTATATGTCCTTTCAATTTTTTCTCAGCTAGACGCTGAGCCCACGGAGAGGCTATTGAGCACCAGCTGTCTACGGTTTATATTGTTAATTCATTCCACTCCATGCCTTATCCTCTCCGGAAATCACCGCCATCCCGCTCACCGGCAAACAATAACTCTGGGGCGCTTGGTGCGGCGGTGGCTAACAATATCAATTATCCAGTTTTCTGCCAATTCCTATTAGACTTTTTCTAACTGGAAAATTTACACCGTGTTATTGAATTAAAAACAGCGGAAGGCTTTGGGGAATTTCAACTAATTAGCCGGCGTTTGTAAACCCCTTTGTTGAAGATAATTTGTTTACATGGCAGAGACCAACCTTTTCACCATGGGGGTCTGCACGGGCCACGGAAGGTGCCACGGTGGCCACACTTGGCTGGGCACGGCGAGGCCAACGTGGCGAAACTCATTTTTCTTTGTGACGAGGTGGGATGCCCCAGCTCACTGGCACCTATCCTGGCATCTTAGCATGTTGATAATTACACCTGGGAGAAGCTTTGGGCTTCCCAGGCTCCCGGCTGTGCCTTTTTCCAAGCAATTTCTCATCCGTGTCAGCAGGGCAGCTCCGCATGACTATTTTACCGATTCTCCACCTTTTCGTAAGCTTGTCCCCGCCCCCCCCCCCCACCCCTCTTCCCCGCCGTTGACTCCTCTTAGACCTCTTTGTCTTTCAGAAGTCATGATCGGGTTTTTCAGCGCTAAGACACTCTACTGGTGATACCACGTATGGCCCATAATCGTTCATTATCCTACCTGTGGGTACTCGTCACGTTAATAACTGCACGGCTCCGGGGAAATACAGCTGAATTTGCCCTGGTAAAGGGGAATGGAGAAGACCGACGTCCCTTTTGGCGACAGCGGACCTGCTGGTGTGGTTCTCTCTAATGAAGACTGAGAAAGGAACTGGGTCAAAATGTAAATTGTGATCCTTTGTGGTCTTTTGACACAGGCCACTTAAATGCAGCTTTCTTGACGAGGGCGGTCGGCACACCGCGTATTTTCTAAGAGTGATGCGAAGAAATAATATCCGTTCTTGGGATAGCCGTACGTATTTTAACGAACTGAGTACTTTAGTTCAGATTTAAGGACCGGCTTGCCAAATAACCTCAGCAAGGGCAGAAAAGTGTAACCGGCACGAAGTTATTTCCTGAGCTGATGCCTGCTCAGATGTTTTAAATCCGAAAGAAAAGGTGGGTTGATAAATAATTGAATGTGTGGATGAAATTTTTAATCCCTTCTCCTTTCTAGGTCCGATGAGTAAATTGTCACCTTGGAGTTACAAATTAATATCCACGGCAAGTATTTTAATTTTTTTTTTGTTTTGAGGGACAGACAGAGCGGGAGCGGGAGGGGCAGAGAGAGAGGGAGACAGAATCCAAAGCAGGCTCTGGTCTCTGAACGGTCAGCACAGAGCTCGACGCGGAGCTCGAACCCACGAACCGCGAGCTCGTGACCTGAGCCAAAGTCGGACACTTAACTGACTGAGCCACCCAGGCGCCTCGTGGCAAGTATTTTAAAGCACTGTACTCATATTTACAGGTATGTTGTCGGCATGCACTTAGAGGTTGCTCTTCGTATTACCTTCTAAGGCAGCATCTGAAGTAAAAGAGGCCATCCCTCCCTCATGGTATCTCTACCCCGCGTTCTTTGTTCTGTGCGGAAGGTAATTAAAGTCTCCCTTGGCCTTCTGTAAAATGGTGGGGCGGGCAGGACTTGGAGGTCTTTAGTTAAAATTCAAGGAAGGTTCTGTTCTCACTTCCTCCTGATTGTGTCCAGTGAGGATATTTTTCACTTAATTTCCACGTATTTGTGCTGATGTGCAAAGAAGTGCTCTCACCGAGGCTCGCGTCGATGGCCTGCTTTCTAGGCATTACATCACGGAATTCTGCATCATCCCTAATGGGCAGTGCGGCAGGATTTCTTTCTGCTGAAAGGGACAAAACACAACTCGAAGTGATTGGAGTAAAAAGGCATTTATGGCTCCCAGAGTAGAAGTCTAGATTTGGCTTCATACTTGCTGGAATCAGGTGCTCAAAGGGATTTGCCTCACTGCAAATATCAGCTGTACTTTCCTTGGTGTTGGCTGGATTTCACGTAGGATTTCCTCGAAGGGGCAAATAACCCACAGGCACACAGAACGTGGCCCGAATCCTCCCCTGAGCTGGGGTTTTGTCTGCGGTGTGTTTTGCAATCTCTTCAGAACTTGGGACCGTGCTTGGCACATAGTAGATACTCAAAAATACTTATTAAATGAATGAAAAATGGTCCTCCTTGGTTCTCATGCGCAATCTTAGAGCCTGGGGTTGGAGTCAGCTCTAGCTGATTCATGTGGCTAAATGAGGGGCGGGTGGTTCAGTTGGTTGGCTCGGGTCATGATCTCACGGTTTGTGAGTTCGGGCCCCACATCGGGCTCTGTGCTGACAGCTTAGAGCTTGGAACCTGCATCGGATTCTGTGTCTCCCCGTCTCTCTGCCCCTCCCCTGCTCGTGCTCTGTCTCTCTCTGTCTCTCAATAATAAATACACGTTAAAAATTTTTTTAAAAAGGGGTGCTATAAGCTGAATGATGGTGTTTCCCCAAAATTCATATGTTGAAACGTATTCCTCCATTGTGATGGGATGTGAAGGTGGGGCCCTTGGGAGGTGACTAGTTTCATGAATTAATCTCAGGAGTGGGATTAGTGTCCTTATAAAGGAGGCCTCAGAGAGCTCCCTTCCACCATGTGAGGGGGGCTAACAGGGAAAAGGTGGCCATTTATGGACCAGGAAGCGGGTCCTCATCAGTCAGTGAATCTGCCAGCACCCTGACCCTGGGCTTCCCAACCTCCAGAACCGCGAGAAACAGATGCCTGTCGTTCGTAAGCCACCTAGTCTATGGCCTATAGCCTTTTGTTAGAGCAGCTGTGTCACGTTGGCCAAAACTGGACTCACATCATGAGAGTACATGTTTCCCCAGGAACTGTTGCCAGAATAGAGGAAAATAAATGCTGAACTGGAAAAACCTAATAGATGGCCACGTCACCGTGGCCAACAATAGCGTTCCATATGGAACGGTGAGAGAGTGATGTAATAACTGGTCGCATGGGATCCTGGGACTTCATTTGCTTTTGCATAGACATTGCTAGGTAAAGGAGGGACGGTGCCTCACAGGATTCTTGAGATGCCGTTGCCAAAGAAAGTGGAAAAGAGACAGTGAGGCGAAACAACAACGCCACTCCAGAGAACATCACCAGGAGGGCCAATAGATTTAATTCAGGGGGCGCAGAGCTGAAGGGCGACCAAGTGATTGGGGCGGTAACTGGATGAAAAGCAATCTCTCCTCGTGAATCGGGAAAGTTGTGAGTATTTGGCAACGTGACAGGCGTCATCTTCGGTTCCTGGGCGGGGAGCCCAACGCAATGAAGGCACAGGAGGAAGCACGAATGCCCACCCAGAGCCTCTGGGCGTGCCGCCACATTTCCTGGTCTTCCTTGCGATTGGACGGGTCACGTGACTCATTCTGGCCAACAGAATATGAGTGTGTGGTGCAAGGCCAAGATGGGTCCATGATTGGTCGGTCTTCTTTAAGCGCTCTGGTCTAATGTCATCCCACCTGCCTATGGTAGGATGCCAGGGAGAACGTGGAGTCACAAAATAGAGCCACCAGGTGAAAACAACCGAGCGCCTAAATCAGTACTTCAGAGACCACCATATTCTTTTCGTGAGACCGAGATACGGGTGAGAAATAAAACGTGTTTGTGTTCGGCCACAGAGAATTTGGGGATCCTTCGAGTCAGCGGCTAGCCACAGGTCTTGAATAATCTGCGGCATTAAGGCAGAAGCAGCGAGACAGGGTTTGGAGGGGCTTCTGCAATCACGCAGACTGGAGGCGAGGGTGGCTTGGAACAAGATGGCAGCAGACGCGATCGGAAGAATGGGTGGATTTTGAATCTGTTATGAAGACCGAGCACAAGGACTCGACGGAGGATTCGATGCGGGGGTGGGGGGAGTATAAGAGAAAGAGAAGCCTCGGTGATCACTTGAAGATTGTTAGCCTGAACAATACCAAGGATGGAGTTGACATTTACTTAACTGGAGAAAACTGTGAGGAAAGCAAGGCCATGGGAGGAAGGAAACAAAGACATCATGAGTTCTGTTGCAGACATCAAGTTTTGTGATATATTCAGCTGGGCATTGAAGTAGGGAGATCAAGGGGACAGATGGACAAACGTCTGGAGTTCGGAGATGTCTGGGCCAGAGATGCTCATGAGTTGTCAGTGATTGGAGGTATTTTCCGCCCCAAGAGCAGATGAGATCACCACGGAAACGATCACACCTAGAGAAGGAAAGCAGGTATTAGGAATGAACTCTGACTGTGGACATGTGCAGATGGAGAAAAGTGAGGAGCAACAAGCGTGGGGGACCTAGAAGTTGGAGCTAAAATGGGTAGAAGCTAACTAGACATTCTAGAATGTTCTAGAAGCACGCGCGACTGAGAAGTTGGAGCTAAAACCAGGTAGAAACAGACTTGTGAGAGAACGTTCTCGAAGCATGAGCCACTCGGAAGTTGGAGCTACAACGGGTGACAGCAGACTCATGAGAGAACGTTCTAGAAGCCAAAAGGAGGAAGTAAAGATTCATGTCAGATGCTGTTGATAGGTCAGGTGAGAAAGGGAATGAGCGCTGACCCCTGGACCCAGCAACTGTGGAGACCATGAATGTCCCAAACAAGAGCCGGTCCAGTGACAATGGGGGGGTGGGGAGGGGACAAAAGCCTTGTGTTGACTGCATTAAAGAGAAAACGCTTGGGGAGGAGAGAATTCAGAAAGGATGTACATAAACAACTTTTCTCAAGGACTCAGCTGGCCAATGAAGTGCCCCCTGATTTTATTTGGTGGGAAGAGGCAATGATTCTTTCCTTTTGCTACAGACATCCCTGTCTACACCTCTGTTGTGTGTCTCTGGATGAGCACCTCTCCCCCACCCTGGGCCCCGTCCCAGCCCCTGCATCTCCTCCTTTATCCCTTCACCGTCTTCATTAGCGCCCATGCTAATTGCTCATTAATGACTCCATTCGGTCCTACACCACCGGCCTGCAGAGGACCTCTTACCTGTCAGACACCGTGCTGCATCCGGGCCCACCGTGGCAGGTGAAACAGCCTACAGACCAGAACAGGGTCCTTAAACCTTTCTGCTTGTGACTCCCCTGAGACAATTTTGGAAAAAAAAAAAAAAACAAACTGCGATGCCTCTTTCACCCAGACTTCAAATTTAAAACGAGATGTGTGTGTTCTCAGCGTCTTCCGGAGGAAGGAAGGAGAGAGGGGGCTCAGCAAACACCTTCTGGGGGACCACCATACCCCACGTCCAAATACATTAAACCCACAGGCTTTTTGTTACACACAAGGAGTTTGTCATGGTCCTCAGGGAGGAGGGGCCTTCTGGAACCAAAGCCAGGGACAGGAGACCTTGCAATAGGGCAGCACGGCCGGTGCGGACCAGCCTGGTGGTTCTGATTCAGCAAACTTCAAAAAGACCAGTTGAAATGAATGCGGATTCGAAAATCTCCCCAGCGAGAGCCGCTGCGGATTAATCCGGGTGGGGAGACTTTCACTTTCTAAACTCTCTTCAATTATTGACCTGCCCTACTGACTTATTGTGGATAAGCTGTTTCTTTATCATCTTTGGCCCATGTTTAAATTCATATCTAAATATTTTCATCACGAGTATACCCGAGTGCAAAAGGCATTATTTCCAGTGAATGGTAAACATTTCATTTAGAAAATAAAACCATTACGGGGCACCTGGCCGCTTAGCCAGGGGAGCATGTGACTCTTGATCTCAGGGTCAGGCCCCACCCTGGGCATGGAGCCTACTTAAAAAAAATAATAATAAGTAAATAAAATACAACAACCACTACCTTCTTTTAAAAGTATCCAATAGATGGGATGCCCCGGTGGCTCCGTCGGTGAAGCATCTGATTCTTGGTTTCTGCTCAGGTCATGATCTCACGGTTTGTGAGTTTGAGCCCTGCATCGGGCTCTGCACTGACAGTTCAGAGCCTGCTTGGGATTCCCTCCCTCTCCTTCTCTCTCTGCCTCTCTGTCTCTCTTTCCCAAAATAAATAAAGAAACTTAAAAAAATAAACATAGAATGAAAGTATCCAGTGGAATCTACATATCGTAACACTGAAACATGACATCATCTATTTTTTTTTTAATGTTTATTTTTGAGAGAGACAGAGACAGAGGCGGAACATGAACAGGGGAGGGGCAGAGAGAGAGAGGGAGGCACCGAATCCGAAGCAGGCTCCAGGCTCCGAGCTGTCAGCACACAGCCCAACGCAGGGCTCGAACCCACAGACCGTGAGATCATGACCTGAGACGAAGTCGGACGCTCAACCGACTTAAGCCGCCCAGGTGCCCCTGCATCATCTATTTTTAAAATGTGCAAACAAACCCTCCTTTAGCGGTGAGAACATTTAAGATTTCCCTTACTAAGCCTGTATTTCCAATCTGATCTCTATCCCCCACACAGGATTTTATCCTAATATAATAGTTTGGGCTTGAAAGACTTTTATTAGTTCTCTTACCATCTTTCACTGCAGCAAAAATTCGTACTGTAAAGGCCCTCCAGCCAAAGGCCAATCAGAACGTGCCTGTAATTGAACAAACCCGGTTTATTCATTGAAACGAGGGAGAGCACACACCACGGGGAACCATTGGACATCTGAGGACGAGGGTGCTTGATAGGGTTTATTACACGACTTGAACTTTAAGTAATTGGGGGAACGCTTAGGGTAGCTTGGCTTCACTCTGGATTGGATGCTCTCGGAAGTGGGGGCAATTTTATGATGGGTTATCTTAATTTTATGTGGATGGTGGTGTGCAGGGTAAAGGCTTCTAATGGTACGGAATCTTCTTACCTGGGACTTTGTGCTTTCTTGGCCCCTTCTTTTAGGCAAGGACAGATGAAGTCAGACCGCAGGATATCAATTCGCGACGTGAGATTCTGCTGCTCGCCGTCAAGAGGGTGTCTCCTGAACCTTGTCTGTAGTCAGACTAGGGCCAGTCCATTTTCTCTGTTGTAAAATGAGTTGTTGAACCCTCTGATGGGCCGGTGGCTGCCCAGGAACATTTAGGACTCTGGACCCGACACCTCGGCCAACTGTAACCCAGGCAGTTCCCGGAAAGCACGTGATTATTAGTCCTTGTAACAGGTCTCAAAGCAAGAGGCCTAGACCGTAAACCCCAGGCAAGGAAAACATATCCCAGCATCCAGCAGGGCCTGTGTTTAGAGACTCAGGCGGTTTCTTCTTTTCGCCCAAGTTCTTGAAACTTGCCCTGTAGTATTTACACAGGAGCCTCAAGCTTCGAGGAAATCAGATGCTACGTGATTGTCCATGGTAAGTCTGGCTAATGAATTTAGACTCATTTATTGGGTACCCGGGGAAGATGCTGTGTTATTTACGACATCTGCTGGGGTCCATGACAAGTTTCAGATCACTGTGGGAACTGGAATCAGGAGGGTCTGCATGAAGAGGGCATCAGTCTGGCCTCCCAGAGTGCCCTGTGTTTACCTTATGCTGGAGGTTCCTGAGAGGGGTGGTTGTTTTAAATATCTCGTAGTCTCCGGTAATTACCCCCAAACTCATAGGTACATGAGAGTGAAGCAGGCAGGTATGAGCCTGATAATTGCTTCTGAAGTACAGTCCCAGTGGGGCACCCACTCTTTTGGGAATATAAGTATCATTTATCACAACAGGAACGAATCAATTCGGTGTCCATTTTCCAAGGGTTCCCGTTGTGCTCAGGAAATCCTTGTGGGTTTTAAATCATTTAAGTCAAGGATTAACCCAAACCATTCACCTCTTACGATATGTGTATATACCATATATATACATATATATGGTATATACCCCATATATATATTACATATATATATGGTGTATACACCATATAAATATATATATAGATGTATATATATATACATATATGTATACATATATACATATATATACATATATACATATATGTATATATGTGTATATATATATACACATATATATGTGTATACACCATATCAATATATATATATATATATATATATATATATATATTTGTTCTTTTATCATTTTCAAGTTAGTAGGTTTCACTAAGGGCAGTTAACATAGGCATCTACACTGATCTAATTTCTGTGTGAGGCCTAAATGTCAATGGCAAATTCAGCTCTGTAGAGCAGAATGTCTTGGCAATTTCTAGTTGTTTTTTTTTAAAGCATGATCCATCAATAAATAGATATACATCAGAAACACAAAAAAGTCTCTAGAAGGTTCGAAAAAGGCATGAATACTTCCCTAAAGAGGTTTCCTTACTCCAGACAAAAGAGAAAACTAGAAAATCAGGAACTGTCTCTTTTTAAATAAACGAGCACTCCCATCACATCGTTTTAATAATTTTGTTTTTTTTTATTTTTTTTAATGTTTATTTATTTTGGGGACAGAGAGAGACAGAGCATGAATGGGGGAGGGGCAGAGAGAGAGGGAGACACAGAATCGGAAGCAGGCTCCAGGCTCCGAGCCATCAGCCCAGAGCCTGACGCGGGGCTCGAACTCACAGACCGCGAGATCGTGACCTGAGCTGAAGTCAGACTCTCAACCGACTGGGCCACCCAGGCGCCCCTATAATTTTGATAACAAAAAATAAATGAATAAAGAAATGTAAATATATAATATCATCGAAAGGCAATTGCTATAAAACTGTTACAATTGCTCAACAAAAACAATTTGGTAATCTACTGTCATTTAAGAGGTCAGGATAAATCATGTTTAATGACCAGTGTTTTTGGGGGGGCCTGGGTGGCTCAGTCGGTTGAGTGTCCCACTTCCGCTCAGGTCACGATCTCACACTCGTGGGTTCGAGCCCCGCATCGGGTTCTGTGCTGACAGCTCAGGGCCTGGACCCTGCTGCAGATTCTGTGTCTCCTTCTCTCTCTGCCCCTCCCCGCTCGCGCTCTGTCTCTCAAAAATAAATAAAATATATAAAAGAAACCTTAATGACCAGTATTTTGTACTTGTTTCTTAATTAAAAACTGCCCTAGCATCCAAAGATTGTTAATTAATTCAAAGATTTGTCTAAAGTCTTAAAATTAGTTATGGTTCTGAAAAATATAACTTGGCTCATACACTAAGTCCTTATGATTTGTGGTATTGTGAGAGTTGCATAAAATTAAACCCTTTAAAGTCACATCCATCATCATCATTTCATGTTTACGAACGTAATTTGATGTGTATAAATTTTTAATTTTAAACAAGCTATGGAGACAGTGGTAACTGAAGTAACTCGTAAAACCAACGTAGGCAGTTTAGAAAGTTGAAATAGGAGACATTTAATTCCGTACTTACGCCAGTAAAATTTTGCGCTGGAAGGTATTTTTACAGGGTCAACTCATGTTTGAAGACTGACTCATGCCCCAAAGTCTTGTTTTATCTTAGAGCTAAAGCCATTTTTCCCCTAACCTCATAGCTGTAATAGCAAAGGGTATTATATAAATATACTTTGGGGGGGTCCACAAAGAAAAACACCGCATAATCACTTCTTTCTTTTTAGACATTGTTGGGTGTTTATCTGGACTAGATATTCCTGGAGTGCTGACTTAGCAACTGAGCAGTGTTTTGTTTTAAATCTTTAACCTCTCTTTCCCCAAGAGAGAGAGGGAAAGAAAGAGAGAGAGAGAGAGAGAGAGAGAGAGAGACATACAGTGAGAGAGAAAGAGAGACAGAGAGAGAGAAAGAGATAGAAACAGAGAGGGACAGAGACAAAGAGAGACAGAGAGACAGACACCAACAAGAGGAAGCAAGCTCCAGGCAAATACAAAGTTATCATTATAAAATGCTAATCATGTCTTCTCTACAGAGGGAGGACAGTAAGTCTAGATGCAAAAGAAAACCCGGAGTTTGCCGTGTGTGTTCAGAGAGGGTGGCATGCATCTGGGTTTGATGTAACTTCTGGGCACGGGACAGTTTTCTCAGCCCAAGCAATCAGCCAGTCGGCAGTCACGAAGTCCCAAGTGCTGAAATGGTGGAGGCATGACTTCTGGGTTAAACAAAACGCTCCCTGTTTTAGACAATCAAGACAGATAATCCCCTCTCGAGGATTTCTTGTTCCAAGCTACCTTCCAAATGAATACTCTTCTTCCCGCCCAAAGCTCCCCAAAGTGGCCACTGCCATGTTGAGCGGTCCCTGGTGAAATGGCACAGTTAACGACAGAGCCACACAAGTTAGCGTTACAGCGAGAAAGCGAGAGGAAGTGGGTTTGGTCTGGGAGAGGCATGGTGTAGACTGGAGAGAGAGAGAGAGAGAGACACAGTGTGGATGGGAGGGAGGCACAGAATAGACAGGGGAGAGGCACAGTGGACAGAGAGGAGAGGTAACAGTGTAGATGGGAGAAAGACACAGTGTAGACAGAGCAGGGCACCATGTAGACGCAAGGAGGCACAGTGTAGGTGGGAAAAAAAACAGGGTGTAGATGGGAGAGAGACATAACATAGACAGTGGGGAAGCAGAGTGTAGATATAGGGGAGATAACAGTGTAAACGGGGTAGGGGTGCAGTGTAGATGGAGGAGAGCCTCAGAGCTTCTGGAATCCATCAGAAGGGGCTGATTTAGGGGCGCCTGGGTGGCGCAGTCGGTTAAGCGTCCGACTTCAGCCAGGTCACGATCTCGCAGTCTGTGAGTTCGAGCCCCGTGTCAGGCTCTGGGCTGATGGCTCAGAGCCTGGAGCCTGTTTCTGATTCTGTGTCTCCCTCTCTCTCTGCCCCTCCCCCGTTCATGCTCTGTCTCTCTCTGTCCCAAAAATAAATAAACGTTGAAAAAAAAATTTAAAAAAAAAAAAAAAAAAAAAAAGAAGGGGCTGATTTAGCTTTGTGGCTCTGGGTCCTGGCCAAAGGCAGTCCTCACCCAGCCATCATCAGGAAGCAGACCAAAACTCCTGATTCTCAGAAGACGAAAATAAACACAGTTCTCAGAAGCACCAACACAGACCTGAAGGAATGTCCTTATCTGGTTTGAGAATGGTGATCCAGATCAAAGTTGGTCTGAAACAAGATGCCAAGTGCCAGGGAACACAGTGAAGTCCTCAGTCCCCGGGGCCCAGCCTGGGGACAGATTGATCAGCCCCCTTCCCAACTTTTGCCCGGGATGGCCAATGCCGTGCCTCAATCCGGCCAGGCTACAATCCAGTCTCTGGGTATTCGGTTGAACGTTAACCTGGATATTGCTATGAACAGGTTTTGTGGATACGATCCCAGCCCATAATCAGTCGTTTTAAGTGAAGGAGGTTATTCGCCATAATCTGAATGGGCCCGATTCAAGCCGTTGAAGAGTCTCAAAAACAGAGCTGAGGCTTCTCCGAAGAAGAATTTTCTGTGGATACAAGCTTCAGCATGTGCTGAGAGTTCCAGCCTGCTTCCTGATGGCCTGCACTCCGGACTTCGGACTTGCCTCACCGATTCATTGCCATAAATCTACTATAGACAGGTCCTACTTGTTCTATTTCTGGTCGAACCCTCACTAATACATCTCTCGGTAGCCATTTCCCGTTAGAGACAAACAAGGCTCTCTAAGACTCTAGGCAAGCAGACAGACCAGGAGCAGGTGTTAGAAGACTGGAGAACAATTTCATCAAAGTGCAGGGTAAATATGATCAAATACACAAGCTAAACCCCGGGAAGCTGGGATATTTAACAAAATATCAGAGCTCGATGTGGCATGAACTTATCTCTCGGTCACGTACGCAGGGGCGGGGGGGGGGGGGGCACCTCAAACACGTTAGAGACGCAGCAGGTCTCGGATGTGAATGCCAGCACCGGGTCCACGGTTTCCATCCAGGACAGTGAGGACTGGGGCTGGATCTTGGGGGCACCTCCTTTTCTGTCAGTGCCCCCCCCAGCCAAACACCACAGGGGTACGCTTATAGGTCTGGCTCGTTGCGACAAGGGAGAATGTACCCCATGGGGAAGCATTGGGTGCCTCCGTAAGATGGTGGAAAGGATTTAATACGGGATTTGGACTCCGGTTAGGTAACGGGCGGGAGCTGTGCCAAGCAGACTTCCCTCCAGCTCGAATGCTGTCGGGAAGTGGGGCCAAGTCCGTGATTGGCCGTCTTCATAGTTCTTCTCTGGAAGTCTCCTTTTATGGAAACCTCACCTAGAAGAGAAGAGCGGGGCTAAAGTAATAATCGGAAAAGAGGGCACCCGTCACTCCTATTAGCTGGGAGAGGGTGATGTGTGGTGTTATCATCGTGTCCACGATAACTTTGGGCTATCGACCCTGTCCCCCAAAAGTCTTAATTCCCAATGTGATGGTATGGGAAAGCGAGGTCTCTGGGAGGTGATTAGGTCGTGCGGGTGGAGCCCTCCTGAATGGGATCGGTGCCCTTCTAGAAGCGCCTCCACGGAGCTCCCTAGCCCCTTCTGCCACGTGAGGACAAGGTGAGAAGATAGTCCTCGCGGAGCCCGGAATCGGGTCCCCACCAGACACTGGATCCGCCGGCACCTTGATCTTGAGCTTACCAGAATCCAGAACTGTGAGATGGGAAAAGGATGTTTGCCATTTAAGCCACCCATTCTGCAGTATTTTCAGTCTAGTGGCTTGAACTAAGACACTTTCGTTTCGTCTGTGCTTAGATACGATTCTGAAATTTTTGTGTTTTGTTTGTTTGTTGTGGCTGTTTCGTCTCCCTGCATCACAGTCACAGAGCACAGAGCATCAGACGCCAGTCGGTTGCTGGCTGATGTCTGTGGATTGCTGATGTCCCCCAGGAGGACACCGTGATCTGGCTGTGAGCTCCGGGACGGTCCTTGGACCGGTTCTCGCACAACGCCAAGGTCTGTTCCTAGACGACGTCGGAAGCTTCTCTTTTCCTTTGGTGTACGAATGGAAATTGGTTTTGATTTTTCATGGTCCAAGATTTATTTTGTCTAATGTGAACTGAGCTACAAATAGTGTAATTATTATTATATCCTATTTACCCAGACAATAGAAATACATCGCATATTGTGATCATTTCCAAACATAAAGATTTTAATGGAAATCACATCTTGATGAGATAGAAAGGTAAGTTTCCGTGTAGGTCGTGTATTTATGAATAAATATTGCTTATTCCTTCAACGAAAATAGTTTGATACATTATTTATTCACTTTCAATATTTATTTATTGAGATGCTGAGAAAACTCATGTCCTTAAATGAGTCCATGGGGGCAGAATTTTAAAAACAACAACAAAAAAGGACAACTCAATTTTTTCGGGTTCTCTGCAAAGCATGCATTTTGATATACTATCAAAAACTAATTTTAATGATCTGCCTGTTCACAATGCAATGGAGTCCTCAAATTGAAAGAAAAGAATCAGCAACTACAGAATTTGCAAACGGACTTGTTTTTCCGTTGTTAGAGCTTGTCCTTTTCCAACCTCGAGACCAACGTTTTAAATTCTCCTTTGTTCAAACCCCCAGAAGTTTCCCCACCCACCCGCCCCCCCCCCATGAAGAAATGCAATTTTGTGGGAAGGGTGATGGGTGAGACATGTGTCTGTCTTTTGCACAATGTGAGCAAGGTGACTTTTTAGGGGAAAGTGAGGACAGAAACCATGTCACCTCCACTGCAGGTGAATTCCCAGTTAAAAGAGTTTGTTGTTGTTGTTGTTGTTGTTGTTGTTGTTTTAACAAAGAATATAAATGTATGATGAGAATCTGGATGTTGATTCTCTGAAGCTATGCGAGCTAAACACCCGTTGGCAAGTCTATCGCTGTCCTCAAGATGACCTGTGTTTGACTTTGAAGACTCATCAGTGACCCATACATTGCCTTCCTGGGAAGGTCTGCACCAATACGATAGGATTGTTATGGACCAGGGTCATTTTATTGTTTGGCAACGTTACCCTTATGCCTTGGATAGCCCCTAAAACACTGTCTCTACACATAGGAGTTTCTCTGCAAATATTAGCTATAGTGGAAGAATCCATTGTATTGTTTTAGGTGAGGAAACCCAATTAAAAATGGCGGCCATTGTATACCATGGAGTACCAGTCCTTTTCCAAGAGGTGGCCAACAATTATCAAGTGAATAATACCATTTATCATTCATGGAATACGTATACGGGCCTGGCACTTAACATACCTGTGTGTCCGGATACATGCACACATCACCTTACAAGATACATATCGTTATCTCCATTTAATAAGTGTCCCGAAAGAAGTTTCTCAAGCCATAGAACTAATAGATGGTCGTGCAAATGTTCTAATTCCGTTCCAAAGCGCCTGTTGTTTTCCTTACCTCTTCGTCATGCCTGGACTTACATCCTGGTTCTCCTGGAGAACACAATAATTTCTTTAACCAAAAAAAAAAAAAAAAAGCGTCTCTGTTTCCTAACTTTGAAAAGGAGGAAGAAGGGGCACCTGGGTGGCTCAGTCAGATGAGCATCTGACTCTTGGTTTCCGCTCGGGTCATGACCCCAGGGTCGAGGGATTGAGCCCCACATCAGGGACCCTGCTAAGCGTGAAGACTACTTAAGATTCTCTCTCTCCCCCCCCACCCCTCCCCCAGATATGTGCATGCGAGCACGCTCTCTCCCTCTCTCTCAAATAATAATAATAATAATAAATATTTTTTAAAAAAGGAGGAAGAGAAGGTCTCTCTTGCACTTGTGAGATGAATGTGCAAAATACCAACATGCATAGAACACTTGGCATATTTAATAAATGCTGCTCTCCTCTCCATCTGAAGGGAGATTTGGAAGGAAATAGAAATAAATCCGTCGAACTCAGAACTGATACATTTGGCTTTTGACTGGACTGGGTGACATTTTTTGGTGCACCAAAACATTTTCCAATTGACCAAGTCTCAACCCAACCTCACCAGCTACTTGGCTATTTGGAAAGCCCTTCTTAATGCAAGACTACTTTAACACAATTCATGAAAGATGGATTCAATCCAAGCTGCAAAGATTAGAAACACTCCACAATTTTCTATCATTTTAAGAAGGAGAACACAACCTGAAAATGGAATATAATTGGGGCTTAGAAGCATCTCTGGGCTGCCTGTTTTAGTCTCATTTCCTCGGGAAGTATTCATATTTGATCTCTCAGTGCACGAATGGGAATTAGAACCACTCACTTTGCCTTTGAAACAGGCAAAGGGTATCAGCGTGGATGTCGGGCACGCTGTTGAACCACATCAAACCACTGATCTGATCTTTAACAGCGAGCAGCCCCCGGTCTGTTTAAAGGCAGAGGAAATTCTGCAACATGAAGACAAAAACGAAGGCAAGCTGATTCCGTTCTCTGAAGAATTTCTTGCCTCCAGATTCAGTCCTCGTGGATCTGTTACTTTTATTTCCTCTTGTTGTACATTTGGTGAAACAGTATTGAAACTCTGGGAATTTATATATCCCAATGTATACAAACAGATCTTAAAGCAAAAGCGAACACAGGGAGGAAAAAAGGCAGCGGGGGGGGGGGGGGAAGGGGGGGACGGTGCCTGGGTGGCTCAGTCTGTTAAGCATCTGACTTTTGGCTCAGGTCACGATCTCATAGTTTGTGAGTTCGAGCCCCACATTGGGCTCTGCGCTGACCGTGCAGAGCCTGCCCGGGATGCTCTCTCTCTCTGTCTCTCTGTCTCTCTGTCTCTCTCTCTCATTCAAAATAAATTAAAAAAGAAAAAAAAAAAAGCAAACACAGGATCTCAGAGGCGGTAGGCATCCAATGAGGCAAGTTGGCGTTACATGGAAGTCTGGACCTCAGAAGGATTAGGGAAAAGTCTTTTCCCTTTTCCCTCCCTACCCAAGTGTTGAAAAGCTGTTAGGAGGCAGAGGGACAATCCGGAGAACCTCCAAAGTCTTCTGTTAGCTTAGCCTTAGCCACCTGCAGGGTTTTGTTCTTTGCCAGGGTGTGGCAGAGTCCCCTCCCAAAGGAATTTGAAAAAATAAGGAATGTCCCCTCCCTAAGGAATGTTAACACAAACAAACAAGCAAACAAACAGAACAAACCCTCAAGGCAACCTGGCTATAACCTTTGCTAGACATTGCTCAGGACCTTGTAACTTCAGACCCTTTCATCAGCCTGCATGTTTGTGTGTTACCCTATATGGGAGACAAAAAATATCTCTATATATCTGACTATGCCACGTGGTGTTCAGGTCTCAGTTCTTCGGGTAGGAACCCACCTGAACCGTGCCAGTGCCCCCAGGAATAAAGTTGCTTCCTGGAAAGAAAAGCCTCAGGGTCATGACCCTCTGTGCGAGAATCCTGCTACACTGGGAAGGGTTAAAAGATGCAGCAGTGGTGACAGGGGGGAAAAAAATAGAATAGGTATGCATTCCACTTCTGGGTCTTGGCTGGCGTTCAATTCCAAGTTCCTCTTTGGAGGTTGCATACGGGCCCTGTGTGTCCTACAGGAGGGAAAGGTACCAGGAATGCAATGCCATGAGCAGCACAGACTTTCTGTTGTGGAAACACTTAGATGGCTTCCTGGATGGTGCCCCCACCGCACCGCAGGATTTTTGAGTCTCTTCCCATTGGACACCATTGTGGATGGAGCTGGCTTCCTCATGCTGTCATCAGGGCAGATGTCTTTCTGCCACGTGAAATCCCAACTCTAAATCCTCCTGATGACTCACAGACAACAAGTGACCAAAGCGTCGTGGCCATCAGCGGTCATGGGGCCTATATGCCATAATCGTTTCCTACCACTGCTCTAGCAAATTATCACAGATTATCTTAAGGCGTCTCCGGGCAGATTTATTCTCTTCCAGTTCTGGAAGCCAGAAAGTTAAAACGGGTCGGCAGGGCTGGTTCCTTCTGCAGACTTGAGAGGAGGAGAATGCATTTCTTTGCCATTCTCAGCTTCTAGAAACTAGCCACATTGCGCGGGCCAAGGAGGCAAAACGCAAGATCACTCCAACCAAATACCTAACCAATCGAACAGAAAGAAACAAAGATGGCATGTTGCAAGGCCAATATTGAGTCAGTGCCGAAGGAGCTGCCAGGAGCCAGGGAGGCTATTGAATTAAAACTTAAAGTATAACAAACACCTAGAGTTCAGGCTAATGTAAATGCATAGAATGAGGAAGGAAGGAAGGAAGGAAGGAAGGAAGGAAGGAAGGAAGGGACAGGAAGGAAGGAAGAAAGGAAAGAAGGGAGGGAGGAAGGAAGGGAAGGAAGGAAGGAAGGAAGGAAGGAAGGAAGGAAGAGATAACTCTTCATTGCAGAATAATTCCAAATAACAAATGTGGAAGGAAATAGAATGAGGGAAATAGAAAATCACCATTAGAACGCCTCAGTAATAATGACTCCAAGCAAAATTATTATAAATTGCAATTGCACTGTTTTTCCTCTGATAGTTTGGCATATGCACAGGATACGTATAGAACAACAACAAAATGACCCATGTTCATGGCAGCATTATTTACAATAGTCAAGAAGTGGAAACAACCTAAGTACCCATAGACAGATGAATGGATAAGGAAAATGTGAGATACATACATATCTCCAATATATGTATATGTATTTATATATATTGGAATAATACTCAGTCATAAAAAAAAAAAGAAACCCTGCCATTTGCAATAACATGGGTGGACCCTGAGGACACGATGCTAAGTGAAATAAGGCAGAGAAAGAGAAATACTGTATGATCCTGCTTATAGGTGGAAGCTAGAAAAGAAAAAAATAAATAACTCAGAGATACGGAGAACAGATTGGTGGTTGGTGGAGGCAGAGGGGTAGGAGTGGTTGGGTGTAATGGCTGAAAGGGGGTCACAAGGTGCAAATTTCCAGTTATAAAAATAAATGCGTCCTGATGATGTAAGGTACATGGTGACTATCATTTGCAATACCGTACTGCGTATTTTTTTTAAATTTTTTTTCAACGTTTTTTATTTTATTTTTGGGACAGAGAGAGACAGAGCATGAATGGGGGAGGGGCAGAGAGAGAGGGAGACACAGAATCGGAAACAGGCTCCAGGCTCTGAGCCATCAGCCCAGAGCCCAACGCGGGGCTCGAACTCCCGGACCGCGAGATCGTGACCTGGCTGAAGTCGGACGCTTAACCGACTGCGCCACCCAGGCGCCCCCCGTACTGCGTATTTAAAAGATGTTAAGAGAACAGATCCTAAAAATTCTCCTCACAAGAAGCAAAGTAACTAGGCATGGTGATGGATTTTAGCTAAACATATGGTGGTGATCATTGCACAATATATGCATATATCAAACCATTTTGTTGCACACCTAAAACCAATACAATGTCATATATCAATTCTATCTCAATTAAAAAAAAGATTCACTGAATGATGGGCGAAATCACTGGATGAAAGTGTAAGGAGAGACATGATATTTGCATAGTCTCAAAGTATGCATGATATTTGCACAGTCTTCCTCAAAAGTAGTGCTTATGGATTGGTAGGATCCATATTTCTGGAGAAATCCCTCAGGCAGCATCTTAAACAAGTGACCAAGCTGAGAACCGATTGCTATAAAATGCGGCAACATCAGGTACTCCTGGGTGTGATGCACCGAGAACTCAGAACACATCGCCTCGGTAAAATCCCTCCTGATAATTCACAACCTCAGTCCAATCACGGGAAAGCAGGCAAATCCAATCTGAAGTGCTGTCTATGAAATAACGGAGTCTCAAGGTCACGAAAGGCAGGAGAGGCTCATCACAGTTGGGAGGAGGCTAAGGAGACGTGAAAACCAAATGCCACGTGGGAGTCTGGATTAGAACCTGGGACAGAAAAAGGACATTGGTGCAAAACCTGGGGAGTGCTGATTAAAGTTTGTAGCTTCGTTAGTAACATTGTGTTCATGTTAGTTTCTCAGTTTTGGTAGTTTCACGAAGGTTATGCAGAATGCTACCATGGCCGGGGCCAGCCTCAGTCTAAACTTACCTTAAGATGAACAAAGTGAAACCAGAGCAGGAGGTAGTGTTGGCAGCTTTCCGCGTGAATGCTTTCTTCTGGATGCTCACGTTGCTATTGTCCCACGGCTGAAGGCATGACCTGGTAAAGAGTAAGGAGTCCCTGCCTTTGCTTGGCAGTTAGAGTTCCGGGAATGTTTTCACAATGGTTTTCCCATTTGAGCCTCTCAGCAATGTGCGTGATAGGTATAGAGTGATGCTCTTTGTGTGTGTGTGTATATATATATGTGTGTGTGTGTGTGTGTGTGTATGTATGTGTGTATATATGTGTATATATATATATATATATATCTGTTTTCCAATATAGATAAGATACATATATATATATATCTATGATATATATTTAAGATATCTATGATATATATAAGATATAAATATAAGATATATATGATATATAAGATTATATAAGATACATATGATTATATATAAGATATATATAATATATATGTAAGATATATATCCTATATATGAGATATATATGTTATATATACGTTATATATGAGATATATAAGATATATATATGAGATCTATCTCATATATAAGATATATATATGATATATATAAGATATACATATATAAGAGATATATATCCTATATATAAGATATATATCTCATATATAGGATATATATATATCACATATATATATATGAAGATATAAGGCTATATATGAAATATTTTCTTTAGGGATAGTACAGGTCCTGCTAGACACATCTACAGAGTTTCTCTCCCTGATAACTTTTCAGTATTCAGAAAGGGTGAGGGTTGAAGCCTTTCCTTACTCTGATACTCTTTTAAAGAGCTCCCAACGATCCGCAAGTCTGACAGCCTCATTTGCATGTACCTACAAAGTTCTGGCTCGCTCTCGTGGCTCAACCTGATCATCTAACAGCCACCGCACGACAGAGTCGATTCAAGTTTTGAATTTATGGATGAGTCAGCGTTTCTAAATTTCAAAAGCACCTTTGAGGATGGCAGGATGGGTGAGCGCGGGATGTGGGCACTGGGAGTGATAAGAGTTTCCGTGGGCTGGAGCTCAGACACCCACTATTCACACCGCCGGTGTTTTGATGTGGTGATTTCACCTGTCACTACCCCCGGGGTGAATTTAGGGCCGGAAGCGAGTCTATTGGCAGTCGGGGTTAAAAACAAATGCAAATACATTCTGCCACGCTACAGAGCCCGTCCTTCCCTTTCTCAAAGCACCCCTAAGCAATGGAGGAGGACAGCAACTGCCTCAGTCGGCTTGGGGCTGCCATAACAAAGTACCATAGATGTCGGGGTGACTTAAACAAAAGGCATCTATTTACTCGCAAGGCTAGATAGAAATCTGAGCTCAGAGGTCAGCAGGGTTGTTTCCTGTTTCCCCCCGAGGCTTCTCTCCTTGACGTCTAGGTAGCCAGCTGACTTCCCCTGCCCCGTGAGTGTCTACATCCACATTCCCTCTTCTTCTAAGGACTATAGGATCTAATCTATAGGCTTGGAAGACATCTTAATGATCTCATTTGAACTGAACTCTTGAAGGACGCTGTCTCCCAATGCAGTCACCTTCTGAGGTGCTGGGTAGATTAGGACCCCCACCTATGAATTTTAGGGGGACACCGTTCAGCCCAGAGCAACATCTTTGTTACAAACACGCAATCGACCTGGTCGCACTTGACAAGCTTCTGCGGGCTCCATAGTGATCGTCAGCCGTCCCCAGCTCAGTTCTGGCTCTTTATTCCACTTAGGGGGGCTTTCAGATTGCAGTAGCTACAACCACAACCTGGGTCCACCGTGAAACTGCCCAGACGGTGTCATCTTAGCGCCATCGAGTATCCTATAACATCCCTCTCATTTCTTCTCCATGCCGTAGCCTGATGGTTTCTTCAGCATATGGCCGTGAGGGAGATGGCACCCAAGACGTGTTTTCTCCCTCTCTTTCCTTGTGGTGCATCTGATGCCTCAGCCCGCTATTTATCTCAGGCTGTCAGTTTCTGAGAGGTCATAGTTTTCAGAGAAGGTCGTAGTAGATTGTCCAGGGCTTGGACCAAAGGACAAGTGGCCATTTGAAAATGGAGGCTTTATGGGGCGCCTGGGTGGCTCGGTCGGTCGAGCGTCCGGCTTCGGCTCAGGTCATGATCTCGCGGTCCGTGGGTTCGAGCCCCGCGTCGGGCTCTGTGCTGACAGCTCGGAGCCTGGAACCTGCTTCGGATTCTGTGTCCGCCCCCTCCCCCTTTGCCCCTCCCCCGCTCATGCTTTGTCTCTGTCTCAGAAATAAATATTTAAAAAAATTTAAAAAAAAAAGGAAAATGGAGGCTTTATTATCATTCAGGTGTGTTGAAGCCGACACATCAGCAGACAGTTGCCAGTGAAAACTGTTTGTTTCTCACAGTTCCCAAGAGGGGACATGCCATCCCATGCAGGCCACATGGGGAAGTACCAGGGTAGGTCGGGAGCCACGGGGAGATACAGGCAAGAGCTTTTATGGTGGTTTCCATGGGAAGGTACATATGAGTTAGGGTCAGCGGGCTTAGGATTGGCTAGTGGGGATAATTTCTGCAGTCTCTGGGGTATAGGGCTTTTATTTTATTTTTTTTAATTAATGTTTATTTTTCAGAGAGGGGGAGAGAGAGAGAGATAGTGGGTGAGGGGCAGAGAGAGAGGGAGACCCAGAGTCCGAAGCAGGCTCCAGGCTCCGAGCTGTCAGCACAGAGCCCGACGCAACTCATGAACCCCGAGATCATGACCTGATCCGAAGTCGGTTATCGGATGCTTAACCAACTGTGGCACCCAGGCGTCCCTGGGGTGTAAGGACTGTTTTAAGTTGCCTTGTACCTGCCCCTGGGGTGATTAAGGCAGGCGACTATTGGCCTGGAGGACGAGAGCCCAACAGGGGAGGTGGTGGGGTGTAGGCTCTGAATTGAATGGTGTGCACGTGACAGATAGGGCCGTAGGACAGTCATTTACCATCTGTAAGAACTGGCTCCCCCTGAGAAGGGCAGTCTCCTTGGGGTCAGTAAGGCCCCAGATGCCGAACGTCAGAATACAGAGAAGTGCTTAATAGGGGCGCCTGGGTGATTCAGTCGGTTAAGTGTCCAACTCTTGGTTTCAGCTCAGGTCACGATCTCACGGTTCACGAGTTCAAGCTCCACATCGGGCTCCACGCTGTCAGTGCAGAACCAGCTTTGGATTCTCTCTCTCCCTCTCTCTCTGGCCCTCCCCTGCTTGCTCTCTCTCTCTCTCTCTCTCTCTCTCCCTCCCTCAAAATAAATACATAACCTTAAAAAAACAAACAAACAAAGATGTGCTTAATATAGTGGCCCCTACAATCGTCCCACTCCGGGAACCATTGGTTCATGTCCTGAACTGGGCTGAGACACCTGTACCCCACCTGCCCTCCGTTGACTCAGACCCTCTGTCCAGAGAGCAGGGGAGACAGGCCGTTAGGATGTGAGGCATCCAGCCTACTTTGCTTGGCCAATAGAAAACAGTAGCCCCTGTCAGAGTTCTTGGGTTCTGCCAGGTTGCTCTTCCGAAAGGTGGCCATGTGCCCTTGCTCACTTCCCACTCCTGGGGAGCCCCACATTTGGCTGGCAGTCGCTGCCACGTGGTGGTGCGTGTTGGCCAGAAGGAAAGGGAGCCGAAGCTTCCAGAGGAGGAGCCGTGACATTGGCAGAGACTTGGGGCGACGAAATCATCGTCCGAGCTGGACAGAGGGCAAGGAAGTGGCGAGACGGCAGGCAAGGCAGGGGTCGAAGCAATCCCATCCCACGTCTTGGCACGGGTGTGGCAAACATTGGACTTCTGGGTCCCCCACACACGGGGTAGCGAGGCAAGAGGACCGCGCTTCCTGGGAAGGGCCGAGTGGCAACCGAAGACGCGCTCTCTCATCCCGTCAACCCCCAAACTCATCTGAAAATTAGACGAAGCCGGTGCAGGGTGGGCGGTGAGGAGTCCGGGAACCCTGGGGCAAGGAGCTGGCCAGGAAAGGCCCCTGCTGATAAGGCCCTTAGGCAGGCTTCCTCTGGTGTGATACCCTGGGGTGGATGGAGAGAGTTGGGGACACAGTGAGCTGTGTGAAAGAGAGATAGCCTGGACACCACAGGAAGCATCCAGAGGTGTGGTTGCGAGGGTCGTCATGCCGTTGTCCCGTTGTAAATATCCGTGAACACTTACTATATCCTGGGTACTAGACCCTGGGATTATAGTGATGAGCCCACCACACGTGGTCCCTGCCTGGTGCTTAGATGGCTTTCACGGCCCAGCTCTGGTCTGCAGCCCTCCAGCAGAGAGCTTTCTAGCATCCTCAAATACCACCAGCTTGCAGGTGACCACTCTTTATGTCCTGACCACCTCTTTGGGTCTGGGAGCCCCATCTGGAACATTCCATCGCAATGCTCTACCCTTCGTGACTCCCAAGATACCTACCCCGAGCCAGTCACTGTACAGTAAAACCTTGGATTGCGGGTAACTTGTTCTGCAACGTTTCCGCAAGAGGGAGCAAATATTTCTAACAAATTTTAACTCCATAAAGGAGCGATGTCTTCCAGTAAGAGCGGTACACGATGCCGAATGCCACACGATCACCCCTGAGCCAACGGTTCCTGAAATTCGCTTTGATATACAAGTGCTTTGGATTGCAAGCATGCTTCTGGAACGAATTATGCTCACAAACCAAGGTTGTGCCGTGCCCTTTCTATGAGGTAAGATTATAATCCCTTCTTATGGATGTAGGCATTGGCTCAAGAATGGTGGGCCAAGTAGCCAAAGGCCACTCGGAAGAAAACCGATTGAAAGAAACCCAGCTCCCTCTGACTCTATAAAACCAGTGTTCTTTCCAAATCGTCAGGCGTAGATGAATCTGAATTGTTAGCCTGATTAAATCATCCCATTTGCTAATAGGTATTACATCTATTTCTAGGTGTGGGGATCCATGCTTCTTAGTAGCATTTTGATTCCTAGTTAATTAAGTGATATGGGTATACCCAAAAGATGAGTGGATAATTTACGGGTTATTTTAAAAAATTTTAATGAATAAATAACAACGCTTTCTTTGTTTATCTAGTTTAAAATGTTAATGAATAGCGACCCTTCTAATTGCAAAGCTGAGTATTTAAGGGAACCTGACACTTCATAAATATCAAACTGTGAGGTTTCATGTGTTGGTTTTATATAAACATAGGAATTGAGTAATTACCACCCTTGCTGTTCATTAAAATTCAAAATTAGATAAACAATAAGCAGGAATGTTTTTGTTCATTATTATTCATATCGAGTACTTTGCTTCGAATATCCCCCTGCTTCTTTTCATGATTTCTTTTGGGCACGGCCCTTTCTCTTTGAGCACAAAAAAAGGACCCCTTGGGTGGAAAACGCTGCTTTTCCTTTGGGCTGTCTTTTGGATTTTTTGTTTGTTTGTTTGTTTTTCTCCCCCCTCCCAACTAAGTCATCATTTCATTTGGAAAGAGTGGCAGCAACTGAGAGAGACAGGTCCGGGCTGAGGGTTGCATGATGCTCAGTGCTGGTCTTAGCTCTGTCTCTAACCTGTGGTGGGTTCCCCAAATCACACACTGACCACCACTGGGCTTGGGTTTCTTCATCTTCAGGATGAGGACACTGGATGGTCATTCATTCATTCATTTCCTTTCCCTTAAAGTATTTGTGTGTGTGTGTGTGTGTTCTAGAGGCGAAGAAGAAACAATTGAAGTTTCTTGCCCTGATGGAGCTTTATCAAATAAGGACACAAACGATTGATTCTAAGGGTCAGGTACAAGAGTCTGTCTTCACCCTAAGAGCGATGGTGGTGGTTGAATCGTGTTCCTTCGAAAGTGGTCTTGTCAGATGCAAGTTAGGTCTGTCTATTCTGTGTTTTGTTTTGTTTTGTTTTGTTCTCCCTCCTCTTTTCCTTAGATCTTGCGAGCCTCCTGAGTGGTTTCGCTTGCAAAGCCCTCTTAGGGATGTGGGATCCGAGGACAGTTTGTGAGCTTATGGGGACGTACCAGGTCACAGGTGGGGGAGGATGGCAGACCTCAGGGCCAAGATGCTCGCACCCCTGTCCCTGGCCTGCTGCTACGGGATTTCTGCCTCTTTGCCGAAACACAGCCCCGCACAGTTAAGGAACCGTCCAAACCCACTCTTGGGAAAACAGCTTGATGAACCTCAGCTTTGAGCTTCCACCCGAAACAGTCCTCCGGCTCTCGAATTTCACATCCGCTAATCTGATTCCCCCAGAAACTGACGAAGGTTCTAAGCACGCACAATTTCTTGCTTGTACGTACAACGATCTACGATTCCTATTGCAAGGGACTTTGCTTGCTATAATAATCTACTTGTGATTTTGGTTTTATTTGTTTAAAAGGAAAAAGAGACACGGCAGAGACACGGTCCCGGCAGGTTCCCCCGGGGGAAATACCGCTTCTATCTGGAAGAAGGCTGTGCCGCGAAGCTTCATACCAGCCTTGGACCACAGAGGCCACTTTTCGTACCCTGGGTCGCGGCGTGAGGGTTGGCTTAGTGCCAGGACCTGTGTTGAAGCTGGCCGCAGAAAGCTCTCCAGACCCAAACGTTACTGGGGTCGGAGACAAAACCCAGGACTATGCTGGAAGCAATGCATGTCTGTGTGAAATGAGCTGAGCCGGGAGGGGACACGGCAGAATCTCCGGGAAGCCTTTTAAGAACCCAGATACACGCATCTCTGCCAGGAGACCTAAGGACCTGTGGAGAAATCAGACTGCTCATCACAACTGAGAGGCTGTCCCCACCCCCCTCCCAGAGCCCAGCCCTGTTTCTTCTTTAAAATACTTTTTTTTTTTTTTTTTAGGAACCCCTGGGTGGCTCAGTCGGTTAAGCGTCCGACTTTGGCTCAGGTCGTGATCTCGCAGTTTGTGAGTTTGAGCCCCGCGTCGGGCTCTGCGCTGACCAGCACAGAGCCTGCTATTCTCTCTGTCTCTCTCTGCCCCTCTCTCTCTCGCTCAAAATAAATAAATACACTTTAAAATTTAATTTTCTTAAAAAATTCAGGTATAATGAACATACAGTGTGGTATTAGGTTCCGGGGTACAATGTAGTGATTCAACAATTCTATAGATTACTCAGTGCTCATCAAGGTAAGTGTATTCTTGATCCCTTTTATCTATTTCACCCATCCCCCCACCCACCAGTTTGTTCTTTGTATTTAAGAGTCTGTTTATTTTAGTTTGTCTCCTTTTTTCCTTTGGTCATTTTTGCTTTGTTTCTGAATTCCCACATATGAGTGAGATCATATGGTATTTGTCTTTCTCTGACTTAGTTCACATAGTGTTACAAAAGCTTCTAGATCCACCCATGTTGTTGCAAATGGCAAGGTTTCATTCTTTTATGTGGCTGAATAGTATCCCATATACGCACATGCACACACAACCCACCTCTTCTTTATCCATTCATCTATGGATGGACACTTGTTTACTGTTTTTTTTTTAAAGATTTTCCTATTTAAAAAAAAATTAATGTTTATTTATTTTGAGAGAGAGAGAGAGAGAGAGAGAGACACAGAATCCGAAGCAGGCTCCCGGCTCCGAGCTGTCAGCACAGAGCCCGACGCGGGGCTCGAGCTCACGAACTGTGAGACCGTGACCTGGGTCGAAGTCAGACTCTCAACCGACTGAGCCACCCAGACGCCCCAGATTTTTTCTATTTTTAAGTAATCTCGACACCCAACATGGGGCTTGAACCCACAGCCCCGAGATCAAGAGTCACACACTCCACCGACTGAGCCAGTGGGCGCCTTGAGCCTAAACAACACTTCTAATCCCATCCAGAGAAAGTGGTGAATGGGCTGTCCCCCTGGGAGATGCTGTCCCCACATGACATGCCTCTGAGGGCAGCACTGGAACCTTCCATATCAGACCCACTTGTGCCAGATTCCATATTGGCCTCGTCCACCCCCATTATTTTGTTCTCAGCTTTATCGAGGTACGACTTACAAACGACAAAATGCACGCATACTGAGCCTACAGTTTGGTGAGTTCTGGCAAGTTCATGGCCTGTGAAACCACCACCACCGTCAGGATGGAGAACATTGCCACAGTCACCCCAGAAGTACCCTCGCGGCCCCTGACAGCCGCCCCTCGTCCACACACAACCCCAGATCCATGCCGATCTGCTTTCTGTCACCATAGACGCGTTTGCTTTCTCTAGAACTTGATCTATACGGCACACTCAGTTCATATTCTTTTGTATCTGGGTGTTCCCCCCCCCCTTTTTCACCGGATGTGTTTTCAAAATGCATCCACACTTTCTGTGCATGGGTATTGTGTTCTTTGCCGGGGCTGAATAGCTTTGGGCTCGATGGACGCCACACAATTGGCTTCTTCGTTCGCTTGTCGACGGATGCCTAGGTTCATTTCTGGCTCCAAAGCTGCTGTGAGCAGCTCAAGCACAAATCTTTGAGTGGACCTGTTTGTATTTCGTCGGGGTAACTAACCAAGAGTGGAATTCTGGGTCGCGTCGCAAGGATATGTCTCACTCTGAAAGACATGGCCCCAATGGCTTCCAGAATGGCTGGACCATTTTGCATCCCCACAGGCAACGCAGGAAAGCCCCATTTGCTTTGCCCCTTCACCAATACTTGGTATTGTCCACCTTTTTCCTTTCTGCCACTCTTTTGGTTTACCTCTTTTTATTATTTTTATTTATTTGTTTTTAGTTTTCTTTGCAACAATTATTTATTTTTGAGAGACTCAGAGAGACAGAGCATGGGGGGTGGGGGGAAGGGTGCAGAGAGAGAGGGAGACGCAGGATCCGAAGCAGGCTCCAAGCTCTGAGCTGTCGGCATAGAGCCCGACACGGGGCTCGAACCCACGGACTGTGAGATCATGACCTGAGCGGAAGTCGGACGCTTAACCGACTGAGCCACCCAGGCGCCCCTGTTTCTGCCATTCTAAGTGGATATGGAGTGGTAGGAACAAATTGCTTTTTTTAAAAAAAAATTTTAACGTTTATTTTTTATTTTTGAGAGAGAGAGAGAGAGAGCACAAGCCAAGGAAGGGCAGAGAGAGAAGGAGACACAGAATCCGAAGCAGGCTTCAGGCTCTGAGCTGTGAGCACAGAGCCCCATACGGGGCTCGAACCCACAAACTGTGAGATGATAACCTGAGCCGAAGTCCGATCCACGGAGCCACCCAGGCGCCCCTGAGCAAATCGCTTTGAATTTCCTTACACTCGCCCGCCCTCAGTCCTTCCAAAAGGAAATGCTTCCCGAAGAGCTTTTTTTATAGATGACACGAGAAAGCGTATCGTGGGTCGAGCCTGGCATACAATAGATGCTCAATAAATATCAGCCCCACTTCTCCTGGCCGCAGTTCGCAAGCCAGCTGCACATCCCCTCCACCGGGGAGCTTTTAGAAGGTTTCACAGCCCATCAGCCAAATTAGAATCTCTGGGGAGGCCTGAGACGGGCCGCTGTGCGGGGAACAAAGCCTTGTCGGCCCCGCCACCGGGCCCGGCCTGGGTCCGGCCACTCGTAAGTAGCAGCTGGTGACCGCCGCGACCCCGAGTGTTTGGGGTTTGCATGTGTGCGAGCGAGTGAACTAGCGGTTGGAGCCTGCCCAGCCGCCGCAGTGGCCTTCGCAGGCAGGCTGGCCAGAGACAGGCATGTTTGCAATTTCCGAGGAATCTGCAGGGTGGAGAGGGAATGTGCTAGAAGAACGTCTCCAGCCCAGCAGGCCGTGGCAGCAGGCGGAGTGGGGATCACGGGCAATCAGGCACAGCCGCCTGGAGAGGCAGCCGTAACCCACTCTGTCGCTCCTTAGGCCGGCTTTGTGTGGTTTAACAAGGCTTTTCCAGTCTCTCCTCCGCAGCCAGCTGGCAAAGCCGTGGGATCAGCCAGAGGGTGCTGCCGAGGTGCCCTTCTGAGGACGGCAGGTATGCCCAGAGCCCCTCGGCTGTCCTGAGAGCGTGATGCACGGGGAGGGGGCAGCCTCCCCGGCCCCCTCCAAAATAAGAGACCCCTGCTTCCGGCACGCCCCGAAAGCAGAAGAGGCCCCGGCCTCCCTGTGGCTGTAGTTTCTGGAAGGGCTTTCCTGTCTGTCATTCTCAACAGCTGAGTCATTTTCCAGAGAGTTAGAGCAGGGAGAAGGACTCTTCCCCAGACAGGAGGTCATACACAGTCTTTGTCTCAGCCTCGTCTTTCCTCCCACACCAGACCGCCTGTTTACTGGCTGCCGGGTGCCTGGTCGGTGACTAGAACTAGGCTGAAGCCAGAATTTCTGGAGGATTTGGATATTTCACACTCAGGGGCTGAACGGAGCCCACGGCACCCAGAATATGGGGAGAGGACCCCCCTCCCTCCATTCCACGCACCACGGCTGTGAAGGCGACCACCCCGAATGCAGTGACGCAAAATCACAGCCTCTCACTGTGCTAACAGATTCCGTGGGGCGGGAATTTGGACAGATACGGTGAGGACGGCTTGTTTCTCTACTTCATGAGGTCTAGGACCGCAGCAGAGAGGTTGTCAATGGCTGAGGGGGACTGCAGAGGTCGGGGACCGGAGTCTTCTAGAAGCTTCTATACTCATCAGGCTGGTGCCTGGGGTAGGACGACTCGGAAGCTGGGCCCAGTGGAGACCATCAACCAGAGCATACGGCCTACGGGTGGCCTCTCTATGTGACTTGGGTTCCCTTACAACGTGGTGGCCTCGTGGCGGTCAGGCTTCTTACATGGAGTCAGAGTCCTAGGAGGAAGTCAAGAGCATCAGAAGACACGTCAGGTCACCTTTGTCATACGTTATGAGTCAAAGCAATCATTAGTCCTCGTAGATTCAAAGCGGAGGGACGTTTATCCCACCTGTCAACAGAAAGGAGCCTCATGTATTCTGTGTTAGAGTAATCTGTGCTTTGATTTGAAATATTTTTTTGATGTTTATTTATTTTTTATTTTGAGAGAGAGAGAGAGAAGGCGTGAGCAAACAGGGGAGGGGCAGAGAGAAAGAATCCTAAGCAGGCTCTGAGCTGTCAGTCGAGAGCCTGATGTGGGGTTTGACCCTCGAACCGTGAGAACATGACCTGAGTTGAAATCAAGAGTCGGACGCTGGGGACGCCGGGGTGGCTCCGTCGGTTAAGCATCCGACTTCGGACCGAGTCATGATCTCATCGCTCATGAGTTCAAGCCCCGCGTAGGGCTCCGTGCTGACAGCTCGGAGCCCGGAGCCTGCTTCGGATTCTGTGTCTCCCTCTCTCTCTGCCCCTCCCCTGCTCATGCTCCCTCTCTGTCTCTCTCTGGGAAGCCGAGGAGGGCTGGGATGGAGAAGGAGCAACTCCAGGCTCCCGTGAGTCACTCTGATCCCTTCTGGACGCCTCCCCGGGATCCCTCACGGGCGGCTCCCACTTCCTGTGCTGCTGGATTTCAAGGGGAGGCAAACAGTTGGGCCTCAAATCCTACCCTGAAGGCTTTTCAGTTTGCTCCTCTCCTTGGCCCCTGGAAGGGCCTCACGGGGCCAGCTCTCAGGAGAACACTGTTCCAGGAGGATCAGAAAGGTGGCTGCGAGCTGGGTGGAAAGGAGAGGGGACCTGTGGGCGGGGCGACCCACGACGAGGCGATCCGGCTAAGGCTGCACAGAGGGGAGAGGAGGGCCATATCTCCGAGACCAACGAGCAAGATTTGGGAGGAAGGGGAGGGTGCCGCGGCCACTTCCCAGAAAGACTATCCGCTAGATCAAACACACGGCCACACTCCGCGTCAGGCTACTGAGTACGCGCAGGCAGACACGGTTCCTCCCCGCCGAATGGCTTTGAGTGACTCTAGCATCCCAGGCCCGTAGAAATCACATCAAAAACTGAGTCAGCTCTTCCGAGCTTCCTATTCCTCATGAGCCCCCCGAGTGTGGGTGCGGGTGTCGGGGGGATGGGGGTTCCTCCCCCTCCGCCTTCGTTGCACAGGAAACGTATGAATTTTTAAACCTGCAGGGAGCACATTGTTTGTGATTACCCTAGACCTTGAAAAGGAAGCGCGACCATAAATTTTGGGATGAACGGCCGAGTGCTGGAAGCCTGCCTCTCTGCTTGACTTCAATAACTTATCTCAATGAATCCCCAGCAGAAAGCATCTTCTACACTTCAGTTCTCGAGAAGATGAGACGTGAGTGCTGGGGAATTATAAGACAGAGGGGCTTTATTGCAACAGTGAACAAGCTGAAAATTACAAGGTAATGGAATCTCAGTAGGAGGTCCCCGTACCCTGCCATTAGCTAACTCAGACAATGATTGCGGCAGAATAGGCGGAAGGGTCTAGAAGCCCCGCACGGGCTTCTGCACTTTGCAGCCCGGATGGAGTCGCGCTTGAAGGCCCAGAGGGTACACCTGGCTGCCGGGGGCTTTGACCCCGGCAAAGGTTTGCTTTCAGTCCCCGGCGGGGAGAGCACACGGGGTCAAAGCTCCCTTCCGGTCTCCAGGATCACCTGCCTTGAGAAGCCTTCCTCCTGTCGGAGATGGGTTGGCTCGGAGCCCCGGGGATGCGCGGAGGCTTAAAGAGTGTTCGGAAGAGGTAAAGCTTCTGGGCCAGACCTAGAGGAGATACTGATCTCCGGGGACATAGCTCTCCAGGTGCTACCTCCCGCGCCACTTGTGGGCTCACTGAACCACGGGACAGCCCGAGAAGGGACCCCGGTCCAGAGCCACGAAGGCTCCAAGGCTGTGACGGAAATACGGGGGCCAAGGTGTGTGCCCTGATGGTGGGGCGGTGAGAATGCGATCACACCGGATGGAATTTGTATACCAGGGGCCGGGCTGGTGTTCGACACACCTTTCCTCTGACCCTTGCCACGACCCCTCGGATCTTACCCCCATTCCACACGAGAGAGAGACGTTTGTCCTCTTAGCGCACCACAAATTTGGATAGCTTCATCCCAGGAAATACTGTTTACCAAAAGGTGGCTCTTTGGGGATCATCTTTATGACTTCAGCCCTATCCGTGTATTTCGGCTCAGTGTGCCCAGCTTGCCCACGCTTAGCTTAGGTGAATGCAGCAGAGGGGTGGGGCGCAGCCTGGGAAGAGCCAGGCACTGCAACAGGCCGCGTTCCACTCGCCTGACCCAGCTAGGAAAAGTAGCAGGTGCAGCGGCGGGCCGCAGCTTCTGGAATCCAACAGGAGGCAGGAGAAGGCGGCAGACCTCACAGAAGGGGGAGGGAGGGAGGGAGGGACACAGCCTGGGCAGTGGGGCATTCTGCGGGCGTCCTGCAGGGGGCTGGGGTGGGGAGGGGGGAGTAACCCACAGGAATTGACACCCTCGACTGCGACGTGTCACTGGGGACTTCCGGTCCCTGGGAGGGGCTGCTGACCAGAGCCCAGCAAGGGCACGCTCAGGGAGTCCGGCTGGTAGCACAGAGCGAGGGTAGACTGTTTCTAGAGCTGAAACCGAGGCAGAGAAATGAGGCTGGAGCTCTCTACAAACGCCCCGTGTGTGGGGGGCTGGAGGGCAGGCTCCCGACTGCAGAGCCAGCATGCCTGCAGGCGGGCTGGAGGGACCGGTGGACGTCCGTCTGTCCGCCTGTCCGCAGCCCCAGCGGAAGGGAGAGGAAGGCCGGGGGGTGGGGGGCTGCGCACCGCGCCTAGCGAGCCCCGCCCCCAGGGCAAGCAGCCGGTGCTTTATGTTAAGACGACAAAGGTTTGCTTTCAGTCCCAGCGGGGAAAGCACGCAGGTCAAGTGTCTGCACAAAAGAGCTAACAGCGCCGCTGAACAGCCTCCGTTGAGCCCACCTTTGTCTGAAACTCCTGAGTGCATGCTAATGAGAACCGTTTCCAGCTTGGGTTTGTAAGCGCCTGCAAACAAGGGCCCGGCTTGTCATCCCCAGTCAGAGGTAAAAATGCGGCTAATTATGTAAAATGGGATGGAGCGCTAAGCCTAGAACCGCCCGAAGGGGGAAGAGAGGAGGAGGGGGTGGCTTGACGTTGGGGGAAGGCTCTCTGCAACTTGGGGCCTTTGGTGTTCCTTTTTCACTTTGTTCCGAGAAGGCTTGGCTGATGCCCCGGGTGTGGCATTCAATTCAGTTCACCCACCATTACCTAGGAGACGTGTACCTTGGAAGAAAACAAGAAGAAAGGAAGGAAGGAAGGAAAAGGGAGAGAGGGAGGAAGGATGGAAGGAAGGAAACATGGAAGGAAGGAAGGGAAGGAAAGAAGGAGGGAGGGGGAGAAGGGAAGGAAGGAGGGAAGGAAGGAAGTGAGGGAGGGAGAGAAGGAAGGAAGGAAGGAGGGAGGGAAGGAAGGAAGGGAGGGAGGGAGGGAGGGAAGGAGGGAGGGAGGGAGGGAAGGAAGGAAGGAAGGAAGGAAGGAAGGAAGGGACCCAAACAAGCAAACCCCCAAACAGACATTCTCCTGCTAGTTTGGATATCATGCTCTGCACACACTTTGTTTTCCTGAGTGTACCTGCCTAGTCACCAGGACGGAGTGACCTGTGTTCCAGTGTGTGCTGTGAGTGATCTAGAAAGAAGTGTCCCTCCTCCCCATTAAAATAATAATAATAATAATAATAATGAAGACTGCCTATTCAGAGCCAGGAACTGTAACAGAGTTTGTCGTGTGTCACCTTGTTTGGCTCTGGAATCACACAGGAGGAGCTATGCCGGCCCTGCGGTCATTTCCAGACCTCAGGGCAAGTGCATTTCCTGCTCAGATTACCCGCTCACTGCGTCCGCAGGTGGGGCTCTGCTTCTTGTGGGACCCATGCTGGCGGAACAGTCGCGATCTTGCCCGTCCCTGGTGGCCGTTCTAGATAGAAAGGAAGCTCTGGAGAGCCCACCCCAGCAAGAGGGCTCTTGTCTGAAAGCGAGGGACGCTCTGTTCCGTTCGCAGCTCCTTCCATGGTGGTCGCACGGCCCCATCCTGCCCCGGGAGCACCGGACGCACGATCCCACCTTGTGCCCAGAAGGCAGAGCGTGGGACATTCTCGGGCAAAAGCACCAATGGACGCCAGTGGCCCCCACGGTGCTGAAAATAATACCTGACTCACGGCATCGGCGGGATCATCCTTCATTCTACGGATGAGGTTTCCAAAGCTGGGACAGCTTGAGTCGCTGAGCCAAAACCAAGGGCTTTCATGGCTTCCTATGGTTTTGCTTTTAGTATCCGTGACTCCGTTGCCTGGAAAAAAGCCAACCTGTGGGTAGATCGACAAAACTGAGCGTCCCAACCTGAAAGCTGGTTGCCTTGTGGGGTCTTGCCCACGTGGCTGGCCACTTCGCTGGCCTCTTTCCTGTGAATGTCTTTTTACGACGCCGTTCCAACCAGCATGAGGTTTCCCAGACAAGGGTCCCATAGAATGTTAGTTCCGTTCGATACCAAAAAGCGTCCCACTGGGGCGCCTGGGTGGCTCGGTGACTAGCAAATGATATTTACCAATAGCTTGAAGGCAGAGCCCGTAGCTGTGTGAGTCTCTCCACCTGCCGTACCGAGAATATAGCACAAACTCGGTGTGTGATATAATGAATACCACCATCCCGGAATTTTCCTGTGCCAGAGCCACTGCGGGACAGGAGTTCATGGTCCGTATCTCTTAAAATGCAGTAAATATCAGTGCCACTCATTAACGTCTTGGTCCCGTGTGTCCCTGTTAAGATAGCATCCAGAAAACCAAAGCCAGTAGGTTTATGGCACGTCGTGTGCTATCAAATGCCGTTTGGTAATCACAAGGAGATTTTGGAGAATCTGTTTTGGAGAATCACAAGGCCTGTTGGCAGATTCAAGCCTTGAATGGAATGCTTTTTTTTTTTTTTGAGTTTATTTATTAATTTTGAGATAGAGACAGGGCGAGTGGGGGAGAGGCGGAGGGACAGAAAGAATCCCAAGCAGCCTTCAGGCTGCCGGAGCCCGACGCAGGGCTCAAACCCCTGAACGGTGAGATCATGACCTGAGCCGAAATCAAGAGGAAGACGCCTAACTCACTGAGCCCCCCAGGTGCCCAGGAAGGCAGTTTTTAAATCTCTATGCCAGTCTGACCAGATAGTTCTCATCTTCATTTTCTAGATAACTTAGAGTCAGATTAGCCTGCCTGGTCAAGATCACAATGCCGGTACGAGACTAAGCCTGGATCCCCACCTGGGCTCTTTCACTCCACTGCTTGGCTGCTCTCTGCCAGATGCCCTGCAGGGACCGAAATAGACCTCACAGGAGCATTGTGGGCACAGGCTTGCAAAGCTCAGGGTAGCCATAGTTTCACTTTTTTTTTTTTAACGTTTATTTATTTTTGAGACAGAGAGAGACACAGCATGAACGGGGGAGGGGCAGAGAGAGAGGGAGACACAGAATCGGAAGCAGGCTCCAGGTTCTGAGCCATCAGCCCAGAGCCCGACGCGGGGCTCGAACTCGCGGACCGCGAGATCGTGACCTGAGCTGAAGTCAGACGCTCAACCGACTGAGCCACCCAGGCGCCCCCATAGTTTCACTCTTAAATGGGGCTTCCACAGCTTTCTGTCCACGCGTTCTGTGCACGGAGGTCAGTGGTGCCCAACCTTGACCGGACAGCAGCAACACCCATGGAATGTCATAGAATGCCCCTGTCAGTCTGTGCCCCCACCCCGGTGAGATCAGAACTTCTGGGGTGGGTGCCCGGTATTCGGGTTTTTTCTTTGAAACCCCCCAGTGATTCCAATGTGGAGTCGAGATTCCGAACCAGCGGCATAGGGCACTTGCTTGGCCTGTGGGAAGGACCCGCTTCGCTCTGAGAAACTGTAGCCCTCACCTTCGCCTTGGAGTGTGAGATCACACCTTAAATATATGTATTTAAGGGATTCCAAATCCTTCGGCAGGGGCCAGAACTTTGGGTTTGGACTATCCAACGTTCTGCCCTTACGGCTGTCCAGCCTGGGGGACGACTGCATCTCTGGTCTGCAGTGTTGTTTTGTTTTGCTTCGTTTTTTGTAATTGCGTCTATAATCATGCCCTCTGCACAGGCTGGTGCTCGGAGGAAGGGAAGGAAATGGACACGCCTCCCTTGTTCAGTACTTGCTGTATAGCAGGTACTCAAACACGACGCTGTCCCTTTCTCTTCCTTCACAGGTCCCTCTTCTCCCCTAGGCCTAATTTAAAATGAGTCAATAATCTTAAGAATATTACGAATTCCACGGCTGTGTTTAAAACTAAGGTTGGTGGAAATCCCGTGTTGGGACCAGGGAAGACCTAGAGTCAAGTGACGGCTTGTACCATTTTCCGTTGGCTCGGGCAACGTTATTACTGGTGGTACCATTACAATGGCCTTTGTTTAACTGGAAGAATCGGAGTCAAGTGTTCACTTAAATCAGTGAGGTTCAGTGGAGACAAATATGTGTGTAGAGTCTCCATTCATAGATGTGCTAATTGCTGGCCCGACTCACTAAATTCTAATTAAAACCATCCCACCAGATGATTTTATTTTATTCCTTTCAACTTGCAATTAAAGCATTTGCTGGCCAACTATCCGGAAGAAATGAGGAAAATCTGCTTAGGTGTTTGCAGAAGAAAATGGGATGAAGGCCCCTGAGGTGGTGACAGGTGCCTTTGTAGTTGAACAAGATGGACTCCTCGTTGGTTGGGTACGACTCTGGGGGGAGGAGTTGGCTGCACTCTGGGATATCGAGTTAGCTGGATGCCAGCTTAGTTTGAGAATTCGGTTCTTCACGGATGTATTGACTGCGGGTCCATGCCAGGGGGCAGGACCCTGATGTGAATCACCAGTCTCGGAACATGTGAATGGCAAACCCAAGCATGGGTGGGGACCCACACTCTCAGGATTTTCTCAGGATGCTGTACCGTGGCCTTTCCCCCTTTGCTTTCATTCTCCTGGTTGGGTTGGTTCCAATTTCCTTGTTGTGTTAATGATCCCCCACTTAATGACTGTAATCAAATGGGCACCCTCCCCCCCCAGAATTCTCTCAGATTCTATTTGCCCCGCACTTAGTGGCCCTCTCTTGTATCCTCCTAGATACCTGGGGGTAGGACTTAGCCAGATACTCACCTAGCGCTAGGTTAGCTATTACACAGACTATGGAAGTCACCATCCTTAATGCAGAGACCGCAGTTACAAACCTATAAGAAGAACGCTGAGGCCCCAGTCGATAAACAAAGACATAAATCCTTAACAACATGAAAATACGAAAGTCTCAGAAACAAAGCAAATGAACAGAATAAAGAAGAAACCGACCAAAACGCCAGACTCAAATACAAAGAACAAACTCCCAGTTCCCCCCGACGGGGGTGGGGGAGGGGAAGGGGATTAAGAATGAGGAGCGCTGAGTCGAGTATAGACCTGTTGAATTATGGTGTATTCATCGTATTATGTTGTATACCTGAAACTAATATAACATATCAACTCAACTGTACTTTAATTAAAAAAAAAAAGCAAATGTCAACGATATGAATGACCAAACATGTTTAAAATACAGACGAAAACAAGCATGAGATACTATTTTTCACCTATTTAACAGCGGGATCATCGTAGTTCAGAATGTTGGTGAATGGGCACGTTCAGATGGGCCGATAAGAGTAGCTATGGGTATCAGGCCCTCCACCAACAAGCTCAGGGCCCAGAACAAGGGTCCAACTGGAGGCCCACATGTCATGTGTCTACACAGGTCAAAGTCACAAACAAAGCTAATGAACTATTAAATATTTTCAGTCTTTCCACCTTGACAGATAACGCCTTCCCAATGAGTTGGATGAGCTTTAACTCCTGGATTCCCAAGACTTCTTTCAGGAACTTTGGATAGGAAGAGTGAGCCCTAGGTCCCCAGCCCTTGGCCTGTCCTCCATATTTTTCCCACCCCAGCTCCGTCTGCATTGTGAGGGGTTTTGTGCGTGTGTATGTGGACACCCTAAAAGCACCTTCAAGATCTTTCCAGGTGCCTACCCACCCCACAGACAGCAGGGCTAGGGGTATGGACATGGCAGTTGAGGTCTGCTCTTGAGAAAATGGCCCCAGGGAAGAGACGCCGGAGCCCTGGAAGCAGGCGTGAGAAACTGAGACAGGCATTTCCAGGACTCCTAGGAAGAGTCTAGGAGTCAAGGGTCATGATTCCCAATGCATTATCTCCTTGGCCCATGGAACCCTTAGTCAATGGGAAATACCATGACCCGAGGAAGGTCAAAGAAGGGCCCAGGAAAGTGTGGGACCAGGACAGGGACTCTTCTTGCCAGGGTCAATAGTGATGGTATTATCTCTCTAGGAAACAACTAAACAATATGCTTCCACAAATTAAAAATGTGAATAGTCTTTGATCCAGACACCCAATCTTTAATTAGAACTCTATACAGAACACTAAACAAAAAAGTGAATTAATACCTATATCTAAAATATTGTTTGGTAGTGTGATGTATCATTACCCCTCAGCCCCCAAAAGAACCCCACAGCCTAAATGTCTAACCATAAGTCGGTTACTAAGTTATTCATTGTACCATCCAAATAAGTCCGACGATGTTCAGTGTCAAAAATAACAATAAGTTATTTAATACATAATATCAGGTGACAGATTTAAGTGAAGTGTTTTTGTACGTAATGGAGAGCGGTAATAAAAAAAAATAGATCGAGATGTGAAATTTTCCATATATCACTGGAGGTATAGAAAAAATACGTATTTTTTTAAGTTTATTTACTTCGAGAGAGAGAGTGAATGCACGTGAGCCAGCGGGGGAGGGCATAGAGAGAGGAGGAGAGAGAGAGAATCCCAAGCAGGCTCTGTGCTGTCAGCGCTTTGCCCAGTGTGGGGCTCAAACCCATGAACCCTGAGATCATGACCGGAGCTGAAATCAAGAGTCAGATGCTCAACTGACTGAGCCCCCCAGGCGCCCCCAAAAAACATTTAAATGTGAATTCGCCCGACTAGAATATTAACTGCTGTTGATGAAGTAGGTAAGGGTGAGGGAATGAATTATAGGTAATATTTTTCTCTTAATGTTGGCCTTTGTTTGGAGAACGTTCTAAATAACAGCTTATTAATTTTGCTCTCAAAAAAAAAGAATGTACAAATTATTTTCTATGTCTGGAAGTGGCGCTGAAAAACACAAGAGAATCTAGATTTTGGCTTGGGGATGGGTTCATAGGTGCTTACGACATTGTTAAAAATAAATAAGTTAATCTACAAAGTAAGCAAGGACTTACTTGCGGGGAGCAATGGTCAAGGTGTGTCGTAAGCCAGAATTATGATTAATCTATTCCTGGACAGCCGAGGTTCATGTAAATCCACACAAAATTTCATAAACTAAGGACAGAAATAGAAATGCAGGGCCAAAAACAAAGGAGAAGCGAAGATTCGCTGCCTAGAAGGTAAACGCCGTTGATCTGAGGTTGTTCTCCCAAGCTTACTGGCAGGCACAACAAGGAAAGGCCACAACGGGCACTTCTTTCTGTTTGTAGCCAGCACCTACTGAGGTATGTCACTTCGCACGATGCTGTGTTCGTCTGTCGCTTGCGGGCGCACTGCCTTTCTAGAAGGCGTCCTAGTCTCTCGATTTCTGGTTCGGTTTCTGAGAGTGGCACAATAAAAAACAGGTGGGACTGAGCTCTTTCTGACATTTACTGTACCTGCGTGTAAGCTGTTGAATCGAGACATTTCTCTGTCCTCCCAGGTCCCAGGGAGGCTCAGCGTTGCCCCGAACGGGCACTTTGCAGCAACCAGGGAGGAAAAAAATGTTTGTCCCTGCTCTGAAGGTGGGTACGGAGAATAACTGACGGGACAGCCTGAATGGCAAAAATCGAGAAGACGTAGGATATCTGTGGGGCAGTTTGTGGGAGGAAATTTTCTGAACACAGGGCAGGAGACAGCGCTGCGTTCATGAGTCCCCAAGACGGCCATTACTTGTGACCTGGAAGGCAAGTTCAGGGTCCCCCAAGTCCACCCTAAGATTTGACCATTTGCTAGAAGGACTCACAGAGTCACTGACAGTCGCTAGATGCGATGTTACAGTTTATTATGGTAAAAAGATGACGATTAAAATCAGCCCGAGTGGCGGAGCATTCCACACGTGGGGCTTCCGGTCATCACCTTCCGGTGGAATCCCAGCAGCACTGCCTTCTCCCAGTGACAACGTGTGACAATGCACTTGGAGTATTGCCAACCAGGAAAGCTCACCCGAACCCTGAAGTCCAGAGTTTTCATCAGGGCTTCAGCACGTGGACATGTGTGACCACCCACGTGGCTTGACCACGGTCTGGGGCCCCTCTAGAGTTTGACCTCATGCTGCCTGGCCCAAGGCCCTGCCCGTGAATCACATACAGTGACAGTGTGGCTCAAGACCCCCATGTAAACAAAGATGCAGGTCATTCTAAGGTTTTAGAGATTACCTCCCCTATAGGGATTAGAGAAAAGGCCAGATCTCTCTTTGGGTAAAGTTAATTCTTTTTTTTTTTTTTTAATGTGTATTTATTTTTGAGAGAGACAGAGTGCAAGTGAGGAAGGGGCAGAGAGAGAGAGAGGGAGACACAGAATCCAAAACAGGCTCCAGGCTCTGAGCCATCAGCACAGAGCCCGAGGCGGGACTTGAACTCACAAACCCAGAGATCGTGACCTGAGCGGAAGATGGGTGCTCAACCGACTGAGCCACCCAGGCACCCTGTTAATTGCTTTTTTTTTTTTTTTACGTTTATTGACTTATTTTTTGAGCGAAAGAGAGAGGCAGAGAGGGAGAGAGAGAAATCCCAAGCGGGCAGAGCCTGACGCGGGGCTCAAACTCACGAACTGTGAGATCGTGACCTGAGCCGAAACCCAAGAGTCGGACGCTTAACCAGCTGAGCCCCCCGGGTGCCCCTGGGTAAAGTTAATTCTTGACTACACAGACAGACGTACTCAGATGCTCTACGTGCTGTCATTGGGTATGAAGGGATCGTTTGGACTGTTGCATATTCAGGGACTCTACACGGCTGTCCCCCTTTCCCACCCGAACAATCCAGACCCGAAAACAACACAGGCCTCGTGAAAGCAGCGTTTCGAAATAGTAGTGTTGCAAGCAGAGCTCCCCGGAGAGGAATTTCTGGAATGGAGTCAGATGTGCGCCATATTTATTAGGGGGTACCTGTGGGCAGGAGACTGTTAGCCCCACAAATGCCTACCTTAGGATCCCTGTAACCTGTGAATGTGTTACCTTGCACGGTAAAGGGGCTTCGCAGCTGTGAATAAGCCAGGGATCTTGAGATGGGGAGGTTAGCCTGGATTATCTGGACGCGTCCGATACAATCACAAGGGCTCACACAGCAGGGAGGGTCAGAAGTCAGGAGGGGTGGGAAAACAAGAAGGAAGTGTAAGAGTAGAAGCAGAGGTCTTCAGGGGGGGGCGGGGGGGGGGTCTGAAGACGTTTGCGAAGTTGCCGGCTTTGAAGAGGAAGGAAGAAGCCAGGAGCCAACCAAGAAACCCATCTCAAAGAGTCAGAAAAAGCATAGATTCTCCCATAGAGCCTTCGGAAGGCCCACAGCCCCGCCGGCATCTTAATTTTAGCCCAGGGAAGCTTCCAGAGCTATGTGTGCTGTTCGAAACCACCGCGTTGGTGGTCTTGGGCGACAACAGCCGTTGGAAACCAATGCAGTGCCCTGGGGAGGGCGAGGAAGCAGGTGTGGGGCGAGAGGCAAGTCCTGCAGTGATACTCAGGTCTCAAGGGCGGCCTTGACCGACTGTCCGGGGAACCCTGTAGTGAGCGAACCCTCCAGGGCTGTCTGTGATCAGGCCCGGCCTTCATACCCCTGTCTCCCCCAGCCAATGCTGCCTCAGGGGCAATGGCCCCCCGGTAAGGCCTGCCCGCCGGCTGTGACCCCGGCTTACCGGAAGGGGCATCTGTGCGTTACAGCCCACAGGGCACTCAAGTTGGCATGAGAACCCCGTCCCACCCCCCGCTTGGGTCAGAAGGAACCGAAAGGAGACCTGTCCCCTTGTTCTCTTTTGGGGGCAAAAGCATGTTCGGGAAGGTTCCGGCAGACGTGAAGCCTTGCATTGGTGCAGACAGAGAAGAGGAAGGCTGTGGGGGAGGGCGGGGGGGGGGGGCCTGTTGAAGCTTATGCCAAATTTGTGGCTCCTCGGTCTTTACATTTGCATAAAGGGGCTGGGGCGGGGCCAGGATACGACCCTCAGAACAAGTCAGGGCAGTGGCTACAAGATGCTAAAATGCGAATAGTCTAAAATGCGAATAGTCGAAGCCCCCACCTCGTTGTTGATTACTCGAGACCCCTTCTGAGGCTTTAGGGTTTTGCCACCCGGAGGGTGGGCTGCCCTCTACGCCCCTTGGGAGCTCATCAGAAATGCGGAGCCTCAGGCTTCACCCCAGACCCCCCCCAGGAAAGCCCATCTTAACGAGATCCCCAGGTACTTTACAAGCTCATTAAGGTTTGCAACGTACCGCCTTCCATATATTCACCCTTGACATTCTCACCGAAAGCCCTAGGAGGGAGGGGCCGTTGTTATTCCAGTTTACAGATGATGACATTCGGGCACAGAGGGGTTACGTGATTTGTGGAAGGTCCCACAGCTGGGAGGGGGTGACCGGTTTTGTTGCAGCGTCTGAGCTCTTTTTTTTTTTTTTTTTAAGTTTATTTATCCATTCTTGAGAGGGAGAGAGGAGATCCCAAGCAGGTTCCACACTGACACAGGGCTCGAGCTCCCGAACCGTGAGGTCATGACCTGAGCCGAAATCAAGAGGCAGATGCTTAAGTGACTGGGCCACCCAGGCACCCCCAGAATCTGAGCTTTTAAGCCTTCCTGCTCCTGAAAAAAAAAAAAGTGACTTTGGAGCTGTGCAGAGCCGAGTTCATGTATCAGCTCCTTCTTCGTGGCTGTGTGCCTCCGGACAGGTTGCGGAACCTCTCTGAGCTGCTGTTCCCTCATCAGGAAAGGGGCTCAGGAATCGCACGTACTTCATAGAGCTTTTGTGGGCAGGATAAGAGAAGGCTTGTGAGGCATTTAGCAGTCAGGGTTCGTTTCTGTTCTGTCCCCATCTTGGCCACGATGCCGTCCTTGTTAATCATCACCCTCGTCATTGCCATCGTCGGCATCGGATTGCCAGGGTGAGGACCCAGGGTCACGGGGGACAGGACCTGCAGGAACTGAGCAGAAAGTCACCCGGGGTGGAGCGGCCACACAGGTGCTGACAGCCGCCTCGGGGCGCTGACCACAGAACCTGTTTCCTCAACCTCCCCTAAGCCCCGGCGAGGTTTGTGACTCGTGTTCTGGACCCTTTGCTGCCCACCCAGAGTTGCGAGCCCGGACTGAGTATCTTCCTGGGATGGTGAACTGGAAGGCGGTGTTCTCCCCAAGCGGCGGTTGCTGTGGCAACAGGTGCCCCCCGGGGACCAGGACAATGCTGGCAGAGGCTTGACTCCTCATCTCCTAGAAAATAACTGTCCACTTCTGCCTGGGCCTGTTATTCCCGGGGGACGTTTGCCAAAAAGGCACACGCCGTCTGGCCCGCATCCTCACCATCACCTCTTGGCTCTACGGCTGTCGGAAGGGGCGTGTCCTCTGGCTTGTATCTGTGTCCTTCCGGTCGGTGCTCGCGGGCTGGGTTACGAGCGGCGCGACTCTTTGAGGGTCGCTTTTTATCGATCTAGCCCTGCGCTTCCTCGTCGCTCCTTGCCAACACCCCCTTATTTTCTGGGCCTCCTCGAATGCGCACTGCCACCCTTATTTAAGAGAGAGCCAGAGCGTCCGAGGCTTTATTTAGCCCGGGAAGGAAACTCTCAGGGAAGGGAACAACGTGGGTCCAGATGGCTCTGTTTCCTGATGTTTGCCCTCCTTGCTGGTGGAGGGGTTCTGTTTGGATTCCTGCTGTTTCCACCACCCTTCCTTCCCGAGGGCGTTCGCATCTTTTTTTAATCCATTGATGTGCGTGTGTGTGCGCGTGTGTGCACACGCACAGGGAAACAACCTTCCCTTGTTTTCCTTAGCACAGCCAGAAAGGTTAAAAAGAACTTCACAAAACAGCGAGGAAAAGCAAAAGAGAAACAAAGAAAGTTATAGAAGCAGAGAACCCGTCCAGAGCTCCGGGACAGGTGCTTAACGCTCTCATCCCAGAGTTCTGGCTCCTTCTCTGGGTCCTTTCCCCCTTCAGGGTCAGGCTTCCTCCCTCTGCTATGACCTCATCGCGAGGAGCTGGTTTCCCCGGGGAAGTCTTGATTGAGGCAGAGGCCAAGAGGAAGGGTTCTAACCCCGTTCTCCCCAGCCAACTCCCCCAAAAGAAAGAGACCATTCTGGAAGAGAGCAGGACATAAGAGGAAATGTTGTGTCCAAGCCATCCTGGACCCAGAGGCCCCCTCTGAAATATTTCTACAGATGGGACTGTGCTTTGTGGTGAGTCGAGGTGAGCCATTGTCATGTCGTCTGGAATTTCTCCTGCTTCGAAATTAGCCAGACTTCCCCCGTCCCTCTCTCTTTCCCTTTCTTCCTTCTTTGCTTCCATTTATCCGTACAATAAGTACTGAGTTTCAACTGTGTGTGAGGTGCCTTGGTACGGGGCCTTGATTGGAAAATGTCTGTTTAGGGGGCACCTGGGGGGGGGGTTCAGTAGATTAAGCATCTGACTCTTGATTTCGGCTCAGGCCACGATCTCACGTTTCGTGAGATCGAGCCCCGTATCGGGATCCCCCCTGTTGTGGAGCCTGCTTGGAATCTCGGTCTTCCTCACTCTCTGCCCCTCCCCCACTCGCACGCCCGTTTTCTCTCTCTCTCTCTCTCTCTCAATAACCACAGAAACTGGAAAAAAACGTTTACTTTCAACACGTTCCTTTTTGTTTAGGCTCAATAACACTGTACCTCGCACACACTGAAACATCTCTCCCTTTCTCGAGGACGTGACCTTCTGCAACTCCGCACACGGATGCAGTCTGTGTCTCGCGGTCTGTGCGCCTCCGCGGGCTTGTGTTTGGGGAGACACACGCGCCAGAGTGCGTGGGCACGCGCGTGCCTGTGTTTGGAATCCACTTCTCTGTCCGCGTGCGCTTTAGGTCCACTGGCCCGCATGCTCTTTGGAGGCAGACTGGCCGAGCCTTCAGCAACTCAGTACCTGACCCACCCTGCCCGCTCGACACGCCCTGTGCCATCACCCTGCGGGGAAGCTTATACAGTTCTTAGGGGCCCCGGGAAAAGGATATCTCAGGAGGGTGGAGCACAGCTGTTTCTCACGATTCAAGTTCCAGAACAATCCGTGCACCTCGGGGAGCCCTCTCTCCACTAGGTAACCAGGGAGGGAGGTGGCAGATGGCATCTCTGTTTCTCCGCTGAACCCTCCCCCACACTAGAGCCCCACGTAGGCCTGCTTCTCATCTCCACTCACCGTTCTGGGGACTCTGTTCATATCAAACAAAGCTCTCCGCCGGGTTTCCCTTCCGAGCAGGCGGGGGCTCTCAATCAAGCAACCACCAGAAAATGGCCAGTCTGCTCTCTCCGTTCCCCAGCAGCCCACGTCGCCTCCCTGCATCCTTCTCCTTAACTGCTCTCCCAGGCGACATCCATCCCAGACATCTGCGACATCTACGGCACGAGCTGCCTGGATGCCAGGAGCGAAGAGCCCACGGGATAATGAGAACCATTTGCCTTTATGGAGTGCCTTTCTTTCGAGGATCTCCAAGTACCTTTCAGACACTTAAATGTTATCGTTGCAAATGGGGAAACTGAGGACTAAGTAAATTAAGCCTTTTCCTCCGAGACACATGGCTGAGGACGTGAAGAATCCAGCCCACCTGCTCCTCTCCTCTCAATCCTTCCGAAAGAATGCAATTTACAGGCTGGGAAGTGAGACTATCACAATACCCCGGAGCTCATTTTCTTCTTCTCTCCGTGACTGCCCTTCTTCCCGTACCAGCTTCTCCTCCTCCTCCCAAGGGTCTGCATGCACTGAGCGTCCAAGGGTCCTGCCCTCGTGCAATTCCGGCGGAGAGCTGGGCTCCAGGAAAACAGGGGCAGGAAGGTCATTGTAGAGGCCAGGCAGGAAATGGCCTCCCCGAGATTTGTTCCTACCTTAGCTTCATCCATCCATCTTGCGTGTGTGTGCATGCTTGTTGGGACACATGAAACATCTTCCGTGGGTCTGACCCTACGGATACCACAGAAGACAACACACACGTGGCTTCTGTCCCCTGGAGCTGGCAGCAAGTCCCATGCTAATACCGTGCCCACCTCCATCTGTATACTGACACAGCCAGAGGGGTCTCATTTTCTCTCTTGTAAACCAAAGCATTTAGTTACCACTTCCGCCCACAGGAAAGGTGCGAGCCAAAGGGCCAGTAAGTTCCTGGGATTATAAAGAGCATTCCGTTTATGAAAAATACCTTTTTGGGACAAGAAAGACCATTACAATCTTGATACATTTTTTCTAATAATGAGTCTACATAATAATAGTAATAAGTATTGAAGAAAATAGCCACTATTTTTATATATATGGGGTAAGTACTCAGTATTGAGCTACATTCTAAGCCCTGTATACACATGATCTCATTTACTCCTCATATCATTTTTCTGAGCCAGGACCTACTGTTATCCCCTTACATAGAGGAGGAAACTGAGGCACAGAAGTGTTAAAAAGTTCTCCCGGGGAATTTCACCAGCTATGAGCTTAGGATTTTAAGTAATCTATCAAAAATTCATTCTGCAACTCTGAGAGGTACTCAGCTTTCCATGATGAAAGGCAGGTTTAGGAAATTAAGCCCTTGTGAAGGCACACGGGTTGCGAGGAGACAACATAGGTGGAATCATGGCTGGCTGTCCCCACAGCTATGACTCTTAATACCAGTGTCCCCTCTGGACATCGAGAGGCTGCCTTTATGCTACAGTCCATGCAGTGCCTAGCATGGTGTTAACCCACAATACACATTCCATAAGCACCTGCTCATTTAAAAAAAATTTTTTTTAACATTTATTTATTTTAGAGAGACAGAGACAGACAGAGCGTGAGTGGGGGAGGGGCAGAGAGAGAGGGGGAGACACAGAATCCAAAGCAGGCTCCAGACTCTGAGCTGTCAGCACAGAGCCCAACGCAGGGCCCGAACCCACAACCGTGAGATCATGACCTGAGCTGAAGTCCGATGCTCAACCGACTGAGCCACCCAGGGGCCCCCTCATTCTTTTTTATTGTGTTAGTAGATCCTAAATTAAATCCGGATTTCAAATTCTGTTATCCACATTCTTGGGAGTAATAACATGGGTAATTCAAAGGAGTGTATAGTTACTTAATCCTGGATGCTTTGCTTTAAAAATGCGTTTGTCGGGCGCCTGGGTGGCTCAGTTGGTTAAGCTTCCGACTTCGGCTCAGGTCATGATCTCATAGTTGGTGAGTTCGAGCCCCACGTCGGGCTCTGTGCTGACAGCTCAGAGCCTGGAGCCTGCTTTGGAGTCTGTCTCCCTCTCTCCTTTCTCCTCCCCCACTCATGTGTCTCTATCTATCCCCAAAATAAATAAACATCTAAAAAATGCATTTGTGTATTTATGTTTGAGTATGGATTTGTTATTTATGGGGTTCATGTCACTTCTTACAAAATAAGGAAGCTATGGCCTGACGGTCTGACTCAGGAGAAGCCGGGAGCAACTGTATCACTCCCTCCCCAGTGTCTTTCTGTTTCCAGCTCCCATGGGGGCACAGATGTCATCTCATACACTGAAGTCACAGATTGGCCATCCTGGCTGTCCTTAGCTTGTGAAGGGCTTCTGTTGACTTACAGGGTGAGTCTGCTAAGTGATTTTCTTCTTCCTTCCTTCCTTCCTTCCTTCCTCCCTCCCACCCTCCCTCCCACCCTCCCCTCTGTCCTTCCCTCCCTTCCTCCCTTCTCTCCCTCCCTCCCTCCCTCCCTCCCTTTCTTTCTACGGCTTTTATTATCCTTGTCAACATTTCAAAAATGAGGAGATTATGTCTAGATGTCTGGTGTCTCCTGAAAAACTCTAATATCCGCCAACGTCAGCCCCACACTTACACTTGGCGGTTAGCTGGAGCTAATTAGGGAACGGCTTCTCTCCTAGACGGGCCCGTGCCCTCCACATGATCTCAATCTTCACCACACACTCCATCGCCTCCCCGACACCAAGGCTGAGTGTCAGTTACCACCCATCCTCACGTCTATGTGGTTGTTTTCCTGACTCCTGGGCAGCGCCTCTCAGTCCTGTTATAGATCCAGCAACAGAGGCGTCTGGGTGTGTGAGCCCCGTCTCCGATGATGCGGACCACCCAGGGCGGGAGGAAGAACGCGCGAGACGTCACTCCAGCCCACCCCCATGGTCCACCTGCCTCGTGCCTTCTCCCTGCCGGGGCACCAGTGAGCGCAGCATGAGATGGAAAGGCTCTGGGTCCCCTGTCAAGGCCATGGAACTTTCCAGCTTCTCTCAAGCAACCCAGGAAGAAGAAAAATATTAACCTTGAAAGTTAACTGCCACAGGAGTCCCCTGTATGTTGAAACTTCTCAGGGGCGCTTGGGTGGCTCGGCTGGTTAAACGTCTGACTTCAGCTCAGGTCATGATCTCGCCGTTTCTGAGTTCGAGCCCCGCGTCGGGCTCTGTGCTGACCGCTCGGAGCCTGGAGCCTGCTTCAGATTCTGTGTCTCCCTCTGTCTCTGCCCCTTCCCTGCTCACGCTCTGTGTCTCTCTCTCTCCCTCAAAAATAAATAAACATTTAAGTTAGTAAGTAAATCACTCAATCAAACTTTTCAACTAAAATGACACCCTTTCTATTAAACCACTTAGGAGGGAGCCAGCAGTCCCCATCCAAATAATGTACTGAGCTTTTTTTTTTTTTTTTTTTTTTAACTCTGGTGTGCTTGCTAAGTGACTTATTCCTCTCCGCGAGAGCAGTGAGTGACGTTTGGTTGGAGAAGAGAAGAATCCCATGCCTTACTGCATGCCGATGGCGTGTAAATGGGGTCACTGGTGCCACTGGTAAAGAACCGGAGACTGTTCTGTCTTGCCAAAGTGGCCACAAGTCAGCAGATCGGTCAAGTTGTGTCGAGACACTGACGGACGTTTCTGCCACGTTTGGCAGAAGTTGGCTGCTTGTGTGGGTTTTTTTTTGTGTGGGAGGTTGAATTAGCCTTCCCAATTCTTCATTCTCAGAAGAGAATTTCTGTCTCCGTGCCTCTTTCCCTAGGACTTTGAAATACCTTCCACTAGAGTCCGGGGAGTCTATGCCTCCAGCCAACTTTGGACTCGACCGTGCAATTCGCTTTCATAAGGCGCTGAGGGTTAAAGAAGTTAGCAAATTTCCACCAGCCCTACTGAGCATCTGCCCTCAAAGTGAGCAAAATAGATAGACATAGACCCCCGGAAGCTGTTGGTCCTTCAGCCTGGGTCTCGGGATGAACGTGCGGGGAACAAGCTCGGATCTAAGGCAGCCCCGCCGAGCCCAGCTAAGATCGGCCGAACCACAGCCAAACCTCAACCCCCAAGCTTGAAACAAATATCTGTTGCTGCGAGGCCCTGAGATTTGGTTGGTGGTTTACAACAGCTCACAGAAAAACAAAAGCAAACACAAAACGAAACAAACAAAAAACCCCAAGAACACCTAGATAATACAGCTAGTAAATGGGGCGGGGGACGAGGTTACTGGTTCGACTCTGCAAATCATTGAGCATTTTGATTATGCCACACAGTGTGTGGCTACAATTTTATCATTTACTCTACAAGTGCACTTTTCCTAAGATTTTCTTTTGTTTTGTCCTGCCGTTTTCAGGGTGTTGCTGTGATGGCACGTGCTCTTCACTGTGCGTTCCACTACACCGATACGTCTCCTGCGATAAGTGAAGGCGTCCTCCTCCGTGGAATCTCTTGACGGGAACCACAAGTTTACCAGAAAGACGAGGAAGTGTGGCGGGACCCAGGAGAAAGAGCGGGTTGCGCAGGCATTTCGTAAGTTGTCCCGGGTAAGGTAAGCCCCTGATTTTTCTCACTAAGAGAACCCAAGGTGTTCCAATCCACCTAGCTTCACCAGCTCTGTTTTTCCGTCTACCTGATTCCGTCAGCCCCCGTTATCTTCATTCCGTGGGCAGCTTCGAGAACGAGTCTCAGTGGTCCTCTTATCTGTTCATTTACAGTCATCTTGTTGGGGTCACAGATAAGTACCCAACTCATTAGGCGCTGACCCCTACTGGAGTAATCACCATAAACCACCTCCCAGTTCAATTGATGTGTAAACTATTTAAGGACAAGATGAAATGGACAGGAAAGATTTTCTGGTTTAGTTTAATTGCTTCTCAGGTGGCCTCTCATTTACCAAGCTCCGCTACAAGGATGAACCAGAACTACCCTAGTGAAACTAATATAAAAGACCCAAGTACTTCGGGGAATACAGCTTGATTCAACACGGCCCGGGGAACCTGCCTTTGCCAGATTGAAAGAAGGACTTTTTCAGCCTCCTTGGTTATGCCGGTGGTGGTAATTCTCTCCTCCGCGCGGGCATGACACAAAATTGCATTCTCTTTGCATTTGATGAGCGGATTATGCTGCCCACAAATCCCTTGATCTTTCAACTATATATATAACACAAAAACAGATGGTGATGTTAAGCACGAGTCAGGTTGCCTCTTCTGGGATGTCTTCGCTGGGATGCAGTTGAGGCATCGAGGAAAAAATGACCTAAAAATACTGCCACGAGCAGGAAACAAGATTGGCGGAACTCTGATGGTTGCTGATGCAACATGGTGCTTCCGTGAATGGTTGCCTCTGCCTTTTTGTGTGTGTGTGTGTGTGTGTGTGAAGTTTTTCCTAATAAAGATGAAACGTTTGTAAGTCTGTGGTCATATCACCTCAGATTTGAACCCAAATCTTATTTGGGGACTTACCCTGTGTCTCTTTGGGAGGCTTTTTTTTGTTTTATTGTTTTTTTTTTTTTCTTGAACGAAAGAATGGCTGTTAGGAGACACCGTTTCACAAAGAACATTGGACCCTGGTGTTCTTACACTTTTGCTACTTTGTCAAGCCGTGGAAGCAACCGTTTCAGGGTGTGACTATCATGTATGGGCAAGTGAAATGCTCTTGCTTTTTAATCTTTGCTGTCGTCTTCCAATTGGTGGTTTTTTGTGGGGGAGGGGAGGCAGGATGGGTGCAGGGGGTCAAAAGGTACAAGCCTCCAGTTATAAAAGAAGTAAGTCGTGGGGCGCCTGGGTGGCTCAGTCCATTGAGCGTCCGACTTCAGCTCAGGTCATGATCTCACAGTTTGTGGGTTCGAGCCCCGCATCGGGCTCTGTGCCGATGGCTCAGAGCCTGGAGCTTGCTTTGGATTCTACCTCTGTCTCTCTGCCGCCCCCTTCTCTCTCTCTCTGCCTCTCTGTCTCTCTCTCAAATATAAAAAATAAAACATAAAAAAATTTTTTTAAATAAGTAAGTCGTGAGGATGTAAGGTAGAGTGGGGTGACTACAGTTAATATTAATGGTATTGCCATGTTTAAAAGTTGCTAAGAGAGTAGATCTTGAAAGTCCTCATCAGAAGAAAAACAACAAAAAAATCCTTTTGCAACTACGTTTGGTGACAGATGTTAAACAGACTTGTTATGGTGATCATTTTGCAACGCATACAAATATCCGATCATTATGTCGTGCACTTGAAACTAGTATACCTCAAAAATGAAAATTAAGTTTTAGAAGATGAAAAGCAGGGATCACGATATCAACTTGGTAGGGTTGACATGAAGACTAGATCAATTATACGTAAAATGCATAACATGGTGAAACAGGTGAAGTGTGATGGGGCGCCTGGGTGGCTCAGTCGGTGGAGAGTCCGACTTCAGCTCAGGTCATGATCTCATGGTCTGTGAGTTCGAGCCCCGTGTCAGGCTCTGTGCTGACCGCTCAGAGCCTGGAGCCTGCTTCCGATTCTGTGTCTCCCTCTCTCTCTGCCCCTCCCCTGCTCATGCTCTCTCTCTCTCTGTCTCAAAAAAATAAAAAAATAAAAACATTAAAAAAATTTTAAAAATAGGTGAAGTGTGGAGTGATCCAAAGTGTTGATGGCCTCACACTGCCCAGGTGACCATCAACATGGAAGAAGGGTCCAGAGCCCAAGGGCCTTGCCCCCATCCATCATGGAAAGTGTCAAGGGCCATTTCCCCATGAGAAAATAGTCTAAGCTTTTGGATCGTTTTCAGGACAAGGTTGGGGGGGTCCACTGAATCTGAAAATGCTATGCACGGTTTTGCCCGTGTGCCTCTGTGCATTTTTTCTGGAAAGATAGTCCATAGCTTTTATCAGATACTCAAATAAGTCTGTCTTCATTCATTCATTCATTCATTCAACAAATACTCTGAGTGTTTATTCGGGTCTAGGTGTAAAAAGTATACTAGTGAATAAAACAAGACAAAACATCTGCCTTTGTGGAGTCGAATTTCCAGTGGACCTGAAAAATTTTAAGAATCACTGATCTAAGCAAACCAGAAAGCCCACGGAATGGGGTTTTAATTTGCTAATAGCTCTCTTTTGGATGCATTGAGTTACAGACTCGAAACACCTGTCCGACTGGGTCAGCTATGGTTTCCACAGCCATATATATTCAATATTGTGGACACCCCGGGAAAGAATTAATGAAAATTTACTGATTATATTTGAAGCCAGCAAGTTTCCTCTGAGTACCCCACTGTGGAACTACAGGAATAAAGGAAGGTATTAAATACGTCGTCAAGCAAAAAACAACAACACAAACAAATGAAAGATGTGGGTGTTTGGGGATCAGAGGAGCCCGTGTTCAGATCTTCAGCTCCGTAACTACGAAAGATTGGACAAGATACACAAATTCTTAGGGAAACGGCGTCCCCTTGAATCAGAAATATTAATCGTGCAGGGCTGTCGTGCATACGAAATAACAAGACTGGTAGTCAGTAAACATTAATTCTCTAAGTCTAAGGTAATGATTTCCATAACGTTGGAATCACTGGCCCGTAAGTGAAACACACACACACACACACACACACACACTCATGTGCGCGCATGCACATGTCTTTTAATGTTTATTTATTGTTGAGGGAGAAAGAGAGGGGGGGGGCATGAGAAGGGGAGGGGCAGAGGGAAAGGGGGACAGAAGATCCTAAGGTGGCTCTGTGCCACAGCAGAGAGCCCGATGTGGGGCTCAAACTCACGAACCGTGAAGTCATGAGATCAGGACCTGAGGCTTGACAGACTGAGCCACTCATGCAACCCCACACGTGCTTTTGATATTGACAAGCACGTGACAGACTTTTTTTCCAAGTCAAAGGATTTATAAAACTCCAATGAAACCACATACGAACACACGGCTATCGATTACCTTCTTCAACTTAATCAAGGGATTTTAATGTTTATTTACTTTTGAGAGAGACAGAGACAGAATGCGAGTGGGTTAGGGGCAGAAAGAGAGGGAGACGTGGAATCCAAAGCAGGCTCCAGGCTCTGAGCCGTCAGCCCAGAGCCCGATGCGGGGCTCGAACACACAAGCCGTGAGATCATGACCTGAGCCAAAGTCGAACACTTAACCGACTAAGCCACCCAGGCGCCCTTTTAATCAAAGGATTTTAAAAACAAAACAGTAAAAAAGTTTTAGTGTCACCATAAAACTTTTTGAAATGGAATAAATTTTGCTTAAAAACATATATTAAAAACTCAATGTGTTAGAACTTACATAAATAAATGTATTACTTACAGAACAATATATAATCACAGGAACTTAGAGAGTTAAAAACTCAATATATTTTCTTTACTTTGCCAATTCTTTTTTTTATGTAATCTTTTAAAGTTTATTTATTCATTTAGAGAGAGAGGGAGAGAGCAAGCAGGGGGGAAGGCAGACAGAGAGAGAATCCCAAGCAGTCTCTGCACAGTCAGCACAGAGCCCAGTGTGGGGCTCGAACTCACGACCCGTGAGATCATGACCGGAGTCGAGATCGGGAGTCAGACGCTTCACCGGCTGAGACCCCAGACGCCCCTTTATTTCCGCATTTAACTTGCTTCATCTCTGATGCTCACAGCCCGGAAGAAGGGCAGGAAAGGGCTTTGGCTGCAATTTTCAGGAGCAGATCTGAGTCTGGGAATGGGGCAGCAACCAGTCTCCTGTCCCTTTCCAGCCTTGCCATGGGTCCTGGAAAGCAGGGACCTGCAGTCATCACCCACTAATCCTGTTTCCTCTGGGTCAGCTGGAGGGAGGTTACAGCAGGCAGAACTTTGTAGACAGACAAAGCTGAGCCTCCCTGTGACTGCCGGAGCCTTGTAGCCGAAGCTGGATGGCCACCGGAGGGTATCTGCACCCCCTTTTCAAAAGCATCTCTGAAGACTTGAGGCTCAGACCTGCCAGCCCTTCCTTTTTCCCTGGAAAGAGATTGCCCAAGCCCTCCAGTTGGACTTACATTCCATGGTGAATCAGAAGAGAGGATGAGACTGATTGATTGATTCATTCATTCATTCATTCATTCGTTCATTCATTTATCTTAAAAACTATTTTACTTAAAATGTAAATAGCAAATATTCTGTCACAATACATATAATTCTCCAAAAAAAATTATTTTACTTAAGTAATCTCTACCCCCAACATGGGGCTCGAACTCACGACCCCTAGATCAAGCGTCGCATGCTCTTCCGACTGAGCCAGCCAGGCGCCCCTAGCGGTTGGAATTTCGAATCAGATAGTCCTGGATTCGAACCTCAGCTGAATATACCTGTATATGAACATAGCGCTTACTCCCTCCCAGCCATCTGCATGTGAGAAATGGAGACAGTGATTAAAACCTCCGAGCGTGTTGAACATTAAGGGGGGTAACATGGGTAAGTGAAGTTCCTGATGTCTTTCTCCCAGGGCTGCCGTGTACGGTTGTACAGGTTGGGCCTTGCTCAAAAAGGCTATTCCAGGGGGCCAAGTGGGGATGGAAATCCAGCCAGTGCCTGGATCCTGAGTCTCGTGCTCTGACGGGGGCTGCAGCCAGGGCCAGAGAAGCATCTCACAGTAATTGGTACACTCAGAATGAACACCTCTTCCTGTCTTCGAAAGGCTCTGAACGCCGTAGGTGGGTCCTGCTTTCTTTTGAATCCCCTCCTTTTGATCATTTCCCCCTTAATGAACACGGGGCATAAAATCTACTACTCTGAGCCACTGACAATGTTCCAGGGGCTGCTCCGCCCCCATGCACTGGACGGCACCTGCTTCTAAGCAAATGAGAGGAAGAAGATTTCTTGTTACCTCCAGGGCCCTGATCAGGATTGGTTCTGTCTCCAAATGAAATATCCTTTAAATGGCCCTTAAATTGCATTGCTTGTCTCCGTTAAGTGGAATCCTATGGACAATAAATCTGACTTGAGGGGCCTCAGTATAATTTGACTGAGATGCTACAAAGGGTTTACCAAAATGTAAAGCATTTGTCTATGGAAAATCGATGATGGCCCCCAATCCAGCTCACTCCTCACTTTCGGATAGCACGCGTGTGCACGCGCACACACACACACACACACGCACTTCGGGTGCGGTGGCCAGGGTCTCGCGTTGCAAGGACTCCATGGGCGTTGGGTGTGGCTTTTGTTGACGAATGATAAGCAAGTTCTCAACTGCAGCGATGCTAGCACCTTTCACGCGCTGTTTCTAGAATGCCAGCTCCTTCCAAGCCAGCCGCTGACCTGGAGAAAAGAGCCAGGATTGTGCTCGAACCCGTGACCCTGAGATCAAGAGTCGCATGCTCTTCCCCTGGGGGAACTAAAGCTCTGAACGAACAGAAGGAAGCAAACCCGAGACCACGGCATGAATGGCCGGCTCGGAACATCCAATGGCCCGAAGGGCCAGTTGCCCCCTCACGTGGCTCCCTTCCTCTGGGGTCACAGCCTTGTTCCTCCAGGCAGGGAGACAGCAGGGGATCCTTAAGACAATAGAGAAGCAGAAGAAAAAGTCTGGAAGTAAATACTATAGATATCACTCGGTTCAAAGAAATCACTGGGAAACCAGAAGGTCCGAAGGGATGGTGGAGAGCGGGGAACGTGGCTCTGTCCTCCCAATGCCACCAGACAGCCAGGACTCAGGCTGCACAACACAGTCCAAGAACTAGCAGGGACCTATCTGACAGGGGACACAGGCGATGGCTCTTTCTATGTGGCTCAGGATCCTGTACTCCTGTAATCTCCCAAGCCCTCCACGTCCCCTCTTAAGAGCCCCCCACCCCCCCAGAGCCCCCCGGTACTCTGGAAAGATCAAAGGACAGAGATGAGGAGAGGGCAGTCCCCGCCGAGGCTGCGGGGAGGCTTGACTGACATAGTGTTTGCCACATTAAAGGAGAGGGTTTTTAATGGCATGAAAATGTCTTTAATCACAGGAGCTAAACTGTGCTCAGTGCAGGTTCAAGGTGATAGAGATGTTCTTGTTCTACAACTGCATTTTCATCTCACTTAGATTAATTCATATTTTAATTGCTTCTCTCCCTGATTGAAGTGCGCGGAAAGGAGCCCTCTGATTCCTTTGATCTCACTGTTCTCCCTGCAAGGCCAAGGTCAGGCAGGGGCGCTGGAGCAGAGCAGGAGGATTTCCAAGAAGGGCTCCCAGAGGCGGGCGCCGCCTTGTGAGCAGGGGCACGCTCCAGGGGGAGAAAAGGCTGGTGGGGACGGGACAGGGGCAGGGCTGGCCCCACCAGGCTAAAGCCGGGAGCACTGCGGCTTTTTCAACCAGCGAGGGGCAGCGGGCAAGAACAAATATGGTGACTTTGCCAAACTGAACCGTTGCTCAACACATTGCCCTGAGCCCTGTGGTTTGGACCCCTGCTTTGGGTTTGTCTTCAGGCCACGACATTAATAAGAATGTAGCTCACGCTAAACATCACCTGGCAGGGTCCCCGGGTCTTCTGGTCCCAATGTGTCACCTTGCCCTCTAGTAGGAAAATGCAAAACACCCCACCTGCAAAAGCTCTGGGGTTCTGGAGGGGCTGCATGTCTGTGTCTTGTGGCCCCTCTTGTTCTGATGTCCTGTCCCTGCTCCCATCTCAGGGTGGTGGCAGTAAAAAAAACTTCCCAGGCCCTCCCCACCAGCAGGGACTGCCCATAGGCCAGCAGCCCTCCTGATTCCCCAGCCATGTGTGCCCCCGTCTGGGCAGATCATTTCCTGTCTTCCTGCCTTCTTTTCCTATGTTTGCCTCTCAGGGATGTTGGAACAAAGTGCCACGAACTGGGTGGCTTAAACAACAGAAATCTATTGTCTGTGCAAGTCCGAGATCAAACTGTTCGCAGGGCCATGTTCCCTCTAAAACCTGCAGGGGAGAATCCCTCCTTGCCTCTGTCTAGCTTCGGTGGTGGCCGTCCTTCTTTGGGGTCTCCTGGGCTTGTGGCTGCCACTCCAATCCAATGCCTCTGTCGTCACATGTCCACTGTGTGCCTCCTCTGGCTTCACATGCCCATCTTTCCTCTGTGTGTGTCTGTGCCCCCCAATTTCCTTTGTCTTCTCAGGACGCGAGTCATGGGACTAGTTCCCACCTTCATCCCACGTGACTTCATTTTGACTTGATTACATCTGCAAAGACCCCATTTCCAGATACGGGCACATCCATCTGTATTGGGGGTTCATACCCACACCTATTTTTTTGAGGGTGCAACATTTCCTCTCTTCTGGAAGACTTTAAATCCTTCCTTCCTCATTGGGCCGAGAAGTTTAGTTTTGCATGTTTGTGCTTCCAAGCCACTGGGGCCGAGTGGACTATGTGATGGGGGTCGGGGGGGGGGGGATTAAAGAAGGCAGGTGGCAGGACACGGGACATCCAAAAAGACCCTCCAGTATTTTCCCAAAGAAAATCTCTTCCCTCCCTAGGATGGGAATCTTGCTTAAAATAAGTTCAGTTTCCCACTTATCGATAGTCATTACTCTTTAATGAGCACCCACCATGGGTCTGTTTTCTTTTCTCTTTCTGACTCTCGTATTTGTCACCGCAATGCTGAAAATGGGACATTATCATTTTCTTTTTTTTTTTCATTTTATTTTTTCTTAATGTTTATTTATTTTTGAGATGGAGAGAGAGAGAGAGAGAGAGAGAGAGCGTGCACAGAAGCCAGAGAGGGGCAGAGAGGCAGAGGGAGACACAGAATCCAAAGCAGGCTCTGGGATCCAAGCTGTCAGCACAGAACCCGATGCAGGGCTCGAACCCTCAAGTGTGAAATCCTGACCCAAGCCGAAGTTGGACGCTCAACCGACTGAGCCACCCAGGCGCCCGGGACATTATTATTTTCAAAGCTCGGGGGCTAAGGCTCCGGGATGCCTAGCAATGAGCAGGTGGAAAGTGACAAAGCCAGGGTAGAACTCACTGCTGTTCAGCGCCAGGGCCAGTCCCTGTAAGGTACGATTGATTCCGGCTCCCTCACCCACTGGCGGACCGTGCCGTCCATCTCCCCTTCCCCTTCCCCTTCCCCATCCCTGGGCCCTGCAGTGACCGCCTATGTTAGCTTCCTGTGGCTGCTGTACCAAATCACCATATACTGGGTGGTTTAAGGCAATGCACGTTTGTTCTCTCACCGTTCTGGGCGCCAAATTCCGAAATCAGTTTCACCGTGCCAAAATCAAGATGTCGGAAGGGCTGTGCTCCCACTGGAGGCTCTAAGGAAGGATGGGTCCCTGGCTTCTTCCAGCTCCTAGTTGCCAAGGCTCCTTGGCTTGTGGTCACATCGTTCTAATATCTGCCTCTGTGGCTTTCCCTCTGTGTGTGTGTGTGTGTGTGTGTGTGTGCGCCCAGTATCTCTGCTTCCCTCTTATAAGGATACACATGATCACATTTAGGGCCCACCAAGATGATCCAAGAAAACTTCCCCATGTCTGCCTCCTTAGCTTAGCAAAGATCATTTTGTAGGAAACATTCGTGGGTTCCGGGGATCAAGACGTAGACTGAGCTTCGGGGCCCATGATCTAGGGTACCCCCCTGTCCTTTACAGCTCTCTCCTGACTGCTTTGTGGCTTGTAGGCACTGGGTTTCTTGCCCTCCTGGCCCCTTCCAGCAGTGGGAGGTGGGGGACGGGGGTGGGGGGGAGGAAGGGAGAGGTTCTAGTGTGTGGCTTGCACCACAAAGAGGCATCAGGGAGCTCTCTTTGTCTGGGTTTTATAAAATGGTTGTAATAACGCTTGTTTGAAAAAGGGCCGGAGATCATGTCCTGAGGATGAACGTACAGGCTGTTTTGGACGGTAGATTGCTGCTTTGAGCCTCCAAGATCTCATAAAATGGGGGTCTCGCAGAGCCGAGACGAGGAAATTATTGTCCTGCTGGGGAAAAGCGTTCTTCGGAGTGAGAAGGGGGCCGGAAGATGCCTGCACGGGGACCAGTGACGAGGCTGATGGCGTGGCCGCTACCGGAGGACAGACAGGCGGCGCCTCCCCACTTGCCACCTTACGGATGACAGCCATAGTTGCAGATTGGTCACCAGGGCTTGGGTTAAGAAATCCCCACACGTTCCTCCAGCTTTTCCGCAGGAATACCCGATGTGGCAACCTTTCTGTCACTTTTCTGTTTTAAACGTGTTTACCCTAAGCTGATGGCACATCCCCAGTGGTCTCGAAGCATAAAGCTTTTTTGGCTGGAGGCGTTTGGGGATGTTGTGGTGCCCTGAGGCTCGCAGCCCGGTGGCCAATGCCAGCTCTCTAAAGATGGGGCTCTGGATGAACGAATTTGGGGCCCTTGATTTGAGATAAATCAATGGCTGTCTAACTGCTCGGCAGGTGCATCTCTTGGTCAAATGAGGCGGGCTGGGTGTGACGGGCTTCAGCTGAGAAAACAATAAAGAAAAAATGGGAAAGTGCCTTCACGGTAGAGACAGGATGTGCCCACTCTTCTGAGTCCCTGAGAACGTTGACTGGGAATGGGCGAACATATTATTTCTGATCCACGCTGTGGTGCTTTTGAAAGTAGAGGAGACGTTTCTCATAATTCAGTTAGAATCCCAGGCGTCTGTCCAGACTGTCTCCATTTCCTGTCTGTGAGGAGCGTGCGCTTCTGCACAGCTGGCCTTGGGCAAAGCCGGGAGGTAGATTTGCTTACATTATTCTCTTGCCGCTCGCTCTGTTCTCCTCTGCCTGGTATTCCGAAAGCCATCCTTCTGGAACTTGACGGAAACCGTTTCTCACATCTCATTTTACAATCCAGGAGGCTAAGAACCCAGGAGATGGCGACTTGTGGTTCCACGGTTAACATGGAGGTGGGGTTAGGACTTGTCTCCTCAATCCGGAGGAGAAAACAGGTGCTCTTTCTGGCCGTGACCGGCCAGGGTCCGGCACTGCCTGCCCCGAGGAGCCCAGCTCAGTTCACTGGCTCGGCTTCGGTCCTCTGGCCTCCAAACTTTGGTGCTCAGGTGAGGTGACTGACGGGCAGCTGATGAATTAGCGCATGCTATTATGACATTGCCCTTTGGGGACGACCGCACATTTTCTCTAAAGGGCTTCCGTAGCGTGTCTCCGTGCAAAAGAATGTGGGCATTTCACCTCCTGGTGGCAGATTTAGCCAAGAGAACTTCAGATATGGGAGGATTTGGGGGGACACACATACATAATTTCTGGTATTCGTGCGCAGAAGGAGACAGCAGGAGAGAGCCCAAGAGTGTATCCATGGTGGGGAGAAGGGAGGAAGGGTAGGGCGTGTGAGATCATGACCTGAGCCGAAGTCGGCCGCTCAACCGACTGAGCCACCCGGGCGCCCCCGGTTGCATTTTTGATCCTCCTTTGATACTGATTTCTTGCCCTCAGATTTCACTCAGATTTGTCATTCCTAGTTTAACTTCTTTCAGTTTCTATCCCACATGCCAAGTTGACCTGCTAAGACTCCCTACGCTAGGCAGTAACTTCCCAGGATTCCTTTTGCCCTGACTCTATTCCTTATCCTCGCATGTATGGTCCCTCTTGCGTTCATGTTGACAGATACAGAATTCGGAATGCATTCCCGTGTCTTTCTTCTCCTTCTACGTCCCAAAGCCTGGCGCAAGTTCAATCAATATTCATCGAAATATACATATACACATATATTTGTATTATATATATATATATATATACACACACACACACGTATACACATATATATGTATTATATATGTGTATGTATTATTTTGTATGTGTATATGCACACATATATGCATATATACGTGCATATACATATACATATATATATGATTTATATATATACTATTTGTATATATTAGTGTGTGTATATACGTACATATATATGTATTATGTATATGTGTATGATTATATATATACACGCATACATATATACACATGTATGTATTATATATGTATGTATTATTTTGTATATGTATATGCACACATATATACACATTTACGCACATATACATATATACGATTTACATATATACTATTTGTATATATTAGTGTATATATATACATGCATATATATGTATTATGTATATGTGTATTATTATGTATACACATACATATATACACACATATATGTATTACATATGTACTATTCTATGTGTATATGCACACGTATATACACATGTACACACATATGTATTCACATACATATACATACACACATGTGTATTCACACACACACACATATATATAATATACATATACATATATACATATGTATATATACAATATACATATACATATATACAATATACATATACACAAAATACATATACATATATACAATATACATATGAATACATATATATTCAACATACATATATGAATCAATGGATTTCAGAGGGTCCATTTGTGGTGACTCTATTGCTTTTAGGTGTGGTGACAAGGTTTGACAAGCCCCATGTCAACATGGACGTTCCGGTCAATAAAAGTGCTTTCATTGGGAAAACAAGGCATGATTCTTGACACGAGGACTGCGCCGTACACTGAGGATGCAGGACTATAATTTTAAAGATAATCTTTCCTGTCGTGACCCGCCCCCCACCTCACCCCACCCCAGCTTGTCCAGCTTTAGATACATTTGCACATCCTGCCTTGATTTGATTAGCGACAGATGCTATTATCTGAGGAAATCTAAATTGCCTCTTCCTGCGCTAATGAACTACTGTACCAAGTACGTGGGGGATTTGAGAACGAGATAGATTTATTAATGAGCACCTAATTAAAGGGACAGTTACAGAGTTCAGGTGGGGGGGGTCGGAAGTGTGGGGGGGGGAGCGTTTCTATTTCTTATAAAGATTGGCACTTTCCATGGCAAAACTACAATGCTCTACACCTAGTTTAAGGTTTTCAGTGCCGCAACTTAGAAACCGAATGTAGAGTGAAGTTTAATTAAACGCGGTAGAACGTGACACCGTCCTTCTGGCTGGGGGTCAGGTCTATAGGACCTGGGAGCCTCTACACCTGCTACCGACCGTCCGCATCCCTGGGAGGCCTGCCATGGTGCCCATCGTAGGCCCGTGATGACAAAGTGGAATGGGCACTGCTTTTTGAGGCATCTGAGAGGGAAACCAAAGCCCGGAGAGGCTTGACCTCCATGAAGGTCACTAGAAGTTACTCCAGTGCCAGGAAGAAGGAGCACCACAGAAAGGTCGGTTAGCACGGGGCAGTGGGCTGCAGGAGAGAAGCAAAAGGCAAATGAGGCCGGAGAAAAAGCAGATGTCTTCAATGAAGACGATCCATCCATTTAAAAAAGTCATTCCCTGAATTATCTTTCATATCCCAGCTGCACGGAAAAGGGGTCCTGCGTTCCCTTCGCGCCTCCAGCCAGGAGGCAGACAGAGAGGCTGGGCGAGAGAAGCTAGTCCTTTAATTCTGTTAACCAAAGATACTGTTTAAAAGGACTGGTTCACAGGGCGCCTGGGGGGCTCAGTTGGTCGAGCGTCCGACTTCGGCTCAGGTCACGATCTCACGGTTCATGGGTTCAAGCTCCGCATCGGGCCCTGTGCTGCCAGCTCGGAGCCTGGCGCCCGCTTCGGATTCTGTGTCTCCCTCTCTCTCTGCCCCTCTCCCGCTCAGGCTCCGCCTCTCTGTGTCTCAAAAATAAATAACACATTAAAAAAAAAAAACCTTAAAATGACTGGTTCACCTGCAGAGGCCCTAGAGTTCAATGTCCCTAGAAATATTTTCTTATTCTTCGAAGACTCACACAAGGATTTCTCGGAGAATGTTGTGGCTTGGGTTATGGTGTTTGTAACAGACGCAGAGAACAGGAGAGGCATGTTTTCCAGCCCTGTATGCATGAGAATAATCTCATCCATTTATATAATGAATAGTAGTCTATTCCACGAGATTTCCCCAGTCGGTCCGCTATGTCTTATTTTATGAAATAAATAGAGGTGCACGGTGAAATCATCAGCTCCTTCGTTGCAGAAGCCGGTGGAGGTTTAAAATTGGTCTCCCCTGGTAAGAAATCATGCCTTCTTACGCAGCTACAGCGGAGAAGTTACATAGCCGAGAGATGCCATATTTCTCCCGGGCTTACAAATAGCAACTACAACATCAGCATTCTGGGTTTAAAAAGGAGGGGAATAGATTGGCCCCAACCTAGCCAACAGGTTCCCCAGAGAGAGGGACCAACCGTCCACACGCGTGGTTTTAGCTCAGGCTCGTAAGAAACAGTGTCTGTTGTAGTTGGTGGGCCTTTGCGACAGGGTCCTCTGTGCCTGGCAGCTATTTGGGGTGATGTCACGCAAGAGGCAGCATCTGCTTTGGACCAATAGGCACGACCGGGGGTCCAGGAAATAGTCTCACACCTGCTGGGGAGAAGGCCTGGTTAGAGGTGCCAGAAAATTGGGGTTCAGATCTGGGCGCGTCACGGTGGGAGACGTCCGCAAAACCCTCCCGGAAAGAGGGAAACAGATGGGGACCAACTGCCCAGTGGACTAGAGTCTGGGAACCAAGCTTGGGGGGGTGAGAGTAGCTGGCCTGCCCATTCCACAGAGGGGTCAAGGGAGACTGAAAAGATAGTATCCGAAGGTGATTCTGGAGTTGAGATGCAACCAGACTAAACCGACCAAAGTCTTGGTTAGGGAGGAAAACCATTTCATGCAAGTCAATGGGAAAGCACAGATCCCTAACCTTTGGTGGGGTCAGTGCGGAGCCCTATCGTCAGAGGAGATAAACTCCGTCAAGCCTACTTTGAGAACCACTGCTCCAGGGATGTTTGTGCTGGGGAGGTCGGGGATACAAGTGTCCAAAGGTACTCTGGGGGATTTTGAGATGGCGTGGGATGGCTTCTCCAGAAAGAGCAGATTTCAGGCAGTCCTACGTGCCGACATCCCACAGATCCCCGACGTGCCAGGGCAGGACATACGACATCTCCCTGCCACCAAAGACACCGTGTCTCTACTAAGCTGCTGATTAGAGTTAAGAAACGCAAATCTCTCTTGGGGTGCCTAGGTGGCCCAGTTGGTTAGGCCTGATTTCAGCTCAGGTTGTGATTCCAAGATCATGGGATCGAGCCCCATGTTGGGCTCCACGCTGAGCATGAAGCCTGCTGAAGATTCTCTCTCCCTCTGCCCCTCCCCCACTCTCTCCTCTCTGTCTCTCTCTCTCGCAAATTAAAAACAAATGCACTAAAAAAAGAAACGCAAACCTCTCTCCGTTCACGGATGTGAAGAGTCAGATCTTAGAATTCAGGTCTGCCAGAGGACGAGGGCTTTTCAACTCCGCTCTTGCAAAAGGGAGACCAGAGAGAGAAACTTATTTTCCTGGGAGGACCCGGTAGTGAGTGGAGGACGTGGGTTCAAATTCAATCTCTTAACACCCTGACTCTCAGTGAAAAAAAATTTCTTAAGAGAAAGGGTGTACCATGTCATGGCACATCCATCAAGAGCTCTATACATTCGCCAAAGGAGGAAGGTGAAATAACAGGGTGAAATTTCCATGCCTGGATCCCGCGATCTGTCACTTCTCCACAGGATCCTAGATTTTCCTTTCTTTACGTCAAGATGAAATGACTGCCTTTCAACTTGGGCGTCCCAAGAAGGAGGCTTTCTGGTCTCACTCTTTTACCGGAAGCTGAGCACAGGGTCCTCTTCACGTCAAGCTGGAGTCAAGGTTCCAGGGCCAGCCCTTGAGTAACTGTCGCTTCCCTGTCATTGGAGGATGCATTGCCAGGAGAGGCAGAATCAAAGAAAACTATCGCTTCTTCCACAACCACCCTCTGTTGTCATACTCTGCTCCTGAGTCAGGAACATAAGAGGACAAGGACGTAAAAGAACAAATTCTAACAGAAATCCAGAGGACTGGGGGGACTAATAACACCCCACCAGCCCCCCCCCCCCCTGGCACACGGTACTACTTAAATCACGGATGGAATGATAAAATTCTAACAGGAAAAAATGGGTAGATATGTCTTCATATAGGTCCTCCCCAGTCTGGATGGAGAAGAGTTGTGTCTTAATAACTCATCTGAAAAGTGTTTTTTAAAATATTTTTTTTTCAACGTTTATTTATTTTTGGGACAGAGAGAGACAGAGCATGAACGGGGGAGGGGCAGAGAGAGAGGGAGACACAGAATCGGAAACAGGCTCCAGGCTCTGAGCCATCAGCCCAGAGCCTGACGCGGGGCTCGAACTCACGGACCTGGCTGAAGTCGGACGCTTAACCGACTGCGCCACCCAGGCGCCCCCATCTGAAAAGTGTTTTATCAGGAAGGGGGAGGACAGGACTCTAGCTAGGGCCCCCAAACCTCACCTCACTGGACAGTTCCCCACTGCTGTTTTCTATGGTTGTCCTTTTTGCATGGGGAAGATCTGACTGGAAATGCTTCAGGAAGAGCATCTTTCACATGTAGGACCCAGGTCACTTCCACCCCCATGGAGTGTGTTCTCCATGGACTGGACTCCACCCAACACATGGGCTTGGTAAAAAGAGTGGCCCCTTCCTGAACTAAAGTTCCGGGTTCTTATTTTATATGGCCAGATTGGCCAGAGTTTTAATGAATTGGGTGGAGGGATGTGATGGTGGTGGGTGTGGGTTGGAGGCTTGAATCAGATCATTACAAAGAAATGTCGTTATCACAGATTTTCAGCCTCACCATTATGATGAAATTGATTAATCATTTAGACAGCTCGTATTTATTGAGCCATTGAGCTGACTACAAATATGGCTGGTCCCTACACTCTTGGAATATTACAGACTCCCTGGGAGACAGAGAAGAGACCAATATCATACTTAAATGTTGATGCACCTGGATGAGTGCCACACGGAAGAATGCCATGGTTCTCCAAGAGCATGGTGACGTGAAGCCAGCGTATGGGTTGTCCAAGAGCATGGGTACGAATCCAGTCTATGCAGGAACCGGACAAGACTTTCTGCCTCACTGTTTTTCACTGCTCTTCTAAATGAGCGGATTACTCAACCCAAGCTTTGAACCCTAACAGTATTTTGGTTTTGCAGAGTATGTGTGCCTGGGATGGCATCACTTTTAGCACATACTTGTCATTATTGAAGGGATGGGGGTTCCAATGACTGAGGGCAAGACCTTAGAGGTACAGTGTCTGCTTCTTCCCAGAGCAGGAGACTATAGTTAACGGTTAAGTTTAGTGCCATTCAACTGAGACCTGTATTAGGCAGGCTTTCCAGAAAAACAGAACCAATGGGATATATGTAATTATATAATTCCTTATATGATATTATAATATAGATATAATAATATATTAATATTATAATTATGTTATAAAATAAAATATTGTGTAATGTTGATAAATATTAATAGTTGAATATGTATTAATATACAGAGTTGTTAATTATAAATAATTATAATTAACAATAAGAAATATATTTATATATATAATATACAGAGAGACAGAGAGAAAGAGAGAAAGAGATTGATTTTAAAGAATTGGCTCATGCTATTATGGAGGCTGGCAAGTCCAAAATCTGCAGGAGAGACCCAGGTAAGAGATGACATTGTAGTTCAAGTCCAAAGACCACGTGCCTCTTGTTCGAGGGCAATCGGTCTTGGTTGTATTCAGACCTTCAACTGATTGGATGAGGCCCACCCACGTGAGGAAGGGCAATCTGCTTTCCAAAGTTCACAGATTTAAATGTTAATCTCATCCAAAAAAACATCCTCACAGAAATATCCAGGGTAACGTTTGACCACATATCTGGGCACGGTGGCCCAGCCAGGTGGACGCATAAAATTAACGAACGCAACCCCCTTCAAATAAGCTCAAATATTGGGTGAAGAGGGAAAAGTCGAGGGGCTCTGTGGTGCTTGGAGAAGCTCTTGGAGGAGACGGGAGTGAAGCTGAGTGTCATTAGAACAGGAAGAATTAAGGAGGAAAGCAGTGAACATGGTGAAGACAGAATGCTCATTTTCCGGCGTTTCTTAAATCAAGAACATCTGGCACGGAGACTAAGACACAATCAACACGTTCACTACAAACCATAACCCTGGGGCAGGAGTGGGTGTGGGAGGGAATACAGGGCCCTGGAATATTCCTTACTGGCCCCCTCCCACCTCCTGAACCTTCAAAGCTCTTTGCGAGTGGAATAAGGAACAGCGAAAAACACTGGTCGTGTCTCAGGGCTCTTATATGTCTGCCAGAATATAGGGAAAATCGTGACACTTCTCAGAATATAGTCCCAGTTTCTGTTCGCCTGTCTCATAACACACACATTAGTGGTTTAAACCCTCCTGGCCCCAAACCCTGCCTTACTTACCCCTGTGCTTCCAAAGCCCAGCACGGTCATGTCCTGGTTATGTGACAGATGGGCGTGTCCCCTCGGGAAGAAAAGAAGGGCTGAAAAAGTGGGTGGTCGTCCCCCCAAACTCACCCACTTAGGTTCCCCACGATCATTTCCCATTTCCCCAAGTCCAGCAGGAAAAGAATCCCTCACTTTCTCTCCCGTCCCCAGCCTCCCACCAGCTACTCCAGCGACGTGCAGATCAGTATTGAATTCCTACCATCCTGCGGAACCCTGCCGCGGAATTCTGCTTTATTTGATGTCAGAAAACGCGGCAACCTTGCATTTCAGCGCGCCAACCGAAGAGACCCTTACGCAAATGGGTATGTTTCCACAGACCCCACACAATAGGCCTAATTGCGTGGGTTTGCGGTGTAAGTGGAGGTCGTTTGATTACTAGCTGTTTTGTACCAGGAAAGTGCACATTAATTATTTAAAAGATGGACTTATAATTATTGTGAGCCTTAAGTAATTACCTATAATTTTGGCAAGGGTTAGAAAAACGGAGAGTCTGGCAAATTCAGGTTTTAGTCGTTAGTACGATCATAATTACATTTAAATTGCAAAATGAAAATTATGCAATTTATCTCCCCAATAATGCATAAACATTACAGTGATTGTAGGTTTTAATGGACTATAAAAACTAGAGCAGCAATGGGCAGTCAGGGGCACTCTCAGACCCTTGTTACTATTTTATATTTTAACTGCTTCCTCCACACCCCTGCGCTGTCCTCTCCTTGGGTTAGCAGCGTGGCGCTCCAGAATGTCTTTCGACACGAACGCAGGGAGCACTTTGCAGGAGACGAAGGACGCGAGGCTCTTTTTGATAAATCTGAAAAGAACACTGGAGTGATTGCACCAGAGCGAAGGAAAGGAGGAAACTACTTAGGGTCTATCCCAGAGCCGCAAAATCCTTTCAAACTTGAATTTGCATTGGAATGGGCTTATCACACCTGTTTTGCAGGTGGGGCTGTATGGCCTGGGACCAGAGCCTCGCATGTCATGCCGATGCGATGCGTTGTGGCTGGCTGTCACTCGCTCCTATGTGCCCTCTTCAGGGTCAGGACCCATTCAGTTGCACGTAAGGCATTAGATGGGCTGGTTTTGCTGGGCGAACACAGCCACGCTCTACTGAGGCATAAAATCATGACATTTTCGCCCGACGCCCTTCGCCTGAAGTCTCTTCTCCGCTGGGCGGCCAGTGCACCTGCCAAACGAAGCTCAGATACCGCCTCCTGCGTGAAGCGTTTGCTGGAGCAGAAGCCCTCACCCCCTTGCTTTGTTCCCATATTGACCTGATCGATGTCGGCCTGATAAATGTCTCCGTCGCAATTCGCGTTCGTGAACGACAAGCTGCAGTACAATACGACCGTCTCCCTCGCTGCGCTGAGAGCCTTCAAGAAATCATCCTAGTTCGTGTATCGTTGGCAGCCAGCGGAAGCTGAGGAAATGTTTATTAACTGAGTCAATCAACTAATCAATCACGTATTATTTGTCCAGTCTGCTTATTGTCTTCCGTTCCAGGCAGTGCTGGTTTTCACGGAAGGGAATGACAGGATCTCGAGATACCGCAATCCAGCAAAGAGAAACAAACAGCGGATGACAGGCAAAACGACAATGCCGACATATTTGTCGTCACTGAGCAAACGGCGCTAGCGTTGGAAGTGTTTGCTTAGATCAGTTATCAATTTTTCCTCTGCCGGAAGGCCACAGGAGTTGCCCAGACACCTATCTGCCTTGCTTAATCAGGTTCAGTTTTACCTCGATGCAAGAAGGTAAATATTTCCCGTTGTCATCATCTAATTACGGGATGATACCAACAATAAATATTGACTGAGAACCTAATCTGTGCCAGGCTCCATGCTGGGAAGTCGGGCGCCAAAAAGAACGGGCTCCAGCCTGTGCGTTACTCGGGGAGACAGACTCGGGCAGCGCAAATGAAAAGCGAAACAGATGTATGCTTTTCATCAGTAAGCGCTACAAGAGTGGGGAGTGGGGGTACGTGGAGGGGTGGGTGAGGGTGAAATGCCCCAGGTGGCGGGGACAGAGAGAGAGAGCCTAAGGGAGACGTGGGTTTTGAGACCACCCCGAAAGATAGGAACGATTTCAGTAGTCCAGGAAGAAGGATTGGAACGGTCATTCTAAGACTAGGTAACACGACAGCTCAAGGCGTGAGCTGCAGAGCTCCTGGGGGGGCTCAGTAGGTTAAGCATCTGAGTCTTGATTTCAGCTCAGGTCGTGATCTCATGGTCATGAGATCGAGCCCCGCATTGGGCTCTGTGCTGACAGAGCTCATAGCCTGCCTGGGAATCCCTCTCTCTCTCTCTCCCCCACTCTGGCTGACCCTCTCCCACACTCGCGGTCACGTGCTTTCTCTCTCTCACAATAAATAGACATTTAAAAAATAAAATAAAATTAAATTAAATAAATAAAAGCATGAGCTGTGTTCAAACTGCACCGCCGATGTTCCAAAGCTTGCAATCTTGATGAGCTCTTAGGGTAGCAACTCCTATAGATTCCTGATTCTCGTTTCCCTATCCTAGGCTGATCCTATGCTCTGATCCTGGCTCAAACTTTCCTGAGGGTTACTATTTGGACGGCCAACTGCCACCATCATCCCATCATCATAGTGGCTCAAAATGAAGGGAGGTCCCCTTAGGTAACGGTGCTTTGCGGAAATGGTATGTTTGCATGCCTGTTTTTTTTTTTTTAAGTTTATTTATTTTGAGAGAGACAGAGCCAGCGTGAGTTGGGGAGGAGCAGAGAGAGTGGGAGACAGAGAATCCTAAATAGGATCCACCCTGTCAGCATGGAGCCTGATATGGGGCTTGAACTCAGGCAACCGTGAGCTGGAGACCTGAGCCGAAACCAAGAATCAGACGCCTCACCCACTGAGCCAGCCAGGCGCCCTTTCATATCTGTTTTGAGCAAAGAGAGTCTGTAGGTCAAGTGGTCTTGGGGTGGGCAAAGTTCTGGGAGCTTGAAACTCACGCTTAGAACACAGTGTTGTCGGAGGGAATTTGCTTGATTAGGAAATGTAACTGCTTCCAGAACTTGGCTCCCAGGCCCAGAAGAATCGGATGTAGATACGACTCAAAAAGAAAAGAAAAGAAAAGAAAAGAAAAGAAAAGAAAAGAAAAGAAAAGAAAGCTAAGGGAGTATTTCTTCTCACGTGACTGTCCAGTGCTGAATATTATGAGGACTAGGAAACCAATGGTCACACAATCTCTGCCCTCAGGGAACTTTGCAACTAATGGAAGATAAGGGGGTGGGGGGGGGGGTCAGACAAGTACATACATGGCTTTATTATATGGGAGGTCATAATGGCCATGAAGATATGGTAAGTATAGTAGGGCAGGGAGAGTGTGGTCGCTTCAGCTGAGAATATCAGCTGCCATTTTTTAAATTTTTTTTTTCCAACGTTTATTTATTTCTGGGACAGAGAGAGACAGAGCATGAACGGGGGAGGGGCAGAGAGAGAGGGAGACACAGAACTGGGAACAGGCTCCAGGCTCTGAGCCATCAGCCCAGAGCCCGACGCGGGGCTCGAACTCCCGGACCACGAGATCGTGACCTGGCTGAAGTCGGACGCTCAACCGACTGCGCCACCCAGGCGCCCCTCAGCTGCCATTTTTGATTAAGGTTTTGGCGTTTAAACTTGGTGTTGAAAGAAAGGTAGGCTTCTGTGTGTTAGAGATAAGGGAATGTGGATTCGCAGAGGAAGCAGCACCTACGGAGGCAGGCGGATGGGCGAAAAAGCACCTATCGCCTGTGCTTGTTGGGATTATGTTGGGTGCAAGTGACTGAAAAATCCACTTGCCACAGCTCACGTAAAATGGAGATTAACAGTGAGGCCCACAAAGTTGTGAGACTGGCAGGGGAATAGCTAGTCACAGGGGCAAATGGGACAAGGGGCCTGAAAATCACCAGGACTCACTGTGACCACCTCCGACTCTGTCACCTCTCAGCGTGTCATTTGTATTCTTCTAGACTCTCCGTCTCCTCCTGGTGGGAACCCTGGTGCCACTCTCCCGTTAGCATACCCGCCGGATTCTGGTTCAAGCTCTAAAATCCTGTGAGAGAGGCCAGTTCAGGTTGAACGTCCACTCCCATACCAATCGTGAGGGCCGTGAAGGGGGTAAGGGGTCATATGAAAACACGGAATTTGTAAGAATAAGGATATCACTTCAGAATCTGCCTTCCGGACTTGGGAAAGAACATTTGTGCTAGGAAGCGGAGGGGTGGGGATAAAATATGAAGCCGATTTCCCAGAAGAAAATAAGAAAAGTGCGGACCTAGAAAGTAAGAGGTGCCTCAAAATACAAAATATGAGTACGGAAGTCATGGTTGGAAACGTTGGGCCAGAGACGGATCACAGCGCACGTTGAACGGTGGGCGTCGACGTACGATCTCTGGGCTTGAGACAATATTTAGCACTGGTGAGTTTTGAGTTGACGCTTTTTTATCATATCGTTTTACCTGGCTTTTCGCTAGCTCCCCATTAAATCAGGCCACTGATGGATTAGACTGAAAGGCAGCTTATCAGATAGAAAAAAAAGTTGGGATTTTATCACAAAGACTAGGCAGATAAACCAGGCAGGGTAGAGATAATAATATAAGGCGTCCATTTGAAAGCGTTTTATGTACAAGATAATGGCTAATTTTAATCGTGAGTGCCTGTGTTGAGTAGGCATCCAGGAAGCTGAGATGGTCACGTCCCCTGGGGTCACTTTCCCGGAACTATGCCCTGCTGGTCTCCTGACCCCACAAGGCTGGCTCATCAGACCCACCTCGGAGAACTGGAGCTTCTGAGCCTGTAGATCCACGCAGCTGACAGCCAACTTCTAGACCTCGTTTAATAGAATACACCCGCTGCGGAGAGTATGAAAGATGTTGACCCCATGGGGACTTGAATTGTAGTTTTCTTTTGGAGAATGAACACAAGGTCTTCTTTCCAAAGACATGGGGCTTCCCCACGCATTAGGCTGGAGGGCCTTGTGGGATTTCTGAACCATCCTGGCCAAAGAGAAAGCGTTATTTAGACGATCTCCCACGGACTAAGTGTTCCTAAGCTCTGCCCTGCCCTTCTTCCATTAGTTTTATTTGAGCTGGACGTACTTACGAGGGAACCGGACGACTGTGTTTCTTCCATTGAAAAGTAGCTTCCTTTCTTGTGTGGGGTGGAGTTTTCTGCATTCGGGCGAGCAGTAACAAGGCCAGCGCTGAAACGCTAACTTCTCAAGAAACGATGGCAGGTGGACTGAGTGGGGAGTTTGACTGCAACAAATGAGTCAGTTATCCTTGCCGAAGGCTGGCTTCCGATGTCCCGGCCGGAGGGTGGATAGTCCCCATTCCAGGCACGGTGAAAGCTGTCTCCTTCTTGGGCAGGGATTAGGTCTGGGATTGCTTAGAAATGAGCCCCCCACCCCCACCCCCCTGAAATCTTGGAGGGCTGGCTGCTCTGTGTTCATCCACGGAACAGGAGATCCATGGATTGTCCGTGCCTGGGGTCAATACCGAAGACCAGGCTGGATCAGATTGTGTGCCCATCGTCCTGCACACCCCTTACTCGTTCTCCCCAGATCTTGACACGTATCCGTAAAGATTCACGGGTGCACGCGGCATGCCTGGGATGGGGGGCCACGGAGGGTCAGGAGGGAAGAGGGGCGGCCAAGATTGATCACCAGGCCGCCCTCGGAAGTCACAGAGGCTGAGCCGACGTCAGAAGTGTGCCCCAGACGCTGTGACACGGTGTTTAAAGGCGATGGCGGCCTCAGCTGCGGTTGAGCCGGCATCTGTACGGGTAACACCTGTACCAGCTTCCGCGAGAGGGGGCATGATGTACACGGAAGGCCAGGTTCTTTTGTCCCAAGTGCCACTGGGCACTGAGACCGAGGCCGCCGAGGGGCATTCTGGCTCCATCAGACCCAGAGCTACCTTAGCTTCCCCTGCGGTGTCCCTCAGAACACCAGGTGGTTGGGGCTGAGGAACACCAGCACAGGGAGGTGACTGTGGGCCTGACCCTGTCATGGAGACATTTTCTAATTAGCTCCAGAAGGCTAGTAACGGCAAAAGACAATTCCCCTGGCTCTGGCCTACTGGAGTTTCCTTTGGAAGGATCCTCATCTGTCACAGGTGCTACGAGAGGATTCTTGACGACCTAAAATGTCACTTCCAAGTCCAAGACTATCATTGCCTTATTCCATTCTACCAAAGGCCTTCGGTGTGTAGTTACAGTAGCTCTTTGTTTTGTCTTACGAATGTAATACACGCAGATCCATGGAGCTCGTAGAAAAATGTTAATCAAAAAAAGCAACATTTTCGGAAGATGACTACAGTCTCGGAAGGAAAAAGAGCTAAAATTGGCGAGTGAAGTAAGACCTTAAAGCTCTCATGGTTATTTTTTCCCTGGGGTATTGGTGCCGTTTGGCCGTCGCTTATGGATATGCAGAGGTGATCTTTCCATTAACGCATGCAAGACAGGCAAGCGAGGGCACAGAGGATACAAAATGGGAGAAGCCAAAAAAACCCTCTCCTTTTTGAGTTTTACATGCATTTTCATGCTTCCATTTGAGCGGAGACTTGTCTGGTGTATTTGAAAATTCACTTCAAAGGAAATAATAAAATCTCGGTGTAAGAGAAATTGAGACGCTTTCCAATTTCCCGACTTCAATAAAATGCTCCCCAGCACGTCTCCGAAAGTCACTCTGCACAGGAAATTGACAACCATGGTTCATTTCCAAGGTGATGAGGGAGGGAACAGGGAGGACAGCACAGGGACAGGGAGACGCTGGCCTCACCAGCCTTCGGTGCCAGGCTCTCAAGACTTCACCTGCAAAGAACATGGCCAGGGGTGGTCTAGGTGCAGTCTTGAAAGATCTGAGGAAGGGGTATGTGGCTGCTGAAGCTTATGGTGGGCGGTCAAAATGATAGACCCAGGAGAACCACTCCAGTGGAGACAATGGGGGTTTATTGTGTCTGGGCGCTTAAATGGATCCAGATTATCCATGTGACTCAGTATAGAGAGAACAAGGCCAGCTGAGAGCAACACGTCCGTTCTCCCTCTGGCATGTATCTTCATTGCCCTCCCATGAGCCCATCGTCCTGCACACCCCTTACTCATTCTCCCCGGATCTTGAGTCCTTCGGTCATTCTTGGGCTTCTGCTACTGACCTCAGACTTACTTTGCTTTCATGATAATCTGGATTTCATAGCTGTCAGGATATTTGTCTGCCCAGCCTGACTCTTTCCAGGTATAAGCTTCGATTCCACGTCTCCATTCACTCTGATCCTTGGAGACCCTTCCAAGAAAGCGAACCCCAATAAAGAACAACAATCAAGGTTTAATCCTCTGTTGGTTGGATGGAAAAGCTTTATTGGAATTAGGTCAAAAGGAGAAGACCACAGCCAACTAGACTGGATTCAGGGCTGAGAGCTCTGTCCATTGGGAAAACAAAGGCTAAATCCATTCCAGAGAGAAAGGCAAGGCTCCACACACAGACCACAGTCGGTAGGTTGGACTCCTGCGAGAGCCCACCTGAATATTTTGCGGTCTGTGAAGTTGGTGGTTAATTTAACTACCACCCACCCAGCCTACATGCCATGTGAGGCAAACAAAAGAGGAAAGAGAAAGGAAATTGTTTAAAATACAAAAATGCATATATGACATCAGCCATGCACCTTATCTGTACGCACCGTATCGATCTCCAATTGTAGGTTCTGTACGTCTGCCTTTCGGTGTCCAAAGTGACTCTTGATCTGTCCCCGCAACCTGCACAATTTTTCTATTTTTGTGGGTCTGGCCAGAAGCCTTGGGGACATCCTTGACCTCCTCTTTTTCTCATTCTATATCACTCTGTCTGTAAGTCTCACTGGTTTTACTTTCAAAAATACATATGGAATCCGTGGGGCGCCTGGGTGGCTCAGTCGGTTAAGCGTCCAACTCTGGGTTTCGGCTCAGGTCATGATCTTGCGGTTCATGGGTTCGAGCCCCACATGGGCCTCCTTGAGATTCTCTCTCTCTCTCTCTCTCTGCCTCTCCCCTGCTCACAGTTTTTGTCTCCCTCAAAAATAAACAAATAAACTTAAAAAAATACATGTATGGAATCCAAGCACTCCACCTCCTTTCCCTGTTACAAAATCCTGTTTCAAACATCACCGGCTCTTGCTAGGTTTACTGCCACAGCCTCCTGCCTAGCCTGCCTCTTCCTCTTCTTGCCCTGCTCTCGTCTATTCTTTTTTTTTTTAATTTTTTTTGTCAACGTTTATTTATTTTCGGGACAGAGAGAGACAGAGCATGAACGGGGGAGGGGCAGAGAGAGAGGGAGACGCAGCATCGGAAACAGGCTCCAGGCTCCGAGCCGTCAGCCCAGCGCCCGACGCGGGGCTCGAACTCCCGGGCCGCGAGATCGTGACCTGGCTGAAGTCGGACGCCCAACCGACTGCGCCACCCAGGCGCCCCATCTCTCGTCTATTCTTAACACAGCGGCCAGGGTGAACCTGTTGAAAGGTTGTCAGATCAACATCCACCATCTTGCCCTAACGCCCGGTGGCCTCCAGTATGCTCCACAAGAAACCAGACTCCTCAGCATGCCTGAGGAGTCCATGATCTGGACATCCATGATCTGGACCCCATGACTCCCTGGCCTCGTGGCCCGATCCCTCACACTTACCCTATTCCAACCACCCTGGCCTCTTCAGTCCTCCCCCAATATGGTGGCTCGTCCCCACCACAGCACGCGTGCACCTGGCAGCCCTCCTACTTGGAAATCTCCACACGCGGCTTGGTCATCTGCAAGCCCTTGGTGTCCTTACTCAAGTGTCACCTTTTCAGGGAGGCCGGCCCTGACCCCAAGGCCTACGTCCTCCTCCAACGTGCGGTTAGGTTTCTCTGTGTCTATTTGCCTGTGTATTTCTTACCACCTTCTAGCATGATACACATTTCGTTTCTTTATGGGATTTGTCACCTACACGGACTCCATGAAGAAAGGGAATTTTGTCTGCTTCATTCGTTACTTTGCCCATTGGCCCAGACAGTGCTTGGCACATAGGAGATGCTCAATAAACGCTTGTGGAATGAATGAATGAATGAATGAATGAACGAACGAATGTTTGAACTGCTCATGGGGCAGTAGCTGATGTCCCGCCAATCTATAATGCCTCCCTCTTCTAGAACCCATTCTACTTTCCCTCCCCTTTTCCCAGGACCTCGGCCAACGGGGAGCCCTTTGACAGGTTACAAAGACCCAACTCCGCGTCCTGACGGCTCTTAGCCTGTGGTGTATCTGCCTGTGCAGAGTTATCGCCATTTCCCGTGAACCTTTGCCCCAGGTCAGAGAGGTGTGACCGTCCCAGACAGAGCTCTGGCTGTACTTTGCCTCCTCGCCACTGGTACCAGCGGCCCCATTTCCCTTTACTACTCTAGTTGATCGTCCCCGCCAACGGGGTGACCACTTTCGTCCCAGTAAAATGAGCAGCAGGAAATAGCTGGGTGGGCAGTCTCTGCTTCCAATTCCACTCTCTGTCCTAAGAGAGTCAGAATCAAGGATATCGGAAGAAACACATTTACAGACGGGTCTTCAGGTACGTCCGGGCGGGGTGCCCTTGGCGCTTTCCCCTCCGCATTCCTGGGCTCGTGCGCTCTAGACGCCACGTTCTGGAACCTGCTGCCCGACCTGCGGAAAGACGGCCTCCCACTTAGAAGGTATTGTCTTCCAGCCGGCACTGTAATTGAGCCATCCGGGAGCCTTTCCACCAAGCTGTAAAGTCAGATGCTTCTGGGTGATAGGATTCATGATAAGAGTGGGTCGCATAGGCATCAGCTCATTGCCTTTCTTCTCTGCCCCGGGAGTACATTCTTTGGTCAGAAGCGATGTTGTGTGAGACAGTGAATAATGTATTCGGTGACTTGACAGATGACAGGGCTGGCAGAGGCCTGACAGGCCAGGAAGAAGAAACAAAATCAAACCCGGAATGAAGGTCCGTTCCATCAGGACAAATTGCAGAGGCCCCGGTGACAGGAGTGGCTCGGTGTAATTAACCTGCCACCAGGTAGCTGGATGACCTCCTCGAGGCATTTTATCATATTGATGTCCCTCATGTCTACGGTTGGTTACAAATATCAGCACCCCGGTCAGTCTAGAGTGGCAGCAGGTGACAAGAGAGCTCTGGTGAGAGGAAGTCCATACCGCTGAGCCTTTTCCTCCCCTCCATCCCTAGTCCCGTAGCTGCCACTTTGGCCACCGGCTTTTCTCATTGGTACTTGGCTATTTGCAGAGGAGGGGGATTGATACTGAGTCCATCGGTCCATCCTCAGTGAAAGGGGCTTTTCGGTGAGCGTTTACACTGGCTACAAATACTCTCAGGCCCGTGGAAAAGTCCCCCAACCGCTTTGTCCTCAATGCCCCGGTCCTTCCAAGGCTCCTTCCAAGCCCCTGTTCGTCGTAGCCACCCTAGCCTCCCGTCCTTGACTTCTTTGTACGCTTTATAGTGTCTGTATTAGCAGCCAGCCTGATTGGCCCACGGGGATTGTGAGATTCCAGATGATCGTGGACAACAGCATCATTAGCTGCTTTAGCTTATTGTTTATGGCGATTTGGAGGAAGGAGAGCTCCAAGAAGTGAAGGGAATATTGAAGAGTGAGGACCAAGGGCACTCGAGGGTCTAGGTAGCATGGATTTTGCCAGTCCCACCAGAGCCCAGCTGCTGGGGTAACCGAGCGGGTATCATCTTCACGCCCACCGTCACTGCTCAGGACTCACGTTCTATTGCGAAGCGTCTGATTGATCCGGCTCAGATGCGCGTCCCTGCTTCGTGGCCGTCTCGCAGGAGGGAAGCGGTTTCCCCAAAGGAAACCAAGACGCCATATCAAAAGAGCCCCAAACTCCACACATGTCCGCTATGCCGGACTCCCTGGTCTGACCATCTTCAAGAGGTTCGAGGGTCTTTTAGTGGCGATGGTTGTGGCGATCAGGCGGGGAGGGAGTGACCAGTATCCATAAGCTGATTTGGAGAGCTGATGGGTGATACATGCTAGATTCTTCTTCCCACCCAAGTCTCTCTTTCCGCTGTTCATCCCCGAGCCGTCCCCCCCTCTTCCCCCCACCCCTGTCCACGGTCTAAACTCATGCTTTTCTTGTTGGATATATGATCACCAGCCACAATCATCTCAGAGATGACCTTTGCCCTGGTGACCTGTGTTCCATCTTTTTTTTTGTTTGAAGTTTATTTTATTTTGAGAGAGAGAGAGAGAGCACGAGTTGGGGAGGGGCAGAGAGAGAAAGAATCCCAAGCAGGCTCTGTCAGCACAGAGCCCGACGTGGGGCTCGAACCCATGAACCTAGAGATCGTGACCTGAGCCAACATCAGTCGCTTAGCCCGCTGGGCCACCCAGGCGTCCCAGCGTGCTCTTTTTAAGGACCGCCCCAAACTCACGCAGGTACGTCAGACCGCACAGCCCACTGGTGGCTGCAGCCGCCCCGGCCTGCTGGCCCCAGCCTCCGCCCCTGGACTTTCCGGACATAGGATCCCATAAAAGGCTGCCACAAAGGAAAGAGAAAAGCGGCTCATGAGCGCCTGCGCTCAGCCTCACGACAGGTTTTCTTTAGCTCTCGATGACGTTTGGGCCAGCAGTCCCCGAGGACCCCCAGAAGAGGCACGCCATTCCTGCACTCAGGTGTCAGATCCAGAACTAAGGCTTGGGCTGGGGACGAGGAAGGACCGTGGGGAGAGCGGCGGAGGTGTTCTAGAGCGCTGCCCCCGTCCGACCCCCTCCCGGCGTGGTTCTCTGCCCAACCCCAACCTCCTGACAGGGCTCCCAGAGAAGGAACCCGGGCACCTCCAGGTCTGGCAGCCTGCGGGCGTTGTCGCTGGCGCATGTCCCCTCCGAGCCTCCGTTTGCCCTTTCCGGGGAGTGCGGGGAGGAACCGCGTCTGGATCAGCGTGGGCGCGCCCGCGCCTGTAGATTTCTCCCTCGCGCAAGCGCGCTGCACCCAGCGATGCATTTTCTCTCCGCGGTTTTCCTTCAGAGCCGCGTCTCGTCTTTGGGCTCGAATGCTACCAAACGGTATTGTCTCGACGAGAAAGCTGGCTCACGGAAGGAATTCATTTCGAGACGCTCTGGCATCAGAATCAGCCGGGCAAGATGAGACCCGAATACCTGCGCTGCCTCTCTACCTACGCGGTGAGCATCTGGGGCGGAGCGGCCACTCCATAATCATCGCTGCGCTGTTTGAGCATATGCTCCGTGTCCGGGCCCATGAGTGTAGACGGCTCCACGCACGCGGGCCTAGCTGCCATGAGCAATATTTCGGCAGTGCTAGCCGCTGAGAGCATTTTCATATGCTAATAGGAATTAATAATTCATGCTCCGTAATCTGCCCGCTGTTTTTTTTTTTTTTTTTTCCATCCTCGCGTCTCACCGGGGCGCCCAAAGCGGACCAGACACGATGCCTCCTGGAGGGAGGGCCAGGCTGTCTGCAGAGCGAGCTCCTTGGAGGGCGAGGTGGGCCTGGGTCTCTTCTGCTGACGGTAGGGAAATGACTGAGGAGGGGGGATTAGAGGAGAGGCCAGTCTTTGCTTTAGGGACCCCTTCGTGCTCCGTGCTGGCAGCCGGGGAGCCGCAGGGAGCGGCCTCCTCCTGCCCTGGGAATGTTCTCTGCTCCTGAGCATTGCTACATTTTCTGACTCTTGGCAGCGATCGCTTTAAATTAGGTGCCCTGTGACTTTCTGGACTTTGTGGAGCCCCAGTAAACCCTCCTTGGAAAGCAGGCCTAGCAGGCCACGAGGGCTTTTCCTATTTAGGCTAATGTCTGTGTCACCCTCAAGCTTGGAGGAATTTTCCAAGCCGCTAATTTGTACTTTGCCAGGAGACAAGAGTGATGAGTGGTATTATTTTAGGCTTTCTAAATTGGAGCAGCGCTTCTGGGTACTAGATGTTCTCAATTTCGTATTTCCTTCAACTCCGAGATCTGCCAGGTTTTGTTGTGTTCTTTCAAAGGGCAGTCGGGTTTTTCAGAGAAGTATTTCTGGCTCCTTTCCTCGGTGTGCTAAATGATCGCTTTTGGTTCTGCAATTGAATTCAACAAATATTTATCGTGTGCTTATTAGATGCCGGGCTCAGAGCTAAGTGCTACAGAGGGTGTAAAGATGGATGACCCCTGTGTTTAGTCGTGCATTTGTCGGGTCATTCATACAACGTTTTTGAGTATCTGCTATTGACCAGTTACCGGCAGGTGCAGAACTGGAGCTTTATGTCAGTTAAGACTGGTTACTGGTTCCAGTAACAACAAACCTAACAAAAGTGCCTTGAATAAACAAGGGCTTTTTTTTTTCCTTATATATCAAGAAGCCCGGAGTCAGATACTTACGGTATTAGCTAATAGGCTGTATGATGTTTGGGCTGATACGTCTGCTATCACTAAGCCTCTTCCTCATGCTCTCAAGGTGGCTGCTGCACTTCCAGCCATCACTTCTCCTTCAAGGCAGGAAGAAGGAAAGGCCAAGCGTTTCTTTTCCTCAAGAAAGCATAAACTTCCCCACGTCACTTTCTCTCAGCCAAATTCCCTTTATGTCTCATTGGCCAAGACATAAAGGGCCTGGTCGGGCCCGAAGGTACAAGGGGACCCAGACAGGGGACAAGAGCTGCCGTGATCGGCTCTGTCATGATACGTTGTGGAGCACCCTCTTGGGCTTCTGTTCGTAAGGAAGAAAGATTGGATGCACAATGGTATTTGCAAAAGTCCTAAATGAAAGAGTCAGGGTACTTGCCTTCAGGAATTTGTCGTCTAGAGGCAGAGGCAGAGGGAGGGGGGTGGGGGGGACACTGGTGGAGGGAAACACCACGGTCGCAAAGCACCTCACGTGCAGGGGTTACGTTTGGTTCTTAATATAAACCTGTGATGTGGGCAGGACAGAAATCATTAGTCTCACTTTATAGATATCCCTGTCTATGACATAAAGACACCAAGGATGCTTTTGGGGGCCCCAGGGTAAGGTACCGTATTTCAGGGAACAAACTGTAGGTCTGCTGACTCTTATCGGTGCTCCCATCATATCCTTTTTTTTTAATTGTTTATTTCTTTATCTTTGGGGGGGGGCGGAGAGAAAGAGGGTGTAAGCAGGGGAGGGGCAGAGAGAGAGAGAGGCAAACAGAGAATCCCAAGCAGGCTCCTCGCTGACCGTGGTGCAGATCTCGACGTGGGGCTCGATCCCAGGAACCGTGGGATCGTGACCTGAGCCGAAGTCGGACGCTCAGCCGACTGAGCCACCCAGGCGCCCCGGAAGTCAAATATTTTTAAAGGGAACACAAACCAGACGGCCACAGGCCGGTTCCAATCGCTTTTTCTTTATGCTCACACTCCTTTGGATGTCCTGCACAAATCCCACGGTGCTGGCTCTCCTATTCAGAAATGAAAGGTCTCAGGTTAACTTGCCCAAGAAAGCCAGCCGGATGGGGAAGCATAGTCCCCAAATGCCTGGCTTGGGGCTAAACATTTCGCAGTTTACCCTAGAAGTGTCGCTATCTCCGTATAACAGATAAGGACCTTCCAGCCCAGAAAAGGTAAGCAACTTGGGCCAGGGTCACACAGCTAATATGAGCGGGACAGAGTCGCAATTTCAACTCAGGCTCGCCTGATTCCGAACATTTGCTCTTAAGCCCTGGACAAAATACACATCTCGGCTGCGGTCCTCACTAGGGCTTTCCAGCGGCCCTTTTTGTGACGGTGGGCATATTCTACGCCTGTGCCGTCTCGTTCGGTAACCACCAGCCACTTAAAATGCAGCTGGGGCAGCGGAGGAAATGGATTTTTAATTTCATTACGTTTTGATTAATTTAAATAGCCACGCGAGGCCAGTGGCTACTCTGTTGGACAGCAAGGCTCTAGAACATTTGCAAAACCGAGGCCAGATGAAATGACTGATGTCCCCCCCACCCCGTGGCAGACCTGAAGGGCTCCTGGCGCGCAACACAAGGGACTAAGTACTTAGGAATGAAAAGTGCACAGAAACGGTTGACCCCAAATTCGCTACTTGGAAATAAATGTGTACATTTCAGGCTTGCGGCTCGTTGGCGTTGGTCAGGCAATCAAAAAACTGCTGTCGGTATTTTAGGCAGGATGGCACTCAACTCAGGAAGTTCATCCGGAACCCCACCCCCAGCCTCACCGCTTGAGTTGCCGATGAATTTGATATTGATAACGCCGACTCCGCCTTTTGTAAAGGCGAGAATCGCGAGCAGACACGCTTTGGCGGGGGATGGGGGGGACGGGTAACGAAAAGATCATCTGGTGTGGGGTTACCGATTCTCCTCCGCGGCACATTGTAGGCAAGCGGTCACTGTTCATGTTCAATTCATGATTACTTAAGAGTCTAAGAATAGACGAAGCAGAGGGTGGCAGAGAGCACTGAGAAGAGACGTTTTTGAGAAACAAAGGGGTCTCATTGCTGTCGCGTGAGCGGATAAGTAGGGAGAATTGGGGGCAGTCAGGCCAATGGGTCCTATCAAACTTGGGGGGGCGGGGCCAGGGCGGAGCTGAAGATACTGACACGCCAGGACCCTGGGGCGGGAGCCTGCAGTCACTTCCCTGGAAGCCTTCCAGGTTAGGCCAACCTTATTCCCTACGCTTCCGAAGTTAAAGCACCTAGGGGCGCCTGGGTGGTTCAGTGGGTTGAGCATTGGACTTCGGCTCAGGTCGTGATCTCACAGCTGGTGGGTTCGAGCCCCGCATCGGGCTCTGTGCTGACAGCTCGGAGCCTGGAACCTGCTTCCGATTCTGTGCCTCCCTCTCTCCCTGCCCTTACACCACCCCCCACACACACTCTGTGTCTCTCTCGCAAAAATAAATAAACATTAAAATCAAAAACAAAACAAGCTACCTAGACCCTCTTTTGCCTCAGCCGTTCTAGCTCCTTTCTCGTGTATGAATTCCCTGTAGACCCTGGGTTGACTTGCCCCGGAAACCCAAGGCTGGCATTGCTGAAGGAGAATGGATAGTGTTCTCTGCAGTCTTCCAGCCAGGAGGCAAGACATTAATCTGATGGAATCAGGGCACCACCCTTAGGACCTCATTCAACCTTAATGACTTCCTCAAAAGCCCCGTTTCCAAAAAAACAGCCTCACTGACGGCTTCAGCATATGAATGGAGGATCACAAACATTCAGTCCTTAACAGTAGGCTTCTCGGTCCTTCTAGGAAGGCAAGAGCTCAAAGCCTTATTCTCTATGTTTGCCATGAAAGATTGTAAGAGTCTCATAAAGGGACAGACCAGACAGCATACAGGCGGTGTTCGTGTCTATCCATGAAAATAGTCTTCCCCGCCACTTTGCGAGCACACGTACTTCAAGCGCGGAGGTGGTCCTAAATGTTTATTACTAAATGAATATATGGCATTCAGCCCATAACATTGTCCGGATTGTCAAGGCACAAACGAGTGGTAAATAAACTCGGATTTTTTGGTGATACAACCCCAGAGCCTGGACAGAATTGACAGTCAATTGAGGAGTGTTTCGTATCACGCGCCTTATCAAGGTTTAGCCAGGGGAGACATTCTCCATACCCACCTGCACTTCGCACATTTGAAAAGGGGGCGATCGTTTTCTGACTAAACGAGGAAGGATGTGCAAGGCAGAGTAGTTGTCTCCAATTCATGTTGATTTTATAATCGTATCTGTGATTGAGAACATGGGTCCCTTGTCAGTAACTGTGAGCATCCGATTAAAATGTAAAATACACAAATTGTTCTTTCCTAACATCAAAACCTGACTTCTTCAATCCCCCCCATTATTAAAGACTAATAAGGGAATATGGATTCATCGAGAAGGATTCAGCTGTCCGAAGCAGCAGTGAGGTCATTGTGGGAAACTTTGTATTGAACCACCATTCCTTCATTTGCTATTTTCACGACTCTGGCCAAGGAATTTAATTTCTATGAGACTCGTTTCGTAAAAGCTACTGCCCCGCTGGGTTGTGGTAAGGATCGAATCAGATCACATTTCTACAGTACTTAGCATCATGTCTGGGACTTCATAAGCAACCTGTAAATGTGTGCCTTATCTGAATATGTAATAACACACATCATTTGAACATGCTTTTCAAAACCTGACCGTCAACGTGGAGCAAATGGAAATGATAACAGAGGAATTTGCATCTCAGACGCTCAGTGGGAACGTTTGTCCCCAAATGTCTTCTTTCCAAACAAATCAGTTAATGTCAGTCCAAGCGATATGGTCAGATATGGGTGTGCTGGTGTGATTTTAGGCAGAGACACGGAAACCACTCCAGATACTGTCAGGAAGGGATTGAATGCAGGGAATTGGGTGCTGAAGAGTAAAAACGCAGTCCTGCGTGTCCCTTTATTCTCATGTCACTGCCACACCTACGGCCCTTCTGACCCCAGATGTGCGGAGCTGTCCTCTACCGGGCAATTCTCTGAAACACCATCTGGATGTCCTTTGATTTCCCTCGACTCTGACACCATCTATCTGAAGGTAGCGTCGGATTCCTCGTGTTAAGGGCTCCGTCCTCCGAGACCAGCCTCCCCTTCAGAAGTCAGTTTCATGTCCCGGTTGTTACCTGTCCTGACTGATGGGCTCTAGGTCACAGGTTCCCGGGACCCCCTCCTCAGATTCGATTCATTTGCTAGAGTGGCTCATGGAACTCATGAGAAGTTACTTATGTTTAGCCGTTCATTAAAGGAAATGAGAAAGGATACAGATGAACAGCCGAATGAGGAGTGGCATAGGACAGGCTCTGGGAGCGTCCCAAGCACAGGAGGGTCTGTCCCTACTGGCGTGGATGTGGTCGTTGACCTAGAAGCTCTCAGAACCCAGCACTATTGGGATTTTCACAGAGGCACGATCGATTATTAATTCCATTTCCAGCTCGTCTCCCCTCCCTGGAGAATGGAAGGTGGGGCTGAAAATTCCAAGCTTGGACCCCTGGCTTGGTCTTTCCGGGGACCAGCCCCCATCCCAGAGCTCACCCAGAGCCACCACGTTAGAATGAAAGATGCCCCTCGCGTTCTTATCACTTAGGACTTGACCAAAGTTTTCAGGAGCTCTGTGTCAGGGATGAAATCAAATATATATTTTATTATAAATCACAATATCACAGGTGCTCCAGAGAACTTGCGGCGAAGCGGGAGCCACGCACATCAGGGGGAATCGTCAGTGGTGCCCATCAGCAGGATATCGGGCCGTTGGAGGAATTGTAAGCAACTGTCACCCAAGGCAGGTGATTCACAGGAAAATGGAACCACAGGAAATTGGCAAGCTTCATAAAACGTCACACAGCCTTCTGCTGAAACCCACACACCTGCCCACCTACGTCCAAGGATTATAACTGTCCCTGCTTCTCTCCCACCTTCCACATCCGATGCGAGTTCCTGCCTCTGGCGGAATCGAAATAATAATCCGGCGGACGAGGAAGCCTGCAAAATATCGTTCTCGGGCTCCTTACAGCCAACGGACAGAGGAAAGCTTAGAAGCAGGAAGGTGCCAGCGGTCCCACTGGTCCTCACGGACCCGTGGATTCTGTATTTGCAAATTCACCCACTCACTCTCTAAAATGTATTTGTAACCCCCAGGGCAGTATTCAAAGTACATTCACGGTCACTTGCTGGTGTGTGCAGAGAAGCAAAAACGTTGGTTCCCCCAATGTACAGCTCAGGCTGTGTATTCACCCAGTGTCCCAGCTCCGGCTGAACAGGGGGACACTCCGCCTCCTTGTTTCAGACCTCAGGCCATTTTTCAGGGTCTGTTGAGTGCCATTTTTTTTTTCATCGCGTTTTTGGTTTGTTTTTTTTTTTGTTGGTGGTGATGGTGGTGGTAATTTTGTTACTTAAAATGGTTCCCGAGCACAGTGTCAGGGAGCCGTCTAGAAGAAGGTTGTGATGTGTTAGACAGCCTTGGTGAAGGCAGGAGTTATAGCACTGTTCAGTGGTAGCGAATAAACAATATAGACCAACCGAGGTGTCTTTAAACAGAAACACGCATAAAACAAACTTACGCATTGGTCAGTTGCTAGACCTGTATCCAGAGGCTCACAGAAACCTAACCGTGTGTATTCTAATATTTTTTAACGTTTGTCTATTTTTGAGAGACAGAGACCGAGCATGAGCAGGGGAGGGGCAGAGGGAGAGGGAGACACAGAATCGGAAGCAGGCTCCAGGCTCTGAGCCATTAGCTCGAACTCACGAACTCACGAACTCACAAACCGTGAGATCATGACCTGAGCCGAAGTCGGACGCTTAACCGACTGAGCCACCCAGGCGCCCCAGACTCTGTATGTATTTTTTGTAGAAGCAGTGATCTAGGATTGGCTAATTCAGTGTTTACTGCCACTTAATGGCATGTAACTCCTTTGAATGGGGAGAATTAACTGTAACATTTAGTACAGGATCAGAGACGCTGCAAATGCATCTGTGATACGTTTCTTAGCTTCTGGTCCTCGTCCCTGAGAGGTGGGGACAAGAGGCTCATGCTTTGATATCTCAGGATCTCTGTGTGAGGATATCCACTAAAGAAGAGACGTGGTTCAGCACGCTCTGACATACTCAAGGTCACCCCCAAGGTCACAAGCAGGAGCCGGCTTTAAAATCGGGACTCTAGGAATTCCGGGTTTTCCGGAATTGGTTTTTCCAAGTCCGTGCATCTTCTTTTGTAGATTTGGTGTGTGCGTGCGTGTGTGTGTGTGTGTGTGTGTGAGAGAGAGAGAGAGAGAGAGAATGATTTATAAGATAAGTAACCTCTGTTCTGAACCTCGAATGTTCTTCAAACTTTGTAAGGAGGAACTTACAAGAATTCATGCTGTTACCTTGGTGAGGGAAGGGAGATTTCGGGTTGAGCCCACTGTCCTCAGGCAGTTTTCTCTTGTTTTACATATAAAACACCTGAAACCCACAAAGTTTAAGAGGTTAGCCTGAGGCCACCATGAGGTCAGAAAACCTGCCTCCGACTTGACTCTCCATGCTTTTTTTGCTTGGTTGCATTCAGATGCAATCCGATTGCTTATAGAATGAGGAATTTGAACTAGCTGATCTCTGAGGTCCCTTGCAAATCCAAAATCCCACGACTTTGGCGCCTGGGTGGCTCCGACTTCAGGCGTGGCTCCAGGTTTGTGAGTTCGAGCCCCGCATCAGGTTCTGTGCTGACAGCTCAGAGCCTGGAGCCAGCTTCACGGTCTGTGTTTCCATCCCTCTCTGCCTCTCCGCCGCTCTCACGCCCTCTCTCTCTCAAACATAAATAAGACATTAAAATAAACAAATAAAAGTCCACGCCTGTGACTCTCATTCATTGAAGGCTTAAGACCATTCAGCACTATGCTGGAGGCTGGAGGTAAGCTGGTGAGGAAAGATACAAGAGAACACACTGAATATTCCACAGAGAGGTTATATGTGTGAAACAGATCACAGAGACGTAAAAATGTGTATAATGGTACATGGTACCCTTCGTGCCTTTGATCAAATGACACCTCCCTCGGGAAGCCAGCCTTGATTACGTGTGTAAGAGTATCACACTGTGGCTTTAATTTTCATTTCCCCGATGACTGGTATGTTGAACATATTTTCACATGCTTCCTTGCCAGCCTTACATAGTCTTTGAAGTGTCTGTTCAGAACTTTTGCCAATTTTTTGTTTGTTTTCTTTTAATTGAATGTCAAGAGTTCTCTCCATATTCTGGATGCACGCACTTTATCGTGTCTGTGTTTGGCAAATATTTCCTCCCGGTCTGTGCCTTTTCTTAACAGCACCTTTTGACGAGCAGGACTTTTTAATTCTGATCAAAGCCAATGTATTTAATTTGTTCTTTTATAGGTGGTGCTTTTGGTATCATCCCCGAGAAGTCTTTGGGTAACCCAAGCTCATTGCAGTGAATTTCTCTGATGTTTTCGTCGAGATCTTACACAGTTTTCGGTTTGGCGTTTAGATGCACGATCCCCTTTGAGTTGTTTTTCTATACATTGAAAAGGATGGATAGACATCTGTGCGTGTGCGTGTGTGTGTGTGTGTGTGTGGTTATGAACTTGTTCCATCATCGTCTGTTGAAGAAACTGTCATTTTCCCACTGGATTGCTTGGCACCCTGTTGAAAACCACTTTTCCATATAAATGTGGGTCAGTTACTGGATTCTCGTGTACCATTGATCTAGTTGCCCGTTCTGACACAAATACCGTACTATCTTGATTACCGTAGCTTTCAAAGAAGTCTCGAAATCAAGTAATGCTTTCTAGTTCTTTTTCATCGTGGTTCTGCCGTTCTAGGCGCTTTGCTTTAACATATGAATTTCAGAATCTGTCAGTTTCTACACATGGCTCACGGAGGTTTCAATTGGGATCGTATTGAACGCACATAGATAGATCAGTTTGGGAACGGGCGTCTTAACCGTATGGAGTCTTCTGACCCACGAACACAGCAGTTCCTCCATATATTTAATTCTGTGATGCTTCTCAGTGTTTTGTACTCTTGGTCTATGGGTCTTTTCTTTTGCCATATGTTCTCTGAGGACTTAGCATGTTTTTCATGCGTGGTAAAAGGTATTTTAATTTCAAGTTACCATTGTTCAATTACGGCACATAATATTACGATGATTTTTGTAAATTGATCTCGTATCCTGCCACCATGTGATCTCACTTATTAAGTTTTTGGAGATTTTATCCTCTTTTCTACATCATTCATTGTAGGGGAGGGAAAGGTTTTCCTCTACCTCCTTAGGTTCTGTACTTGGGGGCAGTGAATTAAACTGATAAAAGAAAGATTAATAGGGGAAAAAATGAACACAAATTTAATTACGTTGTTAATTCTGCATGCAAGGAGGATACACAGAAGAGAAGTAAAAAACCAAAGAGGCACTTGGACTCCAAAGCTTATGTACCGTTTTAACAAAATGTGATAAGTAGGTGGACAAAGCAAAGGGGAGTGTGGGCTTCCGGGGGCAGTGAATTGTGGGAAGGCAAACCTGTGGGGAAACTAAAGGAAGAGAAAGGTTACTTTAGTAAGGCTTGTTTGTACAGACTCATCGCAATGCCCATTTTGTGTCTTCTTCATGGCCATACACGTCTCCTGGAGAGGGGATTTCTAGCAGCTTCCTTTCTCAGAAGTTTCTGGTTTTAGTCAGACAAGGGAAGCTTCAGGAAGGCTCCTTTTTGCATCTGTCGGTTCTAAGTTGCCTTCAGCTCAAAATAACCTGTACGCCAAAGTGACATACTTTTGGGTCGCCTACTCTGATCTCCTTTACTGTCACGTCATCTGTAATTAGGGCAATTTTACTTCATTCTTTCCAATCTGAATGTCTTCTCTCTCTCTCCTTTTTCCTTCCTTCCTTCCTTCCTTCCTTCCTTCTTCTTTCCTTCCTTCCTTTCTTCTTTCTTTCTTTCTTTCTTTCTTTCTTTCTTTCTTTCTTTCTTCCTTTCTTTCTTCTCCCCCCAACACCCCCCCCATCTCTTGCCAATCTCTTTCTTGTCCTGTCCCTAATCCCAGGGGGGAATATTCAGCTTTTCACCATTCAGAATGATGATAGCTACAGGTTTTGCTTAAATGTCCTTACCAAGTTAAGGAAATTTCCCTCTATTCTTAAGTTGTTGAGAGTTTTTATCCACGGTGGATGTTGGGTTTTGCTAAACGCTTTCTCTGCATCTATTGGGATGTTTGTGTGGTTTCTCTTGTGGAGTTTGTTACTATGGTAAATACATCGATTGATTTGCTAGTGTTAGAGCCCAGGAAAGACTTCCCTCAAAAGTCCGTGTGTGTTACCAAGACAGGGAATCGTCTCTTCCCTCCATTTCCCGAGGAGGGAGGAGGAATGTGAATCAGAGCAAGTGTGGGTGGTCTGAAAGGTGAAAAACAGGCCCACTTCACCCGTCAGTCCTGAGACTGCACGGAGACAGTTCAAAGAAGTTGATTGATGGAGTTTGACTGGAGGGTACAAAGATCTCCGAGGAGAGCTTCGTGGCTTTTGGAGAAGAGACAGGAGAAGCCTCTGAGCGATGGACAGAGGTGGGGCTCTGGGCACTTTGGTGACACTTTTCGCAGGCCATTGCCATTTCGCTTATCGATGGAAGGGAAAATACAGCTGAAAAGTGAGAACTTCCCTACTACTACAAGGATTCCACCGGCCCTTAGCACATGACACATCACCTCCTTTTAGCTCTTTGCTCCAACTGCTACCTGAGGGATTAGCTTAAATATCCAAATATGGCCGTGTCTCTAACCGGACTATAAAATGTCTGTGCCGGGGCACCTGGGTGGCTCAGTCGGTTAGGCATCCGGCTTCGGCTCCGGTCATGATCTCGCGGTCCGTGAGTTCGAGCCCCGCGTCAGGCTCTGTGCTGACAGCTCAGAGCCTGGAGCCTGTTTCCGATTCTGTGTCTCCCTCTCTCTGCCCCTCCCCCGTTCATGCTCTGTCTCTCCCTGTCTCAAAAATAAATAAACGTTAAAAACAAAATTAAAAAAAAATAAAATAAATAAAATAAAATATCTGTGCCATTAGCATGACTTACAAGGCCCTTTACATTCTCCCCCCGACCCCTGCCCCCCTATCCCCGACTTCTTCCACTGCCCTCCAGGCACACTCAATGCAGCAGAAGGGCCAACATTTCTGACATTCAGGAAGCAACACACTTCCTCTCTCCCAAGCCCCATCCCCTTTGTCCGAAATGCCTTTCCTCAATTTTCAGTCTGTTTCTGCCTCTCTCCTTTTATGGGCTCAGGTTCAGAGTGATGTTAATCTCGGTTTTATTTTTGTCATTTTTCTTTCAAAGTAAATAAATAAGGGCATGTATTTATTTTGACAGTGAAAGGGCGCGCGTTGGGGAGGGGCGGAGGGAGGGGGGAGAGAATCCCAAGCAGGCTCCGTGCTGTCAGCACACGGCTCACTTATCCCCGATCCCACGACCGTGAGATCGCGACCGGAGCCAAAGATCAAGAGTCGGACGCAACCGACTGAGCCACCCTGGTGCCCCTTCATCAGTCTTAGTTCCTTGCACACTATCATCTGTCCACGGGGTTACCTCTGACCCCCAGAACCCAAATAATGCCGCAGCGGAGTTGTATGAGAATTTCCCTGGGAGACAGACGCTCAGAAGTACACGTCCTTGCTGGAGAGCATTCGCGTATCTAATTTCACTAAATATTGAGAGATTGTTCTGCAGAACGATCTACATCCTCTGAGGTTCAGGAACACTTGGCATCATCCAGCTTTCTAGATTTCGCTGATAGGAATTAATTACCATGCTTTTGAACATATCATCATGTTCTTGGCTTTGACATTGTGATCTGTCAATTTCCCATTTGTATCCTTTGCCCCCCTTTGCTGCTGCCTTTTGCTTCCTTCTTCACGTAGGAGTCCCTTCTACAGTCCTCGTGTGGGACCCAGTTCAAACACCACTACGTCTCTGAAATCTTTCCAGACAGATTTGAAATGTCCCCCTTCTGGGTGTCTATGGCACTTTGCTTATATCACGTACAGATGGTCCCCAACTTAGGATGCACATTTCAACTTACGAGTTTTTGACTTTACCATGGCGTGAAAGCCATATGCAGTCAGTAGAAACTCGATTTCCGATCTTGAATTTGGGGCTTTGTAGGGGCTGGTGACAATGCAATACAACCCTCTCTCGTGATGCCGGGCCCTGAGCAAGCCACAGCCCCCCCCCCCCCCCCCCGTCAGCTACGCCATCATGGAGCTACATAACCAATACACTTAATAACCCTTCTGTACCCACGCAACCATTCTGGTTTTTCGCGGCCAGTAAAGTTGTCACCACATTCCATGAGGCATTCAACGCTGTAGCATAAAATGGGTTTTGTGGCAGATGGTGGTGCCCAAATGTAGGCCAATGGAAGCGCTCTGGGCACGTTTAAGAGTCGTTAGGCTAAGCGATTATGTTTGGTAGGTTAGATGTATTACATGCATTTGTGACTTACCATATTTTCAACCTACCATGGGTTTATTAGGATGTAACGGCACCGTAAGTGGAGGAAGATTTCTCTTTCTATATCGTAAGATGCTGTCAGCATTCACTTCCTGTTTTGTTTTCTCTACTAGAAAACGAAACAGACATAGATAATAACACTCTTCCTTTATCACCAGATGTAACACAGGGCTTGGCACAAAGCTGGATCCCAGTCACGTTTGACGAGACGAAAGGGAGAATTGCACGTATTTTCCATGGGCAACAGGATTAAAAGTAGTCCTAGGAGGGGCGCCTGGGTGGCCCAGTCGGTTGAGCGTCCGACCTCGGCTCCGGTCACGATCTCACGGTCTGTGGGTTCGAGCCCCGCGTCGGGCTCCGTGCTGACAGCTCGGAGCCTGGAGCCTGCTTTGGATTCTGTGTCTCCCTCTCTCTCTGCCCCTCCTCTGCTCATGCTCACTCGCTCTCTCTCTCTCTGCCTCAAAAAGAAATAAACTTAAAAAAATTTTTTTTTCAATAGTCATAGGATAAGTCAATCCATGAAATCGAAGAGAACGCAACATAGAAATACAGGTTCTCCAACAGCATGACACACGTTGGAAAGAGGGCAGTTCCCTTCGGAGGACAATCCCATGTCTAATTCTTAATGCAAACATCCGTTTCTTTCAATCGACGTCTTAACAAGCTGGGCAAACTCACTGCTCTAACAACCACATGCCTTCGCAGTGTTTTGTTGACACTGGGCCAAAAGGCATCACACTGAATTCAGATGATTGGAAGGACAGATGTGTTAACTCAGCCTCTCAAGACACTGCCAGGCACATTCACATCAATTTGCAAAGCTCCCGTCGCAGTTAGAGGCGTCATCTTGAGGGGTCGCACTCGGAGCCCCGGAACTGTTCAAAACGAAACGAACACGGGGCTTAAATGCCACGGGGTGGCAAAGGCAAGTGGGCTTTGGCTGGCAAAGAGGAAAGATGTTTCTATTCCCAACACCCAGTGAGTATGGTCGGGGTCGTCCGTCGAGCTGCATCAATAAGGATAAAACTAAGCTTCAGGGTTTGTAGGAGAGGAGTCCTAGTTTCTACGGTTGGACAGGCCTGCCCAGAAGACATAAATCCGGTCTGCTGTTCCGCAACCCTGGGGTGGTGAGGGCTCTAGACCCTGAGATTGGCCAGGTCTTCCCAGGGTGATTCTGAGGCGTGGCCGCCACACCAGGGCTGGAGTGTGCAAGTTGGGGCATCCCTACCCCAGCTGCTGCCTAAGGTTTGAGGAGGTAGCATTTGAATGAGCAGATCACCACCGTTGAGCGGGCAGCCAGCAACTTCTGCTGACATGACGTTTGTTTAGGTTTGTCCGTGGGAGATGCCACGACGGTGACAAAAGGAGCAGAAATAGGGACGCAAGGGAGTCACTCACCCAGTGAGTATTAAGTACGGGCCTACTGTGTGCCGATCCCTTTGAAGCCTTCGGAGATACGTCAGAGAATGGGACAAAATGGGTCCCTGAATGCTTCAAGTGCACACACCTAGTTATCAAAGCTCCTCTGTCGTTAGAGCCATGACGAAGTCCCTGAAAGAGAAAAGAACGACAGCCTGGGAGGGTATAGGACAGGGATTCCAGGCCAGGCCAGCAGAGGTAGTGAGCTTGTCCTGGAAGGAATGGCCTCCCTGGGGAAGAAACGGTTCAGCTGAGATCAGATGAGCCAAGGCAGGTGGGGAGGTTTTGAAGAGCATTGAAGGCTGGGGGCACAGCATGTGCCAGGGCCCCGAGGGATAAGAACTCTGCACATTGAAAGAACGGAAGGGCTGGTGTTGTGGCTGCGTGTGTAGGACAGGGAGAGAGAGATCGCTGTCAGCCAGACCCCGCAAGGGCATGGAATCCGTACTGAGAATGTTCCGTTGGCCCTCCGGCCAACGGGAGGATGTTAAGGAACAATCGAGAAGGGGATGGCATTATCTAATCCGTGTTTATAAAAGCTCGCTCCGGAGAATGGGTGATGGCGGCCGGAGGCCATTGCAATGGTCCAGTCGAGAGATGTGCGTGGCTTGGATGGGGGTGAAGGTAGGAGTGATGGTCGCAAGCGAATACATTCCAGATGGGGCGGGACAAGGGACAAATAAAAAGACAAAGGGGAATGGACCCCCAAGAAGGTAAGAGCGGGTGTGTTTAGTCGTCTGCCTGCAGGGCGGTGCTCAGGAGTAAATGGTGGTCAAGGTGGGCGGGTCCTGGCATCTCCTGTGACTGTCACCTCCCCGTGGCTCGTCTTGTCACTCTTGCGACTGCTGCCATGGTGACTGGTAGATGGGTGCTCTGGGGATATCAGTGGGAGGCGACCAGCCAGAGAGACGGCCGGGAGCAGAGCAGACCTGGTTGGAGAATGGAGCTGCCAATCCAGATCTCTCTTCAGTGGTAGAACTTCATTTCGGGTCACCTCGTAAGGGGCAAACAACATATCCACTCCCCCGCCCCACCCCAGGCCGCCGTGGACAAGGCAGTGTTCTTTGGAGGAGAGAAGAGGAGAGGTAGAGAAGATCTACAGCCCCCATCGCCACCCAGGAGTAACGTCCACCTCTTCTCCCCGGGCTCGAATACCTCCATTTATTAAATCAAAAAGTAGAGAAGTATTTCTTTGTTTTAATTTTTGTAATGTTTCTATTTATTTTTGAGAAAGAGAGAGAGAGAGAGAGAGAGCGCAGGGGAGGAGCAGAGAGAGAGGGAGACATAGAATCCGAACCAGGCTCCAGGCTCTGAGCTGTCAGCCCAGAGCCCGACGCCGGGCTCGAACCCACGAACCGCGAGATCCTGACCTGAGCTGAAGTCGGGCGCTTAGCCGAGTGAGTCACCCAGGCGCCCCGAGAAGTATCTCTTTGGCTGCTACCGTGATAGCTACAGAAATCATCGTCATCCTTGTCCAGAGTCAGAGCAAGAGAAGCCATCAGGCAGTTATTCTTTGAAAAGTAGCAAAAACAGGAACGTGGGTGTGTTTAGGATTGCCCCGTTCCCAGGATCCTGTTTATTTCATTTTTCCAGGGATTCTGGGAGGAGTAGCGCTTGGAAGACAAGGGCACTGGGACTGGGGGTTTGTGTCACCTGCCTCAACGTCACTTCGAGGAGAAATGGTGGATCCAGGGTTTCCCTCCCGCTCTTCCAAGTCAAGCAAGCTTCATGGTTGACTGTCCTCTCCAGCAAAAGTCCTTGAGGCTCAGAGTGTCAGCCCTGTGATTCTGTGACTGCAGCGTGTGGGGTCGGTGGGTCCGCAGCTGAGGGCACAGCCGGAGAGCTTTGTGCGTGTCTGGAGCCCCGGGCGCCCCAGCTCTCACCCCCTCGTGCTCCCAGGGAGAAGATTCTGGAAAGCGTCTTCTCTCCTTTAGAGGAACTGAAGCAACAGCCCCGCCACCCCGCTTCTGCCCCCCACACACTCACACACACGCGGGGAGGAAGACGGGGGACGTTTCCTCACTGCGTCCTTGTGCAGGAAGAAGGTCCTCTGAGCTGTTAATAGATCCTGTCTCACTGGGGCTCTAATGAGCCCAGCGGGGGACGGTGTGTGCTGCACGGGGCCCCCGGCTGTCCTCTCACCGGTTACCTGATGTCACCTGATGTTTCAGCTTCAGTATTCAGGAGTCCCCGAGGGCTCCGACTGTCCAGGCTGCTTCCCAGACACAGGGCGGAACCGCTGGGCAAGCACCCACCTGTCCGTGCCGGGGAGAGAGGATTGCAACGGACTGGGGTCAGGTTTCTATTATGTGACAGACCCTTCCTACCATGTGACGCCCAGCTCTTGGTCCCTCCGGGACCTCAGAGCCTGCCTCGGCTTCCCTGACCTGCATTATCCGTGGGGCCCCGGACTGCAGCCTGCAGTCTCCCAGGCTTTATCTGGGTCCAGCCAGGGGGGTGGGGGCGGAATCGGTGCGAAGCTGAAGGCAGGGCGTTTGCAGAAACCGGAATACGGCTCTGCTCCCACCGGACCCCGGCCGCCTCTCTAACATCAGCTTCCTCCCCTGCTCTGGCCCTGGCTCTGGCTCTCCCTTCCCCTCTCCCCCTCTTTCTCACCCTCCCCCTTCTATTTATGGAAAACCTGACTATTTCACCCGCAGGACCACCAACAAAATGCGGCCACTTCACAAGGCTTACTTTGCTTATTTGGCAAGCAAGCACGTTCCTGGTTTTGCCAGATCCCTTAGAGATCACTCACTGTGTGACAGAAAATCTCTGTCCCATTTGGGGATGGTGTTGGCCTGTGCTGGGCCTTCTTAGTCAGACTAATTGATAACGTGCCATGCTTGGGGAGTTGGGCCGGCAAAGCAATGGTTTCCTTCGCAAACTCAGGGACGCTGGATATTCCAGCCTAACACCTCTCTGTGAAATGAGCCCAGGTTTTGAACCGATGGGCTTGTCCCGAGGGCCTTGCGATTCCTTCGGATTCCAGATGCAACCCAGAAGTACTCTCAGGAAGTGGGTTTTGTTTTTTGTTTGTTGTTTTTTTTTTTTGGGGGGGGACAGAGAGAGACAGAGCATGAACGGGGGAGGGGCAGAGAGAGAGGGAGACCCAGAATCGGAAACAGGCTCCAGGCTCTGAGCCATTAGCCCAGAGCCCGACGCGGGGCTCGAACTCCCGGACTGCGAGATTGTGACCTGGCTGAAGTCGGACGCTTAACCAACTGCGCCACCCAGGCGCCCCAGGAAGTGGGTTTTTATTGTTGTTGCTGTTCTGCTTGCCCGTTGGCTTGTTTTCCTTCCGGGACCCAACACTCGCGGACCTCCGCTCAAGATTGTCCGCTGATAATACCCACTGTGCTGTGACATCCACCTTGAACGCACGTGTACAACGGGGAGCTCCTTGTCCAGAAGCCATTTCTAGGGTCAAAAAGAAACCACAGAAAATCTACGTGCACGATTCAAAACCTGTAGGGAGGAAATGGAGTATTTATCCCTGAAAACGCTCTGATTTGGAAGAACGGGGTTTTGTGGCCAATGTGGGATTCCGTAGGACGCTCGATGGCTTGCTGCGCACCTGCTGGGCGTCCGTCAGCGTGGTGGGTGCTGGAATCCAGCCTTTCGTGAGCCTCAGCTTGTCCCTCAAGCGTGTGGCGACGGAGGGGGCCGGGGAAAGCAGTAGACACACAGTTGAAATCCACGTGAAAGCTTTTGCTGCCGAATCACGAACTCAGACTTAGCAAGCCGAGGAGGGGGGGCGTCACAGAAGGGAATGAGGCGGGAGACAGACCTGGCTCAAGGGACATCCTTGGCCATGGTCGTTGACTGAATACCATCACTCTGCTATTCAGACGTGGAACATTTTTTTTTTATTTTGTTTTCACATCTATTCATTTTTTTTTTTAATTTTTTTTTTCAATGTTTTTTATTTATTTTGGGACAGAGAGAGACAGAGCATGAACGGGAGAGGGGCAGAGAGAGAGGGAGACACAGAATCGGAAACAGGATCCAGGCTCCGAGCCATCAGCCCAGAGCCCAACGCGGGGCTCAAACTCACGGACCGCGAGATCGTGACCTGGCTGAAGTCGGACGCTTAACCGACTGCGCCACCTAGGCGCCCCTCACATCTATTCATTTTTGAGAGACAGAGCGACAGAGCATGAGCAGGGGAGTGGCAGAGAGAGAGGGAGACACAGAATCCGAAGCAGGTTCCGGGCTCCGAGCTGTCCGCACAGAGACTCGAACCCACGAACTCTGAGGTCGCTCAACCGACTGAGCCACCCAGGCGCCCCTGGAGCGTTTGATTCAACACCAGAAGCACCTTCCTTTCCTTCCTCCCTTCACTTGGCGCGAAGGCACTTACGGAAGGCGCCCCTGTGCCTTCTGCTGTCCTAGGCCCTGGATGTAAAATAGTTTGTACTCACTGAGAGCCAGTTCTCATGGGGGAGCCAATAGAGGAAATCAACAGTTACGAAGAATGTGCTAAGAGCTGTCCCTGCATGAGGGCTCTGAGCACAGACTCTGCCCAGGATGTGAGGGCTAAGAAATTCCACAGGGGGGCGGGGGTCCTACGGAAGGTAAAATTCTCGCTCGCTTGTTACGTTCACAATTGAGAAAAAAGCGCGCGTGTGTGTGTGTGTGTGTGTGTGTGTGTGTGTGTGTTCTGCTAATAAGAGGTAGAATGAACAAAAAATACATTTCACCTATGGCTTTTGAAATCAACCCTGAGCCATGCTGTGCCCCCCTCCGAACCCGGAGACCCCAAAGATGTCAAAGTAACAGTAATATGGGAATTTCTTTGGGGGATGCTGTGGGAGGAGGAGAGGAAAGGTTAGTTCTGAAAACAGGTAGTGGAAGAATTTGACATGTGGCGAACACGGTAGAGTTGTTCCGTGGAGTGTGCGTATGCTTTTGTTCTAAAATATATCGCCTTTTCTTCGGCGGGGGCCTGAGGGATCAGAAGCAAGGGGTTGATTTGAAAATAAAGGTTATGAAAAATGGTAAGGCCCTGGAGGCCCTGGAGACACTTTACATGAATTTCCAAAGCCAAGAGATTGTCAGCTGGGGCCGTGGGGTCGGTACTGGCCTTCCAGGGAGAAACGTGCTTATTTTTTTTGTGTTTTTGTTTTTGTTTTTGTGGGTTTTTTTGTTTTTTGGTTTTTGGTTTTTTTTTTTTTTTATTTTTTTTTCAACGTTTTTTATTTATTTTTGGGACAGAGAGAGACAGAGCATGAACGGGGGAGGGGCAGAGAGAGAGGGAGACACAGAATCGGAAACAGGCTCCAGGCTCCGAGCCATCAGCCCAGAGCCCGACGCGGGGCTCGAACTCACGGACCGCGAGATCGTGACCTGGCTGAAGTCGGACGCTTAACCGACTGCGCCACCCAGGCGCCCCTGTTTTTTGGTTTTTTTTGGCCAAGTAGAACCGGGAATTGCATTCTGTTTCCTGAGCTGAAGCAGTTCAAGTCACGGGTGAGATCTCATTTGCCCATCAAGTCCTGGTGGCCGGCTGTGAAAATGTGAAAACCAGAATAAAGACAGCTCTGTTTGTGGAGGGCCAAGGAACGGAGCCTGGCTTTCCTGCCAACTAAAATCCAAAAGTTCGCCGCGCTTCTGTGGACTGAGTTTCCTTTGTTGTCCCCAGATTTCAGATGTTGAAACCCTAACTCCCATTGTGGTGGTCGGTAGATGGGGCCTTTGGGGGGTAATTAGGGAGTCATGAGGGTAGAGCCATAATGGGATTCATACCCTTGAGCTTCCTGTCTGTCTCCTCCCCTCCGCCATTTACAAAGGAAAGGAAAAGCCGTGTGAGGACCCAGCAAGAGGGCAGATGTCTACAAGACAGAAGTCTCACCAGGAAACCAATCTGCCAGCTCCTTGATCGTGGACGTCCCAGCCTCCAGAACTATGAGAGATACATGTCTGTTGTTCAAGCTGCCTCGTCTCTGGCACTGTTGTTACCACAGGCTGAGCTGCCTCAGACACAACCTAAATGTTTCAAAACGTGCCCCAAACTCAGTGTGACCGGCTTGCTTCCTTTATCACCTCTCGTCCTCGTCTTTCTTCGGGGACAGAATCACCCACTTACTTGCCCAGCCTAGAGACCGCTGAGTTACACGTGGCCTTTCCTCATCAGACACGTTTCTCCGGGACCAGGTCCAAGAGACGTCGGCTCCATCCGGGCACCCCATGAGTGCAGCTTCCAACCAGGCTCATCCTCGCTTTGGTTTTCCTCCCCAAGCCATTTTCCCATAGCACTTTATCACAGGGAGCCTTTAAAAACAACCTTGAACTTGAAGACTGTATTTGTTTCCTCTTTGTCTACGGTCACCAGTCAAAGATCCTCAGCACGGCCTAGAAGACCCTTCCCCATTTGGCTACAGCCCACACTTCTTGGCTTATCTTCTGCTCCCCTCCCCTCACCCTCCTACGTTCCTGAAAGGACTCACTTCTTTCTTCTTCTCTAGCTACACCTGCTTTCGTGTTCCTGGTCCTCGGAGCACGTTGCTCTGAAGGCTTAGAAGAGTTTATCCGTCCCTCTTTGCTTGTAATGTATGACCAGCACTCAAGGCCAGGACCAAGGCAAAGCAAGCGAGGCAGCTATGGCTCAACCACAAGGTTATGTGACTGTCGAGGTCACATAAATGTGTGAGAACAAGGGCCACCTTCTTTCTCTTCCCTAGACCTTCAGTCTCCTTCCCACTTGTCCCAGCCTCATCCATCTCCTCATTATGCTGGTGGGCTTTGCACCCAAGTCTGGTCCAACAGGTAGTCGATTGGATCCATTGGGCATTTACTGAGGATTTGCCATGTTGTACGAATAAACTCAGAACGCTTTGGCCATTTTGCTTTTACTCGTGAAACCTCCCACTGCAGCTTCTTGGATCGAGTGCGGAGTGCTGATGAGTACGATACCCACATCGGTGTAGGTTTCTTAATCCAATGGCATCAGACTTGGTCTCTGCATCTGTGACAATCGCGTTGTAGAGGAAGAGCAAGATCCTGAGACACAGACAATGCTAATTTTGCAAGTCCCCGAAAACTCATTCTTTCATCACCGGGTGAAGAGACACGAGAGAGTCAACTATTCAGAAGGTAATGTACGAAGATTAGGGGATAATCTCCCTTTCTAATCATACAAATTATTGGTTATGCCAAGTCCCCCGAAACATCAATGATAGGCAAGTAGGGAGCTCCTTGAAATGCGCCTGGCTCTAGGCTCCGTGTATGTAAATTGTGGGGGAAGAGGATTAATATTCCTATATGTCATCCCATAGCCATGGACATGGAATAAATAATCTGGGGGGAAAGGTAGAGAATTCTTCTAAGGGGAGCAGCTGAGAGGGAGCAGCGGACGGTTGAGAGCACACCCTCGGGGGCCTACTAACATGTCATGTGGAAATTAGAGGGCACAATGTTTTCGTGAACAATATCCATCAATTGTGAAGAGTTGAAGGCAACTCTCTATATCATTTCTGGTGTATGAGTTTGCAAGGATTTTCATGGTTGAAGAAAATGGGTCAGAAATTAGAAACAAACTCATTTCGCAGATACATCTTATTTGAACCAATAGGGGGGATTATTTGGGAAACAAATTGGCTTGCTACTTGGGTTAATTAGGGCTCTTTTGGCTGAAAATAACAGTAACCAAAAAAGCGTTCTTTTTTTAAAAATTTTGCTTTATTTTTCTCTGAATGATTAAAAGGACAGAGTGTATATGGCTACAGGCATGTCTGAATCCAAATGGATAAAATAATGACATCAGAAACACTTCTAGACCTTTCAGTTCTGCTTTTTCTGTGTTGCTCTCACCATTAAATAGGCAAGGATGGCCACTGGTAGACACAGGTGCACATTTTATCACCTTCAAAACTTGTGAGAAAAGGGCTTCTCTTCTCCAGCATTCTAGCAAAAGTATTGTCTCTGACTCATATTAGTAGAGTTTGGGTAATATGTTTCTTTTTTTTATGTTTTTTATTTTTGAGACAGAGAGAGACAGAGCATGAGTGGGAGAGGGGCAGAGAGAGAGGGAGACACGGAATCCAAGGCAGGCTCCAGGCTCCGAGCTGTCCGCACAGAGCCTGACACGGGGCTCGAACTCACGGACCGCGAGATCATGACCTGAGCCGAAGTCGGGCACTTAACCGACTGAGCCACCCAGGCGCCACTGGGTAATATGTTTCTTAATCAGTCACTGTAGGGAGGGATAAACTGTGCTCTGACTGCCCATATTTGGGTAACGTGCCCCGTTTTGGAGCCAGAAGTGGGGTCATGCTCACCATCACACTGTGTGAACTGAAAATGGCGGATGGTAGTTCTTTAAATGGTTTCCAGTAAGGACAAAGTATTCACTAATCCCATTGATCCATTTTTCTGAGATGGTTGGTTCATTCGTTTATTTGCTCATTCATCCTGTTTTTAAATCCTGTCCGATATTCATTACTTATCAATCTGAGGATTTTGTTTATTTACATTTAGTGTATTCATTGATCTATGGTTATATTTAGGTCAGTTATGTCACTGTTTTATATTTGTCCCATCTGGTTTTAGTTTCCTCTCTCCTGACCTCTTTGAATTGACCAAATATTCTTGATATTCCATTTAAATTCACTAATAGCCTCTTAAGCTAGTTCTTTTCTCATATCAGTCTTCTAGTGGGTACTCTAAGGATTATAACATGCAACCTTATTATATTCTACTTAGATTTAATATTATATCACTTCACATAAAATGCAAGAACACGCCAACAGTACAATATCATTCTGTTCACTGTTTCCCTACGTACCGTATTTTACATCTACTTATTTTATAGAGCCACAAAACAGTATTAACATTCTTGCACTAAATAGTCATGTGTCTTTAAAGAAGCTAACAAGAAATGATTGATGACTCCACCCATATACAGCTGATACTCCATTATTCATGGTAATATTCTGTCAAGTTGCTATCGAGTGAGTGAGTGAATACTGAGCTTTCGTTCCTACGGCAGATACGGGGTTAGGTTCCTGCGAGACTCTGGTCACAACATTTTCATCCAGTCATCAATAGCTAACCTTGTTTTATGTGAGTTTATGTTTAAAGACACCTTAGTTCATACATATTGTTGATTCGTGAACATTGACTATGGCCAACAGTGCTGTGACTCATGCCTGAACAGAGCTTACCCCCACATATATTTTCTCATGGCATAGCCCGCTTACACTTAGGAACACTGGACAGCTCTTGAGTGCTACGCTTAAGGGGCCATTTGAAATGGCAAAATCCCCGAGAAAAAGCAAAGACGTGAAAAACGTGGCGGTAAATAAAATGTTCAAAGATCGTTTGTTTGTACGTTGAGAGCTGAAACAAGAAAGCAGAGAGTCACCACAGCTGGGAACATGCATATCAGGCAACTCACACTTTCTGCCACTCTGCACATGTCCCTGAAGGACTACAAAGGAGCCGCGAGGGTTTGTTTTTGGATCACATGTAAATTTTAGTGAATGGGTCAATTCACATGCATGAATTCTACGAATAGTAAGGACTGACTCGACTTACCATTTCTGGTGTTCTTTGTTCCTTTCTATACTATTTAGTTTCTATCTGGTTTCCCTTATTTTTCGGCTGAAGAAACTTCTTTAACGTTCTTTTCAAATACAGCTGTTTTGACTAGGAATTCTCTCCTATGTTGTTTACCTGAAATGTCTTTATTTTGCCTTCACATTCAAAGGATATTTTTACTAGATGCAGAGTTCTAGGTAGACATTCCTTTGTCTCCTGATCCCTATTGTTCCAAAAGAGAAGTCATTTATAAATAGTATCATTGTTCCCCTGTATATCTTGTGTCACATCTCTCTGGCTGCCTTGAAGACATTTTTTTTTTATTCTGTTCAGTTTCCAGAAGTGGAACTATGATGACCTACTTGTGGTTTTCTTTTTTTTTTTAATTTTGAATGTTTATTTATTTTTGAGAGAGACGCAGTGTGAGCACAGGAGAGGCAGAGAGAGAGGGAGACACAGAATGCGAGGCAGGCTCCAGGCTCCGAGCTGTCAGCATAGAACCTGACGTGGGGCTTGAACTCACCAACTGTGAGATCGTGACCTGAGCTGAAGTTGGACGTTTAACCAACTGAACCACCCAGGTGCCCCTGGTTTTCTTTATATTTAGCCTACTGAAGGTTCATGGAGTTTCTTGGATGTGTAAGGTAATGGTTTTCACCAAAAATTATAAAGTCAACAATTACTTCATATATTTTTCCAGTCCTTTTTTTAAAAATCCCCTTTAGGGGTGGCAATTACACGTATTTTCAAGTATTTTCTATTTTCCCATATGTTTCTGAGAACTTCTTGAGTTTTTCCCCAATTTTTTTTTCTGTTTCAAGTTTCTAGCGACTTTCCTGTATGTTTCTAATCTGCTACTTAGTCCGTCCAGTAAATTTTTCATTTCACAGGTTATTTTTAAAGTTCTAGAATTTAATTTTGGCTCTTTTCTTATGGTTCCTGTTTTTCCGTTGGTATTCCTCTTCCATTCACCAGTTATAACTATCTTTTACTTTACATTCCTGACCATATATGTGATTACTGCTTCAAAGTCTGTGTTTGTTAATAACAACATAGTTATGTATGGTCTTAGTCTATTGATTGAGTTTTCTCCTGACTATGAATCACACTGCATTGCCCTTCCCCTGTCCAGTAATTGTTTATTGTGTACGGGACATTGTAGATGTTGCAGAAACTCTGGATTCTGGTATATTCCTTGGATGAGTTGATTTTTGCTCTACCAGGTGATCTAATTTCTTACTAATTTACTTGAACTTGTGGATGTTTTGTTTTATCCTTTGTTAGTGTGGGTCACTTTTAGTTTTTCTTTTAGTCTTTGGATGGAGCCTTAGTTCTGGGAAATCGTCGTTTAAAGCATTGCCCTTAGAAATCAGCAGAAATCTGAGATGTTTACCAATCCTCTGTAACTTGATGGGATTCAAACTCTGAACTCCACTGCTCCTCAGGTAGGTCACAGCTGAAATCTCTGCTCAAGTTTTTCAGGTTTCCATCCTTTGCTTTCTCTTGAGGGTCTTGGCAATACCACTCCCCCCTCACATGTACGTAATTCAGACGACATTAGGCTTTGGGGGGAGTTTACATGTAAATTGGGGCACTCCTCTTTCTGTAGATCCTTCCTTTTAAACATTCTCCTCTCCCTAAATTTGTAGCTACTCTGGAAGCCCCCAAATCCTTCCCTCTGATACTTCAGGCTGAAAGGCTGGATATTTTTGTTTGAGTTCTAGGCAACCTACATTGAGCATACTGGGGTAGTCCTCAGGGGAAAAACTATATAAACATAGCTCTCAACCAGCGCATTTTCTTTCATTCAAGGGTTGACTCCATTCCAATTTCTGCCTGCTTTTGATCATTCTCCGGTGCCAACAGAAACATCATCCGTTGCCTTTTTGTTTTGTTTTGTTCTGTTTGTCCCAGTTTCATCATTGTTTTCTGCATGAAATTTAATCAGATAAAAGCCATTTCACAGTTCAAGAATTGAAACTTGCATCAATTCTGCCTTTAATCCATTTGTTTAATGAAAGACTTCCAACCTGTGGTCTGAGTCTGCCAACGTGGTATGGGCGGCCCCGTGGAGAAATGAGGGAGTGGAATGTTTGGAGACCCTCCATAGATGGCTGGAGAAGGCATTTTCTGAACAGGAATGCAAACTGAGTAGCAAATATTCAAGGAGAGAACCAAGATTTCCTCTTGGCAAAGTGCGCATGTGAAGTTGTTCCGTGAGACAGCAAAATGATTCTGCATAACTCTGGGGTGACCGGTGTGGGTCCTGGTGGGGTGTAAGTTTGATGAAAGTCTACAGATTGGTTTGTTTTCTCCCTCTCGTCTTGGTTTTGAGCAGCGTTGGTGTGGAGAAAATGGGGGTTGGAATAACAAAATCAAGCTTACTTCAGTGGTTCGATGGTCTCTGAAACTCTTCCCATTCTACGTGTTGTTTCTCGCACCTGAGAAACTGACATCAAGTTATGTGCAATTTGAGCTATCTGCCGTCGCCCGGGTTCCCCCAGGAGCATACCTGGAGACGGGATTTGGATACGTACGGTTTGTTTGCAAGGTGATCCCAGGAAGCGGTGGTAAAGACAAGAAGTGGAAATACGAGGCGGGGAAGAGAGGGAAGGGAATATGGGCACACTCATGAGTTTTGAACTGGGCACAACTCACAGTGGTTAATCCCACTGGAGACCCTGGCGAGCCTCTCCGGAACATCCTAACCCAAGGGATGAGGAAGCTGGTGTCCTGACTCTCCAACTCCCATTTGTCATTTAGCTGTTGCCAGTGCTCTGCACTCTGGCCTGCTGGGTGCTCAGATTCCCGTAGAGAATCACTGGAGACCACAGTAGAAAGTGGTAGGTCCTGACATGATGAGCGTCAAGATCCAGACAGAGCGCCAAAGCATCTGTTACTCTACCAACTACGAACTGGCTATTCACTGGCCCACCACCTTAGGGTATGCACAGCAACCATCTCCCATCAAGTTGGAGCGTTATGAAACAGCTCCGGGTTAAGCAGGTCCGAAAGGGAGGTAAGTTGAGTGAACAGGAGGCCCAGATTCCTATGTCATCGATTCCCGCTGCAGAGACTACTTTCTCTCGATGTACATCTATGGCCTCCAAGATGACTGGTTTACTGAAAACAAAACAAAACAAAACAAAAATGTCTGGATCCGGGTCACAGATTTCTCTGCACAGTGTGCTGCCACCAATGTGAAATGAACGGCTGTGGTGTGCCAGCTGTGATCAGGAATGTTCTGGAAAGATACCCGATAAAGGCCAATCTTCCGCAACGGCAAAGCTTGGGGCAGTTGTCTGTCCGCTTTGATTGGACCGAGCGATCGGCAATTTGGATACATCCTGATTCACGTGCAGTAGAGAAGTGTCTGGCCGGCTGGTCAGGAATCAGAAGGTTTAGAATTGGAAGACTGGCAACAAAACGTCTGGGGAAAAGGTATTGGGTGAGTACAGTGTGGAAACATATTTTTGTTGCATGTGCATGCAAAGCAAAGGCCGTGCACCGCAGGGAAGGCTCTCGATAATCCCGTGGGCAAGATGACACATTGTACAGATGACGGTCAGATGTACAAAGTGCCCGTGAGGACACAGACAAAGGCTGTGTATTGGCTCACCAATATGGTCTGAGGACTTAAGCTTCCAACGGCAAAGGCCAACGTTGAGCCCTGCTTTGGTGCCTTTCTCCTGGGTGACCAGATAGCCACTTGGTGACAGACCATCTGCACTGATCTCCTTCCAGTAGGAAGAAGGCGGTGATTTGTCCACACTAGGATAGTTACACATGTGCCTTCTCTTCTGTCAATGCTTGTGCCAAAACCCATGGGCTTGTTAAATGCCTTATTCTCAGTCACTGTGTGCCACACAGCGTTGCTGCCGAAGGAAGAACCTATTTCACGGCAAGATAAGTGTGCCCATGGATTCACGCCCGTGGAATTTACGAGTCTTACCATGTATCACATTACACGGAAGCCGTTGGTCAGATAGATGGGGAACTGGCTTGCTGAAGAGTTGATTATACCTCCAGTTGGGAGAGAGAACTCTGAAAACCTGACGTTAAAGACACTTTCAAGAAACGACCGATGTCTGGTGCCATTACTCTCATAGCCTGAATGCAGGGGTCTGTGAATTAACACCCCAGATGATCAACTTGCAGATATTTGTTTCCATCCTTGACACTTGATGCTTAATTCCCAGCAGAGGAATGCTTCCCACAAGGTGCACAGCTATGGTTCCGTTAAGTAGCAAGTTTAGTCCACCGCCTGGCCATTTGGGGCTCCTCATGCCATTGAATGAATGGACAACGAAGGCTGCTATTCTGTCCGCTGAAGTGACAGATCTTGATTTTTTTTAGGGTTGCAGCTACATAAAAGTGACATTCCAGGTCATGCTTCACCCTTGGGATTCTCTGGAGAAGCCACTTCCCAGTTTCACGCTCAGTAGAAAACTCTACCAATCGAATAAGGGCAGGGCCACTCCATATTCAGACCCTTCAGGAACAAAGGCTCACAGCATCACATGAGGTCGGTTTGGGATCTGACTGAAGACAGAGGGAGCGTGGAATGGTAGTGAAGAGGAAAGTTATAAACATCAACAGTGACTAGTTACAGAAATGTACCTGCTTTCCTGCCTGGACAGAAGTAATACATCCATGAAGAAACAGATATGGGCTTTTTAGCCATGTGTACGTTTTGCATAAACTTCTAACAATCTCTACCAGGCTTTCTAGGGACAATGGGTCTTATCTTCCTTAATGATCATGGTGGACGTGAATTTGGGCATGGCTCCTTCCAAAATCAGCATCGCTTGGCTTTAAGACATGTTTTGACGCCTACCACGGACCGAGGCACCTGCGACGTTCTGGGATTTCCTTTCCTCTCCAGATAGGGAGATATGGCTCCAGTGTCTCTAGAAACGTGTCTCAGCTTACGTTCTGCTCCCTGGTCAATAGCCATGCCTCTCCTGAAACCAGAGTACAAGCAATCTATGATTCTAAGTCCTTCAAAATGGCACCGAACATGGTCCCTACAGTCCCCAGCCATGCCCTCCCCCATTTTCTGAGAGCAACAACAAGAGTTGAAAACTTGGGTTTTGTGAAGTTTTCCAGCATTCTGTAGAATGCAGAGAGCTGGAAGGTCGAGTGCCTGCGGAGGGACAGAGCAGAGTCCGGCAGAAGATAAGAAAGGACAGGGGACACCGCTGTCAGTAAGCTTAAAACCATGACTTGCCACGTGAACCTGTAGTGGAATATGGAAGCTGCTGATTCAGGAGCAGCCACTGATGCATCACACCCAGGCCCCCGGCCATGGGATGTTTTTTTGGGGGGAGGCAGTTATTATCTGTCGGGGAGATGATCTTACTTGGGGTGAACAAAAGACAACACGAAGGCACGGCGTGCCGCCCTGGGCTGGAGCCTCCGGGCTGAGCCGTGCCGCTAAGAGCTGCAGCTAGATGGAGGTCACGGCTAAATCTTTGGGCCTGAAATGGCAAACCGTGGCCTTTTCTCTCCCTCTGAATGACCACCTTGAAGGCAAATCAACAGGAGTGACGGGGGGGGGGGGGAGGGGGGGGGCGGAGGTGGGGGGGGGAGAGAAACCCCCGCAGCTGAGCTGTCCGCCCGCCAGAAGGGAGAATTCAATAGTGCTCCCCTCCGAACTGAGCCCCGAGTCAGCCCTTCTGAAATCCAAGTGACATTTCTGCCCGTGAGTGAATGGAAGCACACGCCTTTCATTCTGGAGTCGAGCGGTGGCGTTTTGTCTGCGGTCTCCTTGCTCTCCTGGCCTGATTGTTTGCTAAGGGGGGGAGGGGGGTGGTGGGGGGAAACAATTAAATCTTCCATTCAATTATGGCCTGTTTGGGTCTGAAGAGCTGTTTAAAACCAGAGAGCCTTATCATATTAATGAGCACTGCTGCATAGATGAATACCTGAGAAAGAGATTCCCTGGGGAACCAAGGAACAGCGCTGAGAATATTAGGATGTTATGATCTGCCCTTGATGGAAAACTACTGATGAAATGGCACATTACCCCCAGAGATAGGGACTTTTGTGTTAAATAGGCATGACAGTGAACATATACATTTCGCAGAGCCTGATAGACAGCACAAACTTGGATGAGACACACACACACACACACACACACACACACACACAACTAATTATCTGCCTAATATCGTGGGGGACCTGGCGCTGGCGATGTCTATGGGGGAAGGGTCAGAATCGGGAAAGTGGGAGTAAGAGGGGCAGAGGGGTGAGCCGGCTCAGACTGGTCAAGGTCTGCTTGCGTCAAATTCAAGGGCAAAAGCAAAGTTCAAGCCCCCGAGTCAGGCTCTGTGCTGACAGCTCGGAGCCTGGAGCCCGCTTTGGATTCTGTGTCTCCCGCTCTCTCTGCCCCTCTCCCACGCATGCTCTGTCTGTCTGTCTGTCTGTCTCTCTCTCTCACAAATAGACATTTTTTAAAAACCCACTCATTAGCTCAAAATGGAATGTGGTCAGTGCTTCACAAGCATGGAATGACTGTGGAGAATGCAAGTTGATTGGTGTGATGTTTTAATTTGGGGGTATCTTGACCCGCGTTTCATCTGCCGTCATTCACTCGGTACAATTATTTTCATTTCTTCGTGACGGTGCCTTTATCAGTAGCTCGTTCCTGTTGCTTGCTGCTTAGTACTTCACTGTAAGGACATACTACCTTCTGTGTATCCGCTCACCTCTGAGTGCGCATTGGGGTTGTTTCCAGGGTTGAACTCTTACAAATGAGGCTGCTCGGAATATCCACGTGTACGTCTTTGAAAGGACACGGGCTCTTACTTCTTTGGGGGAAATACTTGGGAGAGGAATGACTGGCTCGTATGGCAAGTGTATGTTTGACTTTTAAAGAAACTGCCAAACTGGGGCGCCTGGGTGGCTCAATCGTTTGGGCGTCCGACTTCGGCTCAGGTCGTTGATCTCACGGTTCGTGGGTTCGAGCCCTATGTCGGGCTCTGTGCTGACAGCTCAGAGCCTGGAGCCTGTTTCAGATTCTGTGTCTCCCTCTCTCTGCCCCTTCTCCTCTCATGCTCTGTCTCTGTCTCTCAAAGATGAATAAACGTTAAAAAAAAAATTTTTTTTTTTTTAAAGAAACTGCCAACTGCTTTCCAAAGCAGTTGTTCTGTTTCAGGTGCCTGCAAGCAGGGTATGCGAGTTCCAGGGGCTGAACATGTCCACTGGCATTGACATTGTCAGTATTTTTTATGTTCACCAATGTAATGAGCATCTCTTCATGGCTTAATTTATATTTTGTGAATGGCTAATGCTACTTAACACGTTTTCCTATTTATGCGTATTTCCTATTTATCTTATATATATATCTGTTTATATTATATTATATTATATTATATTATATACTATGTAATGATATTATATATTATAATTAATTATATATTATATACACTTATATATTTTGTTTATATTTAATTATATATTTATTATATATTATGTTATGTATTATATATTTTATTATTATAATCCACTATATATAATATATGTATTATATAATATATATTATATTAATTCAATATAAATTTATATTTATATACAAATAAATATACATGATATAAATATTACATATTTGGTTAGAAAAATATTTTCTCCTAGTTCATGGCTTGTTGATTTTATTTTCACTTTTTTCTTAATGTTTATTTATTTTTGAGAGGGAAAGAGACAGAGTGAGATCAAGGGAGGTGCAGAGAGTGAGGGAGGGAGGTGCAGAGAGAAAGTAAAGGCACACAGAATCTGAAGCGGGCTCCAGGCTCTGAGCTGACAGCACAGAGCCCGAGGCAGAGCTCGAATGCACAGACGGCGAGATCATGACCTGAACCGAACCAACTGGGCCACCCAGGGGCCCCTTTCATTGGTGTCTTTTGAAGAGCAAAATGTTTCAGTTTGTATGAACTCCGATTTATCCATTTCCTTTTCTTTTAACGGACCATGCTTTTAGAGTCCTGTCTAAGATATGGGGTGCAAAATTAAAAATATTTTATCTTACGTTTCGTTCTAAAAACTTAAGAGCTTTAGATTTTTTACGATATAACTTTCCATTTACCTATTTCTTTTTTAAATTCTCTTGGTGCTTCTCCGAGAAAACAGCAAATGGCAGATGATGCCAGTGGGCCCGGGGACCCTGGAATGGGAGGCCTCGGCGGCTTCTGCGGAGGCTTCCGTAGAGGCATCCTGGGCCGGGGCTGTGGCTGGGGTCAGGGCAGGGGCCGGGACCAGGGCCCGGGACCTCGAGGAGGCAAGGCCGAGGACAAAGAGTCGATGCCCAACACCAAGCTGGGCCGCCTGGTCGAGGACATGAATATCAAGTCCCTGGAGGAGATCGATCTCTTCTCCCTGCCCATCAAGGAATCTGAGATCATCGACTTTTTCCTGGGGGCGTCCCTCAAGGACGAGGTTTCGAAGATGATGCCTGTGCAAAACCAAACCCGCGCTGGCCAGCTGACCAGGTTCAAGGCATTTGCTGCCATTGGAGATGACAATGGGCATGTCGGTCTGGGTGTTAAGTGCTCCATGGAGGTAGCCACTGCCATCCGTGGGGCCGTGATCCTGGCCAAGCTTTCCGTCTTCCCCGTGCAGTGAGGCTACTGGGGGATCAAGATTGGCAAGACCCCATGCTGTCCCGTGCAAGGTAACCGGCCACTGTGGCTCTGTCCTGGTGTGCCTCATCCCTGCCCCCGGAGGCACTGGCATTGCCTGAACCCCTGTGCCTGAGAAGCTACTGATGTTGGCTGGTATTGACGATGTCTGCACCGCAGCCAGGGGGGCTGTACTGCCCGCTGCCCCCAGGGAAACTTCACCAAAGCCACTTTGATACTGTTTCCAAGACCTACAGCTCTCTCACCCCTGATCTTCAGAAAGAGACTGTTCACCAAGTCTCCCCATCGGGAAATCATACCAGAGTGTCCATGCAGAGGACCCAGGCTCCAGCTGTGGCCATCCCATAGGTTTGCACCGGAAAAATAAAGTGCATTAAAGCTTGTTTAAAAAAGATAGTAATACGTAAAAGAATAAAATAAAATAAATTCTCTGGGCAATATTTGGTGGCTGTCAGTGTACAAGCCTCACACACTTTTTGTCCTACGTTTTCCTAAATAATTCGTACTTTGATGCTATTTTATTTTATTTTATTTTATTTTTAATTTTTTTTTCAACATTTATTTATTTTTTGGGACAGAGAGAGACAGAGCATGAACGGGGGAGGGGCAGAGAGAGAGGGAGACACAGAATCGGAAACAGGCTCCAGGCTCTGAGCCATCAGCCCAGAGCCCGGCGCGGGGCTCGAACTCCCGGACCGCGAGATTGTGACCTGGCTGAAGTCGGACGCTTAACCGACTGCGCCACCCAGGCGCCCCTGATGCTATTTTAAATGGTATTGCTTCTTTCATTTCAGTGTTATGATTGCTCATATAGAAATACGATGTATCGTCGTATATCGACCTTAGATTCCGCAATTTTTCACGTTTTAGATCTATAAGCATCTTTTGTAGATTCCATTGGATTTTCCACGTAGGCTATCATGTGGTCGGAGAATAAATACTATCATACCTTCTTTCTTTACAATCTGGATGCATTTTAATTCTTTTTTTTTTTTTCTCCCTGATTGCACCTGCTACAACCCAAAAGCCAATGTGGTGTGGAAATGATGAGAGAAGTTACCTTTGTCTGTTCCTCCTCTTAGAAGCAAAGTTTTTAGCCTTTTACCAGCAAGTAAGGTGATATCTGCAGGGTTTTTTGGTACCTGTTTTTATTTGGTTGAGGAAGTTCCCTTCTATTCCTGTTGAGAGGTGTATTTTAAATGTAGAGTAGATACTGTTATTTTAATGCTTTTTTGCCTATTTAGGATGTTCAGATGACTTTCTTTTTTTTTTCTTTATTATACAGTGAATTGATCTTGATTGCCTTGCTAATGTTAAACCAAAATCGTACTATTGAGATCAACTTCCCTTGCTCCTGAGGTCTTATTTTTATTTTTACATTTAATTTGCTAAAATTTGGCTTTGAATTTTTGCATCAGTGTTCATAAGGGACATTGGTACGTACTTTTCCTTTCTGGCAATATCCGTATCTGGTTTTGAAGTAAGTATAATACGAGCCTCATTGAATGAGTCAGGAGGTAATCCCTCCTCCTCAGTTTTCTAGAGGAGTTTGTGTTGCGTTGGAATTAGTTCCTCCTTAAATGTTTGGTAGAATTTCCACTGCAGTAATCTGGGCCTGGAGTTTTCTTTGTGGGGAGGACTTAAACTACAAATTCCATTTCTTTTTTTTTTTTATGTTTTATTTATTTTTGAGAGAGAGAGAGACAGAGCACGAGCAAGGGAGGGACAGAGAGAGGGAGACACAGAATCCAAAGCGGGCTCCAAGCTCCGAGCTGTCAGCACAGAGCCCGACGCGAGGCTCGAACCCAAAAACCGTGAGGTCATGACCTGAGGCGAAGTCGGACGCTCAACCGTCCGAGCCACCCAGGCACCCCTACAAATTCCGTGTCTATAATAGATACAGGACTCTTCAGATTATCTATTCTTGAGTACCTTTTGGAGAATTGGCCCTTGTTACCCACGTTGCTGAAACTATTGACCTACCCTTTTATTATCTGTAGAATCTGGAATGATATCACCTCTTTCATTCATGGCGTGGATAATTTGTCTTCTCTCTCTCTCTCTCTCTTCCCTTCTTTCTTCTTTCCTCTGCTCTCTTCATCCTTCCTTCCCTCCTTCTTTCTTTCTCTCTCTGTCTTTGTATCTCTCTGAGTCTGTCTAGAGGTTTATCAATTATATTGATCAATTATATTGATCCATCTTATTGTTTTGTTTATTTTCCCCATTGTTTTCCTGTTTTTTTTGTTCTTGTTTTTGTTTTTACTTTACCAATTTCCTCCTTGGTCTGTATTATTTCCTTTCTTGTGTGCAACGTAGGTTTAATTCGCTCCTCTTTTTCCAGTTTCTTAAGGTAGAAGTTAAGGGTATTGATGTCAGATCTTTCTCCTCTTCTAAAATAGAAGTTTAATGCTATTAAGTTCCCTGTGAGTACCGTTTTTTGTATCATCTTATATCTTCTGATATGTGTTTTTACTCTCATTCACTTCAATAATGCTTTGATTTCCTTTTTTTTCCCTTTTCTTTCCTTTTGTTGTTTCGTTTTGATTTTATTTGTTCGTTTATTTTTTGGAGTCCTAAGTAATTTAGAATGGTGTGGTTAGTTTCCAAATATTTGGGGAATTTTTTGAAGTTCTTTTAGCTGTGGATTTCTAACTTAATCTCACTGTGGTCAGAGAACATGGTTTGTATCACTTGACTCCTTCTAAATTTATTAAGACCTGCTTTGTGGCCCATAATATGGTCTATTTTGTTGACTGTATTGTGTGCACTTAAAAAGAATGTGTATTCTGCTGTTATTGGGTGAAGCCTTCTGTAAATGTTAATTAGGTCGAGATGTTTGACTGTACTGTTCACGTTTTCTATATCCTTACTGTTCTTAGTTGTTTGTTCCATCAATTATGGAGAGAAGGGAATTGAAATATCTGCCTATAATTGTGGATTTGTATATTTCTCCTTGCAACTAGGTCAGCTTTTGTAATCATGTACTTTGAAGGTGTACTATTAAGGGCAAAAATATTTGCCCTGTGTCTTCTCAATGAATTGACCTCATGTATCACTATTCAATAAGTTTCTTTATCCATGATAATATTTTTTGCTCGAAATTTACTACATAGGTAAATACAGCTATGTTAACTTTCTGTGTTTATTTTTTTTAATGTTTATTATATTTATTTTTAATGTTTTTTTTTAATTTTTGAGAGAGAGAGAGAGAGAGAGAGACAGAGCATGAGCTGGGAAGGGTTAGAGAGAGGGAGACACAGAATCTGAAGCAGGCTCCAGGCTCTGAGCTGTCAGCACAGAGCCTGACACGGGGCTTGAACTCATGGACCGTGAGATCGTGACCTGAACCAAAGCGAGACATTTACCTGACTGAGCCACCCAGGTGCCCCCTATTATATTTATTTTTGAGAGAGACAGAACAAGAGTGGGGGAGAGGCAGAGAGAGAGGGAGACAGAATCTGAAGCAGGCTCCAGGCTCCGAACTGTCAGCACAGAGCCTGATGTGGGGCTCGAACCCACAAACCACGAGATCATGGCCTGAGCCAAAATCAGACTCTTAACCAAGCAAGCCACCCAGGTGCCCCTAGCTATGGTAGCTTTCTTCTGATCAGCCTGCTCTTGATTTTACCATGTTATGTCACTTTTCCTTTTTATTTATGCCTTTTTTACTTAAAGTGAGTCTCTTGTAGGCAATTTACAGTTGGATCTGGCTCCCCCAAACCCAAATCTAATAATCTTTGTCTTTTAATCATATTTAGACCATTTACATTTAATGTGATCATTGGTAACTAGTTTAAACCCATCATGTCACCATTTTTTCTTTCTGTGTTTCCTATCTGTTCTTTACTTCCTTCTCCCTCTTTTTTTCTGTCGTCTTTGGGACAGAACTAAAATTTTTTTATGATTTGTTTTCATCTTCTTTGTTGTGCACATTCTTTTCAAGTGAACATAGGACATTTGCCATGACAGACAATAGTCTGGACCACAAAATAAGTATCAATAAATTTACAAAGTGTCAAGTCATGCAAGGTATGTTGCTAGAGTTTGATCTCTGATTATATTGGTATGTGTTTGTATAGTGCTATCTTAGAGCATCATAATTGGATTCCCATGGTCCATTCAATGCCATTAACATTTACGCATAGAGCAGATACCTGGAGTCCCTTTGACCTAGATATAGAAATGGGAAACAACCAGAAGGCAGAGGGGATTAGGAAGGGTGACTGAAAGGAGACATTAGCAGATCTGGGTTTCTTTGATCCCCTGAAACACTAGTCCTGGAATGATTTTCTGCCAGTTAAGAATCAAGCTTTCGGGGAAGAATACAGAGCAGATTAGAACTAGATGGAAAAGCCAAAGGAAACATCATGATTCAAGTCTACAAAATCCCCACGGACATGAGAAGGATTGCTTGGATTGCCCACCAGACCCCTGAAAACTAGAACTATTTCTGCACTCTGCCTGTCTTTTAAATATAAATACTGCAAAATAATAAGTTAGAACAAATAAGATGAGGCTTAGATTTCTATTTCACTCAGTATGAAGTTGCAGCTTTTTTGAATAAGTGGATGGATGAAAAGACGTCTTGCCAGGAAGAAATGCTAGCACAGATCCAAAGCCTAGACTCGACTATGGAGTGACTCATGAAGTTAAGGATGATTAATATACACAGATTCTGAGCTGGATGTCCACTGATGTGACCTAATGAGACAGCCCTGATGGAAAGACAGACCATGTGATTCCGTGCGTGATTTTGGAGCTCGTTCAGAAATCTTTGTGGCCAGTCTGCCTCAAGGGGAGGCGGATGTAACCCGTGAACACTTTTGATTTCAGTGACTAAATTAGGTTTAGTCGCTTAGTGGAAGCAAAGGAGATACAAATATCGCTCCTGGGAAGGTGGTAATACCACACGCCCCACTCCCTTGGCTTTATGTAGACGACACTACTTGAAATAGGTGGGTGACATAACTGCCAAGCACAGAGACATGCCCGCTCCTTTTGCCGGTGTCTTGGCTCTCTGTCCCAGCTCCTAAGAGGTCTAGAGCACGACGACAGGGAGGCAACTGCCTTTTGTGTGGCTGACAGCAAGAGGACACTTCATACAAGTCCTACGAGTTTCAGTTCAGTGGGGACCTACTCTCAGTAGCTTTGGATTCTTTTCCATAGTTCATTGCTTTCTAATCAGTCACGCCCCTTGTCAGAAAGAGCTCCTCTTAGACTCCCAGAGTAGAACAAATCCATAATTCAGACACAATGAAATGTTGTTATTGTTTTCTCTTTGGTTTTTTTTTCTCCCCCCTCCTATCCGCACATCTCCGTTGGCTCAGAGAACAGACACGATGTAGTGTCCAGGATAGCACAAAACACATGTCTGGAAACATTTTTAACTACTGTTATGGACAAGCCTTGGGCCCAGAGAATTCTGCCCTTTCACTGCACTCCGTTATCTTATTTATTTTTGAGCAAACTCTCACGGATATTTTATCAACCAGGCCTTCGACCACACCGTAAAGCCAGGCATCAGAGGCCGGTTGCATAACATAGACATAGAAGCTATGGAACATAGGATTTCTGAGTCTGATACATGCAGCCTGTCTCCTCTCATTAGCATCCCTTTTTCCAGATGAAGCCGATTGGCCTACAAAAAAAAAAAAAAAGTGTTTCTCAGCAAATTAATTATATAAACACAAACCCCAGGAGAATGATTAAACTACTTAGGAAAAAACCCAACTCTTCGTGCTCTCCAGAAGTGCCTCCTTCTTCTCATTCCTGTTTTAAAGTCATGCTTATCACAGACGTGTTACCTACTCATTAAAGCAGGTCCCCGAAGGGTTTTTGTTGGACAATGTTGTGCTGACCCAACTTTAATTACTCTATGCATTTGGAAGAAACAAAATTACATTTATTTCGAGACAGTCTGTCATCCATAGGCCCAGAATACTGATTTTCTTGCGTTGGTTTCGACATTATAGCCTCAACTTTTATTGAGAGATGCTATTGAGAAATAGCTTTATTGTTTCCCGTCAAGATTTTGTTCCAAGCATCATCTACTTATTTCTCATTGTCGCAGCGATGATCAATTTATTTTAGAATTAATTGATGGCAAAAACTTAGCTCCCCTAAGAGATTTATGTGAAATGTCCTTAGCGACAATGGAAGGTATATAGCTGGCACGCTTTCCTTTTTGCTCTGTTCACAGGTAATTTGAAAACCAATTTCACAGCTAAACTTTCTAGCTAAGCAGGCCCTCCAGGTGATTCTGATTCATGCTAAAGTTTGAGAAAGCCGTGCTCCGCATTATTTCCAACGTATTGCTCTTCCTGGGGTAGTTTCTTTACTCCTCTTGGGGGAAATAACTTGGCAATTCAAATCTCGTGCACTCATGCCATTATTTTCTGATTCTCCATGCGATGGGATTGATGACTGTGACCCCCTACAACGTGTACGTTAAAACCCTAGCCCTGTGCGGGGGCCGTCTTTGGAGATGGGGCCTCTGAGGAAGTAACTAAGGTCCCCTGAGGTCCTAAGGCTGGAAGCCCGATCTTGGAAGATTAGAATTAGTGTCATTTTTAGAACAGAACACAGAGAGCACACTGTCTTCTGCTCCCTTCCTCTGTCCTTCCCTCCCTCTCTCTGTCTTTCTCCCTTTCTCTCTGCGTCTGCACAAAGAAGACATCACAGGACCACACTGTGAAATGGTGGTCACCGACAGGCTAAGAGAAGAAGCCTCAGGCTGCGACTTACCTCGAGGGCTCCTGGCTCTCGATCGCTCAACCTCCAGAACCGTAAGAAATACATTTCTGCTGCTTACGTCTCTCAGTCTGTGGGTTTTTGGGTCCCGGCGGCCCGAGCTGATGAATGGCAGTACAGTACTTTAACTCCATTCCACCCTGGACAGTAACAAGGTGAGTGTTAGCGTATGAGGATTTTCTTTTTAGTTCAATTACTACCTTGCTGTTTAACCTGAGACCCATTTTTCCACCTCACTCCCCACAGTGATTTGCACGATATCCGAATGAGACAATAACTTTAATGAGCCTCCTCTCTTTCGAGTCTGCGGATTCTTCAGGGTTGGAGGAGAGCTTAGTAATCATCCGGTGAGAAACGTTTTATTTTATAAATGAGAAAATGCAAGTCCAGAGAGCTCGTTGGTCTTAGGACCAAAATGAAAGCCAATATCCCTGGATCCTCAATCGTGTTGATTGTTTCCGGAGGCCAACACATGGCACCAACTCCAAGTTCCTGATTGCCTGTAAGCCAGCTGGTTGGAATACAGATCTCTTGATCCCCATTTTGTCATTCAGCGTAACTTGTCTTACGGGGAAAGCTAGCCACAGTGAAATTACACTCTGATTTCTATTTTTCAAAGACACTGGAAGCCACACAGACTTACGTTCAAATTTGGCATTGCCCCATGCTAACAGCGTGACCAGGGCAAGTGCCTAACTTCTAACGAAGCTCAGTTTCTGACCCGTAATGGAGAGAACACGACACCTTTGTCATGAGCCGCTCGTGGGAAGTCAGTGGATCGTTCATATGGAACACCCAGCATAGTGTCTGGAATGTGCCATAGATGTAGGTTCTCTGGACTTTGTATATTCTTCTCCCATACGATCGACCACTTGCAAGGGGTAAATTTTTACTTGAGTTCCCAGCTGGCTTCCTTCTTTGCCATCAGTGTAGTTTTGAAGGCACTACCCGATAGGTCCCAGGAGAAGTAAAAGTTAAGACCGAGAATACAAGATGGCCCCGCCAATGACCGTAGCAGATAAGAATGGCCAGTAGGGGACAATCACAGGGAGCAGGAAGGAGGGGAATTGACAGGCAGAATGGGAAACTTCTGGGCAACATGAACTCATATGGTGTCTGAAGGTCGGCAGCTTACATGGAAAAAGAACAGTCACAGGAAGATGAATTTCTCTGAAGTGATGGGCTCTAGGTACGCTTTATGAGCGAGATGAGACAGAGGGTTATTTGAGAAGCTATCTGCAGCGTGCCTTAGACCTTCAATGAAGACGTCTCCAGAAAAACACGTGACTCATACATGCTAGGAGTAAAGCATGACAGTCACTGCTGCGTTTTTCCGAATTTACACAAATTCGAGCCACGTGCAAAATTTTAAGACTCACATTTGGTCGGAAGCACATCAATCTGTCATCTTGAGGAGATTCACAATTTCCCAGGAGAAAATGTAATTCTTGAACTTTTTTTTCATTTGCCAGGAGGATCTTTGAATTTTTTTTCATGCAGATTTTAATCACATTAGTAGATGCCTATGTAAAAAAAAATCAGAGGTCAAAAGTTCTTTAGCGAAAAAGTAACCGCCTTCTCCTTCTGATCCCCATTCTCAGCCACAGAAGCTAGAACTTTCGAGTCCTTCTGTTTTTCTCTCGCTTCCAGATAACATGCTTATGGCAGCGTTTCATAATTTATTGTTTGTAAAGCATATATACTGACTGATAACGTAAAAGAGGAACTTACCCTGCTCCCGGGGTCACGGTATTTACGCGACGTAGAATACAGCAAGAACCTCTTCGGTCCTGAATTTTTATATTCAGAATATTTTATATTCAGAATATTTATATGATTTGTATTTATATGATCTGAATTTTTATATTCAGAATATTTTATATTCAGAATATTTATATGATTTGGATTTTTTCCCCGCGGTGATGCTCACAGTTTTATTTTATTTTATTTTATTTTATTTTATTTTATTTTATTCTATTCTATCCTATTCTATTCTATTATTATTTTATTATTTTTTTTTTAATTTTTTTTTTCAACGTTTATTTATTTTTTTTGGGACAGAGAGAGACAGAGCATGAACGGGGGAGGGGCAGAGAGAGAGGGAGACACAGAATCGGAAACAGGCTCCAGGCTCTGAGCCATCAGCCCAGAGCCCGACGCGGGGCTCGAACTCACGGACTGCGAGATCGTGACCTGGCTGAAGTCGGACGCTTAACCGACTGTGCCACCCAGGCGCCCCTATTCTATTATTATTTTGAGAGAGAGGTCACAAGTGAGCGAAGGGCAGTGAGAGAGAGAGAGATGGGGAAAGAGAGAGAGAATCCCACAAGGGGCAGAGAGAGAGAAGCGGGGCTCACCCAAAGCGGGCCTGGTGCTCACCCGACGCAGGGTTTGAACTCACCCACCGTGAGATCATGACCTGAGCCGAAGTCTGATGCTTAGCCGACTGAGCCATCCAGATGCCCCAATGCTTACCATTTTAAATAGTATATTTAAACTTCTGATGCTTCTTGAATAAACATTAGCAGATGCCTGACTTCACGCCATCGAAGTGGAGTCTTTTACTCATGTTGGCCTTTTCACCGCTTCCTCCCCTTCCCGCCTCCCTGCCTCCATTCTCCCGCCTGTCAGCTTAACATCACTTGTATGAGACCAAGACTGAAAATGCAGTCGTGGTGTTCCACAACCCAAATGAGGGCTTGTTAACTTTTCCTATAGATTCATTCTAAAACTTGAAAAAACAATTCACCCTAACGTAACTATGTGAAATTTTTGGTCTACAGAGCCATGGTGGATACCAGGATTATATTGTCTTCTTGGGAATAATACCCACTCCAGAGAAAAGACTTCTAACATGTAGATTGAGTAGAATTTCTCTCTCTCTTTTTTTTTGAATACTCTGTTAATGACTCAGAAACATTTCCATTTTATTTTGCTTTATATTTGGATCCTGAGTTTCTTTCCCCCAATTGGAGGTCCTTCCTTCCTTCCTCTTCCTTCTTTCCTTCCTTCCTTCTTCTCCTTCCTTCCTACTTTCCTTTCCTTCCTTCCCCCATCCCCCTCTCCCTCCCTCCCTCCCTCCTTCCCTCTTGTCTGCTGATAAAACAATACTGTGTCTTCCCCACGTCCTCAAAACTTGCACAGTCTGTCCACGATTCCACTTATAAAAGCACCCGGTTTCTTTACTGCAAACACACTTCCTGGACCCTCCCAAACTGCCTTTTCTATCTCAATCCAGCTGCTTCTTGGCTTCTGTCCCAGGACATCTCGCAGTTGTCTGTTCCGTTCCATAAGGACGGGCGTCGAGGGAAGGGTTAACGGCCTAGCTGTCCTGAGGACAAACAACTGTTCAGTGAAGTTCTTTGCCTCTGCTCCCTCTGTTTCTGCCCGCCTCTATTCTCCCAGACCTCTGGTCTAGAGTCTGTCCCAAACTCTTCTCAGAAGACCAGCTTCTCCGCCATTGTATCCCTTCCTTAGCCTATTCTGAGCTAAGGGCCTTCCCTTTTATCCATCAACACACCTTCATCGGGCTTTTGTCTTCTTTCAGTGTCTTGCGATCTCTCGACCACCAATGACAGTGACCCCCTCCCATGTTCCTTCCCTCTGTTTCAGCGGCCATTCTTTTTATTTCATTCGGATTCCTCTGGGGTTTCATGGGCAAGACTTGGTGATGGCCAGTTTGTTCCCCTGACGAGGAGAAAGCAGAAGCCTTTGGCTTGTGTGGAGCAGAAGTGAACGAGCCCAGCAGATGAGAATCTGGTAGCATCCTGCTTCTTCCATGGATTCCGAGTTCTCTTGCTGTTTCTGTCTTGTCCCCAGGCCCCCACTGGCCACTTTTCTACTCACTTGGTCACGAAGCGGATGGAACAGGAAGGGAGAAAAACTTGGGGAACCCCGTCTTCCATGGTTGTTCTTATTCTGTCCTGTCTTCAAAGTTAACAGTCCACTGAAGACGGTGACTGATAAAAACCATGCCTGCCTTGCGAGAGTAGTTAAACATTTGTCATAATTTAGCCACTCAGAGACCCTTGAAAAAGCGGGTCTTTTTGTCACTTTGCATGGCAGTGCATAGAGCGTGGGTTTAGAGACACCCAACAACAAGCGTCACCCAACGCTTGTTGGTATCACCCAACAACAAGCGTCAATGTATATGAAGGTCATACACAGGAGGGAGAAGGGAGAGGTGGGCGGGCTGACCAGGGCTGCTTGGCTGTGCTGACTCCTGAGAATCCCACGGAAGATTTGCCTGTGGTGGAGACACCAAGAGAACCGTAAGGAAGAGGTCCATAGTGAGAAATACAGGCGTCCCAGGTAGGGGTTTGTGTGGCTCCCTCCCATGAGCCTATTCAAAAACATAGGAGTCCATGCACAACAATAAATTCCAAGGTCCTGGGGCCACTGACTAGGTTTTGTTCTTTGGTCCCTTCCTGCCTCACTATGCCTTGTATTCCCTCTTGACAAAGTAAGGAGGGAACATCTTACAGGGAACAGAATAATTCAGGCTTTGGACACTTGACCTTTGTTAGCTGCCTCCATCTTGGGCAACTTACATACATTCTCTGTGCCTCAGGTCCCTCCTCTGTGGCACAAGAGATAGGGAGGAAATGTTGACAAATGGGGGGCCGATGCTCACCATTAAAAATGGCAGCCGCCACTCAAGAAGTGTCTTGTTAGAGGGGCGCCTGGGCGGCTCAGTCAGCTGAGCGTCTTACTCTTCATTTTGGTTCAGGTCCCAATCCCAGGGTCGTTGGATTGAGCCCCACGTCAAGCTCTGTGCTGAGCATGGAGCCTGATTAAGATTCTCTCCCTCTTTCTGTCTCTGTCTCTGCCTCTCTTCCCCACTCATGCTCTCTCTCTCTCTAAAATAAAATAAAATAAAGTAAAATAAAATAAAATAAAAAACAAAATAAAAAATTAAAACATTTAAAAAAAGGATTTTGTTAGAGTAGGGGAAGAAAAATAAAGAGAAAAGAAAAATACGGTCTACATTCAAAGGGGGAAAAAAACACTCCGCAAGTTGCTCCGCAGCTCAGTTTTTAAGAGTGACCTTCTTGTCACCTCTGGCCTGCCTTTCCCCACTGGGTTTGGGAATCCGTGAGGCCGGGTTGGCTGTAGGCAGTAGATCGGAACTTGCCCTCTGGAATTCTCTTCTTGAGCCATTAGCTAGCGTGAGACGGTCTTTGTTCAGCCCTACCTTCAGGACGATGGAGTCACATCATGCCGACCGCCGGCCTTTCTGTCTCTCCCTCACGTGGCCCTCAGCCGTGGGAGGCATACGGGGGACAAAGCATGAGGAGGCGCTCATTCAGAGAGTCCCACCCTAGTCCAGGTCCATGTGGCCCTACTGGGGTCCCCAGATCCCCTCCTCGTCAGCACACGCAAATATGACCCAGGATACTGACGTCGAACATCAGTGCACGGCGCTCACAAACACGCAGAACTGCCTGTATTACGATCCCACATCCCGTTTTATTTTTTTTAAGCTTATTTATTTGTCTTGAGACAGAGAGAGGCAGAAAGAGAGAGAGAGCACGCTCATGAGTGGTGGAGGGGCACAGAGGGAGAGAGAGAACCCCATGCTCGGAGCAGAGCCCCACGTGGGGCTCCATCCAACAGCTCTGAGATCATGACCTGAACCGAAACCAAGAACCAGACGCTCAACTGACTGAGCCACCCAGGTGCCCTCAACCTCCCATTTTAGAGCTAGGTTTTTAATCCGGACACGTACAATTAGCAGGTGACTTCCTGTGACCTCACGGAGAACAAACTGCACAGCAGAGGAGGGAGGGCAATGGCATTCTTGCCCAGACGCCGTGTCACACGGAGTATCTGGAGGCTTCCTTGCGCCATTTTGTTTCCTCCTCACAAGCGGTCAGCCTGACCCTTCTGATGAGGAGCTCAGGTTTTAAGAAGTGATCCGGACCTTCGAGACCTCAGTTCACAGAGCCAGAGGCACAGATGGCTGAGGAACCAGCCAGGGTCGCGAGGGCCTACCCGTGTGTTTGGTTGTGCCGGCCGGACCGATTCCTGGGTCACATATTGGAAACTGGACCATTGAATGAGCCTGGGGAGCAGCAATTCTGGTTAGAGGGATGAGGGAAAATATCTCCCAACTTTGCCATTAAGGGACATCCGCTTTTGCAGACCGTATGGTCCAGGATGGATGGCCTCTTTCCTACAGGACCGAGGCAAGCTCTACGTGCAAATCAGACATTTGTGTGCACAACTGTGTGTGCGTGTGTGTGTGAGAGAGAGAGAGAGAGAGGGGGGGAGGGAGGGAGGGAGGGACGGAGAGGTGAGTCATTAAAGAAGCAGTTCAGCTAAATAAAGGATCTCATTATGTGAGCTATTTTTATTCCTCGAATGTCTGCCTTCCTCTCCCCCCCTCCTTGAGGTTCCTACTGAAATCTGACAATCAGGGTTGAACTTCACTGTCAGCTTCCATTAGGCAAATCAAGCAGGAAAAAAGGGAGCGTGCGTCTGGCCTTGGCGGGGAGCTGAGTCAGCAGTGATAATCTGCTGGAGCTGGTGGGGGCCAGCTACCAAAGGCTTTAATTAGTCAGCCGAGGTGTTGTCGCCACCCCCCGCCCGCCCCCCTTCCTGTCCCCTCACCCACCAGGCTCTGAGATGAGTCCCTTCCCCTGCCTTCTCTGCCTCTAATTCCTGGGAACGCAGCTGGAATGGCGCATACCCAGGGCCGGGCCCCTTGAGCACGCTGCCCCTGTCAAGGGCATTTCCTCCCTGTCGAACTGATGTGCCCTGATGCACCTGCCCTGGCCGTCTCGCCCCCTCCCTCTCTTGGCTCACCCACTGTGAGCAAGCCTGGACCCCTCCTGGGAAAATGAGGCCAAAGCCTCATCGATTTCTTTCCCAGAGGACTCAAAAGCACCCCATCTCCCTCCCTGACCCAGCCTCCCTCTCGCCTTTATCACGCATGCAGCCATTCATTCAAAACAAGATCACCCTATGGGCTCAGGCTGGGTGGATTCGGAGAGGAGGTCTCTTGATCTAAAAAGAGATGTTCAATGTAAAGGGGACAGAGGGACACAAGACAGGTGGCTGTGGTCTAGAAAAATTAATTGGGGCAAATGGACCACAGCCAGCCAAAGTACAGGACGGAAGATATTATGCACAATAAGGTTAAGAGCTCTGGGAGCTCCAGGAGTTCAGAGGATGACCCATTTCTAGAAAAGAATGCTTCAGGGAGTGTCCTTGGAGCTGGGTTTTAAAGGTTGAATATGGTATAGGGACGCTGGGGTGGCGTCTGACTCTTTTTTTAAAAAACATTTTTCAATGTTTACTTATTTTTGAGAGAAAGACAGAGTATAAGCGGGGTAGGGGCAGAGAGAGAGGGAGACACAGAATCTGAAGCAGGTTCTGTGCTGTCAGCACAGAGCCCGACGCGGGGCTCGAACTCACAGACCGCGAGATCATGACCTGAGCTGAAGTTGAACGCTCAACTGACTGAGCCACCCAGGCGCCCCAAGTGTACTTACTCTTGATCTTGGCTCAGGTGGTTCATGAGTTCAAGCCCCACATCGGGCCCTGTGATGACAGTGAGGAGCCTGCTTGGGATTCTGTCTCTCCCTCTCTCTGCCCCTTCCCCTCTAACACTCTCTCTCAATAAATAAATAAATCAGCTTTCTAAAAAAAAGTTTGAGTAAGATATAATCAAGTAAGAGAGGGGACCTGCTGGTTTCCAGTGGGTGGGGGTCCCTCGGGCATCATCTGAGAGGCCCCCCACTCCATCCTGCTCTTCGGGACTCAGTCCTGCCTCCTGTTCCATGGACTGCTCCAGTGTCACAGCTGGACACTGCCATCATGGCTCTCGTCTCGCCACCCTTGCCCACGCTGAGTCACATGAGGGCTGCTACCACCACGGAGGCGAAACTGATGTCACTTCCGCATGCTTCTGGCAGCTTCTCCATGCCAACTGTCCACACTGGGGTTGAGTACGGCCCTCTCTACGGGGTTGAGTACGGGCCTCTCTACAGGGTTGAGTATGGGCCTCTCTGTGGAGTTGAGTATGGCCTCTCTGTGGGGTTGAGTATGGCCTTTCTATGGGTTTGAGTACGGGCCTCTCTGTGGGGTTGAGTATGGCCTCTCTGTGGAGTTGAGTATGGCCTCTCTGTGGGGTTGAGTATGGCCTCTCTGTGGAGTTGAGTATGGCCTCTCTGTGGAGTTGAGTATGGCCTCTCTGTGGGGTTGAGTATGGCCTCTCTGTGGAGTTGAGTATGGCCTCTCTGTGGGGTTGAGTATGGCCTCTCTGTGGAGCTGAGTATGGCCTCTCTGTGGGGTTGAGTACGGGCCTCTCTGTGGGGTTGAGTATGGCCTCTCTGTGGGGTTGAGTATGGCCTCTCTGTGGGGTTGAGTATGGCCTCTCTGTGGGGTTGAGTATGGCCTCTCTGTGGAGCTGAGTATGGCCTCTCTGTGGGGTTGAGTATGGCCTCTCTGTGGAGCTGAGTATGGCCTCTCTGTGGGGTTGAGTACGGGTCTCTCTGTAGGGTTGAGTATGGCCTCTCTGTGGAGTTGAGTATGGCCTCTCTGTGGGGTTGAGTATGGCCTCTCTGTGGGGTTGAGTATGGCCTCTCTGTGGAGTTGAGTATGGCCTCTCTGTGGGGTTGAGTATGGCCTCTCTGTGGAGTTGAGTATGGCCTCTCTATGGGGTTGAGTACGGGCCTCTCTGTGGGGTTGAGTATGGACTCTCTGTGGGGTTGAGTATGGCCTCTCTGTGGGGTTGAGTATGGCCTCTCTGTGGGGTTGAGTGTGACCATGGCTAGGCCATGTCTCCTTTTAGCCATTGGCCCTTGATGGTTCTGTTTACTCAGTTTCTTGGAATACCAAGGTTTCCAGAGTCTGGCAGTCACTTTCTTTAGGATCTTGGATGGATTCCCTTAAGACGAGGCTCAAAGATGGTAAGTGTGGCACCAGCTTAAATGCTTCCACCTTGCTACCAACAACCGTCCACCCAGCTCTGTGCCCCATACCTAGTACCTTTATTATGTGGTCCAGGGGAGCAAGGGGGCCAAGGTGCTGCTCCCCAATGGGTTTGGGAATCTCAGTCTTGGGCGATCATCATTCCGTGGACTTTCCTCACACTGAGTCGATGACACCGTCAGACAAATAGCACCTTTGGTAGCCAGTCGCTTTGTCGGGCACTCTGGTTCTCACAATACGCCCTGATCAGGGCTCCTGTCTCTGTATTTAACTGAATCTAACTGAGCTAGAGGGTGACTCAATTCATCAGAGACCCATTCAGAGGCTGGATTGTCTTACTCCTCGTATGCTTTCTGGAAAACACACACACACACACACACACACACACACACACACAGGCACCCACACGTGCACATAAAACAAGGCTGCTATTTCCCCCTCTTGGCAATATTCAGATTTTCAAAGGCAACAGTCATTGCTTTCCAGTTCTGCCTCCTCAATCCCAAGCCACACATTCGAATTCCTGCTGGGTGAAGTCATGAGCCCGTGCACGCAGGTGGGAGGGTGGGGTACCTCGACGCCCCTCCGTTCTTCCAGATCTCTTCCCTACGGAGCCACGCTGCTGGCTTGTTCTCTGCGGGGCTCAGTCCCTGTCTCCAGAAGCTGGGGATACTGACCTAGCCCTGCAGTTCTTCTAGTCGCGAGCATTGAGATATATCATGGAGAGTTCCGGAAACCCAAAACTCTAACACCCGTGAGGCTTTGGTGTCCCATTATAAACTTGGCACTCTTCCGGAGGGAGGGTTCCTCCAAGAGATTTCGACCTCAGAAAACCAGGACCGTGCCTTTGAGTGGATTTTGACCCCGAGTTCGTCCTGTCACTAGCAATGCAGAGGGAAGAGCCCGGCCTTGGGCAGAATGCCATCCATGCCGCTGGCATCGATGTCCCTGTCCGTAAACTCGGGACAAGGGGACCACCTTCCAGGGCGCTTCGTGAGGCGCTTCAAGGAAGAGATGGGTGAACACGCCTGGCACAGAGCAATTGAGTGACTGCCAGGCTGTACTGGAGAATGAGCTCTGTTCTCAGCAGCCCGACGACGAAGGGGAGGGAGAGGACAAAACCCCACATACAGCCCTGCCCGTGCTCCCCGAGTGACTGCTGAACCCAGGGCGCCAATCAGGCGAGCAAGGCTCTGGTAGATCTTTCGTCTCATATAAGAGGCTGAGACATAAAGATGCCGTTATCACGCGGTGTTTCATGGGTAAATATAACAGATCTCGATGAGCGTGTCTCAGAGGAGGACGCCCCAGCAGCACAGGCAGTGTAGATGAGGCAGGAGAAGCGGGTCACTCGATGCAGCCGCCTGCACCTGGGCCAAGGCGGCCAGACCTTCCCATTTGCTTTCCCTGCACGAGCCCAGATTTGGGCCGCCCCGGGCAAGCGTGCAGGGCCGGGGACAGAGGGGCCAGATGGGCTAGCGGGAGCGGGGGACGTTTGTACCCTTCTGTCCCATCCTCTGCTCTGGCTGCACAAAATGAGGGTGCATTACGGAGGCCCGCTGAGCCTTTGATTTCCCCCAGCGGCCAGCCCGAAGGCCACTTTCCTGGAAATGGAGTGTAGGTTTCAGCTGTTGGCAGAGGGGAGAAGGGTTCCACGTTCACCGGGCGCCGTGCCGCCGGTGGTCCGTCCCGTTCTCCCCTACCCTGTCCCCAGTTTCCCCAGCAGCCTCTTCAAAGGCTGCCCACCTCCCTCCGCAGGAAACTGGCCAGGATCCGAAGCCTTCCAGTTAGACATACTGCGTCTCACAGCACCTCGGTGGAAGAAAGCAGTCAGGGGGGAGGCTGTGTATTTGTCCCACAATACACCTGCTCTCCATCCTTCCTCCCCTTCCCTCTCTCCCTTCCTCCCCCCTCCCCCCCCTTTTTTGTTGCAAAATGAAACAAAACAAAAACACAACCCAACAAAATCAGAAGACTTCCCCCCCCCCCAACAAAGTGATCTCAAGAAAGCGACTCTTCTGGAATTGAAACGTGCGGAGGAAGCACCCGGGGGATCTCGGTGAAATGCAGATTCAGACTCAGTGTCTCTGGGGTCTGACCTCAGCTTCTCTGGCTCTTGCAAACGCTCAGGTAACACCGATGTTGCGTGAACCACCTGGTCCATGGACCAAACTTTGGAGTGGCAAGTGTCTAATGGCCAACACATCGGGTCACGCCCCCTCTCGAAACCTCAGGTGGCTCCCTGTTGCCTATGCAGTAAACTTGAGACTCTGGAAATCACACAAGAACTTTCAGCTTCTGGTCATTCATCCATTCATTCCTTCAGTTCATCAGCAAATGTTCATCAAGTGCTTCCTAATGGCTAGAGCCCTACTGTTCCTTTCCAGATGCATCTCTTACCACCCCCTTCCATGGCAGCTCGGAGCCTGGAAGCTGCTTCGGATTCTGTGTCTCCCTCTCTCTCTCTCTCTCTGCCCCTCCTCTGCCCACACTCTGTCTCAGTTAGTTTTGTGACATCAACTTTTACTTTGGAAAAGTTGCAGATTTACAGAAAAGTTATAAAGATAGCACCAGAGCATTCCCAAGTTTTCCTATGTCCTCTAGAACTGTCATCCTATATTGGGATGGTACCTTGGTGGGAAGCCTGGGTGGCTCAGTCAGTTAAGCGACTGACTCTTGGTTTCAGCTCATGTCATTACCCCACGGATCATGAGATTGAGCCCCACATCGGGCTCTGCACTGGCAGCACAGAGCCTGCTTGGGATTCTCTCCCTTCCTCTCTCTCTGCCCCTCCCTGTGCTCTCTCTTTCTCTCTCAAAATAAACTTAAGAAAAAAAGGATGCTAGTTTTTCCTAATTCATGAATGAATATTGCTACGTTGTGATGCCTTAAATTCTATGCTTTATTCAGATTTCCTTACTTTTATTTTCATTTCTTTTCTTTAACATTTATTCATTCCTGAGAGTGAGAGAGACAGAGCATGAGCAGGGGAGGGGCAGAGAGAGAGGGAGACACAGAATCCGAAGCAGGCTCCAGGCTCTGAGCTGTCAGCCCAGAGCCCGACACGGGGCTCGAACTCACGGACTGAGAGATCATGACCTGAGCCGAAGTCAGACGCTCAACTGACCGAGCCACCCAGGCACCCCAAGATTTCCTTACTTTTTGCCTAACGCCCTTTTCTTTCTTTGTTGCTTCAGGATCCCATCGTAATGATCAACCTTGATCACCCGTAGTTGACTATTTGACGTCTTGGAGTCATGAGTCAGAATCCTTACCGCGCCCGGGGGTTGTAGGCACACAGAAGTCACATTTCACCCCTTCCAACCGCAGATCCCAACATCCGTGCTTTGCTTCCTGCCCCACAGGGAACGTCGGTGACTGAAAACTTGCCACCGCTCCAGAGGGAAGACTCCTGTCAGCGATTCCCTCTCACTCCGGCTCTGACCGACCCTGGTGCCTCCTCTTGTGGCCCCTGTGTGACGTGACGTCCCCCCTCCTCTTGTGAATGGTAAGTGGTAAACTCTTCTCTCAAGGCAGTCGTCTCCGTGTCTGTCGTCTTATCATACCTGATGAGAACAAACCCCAGGTACGTTTCAAAATGATTGGTGTGGCAAGCTGGGTGGCTCGGTGACGGACCGTGATGACGTGCCTCTCCACTGCTCTTGGCTTACTAATCGAATTCAAAGAATGGCATGCATGGCCTGGAAAGGCACCATGGGCTGTTGACCCGCTTACACTCAGCTGCCACTGCCTTCTGCTCAGCTCTACCTTGGTTTGCTGCCCTAAGTAATTGTGGGACCTGAAGGAGAAATCCCTACATAGCTTGGGGTAGCCATGTCTGGACGACAGTCCCCAGTTTACATATCCCACGGATGCTTAAGACGTGTCTAGTGTCTGGGCAAAGGGCGCAGGAGACACCAAGGGTAATTGGCTAACTTACAAGGCTAAGGCTGGAAAGGCTTCCTAAAGGTTAAGGGGGGTGAATGTGACCTATAGTCTGAGCAGCACCTGGGCGCCCCCATGGAAATTCTAGAGGCTGGGCTTTGTGTCTACTCTTTTTCAAACTGTCTTAGGTTAGGGTCTCCCCTCCCCATCCTCCTTATTGGGGTTGCCTCACACATCTGTAATTTAGAGGGCTTTGGGGGTCACATTCTGTGTTCCATCCTGGGATCCCCCGAATTCCCACCTGACTCCTTTTATTTGCCCGCATGAAGCTTCGCCCTTTGTGTTGTAAAGCTCTACGGCTTTTAACCAGTATCGAGCGCGTGTCATGTATCTGCCATCACAGGATCACACAGATTGCTTTGGCCACCTTCCAAAACCCCACGTGCCTCCTCTCTTCAGCCCCCACTCCCTTCTCCGAATCCCGTGGCAACCACTGATCTGTCTGCAATCTCTATAGTTTGGTCTATTCTAGAACATCATAGGGAGGGCATCGTTCATATGTAGCCCTTTCAGACTGGCTTCTTTCACCTAGCGATGTGTGTTTAAGATGCATCCGTGTCTTTTTGTGGCTTGCCCATTTGCTCCTGTTGATTGTTGCGTAGTATTTTCCTGTATGGACATACCACAGTTTATTTATTCACCTGTAGAAGAGCATCGCAGCTGCCTCCAGTTTTTAGTGATTACAGATAAAGCTGCCACGAACATTTGCATGTCGGGTTTTGCGTGCATGCAAGTTTTCCAATTCCTTGTATATCAGACTTAATGTTACCCAATGAACATTTAGCGGGGAAGGGGTCAACATTTAAACAATTTCCTTGGAGCTGCTCTTAGGGGGTTGTGTAAGTGAACAGAATCCCAAATCACCTTGTCGCCACGTCCCCCCAAGAGTGAAATGATAGATCCAACAGTTGTCCCAGGAGGGAGAACTCAGTTACATACGTTATGTGGGAGAGCTTGGTGTCGAAGGCCGAGGTGAACACTACAGTTTAATTCAGCAATCACCTGTAATATGGCTCCTTGCTGCCTGTCTGATTTCCTCTACAGCCGGGCTTCTCCGCGTCCTGTGAATACAGCCCTCCCTTCCGAGTATTCGTCCACCTGCTGTGTATGCTCTTCTCTTCCCTCACAAATCCAAATCTGACCGAATCCTTTGGGATTCGGTCCCCACCCCCGACTTTCAGTCATCAAATCATCTTAGGTGGTCTTATTCCCAACGTCTCCACTTTACCTCCCGCCGAGGTTGGCCCTTCTGTCGAATAATTAATGGAATACTTAAACACGTATTCAGAATCCACTCTACCCCTGACTTTTTGCTCGGCTTTAGTTGATGGGGAATGTTTTCCAAAGGGGCCTGTGCTCACTTTCACTCTTCACCCCTGTTCCCTTGCACTTTAATCTTCTTCTCCAATGAAATAATAGGATATTCCCACGGGTAAGGATGTCTTTTTCTCCTGCATCCTTAAAAATACCCCTAACGGGGGGCGCCTGGGTGGCGCAGTCGGTTAAGCGTCCGACTTCAGCCAGGTCACGATCTCGCGGTCCGTGAGTTCGAGCCCCACGTCAGGCTCTGGGCTGATGGCTCGGAGCCTGGAGCCTGTTTCCGATTCTGTGTCTCCCTCTCTCTCTGCCCCTCCCCGATTCATGCTCTGTCTCTCTCTGTCCCAAAGTAAATAAAAAACGTTGAAAAAAAATTAAAAAAAAAATACCCCTAATGGGAATGGGTGCGTTACAATAATGGCTACCGTTGACGAAGCGCTTACGAGGCGTTGACGTCGTTCTCAGTGTTTTGCTGATGGCCGTCCGGAGATGTCTTCATACCCTCTCGGGACTGGCTCCACAGGTTAGGAGCCTAAGGCAGACACAGTTAGGTAGTTTGGCCCAGCCATTAAATGGCATGACCAGGATTGAAGCTGCAGGAGGAGGACACAGGGCATTTGCTGGCCCCCATTCCCATCCCCATCTGCACATACACAAACTGCTTTAACCACTGTGCCCTCCCGTCTCTCTAGTAAGCAAGTGCTCAAAGACTTGATGCTTTTTTAATTTACGCTTCTTCACGGAATGAGCCAGGCACCAGCCCCCTTGTGACTTGCACCCAACAACTCAAGAAAATAACATGCTCGAGAGACTGAGAAGACAAGCCACAGGCTGGGAGAAAATACTGGCAAAAGACACAACTGCGAAGAGCCTGGTACCCAAAATATACCAAGAACGCTGACAGGCCAACGGTAAAGAAAACAGCTCAATTAAAAAATAGGCTAGGGGCACCCGGGTGGCTCAGTCGGTTGAGTGGCTGACTTCAGCGCAGGTCACGATCTCACAGTTGGTGAGTTCGAGCCCCGCGTCGGGCTCACTGCTGTCAGCTCAGAACCCGCTTCGGATCCTCTGTCCCCCTCTCTCTCTGCCCCTCTTCCGCTCATGCTCTCACTGTAAAAAAAAAAAAAAATGAATAAACATTAAAAAAAAAAAAGTAGGCCAAAGACCTTAACAGACAGCTCACCAATGAAGATCCACATACGGCAAATGCACATATGGAAATATGCTCCACGTCATATGCCATCAGGAAGATGCAAGTCAAAACAGCTATGAGAAAGCCCCGCTCATCTATAAGAAGGGCCAAAATCCAACGCAATAACAACACCAAATGCTGGTGAGCATTGGAGAACAACGGGACGTCTCGTTCGCTGCTGGTGGGAATGCAAAAGGGAGCAGCCACTTTGGAAGACAGGCTGACAGTTTCTTAGCACATAATCTAACCATCGCACTCCGGTTTTTGAAAGGAGTTGAAAACCGTGTCCTCACAAGAGCCAGAACACGGGTGTTTATAGCCGCGGTACCCATAATCGTCAAAACTCGGACGCAACTAAGATGTCCTTCGGCAAGTGAATGGATAAACAAAACTGGCACATCCAGACGATGGAATATTATTCTGCGCTAAAAAGAAATGAGCTATCGAGCCGTGACAAGTCACGGAGGAAACTTAAATGCGTGTTACTGAGGGAAAGCAGCCTTTTGAAAGGGCTGCATGCTGTATGATTTCAACCATACGACAGTCTCGAGAAGGCAAACCTGCAGAGACAGGAAAACGATCGTGGGATGCCAGGGGTAGGAGGGGAGGATGGGATGAATACACAGAGCGCAGAGGGCAGTGAAATTTTTTCCCCGATACTCTAACAGTGGTTAGCCATCTTTCATTCTTTTGTCAACCCCCCCCCCCCGCCAGAATGTGCAACCCCAGGAGTGAACCCTAAAGGAAACTGTGGACTTTGGGCGACTGTGACGTGTCCACGTAGGCTTGTCAATTGCAACAAACGTAACGCTCCGGAGGTGGATGTCGGTAAATGGGGGGGAGGCTGTGCATGTGGGGGGACGGGGGGGGGAGGGGGGGGGATTCTCTTACCTTCCTCTTAACTTTGCTGTAACCCTAAAACAGCTCTAAAACAGCCTCTTAAAAAATAAACAAGGTATCCATTGGATTTCAAAGTCTCCCCCCAACGGGTCCTGCCTCCTCTCCTTGAGATGTGCTTGACTCTAGCACAGATGGGTGGGTGTCCCACTTTACCGTGCCCCCGGAAGGATTTTTTCTGCAGCTTTGGGGTAATTCTCAAGCCTTTCTTAGAACTTTCCCCCAGAGAATATTCCATGTCCAGGGTGCCGGAGTGGGCGGACACGCATGCCTTTATTTATCGATTCAAACATGCCCGATTTACTTAAGTTGTAGGGATTGTCCTGTGGCCTCGGGGAATGTGAGTAATTTTCAGAGGCCGTGTTGAAACCAAATCCAACTGACAAATGTATCTTTAAGTAACAACTTACAGATCTTATAGCCAAGGAAGGCTGCCCTGAACAGAGATGACTGTACATCTATTATTCTAAGTATCCTTTGTCCTGACACAATTTTTCCCTAAAGCCTTTGAAATGTTAAATTTCTGGCAGGCAAGCCCCCGTGAATTCCAACAACTGGCTTGATGGATTTTTTTTTTTTTTCAGTTTTTTCCGTGAATCATGTCACATGCCAGAAATACCCTGTGACAAGCAGGCCGCTGATACGGTGAGCCTTGCTAAGCCAGGTAGCGCGAATCCCAGACTCTGAGGATAGCGTGAGGTCTAGCTTGATGTGGGACAGCCAAGGTTAGGCGGTGGGAGAGTCTAGTATGAGTATTGATAGGGGGTGGGGTGGGGTTATTGTGTTCTTCCGCTCAGAGGTGCCTACCTATGGTACAAAAACATCTTTCGGAGCCTATGTAGGGAACAAGCCAGAAGAGCTGATAGTTATATCAGAAGCGCTGTCCGGTTGTGGGCCATCACAATGCGGAGCTCAGCAAGGTCGTTAAGCGATTCTCCTGGCGTTCACAGTTGAACCTCTCCCCTAGCAGGCCACAAGGGAAAATCAGGAACAGAGGTCAAAGACGTCACGATGGGGATGAGGTAGGGAGGCCATCAGCCTTCTTAATCTTGTCCAGAGCTGACACCAGGTTAGGGAGGGCTGGTCTAATGCCAGAAGCCAAGCCAACCAGAGCGGGGGGTCTGTCTGTCTACACAGGCATTGTTCCAGCACGGATCCTGCAGGTGGAACGGAAGGGGAGGGCCTCAGCATCCAGAGGAGCAGCCAGAACTGGCAGAAATAAGCCACAGCTTTGGTTTCAAGGAGGTTTCAACTCATGCTCTCATGGAAGGAAAGGCATATGACAGAGATCTCTTGGAAATTCGTCTCTTAGTAGTCGGCATCTGAAGATTCACACCGAAAACTGGTATTCCCAGAAGATCAGAGGCTTCTTTGTGAGATTAGTTACTGGGATTTCCCAAACCCCACGTGTGAGCTGGGCTCAGTAAGGGCTGTTCCCCTGCTCTGAATAGTGTGGCATAGAAGAAGGCCACCACCTGGCCTCCAGTGCACACTAGACAGTAAGAGCCAATGACTGCCATGTTTTACCCTCAGCTTTGCCCCCCCTTCTTCACCCAACATGGGGGGGGGGGAGCTTTTCCCAAGTGGCGGTACCAGACGACTCTCCCACTAGCAGACTAGGAAAATTCTAGTGCTCCAAGTTCTCACCAGTGTGTGGCGTTGCCAGGTTTTTCCCTTGACTTTAACCATGCTCATTTTGTGTGTTTGTAATGGTATCTTATCGTTCTAATAGCAAAACCTTGGGTTGAGAGCACAGTTCATTCCGGAAACATGCTTCTAGTCCAAAGCACTGTATTACCAAGCGAATTTCGAGAATCGTTGGCTTGGTGGCGATCACGTGACGCTTGGTGTCACATCCTACTCATACCCCAAGACATCACTCGTTTATTAAGTGATTTATTAGATTAATAAAATTTATTAGAGAATTTTGACACTCACAGAACAAGTTACTCACACGCCAGGGTTTAACTGCATACATCTCCCCGTCAACCAGTAACGTTGAGCAACTTTTCATTTCTTTACTGGCCATTTGGTCATCCTCTTTTATAAAGTGCCGTATCCAGACTTTTGCAATGGCAGTTGGTAGGGCATGTGACTCTTGATCACGGGGTCATGAGTCTGAGCCCCACGTTAGGCCTCGAGATTACTTTTTAAAAAATTAACATTTGTATAAAAAAAAGAATTTTGCAATATCCCATTTGTCATATATCAAGCAACAAATGCGTGTGGTACTCCATCGATCTGGTTTGGGTCGAACTTTGGGGCCGAAACCAAGTGTATTCTTTAAGGGAGATACAATCGACATACAGTATTATATAAGTTTAAGATATACAAAGTATTGATTTGATACATTGATATGTTGTGATTTGATGACCATTATAGCTTTGGCCAGCACCTCTAACGCGTCACATAATTCTCATTTCCTTTTTTGTGGTGAGAACACTTGGGATCTGGTGGCTTAGCAACCTCGGAGCGTATAGTACAGTACTGTTGACTGTTATCACTATTTGCTGTGCATTAGATTTCTAGAACTTACTCATCTTCCCGGTGCCAGCCTCTCCCCTGTAATGACACATCCCCAGCTGTCCTCACCACTGGGAGCCACCCTTCTTCTCTCTTTCTCTATGAGATTTGGATTTTGCAGATTGAGAACTAGCACACAAAAAATTCAGTTTTCTGACATACCCTTTCCAGTATTCTTTTCTTAACACTTTGCTGCATAATTGTGCTTCTATACGGACCCATGTAATACCTGCTTACACAACTCTTTCTAGAAAAAAATGTCTTTAGTGAACATTTGCTGGGTACAAATTTTGTCAACCTTTGCTTGTCTGAAAATGTCTTTATATCACTTTTCCTATGAAAGAATATTCTCATTGAGTATATGATTCTTGCATTAGAAATAATTTGGGGTGGCACTTTGGTAGGCACATTTTATCATTTTCTGACTCACATAATTTCTGTCGGAAAATATATCTCTTACACTTTTAAAAATAATAATCGTTGTTGTTGTGCCTTTGAAGACAATGTGTCCTTTTTTTTTTTGATGACTTCTTTCAAGAGTTTCTGTATGGCTTTCGAGATTTTTATTATGATGTGCCTTTGTAGGACATTCTCTGTATTTAAGCGTTTTGAATGTGTGCCTTTGTGTACTTTATCAGTTTGGGGAATTTTTCAGCCCATGTCCTGAAAATAGTATTTCTGTCTCATTCCAGCTTTTCCTCCTTCTAGGAATCTAATTCTAAGTATGTTAGCCTCCTGACTATGCCTTAGATGTCCTACATGTTCTATTCTATAATTTTCCTTGTTATTTCTCTGTGCCCATTATATATATATATATATATATCCATTTATTATTGAGAGAGAGAGAGAGAGAGAGAGAGAGACAGAGCATGAGCATGAGAGGGAGAGAGAGAGAGGGAGACACAGAATCCAAAGCAGGCTCCGGGCTCTGAGCTGTCAGCACAGAGCCCAACATGGGGCTCGAACTCACAAACCGGGAGATCATGACCTGAGCCAAAGTCGGATGTTTGACCGACTGAGCCACCCAGGTGCCCCAATCACTCTGAATATTTTTATATAAGCTACTTTCCAGTGTATGAATCCCTTTCTCTGCTATGTCTAAGCTACTATTAAACCATTAATTTTTCACTTTAGCCATTACTATTATTTTTTTGGTCTGGGATTTCCATTTGGTTTTTTTTATAGACACTAATTCTTTGTTGAAATTTTCCACCTTAGCTACTTTCTTAAACATCTTAATCCTGGTTAAAGTTAATATGTGTATCACCTGCAGGTCTGTTTCTTTCTTCTGTTTTACTTTTTCTCTTGGCCTTTGGGCACTTACCCCCAACTCCTGGCATGCAGGGTAATTTTTTATTGAATGCCAGACATTTTGTATGAAAAGTGGTTGGGTAATGGATAATTTCATGTTCTTCCAGAGAAGACTTAAAGCTTTTCTGGCTCTCCGGTACATTCGTCATCTAATAAGGGGCTGAAATGATTGAGGACCAGATTTAAGGTTCCCCAGGGGCTTGTCTATTTTTTGGTCCATCCTTACTCCTGGCGCATAGCCTGTTATGGGTCTCAGTTAAACTCACCCATGAGTGCTTAACCAACTTCTTGGCTCTTTCTGAAGTTCAGTTTTGTTTCCTTAGCACCACAAGATGGCTAAAAGCTCTGATTATAGATTTTTCCCCCCACGTTGCTATATTATGCTTTGCTTATCAGCTTTTTGTCCAGCTCAGCTATGGGTTCAGCAAATGCCATGAGGGAAAAAGTGGCAGAGAATGTCTCTGCAGGCTCTTTTCTCCAGGATCTTGACTTCTCAAATCCTGGAAGCCTTTGAAGCCCTGAACTCTCATTTCTATCCCATCCCCACGGTAGTTCTGAAAACTGTAGTCTGACACTGTCTCTGATGGCCATCTAGGCTTTAGGCTGGGACTCAGCAAATGCCCGGAGGCAGGGAAGGCACTGCTCACATGGCTTCCCAAGACTTGGTTGCCTTGGTTACGCCGTGATGACGTCAAAACGACTTTCAAAATTTTCTTGTTTCTGTATTTCATCAAGAATTCGTCGTGGCTTTCAATGAGATGACAGTTCTAAGAGAAGATGCCCGTTATTACTAGAAGCAGAAGCCGTCGATGATTTAGATTTCAGCCACCAGAAGTGAGGATCGGAAATAACTCTGTAGTGTGGAGGGTAGCTTAAGTTATAAGCAGTGGTATCCCGGCCAATACGTAACAAGAGGCTCTCATTTGCGGTGCTTGCCCATTGCGATGGTATACGCCCTCTAGTATGGGAAATTTCAGGCCACCAACCTGATGTCCCTTTACACAGGGTTGGAAAAGACGTGCACAAGTGACCACTGGTAGCTGGTGTGACCGGGCTCTCGCGTACCACTGCCAATAGGGCACTCTTCTTCGATGAGTCCAACGGCCCACTGTTGGCAACCCAACTACACTGGGCCCCCTCCATCCATGAAGGCCAGCAATTCATCCTTACAGGGCTATGTATCTAGACCAGCAGTGAGTTTTGTGTATTTGTTTTCCCCCCACAGAGCCTACACATGCCTGATCCGTACCTACAGAATCCCATACAACGTAGCCCTCAGCCAAGGGCCCAGTTGATAGTACAATTTGAGCATGGGCATATCGTCCACCGCGGTCAAGTGATAACACTACGCCATCCGGAAATAAATGGCCCCCCAAATGCTTACGTAGCCTTCTAAATGTACAGCTGAACTATCATCTTGAAGGCGATACCCTGAAAGTATCGAATGACCTCCTTCAAGATGCAGCATATAGTTTAAATCAGAGACCTTTATCTGATACTGTGCCCATTATAGGAAGACCCCATATAGGGTCTTGGAACAGTGGGGTGAAGGCAGGTTCATCCCTAATTATCATCACAACCAATGAGCCCTACCCCCCCCCACCCCCACCCCGGGAGACTTTGTATTTTCTATTCCTGAAATCCTGGGTTCCATTGGTGGACCCCAAAGGGGATATGCTTACTAGAAGACACAACAGGGTCCCATCAAACTACAAGCTATAAGTGCTTCCAAGACACTTTGGACTCCTTGTGTCCAAGCATCAGCAGAGAAGTCAGGGAGTTACCAGCTTGGCTGCAGGTGAGAAGAGGGGTCTCTAACTTGGCACCAGAAATGGTCTGGAGTCCACATTGTATGGCTGATGAAAGATACCTCCCTGGGATGCAGCCTCCTGGACGGAGCTCAGCACACAAGGAGATTATCAGGGAGTGCTCTCGGAAAAGAGGAAGCAGGGAGTGACAGTGGAAAGGAAGGAGAGAAGCAACGCTGGGCAGAAGGAGACGTTGAAACTGTGATGCAGTCTTTGCAGAAACCTTGCCCAGCCTCTGGGGATTTCTCAAGAGGGCATGACCCTTCAGAGCTGCCCCAAGTTGGGGTGAGAAGACCCAGATTTCGCTCCCCCATGCCCATCCGTTACTGGATGTGGGTCATTCCAGGAAGCGGCTGGGTGCTAGGGCTCTCTGATGTTAAAGCCATACCCAGAGGTAGCTGAGAGCTGCTGACGGTCTACGGACAGCACTCCCAGCAGCGGGGTCAAGAAGTACTCTGTTTGGGGATCGCAACATCCACTACAGATCTAAAACTCAGAGGAGACCCAAGAAAGTGGAGGGTCACTTCCTTCTCTGGATTCAAGAGGGACAGTGTTGTATTTAGTTACCAGAACTGGTTCCCTAGGAGGGGTCCAGGGTGATGTCCATAGGATCCTGGATGATCTTGAGAGCCTTGTTGAAGCAGAATGTCAATCGTCTCCTGAGAGTGGAGACTGGGACACAAGTGGGACATTGCCGCCCTGGGGACAACAGGCAGGGCTTCACATCGCACCCATAGCATCCTGATGACCCCCTAAACCAACCCACCCATTGTACAGATGAGGACACTTGAGCTCAAAGAAGTTGGATGAGTTGTCTCATCCAACATACGGCTAATCCCTGTAGGTCAAGAACCAGCATCAAAACTCCCCGCTCGCTCCGGCGCTCTCCTGCTCTCTACAACACCAGGGAACCTCTACGCTGTCCCATCCACCTTTTTAACCTTGCAGTCCAGAAGCCCAGAGTTTTAATACAAATCGCAACTGACTCACACGGAAACTGGTGAGTCATACGTCGTACAGCCCCTAATGAGTGTGAACCAATTAAAGTATTATGTTGAAATAATTTATGGGCTGTGTCAAGGCAAAAAAATGAGAAATTCGATTTGCTTACAGCACTATTGATTAGCATGCTGTATCATCACTCGGAACGCCATTCAGGATGGCGTTCAAGGAATCCTGAGATGAGAGAGAGAGACACACACACACGGTGCACAGAACGTCTCTATTTGTGAGCCAAGTAAACCGTATCACCAACCCCAGCTGCCTCGGTCACCCCTCCCTGTTCCCCCAGCACTACAGCACTGACAGATCTAAATACGAAGAAGAAAAATGTCTCCGGCAGGCTGTTATTTTTCTGCCTGAATCGTGTCAGGGAAGTGTAAATATAATCACATTTTATCCGCCAATCTGAAATGGATTTCAGAGGAAGGGATCACAATGTTAGGAGAAATCTTTTTCGTTGGAGCACGCTTTGATTGAAAATAACTCCCTTGTTACCATCAGTAATGTGTTCAAGGGAGAAGAAAGCAGTGCAGTTCATGACAGAATTACTAGGCAATTCAATCAAACCCCCGTGCCTTGCTTTTCAGGTTATAAGGGAGACAGGTAAGCCCAAGATTTGCCTCAAGAGTACATCGATCGTTCCGAAAATCTTCACGGAAACATCTGTATCTCCAGTGGGTATACTGACGACCACTGCGGAAACACTGGCCTCTCCCAATGCGGCCATTCAGTCTGTTGGCTTGGCCAGTCCTGTGCCCATTCAGCAGACTCTGAATTCCAGAGCTGCGTGAACGGGCCCCTCTTGTTCCCCCCCGAGACCCTAACACACTGCATTTATAACCTGATCATTAATCACTTGGCTCTTACTTTTTTATTGAATGAATATATATATATATATATATATATACACACACATGATTGCCAACGAGACCTTCTTTTCAACATTGGGTAGTCAGGAGGGGTGGAAATAACTCGATCCCCAAACAGAGGCAGCTGATATTTTTGTGGAGCCTTGAGTGTGTGTGTGTGTGTGTGTGTGTGTGTATACATGCATACACATATGTCCATTTAACTTTTAAAATATTTAGGGGCACCTGGGTAGCTCAGTCGGTTAAGCGTCCGACTTCGGCTCCGGTCATGATCTCGCGGTTCGTGGGTTCGAGCCCCGCGTCAGGCTCTGTGCTGACAGCTCGGAGCCTGGAGCCTGCTTCGGATTCTGTGTCTCCCTCTCTCTCTGCCCCTCCCGGGCTCATGCTCTGTCTGTCTGTCTCTCTCTCTCTCTCCCTCTCTCTCTCTCAAAAATAAATGAGGATTAAAATTTTTTTTAATAAAATAAAATATTTAAAATCAGCCCTATGCACACCCACAGCCTCCCATGCCTTCTCTGTTGCTATGGCTCTTCGAGCATATAAACTAATCCCCCCCCCGCAGCCCCCCACTCCCAGAGAATAAGCACCCCTTGAAGGATGATAAAATGCATGAAGGACCTTTCAGACTGTCCTTGTGGCAGCCGGCTCCCAGAGATCAAGCAGTGTGTTCCAGACCACTCCCTGTTGTCACAGCACATGTAATGTTGCTTGAATTACTTGCAGGGAAAAGCAGCAAAGATCACCTTAGGCGTCTGCCAACAATGTGACTTGACATTTTAAGCGGGTCTCCCCTTACTTTTGCTTTTTTCCCTGAGAAATATCCACATGACACCTTCTCGAAATCGTCAAGGCACAAATGTAGCCCTAATCCTCCCCCCCGCTCAGGCATTAGACCAGAAGGAAAACCAGGAGTATTCACCCCCGTCGCGTTCTCGGATAAAATTACTGATCTAATTTTAGAACTAGGCCAGGCTTTGAGGCTTGCCCTCCATTCGAGGTCCAACACGTGAATTTTCCAGGCTCGCTTGGAAGGGGGCGTTTAACCCAATTTGATCTCCACTCGCTGCATCGGGAGCCGATTCTCTGCCGCTGGGAGAACCACACTGCCCGCCCTGCACTCTCTCCACACTTTGAGAAGGATTCTTTTTGATGTCAGTGGGAGCTCCATTTCCAAAAAAGAAGCAATGACACAGGCACCTGCGTCTAGAAACGGAGAGCCAGGGACGCTGTCTCAGAAAATCTCTTTCCAAAATCGCCAGCCGGTAACACCCACCGTGTCCAGGGCCGTGCCTATCACATCGTACCCACGGCGCTGGGAGGCGGTTGGCGAGGCGAAGTTCTCTTATCACGAGAAAAGAAAGGTTGGGATATTCAGTCTATTTTAAGGCAAAGCCTCTTTCAACAAAGAACAATGAGCAAAACCATCACTTGAGGCCGGGTTGATTTTTCTACGATCTCAGCTACTACTCTGATGAAAAAAAGGACAACTCCCCGAAGCACACAGCCATGTATGTGGTCCATCCGTAGGAGAGAGTGAGTTGGAATCTCAAACATCTTCTCTCCCACCCTGGGCCATCCCCTCGGCCCAAACCACTCTTCTCTCCCCACTGTCAACACGGCCCTCCGTGAACCACTGATTGTCCTTGACAAGGTCATTGTTAAGCAACCCCCTCTCCCCCGGAACTCCATGTTTCCTTCCGCTGTGGGAAGTTGTACCGATTAGCTGTTGCTGCATTAAAAAGAAAAAAGCCTCTAAATTGGTGGCTTAAAATGCCATCATTTCTAGCTCACGTTGGGTGGGCAATTTGGGCCGAGCGTAGCCGGGCACTTGCCCTGCGGTTGTGGGTTGGGCTCACTACATGTTTGCGGTGAGCAGACGGGCAAAGCCTTCACCCACATGACAGGTGGTTGGCCGGCCATTGGCTAGAGGACCGAGTAACTGGGCCCCACACCCTCGTCATCCAGCAGGCTAACCCTGGCTGATTCACACCGTGGTGGTTGCAGGATGCCCAAGAACAGCAAGGTCTCGCGAAACCGGGGTCGGAATGTGAGCGGGGCCATTTCTACCACATTCGAGCAAGTCAGAAGGCCAGCCGGGATCTGAAAGGTGGATAAATGGGACTCGACTCTTTGATAGAGAAGCGGCAAAACACGGTGGCTGGCTTTGCAAGCTACCACCCAAGGTTTGCCGAGGTTACAGTTTTCATACTGCGCCCTGCAGCTTGGAGTGGCCCGTGGGCAGCCACTTGAACTTGAGCTTCTGTCTCTGGGGGCTTACCTCGACCGGCAGAAAACAAAGGATTGAACAAGGGAATGATGTTGAATGAAAGCAAGTGGTGAGTTTTAAAATCTACATCTTTCTGGGGCACCTGGGTGGCTCAGTCGGTTGAGCGTCCGACTTCGGCTCGGCTCATGATCTCGCAGTCCGTGGGTTCGAGCCCCGCGTCGGGCTCTGCACCGACAGCCCAGAGCCTGGAGCCTGCTTCGGATTCTGTGTCTCCCTCTGTCTCTTTGCCCCCCCCCCCCCCCCGCTCGCACTCTGTCTCTCTCTCCCTCTCTCAAAAATAAATGAACATTAAAAAAATAAATGAATAAAATATAGATCTTTCCATAATGACCTAATGCCAGTAAAATAAACACAGAAAGTGACACAAGATCAGATGAGATCAGGACAATCTCACTCACTCGGGCTGAGAGAGAGAGAGAGAGAGAGAGTCACTGGCCCTTATTGGGGTCCTTCTGTCCCCCCAGCTCTGCCTCCTATTTTTCCTCCATTCATTTTATGTCAAACTTTCTCATTTTTTGAGAATTTGTGGGAGTCTGCCCCCTCGAGTTTTTAGCTCTCGGCAAGGATAACATCGCGGTGATTTATGCCTTAATGGGTTTAGCTAACTGTGCCACCTTTTCAGAAGGGTATGCGGTATTCCCATGTTAAATCTGATCTCTAATAAAAAATATAAGCCTTTATTGCCTGTGAAATAAAAGTACAGAATCGCTTTAGATAGTGTGAAGTATCTACAAAAGATATAAATTAGTTTGGGATGGAAAATGAACTACACTTTAAAAAAAAAAAAGTGTGACGGGACGCCTGGGTGGCTCCGGTGGTTAAGCATCCAGCTCTTGACTTCGGCTCAGGTCACGATGTCTCATTTCGTGGGTTCAAGCCCCATGTAGGGCTCTGCTCTGATGCCGTGGAGCCTGCTTGGGTCTCTCTCTGCCCCTCCCCGACTTGCACGCTCTCTCTCAAAATAAATAAATTAACTTGAAAAATAAAATAATTTTTGAAAAGCGGGAGTACAGAGAGTTAGGGGACCACTTGGAATGGGGATCTTTCTCTATCCTTCATCAAATTGAACGCTCTGGTCCATTGGTCATTTGCCTCTGACTGAGGTCACCCTGAGGGTTTGTGACCTTCCAAACAGACTCCTTGTCTAGCCCAAACTGCTCCTGTCCTTACATTCTTTTGTCCAGATCCTGAGCAGGAGTCTTGCAACATTTGCCTGTGGTTCCAAGGTGAGAGCCTTGGACTCTTTCCAGAATCATCGTGTTCCCCAAGGATCCCAGCCACCTCCCCCGGCTACATTTGGGGCACTTTCTGAAGCCGAAACTCCTGCTGAGGTTGGGGGAACCCAGAGCCTTTACAGCCTGTCCCAGAGGGACGTTCAGTGACCACAGAGAGGACAACGGGAAGTCTTTGCGACGAAGACTGTATTAAGCCCACAAAGCCAACAGCCAAACCCACAGAAGCTCCTTCAGTTAAACTTAGGCCGGTGTCTTCACCGCCCCCTGTACGTGTGCCACACTTTCTCTACGTTTGTTATAGAAAGGAGGCCTGGCAGAAAGCTGCAAGGGATAGGCAAAGTGGACCGAGTCGCCATGGACGTTGCCCCTCCCTGCACCCATGGAAGGGCGTGATGCTTCTCCCAGTGAGGAAAACTCACTGTTCTGCTCTGTTCACAGGCTCAGAGTGAGCTAAGGGATGCAAGGCACCCTGGGCCGGCCTGACTCCACCATCCGGCCACTGCCCCCCGTTCGCCTCCTTGACAGGTTACAAAAATGCAGATGTTATGAAGGAGAGGAAATTAGCCCTGGAAAAGGGGTGGGCGCTATCTGGTTCAATTCCCTTGGTTTTAAAGGTTAACATAGCATCCCGGTGGGCAAATGGGCATGTTAGTTTCCTGCTGCTGCCGTAAAAAATTAAAGCCATAAACGCTTAGTGGCTGAAAACAGCGCAGAATTATTATGTTGTGGTTCTAGAGGCCATTAAGTCCAAAATAGGCTCAAATCAAGTGCCAGCGGGGATGTGTTCATTTCTGGAGGTCTTCGAGAAGGATCCGTCTTCTTGCCTTTGCCAGTTTCTGCATTCTGTGGCTCACGGCCCCCTTCCAGCTTCAAAGCCAGCAAAGGCTAGCTGACTCCTCCTCAGGTGACATTATTCTGACACTGATCTTCTCCCTCCTCTTTTCCCATTAAAACACTTTTATTTTTTAACAATTGGACCCCCACCCAACTTTTAACTTTGGGCCCCCTCCGAGGATTCAGTATGATCTACTTATCTCAAGGTCAACTGATTAGAAACCTTAATTTCATTTGCAACCTTAATTCCCTCTCTGCCGCGTGATCTAACACGATTACAGGACCCCAACGCGATTAGAACACGGACGTCACGGAGGGGGCTGATTCTGTGTGCCACAGCTGGCCAGCTTGAGGTCACACTGGCATGTAGGATAGCTAAAACCTAGATGATGCCTTCACCCATTCCCAGTGTTTCTCTATGAATGGAAAGCAAGATAATTTCTAAGTATCTAACAGCAGTCGGCTTCTCCCTGAGCCCAAAGCGCCCTCACATCTGAATTTCAAAAGGTCTGGGTCTCCCTGAGCCAAGATTGATTTCTTTCCTCTGATATCCCTAGTTGGCCCTAAATGTTAACACAGCCAAAGGGAAGTTTACAGTGCATATTGGGGAAGTTATAGAATCCTGCAAGATGAAGTAATCTTAGGTGGAGCCATCAATATATATCCAGAGGAAGGATAAGAGGAAGGACAGACAGACAGAAGAAAGAAAAGAAAGATGATAGAAGGAAGAAGGGAAGGAAAGGAAAGGAAAGGAAAGGAAAGAAGGAAGGATGATGGAAGAAGGGAAGGGAAGGAAGGGAAAGGAAATGAAAGGAAAGAAGGAAGGAAGGAAGGAAGGATGATAGAAGGAAGAAGGGAAGGGAAGGAAGGGAAAGGAAAGGAAAGGAAAGGAAAGGAAAGGAAAGGAGGAAGGAAGGGAGGGAGGGAGGATAGTAGGATACTAATACTCTGTTCCACATGGTGAGACAAGATTATTTATTTATTTATTTGTTTGTTTATGTAACAGATGTCTAATTGAACTCCTTTTTGACTAATACCATGTATCAGAGTCTAGGTTCTGGGGATACAGCCCTAAAGGAGGCATACAAAGAGGTATACATTCTTGCCCCTGAAGAGTAGTGGAGGAAAAAGGCCATAAGCAAATACGCAAACCCATAATGCCATACGGTGACAAATGCCATAAACGTATTAAGGAGGGCCGTGAGGTAGCAAGTGACGGAAGACAGATGACACTGCATCATTGCCCCCAGGACTCTGAAGGCAAATGTCCCTTTCACCAAGGCTCGGTGTGCTAGACAGGGGTAGGTGCCATAAGAAGCGCTATATGATTCTAGCAACGCCTCTGAGCGCTGCACGGTCTTTTGTACGTGAAAATCCCTACACGCGGTACGTCTGCCCCCACTGCCGGCCCACAGACAAATTCTGATGGCCTCAAAAGCAGGACAGCTTTACCTTGAAGGTGCTGCCATCTCCAGTGAGCTCACGGAAGCCCGCCTCTCTGGTATTGTCATTGAAACTGAAGACATCTTCACGTGCAGGGACAGGGGCGTGCAAATAAATGGGCTCGGGACCTTAAGTCACCCTCTGCTCGCGCATCCTGTTTACATCTCCGGACTTACCAGATCTATTAGAGCCCTCTGGGGAGCCGGTTCGAAGAATCAATAGCAGCTCCCTCAAGGGACAGAAGGGCAGTCCATACAAAAGAATGCAGAGGTGGTTTAAGGCCACTGCAAAGGGGAAAGTCAGGCCACCTGTCATGGCTCTGAGTCTCCCCCGGAGTCATAAGGAAAATGAGTAGTCATAGCTCCTCAATGGGGAAAGACCACCAGGTTTCTCTGCTGCCCTCCAGCCAGCCTTCTTTTCCAGGTGTTTTGCAGCCCAGGGGTAATGGATAGTTCCTAATTCTTCACTCTCCTATCCACAGCCGTTGCCGCGTGAGTTACAGTCCCTCCTTGCTCCATTAGCGGTGGGGTGGGGTCTACTTCCTGTCTCAATGGTATTGGGCTTGACCACATAGAGTGCTCTGGCCAATGTGATTGTAGCAGACACATGCAAACAAAGGCCTGAAACATGCATGTGTAGCGCGGGACATTCTTCCTCTTGCATTTCTACCACTGCGACGAAAACAACCGGCTGGTCCAACAAAGGTGAAAAGTAGGTGTTGCCACAGGAGGAAATTTACAACCTGGAGCCAAGACCAACCAGGCTGAGTCCAGATCAGCTGAACCCCAGCCGAGTCCAGGCACTTGAAAGAGAATAAATAATCGTTGCTTTACGCCACAGAGTTTTGACGTGTTTTCTTACACAGCATCACTGTTGCAATTAGCTGACTGATACACAGGGGAGCAGAGCTTCCCCTGGTACGAATCTTGAGCGCAGTAACAAATATTCAGATGAGAGCTTTGAAGACATGGAGGGAGTTTTTGTTGCCACTGTTGTTGTTGTTTTTGAGAGCAGCAGCTGAACACAGAGCCAACTCAGCCCTGAAACATCAGCATAAGAACTGCGCCGAAGAAGTCTTATTAACTAGAAAACACCAGAGCTGACTCACTTGACGACGCCGAGGACCCAGGGTCATGCTTTTCCCAAAGCCGGCAGGTCTGCTCTGCATTTGACCCCTGCTGGACTGAGTTATTTTGGATCCGTTCTTGTGACGCTGGGGCTTAAAATAGTCGCTGCTGAGCCATCTGTCTTGGGATCCATCTAACTTCTGAAACGTGTCGCAGCTGTGGCTGAATTGAAAGCAGCTCCTGTTAAGAAAGTGAACAATCTCTCGGCTTTTCTCCATCCTATGAGTGTGCCCTGGGGAGAAAATAAAATAGAGGGCATTTGGCTGCCAGAGAAGGATAAGAGCTTCAGAAGGGAACTGGGGAGATGCCGGGCAGATAGAAAACGAGAATTGGGACAGCTGCCAGAGGGCCTGGAAAGGAGCCAGGTTATAAAAAGTTCAGACAAAGACGCTGCCAGCTGGGGGTGCAGGAGTAGAGCCCAATGGTGCAGAGTGTGGCTCTGGGAGAGGCAGAGCTACGAGGCGTGCCAGAAAGGGCACGGGGCCAGGGGCCAGAAACCCCAAGCCAGAGACCCCACTCCTCCACCAAAGTTGTCACCATGTGACAGGTCCCTGCACCTCCCAGCCTGAGCTTACCCACCCTTAAAATGGGGTTAATGATGCCTAGTTCAGGTTCCGACGGTTGATCCGAATAATGTGGACAAGGACTAAACTATATAGACCTGAGCAGCACAGAGTCCATCACATAGAGGTCTAGATGGTCATTTCACCGAGGCAGGAACAGGGTCCATCCTTTTCACTGTTTTTTTTTTTTTTTAAGTTTATCCATTTTGAGAGAGAGAGAGAGAGAGAGAGAGAGAGAGAGAGCATGGGAGCGAGCACAAGCTGGGGAGGGTCAGAGACAGAGGGAGAGAAAGAATCCCAAGCAGGCTCCACACCAGCTCCCTTGAGGGGCTTGAACTCACAAACCGTGAGATCATGACCTGAGCTGAGATCAAGAGTCGGACGCTTAACCGACCGAGCCACCCAGGTGCCCCTCTCTTCACTGTTGTACGGTGTATTTCCAGGACTTAGCTCAATGTCTCATATATACACGGACACACACGCGCGCGCTCAGTAATGTCTGAGGTTCCTAAATGCCCTTAACACAGGGACTAAAATATATTACTCAAATTCCAGGCTAAGGAAGAAAAAGCTGTTGTCTGTAGCTTTCTGGAAGTTACATGCCAAGGCAGGACAGCCACGCAGGACAGCCACGTCAGAGCCCCAAGAGCCATCGTTACCCTGAGCAGTATTCCAGCCCACGTGGAGCTGGTGAGATCCTGGGGGTGGGGGGGGGGCGGTGGGAGCTTGTAATAAGGAAGAAGGTGAAGGCTGCTGGGAAACGCCCCGTCTTCCACCTCACTCTTCCTAACGTGAACGTCGTCATCGTTTGCAGGGATTTCGGCGCAGAATTGACATGGGCACTGGACTCAGACGCACCCTGGGTTGCCACCCCCAACCTGTGTGATGTTTGGAAATTAATCTCTTCGCCAGGCTTCCTTTTCTCCATCGTAGAAGAAGTACTAATAACACACTCCGACGGGTTGTTTGGAGCGAGGGGCGGGCACGCTACAGCCCGCCGGCCAAGACTACCCTGCTGAATGTTTGTTTAAATAAAGTTTTATTGGGACCAAGCCAGGCCCGCTCACGGACATGTTGTTTATCACGTTTATGGGAACACAGCCAGGATCGTTTGTTTCCACGCTCTCTGTGGTTGTTTTCGGGCTTTGAGGATTGAGGGGCCGCCACAATGCTCCTAAAACCTAAACGAGTTCATACCTGGCTCTTTGCAGTTTGCTAACTTCCTGGCTTGAGGAGGGATCGAGGTGACAAATGGAAAAATACCGAGTCTGGGACGTGGAACAGTCATGGAATGTTGTTGGTACAAGGAGGATAAATAGAGCTGCTTTCAAGGGTTTGAAGAGAAGGGCTGTTGACAGAAACAAGTCGGGGTTGGGGCTTGGACCACAGGCTCCACAAGGAGTCAACGGACGCCCAAGAAAACCCCAATCACGTTGACACAGGCTGGAGTCCGCATCAAAGGCAGAGAAGGGGGGGACGCTTGAGACTCCAGGAGAGAGCGACCAAAGGCAAAAAAAGGGGGGGGGGGCTCAAAAGCATGACACGGAGTTGAGAGATAGAGGCTGGCAGGTGCTTCTGCGAGGGTTTGCTCCCGAGTGAGAGCTCTTGGGAGAGGCGTTCAGCCATTACGGAAGAACATTTTCAAGGAACGGCACGGGGAAAAGAGTGCTCTCCCAGTTGGAAAGCTTGATACTCTGCGGTGAAAGGGAATTCCACCGTGAAGTAAGCATTGCTAAAAGTCCCTCACAATAGGCTCAGGGGGAAACTGAGGAAGCTAGGCATAGGCACATCTCCCGTTTCAATGCTTGGAACACCACGGACTTTTGACTTCTGTCCGTTGCAACTCGTCAGTTGCCACACAGCCACCTCCTAGGACACATCCTGCTCCTCGGGGCTGAAAAAGAGATAGTGTGACATCTGTTAGCCCAAGAGCCAACGGTGTGGTAGGTGGTTTAACTCCCGTCAGCACCGAGCACGATTCTTCCCAAACAAGTCGTGTAACCTCTCTCGGGGTGTACTGCCTTCAGTCTCCGGGGACTCTCTGTCTCCTGGATTGCGCGCCCTAGGACCTCACGTAAACATTTTGGCTGCTTTACAGCCTCTTCTTGCTCGACACCTGAACAGCTGCTCACTCAACAGCAGCTTCGAAGACCCCTCAGGGGCCACCCTCCGTTTACACTCACGTATAATTTTCTCTCTCTCCCGCTCCACAACAATTTATCTTTTTAACACCCTCTGTTAGTAATGCCGGGCTGTGCCCGCTCCGGTGTTTCCAGCGTTGCCTTAAAAAATGTCAGTGGCTCACTCGACAAACCTTTTCAAAGGAACACAGAAAAAGAGAAGCAGAGGAATATTTAAGGAGGCTGGCGGCCAGGCGAGAGGGAGTGGAGCGGTACAGGCGGAACCTTCAAGAATCTTTCTCCAGTTGTAGTGTCGATGAAAATCAGATCATGCAGGCGTTCTGAAGTGAGCTGGGTATTAAGTTTTCTTACTCTAATTGCTACCAATTTTGTTTTTAACTTCCTGGACTTCAAGTAGTTTGGGGATGAACTGCCCATCAACCCCCAACCACTGACTCCTATTCAAGAATTATTTTTCTTTGTGAGATAGGACATCTTAGTGGCGAACTTCCAGACTTACTCTCTTATTGCAGAAATAGACAACCTGTTGAAGTCGTGCTATGTGCCGAGCATTGTGCAAAAGGCTTTCACGTGTAAAGCATCATTTGAATCCTCAGAATGAGCCTCCAGGCTGTAGAGACAGCCACGCGGAGAAGCAGCACCCCTAGGGGATATGGTCAGTGCAGTCAGAATTCGAACCAAGTCTGTTGGATTCTAATCTCCGTGTTCTTCCACGTTCATGAGAGGCCACGTTCTAAAAGACAGCATCTGCAGAGTTGTCCAGAACTCAGCAAGAGCGAGTGGCTCTCCTCATGGAGTAGAGGCTTCCCAGAAGCGGCACTTAATTCTGGGGCATCGTAGCACGCCAGACTTGCCCGCCTACCCCGCCTTTCTGGAAGAGTAGCCCCCAGGAATGAGTCTGGCCATGCCCTGCTTACCAGTAAAAACGGGCCTTGTCACTATGTTTCCAATCAATACCCCTGACCCCGTTTCCAGCTTAAGTCAAATCATCTCCCAAATGACGCTGTAGGTTGACATTATTTCATGGGTTAGCTCGGGGGCAAGGGGCAGAGGAGCAGACCTTTTAGAGAAAACAAACCAAAAGCACATTGCAATTTTGTACACTTAGCAGAGGCTCCTTGAAATCAATCTGCCCTTGAGCCATGTTTTCCATGGGACTCGATTTAATAGTGTTTATGTATTTTCAGCCGGCTTGCCCAGTGAAACTTACACTGTATAGGTAAATGTCCCCATAATGCTATGTGGCCGCACCGAAAGTGTCCCATGCACCTGCTGTGCAATTCTCCAAAGTGAAACTCCACCCACCTCCACTTTGGTGATTTCTGTAGGACTCCTACAGGAAAGTTCGATACAAGTGGTAATTCTACTTGAGGTTTTGGGGGGAGGTCATGGAGAAGACACGACCGCTGGCTGACCCGTGAGCAGGACCCAAGCCACGGGAGCCTCCCCGCCCCCTGCCCTGTCCTGGGAATGTGCATTCTGCCTGCCTTTCCCACTCCCAGAGGCTGCTCCCAGGACACAGCCCTGAGATAGTGATGTGGTGTTGAGCCAGTGAACCCAGTTAAGGCTTCTATATGAACTTTTAAAAAACCTTTTATCTACTAGGGCACCTGGGTGGCCCGGTTGCTTAAGCGTCTGGCTCTTGATTTCGACTCAGGTCATGATCACACAGTTCGTGAGTTCAAGTCCCGCGTGGGGCTCTGTGCTGACGGCACGGAGCCTGCTTGGGATTCTCTCTCTGTACCTCTCTCTCTACCCCAACCCCACTTATGATCTTGCTCACTCTCTCAAAAATAAATGAAGTTTTTTCGCTTTTAATTTTTATTTTTAATAGAAGTATAGCTGACATGTAATACTATATTAGTTTCTGATGTACAACATAGTGATTCAACAATTTATTACCAACTTCTCACCATGGCAAAGGTAGTTACCACCTGTCACCGAACTATGTTATTAGGGTATTATTGACCTAGATATTCCCTAGGATCCATAGACTGATGCAGAGACCTATTTGTCCTGTGGCCACCCAAGACAAGCCTGGTAGGTGAGGAGACCCCTGGGTCCTGAATGTCGCCTCATTCTTGGGATTCATGAACCCGTCCCTCCGGGGGCACCGCGATCTTCCAATCTCCTCTTCCAAGTTCTGGTCTAAGTGTGGACTCGAGTCCCTCCCCTTGATTTGCTTTTTAAAAAGAATATGGAGAACAATATGAAATTCACAGAAGGCCATTCAAGAAGCACAGCTTATCACGTACGGGTTGCCGCTGACTTCTGCCTCCCGTTTCCTGTTGTAACTTGTACAGAGACGCATAGATTGTGATCACGCCACAACTTTGTTCTGTCTGTCATTGTGCCTTTAAACGTTAGCTCCCAGGGTCGTTTTACACCCCGTGTGATGATTCTCCTAGCCTGCAAAGTCTTTGCTTTCTCTGCCCACTCTCAGCTAAGAGGACGTCTAGAAGTTGCGTGAGATCACAAACACACATTGGTTCAGAAACTTGAATGCTCACACCATAATTGAAATAGAGACTCTGGACTTGGCTGGAAGCCTGCAGTAGGAGAGGAGAAGAGGGGCCAGTGGTTTCCAACTTCCCTTCTTCGGAACCACCCCCCCCGCACCCCCTGCCCCTACAGCATCAGCGTCTGGGGGCTGCATGGAGGAGGAGGAAAGGGCAGGAAAGTTGTTCCTTGAACTAGCTCTGTGTTTACCGGGATTTTTGTTCTCTGTGTCTGTTCACATTTTAAGGTTGTTGCTTCTTGGGACACCTGGGTGGCTCAGTCAGTTGAGCATCCAACTTCAGCTTCAGCTCATGATCTCACGGTTCGGACCCCGCGTCAGGCTCCCTTCTGTCAGCCTGTCAGCGCAGAGCTGGCTTCAGCTTTGGGTCCTCTGTCCCCCTCTCCCTGCCCCTCCACCAACTGTGTTCTCCTTACCCCGCCCCCCCAAAAGTTTTTGGTTTTTCCCTTTGGGTGCTTTAGAAGATTGTGTGGTTCCCTTGGCCTGGGGCCTGGGGTGATGTCTCTATTTCAGGTCACGACTTCCCATGTTTCTTCACCCCTGGGCACCCAGCCATGGTCCTCTGGCCTCTTTCTGCTGGGAGTCCTTGCTGCTCTGGGCAGCCTAGGGAACAAAGATGGCCCCACGGTTGCCTTGTCTGCAGTGTTGCCCAGGTCCGTTCCACGGGAACACTCACATCCCCCATACCCCTGCAGACCCTTTGCTGGCCAGTCCCAATGCCAATGACTCCAGGCTCCGCCACCAAAGCAAGTGGCCAGCCATCCCCCCCACCTCCAGGTCTTTCGGGTTGGAAATCTGACCCAGTCTGTGACCCATGTTCCTGTTCTCAGGCATCAGTCTCCTGTGCCTCCTGAATGAAGGAACATTTTTGGAAGCTCTTAATGGTGCTTTAAAGCCCCCTTCCCCTCGTGTCCTCTGGGGAGGAGACTCAGCCCCATAGCCCTTTGTCAGGCTACATCTCCAGAGTGTCCTCTGTCACACCTCCCTCTGCCTCTTTGGGTACCCTGGCTCTGCAAAGCCTCAGGACACCTTCCTCTGGCTTCCTTTTAAATAGCTGCATGGGCAGATTCACCTCAGCTCAGTTCAGAATGGAAGGCTACCAACTGTTACAAAGTGGAAACTGAGGCAGGAACGTCGTTCCCTTATCCTGGGAAAGTTGCCACCTTGCCTTGCCCGATGAGGAGTCGTCTAGACACTCAGTCCTAGACACTGAAAGGAAGATTCTAGTCTAAGTCCTAGCCAGGCCCCTCCGCAGCAACACACTTTCTGATCCGTGCTGCAGATCGGAACCCCCTGTGACTCTGGGGGTTGGCGTCGCGGAAGCCCCCGTCTTTAGTGGAGATTCTGCCTCCTTGCTTCCACTGGGGGTAGACCGTATCATGGGGGTGGAATGCAGCGTGTAGTTTTAGGAGAGGTCCCGAAACAGTCTACAGATGGGAAAGCCGCAGAAGCTCGCTTGCCGGAAGGAGAAGGGCCGACAAAATGGCACAGAGGAAGGAGTCCGTTGGGAGAGTCCAACTGGACCATCGGGGTCTAGGCTTCCTGGGAAAGAATTGTTGCAGGGGAACATAGGACCCGGGATCTCCCAACAGTGCCACTCAACCGTGGGTCTTACCTACCCCACCTCTCTGCACGCCCAGCACCGAAATGAAGAAACAACAACAAAAAAGGAAACCTTTCCCGGCAAGCAAATGAGGAAAGTCCGTGTTGGAAATCTGGAGGTGGGTGGAGGTTAGGAGTTGGTGTCGCCACAGCCAGAAAATCCGGAGCTGAGGGGCAGATTGGTACCCCCTTGTCGATGGCCCAAATGGGGGTGGTGAGCCAGCTGGAGGTACAGGATGTGGCAGGAGTCCTGTATGAGGCAAATATCCCCTCTCCTCCCGTGGGTTCCAGAAGAATGCAAGAGGGAGTGATAAGGCCATATCCCTTGACAAGTGAGGCTTATTATTCCGGCAGACTTAGGGACAATGAAAGTGACCTCAATTAGCATCCAGAAGCACGTAGGGCCGAGCACAATAAGTATGTTGCAACCCCAACACAACATCTACAAATGCATCATTCATTTGATGAGAAATATACACATAAAGTAATAAAGGGGTGGGGGCAGGGGGCAGGAATGGGAGCTAGCTCAGCTACTCAGTGGTTGAGGACCTTATTCAGTGGTTTTCAAACCTGAGAGCGACGTCCTGAAATAGAAATGTGCCCTGGGCCCCATTCCTGGAGTTCCGATTCACTGGTTTGGGATGAGTCCCGGGCAGAGGGAGGTGATATGACACGCATCCGCACCCCCCAGTTGAGAGCCACGGAATGAAGTGTCGGACGGGTTTACATTTACCTCTGTTTCTGTCTCATGTGTGGCCATTTGATTTTCTTTTAACAAGTCAGTAAGAGAAGGCTGGGGAACAGAAGAAGCTAAAAGCGGCGGCTTACGCTTAGATTATTGTTAAGTGGTTCGGATGAAGTTTCAGTAGCCGAGCACACGGAGGTCAGTGATTCCAGACCTGGGTGTTGTGGGCGCATGTCCATAGTGCATTTACCAAATAGAACCACAAGTGTGACCCCATGACTGAAAAAATCAAAAAGGGTTGGGCGACCGACTTCGGCTCACGTCACGATCCCGTGGTTGGTGGGTTTGAGCCCCGCGTCGGGCTCTGTGCTGGCAGCTTGGAGCCTGGAGCCTGCTTAGGATTCTGTGTCTCCCTCTCTCTCTGTTCTTCCCCTACTCATGCTCTGTCTCTCTCTCTCTCCTTCAAAAATAAATTTAAAAAAACATTCAAAAATTTTTTTAAAAATCACAGAGGCAGAGGGGCGCCTGGGTGGCTCAGTCGGTTAAGTGTCCGACTTCGGCTCAGGTCACAATCTCACTGTCCGTGAGTTCGAGCCCCCGCGTCGGGCTCTGTGCTGACTGCTCAGAGCCTGGAGCCTGTTTCAGATTCTGTGTCTCCCTCTCTCTCTGCCCCTCCCCTGCTCACGCTCTGTCTCTCTCCGTCTCAAAAATAAATAAACGTTAATAGAAATTTTAAAACACGTACAAAAAGAAAAAGTTAAAAAGGGTTGAATTAAAACAACCACACTATTCTGAAATGCCATTTGATGAATAATGAGTTGTTCAATTCTTCAGAAAGGAGGGGGTATGCACACTCTTTCATCCTCCATCACATTTCTATACATAGAGATATTCCAGGAGTTTTCTCAAATTGGAGCGTGGGTAACGAGATTTGCATTTTGGTTTTGCAAGGTAGGGGTTGCTCAGGAAGCTGGGCCAGCAAGCCATTTTGGAAAAGCAGGCATAGACTTGGATTACGAGTACCATATCCACAAGGACATATCCACAAGTCCGGACAGCACTTGGCACTTGGCCTGGAAATCTGTGCCACATCAGAGTGACAAAGGCCCGCTGCTGGGTGTCACAAGGCGCCTTGCCAACTGGCTTCTCCAGAGAGACCAAGCATTAGGCTCCGTGAAGACACGAGAAGCAAGCAGACCAAAGAGACAAATGGGATGCCCTGTGTTCCGTGTTCAGACAGACCGTGATTCACTTCCTTACACCTGGCTCACTGACTTAACCAAGAGCCTCAGTTTCCCTTGTGAGAAACCTGTTCACCAAACCTGCATGCTTCTCTGAAGCAGTTGGTTGCCCTCCCTCCATCCCATTCCCTTTGATTTCAGGCAGGGCCGAGTGGCATGGTGGTCACGTCACTTCTGGACGGGAGCTACCGGCCAGGTTGCGATTCACCCCTTTCCTTCTCCGTGCCCCCTGAGACTGGCAAAGGTGGCCGCTCTGTTGTCTGGATCCGAGGGGGTGAGGAAATCTGGGAGCAAAACTGCCAGCTGAATGATTAGACATGCAGGGTGAGTGAGTAAGAAACCATTATAAGCCACTAAGACAGGAGGGATGCTTGTTACGGTAGCATAACCTAGCCAATCCTGACTGATACAGGGTCTGCTGGTTTTCGTGGGCGTACAAAATTAAAAGAGGCAAAGCTGCTCGTGTGGTGTTGGGTATATAGCAGGTGATTCATTTATTTAATCTGAAAAATAAATAAATAAACCTAACAAAGAGCTAACATCACGTTGGAGTTGGGTGCATGGCCAGCTGTGCTGGCAGCTCGGAGCCTGGAGCCCGCTTCAGATTCTGTCTCTCTTCCCCCCCCCCCCCCCCACCTCTGTCTCTCCTCTGCTCACACTCTCTCTCTCTCTCTCAAAAATCAATAAACATAAAACAACTTTTAAAAGAAAGAAAAGAAAAATAGGCTTGAGATTCAACAGTGACCTCTTGGACAAAAATGTTATCTCACACAGGTTGCCGTTAGTTTGGTGGGGTGTGTTTCCTGTGGGTGCTTTGCTCTTGTTGCTGGAACCCACCCCCTTGGCAGTCTTGGCAAACGGGTCTACGCGCAAAGGCCGAGGATGACTCTGGATGTTGTGCTCGTCGGCCCTGGGGGAAAAACTTGGCCTTGGTCAAATTCCCTTGAGGCTGGCTGCCTAGATCACAACGGGGAAGGCGACTCTCTGAAGCCCTGGAGAGTTCAATAAAGCTGTCGCTGTTTCCAGCCCCTCTGCCTCCCGGGTGTCTGGAATGCCCCCATTCAAGAGCCCGGAGCCCGGATGCCAGGAGATGCTCCTGATGCCAAGAGATGCTCCTGATGCTATTTGGGCCACGGACAGGGGCTGTCAAAGCCTCGTCTCCTTGAGATCCCGTGTCCTCTGTACTGGGTGGCTTCATTCTGGGGGAAAGACAGCCACCAGCAGGTTTCTAGACACATTATTTTTTTTTCCCTCGCTTGACTGACAGGAGCGAGGTGACAGGAACAGTGGGCTTTCGCAGGAAACGATGCCTCTGCCTCCATGTTACTCCAACAGGAGAGCGCTGCACTCACAATAACTCATCATGTCCAAAACAGAGCTCATTATCTCTCCCCGCAAGCCGCCTCCTTCCCTCCCCACGCTCCCTCTCTCAGTTAATAGCATCACCCTACACTGAGTCACCCTGGCTGGAGAGCTAATAAGTAGGCAGGAAGGAGAGGAAAAGCCCTGGGATGATGTGGAATTAGAAGAACATGATTTAATCGGCATTTTCAAGATGGAGGGACTTTGGGCAACTGACCTAACCCCTCGGAGCTTCAGTCGCCTCCTGCATGGGAGTTACGTGGTTGTAGTAATAATCTGGATGTGTAGGATCTCCCCTCTGCCCAGCCTTGCTTCGGGGTTTTTTTTTTCCTGCTTCACCTGGTGATTTCTTTCACTGGAGTGGCCCATTTTGCCTCGCCAGGTCTGAGCCCTCCGGCCCCCTCAGTTGACCTGTCCTTAGCTATTAGTCTGGTGCACTTGAGAGGGACCGGCTGGTAGACCCAGCTCCTTAACTCACCTTTGTTCTTTCATCCTGCTGCAGCCGTGTGAACCTTCTTTTTCTAGTACAATGCATTTCCGGATTATAGAGATAATATATATTTCTGTTAAAAAAAACAACAACAAGACTACAGGAGAGTAGAAAAGAACAGAATAGGGGCGCCTGGGTGGCGCAGTCGGTTAAGCGTCCGACTTCAGCCAGGTCACGATCTCGCGGTCCGTGAGTTCGAGCCCTGCGTCAGGCTCTGGGCTGATGGCTCGGAGCCTGGAGCCTGTTTCCGATTCTGTGTCTCCCTCTCTCTCTGCCCCTCCCCCGTTCATGCTCTGTCTCTCTCTGTCCCAGAAATAAATAAAAACGTTGAAAAAAAAAAAAAGAAAAGAACAGAATAAAAGCACCACACGGCACAGCACGTCGGAGAGAACCACAGATGCTATTTTGTTAGATTCCCTTTCTGGATATGCTCATGAGCACTTAAGAATTGTCAACACTGGCGCAGGTGTGCCCCAGGTGCAGGAAGTAGGCCAGGCGGTCAAGAGGAATTGTACCGAGAGCAGGCTTCCATCAGCTGAAGGCAGTTGGGGTCTGCTCACATGGGCACGGAGGAGCCCTGGACACTTCAGCAGGGAAAATTCCTTCGGACCTGAATAGTGGCCCCTGCCCTTCCCAACACAGATCCTTACACAGATGGCACCTCCAGGAAAACTGTACCAGGAAAGGGACCAAGACGGGAACTGTATGGACACGGAACAGGGAAATGAGAGGCGATAAGCAAGAGAAAATGGCCCGTGAGAACCCCCCAGAGGAAGAACACGGTCTTCGAACAGAAGAGTGTCACTGGAGTTTCGTTCACGGAGGAAGATTTCGAGGGAGCGTTTTGAGAAAATAAAGCTCGAGGCAGAAAGATAAGCACACAGAGAATATACGGCAAGATGACAGAATGAGATGAAACATAAGCTGGCAGAAAGAAGCGAACAAGGAGGAAGTAGAAGAGAATAATAAAAAACCAAAATTTACAAGCTACATTAGAGACAGGACAAAAAGGAATTCGTGTGTTTAAAAACACAGGGGTTATTATGGAGGAAGGAGTCGAGACCATCTGTATGTCATCTGTCTATAACATTGTCCATATGTTATCTGTCCATCCAGCCACGTACTATCTATCTATGCATCCATCCATTCATCCATCTCTCAATCTATCATCTGTCTATTATCTAACTCTGCATATCGATGTAGAGAACAAAGTCAAAAGAGTTCCAACCTGCCATAATTATCATCCCCAAGACACTGAAATAATTAAACAAACAAACCAAAAAAACCGCATCTTAAGATTTAGCATTTTTTTTTTAATTTTTTTTTTCAACGTTTATTTATTTTTGGGACAGAGAGAAACAGAGCATGAACGGGGGAGGGGCAGAGAGAGAGGGAGACACAGAATGGAAACAGGCTCCAGCTCTGAGCCATCAGCCCAGAGCCCGACGCGGGGCTCGAACCCACAGACTGCGAGATCGTGACCTGGCTGAAGTTGAACGCTTAACCAACTGCGCCACCCAGGCGCCCCAAGATTTAGCATTTAAGAAAACTCTCTATGAAATAAAGATCAAACCTACATAATGAAACGACAACATGCTTTCCAGAAAACCTGACATGGGACCATTTGCACCAAGATGTATTATTCTAAGAAACAGTGAACATTTAGATAAGCGGTCCTTTTGGTGTTGGCTCTGAGGCTAAAAATCACTCATCAGACCTCAGCCTTCTCTATACTCAGTGCTGGAGTCAACTGAATTACACCCCAAAATCTTCAGAGTAAGAAATGATAACTCCAATCATTTTACACCCAGCAGAACTTTTGTTCAAGTATAAAGGCCAAAGGAAACCATTTTCGTACTGGCATAAGGTAGACATATAGATCAATGGAATAGAATTGAGGATCTAAAAATATGCCATCACATTTACATGCAATTGATTTTTTTAATATGAAATTTATTGTCAAATTGGTTTCCATACAGCACCCAGGATCATCCCAACAGGTGCCCTCCTCAATGCCCATCACCCACCCTCCCCTCCCTCCCACCCCCCATCAACCCTCAGTTTATTCTCACTTTTTAAGAGTCTCTTATGGTTTGGCTCCCTCCCTAACTTTTTTTTTCCTTCCCCTCCCCCATGGTCTTCTGTTAAGTTTCTCAGGATCCACATAAGAGTGAAAACATATGGTATCTGTCTTTCTCTGTAGGACTCATTTCACTTAGCGTAACACCCTCCAGTTCCATCCACGTTGCTACAAAAGGCCAGATTTCATTCTTTCTCATTGCCACGTAGTATTCCGTTGTGTATATAAACCACAATTTCTTTATCCATTCATCAGTGGTTGGACATTTCGGGTCTTTCCATCATTTGTCTATTGTTGAAAGCGTGGCTATAAACATGCAATTGATTTTTGACAAAGGCACCAAGACAATTCAATAGCAGAAAGAGTAGTCCTTTGAGCAAATGGTGTTGGGAAAACAGGATATTCGCACGCAAAAAAAAAAAAATGAATTAGGTCCCTACCCCATAGCATATATAACAATTAATTCAACACCATCAAACGCTTAAAAGTAATAGCTTTATAGATTATGAAACTTTTTTCAGAAAACATAGAAGTAAATCTTCATGATCTTGGACCGGGCAAGAATTTCTTAGATATGCCATCAAAAGGGCACACAACACAGAGAAACATGGCGAAATTGGGCTGTATCCAAAATAAAAAGTGCGTTGCTTCAAAGGGAGCAAAAAGACAACCTGCAAATGGGAGAAAATGTTTGCAAATCATGTATCTTACAAGGGAATTCTCACTAGAATATATAAAGAATGTTAGTGACACAACAATAAAATGACGCATGACCCAGTTTAAAAATAAGCAAAGGGTATGAGTAGAGATTTCTCCAAAGAAGAGATACGAATGGCCAATAAGCCCGTGAAAAAGGACGCAACGTCGTCAGCCACCATTTGCCTAATGGTAAACACAGAGTTCCCATACGGCCCAGCAATTCCGCTCCTGCGTGGACCAAAGGTCCATGAAAATGTATGTCCACACAAAGACTACATGAACGTTCATAGCGGCATTTTTCAGAACAACCGAAAGTGGAATTACTTGTTCCATGCCCGCCAGCAGATGAATGGATAAACAACATGTGGTGTTTCCATACCTTGGAATATTTTTCAGGGTAAAAGGAATGTACTGCAATGTGGAGGAACCTTGAAAACAGTATGCTGAGTAAAAGAAGGCCAGTCACAAAGGACCCCATATATTGTATGATTCAATTCAGGTGAGAAATGTCCCTTAAAGGTCAAGCTATATAGACAGAGAACACATTGGTTTTCGTCAAGCACCAGAGAGGATAGGGGGGAAAATGGAGGGTGGCTACCAGATTCCTTTTGAGAGTGATAAAAATGTTTTAAACTTAATTGTGGTAATAGTTACACAACTCTGTGGATATACTAAAAACCATTGAATTGTGCAAAGTGAATGAATTGCATGGTATATGAAATATAACTCAATAAAGCTGTTATGGGGGTAAAAAAATATTTTAGGGTTAGAGAATAGAAATCCCATAGGGTGTTGTTAAAGAAATTCTAGATGATAAACTTCAGCCAACCGAGAAATGCAACCTAGAAATGGTAAACAGATTGGCTGTAAACATTGAGTCCATCTAACTGTGTAAGACTCGGCTTAAAAAAAATCGTTATTTCAGAACAGCGTGCAAGTATCATGGATTATAATATAGTGTGGAAAATAAGAAGGTCTGGGTCCGTACCTAGGTACATAAACAAATGGAGAAGGCAGAACTCTACATTATAGTAAAATCAAACTAAGAAGTAATAGGAATGTTAGAAATGGAAGGTCACCATCTGGCAGCCATCGTAGTGGTCGTTGGATATGGTGGACCTGTGGTCATTGATCCGGGCTGGAGTTGATTTGGGCGCGCAAAGGTAGGTGGGTGGCAGTTCAAGGATGTACATAATGACACGATCTCACACTATACCCCCGTGGAACGATAATGATGCCATTACGGCGGAGAAACCTGGCACACACCAGCATGACCGGTTGATCAAGGTTAATATCAGCATTGGTAGGAAGAATGGGCTGACATCATGTATGTCTAGAGGTAACGTGCTGAGAAGGGCACGGCATCATTCCCGTGATGCCCCTATCAAGGACGCGTGATCTGGAGCGGGTCCCGGGGAGACCACCCTGAGGGGCATCTGACAGCGTGTGAGGCCAGCGCTCTAAAATGGTTGAGGACAGGAGAGGCAGGAAAGACAAAGAGTTGTTCTAGGTTGGAGGGGCATAGCATGCTTCACCACAAAATGCAGCCCAGGTTGCCGGGTGGCATGCTAGACCGTGTCGAACAAAGACACGCGGTTGGGACAACTGGCAAAATGGAAATGGGATCTATGGATGGGATGGTAGCATTGCAAAGATGTTGTCTTCCTGACTCGTAGGCTTGGAGAGTGGTCATCTCTGTTTTAGAGACTATATACTAGAATATTTACAAATGAAGGCATATCACGTCTACGGCTTGCTCGCAAATGGCGAAGGAAAAAGTGTGTGTGTGTGTGTGTGTGAGAGAGAGAGAGAGAGAGAGACAGAGACAGAGAGAGAAAGAGAGGAAAGGAAAGAGGGAGGGAGAGGGTGAGGGAGGGAAGGTATGAAGTAAGGCAAGGAGACATTAGCAGCCGGGAAATGTGGGTGAAAGAGAGATTTTTTAACTCTCCTTCATCGTCAACACTTCCATCCTTTCAACTCTTCCCTACGTTGGCGATTATTTCAAAATAAACTGTTTTTGAAAAGCAATAGCGGGGAGGGCCCCGGGTGGCCCAGTCGGTGAAGCGTCTGACTCTTGATTTCGGCTCAGGACGTGATCTCGCGGTTCGGTGGGTTCGAGCCCCACGTGAGGCTCTGTGCCGGCAGCGCGGACAGAGCCTGCTTGGGATTCTCCCTCTCCCTCTCCCTCTCCGCCCCTCCCCTGCTGGTGCTGCCCCTGCCTCTCTCGAAATAAATAAACTTAAAGATTCAGAAAAACATTACGAGTAGAATGTAAATGTCGCAAACCCTGAACGTGTGCAGGCCTTGTCAGTATCGAAACCAAAAAGTTGCTCTGAGTCTCTGAGCCTGTCATTCCCCTCCCCCTAGAATGCTCTCTCTCCACATTTTAAATTTATTATTTTTTTTAACGTTTATTTATTTTTGGGACAGAGAGAGACAGAGCATGAACGGGGGAGGGGCAGAGGGCGAGGGAGACACAGAATCGGAAGCAGGCTCCAGGCTCCGAGCCGTCAGCCCAGAGCCCGACGCGGGGCTCGAACTCACGGACGGCGAGATCGTGACCTGAGCTGAAGTCGGACTGAGCCACCCAGGCGCCCCTCTCGCTCCACATTTTAAAACCCTGGGCTCTCTGGGGTCATTCGTGTCCCTGCCCAGCTGTCTTCAACAGGGGACATCTCTGGCCACCGTCACCCCTGCTGTCTTTAGGGCCCTGGACACCAGCCGGCCTCCTCCTAGCTGCTTGGATATGAAGCCCTCGCTCTGATAGACTCACTGCTGTACTTTGCCTCCTTCTTCGTTTATGGCCCAGATGCTGCCGGGAACAGGCCTTGCATCCGGCTGTCGTGACTCCTTCATCTTCTTCCAATTTTGGCACCTAAAAAAAGTGTCTGGCATATGGGAGGTGCTCGTTAAATACCCTTTATTGTTGAAAAGCTGAGTGGGGACGGAGGAGAGGAGCCGGTAACCTTTAGAGAGCACACCGCTAAATGGACTGCGTCCTCTGTAGCCATTTGTGTACGAAAGGTCAAGAAATAGGAGGGGATCCCTGTACGTGTGGGCTGTGAAGGTTCAGTGCCTCTCCAGGATTATTTCTGACTGTAAAAGGCGGGGACGCTCCCTGTACCGCCCCCCACACTCTCTAGTATCAAAGAGACTGTCTTGGCTGGCCCCGTCCAATTCGAGGGCAGAGAGTCGCAGTTGTGAAACTCCTAGGTCCCAGAATCGGCCCGCCTCGTTCAAATCCCAGCTCAGCCATTCGTTAGCCGAGCGATGCCGGGAAAATTTACCCAAGCCCGCTCTTGCTGGGTGTGTTCATCTGTGAAATGGGCGCCGTAGCAGAACCTGGCTCCTGAAGCGTGAAGAGTAAAGCAAAAATGTAACGTGCCTACTGGAGAACTTGGTGCGCCATAAGGGTTGGCTCTCGTTATTGTCAAAAGACTCAGATCTTGTGGTTAATCTCTGCTGATCGAACCGTGATGGGATCGGTGACTTCCAAATATGAGACAGACCCCCGTTATTTCCCCTGGCCAGGCAATCATCCCAAGATCTGCAAAAGAACCATGAGCCGCTGTCTGATGTGTCCTGCGACATCGGTCATTCAGAGACCGCTGTATGCCCATTCTTTTTCTCCTGAGCCCATAGGGAGGGGTGAGTGGCTGCGTTCTGGACCATGGGATGCGCACAGAATGATGCACACTGCGCGATGCTCCGTGTGTCTTCCTGGCCCTCGTGTCTGGCCAGCTGCAGAATAGCCACTTGGAAAACTCTGGCCCCCAAAGGGCTGATAGCGTCCAGGTTTCAGAATGATCCCCAGCTGCCGTATCGGGCTGCAGTCTGAGAAAGGAATACCCTTTCAAGGGCTTAAGCCACGAAGTTTGAAAACTTGTTCGCTAGAGCCCTTAGCTGGCCTAGCTGAGCAATGCATATTTAGGCCAAGGAAGGAATTGAAGGAAGACAGTGGAAGGAAGGGGATTGGAGTTAGGAGGGTCAGCCTCGGACAAAGGAAGTTCAGACTGACTGAAACAGACCAGAGACCCAAGAGCCCAGGATAAAAGCTTTGCAATAGCTTAGTTCCGACAGCTGGGCTTGGGCAACTGGAGGTGAAAAGGAGGGGAGTATGTTCGTCTACGCCCGCAAATACTTATCGACCGCTTTCCGGGTGAGAGGCACGGCTCCAGGTACTTGGAGGACACAGAAAAAGCGTGAGAAGCGTTTCTGGCGATGCTTGTGGGGCTCACACGGCAAGGACAATAGTTTGCATTTCTTATCAGGGAGGGGCCCTCTGGATCGTGCCCACCACAAGAGTGTGGGAGATTAGAACAGGCCGCTTTCACTGCTCGTTCGGAGCTAAGCCTTCCCAGATGAATAGTTGGGAGGAGGTTGGAAATGGGCAGGCACCCCTGTCCCAATCTCTCTGGGACAGGTAACTATTTATTCATAGAAAAATGCAGGCTTCCCTTGGGATTTATTAATTCGCCGACAGGACGCCTGGGTGGCTCAGTCGCTTAAGCCTCCGACATCGGCTCAGGGTAGGATCTCCCGGTTTGTGATTCGAGCCCTGCGTGCAACTCTGAGCTGCCTGGAGCCTGTTTCAGATTCTGTGTCTCCCTCTCTCTCTGCGCGTGCACTCTCTCTCCCTCTCTCCCTCTTGCTCTCTCTCAAAAATACATAGCCATTAAAAAAAAAAAGGAACTACAGGCCTAAAACGGGGTCACTTCTGAGAGGACAAGTCTCCAAACTGGGGCCGAATGCCTAACCTCATTGAGGTTGCAGCCTTCCCCAGAAATGTTGTCTTCACGGGCCAGTCAGGAATTTTCTGGTCTGCACCCATGAGGTCATCTGTCACATGGGCTCTCTCCATCCCCTAAAGAAAGGTGAGGTGACCCACCTACTAAGACCCCCTGCCCTTCCCCTGTGACCCGTGCCCAAAACAATCCTTTCTTGTCTTTTGCCAGTAACGTCTTGTCCCACCCTCCTTTCTAGAAAAACCTTCCACTTGAGACAAGTCTTTGGAGCCGCCTTCTGTTGGCCAGGTGACTCCTGATCCGTGGATCGTTTCCTAAAGCCGGTTAGATCTTCAGATTTACTCAGTGGAACCTTTGTTCTTTAACATAAAGCGGGGAGAAAAAAGAGAACCAGGGTGAAGTGGGTAAAAATGCCTACAACCAGTAAAGGATCATTTAAATAGTGATAGAACAAGGCATAGAACAAAGCGGGTGGTTAATCGTATGAGGAAGTGAGGCTCTGCAGAGCTCTGCAGTGGAGTAGGAAATTGCAGTCCGAGCTTCCCGACAACCAACGGGAAAAGCAAAATGTGGCAAATTAAGCGTATTATGTGATTATGATGTATATATGTATATATATACACACATAATATAATACACACATATACACATAATATACATAATATAATATGCACATATAATGTATACATATAATATACATAATATACATAATATAATATACACATATAATTAATGTATAATATACATAATATACATAATATATACACATATAATATACACATATAATATACATAATACACATAATATAATATACACATATAATTAATGTATAATATACATAATATAATATACACATATAATATACACATATAATATACATAATATACATAATATAATATACACATATAATTAATGTATAATATACATAATATACATAATATAATATACACATATAATATACACATATAATACACATAATATACATAATATAATATACACATATAATATACACATATAATATACATAATATACATAATATAATATACACATATAATGTATAATATACATAATATACATAATATAATATACACATATAATATATACATATAATATACATAATATACATAATATAATATACACATATAATTAATGTATAATATACATAATATACATAATATAATATACACATATAATATACACATATAATATACATAATACACATAATATAATATACACATATAATATACACATATAATATACATAATATACATAATATAATATACACATATAATTAATGTATAATATACATAATATAATATACACATATAACATATACATATAATATACATAATATACATAATATAATATACACATACAATTAATGTATAATATACATAATATAATATACACATATAATATACATAATATACATAATATACACATATACACATATAATATACATAATATAATATACACATATAATTAATGTATAATATACATAATATAATATATGTATATAATATACACATACAACATACATAATATAATATATATAATTTTTTTCAGATAAAATGTTTTTCCAGCACCAAACCCCAAAAGGAACTTATCTCAATAATCCTTTCCAATAGCTTAAGTTCAGAGACTGGAAAAGTCATTAACGTTCAGAATCGTAGGCCGAGAATTTATGGATGAGGTGGGACCGAAAGTGGTGACGTCCCTGGGGGACAGGTGGGGACTTCTCGCAGTGTTGACCCAGCCCCCGCCAGCCTCTCTCTCTGCCTCAGTGACCTCCCGCGATTTCCTCCCCTTCCTACTACGCAGGCTGTTAAGCCCTGTTGTGCTGCTTTGACATCTGGAACAAATCCTTTTGTCATACGCCATCAGACTTTAAACAAATAAGAGCTAATGAGTTATCCAGGCGCCACGATTTTGCCTCCACCAATAATTCCTTTGTTCACTCGAGGGTAGTAAGAAGGTAACCGGCAGGAAGATCTCTCCTCTCTCACCTCACATTAGGATCCATTTGCTTTGACAAATATCCGACTTGGCTGATGTGTACAGTGTAACATGTTCATTTTTCCAGGTCTGCCCTGCGTGTCATCCTGTCCAGAAGCTCCAACCGGAACGGCCTGGGAAGCGCTCCGTTGAAGCCCAGCCCAGGCGAGTCTCAGCCCCTGGCCTCTCGATCCCTGTGTGAGGGAACAAGGACGAGCCAGGGACCCTTTTGGGGCCTCAGTGTCCTCACCTACACACTGGAGGGAATAGCACGTACCCCGTAGGGTGGGATTACATGACAGCCCGACAGCATGTCTGAGACATAGTGGGGCATCCATAAACGTTGGTTCCCATCCCATCCTCACACCGCTTGCAATCAGTGTGCCCTTTGAGGACATGGTCAATCGGTTTTTAAAAGCTAAGACGTACCTAGGTAAGTGCACCTTGAGGGCATTAGTTCTAGTCTAAAGACAATGAACGAGGGTGATCTTCTTCCCTCTGCGTGATGCCTCTCCAAAGTCTTCTGCCCCTAGGGCACATCAGGAGGACGTATTGGCAGCGTGGCATAGAGGAAAGTTGACAAAATGGAGAAAGGACTATTGGGGATGACAGAGTGCGCACGCTGCCTCTCAGGCTGGCTCCCGGGGGGCCATGAGGCCAATGGACGATAGCTGAGCGTCCAGTCCCTGGGAGTAAAGAGCATGGGGAGGGTAAGACCATGGCTCCAGGAATTTCTGTAGATGACCCCCACTCCATCCAGCCAAGCGGGCCTACCACCAGCTGCAACAGCCACAGCTTCTGGAAGCTATTGGCACCCCTTTGAGAGGAAGTAAACCGAGGACGAAGCACCCGGTTTGGGTGGGATGTCAGAACATTTCCTGTCCTCGGAAGGAAATCTGAGACCAAGATCTGGAGGTACTCAGTACAGAGTGGAGCGTGTAGGGAAGTCAGAGGTGATGGGGCCAGTGGGTGTCAGCACGAGCTGAAGCCAGCAAGAGAGAGACGTGGCATCTGTGACCAGTGCATGAACTGCCCGGACCAGCTGCCGTGGGCGATGGCTCAAGGGCTTTTTTTTTCAACTTGCTTTTAATAAATTCACTAAACGTACATTTTATATGGGAAACTACACGAAACGAATCTGCAGTAAAACCTTGGATTGCGAGTAACTTGCCCTATGAATGTTCCGCAAGACGAGCAAACATTTCTAATGCATCTTAACTTGATAAACGAGTGATGTCTGGCAATACAAGCAAGATGTGATGCCGAATGTCACATGATCACAACCGAGCCAATGGGTCTTGAAATTCGCTTTGATGCACGAGTGCTTTGGACCGCAAGCCTGTGTCTGGAACGAATTATGCTCACAGACCAAGGTTTTACTGTATGTAACAGTGATGCGTCAAAATGCAAAACCCTCAAAACATGCTCTAAAAGCCAGCGCCCCAGAAACTTCTCTTGGGTCCTTGTGTAACTACTCCCCCCTCGTTTCTCTGGGAAAGTAACCCATATCTTAACTAGGACGTCGAGTATCCTAAAAACTTTCTTGTTTTTCTTTATAGTCTTACTACATAAGCAGGCATCCTCAAATATAATGGACCGGCTTGCCTATTTCTTGAACTTAATATAGTCATACATGTGTTTTTGGTATGTGGTTTGTTTTGCCCGACATGATGTATGTAAGATCCGTTCATGTAGTGACAGATCATTTATTTCAATGCTGTGGAGAATTCCATTGTATGAATGTTCTGTGATGGACTTATTCATTCTAATTCTTTTTTCTTTTAATTTTTTAATGTTTATTTTTGAGAGAGAAAGAGAGAGAGAGAGAGAGAGTGCATAAGTGTGGGAGGGGCAGAGAAAGAGGGAGACACAGAATCCGAAACAGGCTCCAGGCTCTGAGCCGTCAGCCCAGGGCCCGACGCGGGGCTCGAACTCACGAACCGCGAGATCGTGATCTGAGCTGAAGCCCGACGCGTAACCGACGGAGCCACCCAAGTGCCCCTGGATTTACTCATTCTAATGCTGATAAACATTTAGATTGTTTACAGTTTGGGCTTACAGCCCCAAATGCAGCTATGAGCATTCTTACGTACATCTGTTGGTGCACGCGAACACATCTCTCTTGAGCACGCACATCAGCACACCCACATGTGAAATCCCGTGGAATCTACCAATCTACCAAATACCCCTCCCCCAACCCCCAACCCGAGCCAACGTGAGGAAACAACAGAAAATGCAGGAAACAAAGGTTGTTCCCTCCACACGAAGCCCAGACAAGGCTTCTTTGGGTTCATTCGAGCTTTGCCTGTACAGCAGGTGGAGTTGTGTCCAACCCCCCAGACCAAACACTCAGGAGTTTGGAGCCACCCCTCCACCAGACTTGCTCTTGGCCCGCGACAAACAAGCCTGGGTCTGGGGCCAGTCTGGATAGCGGAGGTAGATTTTCCAGGCAGCCTCACAAAGCACTAGGACAACAGCAGTAAAAGGGAAGCTCCGTAATCAACGCCTAGGAAGAAAATGTAAGTGAGGCTGTGCAAGAAATCTGCATCATGAGAATTGAGGACAAAAGATATGAGGAGAGGAGGGAAACCTTTCTCGTGGATTTATTTATTTAATAAATTTATTTTGTCAAGTGGAAAAACTGGAACTAAATAACCGTTATTTTTCCTCAATTATGATCAGATGGATACTTATTAGGCAACGGCGAAAAAATAACCAGAAAATAACGAAAATGAAAACATCATATTAGGAATACATTGGCTGCAAACATTTAGGCAATGGACCTTTCCCAAGAGAAATGAGTACTTACAAATAAACGTTATATTTCTGATTCAATTTCAGGGGATTCTGAGACTCTCAGAAACTTCCGTTTGGAACGTAAAATGGTTGAACCACTTTGGAAGGCAGCGTGGCAGTTTCTTCTTCTTCTTTTTTTTTTTCAAAGTTTATTTATTTATTTTGAGAGAGAGAGAGAGAGAGAACAGGAGAGGGGCAGAGAGAGAGGGAGAGAGAAAATCCCAAGCAGGCTCCAAGCTGCCAGCACAGAGCCCCATGTAGGGCTCGAACTCACGAACCGTTGAGATCATGACCTGAGCTGAAATCAAGAGTCGGACGCTTAACTGACTGAGCCACCCAGGAGCCCCAGCAGTATGGCAGTTTCTTTAAAAAGTGAGTACAAGGGCGCCTGGGTGGCTCAGTCGGTTAAGTGTCCGACTTCAGCTCAGGTCGTGATCTCACAGTTTGTGAGTTCAAGCCCCACGTCGGGATCCGTGCTGGCAGCTCAGAGCCAGGAGTCTGCTTCGGATTCTGTGTCTCCCTCTCTCTCTGCCCCTCCCCCGCTCGTGCTCTCTCTCTCTCTCTCTCAAAAAAATAAACATTAAGAAAAACATTTTTTTAAGTGAGAGTACACACACCATATGACCCATGGATATTTCCCCAGGGGAAGTAAAACCACATGACTATAGGAAGATTTGTATGCAAATGCTCATACCTGCGTTATTTACAATAGCCCCAAACCTGAATCCCTCTAAGCATCAGACAACAGATGAATGGATAAACCAAGCTGTGGTTTATCCTTGTAATGGAATACTGCCTCGCGATTCAAGAGAATGAAATTGATACCTCTGGCAAATGCAAGAGTCTCAAAAGAATCATGCCGAGGGAGTGGTACTCTTTGCTTTCATTTATTTAAAGTTCCAAAAAATTCAGACGAATCCATAGTGGCAGAAACAGCGGTGGTTGCCTGGCAAAGGTCGGGACCTTGGGACGGAGGAATTACAGACAGGCACGGGACAACTGAGGGGTGATGGAGATGTTCACTGTCTCATTTGGGGTGACGGTTTCATGGGTGCGTACACGTGTTAAACGTAATCAGGCTGTACCCTTGAACGCGTGCGGTTCGTTACATGCCACTTATTCCTCGGTATGGCGGTTCCAAGCATGATGCTTCGCCATACTGACCACCGGGGAATAAAATCTGCATAATCCTACACTTCCGATCGCGGGGCACAGATTTATCACCTGCATGGAAAGCAGTTTTGCAAGATGCATCCTAAATTGTTACTATTACTGTTGCTACAGTACAGACGAAATGTAGGATTGGCCCAAATAGGCAAGGAAGAGGCAGTTCAGTGGCAGGTGGCGTTAGTCCCTGAGTTGTCTTTTAGGGAAACGCGTGCTCGGAGACGTTAGAGATCCCCCGATCAGAGAGCATCCGGCTCTGTGAGAGCAACATCTCATGTCAACCATTTGGCTAATGTTCATCCACAGCCACCAGATGGGTGCGGTGCGTCTGACCCTTTGTTCCTGGCGTTTGAAACAGAAGAGTGAAGTTCTTTAATTACTCCTTTAGGGACGGTTAATGCATTCTAAGTGTTTACTAAGTCTGGGAAAGTGAGTGATTGTCTCTAGCTAATACTTTTATACTCAAGGTTAATTCTTGTTTTCGGATAATATTTTTAATTCATTAGCCTCCCTTAATGCAGCTGGTGACCACTGGTTGGTTAAGCGGATAAACCATTAATGCGAGAGAGCCAGTATTAACACGGGGTCAATCTACTAATTTCTTGGTCATAGGCAACACGAGCAGACCCTGTAAAATAGAAATGCTTGCTCTGAGTACCTTCTCCTTAACTAAACGATGTACTAAATGTATTTTCCACAGCCTGGAGCTTGCAATTTCAGCAAGGGTGAATAATTGTGAAGAAGGCAGGGCAAAGGAAGTGGGGGGACAGTGGAGATGGGGAATGGAGGGAAGCATAGCATAACCGGTTCCTCATTGAAGGGGAGGAATTAGGGACAGAAAATCCCAACCCCATGAGCCCACCTAGCCGGCGGGCGGTGGGGGCCAAGGGGAGAAGCGGGGGGATATATCAGGAAGAAGAAAGAGAACCCAAACATTTCTGGCACTTCACAGACCATCTCTGAACCTTACGTTTTAATAAGTTATGTTTAAAAGATGATGTGCCCCTGATTACAGAAGGGAGACGAGAACATGCTCACTTCACGTCGAGTCTAGGCTGGCTCTCTGCTGATTGAATTCTCCAGACATCAATAGAGATGCATTTCAAAGTCTGGAGCAACTTCAGGGAGTCCTTCCAAAGACAAGCAGGGAACAGGTGCATCCTTTAAAGAGGGCTAAAAGGGGGCAGAGCAAAGCTCCCGAGAGTAAACTAAATCCAGGTATGCATTTCTGACATCATAACTCAGCGCAAGGCGTGTAATTGATAAAGATTGAAAATTACGCAGCCGCTAAGAACGGCAGAATTAGGAAGGCTCTGACAAACCGTTCCACATGGCTCCTTCCTGCCTCGCTTTAAGCAGTCAGTTATGAAACGCCAACAGTGATCACGGTGTGATGTTAGGTAGCAAAGTGTGGGAAGAGAGAGAAATAAATACTTGGTGGTCATTTTTCACCTCGTCACTGTCCTATTGGAAAAAAAAATAGCTATTGGCCTTGTATTGCTTAAAACACAAAGACGAAAGGCCTTAGCAGGCATTAAAGTGCGTTGCTATTCTGTCCCCAGTTCACCCATTTCTCAACATATGCCCTTGCCCACCATCCAGTCAATGGGTGTGATGTGTCGGGCCATGCACGGTACATATATGTTTACCTAACACCAAGTATCAGGTAGCAATACCAAACATTAGGTTCCTCAATCTTGGTTGCTGTGACAAACACAAAAGCAAATCAAAAACAAGAAAACCAAAAGGCTCACCAATAGCGCAATGACTCGATGTAAAAGCTCACCCAAGTACGGTTTGTTCACTCAGAGTCCAGTGAGGATATTCCTAGATGGCAGCTCACTGGACAGGAACCTTCTAAATAGCGACTCTGGCTCATGCCCCTTCCGTTTGGATTGCCCCCGGTCTCTTACAGCCTCCTTACAACCCTCTCCTCTCTGGGTTTATGGCCAAGCGAGAGCCAAGGGGGCGCTCTTGCAGAAGGTTTTAGGGGCCAGGCTTAGAACTGTCCATTGGTCAAAACCAACCACATGAGCCCACCTAGACGGGGAACGGGGAGTGGATATATCAGTTATGTGTTGGTACATAGCAAACCACCCCAAAGCTTCGCTCACAGTTCTGTGACTTGGCAATTTACTCTGGATTTCGCTGGGCTGACTCCTACATCTGTTGGTCAGATTCTGCCTCCGGTGGTTGACCGGCTGTGGGCTGGAACAAAGGACTTGGCCATGAATCTCTCGCCATCTACCAGGCTTGTTCCCGGCTTCTCAGATTTCTCAGAACTGTACAAGAGCAAGCCAGTTACAGCGTGCTTTTCGGTACCTCTGCTGTGTTGCATTTGCTACTGGCTCATGGGCCAAAGCGACCGGATGGGTTGAGCGCTTTGGGGAAGGGTGCGTGTATTTTATACGTGGCATTTGACTCTTTGGAGGCTGGGGGGTACACTGTGACAGGCAGAATAATGGGCCCCCCTAAAGGTGTCCACATCTTAATTTCTGAAATGTGTTAAAAAAAAAAAAAGGAATATTACACGGCAAGGGGGAACTAAGGGTGTTAATCGGCTGGCTTTAACGTAAGGAGACGACCGTGGCGTATCCGGGTGGGCCCCTGTAATCATGTAGGTCTTTAAATGAGAAAGAGAGAGGCAGGAGAGTTAGAAATGCAGGGATGACATCACGAGAAAGACCTGACCAGCCATTGATGGCTTTGCGCATGGAAGGGGATGGGAGCCAAGAGATCCAGACAAGCATCTAGACCCCGGAAAAGTCAAGGAAACAGATGATCCCCTAGAGACTCCAGACAGGAAGACAGCTGTGCCAACAGTTGGACTTCAGCCCACCGAGACCCGTTTTGGACTTCTGGCCTCCAGAACTGCAAGAGAATAAATTCACGTCGCCTTATGCCACTAACCTTGTGGTGATTTGTTATCGCCGCAACAAGAAGCCGACAGAGCAAGCCTCTGGGGCAAGCCCAGAGTCAGCGTGGGAGGCACACCACAGACACCATCGGGCATGGATCGAGCAAGATGTGAATAGGGCTGTTCCAACAATCAATCTGCCCCAGGTGGGTAGAAAATACGGTATTCCCGAGCGTCCCGGAACATAACGCGGTTTGGTAAAAAAAAAAAAAAAAAAAAAAAAAGCTTCGTCTCTGCAATGTGTGTTTTAATAAACAACCAGGGGACTTGGATAGGCAGTTGCTTTTGTGGACTGCTTGGTATGGAAACCCCATACCATTTCAGTCATTTCCAGTTACCCCCAACCTGGCCCCCACCCCGCCCTGGAAGGGAAACAACACGTCCTGTGACGTTACGTCCCTGCCTAAGCCCTTCTGATGATTTCCCAGCATCCCACCGCATTTGTGATTAAACTACACGCCCTCAAGTTACTTCATCCAAATTTATCTGTCCATCCCTGTCTTTGCTCCTTTCAGAGCAAAATGGTCCTGCTTTCAGGTCCCCACATGTTATCCCCTGCTGGTGCTCTGGGCCTTTGCACGTGCTGTGTCCTCTCCGTGGGCCGTGCCATGCTGTCCGCTTAGCGCACGTAAACTCCTTCCCCTCTGAGTTTTAGCTGAAGCCCTTAGCGAATCTTTCCCTGACCTACTTCCCGTCTCGCCTGGACTTCTCTACCGTACTTTCTCAGAGCAGCTTGCATTTTTTATTCCCTACCATTTATCACCGTCTTAAACTATACACGTGTTTGTTTGATGGCTTGACTGAAATTCTTCCTTTACTGATTTACAGCATTTGTTGACATAGGGATTGTGACCTTTTTGATTGAAGTATAATTAACATATAGTGTTACGTTAGTTTCAGATATACAGTGTAATGATTCAGCAATTCTGTACGTTTTTCTGTACTCATCAAGGTAAGTGTGCTAGTGTTGAGAGAGAGCATGAGCAGGGGAGAGGGGCAGAAGGAGGGGAGGGAGGGAGACAGAGAGAGAGAGAGAGAGAGAGAGAGAGAATCTCAAGGAGGCTCCACACTCAGCACAGGGCTCCATGCGGGGCTCTCTGTCCTGTGACCTTGGGACCATGTCCTGAGCCCAAATCAAGGGTCAGAGGCTCAACCCACTGAGCCATCCAGGCGCCCCATACATTGATTGATGTAATAACATCTAATAGGAAGTTTAAAATCAAGATACCATATAATCCTAGCAATGTTACGCAAACCATCCCTACATCGAAGTGTTCCCTTAAAAAGCGGAGCACGAAACGCAAACGGATCTTCATGGTGCTTCCCTGTGGTGGGTGCAGCAGTAAATCTCTATTTTTGGTCTGGCCTTTGCTTTTCTTATTCTCAAAATATTTTTGAAGGAGGAGTTACTGCCTTGACGGTAAAAACTGAACATTAAGCAAATAAAGGCACGAAATGAAGTGTTCACTACGGGAGGAGCCATCAGCGGGGGGCTGGGTCTAAGCACATGTGATCCGTTTCAGGCTCGCCACCTTCCCGTGGGATGACGGCATTCCCGGTGGCCCCACCGGCCTCCACACTTAGAGACGCCTTCTCAGTGGTGGTGTCGCATTTCCTCCGGATCATGCGTGCTGCTCCTGTGACTCCTGTCTGTGGCTGGCTTGCTCTGGGAGGAGTGCACCTGTCTGAGCAGAGCGGCCCCTAAAACCCCTGTGCTAATTAGAACAAGGCACCCTTTGCGGGCAGATAACAGCCTGGAGCCAGGAGGTGCCCGTGGAGAGCAGAGCCAGGCTAGAATTTTCCCCTTCCCCAATCCTACCCGCCCAAGGTGCACCTCCTCGCCAGCACCCACTCATCTGGGTGAAAAACTAGTGACGTTGAGGGATCATCAGCTCAGTTGGTGTTCAGCCAGCAAAGGAGAGATATTCATTCCCATACCGTCAACTCTGGGGGATTGCCCGCAAGACGTTACAGCACTTAGACACGAAGGTTCCACGAGGCAGGGGAGACTTGATCAGGAGCTCACCTCCCAGAAGCTCAGATCAGGGTACCGCACAAACGTGCCGGGTTCAAAGGCAAAATACTGCATAATTACCGCCTCTGCCAACAGCAACAAGGACTCAATTCATAGCATGGAAAAGTTACAAGGAAAAATTTTTAATGTTTATTTACTTTTGAAAGAGAGTGCAAGCGAGGGAAGGGCAGAGAGAGAGGGAGACACAGAATCCGAAGCAGGCTCCAGGCTCCGAGCTGTCAGCACAGAGCCCGACGTGGGGCTCGAGCTTACGAACCTTGTGATCATGACCTGAGCCAACGCCAGACGCTCAGCCAACTGAGCCACCCACGTGCCCCAGAAAAAACAAATTTAAACAATCTAGTCTATCTGATAATAAGGAAGCCTGAGGATTTCAGGAGAATATGATAGTGATAATAACAGTCGTAACATTAATAAAAGAGCCTAAATGATGGAATGAGAATAAGGGGACAGACACCTAAATAGAATGTGTGGCTCTACGTGGAGTTCTGGACCAGAAAAGGAGCTCTTGGGAAAAGGTGAATAAGGTCCATAAATAGCTTTGTGTCGGGTGGACGTCCTGGATTTTGATAATTGTACTGTGGTTGTATTAGATGTAATATTTGGGGAATCTGCACCCAGGGGATTCAGGAATTCTTTTTACTTTCTTTGCATATTTTTTTAATTTGGAAAAAAAAAAAAAACACCATACACACACACACACACAACCACACAAAGATACACACACAAGCTGGTCCCGGCATGCAATTTTAAATTTAAACAAATTGTTTTTAAACTTCAAACAGATTAAAAAAAAAGGGGGGCGCACCTGGGTGTCTCGGTTGGTTAAGCGTCCAACTTCGGCTGAGGTCGTGATCTCATGGTTCGTTTTGTGGGGCTGGGTTCTGAGCCACCCAGGTGCCCTGCTCCATGCGATTTTATAGGTGAGGACACTGAGAACGGAAGTCTCTGGCTCAGAGTCAGACAGTAAGTGGGAGGAGAGAAGGGTCTCCCCAGCCTCCATTTCCACCATCTGCCTCATATGAGCCCAAGTCAAGCCAACAAAACCCCATGGATGGGAGGAGTCTCTTGGGAAAAAATACCCCTGAGTTGTTCTCTTTCAGCATCCTTGGTCTGCTCGGTATGGTCAGGCTTGGTCTAAAGACCCCAGAAGCCCAGGAGGGAGGACGTAAGCCAATACGTGCGTACCCCCGTCCAGTGCGTAGGCTCAAAGAGGTATCATATTCACCTCTCCGGGCCAGTTCCCTCCAGGCTCCAGTTTTTTCGGAAGTCCATAGTCTCCTGACGCCCTTGCTTGAGAGTAGCCCTCCGAGACTGTGGGGGAGAAGGTCACTGCAAGGTGGTTGTTGGTTGCTCAGGGGTCACGACAGAGCTCAGCAGAGTGTCTATGGAGCTGGAGGCAAACCTGGGTTCCAGCGGGTGCTTTAAAGGACTTTGGTCCCAACTGGAGAGGAGGTCAATTCACGGCACAACATGGTAGCCCTTGCTCTCTCTCTCCAGAGAGAAGGGCTTGCGCTAGATAACTAACACACAGAGGACCCTGGGTTGGTTGCGTCTGTCTTTCTGACCGATGGACGAACAGGTTTCGCTCGGACCTTAGGGCATATGACGGCCTTGTTCCGTCTGGACCAGGGGCCCCACATCCTGTATTTCTTGGGATAGGGAGAGTCACGTGTATTGTAATGGCTGTACCACACGCTCCCAACCGTCACCGTCCCGAGTCCTCCGCGGTCAAGGTGGTTTATGCTTAGGTGCTTCCCCATCTCCAGAAAACAAATGCTCCTTACTGTCAACAAATTTTGATATTTGGGGCCTCCTTCCCGTTTTTTCCACCCGATGCCTCCAATGCCTGGTCGTGCGTGTGTAGGTGTGTGTCTTTGTGAGGGTTGGCCGGTTTCCTGTTTGCAAGCCCGTTTGTAGGCTCTTACGATGTAGCTTTTCCCCCTTAGTAAATCCGTTGTTATTCCCACCAGGAATGTTCGTCTTCAAAAAATTGTCATCCTTTGACCTCTCCTCCTTCCTCCTCTCCCAGATGGCCCTGGGGGTTTTGTAACCTTCGAAATAGGTCTTTATTGACTTTCTTTAGCTGGGGTTTGGGAGACGCAGAGATAAACGTGTAACTTCCATCCGTTTTGGTTTGACTGAATGTATAAAGGTAGAATTTTCAACCTCAAATCAGTGGGAGGGGTACCTAGCCACTGTGCACAGCCGCGTAGACCATCCATTCCCAAGCGCATCACGCACCTACGACGTCGGCGCCCCGGAGGAAGGAGAATCAGAGCTCGGCTTTCAGACGTTAAGAGGCCAGCGTGCCCTCGAAGACCGGACACCCGAACCTGAGTGTTTGAAATGCTGCGTCATCTGCATGTCTGAAAGCGTCAGGGTCAGGGTTAAGAGGTGTGAGGGTGACCCCGGGGTCCCTTACTTCCACGTCATTGAGTTTAGTCTCTATCTGTAAAATGGCAGTGCGCTGTAGATAAGGCTCTAACTTCTCCGCTAAGGCTGAAACTTCTTTGTGATCCTGTGAGGTCTACACCCGCTTGCGCTGAGCCACTCACCCGGCCCTGCCTGCCATCCATGGGGTGCAGGGGGCTCTCAGCGAGAGAGCGCACAGCGATTGGAAACACTCCGCAGCTGTGATGGAGTTTTCACTGGTTACGGGGCAAATGGAAAAATATGGCCACTGTGATATACCTGTTGGTGAAGCCTTGCTTAATGTTTCCTGTCGCAGGCACTGCTCTTTGTTCTGAGATAAGGTCTTTGCCTTCTTGTTTTTGTTGTTATAAAATCATTCATTTTGCAACTAAAGGGAAAAGATGAAGGTGAAATGAAAGAGAGCCAGCTTCAGTCCGCCATCCCTGGGGGATTGCCAAGATGGGCTGTCGAGCGTCCCGGCAAGACGCCGGCAGCGGGGTGAGGGAGAAGCCAAGGCCACGGTCAAGGTGGAAGGTGAGGCGTGCGGTCAGGATCGTCTCCTCGACACCCACAGAGACCATCCGTACGTCAGACTGAAGCCCTGAGCTGATGGGAGTTGTAGCCAAGGAGAGGACTAGATGTCAATGCAGAGCAAAACGGGGCTCTTCAGCTGTCTGATCACCAAAGGTCTTGGGACTCAGAGACCCAGGCACGGCGTCCGCGATGGGCCGCTGTCTTCCTGAGCTACTCCCCCCGCCCTCCGCGTGCACAGCCAAGGGGGTGGGGAGTGCCACCTCTCCGTCTGGATTGTTCAGTTCCGTGTCCTGCTTGGGTTGGTTGTGGGAGAGCAGGTGCAGAGGTAACCGCTCGGATACACGGATGAGTCACTCAAGTCAGCTGAACACAGGTGGGACAGGGGGGTAACGGCCAGCAGAGGCGGGGGGGGGGGGCTGCCGAACGGGCCGTCAGCTTCATGGGACACATCCGTTCGCGGCAAACTTGCTCGAGTGCGAAGATGGTGGGGGAGGCATTCAGTGATCACCTGCTCCACGCCCGGTCACCTGTGACCAGAAAGGTCCTTGGAAGGAGGCGAAGATGGGCCGGGGCCATCACCAGCGACCCGCAGGGCGCATAAGAGGACATTGGTGGTGGACGTTTGCCGAGGACCCCGCGGCCTCCCCCCCCGTTGCTTTGAACATGGATGTTGTTCAGCCAGGCTCGCTGCTAGCAATGAGTGGCAACTGACAAACCACGCCGGAATCAGCCACTAACGGTTTACGGGGCACCCTGTGTGTGACGCCCCCAAGGACAGGACTACTTTCTCGTCTTCCTTGCCACCTTGAAGAGAATTCTCTCAATGGTCGGTGACCCTGATTTTGACGGTAAGTGTGACCATGGCAGGCATTTATAGAGTGTTAGCTTAGCACCTGACTTCTCATACCACTGGCTCCGAGACGGGACGTGATCGTCACCCCATGCTTCCAACCCGACTGACTTAATTCAAACATGGTTATTGTTTACTCTGCGTCGAGCGGGGCTGATTTTCTTCCTCCAAAATATATATTAAACCCATTGCCTTCTTCTCCTTTGTTTCCCACGCCCGGGCCAGCCCTCACCTCCTCTCTCTCGTCATCAGGACACCGGTAAGGACGTGCTAACGTGCCAGGGTCACTCCGCCTCTGTTCTCTCCTCAAATCGCCACCCAGCCCAAAGCGTCTTCCAAAATGCCAGTCGGCGGCAGGGCGCCCACGGGTCACAATCTCTGTAGTGACTCCCCATCACCAACGGGATACAGTTCTCATTTTCTGGGCTCGCAAGTGCTCCTCGAGGTGAGCCCGGCCCGGGACCCCAACCCCCCCTTAGCACCACCTGCCCCCTGAGCACATTATGCTGCTTCCCTTCCGACTTCCGAACGGGGCAACCTTGCCCCTCTTCCTTCTGGTCACCCCCTTCCCACCCTGCTCCAGCCCCGAGCTCCCGCAAAGTCCAAGGTTACCCTGCGCACACCTCTCTTGTAGCGCTTACCGCCGTGTTTTAGAATCACCTGTCAGCGCGTCCTCGCTAGACTCCGAACTGCTAAAGGCGGGTCTCGATCTTAATTATCTTTGGATCACTATCTTTAGACGGGAGCTAAACACACACTCCGTACTTGATAAAAAGCCTCTTAGGTGGTATGTGACCGACACTGGTAAGCCCCTTACAAACACTTCTAGAGTCTCCGTGAAAAATGTGTGACTGAAATATGCCACGAGCCGTTGGACACGCACGCACCGGCAACCTAGAGTGGTCTTTAAAAAAAAAATTTTTTTTTTAACGTTGATTTATTTTTGAGACAGAGAGAGAGAGAGCATGAACAGGGGAGGGGCAGAGAGAGAGGGAGACACAGACTCTGAAGCAGGCTCCAGGCTCTGAGCTGTCAGCACAGAGCCCGACGCGGGGCTCGAACCCACGGACCGTGAGATCGTGACCTGAGCCGAAGTCGGACGCTTAACCAACCGAGCCACCCAGGCGCCCCTAGAGTGGTCTTTTAAAAACGTCAACCAGGTCACGCCTCTCTGTCCCCGCCCCCCCCCCCCCCCACGACCCTTTCTCCTGCTCACTCCCTGTGCCTGGGTCCCGCCCTGGGCGTCCTCCGTGTCCCGGAGGAAACACGCCAAGCTCTTTTCTACCCCCCGCGCCTGGCACATGCTGTTCCCTTGGCCTGGAACTCTCTGGCCTCAGAGCTTCAGCTGGCAGACTCCTCTTTCTCACGTAGGTGACAGCTCATTTGTCACATTCTCAGAGAGACCTTCTCCTGTCTGACACAGCCTCTTCCTTCCACCCTTGAGTCAGGAGTCCTGACCACATCAGCTCTTTCCATTTTTATCACCGCATTCGTCTTACCTTGGAGTCCGTTTGTTCCTTCGTGTGAGCTCTGTAGTGCTGCCTCCTTCTGGACTGGGAAAGAAACACCATGGGGGCAGGGTCTCCTCTGTCCTCTTCTCCACCCCCCCTGAGCTCAGTGTACTTCCTGGCACACAGATTCAATGAGTTTGTTGAGTATCTAATTTATTCCTCCTTGCAATCCCAGGAGCTAAATACTATTTTTATCCACATTTTACAGATGAGGTGGGGGGTGGGGAGGGGCTCCAAGAGGTCCATACAGTAGACCGGGCAGCTATTCAGCTGAGCAACCTGCTTGATTTTACAGCTGGCACTCTTTGACTACTACACTAGTCCAAGCCTTACCCATCTGAGACCGCCTTCCCGCCTGGTCTAAAGGCCCTCCATGTCTCACCCCTCTCCCCACCCATTCTCGAGCAGGAGGAGGGACTTCTGTTTCTCTGCCCACCCCCATCCCTCATGTTTTCTCTTTCTCTTCTGAGGCTCAGCCTGGCTGCACACACTCAAGACTGCCTCAGGCCACTCCCACAGTTTGGTCAGACTCCGCGCCCGAGTCAGGAGACCTGGCCTGGATAGATAGTACCTCCCAGTTCCCAGTGCCTGGACCAGTGTGTCCCCTTCCAGTGCTCCCATTTCATAATGACTTGTGTTTTCCAATGCCCGTTCTACTCCTTTGAAATGAAGTGTGCGTGCGAGAGAGCAAGGAACATTCTGGAATGCGAAGCTTTGGCATGCATTTAGGGTCATCAAGATGGCATGTTCCTTGGCCATCAACTTCCTTCTTGCCCAGAATGGCTTAAGGTCACAATATCAATCCCAAAGTCGGTCTCCATAGCCCAGACTCTAATTTTGTGTTCCTCTAGAGATGGGACCTCAGTTTTGACGATTTTTTTTTTCTCCAGCTTTCTTTTTTTTTTTAATGTTTATTTATTTATTTTGAGAGAGAAAGAGAGAGCACGCCCGCAGGGGGGAGGCAGAGAGTGAGAAGGAGAAGGAACTACCTGTCAGTGCAGACCCTGACGTGGGGCTCGAGCTCACAAACGGTGAGATCACGACCTGAGCCGGAATCAAGAATCAAACACTTAACCGACTGAGCCACCCCGGCGCCCCCTCCAGGTTTCTTACCATAAAGAAGACGGCCTGAAATTCATTCATTCGTCCATGCATTTATTTCACACGCAATTCTGGCCCCAACAGGGTGTCCCAAGTGCTGTGGATGCTAAGTGCTGGGGCAACACAGATGCCTAAGACATGGTCCTCCTCCCTGCCATGGTCACTAGGGCTGGGAAGTATATGACAGCCTCCTGAAGGGAGCAATAATTTTTACTTCCACCCTTGTACCCGATCCCTCGCTCCACCATCCCGACCTCTTAAATTCAAGACAGCTGCCCTCTGACCATGAAAAAGCACCCGAGGTTACACGAGAAAACATTAGCTGGTGCATAAAGCTGTCACACTCCTGGAGAGAACTGGCCCCAAGCAGACACTTGGAAAGACAAAGATTGAGGAACCCACCGGAGATTAAAGGAAGCGTTTTTCACTTTCTAGTGTGGAAGGATGCCCGGTCACAAAGCCAGCAAAAGACCCAAGGAGGTCAATTGAGATGACCTAAACACCAAGTCAAAGTAAATTATGGAGGGGAAGCAAGAAAGAAGAAGAGAAAATAGGTCTAAAACACAATGCGTATAGCCAGAAGTGCTAACTGCGTTTCCCTTGGAGGCCTGCCAAAAGGAGCATATGTTTGGGGTCCTGGAGGGCAGGGAGCAGGGCTGTTGGGTGCATTCAGCTGACTTGGGGGCTACCGTTCCTGCCCCCGAAGCCTATGCCTTAATTCGCTTAGACAGGCTGCTTTCGACTCCGCTCGGACCAGCTGACTTGTACCGGAACAGAGGTCATACAAACTGTTACCACCAGGATGATTAAGCTTGGTCGCTTTAAAGACTTCTCTCTTTCAGCCCTTGCCAGCTTCAGTTGATGTTTTCGCTCTACAAGGCAAGGATGGGAGAATGGGGGGTGGCCATGGAAGCCCCATGGAGTCACAGACCCCCCTACACGAATTCTGAGACCGTATTTCAAATGTTCGCTGACTTTCTGGGGTTGTTGTTTGCCTTAGATTCCCATCTGATTAGGGAAGGAAAAGGGAAGGAATCTGCCCTCTTTGGTGAGTAATTATTCTAGGGTCCAGAATTTTTTTGTTGCTAGTAAGATCATCTCACTTACGTGCAAGTATATAAATTAATCCTATTTTTTTAAAAAATGTTCTTATTTTGAGAAGGGAAGAGAGACCACATGACTGTGCATGAGTGGGGAAGGGGCAGAGAGAGAGAGAGACTCCCAAGCAGACTCTGTGCTGTCAGTGCAGAGGCCAATGTGGGGCTCGATCTCACGAACTGAGAGATCAGGACCTGAGCAGAAATCAAGAGCTGGATGCTTAACTGACTGAGCCACCCAGGCGCCCCTAACGCAATCCTATTTTGAGGAGGTAACTTTCACATTTGAAATGCACACTTTCGCATCGTGGTTTGGTTGAAGGCAGAACCATAGCAGGAGAGAAAGGGAAACAGAGGAAAATGTTCAATCCCCTTCTTCTGCGACAAGTTTCGAGAACAGCATCGCCATTAGGGATGTGAGCATAAAGGCTGTGTTTTTCCCCTTAAAGGGGCCGTTAGCAAGTGGCACTAGCTGAGGGCTGCGATTAGCCCTTCCCTTCTCGATGTCCTGTCCGTAATTGTCGCTAATGCAAATTCACTGGACATGTCAGCGGAGCCCAAAACCTATATCTTGATCTCTAGCTGAAAACATCTCTGAATTAGATCATGAAAATTAGAATAAAACTCATCCACCAGTGGCAATTCATGAGTCATGACTAACTGAGGAAGGAGGGGGAGGGTGGAGGAGAGTGGCTCTCCTTTCATTGCTGCTGAGGGTTACGTGGAAGGAAAAATTGCACCGCACTTTGTGAGTTCACAACTCGCCATCACGCTTGGGAGACATCAGACATTGCGACCCAGCTCCGGGGATTTCTTTTCAACACCCTAGGGGAAGAAGATATCCAGAGAAATGTGGAAACAGGTGATCTGGCTTCCAGCCTTTGAGCTGCTAGCAATAAGCTTTGTCACCCTAGGCGGGTCACACGGCCGCTTTGAGCGTCTTTAAGATGAAGGCACCTGTCCACGTGGTCCCCGCGAGCACGTCCAACCCATGTGCCAAAGTCCAGGGGGTACCCACAGGACTTGCCCTATGCCTCCGTAAATAGAGCCAATCAGGTTCAAGAACATCGCCCAAATCTTGGCTCTCTGTTCCACAAGAGAGGTAATAGAGACAGGGACTCTAGTTAACAGGCTTGGCATTGTACATTAAGAGACAGCCACGATTGCCTCCTTGTGGCATCACACCCAGGGCCGCTCGCCTTGTCTGAGAAACGGATGGCAAGCCATTTCAGCCGGCTTTGCTGCCGGGTCCCTGAGCTGAGAGCCTCTGGGGCACAGTGTGATTGAGCTGGGGATGCTGCACAGCCAGACTCTCCCGGGGGGGGATCCCTTTTTCATTTACATTTTCCAATTTCTAGACTTGTCAACACTCTCTGCCTCTCTTCTCTGAGAAGAATGGAAACTCAAAAACCAAGGGTAAAAAGTGCACGCGAGACTCAGCAGCTTTGGGCTGTGAGAGCCCCTATTTGCCAAGAGTGATGGCCTCCCTGTGCCCTCAGTCACAAGGGCCATCTTGGGGTGTGCTGCCCTTAGGGTGAAACCACAGGGAAAGGGGACAGCCCCCTCTCTCGGCTGTATCCTAGTCAAACTGCCTCCTCTTTCCAGTGGCCACCCAAAGCATCCTGGTCTGTGCCACTCGGCACAGTTGGAAGAGTTGGAAGAGTTCTTGATATATTCTGTGTACTCGACTTGTATCAGATATGTGATTTGAGTCCATTTGCTTCCATTCTGTAGATATCCCTTAACCTAAAGTACCTACGTCTTTAATGTTGATGAAGCCCAACTTTTTCTCTGCGAACCCAAGGTCATGAAGGTTCGCACCTGTATTTTCTTCGAAGAGTTTTATGGTTTTAGCTGCTGCACTTAGGCCTTTGAGCCATTTAGAGGTCATTTTTGTGTACGGCGTGAGGTAGGGGGTCCAACTTCGTTCTTTGGCATGTGAACATTCAGTTGGCCCAGGACCATTGGTTGCAGGGACAAATCTTACCCCATTGAATTCTTGTGCCAGTTCTTACAACTCTTAGTAAATCCTGCCTTCTGTGACTCGCCCCTCACCATGGGTTTCTGCTCTCTCTGGCTACATGATCAGCCCCCTGAACGCAGGAAGTGGGAACAAACCTTTGGGTCCCCTATGAGGTTGCACACAGGGTTATTCACATTCTCTGAGTTTATTAAATCATTCTGGAAATGGCTGCAGTGACTCTTCCCTCCCAAGTAGTTTCCACCTAGTGGCCCTAAGTTTCCTGTATAGCTCATGCCGACGTTCATTTTAGTTTCATGACGGTTGATGACGTCAGATCCAGGAACAGGCATGGGGATGAAGCCACCTTGGCCCCTCCGCCCACCCCACTGGCCTTTAGGCTTTGGCAAGCGTCCTTAGCCTGGGTGACTGATTAACCATGCCTTTCTTTGCACATCTGTGGGTCATGAATTCTTTCCTAAAAAAAGAACTGAGCCTTTCTGCACATCACCAGACCCTCTTGCACACGCCCCACTCTGCCCGGGCACCAAGGAACCAGACCCTTGTGCAAAACCTACCGAGCACAGAGATAACGTCTGTAGCTGGTACCATTGAGTCTCCAAGTACTCAAGATATATTAGGGACCACTGTACTTCCGTTACTGATTAACTGCCTTAAACTCTTTTAAGAACCCATGGGCCAGGCAGAAAGCATCCAGTTGGCCTTTGGACAAGAGTCCGCCTCCTCCCCAGGGGGCCGGCCTCCTGACTAAGACTCATAAGCCTTTCCAATCAAAACCAGTCTCTTGGATATTGACTTTTCAAGCCACAGGCAGGCAAATTTAGGCTTTGGTAAGAGGGGGAGTGGGGGACAGTATCTTCAGACGAATTTATGCTCCACGCCTGACAGGACAGCCTACGAGAGCTTCGTAGGGAAGCCCTGGCAATCGAGAAGCTTCACCATCACCCTCACCTGCTCAGAACGATCCAGGAACGCCAAGGAAGACAGGGGTTCCCCCTCAGCCCATGAGATCCAGGACGGAGGAGACACAGACAGGGAAGAGGAAGGTGGGGACCCGAAGCTGGAGAGCAGAGAGCTGGTCGCTGGTGAGATGCTCCTGGAGGGCAGGTCTCCAGACCGCCTACACAGACTAGAAGCGGCCCCGGGAAGCCCAATTCACCAAAAAAGGAAAACAAAAGCAGCCTTTGCCTGTACTCCTGGCAACAAATTGTTAAAATAATGGGTTTATGTTTCCAAGGTTTCTTGCTCTGCTTTTGATCAATAAAATGTTCTTTGGATCGATACAAATGTAATTTCGCGGCTGGCGGCCGTTTAGAGCACACGGTGGAGAAGTCGCTGCCCAGCGAGCGCAGAGCTCTGCTGGCTGTGGGCTGTGCTTGGGACCAGCAAGGACAAACAGGCGAGGCTACCCGCCACTAAGCTCAGGGTCAGCACCGGTGTCCTGGTGCCCGCGTGGATCTCTGCAGCCGAAGGCTTTCGGCAGAAAGAATCTGAGAGCTCGCTTGGAAAACCAGAGAACCCAAAGAGTGGGGTGTGTCTTTAACTCTCCCCACGCGCCAGCAACTGTTTTAAGCGCCTTCTGTGCGTTAAGGCATCAGACCCGACGAAATCACCCCATTATCACCCTCATCGCATAAGGATACTGAGGCACCGAGCGCTCGAATAACGGGCCCCGGGCCGCACAGCTGATCCGCAGCGCAGCTGGGATTTGGAGCTGGGAAGTCTGATCGCAGGGGCTCCAAACTCTGCACCGGGTCCTGCCTGAGCATCCCCTTTCGTCTCTGACGTCTCTTTGCCAGATGCTCACCGCGAGCCAGGCCACCGTGCTCCGTACATTCGCGTGTTTTATGATCGTTAGTCCCTTAACCTTACTTTAGGGATGAGAAAGTGAGGCCTGGAGAAGATCGGTAACCTGGCCGGGATTCGGCGGCCAGGAAGCGGAAGGGCCGATTTTCAGACCCAGGTATTCCGAAGCCAGCACCGCTGTACTCTATTCTCCCGCTCGGGGACGCAGCCGGCCGGTGGTGTGTATTTCCTTCTTCTGCAGCTGCCTGTGTGAAGGACAAAGGATGTGCGCCCAGGGAGCTCGAATGAGGAAAAGCCCCTGAGGGGGGAAGAACGAGGAAACCAAAGACCCCCTAGGAGTGGGTGAGCAGCCAGCCAGCCAGGTAGGACTTCTCGGAGAGAAAGGCGGTCCAAGCTCAAATCCCCGCTCCTGCTATGGCTTTGCTCTGCACCTGCTGCAGGGCCCGCGCGTCCCCCTGGCTGAGGAACAGAAAGAGCTTAGCCTGAGTTCAGCGCTCTGGGAGGGTCACGGCTCAGGCGCGGGCAGGGCTCGGAGCGAATGTGACTCCAGGCGTCTGATGCACTTGCCAGGCCAAGCTTCACGAAGACGGGCAGGTAGTGAGTCAAGAGCCCTGGAGCGGGCACCAGAATCCCTGCGTTTCCGTGCCCTGCTCGGCAGCGTGTGCACGAACAAGTCCATTGCTTTCTCTGAGCCACATTTTCCTGTCTCTGAAACCGTGACGTGGGGGCCGCTTCATCTCTGAAGTCTCTCCTGGGTCAGGCTCTGTGGGCATCAGCGGAAAGGGAGAGGGTCAATGCCGCTGAGACCGGGATCAATCTCCCACTCACCCACCAAAACGCCTCGAATGCGCATCACGTACCAGGCGTGGAATTCAACAACACGCGAGGTGGACCGCCGCCTTCTTTGTCCTCGTGAAGCTTCAGACCTGGTGATTTGTGAGAGGCCAGAGTCATCCATTCACTTGCCCAGTCGTTCGTTCAGTCATTCACTCATTCATTCCGACAAGGACCTACCGTGGTTCACGTGCCAAGGCGGGTACCGGGGTTTCAAGGATGAGACGGCGCCCTGGAGGCACTGAAGCGTCGACAGGAAAGTAAGCCATTGTCAACAGACGCGCCTCCATTTTGAGGTTGGACCCAAGGCCATGCTGACTCTGAATCTATCCCCTGGCTGTGCCTGAAAACCAAATGCGGGGCGTCTGTGTGGCTCAGTTAAGCATCTGGCTGTTGGTTTCAGCTCAGCTTACGACCTCATGGTTTGTGAGTTCGAGCCCCGCGTCAGATTCCGTGGTGACAGTGTGGAGCCTGCTTGGGATTCTCTGTCTCCCTCTCTCTCTGCCCCTCCCTGCTCATGGTCTCCCTCTCTCTCTCTCTCTCTAAAATAAAAATTAAAAAAAGAAAGAAAATCAAACGTGTTATTTCACTTAACCTTATACTCTCTAGGCCCAACCACGTGGTAGCAAATGGCAGGATCTCATCCTTTTTATGGGTGAGTAATATTCCATTCCACATCTCCTTTATCCATTCATCCATCGGTGGACACTTGGGTTGCTTCCACAATCTTGGCTGCTACAAATAATGCTGCAGTAAACATAGGGGATGCATGTATCTTCTCAAATTAGGGTTTTCATTTTCTTTGGGTAAATACCCACTAGTGGCATTATCGGATCGTCTGGTAATTCTATTTTTAACTTTTTTGAGGAACCTCCGCACTGTTTTCCACCGTGGCTGCACCAGTTTGCATTTCTACCAGCAGTGGAATTTAAGAAATAAAACAGATGAACAAGCAAGGGGAAAAAAAGAGACAAACAAAAAAACAAACTCTTAAATACAGAGAACGAGTGGGGGTGGGGTGGGGAGGGACGGGTGAAACAGATAAAGGGGTTGAAGAACGCACTTACCGCGGTGAGCACCGAGTGACGTCTAGAATCGTTGAATCTTTATATTGTACACCTGAAACTAATATAACACTACAAAAATTACACCTACACTTAAAAACTCAAATGCAGGGCGCCTGCGTGGCTCAGTTGATGAAGAGTCCGACTTTGGCTCAGCTCACGATCTCCCGGTCTGTGAGTTCGAGCCCCACATTGGGTGTTGCCGTCAGCGGGGAGCCCGCTTCAGGTCCTCTGTCTCCCTCTCTCTCTCTGTCTCCCTCTCTCTCTGCCCCTCCCCTGCTCTCTCTCTCAAATATCAACAACGTTAAAAATTAAAAAAAAAAATCAAACGCAGTAAATAAAAACTAATAAACGGTTAAGCATCATGGGTGGAGAGGTAGGAATAGTAATGAGACTATTTACACCAGAGCTATGAGAGAGAGAGATTTAGAACCATCATGTCATTTCTTTCCATTTGTAAATGAGGGGATACAGGCTCTGAGAAGCGATATATTTTGCTCAAGGACGCAGCTTACGCGAAGGTCCCGGGTCTCACGGAGAAGTCGGCTGGCTCTTTAAGCCATGGTTCCACGGAGCGCTAAAATCTCATCCATACGGTTGCTGGAAAAATACAAAGCGTGCTGTGCTCCTACCTTTAAATACAAGCCCGCTGCTTTCAGACCCAATTAGGAGCAGGTAATTACCTGTGGGAAGTGGGGAGTTGGGCGGTCTGCCGGATCGACCGGAGAGTACGTGAGCTAGTCTTTTCTAGTTACCAATAAAATGCTACAACAAAATCGTTATTTGGCAACGTGTTTATTTAATATTTCATCCCACAGGCCCGGGATGGAAGATAACCATGGTCACCCCTTTACGACGGCATTTTGGATGGGCATCTCTGGCTTTGCTGTCTGTGATCGGCAGACATACGCCCTGCTAGAGGATGACCTAATTTTTCCAGAATTCCATAAATAGGATGGTGTAATCTCGTAGTCCTCAACCTCTCCCCACCTTCGCCTCCAGAGCCTCTGGTCCCTCCCCCTCGAGTCTCAGCCTTGATGGGCCCCCGAGAGGATCCTGAGCGAGGTAGGCAGAATATCCACTGCCTGAGCCCTGCGGCTGGAGGAGGGGGTCCGCCGAGGCCGGGTGCCTGGGGCCCTACAGGAAGTGCCTGGTATGTCGTTCTCGCTGGATCTCACCGGACCAGGCAGGCACCTTAGCTTCTGGCTCAACTTCCCCGCCTGGCCCTACAGGTGCCTGCCAGGAAACGCATGCTCAGCCTGCATGAGATTGGCTCTGCGAGGGTCATTATACACCGTCCGTCCTCTTCCCCAGGGGACTGGATCCTGCTCCCAGCCCACCGGTGACAATCATGATCCTGCCACCTTCTGAGTATCGTCTGTCTCCTGGTCGTGGCCGCTTCCCTCCACTGCACCTGCTGACCACGTGAGGGCCAAGCAATAAAGGGTTCACTCAGTCCTGCCTTCCTTCGGCTACACCAACCTGAGTCCCCAGGGCCCCAATAACGTTCCTGTAGGAGCCAGCGGGTTCCCGACGCCTCCCTACCGTGGCTTGGCCCGAATAGTGTGGCTGCCTGCTTAAAGGACATTTGAAAGTCACTGAGTAAGCAAAAAAAAAAAAAAAAATGCTGCGTGGTCCTTTCTCCCCTCGGTGGGTGGGGAGGTCCTTCAACCTTGGCGACTTCCCCCCACTTGACTCGTTCCTTGAAACAGACACATAATTGCAGCATCCAGGAGACATCGACAGTGGTAACTGGCTCCACGATACCCCCTAATTACCGTCCTTTGCCCTGCCCCGTTTTCATTCCTCAGCCCCCTGTGGTGTTTCCCACCCTATTCTGCACTCAAATACTTGTCTGCGTGTCTACTTTTGGGGGAACCCGGCAGAAGACGCTGGAGCGAGGAGACTCTGATTGCTCAGACCCCCGCGGGGTAAATGGAGATGCCTCGAGTGGTGGCTGCTTTTAGGTGTCAGCTTGACTGGATCACAGGGTAGCAAGACATTTGGCCAAACATCGTTTTGGGGTGTGTCTCTGAGCGTTTCTAGATGAAATTAGCCCTCCAGTCGGTAGACTCGGAGAAGCCGTTTGCCGTCCCCAGGGTCGATGGGCATCATCCCGTCCTTTGGGAGCCTGGATGCGATGAAGAGGTGGAGAAAGGAGGCATTTGGCCCTTCCTGCCTGGCTGTTGAGCTGGGCATCGAATTCTCTGCCTTTAGCTTTCCTTGATCCTAGGTGTGCTGACCCAGACCGGAATCTTCATGATCTGCGTCCTCGGTTCTCGGACCTTTCGACTCGGACCGAACTACACCACTGGCTGTCCTTGGGTATCACCCTGTGGATGGCAGATCTTGGGATGTCTCAGTTTCCATAATTGCGTGAGCCAATTCGTTGTTTTTTTTTTTAAGTTTTTTGTTTTTTTTTTTTTCCAGAGATACAGATAGAGCGTGAGCAGGGAAGGAGCAGAGAGAAAAGGAGAGAGAGAATCCTAAGGAGGCTCGGCACGGTCTGGTGCTGGGCCTGATGCGGGGTTCGAACTCACGAACCGCGACATCATGACCATGAGCTGAAACCAAGAGGCGGACGCCTAACCACCTGAGCCACCCAGGCGCCCCTGAGCCACTTCTTACAATAATTCTCTTTAAAATTGTTTTAATGTTTTCTTATTTTATTTTTGAGAGACAGAGAGAGAGAGAGATTGAGGGCACAAGCTGGGGAGAGGCAGAGAGAGAGAGAGGGAGACCCAGAATCCGAAGCAGGCTCCAGGCTCCGAGCGGTCGGCACAGAGCCAGACGCGGGGCTCGAACCCACGAACCGTGAGATCACGACCTGAGCCGAAGTCGGACGCTCCACCGGCGGAGCCACCCAGGCCCCCCAATAATTCTCTTTACTTAGATGGATGATACAGGGGCGCCTGGGTGGCGCAGTCGGTTAAGCGTCCGACTTCAGCCAGGTCACGATCTCGCGGTCCGTGAGTTCGAGCCCCGCGTCAGGCTCTGGGCTGATGGCTCAGAGCCTGGAGCCTGTTTCCGATTCTGTGTCTCCCTCTCTCTGCCCTTCCCCCGTTCATGCTCTGTCTCTCTCTGTCCCAAAAATAAATAAACGTTGAAAAAAATATATTAAAAAAGAAAAAACTGTGTTTAGATGGATGATACAGATACAGACGTGGATCCTGTTGGTCCTGTCTCTCTAGAGAACCCTGACGAATACGCCTTATATGCTTGGGGCCTTCAAGTGCCATGTTGCCATCCTGTCATCCAAGCATCTGAGACCATCCTCAGGGACTATAAGACAGGAATTCGCCCCGTGGTGGTAGATAAAGCAGTAGAAAAGTGGTGGGCCTTGTCGCCTGGCTCCGTGCTCACATCACGCCGGGCCTGCGGGAATTCTCAAGCCAAGAATGTTTGCAAAGCTGCTTGTGTTCAGCCCTGAACATCGCTACAGAGGCGGGGAGGAGAAAATGGGAAAACATAAAGTTCTGCACAACAGGAAATCACGTTAGAAAGCTGTGAAAATCATGTATCCTTTTGAGGCGTAATGGTTTTAATTTTCTCAGGCTCTGATCTCCCTGGCAACAATTTAGAAGTGCATAAGCATTCATGAATCAAAGTTGGGCACGTCTGCATGTTTAATTATGTGTCATCGGATGGAAACCTTCCTTTTGATCTTAGCATTTAAAGGGATTTACGCTTTAACAATTACATTTTTTTTTTCTCCTCCCGAAGTCAATGTGGGTTATTGAATAGTATCAGCGTGGTTGGGGGGTGGGGGGGGGGAGGATGCTGAGAAAGTCGAGGGAGATCTCTGTTCTGTCTGGGATGGGGAGCCGTGCTGCCCCCATGCTCCTGATCTTGAGAAAGAAGTGAGTGGGGCGGGGGGAGGGAGGACGTCCCACTCTACTGCAAGGGTACCAATCAACGAGCTTCGTCACTCATTCCAGAAGAGGCTGGGCCAGTAAAGACCAGAGCTTGGGTCTAAGACAGATTGGGGGTCTCCTTGCCCCATTTGAAAATGACCCCTGGTCAGCCTCCCGATCTCCCCAGTAACAGATTGATTCTAGACTGATTCTGCCTTAGTAGATTTTCGTGGTTGCCTTATTCGTGGTTGCCTTCTGGATATCCAAAATCAACAACAGGGATCAGACGGATACCAGAAACATAACGGAAGACTATCCTTGGAGCGCCTGGATGGCTCAGTCGGTTGAGCATCCACCTTCGGCTCAGGTCATGATCTCACGGTTCGTGGGTTCGAGCCCCGCCTCGGGCTCTGTGCTGATAGTGCGGAGTCTGCTTGGGATTCTGTCTCCCTCTCTCTCTGTCCCTCCCCACTTGCCCTCTCCGTCTCTCAAAATAAACAAACTTTTAAGAAAAGAGGAAGAAGAAGAAGACTATCCTCAATAGAGTTTGGATGGCTTTCCTTTCTTTTTCTAAACCTTCCCTTCCTTCACCTTCACCCCTGCCTTCCCCCCGCTACCCCTGGAATGTATTTCCGTGATTCTTCTGAGATGTCCATTGGGGCACAGGTGCAAGACTTTTCAGGAACCCTTAAGGTCTAGAGGTGGACATTCCTAACCCTTTCAGTTTGGCCCACAAGTAGCACACCACTGATGCCAGGGTCATTATCCTCTCCGTCCCCTCCTCGGAAGAAGTTATCTGGACTCCTTATTCAGCTATATATTCCTTCAGACACTCATCCGTCCACATAACACTACTTACTAAGTCAGTCTGCCAGCGCCACACATCTGTGAGGCCAGACTGTTTCTTCTGGACTCCGCCATGTGCAAATCACTCTCCCTTCCTGTGCCTCAGTTTCCTCATCTGTAACATGGGCGTGATACGCCTTCGCTGGGTTGAAATGAAAACGCGTGATAATTTACAATGTTTGGCTGAGTTCCTGGAGCTAATAAACCGCCCCCAAACTTAGTGACTTTGAAACAGGGTTCGCTAACGTTTTCCGTAAAGGGGCAGATGGTAAATATTTCAAGCGCTGCCGTACCGACCCAGGTCTGCTGCCACCATGTGAAAATAGCTATGGACAATACATAGGCACCTGCGGGAGGGGTGTTCCAGTACAACTGTATTTGCAAAAACAGGAGGCAGGCCACATTTGGCTGGTGGGCCACAGTTGGCCCACCCCCGGCTTCAAACAACCACCAGTGATCTGCTTCACGGTTCTGTGGGTTGACAACTTGAATGAGGAGCTGTTGAGTCATTGCCCTGGCCTTGGCTAGGCTTCCTCGTGTATCCGCAGACGGCTGCCAGGCCGGCTGGGGCTGGCCGGTCCAGAACGGCCTCAGCTGTGTTATGTGGTCTCTCGCCCTCCAGCAGGCTGGCCAGCGGAGACTCGGCCGAGCTCCAAGAGACTCAGCAGATCCGTGCAAGGCCTCTTGAGGCCCACCGTTTTTGCAAACAACCTCTACAATTAGCCCATCGTACGTGCCCCATCAATGTTCCCTATTAGCATGGACTTCTTCTGTATCGTGTTCAGGGGCAGAAATGGGAGAGACTATAAACCTGTGAAGGTCCAGCTTTGAGACGCTCCCGGTCCAAAATGTGAAATGACGTTTGCTTGCAAATAGCCGTAACAACGCATACAAATAAGAAAACACTCTCCAGCCTGGGTTTCAGAGCTCAAAAGACAGAAACAACGAAGATGCAGGGGATAAAAAAGTTCTGGCAAGTTTACGTGCCCCTTAGGGACCTATCTCAGAGCTCTTCGTGACAAAACAGTCTTCTGGAGTATTCTAGGCCCTAGACACCTGAATTGAGAGTAATCTAGCCTTCTATCTCATGATGGAAGGTTTCCCATCAGGTGGCCTTTCACGGTCACCCTCCTGATCTCCAGCAGGGGGAGAGAGCCCCAGCATTACTTAACCCATTGAGTGCTTTATGTCCACCACGCTAGCAGAAGGAATGCAAGGGAAGATACAAGAAATAGAAGAGATCTACTGAAACTGGGAATAGCATTTCGGAGAGAGAGAGAGAGAGAGAGAGAGACAAAGTGAGAGAGGTTGATGCCAAGGCCCTGAGATGGGAGCATGCCCAGTAGGTCTTAGGAAGAGTTAAGAGGTTGGTGTGGCCGATCAGAGTAAGAAAGTCAGAGAGTGCTGAGAGATGAGGTTGAATGAGGTCGGAGGGTAGCAGTAGCCAGATCATTCTATAAGGGCATAGACTATGGGAAGACAAGAATCAAAGCAGGAAGGTCAGTTAAGAGAGGTGCTGGGATACTAAATATGTTTTGCACGTAAAGCAGGCAGGGTTTTCTAATATATTAGTCATACAGAGCAAGAGAGAGGAACCAAAGATAATCCTGAGGTTGTTGACCTGGGCCACGTAGGGCTGGAGGGCCATTGCCTGAGATGGGGTGGACGGAGGCAGGGGTTCAGTCTGGGAACAAAAATCAAAACCTGATTTTTGGCATGAGACCCCTATTCATGTACATGGTAATATGGAGTGAACACATGGAGTTTAAGGGAGGGGTTGGGTTGAAGTCATGAGTTTAGAATCCACCAATGCATATATGGCATTTAAAGGCTTAGGATATAATACATCACATAAGGAATGAGGGTAGAGGACAAGGGAGGAGAGGACTGAGCCCCAGGCCCTGCAATGTTCTAAAGTCAGGAAAACAAGAAGAATCTAGCAAAAGTGGCTAAGGAACAAGCAGCCTCTGAGATAGGATGGTAGGAGAATAATCGAGAGAGGGAGAGAGAGAGAGAGAGAGAGGGAGAGAAAACTGTGTCCTGAAATCCAAGAGCTAGGAGTCAGAACACATTAGATTTACCCCCTTGATTTACCCCCTTTCTCTTGATGAGCCTCGGTTTTGGGGTGTGGATGTGTGGGTGTGTGCTACAGGAGAAAGAGTATGGTTTAGGTCATCTATAAGATCTGTTTCAACTTGGGTGATCTGTGACATGGTCCGTCTGCCTGTTTCATTTCCATATACTTCTTTTTTTTTAATTTTTTTAATGTTTATTTATTTTTGAGAGAGAAAGAGACAGAGAGTGAGCAGGGGAGGGGCAGAGAGATAGGGAGACACAGAACCCCAAGCAGGCTCCAGGCTCTGAGCCATCATCACAGAGCCCAATGCAGGGCTCAAAATCACGAACCGTGAGATCGTGACCTGAGCCAAAGTCAGACGCCCAACTGACTGAGCCACCCAGGCGCCCCTCTACATACTTCTTTACAGAATATCTCAGCATCTGGGAGCAGAAGGCTGGCTGACACTGTCTTTCCCATCTCCCCCACTTGAGCATTCAGCCATCACTGAATTTATGTGGGGCCCTGACAGCTCTCTCTCTACACTATTAGCAGACTCTGCAGCACTGAAGAGACCAAAACTCTAACATATCATCCGTGACTAACCTCCTGTCTTTATTCTCCATGCAAAAAGCATCTGGTGAGAAAGACTCATTCTATGGAGTTAACAGGTTGCTTAATCATATGAACTTGAATTTATTCATCTGGCTATTTATTCATTTATTTATCCCATCCGTCCACACATTCATCCGTCCATCACTCCATTGTTCCATCCATCCCTTTCTCATCCATTGATCCATCCATCAATCCATCCGTCCATCCATCCTTCCTTCTATCTATTTATCCATCCATCTGTCCATCCATCATCAAATGAGATTAATAGAGCACTTTTCAAAGCCATGCCAAGTGTTGTGGAAGCATAAATGAAAAGTACATGTTCTCTGAAGGGTCTACATTTCATTTATTTTTCATTTTTTTTTTAAATTTTTTTTCAACATTTATTTATTTTTGGGACAGAGAGAGACAGAGCATGAACGGGGGAGGGGCAGAGAGAGAGGGAGACACAGAATCGGAAACAGGCTCCAGGCTCTGAGCCATCAGCCCAGAGCCTGACGCGGGGCTCGAACTCACGGACCGCGAGATCGTGACCTGGCTGAAGTCGGACGCTTAACCGACTGCGCCACCCAGGCGCCCCTATTTTTCATTTTATGTTGGTAATAATATTATAATATATAATATAATATAACGTAATATAATACAATATCTAATACTTACAAAGTGCTTTCTATATGACAGGTGCTGTTCCAAGTGTTCTATATATATGAACTCCCTAAACAACCCTAAAAGGCAGGTGTTATTATTATTGTCATTTCATATGAGAAAACTATACTTAGAATCTGCCCCCAACTCAACTCATGTTTCAATATTATGACAACAGCCCCAGTTTGGGTTCCAGCCATGGATACTTGAAACGAACATGTGTAAGACAAAAAAAAAAAAATTTTTTTTTTCAGTAAACACATTTCTTCCAGAAAGCATTGTAGAGAGGAAAGAGAATCGGTCTAAAACTCAAGAATCCGGGTTCTGTGGTTAGCCGCGCGACTTTGGACGAACTCTTTCCCTTCTCTGGCACTTTCCGCCTCTCGAAGGGATCGTATCTCAGTACAAGGGGGTGGCAATTGAGCAGAATTGATGAATATGGTCACGGAAGTCGTACCCTGCACAACTCTCGGGGCCACCGTGTCTATAGGCTACATGTAATGGGGCCACCTGATGTTGTTGAACATGATGGTGGGTCTCTCAGGTGCCTTCTGCTTTTGTAATTCGGTGATAGTCTTCCTTCATTTAGAAATGAAACGCTATTCTTCGTGCTGCAAAGGGGATCGTTTTCCTCCCCCAGTATTTTCTAGCCCGGTGACTTCGGGGTACAATCTAATTTCACTCAGAACTCTCCATGCAGAAAACAATCTTCTCCAAATTCCTTCAGCACCCTCTACTTCCCTTCAAAATTTCCCCGGAGAGATCTCTGTGTTGTGGAGGGGTTTGTGCATACTGAAACAGGCAGGCCGATTTGAAATTGTGTCTTCACGGTTGAATACTTTCAACCCAAGGCGGAAGTCCGCCAGTCGTGGGATAGGCGAGGACTCCATCCTGGAGGCATGGGATCAGCCTTCAACAAGAGCAGAGCGGCTGATCCCAATATGCCACAAGTTCCAAGGACCCAGAAAGGGGTAGGGACATGGCTACCACCTCCATTCGTTCATCTCCTGAACCCACTGACTGATGTCTAATTTTTTTTTTTCATTGAGACTCAGCTTTTGAAGACTCCTGCTTCTCCTTCTACATACAGATGTACCATTCAGACTGAGTTTCCAGAAGCATTTTTTTTGAGAAATGTAGGTCTCTAATGGCGTTGATAAATACTAAGGATCTAAGAGTGGGTACAAATGTCTACTTTAAGAAAGTTTATGTCTTCTATCGCACACGTCTCATGTGCTCGTGGTAGAAAATTTAGAAAATAAAATTTTAACATGGTGTTTTTTGTTTTCCTTTGGATTTCCCATTTCTCTCTTAACTTTAAATTGTATACACTTTTGATTTTTACTTTAGTTGAATCTACTTGCCAGAATGGTGCCGCGCATAAATTTTACGACTATTTTAATTTTTTACAGCCTCTGGTTTACGTTGTAAACAATTTGTTGCATGCTATCACAGCCTCTTCGTAAACATAATTTTTAATTAAAAGTTTTGCTGAGATAATCATAGATCCACATACAGTTGTAAGAAAAAATACGCAGTCCTCAACCCCGTTTCCCCCAGTGGTAGGAGCTGGCAAAACCATAGTACAGTGTTAGCACCGGGTTGTTGACATTGACATAACCCACTGATCTTATTCAGACTTCTCCAGTTGTATTTATGGCTCATTTCTTTTGTGTGCATGTGCCCCCGGGTGCTCAGCGGTCAGTCTTACACAATTTTGTCAGATGTGTAGATCCCTGTATCCATCCCCGCAAGGGTCCCCTGTGCTGTTCTGTGGGAACCACATCAACCCTCTCCTTCTTCCACCCTGTCCTTGACTCCTGCCATCCCCGGCTTTGTTCCCCATTTCTCTATTTCGTCATTCGAATGGAATCACACAGTACGTGACATTTTGACATTGACTTTCACTCTGCATAATTCCTGGAGATTCATGCACATTTTGGGATGCACCAATAATTTGTTCCTATGGAAAACAGTGTGGGGTTTCCCCAGGAAATTAAAAACAGCACTAGCCTATGAGCCACCGATTTTACTGCTGGATATCTGTTGAAAGGAAATGAAAAATCAGTATATTGAAGAAATATCTACATTCCTATGTTCACAGAAGCATTATTCACAACAACCAAGGTATGGAAACAACCTAAGTGTCTATCAATGACTGAATGGATGATGTTCCATATATATATGTATGTGTGTGTGTGTGTGTGTGTGTTTATAATATATATAATTGAACAATATTCAACAGATACATTATTCAGCCATGAGAAGGAAGGCAATCCTGCCATTTGAAACAACATGGAAGGAACTTGGTGGCATTATTCGAAGTTAAATAAGCTAGACAAAGAAAGATGAATACTGTGTGATCTCACTTGTACGTGAAATCTTAAAAAAAAATCAAACTCATGGAAACATAGAATAGAAGAGTAATTTCTAGGGGCTGGATGGTGGGTGGGATGGATGGTAGAAACAGGAAGAAGGTGGAAGGAGGTACTAACTTTCAGCTCTAACGAAGGGGGGAAAATGGCTCTTTTTGTTGCTAGGCTGGGTCCCACGGTATGTATATGCTACACTTTGTTTCATCTTGCCCCTGTTGAAAAACAGCTGAGCTATTTCCCATTTGGGGCTATTCCTAATAAACCGGCTACACACAGGATATTTTTGTGGAACTAAGTTTTCATTTCTCTGCAATAAATGCCCAAGAACGCCATTGTGGGATCATGCAATATTTGTGCATTTAACTCAGTAAGAAAACACAAGGTTGTTTTCTAATTTTTTTAATGTTTATTTTTGAGAAAGAGACAGAGAGAGAGAGAGAGAGAGCTCGCAGGGGAGGGGCAGAGAGAGAGGGAGACACAGAATCCGAAGCAGGCTCCGGGCTCCGAGCCATCAGCACAGAGCCCGACGCGAAGCTTGAACTCACGAATCTGAGCCGAAGACAGACGCTGAACCTACTGAGCCCCCCAGGCGCCCCTCAAAATTGTTTTCTAGAGTGGCTTTACCATTTTACATTCCCACCAACAACGAGTGGGTGACCCACTTTCTCCACACCCTTACCAGCATTCCGTATTGTCACTCTTCTGGTCATTCTGATAGACGCGTAGTGACCTCTCGTTGAGGTTTCATTTGGCGGAGCTCTTGAATCACAAGTTCAATTTCTTTAATGATCGTAAAGCTGGGGAGATGGTCTACTTCAGAGGTTTCCCTGGCCTAGTACTTGTGGCGGAACACCTCCCTTCTCAGGGGGGTCCGAGAGTGCTTCCCCAGACCAGAGGCGGTTGTGGTAGAATCCCTTCCTGGTGTCATGTCTTCTCAGGGTCTCTGGGTGGTGACACAGAATCTCAGGTCTATGGGACAAAGAGCCTTGGGGTGGGGGGGGAGGTTGTGTGTTGTAGCAGGTTTCTCTTGCCAGGTCCATGTCTCTGCCCCAACATCTCTCAGTGAGGGAGGGGAGTCTCTGACCCAACAGTAGGGGAAGGTGCTTCCCTTGGCCACTTACTCATCCTACTGAAGTTATGCCACTCTCCCCCCACCATTTGACCCAGGGGAAGATGATGCTGGGTTGAGGACTGGGCAATACTGGTCTTACTTGAGGACTGGGCAATACTGGGTTACCTTCTGTTGGGCGAGGGCGGACATCAGACACTCTGCTACTGCGTTTTTCCTCCAATGCCAGGGTCCCAAACCATTATGTCTTCTTCCTCTTACCAACTTTCAGAGTTGTGGTTAGTTGACTCTTATTTGCAGAATGTATCATTGTGTTTGGCGGGGAATCACAGGGAGCTACGAGGATGTTATTTGTCTAGACTGGAAAGCCTCGACATGTTGACCGCTCCGTCGTGTTTCATTGAATTTCTTACCATCTCATTGTGTGACTTTGGGATAGTATCGTCGCCCAAGTGTGGCAGTAACAGGGAAATGGTTCCTCCCAATATGTTGCCGTTAAAAAATTGCTCTCTGCCTAAAAGTTGTTTCCGTTTCTAAGTCATAGGGCATGACCTGAAACGAATATGACACTGTACGTTAACTAACTGGAATTAAAATTAAAAAAAGATTCTAAGTCATAGGGCATGACCCGAAACGAATAGGACACTGTACGTTAACTAACTGGAATTAAAATTAAAAAAAGAAAAACTTAAAACAAACCAAAACGAAAAAGCAAACACATAAATAAACACATAACATATATAAGCCAGAACGGAAATGGCGTTTCAGAGAGAATGAACATTCTAGAGTTTCCCTAGTTTGGCCATGTTCTGATCATCTACAGCTGTGTCACAAACCAGCCTAGACTTTGTGGCCTAAAGCAACCGCAATCGCATATTGGAATCTGTCGCACAACTGCATTTAGTTGGGTGGCTCTCTCTCGAGGCTCCTCCTGTGGCTGCAGTCAGACCACGAGTGGGCTGGGCTCATGTTGAAGCTTCCCCATTCACAGGCCCGGTGGTGGATGCCAGTTGTGAGCTGGGACCTCGGCCATGCTGTTGGCCGGAACACCTACGCAAGGTTTCCCTACGTGGCCTGGGATCCACCATGGTAGCTGGATTCCAAGAGCGAGTGTCCCAAGAGAGTGTCTGGGCCGTTGTGCTGTGTTACCTTTCATGACCCAGCCATGGATGGCACAGACCATCCCTTCTGCCATATTCTGCTGTGAAAAGTGGCTCACCAAGCCCAGCTCATGTACAAGAGGAAGGCCATCAAACTTGATGGGTAGAGTGTCAACAGATTTGAAATCAGGTTTTAAAGCTGCCACATAGAGCAGGGAAGAGAGGAAGGAGGGGTTGACGGGGTAGGAGGGGCATATACCAGATACGGGTATTATAAGTTATCACGAGTGGGGGGGTGGGCACCTCAGTGGCTCAGTCCGGTTAAGCCTCCAGCTCTTGATTTCAGCTCAGGTCATGACGTCGCAGCTCGTGAATTTGAGCCCCGCATCAGGCTCTGCCCTGAATCCCTCCGCTGCTTGGGATTCTCTCTCTCTCTCCCTCTCTCTCTTTCCCCCTCTCCTGCTCTTTCTCTCTCTCTCTCTCTCTCAAAATAAATAAATAACTTAAAAAAAAATCTTTACAAAACAAGTTATCACTGGCTAATTCTGTCTGCAAGAGAAGAAAAGGTAAGAGGAACCCCGTGCGTCACAGGAGAGAGTTCGGCAGGTGGGCTATGGGAGTAACTATCTGCCATCCGTAGAATGACACCCAGGAAGCACCAGATCTCTCAACATGAAAAAGTGGCTTCTTTCAAACCAATGGGGATGAAATTCTGCATTTCTTATCAAATAGGAAGACTAAGTTTCTGGAGGAATTCTCGGCAACAAGGAGACAAAATATGGCCGTGGTATGTTTTTGCACACACCGACGCTTTGAGAAGCTCTGTTCCGTGAAAGAACCTTATTATATTTCTTACAGAAATCAATGATAGGGGATTGAATGTAACACCATGAGCAGAACATTTCCAGGGGTGTTTGGCATTATGAGAGGATAATAGGGACATTATGAGATTCTGCCCAAGGTGGCCTAAATGTTCATGTAGAATTATTTCATCCACGCGACGACTCAGGAAGCAGGAGGGAGGCATAAGCTTGTGCTAAGAGTTTTTCTCGTATATAAAAGCTGCATGTCTTATGGCCCAATTATATGATTAATGTAGTTTCTTGATTGATGGTTTATATTTTACTTATTTCTTTGTTGATTCATGTATTTATGTATTTATTGTGCTAGTTAAGTTTTTCGTTTTATCGTTTTAGTTCAGTCTTTCAGCTTTTTAGGGCAATTTAGGGTAATCAGACATCCCCCAATCACGTTCAGGCCAAAAAAAAAAAAAAAAAAGAGAGAGAGACATCATAACAAAGAATAACATTTTCTAAGTGTTTTTAAAAACTACAGACTAGTGGGGCGCCTGGGTGGCTCAGTTGGTTGACCGTCCAACTTCCGCTCAGGTCATGATCTCACGGTTCGTGGGTTCGAGCCCCGCGTCGGGCTCTGTGCTGACAGCTCAGAGCCCAGAGCCTGCTTCGGATTCTGTGTCTCCCTCTCTCTCTGACCCTCTCTTGCTTGTGCTCTCTCTCTGTCTCAAAGGTAAATAAACATTTAAAAAAATTTTAAAAACTACAGTCTAGAGTCGTATCTTAACTCTCATTCAGGGCACCTGGGTAGCTCAGTCAGTTAAATGTCTGACCCCTGATTTTGGCTCCAGTCATGATCTCATGGTCATGAGATTGAGCCCAGAGTCGGGCTCCACGCTGAGTGTGGAACCTGGTTGGGATTCTCTCTCTCTCTCTCTCTCTCTCTCTCGCTCGCTCTCTCAAAATAAAGAAATATTAAGCAAATAAATAAATAAACTATCATTCCACTTAAAATTTCCTCCTTTCCCCAGATCAGCCCTGACAGGGGGACAGTAGATGGTCGCCTCTTTCCCTCTTGTTCAAAATCCACCACTTTCTGGCTGTACTTTGGGTCCCTCCAGGGTTGCAGAGGATTAAGGGGGAAAGACAAGGGGCAGGGACCTTCTTACTTGAAGGATACCTTTGCGATTGTGATTGGGCCTCCGGGGTGTGGCAGTTCTTTTTTTCACGGGAGGCCCTTGAGAGTTCTTTGGAGACCTTCCCCATCACCAGGAATACCTCGTGTCTGTGTGTCCCTTAATGGCGATGCCTCTTCCCCCTGGCTACTGACAGCTCCTTCATCCACTCTGTTGGGGTCACTTGTCCTTACTGTCCCCTTAGCAATTCTAACATCTCGCACACAGAGACCTCCCCAGGCTCCGCCCTGCCTGCTCTGGTCACAGACCATTCCGGTCCAGTCCTGTCTTCGCCTTGGGGGAGACGGTGTGAGTTCAAACCCATCCCATAGCCCCTCAGGCCCAAGTGGGTCAAGCATCTGGTTCCCCGTGTCCCCAACTCCAACCCCCCCCTTTCCTGACCTGAGGCCCCCATGGGAGGGGAATCGGGACATACCAATGCCTTTCTCCAAATAAATTGTTCACATCGTCCTGAATCGATTCCTACAGAAGCAGCCTGTGCGGTGGGACCATCGCTGGCTGAAACAGTTTCACGATCTCTTAGCACGTCCTGCACTGGTCTGAGACCTTAATTAAGGAAGCTCATGTACTTGGCATCTTTCATGCTGTTCTCTGCCTTTGTAGCCTCTGCCAAAGAGTCTGGGCAACACGGTCACATCTATTTAAACACAATTTTTCTTTGACACTTCATTTCACTGGAGAGAGTGACTAGGAAGCAGGAAAAAGAGAATCCTGATAAAAAGGGACTTGGCCAGCTCCTCAAATGAAGGGCTGTTGAGGAAGCCTGACTCTTTGTTTCTAGCCTTGAACAAACCACTGCATGATAATCTTCTGATCTTTCGTTACGAATTATATTTATTTTATTATTAATAGAGCTAAACTTATTTTCAAATGTGATTACCCATTCTTATTTCCTTATACATTGCCCATTCATGACCCAAGCCCATTTTCTTGTTGGTTAATGAGTGCTCTTTGTATCTTGAGGACCTTAACCAACATTTTATTAGAGTCATTTGATTTATTTTCATTGTTTTAAAATTGAATTTTATTTCATGTGTACTGGGAAGCCATTGAAGGATTTTTATGGGCAGGAGGGATGTGATCTTATTTTGATTTAAAAGATTTTTAAATGTCAACTTTTAATTTACATACAGGTAAATACATACAGGTATAATTTACATACAGTTAAATACACTTACTTTAAATATACAGCTCGATGAGTTTTGACAAACGTTTACGTGTATGTAAATACCACCATGATAAAAATTTATAACGTTCCTATTGCCCCAGAACGTTCCCTCATGTTCCTTGACAGTCAACGTTCCCATCCCCACCCCGATCCCAGCCCTAGGTGAGAGTTTCTGGAGACCTTTCACCCTGACTCCCCTAATGTGATCATCTTATATAATCAATTCCACTGCAACAAGGCTGTGGGAAAATTAAATTAAAGTAATAAAACTAACTAAATGCAACCTTGAGCTGGATCCTAGAACAGAAAAAGGACATTAGTGAGAAATTTGGTGAAATTTGAGAAGCGTTTAATTTGGTTTGGTTAATAATTTCACATGAGGGGTGCCTGGTGGCTCCGTCGGTTAAGCGTCTGACTCTTGATTTCAGCTCAGGTCATGATATCATGGTCATGGGATCGAGCCCTGCACCGGGCTCTGTGTTGACAGTCCCTGCTTGGCACTCTCTCTCCCTCACTGCCCCTCCCTTGCTCTCTCTCTCTCTCTCAAAAGTATATAAATAAACTTAAAAAATAATAAATTAATGTGATAACCATAAACATCTAAGGACAGGGAACGGTCTTTGTTGGACATATCTGCCTCCTGGGGTCCAGTACGTTAGGTGACCAGCACGGATAGATTTTGGCGGCTCTCATTTGTAGTTGGGACCGGGGTAAGGCTCCACCCACATGCCTGTTGATTCTTAGTGCCGTCCCTTAGATTACAAATGGAAACACACTGTTTTACAAGGGTGCTTTAGGACTCTGCCTCCTGCTACATGGATCCTGGCTGGGAAAGGACTTGGCATTGATTGTCCAAGGGGGATAGCTGGAGCTTCAGAAAACCCCTGGAAGCTCTGCACTGGATATTATTCTTTATTTAATGCCGTAAGGAGTTCTTTTAGACCACAGTCTGGACGCTCGAGGTCCGACCCTCTGGTTGGCGACCAGCAAAGAGGCATTTAATCAAGTTGCAAAGAAAGTCAGAGCGTCAGCTGGCATCTGGCAGAGGTGTGGCGCCCTGGCCAGGCTCCCCTCTGGACGACCCTGCCCGACACCTTTCTCTCGGTGCAGGCAGGAGACCGAGAGCGGAACAGCGGTTGCCAGGAGAAGCACCGGGGTGAACAGAGCTTTGTCCCTTCCTGACATCTTTCCTCCAGACGCCGTTTCACATGCAGTGATGGATCCTAGATTGTTTTTCCCCTCTCTCTGCCAGAGCCAGCCACCTAGTTTAGACATTTCTATTAGATTAGGAGCCAGGAAATGAGAAAAACCCTGGCTCCAAGGGAGCTGTTCTCAGGTCACAGGCCTGCCTGGTAGAAATGCAGAGAAATACACAAGAACGCTTTGTTGGGGTGAATAATCACCTTTGTGATTTCTCTGGTCTCCCTGCCCCTTCTTGCTCCCTGCCCCCCCCCTCCTCCTACCCACACCTCTCTTGCCAAGCCGGGTTTGCAGAGTCTTGGAACCCTGCAACTTTAGAAGCATCCTTCAGGATCACCAAAGCATGCAATCTTAAAATCACAGAATGTTCAATGCTCGGCGTCGTAGAAGCAACGTGTACTTGTGAATTGGGAGGAAGGGAGGGGCGAGTCCCGGTTTGCTGCCCATTAGCTGTGGGACTGCAGGAAAATCGCCTAGAACTAGCATCTGGAAGCCCTGATGTCCTTATTCATAAAATAAGGACAATGGCCACAACGGTCAAAGTGGGCAATTCGCATACCGCGCCTGCCAACAGTGCGCGTAATAGGAATTCAGCAAACCCAGCTCCCTTTAGATTTCCAGCACCTTGAAATCCTAGAATGGGAACAATTAAAATAGCCACTTTTTAATTCAACTGCTTATACTGTTTATGAATTTCCTCTAAACAATCTATACGTTGTCTGGGTGCCTGGGTTTTTTGTTTTGCTTTGTTTTGTGTTTTGCTTTTGTTTTTTTGTTTGTTTTTTGTTTTTGTTTTTGCTTTTGTTTTCTTTGAGAGAGAGAGAGACAGAGCACGAGCTGGGTAGGGGAAGAGAGAGAGGGAGAGAGAGAATCCGAAGCAGGCTCCACGCTGTCAGTGCAGAGCCCGACGCAGGGCTCGATCCCACGACGGTGAGATCATGACCCGAGCCGAAATCAAGAGTTGGACGCTCAACCAACTGAGCCACCCGGGTGCCCCCGTGTTCGTTTTAAAAAACATCATTCAAAACTGAAGTCGTCTGACCAGGGCAAAGCGAAGATGGTCTGTACACTATGGAGACATCAGAGTGATAGCCCTGTGAGCCCCTCCAAACCCCTGAATCTAGGAGGAGGCCCAAATTTGCTATTTGTGCAACCGTATTTGGGGCTTAAGTGGAGACGTTTACATTTATTCCTGCTTCATTCCACCTCACTGGATGCGGCCAGTGATTTGAGCCCCAATCACGCCCCTCGTTCCCCCCCAGTCCCCACCCGGGGTGGAGGAAAGGCTCTAGATGAATCACATTCCAGGGCATTGACTGGCCCCATTTGCGGGTGATCCGTACAAACTTGTTCACGTGGCTATGACTTTCTCTCCGGCATTCTCCTCTACCAACTTCCTTCTATCTCTGCTCTGCAAATCTTAATCCTAGGAAGAAAGCCCTACCTCTGTTCTTCCACCCAAGCGAGTCTAGTTGAGAACAAGCCCAGGTGGTCCCACGTGCCCTGCTGTTCTAGGCGGAAGTCAGGTAAGGAAGGCCCTAGCAAATCTCGTGACCATGTCCTGTGACTGATTCTCCACGGAGACCGACTAGTGTAAGGGACCGGGCTCTACTTTGAAGACATTTTTGCCTAGCAACTTAGGATAAATGCTTTCTCGTGTGATCCAGGAGAACTTACCAGAGCTCTGTAGGCGGGGTCCAGGGTCCAAGCCCAGCTAATACTGATCACTTTCCTTTGCTCTGCGCTGGAGAGGACGTCTCCTTCCGGCACTCATCATCCTGAGTTACTAGGGTCAGCCCCGTCAAAATCTCCTGATATGTCGAGTCAAGGATGATGGTCGAAGCTTCTACTGAAGATCATACAAGATGGAGTAACCTTAGGTCCTGTAGAAGGTGGCTGAAGACTGACTCTTTACTCCTTGCGATCATGGGAACTTAGTTCCCATGGGACGCTCACGATTTGGTAGAAATCTCCTCAGTACCCCCACTACTCTCTAAATTTGACTGTAACTAGAAAAAAGGGTTTGCATGCATTCCTATAATTAAGAGTGTCGGGCAGTGCCTGAGTTCAAAGCAGTAAGTTCACATTCAAACCACTCTCTGCTGTGTGGGAGGTGACTTTACTGCACCTAATAGATACACAATAAATATTTGCTTAATTAATAAACTCCATAGTGTGGCTTATGGCTCTGAAGGCGCAGTGGGTCATTTAAATATAACTGGCCAGTCTTGTCAGGAGACCTGAAAGACACACGAAGTCAGGCTGAGATCTGAGAAAAATGGTGTTTCGCTCCATTTGCTCACCATTTATGTACATTAACCCTCTCCTGCCAGTCAATATGGAAGATGCGGGGGAAATGTCCTCTGGGGGCGCCTGGGCGGCTCGGTGTTGAGCATCCGACTCTTGATTTCGGTTCAGGTCGCCATCCCAGCGCCCTCCACACGGAGCGTGAAGCCTGCTTGGGAGTCTCTCTTTTCTCTCTCCCTCTGCCCCTCTCTCCCGCTCATGCTCTCCCTCCTCTAAAACAAATTTTTAAAACGCTGAAAGAGGAAATGTCCCTTGACCTCACGGATCCTAAATTCTCAAATAAGGCGAAGGGATGTGCACGGAGACACTGATTTTTCCCTCGTGACCGAGTTACAAAGAGCAATGTAGCCAGTGCCACGAGAGTGGGGAGCAGAGAAAAAACTGGGACACAGACAGGGCACCAACTGACACTGGGTGAGGTCGTCTTATCATTCGGGTTGAGGAGGTCGATAGCCACCCGGTGTTGAAATGAACGTAACCGGGCACACTCATCCGTTACCACGCGATCCCTGTCCTCAACTACCGGGGTACGCAATGGCTAAAACCACGAAGTGCTCTGACCCCCGGCTCCCGTTCCCCAAAGGCGTGAGCAGTTCAAGAGCGGACGGCTGCGGTCAGAAACCCGAACTTCATCTCTACTGGTCATCAGCGGACCCTGAACGCGGGGGTGCGGCGGGGGAATAAGGAGATGTCACCAGCAAAGTCCCTGCCCCAGAGACCACGGAGTCGGGTCCCGGAGACTGATGTGGAATTAAATGTGCCACTCTCAGAGGAACAAAACCCCAAATGATAACATAATCGCGCTTTTTTTTGCCCCCCTGCGTTGTACCTTTGCTTGTACGAAAAGTCTGTGATGAGAACTATTTATCACCTCCCCTATAGATAATTCTCATTCTTTGTTTTTCTTTTTCTTTTTTATTAAAAAAAATTTTTTAATGTTTATTTTTGAGAGAGAGGGAGAGAGAGAGGCCGAGTGTGAGTAGGGGACGGGCAGAGAGAGAGGGAGACACAGAATCCAAGGCAGGCTCCAGGCTCCGAGCTGTCGGCACAGAGCCCGACGCGGGGCTCGAACCCACGAACTGTGAGATCGTGACCTGAGCTGAAGTCGGACGCTTAACCCACTGAGCCACCAGGCGCCCCATTCACTCTTTTTTTTTAATTTTTCTTAATCAAACCTCCGTTTTGAGTGCCCATAACAGCACTGTGCCCTTGGAACTCAAGGAGGAAAGTCCCTCAGCCAGAACAAGGGAGGGGTCACCATTTGTCTAAACCAGGCACGGTGGATGATAACAGAAGCAAACAGCAACCCGAATCCATTCTGCCCGTCTACTTCTGCAGCTGGGCCGCCCCCAAGGCCAGCTTGGGAATGTGTTTTCCAGCTCCGTTTGCTGTGGTGCCCACATGTGACTATGCTCCTGCCAGTTCGTATAACTCAGGCGTGGGTTCCATATGCCACTTGCTGAAGAAGGAATCTGAGGACCAGAACTTCCGGGCTTTCCACCTTCCCCCTGGCAGGACGGGTGATGCGTGGAACGACTTTGGAAGCCATCGGCCTGGATTCCTGAGTCAGTGCGTGGAACCAAGCCGCCTGGCATCCTGAAACACTCAACGGGGAGCTTGTGCTTGCGAAAGAAGAAAACGTTTATATTTGTTGAGTTGGGGGAACTATGGGACTTTTTAGATCACTTTATTTTGGAGTCCTTTTCAGCACCGGCCAGCTAGGATCTATGGGATTCCCTTTCTCTTTGCTAGATTTTAATCTGATTTAGAAGGGGGGGAAGAAGAGTAGAAAAGAAATTGCCGAAGAAAATTCACTTTTGGTTTTGACACTTTCTTTCTCCGTCAGATCCCTGCGTGTGGTCCCGATGCCTGGAACAGCAGCAGCCATCTTGTGGCCATGAGGAAAAGCCAAGAGAATCCGGAGGTGTCGGCCCAGCACCCTGACACCACTGAGCCAATGAACCAGCCCTGGAAGCACCTGTCTTTTGCATGTAGATAAAGAACAGGCGTGCCCCCTTTTAGTATTCATACATACCGAGGTTAAAGGGGATGGAATTGGATATTATCGGAAAATCTCAGCTCGCTCAATTCCTTGCTTTTTTAGACTGGATTCATTCAGTCATTGTTGCCGGAAACGACTGGAAATACCACATTTCCACGAGAGTGGAGGTATATGAGGAAATATAGTTGGGTATGAGACTGTCCTGAAGTGTCTACAGGGCACATGGCCGATCACAACTGGAATGTGTCTATTCCGCATTACGTGTACGATTGCATAGCTCACGTACAAAGATGTCAGAGCTCCCACGACAGTGGCTGTTCGTGAATAGTTCAAATGCCTCCAGCCCGTTTGGGATGGTCTCTCCCTCTCTCTGCCCCTCCTCTGCTCATGCACACCCTCTCTTCTCTCTCTCTCTCTCTCAAAATAAATAAACTTTAAAAAAAAAGAGCACTGAGAAGTTTAAAGAGGAGTCTTGTAGACATTGTAGGGCCCGTTTAATGTCACCTCTTTAAATACCCTAAAGATACATAAAGGGAATTTAACATCAAAAAACCCTTCAGGCAAGACAGTGACTAATAGATTTCCTATTACTTTGCATCCCTAAGACAACTTATTTCCTGAAGACAAAACCAAACAAAAGGGTATCTTGGATTCATTATGTTGCCTTCAGTGTGCCATTGACTCACCACAGTTGGAAAGTGTTCACGTTTCCCCCTAAGAGCTGGTTCTTCCTACTGGTTTTTAATATGACAGTCCTTGGACTTACGGCAGTGCAGGAAAGGGACTTAAAATTTGTCCTCTCCAATGGAAAATGCCTGTCCAGGAATCAGGTGCATTCTTGCCACCTGAAAACCATTTCAGGCACAGCAAAGGATTCTCCAGTGAACAACTTCTGTCGCAGGTATAATCCGCCCTGGCGGGGAAAGGCCTGGAAGACGTGGCTGCTGACTTGGGAAATGTTGCAGTTCCTCGGGGTCAGGCGGGGAGAGGCGTCCGGGTCAGGCTGAGTGCTCCTGCTGGCTGGAAGAAGTCAAAAATCTCCGGCAGGGATGTCCTGGTGTGCTGGGGAGCAGGTCAGCAGGACAGAGCGGACGGGCGCGCAGTGGGATCCAGGAAGGCACCAGAAGCCAGAAGCCAGGACAGTGTCAACAGGGAAAGGGCCACGGACTGCTGGGGCTGGGTCCCGGCCCCAAAGCTCAGCCAAGAGGCCAACTCCTTGAGGCAAGGTTTTCCGGGGCGCCCCATGGGGGTGCAGTCAGAGGGTGACGCCTGGCACGGGATCAGAGAGATGGGGAGACAGGTTGGAGGCAGGAGATGAGCAGGCAGCTCAACGGTGGAGCAGGAATGGGAGAATTTCATTATAAAACCCAAGGCCGAGAGTATCTGGCCAGGCGGGAATGGGTGGGCACCGAGACCCCAGTTAGAGGCGGGGCCAGAACCCACAGGTGCAGCTTCCGGAGGCCCGAATCCAAGTGTGAACATGGCCGCCGGAGGGATCTGGAGTGCAAGGTCGAGTAGACAGAATGGGTCACAGAAAGACAGCTCAGCCCGGGAAGGATTCCTTGGCCAGTGGCGGCCTTGCCACGCCACTCTTTAGCCCACAAAATCCTGCTTTCTACCAGCTTACCTTTTTCTTATTTTCCCTCAATCTTCTCAACTGGTGGGATAGCCTCTCTACCTTGAAAAAAAACACCCCGAAAGTTAGGGACTCGGAACAATTAAGCTTCGGTGCCTCGGGTGAGGAGGGTACTTTGCGGGCTTCTGACACATTCGTGTGGCTGTGATTTATGGAAGGGCCCGTAGCATGGGACGGTCCGCGCTGGCCTCACTCACAGGCCGGAAGGTAGGGTTGGCTGTCGGCTGGGCGTTTTGAACCCCCCAGGGAGACCCGCGCCCATGGGGGTCCTCCGAATGGATGCCAAGTCGGGATGTGACATCTAAGAGGTTTATCGGGGAAACTTCGGTGAGGGGAAAATGAGAAGGGAGGCAGAGAAACCCCAGGAGCCATCAGATCATGATGCGGTCAATGCCCAGGGGAGACAACAGAGAAAGGGGAGGTAGGGCAGGACCGGACTTAGAGCAAGGGTCTGGGGAAGCTTCCATGAAGCTGATGGGAAGCCCTGTCAGAGGACCCGGCCCCAGGACCCTGCTACCCGGGAGCAGCTGAGGAAGCATGACCTCTGTGCTACCCATGGCGGTATGCTCCAGAACATGGCGGGTGGGGCCACCGGTCACTTGGCACCCTGTGGGCCAAATGCAACTTCCCATGGCCATCCGTGGTTGGCAGAATAATGGCCCCCTGAAGACATCCCTACCTCATCCCCAGAACCTGGGAACATGTGACCTTCCATGGCAGAAAGGATCTTGCAGGTGGGCTTGAGAGATAGGGAGATTATCCTGGATTATCCAGGTGGACCCAAAGGGATCATAAGGGTCCTTCTAAAGGGGCAAGCCGGAAGGTCAGGGTCAGAAAAGAACATACACATGATGCTAGAAGCATAGGGTGGGGTGCAGTGGGGCCCTGAGCCAAGGAATGAGGCGGCCTCTGAAATCTGGAAAAATCAAAGACAGTGTTCTTTCCTAGAGCTTCCAGAAGGAATGCGGGTCTGTCAACACCTTGACTTTAAACTAAGGAGACTAGGGGGCGCCTGGGGGGCTCAGTCGGTTAAGCATCTGGTTCTTGATTTCGGCTCAGGTCGTGATCTCGAGGTTTGTGGGTTCGAGCCCCGTGTCAGGCTCTGTGGTGACAGCTCAGAACCCAGGGCCCGCTTTGGATTCTGTGTCTCCCTGTCTGCCTGCCCCTCCCCTGCCTGCTCATTCACTCTCTCTCTCTCTCTCTCTCAAAAATGAATAAACATTAAAAAAAATTAAACCAAGGAGATTGATTTGGGGAATCTGGGCTCCCATAACTGTACATTAATAAATCTGTGTGGTTTTAAGACACACAGTTGGTGGTCATTTGTTACAGCATCCATGGGATGCTCGTACGTGGCCATGAGCTTCCTTCCCAGAAGCCTCGACTGGCTTCCTACCTGGGGGTCTCCTACCTAGCGTCCCAAGAGGCAAAGGTTCAAGCCCTCTGCAACCTGAGGCTTGGGGGCTGTCACCAAATCACTTCTGCCATGTTTTACGAGCCGACACTAGTCCCCAGGCCCACCCGTATTCAAGGAGGAACTGTCTCCCCCCCGGGTGGAAGGGCCAACAGCTCACATTGAGAAGGGGCAGGCTCTGCAGTCCCCAAGCAATCCACGACAGGTGGCTTCGGGCAGGCAATGGAGCAGGTGTCACCCACCAGGGCTCAGGAAGATAAAGTTCCAGCCTAAAGGTTTGCAGTAATGATGGTCAGGCCTGGCTGCGTGACAGAATCCTCTGGGACACCGGCCAGGGTTCTGCGAGAAAACAAACCGCTGCACATGCTCCACGGCTACAACGAAATGAGGGACGTAACCACGGCGAGGGAGGCAGGATCCACAGGTGATTAGGAAAACTGCTTCAGGAGATTTGCCAGCAGGGGGGCAGCCACCAATGACCTTGGGGGCTGGGAACCCCGCAGTAGGTGGCTCTTAGGGAGACACCAGAGACCCTCAGGCAAAACCCTGGCAGAACAGGAGGCCTCCTGGCAAGGAATCTAGGAACGGGTCCAAGGATCGTTTAAAGGGCGGCCGTGATGCGGAATGCCGATGAACAATATCATTCTGGGGAGTTTTACGGAAAGCGCCCGGGCCCCGCCCAGGCCAACTCAGCCAGCACTTCTGGGGATGGAACCTCAGCCCCAGGACTGTTTAAGTGACTCCTGGAGACCTCCACGTGCAAGGTTGAGAACCACAGCTTAATACCTCCTGACGCTCCCCTGCCGGTGCACGTGACACCTGCTACTTGTCCATTTCCCCTACCGAGAAATCTGTCAGAGAGGAAGTGACTTTCCCGAGGTCGCGTGGAAGGCCTGGCTTTTGCTCCCTTAAAACAAATGGACTCAGGGGCGCCTGGGTGGCTCGGTCGGCGAAGCGCCCGGTTCTTGATTTTGGCTCCGGTCGTGACCTCGCGGTTCGGGAGTTCGAGCCCCGCGTCAGGCTCTGCGCCATCAGCCTGGGATCCTCTCTCTCCCTCTCTCTCTCTGTCTCTCCTCTGCACATGCTCGCTCTCTCAAAATACATAAATGGACTTTTAAAAAAGGAAAAATTATAAAATACACGGGCACGGTTGCATGCCTGTGACGGCCCCCCAGCCTCCCGGCCATTGCTGAAGAGGTGTCTTGGATCCCGAGTATCGGCCCCACCTTGGACTCCACATCGTGACTCACGTCCGATGCCTCTGCTCCTGGCCTCACACTGCATCTCCCAGCGATGACAGGCTAAGACCAGGACCCCTGCTCTTGCTGACTGACCCTCCCCCACGGGCCACCTTTGCTTCTAGGTTCTCAAGAAATGAACGAGCAAGCATTGCAGCGAGATTCACTGCAATCCTTCTGGGACCACCTGCCCGGGGACCTCTCTGATTGTGTCTCTGCTTCGGTCTTCGCCTCGCCCCCTGTACATGTGACCCTATGCTCATCAAATTAGCCAGAGTGACTCCTGGACCTCTCTGTTCAAAATCCCTCAATGGCCCCTCACTTTAACAGCAGAAGCAAATTTATCCAGGGGTCCCGTAAGACCCTACAGAATGTGCTGGACTCTGGTCCCCATAACTTCTCTGCCTCATCTCTTCATCCCTCCCCATGCTTCCTCCAGCTGCACTGCCTTCTTTGCTGTTCCTCACCATGCCAGACATGCTCCTACCACAGGGCCTTTGCACTGGCCATTCCCTCTGCCTCTGACTTCCTGCTTTTAAGTCTTCTCTCGAATTTCATACCCTCATAAGGGCCATCCTGATTTCAAATTGTGATTCCCTCCCCCCCCCAGAAATCCCTCACCTCTACTCCCCCATTTATTGTTTATTGACTGTTAAAATGTAAGCCTTACAAGGTGGGGGCTCTCACTGAGCGTTGTTCACGGACATGTCCCAAGAGCCTGGACCAGTGCCCCACACCACAGACATAAAACGCATATCGGTCGGAATGCCATAACCCAAGGTGACTGACCCCTTGGAGTCTACCCTGAACTTGCTTATTGAAGCAATCACCCAGCGGGAGTTACATCTGACCGGTGGTAATTAGAAGAGTATGACCCTGACTCCTAGACCTTTCCTTTCCGTGTGGTCTCTGAGAAGACAATATTACCACGAGGCAGGGGAAGCGATGGGCCGCCCAGCCACCGGCAGCATGCAGAAAGATGTCCAAGAGGGCAGGCAATCGGCCTGAGGTAGTTCTGGCTGGTAGTTCCCTCAGCTTTGGGGGCCAAGGCAGGACTACCTCCTCTGGTGAGGCCCTGGACTCATAAACAAAGCAAGACCATTGCTTCCGAGGGGCCAAAGTCTTCCTTAAGAGATAGAGTAGGGGCGCCTGGGTGGCGCAGTCGGTTAAGCGTCCGACTTCAGCCAGGTCATGATCTTGCGGTCTGTGAGTTCGAGCCCCGCGTCGGGCTCTGGGCTGACGGCTCGGAGCCTGGAGCCTGTTTCCGATTCTGTGTCTCCCTCTCTCTCTGCCCTTCCCCCGTTCATGCTCTGTCTCTCTCTGTCCCAAAAATAAATAAACGTTGAAAAAAAATTAAAAAAAAAAAAAAGAGATAGAGTATACGTCCAATGGGTCTCAACAACAACGACAAGAACAAGCCAGAAGGTTCTGCCCTCATTTCCATGCATCAAGAGTCTGCGATGAGCCTCCAGTTTCTCCCTATCCTCTGCTGAGCTCAGTTTGACTCCTTTAGCTTTCCAGAAAGAACAAAAAAAAAAAAAACACATGCATGGTCCCCAGCCAACCTTTCCAGTTGACCTGCCAAGATAAAGGCCCTTGGTTCCCCCAGAATTTCAATCTTCTCCCACAGCGGTGCTCTGTCCCCCTGGCCGGGACACCTGCTCTAGAGTCCCATGGAGAACCCCTTCTCCCTCTTCTCTCCCTTGCTAAGGTGAGTACGCATGACTACCCCCTGCCACTGTCAGCAATGTCTATGCTCCATTTCCCTTGTCACCAATCCAAACCTGCTTGTCTGCCCCTTTGCTCCCCAGGACCCTGGGGAGACGGGAGGACATAAATGACCCAAACCCCAAGGTCTTTTGCCTCTGTCTCAGACAAGAAGTTGGTTCCTTTCGGGGCGCCTGGCAGACTCAGTCAGGAGAACGTGTGACTCTTGATCTCGGGGTTGTGCGTTCCAGCCCGACATGGGGTGTAGAGATTACTTACATAAATAAAAAACTTCAATAATAAAAAAGAATTTGGTTCCTTTTAACCTACGTCCATCCGTTGTCTGTTTTCTTCACCGAAAAGTCCCCCTTTAGTTGGTCTTTCCCCTGGGAACCCACTGCTCTATGAGGACATCGGAGCCTTCCCCAGGCCAACTTTGGCCTGTGAAGAATGTCCCCAGTGTCTCCTGTGTGCACATATTGCAGAGGCTCTCTGGGGGGTGACGTTGGGTGCAACTTGCTCTCATTCGTCATCGAACACTGGGCTGGCAGCGGTGGCCGCCTCGATGGTCTCAACACCAATAGGCACCATGGTCCGTGTGGGCCCAAGATGGCGGAGGGGGGTGCTGTCCCACAGGACTGCCTGCCGTCAGGTACCGGGGAAATGAGGCAGATACACGAGGCCATCTCTAGGTCATTCCAACCTTGCCTCACACGTTGCCGAACGGTCCCATCACATTTCTGCTTCCTTCTTCCTTACATTTGGGAAGCTCGAAGAGGAAGCAGGTGGCTAGCCTCCGAGTGGGTTCACAGAAGAGGCAACGGCAGAGCGACCTGCCTAAGGCACCCGGCCGGGCCGCGGTCTCAGCACAAAATCCCTCCCTGGGCTGGAGAAAGGAAGGAGCTCACGAAGGGCATGGAGCTCATGTCTCCCCAGAGCGAGAGGTTCCAGAATTTCTACACAGGAAGGGCATCCGGCCTGAATATGCATGAGGTGGTCGAAGCCGAGTTTCCAGAGCTCTACCCACACACCCTAGACCACTCGAGAGGCCTGTTTCAGAGACCGGAGGACGGGGCTTCCCCCGGCGAGGACGGCTGTTTGCTGCCCTTTCTGTGCAGCGTCTGATACGCTTCCTATCAGTACCACGTCGTCCTTGGACCTCAGGTCCAACGTCAAGCGAGCGTCTTACTTCCCTGGGCCTGAGGCCACTTCTCCACTCCCTTAGCCGTGCGTCCTGACATCCTGAAATCAGGCCTTGCCCGATTCCCCCCACTCGGACAGATTCTGTGTCCCTGGCCAAGTTCCGCACGGAAGAGGTTTCGGATGGGTACCCGGTTTCCTGCCTCGACCTCACCAATCCCTGCGGTCTTGGAATCTGTGTCCGTCCCTCCATCCATCCTTGAAGCATTCAATGAACACCTACAGTGTGCTAGGAATCGGGAACCCAGGTGGGACCTCCCACCCGACATCTGCGATGACATCCTCTCTACGAGCGCTTCCCAGATGGCACGTTTCAAATGTCAAACCCCTCTCCCCCAGCCCCACACTCCCTGACCCGTTCCCCGCCGTATCCCTCTCCATGGCAACCATCCCCGTGGCACATTCTACGGCTCCGACTTGCTACTTGCTGTTCTGCTGGAACGTCAGTCCCACGAGAGTGGGGTTCCGGGTGTTTCATTTGGTGCCGTGTCCCTGCCGGGCTGGCCGAGGAGGCGCTCAGAGAACCGTTATGGACTAAAGCACGAAAGAAAGTCCACAGTCTGTTATGCACCACCCCCCGGGCACTCTGTGTCTGTTATTTTGTTCCACTTTTTTCTCCACCCCGTCGTGGTCCTTCGTGAGGGGGAGTGCGGTCCTCTAATGTGCGTGAGGTCACTTGGCTCTCGAGCGACGGCCCAGATGTGAGCCCTGGCCCACCTCCTCCTGATTTGCTGTAGTCCTGGGGACCACGTGGGGCCTCGTCATGAAGACAGAGAGGGAAGAGGAGAGGGCGACAGGCAGGAAGACACGGGAGCACCCACACGGATTCTGGCGTCTCCGGGTAGAACGTTCTGCGTTCTAGGACTAGAAAAGCATCGTGGCTGTTTGTGTCGTTTGATTTGTCCAGCCGACCCGACCGACATTTTAGCACAGCCCTCCTGTGATGTGGCCGCATCACGGGGCCACGAGGGGAATCTTCGAGGATTGGAGTGATTCCCCCCTGGGGGCCACACGTCACCAGCATCCCCATGTGGGGGCTTCTCGGAGCCGTCAATAGACAAGAGATGAGTAAGACACAGTGATTGCTAGTCCGCCCGAGGGCAGGAGGAGAAAGCTACCCAGCAGATCGGCCCCCCTGAAGATCCTTCTTACAAGGAAATGCGTGATTTATGAGGCATTTAGGACACAGCACGGAGGCCCCGTGTGTTCCCCTCCAGGGAAGCGGCTGTGGTCGGAAGCCGAGACGCGGGGCCTCGAATGGCCCTTCTTGTTTCTAAAAGAGGGACGGAAAGCCAATCTTAGGGTGAAAGATGGCCTGGAAAACGCAGGAAGTGCAGTGTAACCCTCCTGTCGCAGAAGTGGATGCCTCCAATTCGATGTTTGAGAGCCACCCCGACACGTAAACCTTAGGACCACGCGCTCCTTGCGTGGCGTTAAAAGTGAAGCGTCAGCAAGTGAAGGACTTTTTGAGTCCACGGACCAGAGACATCACGTCGACCACTCCTGCGGACCCACTGTGAGCCGCTTTGGAATGCAACTCATCTCGGGATGACAGAGCTCCCTCCTCCCCCCAGAGAGGCTCAGCGAGACCGTCCCGTGTGGGACCGCACGGAGGATGGCCTGTTTATAGTCCTGCGCGTCTGTTAACCCGCCATGCGGCCTGAGGGACATCCCTCACCCTAATTCTCTTGGGTTTCCCCTCTGTACAGTTACAGGGCCCAGCAAGTTAAATTATCAGGACCGTTCAGTGGAAACATTCCTTATGCGCATGACGCTGCAGCTAAAATAGTACAGTTTTGGGGCGCCTGGGTGGCTCAGTGGGTTAAGCGTCCGACTTCGGCTCAGGTCGTGATCTCGCGGTCCGTGAGTTCGAGCCCCGCGTCGGGCTCTGTGCTGACAGCTCAGAGCCTGGAGCCTGTTTCGGATTCTGTGTCTCCCTCTCTCTCTGACCCTCCCCCATTCATGCTCTGTCTCTCTCTGTCTCAAAAATAAATAAACGTTAAAAAAAATTTAAATAAAATAGTACAGTTTTGAACTTCGCAGTAATCCTGAGTGGGAGTCGTCTACCTTACCCAAGAGGTGAGCTTGGCTGATTTTTCGATAACGTCCGAGGGGGACGGATATCGTGCATGCGGGGACGGAGGCAAAGCCACTTGCTGAATTTCCACGCTTGTTCCTAGGACCTCTCTAGGTCTCGGGGGCCGGTAAGGCTTGGTCACTTGCAGGGGAGAAAGCAACTCTGTGGGAGCATGGGGACCGGCACAAATACTTAGGACACTGCTAAGGACCAGTGTTCTGTTTCTGGGGGTGCAGATGTGGCAAAAGCCAAGGTCCAAGTTCCGAGGTATCAGAAGCGAACCTCATCTGGGACCGAGGGGGCGCATTGGGCGGGTTGGCAGGTTGAGCTGCACGGGGAGCCCCACGGTCATTTGTTTTTCCGTGTCCTTCCTCGGAACAAGAAACTCGGCTGCGGGAGCCCTGCTGCTGGTGTGCCTATTACCAGCGAGCTAATTGAGTTTGGCGGCCTTGAAGATCCATCAGGGGAGGTAATGTGATGATGTAATGCTGTGTTCCTTGTCCCCTGGATTCCCTTCCTGCCATTACCGAGGCCTTATTTATGAGACCGGAAACGAACAAACAAAACAAAACAAAACAGGAAACAGGATGGCCTTTGGATGTGGCTTGGACGAGGCTGGAGCAGAGCACGGCTTAGCTGCCCTTTGACTTTTCATGCATTCGAGATATGGGGGTTCAAGTCAAGCCCCAGTAGGCGGGTGGCCATACGCGCCCCCCCAGATGCCACTCACCCCGGAAGACGGAGGCTCCAGCTTTGCTAAGCTGCTTTTTTTTTTTTAATTTTTAACGTCTTGTATTTATTTTTGAGAGACAGAGACAGACAGAGTGCGAGCAGGGGAGGGGCAGAGGGAGAGGGAGACACGGAATCCGTAGCAGGCTCCAGGCTCCGAGCTGTCAGCGCAGAGCCAGACCTGGGGCTTGAACCCACAACCCGTGAGATCACGACCTGAGCTGAAGTCGGGCGCTCAACCGACGGGGCCACCCAGGCGCCCCTTCGCCAAGCTGCTTTAACAACGGCATCCGGGCCGGGTGGCCTTCAGATGCCCAGGCATCCGCTGCAGGTAGCAGAGAAGGGCTTAAGGACTAGGAAGAAACTCCCAGAAGAGTTCCAATATGGGAAACATCAGTCACTTAACTGCCGTATAATCCGGACCGGCCTGACAACCCACGTGTCCCCTCCAGCCATTCTCCTATGTTGCCAAGGGACTCGAGATTGAGATCAAACTCCGGCACTTAGGAGCTGTGCAGCTTTTTGAAAGTCACTCGACTGCTGGGCAGTTCGGTTCCTCATACCCTCCTAAGGGCTACCTGAAGACACAGGAGAAAACGTGTGCAGCACCTGCTAGATACAGGGGCTCCGAGAAGCTACGACTGTTATTTCAGTCTGCTGGTGTCGGAAACCCTTCTTCTTTTTTTCGGAAACCCTTCTTCTTTTTTTTAAGTTTATTTATTTATTGTTGGGAGGGGGGAGGGGCAGAGAGAGGGAGAGAGGGAGAATCCCAAGCAGGCTCCATGCTGTCAGCACAGAGCCCGACGCGGGGCTCGAACTCACGGACCGCGAGATCATGACCCGAGCCGAAGTCGGACGCTTAACTGGCTGAGCCCCCCGGGCGCCCCCATCCGAAACCCTTCTGATGAAATGGACAATGAAGTATAAACGTTTGTTACGAATTTTATCCTTCGCTGTCCAGATGCAGAGACCAGAGCCTCTGTGCTCGTCCTTTAGGACATCTCTTATCTTCCTGTTTTGCCCCTTAACGCCTGCACCCTAATCACCCTCTTTTTGCGTGGCCTCTCCTCTAGCGGGACACTCGGTGCGACTGCTTTTTTGCGTCGCAGCTCCTGGAGGTCCTCGTACATGTAAACCAGCCCGGAGATGCTCGGAAGTGTTTCCTGAGCGAATAAATGATGGTGGTATCCCTAGCCTCACGCGCGCACACACACACACACACACACTATGGGATTATTGCAATACTTTTCCAAACCCACTGCACAGCAATATCGTCTGCATTGTCTGAACCCCTCCTCGACAAAACGGGGGAGGAAAACTCATTGAATTGGACGGTGAGAGCTGAGCATCAACACGTGGAAGATGAAAGTCCTGTTTGTGGAGAGCCGGGAAAGGAGGAGAGCTCGCCTCGGCGGCTAATGGAAGAGAAATTTCTGCGAAAGGAAAAAATATAAAAGGCAGCGTGGAACAAAAGGAAGATGAATCGCTTCCACCCCGAAAGGAACACGGTGAAACAATGGTGCTAAATGAGATACAATTCCTGACAAAGATCTTCTCTGTTCTCCCAGGGCTTTTCTTGTGCTGCGTGCACCAGGAGTTATGTTTTATCTTCCCCCAAAAAAGAGTCAGTGTACTTTATTTTAAGCGTGCTACCTCTCTCTGCCTCACCTCCCCGCTTGCTGAGATTTAAGTCCCCTATTGTCGAGCTCTATCTCTGATCAGCCGCAAAGATCTGAAAAGATCTGAGTTTGCAAGAATAAAAAAATAAAAAAAAAAAGCCTTCGGGTTTGACAGTGATAGATCCTGCCTGTCCCCTCGGGATGACATTCCCCACACTCTGAAGACCACAGATCCTCCTGATAACAAGCCATAGCTTCTGGCTGCCTGATGCCCTTGTGAGGAGGTCAGGCACCTGCAGGGGGGCGGGAAGGAATTGCCCGGCAAGCTGGAGCTACTTTTAGGGAGCACCGCGGGGGGCAGCGCCCTATCAGATGCAACAAGTTTGGGGTGAAGGGAATCTGGACATACGGTCCTTGGACTCAGGGATGCCATAAGGGACAACAGGGTCCGAAAGGCAAAAACGGTCCTTTACACTTGAACCTCCATCCCTGCTCAGCTAGCTTCAAGAAGTGTGGCGTTGCCTCCCTAAACCTCGGTTTCCCCATCTCTAAAATGGGATGGCGGGTGGGGCTCCCGGGTGGCTCAGTCAGTTAAGCCTCCGACTCGGGCTCAGGTCATGATCTCAGGGTTCTTGGGTTGGAGCCCCGTGTCCGGCTCAGCGCTGACAGGGGGGAGCCCGCGTGGGATTCTCTCTCTCTATCTCCCTCTCGGCCCCTCCCCAACTTGTGGCTTCTCTTTCTCCCAACAACTAAAAAATAAATGAATAATTAAATAAACAAACGCCTTCCAGATGGGTAGGCGAGTGTCCCTTGCAAAAAAACTCTGTTGGGAGTGAGGTCACGCATGCGGGGGCCCTCAGGTGCCACCCCGCACGCGTCGCTGTCGCGAAGGTCTGGAAAGGCACCACGTGTGGTGATGATTTTCACAGACTGCGAGATTTGTTTTTTATACCCTTAGCGTTACTTGGCACACTTCGTGATTAATGCCTTTTGATCTTTAATGAATGAACAATTAGAACACAATTAGGCAAAGGGAATTCCATTACTCTTCTGATTAAAAACCCGGTACCCAAAGGATGAAGTCCAAACTTAGCAGTGGCTCCCTGTCTGGCCCCGGGGCAAGCTCTGAGGAACCCCCACGCACCCCCCCCAAGCCCCCACCCAGGTTACGCATGCCTGCTGCTCCCCGCACCTGAACTTGCTTTGCATCTGTAAGGCTCGATGGTGTGGGTGGGTTGGAGGCCTCCCGTTCACTCTTCGCGGCCAAGTCAAGTGCTCCGTCCGTCCCCAGCGAAGGCTTCCCTGAGCCGCCCCAAAGGACTGAGCTTCTGCCTCCTCTGGGCTCATGCCGTGTTTCACAGCTGTGGTTCTCAAAGTGTGTTCCCTGGACCGGCAGCATTTGCATCGGCAGGGACCTTGCTAGAGACACAAATTCTTAGGCTACTGAATCTGAAACTCTTGGAGGGGGGGAGCCCAGCTTCCTGTGTTTGAATGAACCTTCCCGGAGCTTCTGACACAAGCTCAAATCGAAGAGCTATCGCTCTGAGCAAACCCGACTGTAACACGTCTCAGACTGGGTTACGGTCACTTGCCTAAACCGTCCTCCAAGAGTTAGCACTTAGCCAAACTTTTTTTTTTTCCTGTGTCCTAATTTTCCTCATCTGTAAAAGGATTCTTTGCAGGAAGGCTTAAAAATTAGAAATAACAAATGTCCGGGGCGCCTGGGTGGCTCCGTCGGTTGAGTGTCTGACTTCGGTTCGGGTCATGATCTCGCGGTTCGTGGGCTCGAGCCCCGCATTAGGCTCTGTGCTGACAGCTCGGAGCCTGGAGCCTGCTTTGGATTCTGTGTCTCCCTCTCTCTCTGCCCCTCCCCTGCTCATGATCTCTCTCTCTCTCTCTCAAAAATAAATAAACATTAAAAAAAATTAAAAAACAAAACAGGAATAACAAATGTCCACTGTGACATACAGTCTACATAACACGACTCTCCTCCTGACCCCTCCACCCCCAACTCCCAAATGTTTGTTTGTGATGGCCTAGCATGTGGGTCGTTATTGAAAATGTGACCCCTGCCTTGCGAACCATGAACATTTTTGCAATAAATGAGTGAGTGGGGCACATTCGAAACGGAGTCAAGGGACCAGGCCAACTGACACAGGGCTGTGTTGGCAGAGCCAGAAGATGATGAGGTAGGGAGGGGGCTAATCCTAGAAGGGTTCGAAAGTTTTGCTGGAAAATCTGGACTCGACTCCACAGCCTGTAGGGAATCGTGAGTCCCTAGCATTACCTGAACACATTTACTGAGCACGCCGACTGATCCAGACATCAAACAAAGCTAAATTCAGAGAGCATGCGTGCATCTAAGGACATCGGCGTTGGGGAGGGGACAGGAGTTGGCCGTGTACGTAAAGCAGAGATGACACGGGACAAGAGTGATGAGTGCCACACGGGAGAAGCAGGCATCCAGGCCAAAAGGAGTGCGAAGAGATTACAACTTTTCACTGGGGAAAACAGGAGTACCTTAGGGAGCCCAGTGTCACAGCCGGATATGGGCGGACAGTGTAGGGACGGCCGACGTGGAATTGGGGAGGCAGAGAGAGACTGGCTGGGTCAGTGTGGTCACTCGTTTTTGCCTCCCCCACAATGCTGAGCGGAATGCGTCTCCCGGCTGGCGTTTAACGAACATAATCTGTTGTGTGATTACTGGACATCCTTAAGCAGGGGAATGACCGGGCAAACCACAGATATTTAATACGCAAATTTCTCACCAACCCAAAATGCTACTCAGTCTACAGGGAGTGCTATAGGTTGGCCCACCAAGTGGCCAAAGAAAGAATGGTCGGCGTGTGGGGTGTGAGTAGTTCATCGTGGCCAGAGAGTAAGTAAAGGAGCCATAAAAGAGGCGAATCCAGCCCATGCATGAGTTTACACCACGTCAAGGATTTCATCCGAGAAGCATCCTAGAAGGGAGCCTTGGGAGAGTGTTACATCAGGGGCGTGTGATCAGACCTGCGTTTTAGGAACATCACACGCCTGGCTTGTAAAGAGGGGGATCCGCAGTGTGGGGTCCCCTTCCTCTTTGTTCCCATAGTAACTACATATCACTCCTTCCGTCACCACAAGCTTCTCGGGGGGTGGGGAGGTTGTGATGATTTGCAGACTGCCCCTTGAGGTCACGGAGTCGATCTCATTCATAGGTCCAAGCGGTGGCCAACTAGAAAGCACTCGTTATGACAGTAGTTAGCATAACCTCCCCTCTTGTAGGGAGGAGAAAGAAAGACACAATTTCTGTGATTCAGGCAAGAATTAACAACGGCCTGAGCGAGGATGGCATTTGGAAAGGATGGGCCATGGGCGACATGTCAAATTCACCAAAGTGGTGGCTTTGTGACGACAGATGAAGGGCGAAGGGGAGGAAGGGATCGGGATTCGGGATGACTTAGGCAAAGCAGCCAGTGACACGTGGCCCTTTGGAAACAGAGGAGGAGAATTTTTGAGAAGCACCGCCCCAGTCCTGCTTTCGACGTGCTGTGTTGAATAAACCAATGGGATTTTGAAGTCAAGATGTCTAAAAATGGGTTGGGCTTGGAAGGCTCAGCTAAGTTATCTACTGAGTCCCAAATCCACAGTGACACATGGAGACGAGGAAAGACACGAAATCACCCACATTGTGTCTAACATTAGGCATCATCTACCTGCCCGATTTGGGACATCTGGATGATTAGCGAGTGGTATCACAACAGTGTTCTAATTTTCATTTATTTGATCGCTGGTGAGTTTGAGCAATCATTCATATGCTCGATGCTCACCAGGACTTCCTCCTCTGTGAATTGTCTCGGGATACCTGTGGCCCAGTTTTCTCTTGGTTTTCCTTATCTTTGTGTGTCGGTATGATGGATCCCTTTGTATATTCCAGAAATTATTCCCTTGGCTCTTTTAGGCTTTGGAAGTATCTTCCCCCAGTCTTAAAGGGGAAGAGACACATTAACCGGGCCCCAGAAATACCGTGGAAGAAGCATAGTTTCGAAGTAAGATGGTGAGTTGGATACTGGACAGGGGGAGTGAGGAGGGAAGGATTTGGATGGGCTGACCTGGAGGGGGAGATGTGCCCCTAGGCACGCCCAAGAGGGCACATTCTCAGCAAAGCCCGGGCGTGGTGGTGGTGGGTGGGGTGAGGGTCACGTGGGAGCAGGAGGTGAATAAGGAAATGAATAAGATATTTGTGGTAACAAAAAGCTAGGCGTGGGGGAGGGGGTTGATCATTCCAGATCCCACAGGGCAGCAAATGCCGCCTGTCCAAGGAGTTGGCCTTCATCCAGCGGTGGCTGACATCAGGGACAGATGCCTTCATTTATTTCTTTAATTTTTTTTTAATGTTTCTATTTATTTTTGAGACAGAGAGAGACAGAGCATGAGCAGGGGAGGGGCAGAGGGAGAGGGAGACACAGAATCCGAAGCAGGCTCCGGGCTCCGAGCGGTCAGCACAGAGCCCGACGCGGGGCTCGAACTCACGAACGTTGAGATCGTGACCTGAGCCAAGGTCGGACGCTTAGCCGACTGGGCCACCCAGGCGCCCCAAGCCTCCAACTCTTGATTTCGGCTTAAGTCGTGATCTCACAGTTCATGGGATCAAGCCCCATGTCAGGCCCTGTGCTGACAGTGCAGAGCTTGCTTGGGATTCCCTCTCTGTCTCCGTCTCCCTCTCCCTCTCTCTGCCCTCCCCCCTGCTTGTTCAACACTCTCTCTCTCAAAATAAATAAGTAAGCATTAAAAAAATGGTGAAGACGGTACATTTATTTTATGTTTTTCACCTAAATTTGCCAAAAAAAAAAAAAAAAAAAGCAAACCGGGGTCTGAGGAGGTTAAATAACTCAACGTGACATCATCAATCAGCAGATAGGTTCAGATCAGCATCTGTGTCCCCTGAGGGCCGGCCCAGCGTTCTTCCCATGATGTAGGCTATGCAATTTACACGTGAGAACTTTCCACCTCTTTTGCCTGGGGCAGTGTAAACTTGGAGGAATGGAGAGCTGGCTTTGAGATAACAAATACTCACGTCGATTCCAAACATTTCTGTTTTTAATCCTTCCTGCACCGCACTGACGTTTCTAATCAATCGTGAAAACACATCTCGAGGATTTGCTGGATTATTTGTGCAAGGCAGCCGGGTGTGTTTCCACTTATCAGTAAGCAAGGAGGGAGAGGAGGCCCCCGGGCCTGGCCTCCGTCCACGCCTGCGATTTCGAATGACAAACCAATGACACGTGGGAATTAAGTAGCTGGGGGAGCTCTGCGCTCCCTCCATCAGAGCAGAAGATACGAATGCGGCAGACCCACCAGCACAAAGTACGCTCAGCGAGTACATCGGGCCCACGCGGGAGACCTCCAGACTGGAAAACTCCAGGTTGCTGCTACCCGGGAGGCAAGGGCTCCGAAGAGGCTGCCTCCCAGCTGTTCTGTCTGCTACCCTTAGCCGAGTCGGCAAGTCCTGAGCATCCTTGGAGAAGCAGGTCCCTCATTTGGTGCCTTTGAAAGGTCTTATCATTTCAATTAGCTTTCTCCCGGGATCAGATAAGAAAACCTTCACTGAGGACATCTCACCGACAGAGAGAGAGAAGACCTTAGGAGACTCATTGCGTCAGGGCTATCGTGACAGAAATCCTGTAAACTGGGGGGCTTACGCAACAGAGGGATGCATCTCGGAGTTCTGGAGGCTGGAAGTCCAAGATCAAGGGGCTGGCGGGTTTGGTTTCCCCCGAGGCCCCTGGCTTGCGGGTGGCCAGTCTCCTCCCTGAATCTTCACATGGCTTTTCCTTTGTGCACACACAGGGAGAAAGCACACTGGCTTCCATTCCCCTTCTTATAAGGAAAGGAAAGCAGTCCTGTTGGATTAGGGCTCCCCCCCTCATGACCTCATTGAACCCTAATTACCTCCTTAAAGGCCCCTTTCCAGCTACAGTCACACTGGGGGCTAGAGCTCCAACATCTAAATCTTGTGGGAACAGAATTCCGTCCACAACACTCACTTTGGGGCCCTTCTTCCCTACCGTTCGCTGTATATGCCTCACAGGCATACACGAGGCAGCTATATTGCCCTGAACCAATTAGACCACATCACAGGGTTCATGTCTTCCGATCACGGGGCCTAGGGGTGCGGAACGTCAGACCTACGTCAGATCTACGTCAGATCAAACAGCAGGTTCAGGACAGCTATAAGCCCAGCAGAATTTGCAGTAGCTCTGAACCCCTAGAGAGGAGGGTCGTCCAGAGCCGCCGCTGGAGATGCCGGGCCACGAACGAGCCGTCAACTCAGAGCGCTTATCTCCAGCGCTCACCTCCAGGGAAAAGTACGCAGAGGGATCTTTTGGCCTCTTTGGTGACCCGTAGGCCCCGATGTTCCAATGATGAGAGAATACATCATCATTGTAGTACGTATACATACTACATAGAATATAGGCATCAAGGTCAACAGTGTATAGAGACGGCTCCCAAATGTTTGAAAGGACAGAAAAAATTGTAGTCAGGGAGACCGAGGGCAGGACATTCAAAACCTTTACCGTCACCAGATGAATCAAGCCATCTGATGTCTTTCTCACCTCCCCTCCTCTGCCAGCTTTGGGTCTGATTGACTGGTGTCGCGGGAGATTGATGGTGGCCCTGAATGGTTGGTAGAGAGCGTTGATCAGGGTACACACACAGTGCTTCTTCCTAAGGGCCGTGGAGGAACTTTGGTTACCTGTCGGCCAGCCTTTCCCCTTGCACACACACATCGACACGCACACAGACGCACACGCGCACCCAAGTGCACGCACTTCCTCCCCTAGGCGCGCTAGAACCTGAGGCGGTAGGACCTTCAACCGGAACGGATCCCCCATGACCGCCCCCCCCCCCACCCCCCCGCCGCCTTGTCCTTGAAAGTGCTTTGGGACTGTTATTCGGAATCATGCCTGAAACGAAACCTCAAGACTTTTGTCTGAAACTTTGGAGTTTGGGGCTTTAATGGGCTCCACATATCCGCACGGTAACTCGCTGCCCCGTTCAACCAATAGTTACCAAATGCTGGCACTGGGGACGCAGAGATGAATAAGGCAGAGTCCTCGCTCCTGGCTCGTGGTCAAGTGCAGGATACAGTCGCGCAAACACACAACAGGAAATGCCGAGAGACCCGGATGTTGAGGGCAAGGAGGGGATGAGCTGGGTCTTGGGCGAGGAACAGGATTTTTTCGGGGGGAGGGGGGAGGCCATTAAGACAAGGAGCAGAATGTACGCAAAGGCACCGAGCGTGGGGAAGGTGGGGAGGGTGTGAGGGCTGGGTGCCTGGGTCTGCAGAGGGGAGTCAGGGAACAGAGCTGGAGGGTGGAGGGAGGGTCCAGATCACAAGACCCTGCCGGTGGCCCTGCTGTGGCACCCAGGTCCTGACTCACAGGCAGTGGGAAGGCAGGGGAAGTCATCCAGCAGAGAATAATCCATGGGGGGGGGGGGGGGAAGGGTCGATCTTGATCTAGAGCTAGATTTTAAACATTACCTCTGCTTCCGTTAAGAGGAATGGAAAACACTCGGGGGTGGTTGCAAGAGCCCAGCCGGATCAGGATGAGGGTCTGGACAGAGACAATACCAGAGAGAAAGAGAAAACCAGCATGATTCTAGAGATTTCACAGGCAGACACTATAGGACGTGGGGACTGAGTAGGGAAGCTGGGATGGCAAAAGGGGCTTGACTCTGCAGTAGGACCCACGGACACGGGCAGGAGGGCGTGGGAGATGCCCGGCGACACATCCAGCCGATGTGGACTTATACAAAATGTCAGTTTCACATGGTTCGACCTAATCATAAAAAAGCAAGGCCATTCCAACATATGCCCTTCTGGAAAAGGCAAAGCTATGGAAGCGATAAAAAGATCAGCGGTGCCCAGGGGTCAGGGAGGAGTTAGGGGTGAACTGTCAGAGCAGAGAGGATTTTTAGGGCAGTGAAACTACTCCATATGTTTCTCTGATGATGGATACATGACATTACCCATTTGTCCAAACCCATACAACGCATAACCCCGAGTGAACCCTCCAGCCAGCTATGGACTTGGGGTGATAATGATGTGTCAATGTAGGTTCATCGATTAAGACAAATGTACCAACTCTAGTGTGGGGGGCGGGAGGGGTGCGGATGTCAGCGGGGCAGGGAGCTGTCCATGCGTGTGCACAGAGCATACATGGGGAATCGCCGTCCCTTTGGCCCAATCTTGCTGTGAACTGAAAACTGCTGTGAAAAAAAAAATATATTAATAAAAAAAAAAAAAAGAAGTAAGACCGAGACTCGAGTCCAACTCGGCGAAATCCTTGCTCAAGACTGAACATCTTCCAAAGCACTTCCAACATCGGGAAACCAGTCTGCTAGCTCTCTTTCAATAGTCACTTGAGACGTTAGCCCTCAACAGGTGTATCTTGGAAAGAACAATGCCGTGAGGGGAGGGAAGCCTCGCTGAGAGAAAGAAAACAAAAAGGACCAGAAGCCAGTCTCAGTTGACAAACTCCACAACGATGCAAACGTAGAATCCGGGCGCAGAATCGCCGGACCTTCCTTGTGCCTCCCTCCGCCCATCCCCCCGTTCGTTCCCCGGTATGGTTTCCTCCCCAGCCTCGGCTTCAACCTGACCTTGCCTTTTCTAGACTCGCCCGTGCTTCGTGAACTCACGCCCTGACCCATCACCACACACACAGAATTCAGGGGGTCACCTCTACCCAAGACACAACCAAGCCACTTACAGATACGATGGGGGGGGGGGGGTGAACGGTACCCACAGCGACCAAAAGACGGAAGCCTGAAATAGGGACGGGGAGGAGAAAGCAATGAGCCAGGGGCAGAGCCCTGATCCTTTATTCTTTACCCTTTTGCTTCCTTGAAACGATCCCCACAGACACCCTCAGTTTCTGCCTACACTTGACTTCGTTCGGTCTTCCACCTGTGCTGTGATTCTGTTTCCAAAGCTTCTATCCCCAGCGACACCTGGACAGGCACGACGACGCTTTTACAGGGACGCCACCTGGGGCGGGGGTGGGGGAGGATTCTCCCCTGCTGATCTGCAGACTGGCTTCCCGTCCCTCCGTTTCCGCCCCCCTGAGCCAACAGACCACTCCCAACACGGCTGTCTGTGTCCCCAGCCCCAGCAGTTCCCTCCGTGATGCGGGAGGCACAAGGGGCTGCGTGGAGTCTGTGTCTCCTCTTTCCCTCGGGGACGGGAAAGGAGCCCAGCCACGGCCGGAGCAGGAGTCACTGGGCAGGCCGACAGGCTCACGGCCACCAGCTCCAGCCCTAGGGTCTGCCAATGAGCAGGAAGCAAAAGGGAGGGAGTCCACAGATGGCCAAGTCTCTTGACCCCCACTTGGGGGGAGGAGCACTCAGGCTCGACCCAGACTTGAACCTGAGCCACGGCGGCCATCCGGTCTGCCCTGGAGGCATTGGGTGCATGCTGTGGGGCCTCGTGCCGGTCAGAACGCGTACACAGGTGTGATGGCGTGGCTAGACCTTGCCCTTGAGTGAAGGATGTAATGACTCAGCTCAATAAATAAATAAAAAAAAAAAAGCAGTAGTTTTGGAAGCTATGTCGTTCTTACTGACTAGAACACAGTTTGGGGGCATTGTTTGCTAGTTTTGTCCTCACAGCCCAGAACGGGAGGAGAAACTCACCTGTTTAGAAAAGGAGAAGAAAGTCAGGCCAAGGACCAGCGCAGGTGTTGAAGGGACCTTGGGTCCCAGTCTGACACCTGAATGTGTCAACAGCTCCGTGGGACCCGTGCCAGCTCCCTCCGTCTCTCGGTTTCTTCCTCTGATAATTCCTGTCCTTTCCATCTCCGGAGGGTGCGAGAAAGACCCAGGGCCAGCATGGACGTGGAAACATTTCAAAAAGGCGAGGTCCTGGGGCGCCTGGGTGGCGCAGTCGGTTAAGCGTCCGACTTCAACCAGGTCACGATCTCGCGGTCTGTGAGTTCGAGCCCCGCGTCCGGCTCTGGGCTGATGGCTCGGAGCCTGGAGCCTGTTTCCGATTCTGTGTCTCCCTCTCTCTCTGCCCCTCCCCCGTTCATGCTCTGTCTCTCTCTGTCCCAAAAATAAATAAACGTTGAAAAAAAAAAAAAAAAAGGCGAGGTCCTACCCGAGGGCGTGGCGTTCAGCTCCCCCAACGACCTCACCCTGCACAGGGGCCTTGGAGGGCTGAACGACAAGGTAAGGGACGCAGAAAACCCTTGCAAATTTGAAACCGTGAACTAGATGGAGAATTATAGAAGCGAGGCCTGATTATCTGTGGGGTTCCGATAACAACACCATTTTGCCACCTGCTGCCCGGACATTTCTGTCACCACATGACTTTGCGAGGACGTGAACTTGGCATGCTGGGGTTTGCCCAGCTGTAAAATGAGATACCTCCGGGAATGGCAAACACCACCGGCTCGCGTGGGTCCACGGGGATGTTTAGCTTGGAGATGAGATGTTCAGGGGCAGGGTCACGGGCTTCGGGGAGGATGTGAAGACAGTTGGCTCGGAGGATGGACGCCGGTCCGGGGCAGGTCTTAAAGGACGCAGATTGGGCTGAGGGCGACACTTCCCAACACCCAGGGACCTCCGGAAACGCCTCTGCCTTTGACTACGTCGCCACCTTCGACCTCTGCCCGCCAGCCTGCGAGATCAGTTTTCCTATTACGCCCATTTCACAGACGAGGAAACCGAGTCTTAGGGGCTTACGTCCAAGGTCACACGGCTTTGAACGCGAAGCAAGCAGGATTTATTGGCACGTCAATCTGCCACCACCACAGAGCCCACGCTTTTATGGGGATGTCCAGATTGGCGATCTACGTAACACCAGAGCCAAGGTTGTTGAAGACGTTCCCCTCCGGGGTCACAAACTGGACCTGCAAGCCGGAGCCAGAGCAGCCCTGTGAGGGGGACACTGCAGAAGTGTGCAGGGGGATGCCACGTTAAGACCACTGGCGGAGAGCGCAGATCAGACCCCAGGCCCTGTTCTGGAGCTGAGGCTCAGCAGATCCAGGGACGGGCTGTGGACCAGCATTTCTGGAACCTGTCCCCAGGAACTGGCCGGCACCTCGCTGAGAACCACGAGCCCCAAGGCCACGCCCAGAGCCCGCCCGACGCGGAATGCGCAATCCCGCTCATCATTTCCGCCTGGTGGGACAGGTTGGCTGTGGTTCAGTTCGGAGGGACCCCTGCTCTTTAAAGATGTGGCCAGTCTCGTATCTTCCTCGTCTCCGTCAGATCGGCCTTGGAGTCTTGTCCTGAGGAAAGCGGGAGAATGTCAGGCAGTGAGAGGAGGCACCGAGGTGTGGTTTCGAGAAGGCTAAGGAGAGAGAGAGAGAGAAAGAGAGGGAGAGAGAGGGAGCGCATGCTGGAACATGGGGTCTTTCCAGCGCTTTGACCTCTTGGAAGAGAAATGAGTTTCTTCGAAATGATTCTTGATGGTGGGAGCCGTGTGGGTCCGAATGATGTGGACGATGGCTTTAGCCTCCTTCCTACGCAGCTTTATAAACCTCCGGTCCCAGGCGCTCAGGCCTTAAGCGACACCTGGACAGGCACTGACGGCTGCTTACTTAGCACGACCAGAGACAAAACACCTAAAATTGGGGCGCCCGGGTGGCTCCGTCGGTTAAGCATCCGACTCTTGATTTCGGCTTCGGTCATGATCTCACGGTCCGTGGCATCGAGCCCCGCGTCAGTCTCGGCGCTGACAGTCGGGAGCTTGCTTGGGATTCTGTCTCTTTCTCTCTCTCTCCTTCTCTCTGCCCCTCCCCCACTCGAGCTGTCTGCCCCTGTCTCAAAATAAAGACACATGAAAGAGAAACCTAAAATAACTCCAGAAGGCACAAAGGTCATCTTCAACCGGCCTTCAGACCAGCCAGGGTCCAGCTCGAAGCCGCCTGGCCCCACCCCAGAGGCTAACGCCCGAACCCCACCCCCTGCCCATGGCAGCAGGCTTCATCTTCAGATGTGTCCCTGCCTTCTCCTGTCCTTACTACAATTTTTTTTAATGTTTATTTATTTTTGAGAGACAGAGAGAGACAGAGCACAAGCAGGGGAGAGGCAGAGAGAGAGGGAGACGCAGAATCCAAAGCAGGCTCCAGGCTCTGAGCTGTCAGCACAGAGCCCGACAGGGGACTCGAACTCACAAACCGAGAGATCATGACCTGAGACAAAGTTGGATGCTCAACCGACTGGGCCACCCAGGCGCCCCTCCTGTCCTTACTATTTGGAGCCAGGCATGGCTTGTGGCCCGCCCCCCGCAAAGCCTTCCCCCATCTGTCTCGCTACAGGAAATTTCTCCACTGGGCTCCCCGTCTGCCCCAACACTAATCGTGGGCTGCGAGAACACAAGCCAGGACTGTGTCTGGAAGCCTCACCTTGTCTTCCCGATTATGTTTTAAGACCCTTAAAGCCCAGGACGAAGAAGCAGCTTTTGCTGCCACCATACCTCCCAGACCTAGGGGGATCACAGGAATTACCTGGGACTTTGGAAACAGATGCGCGGTCCCCAGCCCAGAACTGCTGTGTCAGAATCCCAGGGGTAGAATCCAGGAGTCTGTTTTTAAAAAAGTTCCCTGGGTGATTCTGCTGAATAGTCATCACAGGGAACCACTACGGCCCTCCAGCATCTCTTTAGCACAATGCGGGACACCTGGACTGTTCTTAGACTATTTGTTGTCTAACGATTGATGGATCAATCCAAGCAGCAACACGCATTTCCCCGGGCCGGTCACACCTGCCTTGGATTTGGAAACGCAGTGCTGTCTGGCAAGGCTCTGGAAGCCCAGGAGAGCTGGCCCATGCTGTGAACGCCCCCCCCCCCAGGCCCTCCGTCCAAACCCTGAGCAGCGTGCTTAGTGCACATGGGCTGTCCCACATGAGCTTCTGCTCGCCCGTTCTCTTGGTGGCCTTGGCTGGGGGCGGTGGGGGGGGGGCGTCTTCCCCAGATTATTCCCATCAATGGCTGGGCGACAGCCTGCTCACCGTGGGGCTCCCACTGCCACTCCAGGACCAGCCCGCATGACTCAGCACCCGGGGTTGCTGTTGGACGGGCCTGCCACTCGCTCTCAGCAGCCATCCCGGCAAAGTCAGCTCCGGCTTTCTCTGCCTTGCATGCTAAGTCAAGGGTATCTGCTCCATATGGCAATGCATAATTTACAACGCAATTTACTTCCTGCTTATATAGCCTATTCTGTACAAAGCTTCCATTTGCATATTTATTAATTTACAAAATTAATGCCATTTTCTTAGTCCCTTACAGGATGTGTGGCTGGTCCCTGTCTTTGAATTAATTTTAATCTAAGGTGGAAACATTTGTTAAGGGAGTTGGCTCAGGCCAAAGTAATCAAATGCACGGTAATCAAATGTTGGTAAGACCAAAAGAGAGGGCAAACATTTACCGAGAGCCTACCTCTTGCTCGGCTCCAAGAAATTAATGGCGCAGAATGTAAGTCTCCAGAAACATTCCTGTAATGACGTATTGTCGCTGTTTCATAAACAAGGAAACTGAGAGAGAGAGTAAGTTGCTGGCCCGCCTAAGTGGCGGAGGCTTAGACACCCACGAAAGTCGAGAAGCAGGGTTTCCATCTGAGAAGGGCCCTCCCTCTGAAAAATTAACCCCCCCCCCCCAGAGGGTCCTCGACACTGCGAATATGTCAACACTCACAGGCAGTCCTGCCACATAACCTGACCTTTGAGACGAACAGGGGTGGAAGGTACCCATTAAGAATCTTACCCTACCATTGTTGCCAGCCTTGGAGCAGATCAACTCAAGAAAACAAATGCTTTGGTCAACGTTCTCACTTGGTGGCACTGGAAGGCTTCAACAGGAAGCCAAGCTACTACGCACGAACCAAAAAAATCCCTACCCTAACCCTTCCCGTCACCCGAGTCACCAACGCAGACCTTCGCCTCTCCATCACCTGTCTGAAGATACGGTTCTCCGATGTTCCTGTCCTCCTCTCTTCCTCCTTGCTCCCTCGGGCTGTGCCAATATGGTCTTCGCCCCCCTCCTTCGCCACAACAATGGCGGGCTCTATCTCACCTACGTTGGTGTATTGTGCCATATACCTATTCCTCACAGCTCGGGAATTGTGTCTCCTATTCCTTCAACCCTCAGCATCAACATTCAACGGGTTATAAAATAGTATCAGTTCCTTCCAAATACGCTTCTGAAATCTACCCCCGAAAAAACTTCCAAAATTTCCCCTGGTTTTATCCCTCCCCATCTGCCCCAAGTAAGTCCTCTGCAGTCTCTTAGGGAAGGGAAACTCTTTTGTCTCCAGTCCTTCATTTACTCTCCATGCCAACATCAGTAATGTTTCTGAGACACAGCTCTGATCCCATGGACCATTTTGCTTACCATCTTCTCTGACGGCTCCCCAGTACCCTTGGATGGATGCCATCGCCTCTGGATTGTGGAGTGGAATTCACACTCCCTGAAGGCAAGGAGTGAGTCTGCTGTCCCCAGGTCTATAGCCACCCCCAGGGCAGTGTTTATAGCTGGTGCTCCAAAAACACGTGCTGAGAAAATGAATAGGAGCCCCGCCATTTTGTGAAAGCCATCTAATTCTTGCTTCGTCTTCCAAAGCTCCTGCCTTAGACCTCGAGATTCAACCGTCTCTAACACCAACACATCATGGCTTGGTCCTTGTCACAACTCCCAACTTTTGTACATGCTGTTCCCACGTGGTTGGATGTATTTCCCCTACAACCCACTTGGCACACTCCTCCTTCACACTCAAAACTCGATTCTGACTTTACCACCTGCGAGAAAGTTTCCTTCGTGCCCTCATGACAATGGGCGAATCTTTCCTCCATGGAACCATCCTCCTGTTCGCTTCCAGGATAAAGAGAGAAAAAAAAAAAAAAACATAGTAGCGAACTAAGAATCAGTATCGAAAACACGCAACCGTGAAGCATGGCGTTAAGTCTTAGGCATCAGCAAAGCCACGAGGAAAACTACATCCGTGTCTCTGTCACTGGATGTTTCTGCCCCCAAACAAAGACCCAAGGCTCGATGACCACTTTGGTCTCCTGCCTCTAGAATTCCAATTCTGGCTCTCAAAACATGCTGAGCTTCCTTGACTAACTCTATGGCAATACTTTTTTGCCTTTGACCCAAGCCAAGGATGATGAGGTCTTGAGCTCCCCCTAGAGGCCAGTAGTGGTAGCGAGGAAGGGAAAGCAGCGAGACTCTGCAGGCCGATATAAAGGACACTTATGACATCATTCCTTGGCAGGAGGAAAGCTGAGATGCCTGAGGAACCCGAGAAGTGAAGGAAGTGCTCCCAGGAGCACCAGCCCAACAGGCCTGTTCACAGCTCATTCTGTAGGCACAAGGCTGTCATAGAGAGATCTAGCAAAGCCAGCCTCTAGAGCTGGGAACTGTGGATTTCATCCTCAGGAGGCACTGGAGAAACAGAGCAAGGAAACTGCCCTACTCCTGCCATCACGTGCAGCACATTTTTAACCCATAAATCTTAATTTAAACACTTGCTGCTTTTAACCCCCACAATAAACCTGAAGGCCAGGCGTCCCTCTTCTCATGTGGCAGGGACGAAAATCAAAGCCCCCAGTTCATATTAAAACTAAGGGTGATCTTGGGGTGCCTGGGTGGCTCAGTCGGTTAAGCGTCCGGCTTCGGCTCAGGTCATGATCTCACGGTGCGTGGGTTCGAGCCCCGCGTCGGGCTCTGTGCTGACGGCTCGGAGCCTGGAGCCTGCTTCGGATTCGGTGTTCCCCTCCCCCCTCTCTGCCCCTCCCCTGCTCACATGCTATTTCTCTCTCTCTCAAAGATAAATAAACATTTTTAAAAATTAAAAAAGAAAATAAGGGTGATCTTGAAATTGTTTAACTCCAAAAGCCTACACTGTTTGAATTTGCCACGCTGCCTTCGAGGGAAGAGAAGTCTGGGGGGCAGTTTCCGCTGAGCGTGGTCTGGTGTCCGTTTGATGACCCGACATGAACGCTCTCATTGCCTTCCCTGCCAAGTTGGCATCTATGTGCCAAGGGCTTCGTATGTATTCCTCGGCCTTCACAATAAAGCTGTGAAGGGGCTATTACTTGTTATCCCCTTTCAGGGATGTTGAAGGTCATAGCTGGGAAATGGCAGAGACAGATTTCAACACAAGCGCTTACCTAGAGCAGGGCTCGGCAAAGATTTTCTTTGAAGAGCTTTGAGTTACCCTGGGAAAGCAGCCGTGGACTGTCCATAAACAACAGGCATGCTCGCATTCCAATAAACCTTTATTTATAAAAACAGATGGAGGGCAGAATTCGGCCGACTGACTGTAGTGTGCCAACCTCTGTCCTAGACTCTTTGTTTGGCTAAGAGATGGCATATGGGAGAGGGTCTCACAAGGGGTGGGCTCAGGCATTCCAGGCACAGTCACCGGTTGTGCCAGAACATGACGTGTTTGGAAATGACAAATGTCAGGTAGAGGTAGGCTTGCCTGGGACAAGTGGACCGCGTGGCTGGAGAAGGGACAAAAACTCAAGGCAACGGAAGCAGATTTTAAAGAGGGGGTGACGCCGGCCATCTTGGAAAGAGCCTTCCACTGGCAGAGGTGAGTCTAAGGAATCCTGAATTGAGATCATCACACCCGTGCAGAGAAAAGTTAACAGTTCTGTCAAGCGTCCATCAAAGGATGAATGGGTAAAGAAAAGGTGACATATACATTCAATGGAATATGCTTCAGTCTCAAAGGGAAGGAAATCCTGTCACCTGCCCCAACATGGCCGAACCTCGAGGACATTATGTTCAGTGAAATAAGCCGGCCACCAAAGGGCAAATACTGTGTGATTCCACTTGTGTGAGGTCCCTAAGAGAGGCGAACCCAGAGACCCAGAAAGTAGAATTAACGGTTGCCAGGGGCCGGGGGAGGGGGAATGGGGAGTTGTTTAATTGGTATCGCGTTCCAGGTTTGCAAGGTGAAGGTTCTGGACACTGGCTGCACGACAATGGGGACATACTTAACACCGCTGAACTGGGAATCTAAAAATGGTGAAGTTAGTATGGAAACCAATTTGACAATAAACTTCATATATGGAAAGAAAAAAGAAAAAATTAAAAAAGAAAAATGGTGAAGATAGTACTATTGTGTGTGTGTTTCTACTATGTGTGTGTGTGTGTTGTGGGTTTTTTTTCTTTTTTTTGCCACAGTTAAACATAAAATAGAAGAGCTGACGAGGTTGCTTTTCAACCAAGGCTGCACCAGAGGGGAAGGTGAAGAAGGGCAGGAGAGAAAGACGGTCTGGCGGCCATGACAGGCCCACGCCGTCCTGCAGACACAGCACTCGGCCACCTGCCCGGTCTTTCAGCCTCATTATTCCTGCCTGGTGGCGTCATTAGGCTGCCATAACCGTGAACGGGGTCCTGGCGCTCTGGCCTGGGCCGTCAGCCGCGAGGCTGGGCTGCTCCGGACGAGTCCACTCGCTGTGTCGTCTCCCGCCGTATGTTGGGCCACCCTGTTCATTCATCATGCCTCCTGAAAAGTCTCTTAATTACATTATGTTCACAATCCATAAAACATAATTAAAATATGTAAATCCATTATATTCTTTAATGAGCACATTGAGACCTCAAATTTTTAAATTAGATACAAAATTGATGTGGACCTACTACTATGGATTATGTGTGGTAATAAATCAGCTTCAATCTGGATTGAGAGGACTTCCCTCCTCCCCTCGGCTTGTGCGTGCACGCGCGTGTGTGTGTGTGTGTGTGTGTGTGTGTGTTGTTTCTTGGACTTTGGTTTGTTTTTTGTTTTTTTTAGCATTTCCTATGACTATTCAAAGTTGCCTGCTATCGGGGCGCCTGGGTGGCTCAGTGGGTTGAGCGGCCGACTCTCGATTTCGGCTCAGGTCACAATCTTGTAGTTCGTGAGTTCGGGCCCCGTGTCGGGCTCCGCACTGAGCACAGAGCCTGCTTGGCATTCTCTCTCTCTCTTTCTCAGAATAAATACGTGAATATTAAAATAAATAAATAAGATTACCCTCTATCTTTGAAGGACAGCCATGCCTGGCTTGCTCTTCCCTGACCATGCCAGCAGCAAAAGCATCATCACCCGACGTTTGAGTCGGTGCTCCGGAGCTTACGGAGGGCTCGCGCAAAACATCTCGTTTCTCTTGTCGCGATATTTTCGTTTGCATTTCAGTATGGATACGCCAAGTTTTCATTATCCTGGAAGGTATCGGAGGTATCGCTAGGCTTCATCCCTCTCTGTCCCCACCTGCTACCCACCCCTTAGCCACATCTCCTACTCACACTCAGAGAAGTCAGTTACGATTTTCCAGACGCACCGTGTGGCTGTCTGTCTCCCCAGCTCTGTGCAGGCTGGTCTGTCTCTGCAGTGAATGTCCTTCTGTAATCTGTCCTTAGGGGATGTGCACACATTTTCAAGCAGTGAGTAGAGGAGGAGCAGAGAGAGAGAGAGAGAGAGAGAGAGGGTGAGAGGGAGACAGAATCCCAAGCAGGCTCCGCACTGTCAGCGCAAAGCCCGGAATGGGGCTCGAACTCATGAATCCACCAAGTCATGACCTGAGCCAAAACCGAGAGTCAGATGCTTAACCAACTGAGCCACCCGGGTGCCACCCACACCCCCCTGGAGTTGTTGAGTCTGTAGAGCTGGGGTGGGACCCGGAAGTCTGCATTCCTTACATGTTCTGGGGCGATGTTGCTGCTGTCGAGCCAGGGACCTCACACCAACGTCCTGCTTCTGTCATCGGTGGCAGAGAGCCAGACGGAAGGACCGTGGATCCCCAAGTCGCTGCATGGAAGACGCCCACCAAGCGCCCACCCTGGACCGTGAGTGTTAAACCTCTGAGAGTCACGGCTTATCTGTCACAGAAGCCACACTTACACAGACTAAAAGGTACTTGTTTCCGTGAAGAAGAGGAAGGGACAGTGAGTTCAGGCCTCTGAGTTTTACTCCTCGCCTCAAAATACAAGAGTTGCGTTCCCTAACCTTCTTCCTCCAAGTCTCCCCTCGCCCCTCCCACTGCCATCTTCTCTCAATTCTAGGTCCACCGTGTTGTCAGAGGCGTATGAAGGAAAGAGGCCAAGAGTGAGGTCAACTCAACTGGCCGAAGGATAGCGTTGGGAAAGTTCGTGTATAAAATCAGAACCTAGGGGCGCCCGGGTGGCTCAGGCAGTTAAGCTTCAGACTCGGTTTCAGCTCAGGTCACGGCACGACCTCACGGTTCGAGAGTTCTAGCCCCGTGCTGGGTTCTGTGCTGATAGTGCGGAGCTTGCTTGGGATTCTCTCTCTCCCTCTCCTCTCTCTCTCTCTCTCTCTCACTCTCTCAAAAATAAATAAATACTAAAAAAAAAAAAATCAGTATATAATGAGGGGCGCCTGGGTAGCTCAGTCAGTTAATCGTCTGACTCTTGGTTTTGGCTCAGGTCACGATCTCATGGTTCACGAGTTCAAGCCCTGCATTGAGCTCTGTGCTGGCAGCATGGAGCCTGCTTAGGATTCTCTCTCTCTCTCTCTCTCTCTCTCTCTGTCCTTACCCCATTCACACTGTCTCTGTCTCTCTCAAAATAACGAAATCAAATTAAATTTTTTTAAATTATAACATGTTTAAAAAAATAAAAAATCACTATACAGTGAACTCCGTAACTCATTCATATTTTGAAAGATCTTTGCTGCGTGCCCATTGTAGGCAGGCACCGTTCTAAGAAGTGTAGAGCCGGTGATGAACAAGACAGCTGAAGTCTCAGAGGAAACACACAAAAGGTCGTCTTCAGGGTCCTTACCGGCTGGCTTCCCCGGTGGAAGCAAGATATAACCATAATCTAAAGGAATGGGTTAAAAACCTCAAAAAACTGGGATTCTGTTTCAACTAGAAGGGGCCGTTGTGTGTTAGTATGGCAAAGAGTCAGGGAGGCATCCTTTGGCCTTGGTGACATCCCTGTCCAGGAAAGAGCCGACACTAGGACCCTTTTGCCTCGTCCTGCTAGGGAGGAGTGTTCCTCAAGCTGTCTTAGCTGAGAACCCATCGTCTGTGAACCTACGTACAGAGGCACAAAGTGCTGATATGTTATCCTGACTGTTAATTAGGTTTGTCAATGGCAAGCGACACAGGTTTTCTGGTTAGATATCAGTCTACCAAGAGTTGAGCTAACGTGAGTCTGTCTAAAGACTGAATCCCCTCACGGTTCACCGATAAAAATCGAGTTTCTTGGCTTGTTTGCCTGGAGCCTGCTTTGGATTCTGTGTCTCCCTCTCTCTCTCTGCGCCTTCCCCGCTCATGCTCTGTCTTTCTCTCTCTCTCAAAAATAAACGTTAAAAAATACTAAAAAATTTAAAAATATCCAAAATGAAACGATTTAGCGCACTTTATGCCCCTGACTCTAGCTTTCTCCCTGCCTTAACTGGTATCATCTGCTCTCCCTGTCTGTTCCGCAGAGCAGATTTCCGCTGAGTTATTCCCGAAAAGATGCTCCTTCTGATCCCTTCTGGGGACTTGTCCGACCACACAATATTAATTCCGTGCAACTTAAATGCCCCAGCCATTTAGCTTATCTCTCTCATTTACGCTACAGTAAGATTCCAAGATGTGCTTGCTTAAGAGGCAGAAGGAGGCAGCCTCTAATTCATACATGATTTCTTCTCAAATGCACGCTCTCTCTCTTATGGCAAATGGTTCACAGGCTCATCCTGTGAATGTTATGATACTTAGAGCATAAGACGACTCTAGTGGGGGAGGAAGGAAAAGTGAAGATGAGATCAAAGACAATTACCATTTGTTTATGCTTCAAATCCTACTTAAAGAGTCGTGGCTCAAGACGGGAGGGTGGGAACCAGGTGCGGAGGAAGCCGGTTCCATTCGAGATAAAACCTAGAGGCGGAGAAGACGTAATAACCTGACCACAGAGATATGACTTTCATCAAGGTCCAGACTTGGTTTCTTCTAATCTGCTTATTCAAGTATTCGGGCTTTTCTAGGGAGATCTCTGTTTCTTGCGTGAAAATTGCAGGTAACTAAAACTACTATCAAAATTTTTATAACAGGGGCTCCTGGGTGGCTTAGTCGGTTGGGCGTCCGACTTCAGTTCAGGTCATGAACTCATGGTTTGTGAGTTCGGGCCCCGCATCAGGCTCTGTGCTGATGGCTCAGAGCCTGGAGCCTGTTTCGGATTCTGTGTCTCCCTCTCTCTCTGCCCCTCCCCTGCTCGTGCTCTGTCTCTCTCTGTCTCTCGAAAATAAACACAAATGTTAAAAAAAAAATTTTTTTTAGGGGGTGCCTGGGTGGCTCAGTTGGTTGAACATCTGATTTTGGCTCAGGTCATGATCCTATGGTTTGTGGGTTCTCTCCCCGCGTAGGGCTCTGTGCCATTTGTGCTTTGTCTCTCTCTCTCTCTCTCTCTCTCAAAAATAAGCATTACAAAATTAAACAAAAATAATTCAATGTGGGAGTGGGAGAGAAAGTTTTTACAAAAAGGTGTTTATCACATCATTAATAGGGTAAAATCAGGAGCAAATTAAATACTTCTTAAATCTGGAAGTGTCGTTTCGTCCCAGTAAAATTTTATAACAAAATATCCTGTGTCTTTCACCCATGACCTTTGTTTACATCCACAGGGAGAATAAGTAGCCGTGTAAATTTTCTTCTAGTTTTTTGTATTCCCGTTTCTTCCATTAAACCCTTTATTCTCTGTGGGATGTATTTCAACATGAGATGTGAGGAGACAGAGGATATGGTCCCATCTGTATGTAACACCAGATGGGATACTTTGGGCAAATAGCTTCATCTCTCTGGGTCTTAGTTAACTGGTCCACCGAAAGTGAAAAAAAAAAAAATCACACTTACCTTACAGTTGGGTTGAGAATCTGAAGTGAGTTTGCACACATGGAATCAGGAACGTGGCTTCAACTGGCAACAGGCTTGGAGGTGAGGGTCTGATGGTCCATCTGTCAGAAGTCAGAGAGATCAGTAACCGGAACAGCCGGAGAAGCGTGTCTAGGGAAAAAAAGCAACTCTGAATCAAGCATTACAAGTAAGGAGAGGAGCACCTGGGTGGCTCAGTTGGTTAAGCTCTTGGTTTTGACTCAGGTCATGATCTCACAGTTCCATAAGTTCAAGCCCTGCATCGGGGTCTGTACTGAATAGATGTGTCTGTCCAGCAGTCGTAAGTTGAAAAGACTGACATGCGGACCAAAGTATGCTAGAGTAAAGCTCATTCTAGACTTGCCTCAGAAGGTGTAAAACTCAAAAGTTACAAATAACCCCAGGTAACGTAATTTTGTCCCAGACCAAAGCACAAAATATTTAAAGAGATCGCCTGGGAATACAAAGACTTGTTCCACATTCAAATGCCCGTAAATGTAGCCTGACACGGTGACAGAAAAACATTAAAAGAAAACACTACATACTCATATAAATTATAAAAATCATTTGATCATTCAGCATTCATTAATGTTAATAAAAACGTTCAGCAAAGTAGACTTAGAAGGGAACTTTCTCAACCTGATCAAGAGCTTCTGGAAAAACAATATGCTTTTACCCCGAGGCTGGGAAAAGGCAAGGCAAGAGTCAGTCTCACCAGCCATGCAACATAGAATTACAAGTCCTAACCCAGCGAGGGAAGACAGTGAAATAAAGGCAGATAGATTGCAATGGAAGCAATAAAACTGTCTCTATTTACAAATCGCGCGATTATCTATGTACAAAATCCCAAGAAATATGGAAAAAAAAAAAGTTCTGGGACTGAGTGTAGCAAATTTGTAGGAAATGAGTATGATGCTTAAAAATCAATTATACTTCCGTAACTAGCAATGAACAATTGGAAACACCATTTTAAAGGAATGCAATTTACAATAGCAGCAAGAAAAGAGACGCGTTCAGGTCGACATCTAACCGAACGTAGATGGTTTCTGAAAACTATGAAACACTAATGAAATAATCAAAGAAAGCCTAAATAAATGTAGAGATATAGCTTTTTCGTGGACTGGATGGCCCAGTATTGTTAAGATGTCAGTGCTCCTCACACCGATCTATGGATTTAATGCCAATCAAATTCCCAGCAGGATGTTAGAGGCGGGTTCAAAAATGTATGTGTAAAGGCAAAGAACCTAAGCATGGCCCACAAAACTTTGTGGGGTGACTGGGTGGCTCAGTCAGCTGTTAAGCGTCTGACTTCAGCACAGGTCATGATCTCACAGTTCGTGGGTTCCAGCCCCGTGACGGGCTCTGTGTGGACAGCTCAGAGTCTAGAGCCTGCTTTGGCTTCTATGTCTCCCTCTCTCTCTGCCCCTCCCCTTCTCGTGTTCTCTCTCTCTCTCTCTCTCTCTCTCAAAAATAAATAAACATTGAAAAAACACTGCAATAGAAGAGAAACACTGAAGAATCTCATACCTGATTTTGACACTTGTTGTAAAGCTAGAGTAAATAAGACAGATATCGGCCTATAGAGAGACACATAGATTAATGGGTCGGAATACGGTGTCCACGTACCTGACCAATTTATTTTCAACAAAGGTGTCAAGACAACTTAACACGTTTCCGAAACCGTTACATAGACAGGTGCACACACGCACAAGTTGAATCTCAACCATCACCCCCCACCACATAGAGAAATGAACTCAAAATCAATTATAGACCTATGGAAGAGAAAACATGTAGATCTTAATGACCTTGAATTGGTAGATATCTTGAAAAAAAATTTTTTTTAATTTTTTAGAGAGAAAGAGAGAGAGAGTGTGTGTGCACAAGCAGGGAAGAGAGGCAGAGGGACAGAGAAAGAGAGTCCCAAGCGGGCTCCATGCTGAAGCCTGCTACAGGGCTCCATCCTGTGACCTCAGATAAAATCAAAGGTTGGCCTCTCAATGAAATGAGCCACCCGGGCACCCTGGTCAAAGATTTCCTTCTAGGAGACAAAATGCATGCATTAAATGCATTAAAATGCATTAATACATAAACTCCAAACAACAACAACATAAACTGCATTAAAGAGAAAACACGAAAAGTTGGGATTTCATCAAGATTACGCTCTGGGTCTTTGAAAGATACTCTTCTATGGGTATATAAGAGTTTAGCCTTAGAGGAAGTGTGGAGAAAGCTGTACAAAACTCTCAGTACCCTCTTTGTAATTTTTGTATAAGTTGAACTGTTTTAAAATAGAAAGTTAGGATAAACATCCTGTCAGCAAAAATTAAAGGTGAGCCACCAGCTAGAACAAATATTTTAAAAATAGGTATCTTACAAAGGACTTGTATCCAGACTCTATAAATATATTTATATTTACATATATAAATATATATAAATTATATGGTTTTCACCCCTACATACTACCTAAGAGAAATGAAAACATAGGTTCCCATAAAGCCCAGTGCAGAGAAGAGTTATTTATGACAGCAAAAAACTGGAACCAACCCAAATAACGCCCATGACCCGGTAAAGAGTTGCACAAGTCGTGGTCTATCCATCTGAGACACGTGACGAACGGAAACAGACTCACTGAAACACACAGTCGCACGGATAGATTTCCAAAGCTTTACGCTAAATTGAAGAAGCTGGACACGGAAGGCTAGGTGCTTTAGTGGGATGTCTTCAGCCTGCGTCCAGCCCCATGTCTCCTGGTTCTCAGCATTAGTAGTTAGATACGTGGAAACAAAAAGAAACTCTACTCTTTCATGCACGACACCAGGCTTTGCCATAGGAAGCTCCCCTCTTGAGTCTGGATTTATATCAGTCTTCATTCATAATGCTCTACGTCTCCGGGGAGCATAACTGTGCTTCTAGATTACAGTATGGTCTGGCTGCAAAACCACATTCCAGACTGCATACGGCACAGCCAAATATGGAAAGACCCCTTAAAGAGCAAGGCTGTTGGGCTGGATTTGCTAACTCACTCGTTGAGAGACTCTAAGGAAGATAGTAAGTATCTTGAAAGCCTTGGTAAACTCATCTATAACAGGGGACCAGTAGGGTCGAGTTGAGGATTAAATGAGGTATTTTAATGGACCTCTGTGGCTGTCAGGCGGTTCGATACCTTTGGGCTCCAGTATGTTACCAACAACCTTGCTATGACTTGTGGGGCTTCTGAGCTATCATTTCTCAGATGACAGGAGCCACTTACGTGACTCAGTTGAGATGGGCGAATTAGTTCAAACGTCCTAACCAAGAATAGTTAGAAAGCTCAACACATGTGAATTCAGGCAAGGAAAAGTTGCTGTGTCTTCTCCCCACAGGGAATTCAGAAGGGTTCCATAAGGACAATTCTAAAGGAAATTCTAAATTCTTCCCATGCCCTCCTCTGTAACTGCCTGTTCCTTCTCTATTTTTCCACATAGATATTCCCCCCCTAGCGAATCTTCTCATAAATAAATAAATAAATAAACCAACCAACCAACCAACTTGCCTACTTGCCTACCGACCTTTTGGTTCTCTTAATCACCAAAAGTCAAGGAACCTTAACTGTGCCCAAAAGCTCAATATGGCAGTGAAAGTCATTATCCTTGGTGACCGAGACCCTACCTTCACCCCAGGTGAACTGAAACTAGCAACCAAAGATACAGAAAAACCAAGTATAGCGACCAAGTGTATTTCCTGCCGGAAGTATGGGATACTTTTTACGATAAGAAAACCGTAATACTCAACAGCCTGTGCGAAGAATCTCATCTCAGCCATAGCTAAATCCAGGGCTAGTTTAACCCTCATGGAGGCACCTTCTGTTCTGAAACTTGAACCGCTGAAACACACATCACATTTTCCGTCTCTTTCCTCCTTCTATTTGAGTCCAGTCCAATGATGTCTGCAATCCGACGTGGCTATCAAACTCGGAGGCCCTCTCAGAAGAACATTCAGTCAAACCTAAGCTCTTTTCATTATCTCGGCCACTTTTCCACTTGACGTTTTCTCTGAACGTCCCTCCACTGCAGTGTGGAGCTAACTCTGAAGACTCAAAGGGGCTCCCTCCCCTCCGTTACTGCCGCTGCTGCTCAGAGGCTGGTGTGCGGGGATGACAAGGGAAGAGAGACACATGTAGCTCCTAGGCTGGCAGAACCCTCTCCTCTGAACTCAGCTGTCATCTCTCATGGTTCCCAGAGAGGCAGACGACCAGATAATTCTGCTCCCGACACAGCGGCAGACTGGCCTCCCACGCAAAGAACCAGGCCCCTCTTGACTTGTCATGGGAGTTAGTATAGCAACACATTCTCAAAATCCGGCTGTTCCAGCTGTAATTCCTTCAATATCCCATGATTGAGGGGGACGGGAAAGAATCTTCTATCCTCAGGAGATGCATATTTTTGTATTTTAATGACCTTCAACCTGTTAGTTTCAGGGTAACTTCTTGTTCTAAAAACTCCGCAGGCCAAACTTCCAAGTGTCATTGCCTGTCTGTCTTCTATTTCTTGCCTATTTTTACCGAAGACATCTCAAGGTCTCCAAAGGTGAAGGAGACACTTTTCAAGGGATTTTTCATTGAGCGAATTCATTAGGGGACTACAGAGACATATGCCCAGGTTCAAAGAATTCTTTGGCCATCCATACTCTCTGGTAACTTCTACAATCACATCCCATTTAGAGGAGCCCTCTCTTTCATCGATATAGTAACATGAAATCACTTGTGAAATCACCTTGACACTTACCCATGCAATTAAAATTGATCTAAACCTCACTAACATCGTTGTTATCAATTTCAATTAATTTCATAGTAAGCTGTAATACACATCAAGATACGACTGTAGACCTGATGCCTTTAAATACACTGGAAATGGAACAGAAGACACCAGAATAGGAGTCCTCCTTCTCAAATTCAGTTTAAATCTTGTATGTCGAGGGCACACAGAAGAGGCAAGCAGATACTTTGTCTACGAACTTACCGGATAGGCAGATTAAGGCACACATGAAGGACATCAGCAGAGGAACATCAGACCCCAAGAACAGTCCACCCTCGAAGAATCTCATTCAAAGCACTTACTCAAAATATTTAGAATGAAAAATCAGACAATGTCAAGTGCATCTGTGGCTGTAGAACAAGACAAACTGCTAATGGCGATGTAGGTTGGTGCAACCATTTTGGAGGCCGGTTTGGTCCTCCAAATTGTGGAGAGGCACACACCCTACAATCCAGTGGTTTCTCTTTAGGTATTTGCCCTCCTGAGTCTCTTGCACAGGTGCACACGTGCACAAGGAATGCTCAGAGCAGCACTGGTCGTAATAGCAAATCTTGGGAAACAAACTCCACCCATCAATAACGGATGAGATGAATCGGCCGCGGTATATTCACATAAGCCTAGGGAAGTGGTCAAGCGGCATCTTTGGGGGATGGGGCCTGGTGTTTCCACTGCTTTATGAAATAACATTCGGTGTCAGTGAGCTAGGGTGTTCACAGATTATTGACACTGTGGTCTGGAGGGGTAGGTTGACTTGTCGAAGGTAAACCAGTTGGTAAAATGGGCCAGAACCAGGTTCTCTTGCCCCCTGGTCCAGAGCTTTCTCTAGTAGATCACATCACCTTCCTACAGGTCAAAAGAAGATAATGTACTTAAACGAACCCAGTACTCCAGCAGGAGTGTTAAACTACCTGTGTTGACTTTGACTTAAGGAGAGCACATCATCTTTCTTGTCTATCCCTTGGGATCTGCTGCCTCTGCTGACTAGTCTGAGCTTGTGGTCTGTCCATCCTAACTAGAGAGCCTGAATTTGAAGGAACCTGGAGACAGAGATGATGGAGATAGACACACGGGATACACACGGGAGTCAGAACTCTTGTGTTAAACCCAACCTTTCCTTGGAATGCCAGTGCCTCGTTAAGCCCCTTCTGCTTGGCTGTCACATGGGTAACACCATACTTCCCCAACATACCTCCTTTCCCAGGGCTTAATTTTAGACCTGGCCTTGGCCTCTCGCAGGATTATGGGCTGGTTGCCTGGGGCTCCTGCTCATTCACTAGAATGTTGACCCGCTTCTAGTACCTCAGGGGGTGCCATGGGCTGTAGGAAGTGCCGGGTGAAATCAGAATTGCCGTGAAGCGGGTATCCCTACAGGAAGGACAGACGGAAATGTGGAAGTCCCAGTCATCAGTGGAGAAGAGAGATTGCCTGGCGTGAGGGGCAGGTGTGGAGCTCTTCATGTGCATTTATGCATTCTTTGGTTGCTTCAATGACTGTTCATTCATCCCATAAACACTTATTGTGTCCCTCCTTGCTATGCCGAGGATACAGCCGCGGATAAATGAGACAGGACCTTCCCGAATGCATGGCGTCAACGGGAGAACAGACAACTATGTAAACGGTTACAATCAAGTAAGATGGAAAGAAGAAGGAGCTGTGGGTAAAGAAGGGGGTCTGTACCAGCTTCAGTAGGGAGGGAGAGCTTCCTAGGGGAACTGGCATTTAAGCTGACACCTGCCAGTGGCACCTGGGTGGCTCAGTCGGTTAAGCTTCGGACTTCAGCTCAGGTCGTGATTTCGGTCTGTGAGTTCAGGTGAGCTGGAGCCCCGCCTCAGGTGAGCCCACCTCCTCTCTCTCTCTCTCTCTCTCTCTCTCTCTCTCTGCCCGTCATGGGATTCTCTCTCTCTCTCTCTCAAAAAAAATTAAAAAAATAAATAAATAAACTGACACCTGTCAAACGAGATCTGGATCAGGTAAGGGCACAGAGCACATCCAAAGCCTCAGAAGCTTTGGAGGAATCATGGCACCAACCAATAGCTGAAATCAACTATAGCTGAGCCTGGACCACGAGGGGGCAGGTGGCAGGAAGTGAGACCAGAAAGGTGGCAAGAGTCAGATGAAGTGAGTTATATGGTTATGGATCCTATACAGGAAATTGGCTGCCACGTGGAAGACAGCAGAGGCTCTGTCCCTCGTCTTTCGGATCATGACCTTTTTCCACTATTAGACTTAATGACATCCTGGACGGGATGTTTCTCATGCCTGTGCATTTCTTTATGCTGTGCGTGTGTTTATTTATTTATACATATATAATTTAGTATCATTTATATATAATTATATAGGGGAATTATATACAATATAATATAAAAATAAAATATAATAACATTATAATATAGTTATTAATCATACAAGTATTAATGTTATTATATGCTGTAATTAGTATATAACAACACGATAATGTTAAAAACAGAGCGTATATAATAATTATGGATGACTTATATCGCTGTCTCACATTTTCCCCCTTCGTATAAATGGTGGTACCCTGTAATAATTCTTCTGCAACTTACTTTTTCACTCATTATGGTTTGGGGTTCCATCCTGTGAATACACCACCTGATTCTTTTTTTTTTTTTTAATTTTCTGCATTTTTTTCCAGGCTTTATGACCTTCCCTCATGAGGAAAAGCAGTATTCGACTGTGAACAAAAGTCATCAGAAATGTTTAGTTTGCAGGGGCTTAGATTATGACTATACCTACTGGCTTTTCTTTATGATGTCATTTATGAACTTTTATCTATCACTTCTCACTTAATGAGTCACCAACTGAGGAGAAAAAGCTGAGAACTTGAACTACATGGGGCTTCTTAGACTTCTTTCTCATTTCCAATGCTTTTCATTTTGTTAAATCTTTGCTATGCTTTACCGTGAATACTCCGTTTCAATCTGACGGAACATATTAAACATAATATCCGACTTGGTTTTAATATTGCTGACCCTGAACTTCCCATTTCCATTCATGTAATTGACCCCAGGTTGCAATTCCGGTGGTCTCGTCCCATTTTGTTTTAGTATTTCTCTTAAAAGTAACCAATATGTGAAGGAAAAAAAATTAAATCTGAGACTTATCACCCTTTTAAAAATGAGAATGTATGTTGCTTATATTTTTTTTAATTTCTGGGTTTTTTTTAATTGAAGAACAGTTTACGCACGATGTTATGTTAGTGTCAGGTGTATCCCTAGTGATTCAGCAATTACGTCCGTTATTTAGTGGCCACGACGATAAGTGGGCTCATCCATCCTCTGTCACCATACAGTGTTACTACAATATTATTGACTAAATGCCCGGTGCTGTACTCTTCACTTCTGGATTATAATTTTTGTTCTTGCTATGAAATCTTCACTCCTATTTTAAATTATCTATTTTATGCTCCTTTATTATGCCTATGTTGTCTTCCAGCGAATGAACCACCTCATTCATTCACTCAACAGACATTTACTGAGCACTTACTACATACACAACTATTTGCCTTAAAATGCTACTAAGATGGGAACAGTAGAACAATAGACTATTTACCCTTCTGCCAACATCATCTCCTCACATGTCATGTTCTCACAATTCATAGGTACCTAATCAATATCATGTCAAACCAATATAAACCAATTTTTTTATCATGGTAAAAACCAGAAAATTTTCTCCTAAGCATTTTTACATGTACCATACAGTCGTGTTAACTATGTGCACGTTGTTGTGTAACAGATTGCTGGGATGTTTTCCTCTTGCAAAACTGAAATTCTACGTCATGCGAACAACTCCTCCCTTCCTCCCTCCCGCCCCCCCTGCCCCCCCCGCCCCCCCCGCCCCTGACAATGACTCTCTTACCGTCTAAGAATTTGACTACACTACATACTTTTTTTTTTTAATTTTTTTTTCTTTTTCAACGTTTATTTATTTTCTGGACAGAGAGAGACAGAGCATGAATGGGGGAGGGGCAGAGAGAGAGGGAGGCACAGAATCGGAAACAGGCTCCAGGCTCTGAGCCATCAGCCCAGAGCCTGACGCGGGGCTCGAACTCACGGACAGCGAGATCGTGACCTGGCTGAAGTCGGACGCTTAACCGACTGCGCCACCCAGGCGCCCCGCTACATACTTTACTAAGCGGAATATGTAGTATCTGTCCTTTTGTGACCGGCTTATTTCACCTAGCATATTGTCCTCAAAGTTAGTCCATGTTGTCACATATTGTGGAATTTAGTTCCTTTATCAACAGTTTATTCTGCCGCACAAAAGTTCTAAAATTTGACAGAGCTCCACAGGTTCTGTTTTTGCTTTTGTTGCATGGGACTTCGGCGTCGCGTACAAGAAATCATCGTCAAATCTCATGGCCTGAAGCTTTTTCCCTATGTTTTCTTCTCAGTAGTTTCAAGTTTTATGTGTAGCCTTTGATTTGTTTTGAGTTGACTTTTGTGTACGGTGTAAGGGAAGGGTTCAAATTCATTCTCTCGCATGTGGATATCCAGTTTTCCCGACATCATTTGTTGAACAGACTATTCTTTTCCCTTGTCACCCTTGTGGAAGATCATTTGACCACACGCACAACAGTTTATCTCTGTTCTGTCCCATTGGTTCATATGTCCATCATTAGGCCAGTACCATACTGTTTTGTTCACTGTTGTTTTGTAATATGTTTTGAAATCAGGAAGCATGAGTCCTCTAGCTTTGCTTTTCTTAAAATGTTTTTAATGTTTATTCTTGAGACAGAGGGAGAGAAACAAAGCATGAGTGGGGGAGAGGCAGAGAGAGAGGGAGACACAGAAACCGAAGCAGCTCCAGGCGCTGGGCTGTCAGCACAAGAGCTGGACGTGGGGCTCAAACTCACAGACTGTGAGATCATGACCTGAGCTGCAGTCAGATGCCCAACCGACTGAGCCACCCAGGTGCCCCTAGCTTTGTTTTTCTTTATCAAGGTTATTTTGGTCATTCAGGATCCTTTGAGATTTCATATGCATTTTAGCATATTTTTTTTCTATTTCTAAAAAAAAAAAAAACGTCATCAGATTGATGACTGATAGGGATTACAAGTACAGATATTTTAAGAATATTAAGTTTTCCAATCCAAGAATCCAGGACCACTTTCCATTTATTTGTGTCTTCTTTAATTTCTTTCAGCAATATTTTGTAGTTTTCATTGTAAAAGTCTTTCACCTCCTTTGTTAAGTGTATTCCTAAGGATTTTTTTTTTTTTGATGTTACTGTCAATGGGGTTGTTTTCTTAATTCTCCGTTCCACATAATAACTGTAACGGTCAATCACCAGTTGTTCTTTAAAAAGTACAATCTAGGGGCGCCTGGGTGGCGCAGTCGGTTGAGCGTCCGACTTCAGCCAGGTCACGATCTCGCGGTCCGGGAGTTCGAGCCCCGCGTCGGGCTCTGGGCTGATGGCTCAGAGCCTGGAGCCTGTTTCCGTTTCTGTGTCTCTCTCTCTCTCTGCCCCTCGCCCGTTCATGCTCTGTCTCTCTCTGTCCCAAAAATAAATAAACATTGAAAAAAAATTAAAAAAATAAAAAAATAAAAAGTACAATCTCTGCATTGTTCAAAATATTTTCCAGTTTTATTTAGTTATTTATTTATTTCCCCCAAAGGCCTTTGGGGCAACATATATCTGAGACTCTGCAGACCTGAGAATACCTTTCTGGGCCTGAGATGTGACATATGCTAACCAACTAGGTGTTGAGGTATCGATAATGACAGAAAGAAAACCTGAAACTAACTGGGTTTTAACTCCTCTGAAAGTAAATTGTTCCCCTTCCTGAAGGTCATGGGATTATCTTTTTATCCTTCAAATTTAAAATCTTCCTAAGGGATTTGTTTTGTTTATTTGAATATATTTTGTCCTCTTGATTTCCAATCTTTGGATTTTTCCATACTAGTTTTGAAGATAACATTTTGAATTGGTTGCCTTATTTTTAGAGGGGTGGTGATTACTTTCCGTGGGAGGGACTCTCTTTATTGACAGATTCCATCTTTCTATTCTGACCGCCATGTTGATCAGCTTTCTTGTTAAAGTAAAAACCAATAGTAACCAAAGTACTGAATTTTTATAATATTTTAATATCTCATTCTGCACATTCTTTTCCATTATTTTTTCTCTGCTATATCGTGGTGAAAACTCTCAAATAGAAATCTGAGAATCTGCCTGACGGCTGATTCTGCAAACTGTTTGCTTTGTTTCTATCTGCTCTCTTTCTTTATATTTGAGTGCCTGGGCTGTTTCAGGGATAGTGTGCATCCTTCTTTTATTCTCTAATGGAATAGAAAATCCCTAATTTCAAGGTTTGCTCTCATCCATGAATTAAGCTCTAATTTGGGGAAGAAGATGGGATATCTATGGTAATCTCTGTGTGCGCGTGTGCGGACTTTCATAATAATCTCAGCGTGTACCTCGTCCGCCATCTTCCATTGTTGACCCAAAGGACCCAAGTGAAAAACATTATGAATATTCAACTTTGTTTGGTCTGTGTTTCCCTAGTACAATAAAGCAGGTGGCAGTCATATACCATGAACAGATCTCGCAAGCCGTACTGGCATAGAGCTCTATTGTTTCGTTAGCGAAACACAGAACTTGACATTATTTCCGTGGCTGTACAGGGAGCTGGAAGAACTCAGTCTACTCTCCACGCTGCTAGGTCCTTGGCCTTACTCGTTGAGGCCACACTGGACGTAGTTTACTGTGGTGGAAGGTCCTTGTGTTTTGGCTTGGAAGCTGTTATGCCAGACTTTCTCATGGGGGGATTTACTCCATGTCTATACCTATGTCATGGTAATTTCAGTAACATGTCAGTATACTCTGAAAGCCCCTCCGATGCCTGTTAATTTCATAAGGGGGGTGAAGCATTCATTTTACAAGGGAGGGAGCGTTGTTATGATCCCTCCACTGCCACCATATTTTCCTACGTTCTTGTCATCAACTTTCCTTTTTCCCGCTGTGCTAATTTCCTGTGGTTACCATGACGAATTAAAAACTTGGTGACTTGAAACAATGCAAATGGACTCTCTCGCAGTTCTGGAGGCGAAACATCCAAAAGTAGTGTCTGAGCCAAAATCGTGGTGTTGGGCAGACCACTCTCCTTGTGGAGGCTCAGGAAGGGGGTGGGATCTGTTCCTTGCCTCTTTCAGCTTCCGTTGGCTGCTGGCCTTCTTTGGCCTGTGGTCACGGCCCTCCAGCCTTCAAGGCCAGCACGTTCAAATCTCTCTGCTCTGTCTGCACATGGCCTGCTCCCCTGTTTGTGTTTATCCCCCTCTGCCTTTTCCTTATAAGGATGCTCATGTTGGCATTTAGAGCCCATTGGGTAATCCAGGATAGTTTCTTCATCTCACAATTTTTAATTTGATTACACAGGCACCCCCCTCCCCCTACACACACACACACACACACACACACACACAAACAAACAAAAGACCTTTCCCTAAATCAGGTCACATTTGCAGGTTCTTTCTAATGCAAATCGCCAACTGGTTTCAGAAAAGATGTGGGTCCAGGGAAAGGACTCCTCCCAAGAACTAAAGCACAGGATCTAATGAATGGATAAGCCACAATTCCATCTTCATGAGAATTATTTTATCAGTATTTCTTATGTGCATTGAGCTGGTGAGTGTACATGCTTATTTTTTCTCGTTTAATTTTCCCAGTGACCTTATGAGGTTGGCACTGTTCTTGTGCAACTGTTACAAACCCTGAGACACAGACAGCTTAATCAGCCTTCCTAAAATGATAGAGTCAGAACTTGAATCTAGATTTAAGACGTGTTTTAAGAAGTCACAAAACTGTCAGGTTTCAACGTCTCCTTCCAGTAAGGAGTCGGGGTGGGGCGTCAATGTGTTTCTAAAGACCAGTGGCAGGAGACCGATCCGGAAGGAAGAGGAAGGCTGGAGAGCGGAGCATGACAAGGAAGACACAATTGGCCAAACCAAAGCAGGAGAAACTTCTCCAAGATCGGGAGGAGAACTGCTACTGTCCTACCTGGCAACTTGGAGGACTTGAGAGATGAATGAGATAGAGTCACGGGTAGGTCATGGGGCCCAGGCATTGGGACTCCTAGACTCATCAAGGAGCCTGTTGGAGGTATAACACATGCCGGTGGACACGCCCTCATGCAGGGGACTCTCTGTGCCTAGAAAATGTCCATGTTGGGGCGCCTGGGTGGCTCAACCGGTTAAGCATCCAGCTCTTGACTTCAGCTCCGGTCATGATCTCACAGTTCAATGAGATCAAGCCGCGCGTCAGGCTCTGTGCTCAAATATAAAGAATAAATAAATGAATAAAACTTAGAGTTCTGGTGGTGACGGAGATCTAATGTCTCAACCTCGTGCCTGCCAAAGAGCTCAGGGTAAGACGGATTCGGGGAGAGTAAAGGCACTTCTCCGCTTCTCACATTCAAATGTGACGGTGGGAAAATTGTGGTCCCCTCAGCCTGAAGCTCGGCTCTTCACAGTCGGCCACAGGGCTGGATGTCAAGATGGGGACATTTGAGACAGGCCAGAGCCTGTGTTATTACGGCCATTGTCAGTGAGGGCGGACTTAGGCTTGGATTCACCTAGAAGAATGGAACTTAGTGGAGACCATCTGTGCAGTTCACATATATATATATATATAAAATATATATTATAATATATATATTATAATATAATTAATTATTGGCATAATTAATATGCCAATAATGGCAATTATTATATTAATACATTATATTATATATTATATTATAATAATATAATAATATAATTAATTATTGGCATAATTAATATGCCAATAATGGCAATTAATGTATTACTTATTCCTGGCAAGGAAATATGCACCAGGTTATTTTCTGCATCTCTGAAAACAATAATGTTTGCACTTTAAAAAATTCAAACAATTATCACTTGTTTGCTGGCTTTTTTTTTTTTTTTATTCGTGTGGTCCTGTGATCCTCATGGCCATTGTGAGTGACACATTTTCCCGAAACTCGAGGCTGTCGTGGGGGATAAATTCTCTTATCTCTACAGAACTTCAACTGCTTCTCATATGTCTAGTAATTCCAGGACTTATTATATTTTTGGTCTTCAGACCCCAGTAGCCATTTAAGTTCTAGAGCAACAAGAGATAAAACCTTTTTTTACCAATAAAATACTTTCCAATGAACCCATGGTCACTACCGTTATATTCACTGCTGCTCTGCCCTTTCTGCCTACTCCTGAGAGTCGTCCTATAAAAATCCCGGGTCTGAAAGAAACATCTAGAAAACTCGATTATGCCCAAACAAAAGAAGCCATCATTTTTAAGGCCGCTAAAGTGTATTTGGCATTTCCAAATGAACCTCCTTTATCTCAATAAGCAATAATTACTCCAAGTTCTTATTTGAATTCCGCAGCTACTTTAGAGGCAGCCGAAAGACTGCCTCTAAAGCTGGAAATAAGTTGCCCATGTTGAGGTCTCTATGAAATATTTCCTCCTTAGCTTCAATAGCCTATTTTCTGAGACAGAGATTGAGTGACAGCTTAAAAGAGTGCGGATTATAAACCCATTTAAGAGTGTTGCATTTTTTAAATTTGTCACAAATGGAAGGAAAAACCAGGGCGACACAGGCAAGGCTCAAGTGCCAACATGTGTCTTTCTGTTTATTCATTATTCAAGGGTCAGACCCTCAACCAGGGCCAGAGAGAAATGACAAAAATAAATACATATCTGTGCAACAATCTGCAATTTAAAATAATGGAAAGCAAGATTCCTATTCATTTTTATGGCACAAACCTGACATCACTTCACTCCAATTTTCTATAATGGAACCAGCTGGGCTCTGGGAGGGACCTAGTAATAGGTTTTAATGGATAAAATCTGCCATTGAAACTGGCCATTTTCTAGAACGATCTCAGTGCTTGGCACCCGGCCCATCATACAGCATCATGCCTTCTGCAGCACTGGGCCAGCTCACGGAACCGGAGGGGTGTGCGTGCAGGGCTGCTGAACTTGGAGAAGCCTCTCGTCTCTCCATTAAGGGAGCGTTCCAAGCCCCGGCTCGGGTTCCATTGACCCAGCTGGACAGACCACTGGGGAAGAATCAGGGAAATGTCATTGTCTTCGATCAAGGCTTGCAAAAGCCATAGCAACAAGGTTAGGGGAAGAGGCAGAGGGGCCCAGACCGGGTGAAGGCAGTACATTCCCCATTTCAAGGCCAAGCCCTTGAACGGCTGGCTGGTTCCGTTTGGTTCCAGTAGGCACAACTGGGTTTTACTGGCTCTGGGTTAATAACAAGTGTTTTTCCCTCTCGCCTCCCCTCTCATTCCGTTAAACCATTCCTTCTCTCCTCCTATTCAGCTCTCAAGCTGCTGTTAACATATGAAAATAGCATGCAAAGAATGGAATGGGCCGCCTGCCACGGAGATAAAAATGGGATGTTCATTCTAATTTATTTCATGGCATCACGCCTCTTCGCTGCCTCTGTTTTCTTTGCTAGGCAGCTTGATTGCCTCTTTGAGAGTATGACTGGTCTGGCCCTCAGCCTTGTATTTGAGCCATGGTGGAGGTTAAACAGGTAACCAGCCTTTGGAGGTCTGACACAAATCTGAATAGCCACCTGGCCAGGTTTCTGTGGGCACAGGAGAATTAGGCTCTCTCTCTCTCTCTCCCTCTCTCTCTCTCTCTTTTAACTAGTAGCAGATTTTCGGCTATATGATCTCTAATGTTCATTTTGGTGAAATGCTGCCGGCTCTAAAAATAAATGATGTTTTCAAATAATGTCTACTCACTTTGCCTAAAGCATGTTCCACAACTTCTGTTCTGACTGCCTCGTGGCAATGGTCCCGAAGCACGGGTACACGATTTACAAGCAAATTTGCAATGCCTGTCAGAGTACCAGGCGTGACCCGATCAGAAAATGGAGATGCACTCAGTATGCTCGCTTCCTCAGCACTCACGTGTCTTTGTTGACATTCCCTGACTTTGTGACCACATGCCTTTTTCACGCACTGCCTCCCTGAGATGGCTGTGCTCTCGCCACCAAGGTGTGTGACCATACAGAACAACAGCAGAGAGGAAACTCGGTTGAGTAGACATTATCTTGACTGGGGGGGCGCCTGGGTGGCTCAGTCAGTTAAGTGTCCAACGTCCACTCAGGTTATCATCTCAAGGTCTGTGGGTTCGAGTCCCGCGTTGGGCTCTGTGCTGACAGCTCAGAGCCTGGAGCCTGCTTCCAGTTCTCCCTCCCTCTCTGACCCTCCCCCACTTTCTTTCTTTCTCTCTCTCTCTCTCTCTCTCTCTCTCTCTTTCTCTTTCAAAAATAAGTGAACGTTTAAAAAAAATGTTTTTAATCATTATCTTGACCACTAAATAGGAAAGTCTAAATTCTGATCCAGGGTCAACGGCCTCTGATCTGCAGTTGGCCCAGAACACGACTGCCATTTTTTTTCCTTCCGCAGCTTTCTTGTCCAACTCAAAGTGCAGCATGTCTCCAGCCTCCCCAGAACCTCCCTTCCCATCACTGCCCATCACGCACACTGCATCCCAACCCCGTCCGACTACTGACCTTGTCTGTTCTTCCAGGTCTTCTTCCAGTTACCAACTCCTAGTGAATTTCTGCTCTTTCTTCAAGGTGTTGTTCACCTGCTCCCAGCAGGGCTGCTTTCTTGGTTCTACTATGTGCTTATCCTTCCAACCATCAACTGTCCACACTCCCACCTCGTGAGCACCTCAAAGGCCAATCTCCAACGCGGAGAATAGAGTCGGACGTGTCGAAGGTGTTTCGAAGGCGTTTGTTATATGACTTGGGGGAAAACTCATGGAAAGTAAAAGATCCCTAAAACCCCAAAAGGAAGGGCATTTTCTTTTTCCTCCAGATGTTCCAGAAACACAGGAACCGCGGCTTCCTTTCCAACTCTGCACTGATTGTTGTTCTCTGACTTTAGATCTTTCTAGCACAGTCAGCTCTGCCGAACATAATCAAGGGGGATAACAATGACATGAATAAGGATAAAAAAGATGCTTCAAAGATCATTTATCTCTGATACTCCGAACAACGTATTTTAAAGCCGTGTTCCTTTCCAACATCACGTAGGGGAGAGATGTTGCAGAAAGCACTCTGAACTTTAATAGAAGAGATAAAATGGCTCCTTCTTGCTTTGTTAACCATTTGGTTTATTATTGTGGCCAAGTCCTTCTCTTTCAGCCTTAGTTTCTTACCCTCAAGGTGGGTTCCTTTCCATGTGCAACTAGCGTTGTTCCCAGTAAGAGGGTGAACATGTCCCCCCTTTGAATCGGGAGTGCAAGAACTCCAGGACCTCTGGAAGATTTAAGGTAGCGATTGCTGGTGGATCTTCTCAGCCAGACAACAGGGTCTCTGAGAATCTTGCTGTCCCATAACAACCCGAGAAGCCCAAAGTAGGGAGAAGCGTGTGTCAAAGAGAATCATGGATGGGGCTTCGGCGACCAAAGCAGGATTCATAGAAAACACACAAGGTTTAGGGGCGCGTGGGTGGCTCTGTTAGTTAAGAGTCCGACTCTTGATCTCGGCTCAGGTCACGAGCTCACAGTTTCGTGAGTTCGAGCCCCATGTCAGGCTCTGTGCTGACAGCATGGAGCCCGCCTGGGCTTCTCTCTCGCCTCTGTCTCTGCCCCTCCCCGACTTGCGCTGTGTGTCTCTCTGAAAATAAATACATAAAAATTAAAAAATTTGGAAAAAAAGAAAAGAAAAGAAAACCCACAAGGTTTAATAATGATTGTACTAGCGAAAGACTCCTGAACTGGACTCAAATAAAAAGTGCAGAGTAGGGGCACCTGGGTGGCTCAGTCGGTTGAGCATCTGACTTCAGCTCAGGTCATGATCTCACAGCTCATGGGTTCGTGCCCCGTGTCGGGTTCTGCGCTGCCAGCTCAGAGCCTCCTGGAACCTGCTTCGGATTCTGTGTCTCCCTCTCTCTCTGCCCCTTCCCCACTCATGCTCTGTCTCTCTCTCTCTCTCTCTCTCTCTCTCTCTCTCTCCTTCAAAAATAAATTAAAAAACAGTAAAAAAAAATTTTTTTTTTAAGTGCAAAGTAGCAAGAGTCCTCTGGGTGCCCAACCCTACATATTGGCCTAAAATAGGATGAGAAAGCTACTTAGCTGTAAGCGTGAGCCCTTTATTTATGCAAAAGACAGAATGACCCTGAGCATAGAGCCCAGAGCGGAGGAAAGTTGTGGAGTAGGGAACCACTCTCAGACGCAGAACTGGACCCTAACCAAGGGGCATTTCCCATCCCCAGGGCTGGGGAGCTTACTATATGTGCCTGACTTCACGAACAGGTGTGTCTGTTATGGTTGTTCTGTTCTTGTCTCGCTGTTTACGTTGGGCGTATTTGTGTGAGGCGAGGCACTTGGCTGGGCTTGTTTTTGGTGGTGGTGTTAGTGTTTTGGTTTCCAAAGCAAGAGGAAACTTACCTGAGTAGTTTCATCCACATCTAGCCACAGCCAGACCCGGCTTTAAATCCTGGCTTTGGGTCTCAGCCTGAGGCACTGTTGGAATGACACTGAAGATCTTTGGGTTGGGCAGATAATATTTGCACATGGGAGGCACATAAATCGCTGTGGCTACAGGGCAGGCTGGGAGGTTGTCTCCAAATATGGTCACAAATGACTCTTCTTATGTTCCACTTTTGTATGCACATGGAACTCTTCCCGTTGACAGGTGGATTCTGCCTCTTGAAGCTTGGCTAGGCTTTGATTTGTTTTAATCAGCAGAAGGCAGCGGAAGTAACACTCTGGCAATTCTGACTCGAACTCTTAAGAGTTTTGGTAGCTTCATCTTTCACTTTTTTGAACCACCTCGTAAGGTCCCAGCCACCCTGATGGAGAGAGAGGGCCCGCTGACCTCCAGACATTGCAGTCTTCCTATGTGACCTACCTACATGAGCTCTGAGACCCCTATCAACTCCTACATGAGCATGTGAATGAGGTTACTGTGGACATTCTAGCCCCAGTCAATCTCTTAAATTAATGCAAATGAATATGTGACTTCAGCCGGCAGTGCATGGGGCAGGTGAAATGTCCAGCTGAGCCACTAAACTGTGGGAAATAATAAAGCACTGTTGGTTCAGGCCATTGAACGCGGGGGCCCTTTGTTACACAGCAACGCACACACTCTTAACAACTGGTCATCCATAATTAAAAATATATCGTCTGCTCAGATTCACCACAACTGGTTTAGGTGAGCAGTCCAGAAGTAGAAAGGATGCAGGGTTCCTGCTCAGTACTAAACACAAGTCGTAGATATTTTCCCATGAATGAGTAAGAGTTAACTGTAGTTTATTTTTGACCCTTACTTATCTCTGTCCTATTCTGTATTTATGTTCAGCCAGGACATCTAACTGGAAGTGGGAACACCGAGCCCATTACCTGCTACTCAACCTGTGTGGAGCAAAATACTAATCCGAGGAGTCTTAGAGCCCAGGAACAATCAAAAGAGGGCTCCTCAAGAGGAGAAGAAGGTCCCAAGAGAAGCAGAGAGAAGTCCGTGTTTGCCGAGCAAGCTAGTGGCATTTGAGACAGACTGAATGAGCGACCAGATGTTTTCATCCCAGCAACTTGGCGGAAATGAGAGAGTACCTTAGTTCTCGTGCCTATGAAAGGCACCTGGAAAAAACAAAACAAAACAAAACAACACATTACTTCTTTCACATTTGGTGGACCCCTTACTCTGTTCACGTGAAATACCAGGAAACCTCATAATGAACTAGATTTGAAACAGTGCCGTGTTTATCACGAAGTAGACCCCATCTGAACATGAATTCCACGCAAGAAGGTTTGGTTACGAAATTTTTCTGAGATTTTTGTTATAGCACGCTCTCACCTGGATAGTACTACCAAAATTCCTGAATTCAGGAGACGGTAAACAGGTAAAGAGGAAGCATTATTGCATCAAATGAGATTCAAAAGACATATCGTATACAATATACAATATGGCGTATCTCAATGACCAAAAGACAATTTACGTGTATCTATAATATATAAATATATATATTTATAAAATATATAAATATAAATATATATAAATATATAAATATAAAATATAAAAATATAAATATATTTATTCTATGTTTATGTATGTTTATATAGGTAAGACGATTTTATATATATAACATACAACATATATTATATATTATATATGTATACATATATATATGTATATATGGAGCCCTTTCTCCCCTCTCCTGAGGTGTAACTCTAGCCTTTTGACAAAGTTTATAACCGAGCTCTTGCTGTTGAGACGCATTTGAGAAATCGCTCCACTTCTGGGTTTCCGTGGAGACCACTTCCCAACTTGTGACTGAAGGTAACCCCTGTCCACCGTGGTTGGGGGTAGTTATCAAGCTGTCGCTGGCAATTTTCCCCCTCATTTACTAGAAGCAACATTCCAGAGAGGAAACAGCAGGATGACATGGTGAGAACACGGTCTCACGTAGAGGCCACTATCGGGGGAAGACTTCTATCGCGGGCTGTAAGCTCCTGGTCCCAGCGGAGTTTGGCTGGGGGTACAGAGAGTGGGGAAAATAGGTCTGGGCTTGCGGGCAAAGATTTCGGCCCCTTACCTGCCGGCTGGAAGATCTTGGGTAAGAGGCGCGTCTGTTCCCTTCTTCCTTTCTTATGAATACAGAATAACTGATTTTGCCCTGCCTACTTTGAAAGATTCTTACAACAATCAAATGAGATAATAGAGACAAATGCGCCTTGTAAACTGGGAAGGGCTATATGGATACGAGGCTTAAGAGAGCTAGGGGATAAAAAAAAAATGACAGGGTGATTCATGGTGTTTTCCAGGTCAAAATTCAGGGATGCCCACACGGAGTCTAGTAACTGACGTGAGTGAACTTGCTAGAAGTTGCTTCCGTCCACAGAGAGAAATTGCTGTAATAGTTTAAACTGTGCAAAGGACAGATCTAACTTATATATATTTTATGGAAACACGGGCACTGCCTGTATTTTATTTTATTTTTTTATGAATGTAATGTGTTGTCACATGGGCTTCTATACCACACCCAGTGCTCATCCCAACAAGTGTCCTCCTCAATGCCCATCACCCATTTACAGCTAAAATTTGGCAAGTGATCTAGGAGACACAATCTTCCAACTGAATAAGGTCTTGTTTTGAAAACAGAGGCTTTGTACTTTTAATGGCTTTCCATTCTCACACTCTGTGGGCCAGAAGAACTGGATATCGGACTTACAGACAGCTTACAGCTGCTTTTTTCTTGTTTTCTTTTTTTGTAAATTCAGCAAGCTCACTCCATCCCCAAGCCCTTTTCTATTGCCAAGAAAATGAGATGTGTCAGTGTTTCACTTAAAACCGATTCCAAAGGATAACCCCTGAATCGGGAAAAATAAAAGTCGAACAGCGAATGGTTTTGTTTACATAAGGTCAATTAAATAATTCAACGACATCTAATTAAACAGACACCCATGAGGTGACCATTCTACCCCAGATAATGTGAGAGGTGCTGGAGAAACCAACCAACCCCCCGACAAATTAAGTCATGAATTTGTTTCCAAGAAACCCGACAGTTTGGTAAGTAATTACAATTTAGTGTTATTAGCACAGTAACATAACCACCACATACAGGAGGTAAAAATAACTAAAGAACTCGTTGGTTTTCTGGCTTGGGCAAGAAAGAGTCCTTGGTGGAATACATTTCAGGTTTGTATTAAAGGATCGTAAAGAATATGGCAATTGTGCAAGGTCAGGAAAGATAGACACATAGAATAAGGCCAAGGAAATAGCTTGTTCACAGTCATAGCCTCATTGTCTCACAAAGCACAGTTGGAGAGCTACAGGGTGTCTGATCTCGCTAGTGAACAGGAAAGGCATGGAAAACTGGTGGCTGGGACTGGAGAAGTAGTGAGGAAGCGAATGATGGAGGCCCTTGTATGCCATGCTAAGCCACTTGGACTTCATCTCCTAGATCTGTACCATCCAGTATGGACAACCCAAGCCAAATATGGCTATCTCAAATTCAATTTAACTTAGTTAAAATGTTTACAAATTAATTCAGTTTCCCATTCTTACCAGCCACTCTTGATGGGCTCAATAGCTCCACATGGCTAGTGGGCGCCATACTGAAAAGCTCATTTACAGAACACTTTCATCATCGTTGTTTATGGCATGGTGCTCTCATAGATAGTTGGGAGACTTCGAAGTGATTTACATGGGAGCGTGCTATGTTAATATTTGCATTTTAGAGAAATAGCTTTGACAGGAAGATAACTTGGGGAGGAAGAAGAAAAAATAATATGCTGGGACATGTGGGTGGCTCAGTCAGTTAAGTCTTCAATTCTTAATTTCCACTCAGGTCATGATCTCATGGTCCTTGAGTTTGAGCCCTGTGTTGGGCTCTGTGCTGACAGTGCAGAGCCTCCCTGGGATTCTCTCTCTCCTTCTCTCTCTCTGCCCCTCCCCACTTGAGCTCGCTATCAAAATAAATAAATAAACTTACAAAAAGAAAAGAAAAGGGAAAAGTGGTATGCCAGTCTACACAAGATTCCACAAAACTACAGAGGCAGTGAGCATGGGAACTGTAGAGCTGGAGCAAACAAAGCTTTATCATTGTGTTGATTGTTGTATGACTAAACCGATCAGGGATGTCAATCAGGATGGTTACTGAATAGGGGTGCCTGGGTGGCTCAGTCCGTTAAGCATCCAACTCTTGATTTCCAATCAGGTCCTGATTTCGCGGTTCGTGAGCTCGAGTCCCACCTCAGGCTCTGTGCTAACAGCGTGGAGCCTGCTTGGGATTCTCTCTCTCCCTCTCTATCTCTGTCTCTCCCCTGCTTGCACTCTCTCTCTCCCACTCTCAAAATAAAGAAAGAAATTTTAAAGCCATTCAGATGGCTGCTGAATAAATAAATATGTGTGTGTGATGAAGGGCTCAGCTAACTTTGTTTATATACGAAAAGTGGATTGGGTTTGCTGAAAATAATAGGATAAGAACCAACCAAACTGGTTCCATGGCCCCATGTAGACCATGAAGTTGACAGCCTGAAATTTTCATTTTCAAGCAATATCTTTGACATTTCCGAAACCACAGGTATATTTATCTTCACATCAAAGCACTAAATCATCTTTATAAATCTTTAAGAGGCTGAGAGGCAAGTTTAGAAAATGAAGGTCTCGTGAAAATCTTACGAGGAAGCGTGGCTCGACATTTCCAGTGTTCTGATCTTTCAGCAATGTCTGCCAGTGTTATGTAAATAAGTCCAAGTCTAACATTTTCCCACTGTGCCTTCTGATTGAACAGATCAGCTACAGTCCATTTGATGAGCGGTCCAGTTAGTCAAAGGGATAGTTGTGGTTTCTGTCAATTGAACCACAGATGGAGGTTAGGTCACTTTGTTGAAAACCAGGGTCAGAAGGGGGACGTGGTGAAGAAGCTAAATGAGTAAAATTGGAGAGAGAGTAGCTTTAGTAATTTTCTTCCTGGCAAACTTGTAAAGTTGGGATATGAAGTCTCCTAACGAACCCCCCCGGCCCCCTCCTCTCAACATTTTTCTTCTCTTATTTTTTTCCAAACATCCCCACTATTAACTACATACACAACTACTAAGAATGATCATGGCTATCGTCTGTTGACACATATGATGTGCCATCCGTGTGTTACATTCTTCTGAACATTATTTCTCTCTGTCACTTCGGCTAGGAGTGACAGATTCAGGTCTCAGACCAAGCTCTGACCCCAAAACTGTGGATCTAACTGCTCCGTGTTTCCCCTTCTCTGGAGAATGATGCGGGACCCATTGGGTCCTCCATTAAGGAAATACTGGCAGAGCTTGGCACTCAGCTGTCATTTCCATAGTCATAGAAATGGCTGTCTCCCCCCCTCAATGAGTCCTACAAGAAACAGAAAAACTGGCCTGCAGTGGTGAAGAGAAGAGATGCTAATTTGGCTCTTGCAACTCTGAGAGAGCTTTTCCTGTCCTTCCACCAGGAGTAAGTGGATTCAGTAGGACAAGACCAATCCAGGAAAGTGGTTATAATATAATATAATTATATTATATAACATATAATATTATAATAATATAATATTATAATAATATATAATATATATAATTATATATAATGTATATATATATAATATAATTATAATATATAATATAATATAATACAATACATATAATATATTATATATAATATAATAATATAATTATATATATTATATATTATATATTACTATATATAATATATATTATATATATTATATTATATATATTATATAATATAACAATAATTAATTATTATATTATTATATATTAATTATAATTAATTGATTAATTATAATATATATTATATATTATATACATATATATTATATATTATATATAGTATATATAATAATATATATAATATAATATAATATAATATAATATAATATAATAATAAATAAATAAATAAATAAATTAATTAAAATATGTCAATCCAGAATGAGGCACGGAGTTCAGTCCAAGGCTTTGGAGGTCAAGAAGGAAGCTGGAAACCCACAAATTCAATAGTACCAAGATAGGGAGTTTCAACTACCTCAGTCTTCAGGACATTAATGGTCATTCAAGACAATGGTCTCACTCCACCCCACCCCCAAAAATCTACGAGCAATAGATCGTAAACATCTACTAAACGTGAAACACATGCAAACCCACAAGATATTAACAACATACTATGTTATGCCGTCCAAAGTAGCTAGAATGATTTCGGAAAAACAAAAGTTTAACGGGAGTATGCCGACGTGGGCAATTGCATACATTACTGATGGGGGGTAACTATGAATCAACTGCTAAGAAATCACTTTGGCAATGTTTGAAAAGGTTAATGTGATTTTTTTCACCCATAATGCTTTCTCAAGAAATATATTCTAAAGGATGCATTCAAATACAAATAGAAAGCGAAATGAACATCAGGAGAGAGATGGAGAAGGAAATTCTAGAGTGTTCATAACATTGAAATTTTTTGCAGTCAGTAAAAACAGAGTCCACCAATATAAAAGTGTGCATTAATAAAGACCGCAGGGTAAAAACAAGAGGAGGAAGGAACTGGCTGGCTCAGTCTTCGTCTCAGGGTTGTGAGTTCAAGCCCCATGTCGGGCATAAAATTACTTAAAAAATTAAATAAGGTTAAAAAGTTTTTAAAAATACAGAGACTGCAGGAGAATATAATAAAATGCTATTTGTGGATGGCTCTAGGTGGTGAGACTGCAAATGCTTTATTCCTCTTGTATTTTCTATAATTCCTCGGTTTTTGGCAAAAGACTATACTTAAACTGGCATAGACTAAAGCACTAGTTTGATATGGTGGAAAGATCGCTGGGCTTTGGAGTCAGACTTCCTAAGTTCAGATACTAGCTCCATACTCATTAACTATGTGACTTTGAGCCATTTGCTTAACCTTTCTGTGTATAAGCTCTCCCATCTATAAAATGGGATGCCCATACATACCTCACGGCGGTTGAGTCAATACCTATAAAATGCATCTTGAACAATGCCTGGCATGTGGGAGAATTACATAGCACTAGTAATTATTGTTGTCCATATTAATATTGTGGTGAAGGAAGAATGTCAGTCACATTACATATATACGTTAGTTGTAGGACGTTCATTTCAGCCAGCTATCGATCCTTGCCGAAACTCAAGTTTTTCATTTGTAGAATGAGTATAATAATGCCAATATTGTATTTTTATGAAGATTAATGATTGTGTATAATATCCCTATATAATATACATAGTATTATAATATAATATAATGCTGTCTATTATAATATATATTATATATAATACTATAATATATAATATGTTACTATATATTATATATAACATATATAATACATTAGAGTATTATACTATATATATTATACAATCTATATTATGTTATACATAGTGTATATGTACAAAATAGTATAATATAGTATATTATATATAGTATACTATAGTATATTATAATATAGTATAATATATAGTATATATAGTATATATACTATATATACTATATATATAGTATAGTATATATTATATATATACTATATATACTGTCATACTATATATAGTATATATTATACTATATACTATTATATATATTATAGTATATAGTATTATAGTATAATATAGTATAGTATAATATAGATTGTATATTGTAATATATAGTAATTGTAAATATAATTGTAACATAGATTGCATATATATATACATACACATACTATGTATACTATAGTATATACTATATATAGTATACTAGTATACTATATATAGTGTGTATATATATATATACTATATACATAGTACTATATATATAGTATATATATATGCTATATATATACATATACACTATACATAATATAATACTATATTATATTAATACTATAATATATATAAATGGTTGTTTGCAAAGATGAATCATTATATATAGCCATATATAATGTGCATAAACTTAGTGAATATATACATATTTTAAATACATATCATATGTACTTAGTAGAAGCAAAATATAGAGATGTTTATGTATATAATATAAGCTAAATAAATAATATCTGCTATTAAGTTGAAAAGCGGAAGAGCATGTTGTACACCTGAAAAGCATGCGTGTAGGGAATGTTCGAGGGTCATCATTCGGTTGTAATATCTCATTTGTGTTCTGTAGTGTTTTCTAACGAACAGACTTCTTTACGTAATTCTGTGCTAAGAGTGCACAGGACATTGTGTGAGGAGAGGAAACTCTACCTGCTTCAATATCACACTAATGTCCAATATATAAATCCCATGGAGTAATGACAAAAGTCCCAGTGTCTCCCCCTGAGGCAGAATCAGCTCAGAGATGAGTCCTTTGAAGGTGCAGTCTGATGATAAACAGGTAAGGGATCAATGATGTCAGGATATCTGTAGTTTAAGGAGGGCTGTTTCAGAGCTGCCGAGAAAGGTGCTGAGCAAGGTAGGTCCCTGGGGAGTGGAAGAGAGGGGTGTGTGTGTGTGTGTGTGTGTGTGTGTTGGGGGAGCCTTCCCTAACACCATCTCCTTCCAAATCTCATGGTCTGCGCTCTGGTCTTCTGGATCCTTACCTGACTTCTCTCAGCGGAGGCCCCTTGGAATCACATCTCACAGAGAAGATCCGAGAAGCGCTTATGGCTGTCCCCAAGGGGCCTCAGCTCAACTGTGACTTCCCAGGTAGACTGTTCAGGGCTGTCCAGGGCAGGGCGCTCACCCTTGTCTCTTCTGACCTGAATGGCAGTGACTGCATTAGCATCAGGTCTCTGCAGCCTAGGTGTTCAGGTCTAAGCCACTGGCGCAGATTAGATACAAATTGTCCTCCTGAATGAAAGAGTTCCATACTCAGATGGAAGCTGTTGATTTCCAATCTACTCTCCAGATGACCCTATCGTTAGGGCACATTAAGTAATTTCCTTCAATTTTGACTTTTGGATTTGGGCCTGAGTTTCTATGGTCAGGCCATACCATTAAGAGTTGTTTAATTAGAAGAAAGAAGAAAGAAAGAAAGAAAGAAAGAAAGAAAGAAAGAAAGAAAGAAAGAAAGAAAGAAAGAAAGAAAGAAAGAAAGAAAGAAAGAAAAAAAGAGTTACTATAAACTAGGGCATTTATTCAAGATTCTAAGATCACCTTGCTTCTCCTGTCCCCTACAAGCTCTTATCAAGAATGTGTTAAGGAATTTAACATCTGATTCTTACTGGTGAGTCAGGAAAATCATTAACAGTCAACTGTAACCACCGCCTCCAGTCTGGAAATACCACCGAGGCTCCTCTTGAGAATTTATTATACTCTGAAAAGATGTCCTGTATCAGCCTCTGCCTTAAAAATACCATTTCTCCCCCAAATGTGTAGCACATCATAGACAAGGGATGTTTCCTAAATACACAGTGAGCCTTTATGAATCAACATAAACAGGGGCACCTGGGTGGATCCATCAGTTAAGACTCTGACTTTGGCTCAGGTCATGATGTCACTGTTCCTGGGTTCAAGCCCCACATCAGGCTCTGTGCCAACAGCTCAGAGCCTGGAGCCTGCTTCTGATTCTGTGTGTGTGTGTGTGTGTGTGTGTCTCTCTCTGCCCCTCTCCTGCTCATTCTCTCGCTCTCCCTCGCTTGCTCTCTCAAAAATAAACAAAACATTAAATTTTTTTTAAATAAATAAATTGTGCTCCTGGGTGGCTCAGTCGGTTGAGCATCCAACTTCAGCCCTAGTCATGATCTCACGGTTTGTAAGTTCGAGCCCTGCATCGGGCTCTGTGCTGATAGCTAAGAGCCTGGAGCCTGCTTCCAATTTTGTGTCTCCTTCTCTCTCTGCCCCTCCCCCCCCCCTCTCTCTCTCTTTCAAAAATAAATATTAAAAATTTTTTAAATAAAGAAAGAAATCAACACCAGCAAAAATCAGTCAACAGTTTCAGTTGGCAAGGGCAAAAATCTTGTTCGTTTTGGTAACCAGCGCCCTCCTGCTTCCCAGAGAACATGCCTGGCATGGTGCTCGAGGACATCTAAAGGAAAAAATGGGTAAACAACATGAAGAAGACAAAAGACATACAAATGTGCTTAATCTCACTAATAAATAAAGACACACAAATTGGAATACAATACAACTTTGACCTTGACACAAAAATGAAAAAGGCTAATAACACCCTGTGCTGGTGGAGGGGCACAGATAACAGGCACTTTAAAACGTCGTCGGCCGGGGGTTTAAAATGATGAAATTCTTAGGGGGAAATCTGCGTAAAATTTCTACTGAATACTGAAGCGTCCTACCTTTGACCCAGCAATGCCACTTCTCTGATTTCAGTCCACAGACAAACCATTCTCACACGACGATGTGTGCGTAAGGACGGTCATTTCGGGAATATTGGTAAGAGTGAAATATGGGAGAACACACTGGCAAGCATTTTTATAGCCACAGACAATAGCGGCTGAGCACTTCCTTCGTGTTCATCTCCTTAGCATGGGTTTCAAAGGTAGTATCTCATCTAATCTGCTCAATACATTTAGGAAATTGATTCTACTAATATTCTTTAGGCTCGGATCAAAACAGACTCAAAGGCAGATGTGGAACCAGGAAAAGCGTAGGGCTCTATTTTTCTTCCTCTTCTCTCTTTTAATACCTAGTGCAACATGATGTTCTAGAGGCTTTACTCCTTTGACAAATTTTTTTTAACTTATATTTATTTTTGACGGGGGGGCGGGGCAGAGCATGAATGGGGGAGGAGCAAAGAGAGGGGAGACACAGAATCCGAAGCAGGTTCCGGGCTCCAAGTTGTCAGCACAGAGCCTGATTCAGGGCTCAAACCCACAAAGTGTGAGATCATGACCTGAGCCGAAGTCGGACGCTTAACCGACTGAGCCACCCAGACGCCCCTCGATGCTTTACTCCTTTAAACGCATTTAACATAATTTAGGGTAGACCTCTAATCTTCATCTCGTTTTACAGTTGAGGCCCCTGACAGTTAATAGAGGCTAAGTAACTTGCCCAAGATCCCACACATAGCAAGTGGCAAATCAGGTACTATTAACCACTGTGCTCCGTGCCTTCCTTAGTAAGGACGGAATACTTAGCTTCGTATCCTTTTTCTGACCCAATTAAATGTTCTAAGCCTCCACTTTACGTATGAGATGGGAATAACAACATTATCTTACAAAATTTTGTGAGTTCACCTATCTACATCAAATTGTACCAGGCTTGACGTAAAACTACAGCTAAAATAGCATTCCGTTAAGAAAAGCCAAGTATATTTGGTCTGTAACAAATGCACTTAAAACGCAAAGCCTCAAGTAGGTTAAAAGTTAAGTGGAGTTAAGTAATCAAAAGAGAGCTGGAGTCACTATATTCAGACAAAGCAGACATCAGAACAAGAGAAATTATCAGGGATAATGAGGGGCATTACATAATAATAAATCACTCAATTCTCCAAAAGATGCAATTCTAAATGTATATGCACCTAACAACAGGGCATCAAAATAGGTAAGGCAAAAATTGACAGAATTATGAGAAGAAAAAGAAAAATCCAAGAGTATAGTTGAAAACTTCAACACACCCCTTCATTAATTGATAGATCAGATAGGCAGAAAAGCCAAAAGGATTTAGTTGCCCCGAACTATCAATCAACTCATCTAGTTGACATTTAGAGACCCCTCCACCCAAAAAGAGCAAAATGCACACATCTTTGTAGCTAATATGAAACATTCCCCAAGACTGACCATATTCTAGGCCATAAAACACACCAACAAACTTTTAAAAATATAACTCCTATAAAGTATATTCTCACACCGCAATGAAATTAAACTGGAATTCAACGAGAGAGGGCGGGAAAATCTCCAAATATTCAAAACTCAATAATGCGCTTGTAAATAGCACGTGGGTCATAGAAGAAGTCTCAAGACAAATCTAAAAATGTTTTAAGATAAATGAAAATAAAAATAAAAATAAGTAAAAGTTGTGGGTTGGAGCAAAAGCAGTGCTTTAAAGGGAAATTTATGGCATTGTATGTATGCATCAGAAAATAAGAAAGCTCTAAAATTAATAACCTAAGTCTTCCACTTTAGTAAACTAGAGAAAGAAGGGCAATGTAAGCCTAAAGCAAGCAGAAGAAAAGAAATTTAAAAATTAGAGCAGAAATCGAAGAAATTGATGGGGCACCTGGGTAGCTCAGTTGGTTAAACATCCAACTTCAGCTCAGGTCATGATCTCACCATTCATGGGTTCAAGCCCTGCATCAGGCTCTGCGCTGACAGCTCAGAGCCTGGAGCCTGCTTCAGATTCTGTGTCTCCCTCTCTATCTCTACCCCTTCCCCGCTCATGCTCTGTCTCTCTCTGTCTCTCTCAAAAATAAATAAACATTAAAAAAAAAAAAAGAAATCAAAGAAAGTGAAAACAGGAAAGCAATAGAGAAAATCAATAAAATAAAAAACTTTCAAATAATTTGAAAAAGTCAATAAGATTTGAAAAGTCAGGCTGATCAAGAAGAAAAGAGAGCAGACACAAATTAGCAGCATGAGAAATGAAGAAGGGTCATCATTGCTGGTCCTCCAGATGCTAAAAGGGCAATGAAAGAATACTATGAACAATAATACGCCCACAGATTGATAACATAGATAAACTAACGCCTTGAAAGATGCCAGCTACCAAAACTCATATAAGAAGAAGTAAATAGTCTCAGTAGGATAGTATCTGTGAAATAAATTGAGTCAATATTAAAGGCCTTCCAAAAAAAAGAAATCACCGGGTCCAGATGGTTTCACCAATAAATTCTCACAAACATTTAAAGAAGGAATGAAACCAATATTACAATCTCTTGGAGATTTAGGAGAGGAAGTATTTATTAATTTATTCTGTGAGACCTGCATTCCCCTAATAATCATACAAGATAATAACATTACCAGAAAGGTAAACCTCAGACCTGCATCTCAATTGAGCGTAGATGTAAAACTATCCCACAAAATATTAGCAAATCTAATAATGTATAAAAGGAATTATACCCATGATCAAGTGGGTTTTATCCCGGGTACACAAGGCTGGTTGAATATTTGAAAATCAATGTAACAGACCACATCCATAGGTTAGAGAAGAAAAATCATGATCATATCGATGGACTCAGAAAAGCTTTGAGATATTTTTGACAAAATATAACACACATTTATGACTGAAAACTCTTACCATACTAGAGGTACGGAGGGAATTTCAATTTGATAAAGAACGTCTACAAAGAACCTATGGTTGACATCGTAGTTAATCGTGACAACTGGATGCTTTCTCCCTACGATTTGGAACAAGACAAGATTGTCCTTTCTCACCACTCCTGGTTAACGTTGTACTGGAAGTTCTAGCCAATGCAATAAAGCAAGAACAGGAATATATATAATACTTGTATATGTATTGTATATTTTTATATTACTGCATATGTTAAAACATATATAATAACATAATATATACAAATTATAGATCCCGAAAGAGATAGATTAGACAGGAAGAAATAAAACTGCCTTTATTCACAGATGATATGATTGTTTATGTAGAAAATACAAAAGAATCCACAAAAACCTCCTGAGACTCGTAAGTGAGTGTTGCAAGGTTTCAGGGTACATACACAAAAGTCAATTGCGTTTCTATTTTCCAACAGGAACAGTAGGAATTTACAATAAAATGACTATTTACAGTAGCTCCCCCAGAAGTGAAAGATTCAGGCACAGTACCAGGCATAAATCTAACAAAATATGCACAAATTATGTGTGCATGTCCTTGAATAGGTGAATAGATAAGTAAACTGTTATAGCCATACCACGCAATATTTTTCAGTGATAAAAAGAAATCATCTATCAAAACCCAAAGGGACGTGGATGGATATTAACTGCATATTGCTAAGTGAAAGAAGCGAGTCCGTTAAAATTACATAATGTGGGGGGCGCCTGGGTGGCGCAGTCGGTTAAGCGTCCGACTTCAGCCAGGTCAGGATCTCGCGGTCCGTGAGTTCGAGCCCCGCATCAGGCTCTGGGCTGATGGCTCGGAGCCTGGAGCCTATTTCCGATTCTGTGTCTCCCTCTCTCTCTGCCCCTCCCCCGTTCATGCTCTGTCTCTCTCTGTCCCAAAAATAAATTAAAAAACGTTGAAAAAAAGAAAAAAATTTTTTTAAAAATAAAAAATAAAAAAATAAAATTACATAATGTGGGATTCCAAATGCATGACATTCTGAAAAAGGCAAAACTACAAAGATTAGAAACAGAACAGTGGTCACAGGGACAGGGCTTCCAGGGGAGAGAGAGGAGGGTTGACTCAGCATAGGGAATTCAAACATGGGGGATTTTTTTTAGGGTTATCAAAACATTCAGTATGACACTGTAATGGCGGAGGTGGACACTAGGTGTTTTTCAAACCCTGTCGAACTTTACAGCACAAAATATGAACCTTGAAGTACGTGCATTAAAAAGTAGTTTAGGAGGACAGAGGATCCCAGATAGAATGCACAGTGTATGTATTATAAATGTATAAAACAACCTAGCTGAAGTGGGGGGAGAGAAAATGTGCCGATCCAAATAACCTTGGAAATGAGTGAAGTCTGTAAAATTAAAGGTGAAAAAAACTGTGCAGAAGCCCTATATTCTAGATGATAACTGTATATCCACATATGTGTACTATAGAGAGATGAGTTAACAGTTCTGACCCTGGTATCCATTGATATTTGAGATGAACAATGAAGCAAATGGATGGAGGATGGTGTGAGTCAGGTTTTCACTGTTGGAGTAGAAATTTACAGATTGGCAAAGGGAGGAGGCTAGAATAATCAATGTGGTAATGAATTAGAGTTGGGGATATCGGTAAGAACAGTTTACCTTAATATAGAGATGGTTACATGTAGAACTGTGTCATAATATGTATATATGCATCAGTTACTATACACACATGTATCTCCTTGCTCTGTCAGCACAAAGGTCAGGAAGAAGGTCAAGAAGCAAGCACACCCCAGTAGCAATGAGCACACCTATGATCCAAATCTTGGTTTTTAATACCATTCTCCAATAAAAAGAATGAGGGTTTTTGGAAAAGGGGCTGATTCTAGGACGGGGCAGGAAATATGGAAGATGAGCCTGGAGCATCTTGTAATGACATATAGGAAGGAAATACCACCTCCCTAAAACAAGCAAACAAACAAACAAGCAAAAGCAACCAAAAATATTCAATGGTGAGGATATTTCAGAAACACACAGGATCAACTAAACTCCCAAAAGCTCACGGACAATCTGAGCAGCAAAATCGATAAAATAGTATTCTCAGATATTGTTCCCAGAAGAATAACCCAAAGTATAAAATCAATATCCATGAGCCCAAGCTAATACAAATAACTGAATAAACGAATAAATGGGGGCGAACAGATAAATTTTCCATGCAGAAAAATTCCAAATAATTTAGGTAACTACCCTGCCTTCAAGGAGGTGGAGCATAACCCCCCCCCCCCCCAACCACCACCACCACTCCGTAAGCATGGGCTGTACATAGTGACCTCTTCCCAAAGAGCACAGCATGGAAAGGGAGAAAAAAAGAAAAGTAACTTTATAGTAGAGAAACCTGACAAACGGCACCTTGGCCAGGCGATCGTGGCCATCATGAACAGCCATAAATCATGTGGACAGCACGTCCCCTTGATATCAAGTGAAGAAAATGACACTCCACCTCTGTGATTTTCCTCCCCAAAACTCATAACCCCAGTGTACTCATCAGAAGACCATCAGACAGATTGCAATAAAGGGCCATCCTGCACTATATTTTATAGGACGTTTCAAAGCATCAAGGTCATCAAAGACAAGCAAAGTCTGAGAAAGTGCCATAGCCATCAGGAGACTAAGGAGACATGACAATTAAACGTGATTTGGCACCTTGGATGGTATCCTGGAACGGAGGAAGGACATTAGGACATAGTTCCATAAACTGGAAATTTGAACAAAGCATGGACTTTAGTTAGTAATGTATCGATATGGGTTCACTAATCATATCAAAGGTATCACACTAATGTCATGTTAATAGTAGGGGAAAATGAGGAAGAGGTCATGAGAACTCTACTATCTTAACGCTTCTGTAAATACAAAACCCTTTTAGGTAAAACTTTAAAAAAAACCCCAATATTCGCATAAAAATATTGTTCTGGCTCAACTCCCACCTTTTCTGGGAGAAATCCAGCCCTGTCCAGCTGCCCACAGAATGTCTGGGAATTCTCCAGAAAGTCTCTTCGTTGACTATTAGGACGCTTCTCATGGTGGCCCATGACAAGGTCCCAAACAGGACCATTTGCAAACTTCACCTTGAAGCTCTCACATGTTCCAAAAGAGAAGGGCACTATTATCACAATTAATGGCCACCGCCAGTGGTCACCATTATTTTATGTGTGGTTTGGGGGTGGGCTTCTTAGAACTCTGAAGGGAGCAGAAAGGGCTATTTTGTGGAGGAACCTGCCCTTCCTTTTCCAGCAACCAAAGTGTCTGTGAAAGGGGCACGGGAACCTCTGACATGAGCTTTTGTCTTGACTAAAGGTCCAGTAAACTTGTTCCTTGTGCCCTTTTAATGAATAATTTCTGACTATCAGGTACCAGGTGTTCCTTTTAGGATATCAAGAAATAAGAAGTGACAGAGTGCTTCTAGGAAGCCATCCAGACCAAGCAAATGTCTTTAGTCGGTGTCTTAATGTCACTCCATTTTCTGCTTCCACAACCTTGCCTGGGTTTCTTTGTCCCTGACCTGTGGTTCGTGCTCAGGATTATCTCTTTGAAAATCTGCCCCTGCCTGAACACTGTCTTGTTTTCCATATTCCTGGCTGTGCTTTCAGAATCTTGGTCCTTAGAATTTGGCTGCCTGGCCTGACCATGGCCCTGGGATCATTGGCTGAACTCCCCACCCTCCTACTTACTGGCTGGGGAGACTAATTTCTTAATTTCTGGACTCTCTCTGATTTCCAGCCCCATATCACACCAGTACCCAGACAACTATAATAATAACATCAGGCATTTGTTGGCCATGCACTATATATCATCAAAAGCACAGAGTTCAACTGCCTGAACTCTCCCAAGGTAGGGACCTTGGGTAAGTGTGATTATTATAAAAAGCTGTGGGCTGGAGTTAGGAAGTTGCTCCCAGAAAATTAACGACAGTGAGGATGCACTTGATTCCACAGAAGTAGAAGGAAGAGGAGAGGGTGACTCTGATCCAATTTCTCATCTAGCTATTTAAGTAAAACCAGGGATGTAAAACTCTACCAGAAAACCCAAGCATCAGGAGTGGTGATAGGAACACATTAGAGTCAGGGTAAGAGGATCTGTTAGGAACAAACCCGTGGAAGCTTAGCTCACTTTTTTAGTAACTGGCTGGTAACATATCTTTGGTCCCTAGGATGGGGATGGCTGGAACTCATCCTTTTCTCCCAATGGATACCATCTAGCAACTTGGCAAGATGGTTTCCCAATGGGCTGCCTACGCCGACATGGACGCTGAGTTTGCATGGTGACTCGAGTCTGTGAAAAAAGGAATAGAATAGAATATGTGGATATATAGGGTATATATGGATATGGATATATCCATATATATATATATATATGCATATATATCCATATATATATATGCAGTTGACCCTTGAACAACACGGGGTTGAACTGTGGGGGTCCACTTACATGTATACATACATAAATAAATGTATACATAAATAAGTACAGTGTTTTACATGTATTTTCTTTTCCTTATAATTGTCTTAATAACATTTTCTTTTCTCTAGCCTACTTTGTTGTAAGAATATGGTATGTAATACATATACGAAATACGTGCTCATTGTCTGTTTACGGTATCAGTAACGCTTCTGGTAAACAGTAAGCTATGAGTGGTTAAGTTGGGGGGATCAAAAGTTATACGCAGATTTTCAACTGTGCAGGGGGAGTCAGTGCCCTTGTGTTGTTCAAGGGTCAGTTGTGTGTATTCTGTTCCTTTGGAGAAGTCTGACTGATGACGGATACGTCAGTGAGCAAACCCGACACAGTGAACAAAATAATGGTAATAAATGAGCAAAGGTGTTTTGTTGCCTTAGGTTTCACTTTAATGGAAAAATAATAGTAATAGTAGAAAGAAGTAGAAGAATTAGAATGAGAAGGAGAAGGAGAAGGGGAAGGGGAAAGGGAAGGGGTAGAAAAGGAGGGAGGAGAAGGAGAAGGAGAAGAGGGGGAAGGAGGAAGGAGGAAGGACTGTCCTCATAGCAACAATCATCTCTATAGCTCACTGTTAAAAATAAGAAAAGCTCCCCCATTGCCTTTCCAGGATTGATCACGGAGAGACCTGAAAATGGAAATTCTTTCACCTACTTTGACTAGTGTCCAACATCTGGAGAAAGAACTTAATGTTTCTGGAAGTCACGCTATGGAGGCATGATTGATTCAACCCCAGGGCTACATTTGTTCAGCTGTCACAGGAGAGCCTTTATGGTGGCAACCACGGCCACTTGTGGGTCCATGGTGACATCAGACCCAGAGTGCCCTAGAGGGGTTTTAGATAGTTGAAGGATTGCCATGCAGAGGAAAGCAACACTCTTTTTGTTTGTTTGTTTGTTTCTAAAGGCAAAAATCAATGGGTGAAAGTGACGGGAAAACTTCGAAAAATTTCACCTGGCTGGGGGAAGAGTCTGGCTGCCTTCTGAGGGTGACCACTGTCATCCATGGATGAGTGGAGTATCTGGGAAGATAATGTGGTTGGTTCTCTAGTGTGGTACACACACACACACACACACACACACACATACACACACACACACACATACACACAAACACACAATGTGGGCTTTAAAGAAAGTTTCATGTTCACTTTCTTCGCTCCATCATTCAGCCACTGAGTAGCTATAGGCACGTCACATAATCTCCAATCCTTAGTGTTTTATCTGTGAAAGTCCAATGACAGTACTTACGTCGCAAACATGAACGTGAGAGAAAACAAAAGGAAAGGGGTCGATACTTTGTTCAGTAAAAGTGATCGTGATCCTTCACTGGATGAAGTGAACTCCAAAGTACCTCATGGATGCAGTGAGGTATAAATCTCTGAATCTGAGCTGTGGCGGGAGAAGGTATTGGTGTATCAGTGAGGACAAAGATCACCTAACCACGAATGGGTTTGACTTGTGGTACTGGTGGCAAATGGGTGGTTTTCTTTGAGATCCTCCTTAGGCTCAGTTCACCACTAGAGAAATTTCTGCTTTACCATAGACATGGTAAAAGGTGGTTGGCTATTTTTCCCTGGGGGTTGGGACAGGTCTCCTGGATTTGAGGGAGAAGTAGAGTAGACTTTTCCAAGATTTCTGAGACTCCTTTCCAGTGGCTCAGCACCCAACAGAGAATCTATCTATCTATCTGTCTATCTATCTATCATTGATGTATGAATCTATCATTGATCTATTGACTGATGTGTCCATCCATCTATTGATATAACTATCTATCTTATGTTGAATTAAAATGAAAGTAAGTTATGAGACTTCTCACACTAACTGGCCCTCTGTAATGGAAAACAGTCAACCCTTTTAGAAATGATTAATTAAATCTTAAAGAATGAACATTTTGGTTTCTAGGCATGTTAGAGAATACCTTTTGGTTACAGGACAATCGTTTCAGAAAATGTACTTTTTATTTCAGATTTCAATTGATCCCATTATTTCATTTGCTTTGCTTTCCACTTATTTTAGAATTCCCAGATTTTGTTTTGTTTCATTTTGTTGTTTCCATAATGCACTTTTTGCTAAATTTGCTGGTAGGTGAATCAGCATATTTAAATGTAGATTTCTCTATTTAATGATGAGTTCAAACTTGTGCTTTAAAAAAGTTGAAATTTTGCAATTAAGTAGTGACATAATTGTTTGTTTGCAGGTTTTTTTAATTCATATTTTGCCAGGCCCTTTGATATATAATTTCCTTTAATTAAATGTTAACAAATATGCCCTCATTTAAAGAACATTTATTTTATTTTATTTATTTATTTATTTATTTTATTTTTGAGAGAGAGAGAGAGAGAGAGAGAGAGACCGAGTGGAATGGGGGAGGGGCAGAGAGAGAGGGAGACACAGAATCCGAAGCAGGTTCCAGGCTCCGAGCTGTCAGCACAGAGCCAGATGCGGGGCTCGAACCCACAAACTGTGAGATCATGACCTCAGCCAAAGTCAGACGCTCAACCTACTGAGCCACCCAGGCGCCCCTGATTTAAAGAACATTTAAATAGTATTCAGTGTTTTATTCTTTTATTATTGCGGAAGTATCTACTATTAAAAAGTGGCTCAGTTGGTTAAGCGTCCAACTTTGGCTCAGGTCACGATCTCACAGTTTGTGAGTTCGAGCCCCGCATCGGGCTCTGTGCTGACAGCTGGGAGCCTGGAGCTGGCTTCGGATTCTGTGTCTCCCTCTCTCTCTGCCCCTCCCCACTCATGCTCTGTCCCTCTGTCTTAAAAATAAATAAAACATTAAACAAATTCCTTTAGGTAAATGCGTCTTGTAAAGTTTCATTTCCTCCATCAATCCAAAACAGAGTTCTTCAGGCTTAAATAACCCGTGCCGCACGGATCATGTAGAAATGCCCCAAGCCGGTATAGCCAAGGGGATGCTTTAAAGGTGACTAGCAGAAATGTGAGGGCGTTTAGATTTTTGCCCAGGACAGGTCCATTTAGAGTTTGGACTACCAGACGGATACTATTCTTCTGCCAAAAGGGGCTTAAGATGTCTATTCCCTATTTGCACACAAGGAGGAAAATAGCAGACTCCGCCCAACGTACAGATCTTGTGATGAGGTTAATGACACACTGGAAAAACCACATGGCTGTCTTTGCTAGAATTCTGCCAGCGTTTTGCAGAGCCTATTGAAGGCCAGGAAGCCTCCACGGGATCTAAGAGCGATGGGTGCATGGACGCTGATTGCATTATTAAGACGCACTAATTGACAAATAAATAATTAAACAAGAGGCCTGGGCAATGACGGAGGGTGAGTGTGCCATGTGAATCCGGGATTATGGTTCATCCATTCTTTGCAGCTGAGCTCCCTTCAACCCGAAACAAAGCAGAAACCTGGGTGGTTACAGACAGCAAGCTCTGTATAAGCCATCGCTAGAACCTTCTGAGATGCAAAGGACAGGGTCTGGAGCTGATGTGCAGTGTGGATGAGTATACGACTGCTGGACCTGTGAACCCGTGGGCTCTGAACAAAAATGAGAGCTTCAGCCGTGCTGGTTGGGTCTTATGGGAAATGAACTGGAGCTCCATGGTCCTTCCTTTGCGATTCATTCTCCGTGGTTCATTATACGAACCACAGAGAAAAATATATGAGGTTCACCCTACCAAGTACATGTTTAGTAATTCTCAAAACCCTGTTTTGACGTTGATGTCTTATGGACCTGAATTAGGATCTTCTTTGCGGTCTGTTCTCAGTTTCAAAATGCATGGGGCAAACCCCAGCTGATGATTATTGCCTTGATCTTCAGACCACAGAGGTGGCAAATCCTGGTCACTTTTATTACAAGGAAAGAGAGCCAGAATTTGTATAAAATACACAACATGTAAATCAGAATTCCCTTGAGAAAAGACGAGGCACTGTAGGCATGCCAAGTAGAAAAGGCTCTAACAGAGGGCATTAAAAGCCTACATAATCATTGGAAGTCGTGCAAAAACGATTGATGGCGAAGTTTTGAGAAGGAGGTAATTAACAAGAGCTCTCCAGGAACCCACCACAAATCTCAGGAAACTCAAAGGGTTAGCTGCCTACGATATCGAGACAGGTAAGCTTTAGGACCTCGCCTAGAAGGCACTAGGAACTTTACACTGGACATCTGCTCATGTGACTACGGGCAACTGCCATCAATAATAATAATAATAATAAATAATGGCTTCTCTTTTCTGCCTTCCAAATTTCACTTGTTTGCACTGCCTTTGGGAGTCTCTAACCTGAAACCACATAAAGATAGACATCCTGAGAAATGTTATCTCCGTGTTTTTCCCTCGTTATGCAAAAAAAAATAAATAAATAAGACTAGAAGAGGTCGGCGAGGTGACACTGAGTTAAAAACAGATAATCCAGCGTAACGAGAAAACCCAGGAAAACTCGGGAGAAGGCAAGAATCATTACAAAACTCTGCTTTGTAACACGGCGGTCGGACTGAATTACCGCTCAGCAAATATTCATTCTCCCTTTCCCTCCAGCCCTGTGGGAGAAATTAATTTTCCCTTCCCGCCCATGTGGACTTGGGCATACGGTCTTGCTTTGGCCAAAGGAATATAGGCAGAAACGACCGTGTGGAGGTTCCAAGGAGGGGCTTCAAGAGGCATTGCACATTTCTCCCAGGATTCTTGGGATTCGGCACTCGAGAATCACTGCCCCTTCGGCCCTGGAGATGCCAGATTAAAACAACAACAAGACAACACGGTGCCCGGCCAACAGAGCCACAGACAACCTCCAGACCCCTGACACACACTCACCCTTATAAGCCGTGAGATGTGGGGGGTTGCTTGGAACCTCAACAAAACATCCGGTCTCTGAACCTGTCCTTTATTTATCGCCTCTTTCCTATGGGGATAGTTGTATTATACAGAGGAATTAGCCCAGATTTTGGAGTTCTGGCTCTATCCGATCCTAATCGCTCTGCCGGCAGGTACATTTGCTCTTTCCGAGGCTCCATTTCCTCACGTACAAGAGGATGAATTAATAGAAGCTCTCCACACTCACAATGTACTTTGCCCTCAGCGTACTGAGCCCTTATGTTGATTGCCTTTCATAGTTTCAATAGAGCGATGGCCTAGGAATTTATTAGTCACACATTATTAGGAGACCGAGGCCTCTATAAATAGACTTTTTTTTTTATCCATAACCACACAGGGTTAAGAATAACCCAGGCCAAAATCTATCCTCTAGAGCCCAAGCTCTTACTGTAGGGAGGAACTAGAATTATGACGGGGTACGGTAAGCCCAGTGCCCACTGCTACCTTCCCTTCCTTCCCCCAAACTCTCCTCTTCAGGCTTCGTAGAACCTATCATTCCATGTTCCCCTTGAACTTCCCATCACTTTGCTGGATCTCCTAAACCGGTGTATCCAACGAGGTTAGGGCGCTGAAAGGTATTTGTAAGATAGACTTCACCCAGGAGAGCAGGGTTGACGAAGCTCTAGGAAGACAAGAGTCAGGGAAACGTCAGGGAAGCCCACGACCAGATCTCAAGGTTACCACTAGCTTTGCGGGAAGCTGACCGCCCACGTCAGGAGAACACAGGCCCCCAAACTGACGTCCACACTTGTCTGTGCCACAGGGGCAGGTGAGCCCTAAGAGCCTGTCCAGACGTTGGCGTAAAGCTTCGTGCCATGTGTACCAAAGCCCAAACATCGGCTCGCTACTGTCCCAGGAACAGGAGTGGCCTTCTGCTTCACTTCTGTCTTTAAAGCTGCCTTTAGTGGAGTGTAAACCAGGTGCTGACCAGGGATCCTGGGAGGGGCCCTTCCTGGTTTCCTCACCTGTTCTATAGGGAGAGCACAGGAGGGAGCCAGAACGGTGCAGAATTCCGGTGCGGCAACATCTGGCACGGTCTTGTCCCTTTGACGCCTTACCTGTACGTACATTTCCAATATTTAACTTCCAGGCACAAGGAAGGCAAGAATCTAACACGAGAGAGCTCCACGCGGTGCAAACAAAGACCTGCTCCCTCTCTGCTCCAAAGGGAAGGCTCTGGTCCCACCGGACGCTGTATCCACCCTCCGGCTGATGTTGGTTCTTCTTCTCATTCTTCAGCAACTTGTACCCTAGAGAGTATCTATTTCACATAATTACCACCAGTGTGCCTTACATAAGGTGGTAAGATAAGAGGACGAGTTACAAGGCAATTATAAGCAAATATTTAACCAGAAAAACCTGGAGGAACTTGCGCGTGTGCTTTACGTGTGTTGGTTTGCTTGTTGACAAACAGCCTCGGATGTGACACTTGGTGTCCAGAACTTCTGTCTTCACCCACGTGCTCTCTGATCCCTTCGTAGCCATGGTTCTCTCTCTGATGGGGTGACGGACTTGCCCTCCCACAAGGTGGTCCCGCCTCTATTTATCCTTGCCACCCACTCGCATAGAGCATTTAGAAGGGAATTTACCAGGAGTCTCCTCCCCAAAGAAAAATGCTCCCAGGTTTCAGATAGATACTCTCCAGATCTACGCTTCTCAGGCTCCCACCCCCACTCCTATTCCTTGGGCTTCTACCAATGCTAACAAAATATCGTTATTAGTTTTGGTGTGTAAACTGGCTCCGCCCAGGTGAGAACCTGTAGAGATCTCTCTGGGCGATGCTGGGATCTCACCCAGTTATGGGTCTGGAGGCGATGAGGGGGTAGCCGGGGGGTAGCCATTCTTGAGAATGGCTCTCGTCAAGGTAAAGTCATTGCAAGGTCTTTAAACGGGGCGGAGGGGGGCGGCATGGGGTTACTTCTGCCTTCAGTGGAATTAGGTGGGCAACGGGGGGGCCAAGGGAGTTGTGTTTATCAGAATCTCCAAAACTCAATGTGCCCCAAGCAACACTATCACGCACTAAAGGAGAAAAGGCACAATAGACCGTTTCCACCTGTAAGGTCCACCATCCCCTTCCGAAGAGAAAGCGTAGTACCAACTATCTCTTAGGTCAGGACCCACAGCTGCTGCCAGGCTCCTGGAGGGACCACCGACAGGTGTTACTGTGAGAGATTGCTTGTCACCTAAACCCGCGGTCGTACCCACCGCTGTGAAAATGGCTTCCGCTTCTCTTCCTTCTTCCAAATCTTGCAGGAAAGCTCTGGGAACACAATGTAAGCCAGAATCCTGCTGGCGAGGAACTGGAGGAAACAGGTGCCCAGCTCTCGGCACCTGCCGTACCCAGGAGAGCATGGCAGGCGTTGACAGACAGACACTGCCGACAGACAAGTGTCCGGCCCATCGGGGTTACACGTTCTCCTCCACAGTTCTCCTCTCAGCACTTTCCACGTGGTGCTGGAATGTTCTCTAAGCTTTTCTATCATTGCTTTAACCTCTCTACCTGGCCTAACATAGCCGTGGCTTAGTGATCCTTGAACGTGTGAGGATTATCACCCGGGTCCATGACTATGAAGGTCAAGCTCTCCCATTGCACTCCAGTCTTTATTAGAAAAAAAAGGAACCCATCCAATCAGGAAAGACAGAAACTGCTTTTAATAATATTCCTTTGTTATTTGGAAAATCAACCCCATCATGTGGCCCAGTCAACTCCCATGAAATCCAACCCCACAGTTTCTCAAATGCCGTTTACCTCACTTCAGGAAGGAGAAACCTTTACAAAGTATGTATGCAGGAAAGCCAACTTTAGCTGTCGATATAACTTCTCCGGGTTTCTTTTTTTTTTTAATTTTTTTTTGTGTGTGTATTTATTTTTGACAGAGAGAGAGAGAGAGAGCATGAGCGGGGGAGGGGCAGAGAAAGAGGGAGACACAGAATCCGAAACAGGCTTCAGGCTCTGAGCCGTCAGCACACAGCCCGACGTGGGGCTCGAACTCACAGACCGTGAGATCGTGACCTGAGCCGAAGTGGGACGCCCAACCGACTGAGCCACCCAGGTGCCCCCACTTCCCCGGGTTTCTTAAAGCCTCATTAAAGAGATGGGAGCCATGATGCCACAGGGATCCCTACACTCATCAGCGAAATGCCAGGGAAGGAGATAACAGAGGCCGAGGACTATTAGCCGAGTTATCACGGAACCCACACTGTATTTAGCTGTAAGCACTGTACCTCGTGGCTTAATTAGGAACCCTGGTTAACCCAGAGTCAGACTGACAGTTTATCGTTCGGTCACACTTCTGAATTATTCCTTATGTGGAATATGTGGTGGTTTCCCAGAAAGTCAACCCTGATATTTCATGCGTGGACCCCAAAGAAGGCAGGAAATACTTGGAAATAGGCGTGAGAGACAGATGGGAGCAACCATAGGCACTTGCTTATTTATTTAACAAGGGTGTTCGTTCATTTAACAAGCAGGCATCGGGGGCGCCTGGGGGGCTCCGTCAGTTGAGCGTCCAACTTCGGCTCAGGTCTAGATCTCATGGTTCGTGGGTTCGAGCCCCGCATCGGGCTCTGTGCTGACAGCTCAGAGCCTGGAGCCTGCTTTGGATTCTGTGTCTCCCTCTCTCTCTGCCCCTCCCCTACTCATTCTCTCTCTCTCTCTCTCTCTCTCTCTCTCTCTCTCTCTCTCTCTCCTTCTCTCTCAAAAATAAATGAACACTAAAAAAAAATTAATAAGCAGGTATTGTGCTAAGCACTCCGGAGAAGATAGTTACAAGAGATGTGGTCCTAGGGTTCTAGTAGGTTAGACTCTAGGGAGGAAAATGGAGCAAGCTGTGTAGGTTCTCTGGATCTCAAAGTCTCTTCTGGAAGGTGTTGGGAGTGATGTTGGGAGCAGTAAGGAAAAAAAGTCACAGAGGCTAGCTGTAAAGAATAAGTTAGACAGATATATGATACCTACATATACATGTATACGTGTGTTCATCTACACATACGTATGTGCATATACTTGTGTGTGTATAAGCTCTCCATGCCGTCCTGGGGGACTGAGACTCAGTGAGCCTGGCAGAAAGCACAAGCCGAGGAAGATACGAAAATTGCTTGATTTTTTAAAAATGTTTTACTTATTTATTTTCAGAGAGAGAGAGAGAGAGAAAGAGAGCCAGAGCAGAGGAGTGGCAGAGAGAGAGGGAGAGGGAGAGAGAATCCGAAGCAGGCTCCATGCTGCCAGCATAGAGCCCAACCCGGGGCTTGATCCCACGAACTGTGAGATCCTGACCTGAGCAAGGACAAGTCAAGAGCAGGACACTTCACCAACTGAGCCCCCCAAGCAACCTGAAAACTGCCTGAATTTTTAACAAACTTCTCCACCCGCCCAGATCCACAGCCCATCCTGAGTCATTTGTCACTTTGGAAGTATGTTGAAGCATGTGTGGCATATGGGGGGGGGGGGCATAGATCTGTGTGGGAAACCTTGAGACCTTAGTATTGATCATACATTTTCATAGAAGTGATTTCCCTGCTTATCACGGCCAACAGGTTATGCCTTAAATGCTTCTGTTACTGTCCCTCCCACCGGCAGTCACCTTCCCTGTTTCGATTAAGATTACTGTTCTCGACTTTGTTTTTTAGACTCGGGAAGTCATTTCTCTTGAGGCATATGTTTCAAGCACAGCAATCCTTTAAACAAATATATTCCCCTAGTCTGACACTCTTGTCTGTTTGGCGGTGGAATTTACACTGTTAGTTTTGTGTTTGCTGTAACAGCTTCACTTTACCCAACCTCTGTCCCCCTTTTTAACGTGTTCTCTTTATGCTCTCTTGGTGAGCCCTTTCTAATGTTGCCCTCTGATGTGTGGGGAATGCTGGTTTTTGTCTTTGTCAGTGATTTGGAAGAAAAACATGCAGCGTTTAAATTCTACTGGGAATTTCTTTAACTACTCTCTTTTATTTTTCCTTTTTATTCAAGTATTTGGAAGCCACCTAAGTAGATAGATAGATAGATAGATAGATAGATGATCGAGAAGATGTGGTATATATACATATATACACCTCAACTATTTTTTTTATTTAGAGGGAGGGAGAGCGTGAGAGGGGGGAGAGTGGCAGAGGGAGAGAGAGAGACAGAATCTTAAGCAGACCGCATACTCAGCACGGAGCCCGACACGGGGTTCAATCCCACAATCACGACTGCAGCTGAAATCGAGAGTCGGCTGCTCAACTGACTGAGCCACCCAGGTGACCCAACACTTCAGCTGTTCTTAATGCCAAAAGGACAGACTGCTGTCCTCAACCCTTTTCATTTCATTTCCAACCGCACCCCCCCCCCACCAAAAAGTCTTTTTTGATCTCTTGCAAAGGGCTCTATTTTCAGTACAGCTCAGATGTTGGCAGACGTCATCAACAATCGAATTATAAATGAGGTCCCACGGACAACCGTGTTATCGAGAAATTGCCCTTCGTTCCCCAACCTGCACCTAAAAGATTACATCTCCCTTTTCCGCTGTTATTCTATCTTACGTGGAAAAAGGGGTTTTGCTGATGTGCTTCTGGTGAAGGACCTTAAGATGGGGAGGGTATTCTGGATTTCTCCAGATGACTCAGCCTAACCACCTTTAAAGAAATGTTCCCAGCTCGAGTCAGAGTCAGGAACGGAGGTGTGGCTACGAGAGAATGTTCAGCGGGGGTACAACATTGCTGGCTCTGAGGACGGAGGACGAGGGCCATGAGCCGGGACACGCAGTGGCCTCCAGAAGCTGGAAAAGGCGAGGAAACAGAGTCTCTCCTGAAGCCCTCACAAAGGAACATGGCCCAGTTGACACCCTGTTTTTTTTTTTTTTTCCAACGTTTATTTATTTTTGGGACAGAGAGAGACAGAGCATGAATGGGGGAGGGGCAGAGAGAGAGGGAGACACAGAATCGGAAACAGGCTCCAGGCTCTGAGCCATCAGCCCAGAGCCTGACGTGGGGCTCGAACTCACAGACCGCGAGATCGTGACCTGGCTGAAGTCAGACGCTTAACCGACTGCGCCACCCAGGCGCCCCGACACCCTGTTTTTTTAAATTTTATTTATTTTGAGAGAGACAGACACAGCGCGAGTCGGGGAGGGATGGGGGGGTGCGTGGAGAAAGAGAGAGAATCCCAAGCAGGCTCTGTGCTGTCAGCACAGAGCCCGATGAGGGACTCGAACCCATGAACTGTGAGATCATGACCTGAGCCGACACTGAGACACTTAACCAACTGAACCACCCAGGCTCTCCGACACCTCGATTTTAGCCTGTGTCAGACTTCTGACTCTCACCGAATGACAAAATTATACATTCGAATGACCTTAAGCCACGAAATTTGTGGTATTTGTTACGCAGCAATAGGAATCTACTGCAGTCTTTGCTCACGGGGGGGGGGAGGGGCGTCCTGGCACACCTTACCGGCCACCTCCGAGCCACGGGCGGGATAGTTTGCTCTGGCTTTCCCAGTCTAGTCAGCCTTGGCTTCTCGGAAAGCCACTGGGACGACTTTGACATTGCTGGGATATAGCGAAGAGACACAAGCACCCAGGGACTGGATCCCCAGGGAAGTAGGGCCCCAGACTTGGCGTTATTGTCCAGATCAAATGCGTTCATATAGTCAACGTGCTTTCAACAGTTGCCTGGTGAAGAAGGCTGGGTTTCAGCAAATATATATATATATACATTTTTGGTACTACAGATAAAGACAGTTGAGTTGATCAAACTCCATATATCCTCACCATTGACCTGTCCATCTCTTGTATTCATTCACTCATTCATTCACTCATTCATTCATTCCCTTTAAGAGCCACAACCCACTCCCATTATTCCTCCTTACACTGTCATTGTCATAGTATTCGTTCATCTTTCTTTTGTTTCGTATTTTATTTTATTTTATTTTATTTTATTTTATTTTATTTTAGAGAGAGAGAGAGAGCACGAGTGAGAGCACGAGTGGAGGAGAGGGGCAGAAGGAGAGAGAGAGAGAGAGAGATCATCTTAAGCAGGCTCCACACTCTGGTGGAGCCCGACATGGGGCTTGGTCCCACGATCCTGGTATCATGACCTGAGCCAAAGTCAAGAGTCGGACCCTCAGCTGACTGGAGCCACCCGGGTGCCCCTCATCTTGCTTTTGAATGTGTCCTTACAAGGTATGTATTTCAGTCTTGCATACGTGTCATTTTTAATTTACATAAATGCAATTGACATAGAACAGTTCATTTTGCACGAGAGCTAGTTTTTTATTCCTTTGGGGGTTTTATTTTGTTTTCATTTTTTAAAAATAATTTATAGTCAAGTTAGTTAACATACAGTGTATACAGTATAGTCTTGGCTGCGGGAATAGATTCCCACGACTCATCACTTCCATACAATACCTAGTGCTCATCCCAACAATTGCCCTCCTCAATGCCCATCACCCATCTTCCCCTCACCCCCAACTCCCCCATCAACCCTCAGTTTGTTCTCTGTATTTAAGAGTCTTTTATGGTTTGCCTTCCTTGTTTTCATTTTTAACTTTTTTTAAGACACAAGCTTCTCTCCACATCCATTGCTTCCAACTGCTAACATTCCATGGGGTCAACCCACCTCATCTGATCCGTCCAAAAGGTTAACGTCCAAAATATTTAACCTTTGTACAACACAAAGCCCGATCAGGAAGCTGCCTCAGTGCTTGAACTGGGTCCTACAAGTCCCCGAAGTGCAGGACTTTAATCTTTCGTTGCTGCATAGACGAGGACTGTGTAGGTCTCAAAAGGAGATACAGAGGCTCTGAGTGGGTTAGGGGACGCAGCCAGTTATCGACCCGCACTGTTTCACTATTTCAACAACCAGCATGGCTGTACTATGTCTCTCAGCCTGTATCACCTCTCCCTGTCCCCTCTTCAAGTGATGAATGCCCAGCTTGCCCCCAACTTCCTCAACATAAACTATGACGTACCAGACTTTCTTGCTCATGTCCCGTGATGGACCCCGAGAATTTTTCCCTGGTTTGGACACCAGGCAAAGAACTGCTGGGTCAGCATCATGCACATGCGTAATTTGCACGGAGGGTGCCATGTGGTTCTGCCCTAACGGCAACACCAGTCCACCCTCCCCGACAGCAGAGCGCCTGCACCCCTCCCCCCGAGGCTCCACATCCCGCCAATGCCGGTGCCACCTCACTCTGATTTTCACCCATTTGTAGGCATGAAGGAGTAACCCCTGTCGTTTGAAATGGCGTTTGACGGATTCCTAATTGCCCATGGGCTTGGGCTCTCGTCTTACGCTTGAAACTTTGGTGCCTTCCCTTTCTCCGAACGTCCTTCTCACGGCTCCTCTCACTGTCCCGTTGGCTTTCTGTCTTTTTACCACCCATATGCAGGAGCTGCCTGTGTGAGAATGTCAGTGTGTGTATCAGCAGTGCTAACTCCTCACGCTTCCCAGGACCACACATCCTCCGAGTGCCGGCCGCGTGCTGCATCCTGAGTCAAGGCAGGGAGGCTGATTCTCCGACGACCGCCTCGTGGTCTGCCACCTGCACCCTAGAGTTAGCGGTGCCTGTGCCCCGAGTCTGAAATCTCTTCACGAAACACCTGTTAGGGCCACTGTCCTCACACCCTGGCTGAACAGTAGGGTTGCAAGCCAATCTTGCTGAGTGGCAGAACGGGAGGGGGAGAGATTTCTGTCGTCTAAAGCAAACCATAGCTCAGCCAACCAAAGTGTCCTTAAATGGTATCAGTCACTTAGATTTACCAGCTGAAACGCTTCCTCACTGGTAGTCGTAGGGGTTGGGTGCCCCCATCAAGGTCAGTGATTTTCACCGATTTTTCTTTCTTGGGCCACAAATGTCCCACCCGTGGCAAGATTCTTGGACTCTGCAGTCTCAGATTTCATAATAGGCATCTGGTAAAGAAAGAGCTGAATGCTTGGGACGCCTGGGTGGCTCAGTCGGTGAAGCCTCTGACTTTTGATTTCGGCTTGGGTCGTGATCTCGCGGGTCGTGAGTCTGAGCCCCACATCGGGCTCTGTGCTGACACCGTGGAGCCTCCTTGGAATATTCTGTCTCTCCCGCTCTCCTCTCTCTCTCAAAACAAATAAATAAACTTAAAAAAACAAAGAGCGAGCTCAATGCTCGGATACGATAGAGAGATCTAGGTTAAGTAACCACCTGTTTTTTTTTTTTTTTTAATGAAGAGTTTCTCATTACGTGCATCGTGGATTTCAAAAAGGTATACGTAATATCAAGCAGGAGCAGAACCGGAGCAAGCATTGCTGTGGCAAAACGAGACTATTCTAGAAGGCGAGTCCTCTCATCTCGTCTCCGCTGCATATAACGTTGCAGCTTGATGTGACAGCTCATCGAAGCCCCAGTTTCTGAATCTGTACTATGAGGACAAGAATACAGTTCCTGCATAAAGACAGGAAGCTTGACGCCAGGAGTTTGACTGGGTTTCTGCTTCCGCCTAGAACTTAGTCATGTCCAAACCCCTCACGCCTTGACCCACAAACCTCTGCCCACCCAGCCCTTGTGGGAAATACCCCACGGGACAGCCAAGATACCTCGGCAGCCGTGGGTAGTGACGCTTGAAGCAAAACCTTTTGTTGATTTCGTTGGGCTTCTGTAAACCTGGAGTGGAGGGCTGTTGGAAGCCCAGTAGTAATTATGCATCTGGGCGCCCCATCTCCTGCTCCAACAGGCTGTCCCTGGCAGAGACACATGCTCCCTGGCACAGACCATGTTTCCAATCACAGCTTATCCGAGCAGTGTTCAAAGTCCAAAGCTATTATTTACGGCTCCGTTGAGGAGACAACAGAGAATCAGGAACTGTGAATGAGACCCAGCTGCAAAAACCACTGTCACAGGGAGTGACAGGGTTTGAGACGCATGAGGAGAGGGGAGAAGGGGTTTTAGGATCTCTTAAAGCCTCAGAAATCTGCTTCCTCCCCTTCCCCAGAAGCCTACATTGGTCACCTCCTTCCCTAACCCATTGCATTAGTCGGGGTCACTGGAGAACCTCCAGAAAAACAGAACCAGGAGATCTATGAACTCTGACACTCTCTCTCTCTCTCTCTCTATCCATCCATCCGTTGTCTATTAGAACCCTGACCCAAGCATTGATTGATTGATTGATTGATTGTGAGGAATTTGCTCACATGATTATAGCGGCTGTGAAGTCCCACCATCTGCCATCTGCAAGATAGACACCCAGGGAAACCCATGGTGTAGTGCAACCCAAGTCCAAAAGCCTGAGAACCAGGGGAGCCAATGGTACAAACCCCAGTCCAAGGGCAAGGGATGGCATGGAATGTTCCAGATCAACAGTGAGGCAGAATAAAAGGTGGTTGAATTCCTCCCTTCCTCTGCCTTTTGTTCTATTCAGGCCCTCAGCCGGGTGGATGAGGGCCACTCACTGGGGATGGCCATCTGCTTTGCTGAGTTCACCGATTCTCATGCTAATGGTCCCCGGAAACACCCTCACAGATACCGCCCCCCTTCATAATGGTTAATAACCTGGGCACCCCTTGGCCAGCCAAGCTGATACAGGGAAGGAACCATCACACTAACCCTATTCCACACTAGAGTGACCAACTCCTCCCCCTTTTCCTGGGGCTTATCCCAGTTTTCTAACTGAAAGTCCAGTGTCCTCGGAAACCACTCCAATATCTGGCAAAGCAAGACAGTTGTCACTCTCCCTGTACTATCTCATTAAGCATCTGTCACTTGATTATGTTTGGTTTAAGAATTTGGTCACATTAGCAACACTTATCAGGTGTCTATTGAGTGCACTGTGCTAATCTTTGAGGTCAGACTGTTCTAATCTGGTTCGTGTGTGTGTGTGTGTGTGTGTGTGTGTGCGCGTGTGTGTGTGTTTTGCCTCTTTATTTTTCCACAACACTTTACAAAGTGCTCATTCCATACCCGGTACTCAGATCTGTTATCCATATAGCGTTGTCCAAGATAAGGAACCAGAGATCTTCGAAGAAATGGTTCATTTCAGGACTGGGGGAGGGAAAATAAGATGAGCCCAAAATAATTTGTGATTCCAGGAGGTACGAAAGCGGACATATTGCAGGAACATCTCAGAGGAGAACAGGACATAGCCTGAAGAAGCCCCTAATGACCAAATCTAGGAAAATTTAAGCAACAAGATAATTAATAATAATCGATTCTAACCATCGGAATAGTGCTTTGTCTTGACAAAGTCTTGGCAAACCCAAAGGGGAGCCCCATAGCAAGCTTTGTCCGTAGAGGGGGCACCCCATCTCCTAACACACCTGCCGTGAGCCCAGAAGAGCTTAGCTCCACTTCAGTTATTTATTGATTAGAATTTTGCTATAAGAATATATCTCCATTATTCTGTTTATTTGATTGGATTCATTCATTCATTCATCCATGTGGATTCACGGACATTTACTTGATTCCAAAGGATTGTCTGCCCACAGACAATCTCAGCTGCAACGAGCCCTTTGCTTTCTGGGAGGTTTCTCAAATTTTATTCTTATGTTTTATTTTCTTTTATTTTTTAGACAGAATGCGAGTGGGGGAGGGGCAGAGAGAGAGAGAGAGGGAGACCCAGAATCCAAAGCAGGCTCCAGGCTCTGAGCTGTCAGCACAGAGCCTGATGCGGGCTCAAACCCTCGAACCGTGAGATCCCGACCTGAGCTAAAGTCGAATGCTTAACCAGCTGAGCCACCCAGGCACCCCCGGGAGGTTTCTAATAGATAGTTTTCTCCCATCTTAATATTTTCCTCTCGTGGAGCCACTAAGTCATTTTGGGCAGAGGGAACCAGGTTGATTTGGCCAGGAGACCACTTTCCAACTCTGATGTAAATAACTGAGGATTTTGGAAAGGATAAATCATGAGCAATGAGGAGGAAGTGAATGTGTTTGAGCAAGGGAGAGCCACGATTCACACACGTTATACCATCCATTGGTCCAAATTCTTGGGTGGTTCAAAACGAGACACCACACTCGACATCCTAATGTAAATCCTGGTTCCACTTCTTAGTAACTTGAGATTCAGGGCAAATTACTTGGTCACTCTAATTCTTGACGTTCACTAACTATACCCCACCGACAGGTCTAAATAGGACAAAGCCCTCAGAATAGCACCCACCTCATGGTAAGTGCTCCAAGACTTGAGTTCTTATCAGAGCCCAACTGGGGTTTTCTTTAAAAATAACCTTAAGAAAGCGGTCCTAATGAGAGAGAAGCGTTATCTAGAAGCTGGAAGACCATTCCAAAGGTACCGGAAGCCAAGAACCTGTCACTGACCGTAGTTCTCTCTCTTTCCCTCTTTTCTTTTCTCTCTCCTTTCCCCATAAGGTTGCCGGAGTTCGATAGTGGCTTCGTGCACATTCTTGATTTGTTGATGCCGAAAGTGTACAATGGCAATATTTTTTAGTTTCAGAGAGAAAAATTTCTTTGCTCCTTTCTGGGAACAACTGCAAAATAATATTCTAGAAGTAGACTAAAAGGCAACATTACCATGTATGTTATGTGTGTGTGTATATATATATATATATATATATACACATACAGTGTTTATATATATTTATGTATATACACACATAACATACTATATAAACATATATAAACACTGTATATATATATACACACACACACATAACATACATATATATAGTGTTTAATGTTTATTTATATATATACACATATATATGTTTATTTATATACACACACACACACACACACACACACAACATACATATATATATATAGTGTTTAATGTTTATTTATTTTTGAGAGAGACAGACAGAAAGAATGTGAGCAGGGGAGGGGAGGGGCAGAGAGAGAGAAAGAGACACGGAATCCGAAGCAGGGTCCAGGCTCCCAGCTGTCAGCACAGAGCCCGACACGGGGCTCGAACCCAGGAACTGTGAGACCATGACCTGAGCCGAGGTCGGACGCTTAACCCACTGAGCCCCCCAGGCGCCCCCCAGAAAACCATATTTTATCTTCTTCTCTGTCAGTGGTCATTTTCAGGGGTCAGTTCCTCTCCAAACTTACTCTTTATCATTTTGTTTGCTTTGCCATCAAACCCATCGTTTCCCACGACCTTCCAGAGGTACCGTTTCTGCCCGGTCAGCAACCCCAGGGGCCGTGGCCGGCGTCTACGTCATGACGAGGCAAATGCAAACTGCTTGGCACAGGGTCTGGGGTGAGGGACTGAAAGGAGAAATCAATGCACTAACAGAATCCTTCCAAACGCGCGGGTCACTTCCCCACCTCGCGGTTGGATGCGTGCCATTCTGTGCCAAGGGCTGGCGGTATCGGCTGACATTCAGGGACCACCCGCCCCGACCGTGTACCAAACGCTGTTGGAAGGAATAAGTCAGCTCATTTTATACTCCTAGATGATGAGAGACTCTTAGAACAACCAGTTCACTGAAGGGAGAAGGAGAAGGAAGCAGATACAAAGTTCCTTGCCTGGTCCCATAAGCCGGTGGCAGGGACACTACTGAACATTATCACATTGGCGCTGTGAGCCTGAGCCGAGCGAGTACCGCCGGGGCAACACGGGGAATTAAGTGGCAGGTGGTTACTTTCAGCCTCGCTCTTTTATTCCGTGCAATGCCCTCTTTAATTAAACCCATGGTAGGTCTCCTTCTTTCAAGGGAGAAGAAATCATCCGCCTCCACCCTGCAGAGGGAAAAGGGTAATGCTCTGTGTCCAATTTTCTTTTCATTGCTATTTTTATTATGGAAACACAAATGTTCAGTGATTCCAAAATGAAAACAGGGAAAGTTAATTTTGTCATCCTTACCTAATAAAATTCTTAATGGGTTTCTCACCCATTATCATAAATACTTTTATTGTTTCTAATGTTTTTTGCCCACCGCACAGTAGTATATCTTGCTTTCAAAAAAAACAAAAAATAAGAAATTTAAGAAGAGACGGGTTCCTTCGGTGTTTTTAAGAAGAGACATGTTCCTTCGGTGTTTAGATCTCTTAAGTACCATTTGCTACTTGGGATTTAGCTCTGTTTCCGCAATTTGGATCAGATAATAAGCGTCCTAAGGTAGACTTCGCATGTTTGGGGCCAATTTTATGTAGTGAAGGGAGGGGACGTGTGAACTCTTTAAAAAGGAAGGGATTCTTGGGGCGCCTGGGTGGCGCAGTCGGTTGAGCGTCCGACTTCAGCCAGGTCACGATCTCGCGGTCCATGAGTTCGAGCCCCGCGTCAGGCTCTGGGCTGATGGCTCAGAGCCTGGAGCCTGCTTCCTATTCTGTGTCTCCCTCTCTCTCTGCCCCTCCCCCATTCATGCTCTGTCTCTCTCTGTCCCAAAAATAAATAAACGTTGAAAAAAAATTAAAAAAAAAAATAAAAAGGAAGGGATTCTTGAAGTTATTGTAAAAACCGTTGCGTGAACTCTGTTCAATACCGAAATCATCTTCCGATAGGCAACATTATCACGCATTCATTGTATGTTAAATTCCGCATTCAATGTTCAATAGATGAGAGACAAACAAACTGGACACACCCATCCCCACTGTCAATAAACATTTGTCAAGCACTTGGTAGGTGCAGGGCATTGCGCTAAGATGGGCAAAGATCATATATGTATTTCTCCTTGAGCTTCAAATAATTGTTTGGGGGAATATGAAAATAAGTAAAAAACCAAGGTAGGCTCTATGATCTCTAGACACCTTACGGCTCCTGGCATTCATCACGTGTCCTGAGGTTAAATATTCAAGTCTTTAACCAGTCCATAATATTCTCGTCTATTACCTCTCTGGACACTGAAACTCACCAACTCATTCTGTTCCCTTTTCCCGTAACACCAGCTACACAGACGGGTCCTTTACTTCTCTTCTTTCTTTCCTCCTTCTCATAGTTTCCTCCTCTTTTCTCTGTGCTGATTTCATGGTAGCATTTCAGATCTACCTTCAAGATAATTCTGTCATTAGCTGCATCAAGCTGCTCTCCAACTTGCCCACGTTTTTTCAATGGTAATGCCCTCAAATTTTTTGGTTTTTTGAGATCTTTAGGAAATCTTCCTGAATATTCGTACATACTCCCTTGTTCCTTCATCATTTTTGATCCATTTTATCCATTTAAATGTATGAAACACGGGCGCCTGGGTGGCTCAGTTGGTTGAGCGTCCGACTTCGGCTCAGGTCATGATCTCCTGGTTCTCGGGTTCGAGCCCCGCGTCGGGCTCTGTGCTGACAGCTCGGAGCCTGGAGCCTGCTTCGGATTCTGTGTCTCCCTCTCTCTCCGCCCCTCTGCCACTCGTGCTCGGTCTTTCTCAGAAACTAAATAAACATAAAAAAATAATAAATGTATGAAACATACTCTGTTTCCATAGGGTTGTCAGTGACTCTGCTCTGCGTAGCTTTTGAGGGTCTGATCCTACAGTTTGTTGTTTCTGTCAGCTCTTGGTCCAGTGGCCCCTTCTTCCCTCCAGACACCGTGCTCTCTCTTATTTCCAGTCCTAGGAAGCTCAACTGTGTGAATGTGCCCTAACCTAAGATGGTGAACTGGGTTTCTCCAGGAAAGGTACGTGGGATGAATTCTGGCCCAAATCTTCACTATATATTCCTAATTAGGGATTCTCAAGAGACTTTTTCTTTTTGTCAATATCTCACCCAACGCTGAGAATGATGCTAGCAATTTTGTCAAGATCTTTCTTCTCCAGAAGAGGAATCTTATTGACTGTATCTCCTGAGGGCATCATGTATCTAGGGCCCTGACTCCCCCACAGGGTTTGCGACCCATCCATACACCACGGGGACTCTCGATTTTGATGCCTCGCTAGAACCCTTCACAGACGAACATTTGCCCTCAGGCAAAAAGCCAGCTTCAAAAATGAATTACTTTTCTTAAATCGTGCTTCGTTTCTGTTTCTCACCTCCAACTTGCTTTTGAGCTCTGCAGACTTGAAATATTTAAAATGTGTTCTTCAGCATGTTTAGGTTCCTTGATTGTATATATATATATATATATATATATATATAGTGCATATATATATGTATATATATATATGTATACATATATTTATATATATATATATATATATATGTATATATAAAAATATATTTTCCTGAATGGCTTTATGTTAAAGTCATCTCATGAATCTTAATTTTCCTCAAAATCACTAAAATGATCCTAATACATGCACCGAATATTAATAACAATTTGATTTTTTGGTGCTTTCTGCTGTTATTATTATTTTTCCTTAAAGCTCACTTCTATTTTTTTTTTAATTTTTTTTTTCAACGTTTATTTATTTCTGGGACAGAGAGAGACAGAGCATGAACGGGGGAGGGGCAGAGAGAGAGGGAGACCCAGAATCGGAAACAGGCTCCAGGCTCTGAGCCATCAGCCCAGAGCCCGACGCGGGGCTCGAACTCACGGACCGCGAGATCGTGACCTGGCTGAAGTCGGACGCTTAACCGACGGCGCCACCCAGGCGCCCCATAAAGCTCACTTCTATTTTAAGGATGTAAAACAAGGGGCATTTCTTATTTTTGTGATTAGGACAAAAAAGGTTATGAAATAAATATTGTAGTGAATAATTACATTATGGAATGGCACTGAAATGTGAAATCCCACCAACTTAGCTGTGGGTTTTCTATTTTTTTTTTCCCCCTCCTCGTCTTCTAGCCTGGACCCAAAGGTAGTTCTAAATTCAGAACTGCACTCAAGATACAGATAGGAAAAGTTTCAAGACAGTGGCCTTTATTTCTGATAAATTTATTTATGTATTGAATCATTTATACTAGAATGGACTTGTGGATATTTATTTTATCATTTGGATTATAATCCAATACATGTCATTTATTACTATAGTTCTCAAATGGCCCCATATTTCAGTCATCTCTGTGCCCTTTTGACATATGCACCCCTCCTTTGTTTTTTCAGACCTTCCTTAATTTCGGGTACCACACGGCGCTCTGGACTTATCTGGTATATTCCCTGTTCCAGACCGGAGCCAACCATTTCTGCGAGAAGCCCCGATCCCTTTTGTTTTGTTTGTTTTTGCGCTTTTTGACGACAGTCCCCAGGCAGTCCTACAATGTCACTGGCAGCATTGCGATAACTGCTACTTGGCAACGAGACAGAGTGAAATCTGGCCATTTGCAGCAAGGTGGATGGAACCGGAAGGTGTTATGCTAAGTGAAATAAGTCAGGCAGAGAAAGACCGATACCACCTGTTTCGACCCATAGGTGGGTCTTGAGAAACTTAACAGAAGACCAGGGGCGAGGGGAAGGGTGGAAAATAAAAAAGTTACAGAGAGGGAGGGAGGCGAACCATAAGAGACTCTTGGACGCTGAGAACAAACTGAGGGTGGATGGAGGGTGGGGGAGAGGGAAAGGTGGGTGATGGGCACAGAGGAGGGCACCTGTTCGCATGAGCACTGGGTGTTGTATGGAAACCAATCTGACAATAAATTATATTGAAAAGAAAAGAAATTAGTGCATGGGGAGACTGAAACTCTGAAAGAGGGCTACCTTGCCCTCTGACCAGAACTTCTGTGCCAAAACTGAGGTGGGAGAATGGGGTCTCCATGGTTCTTTTTCTCTGAATATGCTCTTACAGCTTAGATCCAGAAGCAGACACAAGTGTGTGGTGCAGTGGGGAAAATCAAGGTCCAGAGTTCTAGCCAGAGAATCAGAGAGGGAGCCGCTGGGGGGGGGGGGGGGCCAGAACGGAGATCATAGAGAGGAGGGAGTCCAAGGAAACAAGACAGTTAGAAGACACTAACAATGAAGTTACGTGGATGTTGAGATTATCGGACAAAGACCCTGCCTCAGGCTCTGTGCCGACAGCACGGAGCCTGGAGCCTGCTTCCGATTCTGTGTCTCCCTCTCTCTCTGCCCCTCTTCCCCCTCTCAAAAATAAACATTAACAAAATTTTTTTTACCTTATTCAAAAAGAACCATATGGAAATTGTACATAATAACCACAATTTAAAAAAATCATTGGATAAACTCAGAAGCATAATGGAGAAAACAGAGAAAAAAAAAAAAACAATGAATATGGAGAAAGACCATGAGATTATCCGATCTCAACAATGGAGGAAATAAAGGTAATTGGGGGAAAAAAATTAACAGAGCCTCAAGAGCCCATGGAACAATACCAAAAGATCTAACATTTGTGTCCATAGAGTCCCAGAGGAAGACAAAGCGTCATCGAAAATTTTTTGAAAAAAATAACGGATGATGTAAGTAAAATGAACAAATACCTGGAACAAAGTCTTGAAAAATCTTTCGCAACAAGAAATATAAAACCAGGGGCGCCTGGGTGGCGCAGTCGGTTAATCGTCCGACTTCAGCCAGGTCACGATCTCGCGGTCCGTGAGTTCGAGCCCCGCGTCGGGCTCTGGGCTGACGGCTCAGAGCCTGGAGCCCGCTTCCGATTCTGTGTCTCCCTCTCTCTCTGCCCCTCCCCCGTTCATGCTCTGTCTCTCTCTGTCCCAGAAATAAATAAACGTTGAAAAAAATATATATAAAACCAAAGCGATCCTATAACAATTCAAATAAACTGAAATTACGGTTTAAAGTCTTTCACAAAGGTAGCACTAGACTCAGAAAGTTTTATTGATGAGCTTTACAAAATATTCAGGGAAGAAAGAATTCTAATCTTATGCAAATTAGCTTGGAGAATAAGAAAAAAATAAGCATGCTACAATTCATTTGTGAAGCTAACATAGCCTTAACAATGCAATGATTAAATAAGAAAAGAATTTATTAACATAAATGCAAAAATTTCAATCAGAACGTTAGGAAAGCGATACCAACAACGCCTTTAAAAGACTGTACGTCATGATCAAGTCAGGTTTATTTCATAAACCCAGTCAATAATAAAAATCCTATTAGCGAAATTTATAATAATCATAATAACAGATAGAAGGAGAAAAAGAGAAGCAAAAAGTGCATTAAAATTAAAATTATTAAAATATAACTGAATCTTTTAGCAGATTAGGAAGAAGAGAGCACGTCTTTAACTGGAAAGTGCACACATACATCCACAGCAAAACGGATCCCATGCGAAGTATTCTCTTTAAAATCAGGAACAAAACAGGGATGCCTGTTAGCACTAATTTAGTCAACTTCAAATTAAGCATCCAAGGCAATGCATTTAGATGCAAGAAAAATACATAAACATTCAAAAAGATACACAATACTCAGTGGTCACAATGTATAAAATTATCTACATGGAAAACGCTAAAGAATTCACAAACAAATTATTAGTTTCAAGTAGGTAATTGAGCACTGTTTGCATATGTAAACATTACAGAGGTCCCCTGAATTCCTAAATACTAGCGAGAAACAATTAGAGAACGAAGTTGAACGAAGATACCATTTACAATAGTGACACAGATTGCGCACTCAGAATAAAACTAACTAGCAAGACTTAAAAGCTTTGCAGGAGGCACAAGTAGGGGCGGCTGGGTGGCTCAGTCAGTTAAGCATTCGACTTCAGCTCAGGTCAGAGCCTCACTGTTCCCGGGTTTGAGCCCCGCCTCCCGCTCTGTGCTGACAGCTCAGATCCTGGAGCCTGGAGCCTGGAGCCTGGAGCCTGCTTTGGATTCTGTGCCTCCCTCTCTCTCTCTCTCTCTCTCTCTCTCTCAAAAATAAAGATTAAAAAAATTAAAGAGACACAAGTAAATGGAGGCATTCACCGTGTCAGGGAGGGGAGGACTGGATATTGCAAAGATTTTAATTCTCCCCCAAACGGATCCATATGTTTAATGCAACACCAATATTTGTGACTTGATAAGCAGTTCCAAAAATGTAATTAGAAGAGGAAAGGATATGGACTCAAAAAGGTAATGGAAAGCCCAGGAAAGGACCCAGACATGTACGGAAAAACTTACATATCAGGGCTAGAATTACAGCTTTCTGAAGTAACAGTGGACTGTTCGTTCATTAAGTGAAGCAGAGACAATTGGACTAAAAATTGAATTTGATCGCTAGCACATACCATGTAAAAATATAGAAAGATAGATGATAGAGAGACAAATAGGTAGCTAGATCAATAGATAGATAATGCATCAAAAACTTGTACACAACAAGGCAAGCCCTTAAAACTTTTAGGAGAAAATATATAGGAGACTGTGTGGATGATCTCAGAATGGCGAATCATTTTTCAAGACACAACTGCACAAATGATAAAGTAAAAAAGTCGCCAAACTGGGCAGTCTTACATTTGAGTTCTTCACCCCAACACAAGAGAAATAGAACGTAAAGCAAAAACACAAACTAGGAGATGTTATCTGCTACTCATATAACCGGAAAAAAAAAAAAATTAGTATTCAGTGTGAATGCAGAACTCTGAAAAATCGAAAGAGGGAAAAAAACCTACTCAATGGAAAAACCGGCAACAAATAGAAACAGACATTTCACAGGAAAAGAAGCATGAAGAGCCCGTGATGCCATGAAATGATTCTAAATAATAACCAGAGAGATGTCATATGGTCAAGACGTTTGAAGTTGAGCGATATCGACCATTGGCAAGGATGCACTGTGTCAGGCATTTCCAAGGGCTACTTGTGAGCATCTAAATGGTCACAGTTGCTTTGGAAAACACTTGGCTTGACCTTATTTGGCAGACCCCCCCCCCCAGATGTCCTCCAAAATTCATTCGCCCTCGCGTAAGTATTGGATTGCCCCTGAGCTGTGCCGGATGAACCTGGTGGCGTATTTCTTTGCCCCTTTGCAGGTCGGTGCTGCCGGGAAGTTAACCGTGGAGTATGGACAGAAGCTGTCGGGTCATTTGCAGGCATTTAAAAAGTGGCTGAGTCTCTTTCACGTTTCCTGCCTCTCCCCACTGCTCAAGCTGGATGAGAGGGACAGCAGCCCTAAAATGGGAGAGGTCCGAGTCCCGGAATTACCTTCTGGGGGTGACCTTCCACTAATCCGGAATGCATTTGGGCCACTACGGAATACGAGTGTAGAGTAATCTGGGTTTAAGCACAGACGGACTTTTGTTTCTAGTTGTTACTCTAGCCTAGACTAACGTAACTAATGTGTCCAGAAGAGAAGAAGTGTGGGCACATCCTAAGACCCGCTGTGTCCACTTGTAACCATTTGCCCCAGAGAAAATCCTGTTCGGTTTTCCCAGAAGTCCCGTACAGTAATAATCGTAAGAGCAAAACATAAACTTCACACAACAGAAATGTGCATTAATAGTGGAGCAGGCCCATAAATCGCAGGCTGACAAAACAAATGAAAACTTTCGAGCAGGAATAATGGATCACCCAGAGCTGCACAGAGTCAACATGTCTGAACATCAGAAACATAACCAGGAACAAGAAAGAGTAAATCACGGTAGTACATGCTATATGATGCCATTTGTAAAAAGTTCAAAACCAGACGAAAGAAGAAAGAAAGAAAGAAAGAAAGAAAGAAAGAAAGAAAGAAAGAAAAGAAAAGAAAGGAAGGAGGGAAGGAAGGAGGGAGGGAGGGAAGGAAGAATGGAGGAAAGAAAGAAAGAAAGAAAGAAAGAAAGAAAGAAAGAAAGAAAAGAAGGAAAGAAGGAAGGAAGAAAGGATGGAGGAAGGAAGGAAGGAAGGAAGGAAGGAAGGAGAAAGAAGAAAGAAAGAAAGAAAGAAAGAAAGAAAGAAAGAAAGAAAGAAAGACAGACAAGAAAGAAAGGAGGGGAAGGGAAGGAAGGAGGGAGGGAAGGAAGAATGGAGGAAAGAAAGAAAGAAAGAAAGAAAGAAAAGAAAGAAAGAAAGAAAGAAAGAAAAGAAAGAAAGAGGGAAGGAAAGAAAGAAAGGAAGAAAGAAAGAAACAAAGAAACAAAGAAACAAAGAAGGAAAGAAATGCATTGTCTCAGCCTGTGCCATAAGCCCGGTGGCTTATAAGCAAAGGAAATTTCATGCTCACAGTCCTGGAGGCTGGGAAGTCCAAAATCAAGTCCAAACAAGGGATCTCTCTAGAGCTTTCTTGGAACCGGCACTAATCCCACTCATGAGGGCCCCGCTCTCACGCCTTAAACACATCTCAAAGGCTCTGCTTCCTAATACCATCATCTTTAGAAGTTAAGATTCCAGCGCAGGAATTTTGGGGGAGACATAAACATTCAGACCCTAGCAGCACGCATTATTTAAGGGTACATACTTCTAGGTGAAAGAACAAAGAGAAAATCAAAGATTTAAACATATACCTGAAACTGTAAAACTCCAAGAATGTATAGGAGCAAAGCTTCAAGACGTTGTTCTGGGCAATTATTTCTTGCGTACGAAATACGGACCAAAAGCACAGGCAACAAAAGCAAAAGTAGACAGATGGGATCTCATGAAACCACAAACCTCCTGCGCAGCAAAGGAAGCAATCGAAAGAGTGGAAAGGCAAGCTACGGAATGGGAAAAAATATTTGCAAAGCACATGTCTGGTAAGGGCTTACTATGCGAAACATATAAGGAGCTTTTGCAACTCAGTAGCCACGACGAAACAAAACAGAACGAGAAAACTCCCAGATATCTGAATTTAAACATGGGCAAGGTGCTTCGGCAGTTTTCCAAAGACATTCCCACGGCCGGCGGGTACATGAAAAGATACTCAGCGTCACGAACCCTCAGAGGAATGCAGATCCAAACCTTGTGCGCTGGGACTGGGAGTGTAAAATGGTGTAGCTGGTCTGGAGAGAAGTATGAAAGTCCCTCGAAAAGTCCAAACACAATGACCCTATCATCCAGTAGTCCCACTTCTGAGTAGTTATTCGAAGGAATTGAAATCGGTATCTCAAGGAGTTATTTGAACCCCCATGTTCATTGAGCCATCACTTTCAATAGCCAAGCTTGTGGAAGCGAAATTATATAGAGAGCTATATATGTTTAATGTATATAAATATATATAATTATAATATACGCATGATATAAAATGTAAATAAATACTGGTTAATGTAAGCCTTTGTATTTATATTTAAAATAAATAACATGCGTAGATTAATTAGATACTTCTGTTGTGTTACAGCCTAAGCTGGGAGGTGCACGCTCCGAACTTGGGTTTGTTTATTGGTATTGTTCACACAGTGCACATAGGGTAGCTACTCTTTCCTCTGTGATCTATTTCACGCACAACCAATTTACGATCGAAATGACATAGGACACACAAAGAATTTAGCGCAGGACCGAAAATGTGTTAAGTTTCACAGTAACAGTTGAATAACCACTTGCTCGTCATTTTTATTTCTTTCTATGGTATATAGATGTATATTATACATCATGTTTACATCATGTATACATGCTACGTATACGTATACATATGTATACGTATACATCATGTATACAAGCTATGTATAAGTATATATTGGATGTGTAAATTTCAGTGTGTGTATGTAACATATTATATATCACATCGTATACATAAGGTATATGATACAAGTCATGTAATACATATAAGGTGGGTTCATCCCCGACAGAACTTTGTTTCCTGCTTTTTGCACCTAACACTCAATAGTGAGTAGAAAAGAAGCCATATTAAATTCCCTTCCTAAACATGGCATTCAATGACTCCATAACGTGCACGTCTATGGATGTGCTGTAATGGACACAATCATTCCTCTGGTGATGGGTGTGCCCTTCGCAGAAACCGTATACTGCACCGAAATGTTTGACTGCCCCGCGTTCCCCACTTTAGACTGTGAAGGCTTTGAGGGGTCAGGCTGTGGAGGGGCCAGGACCCAAGGCCCCGCAGTCACCTGGTGACGGTCTGCGGGATGTGAGTGGACCCTGTTTCCTTCTGATTCCCTGCGCCCCCTCCCCAACACACGCCTGGGGGGTTCATTTCTTGGAAGAAGCCCGATAGGGAGCCTTTCCTACAAGGGCGGCGAATTTTCCTCCTGACGGTCGGACCACAATGGAAAGAATTCTACGGTATCTGGAGACCGAAAATAGAAAAAGAACAGTAATTGCCTATCCTGGCACTTACACACGGAATCCAAGGACCCCATTGCACGGGTTCCTTGGAACAAATAACACTTGCCTTCGGTAACTGTCTGACGTTCAATACCTTTCTGCGAAGGCTGTTATTATTCTTGTGCGTTTATCTAAGACTCAGAACTCGGAGGAACCTCCTCACATCTACAAATTAACAGAGGGGTGATATCATGGGTTTTGGCTACCTTGTAAAAATAACTTGAGCTGAAAGCAAAGCTCACATTTGGGAAGAGATTCTGGTCCGCTTCCCAGAGAGTCAGGTAATAAACTCGCGCTGATGGACACGTGATTTGCCGGCTCATTGCCTTTTCCAAAATGCGTCTTCAAGGCTTTCTGTTGGAGGGACGATTTGGGCTTAACTGATTGTGTTTGATAAAGATCATAGAATTTTATAGCTGGGAAGAGCCTTTGTTTGACACAGGGGAATAGAAGCCCAGGGTCCCACGGCCAGGTGGGCACAGGTGGGTAGATCGGGACAGAGAACTAACTCCCTGCTCAGGATGTGTACTAGGTGCCCGGACGGTGTGTGTTTGACCATCAAGAAGCCGCTGGGGTAATCCCACGCCTTAGAGGCAGGCCACTGTATTATTTGGATTCTTCTTCTTTTTTTAATGTTTATTTTCGAGAGCGACAGCGAGAGAGAGCGAGAGCGGTGGGGGACAGAGGATCCGAAGCGGGCTCTGTGCTAACAGGAGGCAGCCCGCCATGGGGCTCGAACTCACGGACCGTGAGATCATGAGCAGAACCGAAGATGGATGCTTAACCGACTGAGCCCCCCCGGGGGTCCCTCATTGGAATTCTTTAATTGTGAGCGTCACACAATCACTAGCCACCTGAAGAGAGAAAGGGGATGATGGTTTTTTTTAATGTTTATTTATTTTTGACAGACAGAGAGACAGAGCGTGAGTAGGGGAGGGACAGAGAGAAAGAGGGAGACACAGAATCCAAAGCAGGCGTCCAGGCTCCGAGCTGTCAGCACAGAGCCCGACGCGGGGCTCGAACCCACGAACCATGGGATCATGACGTGAGCCGAAGTTGGATGTTCAACCGACTGAGCCACCCAGGCGCCCCGGGGGTGATGTTTTGAAGGCAGAGCTGCCTCACTCTGTGGGGTCCCTCTCACCCTGCTGTGCCCCGTGGTCCCTTCTGTTGGCCCTGCTGAGACCTCCCCCTGACAGCCGCCGTGGCCACCACAGTGAGATGTCACCTATAAGCCGGGGAAGGACTCCGGCCACCAGATGCCAGGAGGGAAGCCTGGGACACATCCTCCCTCGCAGCCCTCGGTGGAACCACCCCTAACGACCCCCGGACTTCAGACTTCCGGCCTCCATCCCTGTTGTCTAAGCTGCCCCGTGCGTGGTCTCTGTTGGGCGGCCGTGGGAGACACACAGGAGGCATCCCTCTGCTTCATGACCTCTCGCTGTCGAGCGTTCCCCGCCAACAACCCTTTTTCACGTCTGTTTCTCACTTCAGATGCTTTAGAGAAAGCTGTAGTTCTTTTTTCCAGAGTCCACATCTCGGGTTAGGGCCCCACGCCTGGTTGGATCGGCTCTGATGCAAACAGAGCGGGTCCCTCCAGCTGAGAGCGGGTTTCAGGCCATGCCCGTGGCTCAGGGAGAGGGCCAGGCCCGTACACAGGAGATCGACACATGTCCTTTCCATCGTAAGGAAAACCGCACGTCGCGTATAACGTACAAACCTCTGCGAAGCCCTCCTGGCAAGGACGGAGACTCTCCAAGTCAAAACGGTAGGACAGAGGCCCTGAAATTAAATATGGCTGCTGCGCGAAGACCTTGGTAGTCTAGCCAATTGTAATAAAACATTTGAAGAAATATATATACGTCTACAAAGGGAAGATATCAAGAAAGAGTCTAGTAAGACAGAAGCAATGAGCACAACATAACAATTCTTCCTTAGCTGCGTTTATTTATTGGTTTGTTGGTTTTTTAAGTTTGAGAGAGGAGGGGGGGGCATAAGTGTATGTGCAGGTTGGCGGGGGGCGGGGGGGGAGACAGGGGGAGAGAGAGAGAATCTTAAGCAGCCTCCACATTCAGCACAGAGCCCAACATGGGGCTCGATCCCATGACCCTGGGATCATGACCTGTGTCAAAGTCAAGAGTCAGACACTTAACTGAATGAGCCACCTAGGTGTCCCCCCCCCCCCCCCGGCCATGTTTAAAGAAGAGAGACCCTGGAACATTCCCATCCCATGAGAGGAGGCCAAGAGAGTCCTCCACGAGTTGTGTATGGGGTCCTTCGAAACTACCCCCCCCCCCCACCAGTAACTATGGTTCTGATTCTATCCTTACCAAACAGCCTTCTGCTCAGTACTCCAGGAAGACGATGCCCCGGAAGATGGACATGGAAATTCTGGTCATTCCCTTGCAAGGGATTGTCATTCAGATTTATACATCAGTCTCTTGTGAGTTTAGTCAATATGAATCCATTCCCCCTGAGACTCACATACCCTTCTGTGACCTGAAACAATCAGGCAGCCAAACCAAAGCTCAGAACTAGATCCTGAACAGTAACCACAACAAACGCTTCTGTTGACCGGACCTTTCTGAACAATGCTGTGCCTTTCCTTTCTGTCCCCTTTTGTGCCTATTTGCCAGTAGGAATCCAAGTGACTATTAAAACCGGAGGCAGTCCCACCCACACGAAAGAGGATTGAATTTGGACTCTGGCAGATACGACTTAAGTTCTGTCTTGCCACTTTCTCTGCTCGCAGTTCTGAGCCAGTGGCTTGACCCCCGTTTTCTCAGCTTGAGAATGGGAATATTAAAATCTATCTTACGGGGCGGGGAGAAAAAAGGCACCGTGCACAGAGCATAGAACAGAACGTGTACATAACAGGTGACAGCTCCTTGCCCCTGCTTGTGGATTGCTCCGGCGTCGGGTGACTTTATTAATCTTCTCAGTTATATCCTCTTACCAGTAGCTGATGGCTGTTCAGGGAACAAAAATTAATTTTTACATTAGCCCAAGCAAAACATAATTAGGAAGTCGACTCTGTTGCCGTAGCAGCCAGCACTGTAAAAAATAGGAATGCGCCTCAGAGCTAATGGCGTATTTAGCAACCGGGAGCGTCCTTGCACGCCCGTCCCTCGTACACATGGCGGAATTTATGGGGATTTCACGGCACGAAGCAAAGGGCACTGGGCACGGAATCGAGAATCCTTCATTCGAGTCCTGCTTCTGTCATCTTGGGGAAGACCTTGGGCATTTCACCTCTCTGTGCTTCCTCATCTTAATGGGACAGTGTTCCCAGCTCCCCCTCAAGACGTGCTTGTCCTTGAACTCAGGGAAGCCTGGACAAGGGGACTGGTGAGTGGATATCCTTAGGGTCTGCTGGCATAAAGGGACAGGGGCTGTGCAGCCGTGGGGGGTAGGCCACTCAGATCTCCCTTCGAGGGAACCTGCCATGAGGAGGGCAGGCAGTGGCCAGCCCCCAGCGGTTCGACCTTCCCCGTCTTCCACGGACCCTCCATGGGTTCTCCAGAACGAATGTTCGCGGGGAACGCAATTCGCAGGGAAGTCACACTTCCCTCCCTGCTGCTCCCGTCGAAAGGCTGGGCATAACAAGGGTTCTAGAGCCAGGCTATTTCTGCCCAACATGGGCTCCTCTAACAGATAATCACGGCTGGTGGGGTGTGGTAGCCAGTCTCCAAGATAGCCCCCTTGAGCCCACAAGGAACGCTGGGTATTCCCACCCTGGGCCGACCCCTCCCAACGATGGGCTGATCTTGCGACCAGTTGGAGACCACAGAACTGATAGTGTGTGGCTTCCCAGGATGATAAAAGATGTCATAGCTTCCATCTCGTTATAGTCTCTAGGACCGTCCACTCTGGGGGAAGGAGCTCTTTGTTGATGTCCAAGTGGCAGGGAATAGTCTCCTGCTCAGCCAGCCACGCGAGCGAGCCACCTTCGGACTACATCGTCCTGCCCAAATTGGGTCTTCAAATGACCACAGCCAGCATCTTGCCTGCAACCTCATGAGAGACTGAGCTAGGACCATCCAGCTAGGCGCCTCTAGAAATTCTAACCCACAGAAACCCTGAGATAAGGGGAGTACATCTTTTTAAGGCATTAAGTGTTGAGTTAACTGCTCCAGGCACTCCCTATGACCTGGCCAAGACTCTCGGAGCCACGCCACAGTTCAACCTTCTTCCTACCTGGTGCCCTTTCCTTCCCTCTCTCCTTACACTGGTGTCCCCTTACATATGGCGTCACTGCATAGTGACCTGAAGGCTCTCTCTACCAGCTCTGCTCCTTCTTCCCTTCATCCTTCAGAGAAATTCCCAATAGATTCTCCCAATAAATCTTGTCTGTCTCCACCTCCTCGACTTCTGTTTCTCCAGAGATTTGAACTGATACGGGGAAACACAAAGAGAATGGAGGTGCCCAAGTGTGGTTCAAGAACGGCCATTGTGTGTGGATGGCGTAGTTCCAAGGAGAGCAAAGCATGTGCTCCTCAGCTTGTGACTCAGTTTCTGCAACTGAGTACCAGGATGAAGATATTGTGGAACGAAACAAGCAATAGGGCCCTTCTCTATAATCTCTACAGGCATGGAAATGGTTGGTAGAATCACATCGGCCGCCATCTTGGCAGCCAAAACGTGTAGTGTTGGTGCCTAATGGATGGAACCAACCATGGAGGCATCACAGGGCGTGCTGTTGACGCTGGTAGGGATGCGCTGGTAACGAGTTGGGGCAACAGTATGTGCCATTGACAGTGGCCACTGGTGACACAGCAGCCTTCATATGCCGCTGACAGGAGCGAAAATGCCTTGGCAGTGTGCCAGCTTTGGACAAGAGCAAGCAAAGAGAAAAATGCCAACCCCACAAGGTTGCTAAGAGCCTGCTTCTCGAGACACACGGGACATAGCCCTTGAGAGTCCCGAAACCAAGCCTGGGAGGGACAGGAGGAGGTAACCGTTTTCAGCTAAAAGGGTTAAGGGTTGATATACAGCCAGAGAAAGTCTCATCAAGGGTAGGGGTGGTCATCACCTTGTCTCTAAATGCCAGATCAGTTGGGGAACGACACATTAAATGTAAAAATTGGGAGCCTGATTGTGTTTCCCCAGGACCTTACGTTTGACATTGGCACATCACCGCCAATGTCAACACCCCTCTGGATGCACTGCGGTGCCTCCGCCAACCCTCTCGGCTGCCAATATGGCAGCTGACATGTTTCTACCAACGATCTCCACACCTGTGGAGATTATAGAGAACTCCCCCTCCACTGGAGGGGGAGAACATTGAAGACGAACTTCAAAAACGAACAAAATCGAGACTGTCGCTTCTCTTTCCTTCCTCTCTCCCCTGTGCACATGGCCCAAACCAGTTCTCTCTGATGACAGGCCAGAACTTTCTCACCACTCAAGGCTTCTTTGATTTTGTCTCTCTCTTTCTTACCAACCTAGAAAGCAGGCATTGATACGACGCGCAGCCCATCAGCAGCAGACATTGCCTGGACCCCCTCCCACTGGGCTGGTTCCCTAAGTGTTGAGGCAACTCCTTCTTTTTCAGGGTCAGTTCTGCTTCCTTCTGATGCCACAGAGGGGGCTGAGCCTCCTTGGCCTGGTCCTGAATTTGAGATGATTGTCAGGTAAGCCACCTAGTCAGAGATTCTCCATCCACTTAAGGCCAAGCCGTGCCCCCTAATGGAACTCATCAGCCTTATGGGTGGATGTGCAAGGGGGTCTACTGTGGTTTGGAGCCAGCTCTCTCTCTCTTTCTCTCTCTCTCTCTGATAAATGTACATTCATATGTACATTGAAGGGACATACCGTCATGTGCCAGAGGTGGTAGAAAAGCTATAAACCCAGACACCAGAGTGAGGATGACCACTGCTCTGCACCTCCACTGATATCACTCAAGGCCAAGCGTCTGACAACTCTTGTCTAGGCTGCCATATTTATTTCCTATCCCTCCATTCTTGCCCTCATCCACCACCTTCTCCTCACAGCACAGAGTGAGCCTTTAAAAAGGCAGCCCCCTTCTTATCTCTCCACCCCTTCCAATGCTGTTGCTTGTGGGCCAAGTCCCAGTGGCCCTCTGTGACATGGCCAGTGTCCATCTTTGTTCACGTTGTACTCATATCTCTATAAAGTCCTCATCCATGCTTTCCCCCCATGCCTGGTAAATTCGTCCTACATGAATCTCTTCTTACTCGTTCCTCCTCCCCCTCCAATTCTCAGCTGAGTGTCACTGCCCTGGGAAAGTCTTCCATAACACCCTCTCTGGTCACGGACTTCACAGCATGAGTCACACATGTGATTAAATAAGCGTGTGTGGAATTACCTGCCTCATGTGTTTCATTCCCAGAAGACAGGTATGTCATAGGCACTCAGAAACATTTGCTAGATGAATAAATGGTTGGATGGATGGATGGATGGATGGATGGATGGGTGGCCATGTCAACTGTCTGGGTGGTCTCCCCTAACTTTGCTTCCTTAAGATAAGCTTTGACTCTGACATCATAAACTTGACATCTAATGAATGAGAGCTACAGAAACCATGATGCTATCTAATGAACTGCCCTAGGACCCTTCTTCATTCCTTCTTCATTCTTTTTTGGATTCCCACATTTTACCCCTTGATTCCTCATCACCAGCTTCCTCTTGTTAGCAGACAGGTTCTCTTCCTCCTTTGCTTGCTGTCCCTATGCTGTACCTCCCTTTCATCTTCCAGTATCTGGAAGAAATGAGACCTACCCCCTCAGTCAATACCCTATTTGAGCTGTTGTTTCTTTGAGACCCAACTCCTATCCCTTGGCCATTTGGTCAACACTTAGTCCCGCTTTCCCAGGCATCAGTGCCTTCCTCTGAGCACACAAAGCACAGACTCACGACTGTCTTGGGTATCTGTGGGCCCAGCTTGAAGTTTGTCGAGTCATAGATGGCACTTGGCATTTTCACAGAGGAATCTTTGGCGGGAGCATTTTCCCGACACACAGTAGGCACCTGGTAGTTACTACTGAACACACGAATGAATGAATTCTCCGGATGAAGGTGGGTGGGGGAAAAGCAACAATTATTTTAGCTGAGGAGACAGGGGCCGGCCCAGCCTGCTGTCCCCAAGTGCTTTCGATATCTGGAGGGCTGAAGATAATTAAATGGAAACCATCCATTCAACTGCTCACCATGACAACTATCCTTGATTGATGAGCCCTGAGGAATAGCCTCGAAAGATTTCAATCTATCTGAGAGGATCCCCACCAACCAGGGATTTTTCTGAGCTGATTTTTCTAAGATCTGCAGATAATGTTGTCACTAAGTTTGACGGAATGACAATTTTCAATTCATTCCTCTAGTACCTCACGGTGTTATCTGGCAGCCAGCACGCTGGCTAAACGGTATTTTAGTGTTAATGCAACGGCGTCGCGATCCTGTGTGTCTCCTTCCTCTCGTCTGGTTTAAGGACATCTCTTCAAGGGAACAAAAAATAAGAAAGCGTCAGGTCCTCCCATGATACTATGTGTGATCAAGAACTGCATAATGGCAGAGTGGTATGAAAAACCCAGTCACGCATTTGAGGACTTGTGTCTTACTACACACACTTGAATACCATCCACGAGACCGTATGCTACTCGGTCTCCAGGTGGTAAGAGATGTCCGGACTCGTTGCTCTAATTGTGAGCACAGCTCTACCCCGGCTCTGTCCCCCCACGCCGGTGGTTTGTGGGCCACAGGTTAGGAATTATTGCTCTCGTTCATCTTTCTGAAGTTCAGGGTTCAAAACTGAGAGTGCTTCTTGGGTGTGGCCCGAGGGGTCCCGGGGTATTAAGCACCCCACCAGTGAGGGCATGCATGTTCCAGATGGGGTGGAAGGATGCTTCCCTCCCAAGTGCAGAATGGGAACCTCGGGGTGAACCAGACTTTACACTCGACCTCAGGCTGACTGTACCCACCGGTGACTCCTAACCATTTTCCCATCCCAAAGCCTCTGCCATCTCCCTGCAGCGTGATACAGCTCCCTGCCTCAACATGCCCATCCCTACCCCTTCCCTAGCTCCAGGTGCGTCCCCAGAGGCCCCACTGAACTAGGATGTCCCAAATTGCTCAGATCACTCTTGTAAGTGAAAGATTCCACGGCTGCCCTTGGTCCCAAGAGCAATTTCATCCCAATGCTTAACATGCCTGAAGGATGTCGACTCCAAACTCCAAACTGCCTATAGAGTTGGACCTTCCCCGGCCCATCGGTACCCGCTGCGGGACGCAAAGGCAGCGGGCAGGTGGATTCTTCTCTGCTTCCGGGTCATGTGCTGCTGTCCTCCCTCTGATTGGCGGGAAGCCTTTGGCGGCTCCTACTTGGGAGGAGGAGTCAGACACGAAGACCGGGAAGGGGCAGGACTGGTCAGGTTGGTCTCGTCTGCCCACCGGCAGCGATTTATTGGCTCCTCTCGCGTAGGGGTCGTTCTGTGGGTCCTTTGGGGCTCCCTTAGCAGGGGGCCCTCCAGCAGGCTGTCACAGTCACACGTCCTCTGGCTTCCCACTGTTCCGGGGTAACGTGCATCTTTGTCCTGAAAATCCGAGCAGCTATTCCGGCTCCCAGTGTGCTCACTGTTCTTCCCACTCAGCTGATCTGAGACGCTGCATTCCAGGAGGCCTCGCAGGAGCATCCCGGGTGGCCTCCTTGAAGGCCCTTGAGACCGGGGCCAAGAGACAGCCAACAACGCGTCCTGGACTCTCCCACTTCTTCCTGTGGGTATTGAGCTAAGAGGCACAGAGCCTGCTGTCTGCCACCTTCGGGACGCTAGGGGGCGGTGATGCAGACACCTGATCACACCCAAAAGAGGGGGGAGGGTGACGGGGAAGAAGGAGACTCTGAGAGCACTGGGGGAGTCCCTTCTGTGCTCTCGCAGGAGGGGAGGGGCCGGCGTGGCACAGCTGACGAACCCCTTCCCACATTCTCTGTGCGGGACTGGGCTGCTCCCAGAGAGGGGTCCTTTCTAACAAGGTGCCCCTGGGCCCCGCCCCACCGCACCCCTCCCCGGGAGCCCCAAGCTTCCCGGAATATAATGGATCATTGTCCAATTGACCAGGGTCTTAGAGATTACACCGCTAATCCCATCAAAGACCATCTGCTTACAGTGTGCCTCCTGAGCCCAAAGAAACAGATCTTCTGCGCCCTCCACTTCAACCCCTCTGGGGTTATTGTGGCAGGAGAAAGTTTCCGTCATCCTCCAATTCCACTCCTGGGCTATACTCCAAAGAAATGTGCACAGATTCCCCCCAAAACACACAGAACGTGTGCACCCGCACAGTTCGTGACAGTTCCACACTAGAAAACTGGCCAGGTGAACAAAAGCGGAAGGAAAGCGTGTCGGGGTTGGTTAACCCGCGGGAGGACGACGCAGCAGACAATACGGACAAACGTCAGGCACGCGCAAGATGGATGGAGCTAACAACGTAGTGTTTAACAAAAAGGAAGGCTCAGAAGAGGACCCACGGCGAGATTCCGCGTCTGTAAAGCCCCAGAACAGGAAGCACTAACATATTAGCAATCAGAGCAAAGGTAGTGACCGAGCAAAGATACGGCAGACCTTCTGGAGTGTGGGCAAGACTCCGTTCTGATCGGGGAGCTTGGTGCGTGTTCGCTTTGTGAGACCACCTCCCACCGCGCGTGCATGAGGGGTGTGCCTCTCTCTACACACGCAAGGCTTCGGTAGACAGATTCCTTAAGGGAATGAATCAGACACAGGCAGAGCATGTGACCAGGCACTGTGGCACTCGAAAAATGAATGATCATAGCCAAGGCTGAGCAAGGGCGTGGCCGGCCAGCCGGAGCCTTTGCTGGGTGGGCTCTGTGCCCCTGCAGCCTTGAACCCCGGGCTCCTGCAGAGCCCCGCTGGCTTCCGAGGCTCATTTTCCCCTCTCCCGTTTCCCATCACGGTGTCGGGTCACAAGTGTCTTGTCTTCATCTGACCTCTTCAATGGCAGTCGGTTCGCTTCTTCTGTCTGGTGATAACGAGGAAAAGGCATGAGATTTTTTTCCCCAAGGTTTTTGTTTTGTTTTGTTTTCCAGAGCAGTTTTAGGTTCACAGCAAAACTGAGAGGAAGATACAGAGACGTCCCATATATCCCTGGTCCTTACGCAGGTGGAGCCTTCCCCACATGGACATCCCCCACCAGAGTGATACATCGTAATCACCCCAAACCCATGGTTTACATTGCAGTTGGCTGTTGGAGTTGTACGTTCTGTGGATTTGGACAGATGTGTATCCACCATGATCGTATGGTACAAACTATATTCGCTGCCCTAAAAGTCCTCAGTGTTCTGCCTATTTACCCCTCCTGCCCTGCTAATGCCCTGCTAACCCTAACCCTAATCCTAACCACTGACCTTTTTACCCTCTCCATTGTTTTGACTTTTCCAGAATGTCACATAGTTGCAATAGACAGTATGTAGCCTTTAGAGCCCGGCGTCTTTCACTTAGTAATAAGCTTTTAAGATTCCTCTCTGTCTCTCTGTGGCTCGGTGGCTCACTTGTTTTTAGCGCTGAGTAATATGCCGTGGGCTGCCTGTGCCGCGGTTTGCTGATCCATTCACCTGCTGTGGAACTGGTTGCTTTCAAGGCTGAGCAAAATTACGACAAAGCTGCTGTAAACACGTCTGCACAGGGTTTGGAGGGGGGCGGGGAACAGGGGATTTTGAAACAGTATCTCGCTTTGCAGCCCAGGTTCCCCACCCGCTGGCTTGGCTTTTTGAGCAACTTGTGGATGGCTCTCAGCCTCAGTTTCTTTCTCTGTGAAATGGGAATAGTACCGCATCTTTCCTGGGAGATTCACAGAATGAACGGCTCGGAGGGCGCTCTGTGGCAGTACAAGGTGATGGACACGCTGTAGTTCACAGTTACTAGTCTTTGCTTTTAGTTGGGGAGTTGGCCCAGGACCCAGTCACCTGGCAAGCGGACGGAGGCCTCTGGTCACCGATCGCTGCCTGCAGTGGCAGAGAGGGATTGAAAGCCGCTCTCTATCAGTCAGTCTCTATCATCGTCTCAGGCTCCTTCAGACTGTCTTCACTCCAGAGCGGCTCAGTCCCTCCTCTTCTCTACCCTCCAAGAGGGATAGAGCCACACGGAGAAATCTATTGCCAACGCCTGCCGCTGCAGACGGGAAGAAAGTCGCAGCTGCTGTCTCTCTTTGCACTGGTGATTAATCGAGTTCACTCCAGGCGCAGACAAGCCCATGGAACAGTAGATAAATAACAGGCCGAGTTTAAGAAGATGCATGTTCTTTGAGTTAATAATTTTAACAGCCGGAGAAATGTTGCCGTGGTTCTCATGGTAACAGAGACCTGCGATTCGGTCTCTAATTTGAGAGCCTCAGACTAATATGTACAGAGGGCTACCCTACAGGAACTTCATTCTTTCCCTTAATTGGAGCCTTTCAACGAAGCATGGCTTCAATGAAGCAATGATATGATGCCATTTGGAGAAACAATGCAGAATATTACTCGTTTGCTCTAAACGTGCCCAGGAAATGCATACCGGCCAACATTTTCTGGGCTGATGCGGAGGGTCTGTGACATCTGCTTTGGTGTGAACCTCTGCTCCCTGAAGAGTCTCCTGAGGCGACATCGGCTGTTCGCTCCTGATTGACCAGACGTTTCAAGGGACTGCGGTCCTCTTTTGCGATAAGGATTTAGGGCACTCCTTGGCTGTCGCTAGCGTCGTGTCTTGGGTGGGATTTGGAGGGAGGCAAGGCAAGGAACACCGTGAGTCTAGAAGCCGGGATGCCGAAGTCTGTTCCTGAACCAGTCTTGCTGAGCTGGATGCGAACTAAGCCAGACGAGACCTTGAGAGTTGGAACGCTAGGGAGAGCTGACTTTTGGGACTGGTCAGATGGGCCACTCTGTCCCGACTCTTTTGTAAGCTGCTTCCTCCTCCGAGGCTTCTGGATTGTGAGGAGATGCCTCCTCACTGGGGGGTTTCCCTGTATTCGCACCCTCACTTTCCTCCAAACATTCACAGCGTGCCAGCCACTTTCCTTCCTGAAGTGATTCAAACTGCCCGTCGATCGTGCTGAAAACATCTTCCTCTGGTGTCTTGGTGCCCCTCTTCTTAGGCGCTTGGAAGAGTGACAGCGCCTTCCCCGAGCCTGTGACTCGGCTCAGGGCTGTGGAAAGCTGTCTTCAATCACGCACACGTCTGTGCATCACATTTCCCCCCTCCCGCTGGCCGCGGCGTGCCACTGGTTTCGGTGGCTGCACCGGTCACACCCACGACTGGGGCTGTCGACACGAGTTCCGTGCAAGAAAGGCTGTAAATGGCAGAGGTCACAAGTCAAGCCCTGACACCCGGTGATTCTTTTTAGGCTGAGGTTCCCCTTGGCCCGGTGGATCTCTTGCGTGTTACCACCGACGGCACCGTGCTTGGAAAGCGAGGAGGGGGAGGAATCTCCCGGAACACAAAATCCAACCCCACACGCAAAGTCCCCGTTAGTGATCATTCATGGCCCAGCTGTGGGCCAGACCTGAACCATGTGTACAAGGCTTCAGGAGAGGTGTTAAATCACAAGCGAGGAAGAGAGCAGAATCACAGGAGGCTCAAAGCCTGCTTTGTGGTAACAGAGAGATCACAAGAGATCCTTCTGCGTTCTTGGAAAATCCCAGAAAGAGGGTAAGGTCAAGAAGGTTCTTGCCCTCCTGTCTTCCTCCTTCCCCTTCTCTTTGGTTCTCATCATCCTGTCTGGAGGGGAAGCCCTACATCCGAGGGTCATTGTATATACCTATCCTGGGGTACCATCTCTGGTCTTTGGACTAGAGAAACAGTGATCCTAACCATGACCACTGGGCAAGCTACTATGCAAATCTCTAGTCGTACTTGAACCCTGAAAAAAGGGGCGCCTGGCTGGCCCGGTCGGTAGAGCACAGGAGTCTTGATCTCAGGGCCGGGAGTTCGAGCCCCACGTGGGGCGTGGAGATGACTGAAAAATAAAATTTACAAAATAATCGCGCGGCCCATGGTCACGGATGCTACGAGCGTTTTCTAGCCGGGGGCAAAAAATCCAAACGCTGCTCCAGGCAAATCTTTTGCTTTCTCAAGGTGTGCATCTCCCCTCTCTGTTCTCCAAGCTAAAAAAACGGCCCTCCCTCCCCCTGCCCCACACTCCTCCCCCCACCTCCCCGCTAGATCCTCCGGGATATTTGGCACATCAGGCCGTTAGCCCCTGACAGACTCTGGCTCTTTGAAAGTTCTGTCAAATCTTTTCGTAGATGTAATTGGTTATAGTTTCCATGTCCTTAGAGCTGCTAAGCTAGCAGTTTAATTTATCCTAATTCAGAACCTAATTGTCTTTCACTGCTGGCTAATTAAATGTTCAAAGAAGTGATAAATTAGGCAGGTTGATCATTACAGCACAAGTAATTAGCCAGTTGATCTGAAGCCAGCCAGGTTTTTAGGACAGGGCTTGGAAGGGGGGAGCCATGCAGAGCGATAAGGCCCTTCTATCACACGGGCTCGTAAGGATAAGGAGGGTGGGTTGAAAAGCCTCAGACCTGCTACCGCGACGTTACCACAACCGTAGGTGGGAGTCTTGCCTTTCAGGGCTAAGAGTTGGCCCAAGTCTCGGGGAGGCCCAAGTTCACGTCAGGCCACACTGGCCACCCAGAGTTCCCTGTGGACGTGTCGGCATCCATTGAGATACGGAATGGAGCGGGGCAGGGACCCGGTCCCTGGAGGGTCCGCACAGCTGAGCCAGGTGGGGATCGACCTTGAAGACTAGAAGCAGGTTCCTGGACAGGGAACGGCACGACTACCATTGAGTGGGGCTGAGCCGAAGATCCCAGGCTGGGCTGCGCAGCGGTCAGGGTGAGACAGGCTTGAAGGGGCAGAGGTGACCTCTGGGATGATTCCGTAGCCGAACCAGCCTAAGTTTGCTTCCTGGGGAGTCAGAAACTGTACCAGCTGAGTGGTCGCACGAAGAAAACTTTCACTGGGGTGCCTGGGCCGCTCGATCGGTTAAGCATCCGACTTCAGCTCGGGTCGTGATCTCACGGTTCAAGCCCCGCGTGGGGCTCTCTGCTGATAGACAGCTCGGAGCCCGGAGCCCGCTTCGGATTCTGTGTCTCCCTCTCTCTCTGCCCCTCCCCCACTCGTGCTCTGTTTCTCAAAAATGAATAAACATTAAAAGAAATTAAACAGAATAGTGCTGATATCAATAATAATAATGATGATCACAAAGTAAAATGGCCATCTCCAACTGGTATGGCTACCGATTCTCTTCCTATCTCCACCCCCGACGATCCTCCTGAAATGCACCCTGCCTCTGAGGGTCCCCTCGGGCGTCCGTCAGGCCACAGTCTGCAAGCCGTGTCTCAGAACACATACGTCTTTTCCCATCTAAAAATACGGAGAGGGGCGCCTGGGTGGCTCAGTCGGTTGAGCGTCCGACTTCAGCTCAGGTCACGATCTCACGGTCCGTGAGTTCAAGCCCCGCGTCGGGCTCTGGGCTGATGGCTCAGAGCCTGGAGCCTGTTTCCGATTCTGTGTCTCCCTCTCTCTCTGCCCCTCCCCCGTTCATGCTCTGTCTCTCGCTGTCTCAAAAATAAAAAATAAACGTTCAAAAAAAAATACGGAGAAACTCGGCTACCGCAGCGTATCTTAGGAAGAATCCTATTTCTTAAGTGGAAAGAATGTCTTAATAAGCCCATGTGGGGTAAAAGTTAGGACCCCCCCAAGAAGGGCAGGAATGCAAACCAGCGCCCAGATTTCAGGAAAAGAGAGAAAACTGTTCCACCCGAGACCAGGAGAGATTTCCCCCTTGCTCTCGCCGCATCGAGCCCGGAAGCCGTCAGGAGCCCATGTGCTATAGGATGAGACCCTTCCTTCTGAGCACAGATAATCCGGCAAACCTACGAACCCCAAAGAAGATTTGGTGGGAGCGGGTTTGTGACTAAGAAAAGCAGAAGTGTTACACGAGATGAATTAAACAGACAGGCGCAGTCTGACGGGAGCCCACGAGAAGGGTGGCAGAGAGACCTTAACTGTCAATGCTAGAGCAACCCAGAAGTTCTGCCCTGCACGCTCACCAGCCACAGGTGGCTCACGGCTGTGCTCGGGGTGGCCCAGTGTGTCCGGGGGCAGAGCTGACATGATTCCAGTGACCGGACCCTGGCCTGCGACTCAATCAATCTCTTCCGCAGCCAGAAGCACCCCCCCACCCCAGCCCCAACGCCTGCCCGGCTCAGCCTCTTTGCATTCGGATGCTCTCTGTCCCCGGCACCCTTCCGTCTCCCTCCCCAAATCCCCTTGTCATCAGCTCCTCACAGACCTCACCTGCCCCCAGAAAACCCATCTCTAAAGAACACCATTCAACGGACACACCGCCCTTCACGTTCTTGGAACAGATGATGTTTAGGAAACACCAGGTTGGGCACATTAAAAAAAACAAAACAAAACAACTGCAGAGTTCTGCCGATCCGGCCACAGAACTGTCACTTGGGGAGCTCACTCAACGTCAGGATGCCAGGAGCGTCCCCCACCGCTCCGCATATAGATACTCTGACAAACAGCCCATATTTGCAACGTAGGAAGGGATCCCCTCCTTGGCTATGTTTGCCGCACGAGTGGCCCGGCTACGTTCGAAGAGGCAAGTTCCCTGCAAACTCCCAAGCGATCCTAGGGCCAGGGATCTTCGGTGACACCCCCACCAGCAGGCGGAGACTTCTTCCCCCACCACCTCGGCTGCTGAGCCTCCCTTTGATTGGCACAGGAGCTGGAAGGTTCAAAGATGGCTCACTTGCAGTGCGAGACGGCCTCAACACCCAGCAGCTGGCTCTTTCAAGGCCATCGCTTTGGAGATCATTTTCCGGGCCAGTCTGCCCCGTGCCACAACTCCCTACCCCCCCCACCCCCCACGGAAAGGTGTTTTTAGCGATTTCTGGCTTCTGGCACTGTAGCAAGTGGATCACGCAACAGCTTCCGAGGAGGCTGGATCTGACTCCTAAGCCCTGTAATGAGCCGGGTGTTGGAGCAGTTGTTGTAGCCTTGACCTCACAGCACCTGCGGGGGGAGCGGGGGGCCAAGGAGCTGCTGTGCGGCCCCTTCTGGAGGCTCATGAGCCGCAGGAGGAAGTAGGGGATGATCTCCAGCGGCCACACAGCAACACGGGACCCGACAGGGCTGAAAAAATCACATGCGCTTGAGGCCGCGCTTCTCTCCCGCCCTTGTGGCTTTCCCAGAACCCACGGAGCACAGAGCCACACCCTAGAGCATTCTTCTGTGCCCCTGCAGAACACTGCTGTACCGACTGGGCCTGTGGTCCGGGCTGGGGTGTCCACGTGACTCAGGGGCCCGTGGGTCCCATTCTACATCCCCAGGTCTCGGCCAGGAGATATCCTTCCTTCACCGGGATGCTGATGAGTTTCAGAGAACCCTGAAAATAATGCTTAGGACGCGCCGACCGGCTGTGTTCATTCCCCGGGGCCACCGTAACAAAGCACCAAGAACCGGGTGGCTTTAAACAACACAGATTTGTGCTCTCGCAGTGCTGTGGGCTGGATGTCCAAAATCAAAGTGTCATCAGGGCCGGGCTCCCGCCGCAGGCTCTAGGGGAGACCCCTTCCCCAGACGGTGCTCGGCTTGTGAAGGCATCACTCCAGTCTCGGCACGTACCTTCACGTGGTCTCCTCCACGTGTCTCTCGAACATCACTGTCCCTCTTCTGTAAGGACACCGGTCATGGGATCGATGGCCACTGACGGCAGTATGACCTCATCCTAACTAAGTACAGCTGCAATGACCATATTTCCAAATAAGGTCACATTCTGAGGTGCCGGGCGTTAAGACACCATCACTATAAATTTGCTCAGACCCCTGGGGAGAGTTTTCATAAAAGAGCAGTGAAGCCTTACTCAGTGTAGCTCTCTAGAGGGACGAGGGCCCATGGGGGAGGTGGAGAGAGCTGGCCTTGGTTGACCCAGAAGGGGAACCCCAGGACCAGGGACGTAGCAAAGCCACTGAATGGACTATCTTGTGCGTAGAGTTTCTATTTACCCCAGAGCGGCATCGTTTCATCACATGTATGGGTCCTTTTCATCTCCGTGACACCTTACCCTGTATTTATTATTTCCCACTTTCTACTAAGAAGGCACCTGACGCACAGAGGGGTTAAGTAATTCGCCCAGGATCACACAGCTAGTAGGTGACAGAACCGGGTTGTGAACCCAGCATATGTGACCTCCAGTGCCCATCCCCAGGGGTTTCAGCATTTTTATTCGAGCAACTCCATTAGGTCAAGCACTGTCCTAAGCAAAGAAGAACGCACTCTGTTGTTCCATAGCCTTGGGATACGTTGAGTTTTGAATATTTCCATCACTGGGGATATGTCTCCACACGCGTGGGTGCTGCCTCAGGTCACTGTCAACGTTAGGAGATGTTCTGACAGTTTACCGAACATGTTACACACACCATCTCTTATGCGACTCGCAAAAAAAAAATGTCTGATGAGAGGTAACATCACCACTGGCGTCTTACAGATACACTGAGTCGGGAAAGCAACAGCACAATTCGGTTATCCCGGTGTTTGCCAGTGGCAGAATCCAGATGTTTCCGTTATCTCTTGCTGCGTAACAAATGGCCCCAAATCTTAGCCAAACAAAACAATGACAATCAGTTTAGTCTTGCCTCGCGTGGTTCTGGGGATTGACTGGGCTCAGCTGGCTGGTTCTCACTCAGGGGGTTGTGATGAGACCGTGGCCAGGCTGGGTCTTCTGAAGGCGGCCCCACTCATGTGTCTGGTGCCCAAGCTTGGGAAGATTCAGAGTTGGGACAAATACGGAGTTCCTGGTCTCTTTCTCTCTCTGTCTCTCCCCCTGCCCCCTCATCATTTTGCATGGGCCCTCCAGCCCGGAAGCTTCTGAGAAGCCCAGCCCTTGCCTAACAGCTCAGGACTTCAAAGCAAATTGCCCCAGAGGTTAGGGCAGAAGATGCCCGACCTTGGCCTTCTCTAACCCAGCCTTTTAAACCAAGCAGCCCCACCTCTGCCACATTCTGTCCAGAGACGATCACAAAAGCCTGCCCAGTTTCAAGGGAGGGGGGGGGCACACAAACTCCCCCTCTCGACTGGGGGCCCGTCACAGAATTCACAGACACATCTTCGAACCGCCACACCCGGGCTGTTGATCCCGCATATCAAGAGGTTCTACCGGGTTATCTCCTCTAAGAGTGACTGCCAGACAGAGGTTCAAGTTGATGCTCTGCCGGACCCTTGTTATTCCCTTAGCCAAGTCCTTACTAGCGCGGCTCTCTCTCCTGGGGGCCAACAAGAGACAGGTTGAGGGCAGCGTGGAACAAAGAAGCAATGCAACCGGCAGGCACTGGGGTGCGGGGGGGTGGAAAATGAGAGCGGCGACCGAAGGAGGATTGGTGGGGGCCCAAGAGGAAACGGCAAATGCCCCTTTCCCCTCCCCCTCCACTCTTCCTTCTCTCTGCCCCAACATCCCCCACTGGCCGAAGCGTGAGGAGGGCAGGGTTCTGCAGCTACGCACGTCTCTCCCGTGCACCCCCGGCTCCCGGGCAGCCCCGCTCAGAGCTTTGTCTTTGCTTAGACAGGTTGCATCGTCAGTGCAATCGATGCCTCTGGGAGTTTCCAAGTTCATGTATGCCCGGGAGACTGGGCTCTGAGCACTTTGCTTATTCCTAGTAATAAAGTTTTCATCAAACCATCTTTTCTTTGCAATTAAGCCAATCATTTCACTCCTGTCCCCCGGGCTGAGTCACGCTAGCTATAACCTGACCGTGGCTACCTGAACAAACAGGGAAGAGGGATGCCACAGCAGGAAGGGCAACAGAATTAGCATGGGAGGGCCGGGTTCCTGCCCCGTTGCCTACCTGCTGGGTGTCTCGGAGCTAGCCGCTCAACCTCTCTGAACTGCTTTCATTTTACGTAAAACGGGGAAGATGTCCTCCTTGCGTCCAGTGAACGCCGGAAAAGAGTCCCTAGCACAGAGGCTGGAACGCAGGAAGCAGTTTCCCCCTAATTTTCTCTACTCGTTTATTAATGACGCCGAAATGCGAACAGCCCGATTCATACATCTTTGCCCACCTCTCCGATCATTTCCTCAAGACAGATCCCTCCGTACCGAATCACTGTGTCAAGGGTATACACATTTTAAAAGATCATCGAATGTATTGGCAGAAAGGGCTTTCAGAATCGGTATCAGTTTATATTCCCATCAGCTGTTTGGAGGGTTTCGAGCTCACCATGCACGGCCCAGCATTATTATCTGGAATTTATTTCTTCGTCCATTTGCTAGGCAAAAGAACGATCTCTCGCGTTGCCTTATTTTTTTCCTCTCTTCATTCATTTTGTTGTTTTGCTTTGAAATACTTGTAGATTCACATGCAGCTGTGAGAACCAATACAGAGACCTCTCTCGTCCCCTTGTCCCCCCTGCTGCCCGGTGGTAACATCTCATAAAATTAGAGTTCGAGATCACCATTGCGAATGATACCGTCAAAATACAGAACATTTCCTCACCACAGAGATCCCTAACGTTGCCCTTTTGTTACTACCCTCACTCCTCACTCCTCCCATCTCCGTGTCCTTGACCCCTGACAATTACTAACATGTTCTCCATTTTGTGAATTTTGTCACGTCGAGAGTTCTACGTGAGTGGAACATACAGTATGTACCCTTTGGGGGATTGCCTTTCTCCACTCAGCCTAATTCTCTAGACGTTTACCCAGATTGTCGTGGGTAACAAGAGGCTGTTCCTTTTTGCGTTTATTTATTTATTTTTTTTAGGACAGAGAGAGACAGAGCATGAACGGGGGAGGGGCAGAGAGAGAGGGAGACACAGAATCGGAAACAGGCTCCAGGCTCCGAGCCATCAGCCCAGAGCCCGACGCGGGGCTCGAACTCACGGACCGCAAGGTCGTGACCTGGCTGAAGTCAGACGCTTAACCGACTGCGCCACCCAGGTGCCCCGAGGCTGTTCCTTTTTGTTGCTGAATAGTATTCCATGGTATGGACATACCACAGTTGGTGAAACCGTCCACCCTTTGAAGGACATCGGGGCTGTTTCCAGTTTCGGCTATTTGGATAAGGTGCGATAAACATTTGCATACGGGTTTTTGTGTGAACATGTTTTCATCTCTCTCAGATAAATGCCCGGGAGTATAATTGCCAGATCAGATGGTATTTGCGTGTGTATAATTTCTTTTTAAGAAACTGCCAAATTGTTTTCCAGAATGACTGCATTTCTTCAATTTCCTTTCTGATTGTTCGTTAGGTTGAATAATTATAACACTTTTTGTTTATTTTATTTTTTTCTACATTTTGTTTAATGTTTATTTATTTTTGAGAGACAGAGAGAGACAGAGTGCAAGTGAGAGAGGGGCAGAGAGAGAGGGAGACACAGACTCCGAAGCCGGCTCCAGGCTCCGAGCTGTCAGCACAGAGCCCGACGTGGGGCTCGAACTCACGGACTGGGAGATCTTGACCTGAGCTGAAGTTGTACGCTTAACCGACCGAGCCACCCAGGTGTCCCGAACATTTTTTATTTTTTGATGTCTATTGATATCCTTTTTTTTTTTTTACAGTTCTCCATTGAGATGCTCTGTTTCTTATCAATTCAAAAGATCTTTTCCAATAAAGTCATAATTAATAGTCATTTCCCCTTACATTTCTTTGCTTGTTTGCTGTCATGATTGACAATGTTTTGGATGAATAGCAGTTTGATGTATTTATGATGTAACCCATAGATTGTTACGATTAGAAAGTCTTTTCCTATCCATCAATCAATGTACTATGAGCTTGTTTTCTTCCTGGACACTTTAATAATCTGGAATTTATTTTGAACCGGAGTTGAGTCATGAGCCCTCCCTTCTGACTGCGGCCCTTCATCACACATTCTAGCCCCTGATTCTTTGTTATGTTTTCCGTTTCGTGTTGGCTCACAACTCCTAACATATTTTCATTACATAGCTTTGCGGTTATGCTCCTTATGTGTCAGGGCGAATCACATCACACCATTCTCCTTATTTTAATTTTGTGATTTCCGTGAATCCCTCAATTCTTCATGATTCTTACCCCTTTTTCTTCCTGATTGTTTTAAAACTTTTCATGTGACATAACTGTAGGCTCCTAGGAAGTTACAAAACACAGTACATGGAGTCCCGGGTCCCCTTTACCCATCATTCCCCACTGGTAACACTCTACGTAACTATTGTACAATGTCGAGACCAGAACATTGACATCTGTAGCTCTTGTACTGTTAACTAGACTATCAACATTACTACATCATGGATGCACCATTTTTTTTCCCAAACAATTTTTTTAATGTTTAGTTTTGAGAGAGAGAGACAGAGCATGAGTGGGGAAGGGGCAGAAGGAGAGAAAGAGAGACAGAGGGAGACACAGAATCCGAAGCAGGCTCCAGGCTCTGAGCCGTCAGCACAGAGACCGACCCAAGACTCCAGCTCACAAACGGTGGGATCATGACCCGAGCCGAAGTCGTGCATTTAACTGAGCCATCCAGGCGCCCCATGAATGCACCCTTTTTATATACAACACACAGTTTTGATTTCTCCCATGCACGGATTTGTGCAAACACTAACACGGCCAAGACACAGGCTGCTCTGTCACCACAGGGGGCTCCTGCATGAGACCCCCGCCCTCTTTACTTCTCTTTCTTTCTAATCGCATCCCTGTCCCCAGCAACCACCAATCTTTCCTCCATCTCTGTAGTTCTGACATTTGAAGAATGTGATGTAAATGGAAGCATACAGTATATAACCTTTTAAGACTGGCGTATTTTCACTAAGCATAAAGCCCTTGAGATCCATCCAGGATTTTGTGTATATCAACAATTCATTCTTTTTATTATTATTATTATTATTATTATTGGGTTTTTTTTTTCTGAGTAGTATTTCATTGGCCAGGACTCATTCACCCACTCACCCATTGAAGGACATTTGGATTCTTTCCAGTTTGGGGTTGCTGCAAAGAAAGGTGCTGCGAACATTTGTGTTCAAATTTTTGGGTGAACGTAAGTTTTCATTTATCTGGGATAGAGCCGCAGGGTGTCATTGCTGGGTCCTATGGTCAGCGTACATCAAATTTTATTTAAAAATTGCCAGTTTCCCGTCATGGCTGTTCCACTTTCCATAACCACCAGCGATGTATGAGAACCCCCCGTGTCTCTGCAGTAACTAGGATTATGTTTTGTTTTCGCCTTTCTAATAGGTGTACAGAGATCTTTCACTGTGGCATTTTTTTTTAAGTTTATTTACTTATTTTTCAGAGACAGAGAGAGAGAACACAAATGGGGAAGGGGCAGAGAGAGAGGGAGACACAGAATCCGAAGCCGGTTCCAGGCTCTGACCTGTTAGCACAGAGCCCGTTACGGGGGCTCGAACTCATGAACCGTGAGATCATGACCTGAGCTAAAGTCAGATGCTTAACCTACTGAGCCACCCAGGTGTCCCTCCTTCACTGTAGTTTTAATTTGTATTTCGTAAAGTTGAATACTTTTTATTTTTCCAGATGAACTTTAATTTCTATTTTTTTTTAATTTTTGAATTTCATTTAAATCCAAGTTAGCTAAAATTAATGTAATAATGACTTCAGGAGTAGAATTGAATGAGTCGTCACTTACATATAAACCCAGGGCTCATCCCAACAAGTGGCCTCCTTAGTGCCCATCACCCACTTAGCCCCTCCCCCTCCCCACCTCCCCTCCAGCAACCCCTCAGTTTTGCTCTCTGTATTTAAGAGTCTCTTATGGTTTGCCTCCCTCTCTCTTTTTATCTTGTTTTTCCTTCCCTTCCCCTATGTTCCAGATGAACTTTAAAATCATGATTCAAAGGTGTCCCCCACCAAAAACTTCCATTAATATTTTTCTTAGATTAGGCCGAAATATACCTTAAGTTGACAGTAATTTACATTCTTAAATATTCAGTCTTTCCAATCAAGGGATATAGTATCTCTCTCCATTATTCATTAATATTTTTCCCAGTGAAATTGTGTATTTCCCTTCAGATAAGTCTTGCACATTTTTTGTCATATTTGGTATCAGTCTTTGCTTTGCTCTATCTCTTCTGTTTTTATTTTGCAACGTTCCCAGATAGGATTTTCTCACTATATTTGTAAGCATGTTGATAGACTATAGTAAATATATTTATTTTTATTTGCCTTTTATTCAGTCGCTTTTCTGAACTCTATTACGAAGAGAGGAATAGCTTTACAGTTTTTCTCGCTACATAAATATACGCAGTAAAATAAAAGAGTCTAATAGTTAATATTTATTGAGCATTTGGAAGGTACCAGCAAGAAACCGCGCTCCAGAAGCATTATTTCACTTAAATCCATTTGTCATCTTAAGAAAGACTCATTGGCTAGGTGTACCTCTTTGCTAGAACCAACTGTGCCTCGAATTGGGGTCTGCTGTGAAATGTACTCATAGGTTGTTCTAGAACATGAGTGCGCATGCCCTGGGCAGCTAGTCAGATCACAAGCCCCCGCTGAACAATCACACCGGCATGTCACTTGCAAATGTGTGCAGGGGCGGGGGGGGGGGGGGGGGGGGGGGGGGGGGGGGGAGGGGAGGGGGGCAAAAGGTAGAAAGTTCCAGATAAACAAAGAAGAGAGAGGGAAAGCAATGGTTCTGTTGGGCCAACATAAAGGACAGGAGCTTTTATGTAAATGATTTGAGGTCCCCCACCGCACCCCTGACTCCCATCTGTTGTGGACATCACAGGCCAATTACAGAAAGCAGGTGACTCATAGCTCAGCCCGCCCCCTTTCCTTCTCTCCCCACTCCACCCCCTCACAAGCCTCCTTGCCCAGAGCGGTGCGTCTGATTTCTTGGCTCGGCCATTTGAACATCTCTTGAGTGGGAACACGAGTTGGTTTATTTTGATCCTTCCTGGTTTGAAAATTGAAGTATGTGCAGGGCGTCTGGGTGGCTCAGTCGGCTGAGCGTCTGACCTCGGCTCAGGTCACGATCTCACGATCCGTGAGTTCCAGCCCCGCGGCGGGCTCTGTGCTGACAGCTCAGAGCCTGGAGCCTGCTTCGGATTCTGTGTCTGGCTCTCTCGCTGTCCCTCCCCTGCTCACGCTCTGTCTCTCTCTCTCTCCCAAAAATGAATAAAACAGTAAAAAAAAAATTTTTTTTTTAATTTAAGTATGTGCAAGGGCACATTTATCTCTCAATTCCACTTTAACCGCCTTCCGTCAGAGTTGATAGGCATTATTCCGTCTTCTTTATTTTTTGAATGGCCTATGATTATGGTTGTGATTTCCTCTTTGACTCAGCAACTTATTATAGTTTTTGCTTTAATTTCCAAGTAAGTGGGTATTTGAAGCATTTACAATTATCATTATTCTTATTTGCATTGTGATCGGAAAATATGAACCCTGCAATTTCTGCCTTTTGAAATTTATTAAGTTTTCCTCAAGACCTGCTATATGGCCAATTCTCTCATAAATGCTTAATAGGGAGGCAGAGTCTCTGTAGATTAAAGAGGTTTATAGATACATAGAGATGTGATCAAAGTAGATAGACAAATAGATATTAATGAATCCACTCATATTTTTCTGTTCAAATGTTTCATCATTAAAACACACAGCTACTTAAGGATTTGTGTTTTCTCTCACATGTATTGTTTCCTGTTTTTTTTCCCTATTTCTATTTCTATTTTATTTCTATTCTATTTCTATTTATTTCTATTTTATTTCTATTTTCTATTTCCTACTTCTATTATTTCTATTTCTATTTTTATTTCTATTTTTCTGTTTTTTTCTATTTCTGATAGCTGTCTTTTATATACCTCTTGGTACCCTTGAATGTTACACCCATCACCAGAACGGAATGTCCCTTTATGTTAATGTGTTTTGCCTTGAACGCTACAGTTTCCGGGGCCTTTTTACTTTGAGTTCTGCTATGTCAAATTACTTTGCTCAAGCTTGTTGTTTCTGTCTGCATTTGAGCCGTAATGCCCACTGTATCTTTGCTCATCCTTGACGCAAAGTGTGGTGATACAAGTTAGTCTCACCACCCAGGTGCATAGTCAGAAAACCCCATTCTAGAGCATTCCCTTGTCCTCTGGCTGGACTACCTTTCAGGCACAGATGTGACTAATGTGTCCTTCAATATTTTGTGGAAAATGAGAAAGGAGAGTCACACTTTTTCTTAAGACCTAAGTCAATGCGTCAGGGCGTGTGCCTTTCTGTGGTTTTTACGAACACAGACGATGACCGGTTTTCACGTTAGCCCCAAGTCTGTGGTTAGCCAATGTCAGCTGGGTGGCCAAGAAGAAAGAAGGCAGGGTTCAGTGAGGACGGGCTGCCTAATCCTGATTTGTATTTCAAGGTCTTCTCGCCCTCTGAAGGAGGCCGCTCAGACCCTTGACTTGGCTGGACGCGGCTGCGCTTTGAAGGAGAATCAAGGCAAGGCTTTCAAACGTCAAGGACATGAAGCCATTTTACTGGCATGTATTTCTGGTCTAGCCAATCAAAGCTGAACAGGTAGCGGGGTGACAGTAATTTATACATGAGAAGAGGAACAATTTAGAATTTCTAGAAATGTAACTATGGCAACAAATTAAGAAAGTTAGCTACAATTTGTCATTCCTTAAAGTCATGCATATTACATTATCCTAATAATTTACGTAGTAATTACTTAACAAGCTCAAATGAGAGGAATAAGTAATCATGTGAGCCCACGGCGGAGATTTATGTGTGGTTTAAGAGTGGATGGCCTTGTCTTTTTCATTAAACCTTCCTATTTTCTACGCATTAGGTATTCAGAAAAATGGATGACCTCTGCTTTCACAAATGTCAGGGCTGTAAAAGCAAAAATTGTCCCCACGAAGACAGTCACAGAAAGTCAGCACTACATACTCAGCTCTTACAAGTACACAGTCAACGGTGGAATGTTTGGGTTAAATAGTCGTATTCTGGAGTGTCTTCGGTTCCAGTCTTTAACAGAATTATACATTGGCCACGAGGGGAGGACAGATTTTATCCACTTCCTCATCGGTCGTTTGAGGTACGGGTGGCCAAGTTCTTTGGTGCAAACAACCCTTCGAAAGGGCCAATCTAGAGCCAAGTTGTTGATTTTCCGGAGGGTGACGTTCTACGGGGCCCAGAGTCGGTCAGGATCCAGGAGAGTTTAGGTAACCCGGCCTCAGGTCTATGCCAAAGGAATTATTAAATTCCACCAACATGGCAAAACACACTTTTCCAACGTTTCTCCTAAAGTCAGCCCGTGACCTGGTCCCTTTGGCCCTTGGGACACAGTATTTCCTCTGGCCATTCTAGGCTTACTGGTAGAAACAAGGACAAAGCAAAAGCAAAACAATTATTCCACAGCTTCTTTCCACGTAGAGAATGGTTGGGAGAGCCATCCTTTGCAAACTCCTCCCTGTCCTCACGTTGGCCCCCAGCTTCCAGGTCATTTTCCACGTCAATTCCACAGTGTTTAGTGAACACCTACCATGTGAGAGATGTTGAGAAACCATCGTGACCCAGGCCCGTCTCACAACATACGGTGACGGCCTCATGCTGGTATGGAGTATTCTTCTCCCCTTCCACCTGCCTCCTCCTCAGTTATTCACTCATCCTCCTCTCCTTAAGAGGAGTAAACCCCCTCCTCCCAGTCATCAGGTGGCCTCCCTTTCCCTGGTGGCAGCTCTCAACTCCCGTCCTTCGACAAATCTCAAAACACAGCACGTTAAAGCCTAGGCCCGTAGTTCACCTGCTCCCGTTTGCGTGTTTGTTCATTTCGCTACAATTAGATGCCATACAAGTGCTTTCAGAGGGCAGAGAGCCCTTTGTACAAACAGACTTGCATCTGCTGCCGGCGCCTTGGTATAACAAACAGCTGTAAGCATTTTTAGAGGGGGATAAATTAAATCTTATTTTAAAGGTAGCTAGGGGAGTTGGTTATTTAAAACGATCACGTGTTCGATCTTTTGTGAAATAAATAAGCTCCTCTTTTTCCTGCTTTTCTAGACCATTAATCTATTTTTTTTTTTTAAGATATGTTCAGGGGCACCTGGGTGGCCCAGTCGGTTAAGCACCTGACTTCGGCTCAGGTCACGATCTCGCGGTTCGTGGGTTCGAGCCCCGCGTCGGGCTCTGTGCTGACAGCTTAGAGCTTGGAGCCTGCTTCTGATTCTGTGTCTCCTTCTCTCTCTGCCCCTCCCCTGCTCTCGCTCTCTCAAAAAAATGAATAAATGTTAAAAAAAAATTTAAAAAAAGATATGTTTATATACCCAAGCACACACACAGACCCATACTGTGTGTCTGTGTATGCATGTGTTTGTGCTTGTGTGCGTATCTGATTTCGCCTAATGTAAGGGCATCTGTAAAGTGCCTAACAGAGTGCTATGGGTGATTAGCTTCTATTTAAAGGGCTTTTTTCCCCATCTACTGATGATGGCAAGAGGGCAGGGAAAATGATTAACAGGTTAGAAGCAGACTGTGAGGGAAGACTAAAGGATTTATGGATATTTGCCTGGAGCCAGAAGGCTGATATGTAGTTAATTACAGTCTTCAAGTTAATGAAGCAATATTTTATGGGTGATAGCTAGCAACTGTGTTTTTTATTCCAAGAACAAGAAGACCTTATGTCGCAACAAGACAGATTGAGTTTAAAGTAAGAATTTTGAATGTCGAAGTTTGAGGATGAGCAAATCAGCACCTAGGCAGATCTTGGGATTACTCTCTGGATTTTTCTCTTCCGGGGAGAGAGCGCGAGCGAGGGTGGGGCAGAAGGAGAGGGAGAGAGAATCTTAAGGAGGCTCCGCCCTCAGCACGCAGCCTGACGTGGGGTTTGATCTCCCGACCCTGAGATCATGAGCTGAGCCCAAATCAAGAGTCGGATACTCAGCCAACGGAGCCCCTCGGGCGCCCCCCTCTCTGGATTTTTAGTAGTCGATAAACCCCTTCTTATGAAGCTTCATGTTACTCAACTGTAGCTCTAGCCCCACAGCAAACACTTAAGTAACGTTAGTCTCCGTGCCTTCCCTCCCACCGTCCTCCTAGTCACAATTCCCTCCGTCTTCCATCTATACGTCGACACCCTTCTTATCTTTCAATGATTATTCTAAAGCTTCTCTCTCTACTCCAGAGCTCTCGCTTCTTGGCTTGCCCACGTATTGTTTTGTCAGAGTGCATTAGTTAGGATGAGCTCGTCTTCGCCGCAAAACCCAGCAAACCTCCAAATCCCGGTGGCTTAAAGGAAAGGCTTCGCTTCTTTGTTTGGATTGTTATTTAGGCCGTCAACTTTAAACAGTGACTCAGAGATCCTGGCTCTTTCCTTCTGGTGGCCTTGCCGCCTCAGGACCTCTATGAGAGATGTGGCCCGGACAGAGTCGGAGGGATAGTCATGTGCTAACTCTTCAACACTGTGGCGTGGGTATGACAGCATCGCTTCGACTCACGGCGCATCTCCCGAAACCAGTTCTGCACAAATCCCCCTGCCTGCGAGGACAAAGGAAAAATGCAGGGGGCACTGGAGGTCCTTATGGGCATGTAGGCAACTGTATTATAGTTCTTTACTGTGTGGAATCATCTAACTAGTGAAGGCTCAGTGGCCTATGTCGTTCTGACCTGGCACTTTGAAATTGGTACATGTCTATTGATCATAATGATGGCGTCAGTTGTCCCACTTAAGAATGCCGGTTTTAGGGGCGCCTGGGCGGTTCAGTTAGTTGAGTGCCTCTTGATTTTGGCTCAGGTCGTGATCTCATGGTCATGGGATTGACGCTCTCCAACATTTGCCCTGATTTTTTTGTTTGTCTGCTGAAGAACGTTAGAGTCCTACACATCTGAGGTCAAACCTTCTTTGTGAAACGCAGAGAACAGGTCAGGGGAGAGGATCCTGCCTTTGTGGATTATTGTGAAGAGGAAAAGGAATCAAGTATGAAGCCATTCGGCTAAGTGCCCAAGATATAGGAAGGGCTCAGTAAATGCTACCCACGGTTATTATTCAATTATTGAAACAGCAAGTTTGAAGTATGTAAGGGTGAGTTTATGGATATCGTGGTTTACTTTTACTCTATGAAAAAAATATTGTGGAACAAGGGACAAATGAATTGACACGAAGGTCATGAAGAAAACAGCCAAATGCTAACAGTAGACTATAGCTGGTGGGCATACGACTGTTCACTGTACAAAAGCTTTCCATTGAGCTGCATTTGGAATGGTATTGTAATAAAACATCGGGGGGAATCAGTAAATTTAGATATTTTTCCCCTCCCTCCCCCCGCCCCGACATACAGAAGACTGAAACCTAGCACTTGCCTTGGACGGGTTCCTAATAAGAATTCAGGAATCTGGTGATGCCCCCTCTTAACTTCTATGTGATGTTTAGAGGGCTGTCTGCCTGGCAACTAGGGCACGGTGGGACAGGGGAGGAAGGAAGCAGGTGTCTGAAGCACCAGGAACCAGGATGCGGAATTTGCTGCCGGGTGTTTGTAGAGGGTCCGCATCAAATACGAGCCTCTTTTGTCTTGCACGTTATCCACTGGGGAAAATCAGGGCTAAATACTACTGCAGTGGGCCGTGTGTATTCCGAGAGGAAACAATTCTAATTCGATGCGGAGTACCTGATAGATTGTATGTACTACCAAGACAGCAGGAGGTTCAGGGAAATACAAGAAATTCTGAGCAAGTAGAGGGCAGTACAACTCAGCAAGCCATGCTCAGAAGGTGCCACCTCCAGGGGCCCCTGGGGGGCTCAGTCGGTTAAGTATCTGACTCTTGACTTGGGCTCAGGTCATGATCACACGGTGTGTGAGATCAAGGCCCATCAAGCTACCAGCTCAGACCCTGCTTGGGCTTCTCTCTCTCTCTCAAAATAAATAAAGTAAACTTAAAAAAAAGAAAAAAGAAAGGCCACCTCAAGACCACAGTTACAATCATTGAAACTGACACTGCGTAACGTCCGCTCCATTCTTGTGTTTTAAATGCGGAAGAAAGAGAAGCCTGAGACCCAATGAAGACAGACCGAGGGTGCTGACAATTTTGGTTTCAAACACAGCCCTCCTGTCTTCTAGTGAAGGCGCGACAGAGTACCTCGGGGTGCTTTCTACCCTCCTGTCTATTTCCATCGGTGTCCCCGGCACTCACCCAACTGCTGGAAAGGGACAAACACAGTCTGAGGTGGAGCTCTGGGCTGCCTTCGCAAACCCTTTTCCAGCGAAGTCTCCCAGCCCTCTCCTCGGAGCTGACTTCCAGCCCCAGGCGCCCCCTCTGTGGGGAGTCTGCAGCTTCCTTTGTGTCCCTCGACCACAGCCTTAATGGAAGCCCTCATGACTCCCGACCTGGACTTCGTCAATTGCTTCTTGACCACTTTCACAACACTCAACATACCCCCGCCCCCCAATATGTCTTTCAAGTGCTGCAGAATTACCTTTCTCACCACACGGTTGCGGGCACATCACTGCTCCCCTTGGGTGTTTAGGGCCATTCCCCACCTCCCCCTCTTGGGATCAAAGGTCACCCAGGGACTCCTCACTCCCTAGAGTCCACTGGATTCCACCAACCCTGGCACGCCCAGGCAGTTCAGGCTATCAGTGGGCTCCTGGGGGGACCCCTGCTTTGTGGGTACAGTCTGGAAACCTGTAGACATGATCCAAGCCCCTGCCTGTGTAATTCTTCCCCTTCAACTCCCAGAGCAAATACTGGCGCCCCCATGAAGGGGTCTCTATTGAGGCACCGATAGCCCCCCTTTCCTTTAATCTCCCCTAACGCAACATTCGGCCTTCTAGTATGGGATTTCCCATATTTCGTCTTATGCCACAGCTTGATTTTTAGTCTCCTTGCTAGATCGGAATCTTCTTGAAGCTCCAGGAGAGGAAAAGCCAGGCTATTACTAAGCGCGTACTCTGTGCCCAATTTCCTTGTCATCTGTTTAAACCTCACCCTGACGAGGTGGTGGGCAGTCATTATGCACCGTTCACAGCTGAGCGAGACAGGATCGAGACCCCAAGTGCCTTACCCTTTACACGATCTCAACAAATACCTGAGGAATGAATTAACCGGATCATTGCCAAAGGTTTGGGACTGTTTATTCAGATATGGCTTCTCCAAGTTCCCAAAGGACTCAAAGACAAAGAAAAATGTTTGGTGTTGCGTTTTCTGCTGACCTTTATTGATGATGCTTTCTTATATATGCATCGAAGGGCCTCTAATACCCCCATTCTCAAACAGATGTTTAGGACGGAGTTATGAGTCTTAAGAGTTAAGATTCTTAAGGAGAGGTCAACACAGGAATGTGAAATGCTGGCTGAGAAGCAGTTGACCTCCTCCAAGAAAGGGGAAAGTCAAGTGGCAGATGCTTGCTCTTTTCTAGAAGACCAGACCAGGCCTAAGCTTGGGTGTGCTTGTCTTGGGATAGGGACACGATGAGAATTCACCACCCTCAGAATCTTAAGGGAACAGCTAGCTTAAGAAGGGGGACAGTATCTTTCACTCACTCAACCACATTTCGGCCTTTTGCGGGGGCGTTAAGAAAAGGAGGTGGTGTTGAGGGGGTCGAAGGATCCACATGGAATCCTTCTGGATGGCGTGCTCACGCGCCTTATCATTCTGCCCAGGAGAAGCCCCGTACAACTTCCTTTCGTGCTTTCAGTGCCCAGATGGTGCCTGGATCCGTTGCCGGAAGGAGAAATACGCTCAAACCATAAATCCATTTGGACACTTTCCTGAGAGTCTCCAGTTTTGTGGCCTGAGTAATTTCATGATAAACGAGATGAGCAGATAGTTTTTCATTCGTCTAATCAGGATTAACTGAGAATCCAGACACTGTGCTTTAGGTTGGTGGAGTGAACACATCGTGTGAGACGGAGCGGACTTCACACCTGTGTTGAGTTAGGAGAAGCTTTATCTCTTGGGAGAGCAGCTCGGTAGGGGCCTGGGCCCACACGTAAGGGGATCATGCAAAGCTCCTGGGGATCTGCACCCCACTCTTTTCTGAAAATCACCACAATTCAACTTCAAAGTTTCTATCTTTGCAGTGCCGGCGAAGATACACGATGGTGCTGTTATCTTGAGCCGTTCCCACACTGTTCGAACCAAATCCCACAACCATTCATGATCGGTCTTCACAGTTGTAACTTCAGATGATGCCTGGTCTCCTGTATTCGCGTTGTTGACCCCCAGCCTCAAGTTAGGATGGGATCAGGCTCAGTCGGTTAAGCGTCTGACTTCACCTCAGGTCATGATCTCACGGTCCATGAGCTCGAGCCCCACGTCGGGCTCTGTGCTGATGGCTCGGAGCCTGGAGCCTGCTTTGGATTCTGTGCCCCCACCCCCTTTCTCTTCTCCTCCACTCGTGCTCTGTCTCTGTACCTCAAAAATAAATAAATGTTAAAAAAATTTTTTTTAAGTTAGGATGGGATCCAAGTCCTTGAATATATGGAACAATTATTTGAAATGTCCAGGGATAAGAAAACCTAGGGCAAAAGACACCCGTTTCTCAGAGAGACAAAATGGAGAAAACTAAATCCGCCCTCAAGGTCAAGGGTTGGGGTGACTAGGACATGGGCGATGGGATGAGTATCAAAAGGTAAGACAAAAAAGCACAGAGAAGCTGGAAATGAAACAGTGAGGGTCTGAGGAAACTTCTAGGAAGAAGGATAAAGTGTCAGAAGTTTTAGGTTAAAATGCATACGTAGATGGATTGGTCTCAGGTGACACAGGGCAAGGAAGGACAACTGTGTGTCTGGATATGGCCCGTGATAGAGGAAGTCATGGCTACAGAAACGACATCGGAGAGTTTCCATGGGGAACGAACTCTGACATCACCCTGGAATTTCAAATCGTTCCAATGCAATCACGCTCCCTTCGGGGGGTGGGGGTGGGGGTGGGGAATCTATTTAACAGTGCTTCAGAGAATTTGTATTTCTACAAGTTACAAAACCTTTGAAGTTGCACTGAAGTTACACCTCAATGTGCTATATTTGCATCCTATTCATTCATTCACTTGGGTTGTTCTTCCTAATCTCTACATCACAGCACAGATCCCTTTCATGCTCCATTTCCCACACACCAAAACCTCCCATTTTGTAGGTAATGTTCTTTTCTTCCATTATGGTTACAAACGACTGGGAGAAAAACACACAGGCCTCAACCAGCCCTGGGTAATAACCTGCCTACCTCCACAATGTGAGTTCCTGCTAACTTCTTGTTTATTACACCTTCTCCACGTACGATGGTTCCCTGTCAGAGATTTTTCTAATGACAGAGGCTCTTGGGAGAGCAAAAGTGGATTGAGAGATGCGACGTGACTTTAGACTTCTTGACGACGACTTGGGCTCAACCTGTTTCTCCCAAATTGTTATTATTTTTTTTTTTTCACTTTAATTGTACCTAAGGTGTTTTTTTTTCTTCAAACCTTTTGTTAAAGAACAACATTGTAGCGGGGTGCTTTTTTTTTTTTTTCTTCAAAATTTGCCATACCTAGATATCCGGTCCAGATACTCTTTCGGAACATTGCCTTTCCCCATCTAGAGACGGGGTCTATTTTTCCTCACCTGAATATTGGACGAGTCTTTGTGGCTGCTTTGATGAACAAAATGCAGGGTGAGTGACATTACGAGGTCAGAAAAGGCAATATGGCTTCCCCCTGACTCTGCTCACCCTTGGAACACAGTCGCCATGTTGTGAGAAGCCCAGGCCACATACAGAGGCTCCCTGTGGGGGTTGCAGCCAAGTCCCAGCTAAAGTTTCACTTGACAGCTCGCATGAGTTGTAAGACATGGGAGTTGAGTGAGCCTTCAGATGGTCCTAGTGCCCGGCCTCTGATCTGCCCCAGCCATTGCCAACTGGGGCAAAGATACAATTATCCCTGTCAAGCCCTGCCAAATTACAGATTTGTAAGAAAAACTAATTCTGCTCTTTGCTTTAAACCACCGTGTTTGGGGTGGTTTGTTACACAGCACTAGCTACCTGGAACTAACAGACACAGAGAAGAAATACACACACAATGCCATAAGTAGGCCGGCCAATGAATTTTCACAATCCAAACACAGCCATGCCACCAGCACCCAGATCGTGAAATACCTTCTCGGGGGGCACCTGGGTGGCTCAGTGGGTTGAGCGTCTGACTTCGGCTCGTGTCATGATCTTGCAGTTCGTGGGTTCAAGTCCCGCATTGGGCCCTGAGCTGACAACTCAGAGCGCACTTCGGATCCTCTCTCCCCCTCTCTCTCTGCTCCTCCCCCTGGCACTCTCTTTCTCAAAAATAAATAAACATTAAAAAAAGGGGAAGGGGGGCTCCTGGTGGTTTAGTAGGTTGAGCATCCGATCTCAGCCGGGTCATGATCTCACTGTTCATGAGTTCAAGCCCTGTGCTGGGCTCTGTGCTGACAGCTCAGAGCCTGGAGCCTGCTTCAGATTCTGTGTCTCCCTCTCTCTCTGCTCCTCTTTTGCTCTGTCTCTCTCAAAAATAATAAACATTAAAAAAGAAAGAAACACCTTCTCAGAAGCCCTCTTCACTCCTTCTTCTGGTCACTAATTGCCAAACATAACCACTAGCCCAACAGCTTGGGTTAATTTTGCCCGTTTTTGTATTGGTCAATTTTCACTTGGCTTTTGTGCCCCATCAGAAGTAAATGAGGCAGGACATGAATTGAGATCCCAGGAAAGGGAAATCCAGTAACCAGAAGCATTTCCAGTTACATGGGGACCCGCTGAGTGTGAGGGACTGAATCGTGTCCTGCCCCCAACCTCCAGTCCATGCCAAATTCATATGTTGAAGCTTTAACCCCTGGAGTGACTATATTTGGAGCTAGGACCTTAAGGGTAGTCAAGGCTAAAGGAGGTCATGGGCGTGGGGGTGCCTAATCCCATAGGGCTGGGGTTCTGATAAGAAGAGGAAGAGATACCAAGAGAACATTCACGGAGGGAAGGCCATGTGGAGATACAGTGACAAGACAGCCATCTACGAGGCAGGAAGAGAGCTCTCACCAGAAACCACCCCTGCTGGCATGTTGATCTTAGACTTCTAGCCTTCAGAACTATGATAAAATAAATTAATGTTGGTTGAGTCACCAAGTCTGTGACACGGAATAGTTGATGGAACTGAGGTCTATGACAGTAGAGCCCTTGAGTGAAAACAAAAACACTGAGGCAGATGTCCCCTCAAATCTAGAAGGTGTCGCTAAAGAGCTATGGTGTAGAGTCAACGATGAGTAGACATCCTTCAAGTTCAGAGTTTCCGCCCAGAGGGTGCCCTTGATGATCCACAGCCATTGATGATGGAGAAAGCCTAAGGGCATTGGCTACCAGAGTTGGACACACTCGCCTGACCATAGCTGACTGGAAGAGAGGTGAGAACCTAGTCAAAGTTGAGCCCATTGGATTTACTCTCTCTCTCTTAAGCACCGAACCTAGAGGCAAACCAAACAGCAGCAGATGCTGGGGTTCCAAGGTCATCTCGTCTCAGGAGTAGTAGCTGATTTAACTTATGCATCATGGCAAATAAGCTAAAACAAAACAGCAACAACAACAAAAGTAAGCCAAAGAAAACAGAAGAACGAAGTAGACACGCAAAGAGCAGCCCATACCACAGCCTGAAATGGAGACAGAGAGACAGCAGAGGCACAGAGACAAAATCTGGGGATACTTCCTGCAGGAAGGGCTCAGAGATTCCCTTCTTTGTTCTTAACATTTCCTTGCACTCGGGCCATTTAAAGTGATGCCAAAAGGGGCGCCTGGGTGGCTCAGTCGGTTAAGCGTCTGACTTGGGCTCAGATCGTGATCTCACGGTTGGTGAGTCTGAGCCCGCGTCAGGCTCTGTGCTGATGGCTCGGAGTCTGGAGCTGCTTTGGATTCTGCGTCTCCCTCTCTCTTTTCCCTTCCTCCATGTGCGCTCTGTCTCTCTCTCTCTCTCAAAACTAAATAAACATTAAAAAAATAAATAAAGTAACACCAAAGGTGGGTACTGAGGCATACGGAACACTGGGCCCATGTTGACAGGAGCGATTCCAGGCTATAACTCCTTTGGATTTAAAATAGTGAATCTACCCACCGCCCCACTGACGACTGCTTCTGGACACGGGCAGGGTTGAGGCTGAAAGTTGAGGGATGGTCTGATCCACAGGGGGACCCGCATAGAGGACATGGCCTCCACCTGTTCCTCCACATCCCAGGAGTAGCTAGGGACTCTGAGCATTTTGTCCATGTCCCTTAGCATTGAGGAAAAGCCTCAGTGTCGTTCTTATATTGTGTTGTCTCATGAATTGTTCACGGACGATCAAGAACCTCTTGAAAACAAGCAGGGTGCCCCACTCACCTCTGTATTCCATTGGGTTCAAGTCCAAGGACACAATGCACATGAAGTGTTCAATGTCTGCAGAATAAATGCATCATCGAGTGGAAAAAAAAGAAGAAGAAAAACCTGCCTTCCCATCCATTCTGTGACTAACTAGTGGTGTCACCTCAGGCAAATCAATGAACCTCTCTGGGCTTCGGTTTTCTGATAAAGAAAGATGAAATTAGGCTCTCGAGTCTTTTAGCCTCCTTCAAGCCGTCTCAATGTAGTTCTATTTATATTCTGCAAACCTATGAACCGCTCATAGAAGAGAAACCAAAACCCCAGTGACCGTCGTCTCAAACAAGCATCTAAGCGAGGCTGCGATCTGTCCATCTGTTTACTTGGAAGATCAGTCGCGTTCCCGTTTCAGAGCACTGATCCTGAGCGCCGTCTCTTCCCCTCCGAGGCTGCCCTGGGTCCCGTCCCGGTCTTGTCTTGTGTAGCAGGCTGACGTTTGATCTTGGGTTCACATTTGTTCCTGCTCTTACCACTCCTGGGAGGCTGTATTACCCTCTTCTAATGCTGTCAAAGGCTACCTTTCAGTGTATTGTGTTGTCATCTTGTAGACGCTGCCGAATGTTAGCGTCGCGTCGCCCAGGGACCCCGCGGGACCGGTGAATGACAAATGAGCAACGCACTGAAATTTCTCTCTTTCAGCTGGTCTCCACATAAAACTTGCAAACCGTAAGGTTGTCTGCCCTCATGGCTAAGGGATTTCTGAACGTAATTTCTTTGCATCCCTGCCCCCCGGACCAACGGCTGGCAGGTGTGACGGGAAGGACGCGTAGCTACGAGCAGAGAATCCTATTCCAGGCTGTTGTGCCACCAACTAGCTTAAGTCAAGAGTAATACACTCAATGTCCTGTACTCTAGGTCCTACATGTAGATTTTCTTAGCTTACCTTATAGAAACTGTGGCTGAACTGCTATTTTCTTTTATCTTATCTTCTTTTATCTTATCTTCAAAATAAATAAATATGCTTTAAAAAAAAAGTGCCCAGTTGTGTAAACTCACGTGGTATCATGGTGTTCTATTATAAGCTCTGGGGGAGGAAATGTGGTAAGATCCCATGGCTTCCAACGGTGATTGTTCGTCGCTAAAGCTCCAGTCTCTGAGACGGCTTTCCCAGAGTGGGTTGGTCCCCTGGGACACCAGATTCACAGGCGGGTCCTCCCAAGCAAAGCTCTGCAGTGTCATCCGTGCTGTCGTGAGCTGCCTGAATGCCCCCACATCAAAGCAGGGCTCTGGGATGTAGTGGACGCTGCTGGGAGCTGCCCGGATGCCCCACTCATGAATTTCTCCCCTCCAAGAACTTGCTCTCAGCTGAAGAGGGATGCCTCGCTCAGAGCTATCCTCCCATTCAAGGAAGTCTGCGTCTTCTAATGCTCAATACCAGGGCTCTGGGGCGTGACGGTGGTGTTAATAAAGCCCCAGATGCCTTGGCCCACCCTGGGACAGACGCGAAAGGCCTTCCCAACCCCGGAGCTCCCTGGCAGATCGGCCAAGTTCAATTTCTTCACCGGCCAGTCTTGTTTTCTTCCACAGGTTGTTGATCCTAGGAACCCACCCTAATGAATTTCCGTACACACATCTCAGAGCATCAGGGCCCGCCTCGAGAAGGGCCTTACGTATATTCACGTATCAGAAGGGCGTTTACCAAGCCCATGCGCTCCGGCAACAAATGGAGCTCGCTTTGAACCTGGACCGTAACACCTGCTAGCTGTGCCTCTTTGGGCAAGTTTCTGGGCATATCCAAACTTGAGTTTTCTCATCGGAAAACCCCTGGTATTTATAGTAGGCAGTTCCTACAGCAGGCTGGACGTGCAAATGTGCTCACTGCCGTCAGGCAAGGTGCCTGGCTCTGAATTGTCACCAGCTTTGAGAAGGCCTTCAGCCAAGGGATCTGCATGACCTGGTTCAGACCAGTGGGTTCCAGGCTCTCCGGGACCCCTGAGACTTAGGGGGGGGGCCTTTGGAAACTTCCCCTCTCTGCAGCGTAAAGTGGAGGGGGGCGAGGTGAGGCATTGAGGTTCCCTTTCCCACCTACTACTTAAGAAAAACAGCATTGACCTAGGCCCTTCATAACCTCAGCTGCGGGGTAATCGGCATCAGAGGATGTAGAATCTGGAAGCAGGAACAGGGAAGTCGGAGGTCTTGCAGCCGTGTAGAGAAGTCTCCTCTGAGGTCTGCCTTGTTTGGACGGTGGGTCCCTTTCGTGGCTGTCTCTCTTGAAACTCACTTGTTCCAATTGTTCAAGGGCAAGGGGTGGCCTTTTGTTTGAGCGGCTGGAGTGGTTCTTGGCTTGGAAAGCTCAGCAGGGCCCGGGCCAGGCTCTGGGGCAAAGACCAAGAATGGAGGGGACGATGAAGGTTTTGACCGGCTGCTGTCAGCTTCAGGCCAAAATGCCTGTGCTTTGGTCCTACTTCCTGTGACTATTGTCACCGCTACAATGGTCAAATCCTGACCGATTCTGGAGCAGTGGTTTCACACCAATTACATATTGTACAGACTCTAATAATTGCACTTGAAAAAAGGAGGGGGGCGGCGCTTGGCGGGGGGTCAGTCGGTTAAGCGTCCGTCTTCAGCTCAGGTCATGATCTCGCAGTCGGTGAGTTCGAGCCCCGCGTGGGGCTCTGTGCTGACAGCTCAGAGCCTGGAGCCTGCTTCGGATTCTATGTCTCCCTCTCTCTGCCCCTCCCCTGCTTGCGCTCTGTCTCTCTCTCACAAAATAAATATACACTAAAAAAAATTTTTTTAAATGGGTGGGGGGTAGTCACCATGACCATGAGAGGGGTCCCCTGGTGGTTAGTGGTTAGAGACCAGGGGCAAAGCCCCACCCAATGTGTGCAACACTCTCATCCCAAGAAAAAATGCCCCCACCCTATATTTGAATAGTACCCCCACTGATTCGCACACAGAGGACACGCATTAAAGAGCCTTACTCAGCCTGATTGTAGTCAGGTGCTCAAGCAGCGCAGATTCGAGGAAGCCTCTGACCCCACCAGCATGCCTCATCAGAGCGTGAGGCCGTGGCATTGTGGCCGGAGCGAGAGGGCCCCGTGTCAGTGTCCTTCCTGGAAATCTGCTGAGTAGGAAGTCTGGTCTCTGAATGCTGGTCACCTCTCCACTCTTTCAATCAGAGGAAAGAACCACCATTGGGAACCCCTTAGATTTCTGGTCCCGTTGATGTCCCTTATGCTATGTACCAAACCTGTGCATTACAAGGGCATTTTAAAAAATTTTATTTATTCATTTATTTATTTAGAGAGCACGCGCAGGGGAGGGACAGAAAGAGAGAGACACAAAACCCGAAGCAGGCTCCAGGCTCTGAGCTGTCCGCACAAGAGCCCAACGCGGGGCTCGAACTCGCGAGCCGTGAGATCACGACCTGAGCCGAAGTCAGACGCCTAACTGACTGAGCCGCCCCGGCGCCCCTAGAAAGGTATTTTCTTTTTTAAGAAAGAGAGGCTATAGCTGTCATGAGAATCTCAGCACGGTCTCCCCCACACTGCAACCACTACGTTCTGTGCATCTGAAAACAAATTCGTCTGCTAATTAACTTTTAACGGGCTCACCCTTGCTCACGATCTTGCCCAGACCTTTCTGCTGGTGTGTGTGTGTGTGTGTGTGTGTGTGTGTGTGTGTGAATTTTCCTTTGAAGCATGCCATACTCCTAATGCAATTCTCTCTACCCCCCTGATGTTTGAAATACCTGGTTTCTCCTTCCCCTTCTCTGTGCATCTCCCTCCTAATCCGGGCACATCTATTTGCCCGGCTACATGGCACTTTGAGTTCAGAGTGGTGATCCCGGCCTGCCTTTCCCATCTGTTATTTCCATCCACCTGACGTCTTCGTAGTAGCCTTCCAGAAAATAACAAGACCCTCCTTTACAAGCCATCCTTCTCTCTCCAAACACTTGATGTCCAAACTGTGGGGGCGCCGGAGGCACTGATCGGGGCAAAGGAGTTCTAAGGCGCTGACCGTACAGCTGCAACAGCCTGGGAGTCAGAGTTTCAAGCCAATGCCTGGCAGCGACTGGAGACAAAGCCTTAAAAACTCTAGGGCGAATGGAGAGAAGAGAACCAGGTGAATTTCCCCAGGCTCCGAGCACGCATGAGTTTCTGAGGGACTGGTGAGACCCAGACCTCACCGTGGGGAGCAGCTTGGGGAGGGGGGGGCAGGGAGGAGGCAGCTCTGTGGGCCTGTGGGGGCCAAGTGCCAGCCCAGGAGAAACAGGCCTGAGCTGCTAGCAAAGGGCTCAAAGCCACCCTGCCACAGGAACCGGCAGCTGGCCTGGGCCCCTGGGACACCGGGTGCCCACAGAGCAGAGAGCTCCTACCCGGGGCCCTGAGCTGATGACGGCCGTGGCATAATCCAGTCGTTGCCTCTGCCTTTGGCACCGAGAACGTAAGAGAAGTGGCCTCAGAAGCGTGGTGCGTGGGCCACGGGTCTCTGCGAGGTCGAGCTGCACCTGTGGGTTCTGTCCGGGGCCTCGCAGAGCTCAGCTCCTCCTGGGCGCCCTTTGTGAGATCAGTTCCAGACCTTGCCCTTGGCCGGTCGCCCACTAATCCCCTCAGCCGGTGAGGGTCCAGGATGGCACCTTTTCCAGGGAACCGTGCTTCTTAAGAGACCATCCTTAGACCCTGAGAAGCCTTTAAGGGCCAAAGGAATCGAGCTCTAGAGGTGATCTCTCAGGCAGGAGGTAGGGCACCAGCGTGCAGAAATGTCCCCCCTGGGTCATTGCTGCCACGCAGGACACAGGCCGGCTTTCCCCGGCTGGGACCAGAGCCGAATTTTCTACGAGAGGCACCGCGCCTTCCTATATATAGCCTTGCTGACATCTGGTGAAAGGGGAGATCATCACGGAGGAAACACCACCAGACGGCCGCATGTAGTAGCACAGGGCAGGGTTCTCTTTTACAGCTTGGGACGGAATCAAGCGACAGCGCACGGTCTAGTCGGTGCACTGATATTCCGGAACCTTCTAGAGCCTGCGTGTCATTTATGTCATGTGAGTCTCATAGCGATTGACCGCAAAACCAGTGGCTCAAAAGAGAGCCTGGTTTTAGAGCCGGAAAAGGAGACGGTCTGGAGAAGCTGGATTCCCCTCGGCCCCTGTGCCTGGGGAGAAGGAGCCTCAAGTGATTACATCCGGGCGCCGATGGCTCAGTCGGTTGGACGTCCAACTTCGGCTCAGGTCACGATCTCACAGTTCGTGAGTTCGAGTCTCACGTTAGGTGAGTTGGAACCCCGCTTCGGGGGAGTCTAAACCCCGCTTCGGGTGAGCACAAGTCCCGCTTTGGGTAAAAAATTCGAGCCCTGCTTCGAGTGAGCCCCCCTTCCCTCTCTCTCTCCCTCTTTCCCTCCCCCCCCCCAGCCCCTTGCTCACTGACGCCCTCTCTCTCTAAAAAAATAAAATATAAAAAATAAAACCCTCTGATGCAACAAAAAAATTAAAGTGTGCTTACCAAAAACGAACAAAGGGATGAATGAATGAACACAAATCAAACCTCTAATCACGTACAGTTATACAAACAGTGCGGTCCTAGTTTAATCTTTAAATCTCACAGAAAGGGAATTTAACTGGAAGGTTAGTTTGGGGGTTGAATTGAGTTGGGATATAGCTCAGTAAGGAATATTCAGAGAGGAAAGAAAAAAATCAGAATACCTCGAGTTAAATTCTTCTGTACTGTTGGATTCAATGCTCAGGGCAGATTCACACTGGTTCCTGAAACCCAGAGGTTCTGAGAATATTCCAAACGAGAACAACACCTAGACGTACTCAGCAAACACAGCACATACAAGGTGCCATTCGCAGAAAGCATGGAATAGAGCTGCGGGCCTGGAAATATTTCTGCCTTTGTATTCCTAACATTTTTTAATGTTTATTTATTTTTGAGAGAGAGACGGACAAACAGAACGCAAGCGGGGGAGGGCAGAGAGAGAGGGAGACAGAATCGGAAGCAGGCTCCAGGCTCCTAGCCATCAGCACAGAGCGCGACGTGGGGAACCCACGAACCGTGAGATCGTGACCTGAGCCGAAGTCGGACGCTCAACCAACCGAGGCTCAACCAGAAATACCACCTACGATCTAAGTCCCCAGCTGCCCCCACTGTGTTTGGTGTTGAGTTCAATCTCTCTCCCCTATTGCAATAGTCTTGAATAAAGTCTTCCTTGCCTACTTAACTCTGTCCAGGATAATTTTTTCTCAGATGCAACCCAGCGTATCGGACAGAACATTGGTCAGGAAGTCCTATGTGTTCAGTGTCAGCGTGGGCCCCTCGACCACTCGCCAGCACAAGAGAGTGACCAGCTTCAGGTGCAGGATGGTATCTCAGCTAAGAGATGAGCTAAGGCCTCGGAGACCTACAAACGGGCATCTGACTCCTTGCTACGGTCTGAACGTTGTATCTCCCCCAAGTTCATATGTTGAAATCCTAATTCCCAGTGTGATCGTGTTTGGAGGTGGGGACCTCAGAAGGTGATGGGATTAGCTCCCTGATAAAAGAGACCCCGGGGAGAGCTCCCTTGACCCTTTTGCCAATGAGAAGACAGCCATCTACAAACCAGGAAACGGGTTCTCACCCGACACTGAATCTGTGGGTGCCTTGATCTTGGACCTCCGGCCTCCAGAACTGTGAGAAGTAGATTTCCCTTGTTTATAAGCCCCCCAGACGACGGGATTTTGTGAGGGCAGCCCAGGTGGACGGATATATTGCTTCCCATTAGTCCCCCTCTGGCCTTTGGCTGGCTACTTAGCTCTCTGGGTTTCTGTTTTCTTACCTATAAAACGAGACAATGATAGCACCTCCTTAGGGTTTTCGTGAGGAGTAAAAAATGAGGTAATGTTTGTCGAGAAGGAAGGAGAGAAGGAAGGGAGGGAGGGAGGGCAAAACACAATCTGCACGTCAATCCTCAGCTGCTCTTATGAAGACATATGACTTTCCACCTGCCCTTTCGACCAGAGAGGGATTTGGTCCCATCTGAATGGAAGTTCCAGCCCTTAAATGAATTTGGCAAATGTCTGAATGATAGTGCCTGGTCTTACTCTTCGTAAATCAAAGCCGGGGACTAATTCCAACGATGCATAAACAGAAAATATGAAAATTAATGCTTGCAGGAACCTTATTTAATTTTGCTGTAAACGGATTTCCGTGACATGTATGCTGTTTGTGTTGTGCAATTGTGTGGGGGTTTTTTTTTACCCCCCTTTTTATATTTTGTTTTGTGTTTTCTTTTTCCTCTTGGCTCTGTTTCATGGAGCCTAGTTATCTGCACATTTATCTCTAAAATGACCTTCCTTTCTTGCAACGCATGTCCTTCTGTTTGTAATAAAAGGTCATAAACTTGTCGGGCCCATCAAAGCCATTACTATGGCAATACACTACAGGATTGCAATTATTAACCTCTGGATAAACAGGCAGTCAGGGAAGATGGATGGAGAGGGATAAGGCTTGTGTTTATACACATTTATCTTTAGTAATTAGCCATCTGGGGGAAACCGCAAATACAGGCAACAGAAATTGATTTATCTTCAAATAATAAGTTTTGCTTTACAACAAGGTCTAAAAGTGGATCCTCTCAAGTGCTAATTTTGCGTGTCACTTGCATGCTTTAAGGATGAAAGTAGTAATTACCAGGGCTTTCATATGCAAAAGTAAGGTGCTGGGGATTGGGATGGCTTCATCTGGGAGAAAAAAAAGAGATGAACCCCCCCCCTACCCCCCCCCCGCCCCCCGGAAGCATGCCAGTTTCCAGAGGCTCCTCAAGGCTGGGCACTAGAGGGCTGTATCTCCCTGGAGGTGCAGGGCCATCCATGCGGGATCAGCAGCAGATTCACACGGTCGGGAGCTGGACGGTCTCTGGCTCCATGAGGGCATCCCTGACCACGGGCTAACCTTTCCCCAAGGATGCTAAGGTTCACGGCCAGGAGAGGAACCACGTCAACGCGGGCGCCAAGCGAGACAGGGTTCTCTGGCAGACCGCAGCCGGGATGGACGGATCAAGACGCCGTGTGTCTCATTTCCACTGCTGGCTCAGTATCTTAGGGCTTCCTATCCCCATTTGCACCCTGGCCACATGCCCTTCTGTTCCAGGAAGTAACAGCCCAGACCAGAGGGGAATTGGCCCGGGTGATTTCACTTTCCTTCCTCATTAACCCTCAGGGAAGCGCCTGCTTTTAATTAGCTGTGGTTCAAAACCATCCATCCAGGCTCGCACGTGGCACCCTCCGAGTCTGTTCAAAGACAAAGGAAAACAAGGCGGGACACTCCGGAGGGGCCCCGGCGACATCCGACTGCTACAGCTGCGCATCCTCCCATTAAACCCTTCGCATAAACAGCCCCGGATCCCGCAGTCTTCCACCAAATGTTCTTTGAACTGTTGTTATTAATAACAAATCGGAATTAGCTGCTGTCTGAAATTGGCCCTGCAGGCCGCCACCTGTGAACCCCTTCGGGGAGAGGTGGGGCCACCTTACACGTGGCACCTGTCGGCACGCTGCGTGCGCTGCGGGGCGATGCCCGCAAGCCCCGTGCCCGCTGGTGGGTGACCACGATGGAGGTGACCCCAGGGGTAGTAAGAGAAGGTGGGCTGAAGCCCTGAGAGCCAAGCGCGGACCCCTCCTCTGCCACTTGATCTTACTTCGCTAGCGTAAATTGGAGATGATGCCAGTTCCCATCCCATGGGGCCGTTGTAGGCGGTGAAGGTCAATCGCGCAGGACTTCTCTACCCACCGCCAAGTGCATAACCCGGGCCTACGCGGGCTCTGCCCGCTGAACTCAGCAATGTTGTCACTGTGAGATACGAGGCAGGACCATTCTTCTGAGCCCCGATGATGACAATAAGAATGTGATTTTTTTTTTATTAAAGTGTAATTGACATACAATATTCTATTAGCTTCAGGTGTATATCACAGTGACACGATATTTTTCTACATTACAAAATGAGCCCCGCAATAAGTCTGCTTACCATCTGTCACCGTGCAAAGTTATTACAATATCATTGACTGTATTCCCTATGCTATAATTACTTTTTAATGAAAAATAAATAAAATACTTATAGAAAGCTCTCAGCCCGTGTCTTGCACATATGAGGCGATGAATAAATGATGGCTTTTAAAGAAGTTTTGTGGGGCACCTGGGTGGCTCCGTCGGTTGGGCGTCCGACTTCGGCTCAGGTCGTGATCACCCGGTTGGTGAGTTCGAGCCCCGCGTCGGGCTCGCCGCCATCAGCCCGTCCAATCCTCTGCCTCCCTCTCTATGCCCCTCCCCCGCTTGTGCATTCCCAAAAATAAATAAATATTTTTAAAAGAGAAGTTTTGTGATTGGCATCTATGCTTACGTGAATACACTCTCACTACAGGTAGACACACGATTTATGAATAAATAGAGGTCTGCCCACGGTCGCTCCTGACCTTATCAGCTGTAACATATCCTAAGCAGGACCATCAGAACTGAACGGGAACTTACTTGGGCCCCCCAGCGCATCCTCCCTTTCCTCTTTTGGGAAATAGAAACCCAACGTTATAACGGGCTGCCCAGCTACAGACCACATTTCCCAGCTGTTTCTCAATCACCGCCAACGAAATGGGACCACAAGTGTCACCTCACCACCCGAAAAAGGGAGCGTTGTCCTTCCCAGACTCGCCCCTTCCAGGGACTGGAACATGATGACCCAACTTTGGTCATTCTGGCAGGCACCGCGTTGTAGGGCATCACCGAGCACAAGAGAGTTAAGACTCGGTACGACCTCACGAAGCAAAGCTCCTGGCTGTCTCCCATCCGCTTCCCTGGGGACCGTTGTCTGGGCAAAAAAAAATACATGCATTTCTCTCCTCTTTACGTCATCGCTGTTGTGGGCTTCTTCGTCACTACTGCTTGGTCCCTATTCTAATACGTGGGCAAGGAGGGTCAGCAGAGGTAACGGTCTGTGGGACCCCACCCTTCCACCCCCCCTTGACTATTCCCAGATGAACTGTGCCTCCCTGACTTTCTTCTCTTCCGATCACCCGGCTGTCCTCACGTTTCGCAGGCTTGCTTTATGGCATCAGATCAGTTGATCTCAGTCCAAAATATGTTCTCTTTAGGCACAAATGTTTCTTATTTGCCCTCTTCTTTCTTCTTTCCTTCATTGCTAGCCCTGACTTCAGGCTTGAGGTCAATTTCTCTGGCCCCTACGCTGTTTCTTTCTTTGTCTTTCTACATCTCATTCCTACTGACTGCCTTGCCCCTTTCCAACCTAGTAGCTCCTTTTCTCTCTGACAAAACCAGAGGCAATTAAAGCCAATAAGAATACGAGGGCACGTTGGCAACGCACCCGTGACAAGAAAACAAGGAACTGTGTACTAGACGCATCAATGGTTCACAGACTCGCACTGGCAGAAGGGCACCGGAAGACCCCTGATGATAATTGTCATCAGTGGCCGTAGGGAGATGACACCAGGCCACGGGATGGGAACAGGCTACACAAGTAACAACTGGAATTAAGATGCAGGCCCTTTGGGGCGCCTGGGTGGCTCAGTCGGTGGAGCGTCCGACTTCGGCTCAGGTCGTGATCTCGCGGTCCGTGAGTTCGAGCCCCGCATCGGGCTCTGTGCTGACAGCTGAGTTTAGAGCCTGCTTCGGATTCTGTGTCTTCCTCTGTCTCTGCCCCTCCCCTGCTCATGCTCTGTCTCTCTCTCTCTCTCTCTCTCCGTCAAAAATAAACATTGAAAAAAAATTTTCTAATAAAAATTTTAAAAATTGCAAACAACAAACAAACAAACCGCAGGCCCTCTGACTTCTGGTCAAGCCCAGGATCCCCCAGTTTGTACCACGCCTCCACTGACACGGCTCAAAGAAGCACGCACGGCTCCTTTCCATTGCAGGTTCTCTTCCGTGGAAACTCACTTCCGCTCCAGACAGAGCTCCCTAACAACGTGTTCTATACTGTGCTATACCAGGTTTCAAAACCATGCCAAGGGCGGGGGGCATCATAAACTGGGCAGGGACTTCCCTGCTGGTCAGAACATCCACTCACTCACCTCTTTACAAGCCCAGCCCTGACCGAGTCCCTGGCTGGTGGGAGTTCCTTGAAGACTTCTTAACACTTGCCTTCAGCACCGTGCTGAGAAAATAGTAGAAACTCAATAAAGACTTATCAATTGATTTTCAATTCCTACAGAGAGCTTTCCGTGGCTGGTTTTTATAACCTCCCTTGCACCTGCCCTCTCTCCCCTCTTCCAAGGCCCTTAGAAGTCCCACCTCCTGCTGACTACATGGTTAACAAGCTCTCTTTCCTCCTGACTCATGAACTGCCCCTTTCCATCCATACCGCACGACTCAGCACTTACTCATTCAGTCAAGGATCATTGTTGGCTTCTATTGTACTTGGCCAGCTTCTCCCACTAGACCCTAAGCTGCTGCCCTTCGTGAACGATTTGGTCAGACACGTCTCTGAGCTGGAACACTAACATGACTCGCCAACTGCTCTTAGACGTGAGGGACCATTTCCCCAGGGTAGTGTTCCTCCCCCGGCCCCTGTCTGAGGCCTGCTTCACCTTCTCCATGCAGGACTACACTCCAGCCAGCGGTCAACTACAAGAGTTCCTACCCAACATCTCTGCCCTGGAGGGCTGAGCTGAGGACTCTTCAGTACCCTGAATCCCATGGAGGTCTACTGTATGGGTGTCATATCTGTGGCCAGAAATTTTCCTTCCTGACGCTAATCCTGTATGGAATATCCTCAAAGAACATCTGAAAGGCGGGTTTTCATACCCACAGGAATGCTCTTTATGACATTTTTACCTCCAAACAATTGTCAGCCTAAAGCTACACATGGTCTTTGATGAGCACTATTTTTAATTTGCTTTGTTAAGTTAGTGAAATGGAAATGTAGAGGGTATAAAGAAGAAAGTAGGCAGACAGATAGATAGATGGATAGATGCAGTGTATAGGCAGTCACATGGGCAGGTAGACAGGATGGTAAATAGAAGACAGATGCATAGAGACACAAGCAGACAGATGATAGAGAGATAGATGATAGATAGATGAATAGATTGATGGATAGATTAATGGATAGATAGATAATAGATAGATAGATAGATGATAGATAAATGAGTGGATGGATGGGTGGATGGATGGATGGATGGATGGATAGATGGATAGACTGATGGATAGATGAATGGATAGATAGATAATAGATGGATCAGTAAATGGGTGGATAGATGGATGGATGGATGGATGGATAGATGAATAGGTAGATAGATGATAGATGGATAATAGATAGATAGATGAATGGATAGATAGATAGATAGATAGATAGATAGATAGAGATGATAGATAGGTAAATGGGTGGATGGATGGATAAATAGATAGATGAATAGATAGATAATAGATAGGCAGATAGATGATAGATAGGTAAATGGGCAGATAGATGGATGGATGGATAGATATAGAAATAGATAGATGATAGATATATAGAAACACCAAGCATTCTAGGCCATTAGCCCATGTCTGCAGTGTAGAGAAAACGTCTCACTCTCAGGGAGATGATGTTCCTACCTTAGTGACTTAGCTGGCTCACGACAGAGCCCTGAGCATCACCTTGCTTAACCCTATGAGAAACCGTTTCCACAAATCTGAGAACTTACTGTGAATGCCACAGAGGCCAGGGCAGATACTGCATCTCTTTCCAGAACAGAAACATGAGCTTTACTGTGACGCTCACCCAGCCCCCCCCCAACTCCGTACTCCCACGTAATAAACCCCTGCAGCCCCATCTCAGCGGCAGCTGCCTAACTGGGGCTTACCGCTGTATCATCACGATCCGGTCAGGAGGGGGAACCACGCCAGTCATCGGACCGCGAGATCTGAATATGAGCCTTTAACTGGGCCACCGAAAGAACAAGGAGAACATTACGGGGTTTGGCAAGTGTCACCACCAGCACAGGCTGGGATCACAAAGGAGGGGGTTGGAATTATTCAAACTTAGAATCTCAATGGAAGGGCCTGTGGCGTCAAGGCTCAGCCCCCAGAATGAGTACAGTGCTCCGCTGGGTGCGGGTCTCTTGGTGGCCGGGGGCTGGGCGGCTGGGTGGCTGAGTGGTTGTGTGGACGGCGGAGGAGAGGGATAAAACTGGTGCCACAAACGTTGGGCACACGCGATCCAGCCACTGCTCTGGATAGGAATCGCTGCTGCCAGGGGGGAGAAGGTCTGTTGGAGCCACAGAACAGGAAGGAAGGAAGGAAGCCAATGGGACACAAGTGAATCGCAGCTACTTCCTCCTTCCTCCTCCCACAGCCTGACATTCTCTCTCTAGTGCCCCTCATGAGCGGCGCGTAACGGGGAGCCAGCTTGAGAACCAGCGGGGCTTGCAGAGTCCGATTCCAAGCCTCACCAAGCAGAGTCTCAAAGGCACAGCTTATGGCTGAGACACATAATAGTCGGCACATCTGGCAGGCAGGGAGTCCCCACACCTGGTGGCTGTCTTGGCGTGGGTGAGGGGGGGGCTCCTCCCAGTTCTTCGTGATAAGAAAGCCAAGAAGGTCATCTACCCGCAGGGAACACAAATGGGGAACCCGGAGATGACGAACTTGCCACGTCGAGCAGATGAGCAGAGGGAACCGGTGGAGGTCAAAGAACATACAGATTCTTCCTTGGGCGGGCACAGAGCTTGCGCGCAAGACCGCGGCCATGAGTAGGCTGCGGGGAGTCGGTTGGGGCTGGGGCTCCCCATTCCTGGCGAGTAGACTCCTGAACTGAGTCGGGCAGAGGGGTCAGAACCCACACCTTTGACTAATTCCTTGGACCGTATCCACCCTGGGCCCCAGTTCCTTCCTCCACCAAACGAAGACGTTAGTCCTTTCAACGCCAACATTCTGTAACTCCTTCCCTTTGTCCTCCGGCACCTGCCCTAGAAAGTAACTGGCAGGTCTGTACGTTTCTCGGAAGTTTCAATTCTTTCTTCCAGGACGTATAAATATTCCATGAAACCTCTCTACATGCAGGAAGCAGAAGGGACCCCTCTCCGCAGGGCCCAGATCCGATATCAAAAGGTGGACCGTTCGGGGAAACAAAGTGGATTCCTTTGCATGACAACATGGAGGCTCCCAGAGATTTCAGGGCTTCGGAAGGGAAAATGGCTTGATCTTTAGGGGAAGGAGGCGGTCAGGGGGTGTGAAGAGAGGAACTCACATGGCTTTGTTGAATTATCTTATCACATATCCAAGAGAGCAGCATCTCTAGAGTACCCCCCTCCCGCCCCCGTGCTCCCCAGGCAAGGGGGTCCAGGACACAATTTCTGATCTTAAGGGCATTACTATTTAGCTCATTGGCTCATGCAGCCAATGTTTGTCGAACCCTTGCCTGTAGGAACTGATTTAGGCTGAGAGAGTGCAAGCAGGACTGACCGTGTCCTGTCTTCCTGGAGCTTCGGACTAATGGGAAAGACACGGCGGAATACACGGCAAGGAGATACATACACAAAGAAATGAATCAATAATGGGAAATTCTGAGAAGTGGTAATCAGAAAACAAAGAGAGGGCTAAGGGGAAGTAATAAGGTAGGGCTGAGGGTGACGGGTTGCTTTGGGTAAAACCCACGGGGGAAATCTTGCTGGGCAGAGCTTGAACACCAGTCAGGAAAAGGGTGGGAAGGGGGGAAAGGAGGCCTTTCCAGGCAGAGCAAGCAACACACACAAGAGGATGAAGGGTACAAAAGAATCCACCTGTCTGGGTCCCTAAAACAGGCTGCGTGTCCAGGACAAGAGAGGGGAATGAGGGCCAGCTGCGGAGGAAGGTAGGCCCCAGATCGATCTGTTGGGCTTTCCGTGTTAAGGAGGCTATACTCTGGCTGCTGGAGGGGAACAGACGGGAGAGGCAGGGCCATCAGCAAGGAGACTGGGCCATAAAAGAGATTTAGAGGCTTGGAGGACAGTGGAGGTGAAGACAAATGCATGAATTCGAGATCTAGCTCGAAACAACCAAACTTGCCCCCGGGTGCCACGCAGGGAGTGAGAAATCAAAGTGAGTTCTAGGATTCTTCGAGGGCGAGCTGTCAGCACAGAGTCTGACGCGGGGCTCGAACTCACAGACTACGAGATCGTGACCTGAGCTGAAGTTGGACATTCAACCGACCGAGCCACCCAGGCGCCCCAGAAAAATAATTTTTAAAAAACCACTTGTAAGGGGCGCCTGGGTGGCTCAGTCGGTTGAACGTCTGATCCTTGGTCTCAGCTCACGTCATGATCCCAGGTTTGTGGGATCGGGCCCCACGTCAGGCTCTGTGCTGAGCAAGGAGACTGCTTAGGATTTTCTCTCTCTCCCTCTGCCTTCCCCTGCTGGTGATCTCTCTCTCTCTCTCTCTCTCTCTCTCTCTCTCTCTCAAAAATAAAAAAAAAGAAATAATAAAAACCACCTGTAGATTCAGAAACATTAAAGATCATATGTATTATATTATAATATTTAATAATAAAAGGTTAAAAATAAAATAGAAGAGTGACTATCGATAGAATGAGAGAAAAACAGACTGGGAAGGGATGCAAGGAACCGTTCTGGGCGTTGGATATACCCTAAATCCGGATTTGAATGGTGAATGATTTGGTGTTAGTGTAGATTACACATGGCCACGAATGCTTTGCGCTTCCTCCCGTGGAAAGACTGGCCTCGTGATCTGCTTGCACACTGGAATTAGATGGAAACTGACATTCTGGGACTTTTGAGGTCTTGCAACTTCCGCCTGGTTTGCTTGGGGTGTCCATCATGGAGCAAACCAATGCCTACAACATTCTGATTATCTGAGGTTACCATGTTGGGAAGGAGCCCAAGCTTGCCACATGGAGCACTCCAAACGAGAGAGAGAGAGAGAGAGAGAGAGAGAGAGAGGTAACAGTGCCTGCTTGTTCCACCATCCCAACCCAGGTGTGAGACGTGTAAGCAAAGAAGCCTCCAGAAGCCTCCAGCCCTAGCCATTATCTGATGGTAACTGAGTGAGGGAGAACCACTTGGCTGTGTCCAGTCAACCGGCAGAACCGGAGGAGAAACTAAGAACTTGTTTTAAAACCACTAGGTTTTGAGGTCGCTTATGACTTAGCAATAGAACCAGATCACCAGAACAGGTATATTACACATATGTATATTGGACCCTTTATAAATGTATATTATACTTCAATTAAAAACAAGTAGAGGGGCGCCTGGGGGGCTCAGCTGGTTAAGCATCCAACTCTTGATTTCGGCTCAGGTCACCATCTCATGGTTGGGAGATTGAGCCACTCAGGGGTGAGGAGGTAACGAATACTTGCCTTTTCCTTCCTCTTTCCTCTTGCTCTTCCTTGGCAAAACCACTTTCTGCTTTCCTTTCCCATCCAGCGGGAACTTCCCTTATATCCTTCCCTCCCCCTCTTTTTCTCTGGCCTTATGGTCTAGTGTCAATGGCGTAAAGTTGAAAAGGATGAAACCAGATTTACCAAGAAAGTATTTCAAAACATATCATCCCATGACGGTGGTATCTCAGGCTAGCTGTCTACACGGATGCCATTGGAAAGAATGGGGGAATGGGGGCGGGGGCAGCAGGCTGTAGGTTCAGGAAACAAGCTAGGAATGGGGGACCAGGATAGGCCTGAGGCCAGGCTGAGGCACTGGTGCCTGGGGAGTGGGACAGGGTGCAGGGTGGGTTATATGTCAATTCTCAGGTGAAGACAGAAAGGCACAAGGAGCACGTTCAAGCAAGAACTAATTCCAGGATGCAAAGACACTAACTAGGCAGCGGGAACCCCGAGAACAGTGTGCCTATAACACGCACTTGGCCTTGAACCTGTCTCTCTCTGGTTGCATCACCCTCCTCCGGCGTGCCCGTATTTACCCAATAACAATCCTGGGGTCCAGACACACAGGACGATGGCGTTGATGTGACATACCCCTCCCACTGGGAGAACAGAGCAGAAATCGGGGCATTCATGCGCCCGGAGCTGCCTGGGTTCTGTCTGTGAGCACTGTTGGGGTCATGGCCCGACCTCCAGCTGAGCCACTGGGCCATCCTGCTGTTCTCCCTTCTATTGCTGTGCTTTGCGATCGCTGTGCCCATCAGTCCATGCTCCTCCCAGGGTTTCTCTGCCCGTACTCAGGCTTTGGCTTGGCTCAGGCAACTACCCTGACCTGGAACCCCCACCTCCAATCTAAGTCTTCTCTACATAGATGGTCCGTTATAGCACCAGATGTCCAACCCAGAGTCATCGATAAAAGAAAGACAGAAGTCGAATCGCACCTGGCAAACTCCATCGAAGAATATAGAGGAAATGGGTAACACATTTTAGGAAGATTCGTATTTAAAATTACTTTCTTCGGGGCGCCTGGGTGGCTCCGTCGGTTAAGCGTCCGACTTCGGGTCAGGTCATGATCTCACGGTTCGTGGGTTCGAGCCCCGCGTCGGGTTCTGTGCTGACGGCTCAGAGCCTGGAGCCTGCTTCGGATTCTGTGTCTCCCTGTCTCTCTGCCCCTCCCCCGCTCGCACTCTGTCTCTGTCTCTCTCAAAAATAAATAAAATGTTTAAAAAAATGTAATTACTTTCTTCTTTCTTAAGGTGTATTTCTTTATTTTGAGGGAGAGAGCATGCTCAGGAGCGGGATGAGGGGCAGAGAGAAAGGGAGAGAGAGAATCCCAAACAGGCTCCAAGCTGTCAGCACGGAGCCCGACGGAGGGCTCTATATCATGATGATGAGATCATGAAGAGCCGAAATCAAGAGTTGAACGTTTAACCAACTGAGCCACCCAGGCACCCCATAAAATGATTTTCTTTTTTCTTTTACAAAAATTGTTAATGTTTATTTATTTTTGAGAGGGAGAGAGACAGAGCATGAGCGGGGGAGGACCAAAGAGAGAGAGGGAGACACAGAATCGGAAGCAGGCTCCAGGCTCTGAGCTGTCGGCACAGAGCCCATCACAGGGCTGAAATCCACGCACTGTGAGATCATCACCTGAGCCCAAGTCGGGCGCTTAACCGACTGAGCCACTTAGGAGCCCTCTTTTTCTTTTTTAATTCAGACTTTATTCATCTAATTCCGCTGCATGGAATAATACCTCTTTCCATGGCCACGTGAAATAAATGAGGTGTTTCTGTGGCTGGAAAAAAATGTACACAGGCACCAAAGATTTAAATAAATTGTAAAGTTGCTGGCTTTGCCCCACACGGAGGACATTTATTTTTTCCAGGCATTTCTGCTGAGTTTATCCCAAGTCCAAAGAATGACCTAATTTGTAACTTAAAAAAAGGTAAACATTGGTATCAAAAAGAACTCTCCATGTAGCAAAAATCACATTCTCTTTTTTTTTTTTTTTTTTTTTTTTTTTTAATTTTTTTTTTTCAACGTTTATTTATCCTTGGGACAGAGAGAGACAGAGCATGAACGGGGGAGGGGCAGAGAGAGAGGGAGACACAGAATCGGAAACAGGCTCCAGGCTCTGAGCCATCAGCCCAGAGCCTGACGCGGGACTCGAACTCACGGACCGCGAGATCGTGACCTGGCTGAAGTCGGACGCTTAACCGACTGCGCCACCCAGGCGCCCCATTAATCACATTCTCTTAAGGATATTAACATACCCCCTCCAGAGAGGCTCTAAAATTTTTAGAGGCATCTTCTGATTGCTGTCAGATACTTATTAACCAGACTTTTCTTTTAAGGGCTATTCTTTGATATAATTTTGTCCAATTATTTTGAGAAGAGTATTAGATTTGCCTCTCGGTACTTTTTTCCCTGAGCGGAGATTAGGAACTGTATTGGGAAATAATATTGATTTATCCAAATGGATTTGTTTTACAAGGTGAAAATAATCCTGTAATATCGCTATGTAAATATGGATGAGAAATTGACCAGATAATTAGCTACCCATCTTTTTTGCTGCATCCGGTTTGTTACTAAAATGTGTCTTCTGGTAAATCCTCATTATAACTCCGGGCATCGTACCACAGGCAAGTTCTCAGGATACGCCTTTTGCATTTCCTTCAAAATCAGAAAGTCGTCAGCAAAGGACTAGAGAGGAAAAGAGCATCTGCACATCCAAGGAGCCACTCCTCTGTGGCATGATTCAGTCTATGTGGATGCTCCTTCTCTGCTGGGCATTTCAGTGACTTCTGCCTTGTTCCATTTGTCTATCCTGCCCGACCACCTCCTCTCTGCTGATTCATAGCACCACTTATGGACCCACATCACCCTTTAGACCCAGATTTGTGCCTTCTAATCCACTGGTAAGGTCAGTTTGTCCCTTTATTACTCATATTAACTTTGTGCGTTTGGCTTAAGGTGGTGCCCATAACACATCCATGTAAAGGGATTCGTGGAGACTTTGTAAATATCTCGTTTCTCACGTCAAACTTCCAGCTTACTTTTAGCATCCGCTGTCAATGTTTAACTAAACCGGTTATTATTCCGATGACTTTCTACTTCATTCTCCCCACATTTATTAGTTGGCTCTGTCCCATAGCAACGAGCTTTGTCTTCTTTTTTTCATGATCATTGTGGGTTTGTAAATTCTGATTTTGTTCACTTCAGGGCTCATACTGCCCCAGAGTTGGCCAGGGGGACTTCCTTCTGGCTGGCACCTGTGTCCTCTTACGTGTCCTCATCACTCTCTGAGGACGTTCTTATTCCCTTTGCTCATGTTGTGAGTTCCTCCTGCACGTTTCTTGCCCCAGCTCCGGAATCCGCTTGGTCGGTGAAGCACCCGACTGTTGGTTTCGGCTCAGGTCATGATCTCGCAGTTCGTGAGTTTGAGCCCCGCGTCAGTGGGAGCCTGACAGTGTGGAGCTTGCTTGGGACTCTCTCTCTCCCTCCCTCTCTGCCCCTGCCTGCTCTCTCTAAATAAATAAATAAATAAATAAATAAACTTAAAAAAAATAAATCAAAGGGTTTGACAATTTCAGTACACACTGTCAGTAAGGAATGCCTTGAAGTCAAGATACAAGACGTGTTTCTTGGCTGCAGACTTCCAGTCGCTGGTCACCACCAGTCCAGCCATTTACAAACCCTTTTGTGTATTCGCTACACCAGATATTTGGTGATATGGGAGGTCAGCCAACGTTGACAAATGTGCCAGATAAAGCATGCAGGGGTCAACGACGACACTCCCTCTTTGTCATTTGCTGTCTGATGCTCCGTGACAAACTCAACTCTAGGCAAGATCCAGATTTCCCGCTCAAGGATACTGGCGTGTTTACACCCCCACCAGAGCACCCCAACTTTTCGGCTAATGAAAGATAAGGTATATGGGGACTAAGGAGGGCACTTGTCCTGATGAGCACCGGGCGACGCACGGAAGGCCGAATCTTTGTATTATACACCTGACATTAATAGAGCACTCTATGTTCACGACACTGGAATTAAAATAAAAAACTTAAAAACAAAGATAAGGTATAACAAGCTTCCCACTGAGGCTGCAATCAGAAAAAACAACACCTACTCTCGGTGACCGGCTGAACCTCATGTCTCTCTACCTCATTTCATTTCACCTTTGTTATCCGGAGCGCAGGAAGTATATATTTTCTCTGGAAAAGGAAATGGGGTTGACGGTAGAGAAGGGATGCGTACCCCATCACCTATTTGGCAAGTAGAACATTTGAACCATGTCTGACTCTGACGCTGATGAAGTTTTCTAATTGTTAGAAATTTTTTGGGGAACGCCTGGGTGGCTCAGCCGGTTGTGCGTCTGGCTTCGGCTCGGGTCATAATCTCACAGTTGGTGAGTTTGAGCCCCACGTCGGGCTCTGTGCTGACAGCGTGGAGCCTGCTTGGGATTCTCTCTCTCTTTCCCTCTGTCTACCCCATACACCTGCTCTCTCTAAATAAATAAATAAATAGATAAATAAATAAATAAAATCAGCTGCCTTGCCTTCGCTTGGATTCAAAAGGTGTCTCTCTCATCTTTGCGTTATTTTGACATTAAAATGCCTCTAGGTAACTCTAAGCAGGCAGCTAATAACGAGGCCTGTCTCCAGCGCCTTCCGTGACACAGAATCGCCCCAGACAAAGAGCAGTATTCTGCTTCCCTGTCTGGTTTCCCCTTCCTGTTCTGGTTCGTTTGTTTGTCTTTCTGTTTGTTTGTTTTACCCCATCACTGGCTATGGAGACGGAGGGACACATTGTGGCCGCACAAGGTACCTGTGGGTTGAGACCGTAGGCCACACACTTGGCGTTTTGAGCCCACATGGCTCTTCAAACCCAAACAATTGCCAAATCAGTGCTGGGAGAAAGCATTCCTTTTTTTGAGAGAGAGAGAGAGAGAGAGAGAGAGAACGGGAGCAGGGGAGGGTCAGAGAGAGAAAGGGAGAGAGAGAATCCCAAGCAGGTTCCACACTGTCAGCACAGAGCCCTACTTGGGGCTTGAAACCACAAACCACGAGATCATAACCCGAGCTGAAACCAAGAGTCAGGTGCTTAACTGACGGAGCCCCCCAGGAGCCCCAGAAAGCATTTCTGATTCCAGCCAAATTCCTGCTTTCTGTCAGCCAGCTCTCCCCTGCTCACTGTTGTGGTTCCTGCCACCCTTCCTTTTAGGGACATGCTCTGCCTCCCCTTTCTGACTTATCTACTCATTTAGATCTTTGGCTAGATGTCACTTGCTCCACTTGACTTCTAAATAGCACTTAATTATTTAACAAGCAGACTGCTGATAACGTGCTGTCGGTGTGTGGGGTACCTGTTCCATTAATAATTTGCTTCCGCTGGAAAGGTCTTCAGAAACCCTTTCAGGAAAGTTGATTTCCTCCAGGGACCTGACAAGTCTACGTCCTCCCGGGGAATCTGGGATCCTAAATCCTTTGTCCCAGGAGCACTGCCTTAATCAGCCTGTGCTGCAGACTGACCCAGTTTGAACAACAGTGTTTATTCCTCACAGTTCCGGAGACTGAGAAGTCCAAGATCAAGTTGTCAGCAGATGGGACCCTCTTCTGCACATGGTGGAGAGATCATCACTCTCCTGTCCTCTCTTTCTCTCTATTTTAAAAAAATTTTTTAATGTTTTTATTTACTTTTGAAGGAGAGAGAGAGAGACAGAGCACGAGGGGGGGAGGAGCAGAGAGAGAGCGAGACACAGAATCTGAAGCAGGCTCCAGGCTCTGAGCTGTCAGCACAGAGCCTGACGAGGGGCTCAAATTCACAAACTTCGAGATCATGACCTGAGCCTAAGTCGGACACTTAACCGGCTGAGCCACCCAGGCGCCCCTCCTGTCCTCTCTCTTAAGGGCACTGATCCCACTCAGGAGGGCCCCACACTGTGACCTAATCACCTCCCAAAGGCCCCACCCCCATATACATCCCACTGGGGGCTGGGGTTTCAGCATACGAATTGGGGAGGGACAGGAATATTCAGTCCCTGGCTGGCACGTTCACACTCATCAGTACACACACTGATCAGTAAGTACATGAGGCTCCATTTTCTGGTTCCAAAACTTACTTGTATGGCAGCGGGGTATTTGATCCCAAACGAGGGCAAAAAATATTTTTGTCCAGGGATTTCGTTTCAAATACATGGCTTAATTCAATTTTTAAAATAAACTACTTTTTAAAAACGATTTGTTTTCTAACAGAGCTTCCTAGAGATTCTAAGATTCTCTTCCGCCCTGTGTTAAGAATGCCCACCTAGGTGGATGCCTGGGTAGCTCAGTCGGTTAATAATGTGTCTGACTCTCGATTTCAGCTCGGCTCGTGATCTCACCGTTCATGGGTTCGAGCCCCGCAACTGGCTCTGTGCTGACAGTGCACACACAAGCACGCGCTCTCTCTCAAAATAAATAAATAAACATTTAAAACATTAAAAAAAATAAATAAATAAGAATGCCCACGCTGATGAGTCAGGGACTTCGAACAGAAGCTGTGAGTCCTCTGCTATGTCACCTGCAGGAAGCCTTGACATCCGTCCACACGGTGACTAAGGCTCGCGGTGTTCCAAACACGGGCAGGAGAGCAGTGGCCAGCTTTCCTTTACCGACATAGGGCAGTGTCTTCCCAGGGTGGTATGTTAGAAAGAGCCCACTGGGAGCCGGGCAGGGTCGGGGTCAAACCCTGTACCCCCCCTTACACAAGTGTCCCTTCGTTTCGTAATCTGCAAAATGGGCATATTTGCTGTGTGAGGGTGCTTTCCAGATCTGAAACGGTCAAGTTCTCGGCACGCAGTAAATATACAACAAATGAAGCTAGGGTGATTCTCATCCGGCGAGGAACAAATGTCTTTAAGAAAGCTCTACCCTTTTACATTGATCTACTCAAAATGCCGTTGTACCTATACATGATAAAATGATCTAGAAAATGAGCAGCTAAGTATTCTAGCAGCAGCAAAACATGGAGGTCTTCGTTCCAGAAAACAGTTTTCTCGACCCCGATATTCTGATGAACAAGCCCAGGTCAGGCAAAGCGCCCCCCACCGCCCGATCTTTGCCTTTTGGCTTTTTTAAATCGCCACTGCAGATCGTTTTGTTTCCTCACTGAGGTGTTCTGGAGTTGGCATGGGAAGAAAAAAAAAGCATAATAAAATAATTCTTTGAGACAAGTTTAGAGAGGAGCTTTCCCAGAAGACAGGATCCTGGCTTTGAGTCACATAAAGTGTGTGCTTTGTCAATAACACAAGGAACAAAGGCATGAATGAATTTTATTTTGTTGGACAAGCAGTTTGGAATACAGATAAGGCCAGGCAAGCCACTAAACTCTTAAATAAATGTTTTAGCACTATCTAGAAAGAAAGACTGCAATTGATTCCAATCTTTTGTGACAGAAAATCAGTTCTTTTAAAACTCCCCGGGCAGCAAATAGTAACAAAAATGTCCTGTTTCTAATAAGAGTCCGGGAAAGGGTTGCAAAATAAAACATTGTCTCTGGAAACCTACAAGCTGCAATTAACATGCACGAAATTTCCCCAGGTGCCTTCCTTCCCTTTCCCTTTTGTCTCAAAGGAAAAAAAAAAACCAAAAACAAGCTTACTGTGATTTGTAATTTTGTAAAACGATATATTCTAATTATCCGTAGGGTCTTTCAATATTTCCAAAGACACAGGAACAGATATTTTAATACCAAACAAGTCCAAGTGTGGAATGCACGGATAGCACTAACACGCCGGCCGTGACTGCTACTGAGTTTTTAGCGTGTGGAGGGATTTTCTTTTATTTCAACAATGTAACAGTTGCTAAGATCTGCCCATACCCGACATCTGCTGGGCTTACAGACATTCACCTAGCAGAGGGGTTCCCTGACTTGGGCCACCAAGCATCGGAACACCTGGAAAAGGGGTCGAATTGCGGATCTCCGGGCCCCACCCCCAGAGTATCTGATTCAGTAGGTCTATGTGGGGTCTTGGAAGCTGCACCTCTTACAAGTTCCCAGATGCCCCTGAGGCTGCTGCTCTAGGGAACTCGCTTTCAGAACTACCACATCAACATTAAGAATCACAGACCACTTTCACGGAAAAGGATAAGAATTTACCACCAGAAACAATCATGTGAAAGGCAGGATGATGTTGAATTACTAACATTGTCCTTTTTTTCTTCCTTAGGATAGTTTTAACAGCCTCATGGAATGTCCTACAAGTCCATTTATTGGTTTTCTACCAGCCTCTGCATCTGGTCCCTGTATTCTTCGGTTGCCTGGGACCACCCGCGTGCCGCTGACATCCAGCTCTAACCATGCCTCTGCTCAAACACCCTCAGTGGCTGGGCATTGCCTGTGGAACAAGATGAAGTCTCCCAGGCGTGACACTCAAAGCTGTCCTCCATCATGACTTGCCACCTTGCCGGGCTCACTTCCCGTCTGACCTTGCCACCAACCTACAGTATTTGCCATGCCCTTGCTAGACCTAGGGTCAACATGTCCCTGGCGAGTGCTTAACATCTCCCAGCCTGAGTATCTGAGTACATAGGTGAATGGAACTGTACCAAAGCCAAACCATGGTGTCCATCACAAATGATCCCAACTTAAACTCGTTGAACACCTGCTCGCTCATATCTGTATGTTCCAGAATAGAGCCGCGGGCGGTAAATCGGTGTGGGCTTATGGGTTCCCAGAGATGGTTGGCTGTCCCTTCCTAAGCATCCCGCTCTGAGGAATCTCATCCCCACCATGTTCTGACTCTCTTTGCTTTGGAAAGTGACCAGTCAAGCTTTGTCCACTGCAGGGACATTCGAGGTTGTCTTTGGCTATTGGCCAACAACAGTAGGTAGGGTTCTTCTTGCTCAGATGGAATAACATGAATCAGAGAGAGACGTGATTGTCACAATGGGACGTGATGGGACTGACTAGGGGTCCACTGACGCCATCGGTTACACATTTAAAGTTTCTTTAGTGACAAAAATATGGGGATACACAAAGATGTGCACACCCCTTGTTCCGGATGGAGGTACAGCGTCTCACACCCCAGCACTCCCATGGGAATCAGACCTGTGGATCATACCACTTGCTCTGAGTGAGGATTCCCAGATGAGAAGAACTTTCTATGCCTTGGGCACAAGGTTATACCCTCCTGGACTCCTTCCCATCGGATCACCTCATGACGGCAGTTAGATACCTACTGGCCTGCCTATCAACCATGTGCAGGTGACTGAAACACAGCAATCTTCCCTTCCCCTGGTCCTGAGTAATTATGGAGGGTGAGGGAACCAGAAGCCAGTTTCCCCGGGCATAGCCTCTCCCAGCATACCCCAGCTCCGGAGCTATGTGAGATCCGTCCCTGTAATACACCAGACCCTTAGCACCATGGCTAGCAGGCAGTAGGAGCTCCATGAAAGTTTGCTCTCCCTCCTCATCCGAAAATCCCACCATCCTTTAAAAGCCACTCCATTGGCATCTCACGGAATGAAACCTCCGTTCCCACCGCAAAAGCACACGGGAAACTCTCCCTTCTTGAGAAGCCCAGCGCACCCCGAGTGGGTGGCTCCCATGCTCCATCCCACTCTCTGGGGACCTGACCTCGCCCATGACCGCTAACCCCTTGACTCGAGAGCCCGCATCACCCATGTTTGCACGTCACCTTGTGCCTAACATGGACCCTGCATCTCAGAGAGTCTAGCCATTTTATGACGGACACGATTGTTAATTTTAGAGCCAAAATGCAATACCTTGCGCCGTTGACCTATTTTTATCCCAGCTGGCCTGCAGGAAAGCCAACAAGAACGGATTTCATAAAATCAGAAGTAGGACCTCGGAAAACAGGTTTCCCAAACACTCACAGTTGCGTCAGCTTGTTGTACCTTTTCTTCTTTTTTTTTTCAAGTAGAAACAAACCAGCGGGTTCCTCGAGCCTTGAGAATAAATTCGCCGAAGGCTTAAATCCACTGACCCTAATAAATTCCTTTTCTTCAAGGGGTGGCATTCACAGTGGAGATAATTGCTGGTAACCCTAAGTGATCCACTTGCGTACAACGTCTGAAAGGTGGTGGTGTGCGATATTTCGGCGTTCGCAAGCCCGCTACGCAGATCGCAGAACGGGTTTTTGTTTTTGTTTTTTTTAAGTGCTCTTCTGTGTCAAGCCCTGGGTCAGATGCCATCTTCCGGCACACTCTGCATAAAATTTAAATCGCGGCGTTAGTTATCGTGACAGGATGCAGATGTTAATTTTCCGAAACGTTTTCAGGCCTTAGCCTCACAAAGTTCGGAGCGGTGTCGGGGGATGGCAGTCGGCAGCAGTGAAAGCACAGAGAAGTGACTTATTTTCTGGACCTCCAAAATAGCGGGGGTGGTCATGGGCACCTCACATGGTTCTCATTGGAATGAAATACCCCGAGAGCGCTGGGTACGTTGAGGAGTGCTTCAGAAATGTGAGTTACCACCGAATCTATTCGCAGAGACATCATATGTCACAGCAGGAGAGGTGCTCAGAGACCCTCTCATCCCTCATTGGGCCCAGAGTGGCTCTTACTTGTTTGAGAGTCCAAGGGTCAAAAGACTACCCCTCTCTCCACAACAGAGCCGAGCACAAAGCTAACATAGCAGAAGCCAAATTTTCTGTTAACTCATACGTTACGAATATTTCTAAACCGGGAACCAGTAGGGGTTCAAAGCTGTCTCCTCAAGAAAGATATGTTGGAGTCCTTAACCCCAGTCCCTTAGGATGTGATGTTCCCCGGAGATGGGCTCTTTATAGAAGTGATCAAGTTACGATGAGGTCATTAGGGTGGGCCCTAATCTCAAGGACTGTTATCCTTATAAAAATGGAAAGCTGGCCACAGAGACAGGCACACACACACACAGAGAAGGCCATGTGAACGTGAGATGGGGTGATGCGTCAGCCAGCTGAGGAACTCCAAACACCCAAGATTGTCAGCAAAAACCTCCAGGAGCTAGGAGAGAATCATGGAACAGATTCTTCCTCGCTGCCCTCGGGAAGAAACCGAACAAAAACAAAAACAAAAGCAAACAAACCAAAACACACACACAAAAGACCCCTCAGACTTCCTGCCTCCAGAACTGGGACAGCAGACATGTCTGTTTTCGCAGCCACTCGGTGGGTGGCACTTTGTGACAGCAGCCTTTGCAAACTAACACAAGCATCGTGTTCTTTAATCCATGAACTTGACGGAACTGTTGATTGCACTTGGGCCGTTTGCAAAAGGAGGTTTATCTCCAAAACAAATTTCAATACCTTCTCTCATTTTATCTTCCCAAGATGCCTCTGAGGGAAATAGGCATTTCAGTTTTATAGATGTTTTTCATATGAATCATTTATATACCGTCGCACATGGAAACTATTTGGAGGGGACGAAATAAAGGTTTTAATACTAAAAGCAAAATGATTCTTAAATTACAAAATAAAGGGGCGCCTGGGTGGCGCAGTCGGTTAAGCGTCCGACTTCAGCCAGGTCACGATCTCCCAGTCCGGGAGTTCGAGCCCCGCGTCGGGCTCTGGGCTGATGGCTCAAAGCCTGGAGCCTGTTTCCGATTCTGTGTCTCCCTCTCTCTCTGCCCCTCCCTCCCCCGTTCATGCTCTGTCTCTCTCTGTCCCAAAAATAAATAAAAAACGTTGAGAAAAAAATTACAAAATAAAGAAAAGCCTGACGTGACAAAAGCAATGGGGGCAGGGTTTAAACAAATCACGAGCACGGATATACAGTGTCTGAAAAATCACAAGAACAGATCGACAGATTTAAGTTTCTCAACGATGAAGGCCAAAAAGTAAAGAACAGTGTGTTATAATAACGAGAACCCCAAGTAGTATTTCAGTTCTTTTTGGATTATCTTATTTGCTTCTTACAAAAGATCTTTGTACCACATGTTATTAAGATCTCCATTTTACAGATGTGGAAACTGACAACTAGGTTATATAATCTGCCCAAGACCACAGAACTAATTCCTAGATTAGTCGGGATAACTACAGTTTAATGGCAGGGCTGTCCTCTCACCTCATGCCATCGGGTGGGACAAGATTCTCCTAACTCAACCCTGAGGGGGCGCCTGGGTGGCTCAGTCGGTCAAGCACCCAACTTCGGCTCAGGTCGCGATCTCACAGTTTGGGGGTTCGACTCCCGTGATGGGCGTCGGGCTCTGGGCTGACGGCTCGGTGCCTGGAGCCTGCTTCGGATTCTGGGTCTCTCTCTCTCTCTCTCTCTCTCTCTCTCTCAAAAATAAATAAATAAACATTTAAAACAAAATAACGATTGGACCCTGAGATAAACGGGCCATGACTCCCTATAGAAGGGACATGGAACACCACCAAAACGAAGCCAATCACAGTTCTGCCTAAAAGGCCCAGAGATTTTACCTTAATTTACCTGCAGTGAACAATAGCCAAATACTTGCCATGCATTTGATGCGCTGTGGGTATTCAATCAGTCTGTCAAATGTAAAGGGCAGAATGATCACGAGGCGGCCCAACACTGGCTGTCAGGAAGGAAAGGGATGTCTCTTTCCTAACAGAGTAAGAAAGAAAGACACGAAGGAAATCATTTGGCCGCCGCGGGCTGAGCGCCCTCGTAAACGCGTGTGCTACCGACCGTGGTTATCACAGAGGAGAGGATGATCCCTTCCAGCCACCGAAGAAGGCTGAGCTTGGAAAAGAAGCAGCAGCAAAGGAGGCGGGATCTACCAAGAAGGGTTTTCTATCATAAACAGCAACAGAAACGTTGCTGTGGATGATTTTCCTTGAATTCTCTGGGGAAAATTCAAGAAGCGGCAGGATTCAGTTTTCCTGCCGATTACCTTCCTGTCGCTGCTCTAACAAACCATCGCCAACTTGGTGGCTTACAACAATAGCCATTCATTATCATACCAGTCTTTTTGTTTTTCAATGTTTATTCTTTAGAAGTAGAGAGCGACAGAACGCGAACAGGGAAGGGGCAGAGAGAGAGGAAGAGAGTCGGAATCCCAAGCAGGCTCCGCACTGTCAGCACAGAGCCTAACGCGGGGCTCAAACCCATGAACCTTGAGATCATGACCTGAGCTGAAGTTGGATGCTTAACCGACTGAGCCACCCCGGCGCCCCATTACCTTACCAGTCTTGAGCTCAGGAGTCCAACATGGGTCTCCCCAGTTATAATCAAGGTGTCGTCAGGATTACATTCCTTTCTGGAGGCTTTGGGGGGAGAATCCATTCCCGTTCTAGAGGCTGTTCAGATTCTTTGGCCTTATAGCCCCTGCTCCCATCATCAAAGAAGGCAACCTTGGAGCACCTGGCTGACTTAGTCAGTGAAGCATCCAACTCTTGATTTCAACTCAGGTCATGATCTCGTGGTTCATGAGATCGAGCCCCGTGTCAGGCTCTGTGCTGACAGTGCAAAGCCTGCTTGGGATTCTCTCTCTCACCCTCTTTCTCTGCCCCTCCCCCACTCACATGCACGCTCTCTCTCTCTCCCTCTCTCAAAAATAAATGAACATTTAAAAAAAAAAAAAAAAGGCAACCTCAGGCCAAGTCCGGCTCATGTTTTCACCTCTTTGGTTCCCTTGCTCTGCTTCCCTTTTCCACGTTTAAGGACCCTTGTGATGACATTGGACCCACCCAGATAACCCAAGAGAATCTCGCACTTGAAAGTCAGCTGATAAGCATCCTTAATGCCATCTGTACCCTTTGCCGTGCAACCGAACGTAGTCACAGGTGCCGGGGCTTTGGGTGTAGACACCTTTGGAGGGGACATTACTCTGCACACTGCACCTGCGGTACCTCAGAAAAGGAAGTTTAGTCTCTCTGGGTCATGTTCCTAGGGAGATCCCAGCTCTAGGGAAATCAAGCCATTTCGCCTTTCGTAGGGCACAAGCTTTGTCTCTAAAGTTGTTAGTTGGCCAATTACTGCCAAGGTCTTAAAAAAATCTGCAAGGCAGTGTGCCTTTTGGGGAAGAGTCCTTAGAAGGACTAGTTTCGCTATACAATATACAATTCAATATACAAAGCCCATCCCAAACATCAGCCATCTGTAACTCCAAAGAGATGTAGGTTTACGGGTCTCGATTTTGATCCGCTCGCCAAGGTCGATTTTCTGTAGCCAAGGCAGACGCACGGAGCAAACGGCCTCCCCAAGGTTCTTGCTTATCAGCAAGTTAAGATTGGATTAGAAGATTCCCTTCCAGTCCCAAACAACACTGCATCTTACCCATTGAATTATTTCCTTTTTGACTTGCTATCTTTTAACAGTCTCAGGGAATTCTAGGAGATGAATCTGTAATTTATTCTTTACTAAGATACCCAGAAAACGTGTTACTGATACAAATATTGGAAGGTGCAGGGAGATCGTGTGATGATGGAAAAAGAAAAAGGACCTCAGGAGGATGGAAATGAATCTCTGATTACCTTGGATTCAGGTTTAGTTAAAATTCGACTTCAAATCAGAAGCCATGAGGATTTGGGGGGCAAACATTTTAATGAAATTTAATAAGCTTTGGAATGTGAGCGCTTTTGAGAAATCAAAGCATTGAATTAATAACCTGTTACGTATTTTACAGAGGTTTGGCGCCTATTGACAGAAGTCACCATAAAGTTTACCTTAAATCTCTACCTATTGTCTATCTTGTCACCGTAAAGGTGAGTATTTAAATCCATTGGTTAAGAAGACTAGGATTATCCTGGAATATTAAAATGTTGGTTTTAATATTCCCAAAGACGGTTGATTTATGGCCTTTATCCGCTATGAATGTTTATCGTAGGAGACTCTATTTGTCTAGATAACCGTTGATTCCGTCAAAGTCATAAACTGTATTTACCGCAAGGGGTCAACCTGCTCACCAACCTTGTGATAATTAATTTGCCAACCATGACCTCACTGGACCAGCTCTAATTAGCTCTACCGGTAAGAACAACGGTGCAAATTTTCTAAAAATTAGAGAATGGCGAAAGGCCATTGTCCTTGCAAACAATTATTTTCCACATAAAATAAGGTGACCCTAGCATGTGCTTCTCAGACTCTGTCACATACTAAAATCATCTGGGCAGTATTGAAGAAAACAAAGTCCAGGTCGCAGTGCAGAGCAAATTAATCAGAATCTTCAGGTGGGGGTTCAGGTAGCTCGTGGTAAAGCTCCCCACCAAATGTGAGTGGTTATGCGAACCTTAGTATCACCTGGGCGCATGTTCGATCCAGAATCCTGGGCCACAGCTCAATTCAACCGCCTCAAAACCCACATTTAACCACATCCCCAGGTGGTTCTCAAGAACATTCAAGCGTGAGGAGCCCTGAACTTTGCCCAGTGCAGGATCCTGACTGAGCAAGAAGGCCTGAAACCCAGCAATGAACCTGACACCAATCAAGTAGGCAGGTGTGACCGATTCATTTACCTTCCTCGAGCCTCGGTTCCCCACGTGTTAAACGATGCTATTGAGCAAGATCACATCTAATGTCTTACGCACCCCTGAAATTCTAGGATCTTATTAAATTACTCGACTACTCTGTATTCTGTGTGCCTATAGATGTTCTACCATTTTCGATTCAGGGCGTTCAGATGTACCAGCCAATTCACCCATTGGCACACAGGCTGGTTGAGAGGCATTTACTTCTAATTGTAGATGGGCATATGCTATTTACTTCTCGTGGAGTCACAGGTGACTTTTTGGAAGAAGACCATGGAATTTTCAACATAATGCGCTTTATTTGTGGGCATACGTTCAAAGAAAAGTGCTAACATCAAATATTATGGCTTGATTAAGGAGATGGCAACGTCCACAGAGTCGCTTTATATGATCTCTCTCCGGCCTTATCAGTTCAGTCTCGCTATTTCACAAGGTGCCTCCTGGAAGAATCACTACTGTGTTTTCTTGGTGACACAGCCTTCAGAAGATGCCCTCTGTGAGTCCGCCCCTTCCCCGGGTGCCCTTGACAGTAAACAGTGCAAGAAAATGAGACTCGAGAGAGCCAGATTTTTGTCTTGGATTTGCCATTGTCCAGCTCTGTGACCTTGAGAGGCTGACTGACAAAATCTGTACCTGTTTTCCCCTCTATAATCAGATTATAGCAGAAAGAGTCCATGTCTGATACGTTGAATCTGTGCTTATTCCCTGTGTTCCTTAGTCCCTAATATTCCCTTATTCGCCCTGTTTCGTGTGTATAATTCCGTTCGATTCCCGTTTTCAGAATGGGCAGAGGACCCGGTTGATTTTCTAGGTAGAATCTAGACTCCTTGGGTTTTGTCTGTGGTTTGCACAACCTCCTACCTCCCACCAACATTTGAAGAAGGTGAGTGGATCTTGGGTGTAGGACACAGGCTAACTTGAGCCGTAAAGGAGTTCATTGGAAAGCTATTGGGTGCTCCCACAACAAAGACCCCCATGAAGCCACCACAGGTGTGGGAGTGGGGAGCTGGCAGTGTGACAGGAGCAGGTGTGCCAGGAGTGTGAACTACATGCTCATGCAACTGACCTTTGCCTTGAGGACCCACTTGGCTTGGTCTTAACTACCACTGGATGATGAAGGCTCTTTGTTGGCCAGGAGAGTCAGTGCTAGCTGCTATTGTAAACAGCCCCCAGATCTTAGTAGTATTTTATGCAGTAAACATGTATGTCTTACCCACATTCCAGTCTGAAGCGGGTTCAGAGGTCTCTCTTGCAAGTAACGTCACAGTCATCCGGGTACCTTCCATCTGCGGGGAGCCATGTTGGGTTCCTTGACGTCCAGCCCCATGGACGGGGGGAAAGACACACATGGAAGGTGACATGTTGCTTCTTACTGCGCACATGGCTTCAACCCACCACATGGCTCCAACCTAACTGAAAAAAGGCTGTCGAATATAATCTACTTGATGCTAAAAAGAAAAAAAAATGCGGGAGAGGGAAGCATCTGGGCAGGCTTGTCACAGCTCTCCTGCACATGCCTAATTTGCGGCTAAGTGGATTAGCTAATACCTAGTTCATTATGGGCAATTGAGGTCACATTATCACTCAGAGCCTCATGGGCGAGAATTCGGTGTCCACTCAAGAACCATTAACAAGGTAAGAGCTGGTTTCTCAAAATGTTAATTGATGGAAAGGACACAGCCTCCTCTGGTTTCTCTTATCTAATTGCCACAGACTGTATGAGGACCTTCAAGGTTATAAGGGAACAAAGGCGTTTGCACTTCATCCAAGAAAACGTTCTCTTGTTCTGAGTTCCGTTTTAAACCTTGTAATTTTGGGGACGGGGTGGCAAGGGACTCAAATATAGCTTAGCTCGCTGCATTCTCTCCCCCTCTTAGCAGTACCCCAAACGTCTTGCAGGTGGCAAGCTCCAACATTTTCCAGAGATTCATCTCACATCCTGTGAAATACGTGTCTCAACCAAGACACGATCATTTATTGTGTTCTGTGTGCCGGACCCCGTCCTGACTACGTACGTTAACTCCTTTGAGCCGCACGAAAGCCTTACGAGGACCTGGCTCTGGTTACTGCCACTTTACAGATGAGGAAACTGAGGCTCGGGAAGTTTAAAGCAATTTGCCAAGCTCCCACCCCGAGCTCCAAGCGCGGGCGGTGGAATTCTAACCGAGCACACACCCTACTATCCTCTTTCCCTAGAGTAGCTGGTGTATTTCCTATTTCCTAGGCCCTGGTCCCATTCCTCAACATAATGGAACAGCATGGTTTTGTTTGGGGACGTTTTCTTGTTTGTTCGCTTCTTCTTATTTTTGGTCTTGTACGACTAGAATGATAAGGTTGCCATTAACTGAGATGGAAAAGGTGAGAAGATCAAAGGCTTACTTGTGAACGTATGAAACTTGAGGTCCCCGTGAGACATCCAACTGGAGCTACCAAGGGGACAATTGGATATGCCGGTCTGGATTTGGGGGAGAACGCTCAGTTAGATTTGGGGTGGTTAGCATGTAGATCGCACCTGAAATCATGAGACTCAATGTTGACCCACCTGTCGAGGTTAAGGGCGAAAGCGTACCGCCGTTACGGCCAAAGTAATGCAAATTCTGCCCTTATTAGAAAAAAATCATCAAATATGTTTGATATCAAATATCAAATACACATTCGTATCGCTTTCCGGGAGCTATATTCGTTTGCTCCAGGAAAGGAACCGTATCTAAATGAGCAGCTTTCATGGGAGTTGCACTGATCCCACCTCTGACAGTGTAGTGTCACTCTCTACGAGTCCTCACCAAGAGCCAACCTCGAGCGGAGAATTAAATAAACACATAAAAGAAAGTATTTTCTTCGCATTTTACAGACTTTTCCTAGTGGCACCAATCTCTGTGGTATTCACAGCAGTGTTTTTGTTCTACACTCTTTCAGCAGGGAGAGTGAGATTTGGGGACTTCTACATGGACCTTCCTACTCACGAACGTCTTTCCGTCAGAGACCCACGAGACAATGATGGAATGCTGATAACTCTCGAGCCTCTGTTCCAACTACTCATCCAGAAACTGGGAAACCAACCATGGAATGAGTTTGGGAGCCCAAAGATTTCATCTGTGGAGTACATTTGGGTCGCATCTCCACTGATGACACAATGCTGGTGAACTGACATGGTATTCTGAGTCCTCGGAAAGTGCCCAGGAAGCCCCCCCAAAGAGGGATGCATTCATTTCCTTAGGTCACCGTTGCCTTGGGAATAACCATTAATCACCTTGCAAAAAGCTAGAATACAGACTCACAGTATTTATTTGTTATGTTAGCACGAGGGCTTCAAGGACATCGGCTCCCGTTTCAAGGAACTCCGCCCCTCTGAACTGACTCCTGTGTGAGAAGTTAGTAGATTTTATTGTCACTCCATTGTGGTGATGTAACTCAAGTTTCTGCTCAAGAAATCTGGAGGAGTCTTTTTTTGGTCTTTTGACTAATAGAAATTAAGTCCCTTGGGTGATTTTGTCTTAAGTCGCCCGCGACAAAGTGCTCCGCCATCGGACCTTTCTGAATACTGCAAAGCCCTGTTGTCTAGTGTGATAACTGCCGCCATTTTGCCCCTGGAAGTTAAGTGCTGTTGCTCGTCTACCCCAGCCCTAGATCCTCTATGCCCCCATTCCCTAGTTAGTCAGGAAGTTCATTTTAATGGTAACACCTCACTCCAAGGTCCTCAGCCTACCAAACTGTTTTTCAAAAACTGTTAGGATTCCCCTCACCAACATATGTCATGAGATCTTAGTGCCGAGGCTTTACTGAGGGTCTCCTGAAAGAATATGGCTGGATATTAAAGGCTAAATCTTATAGCATAAATACCTCCCAGCATGTATCTGAAATATATCAGAAATATATTTCTGCACTGTACCAAGTCACTCCCGGTACCTATCTAGGATAGGCTAAATCTGGATTTAGGTAAGCAAAGTACTAGACTTACTCCCAGATGCTCAAGTTGGGACACTGACTATCGAATCGCTAAGGACACTTACATAAACTCGACCTAATCTGAAAATATGACCCCACCTTGGTTGATGGCCCTCAGAGTTCACATGTTTTCCCTATTTTGCCACTGTTAACTAGCAAAGTTCTATCTGATGTGTAAGCCTTGTCCTGATATTGATTTTGTAATGGACTCCTAGAGGCTCTCTGGGAACCTGCCTTCCTGTGATGCGTAATCCCCGGAAATGTCTACTGCGCCTGACAGAACCCACGTGAGCATCCTGGCGAGGGCAGACATTTAGGACCAAGCACTGGGGGCAGTTTTCTGAGAGTCTAACCCGATGGCTGCAGAAGATAAGAGATTCTTGGAGCATGATAATCACAAAAACCGGGTTTTCAGCCCACAACCGGCATAGAGAACTCAGGAAACTGATATTGTTATTTTTTCTTTATTTTGTGATATTAGATGCAGCCCCTCCCGCGCGATCTCTGCATCCCTCATGCTTCCTATATCACATTTGAACAATTCACTGCCCCCTCAAATCCTGTCTCTTGATGGACACTTGATTTCAGGTGGCCGCGCGCAATAATTCTTACCAGATTCACTGATGTATAGTAAACATATGACAACCTGCACATATCCAAAGTGTGCAGGGTGATAAGTTTTGATATATGATCGAAACCATCACTACAATCCAGATAATGAATATATCCATTATCCCCAAAAGTTTTAAATAAATGTTTAAATTTGGGGGCGCCTGCGTGGCTCAGTCAGTTAAGCGTCCGACTTCGGCTCAGGTCACAATTTCACAGTCTGTGAGTTCGAGCCCCGCATCAGAGTCTCTGCTGACAGCTCAGAGCCGGGAGCTTGCTTCAGATTCATTGCCTCCCTCTCTCTGTCTCTGTCTCTCCCCAGCTCGTGCTCTCTCTTTCTCTCTCTCTGTCTCTCCCCAGCTCGTGCTCGCTCTCTCTCTCTCTCTCTCTCTCTCAAAAATAAATAAATAAACTTAAAAATTTTTAAATTTGTAAGGAACTACCTACCTACTTTCCACTTTACCTTCCTCACCCCCACTCTGCCAAGCAGAATGTGAATGTTCCAAGCCTTCTACTTCCTGCCATCAAAGAATTGAACAATTAACAACTCGAGGGGCGCCTGGGTGGCTCAGTCGGTTGGGCAGCCGACTTCAGCTCGGGTCACGATCTCCTGGTTCCTGGGATCGAGTCCCATGTCAGGCTCTGTGCTGACAGTGCGGAGCCTGGAGCCTGCTTCGATTCTGCGTCTCTCTCTCTTTCTCTCTGTCCCTCCCTGACTCGCACTCTCTCTCCCTCTCAAAAATAAATACACATTAAAAACAAGTTAAAAAAATAATTAACAGCTTGAGATAAATATAGCTCCAGTCCTCCACCCACTAAGACTAGAAAATACAACTAATCCCCAGTCATACAATTTATTATTATTATTATTATTATTATTATCATTATCATTATTATTATTTTAGAAAAGGGGACAGAACAGGGACTAGGTTTATGAAGAAAGGAAAGGAGGTGGTAAAAATCTTTTTGGGGCCTCACTTTACCATAATCTCCTTCAAACTGGGTCAGTTTCCCAGAGTTCGTACTCTGAATACCCAAGTAGGCAAAGATTTCTCCTGAAAAGGCCAGTTACCACTCTATATTTCAACATACCTCGGAGAACGGTCCTTATGTTTGCTTCTACTTTCCCAGACCCTGCCACTGACAATATCCCAGGCTTCTCGCAAGCTTTCAAAATTGGTGTTGGCGACCATATCACCAGATCTCCATGAAAATGGCTTTCTTCTCCCGGTTTACATTCAAAACCTCTTGATTTCAACCTCTTTGCTGAGACTTGCCCTCCAAGCAACTCAGTACTGCGATTAGCATACGCTTTGTCTAGTGGTTTCTCAGAGCAGGAGTTGTTTCTCTGTCCCGTGCTCCCCTAGCCATTGTCACTGCCTCTTGACGTGGAATTGTCTGGAACAAATAAACCTGCGGCTTCAGAAACGTCTGCCCTGTTCCCACATTTCTTAGCTACGAAATCCCTCTCAGTGGTCTTTGAACTTAAAGGGAAGTCCATACCGCTAGGGGCCCAGTGAGTGCTATTTCTCCTTCCTGGAATCTTTAAGAGAGAGGAAGGAAAGGGAAGGGGAGGGAAGGGGAGGGGAGGGAGTGGAAAGAAGGGGAGGGGAGGGGAGAAAAAAAACGAACATCCTAGGCCTCGAGTACTATTTCTTTGTCTTGTAAAAAATCTAGAGATTTTTTTTTTCACCTGCTCTCATTAACCCTTAGAAGACTCAGCTGATTTTCTAGCAATTTCACCCGTTTCTCAAGTTTGCTTCCTCTCCCTCTAACGTGCATAAGGTGAGTTTGGATTAATGACCCCAAATGCCTTTTGCATTTCTTCTCTACCTTTGCACTTTATCCCGGACATGTGTGCTTGTATGTTGTAATTTAATATACAGTGAAACTGACGTCGTGTAGCAAAAAGCATTCAGTGCTATGAGTTTTTTCCACGTACGTGTTTCTGTGACCACTACCACATCCAGGCTATGGAACAGTTCCGATAACCCAAAAAAGTAGGGTTCACCTGCACGCTGCCCCTTCGTAATCACACCTACCCACCACCCTTACCCCCCAGTGATCGCTCCGTTCTCTGTTGCTACAGTCAGCCTTTTCTAGGCGCTCATTTCAATGAAATCATACAGTATGCAACATTTGAGACTGGCTTCTTTGGGTGAGCGGAACGCCTCTGTGATTTATCTGCATTGTTGCATTTATCGATCGTTCATTACTTTTTATTACCGAGTAATACTCCGGTGTATGGATATGTCACTGTTTGTTTCTCCATAAACCCACTGAAGCTTATCTGCGTTGTTTCTGGTGATTTGGAAGATGGCTGCCATAAACATCAGAGTACAGGTTTTTGTGCAAACACACACTTGGATTCCTCCAGGGTCAATACCTGGGAGTTGGGACGGCTGTGTCATATAGGGGGTGTATGTCGCTATTTCCTTAGACCTCCTTTGATGCCTTGGATGGTAAATATCTCGTGATGAGATCAGTGCCCTCGTAGGAAGAGGAAGAGACACCCAGGTCCTTTCTCTCTTCACTACGTGAGGACACAAAAGGAAGGCAGCAGTCCAGAAGCAGGAGGAAACTCTCACCAGAAGGGACCACGCTGGCACCCTGGTCTTGGGCTTCCTGCCTCCAGACAGTGAGAAATACATTTTTGTTATGGAAACCACTCGGTCAGTGGTATTTTATTACAGCAGCTTCGAGCAGAGTGATGCACAGAGATTAGCCCTTCTGCAGTGAGAATTCCCTCTTGGCCTCAAATGCCACTCAGAATACCTAGAAGAGACCGGAATTTGGTACAGGTGCTAGAATGCAGCCCGCTAAGTCACAACGCAAGCAACAGTTTACAGTCCTGTCTGATTGGAGCACCTGGGTGGCTCCGTCGGTTAAGCGTCCGATTTCGGCTCGGGTCATGATCTCACGGTTCGTGAGTTCGAGCCCCGAGTCGGGCTCTGTGCTGACAGCTCGGAGCCTGGAGCCCGCTTCGGGTTCTGTGTCTCCCTCTCTCTCTGACCCTCCCCCGCCCAGGCTCTGTCTCTCAAAAATGTGTGAATGTTAAAAAATAATTCAAGTCCTGTCTGAGGAAACATAATGGCCACCAGATATTTTCAACCTACCAACTTCAAAAATTATCCAACCCCCACCTCAGCTTTGTCTGCAGTAGGTCAGAGTTGAAGTACAGTAATGTGTATATAATGGCCTGCATGGACCAGATTTGTTAAGGTCTTAAGAGGTCTGCATTTAAAAAAAATTTTTTTTAACATTTATTCATTTTTGAGAGATAGAGACAGAGCATGAGCAGGGGAGGGTTCACCTACGGTTTTATGCGTTTCAGGATAGAGTGAAGGTTTCTGAACATGGTCACAAAAGAAACCTCTACAGTGCTTTTTTAAAAATATTTTTTAATGCTTTATTTATTTGTTAGGGTTTTTTTTATGAATTTGTATTTATTTTTGAAAGAGAGAGAGAGAGACAGAGTGTGAGCAGTGGACAGGCAGAGAGAGAGGGAGACACAGAATGTGAAGCAGGCTCCAGGCTCTGAGTTGTCAGCACAGAGCCCGACATGGGGCTCAACCTCACGACACCATGAGCCAAAACCAAGGGTCAGACGCTTAACTGACTGAGCCACCCAGGTGCCCCTCTACAGCGCTTTTGCTACTAGGTTCATGTGACAAGAAGAGAATTAAACTTATCTTATTTTCACTAAGAAAACTCTGAAAGTCTCTCCCTCTGACTTAGGCTTGAACTAGAGGTTGTCTGACTTCCCATAACTAAAGCCAAGATTCGGAAGGCCAATGGGCTTTGTCTTAAAGGTCCGGGAATACTTGGGGGTTCTTGACGAGACTGATTATGATGTCCTAGTTCCTTGCCCCTCACCCTGGACATCGTGTTCCCTGGGCTGCCTTCCACACCTGGTTCAAAGAGAGTGGGTTCGCACATTTGCAGGGCCACATTATGATTAGAATAGTACCGCTATCAGGAATGGTAGACCAACTTATTGCTAAGGGTTCCCATGTGTCCATGGTTTCAAAACAACAAATAAAAATATAATAAGCCCTTTAAATTGGCTTTTAAGCCCAGTTCATTTCATCCTTTTTACAGAACAGAGCATCTGTTTAATGAACACCAAGCATAAGGCAGGAAATATGGTATACAAGATGAAAAAGGAAGTTTGCCCATAAATCATGTTAGTAGAACCAGTTTTTTAAACAATGCATAAGGGGCAAATAATGTTTATAGTCATTCTGGAATCACAGATTTGGGAAAATTGCCTGGTAAAAGCACAAAAATCTCAGTTCTCCTATCACAAAATAAGGGGCCCTCTGAGTGATTGTGTGTGATTCCTACTAGGCCGATTTATTAGCACCATCACTAAAGTCCGTTATATATTTGATATGAATGTTTACATTTCTGTTTCGGTAGCCCAGGTCTACAAACACACTACCCCAAAACTTAGTGGCTAAAAGCCTTAACCATCGCTTAATATCTTTCAAAGGAGATGCTTCTGTTGGTCTGGCTCGTACCCTCTTATGTGATTGTAGTCAGATGGTCACTGGGCCTGGAATCATCTGGAGGCTTGACTGGGAGAGACTCTTCTCTCCATGGGGCCACTCCTAAATGTCCAAGCTCTTCCTGGGTAGCTGAACTTCAACATGGCGGTTCAGAGATTACCAAAATCACAGCTACAGAAGTTGCCTGAGCTCAGATGTCACAGAACATGACTCCTACTGCCTTCAGTTGGTGAAACAAGCCAAGGACAGTGTCGATTCAATACGGGAGGGGACCGCACAAGGGTGTGACCACCAGGAGCTGCCATCTTTGGAGACTGGGTGCCACAGGCTCCCTCTGGATATTTTGTGTAAGTTACTTCTCTGAGCTTGGACATGACAATAGCCTTCTGGCTGGCCTCCCTGCCGCTATACTTGCCCCTTCTTCCATCTATTCTCCTCTGCAGCGACAAAGGTCCCATCGGAAGACAGTGGTTTTTTATAACAATTTCATTAAGATGCAATTCGCATAATGTAATATCCGTCTTCTTAAAGTATGCAAGCAGGTATAAGGGTTCCAATTTGTCCACATCCTGCCCAACATGTGTTACTTTCTGGTTCTTGAAATTCTTAGTACATTGGGACACCTGGGTGGCTCAGTCGGCTAAGTGTCCAACTCTTGATTTAGCCCTGTTGGAGCCCTGTGTGGGGTTCTGCGCTGACAGCTCAGAGCCTGCTTGGGTTTCTCTGTCTCCCTCTCTCTCTCTCTCAAAAATAAATAAATGAATTTTTTAAAAACTAAAATTATTAGTACAGCCATCTCACTGTTCTGATTTTCCTTTCTCAAATGACTCGTGACGTTGAGCATCTTTTCATGGGCTTATTGGCCAGTGTATATCTTCTTTGGAGAAATGTCCGTTCAAGTTCTTTGCCCATATTTTAATTGGGTTATTTGTCTTTATTGTGGAAATGTAAGGTTTCTTTATTTCGAATATAAATCTTTTATCAGATATATAATTTGCCATTATTTTTCCATTGCGTGGCTATCTTTTCACTTTCCTGATGGTGTCTTTTGAAGCACCTATGTTATAATTTTGATGAAGTTGAGTTTTTCTATCTTTTCTTTTGTTGTTTTTTGGTGTCATATCTCAGAAACCATTGCCTTATCCAACGTCACAAAGATTTAGTCCCATGTTTTCTTTGAGAGTTTTTAGTGTAATCTCTTATATTTAAGGCTATATTCCCTCTGACTAATTTTTGTACACGGTGTGAAGTAGGCATCCAACTTCATGATTTTGTAAGTGGATATCCAACTTTCTCAGCACCATTTGTCGAAAAGACTACTTAAGTCTACTTTAAGACTATTTCTCCTGTTGAATGGTCTTGGCACCCTCGTAAAACTCTGCTGACCAGAGACACATGGGTTTGTTTCTGAATATTCAATTCGATTCCATTAATCTGTATGTCTATTCTTATGTTTTTATGCCAGTACTGCGTCTCTTAATGATATACATTTGTAGAAGTTTTGACATAAGGAAGTGAAGTGAGTCCTCCACCTTGGATCTTTGTCTTGGAGTTTTGTTTTGTTCCTAATTTATGCAGAAATGGAAGCTGGAATTTTAATGGGGGTTACACTGAATCTGGATCAGATGGGGGAGTATCAACATCTTAACAACAACACATCTTTCAATCCATGGACATGGGACTTCTTTCTATTTATTCGGGTCTCTTTTCTTGTAAGTTTATTTATTTATTTTGAGGAAGGAGAGTGAGCAGGGGAGGGACAAAGAGAGAGGGAGAGAGAATCCCAAGCGGGGCCCCGCATGGCCAGCACCAAGCTCAACGCGGGGCTCGAACCACGAACCATGAGATCGTGACCTGTGCTGAAATCAAGAGTCAGAGGCTTAACCAGCTGAGCCACCTGAGAGCCCTTCTATTTATTTAGGTCTTTTAAAATTTCCTCCAGCTATGTTCTATTGTTTTCGGTGAACAAGTCTTACACCTCTGTGATAAAGAATCTGACTCCATTTTTTTTTTTTATGTTTGACGACCATGGACAGTCACTTCTGATCAAGCTGATGCCCATATCTCATCAAGCTGGTGAGAAAGCCTGTATGTTCCCCTTGGTGCTGGTGGAAAGCTCAAACTATGTACAGGAGTACTCACCCTCGATCCACCCCAACCACCGTGAAAACTCCACCTGGTCTTCCTTCCCATTTTCAGACCAGCCTGGGTAACCTGTTTCGCTCTTCCCAGAAAGCTTCATTATGTGAGTAATAAACCATTGCGTCATCTCTGGTACCCATGTGGCATCATCAGTCTTAACATCTGAACCGAATATTGGATGGGGGGGGGGGTCCCTCCACTCTGCAGAGTGCTCACACCTTCATTGGTCCAGTTTCTTCCTAAATATATTGTATGCCATTATAAATGCAATTGTTTTCTAATTTCATTTTCAGAGGTCACACTGCTAGTGTCAAAAAAATAAAACCGACTTCTGCAACCGTGCCTCAGTCATCAGTTGTCGTAGTTTTTGAGTGGATTCTCTATATAAAAGATGATGTCGTCTGCAAAGAGAGATAGTTTTGTCCTGTGATGTCCTGTGTTGTTGAGTAAAATGTCCTTGTCTTTTCCTGATTCTCGAGGGAAAGCATCCAATCTTTCTCTTTTAGGGAGAGTGTTACCTTTGGGGTGTTTACAGATGTCCTTCATCAGGGGAGGCAAGTTCTCTTTCATTCCTGGTTTGGTGAATGTTTTTAATGATAAAAGGATGGTCAAATGCCTTTGCTGCATCTACTGAGGTGATCATACAGTTTTTTATTTTATCTTAAAGATATGGTATATTGCATTGTATCACATATTACGCTATATGGTGCATTACACAATTTTGGAAATTAAACCAACTTTGGCTACTCAGATAAATCCCACCTGGTCATGAGGTATAATTATTTTTATATATATGGATTCAGTTTGCTAATTTTTTTAAATGGTTATTTATTTTTGAGAGAGAGAGACAGAGTGTAGGCAGAGGAGGGGCAGAGAGAGAGGGAGACACAATCTAAAGCAGGCTCCAGGCTCTGAGCTGTCAGCACAGAACCCGAAAAGGGGCTCGAACTCACAAACCATGAGATCATGACCTGAGCCGAAGTCGGATGCTTAACCGACTGAGCCACCCAGGCACCCCCAGTTTGCTAATGTCTTTTAGGATTTTTGCATCTATATTCATAAAAGATATTGGTCTGCAGTTTTCTTTTCTTGTGATACCTTCGTCTGGTTTTGCTGTTAGGGGAATACTGGCCTCACAGAATGAGTTGGGAAGAGAGCCCTCTTCTTCTATTCTTTGGAAGAGTTTATGGGAGATTGGTGTGTTTTTTGTTTTTACTTGTTATAGTTCTATTCAAATTTCCTAATTTTCAGGGCGCCTGGGTGGCTCAGTTGGTTAAACAACTGACTGTTGGTTTAGGCTCAGGTCACGATCTCACAGTCGTGAGTTCAAGCCCCACATCTGGCTTCAGGCTGACAGTGCGGAGCCTTTTTGGAATTCTCTCCCTCTCTCTTTGCCCCTCTCTGGTTCATTTACTCTGTCTCTCTCTCAAAATAAATAAAAACATGAAAAAATCTTTTAAAAAATTTCTTAATTTTCGATTTCTTCTTGAGTCAGTTTTGGTGTGTCTTTCTAGGAATTTGTCCATTTCATTCAGATCATCGAATTGATTAGCATACAATTGTTTATCATATTCCCTTATAAACCCTTTTTATTTCTGTCAGTTTGGTAGTGATATCCTTTTCTCATTACTGATTTTAGTAACTTGAGCGTTCTCATTTTTTCTCTTAGTCAATCCAGCTAAATGTCTGTCCATTTCGTTGATCTTTACAAAGAACCAACTTTTGATTTGGTTGATTTTTTTCTATTCTTTATTTCATTTACTTCTGTTGGAGATTATTGATTTCATATCTGTATTGGCCTTTTACATAAGCATTTACAGCTATAAATTTTCCTCTAGTCAATGCTTTTGGTGCAAGCTACAAGTTCAGATACATTTTACTGTCCTTTTTTTTTTCAACGTTTATTTATTTTTGGGACAGAGAGAGACAGAGCAGCATGAACAGGGGAGGGGCAGAGAGAGAGGGAGACACAGAATCGGAAATAGGCTCCAGGCTTTGAGCCATCAGCCCAGAGCCCGACGCGGGGCTCGAACTCACGGACTGCGAGATCGTGACCTGGCTGAAGTCGGACGCTTAACCGACTGCGCCACCCAGGCGCCCCCTAATGGGTTGAGACTTTTAATCACTACAAAATGTCCTTCTTTGTCTCTAGTAGCAATTTTTGTCTTAAAGTCTATCTTATCTCATACCAGTATAGCTATCCTAGCCCTCTTTGGTTACTATTTGCACGGTTTATCTTTTCCCATACTTTTGCTTTCAACCTATTTGTGTCTTTGACTCTGAAATGTGTTTCTTGAGAGTAGATAAGTGGCTACCAGGGGCTGGAGAGGGAGAGAAATAAGGGGATATTGGTAAAAAACAGAAACAAACAAAAAAAAAACCCATAAGATGAATCAGGTGTGAAGGTCTGATGTAAAACATGATGATTACTGTTGATAACACTGTGTTATATAACTGAAATTTGCTAAGAGGGTAGGGTTTAAGTGCTCTGAAAGAACGAAAGAAGGAGAGAAAGAAAGAAAGAAGAAAGAAATTTTCTTTCTTTTAATTAAAAAAAAATTTTTTTAATGTTTTATTTATTTTTAAGACAGAGAGACAGAGCATGAGTGGGGAGGGGCAGAGAGAGAGGGAGACGCAGAATCCGAAGCAGGCTCCAGGCTCTGAGCTGTCAGCCCAGAGCCCGACGTGGGGCTCGAACTCACGAACCGTGAGATCGTGATCCGAGCCGAAGTCGGACGCTTAACCAACTGAGCCACCCAGGCGCCCCCCCTTTTAATTTTTTTTAATTAACTAGAGGAGGAGAATCATTTCACAAAGTGTAGGCAAATAAAATTGCCACCATGTACAGTTTAAATAGCTCACAATTTTATTTATCAATTATAACTCGGTAAAGCTGAAATTTAAACATAATAGCATGCAGCGGGATCATGTTTTTAATCCTTTCAGGGCAGTGACTTTTGTCTGTTTTTTTACTGTATCTACAGGACCTTCAAGAGTATCAGGCACGTACTAGGTGCTCAGTGGATCTCTGGCGAGTGAATGAATGAGTCTTTATGTGTGAAATGAGGTGACCTCTACCTTTGTCGCCGCTGTACGGTCAGGTGGGTCATCAAATGCAATCACTTGAAAATCTTAACACGGTTTATAAATTTAAGCGAACGGAGAAACCCTCTTCAACCCTAAGCCGGAAGCCAAGTTCGAGAACTCCGTTTAGCAGGCAGACTTGCTTTGTGTAAAATCTAACAGATTACAGAAGTTACTCCGGGACTTGCCCCTCCCTCCCTGACACCCCCAGATAAACTCAGTCACCCACCTTTCTTCTGCCCTCAGGCATACTTCCTCTGGTTTTTCTTCCACGAGGGCAGGTTCGGAGTTACTACAAGGATATGTCCTTAAGAGGCCTCCAAGCCAGCCCCCAACAAGGTCATTCTGATTCTTATTCTTAGACCCACTGCGGTGTGTGTCCTTAGCCTGAAGGTTAGAATCAGGACCGAGGTGCTAGGAGCCACCCTGCTTGGGTCTTGATCCAAAAATCACACGTGGCAGCTTCGTTTTCCAGAAGTTCTCTCAAAGGGTGTTGATCATGACTCCACCCAGAAGGAAGTTTTAGAAGGCCTTGCCCCCCCTTACCGCCTCTCCTAACCTCCTCTCGGGTCTGTGAACAATCACCTCATTAAACGCTCTTTAGAATGTAGAGGGTATTCCTGCCCGGACCTTGGCCAAAAGGGCCCTGGCTCCAAATCTCACTAGACTTTCTCCTGTTGCCCCTCAGGTCTGGGCAAATGCTGTCTCCTCGCCGTTGCTACTTTCTGAGTGTCTCATCGGCACTTGTCGCTCCCTTAATCTTGTTCAGAGTCCTTGGTTTATGTCACCTCATCCCCTTATGACTTTCCCACACTCACCCTGACATCTGGATCCTCACAGAGGCAATCCATGCCAGGTTTTCCCCGCTGCTCGAAATCTGGCCAAGAGATGACTTCTGCTACCATTCCTTACCCAATAGTTGTTGGAAAAACAAATGTACCAATGTTCCTCTTAGAGCAAGAGACCTGGAAACAGCAGTCCCTACTCAATCTGCAACTTTTCTCCTTCTAAACCCTGCCTCCCAATGAGGTGTTCACTCCCACCGTCTCACGGACCCCAACATCCCCAGTGACCTCCATGTTACTAACCACCTGGACCAATGTTCAGTCATCTTCTGACTTGACCATCAGCAGGATTAAACAGAATTGGCCACTCCCTCCTCCTTGAAACACTTTTCCGTGTATAGCTTCCGAACGTTGGAAAGCCCCGGCACGCAGTCCTTAAACACCGTTTCTTCTCCAATTACACTTACTCCCTCAGTGGTCTTTGCCAGTCTCGTGGTATAAATACCATCTGTGCGCTGATACAGAATTTCCAGCTCCAGCCTGGACCTCTCCCTGGAATTCAAGCTGCCTGTATCTACCTTCTCGACATTTCCATTTGGGTCTCTAATTGACATCTCAAGCCAAAAGCCTCCTTTTCCCTATTTCAGTAAATGGCAAATCCATTTCAGATGCTTGGACTAAAAATCCATGACATCATCTTTGGCTCTGCTCTCTCTCTTACCCCAAAATGAATCCATCAGTAGATCTCATATCTACCATCGAGATATATACAGGATCCGACCACTTCCCACTGCTCTGGTGCAAGTCGTTAGCATACAAAAATGCTCTTGCAAAAAAAGACAGAAGAAAGTCCCTTTACACAGTGTCCCTCTGGCTAACACGGTTAGCTTGGCCTCATCATTTTGGTCTCAGATCGCTTTAGAGAACTCTTCACTGGCCCACCCATTACCAACTTCTCCTCCAAATTCCTCTGGCCGTGACAACATTTTATTGCCTTCATATTCCTTATCGCTATGTAAAAAATTGTATTTCATGTGTTTATGTGTTTGTTCTCTTCTTCATTTCTCTAAATGTATGTGCACCTTCTAGACTCTGAAGGGCCCCGAGACCAGCGGAAGGCCCACCACATTGTGGTCGTCAAAAAACGTTACTGACTTATCAAAGGAATGATCTTTAAGGCCCTCCTGTGCCCAAGAATGCTATCATTTTCCTAATAATGTGTACTTGGTGATTTTCTTAAACCTTCTGGTGTTGTCATGGGAAGGACATGATATAATGTCACGCGAAAAAGTGCATTTTAAGCTATGAAGCATTCTGAATATAAGAAGACGTTCTTATTAATAAACATTGAAGGTTTCCTAAAATGATGTCTTCCCTTGAAGAAGCAGGACCCTGGTTTGTAGCATTTCCCTGGCCGAGGCAATCTCACAAAGTGACGGGAGCACATGTGGGCACCCAAGAGTAGGGGCAAAACTTACATCGCACGCGTATGTCCTGCTGCTCTGTAATGGTCGCTTTGGCTTTATTGGGTGAGTTACAAATGTCGAAGGATGCGGCAGCCCCTACCAAATGGAACTGTTAGCTTCCTCTGCTTTGACGCTGGTCCCCAAAGTGTTCTGAGCAACTTCCCAGAGGCCCTATAACCACACATTCCGATGTCAAACGCATGGAGAAATTGTCTTAATTCCAACCTTTTTTTTCACCTGGGCGTCCAGGGCTCGGGCTTTTGTGTGCGTCTTGGGTAAAAGAGAAAATACATGTGCATAGTATAAAGCGTGACTGTATGCGGCTTTTTCCTTCTGTTTCTAATTTTAAGAAAGGCTCCACTTTTATAGGCTGAGTCGGGGGTAGGGTTGAGGCAACATTAAAAGGGAGAAATGCTTTCTTTTGTTGTAAAATCTTACTCTGCTTGACCTGCGAGTGTTCCAGGCCTTTCCAGTAAACCGGGGTACCCAGTTGGATATACTGGATGTGGTTTTGTCATATCCCGTGGGCCCCGTCCAGCCAGCCACCTGCCCACATCCCCTTTCCTGGCCCCATGACCGCACTCCATACACCAAGCATCTCGGTAGCCTCCGTGTACCTTTCTCTCTCCACTCCAACAAAACTGGCAAAGGAAAGCGAGAGGACGTGATCACCTTGACAAGGCGCATCGTTGGTGTTATGTCTCTTGACTCAGGGACTAACACGGTGCACAGTTCTATGGTTCTATGGGTTGACTGGGCTGAGTAGGGGACTCTCACTCAGTTTTCTCAATGGGAGGCTGTAGTCATCTGAAAGCTCGACTGGGATGAATATCCAAGATGGCGCTCACATGGCTGGCAATCATGCGGGCCATTGGCTGGCAGTTCAACTAGAGCTAGTTGCCAGAGTGCCTACACGTGCCCACTCCATATGGCTCAGGCTCACTACAGAATTGTAAGGCAGTCCCAAAAGAAGCTTCTTCAGAGCAAATTTTCCAGGAGACTCAGGTGAAACCTCCAAGCCTTTGAAGTCCTAGAATGCCATATTGGTTGCATTCCATTGGTCAAGCAAGTCACTATAACCAGCCTAAACTTAAGGGGAGAAGAATTAGACTCCATCTATTGTTGAAGACATGGCAAAGCCACATTATAAAAGAACAAGAAAGGAAATATTGTGGTTGCTATTTTTGGAAAATGTCATCTATCATATAGGTATTTGAAAACATTCCCAATTTTTCCTATTAGCTTCGTGAGAATAGAGACCTTTGCTTCTTTAAAAAATCATCTGTAGGCACCCCCTCCCTTCCTTTCATTCACTATCTACCCTGATCCATTCTCTGTCAAGAAGAATGTCTTGCATGTGCCAGGAAGTCCATGGATTTTGTTTGTCAGTGGATTTTATTTCTTTCATGAGAACAAAGAGCAAATGCGTCTTCACAAAATTATTTTAAGGGTGTGGACAAACCCTTATCTCAATATTTGAACTTGTACCTACAGGTCAAGTCCTATAATTTTGTTCCCTCTACCTGGTATAATCCTCTTTAAATACACATCTGCCATCGGAAATCTGCCCCCCTCTTCAATGTCTTGACATAACAGCGACTGTTTATTAGTATTTAGAATGTGCCAGGAAGTGTGCAAAATTTTTTACCTATATTACATCTTTGGAGCTATTGGATGCCTCCCCAAAAGATTACATTCTCACTGAGGACCAGAACTCATCTGATTTTTACTGTATTCACTGCTACAGCCAGCACAGGGCCTGATACATGGCAGTAACTTGGTATTTGTGTGTTGGTTTGAATAATATTATTGGGGGAGGAGGGAGTGAAGATCATTTAATGCAACTTTCAGACCTCTTGATGTTCTTCCAGGTTGTGTCAGTGAATATTTGCTTGTTATCTTGTGAGCGATGCCAACACACTATCTTTGGTTCTGTTTTTCCATTTGGAAAAGCACACACTGCTATTTATGGTGACCAGATATTAATATGGACCCAGACAACCTGCCCACTAGTATTTGCGCCCTTGGTGTGATCTCCCCTACGTTGAATCGTAGTTTGTGTGATCAGTAGGGTGTGGAAGAATGACAGCGTGTGACTTCTGAGGCTAGGTCATGAGAGGCACTATCGCCTCTTACCTGGTCTATTGGACCACTCGCTCCAGGGAAAGCCAAGCCACCATGTCGCAAGGAGAGTCACGTAGCCCTACGGAGAAGCCCACATGGAAAAGAATCGAGCCCACCTGCCAATGGCCATCACTAACTCGCCAGTCAGGTGAGTGAGGTGCCTTGAAAGTAGACCCCTCAACCCCAGTCATGCCCGGGGGAGTCTTCAAAACTACCCAGGCTGAGCCACACCCAGAAGACTCTGAGCATCCCAGGAGGTCTGACCCGTTGTAGGAAGTGGGGCCATCTCAGAGAGAGACCATGTGAGTATATCATGAGAACTGGAGCCGGAGAGATGTACTTGATGCCCTAGGGAGCGTGGCCTGATTCAGGAGGGGGTCCAGTGCTAGAGGTTCTTGAATAAATTCTTTCCAAGAAAGAAGCAGAGTTCAGGCAACCACTCTATGGAGAGCACCAGTAACACAATCATTAAGACTATTCGTTCTCCTACTCCCACATGGTAGTCTAAAAATGCACCCGCCCTCGAAATCTGTCTGCCTCCCAATCTCTGGAACCTGTGAATGCTACTGAATTTGGGGAAAGCATCTTTGTAGATGTGGTTAAGGTCAGGATTTTGAGATGGGAGAGTATCCCGGGTGAGGCACCTGGCCAATGCCATCACACATGTCCCTATAAGAAGGGGATGGGGACAGAGGGGCCATTACACCCAGAAGAGGCAAAGCAACATGGCCACAGAGACAGAAATCAGAGCGATGCAGCCAGAAGCCAAGAACACAGCCTGCAGCCCCAGAAGCTGAAAGAGACAAGGAACAGATTCCACCCTAGACCCTTTGCAGAGAATGTGGCCCTGCTGACACTTTGATTCCAGACTTCAGGTCCCCAGAACTGTGAGAGAATGAATACGTGTTGTTTTAAACCACTAAGGCTATAGCCTTTTGTTACAGTGGCTGCGGGAAACTAATACACTCCCCTTGGCCAACGCTGGAGAGCCATAATTTTTCACAATGTCGAGATGACAGAGTCACAGTAGAATGGGGGGGGGGGGCAGCAAGACACAAGCCGCCTCTACATCACCACCCCCTGCCACCTCTCAAGCCTGGCTCAGGCCTGCGCTGGGGGAGAGAGAGACCGTTTCATGACCCTCCCGCCATGGAGATTTGAAATCTGACCTCCTAAAGTTTTTACTTGGAACAGGCTAGACGTTTTAGGTGCTTAAAAGTAAGGCCGAAACACGCAAGTGCAAAATCGATGAAACCAGCCGCCAATATTATCCACGGAAAGGCAGGGGGAAGCAGGTATGAAGACTGGTGGTTAAAAAAATAATATAGACGATAGATAGATAAATCCATGCCAAGCCCCTGAATGGAAGAAGGGCAGAGACGTGGCCGGGGGGTGGGGGGGAGGAGGATGGCAATGCGGAGTGGAGGCCAACGCACCTGCACTGCGCCCAGGGTGACTTCCTCTGTCCCCCAGCTGCATCCGTTGGACTCACCGCGGAAAGAAAGGATGACAACAGCTTCCCTTTGGGCACCTCACCCACACCAGTGCTACCGTTGTGTCTAACCTCTGCAATCACCACGCAAGGTGGGCATTTCATCCCATTTTACAGATGCGGAAACAGTGGGCATATTGTTTAACTGCCCTGGGGTTGCACGGCAGGTGAGGGACACCAAGCCACGCAGCCCCGTGTCCATTCTAGACTCTCACCCCCTGCGCCTCCAGGCCTGGTGTCGACTTTATCATCTCTACAATAATATTAATATGGTAGGAGCCAGCGCTCAAGAATGAGAAACCTGCCCTATGGAGTGTGCCCTTAATTAGGCCCACAGCTGCTATCTATTGATGCAGCTTGTTTCTTAGAGCTATGCATGAGTTCAGGAAAGCATCTTTGCAAATAGTCTCTGAAATAGACTGATTGCTGCTAATTAGGTTCTCATAACATGAAAGAAGGAAATGACTGGCTTCTCCCGAGTTCTGAGAAAGCCCGGTGCTGGTTACAATATGTGCGGTGACGCACAAAATTGGTTGGGTGTTCCAGCTTTGCCGGAGACACGGCGTAAGATCTGGGCCACTCGGATTCTGGTGAGAACTCTCTTCCTGGCTTAAAGAGAACTCTCTTCCTGGCCACCTTCTGGCTCTGTCCCGATGTGTCTCTTCTTAAGAGGGCACTAATCCCATCATGGGGCCCCACCATCATGATCTCATCTAACCCTAGTATCTCTCAAAGCTCCCAGGTCCAAATACCACTACATTAGAGACCAGGGCTTTAACATGAACTTGGGCACAGGGTGGGGGACACGATTCGGTTCATAATAGCTTATGACACTGTTGATGTCTGGATCCCATATCCAGAGAATATGATTCATTATGTCTATGATGTGGCTCAGGGACCCACATTTTAGCGAGTATCCTATGATATTCAGAAGCATGAGGTCTACAGACAAGAGTCTTAAGAAAAACCACATTTCAGCTTTTCACCTGGGCTGACTGTCTACAATCACCCTGGAGCTTTTAAAAATCATCAGTGCCGGACCCTGCTCCAGATCAATTAAATAAGGGTCTCTGGGTGTGGGATTGGGACATCAGCATTTCTTCAAAGGTCTCCCCGAGTGATTTCAGGGGGAAAAGCATCATTCTGGTCCAGACTTCACAAAGAATGAGATCACCAAGTCAACCCATTGTGTCCTCACGCTGTCTTAACACACTTCAATGACGCCCCATCGCTGAGAGCAGTGGTTTTCAAATGGTGGGTCGTGACTTAACAGTGAGTCTCCAAATCACAGTGGGTTGCCAGCAGGTTTTTTTTTATGGAAGAATATAACGGAAAATTTTCCTTTACATTTGAGTGCCTAGAGTCGAGCAACAGTAACTTATTTTGTGACACGTGCCGTCACTTTATCATTAGATCATTTCACCTGCTATGCCTTCTTCCTCCTGTCCTGATATTCATCCTTCAGAGCCCAACCGAGGCGTCTCATCCCTGCCAAGCTTTTCCCCTCCCCTGCACTCAGTTACCATTCCCTCCATGTTTATAGGGTGTCTTCTCAGGCCACTAGAACATACACTTCTCGTCATAACTACTTGTGGGTGTGGCTGGCTGTTTCTTGCCTGGGGACATCTCCTTCAAAGGTAGGAACTGGGTCCTGTACATTTTTATGTGCTCAACCCAGAGCTCATCACCTAACACTGATCAGTTAATGCTTGTGGTGGTAGTTAAGTTCTCCAGAGACACAGAACCAATAGGAGATTACAATAGGAGATAATGAATCTATTGAAAAATATTGACTAGATAGATAGATAGAAGCATATAAGTAGATCTCTAACTGGTTCTGTCTCTCTATAGAATTCCAGAAACATATAGATATAAAGATATAAATATAGAGTCCCTGGGTGGCTCAGTTGGTTAAGCATCCAACTTTTGATTTCAGCTTGGGTCATGATCCCAGGGTCATGGGATAAAGCATGAGCACAGAACCTGCTTGAGTTTCTCTCTCTCTCTCTCTCTCTCTCTGCCCCTCTCCCTGCCTCAAGCTCTCTTTCTAAAATAAAAGAAAAAAATTTTTAATTAAAGAAGAGATATAAATACACACGCTTCTTACTAGTTCTGCTACTCTAGAGAACTCTCACTCATACAACAAGGTATATTTGTTTTGTTCACCAATATCCCCAGTGGCACCTCATAATGCGATCAATAAACGTGTTAAAGGAATCCATGCATTAAGAGAATTTAATTTCTACCCGTTGCAATCTTGGACAGCTCATTAAAGGTCTCTGAGCCTCTGTCTCCTGAACTGTAAATGACTTTACTGCTTCCTATTGAGGACTAAAGCAGATGATGCATGTTAAGTATGGTGCCCAACACACGCAAGAGTGATGAGTTTTATGGTTGACGTTTCTGTCACTGTTAATCTATCCAGTGGCCGGTCTTAATTTCCCAGCCCAGGTACCATGATGGGTCCTTCTTTTTCAGCCCCTCTCCCTTAGTCACTAATCAAAAAGAAACAATACTTAATGATGTAAATGTAATTCACCTAATGATTGCTTTATATAAGACTCTGTACCGTTTGACTTGAAAGCCATACTTCCAAATATAGACTCTAATTCACCGAAATGATACAGAGAGTCACTGAAATGATACAGAGAGAAGCCCTGAAAGGCTCAAAGGGACACATTTACTTGATCGTGCATTTTCCCACCTCAACCTCTACGATCCTAACCTCTGCGGCTGAACAGGAATTATTCTATTAACTTTTTGAAGAGCGGACATCGACAAAATGCAGAGACGGGAGGTATGAAACCAGAATGTCAATTCACTAATTCTTAGAGAGGAAATAGTGAGCCTCACGTTATCATCAGTCTACCTCAAACATTCTCTCCGAAAGAAAAACTGTTGATTTGCTTTAGAGTCTTGGGTCTTTAATAATTACTGTAGGGAGCTAGACTTAGCAACCCAGCTCCTTCTATGGGCACACAAACACTCCTCTTTTCAACCACCATTCTTGCCCCCTCCAACACGCACTCCCTTGGTAGTTTGAGCGACTCACCCCTCTAATGGTTAGTCGGTTGTGCTTGCTGTCACATGTACTTTTCAAAAGTAACGTTCCTTTTCAAGCGTGTTCACTTCTGTCTAGTCGATGGTGTTCTGAATTATGCCCTCCGGGCCTTTCAACAGAAAGGGCTCAGGGTGAAAAAATGCTAGAGTTTTTAGATCTAAGCATGTCTGTGTGCAACTTTCACAAACGAATGACAGCTTGAGTGGATACAGCAGTCGGGGGGGGTCAGACCCCGATCCCGTGAGAATACTCAAGATGTCAACCTGGTGACTTTTGCAATTGACTGGAGTGGAGAACTTACTTCTTCCCCTTCTCCTGCTTGGAAACTTGTTCCCCAAGAAATGTAATGGTTTCCACTTATTAACTTTAACTACAAAAAAGTAATCTTTTAAAGACTTTCCAAGCTTGTTTCTTTCTTTAATCTCTGAGAAGCTTTATTTGTATACACCATCGATTACCGTAAATTCTACATGGTTTCAATTAACTTGCCCACAAGGTAATTTTGGGAAACTTAGCAAGTACATTCTAAAGTCAATCTGGAGAAGTGAATGATAAAGGAAAGCTCAAAGATGGAAAATAGTCAAGACCAGAATTTCCCTTCTAGCGATCAACATAGCCGAAAAGCTGCATAGAGTAGAGGGTAGTGTTTTAAGAATAGACAAATGGGGCAGTGAACTGGGATACAGAGACCCATATGTACGGAAATGTATTTTTCTAGGTAACCATTAAAAATCCTCTAGGAAAGACCCCCACCACTCAAGGGACAGAGAAGGCATACCGCTAGCGTATAATACACGAACGATTAACAGCCATAGCATTGTATATCTTGACTATAGTCACATTTGGGGAAGGAAAGGCAGATAAACTTAGGAGTTGAATCTACTATCTTGATATAAAAATCTGGTTAAAACTGTTTATGAGGTCCTCAAGGAAGGAGAGGACTTGGGTTGGGAAAACTGGGCTGTACTCGTAAGGATCTCTGGGCAACCACTGACCCTCGTCTCCACCACTGAAGTATTCTGACGCTCCCAAGTAGTCCAGCTTTATGAGACCTCAGCTCAGTGGGATTTACCACCGTGGATGCTGCCTAGGTTCACGCTCTAAGACCCAAGTTCCAGAAGAAGATATTAAGATGAGTTTCTATTTTCTCAACCTCACCCTTTTTAATCTAGCCTCATTCCTAAGTAGATATACCTCCCCTCCAACCTCTATCCACTCCGGACTATTAAAGGCACAAGGGGAGAACTTAAAATTAAATTTCAGACTAAAATCGAGTTTGAGGTTGAAGTTTTCAAATAGACTGGATGTTTCATAATCAAAACTGACTAAGGATTTATTGGATTTGCCTGAGCTGCCCTTGAAGGACGAGAATGGGTGATCTGACCGCTCATGGTTGATTAGAAACAGTTTGATCTTTATACCCCCACTGAAGCACGCCCCTGCCACAATGAAATAAACTTCAATCTCTTTTTTTAATTAAAAGAAGAGAGCTAACAAGCTACATCTTGGTGGTGGGGTCTGCTTATTCATTTTACCTAGAGTTGAGTAACTGTTTTTAATCTCTCTCCTTTTTTTTTTTTTTTCTTTTTAGTTTTGGAATGTTCTTTGCTTACATCCTTAAGACGATTAATTCTGCCCCATTTGCTTTGTCTTCTTCTCTTTTCATAATTGTCTCCGCGACAGATCGGAGTTCCCTGTTCTATCTGCTACCCCATCGCTTTCCATTCTTTTTCTGTTAATTTTTATAGAAGGTCTTTTTCTTGCCCCTGACTTTTATATGGCTAATATGATTTTCTGCCACATCAGTTCAGTCTTTTACTGCTTCAATAATGATCTGATTTGGGTTATTGCACTTTTCCATCATAGATTGGTCCTGTATATTAATGCAACACCTCTGGTACCTTCCCGCACATTTAAAGCACTTCTTGAATGATAAGTGAGAGGTCTATTCTACAGGTTAGGATGACTTGGATTCGAAGCCTCACTCTGTCACTTACAGAGCACGTGACCTTATAAACACAGGGAAAAGATAAACCAGGTTAGTCGCAGATTCGGTAGAATGTGTCCCATAATAGCGGGAAGACACTGGCAGGTGGCGTCTAAAGGGAAGAGAGGGGGGAGGGGAAGCATATACAGGTTCAATGTGATGGATGTGGGGGAGGGGCTGGGTCTGAGTCCTAAGACGTGAGGTCAGGAAGGGATTAGATCATTAACAGAGTTGTGTGCTTGAATCGGGTATCCAGGATTTTATCCTGTACACATGTTCTTCTTCTTCTTTTTTTTTTAACGTTTATTCATTTTTGAGAGACAGAGAGTGAGAGACAGAGTGGCGGAGGAGGGGCAGAGAGAGGGGGAGACAGAATCCGCAGCAGGCTCCAGGCTCTGAGCTGGCAGCACAGAGCCCGACGCAGGGCTCGAACCCACGAACCATGAGATCACGACCTGAGCTGAAGTCAGACCTTTAACCCACGGAGCCACCCAGGCATCCCCAAAATCAAGTTTTAAGGTAATCTGGAATCTCTACAAGTGTATGTGACCTTTAGCGGCCCCTCTAGTCTTACACGCCATTTGGGACGGCAGCGAGGAAAAGCCACCTGCCCCCCACCCCCCACAGCCTCTAAGAGCAGACCCCACTGGCTGGAAACAAGAGCCTTGAGGGGCCACACATCCCCTCCAAGCAAGGATAGGTGCTCTGATTAGGTGGTTTAACTGTAAAAACACCGCAGTCCTTCAGAAGCCACTGTCCGAAACGGAGATAAACTAAAGACAGTGCTCCCCACTAATACTGATGTACTTTCAATTTATGCAATCCAGAGTGCAGTGGCCTGCACTGTCCCCTGCCTCCAGTGATTAATGGCCTGGCCCCAGCTAGGGTCCAAAAAGAAAGAGCCGAAGGAAGCAGATGCAGTGGGTTTTATATTATCATGACTGCAACAAACTCATTCTGTGGTGTCAGCGCTGACTGCAGGGTTCTGATTATGAAATATGATGCATGTTGAATTTAATGACTTTCTGTGCCCTTCTGGTGAGTTCACTGCTTTCCAATGTCATTTTCTGTTCTCATCTGAGTGGTAATAAAAGGAATATCATTGACTGTGGTAGCTTGTAACCACTGTGTGTTTTACAATAAATTGCATTTCGGGACCTTTCTCCCCAGGAGAGAAGTGCATGGCCAGACGGATTATTCCGAGGCAGGCTCTGGGATCCCCATGTGCAGGACAATGGGGGATGAGGTGGAGTTGCCCTTTTTCGGGAATCATCCCCCAAGAGCATTCATTTTTCAAGCAGTTGTACATCAAAGGTCAGTTCGGACCAGAGGGAAAGATGACAAAACACAGACCCCAAAGTAAAAATGACTGTCGCCCGACCAGAATCAATGCCGAATGGACAGGTCTACCTACTCTTAATAAGTTCAGGAAAGAGGGCTGGGGAGAGTGCAAGTTCAGAACTGGGAAGAACTGGGAAGACAGCCCCCAAAGCCCTGTTCTTCCTCCGTGTGTTCAAGCCGACCTCTTGTCAATATCCCATAGGAAGGTCATCTCCATGTCGGAACAAGAAGGAGAAGAAAAGGAGTATCCAATGGGAGACAGCTGCATACCAGACCTGTGCCAGGCACTCTACGGCTCACTGCCGCCTACTGTCCCCTCCTGTCACGGTGCTCTTGCGAACCAGGTCTTATTACACCCAATTTGTAAATAAAGAAATTTAGGCGAGACAGAATTGTCTAGGTCACAGAGCCAGGGTCCAGCTCCTCCGATTCCCAGAAGTGTGTCCCATGGACCAGAAGCACTGGCTAGAGACGCAGAACCTCGGATTCCCGCCCAGTCGTGCACATGGAAGTGTGTAAAACATGCCATGGGCGCCAGGCAATGGAGCTGGACAGAGGACGTGAAGTTTCCTGACACTCGGGCCAACCAGGACAGGCTTCTGTCTTCACCGTTCGGAGGGTCTCCTGTGCGATGTTGCCTTAACCATCAGGATCTCAGTTCCGTTGCTTGACCATCTGGGAGCGGTGTCCCTGGGGACAGTAGTCCTCAAACTCCAGAATGCCTGCCAATTGCCTGGGCACCTGGTGAAGGTACAGACCCCTTGGTTCTGCATTGTGTTAGCCACGCTTCTCCCCAGACACACAGAACCAATGGGCTGTGCGCATATGTAGAAAGAGATTTATTTTAAATGAGTAAGCTCATGCAATTATGGAAGCAGGTAAGTCCCAAATCTCCAGGGTGGGCCACAAGGGCTGGAAACCAGGGAAGAGCAGGTGTTGCCGGTCAAGTTCAAAGGCCGCCTGCTGGCGGAATCCCCTCCGACTCAGGGGAGGTCAGTCTTTGTTCTAGTAAAGGCTTCACTTGATTGGAAGATGCCCACCCACATCAGGGAGGCCACTCTGCTTCACTCAAAGTCCACTGATTTAGTCTCATGCAAAAGCACCCTTGGAAACATCCAGAAGAACGTTTGACCATGTATCTGGGCAGTTTGACCCTAACAAGTTGACGCATAAAATCAACTATAATGTATATTGCAACGGTGGTGATACAAATCTGCAAGCGTGAAAAGGTGACACAGGACTATCTACATACATTGTGCAAACATTTGGTTTTGATACTCCAGTATCATTATTGATTTAGTAATGTAAATTAGCAATGTAAATTTAGTAATGTAAATTATTTACATATTAAATGATTCCTTAAGGGGCACCTGGGTGGCTCAGTCGGTTAAGCACCAACTTCAGCTCAGGTCATGATCTCATGGTTCATGGGTTCAAGCCCCGCGTTGGGGTCTGTGCTGATGGCTCAGAGCCCGGAGCCTGCTTCCGATTCTGTGCCTCCCTCTCTCTCTGCTCCTCCTCCACTAGCACTCTGTCTCTCTTTCTCAATAATAAATAAACATTTTTTAAAAATTAAATGATTACTTAATAACTATTACAATTATTAAGATAGAGGTATCAGGGGATCCTAGCGAAAGGGACATGAGACCACGCTGTACTATCTTTGCAACTTCCTGTGCGTCTAAAGTTATTTCCAAAACACTTTTAAATAATTTTTTTTTAAACAGTACAGATCCCTGGTCATTTGCACCTTCTCTTTGCCCTTCCTTTTCTCCTAGGATTCTGGTCCACTTGATCTGTTTTTAATTTGGATGTAGGGAGGCTTCTGTTGACCACAGTGTGAGAATGGTCCCCAGGGGTGACATGATTTTCTGGGCGCTGTGGTTCAATCTACGTGACAAGGAGCTACATTATAGCACTTTTCCACCTTAGAGAAAAACGGTGAGAATAGCAGATTAGGAAGGAATTTGGTACCAAAATCAAAGCAATGATCCTGCATGATTTCTGGTTTATAGCATCATTCAGTGTTAAATAATGAAGGGGCAGGAGGGGTCATTGATCTGTTCCAGATACCTCATTGCACAGGTGAAGAAAAGACCCAGCATTTTCTGCCACCCCCAGCCCCTCACATCGATAGTAGTAAAGTCTGGATGGGAAGCACAACTCTAGGATTCTCAGGGCCCAACCCACCCGAGCCGTGGAAATGCCAGGAAAATATAGATCTCACCTAGTTCTTCTTTTTGTTTTTTATGTTTATTTCCAAGAGAGACAAAGCATGAGCAGGGGAGGGGCAGAGAGAAAGAGAGGGAAACACAGAATCTGAAACAGGCTCCAGGCTCTGAGCTGTCAGCACAGAGCCCGATGCGGGGCTCGAACTCATGAACCGCGAGATCATGACCTGAGCCAAAGTTGGATTCTTAACCAGCTGAGCCACCCAGGTGCCCCTAGATCTCTAGTTTTAATTCCACGTCCAAAACACTGCCACAGTGATTTTGCTCAAGTGTAAATCCGACCCTATCACTCCCATACTTAAACTCACTCAGCCCTTCAAAAGGAAATCAAAATTCTCTAGCTAGAATTCCAGGACGTCCTTGGACTGACATCTCCAGCCTCCTTGCTCTGGTTAACTCCTGGTTATCCCTTTAAACCTGGAATTCAGCCTGCTGGGAAGACGTTATGTTCCCCCTGAGACTGATTTTGTAAGCTTGTACTGCATTCCCATGGCATCTCGTAGATCCCATTGGCATCTGTGCCTCCCTCTGTCCTCCAGGTGGTGAGTTCTCTGGGGGAGGTCCTTCATTCCCACGTTACCAGAGTCAAGTACACTGTGTTGGCTAGGCCAGCTATCCCATCATGAGAAGACGGAATGTCCTGACACGGAAATCGCCAGGGCATTTAGACGAGAACGTGATCAGGGAAGCAGGCGTTGACCATGTATTCATGAGTCTCCCCTCTACGTCAACCTTCCTGCAAGTGGTAACACCACCACCTCTGACAAATTCCTGCCCAAGCTCCAACTTGAATCACATCAAGCCTCAGAAATAGCGTACCTGTTTGCAAGACATTGAGAATACAACCCCGTCGGGATGCGATCAGCAAAGCCTAGAATGTAGGAAACTCTAGAGGGCAAATGGCTTGGTTTGCCTATAAAGTAAATTGCAAAGGGAACCATTTCATAAAGAGAAAAACAGGGAATCTATTGATGAAAAAAAAAAAAAAAAACGCTCTCAAGACATATCAACCACACAGCGTCTGGCCCTTAAGTAGATTTCATTCAACAAGCCAACTGCGTAAAAGATACTTGTGGGAAAATTGGAGGAATGTATTCATTGAAATGGTATTTGATAACCTTAAAAAACAATGGTTAATTCCATAAGATGCAACATTGGCATTATGGTTATGTATTTTTTTCTTTTTTCTTTTCTTTTTTTTTTTTTTGTTTTTTATTTATTTTTGGGACAGAGAAAGACAGAGCATGAACGGGGGAGGGGCAGAGAGAGAGGGAGACACAGAATCGGAAACAGGCTCCAGGCTCCGAGCCATCAGCCCAGAGCCTGATGCGGGGACTCACGTACCGCGAGATCGTGACCTGGCTGAAGTCGGACGCTTAACTGACTGCGCCACCCAGGCGCCCCTCTTTTATTTTCTTAAAGTAATTTTTTATGTTTATTTATTTTTGAGATAGAAACAGAACATGAATGGGGGAGGGGCAGGGAGAGAGAGAGAGAGGGAGACACAGAATCTGAAACAGGCTCCAGGCTCTGAGCTGTCAGCACAGAGCCCGACGTGGGGCTCGAACCCACCAACCATGAGACCATGACCTGAGATGAAGTCGGACGCTTAACTGACCGAGCCACCCAGGCGCCCCTATTTTTTTTAAATATACTGACACATTGATAGGCATCTGGGAAGGTCAGTATAGATGAAAAACGATTGGCTGTAAACTAATGATGGTCGAAGTTAGGTGATGGGTATTTGAGGTTCGCTGGTATTCTTTCTCCTCCCGTGTATGTTTGAGTTTTTGCAGAACAAGTTAAAAATGGTGAACACAAAAGATGCCCCTGTTGGCCCGTTATTTACAATTACAATAGCAGACGCTAGTAAATAATTACAAATGAGTTATTTACAGTTGGGATGAGGCCAGAGGTACTCACGACCCACGATGTATTAGTATTGAATTCCATTTAAGAGCTATAGGAAATGCTTTCTCAACATTCTGTTTTGCGAAGATCAGCAGTTTGTAGGGGTCAGGGCTAAAACTCTTCCCATTCATTGTCAAAATCCATGTAGGCATGTCCATAAAGATTTGGTCTTCTTTCTAAGGTTTGGAGGAAAATCTAGGGTCGGCAACTGCCAGGACCCCAGGCATAATATAGGTCCCGATGCCTGTGCTTGGACGGGATTCAGCTACTTATAAAACAACTGATCGCAGCACATCTCAATTATTATTGCTTGTGTGATATTTTCTAAGCAAATTCTTACTGAGTCTACCTAACTACTGAGATTTCAGGGTGGTTTGACTTTATACATTAGAGGGAATTCATAACAGCATTCCCAGTGCTTGCATTTCTGTTGGTCCCCATAGTGGGTCACAAGAAGCAGGGAGGGGCTTCAACTAATTTGCTGGATTTGTTTAAACCTCCCGTCGTCCCCGATGTATCTCTGCCACTGCCCCTTGTCATCCCTGTACTTAAATGGCAGCTATGGCAATCACAGGCTGTTGTCATGCCAACGGGTTGTGATTTCATAGGTATTTCCTTTTCTCGTTCACTCTACCGGAGGGTAAAATGTTTTTTAATTTTTTTAATGTTTATTTTATTTTTGAGAGAGAGAGAGAGAGAGAGAGAGAGAGAGACAGTGTGAGAGGGGAAGGGGCAGAGAGAGAGAGAGAGAGAGAGGGAGACAAAGAATCCAAAGCAGGCTCCAGGCTCTGAGCTGTTAGCACAGAGCCCGACGCGGGGCTCAAACTCACAAGCCGTGAGATCATGACCTGAGCCGAAGTCAGATGCTCAACTGACTGAGCCACTCCGGTGCCCCTAAGGTATAGCATTTAGGAGCATTAAAGAGAATAGCAGAGAAAAGTTGGAGGCATTTCCAGGACAAAAAAAGCACAACCATAGACGCCCCCGTGGTAGTTTGCAAGGAGACACAGAGCTGGTGGGAAGGACTCAAGTGGGAGAAAATCAGACCAAAGAAGCCAGAAAAGCTTCCATTGACCAGGTGGGGCTAAAGAATGTCTGAACGAAGAGAGATCTTGAAGTTCTTTGGGCAAATCTGTCATGATCTTTGGTCTGGAAAGATAACTAGGATGTGGTTCACTCAATCCCCACTCTGACCCCTAGAAGGTCTTTCCAAACTCTAAAGGCTGGAAAATAGAGATCACATTTCTCAGACTCTCATACACCTAGGTTTCTTCATGGGATCCAGACTCGACTGAGTGGATATGCAGACAAGACACCCGAAGAAGGACCTGAACATTATAACCAAGAGAAGTTGTTATATGAGAATTGGTGCTCTGGGGACCAACAGTAACCGCTGTAGCTTCTTGGTCATGGCAACAATGGGTCTAGGGTTGACCATGTCATGGGCCAGGGGCTGGCAGTGGGGAGCATGGGCTTACTAACCTGGCGGCTTCCCACCGCAGCAAAGGATGTGGGATCTGGGACCCAGGCTGGCAACAGCTCCCCCAGCAGGCCAGCTCTGTGGTGGGCTTCCAGGAGCCGTCCCTAGAAACTCGACTCAGAGTGTCGCTCCAATTTTATCTGGTCTCTGTGAACTATTTAATACCCTTGACTCCCCTCTTTCCTGCTCAAAATGGCCAGAGTGGATTCTGCTGACTTCAGCTGAGGAATCTGACCCATTCGAGAAGAGAGGAAACTGGTCCTTTCACATGATATCTACATGAGTATTTACACAAATATTTACATGAATATTAGGAGCAGCCATGACTAGAAAATCTTGGGACATAATTTTGGGAGTATCTGAAATTTCTTCCTTTAAATCTATTTCCTCTTGACTACTAACAGTGAAACCCCACAAGAAACACTAAGAGGGGTCATGTGTCCTTTAGAGATAATCTAAAGTATGTGCCTGCACCAATAACATTTGGGGGAGGAAAATGTCAAAGATTAAAAAAAAAAAAAACTGAGTGCTTTCAGTAGAGGAGACCAGACTCAGTCCATCCATAGGCTCCAGAGTGAATGAAGAAATGTGCCAATTAAATGTCTGTAAATAAACTAATCATGTTGGACCTGTCCGTCAGTGACCATCTATCAAATAACAGCTACAGTACTCAACATGGGTGAAACCAAAGAAGGAAGGGAACAAGATCGACTCTTGTCTCGAAGAATAGATCATTAGTTATTGCAAGAAGAGAAATATGTAGCAAACACCAGAAAATAATCTAAGGGACTATGGAACTAGGTGGAAAAGGCTGTTAGTAAAGACACCTGTCGCTGTGGGTAGGGGCCATTGGAAATGGCCCCATAGAAGTCATGCCGACTACCCTAAATCTGGGTAGAAGAGCAAACTCTGGAAAAGCAGAGAAAAGTTGGAGGCATTTCCAGGACAAGAAATGCACTTGGTAGTTTCCAGGGAGACACAGAGCTGGTGGGAAGGATTCAGGTGGGAGGAAATCAGACCAAAGAAGCCGGAAGAGCTTCCATTGACCAGATGGGGTCACAGAATGTCTGGATGAGGAGACATCTTGAAGTTCACCTGCCCCAACACTTGAATCCTTTCCACAACTTCATCTCTTCTCATCTCACTAATTTTAGAAGGTGGGCAAAAGAAAAAGGGTAGATGTGAGTTTTAAAACTCTAGAGAAAGCCTCAGTAGAAAGATCTCCTGGCTAAATCCACGATACCAATAGCTTCAGGGAAACAAACTGTGAATTAAATTTAGGAATCACGGCTTCCAACACCTTAATTTTACAAGTGAGCAGACCTTCCGAAGGACTCCCAAAGGCCACAACAGCTCCTGGCCCCCGGTCTCCCCACACCCAGCCCAGGTCTCTCCCTCGACCAAGACTTTCCTGGCTCTGTTCTGAGAATACTCCATTTCTCTTACTATGCATGAAAAATGCTAATAACCTTCTCTCTCCAAACAGCCTTTCCCCAAGGAATAATAGATCTTGGGAAGAGAGAGGTTTGCCATCATGGAGGGACATTATCATTTTTATACAAATGCTAAAACAGTTTTGAGCTCTCAGCCTGAACTAAGCTACCTTAATCTTACCTGTGTCTCACACCTGGGGGAACTTGGCTTGGGGGGGGGGGGCGGGGAGGGGAAAGGCAAAAAAACCCGTGGAATCCATTTCAAGTGTTCTATCTTAAGCCTCTCAGTTTGCACTCAATTTGTTTTATCACATAGTGATAGGAATTAAAGGCCTTCACTACAGTTTAGGCAGCTTGCCAATACCTATTTTATAGCAATAAAATATGTACAAATTAAGGAATCTCATGTGGAAAATTTATTCAACAGCCTCAAAAGCCAAATGAATGGTAATTACCTTGAACACAATGTGGCAGCAATCAAGCACGATTGGATCATGCTTTTAAATGTACGTCTACATTTTAAGAACTAAGATAATTATGAATTATGAAAATAACTAACAGAGACAATGGCGTAGCAAAGCTGTTGTTTATGAAACATGAAAGGGACATTTTGAGAGGAGTAGGGGAAATGACTCGTTTTCTGCACCTGCCAGGGAATATTGAATATGACACAGTTAAAAGTACAGAGCTGGGATAGGCTTCTCTTCCCAGCCACTTCACGTGGGGATCGCTTCCGTTGAGCTCCAGTGTTTGCGGAGGAGGAAAAGGGAGGGAGGAGACACGGAAGTTTCCAGGTCTGCTTCCCACACAGTGCAAGATTAAATACCCATCCATCATTGTACGCATCCCAGTTTTAATAACCCCCTGTTATGCCTAGAAACATGGATGAAAACGTTCTCTGGCTGATCAGTTGCCAAATCTCTTTCTCTAAACACGGTTATTCTGAGAAACATCTCTTAGAATGGAGACACGCGAAACAAGGTTCTTTTGCTCGTCTCCTTGCTTACGTCAAATCCTAAGGAGGTCATTCAGCCTCTCTGTGTTCCTCAGTTTTCCCAACTTGAAAGTTATGGGGCTGGCCAACCGACCTCCAACATGGCATGCGTCTGTGCTATGACGTAGATGGTATGCCCTGGTGGCCATGGGGAGTGAGCGACGGGGACATCTCGGGGCAGAATATTCCAGAAGGGGATAAGGAGCAAGGCCACGAGACATCGGCATGTCTGCTGCACTTGAGGAAGAGGAGGAGGCCAGAGTGGCTGGAGCGCGTGAGATGAAGAACGAGAAATGAGATCAGAGAGAAATCAAGACCGGATCACGTTGGGCCTCGAAAGCGATTGCGTGTTGGTGTTCACCCCGAGCAAAACGGAAATTCCGACTGCATGGTGAGCAGCGGAATTGCGCGATCTGACTTAGCGCTTTACCAGGACCCATCTGACTTGTGGGGCGAGAATACGCGAAAGGGGAGTAAAAGTAGAGATAGGAGATGAGTGTCTGATTACATAATTGGGCACCGTCACCCAGCCCAGGGGGCACATAAGACTAACAATCACAGAGGCTATGGCAGAATATTTGCAAAATTCTTCTCCACGGTTTCCCTCCCCATATCTGCGTGCTTCTACAATGTGACTTTGTGGCTCCCCCTCATCAAGAGATAGATTAGGCTTCCCCATCCCTTGAATCTGGACTAACCTTGTGATGTTCCTTGGCCAACAGAATGTGTGAGAAGGGACACCATACCAGTTCCAGCCTAGGCATCGACAGGTTTTGGACGTTTCCCAGTGTTCTCTCTGGGACTCTCTATCCTCCGTGTGAAGAAGCCCAGGCTAGCCTGCTGGAGGACCAAAATACTACAATGACATCCCGGCAAAGGCCACTCTAGAATACCCCCGATGTGTGAGCAAGCCCAGCTGAGATCAGCCCAGCCCGGCCTGGTGAAGCAGAACTACCCAAACTGACACGTTGATTTATAAAGCCAAATGAATGTTTGTTTGTTTGTTTTGTATCTTAAATTAGCAAAGTTTGGAATGGCTTGTTATATGGCAGAAGCTAACGGATACAAAAAAAAGTCAAGACAAGGGTGAATTATCAAGCCAGCCACTGCGATGGGGAATTGGAGGTCAACCCTACTGGAATTCTCTGAGGAATTATGCAGAATGACCTTCGGGACTGTTCATCTGACAGTAGAGGAGAGCATGGGACCCAGTAGCGCCCAATGCTTCCATTACTATGATCTGCTTAAGCTCACCATGAAGTCTGACACAGAGTCGTTCAAGGTGGTGAATGGCTGGCAGCAATCTCCACAAAACACACCTTGTAGCAGGTTCATGGACTAAACTAAAATCTTTGCTACCACAATTGGTCTCGAGGGTAGAACAGATCCTCGTATCTCTTACTTATTGCTCTTCTGGACCTTCTTGGCTTTGGCCGACACTTTGGCAAGTCCGGGGTACTTACTAAATGGGTGACCCAGCTCTTCTTCTGGGTCTGGGTTTTTATTGGCTTTGCCTTTCCTGAACTGTGTGGCTGTTGTTGTCCCTTTCCAGCTGTTCTGGGGCTCCTTCGGGGAGGACAGCGTTATGGATGACTTTCTGCCGTGACTGTGTCGCCACACCCCGAATTCCTCATGGTGGTCAGGGAAATGATCTCTTCTAAAATAAGTCCTTTCTTTGCCTACTGGGTTACACAAACGAGGAGCCCACTATGACCAGGTGGAGGTCACAGGTCCATGTTCGGTGGAGTTCTTACCGTGTCCCCTCGTGGCAGACGTTCCTCCTTGGAGAGCGGGACCTCTATTCCAGCAGAACCTAAGGTTTCAGAGATAAGAAGAATATCTTTTTTAGATGAGTTACTACCTGTGACGGTGACAGAAACCAAACCTACTTCCCCTGCTTTGTTCCTGACCAAGAACTGCATCGTATTGTAGTTAATATGACACATTGGCTGTCGGTTCAATGCATACAATGCATCCTGAGGGGAGGACGAGTGCCCCACCCCCACAGGATTTTTGCCCACTCGAGCTGGCACAATTGCCAAGACTTTGACAGACCATTCTTCTATTGTATCGTGGCCGTTGGGGGCCAATGTGGTCTATGATAGGACCGGTAGATCCTGTGGCCATGCACTCGTGGTCACACCTCCTCGGTCCTAAAATAGGTCCCTTGGTTTGAAGCCAGTTTGGGGATAATCCGGGTCAGTAAATCAGGTGCTATTATGGTGGCGTTGGCAGAGGAACCAAACACAGGGAAGACAGACCATATCTGGAAGAAGTGGCAATTCAAATGAAGACAAAAAGCTGTCAGCTCTAGGATGAAGACCAACTTATCAACCTGCCACCGAATGGCTGGTCGGTCGCCTCATGGATGGCACCATGATGACCGCTCACAGTCGATCTCCACTGCCAGCAAGTTGGGTATTCAGCAATGGCGGCAGCTAGATCAGCCTTAGGCCAATGTGTAACCTCCATCCCTTCTCCCATGACCACCCTTACAGCCCATTGTACAGGCACCAAAGTGGCCTGGGAGAGAGAATGGCTAGCCTCCGCCAATGAACCATCCTATCCATCAGGTCACTGAGGGACCGCCGTGAGGAGTACGCTCTCTGCTGAGCATGAAAATGAGACACACAGTTTAACCCACTTTGTGTTCCTTCCGATGCATTTATCCACCTGCCTCTGTCTTAAACATCCTCCTCTCCGGTCTTTCAGTCTTTTCCCCTTTCATGATACCAGTACAAGTACGGTGACAAAGTACAAAGTACTAGTCATAGCTCTGTCCCTTGGAAACATCTGCTTTACATTCTGTCCTTCGGGGATAATCTGGTGTGTAACGGTACATTTCCATGAGGATGAATGTATTCAATATTATCATCTATATGTTAATATGTGATATTAATATCTGTACATGTTCATCTAATATACGTATCTCTGTGTAACCCTGGAATTATCATAATTATACTCATAGGAACCCATCCCTGAACCATGGCTGAATGTCCCCTCTGTCAGAGGATCAGTTGGAACACCACAAAGCCCTAAGTGTAAGTTCAAGGAGAGGCATTCGTCCCAGAGAGGTACTTAACATGGAAGTCTAGACCATCTGTTCTTGTTTCTCATCTGTGCCCTTGGGAATTGTTCAGATCCAGTTCTAAATGTCCCATTTCCATCACACAATCAGCTGTTGCTCCGCCCACTCCCTCTTGTGACTCAAGCACATTTGCAGACACCTCGCTAATGGCGGGCAACTTTGTCCTCCTAGTGCCATGATGGCCCATGGTCATGCAGTCTCTCCTAAAGCACGACATGCCTGGAGGGGATGTTCCAACAGCAGGCAGGCCTCTGCCACGGAAGGCACGGCCTTGCTTCAGAATGCTCTGGACTCCAAGGGGTCGGCACTCTGACGCGCTGATTGACATGGATGGGTGTCCGTAGCAGGGTCAAACCTGCTGGGGGATACGGCCTGAGCAGCAAGATATCTGTCCACACCACCTCCTCGTGTTGCAGAATTCACTTCTCCTTTGGCCCAGCTCCTCCCATGATTTTTCCCAGCGCATATTTGCCAAGTCTGGCAATTTTTGCAACGGTGACTATGCCATTTCCTTCCAGAGCAAGAGTGGCTGTGCTCTTGCGTGGCCTGACCCTCATGATCGTTCTGGGGTCAATGCAGGGATGCAGGGGTGAGTCATAAGGTGAGCAAGCATCATCTTGCCAGCTGACCTCTTCAGACCTCAGGGCAAGGGGAGATGGTTCTTCTCTATTCAAGGAAGAGAACAGTTTCTGAACCCAGCCCTGAGCTTCTCAGGCTACCAACAAAAATCCCCATCCCTGTTCTCGGGGTGCCAGTGTTTCCTTATTAAGGCCCTTATTTGATGTGAGAGACCTAGTAAAGCTATGCATCCAGTCTTTTTTTCGATCTCTGTGCTGAAAATTAGATCCCGGGTCTAATTTTCGGCCCAGATTGTCCTTTAGCTAAAGGACACGCAGAGCTCTCTAAACGCTTCCACAGAGACTTTCTGACACCCACAGTGTGCCCTGAGTACATGGCTGACGGGTCTGAGCCTTTCCTTCTGTTTCTCCAAGGCCATTAACCAGGGGCAGTGAACTCCAAAGGCTCTGCCCTGACCATTGTCCCCATACCTGTCAAAGTCCCCTGTTCGAGGCAAGCCAGCACTCTCTATCTGCCATCACTGAGGAACTCGGTCACTGTGAGACTCTATGGGCCAGGGGTCAGCCACACCCCCCTTCCCCTGAAGTGGGGCCCGCTGAGGTCCGGTTTCCAAATCCCATCCTAAGGGTCTGCTTTCTAGGGATGTTTCCGGTATCGATTGTTTTGCCTGTCTTCCTCCAGAGAGCACAACCTCACATGACCACTGTCCAGGTAGGGCTTGGTTTGGTGTGGGTGAGAAGGGACTCAGAAGCAGAGGACTGGAGAATTACTCAAGAAAGGAGGGAGAGCGGTTAGGGATGTCCACTCGTGAGCTGGTCACTTCCAAGGGCTCCCGGGCCTTGGTCCTTCTGGGCTGTCTTAGTCCCATAGCATATCCACCAGTTAGTTGGGCAGAAGAGGGGAGTATTCACCCATCGGTAAATGGGTGTCTGTCTCCTGTCCACAGGGGTTGGCCCAGAGGACGATTGTTCCCCCACATTTGGAAAGTGAGCATGTTAGATGCTAAGAAGATTCCCACCGGTGTTCAGTCCACGGCCTCTGAGAAAATCTGAAGCAGAAAGAGCGTGATTCACGGTTCAGACGAGACAAGGAGCTGTCAGACCACCTGCGTGAAGCTGAACTTGGGCGGCAATGGCTGAGGTAAAAGGGGCCAAAAGGGGCGAGGTGAGACACATTCACTCTGTGTGAATGGAGTGTTAGAAGAATGACCAACAATCTTCTCAAAACCTCTGCTTTCACATATGCCAAGTGGGGCTGTGAATCAACAGCTTCCGACTGTAGGCAGCTGGGCTCAATCCCAGGGGAGCCCTTTGGAAAGCCGTGTGGGTCCCCCTCGTAACTGTCCCACCGAGCGCTGTGGAAGCTGGGCTGTTTATTCGCCAATGTCCATCACTCATAGGTTGAGGGTTGCTCCCAGGGACTCCGGACGTTTCCAACACCGACAGGTGACCTCCGGCATAGGCCAAGGACTGGCCACCAGCAATGTTTCTACGAGTATCTCGGCCTCTTCAAACACTGGCAGGCAGGGGCGCCTGGGTGACTCAGTCACTTACGTGTCTGCCTCTTGGTTTGGGCTCAGGTCATGATCTTATGGTGTGTGGGACTGAGCCCCATGTCAGGCTCTGTGCTGACAGTGCGGAGCCTGCTTGGGCTCTCCCTCTCTCTCCCTCTCCCTCTGCCCCTCCCCCACTTGCTCTGTCTCTCTCTCTAAATAAATAAATAAACTTAAAAATGAAAAAAAAAATATCACTGTTGGGCAGGGGAAGGGGCCAGGTCAACTGGGACGGTCGGTTCTCAGAAATTACCACGTCATCCGAATACTTCAGTCATCCCCCGACATCGGGGAGGATCTTCCCACAAAGGCGTAAAGACACCCCGAAGCACCCTTTGAATGCGGCACCGTTTTGTTTTCGGACCAATGCACGGCCTGTTCATTCCCAGGCCAGCAGAGGTTTTAAAATGGTGCAAGACTACCGCCCTAAGCCTTTGTGGAGGAAGCTGCCAAGTAAATGCTCGGGTTGCCGGGAAGGAACGGACACGCTGTGCAGACGTTATCTTAGAGCTACTACAAAAGACCTCTTCCCACTTTATTAAAAGTGGCAGACAAGCCGGAGCGCTGGAGCGCCAGGCCAAGGAGCCTGCAAGGGCGATCCGCGCTCCGTGCGGTGCTAATAGGCGACAAGTTCTGATATTCCCAGAATTTCTAATTTGTGCCTGCTTCCACGTTCCCGGAGCAGATACCCAAATTGATTCTGCCTCCTTCAGGCTCGACGTGTGAAAACGCTGACTGACAGAAACACCTAAGGGTAATACGTCTGCCAAGTGATTGGTTAAACAGCTATTCATTTTGAAATATATCTTCGAGAAGCAGAATAACAGAGGGCCACTGTCGTGTGCGGCCCATTAATTATACAGGTGACAAGAAAATTACCCTGCAGATCAACATTAGTGAGACTTGGCTGGAGGGGGGCCGGGGGCGGGGAGGGAGAACAACATTCAACAGGGTTACCTGCACAGACCGCTGCGTTTCCCCCTGTCCCCCCCTGTACTGAGGAGGAGTGAGTCAGTGCGTATAGAGCATCAGTGCGAGTCCTGTCTCTGTGATGTAGGGGAACTTCCTGAACCTTCTGAAGCCTCGTGGTCCTTATCCATACAACAGGGATGACCAGAGCAGTGTCAAGGGCAGCTACAGAGAGCGAATGAGAATAAGGCTAAAGCACCTGACCCGTGATGACGCTTTGCTCATTGTACATCTGTTTCCATCTTCTGTACGACAGCTACCTGGGCACCTGCTTGTAAGGAAACCCGGGAGCCCAGCTGGCTGTGGCACCTGCTCCGTCAACCCTACTTTGCAGGATGCCCCGAGCCATGGGGGTCTAGCTCAAGGGTGCGTTAGGAGTACATGCCCCTCTAGAAAGTGGGGTCTGGACACAGTCTGTCGCTCCCCAGCCTAGGTGTGAATTTCTGGAGGGAACTGAGCATCTGGTGCCCAAGTGCCAGGCCGGCCGATTCTCCTGTGAGTTCTTGGCTGCCTCCTGGACCTACCTCCCCTCCGGGACTGTTCCCGAGTGTGAAACCCAGTTTACCCACAGGGGGGCTCGGGATCTAGATGGCACATTCAACCTAGGAAATTGGAGGGAAGTTTAGTGAGAGGAGCCATTGATAAGAGTACTAGCTGTCACTGCCCTGGGGCGGCAGGGACAGGAAGAGGGTGGGCTTCCCAGAGCCCAGAAAGAGAGGGAGAGGGGACTGATTGATGAGGCCGGGGCATTTCAGGCAGGGATGCAGCCAGGTCACGGGAACCTCAAAGGAAGGAAGCTGGGAGATTAAACCCCTGAGCCTCCTGCCCCTCCTGCCCTGGGTTGAACTCAACCAGAAGCCAGAGGGGGAGACAGCTTCTGGGACACAGAGATGGCAGGGCAGAGGAGGAAGGAACAGTAACTGGAAAGCAGCCAACACTCAGTCCCAAGCCACCCCCAGTTGGGAACTGTATTCATAAAGCTACCTTACAAGGCGTGGATTCCGATTCTGAGTTCCAACCTGCTGGGGCCGGGGACCTGCCATCTTCACCCATATGACTTTGTCTCCTGCTCGAGATTTGAGGCTCCCAAACCGGGTGACCAGAACTCCCTAAATGCCCCACTCAATCCAGTCTGTGATAACTGGCAACCAGGCAGGAAGCAGGGGACAGAGTCACACTGGAAAATCTTGAGTTGCGTAAAGGATTTACTTGCAGAGGTGCAAGCTCTTCTGGTCCCGAGATCTGGTGGTCAGGCTCCATCTTCCATGATGGCCGCCAACTCCATCACTCATCCTCGAGTTTGTTTTCCAACCTTCTCCATGAGCCCCTCGCTCTTATTTCATGCCATCATTGCCCAGATAAACTACCCGCACTCAAGCCTTTATCGGCATGGGAAAGGCAAAGGCAAGAATGGGTCCAGGCTTCCTTCTTCCTTGGGCAGCTGGGTGGATGGGGTGCCATTTTGTGAGGCCGTAGCCTATGAGAGAATTTCCTAGCTAGAAGGTTCTAGTAATTCCAGTCATCCTAGATTTTCTCCCTGCCAAATGTTCACCTCTTTATATATCCTCTACATATATGCAGCCAGGATCCTTCCAAGGATTTGGTTATAGAACTCTATTTATAGGCTAAAATGTCTTCTCTTTCAGTTGAACTAACCCAAGTTAGAATTTTAAAAATCCAACTTTGCCAAGAAACCTGTATCACACCAACTTATAACAAAGACTTGGAGGAGTTACAGTGTCGCTTGCCTGGAAGTTTTCTAGGCATGAAGTTCCTTACGTTCACTTCTGGGCACTGCAAAGGACTTAATCATTCAACCACGGGTGGTACCCACGCCCAGACCTGCCACGACAGCCAGAGCCTGAGAGGGAGGACGGTCAATCTGAATGCCTTAGACTACACATCCCAGGACTGCTCATGGGGAAAGCTCATGGCAAAGGGAACAAAGACAAAATCCTGAATAATCACTGCAAACAAGGGTGAAGCAAAAATGGAAGCAGCCCGTGAGGCTGGAAAAACCACCTTCCAAAGCTGATGAGCAGACAGCTTGGGAAACCAGAGGGGGGAAGGCAGGTGTCCAAGAATGGACCGGATGGTGATGGGAAGGATCATTCTGGGGATAGATGTCAGGCTGCAGTAGCAAATGTCTTTTCCATGCAACGCGCTGGAAAAGACCGTGAGCTCATCTTGTTCAAGGCGAATAAAACCTTTCAAAGTCAGCAGGAGAGAGAGGCTTGTTTCCCGAGTGTTGACTATAGGCCAGGCACGGAGCAAGACTCTGGACTGGTACATTTTATTCAATCCTCATCAACCTTAAAGTAAAGACTGTGTCCCCCACGTATCAAAAGAGGAAATTAGGGCTTGAAAAAATCAAATTAGTTGCTGGTAAATCTGGGATTTAGGTTTCCTGGTTTCTAAAGTCCCTGTGAGTTAAAAAAAAAAATTTTTTTTTAACATTTATTTATTTTCAAGAGACAGAGGGAGACAGAGCACAAGCATGAGCAGGGGAGGGGCAGAGAGAGAGGGAGACAGAATCCGAAGCAGGCTCCAGGCCCTGAGCTGTCAGCCCAGAGCCCGACGCGGGGCTTGAACGCACGAACCGTGAAATCATGACCTGAGCTGAAGTCGGACACTTAACGACTGAGCCACCGAGGCATCCCAGTCCCTGTGATTTTTACTAGCATATTCTAATTTCTCTAAATGTGGTTTGCTTCTCTCTACCTCCTGTAAGGCTGAAGTGCTATTTATGTCACACTGTTGCTTGTCCCGAGCATGAGACATATGGTGTCTGAAGAACATGAACAAGTGACAGTGATGAAGCTGGGACTGAATGGGACAAAGGCTGAGTCCGGACCCACCTCTGACTCCTGAGGGGTCCAGGGTAAAAGAACAAATGGAGGCCTGCAGGCCACACAGAAAAAAATAGTAACAAGTTATAAGTCGAGCTAACAGACTGCCCAATAAAATGGGTTCTATTCCGTATCTCCTCTTTGACAAGTAGACCTTCACAACAGCCCAAAGAGCCAAACCACAATGGAGAATTCTTGGCCTTCCTCTACGTTCTGTGACGAATGTGGCATTGTGGAGCTCCTCGCCCCTAACCCCCGCCTGACTCGTTCCTCCCCTTCCAAGTTGTGTCCTGCTGGGCAAGAGGCCTTACACACTCACGCATGTCCGAACTCTGCCCACACCCCACGCGAAGAGCTACCTTTCGGCTGAGCCCCAAGCCCAGAGCTGTGCATAAAATGGCGGCCCACAAGGGAGAACCCGACAAAGGCCCTGAAAACAGGATCATAGCTGATGAGGCAAAGGGTTCTTACATATCAAGTATCTGGACAAGGTCTAGAAGGAGAAGGTGTGGGCTCTAGCCCTTTGACCAGGTGGCTTCCTGCCCCTAGGGGAACCCCTGGCTGGAGGATAGCCCTGGTGGGAGTCCACAGACTTTGTGAGCAGGACAAAGGCCACTTGCCCGGGTCTAAGGCCAATATGTCGGATTATCCAAGCCACACGGCAGCACAGAGAGATCGATGCGCTACAGGGTGGTTCAGGCAAGAGGTCCACAAAGCCGTTCAAACAAGCAGGCTGGTCAGGTTTCTGAACAAGCACAAAAGGCAGTCTCCCTCCTGACAGTGGGAGCCATCTGGGATCTGGGAACGAGAGGGAGGAGGCTTCAGCCCCCGCAGGAGGTGGCGGTCGAAAGCCAGGGAGGACAGACTTGAGAGCTCCAGCCCCATGGCGGACTGCAGGGTTCCTGGAGAAAGGCAGGACTCTCACTTATTTCTGAATAACTCCAGGCCCTTGTCCCTCTGGCAGGGCTGAGGTTGCCGGCCAGCTTTTGCACCGGTCAGGGCTGGCTCAGGAACACACTGAGTCTGGTCCCCGGGGCGGAAGGCCCCCGTGATTCTAATCGGGAGAGACAGGGGAAGGCAGGAGCTGATCATTTCCCCATTAGGATTGACAGCATGCACTGGGAGAAGGACAGAGACAGAGGCTTCGGCCGCCTGCTGACGGGGGGACTCCCCCAAAGTCAGTTTAAACTGAGGGAAGAGGAGTGTGCCGCCCACAGCCAGTACAGAGATCTACCAGGGAAGCTTCAAGATGCCCTATTGGGTCTGAGGTCACGGACTGGGGTGGTGGGGGGGGGGGGGGGGCGCGGGCAGGGAGAGTAAGGGGTCAGTAGGTTTGTTTAAAGGACGGTCTTTGTCGTTAATGTGTTAGGGTCCCACAGCCTCTGGTGCTCCCGCTGCATACACGTGTTCATTTTTTAATAGAAAATGTCATTTATGTTTCCATTTCATTCCATACGTTTCTGCGTTTGGCTGTTTCTTTGGGATAAGAAAGCCCGTCTTTGGATCTTGGCACAAATTAAAACTGGGATAACATCCGCTGCTTTGGTTTTCCTCAGACCCGGGATTCAAGTATCGTCAGAGAAAGAGCCTGCGATTCAGACTCGAGGGAGGTTGGTGATAGCTCTGGCTTTACCATCAAACCTCACCATAGGTTCCTAAATGTTATTTAACGTTTTTGGCCTCAGCTTCCTCGTTTGTCGAGGAAGCAATAGTCAAAGCATCAGGACTTACCCAACTCAAAGGAAGTTTGAGGCTCCCGTGAGATAAAGTGGAAACAAAGAACGTTCAAGGGAACGGGAGGCCATGCGAAGGGAGTTACTTCAGAATGAGACAGACCAGAGTGTGAGTTTTGGGTCCGCCTTTTACTAGCGTGTCATCTTGGGCAAGGCTCCTGAGAAACTTGGCTTTCAGTTGTTTCATCTGTAAAATAATAGCCACGATACTTATTTCAAAGGGTCTCAGAAAGATTTTGGTGAAATAATTGTGGAAGAAACTAACGCAGTCCTTTCTGTATAGTCGATCCTTTAAAATATTCATTTCTGTTTTTTTATATAGAATAAAGCACTATGAGGGTCTGATTAGACCTGAATAATTGACCCAGAATATTTGTCTTTCTAATCCCTCAGAGAGGAGAGGAGAGGAGAGGAGAGGAGAGGAGAGGAGAGGAGAGGAAAAGAAAGGGAAGGGAGGGGAGGAGAAGGGAGGGGAGGGGAGGGGAGGGGAGGGGAGGGGAGGGGAAGGGAAGGGAAGGGAAGGGAAGGGAAGGGAAGGGAAGGGAAGGAAAGGAAAGGTCATAAAATCCAAGGATGCTATAATAATAGGAAAAGACCTCCAGATCCCACTTTCAATAATGGATGGAACGCCACAACAAGAGAAGACTTGAACCCCACGATAACCCCACCAGACCCAACAGGCATCTACAGACCATTCTTCCCACCACCAGCAGAATGTAATTCTTCTCAAGGGCACATGGAGCATTCTCCAGGAAGGACCATGTGTCAGGCACAGAACAAGTCTCAATAAACTAAGAAAGACTGAGAGCATACAAAGCATCTTCTCTGAACACAATGAAATGAGACTAGAAATTAACAACAGAAGGGAAATGAAAATTCACAAACATGTAAACTAAAACAACACACTTTTTTTTTTAATTTTTTAATGTTTATTTTTGAGAGAGACAGAGCGTGAGCAGGGGAGGGGCAGAGAGAGAGGGAGACACAGAATCTGAAGCGGGCACCAGGCTCCGAGCTGTCAGCACGGAGCCTGACATGGGGCTCGAAGCCACGAACCGTGAGGTGATGACCTGAGCCGAAGTCGGCCGCTTAACTGACTGAGCCACCCAGGTGCCCCACAAACCACACACTCTTAAACATGGGTCTGAAAGGAAATCACGGGGGAAATTCATAAGGACAAACTTGCGAGGATAGGCAAATTCATGAGGAATTATGGCTTAAGGGGTACAGAGTTTTTGTTTGGGCTGATGAAAAACTCGGGGAATGGAGGGTGGTAACAGTTACACGACATCGTAGAGGCAATCGATGATCCTGAACCGTACAATTAGCATGGCTAAGATGGCAAGCTTCAGGTGGTGTAGATCTCATCCCAATAAAAAATTAAGAAGGTAAAAAAAATAAAACAGGACAAGGGGCATTTAGAGAAAATGTGGAGACCGGAGAGTTCAGCAGGTTTCTGGAAGAGTGGAAGTGGATGAAGTAATAACTGAAATGCCAGAATGAGGGGCGCCTGGGTGGCGCAGTCGGTTAAGCGTCCGACTTCAGCCAGGTCACGATCTCACGGTCCGGGAGTTCGAGCCCCGCGTCAGGCTCTGGGCTGATGGCTCAGAGCCTGGAACCTGTTTCTGATTCTGTGTCTCCCTCTCTCTCTGCCCCTCCCCCGTTCATGCTCTGTCTCTCTCTGTCCCAAAAATAAAATAAAATAAAATAAAATAAAATAAAATAAAATAAAATAAAAAAAAGAAATGCCAGAATGAGATAAACTCGGGATCCTGCAAAGGCGAATACTGGGCAAAGTAAGCTTCTTGATCGTCCCTTGGAGCTCTGAGCGAGCTCAGCAGTCGGGGCAAGAGAAGGCAGCTACCAGGTGTGGGGCTGACGATAAGTAGGTGGGTTGAAATTCAGGGGACAGAACAGGAATCTCCCCAAACTTACTGCGGGTAAGTAGGTATTTTGCCAAACAGAAAACAGGAAGTTTATTCTCCGGAGGAACCAAAATAGAGTAATTCCAAATGTAGGACCATCACACAGGGTGGCGAACACGAGTGAAAAATGTTGGACTACAAGTGAGAAATTAATTGGGGCGCCTGGGTGGCTCAGTCGGCTGGGCGTCTGACTTCAGCTCAGGTCATGATCTCACCGTTTGTGGGTTCTAGCCCCGCATCGGGCTCTGTGCTGACAGCCCAGAGCCTGGTGCCTGCTTCGGATCCTGTGTCTCCCTCTCTCTCTGCCCCAACCCTGCTTGCGCTCTGTCTCTGTCTCTCAAAGATAAATAAAAAAAAAATTTTTAATGGGTAATTAAGTGAATGCCTACAAAATAGATATTAGTCACCAAGTTTCTATTTCCTGGTCTGCTCACTGCACCCCTACAACTAGCCAGTGCTACTCGGGACAGAAGATTGGAGGACTTCTTCTTTTGAGACACAGAATAGCCTCAGAGATAAGAAGTCAAGATGTTAACATTTGAGAGAGTCATCGCTGCTTGATCACCCTGTTTAGAATCCCCCAACTACAGGATTTCATTCAGCTTTTTTAAATCACTTTTAAAAATTTATTTGATATTTTTTTTAATTTTTGAGAGAGAGAGAGAGAGAGAGCATGTGTACAAGCAGGGGAGGGGCAAAGAGAGAGGGGGACAGATGATCTGCACCAGGAGGCTGACAGCAGCCAGCCCAGTTCGGGGCTAGAACTCACAAACCCTGAGGTCGTGACCTTTATGGAAGTCAGATGCTTAACCAACTGAGCCACCCAGGCGCCCCTTAAATCACTTTTAAATATGAATGGGATTCTAAGGCTCTCCAAAGTCTTAGGGGAAAGTTCCAACACAAAAGAGGGATACCAAAGCCCACAGGAAGATGAAAAAGGAACCCAGAGGAAATGAAAATAAAGCAGGATACCAAAATTCATCCCCACAACGCGTTTCCTATCTTCAGAGAGATAAGACACGGCAATCGTGAAACAAGTACAGGAAACTATGAAAGAGGAACAAGCAAGAAGCAAGAAAGATCTCTCACAAAGTGTGTTTCTTAAAACATTAACATTCTACAAGGAATTTCACTTTTTTGCTTACTGACCTTGAAGATGACTACCCTTGAGTCACTTGGAGTCCTTACATCAAAGGGACTAGTAAACAAAGAGTAGTTCTATATGAAGAAGTAATTAACCCTGAGTACCACGAGGATCTAGGTTAGAGAGAAGGAGAGGATATCTGGAACTCAAGGCATTCACTGGGACATTCCTAACTGACGTCGTGCTCGGTGAACTTGGTGAATTGACGAGGGCACGTTGAGTGATAAGCAACAGAGCCAAGAAAGGCAAAGCAACTCAGGGCTCAGACCCCTCAGGAATAACGGTCTAGGTCACCCCAACAGCGATCAACCTGAACCAAGTGAGATTTTGGCTAATGGTGAGGGAAATCTAGAAAAGCTGACGTAAGAAAGGGATGATAGATGTTACATCTGATCCTTGGATTACATGAAGCAGTAGAACCTGTGGGTTGTTATAGAAATAAAGAAAATATTTGTCTTATGTCTTTTCAGAACCAGCCACCTGCCACCTGCCACCTTATAAAGGGGATCACGTGATGGACTGAACTTAATCTGGATGGTGCAAGAGTAGGCTGTATCCAACGCCTCCGTGCACACTGCCAACCTTTCTGCCCCAACTCTTGCCCCAGCTGCTACTGTGGCAACCGCTTCCACACAGTGCACCTGGGTAGCCCCTCACCCCAACTTCACACGACTTAACCCCGTGCTTCCTATCCTCGGGCTTCTCTGACGTCGTGGCATAAAATGGTGACGGGAACCATGGCGGTCACGTATGCACAACCAGCAACTCAAGAGGAAAGGGGCAGAGAGAGGGAAGGGAGGGAGGGAAGGAGGAAGGAAGGAAATAAGGAAGGAGGGAAGAGGGGAAGGAAGGAAGGAAGGAAGGAAGGGAGGGAGGGAGGAAGGGAGGAGGAAGGAAGGGAGGAGGGAGGGAAGAAAGGAGGGAGGGAGGGAGGGAAAGAAAAGGAAGGCTGGGGATCTGGAAACACTAAACCCAGTGCAGCACGCTGACCAAGGGAATTTCCGGGAAAAACCGTGCAGCCGATTCGGAGAGCAGACACCAAAGACAAGCATCTGGAGAGATTGGATAGGCCTGATGGCACCCAGAAAACAAGACATGGCCACACAGAACTACATTTTACCTAAACAGGTAGATGGATCCGTAGGCTAGGGAAGAAAAGGCGTGCGTGCAGGGAAGAAGCATGGAAAGGACTAATTCATCATCTGCCACGAGAATAAAACAACAACAACATGAGAACATATTTAAACTGATCCATCAACAAGCAACAGTAAAAAACAGAGGCATTCAGTTAACGCACCTGCCAGCCGCTGGGAGTGCTCTCAGTCCAAGGCGAGGGAATAAACGCACAATGATTTTATTTATCTCCCCTGATCTCTGCCTTCCACTGTGCTATACTGAATTTCATCTTCCCTGTGCTTAGTAACCTCTGGGCCGGGCCCCCGAGCTCTCTGATCGTTTTAAGGAAGGCGTGAAATGTCCAATCCACCTTCCTTCATTTTAAAACCGCAGTCTTCGATCCTGCTCACCACCCTCCTTCTCTCCCATCCCGGGCTAGCCTCTGCCAAAAGGCCCCAAGCGGAGAGGAGACGTGTTGGGAATTTCAGCCTCCTCCGGGGGGTTCTGGAAGTGGGGGTCAGAGTAAAGGGGCAAACATCCTTCTGTTGACCTGATATCTCCTGGTTAACACTGACTGGCTGGTCTTAGATTTCGACTGCGTGGCAAGAGTCTTGGCCCCCGATTCGCTCCTCAGGCATCCGGGTGAGTTTCTGGAAGGTCCCTCGGGAGTCTTCCCCCACCCCTCCCGCCACGTTTACCTCTTCTGACTCCACCTAATCACACATCCTGGCATCTCGCTGTGCCTTCCAGCGGAGTGCCCACAAAATGACCCGAGCTTGGCTAATCTCCCCAGTGCCCCCTTGGTCTATGAGGAATCCCGCATCCTTGCCGCGATTTGACTAAGGCGAGATCCTTTGAGAGTTTCTCATGCTCTGCTCATTCTGGCTACAGGGGAAGGGTAAGAACCAGGCCAGCAAGAGGCAGTGCCATTTGACGGTCAAGAGCCAGGCCACCGCAGACAGAAACCTCTTTCTGCCGTCGGTCAGAATGACTTAACCTGTCTAATCCTGAGTGACCTCATCTGGAAAACAGAAGGACTTCCTAAGGTCACGACAACAGTGAAAGGAGTCGGTGAACCGCAGGAGTTTAGAACAGGACCTGGGACAGGTGTTAGCTGTTTTTATTTCTGGCACGTCTTAGGAAGACCTTGGGAGATTAGTCACCTTGTCCATTCTCTTTAGACTGCGGGAGTTCTCAGCACCGATTATTTTCAGCTCTGAGGCTATAGCTACGATTCTGTGATGAAAGCAAACATCTATTTATTGTCCTTAGGGGCTCCTGGGTGGCTCAGTCAGTTGAGCGTCCGACTCTTGATTTCGGCTCAGGTCATGATCCCAGGGTGGTGGGATGGAGCCCCGCGTCAGGCTCTTCACATTGAGCATAAAGCCTGCTTGAGATTCTCCCTCTCTCTCTCCCTCTGCCTCTCTACCCCACGTGCTTTTTCTCTCCCTTAAATAAAAAAAAAATTAATCGATTTGTTGTCCCACTACACATATTATTCAGAAATATGGAGATAAATACTGGAAAAATAGCTAAAATAATAGCCAGTGATTGTCTCTAGAGGGCAAGACGGTGGCTGATAAAGCCCTGTGGGGGACCGCGGTGCCTTATTCTAAGCCCTTCGAGTACTATTTGATATTTGAAAACCTAGATGCGTGCACTAGCTTTGATAAATATTAACTCTTAGGGTTTTTTTTTAATGTTTTATTTATTTTTAAGAGAGAGAGAGCAAGAGAGTGCAAGCAGGGGAGTGGCAGAGAGGGAGGGAGACACAGAATCCGAAGCAGGCTCCGAGCCATCAGCACAGAGCCCGACGCGAAACTCACGAACCGCGAGATCATAACCGAACGAAGAGACCCAACGAAGTCAGACACTTAGCCGACTGAGCCACCCAGGTACCCCCACTCCTAGTTTTTTAAAGGAGAAAATACTCCAAGAAGGTAAAAAAGAAGCCCGTGTGTTAATGAGCGTCTATTTTGTTTTGCTCCCATTTTAAGGGTGTCATGACAGACTTAGAAAAATAATAGCTATCGGCCAAGGTTATCACCAAATTGGCATAGGAAATTTTGTGTGTGAACAGTGCAAAATAACCCCCTCCCCCCAAAAAACCCTTAAGTACCTCTTTAACTTTTTTTTCTTTCATAAGTAAGAGGAAAACATGCCCTCCTTTTTATTAAACACAACACTCTAAATTTTCAGTAGTGTTGATTTTCTTTTAGGGAGTTTATTGCTTCATGAGTTACGTATCACCTCCCTCGTGCATGATGGTGTATTCCATGTATTTGATCGGGGGCCTATGGGAAACCGAGTGGGTTTACCCCATGGCAGCGAGGGCCTCAATGACTTTCATAAATGAATGAATGAATCACTAACATTTTAGTAAACATCCAAAGCACGTGTGCAAAATTAAGGGTTCACAAATGCATGGAACCTGAGAGGCTCACACGCCCTCCTTGTCCTCAAGGCCAGCACAAGTCAGCTGGAAGAACAATCAGGCTAAATCTGGACCCTGTCGCTGGAGCAGTCAGAGCAAAAAGGATCGAGAAGTATCCATCGTGGCCAAATGACCACAGGCTTCTTTCATAACAACTACCAGGGGCACCTAGGTGACTCCGTCGGTTAAGCGTCCGACTTCAGCTCGGGTCATGATCTCCTGTCTTGTGGGTTCGAGCCCCGCGTCGCGCTCTGTGCTGACAGCTCGGAGCCTGGAGCCTGCTTTGGATTCCTTCTCTCTCTCTCTCTCTCTCTCTCTTTCTCAAAAATAAATTAACATTTTGAAATTTCTTTTAAAAGAAGAGCAACGACTTTGTGGCTTCCAAATACTTCCTAAACCTCGCCGCCCTGTCATAACGAGCCTGTGGGGTCGGTACTATTACCTCCATCTTATGTACAAAGCATCCTACTTGTACAAGATGAAGCAAGTCAAGGGGCATGAAGTCATGGGGTCCAGGATGTGGGGGCAGAAAGCGGCTAAGACAAAGCGGGGCCAGATCCCTGCCTCGTTGCCCAGAACTTTCCCCTTCCGTGCAATCCCTTAGCTGTTCGGGATGTAACTACAGATTGATTCCAAGTAACCCACCTGACCGAGTGGGGTGACAGATTTCATGGTATAACTTCAAGACATGTGCCGTTGAGTTCAGAAGGCGTGGCCCCACATCTAGCACTAACTTGTCCTCTGACTTTGGGCCAGTCGTTTCCCCTACGTCAGATCCCACATCTAAAACCAAGGCTTCAGCCAGCAGCATCGGGGAGGTGCGTTGCAGCACAGAGGATTAGAATCCCGTAGAACTTGATAACTGAGAGGCGGCATTTTTGAAGATTCCAGAAGCTGGGAGACCTAGCATGGATTTCTGGCCCTACCACTTTCTGTGGGTACAGTTGTGAACAACTCAAAGGTATTTTTTTTTATTTTTTTAATGTTTATTTTTAATTTTGAGAGAGAGAGAGCGCGTGAGTAGGGGAGGGGTAGAGAGAGAGGGAGACACAGAACCTGAAGCCGGCTCCAGGCTCCGAGCTGTCAGCACACAGCCTGACGCGGGGCTCGAACTCACCAACTGTGGGATCATGACCTGAGCCAAAGTTGGATGCTTAACCGACTGAGCTGCCCAGGAGCCCCTCACAGGTATTCTTATTTGTAAAACATAGTGTATGAAAAGCTATATGTTAAGTGTCTGGCTTATGTGAAGAGTGACCCCTCCTTCTCCACCCCCAACCTTTTAGAGTTCATTTTCTGCTCAAGGCTCTTGTGGCTTAACTCAAAGGAATGGCTCTCTAATGGTGGAACCTGACTGAGGCGCAGTTAGAGGCAAAAGGGGGACGCTGTGGGACAGATTCCTGCTGATGATCTCCCAACCATGTGACTCAAGGTAAGTCTTTGTATCACCCCGCTATGGACTGAAGTCATAACTTCCTTCCAGACCCCACCCTGGCAGGCAATCCAGACAGAATTGGCTAGGACACAGCCACCCCCCCTCCCCACCTGTCCCAGTAGGGCTCCTTATGCTCTGGTTTTGTGCAACCGGCTACACATCGGAGGATGTGACACGTCCAATGCCTCACAGCTGCCGGCAGAATCCAGTTGGGGGGTGATCACAATGGGAGATGCCCCAGGATGGGGGGGTGCCTGTCGGTGCCGTGGGGGGGCCCACCTGAGTGGGCATGTTAGAAGGAGCAGCGGGCCCTTCACTGTTCTGTCGGTCCCTGCAGTCTCCACATCAGAGCGATTCTTTCTGCTTGTCTGGGATCAGAGACGGAAGTTTGCAATCTGCCTCGGGATCTAGGAACGTGGCAGAGAATGGCGACACCCGTCAAGCACTTCAGGGTTTGTTTTTTATTTTAAATTTTTTTTAATTTTTTTTTCAACGTTTATTTATTTTTGGGACAGAGAGAGACAGAGCATGAACGGGGGAGGGGCAGAGAGAGAGGGAGACACAGAATCGGAAGCAGGCTCCAGGCTCTGAGCCATCAGCCCAGAGCCCGACGCGGGGCTCGAACTCCCGGACCGTGAGATCATGACCTGGCTGAAGTCGGACGCTCAACCCACTGCGCCACCCAGGCGCCCCAATGGTTTGTTTTTGAAAACGATAGGCAATTTCAACCCACGGAAGAGTACAGAACGTAATAGACCCAGCCCTGTGCTCCCTGCAGAACTTTAACGGATGTTAACATTTTGCCATGTTGGATTCTAGTTGTTGTTGCTTTGTTTTGGCTAAGGAAATAAGCATGGCATTAACATCTGAAAATCACAAACCCTCCTTTACCTCTGGGAAGTAGCAAATGCCTCAGGTCCCCTGTGAAGTGTTAATTTCTTTACAGCTACTTTTACTACATGGTCTAAAATTGGAAACAGCCCAGATGTCCATCCTCAATAGAACCAATCAACTCCTTTTGTTATATTCATGGAAAGGATTATTATAAAGCAAATCAAAGTGAACGCAGGGCAGCTATACGCATAATCATGGAAAAATACTCCTAATATAATGTTGAGCAAGAAAAGCAAGGCTGGAAAGAATACATATAGTTTAATTTCATTTAAATAAAGTTCAGAAGCAAGCAAAAATGAACGTTTCTTCCTTAGGGTGAAATACACAGAAAGTCAGGCTAAGGGTTATCTGTACAGGGACGGAAGGGGCTGGATTGTACCAGAAGGGGATACACAGGGGCTTCTGGGATGCCGGCTATGTCGTTTCACGGTGGTTCACTTTATAACAATTGAACTACATATAGATAAGCATTTTGTGTGTTTTTTTTTTTCAATGTAGTGTTCGCAATCAAAGAATCCAAAATACGCGAGTTTTGCAAGATTTAAAACTGTACCATCGTGGTGTTAGAGAATACAAGGACTGCTGCCGTCCATTCTTATTCAGATTTATAATGTTAGGCTTTATCTGGTTTGACCCATGTCAATCTAATTCATCTCTTTTAATGGCTGTCCAGCGTTAATGTGTGTCGGCCACAGTTAGCTTGTCTGTTCCCCGCCTGAGCAAGAGTTATGTCTAGAGAAAACGTGGCACTTTCTTCCCTATGCACAAAGTGTAAGGGTTTCTATGAGAGTCGAATGGACTTGTCTTTTTCTAATTGATACTTAGGAGTTCTTTATATATTGTGAGTACTAATCCTTCAATGCTTTTATGAATTGCAAAGACTTTCTCTTGGTCTGTGGCATATTGTTTTTACTTTATTACAAATAACATGGCAAGAAGCCACTTAGTTAAGAGGGGCACGTTTGAGAGTCAAATCACCTGGTCCCTTCACTTGGTCTGGCCACTTATAAACTAGCCACTTGGCATTGGGAAAATTAGTTGGTTTCTCTGTGCTTCAGTATCCTCATCTTTAGAATGGAGATAATAATACACTTTTATGTTGTTGGGTTTTTTTTTAATGTTTTAAATGTTTATTTATTTTTGAGAAAGAGAGACAGACAGTCAGAGTGTGAGCTGGGGAGGGGCAGAGAGAGGAAGACAGAGGGTCTGAAGCAGGCTCTGTGGCGACAGCAGAGCGCTTGATACAGGGCTCAAACTCATGAACCGTAAGATCGTGACCGCAGTTGAAGTCGGATGCTTGATGGACGGAGCCACCCAGGTGCCCCTATGTTATTGTTATTAGAATTAAATGAGATAATATGTGCAAAACACTTGGAACAGAGACAATTCCAAAAAAAAATAGTAGTTATTTTTATGCTGTCTGTTATCACAGACGTTTAAAGTGTTGATGAAGCTGATTTTAGCATTGTCTCCTTTTATGATGTTTTCCTTTTCCATCCTATTTAAGATATCCTTCCCTACTCCAAGGTCATAGATTCTCCCAGATGTTCCTCTAAGTGTTTTACGGTTTTTGTTTTATTTTGTTTTGTTTTTTGACGTGTAGGACTTTAATCCACGTAGACTTTATTGGAGGTATTTATGTGTTGTGGAACCAGTACGATGTTTCCTTTAGGGATGGCCATTGGCTCCGGGAAAACTTATTGAATGGCTGGGTCTGGCGAAGGGACGATAGAGACACATGTGGTTTAGGGTCAATGGGACATATATACATGGTTTGCAGTCACATTTTCTAGCCATCCTGGCTTTCAAGAGCCCACTGCACATAGCCAGCTCCCCCGGATCCTGACACAGCACCAGAAGCATATTGGTGGCGGAGCAGGAACGAGGCGTGGAACACAGGTGCACAGGGTTTTTCTTACATCAGACAGGTAACCAACAGTACGTGGAACGTTGGGTTCTCATCGATGGCCAGTCGAAAACGGAAATGCTCTCGTGTTAGGAATTCATCCAGTGATACAGTGCCTACAATTTACACACCCCCTCCTTCTGTTTTCTGATGAGAGTCATGCCACATAGAATCTATTAGAATCCGTGTGTTTGTGGGTCACAAGACCTGGCGTGAGACCACAAACAGCCAAGTACAGCCGTGGGAATCGTGCGTTTCCTGTGGTCCGATTATCAATAATTAAAAACAAGTTTCCATCTGACAGGGTGAATTACCTTTCCAACCTCCCTTTGGAAAAGACAACGAAAGCACCTATGAAGAGGTCATCAAAAGGTATGCAGCCAAATAATACAGGAAAAAAACGTATAAGGATTTGTCAAGCCGTTTGTTAATTATAATATTTGGATATTTTTTCGGGGTTTTGTGATTTTTGTCGTTTTTCAGGGCTTGGCAATGTGTGATCTGTCAGATCCCTTGGTTCCTTAGAGACTTTTACTTTCACACCCAATTCCGTATTATTTTCCAAGAGCCCACACGCCCCCAGCCGGGCCCCACATTTCAGCTTCAGGGCTTTCAAAAGCTGAATCTGTCCCTGCTGGCACATCAACGATTTCAAAGAGATTAGATTATTGCAGAGCGTTCTCTTTCTCGGTGGCTTGCCAGGTGATAAAACAGAAAACCAGAGAGGTCAATCCGTCTGCCTCGGGTCACACAGCAAGTTAGTGGTGGGGCCGGGACCAGAACCCGTGCCTCTGAGACGGATTGTCTGCTTTCTGTCACGAGAGGTCTCCTGGGTGCCACGCTGTCCCCATCACCTCACTGGCCTGGGGACCACTACGCGACACACAGCTTTCTGGCCAGGTGCTCATGCGCGTTCTCGTGGGGTCACTCTGAGCGTGGTTTACAACGCCACCCCTTATCTCAGCCCCAGGAGCCCTCCCCTCCTCATCCCTTCTCCCTCCCAGGGGAAAGGTTGACCATTTCCCTGGGGTGTTTCTCTGCCCCCTTTCGGGAAGCATTCTGTTATTTCTGCCCTCTGCCCAGCTGGCCTTTCTGCTCCAGTGGGTCACAAAATACCATGTTCTCTCTCTCCCGTGCAAGTGTCATTGGCTTGTCATTCGCTGCCTAAAATACTCCTAAGGCCCCCTGCGGCCATAGAATGAAGTCAGAACTCTCTGGAGTGAGAGGGGCCAGCCGGATCTGTGAGCACTCCTCATTCATTCTTTCTTTCATCCACCTGTCAGTACGTCGTATCTGTGTCTTGTCCTGAATCCTCACCAACGTTCCCAAAACACGTCTGCTTCGTCTTCCGTCTGCAGATGGGGACACGGAGTCGCAGAGAAATCGGGCGACTTGCTCAAGGGCAGTGAGCACTGCCGATGTGTTACGTGGCACTGATTCCGCCTTTTCTTCCTTCCCAGTGAAATCGTGATCTTGTTCAAGTACCTAGCCCTCGTCCACGCAGACCCCGCTTCCAGCTCCAGGCCTGCATGAAGGGCGGGTAGTCCAAGCAAAGGTCGACAAAGTCCTTCTGTAAAGAACCAGATGGTGGGGGCGCCTGGGTGGCGCAGTTGGTTAAGCGTCCGACTTCAGCCAGGTCACGATCTCGCGGTCCGGGAGTTCGAGCCCCGCGTCGGGCTCTGGGCTGACGGCTCAGAGCCTGGAGCCTGCTTCGGATTCTGTGTCTCCCTCTCTCTCTGCTCCTCCCCTGTTCACACTCTCTCTCTCTTTCAAAAATAAATAAACATTAAAAAAAATTTAAAAAAACAGACGGTGAGCTGGATTTCATCCTACGGGCTCTGGTTTACCAACCCCTAATGTATGGCGTTTGCCCGGCAAAGCTAAGGGTGGCCCTTCATCCAAGGGGACCCAGTTACAGCGAAAGGATCTTACGGGATGAATAACCTTATAGAACTAAGCTTCCATAGAATTCCAGAGATGGGGATTGTGGGAAGGTTAGAAGCAGGTGCCTCTGTTGGTGCGGTTCGGCCCCCCATCCACTAACGTCACAGACCTGAGATCCTCTCCTGATTCCAGTCTGTCACCAGAGTTCTTTTGTTTTGTCAATGTTTATTATTTATTTTTGAGAGACAGAGAGACAGAGAGAGAGCGCAAGCAAGGGAGAGGCAGAGAGAGAGAGGGAGAGAGGGAAAATCCCAAGCAGGCTCCGGGCTGTCGGTGCAGAGCCCGACGTGGGGCTCGAATTCACGAGTTGTGAGATCCTGACCTGAGCCGAAAGCAAGAGGCAGATGCTTAACTGACGGAGCCCCCCAGGCCCTCCCATCACCAGAGTTCTTGCCCTGCCCCCCCACCACCTCGCTACAATTGACACGGGGGCAAGGTGGCACTCCGGTTTTGCACTACCTCTCTGGAAGGTTCATTCTGAGACCTGGTGGAGTCCTCTAGGATTTCAGGATTGATGTCCCTCTGCAGGGACCGAGAGCGATCTGACCCGCTCCCTCCCCCATGGCCCCCCAGGAGGGGCGCCCACCCCGGGACACGTGGCCCGAGACTCAGGCTGACGTGACCCAAATCTTAACAGAAGACAGATCTAGACGTGCTTCTGATATGCTCTACGGTTTTCAATATTGATCTGGATCCCACGAGACCAATTAAAATCATCTACTCCAATCGGTCGCCACACTTACCTGTTCGGTAACGTGTCTAAATTCGTTAACCGTCTTGTTTCAACAATATTTCATTTTAAAGTTTAATTTTATCTACAAATAACAGCTTTATGACTATAGTAGCAATCACTCATTACCATCCTTTGCAAAGCCAGGAAGGAATTCGCCACTTTGGAGAGTATCCAGCACTTTCATCGGAGAGTGTGTGCAAAAGCTGCAGTGACAAAATCATTTGCAGTCACAAATCAAGTGACAGGTGTTCACTGTGGCACAGAGGCTCTACTCAGGGAAAGGCCCCCCTCTGGAAGGTGTCCCTCCACCCTTCCCAGAGCTGAGCTCAGGCGTACAAAGGCCCGGTGGCCAAAGGAAATATTTCCTGGGACACTGGGGCTCACCACTGACATTTCGTCTTAGTCAAGTTAAGATGGTTAGTGGCTCCGAAGGAATGTTCGGGATACATTAAATATTGAACATCTCCGAGCGGGGTCCAGTGCACTTAACGTGGCAGATTGCCTTCCGAGATCAAGACAGTTTTCTGGTACTTTTTCAAGGGTTAGTCACTGAAAAGCTAGTCTGCGTCTCTCCCCACCCAGCGGGATAATCCAGAATGTTCTCAGGGAGGGCGGTCGTGGGGAAAGACACCACCACAGGGCCAAAAGGACCAGCCCAAATGCCAGAATTGGGACTAACAGCTGGAGGGTCTCAGCCGCATGGAGAAAAGACGGGAACTCACACGAGAGCCCTTGAGAACGTGCCCAGTGCTGTTTCAAGTGCTCTGCCTGCTGGGTCTCAGGTGAATCGCACGGTGAGACTATAAGCCAGGCAGCGTCGCTCCTGGCCTGTAAGATGAGAAAATTAAGACTCGAGGAAGGAATGATTGTGATGGGTTACAGACCAGGTCGACAAACACGCGACGTACTGGCACCTGGGATTGAATTAGTCCCCACAAAGAACTCTGAGATGGGTATGACCCCAATTCACAGATAAGAAAACAGAGGCTCCGAGCCCCGGCTCACATCCTCAGAAGTCTCAGCTAACAGAGCTGGATCTGTCTGGCTTCCCAAGCCCTGTGCGCCCCCACGTTGGGGCCCGGCCCAGTGCGTAGTAACTGTGCAGGGGACACGAAGGACGGAAGAAACGGGGCGTACAGCCGGAGGGGACAGCCAGTCAGGAGCGTCAGGAGCCCTGACGAGAGCCGTCAAGGCGCCCTTGCAAATTGAAAGCACTCTGCGGGTCAGAGTTCCTTTCCTGCTTCTCTTTTCTACTGTTTCTTTTTGGTGCGTAATTAACAAAACCGTAAACTATTTAAAGTGTGTGTGATATGATCCCCGTAAACACTGTGGAGGGATTCCCCCACTGAGTTCATTAACATGGGCACCACCTTCTATATTTATCTATTTACTTGTGTGTGTGTGTGTGTGTGTGTGTGTGAGAGAGAGAGAGAGAGAGAGAGAGAGAGATCAAAGCTGTAGTCTCTTAGCCCAGGTCAGATTTTCAGAGTCTGCAAAAGAACAGCAACCAGAAAGACCACTGGACGGCAATTTCTTCTCCTGCATTCTCTTTTGCCACCTGCCCCTCATAGTGTCCCTGGCATTAATCTGCAGGTGACAGCCAGTTCAGCCCACGCTGCCTGTGAGTCGAGTCTCCTGATCGGCTTGACAGCGTGGAGCGGGTCACATATACAGCCCCCCTTACACGCACACGGGTTGCACACACACATGTCCACACGCGATGGCTCCCGTGCAGAGAGCTCTGGGCTAAGAGAGTTGGGATCTCATTTCGCCCACCTCTGCGGCTGTGAGTTTGGACACATCTCCTTCCCGTTCCCTCTCTGCTTCTTCACCCCGAGGCAGCCTGGTTTGGAGATGTGCGACGAGACGCCGGGTGGCCCCCACGACCTGGGGGGAGGGGAAGAGGAGCCCTAAGGATATTTACCGGGCCAAGGACGCTTAGGAAGGATGGCCCTGCCCCTTCCAAGCTAACGGTGTCTACGTTGGAAAATCCGTGGCTGCGGGACCCTGAGGTCCTCCATGCACGGGAGACAAAGCCAAGTTCAATGCTTGCGTGTTCCTCCCCGGGGCTGGGGCACAGGACCTTTGCCAGGAAATGGCAGAGGGTCCAACCAGGTGCACGGTGTCACGGGACAAGCCCCTGGTGCCGTCTGCTGGGCCCCTCCCAACCTGGCCTTCGGAGCAAATGCTTCACATCTTCCCTGGCCTGGCATCTGCGGGGGGCTCCCAGAGCCAGACAAACGCCACCTGGACCGGCTCCCTCTGTCCCCCTGACAAGGCCTGGGGATTTCATAGGGCACGCGCCTTCTTTGAAATTCCCTGACCATGCACACGTCGTCTATATAAGCACCTTTGTTGCCGACGCCCCAACGACCACAGCAGGATGTTCTGGAATAGTTCAGAAGGGTGACTGGAAGTCCCTGCCCGTGAGACTTCCATATGATCACTTAAAAGCCTTTCTCCCTCCCCGTCGTCACCCGTCAGGTATCTGAAGGCAAGACTCGAGGGCAGGGGTGGCAAGATTTGACTACCGAGCCGAGGCCCCTCTGTCAGCAGTGGACCCAGAGAAGTGTGTGGTGAAAAGGGCCCTGAGGTCATACCCAGGCTTGGCAGGATGACATTCTCTGCTCGATTAATGTGACAGTTCGTGGAACACATGATGTGTCTGTCATTCCTGCCCTAGGGGTCCAGTCCTTTCTGACCTCAAAAGCGATGTCCAGGGGATGTGTGGCCTAAAGCAGGGAGAAAGTCACGAGGCGGCCTGGCAGGCGATGGTGACAGGGCCCCCCTCGTGTGGGGAGGACAAGCAGAGAAGCAGGGCAAGGGCGAAGGGCACCCACACGGTCATGGTCGTCTGCCTTCGGGACAAGCAAGTTGTCCAGAACCGGGCTGGTGAGCTACTCGAGCCGAGGTTCTCCCTGACCAGACCCCACTCTGTTCAGGCACAAAACGCAGCCTGAGAACGGCCACCAGGGCTCACAGGGTCAAGGCTGGGGGCTCTGCGGCCGGGAGCACCATCCACCTAGCATTCTAGAACTGATCCCTCCACCTACAAACCACCCCCGCACCGCGGGGCCGGGGACCCCAATCCCGGGCCCTATTCAGCCGCCTCTGAATGCCGCACACCCTCCCCCACCCCCACCATGAATCAATTCTGCAAAGAGCCTCCTTCCTCGGGTCACCGCCTACTCAATTGATCGCGGGCAGTCACATCTGGTCAGCATCACCGCGCCCTAGTTGGGAGGGAGCCTGGAAAAAAGAAATCCCAGCTTCTGTCTTGGGAGGCCAGACTCCAAAGCTTGGAAAGGTCCTGACACAACAAGGGTGCTCAAAAGATGCCCGGGCGGCTGGGGACGCACGTCGGCCCCGGGGGGGACCCCTGGGGACCGTGTGGAGGGCACAGCGCGGTTGCAACACAGGGTCGGGTTGAGCGGCTTCCTATTCCCTTCGCTCGACGGGGCCTGTCCAACGCCATGGCCGCTTGAAGCAGACTCATCTCTGGTCCCCCCGCTCATCCCCCACCGGCCTGCGCTCACTTCTGCTTCCTTTCAAGGAAGCACGGCCACTGCCCACTCCCTGGAGGCAAGCCGCGTCGGATGGCACCGGGGCCACGAGGCCACCCTTCTCAACGTGGCTCTCATCTTCCAAGGATAAGAGGGCCGTCTTCTTAGGCTTAAACCGAGGCGGAATTCACATAACAGAAGACAAACCATTTGAAGCGCGTGACTCGTTGATCCCGTAACACATGCACAGAACATTTGCATCCCCATCCCCCTCCAAAGGAGACCCCCGATCACTCCTCTCCCCCACCGTCTCCCAGCCTCTGGCAACCACTAATCAGTTTCCGGTCCCTATGGATTGAGCTCCCCCGGGGTATTTCATAGAAATGGAATCACACCACAGCTGCCCCTTAGTACCCAGTGTCTTTCACCCAGCGTCATGTTTTCGAGGTTCATCCATGCTGTAGCAGCCATTTGTGTTGTGACAACATTATATTCGTTTAGGAGGGCTGCCATGACAAAGCACTACATGGGGCGCTTGGGTGGCTCGGTCGGTTAAGCGTCCGACTTCGGCTCAGGTCATGAGCTCGCCGTTTGTTGAGTCCGAGCCCCGCGTCGGGCTCTGTGCTGACCGCTCGGAGCCCCGAGCCTGCTTCGGATTCTGTGTCTCTGTCTCTCTCTGCCCCTCCCTCGCTCACTCTATGTCCCTCTCAAAAATAAATACATAAACTTAAAAAAAAAAAAAAAAAAGCACTACAGACGGCCGGGGGCGGGGCTCCAGCAGCAGAAACGTATGGTTTCAACATTCTGGAAGCCGGAAGCCTGAGGTCAAGGTGTGGGGCGGGGGTGGTTCCTTCTGAGGGCTGGGAGGAGAATCTGTTCCAGGCCTCCCTTCTCGGTTGGTGAACGGCCCCCTCTCCCTGGGTCTCCACATCAGCCCCCTCTATGTGTGTCTTTCTCTGTGTCCAAATTTCCCCCTCTTAATTTTTTTCTAATGTTTATTTATTCTTGAGAAACAGAGAGACAGAGCATGAGTGGGGGAGGGGCAGAGAGAGAGGGAGACACAGAATCCGAAGCAGAATCCGGGCTCTGAGCCGTCAGCACAGAGCCCGACGTGGGGTTCAAACTCACATACCGTGAGATCATGACCTGAGCTGAAGTCGGTCGCTCAACCCACTGAACCACCCAGGTACCCCTCCCCCTCTTTATAAGGACACCAGTGGGCCCACCCTGATGACCTCGTTTTAAGTTGGTTCTCCCTTTAAAGATGCTGTCTCCAAATACAGCCACATTCTGAAGTGCTGGGGGTTAGGACGCGAACATATGAATTTGGGGAGGACGTCATTCAATGCATAACACACACTTTTTTCGCTGAAGATTAAGGATAACTAACAAGGACTCTCCAAATATTGTCAGCACAGAGAAGTCTGGTAGATTTTCAAGACGGCTTGAAGTTGGCTTTGGGTGGTCATCAGAAGCCTAACACTTTCTCCCTTGTGCCATGTTCTAGAGGTTGGTCAACCATCCACGTCTTGTAGTTTCTTTTCGGACCACAAAAGGTGAAGGAGTTCATGAAAGTCTCATTCTTCTGGCTCTTGGGAGCTCACCCTCTTGCACACAAAGAAAACACGTGTATATATCAAGGGCCTTCAGACACCTGCTAAGGCGGGATGCCCACTTCAGCCCCCGCCCGCCCCAGGACCCTTGCATATGCCCCAGCTCTTGACTTTCTTCCCCTCTCTCCCAATCTTCAGGGAGAGAGGGAGAGATCTGCCACCAAGTTATAATGTGGGTTAACAGGTTTATTCCAATCAAGTAATCCTTTACGCTGGGTGGCCCTTCCGAGAGAACTGAAGTCTTTGCCCTGATAAAATGCTTGTAAGGAACACGATAATGCCGGGGATCCTGAGGCTTGGAGGGAGGGGTAGCCCAAGCCCCGGCAGCTGGATTCCCCTGTGCTGGGATAATGAGATGGCCACATCTCTTTCTTCCCCTTTCCCTTCTGCAATCACTGGAACCAGTCTTGCTGATTGCCAAGGGACCTCAGTCCAGTGGCAAAGACCAGGGGCCCTTCCCCGGAAGACACGACCAACAGTTAAATGGTCAGCACTTGTGTTTTGCATCTTTTTTTTTTTTTACCTAGGATTGGAAATTTGGAACTTGACACGTGGCATAAAAATCAGTATATTTTGCTGTTCGCTATGCTCTGGTACAAAGGAATCCGAAATGCATCATCACGATAAAGCTTGACATCTCTCTTTTAAGAAATGGCGTGTGAGTGGCTGGCCGCGTTCCGCTCCCTGGCCTCAGTCTACCCATTTGCCAAAAGGGGCTAATTGCACCCATCCTACTTACCCTGCCAGGCGCTTAGGATAATGAATGAGAAATCGCTCGAGACATAAAAGGCAATGCAAACACGACGGATTTTTTTTCCGCTGCTGTTGGTTCATTTAGCACGGCGGTCCAGTATAGTTTCACACAGGGGTGGAGCCCCGGGGAATGTTCTCCGAGCTCGCCAGCCTTTTCTGACCTCGTCCAAACAATTTTTCTTGGTTCCGTGGGAGAAAAATCCAACGCTTCATTTAGTGAATTAACCTCAGATGTTAGAAATGATTTCTTCATAGCTATAGGGAGGCTGTCCGGGTTATGTCAGAGTCGAGCCAGCAAGGGAGGCCAAAAGCCAATCTACTGGAAAAGCAATCTGGATTTATCTGAAAAAGAGATTTATCCTTCAGAGAGCAGGGAACAGAGCAAGGGATTGGTGAGCGCTCCCGGATCAATTCTCTTTTAACCTTTGAACTGTGAGCCTGTGCTATGTCGTCCCGAGTTCAGACGGGTTGAGGCCCCTTCCATGCAAAACAATGATCGTCTCGTACACAGTGAAACAGATGAAGTAGAAGAAATCTGTTCACCAGCGCTGCGGCGGGCAATTGCCTGTGTTCTCGAGACACGCAAACCCTGTTTCCACACACTTCCATATGCTACATTAACTTTGCCTCCAAGTAAGATTTTGGCTCAGACGTGAAATAATTGCTCCTCTGACAACGTGTGACAACAGGGGAGTTGCCCGGTATTGATACTGACGTGTTCTAATCCATCCTAATGTGTAAAGGGAGTGATCCCTGAATGGTACGGCCGATCTTCAAGGGGCCATCCCTCCCCCAGTCCGAAGCCCGATCTCATCTGTGTTAAAAAATTAGTGTTCTGATGCTGGAGAGATCGTTTACGCTTCCCTGCATGTACGAGCTCTGTGCACTTGCAATTATATTTATCGCGCTGACTACGAGAGAGAGGGAAGGTGCTCGGGGGTTTGCAGAGGCGGAGAACCGTTCTGGCGACTGTCCCCTATCCCTTCCTGCCGCAAACTTTCCATCTGGTTAGACTGGAGCGTATCCCACTTGGCTCTTCCGGAAACGCACGTTGCCAGCGGACAGAACTCTCTGGTGAGTGCATCCGCAGTCCGGTCAGGATTTGGGGATGCCGCTGGTGCAGCCAGGACATCTGAAGTCGTCCACGAGAAGCTAATAGTTTCAGGATGTCTCCCAGGGGGCCAGGGAGTTTCCCATCTGGGCCCTTCCGACAGACAAGGTTCCAACCTGCGCAAACAGCAGGATCCCTGAAGGGCCAGTGACCACGGGTTCCCGGGGCCCCGCTCTGAGATGTTCTGATTCAGCAGCACCTGGTGGGACCTGAGAGGCTGCGTCTGTGACAAGCTCCCAGACGATGCTGCAGCTGCTGTGGGGTGACAAGCTTCAGAGGAGTTACGATCCCCATTTGATGCACGCACAGGACCCCGTCCCAAGCCTCGAAACCCGCACCCCCCCCCGCTCCAATCCTGGCATGCTGTCTCTCCCTCAGAGAACGCGGCTTCTCGGCTGCTCCAGGCCTCAGCTTCTTCCCTGGCAGGGCCCGAGTCCCCACTTTGAGTCCAAAATTGCCCTTCGGGACGGAGGAAGCAGAAATCAAATGGGGGCCCCATATCTGCCTCTCTCCCACCCACCTTCAGTGCTGCATCAGAGCCGGCAGGGGTCCTGGCCGGCACATCTGACCATGCATCTGCTCCAGTTATAATCTAAAAACCCCTCTTGCATTTCCCTCTGCTTTGGGGGGCAGCTCCCGACAGGCGGGGCTTTGCTTTTCCTGACGTTTCTCCTGCAGATCCTCCCCGGGCCATGTGCCCTCACCTCCTTCTTCCCAAAGTGCTGTTTTCATACCTGAGCGCGGCAGACGGGTTTCTTAACGAATGTTCTCCTTCCCTCCTCTCCGGGGCTTGGCGACATCCTGCGTTCAGGGCTCGGGCGCCTCGCTAAAGCCATTCAACCTCCTGCCGTGGTACCGACCGCCGTCCCCACTGATCCTCAGGACTCCACTCTTGAACTTCACCTACTAAGTCTACTCTGTTGGTTGAGGTTGAACCCAGAGGAGTAGTTTTCTCTGGCTGCCTTTTCTAGCCTCTGGGACACGATGTTGGGAGACCAGTGAAAACATGTCAGATCCTTTGGATTTTATCTAAGGGGACTTCCCGGTTGACGTCACATGGGTCTGGATATGTTTTCCTGTCACTCCTGCATTTTGACTCTGGGCCATTTGGGGGATTCCTAATACTCATGCAGGCCCTCCCCTGAGCCAAATGCCTCTGGTCTCCTCCCCCGGATGCCTTCCAGACAGCTTCCACCCACCGAAGAGTACGTTCAACCAGAGAGAGGTTTCCTGGGTGCATAGAGTCTCTCCAATTTGCCCCCAATAGAGTTAATACCTTTGCATTCACACACACACACACACACACACACACACATGCACACACACCTCCAATCTAAGCAGGCTTACTGTCTGTTTCACAGACTCGGCTTTTAGTACATTTGTTTTGGAAGAAAAGATTTTATACAATTCCATTACTTCATCTCACAGGTACAGAAAGTGGGGGCTCCAAAATCGCTGGCACAAAAATCACCACGCTAACCCGTGTCGCAGCCAGGGATACCCTGCTGACCTCTGTTCTCTTCCCTTTTCTGCTTCTCTTCCTCCCCCCTCCTTCATAGTCTCCTTTTTGGCATCCTTTGACCATACCTTACCGCTTCATGAACCACCTTTTCCGAAAGCAGCTGTTATCAGATGGAAAAGAGCGATGAAAAAAGTCACCTGGTGGAATTGAAATTTTTGATTCTGAGAAATTAAATACCACCGGTGCTTTGCTCTAGTGCACTGAGCTGTAGAGTTTCTCCCTGGTGAGTCTCGTAAAAGACAACCTCCCACTAGATACTCGGGAGCCATTTTTCCCTTCCAAGGGTCTGTTGTCTACCTAACAGAATCTACTCCATAGCGCTCAGGACCGAAAGCTCTTATGCTATCGTTTTTTTTTTTTTTTTTTTTTTGATTACACTAACTTAGGTTTTGGACACTCCTGGCAAAATTGCTTAGATACAGATGTCAGCATTTGCGAGGCCCCTGCTGTTCCATAGGGTTATAGTGGAGTTGTGACCACCCTGGGGTGGACAGGAGGTCAAGCCCTCCATACATTCTTGGATGTGCTCTGGTCCACGGCGGTTGCCTCCGAGGCTCAAAGAACACACCCACGTGCCAGCCTTCGCAGGTCCTTCTTTTGGGTGCCCGTGACCTTGGTGTTTAAGATCAGCCCCCAAGCATCCCATCTCTGGTGGTCTTTCCCATCTTGGAGTGCCACATTGGAGCACCTCCTCTATATCCCCCACTGATCTCATCAACCACTCCGTTCCTGACTTCAGATATCCTTGCTCTTCAGACTCCACACTTTTGTGATAACCCGGCTGTGTTCTTCTATGAGCCAAAATACAGAAGACTCTTCTTTTGTCCTTGGAGTAAGCCCACAGCATCAAGGCAACTTAGCCTCTCAAGAGGGAAAGTGGGGGTGAGGAGTGCTCTTCTTCTTCCGTGATGACCTCCCCTCCCTAAAATGAGGCAGCATCACTGTCTCATTCTGTGTGTCAGGCTCCAAGGCTTCTGCCTAAAATCCCTCCACCACCTTCCGGCCAGCTCCCTGGTGACATCCATGCAGAGAGAAAGGGATATCATGCCATGCCGATGTTCAGCGTCTCTGGCCATGGCTGGGGGCACGCATATTACACGCTGGGCTCTGGGACAGAGGTCTTGCCCTTTCTAGCCTTCCACTGAGGGGGTCTCTTCCCCCTACCTCACCCCCCTCGACCCGGGGCAGCCATCTGTAGGGCTAAGAGGTGGCTGAATAGCTAGTCTTATCTGACCCAACCCACACCCAGATTCTCTGTCTTCTCAATACATCCATCCAGAGGTCCAGGACTGCAGCCGATTCCAATTCCCTCCTTAGGCCTTGGTTCTGGCGTTATTCGTATTCATCCCTTGTGAAAATTAATAAAAGAAACTCTTGTTTCGAATGGAGTTGGGAGGCAAGCAGGAGAAGTCCCCGTGCATTACCACTCACGGTCAACTGCAACGCCAACAGAAGAGGCTACTGGCAAGACGCCGCGACTTCACTACCCCAGCAGGAGGAGGGAAGGCTTTCCTCCTCTCCCGGCAACAGCCCAGCCAATGAGAGACTGTCACCACTCAGCCAATGAGAAGCCACTACACTCCGAGCTCCCAGTTTCCTCCAATGGGCTTATTTGTAACAGTCTCTCACCTGACCCCTCCTTTTCTATAAAAGACCGTTTGTTCTTCATTGTTGGGTGGGCTTGCCTGTGGGGTTTTTTGTTGTTGTTGGTTTGGGGTATTTTTGGTTTTTATGTTTTGTTTTGTTTTGTTTTGTTTTGTTTTGTTTTGCCATAGCTTGCTTGTCCCAGATTGCAATTCTCCACTATTCCCGAACAGGGGCAGAGTTTCGGTTTTCCAAGAACAAAAAGAGGTCTGGAGATGGACGACGGTGAAGGCTGTACAACAGCCTGAATGCACTCAGGACCCCTGAACAGCACACTTAAAATGGTTAACACGGTGAGCTTTATGTTAGGTACATTTTAGCGCAATAAAATGAACAAACAAGGCTCTGGAAGGAATTCTCAGCACGACAACACAGCCCTGCTCCCAGTCGCGGGGGCTGGGGACAAGAGATCCTCAGTTGCGACACGTTTTAATAAAGAATGCTAAATTTTATGTGGGTGGCATTAATAGCAACCAGGCTCATAGAACATGGGATCTAATGGCTCGTAAATGAGATGCAAGTTCATTTTTTACAGACCCAGTACAATAAACTAATTATTTTGGAACTCTCCAATTATGCATTTTTTTTTCAAAAAGCTGAATTGCCTTAAAAACATGTTATGGCTTTATGGATCTTGTCTGTAGGGAGAGGAGGCAATTCATTTGCTCCACCAGTGCCCAGGGAGAGAGAGACAGGCAGAGACAGACAGAGAGAGAGAGAGAGAGACGGTGACAGGCCAAGGATAAAGAATAAGCCAGCCGCCTAATGACAAATGTAGTGAAGGGACACACGGGGCTGTCAGTTTCCTCATCAATTATGGCCGGTCGCTAACCCGCGAGAGAGCAAATTGCCGCAGCCATCAGAGGTGGCTTGGTTAAAATTATGGAGTTTGAGATCTCCACTGATTTATTCAGTGCCTGGGGTACAGAAGGGTGTCTGTTGCTTCGGGATGAAGATATCTCTGCTCAAAGCCATCCAGAAGCTCAGGATAGCCTGTCGATGTCAGAAACACTCGGCTCTGTATGCCCAGGTAGGAGCAGGTGTGTGACGACGGGCCGGCCGGCCAAACACCCCAGAGACCCAAGGTAGAGCTTCCAGGGAGGATGCTGGGAGGGAGCTGACGTGCCACACACTCTCAGGTCATGAAAGGGAGGGCCTCTAAGGGATCAAATGTTTGCACGCGTTTCTGAAGGGCCCACACACCCCCCTGGTTACCTGCATGGCCAAACTGGGCTTAAACCCCACCTCTGCTGTGCAGATTCCACGGGACAGCCCCCCAATTTGCTTAACTATTGGGGCGGGAGGTGGGGTGGTTTGAGGCTTCTTGTTGTTGTTGTTTTTTATATGAAACATTCTACACTCTTCTTAGAATAATGGGTATGACCGCTTCACAACCATAGGACGCCCAAGGTTGGTCTCGTCGCCTTGATTTTTCCAGTGAATAACGGAACCGCTTCGCGTCTAACTGGCGGGACACCTCGTTTTTCCTCGTGAGGCTTTTCTTCTCCCCACATTGTCCAAAACGGGAGAATTTGATTTCTGCACTCAAGAGGCATTGGTACTGGAGCCTCTGCCTTGGCTACTACTCTCCTTGCCTGTGTTGGGGCTGGTGGCCCCTGCCTGGTGCCCGATTGATGGGAAAGTCATGTTTCCACGAACTCCACCAAAATGTTAAGCAACCTTCTCTATTTCACCAGGAAGAGGTTTCTTTCTGTGGCCAGGAGCCCTGAACGTGGACACCCGGGGACACAGACTCCACTGCTCCCTTCTCTGGTTCCCACTCAGCCCTGCTCTCAGGGTGCCTCAGCCCCAGGGATGCAGGTTGGCCCTATAAGTCCCGGAAACGTTGACTGTCTTTTATCCCCGGGGACTCAGCGCTGGTGAACCCAGGGTTGTCCTTCTCCACCCTTGAAACCCATGTTGGATTCTCTAGTATTTCTCCCGCTCCTCAGGAAGAAGCCCCCTTCATGGAGTCAAAGGGGATCTTTCTAAGAGAGAATCTTTAAGTGAAACCAAGGGACACCCAGAATCTTCTGGAGAAACAGGAGGTGCGGGCGATTTGTGGACATCACACTCTAGGGGAGGGGAAAACCCCATGGATTTCGTGTCTGTCGGACAAAACACACCCGACCCACCCACACAGAACCAACCAACATTCTGCCAAGCCTCCTTCTTTGCCTGTTCTCTGCGCCCTATGTAGAGCTGTGTGCCCAAACCATGTTTCTCCTACTCCAAAATAACCTTTTTTTTTGTTTTCAGAAGATATTAACATTTCTAAAATTCAGATGAGCTTGTTGAATTGATCCGTACGTACATTCTTTAAAAGTGTTACCATATCCGTGTATTGTTATCATTAGAGGAATTTTGGGAATAGATCAAATAAATATTTTCGAACATACAAATAAATATTTACTTCACCTCACCAAATTGAGATCATAACACATATATACTTTGTATCATGAGCATATCTATTATCATTAAATATTCTTCAAACTCGTGATATCACAACTTTTACTCAAAATAAACTATTTCACAGATATGTCTCCATTGAATTATCCACTTGCCTGTTGTGGGACACTAAAACTTATTTTTCTTGGGGCGCCTGGGTGGCTCAGTTGGTTAAGCGTCTGACAATTGGTTTCACCTCATGCTTTGTGAGTTCAAGCCCCGTGTCAGGCTTGTGCTGGCAGCTCAGAGCCTGCTTGGGATTCTCTGACCTCACCTCTGCCCCTCCCCCAACTCACGCTGTCTGTGTCTCTCTCAAAATAAATAAATAAACCTTAAAAAAAACTCATTTTTTTCAGGAGAATATAGTCATGAATATTCTTATGCGTGTCTCTGCCTGCATCTTTGATGATTTCCTTTGCATAAGTTTCTAGAAGTATAATTACTGTCAAACAACACGGACATTTTAAAGACTCTCGGTAAATATTGTCAAAACATTGCCCAAAGACCTTTTATTTATCTTCAGGCACATGACATTACTTCTCTCTCTACATCTGCGATAGCCTTGTGTGTTATCATTTAATTCTGATCATTTCAGAGCCTGGAACTAGCTCATTTTTAATTTTCACTGCAATTGTCATTAGCGAGATTGAGAGTGGCATACTATTTTTAACCAAACCTACTTCCTCCTTTGTAAGTTGCTAGTTCTCATCCTTCGTCCCTTACGATCGATATCCTAGTGCTTTTCTTAATCACAGGTACAAATGTGCACGGAGAAGCCCCGTCCCCCCACCACCATCGTAGGTGAACAAACCGACAGTCAGAAGCAAGAATGATGATTTCTATCTCCCGCTTCACGGTGGCCCTTGGCACGCTGACATTTGATCCCCAGATCTCTAGCAGCCGGCCCAATAAACGTTGAATGAATTGATTGATTACAAGTAACAACAGCACTCTTTTGATGCCATGTTTGCGGCAAGGGTTTCCCACTTTATCTGCCTTGAAATATCTTCCTGCTCTTTTGGACCGCTCCTTTCGTGGCTCCTTGTACTGCTTCCGAACCATGGACGTCTGCCCCATCCAAGAGGGTGTTATATGGTCAACTCTATTTTCTTCTCGTTTTCCTACTGTTTACTGTTTTACATTTATTTCTGTAAGCGTGTTTGTTTGTTTGTTTAGAGAGGGGGAGGGGCAGAGAGAGAATCCCAAGCAGGCTCCGTGCTGTCCGTGCAGAACCCCACGAGGGGCTCGATCCCACGAACCACAAGGTCACGACCTGAGCCCAAATCAAGAGTCCCCGACTCAACCGACCGAGCCACTCAGGTGCCACGTGTTTTTACATTTCATTTTATTTGTCATGTTCTGAACGGACACCAAGGAGCCGGACGGGACCCAGCGATGGCTCTTTAGAACAAAACGGTTTGGGTAAACGGTCCCCTCCAGCAAGAAGGGCACCCGAGGAGGCGGCTTATTGGGCTGCAGGCTTTCTCCTAGAGAGAATAATTTTTACCAGCAGGCTGAGCTCCCTCTGCCCAGAAGGCTGTCATAAACGCCACCCCTCTGCTCACGGTGTGGGGCTTCACATGAAATCATTTTTCTCCCCTCCGCATCTGAGAAGCGGGCCGAACAGGGGCTTTATTTACAAAGGTTAAACGTTCCTTTAATTGGATTGCTGGCATTTAAGCCCGGAGCCCCCTCCCCTGCCTCTCGGTCCCTCTCATCCTTACCTGGAGAAGCCCCTAAGAGAAATACCAAGGGGAAATTTCATTTTAACAAAGAAGAAATGAGACGGGTCCCTTTGGAGACTTGCATTACACCTTGGAGCCGCCACAAACTAATGAATTGAATCGCAGAAGGTCCCCAGCCACTTGGTGGTGAAGTGGAAGAAACGTAAGAACACTCTGAATGGGAGAGATTCTAGCAAGATTTGGAACATTCTAGCAGGATCTGGAACAGGTGTGGCCTGTTCGCCACGAGGCGCAGTTTCAAGCACTGAGAACAAAATTCTTTTCCAACGCACATGCATCGTCTGACCATCCAAGAGCAGTCACGAGGTCGTATGTGGACACAGAGAACACGGGCAAGAGACAGAACCAAATTTCAATCCACGCTTGGGCACTGGATAGCGCGTGAGAGCAGGCATGTCGCACCCTCACCCGTCCTCCAGCTTCTGGGTGTGAAAAGGTCCTATGTCTCTCCTCCCATCTCTGACACTCTCTGTCCCTCCTGTCTGCCTGTCTCAACAATGCTAGTAGTGTCCCTAGAGCGTCAGGGATGATATGGACAGAGGAAGGGCACAAGATAAATCCAGAGCTATGCACACTTACATAATTCCTCTATGAGACTCTTACTTCACCTCAAAGGTCAAAAGTCTAAATTTCTTGTATACTTGGTAAAACTAAGAAGTGCAACCATTGGGGCCCCTGGGTGGCTCAGTCGGCTGAGCGTTCGACTCTTGAGTTTGGTTCAGGTCATGATCCCAGGGTCATGGGATCGAGCCCCACATGGGGCTCCTTGCTGAGTGTCGAGACTGCTTAAGATTCTCCCTCTCTTTCCCTCTGCCCTTCTCCCCTGCTTGCACTATCTCTCTTTCTCTCAAAAGAAAGAAAGAGAAGAAAGAAAGAAAGAAAGAAAGAAAGAAAGAAAGAAAGAAAGAAAGAAAGAACAACGCTTTCACGTTTTCCCCAAAAGAAAATGAAAACAAACCAAAATAACAAATAGCCACAGAAGGAATGCATGCTTGTTAAGCACCAGATTGGGTTATGCACGTACATATACATAAAACTGCCCACTTTCTACAGATGTAGAAACCATACGTAGAGTCCCGGTGGACTGTATGCTTCATGAAGGATAGACGTCTTCTGTCATTGAGTTAAAACAAACTCCCTACACCCATCAGGATCCTGACAAGGAGAGAAGGCGAAATCTGCTGGGGTCTTGAAGAGACTTTAGTGAAGAGCCTCTACATAGAGGTTTGGGCACCAGCGAGGGACGTTGAGGCAACACTGGTTGGCCTGAAGAAGCAAGAGGAAGAAGAGTAGTGTTATGTGAGGCTAGCAGAGGTCTCGAGTCAGTCACAGAAGAGAAGCCGGAGAGGAAAAGAGAGCAGGGAGGAAGGCCTGCCCACCTCACTGCCCACACCTGCGTTCTCCACCAATGCCTTCCGCCCACCAAATACGACTGGCGGCCCCAGGGCCCAGAAGACCAGGCGAGAGAGAGCTCATCCCACCTTCCAGAGGGATCAGAATTCTGGGACACAGAGATGAGCAAATCCAGGAAGGGGGAGAAAAAAAAAACTCTGGAGGCAACGTGAGAATCATCAGTGCAATTCAACCTCAACCCTGTACTCCCAAGGCCACTTAAGAGCAGCAAAGGCAATGGAAGATGGTAGACCAGAACTGACCACCCCAGCACCGGTTTCACAACTCATTCAGTGTCTAAATTGTATCCCACTATTTCAAGAGTCGTCTTAGAGCCTTGGCGTTTAGGAGCTCGTTGGCAACATGCCTCAGGGCTGACTTTAAAGAGATAAAATCGTTAACCTAAAAGACCTAGCCCCTTTTTTCTGTGTGTTTCCCATCTGCAGAATTTCCAGCACCTTCTCTTGGCTCATCTCCTTGTCCCTTCAGGTTTTCAATGGCCTGGCAGAAACTTGGCCGGCCAGATCCCATCCTCCAAGGCGACATGGGCAAATACCATTAAATAGCCTTATCCGTGCCCATATTTGTGTATCTTTCCACTTTCCCTTCAAGCCAATTGGCTTCAAGATCCACAATTCTACTCTCTCTCTCTCCATCACCTCCTGTGCATCCCCACACCCGTTCCTGTTTTCCCAGTATAGATCTTGAAGGTTAAGGAGAAGGCAATCTGACTCACACCATGACCTCAGAACTATAAAAATTCACAAGGCCATCTCGCCTAATTGCCCATCTGAAACTTGGGTCTCCCGTGCAAGAATCATCCATTGCTTGAGCTCCAGGGGTTCTGCACCGTGATTTCCCTATTGGGGTTTGTCAGAGGTACGATACCCCATCCCTATGTGCCTCAGATAATTAGAATATCAAGGGCTGACAAAGTTGGAAGGTCCAAGCGTCCGACCATTACAGTCTAGACCACCTGCAAAGCCGTCTTCTGGTTGGGGCCCCACGTGAAACTGGCAATCCATTGGACTACCCAGTGAATGGGTCAGAACAGCACCCTCAAATGTGGATTAGATCATCTCCAAAAGCCACAGAGGCCCGTGAAGCATTGCATCTCTTTCTTTATGGTGAAGCAACACAAAATGCAGCAAGTCACCTCTCACGTGAAAATATATATACACCAACCCCTCTCGGACCACTTGAAACCTAGAGACTGCCCGCGGCAGATCCCTGAATTTTCGTAGGATTGATCTTGGATCTTCTGGAGTATATGTGTGACACTAAGGCAGTGGCTGCCACACGTTAGCATGCACTAAGATCACCGAGAGTGTGTCGTAACACCCAGATGGCAACATCTAGTCCAAGAGTTTCTGATTAAATAGTTCAGGGATGTATTCTGATAGGTGGCTCTTCTAACCAATTTGCAGGTGCTGCTGCTGGCCAAGGACCACACTTCGAAAGCCACATACTAACTCACGGAAAGTGCCTGTGGATTCGTAGTCACCGGATCCCGTTAGCACAACCTCACCAATGTAGAGCACAGATATGCTGTTTTTGTGGTGTACCAAACAATCAAAGGGGCCCCTGGGTGGCTCAGTCGGTTAAGCGTCCAACTTTGGTTCAGGTCATGATCTCGTGGTTCGTGAGTTCGAGCCCCACGTCAGGCTCTGTGCTGACGGCTCGGAGCCGGGAGCCTGCTTCGGATTCTGGGTCTCCCTCTCTCTCTGCCCCTCCCCCGCTCATGTTCTGTCTCTCTCTGTCTCTCAAAAAATAAACACTAAAAAAAAAAAAAAAAAGACAATCAAGATTCATCCAGGCTGTTACATCAGTGAACAGAGGACTCACCACAGGTAAAACTAGAAGCTTGTGCTGCTACCTCTGCCGTGTGAAGGTAATTAACTTACTATTTTTAGAGAGAAGGATAGAACGATAAAGCTTTTATAGGTCAATAGCTACATTATCAGGTGCAGGGCGGAAGAGAAAGGGCAATACGTTGGTTTCCTCCAGCAAAGCCACCGTATCTGGAACACCAGCTTTGATTGGAACATCCACGTTGTTACGTCTGTGATAGACCCCAATCATTCTCCGACAGCCACACATCTTCTGCACCGGCCAAAAGAAGAATTAAGTGAAGATGTCACTGTCCTGCACTTGTCAGGCCTCTTATGATGGAAGTAACCTCCGCTGTTCCCCCAGGGTTACAATGTTACATACATTTAGCAATATATAACATTGTCATAAAACCCATAATATAGATGTTATATATATTATATACATATATAATATATGTATTACTTTATGATATAAACAGACATATACATTACATATATATGCATATATATTAAATTATATATTACAATGATTATTTGTATATACATGTATCTGTATATATATTATATATATACATATATATCATATATGTGTTATCATATCATACATATATCATATATTATCATTCTGTGCCTGGCTTCTTTTCAACATAGTAGTAATATTGTTCCGATAGATATATATGTATATTTTTATATATACACATATATAATAGTTATTATATATATAATATATAGTTATACATAATAGTTATTGTATATAATAGTTATACATATAGTTATATATACAGATATACAATTCATTCTTTTTATTGCTAAATATTATATGAATAAACCATAAATTTTCCTATAGATGACCATTTGGGTTATTATAAATTTTGGCCATTATGAACAAAACCTGCCATGAATATTCTGGAATTATATATATATATATATATATATATATATATATATATCCAATTGAATTATTATTATATTCATTATATTATATATATATTGCCAATTTCATATATATATATGTATATATATCCCTATGGCAATAAAAACCAGAGCAGTGGCTTGCCTCTAGGATTTGGAGATTGACAGGAAGGAGGCATAAGAAACTTTTCTGGAGATGACAGCACTGTTCTATATCATGAAACCCATTAAACTGTGTTCTCAATATTCGTGCATTGCGCTCTATATAAATTTTACTTGAATTTTTCAAATATAAAAATAAAAAGGATTCGAAATGGATTCATTTGTTATATTTGCATGAGTTAGATGAAGTGTTCCCTCTGGGAAGATGTAAGCCTGTGGGCATATGGCTTAGCTATGAGCGAACAGTGCCTTTGTGCAAATTCGCGAAAAAGATCCCTTCCTTCAGGGAGTGGCTGAGTGTGGCTTAGACTCCCGCTCCCCGCTCACTCCCTCAGCCACATGCCCCAAGAAGGATAGGACCTGCACACCTGGATACAGCAGCCCTAGGTCAGAGAGTGGTAAATGCATGTGACAGGCAGCCCATAATTTCTGCACGAGGACATCCATAACAGGGCTCAAACACCTTCTCAACTCACAGCGGTCATCTGGTTGGGTGGCCGTAGACGGGCACCCTTCTGTCATCCTCTCTTAAAGCCCACTTCCGGTGCCCTGGACCATTCAGGTTGTTAACGACTCTCATCTTCAGGCTTATGGATAATATTAGCATGTAGCAAATATCTAGACATCATTTGGCGCTAAAATTTATAGAAACGAAGGGTAGAAGAATAGACCTTTTGATTGGTCTCTGTGTCTTTATCCTAGAGTCTTATTATTTCTATTTTTTTTAATTTTTTTTTTTTGCATTTATTTATTTTTGAGAGAAAGAGCACAAGCTAGGGAAGGGGCGGAGAGAGAAGACACAGAATCCGAAGCAGGCTCCAGGCTCTGAGCAAGCATTCAGCACAGAGCCCGATGCAGGGCTCGAACCCACGAACTGTGACATCATGACCTGAGCCGAAGTTGGTCGCTTAACCGACTGAGCCACCCAGGCGCCCCAATTATTTCTATTTTTTAAAAAAGAGTTTTAGCCCACAATCCAGCTCAACAAGGAGAAACAGCCCATCAGTTGGTACATACTAACATTCACAGCACACATTTCAACCCACAAAAGTAGAGTGTTTTGTTTTATTTTATTTTACGGGACAAAAAATATCTCTCCTTAATTTGATCCAATGTATGCACCTCTCAAACCACACCCAAGCTTACAAAAGTCCTACTTAGTTTGCTTGTGGCAAGGGGCTTTCAGCGTCTGAGGCCTATGATGTTCAAGGTGGCCAGGAAGGCAAATTCTTCAAAAAAAAATTTTTTTTAATGTTTATTTATTTTTGATGGAGAGACAGAGCGCCAGCGGGGGAGGGGCGGAGAGAGAGGGAGACACAGAATCCGAAGCAGGCTCCAGGCTCCGAGCTGTCAGACAGAGCCCGACGCGGGGCTTGAACTCACGAACCGAGAGATCATGACCTGAGCCAAAGTCGGACGCTTAACCGACTGAGCCACCCAGGCTCCCGACTCAACTCTTATTTATAAAACTTATGCATCTCAAATGTATAATCAATGCATGCTCACTTCAGGAAAAAAAAAAAAAGAAAATTCTAAGAAGAAAAATAAACACAATTTTTAAATCACCCACTACCCCAAATTAATTCCTGTTAATCATTTTGTATAGTTTTCTTTCAGAAACATAAAACCTATTTTACCGAGTCCTTCTATAAATATCGTTTTGATGTCTTTCAATTCCTAATTAATATGTTCTGAATATCTTTGCTGCCTGCAAATGTTTCTTTTCTTTAAAAACAATTTTTAACGTTTGTTTATTATTGAGAGACAGAGAGAAACAGAGCACAAGCATGGGAGGGGCAGAGAGAGGGGGAGACACAGAATCCGAAGCGGGCTCCAGGCTCCGAGCCGTCAGCACAAAGCCCGACGCGGGACTCGAACCCACGAACCACAAGATCATGACCTGAACGGAAGTCGGACGCTCAACCGACTGAGCCACCCGGGCGCCCCTACAAATGTTTCTTAAGTCATTATTTACTTACATTGTCCAATCATATAAATAGAACTTACTTAATCAATCTGTATTATGGGATATTCACTTGCTCTCACTCTTTGGGTAATATAAATAACGCTGAAATGTATATGCCTATAATAAATGCGCAAAAATCTAGAAATGGAATTCTGGATCCGCATCTGCGTATATTCTTAAGAGTTTTAAGTATCTTATCAAATTATCGTCTAGAAATGTTACACTCCCATTCCTGTGTTGAACTGCCCGGATACATCCAGTCTCACAAGCTTAGGGTCGTAGCACGGAAATCTTGAAATCCTCGCCAAATCAATTAAAGGAAAAGAGCACCTCACTGCTTTGCCTTGCAGCCCTCTGATTGTAAGTTATATGGAGCATTTTTTCTCAGAGGTTGATTTGAGAGCTTTGTTTAGTGAAGCCTAATTACCTATTTTGCTTTATTGTTCCTTTTAATAAACAGTTCTATTCCCCAAGCTACTATAAAACACCTTCCCCCTCCCCCTTTGTGATAAGTGTTTTATTTTCATACCCTTCATTAAGGAAGAGCCAGAAACAAGACATGAATCACTTTGGTTCTCACAGGCAAACGACGCCACCCGTGTGTGTGGTTTCAGTTCCGTGGGAGTCACTTGCCAGAAGGCTGGTGGCCTCCGGAAGGGGCGCTGGCCCGAGAACCTTCCCAGGCCATCTTGATTCCTCAACTCCGCCCACAACTGTTCTTCCACAAGCCCACCGCGACCTCTTGTCAAATTAGTTCCTCTCCATGGTTCTCCATGACACTTCCTTCTCTTGGCTTCTCTGCGACTGATCGCCCCGGGTTTTCCTGAAAGTGCCTCCAAAACTCCTTCCCCGCCTGCTTCGCCAGCTCCTCTGGGCGTTCATTCTACACTTGCCTCCTCCCTGACTCGACGTCTGTATTCATTTCCTAGGGCTGCTGTGACAAAGTACCAGGAACCAGGTGGCCGTCTCGCACTTCCTGGAGGCGGGAAGTTCAAAATCAAGCGGTTGGCGTGGCCACACTCCATCCGACGGCTCTGGGAAGAACCCTTCCTTGCCTATTGTAGTTTCTGGGGTTTGCCAGAACTCCTGGGTATTTTTGGCGTGTAGCTTCACCCCTACAGTCACGTAACCGTCTTCTCCTGTGACATTACATCATCTTCCTTGCATGTGTGTCTATCTCTGTGCCCAGATGTCCCTTTTCTCTAAGGATGCATTGGATTTGAAATAAATATGTGCTTATGGAAATTAAATAATGCCTAAAACTCTCCGAATTGGAGAAACTAACCCAAATGCTTTTCAGATTCCCATAATTTGGGTAAATCTTTGATAAAGAACAGTCATTTAATACTATTGGTTTGATAAGACAGCTGTGTTTTCTGAGTTACCATGTGTATGAAGCTGATGTGTGGAATAAAAGTGTTGTTTTTTAATGTTTATTATTTTAAAAGAAAGAGAGACAGAATGCAAATGGGGGAGGGGCAAAAAGAGGGGGAGACACAGAATCCGAAGCAGGCCCCGGGCTCCAAGCCGTCAGCACATAGCCCAATGCAGGGCTTGAACCCACGAACCGTCAGATCGTGACCCGAGCCAAAGTCGGACGCTTAACCGACTGAGCCACCCATGCACCCCTGTCTGCTCTTAATAAAGGATTGCAAGAGGTTTTTCTCTGCCTTTTGAATATCTGCCTTGGAAACAAAGATTCTGGGTCTCATCAGAATAATCTCCTGTGCTGGGGTGCCTGGGTGGCTGTAATGGAAGTATTTACATTCTGAAATGTAAGTATTTCAGAAACTGTATAAAGTTCCCCAAAATTTGCCAGTGCCCTCGTTCTCTATTTGTCTTGATTTTTCTTTGGCTGGTATTAGAGAAAATTATGATATAATAGAATCAATCATAAATCCGGTTATTATTGTAGACCATGGCATGTGACAGAAATAACCAAGTTTCCTTGTCAATTGCGTCATTTTTATGATGAGCCCTCGTCAGATCTTGAATCATGGACAAGTCAAGTCTTTTGTCATCCACAGATAGTTTCGCGTTTTACTCTGATTCTTCTTCCAAGAGCATCTGCCATCAGCCAAAGGCCAGAGTGCTTCACAAGTTCATCAAAGAGCAGCTAGCAGCTAGCTCTGAGACCCATGGAAGGGACTGTGAGATACTCTGGGGTCCAGGCATCCCTGGAAAAACGGAGATTATCCCACTTGATCATGTAAGGATTTCCAGAACTCTGGTGGACAAGTGGAAGTGGTTCATAAAACGTCTAACCTGAGATCGAGCAGTAAAAGAATTAATTACGTGGGACTGAATGAACTGATAAAGCATGATTATGATTTTTAACGGCTTCACTGATTTCATTTTTTTTTTTTTTGCTCCTTTAATGTTCTACTTTGTGATTATAAGGAACCTCTTTCCCTTTTCTCTGGAACTATCTAAAACTCACAGCAATTTAGCTGATTATTGTTTTGTAAACAGAAATGAAACATTTATCCTTTTCTCTTTGCCTGGTCTCTCCAGAATTCAGAAACTCTTATGGTATATTCCTATATTCATGGGGATACAATTATTTATATGAGTTCAACAAGAATCTGTGTTCCTTGTAACTGAACATGACTGGAAACATTGGTTTTGTAACCAAGGCTTTGACTGCAGTGTTATATTTGAGAATGATGTGTATAGAATCAGATAGGACCGGACAGTTTTAAAGAACTAAGATTGACTTCAAAATTCAGCCAATGTTTACAAAGCTCTTCTGGGAAAACCAGCCAGGTAGTTGAGCTTACAGGGTTCCCAGCCTTACACGTGAGTAAGGAAGGCCACTTCCGGCCAGCTTAAGAAATTTAGGTTATTTTGAGACGTTGGTAAAATAAATGAACCCAAATCCATAGATCCTGCAAGTGAGGTCTGGTGTTGAGTTCTTAACTTGGCTTTCTAACTTCAAGAGGCTTTTGAAAGTCTAATCTGAAATTTCTTATGGAAAATTCCAGCAAATCAGGGGCGCCTGGGCGGCTTAGTCGGTTAAGACTAAGACTTAGGCTTCGGCTCGGGTCACGATCTCACGGTTCGGGAGTTGGAGCCCCGCGTCGGGCTCTGTGCTGACCGCTCAGAGCCTGAAGCCTGCTTTGGATTCTGTGTCTCCCTCTCTCTCTGCCCCTCCCATGCTCGTGCTCTGTCTCTCTCTGTCTCTCAAAAATAAATAAACTTTAGATTTAAAAAAAAAAAAAAACGAAAGAAAGTTCCAGCAAAGCAAACTTGAAAATATCTATGCAGTCAATTACCATTCTCGTTGCACTGAGGTAAATCATCAAGCCAAATCATCTGATTCATTCTGTCAACAAGAATAAGCTTGTCTCGGTTACCTTTAATCAAAAAAGGGGGTAACCATAAGGAGAAATACTATGTTTCAGCGGAAAATTGTAGCACGCCCTCGTGGGTTATTAGAGTCTGGATCTCCAACTCTGATGGCTGGCCCCTCATGGCAGAAGCAGGTGAGCTACAAAAGTCTATTGTCTCTGTCCCCTCCACCATGCAGCCCACACTGATTGAACAAAGCATCAACCTTGGTCCTTTGCAAAATCTGGACCCGTCTTCATCTTGTCCATGTTGTGCCTCTCTTACTTCTTTGTCCTTTTATTTGCCTAGTCCCACCTTCTGGAGTTACGTCTATGTTACGTCTGGGCCAATACATGTCTCTTGACATGATGAAAACTTGACATCTTCTGACCCACGCACATGTGCACTAAGGGAGCCCCCACCAGCTTATATGAGTTCTCTTATTTATTTTGAAAAAATTACAAGTCACTAAGTTCTTCCAGAAGAGACAGACAGAAAGGATGCATTGTGCGCCCATCAGAAAGTCACCTCATCCGAGATGACATTTAGCAGAGATGCTGGAATGTGTTCCGTTTCCTCAGGATGTTGTGTAGAATCAGCCGGATGACACATGCTTTTTGGTGAGTATTTTGTTCCCTTCTGAAAATAGATGCTGGCTTTGGAGAAGCCCCAGAGTGCTTCTTCTTGGCTCCAACCCCAGCACCCCCCACACTTTCCACCTGCCTACTGTAACTGTCCCCTTTAGGCTTAATAAAAAGAAACCTAAGGCATAAGGACCCATTCCCGGTCTTCACCTGTTAGAGATTAAGTGGTTCACATACGGTCTCAAACTCCAGAGCGTTCGCAAGCATCCCTGAAAAGATGAGAAGGTGCACACTGATTTTTAAACATAAACAAGGTTGGGGGGGGGTGGAAAAAAAAACTCTTTCCAGAGTTATCACAGATGTGTCCACCCCAGAATCGTGCGACCGGCAAGAACCATGAACCTCTTTTATGTTGTCACGGTGGGTGAGGTTCCCCAGCACTGGCTGGGAGTTACAGAATATTTCTCACGCTGGATTGGACCCCGCCCCACAGTGCACGTTCTGCTCAACACTTCACTCTGGAGACAATGGAAACGGTGCACACCCTCAGCTGTAGGGAAGAACAATTTCATGCATCGATGAAGATTAAGTTGCGTGCATATCCAGGACTCAAGAAACACCGCGTGGGAGCACGCCGTTCGAAAACCTTGCCTTCATGGCAGGAGTCACTGGTCAGATTCTAGACTAGATGTTAGCCCCACCACAAGGCTAGCCCGGTTGAAATGGAGGAGGTGACTAGGAGCCACGCACGGGCCAGAGGGAGCTAGGGTGTAAGGCGAGTCAGGATGTGGGCCATACAGTCATCCAGGCATCGGCCAGAGATGGGCAAAGCCAAAAAGGTGAGCCTGTTTGGTGCCCAATCATACAACCAGCTGGAAGGAAGTGGGCCCAATGGCCAGGGCAGGAGATGTCAAGAGGTGGGACCCTACCGTTGATTAAGTTCTGTCCCGCTACCGGAGAAAAAGACAGTTGAAGTCTTGACTCCTTATACCTCAGAATGTGACCCGATGTAAAGATATGGTTTTCACAGAGGTAATCAAGTTAAAATGAGGTCAGGCTATGTGGAGGCAGAAAAATATCACATATGCGTAACATACATACGTAGGTAAACATACGGACGGGCACAAGTAGAGACCTTGTAAGTCTCAACGAGTCGAGTAAACACAATAACATGAAACTCACTGTTTCATATAAAAGAGTTGGCTCTCATCTTTGCCCACCTCCTATTTTTACCCAAATTGTGTTTCTGACAGATGGGACAAGTTAAGCCTACCTGCTTGCTGTGACTGTTCAAGTTTTTTTTTGTTTTTTTTTGTGTTTTTTTTTTTTTTTACCAATTATTTGTAGGGGAGGCTTTTAGGATTTTCATTTGCCCTGCTCTGTAGTTGCTTTCAGTCTCATGAGCCTGAATTACACTTCTTTCTAATTTCCAGTCCTTTGAGAGCCCCAGTGGGGGAAGGGGGCCTAAAGCTCCAGGGGGCTGTAGGGCTGGAGTGGGCAGAGAAAGTTCTAGCAGGGTGGAGAGAGAGGTGGAAGAGGTTTGAAGGGGGCACCAGGGAACTGGTAGGAAGGCTGAAGGTGGTCAAAGAAAGAGGTCTTAGAGGAACCAATTTGGGAAGATCTTAAGTTTTTCCAAAGAGAAAAATGAACTCCCAAATTACTCTTGGTAAAGCCGTTAGCAACGAGGAGTGAAGTAGACAGAAAGTGCCATCATGGTGGCGTATCCAGCCATCAGAGGTTCACAAAGAGGGATTTCAGTCAAATGAGAGGCTCAGTGCAAAAGCCTGAGACTCTAATCCAGTCCTAGTGCGGGGCACCTGGGTGGCTCTGTCGGTTAAGCATCCGGCTTCGGCTCAGGTCATGATCTCACAGTTCGTGAGGTCGAGCCCGATGTCGGGCTCTGTGCTGACAGCTCAGAGCCTGGAACCTGCTTCTAATTCTGTGTCTCCCTCTCTCTCTGCCCCTCCCCAGCTTTCTCTCTCTCTCTCTCTCTCTCTCTCTCTCTCTTTCTCTCTTTCTCTCAAAAATAAATAAACATTAATTTTTTTTTAATCCAGCCCCAGTGTCTTATGAACAGAGATGCCAGGGACTCTAACTCAGCCTCTACTTGCCCAGGATTCAAATCCAGCTTCTAGAGTATACTCAGAATCTTAAGCATCAAAATCTGAGCAACCTATTGGGTCAAGAGTCAGACTCACAAATGGATCCCTGATCCATCATCTGTGAAGACGAAGGCTTGAGGTGTGCACCCGGGGTCCTGGATGAAAGGCCAGGGGGTCCAATGATGAATCTGATCCTGTCCAAGTCACAGGCACCATAACTGTTCAATAAGAAATTATTCTGACACTCGTTAAAACCGGAAGACTTTATTCAAAGCTACTGCGATAATGAGGACAGGCCACGCTCGACTCTGACCTCAAAGGAGCCTAAGTGATGTCTCGTCCGAGAGAGATTTTGTCAAAAGTCTTGTGCCAAAGAGAGGCTTGTGCCAAAATACCACAAACGTGGTGGCTTAAAATAATGGAATTTTATTTCCTCACAGTGCTGTGAGGCCAGAATTCTGAAATCAAAGAGTCAGCAGTGGTATTTTCCCTCCAAAGGGTCTAGGGAAAGCCTCTTCCAGCTCCCAGTGGCTGCCAACATTTGTTGGCTTGTGGCCACCTTGCTCTAGTCTCTGCCTCTGTCTTCACACCATCCTCCCCTCTGTCTGTGTAGTTTTGGATCTTCCTCTGCCTGTGTCCTCTGTAGAGAGTGGTGATGGTCTTTCAGGACGGGGTTAGGTATGGAGGGTCCGAAGGAGGTGACAGAGTGAATATCACAGGTGGGGGGAGGGGGATAGGGCGCTTAGCTGCGTATCAAGGTTCAGGGGACTCTTGCTAAAATTGCCCTCAGCAGGCCAAAGGCCAGGCCTAGTCCAAGATCGAGCTCAGAGGAGCCTGACCAAAGTTAGGTCAAGGAGGGTGTCCTCGTCACTATAATGCTAAGTAACACCGAAGTCCACACGTGAATTCTCTGCCTATACCCAAAGGTGAGAGCTCATTATCTGAATGGTCTGAGACACAAGGCTCGTCTTTACGAGACAGTTAACAGAGGGATGCCTGTCAACTGCACTAATTACCAATTTCATAGGCACTAAATTCAGGCTGGAGAGTCCCCCCCCCCACCCCTCCAGGGAAGAAGGAAAGGGGAAAATGTGTTCCGGGAGAATTTTGAAAAGCTTCAACAACTATCCCTTGGCTTTTCAGCTGTATAGTGGGTACGTGGGTGTGTACTGAATTCTGGTCTGTGCCTCGTACGTTGGGCACATCTCATCACTTTAAAACTTGGGATGGCACAATGTTGCTTACAGGGCAAGCATAAGCGGTAAGCACAAGATGATGTAAACCAGTGAGGCCTGGAAACCAGGAAATGCTCCAGAGAAGTGACAGTAATCTCGCTGCAGCTGGATGGACACGTCGGAGTTGATTAGATGGAGAAAGGAGAAGATACCCCGGCCCTGTGAGTGGCCAGAGCATGTGTAGAACAAAGTTTGCGAAGGATCCACGAATAGCAGGAGAAGCTCCAAAAACCTTGTGCAGATAGATAGATGCCATAGGTCCATCTCCTTGACAAGCGTGCTTGGAGCACCTGCCTTGCAGCGCGTTCCGTGAAAGCAGGCTTCCACCGTCAGAGATGTCTGGGCCTGCCACCTGCCTCGCACACCTCTTGAACATCCTTACTCCTGCTCACGAAGCACGTTCATTCCGTCATTGGAGGATCCGTCACCGCCCCGGCGAGGCTCTGTCTACTTCTGGCCCATTACCGGCCCCCTGAGCCCTCTAACGAGAGACTGACTTATCCTATGGGGGCTCTGTTAGGGACGGAATTGTGTCTCCCCCAAATTCATGTGTTGAAACCCTACCCCCTGATGGGACTGTATCTGCAGATGGGGTCATTAAGGAAGTAATTAAGGTTAATTGCAGTCATTAGAGTTTGGGCCCGATCCAAGGGACCCAGAGTCCTTATAGGAAAAGGAGGAAACACCAAAGATGCACGTGCACAGAGGGAAGGTCATGTGCAAAACAGCAAGGGACAGCCACCTGCATCCAACTCCAGGAGAGATGCCGTGGAAGAAACCCGCCCTGCTAACCCCTTGACCTTGGACGTCCAGCCCCCAGAGCTGCGAAGAAATAAGTTTCTGTCATTTTAGCCCCTCGCTCTGTGGCATTTCATTATCGCAGCCCCAGCAGTGTGACAAGAGCAAGGTCCCAACGTTTGGCTGGTGTGGAACCTAATCTTAGCCTTGCAAGACTGTCAAAAAAAACTCCGCTGTGAGCCTCTTTCGGATTTTAGTGTCCCGCCCTGCAAAGGCCCGGTATCTGATGAATTTTCTCAGAGGAAAACTGGCAGAGTACCTGAATCCTGCAAATTCCCCTCCAAAGCTGGGTTGGTGTTTCTGCCTGTCAGCCCTGCTCTGAAAGGGCCCACTTCCGCGATTTGTAAGTCACATATGCTAAACAGAGTCCCCACCAAATACAAGTGTAGAAATCCTAACCTCCAGGACCTCCATTTGTGACCGGATTTGGACACAGGTCTTCAAAGAGGTAAGTTGAAATGAGGTCGGTAGCATGGGCCCTAATCCGAAAGGACAGATGCCCTTATCAAAAGAGATGAGGGGGCCCCTGGGTGGCTCAGTCTGTTGAGCATCCGACAAACCAACATAGCATGGGTTCTGCACTGGGTTCTGCCCCGGCTCGTGCCCCGAAGGGCAAGCCCCCCAAGCCACAGGCCAGCGCCACGCCCAGCCCAAACTTTTTCTCTCTTCCATCCTCTAATTCTCTCTAGAGAGTTCTCTGCTGCCTTCAAACACATGACCTCTGCATTTCACCCGCCTTTTCCAGGTGTCCCAGGCAGGACTCAGGCTGGGTTCCAGCTAATCCATCCGCCTGGAAGCGGAAGTCTTTGATATAAATTTCTTGTGATTATCCTTCTCCCCCTCCTCCTCCTTCTTCACAGCTCTCTAAAATAGAACCGTACACTTTTAGAGGGAAGGGACCGTTCTTTATCCCTCTGTACCTCTTTGTAGCACCTAGCCCAATGTCTGTGCAACGCCTTTGATTGTAGAATTTAGCATGGAGCTAAATCTATTGTTGCTACTCAACAGACCAATCCATTGACTCAAAACAACGCACGTCATTGGGAATCTGGGATACGGCCAGGAAATCACAGAGCCAGAAACCATAATACACAGGGGCCACCTTGCCAAATCCCTCCTTTTCCAGATGAAGAACATGACTATGAGGTTCACGGGTCCTCCTAAAGGTACAGCTCATGTCGGAGGCACAGCCAGGCTGAGACTAAAGCTGCAGATTCATGGGGCGCCTGGGTGGCGCCGTCGGTTAAGCGTCCGACTTCAGCCAGGTCACGATCTCACGGTCCGTGAGTTCGAGCCCCACATCGGGCTCTGGGCTGATGGCTCAGAGCCTGGAGCCTGTTTCCAATTCTGTGTCTCCCTCTCTCTCTGCCCCTCCCCCGTTCATGCTCTGTCTCTCTCTGTCCCAAAAATAAATAAACGTTGAAAAAAAACAATTTTAAAGCTGCAGATTCACGTCATGTGTTTTTTTCCCCCTAAACTTCCTGCCCCAGTCTCCCTTGACTTCGTGTGACCAAGATGAAGTCAGTTAAGGGTTTTGTCCCAAATGCCAGAGCTGGAAATGATAATTCCGAGAAGGTCTCATGAGCCTGAATTATGCTTCTTTCTAATGTGAAGGGGGCCAGGAAGGGGACCCTGTTGTCAAGGAGTCCCATCCAGAGCCCAGGGGGAGGGTGTGGCCTGATCTGTTGTCCTTTCTGCGAACATCCCAGTATCTGTTCTGCCTCTCAGAACAGAGCCCAACTCCCCCATTCTTGTTCCTCTGTCTGTATAACACCGAAAATTACAACGTACCAGATTCGGTGAACTGCTTACCAGATTCCCTTAAAAGTATATAACATTGTCAAAACCATTGTTTTTAAAAAAAAAAAAACAAACTACTTTAATGGAAAGAGCCCAAATGTCCATCGATGGATGCATGGGTAAAGAAGATGTGGTCTAGATATATGTACAATGGAGTATTACTCAGCAATCAAAAAAGAATGAAATCTTGCCATTTGCAACTACGTGGACGGAACTGGAGGGTATTATGCTAAGTGAAATTAGTCAGAGAAAGACAAAAATCATAGGACTTGACTCCTATGAGGACTTTAAGAGACAAAACAGATGAACATAAGGGAAGGGAAACAAAAATAATATAAAAACAGGGAGGGGGACAAAACAGAAGAGACTCATAAATATGGAGAACAAACTGAGGGTTGCTGGAGGGGTTGGGGGAGGGGGGATGGGCTAAATGGGGAAGGGGAATTAAGGAATCTACTCCTGAAATCATTGTGTCACTATATGCTAATCTGGATGTAAATGTTAAAAAATAAAAAATAAAATTCAAAAAATAAATAATTTTAAAAAATAAAAAAACTACTTTAAAACATGACATTTTTTACCCCTTATATTAAGATAAACTATAAAGTCATCGCCAATATAGCTGTTACCCTTTGATTTAAAATTCCAACTTGAGTAGACTAGGCGAGGAACCTTAAAAAGCAGAGAGGATTTTAGGACCCGCGGGTAATGCTAGAATTTGTGGCACGTTCAACACCAGCAGAGCATATTTGAGCCAGTCCTGGCTAATCACATTTGGGGCCCAATTAAACCTTTCCCGACTTGCTCTGGTTTCTACCTGGGCCCCAGTGAAGGGAGAACAGCAGGTGAAATTGCCATAGGCGGAAGGAAATTGCAGCTGGGGCTGGCAAGGCCAACCTTACTGTTCATTAACCAGGCTTCTTCCAGATTCTGAAGGACAAGCGAGAGCCAAGCCAGAGTGAAGCCCATGGTGGGAGCCTTAAGCCCCCAAGAGCTGCTCTGCGTTCTGTCTTCCTGCAAACAGAACATCACCTCCCACTAAGCAAACGGCAAGGGTCCTCCCACTTCGAGGGGCAGACAAGTTCTATGGGGTCGATGAGTTAGGACAAGGCGAGATTATGCCATCCTTCTGCGATCTTTATTAAGCCGGGTGGCCACAGGTGTGTGGTGATCTGAGCCATCTTTTCGATAGATGAATGGACACACGTGAGCACATACACACACACACACACACACACACACAGGAATATTAATCAGCCACAGAAAAGAATGGCATCTTGCCATTTGCAACAACATGGACGGATCTGGAAGGTATTATGCCAAGTGAAATAAATCAGAGATGGACAAATACCACATGATCTCAGTCCTGTGTGGAATTTGGGAAACAGAACAAATAGACACACAAGAAGACAAATACAAAAGCAGACTCTAAAATACAGACAGGGCGCCTGGGTATCTCAGTCGGTTAAGGGTCCGACTCCTCGTTTGGGCTCAGGTCATGATGTCGTGGTTTGGTGAGTTCAAGCCCCGCATCAGGCTCTGCACCAGCAGCCTGGAGCCTACTTGAGATTCTCTCTCTCTCCCTCTCTCTCTGCCCCTTCCCCCCTCGTGCTAGCTCTGTCTCTCTCAAAATAAATAAATAATCTTTAAAAAATAATAAAATCAAATTAAATTAAATTAAATTAAATTAAATTAAATTAAATTTAATTTAATTTAATTTAATTTAATTTAATTTAAAAATACAGAGAGAAAATGTGGTTGCCAGGGGAGGGAATGTGAGACACAGATAAAAGGGATTCAAGAATACATTTACCATCGTGAGCACTGAGAATGTATAGAATCATTGAATCACTATATTGTATACCTGAAACTCATATAACACTGTATGTTAATTATATTTGAATAAAAACTTTTTCAATTAAATAAATAATTTCTTAATTAAAAAAAAAAACTACGTCCCCTTTTTCTTTCAAACTTATTGAGAAGGGCATCCAGAATAATTTCCCTTGGTCTCCTTTGGAGTGACTATCTGAGGTTCCTGCACTCAACAGAGTCTGGGGAAGACTTGCTTAATGCTCCTTCCCTTGGAGGAAGTGATCCCTTTGGTCAACCTGATGTATGTTTAGGGTGTTTGGGTTTAGGGGAGGGGAAGAGGGGATGCCTTCAGGGGTGACGGAAGAAAGATCGAACAGATCTGGGAGCAAGAGAACCATTCTCAAGAGGTATTTTTCTCTACTCTGCCCTGAGCTCAGAGCCGGAGGCGCCCCCTCAAGAAAGAAACAGAGCACAGAAGAGTGGAACCATCTGCCCCCAGGTTGTCCACCGGAGTCGGTGCAAAGCATAGGAGCTCCAGGGAAAATGGAACCGGTTGCCCTGAGCGGAGCCGCTGGTGACCGCATGGCTGCCCCACTCTCCTCTCCCCTGGTTCTCAGGTCCATTCAAACTTACGCAGGAAGGAATCATCAGCCATCAGGTCCCCCTGCTCCCACCAGGATGAAACAACTTCCCACGGAACCTGCAGCACCCCACTCCGTGTCTGACACCTATCCATTCTCACTGGGTGACTTAGATGGCTGCCTTCTCTTCCTTCACTCCTTCAACAAATCTTTATTGAGCCCCTGCTGTATGCCACAGCCTCGTACAAAGCCCTGGGGCTATGAAATACCCTCACTCTCAAGGACTGTATATTCTGGTTGGGGTGGGAGCCGGACCATAGGCAGATAAACATGCATCCCCAGGTAGCAACAGCTACGAGAGAGAGAGAAACATGGCGGCGCGAGGGGGAACAACTGAGGGAGGGTTGGCCCTCTTTATGGTGGAAATCAGGGCAAGCCACACGGGGGAAGGAATATTTGAGCTGAGAACTGGGGCATGGAAAAAGCAGCAGTCACGTGACAAACTAGGGTCAAGACAGGAGGCAAAGAGAGCCACAGATTCAGCTATGCACGCGTGGGAAAGTGTGAGGGCAACACGCAAAGGAGGCTGGGAGGCTGGAGCAAAGAGAGCAAGGGCAAAGGTGGAAGGAAGCGGCTAGGCATTTGTGGGGTGCGGCCAGAGGTGGAAGGTGTGGGTGGTCTTCCTGCGCGGAGGTCCTCCTCTGGGCAGGATGCGTTTGAGACGTCTCAGGCATGCAACTGGGAGGAGGCAGCTGGATGTCCATCTAGAGCTCGGGGAGACGTCTAACTCTGCTCCCTGTCTCCTTCGAAGGAGACAGAAAGCTGTCGCGAAAAGGACCTCAGCCTGGCAACAGAGAGTCGGGGATTCAAATCTCCTCTTGTGCGCTTGAGCGCTGAGTGACTTCGGGCCCGTCTCTCAGGCCACAATAGGCACACGTCACACGTTAGCTTCTTTTTCTTCCTTCTTCCTGCCCACCCCACACTCCCCCACCCCCGTCCCTGATCACCTGCAGTTACTACCCGGGTCTGGGGGCTTTCTGGTTCCAGTGAGTTTCCAAACAAGCTGGAGTTTTGTCCTGAAACAGGAAGTCATTTACCAGATATTGACCAATCATGGACACCTTCACTTAGAGTCACATGTTGGCGGAAGGCAGTCCCCCTTAGAGTCTCGGGAGCTTCTTCGCTTTGAGTGCTACAGCCGAGATAGGGCCCCAGCCCCTGACCCTCCCAAATGGAGGTGGCTCCTGCGAGGTCTGGTCCTTCCCTGTTCTGCCCTGTATTCTTAGCCTGAATGACCGACCTTGCCTTACTCCTCTCGAGATATTACAAGAGGTTGCTGGCTCATCTCCCTGTCTGTGCTCTCCACCAGATGCATTTATCAAGAAACAGAGCCCCATCTATGTCATTTCCTTGCACAGGAACATCCAGTGCCTCCATTCTGCTCGCAAAAATAAACACAGGGTCACCTTGGCATCTCAAGCAATGGGCAATGTGTCCCTGGCCTACCTTTCTCAACCTTTCTTGGTCTCCTTCTCTACATATAATCCGTATTTTCACTGAGACATTCTCGAACTTTTTGCCCTAGGACCCCTTGGCACTTTTAAAAGTAATTGAGGACTGGTGCCTAGGTCGTTCAGTCATTAAGCATCTGACCTTGGCTCAGGTCGTGATCTCACGGTTTGTGAGTTCGAGTCCCACCCACATCGGGTGAGCCAGAGCCCCGCTTTGAGTGAGCCCCGCTTCTCTGTCTCTCTGTCTCTCTGTCTCTCTCTCTCTGCCCTCGCTCACTTTGCACCCTCTTTCTCTCTTGAAAAAAAATTATTGAGGACCCCAAGACGCTTTTGTTGATATGAGCTATAACTCGCGTAACTACATTCTATATATATGCTACATTACGGATCAAACCTGAGAAATTATTTACTTGTTAATTAAACTCAATGACAATGAGTTCATTGTGTGAAAACACAAATGATGCGTTTTTACAAAACCTACTGTGTTTTTCACACGGTGCAACCGGGACATTGACATTTTTGCAAATTTCTAACGCCTGGCTTAACGAAAGACTGCTAGATCCCCACATCCGCTTCTTCATTAGAATGTCATTTCGGGGGGCGCCTGGGTGGCGCAGTCGGTTAAGCGTCCGACTTCAGCCAGGTCACGATCTCGCACTCTGTGAGTTCGAGCCCCGCGTCGGGCTCTGGGCTGATGGCTCAGAGCCTGGAGCCTGTTTCCGATTCTGTGTCTCCCTCTCTCTCTGCCCCTCCCCTGTTCATGCTCTGTCTCTCTCTGTCCCCCCAAAAAAATAAATAAACGTTGAAAAAAAAATTAAAAAAAAAAAAAAAAAAGAATGTCATTTCGGTTAAATTATATGTAGAAAAACTCAGCTTCACGCAAACATCCAGGTGGCAAAGAGGGGCCCTCAGGGCTCTCCGGAAAGGGTCTTGGGGACCCACAGGAGTAAGGGCACCCACCTTGAGAGTCAACATTCTGCTTAAAGCAGGCTCTTCCTAATTCTCTGAATGAGCCCCTGAATTCCCTGCACCCATGCCGGGCTCTTCCTTATTAACCTGTCAAAACCTTAGTCTAAGACCCAGGTCAGAGGTTTTTACAACAGACTAAAGAAGCCACAAGGCCCACGAGGAACCAGAAGGACCACGTTAAGCAGGAACCGGCACTTGGGATGATGCCCCAGGAGCGTTCCCCCAGGGGGCTGACGTTCTCTCCTCATGTCCGCCCCGCCAGCTCCCCCTGCCAGAGCCACGCTGTCAGCAGCTGTCCCTGAGGGCTTCTAGCATATTGTCTCAGCCCGCTAGAGCAGCCATAACAAAATGCCACAGACTGGCTCGTTTCAACAACAGACGTTTATATTCTCACAGTCCTGGAGGCTGCCGGTCTGGGACCAAGGGCTGGTTGCCTCTGACGCCCATCTCCTTGGCTTATAGGCGTCCACCTTCTTGCTGGGTCCTCACTCGGCCTTTTCCCCGGGTGTGCACAGCCCTGGTGTCTCTTCCCCTTCTTATAAGGACACCAGTCCTACGGGACTAGGACCCCATCCCCATGACCTCATTTGACCTGATTACCTCTCTAAAAGCCCCATCTTCAAACACAGTCACACTGGGGGCTAGTACTTCAGCCCATGAACTTGGGGCAGAGACAGAATCCATTGCGCTCAAGGCGGCCGTTTCTGTGCCATCGCCCTCCTCTGTCTCTCCAAGTTGCTTTCAAAATTTTTTTTTCAACGTTTTTTATTTATTTTGGGGACAGAGAGAGACAGAGCATGAACGGGGGAGGGGCAGAGAGAGAGGGAGACACAGAATCGGAAACAGGCTCCAGGCTCCAAGTTGCTTTCAGCAAGAATTTAAACAACAAATAAGAATAAGGTCCAGAAAAGAAATTCTGGGCGGTAACAATTTTCTTTCAGTGAACCTTGTATATCTAATCATAACAGTGAAAAGCATGAAACATATCCCATTACAAAAAGGGGGGAAGGGAAACATACTAATGTGTTTTAATTCTATGAGGGCATTTTATTTTTCGCTAAAAAGGGGGGGGGAGCTGGAGAACTTCTTCCAAAAGAGTCAGCACCACTAGATCCAGAGAATGGATCGCACACGGACTGGCAGGACTGAAGCAATAAGTCTGTTTCCTCAATGTTACAATCACCATAGCACCTTTTCGTGCGAATCATTAGGTGTAAACAACTTAAATAATTCTCTTCATTCCTTTTTCTTTTCTTTTACTTCCAGCCTCGTTAACATACAGTGTAATATTAGTTTCAGGTGTACAATACAGCGAGTCAACACTCCCATACGACACCCGGTGTTCATCACGACAGGTGCACCCCTTAATCCCCATCACCTGTTTCCCCGTCCCCCCCCCCCAACCTCCCTCTGGTACCCATCAGTTTGTCCTCTATAATTAAGACTCGGCTTCTTGCTTTGTCTCTCTCTCTCTTTTTTCCCTTTGCTCATTTGTTTTGGTTCTTAAATTCCACATGGGTGAAATCATACGGTATTTGCCGTTCTCTGACTGACTCCTTTCCCTTAGCGTAATGCACCCTAGCTCCACCCACGTCATGGCAAATGACACGATTTCATTTTTTTTCCTGGATGACTAATAAATAATTCCTATTTCTAATCATTTTTATTTAAATCCTTTGATTGAAATGATTTAAACACTCCCTGTTGAGGGGCGCCTGGCGGGGGGGGGGCTCCGTCGGTTAAGCATCCGACTTTGGCTCAGGTCATGATCTCGCTGTTTTTGAGTTCAAGCCCCGCGTCGGGCTGTGTGCTGACAGCTCGGAGCCTGGAGCCTGCTTCGAATTCTGTGTCTCCCTCTCTCTCTGCCCCTCCCCTGCAGGCACTCTGTCTCTCTCTGTCTCAAAAATAAAAACAAACATTAAAAAAAAGTTAAACCATCCCTGTTGAAACACAGGAATATGTAAGGTAGAGGTATGAACTTCACCCACACCAAGTTCAAATGATCACAAACCACAAGGACGTCGCTCTCAGGGGCAATGTGTGCTCACATTGAGTTGAGTTCACGCATTTTGAGACCAACTGTAAAACTAGCTGTTCTCAGGGCGCCTGGGTGGCTCCGTCGGTTGAGCATCCGACTCTTGATTTCAGCTCGGTTCATGAGATTGAGCCCCACATCTGGCTCTGCACTGCCCACGCGGAGCCTGCTTGGGATTCTCTTTCTCCCTCTCTCTCTGCCCCTCACCCATTCTCTCTCTCTCTCTCTCTCTCTGTCTCTTTCTCAAAATAAAGAAACTTCAAAAAACCTGGCTGTTCTCTGATGTGACTTCCACGTAGAAGACAATCTTTCATGGAAGATGAATGATAATAATATGCTGATTTGCAGCGTACCTCCATATTATACAGTACACTGTTAAAGTTCAGAAGTTACTGAACCAGTGGGTTTGAACTTGGACCCTACAAAAGATTTTCGGGGAGCGGGGAGCACTTTGTCAGGGACATGATTTAGACTTGCTGGTGCGTGGCAACAGTAGGAGGCTGACCCACTTTTCGTCTGTTTTACTACCGTTGTTAAATTACCAAGTTTTACCCCGTTTTATTACCGTTGTTAAATTCTCTACGGACAATAAGCTTTCTGATCGCTTTCCCTCAGGGTGGACCTCCCACTGCCCTGCCCCTGATGCACCACCAGCTATAAGCCTCCATCTGGCCCTTAGTTCATCCCAAGTGTAAGCAGAGGTCCCCCTGTGCCCACAGGGGCCTCAGACAGGGGCGTGGCTGGGTGCACGCACGGGGGGGTGTCGGCAAGGTGGGAGGCAGGGGTCCCTTCGCGCAGATGGGCAGCGCTTGGAAGGGAGGCACGCCAACAGGCTGTTGTCTGTCCTTCCCGGCCGGATGCACACACTAAGGTCCGAGCCCGAGGCAGAGGGACCGCGGACCGAAGCTTAGGCGGTTACTCCTCGGGGGACTCGGCCAAACACAAGAGCTCAGTCCTCTGGCTACCGCGGTCCCAGCTGAGAAGTGGAGCCCAGGGGAGACACCGCTTGGCCCACAGCCCCCCACTGTGGCGCACTTCCGGGTGGTTTTGGCTTTGGCGGGGCCCGGACGCAGCAGCCTCTGCGCGCAAAGGGCGTCCCTCGGGGACTGCCAGCATCGGCAGCATGGAAGGGGGGCCATTCGCAGGGGCCCCCTCCCAGGCTCCCCTGGTCAGTTTTGCTGCAAACTTAGGGAAGACGCAAGGGAGATTGGGATGGCCTCATTTCTGCATCGGGTGTCGTTTTTGGCTTTTCCCAGGGTCGGCTTCATGGTTTTCCTCCAGATCCGGCGGCTCAGTACAAGGCATCACAGGGAGCGTGATGTTCCCAATGGCAGAAGGCCACGCGCAGCCCCAGAGCGCAAGCGCTTAGCTCACGGAGCGCGGTGTAGACGGCAAGGTCTCCGGAGCTGCTGGGATCGCCAGGGCCGGTCCTGCCCTTCCCCGCAGGGCCATCTGTTTGTCCCTTCTGCCCTGAGACCCCTCCCTGCCGGGAGGAGGAGCTGCCCACATTCACTCCTGCTCTGAAACCCTTCTGCTGCCTCAGGGACCACCCTGCCCACACCGCACCCCCACCCCCAGCCTTGCTGCTGCTCTCATTTCACCTCTGGGTCAATTCTACCCCAGCCCCGCTTCTCAACCCAGTGTTTCCTGCTAGAAATCCACAAATCCTTCTCTCCTGATGCACCAGGTCGGAGCTGCGAATAGCCCAACTAGCTAGGGTAACCTCACCAGAAAAACTCTTCCCTACCTTGCCAGGAGAGAAAGGCTTTTTCTGTGAGGTCCCCAAACTGCCTTTGGGTCCTCTGGCTCCTTTCTTACAGTTCTGTCCCATTCCTGGAGCATAGCTGGCAGACCACGGGGCTTGGAGAGGACGATCCTGGCATCTTCTCCCCGGGGAGAAGCCTTCAGCAAACTGGTAGGAGCCTCAATTTCCTCCCATTGATAACTGTGATGACCCTGTCCTCCCCACATGTCTGCAAGGCGGGTCGACAGGACTGTGTCCATCCAGGGCCCGGCTCAGGGCTGCCGTGTCCAGGCACTCGGTGTCCCCCCCCCCTCCCGGGCCCACACTCACCGGCAGGACCACACTGGCCCTAGCTTTCCTTTCTGCCCAGCAGGTCTCTGGGCTCCTGTTCAAAGTGCCCATCTGGATCTTGGACTCCTGCGGTCGTAATTCCCTTAACCGGTCCGGGAAAGATCGGCTGGGCCCCTGCCACGAGCCCAGGCACCAGTGTCCCAGAAACAAGCGACACACAGTCCCAAAGCTCAGAAAGCTTACCCTCTGGCGGCTGGAGACAGATGTGGAACCGGAACAAGGGGCTAGAATAGAGGCAGGTGTCCGCAGTCCCCATCCCTCCCTGCAGACTTTCCGAGTCTGACCTCACTCTGCCAAGCTCTGGGCCTGGGCGTGCACAAGAACCTCCTGGGTCTCAGTTTACCCATATCTAAAGCAGGGGTCCTCGCAATGCACTAAGTCACGTGAGTTCCTGCCACCAGCCCTCAGGGAGGATTGAATCTAGCTTCCCAAACACTTCTCGGCTCCAAGCAACCAGCTAAAATATCTGAAAGAACAACTTCCCCTGGAACAAAACACAGCACAACAGAAGGCACATGCCTGACGGGGTGGCGGCTGGGCAGCCCTCTTAGCATTTGTTCAGCAAATGTGCCTAGCATTTGCTAGAGAGGCACCCTCAGCTCCCCAGCTCCCTCCCTGGCCGTGGGCCTCCTCGGAGGAGGGGACAGCTCGGATCCTTTGTTGACCCAGCATCCACCAGCCAGCTCAGGGCTGTGTGCTGAGAACAAATGGTTCCCTTTGAAGCCAGTGACTCCGCCCCAGCATCCTGATGAGGTGAGTTTCCAAAGCTCTCTGCTGGTTCTGGGTGGGGAGCAGGAAGGAGGCGGAAGGAATAAAAATCACCTCTAAAAGCGATTACAGATTCCCAGGGCTTCTTCGGGCAGCTTCAACGTGCAGGGAAACATGAAGGGAAGTCTCCGGGTGCCTCTGCCCTGAGGGCGGGGGGAGGGGGGGGGTTGGCCATGCCCCTGCAGAGCGGAGCAAGTAAAGGGACACTTGAGGAGGTGGGAAATACTAAGGAGGGGAAGAAGGGGGGCCTCCCTGAGTGCCTTTCTACACCTAAGCAGCCAAGCCCTTCCAACCCATCTCACTTAAAATTCACCATATCCCAGGGGTGCCTTGGGTGGCTCAGTGGGTTACGCATCTGACTCTTGGTTTCGGCTCAGGTCAGGATCTCATGGTTCATGGGATCAAGCCCCGCACCAGGTTCCATGCTGACAGCGCAGAGCCTGCTTGGGATTCTCTCTTTCTCCCTCTCTCTCTCCCTCTCTCTCTGCTCCTCCCCTGCTCACTCCCTCTCTCGAAATAAATAAGATAAACTTTAAAAAAATTCACAGTATCCCAGAAGGTGAGTTTTACGTCCTCTACTTACTATGCAGGTTGTCCCAAGTGACATAGATAGGAGTCAAGGAACAGGATTCCAAACCCGAAGCCTTGATTTCCACCCCAGTCCTCACTGTCTCCTGGTGGGTCTCCGAGAGGTGAGGGGGACATCTCATGACGCCTTGGGAGTCACAGACCACTGGTTATCGCTTCAAACTCCCGAGTGGCTGTGGTCAACCCTTTATTTAACTCAGCGAGGCCACCAACCTAGCACATCAGGCCTGGGGGTCGTCACCTTTGGTCTCCTCCATTTATGACAGGAAATGCCATCTCCATTCACCGGAAACTGTCCATCGCCACCCGCCTCTGCACACAGCCTTACACCCCCTTCCCGGGCTCTAAAGTAATCAGATGTATTTATTAATTAGTCATCATTATTGACTTGACATCCTGCTGTCATTTAAATAAACTCAGTGAAATTAATGAGGCCCCTACTAATAGGCAGTCTTCTTGTGCTAATTATTTTTTGGTGAACAAATTCATTGTGAACATAAATAGCAATATTAATCACGCCAGAGATCAATATTTGCGCGGGGAAGTGAGCGCTGGAGCCCCAGAGAAAGGACACGGTGGCGTGTGGACGTTGGCAGAGTTTTGAGACTTACTGGAGGAGAAGGTGGGCTCGTCTAAGGGAGGTGCTGGCGATGGGTGGGCGTGAGGCGAATAATCCCCAAAGGCAGAAAGGAGTCGGCGGGACCTGGAGGTGACAGGAGCTGTGGCTCTCTCGCAGGCTTCTGCGGTCCAAGGGCTAACGCAAATTCGGAGACACCGAAAAGCCTGCATTTTCCTCACCGCCCCCTGCTTCCGCCGCAGGCACCGATCTTGTCCCCATGGACCCCACCATCTAGTAAAGCCGTCTCGACGAATACCTTCTCTCCACACCCCTCCTCCAGCTCTCATCGTGGTTATGCTCCGTTTACGCTCCCCTCATCCTGAGGGGTCTCTCCCCTCCATCCAATTTCAGCCCCCCCCACCCCAATCCAGCCTCGACACCAGAGATCAGACCATCCTTTTCTCCCGTGAAGGAGTTTTCCAGTGGTCCCCACCAGCCAGAGCATAGTCCAAGTTCTTTCTGGAATGCCAGCTCCTTTCATGGAGTTCAAGCCTTCCAAATCGTAATTGGCATTATCCCCCTAACCTCCGTCTCACGTGCTCCCCACCGTAGGAACTCTGTCTCCACCCAGCATTTAACTCAGCGAGGCCACCAACCTAGCACATCAGACCTGGGGGTCGTCACCTTTGGTCCGCTCCATTTGTGACAGGAAATGCCATCTCCATTCACCGGAAACTGTCCACTCTCCGCCCTTAAAAGCTCACTTCTCCTGGGGATCCTTCCTGTACCCTGTTCCGAGCCCCTCCTCTGCTCCGTGACTCCAGAGGCTCCCGCCTCACAGGTCCATCATCATACCGATTATAACTTTTAGTTTATGTGTCTTTCTCATTCCCCCGACTCCGAACGTCTCGAGGGCATGGCATTTGTGTGATTCATTTTAGGCTCCACGAAGCCCAGCGGCCCATAAATGTTTGATGAAGGAGAAGGAACTGTTTGACGTGGGAGAGACTGAGGGATCAGCGGGCGGGTGAGCGGGGACAGAATCTCACAGATCGAAGGCTCGGGTGAGGGGGGCACAGGGGGCTGCCCGTGAGGGTCTTGGAGGCTTTGGTAAACGGACTAACTATGAGCTAAGGATGCTGAAAGGAAGTGGTCAAGAGAAACCAGCAAGAGGAGACGCCCCCATATTCGGATGCAGCAAGCACCCCGGATGGGGCTTGCGGGAATACGGAAAAAACTACCAACCGTGTTTAACTCATGTTTTCAAGCCCTGCCTGAAAGGGGAATCCAAAAGCGTTAACCTAAGCACACCTGAACTGTGTGCGGGAGACCGACTTCTGGACGTCTCAATGGGCAAGCCATGGCAATTGCCAATGAGGGACAGAGAACCAGGTTCCCCGCAACCCCACAAAGGAGCCTTGCTGAAAGCTTAGCCTCTTCTGCTCAGAGGGATGCTGGGACTATCATGGAGGGGGGCATCTTCCTGCCGAGCGAACGACGTGCGCGTGGATTGCCAGGTCTCCGAGGAAATCTGAAGCTCTCTCCATGCACCCTGGGAGATGAGGCTCGCAGCACAGAAGAACCCTGGAGACCGTAAGGGCCCCCCAGGAGGCAGAGAGGTGGGGATCCCACTGCCCAGCACCGAGCGAGCTCTGAAACCACATGCACATCAGCACTTCCCGGAGATTCACCGGAAGGCGCCTGGCCTGGTAACCATGGGATACCACTCCCTTCACATCCAAAGACACTCTCCTGAGCCCCTGCCATGTACCAGGCACTGAGCTAGGGGCCACCTACCCCTTGAAAAGCCCTTCCTACTCTGATGAGTTTCTAAAACGTATTAGCTCACCTTTGATGAGATCTCGGGAAGCGTGACCTGAGAAAGAACCACACAGATATTGTGCTAGGCTGGGATTTTCTCTCCTAAGAAACCGGAAGCCCCTCTTTGCTTCGACAGGTAGCGGGCTAAGAGGAGACCAGCGGTTCTTTTCCAGCATAAAAAGAGGGGGGGTGGGGGGAAGATTGTACGTGTGAACTACGCTTCAGTTGCGTTGAGAATCCAAAATCTCATGGCACAACTTCATCCTCCATAAATCTAACGTGAAATGGAATGCTTTTGGTATGTTGCTGTACCAAGACGTGGTACTTCGAGCCCGAGGTGGTGTTTTAATGCAATGGAAACATGCATGGTCCGTGAATAATGTATGTTACGGGGCCGTGTATAATGGTCTGGGACCATCGTATCATGTAGAAGACAAGTCCTTCGGTTGAAATATCATTGACTCAGAATTCTTTAGGGGGCGCTATCCCTCTGGTGTGGGTCACTGCGAATCTTCTCAGGCCTCGTGTGCCTGTTAAAGTGTGCAAGCCTTGCCCCTCGTCTCCACCAGAGTCTAACCTGTGAATTGTGAGACACAAGGTGTTGAGAATGGGCTGCGATCAGCTTCCTCAACATGCTCAGTCACCACCAAAGCTCAAGGCAAAGTCGAACTGGAGACACAGCTTTGATAGGATAGGTCATCCTATCACTGCCTGTCTTAGCAGGGATGGTGAAGAAAGGAGAAAAACTCATACGCGGGTGCATCACTGAAGTCACTGCCATGTGCATCTGGGGCTCGGCCCCATGGGCATCTTACTGAGGAGCAGGTAGAACGCTGGGCAGAATTGTCCACTCCAGTTCAACCTGGAAGTATGTTATCTATTGGCTCTGGGACCCATTGGGTGGGAGTTGCTCCCCGCCCCCCCACCCAGGCTGGGGATATGTACTTGACGAGTGAGGTCCCCCTGACGTCACAGGTGTCAGACAAACACTAGAGACAAAATTGAAAGACCATCCTGGGCGCTTTCGGGAAGGTGCCCTCAGTCCAAGTTTGAAGTTTGAAGTCCAGTTCCAAGTTTGAAGTCCAGCCAGGAACTCTCTCTGTAGCTGTGGCTCAAACCGAATGAGAGGACAAGAAGGTGTGAACGGAGACACTAGAGGTGTGTGACATGCTCTAGATGGGAAGAGTGGAGCCCACGGCGGGGGTGGGGGGAGGGAGAAGGTCCAGGTTCATTTTTCTAGCCCCCTCAACACACTCGATTTTGAGCACATAATGAGAAACCACAGAATCCAGACACGGAAGGGACCATGGATGTCATGTGGCCTGACCCCATCCGTTTGCAGACAGGGACACTGAGAGCCAGACGTGATTTGTAACAAGGTCACCCAAGGCGCTCTCGTAGGACAGGAATTCAGGGGTCGCCTCATTCAAGGTGTGCCTTCCCACCCACCTTGTTTATTGGCTGAAGGAAGAAAGGTCAGATAGGCAGATGGCTTTGACACCTGCCGTTTGTCCTAAGCAAACTGCGGACAGCTTTCCTGTACCTTAGATGTAGCGTGTCCAGCCATGAGGTTCACCCCATAGAATGTTTGAGATCCGGGTAACCACCGTAATAGCAAACAGATGGGCTTGCAAAGGCCGCCACAGGAAGGTACCACAGAACCGGTCTAAACAGTGGTTTAAACAGAGTGGGTTAAACAGAAATTTATTGTCTCACAGTTCTAGAGGCCAGAAGCCTGAGATCAAGGCACTGACGGGGCCATGCTCCCTCTGAAGGCACACGGAAGGATCTGTTCCAGGCCTCTCTCTGACTTTCTGGTAGTCTCAGACGCTCCTTGGCTTACGGCAACCTAATTCTCGTGTTCACATGGCTTTCTTCCTGCGTGTGTGTCTGTTTCAGAATCTCCCCTTTTTATGAGGGCACTAGTCACATTCTTCCGGGGCCCACCCTACCCTAGTGTGACTTCATCTTAATGAATTACATCTGCCACGACCTTATTTCCAAAATAAGGTCACAGTTTTTAGGACTAACATGGCAGCTGGGGTCGGGGGAGGGGGACACGATTCAAACCATAACACCAAGAAATGGATTTCCATACAAGTATGCACCAAGTCCGTGAAGAATTCAAAGAAAAGGAAAGTATTTCCTCTGCGCGGGAAGGGTTCCCGATCCCCTTGGAAAGGCAAATTGTAGAATATTTAAAAGTAAAGAAAACAGGGGCGCCTGGGTGACTTAAGTCGGTTGAGTGTCCGACTCTTGATTTTGGCTCAGGTTCTGATCTCGTGGTTCTTGAGTTTGAGCCTGATCTGGTTCTGCGCTGACGGGGGAGAGCCTGCTGGGGATTCTCTCTCTCTCTCTCTTTCTCTTCCCCTCTCCCACTCTTGCTCTTTCTCTCAAAGTAAATAAACTTAGAAGAGAAAAGAAAGGAAAAGAACAGAAAGGAAAGGAAAAGAAAGGAAAAGAACAGAAAGGAAAGGAAAAGAAAGGAAAAGAAAAGAAAAGAAAAGAAAAGAAAAGAAAAGAAAAGAAAAGAAAAGAAAAGAAATTCCACAGACCGGGTGACTTACACTATGGGAATTTATTTCCTCGCAATTCTAGGGGCTGGAAGTCTGAGATCAAGATTTCCGCAGGGCTGGTTCCTTCTGAGGCCTCTCCCTGTGGCCTGCAGGTAGCTGCCTTCTCTCTGTGTCCTTCTGTGGCCTTTCCTCTGCGAGCACACATCCCCGGTATCCCTCTGTGTTTCCAAGTTTCTCCTTCTTATGAGGGAATCAGCCAGATTGGATTAGGGCCTCGTTTTAACGTAATCACCTTTTAAATGCCCTGTCTCCGAATACAGTCAAATTCTGAGGTGCTGGGCATTAGGACTCCAACATAGAAATTTTGAGAGGACACAGTTCAGCCCATAATATGATGGCGGCAGTCGGGGGTGGGGGGGGGGGGTCCATTACCACACAAAGCTAGAAGTAATCCACCGCTCTGGGCTTCACACACAGTCAATGGCCTCAGGATGGCTTCTATCTGCCACCCATAAGAACTAAGGTCTCCTTCCCTTCCTGACATGAAATCTCCACCAGATTCATCAGTTACTCATTCATCCAACATTTACTGAGCACTTACTATATTCCAGGGCCTATGGAGTAAATTTTAGAGGAAAGTAATGCCAGGCACGGTTGTAAGAATTTGACATACATAGTCTCATGTTATTCTCACGACGGACTTGAAAAGTAGGCACCGTTCTTGTCCCCAGCTTATACTTCAGAAAACTGAGGCACAGGAAGAATAAACAGCTCGTCTAATTCTTACAAATTAACAAAAGGTTAAGAAGTGAAGCCAGGCCTAAGTGGTCAAGTTCTGAGAGAATTCTAGAGGTGGCAATGACTGATGTGACTGGTCCTTCATAAGGTTTCTGGACCCAGGATGTGTGGGGGCAATCGCCATTTGAAAGAGCAGAGAGAGAGAGAGTCAACTCACCCCTTTGAATAGGCATCTCAACATGAGAAAGTGGCACTCAGAATTCTGGTGAGACCTTGGCCCTTGGGCTCCAGCGAGGTCCTTGGACTCCCGAGAGCCATGATCTGGGAGCTCAGGATGAGAAACACTCTGCACAGGTGACCTGATGATCTTTCAGATTTCAGGTGTTGGAGTCAATGTCTAGCCTCCTGGTTCAGAAAGATCTCAAGAGTAGGATCCCCCCAGTGTACGGACATACCGCCCTGAACGCGCCCGATCTCGTCTTATCTCGGAAGAGTAGGATCCCCCTATCCAGGTTCCCATTAAAATGCCCACTGAAATGGAGATTTGTTGGTTTGCTGACCCACATTCTAGATTTGAGGCAAGAATCTGTCTGGTTGGGAATCCTTATTGCTTCTGCAGTCAAATGTGAAGGTCAAGCCTTATTTCTAAAGACATGGCATATTCTCCTTACTATTTTCTCCTGGGCTGTGTTTTAGACAAAGCATTTTCTGCAATTAGGTAACTATACCTGTATCCTAGCTCCTTTGCCATTCATCTTTTGTAAACTGTGAAATTAACAAGCCTCACCGCAACCAACTGAGAACCACCCCCCCATCTCTCACTACCATTTACTGAAAATCTTTACTTGGACATGCTTTACTGATAGCACTTGAGCAATTTTGATGAATGTTTCTCCCCTGCTAATCTTCTGATATCTCTCTGTGTGCACATTCATTAAAGGACTCCCAGCTCTCCACGTTGTGGCAGAGGTGAAACTCAGCCCCGTGTTTGCCGATGTTACACTGGTCCCCTCGCCCGGCATTATCTGATGATGTGGTATTAAAGAATTAGGTCAAATAATCTGGATAAACCTTCAGGATTAAAGGATCTGCGGTTGTCTCGCTGACCAATATTTTGAAAATCTAGTTATCATCAGGCACACACAGTGGACTCATTGTTCATTCATTCCACAAATTGTGACGGGCGCTTGCTAAAGCGTGTTCGGGAACTCTTCTAGGCACCGAAGAAACAGAGAGGCCCGGCTTTCCAGGAATTGGCGACAGAGGAAGGAAGATAAGAAGCAAAACACATAAATAACAATACCGCGGGGTAAGTGACATGGCACCCAGGGGAGGGAGCGACAAACTCTGCCCGCCACCAGGATGATTTGACATACAAGGGGACATTTGAGCTCATCTTGAAAGATGGGAAAGAGTTCGTTGGGTGCAACCCAGTGTGGGTCCGAGGAGGCCTTAAAGGTAAAGGAAACAGTGCATACAAAAGGGCAGAGCCTTGGTGTGCTTGGCACTCGACCCAGAGTGAGTGGCAGAGACCGTGCTGGAGAGGCCCCCGGGGGCCGGGTCCTGCTTGACTTGGACGCCAGACCAAAGAGTTGGTCCTGATATTGTAGACCACTCGCTTCAAACTGTGTCCCGTGGGGCCAAAGTCCCCCTTAGCCACTTCGGGGAGCAACGACGAGCAGGAAGAGAAGTAAGGAGAGGGTGAGTTCTTCACCCCGCCACCCCAACTTCAGCCAAAGCAGTTCGGCTCAAATGAGGGCAGCGGACATGGTTATGGGGATAGGAAAGAGAGCAGACTCAAGAAGCATTTGCAACGCAGATGCACGAGTCAAGATGCTCCAGAGAAACAGAACCGACAGGATATCTACGTAAAGAATTGTATTATAAGGAATTAAAGGGATTGGCTCCCGCAATTACGGAAGCTGAGAAGTTCCAAGATCAGCAGTTGGCTAGCTGGAGACCCAAGAAAGTTGATGCTATAGTTCCGGCCCGACAGCTGGCCCACTCAGGATCCAAGAGGTGAGGGTGTTTCGGTTCCAGTCCCAAGACAGGAGGACACCAGTGCCTCAGTTCAAGCAGTCAAGCGAGAGGTGTGCCCTCTTAAAGCTTTTGGTTCTTTCCAGGCCTTCTACAGATTGGCTGAAATCCACCCACATTAGGGAGACCAACTTGCTTTATTCAGCCGACCCCACCGAACGTTAGTCTCATCCAAAAACACCCTCATAGATGCACCCAAGAATCATGTTTGACCAGCTACCTGGGCATCCAATGATCCAGTCAAGTTGATGCGTAAAATTAACCACCGTGTAGAATTAACAAAACTTGAAATTAAAGCAAAAGTTTTGGAGGTCAAAGACTTGGCGTTAGTACAGCCTGTAGCAATAGAACAAGGAAGAACGCTGGAGGGAATAACCATCCCCTCTTGCTCTCTTTAGGGGCCAGGGCTAGCCTCCACAGATCTTACCAACACCCCCCTACCAGCCACTTCTGAAGGAACTTCAGTAAGTGTCCTTTCTTTTTTCCTTTCGAGCGAAAGAACCCGGCCAGAAACCAGCCTGACTCCACCCACCAAGAGATCCAGAAACGTGTTTAATAAGGCTCCTGCCTCAACTGTTGACTGATGCAGACCCGTAGATACCTGTGCATGCACTCTGAGACCTGAGTCACTGTGTACGCCCATCAGGGAATTAGGAGCCTCCTGAAGCCCATTGTCCAACCTGAGTTGGGTACCGATGCCCCTTCTCTTCCTGACAAAGGTACCAAGGTACTTCTGGGAGGGAGACACAGTCTGCCCAGCTCCCCCGAGTCAAGCACACAGGCCTGTCTCTTGGCTAAGTTTATGGTGCCTTTCACTGCAGGACAGCTCTCAGTAGATGGGGACATAATAAGCATGTTGAATTGGCAAACTTTTTCAAGTGTGCAAAGGGCTTCCGGTCCAGTCATTGCCCCTGGTTCATAGTCTTCCCTTTCTGGAATGTCCCCAGAATCTCTAGGGCTCTCAGTGTATCTGTCTCATCCTCCAAAAGGGATCTCGGCAAGCTTCCCAGCCCCTTGGACCCCCAGCCCCCATGGCTGACCCTCCGTTACTGAGATGTCTTATTCTGGAATAAGGCGGAGAGGCGGGCATGTGTGAACTAGGGTCATCGGGGGGCCCTTTCCAACTAGAGTATTTGTTCTTCAGTGACTCCTCATTCTGGGCCTCTGCCCTGCCCAACAATGCGCCTGAAGATGCACCTTGGGATATAGCCTCTTTATGCCCATCCCAGGATGTTTCTGGGGTTTACATGACTGGAATCAAAACGCTAACCTCTGCGTAGGTAACTAACGACTCCTTAGCTCCAGTTCCGCACAATTTACTTAGGATGAAATCTGATGCTCCAAATCCACACTGTGCTGTTTTCCTTCTTTGGCCTCACAGTGAATTTGTTCAGCAAGAAATCACTCTTTAAGACGCGCTGATGTCTCTCCCCTGCCTTCTGATTCTGGACTGCGAGTCTGCAGAATTCCTGGAAGGCGGAGCTTTCCTCTTGAGTCCAAAGGCTGCCACAGTAATAGAGCATCCACTGGGAACTCTTGAAGGCCTGTCGACATCCTTCCTCCTTTGAGCACCGTACGGCACAAAGAGAATTGCCCTTGGAGTCAACAAACCCTCAGCCATTGACTTATGTGACAAATATTTATTAAGTGTCAACCACGTGGCCGGGCACTGTCCCGAGTGTTGGGCATACATTCGTGAACAAGATAAGCATCCCTGCTGCCATTATGGAACATACGGTACAGATCCTTTCTGTCTTTTAGCTGTGTGACCTTGATCAATGTGCTTCACCTCTCTGAGCCTGACTCCTCTTCTGGTATCTGAGGATAATGACGCTAGCTTCCATGAGACGGTGTCTGGAACACCGTCTAGGCATTCGTTGACATGCAGAGATTTTCCGTCTTGACCTCAAATTTCTGGGAACACCCTCAAGCTGATGGGAACAGCTTTATGGCACGATCAGATTCAAACTGGGGGTGGGGGGTTTGTGAGCCAGCCTGAAAACACTCGAAGTATAAAAATTCACAACCGGTGTCAGAAAAGCAAATACAAACTTCTTTACGTGGTTCCCCGCTTAATTTATTTTCGACTTTGTCTTAAGTGATATTTCTCGCCGACGTAGACGAAACGGAAAATATCCAACTAGAGTTGAAACTCCCGGTGAATGCTCCAGATTCATAAATCAGCTCCCGTGGGTGCTCTGGAGCGGGTCGGTGGCGTGCTACTGCCCCCGTGTGTAGCAAGCTTTGCTAGCAAGGACCTGGGAGCTGAGCAGACATTAGGCTGGGGGCTTGGGGGGGGTTTCTTTTGTTATTGTCATTATTTTTTTTAACAAGAACAGTTAAGAAGGAGAAAACGGACTCTGAAAAATCCTCTTTATCCACGATCCGATAGAGTAACACCCAACGAAGTCAGGGCAGCTGGCAGCCGTTTAACAAACCCCAAGAGTACGCCCTTCATCCTTCCCCTGGCATGCAATGGACACCAGGCTCCGTTCGCGGGGAATAGATCCATCCAGTCGAGAAATAGAGAAAACTCCCCGAATAGCACTCAGAGCTCAAACACGCCCTGAGCGGCAAACTGGTGTGGGGAGTCCTTCAAGATTTGTAGTCTGCCCAGCAGAATCTCTGGGGCACAGCTGTTCAGGTGGTCTGGCTTCTTTTCTCCACCCACGAAGCACCTGCCGTGTCCACCTGCCAGGAGTCAGCACAATGGATCTGTGTGCTCTCTATTTCCAGAAACGTTCACTAAACTATGGCTCATAACCCTGCCAGAAGCCCAAGATCTAAGGAACACATAATCTAAAGGGAGAAACCGAGGGACAAAGTGACAGAGTGCGCCAGAACTGGACAGAAGGAAGCAAGGCTACCGGCAGGACCACCCCCAGTGGAAGCGGGAAATGCCTCCAGGGAGATGTCTACGCCGTACCTTCCCCCGAAGAGATGAGTTGTCCAGCGAAGAAGCAGGTAAATGGAACCGCAGGCAGAACTTACGTATTACATGAAGAGTGTCCGGGCGTGAAAGTGCCCAATGCTCTGGGGAAACCGAATGTAATCCAGCCTGATGGGAACACAGGGGTCATGTCGGCGAATGGGAATGCTACAGAGGTGATCGTGGAGCCACTTCACGCCAGACTAGAGACATGGACGAAAAGGCTGGACCACAAAGGGTTACAGAGGACAGCAGGGAAGCCCGACTGTCACCAGGGCGACAAGGGACAGGTGAGTGAAGGAAGGAGGTCAGGACGCAGAAGCAGCCCATGAGAAGGCTGTGACAACAGCCTCTAGACAAAATAAAAAGTCCCAGTTTAAATGAACTCTCAGAAGCCATGATCAGAGCATTATCCCAAAGAAAATCAAGTAGGTCTTGGGAGTTGTATTAGCCAACCCCCACGGCCTTCGTTAACAGCCTCGACGGGGACAGATGAGGAACTAACTCCCTGTTTTCACTCTGGCCTGGTCTGGTTCCCAGTCGCCACAGGAACTGTTCCTGATGCTACCCTGTTCCACTTCTCACATCCCAGGCCAGGTTCCCAAGGCCACCTCTGCCCGTCCCTTTGACCACATGCACCTCTGCCAGGAAGGGGTCATGGCGAGGATTTCACCAGCTCGAGATCTGCTGGGCACCTCAAAGGAGGGGATCGTGATTGCACTGTGACTCTGGGGATTCTGAAGGCTTCTAGCATGACAGCAGCTAGCTTAACCTGGGATTGGACCCAGATGCCTGCCTCTCCTCTGGGTTTTATCAGCTGATGACTCTGTCGACTATTCAAGCCTCCTACCTAAGAGTTCCTGGGTTTTGTCAGCTCTGTGTCATAGGGCATATGCTCAGAGGAGTCATCTACAGAGAGACAAAATGAGGACATGGGACGAGTTAAATCCTAGTGCCCTGTGCAATCTGGACAAGCCGCTTAATCTCTCAGAGCCTCAGTCCTATCGACCTATCCCATGGGATCACCGATGGTTTTTTCAGGGGACGATTGCAAGGACAGGATGAGGTCATAGAAGTAAGTGCCAGGGCAAAGCACACAACAGGTGGCTATGATAGTTTTCAGCCACGTGGAGGTACGTGGAGACCACGACAGGGAGCCCTGGCCCTCCCCCCACACGAACACACTCCTGAGTATCAAATGACTGCAGTGCGTAAGACCGCATCCAGGAGGCATGGGGTTTGTGTTTGGGTGTCACAGCAGGTCCCTGGTACTTGAACCAATAAATAACAATTGAGAACACCCCGGTATCTTTCCTCGTGTTTCCTAACCGTAGAGTTTGTACAACCAAGAAAATGGTAGCTTTCAGATATTGAAGTGCATAGATGCACTGAAGAATATTAGCCACTGGGTATCAACAAGCAATAAAAAGTAAGGGATTTTTTTTTTCTCATAGCTTTGAAATTTTCGCGGTTCAAGTGGTTTCAAAACTGAGTCACTTATAGTTAGTCTCCACAACGTGGATGGATCCCATATGCCTAAGTTTGAGTGAAAGAGGGTAGATACCAGACTACATAGCTATGGTTCTATTACGTAACAGTATGATGGTTCTGGAAGATAAAGCACTAACACGGGCAGAGGTAATCTATGCTGTTAGGAATCAGGACAGTGGGTACCCTGGGAATAAGGGTAAAGACTGAAAGGGCCGATGAAAGGGGTTCATCTGGGGAGACTGGGACCCACTGGAGATGGGTATGTTCACTTTCTGAAAATATATAGACCTAGGCATTTACATATGCTTGTGTACGATTATATACTTTATGCATATTATACTTCAATGGGGAGACTTTGGGGTTTCTACGTACATTCTTAGCCACTATAAGAAAACAGAAGTCTTTGTCCGCTATCGCCATCTTAACTCAACACCAAGGGTCTTCAAATGATAGTGCTAACATCTTATCCATCACTTTGTCTCTACTGCTGTCCCTTGGCCTGACCACTGATAAATCACAGCTCTGTGCAATTTCTCTTAGATTACAGTGTGAATCAAAGGTAGCCGAAAAAGTCAAGGTAAGTGGCAGCCCTGGGAAGAAGAGTCTACTTTGAGCAGGCCAAAGGATCCCAGCTGGAAGGAAGAGAGAAACATGGTTTATGGAGAGGCCAAGGCCATGGCCATAAAGTTGGTGTTAAGCCTAAAGCCTCAGGGAAAGGGCAAAGCCAAACTGGGGAAGTGAATGTCAAAATCAGAAGTCAGGAGGATAGACGACCATGGGCAGAATGGAAGCCAAAGTCCGCAATGGAGACATGGGCAGTTCAGAACCAAGAGCCTGAAATAGAAGGAGCTGGAGACTCACTCTCTTAAGTGATGCCTTGTGTGGCAGGGGGTAAATCTAAAAATTAATAAAAAAAAAAATGGAATAGGACATTGAGAGACCAGGTCATCTAGACTTGTAACTCTGAAAATAAGTGTCCCAAGCAAATGTTGCCATCAAGTGTTTTTTTTTTCTTTCTCTGTTCCTCTGAAACAAATCAATCCCCAAGTAATGTGGGGTCACCAATGATGCGCCTGGCTTTGCGGGAGACATGGGGCCTCCCTCACTGACAGAAGATCATTCTGAGAAACACTACAAGTGTCACAGGATCCAGGCAAAGGGTGCCCATTTAGGGAAGGCCTCCAACAGTCTGAGGAACTTGAACTGGTCCATGAACTGGGGACTCTAGTGACCCTACTCGGATAGGCACAACACCAGCCAGAGAACACGAACACTGGCAGCACCTGGGGCCCTATGCTATCATTAGCTCGATGATGTAAGTGCTTCCAAAAGCACTTGGATGGAATCTCAAATGCAAGTCACATATTTCCCGGAAGATGATATCTCTTGAGTGATGTACTCAAGGGCGATACCTGAGTACAATTGACCATAAAGGCTAGAGACTGGGGAGCTAGTCAGAAGATCACCCATCCAGCAGAGCAAACGCTGGCCCAGTCAGAATGGATGTCAGCACACGTGTACTCGACATAAATATATACACAAGAAAAGCGCCATGACGGAATTCTAGGACATCAGAGCTGGAAACTATCATAAAGACCTTCTTACCCCTTCACCCAAGTCCCCCCATGAGGGGCTCTCATTTCCCAGGTTTAATCTGCCACATGCATTGGGTTTGCCCAGGAGCTCAGCTCATCAGGTTTCCTTTGGTACAACTGGAAGATTTTTGTGTTTTGCCCACAGGCGGCGAGTAATATAATTAGGAAACATAATTATACAGAAGCATCTTGGTTTAAATTCTATTTATTGAAAGCAAGCTGATCCACATCTCCTTCCAAGGATAAATCATGGTGCCAGACACGGACACTTAGCATATCCCTATGGGATGGGAAGGCTGCCTAAGCATCGTGTGCCTGGGACCTAAGGCTCTGTCGGAGACCATCTCCAGACAGACAGTCACCGGGGTCCCCGTGCTGGAGTTGGAGGTTGAGATGTTGGGTTTCCACGAAAACAATCTAGCGACAGAATCTAATATTAACCTGGCTGGACAATCAGAGCACGAAAAGGCACAAGAGGAACAGGGACGGAAGTCTGGACTCAGAAAGCTGTCATTACCTCCAGCGTGCCACAGAGACTGGCACCGGGAGGGAGAATCATGACTGACGGCACATTCCAAATCCTGGCCACAGAGGAGTATGAATCCAGCCCTGGCTCCAGATATCAAAGGCGAAAAGACACACGGCGTGGGATCCCAGGCCTCAAACCCGGGGAACTGCGCATCTCAGGGTAGGGCTCTGAAGCAGTGCCCAGAGAGCAGGCTCGGGGTCATGGTTCCTTGCTATGAAGATCGAGGCTCTGCCCTCTTCTGTCCTGGTCACCTCTGCCTGGCGGTGGCCAAGTCTCCAAGTCGGTCTGACCACATACCAGACAAAGACGTTTGTTCAAAGACTCCTGCTGCCCGTTCAAGACGAATTAAGTCTGATGCTCATTATCCCTGGATGTGCCGCTTAGTGTAGGAACCCAGAAGGCGGTCAAGAGGGCCCCTGCTCCCAAGGAGCTTACAGTGTGGTCGGAGGAAGAGGACACACACCGTGGAGGGCCAGGTGACAAAGCCAGGCTGTGAAGAACTGGGTCGTGGGCCGTGAGGTCAAGGAAGACCCATAGATCTGACCGGCAACATACTGATACCAAAGCCGTTTTATTGTTGATCGATGGCATCTGTGAAGGATCATGTAGCTTGGCACGGAGGAAACACAGTAACAGAAGGAGCGAAAGCATAAAGGTCTGAAAGCAGGAAGTCCTGGATCTACTCATGGCACTTTGACCTCCTGACTATGTGACTACGGGCAATCATTTCCCATCTGTGAGCTTCAGCCTCATCAGTACATGAGACACAAAACCCTCCGACCCCCAGATTCCACTGATCGTTAAATGAGATCACAGACCCAGACGACCTAGCACCGTTCCTGGAAAATCGCCTCGACAAACATTCATCCTTAAGAAACCTATTTCTCAACAGAGAAAGGATATCTGAGCAAACAATTGCTTTTCAGAATGAGAGCGCTGAAAAAAAAAAGGAGCAAAATGAACAAATGTGACAACCCCCAGATTTAACCCGGGTGAGTAGATTTACCGAGTGATTTGGTAGTAACTCAAACCACAAAACTGAAATAGTCACACTTACCCTGTTCAGACCCTAAATGAATACCAATGTATTATTCATTACACCCGAGCCAAAGCCAGACTATATACACTAAGCCAAATTTAATGTTTGCTCTGGTGGCGTTCCTGGCATTCAGGTCAATGGAGACGTGAACATCATGGCAGCCTGTTGGAGCCCAGGGCAGATTCCTTTGATCTGGAAGCCGCTTCAAGTGCAGGAATCTGATTTTCTCCCATGTGGGAGAAGTTTAAGGATCTCACTCCCTGTCTCACACCAGCAGGGAACTTCCTAAATAGTTCCCTTCTGAATGCAGCACAGTCTTTAAAAGGACCTTCTCTGAAGCCCAGATTCTCAATGAACTAGGAGGGTTCCAGGCTTTGCTTCCAGAGACTGGTATTAGGTCTCAATAATGGCCGGGTTTTCAGTGAACAGTCAAGGGCTTTTCTTTGAAGAAGAGTTGGCTGGTTAGTATTGTGCCTCTCCGTCTTGCCTTGAACTACACCCACGATTGGGGCGACCATATATTTTATAATGGAAACTGCGGCAGTCAAAGGGGCACTGTTAATAATTCGGGAGGGCCACCCCAAACACTAAGCTGGTCACGCTGTAATATGGTCATCGGATCTTTTCTGTGGCTATCAGTTCATCTCTCTGAGCCACTGCAGAAGGGATCTGGGAAGAACCCTACACCCTTCCCCAACCTTTCCCGGTGACCACACCCAGCCTAATTTGACAGCCACATTTTTAACTTCTTGTCGACACTGAGACTCTCTCAAATGTTCAATTTGCTTTTCATATACCCCCTTTCTTCCTTTTTGTGCTTATACTGCATTAGTTTATATAATAATCAAATTGTGTAATCACAGTAGCAGGTGCAGCTGGTGTACATGTGACTAACTGTGGATGGACGTTCAACTCAGTTGGGGGCGGCCGTGCACGTCACAGCAGACGGCAGCTGAGTGGCTGTAAGAGGTCATGATAACACGAGTTAGTGTGTCTCCCAGAGGTGAGAGGCAGTAAGCAAGCGGCTGAGTTCCAGCCCCAGCTTTGCCCCATATTAGCTGGACGAACTTGAGCAAGCACTTAAACCTCTCTGTGCCTCAGTTTCCCCATCTACAGGACAGAGTTGCAGTGGTATCTACCTCATATTGTTGTAAAGACCAAATCACTTAACAAGAAGTATTGAGAATATTCTTGGAATGGAGCAAGTACTAAGTCTTTGCTGTTATCATTTGGTTGGTCAAGTAGAGTGTGGTTGAAGGAGTTTTGCTCTATGTGGAAGAAGGAAGGAAGGAAGGAAGGAAGGAAGGAAGGAAGGAAGGAAGGAAGGAAGGAAGGAAAAGAAAGAAAGAAAGAAAGAGAAAGAAAGAAAGAGAAAGAAAGAAAGAAAGAGAAAGAAAGAAAGAAAGAAAGAAAGAAAGAAAGAAAGAAAAAGAAAGGAGGAAGGAAGGAAGGAAAAGAAAGAAAGAAAGAAAGAAAGAAAGAGAGAAAGAAAGAGAAAGAAAGAAAAAAGAAAGAAAGAAAGAAAGAAAGAAAGAAAGAAAGAAAAAAGAAAGAAAGAGAAAGAGAGAAAGAAAGAGAAAGAAAGAAAGAAAGAAAGAAAGAAAGAAAGAAAGAAAGAAAAAGAAAGGAGGAAGGAAGGAAGGAAGGAAGGAAGGAAGGAAGGAAGGAAGGAAGGAAAAAAAGGTCTCTATTGTCTGAAGAAGACAGGCAGCCTTGAATTCAGAGCTAAGTAATTCTATCACTTGGGAGAGGTCAGGACATCCAGAAATGGCTCTCTAATTGGTGACCCCATTAAGAATTTTGGGAACTATCAAAAGAACGGTACGCTAGCCCAAGGGTTCAGCTCGTACTAAGACAGAGGGACTCAAGAGACGAGGCTGTCTTCAAATATGGTTGGAGGTGTGTTGGGAGGAAAGGAGAATAAGGTTGGGAGTTATACAAGTGAGGCCGGAAGGGCAAGGGATCAGGCTCATTTCCTGAAGGAAATGAGGGCAGATGCGGGAGAAAGCCTGGAGCATCTCTGGTTATGGGCAGGAGGCACCCAGGAGGCCCACTTAGCAAGGAGGGTGGGTCATGGCCACACAGACGCTCAGGGTAGAAATCGGCAAAACCACCCCAGCTCAAAACCCAAACAACACATTTGAATCCAAATGTACAACGGGTCCAGGTCTCTGTGCAAGCTGTCCATCACATCTGGTTGTTAGCATGTTTACAGCAGGATGCAAACTGATGTTCAATTACCCACAGAACTTTATCATTAAAACAGAACTTTAAAATATGCATGTAGAATTTTTTTAAGAAATAGCTTGCGCTAACGAAACCGATTCTTAAAAGTCTGAAACAGGGCTTTGCCAGGTTTTCAAAGCCATCTGTTTTCAAAGCCTACCTTCCACCTTGTTTACCGCAGTCTGTCTGCTGTTTTAACAACCTCCAGTGGGATTTCACACGCCTCATTATGCAAAATCACTGCTTATGCATTCACTCTGCCACTTGCCTAACTAAGCTCAACTCATAACACCTTTCTGAGGAAGATCCCCAGTCTGGAGTTCTCCTGCAGGGCTGTACATCAAGAAGGGTGGTAGGAAATACTGAGGCAAGACAAAACGCATCCTCCCGTGTATTACTGTTACGAGGCAGGCTTGATCTGAGACCCTACTTGAGGAGAGATGCCCAAAAAAGAAAAAAAAAAGCACTCATGATTATAACATAAATTCGAACCTCTCTATTCAAAACATAAAAAAGCAGGGTGAGGGGAACGTCTTGCACCGGGTGCCAGTTAGAAAGGCAAGTATCATTCGCTTCTCAGCCACCGCGCCCCTCCTGTAAATTACCTAGTCAAATGTTTCCCATTCCTTCCTCGGGGCCTGTCCTCTCTCGGTTCTGAACACGCAGGGGCCGAGGTTCAAATCCTAGCACCTTCAGGGGTCTAACAACTGAACGGGGCTCCCCAAACCAGGTGCACATGGGGCCAAGTAATGAGTGATGTCTAAGGGAACGACATTGATTCTCGGTCCGGGGTGGGGATTCTCAACCCTGGCCGCATGTTAAACATCGCCTGGAGAGCTGAAAGTCACCAGGACCTCCTCTGATGTTCCCATTCAGTGCAGGGTGAGGACCAAGGGCCAGCATTTGTTTTGGGAAAAAAAACATTTTCATATTAAAGAATAGCAAATCGATTTGCTATGTGTACATGACACAAATCTTCCACGTACGGCCCCACAAAATGTTTCAGAAAGCGAACTTCCCCTTGGAGTCCCTGCCTAAGACAAGATCTAGAAACACAGCCAGCCTTCCAAAGGCTCGCCTCCTGCATTTTCCCACTCTTTGATCCCCACCCCCCAGGTGACCACTATGTTGACTTCCGTCCCCACAAAATTGCCCGCTGTCCAACTTTGTACAAATGGAGATACTTTTCTCTTGGATGTATAACCAGGACTGAAATTGCTGGGTCATGGCATATATGTGGGTTCATCTCCGGTAGTATATGCCAGTTTTCCAAAGGAATTAAGCCAACTCCTTCCCCCCAAACGGTGCATGACGATCCAGCCGTCCCACATCCACACGGCCTTATAAATGTTGGTGTAGAGCAGGACTACATTTGGGGTTTAATTCGCCTTTTCCCGATGACATAATGGGGAACGCGCTTCACGTGCTTGTTGGCATTGGGATATATTAGTTTGTGAGGTTCCTCTTTTGCCCAACCTTTAAATTGGGGTGTCAGGGTTTTGTATAGATTTGTCGTTCAATAAATACTTGCTATATGGGCCCATGGGGATATATTTACGGCATACGTCTTCCCTCGCTCTGAAGTCTGCCTTTTTGCTTCCTTAGTTCATGTCTCCTGATGAACAGAACCTCCTAATTGTAGTGAACTCTAATTGATACATCCTTTTCCTTGTGACAAGCGTTTTTTGAGACTTGCATAATTTTTGGCTGCCCCAAAGCCATGAAAATGTTCCCGTATTGCCTGCTATACGCTGTGCATTTCTTCTTTTGTATTCAACTCTACGATCCAGCTGGAATGGACTTGGGGATATTGTGTGAGGCAAGGGTCAAGGTTCATTTTGCTGCGAGAGATACCTGATTGATCCGGTTTTTGAAAAGACCAGCCTTGTCCGCCCCGTGACAGTGGCAATGAGTATTTCTTTAAGCATTCGTGGTGGGAAAGCTGATTTTAATGTGCTTCCAGGGGGGAGGCTGGCTGCTCTAGATCTTAGGTTGACGTAGCCCTCTGGAAAAAACTGCCAATATCTTTGAGTGTAGGTTTAGGGGAAACTGACACTTCTTGGTTGAGTTGGGAAATCGAAACATCCGCACATCACAGCACCAGCCACACCCCCAAAACAACTGAACTCAGAGCCCAGCCCTGACTCCTTCGAGATTCCTCGCCAAGAGTCCGCAGGAAAATGGTGTCCACAGCGCCAGTTCCAGGCCCAGAAGATGCTCCGTGGGAAGCAGGTGAATGCTTTTTGACAGACCGCACCCCGGAACAGCAAGGCGGCCTAGCAAAAGGAGAAGGGGGTGCCTCCCTACCCACAAACCCTGTTCCCGCCGATCGTGCGTTCTTATGAACTCAATGAGCCACCAGCATCCTGTGCACGAGCCAGAACCACAGTGGGTCACAGGGAAAACAAAGCCCCAACGGTGGCCATGTCTCCAACCCTTCAGAACCAAGCCTCCATTCTTGGAGGAACGACTTTCCTTTCCAAGGCTCGCTGGACGGACTTTCGTAATTAATTACTAGTGGCAAACTGGTAAATTGGAGTTAATTATCTGGACAGATCTAATTGCAGCTACAACTTCGAAATTAGATAAAACCACCACTTTAAAGTGCACAAAGCCTTTCAAAGGCATTGCTTGAGGGCATCCGAACATGTCCAGCAGAGACAGGGAGCTCGTTGGGGTGCGGTGGTTGGAGAATGGGTCTTTAACACCCCAGTCCTTGGCGTACTGCACTCCTGACTCATCCACCTTCCGGGAAGGAAGGAGCCAGCTCCCCCTTTTCTGCCTCTGTCCCATGGGATATCTGACCCAAGCCCAAAGGGCTGGCAGAGTCTGGTGCGTTCTTCCCTGTCGCTCCCGTTTCTATCCTCACCTTGAACATAATCTTGTTATGGTTGTTGGCTCTCATTCCCATACAGCCTCTTCAAGAGGGCACGTGCCTCAACAGCCTTAGCAACTCAGGGACACACAGTGTCCAGGAGGGCAAGCTGAGTCTGGCTGGGGCCTGGAGGAAGAATAGGGACGAGCCAGATAAAGGATATAAAGGTACCCCGAAGAGGAGGAAGAAAAGGGACACGCAAAGTGCTGAAGGCAAAAACTCTGGAACCCGTGACAATCTAGGACTCATTCAGTGTGGCTGCAGGTGAACGAGCCATGAACCCGAGTCTCAGCCATGAGACTGGAGAGTCTGCCTAGGAAGAGGGGGAAAATGTCCAGGCCATCATGGAGAGCTGAGGCCTCACCCCAAAGAACCTTCTAACTCGAAGAATGTATTGAAACGGGCCAAGATTGGAGGACCTCTCACAGGAAGAGAAGGTTGTGTAGCTGTTGACATTCTTGTGGAGAATCAGGGCACCTAGTTCTCGTCCCCCATTGGCCAAAGGCCAGCTGTGTAATTTCTCTACTTCCTACTTTCCTCATCTGTAAAATGGGAATGAACGCTCGTCTACCTTCCCTCTTAGGGGAACACTGAGGAACACTGACACTTCATGGTCGCGAAGAGAACTGCAGACATCCACAAAACAAAGCAGAGTTGAATGACTGTCCCAACACCCAAGAATAGAGCGCGGAGCCTGGCCCCGATTCTCCCCAGATTCCTCTTCAAGGGCCCCCATGAAAATGGCAACTATGGCACCAGCTCCAGTCCCCGGAGATGCTCCGTGGTCAAGCAGGTGAATACTTTTCAGCAGCACCCAAAAATCATATCTAAGGTGAGATCATGCACATACACCTTTAACCTAGACATCTAAGACTTGGAAATAGCTCGTATTTGGAGACACAGACCTCCCCTTCAGATCCTGCTTTCCTGACCATACCCCTGGACGTTACCATCCCCATAACGCACAAGCCCTCCAACCCCAAAGCCCATCCCAGCAAAGCATGGAGGCCATTACACCCTTGGTTTCCACCTTCTCTCAGGTGTGGGGTCACTCTACTGATGGATCTATCCAGGTAATTGAGGGGGTCCAATCCTACCCATCTTTCTCCCTGCCCCCACTCCACTGAGTTGGCCCACACCAGGTAACCTCTGGGTTCCCTCTGGGTTCCCTTTCTGTTTAAAACTCTGCTTTACCACTGAGGTTGTAGCCTACTGAAGCTAGGCCCATTGGTCTGGCATCATTTCTAGCTGCGTCTGTCCCAGCCCTTGAGAAGGAAGCCAAAACCTGCCACCAAGTTGGCCAAGCCAACAGTATTGCCCTTGGTCAAGATGGAACCAGATCTGACCTCTCCCCAGTGACCCAGAGCCCTGCAAGGGTCAGTTCAGCCTGTGTGGTGACAGGTGCCAAATTCAGATGAGCAGTGAGGCAGAGAGGTTGGGAGGGAGAGCCCAGCAGGAGGGGAAGGATTCCCCCTTCAACAGCTGTGCGACACTTACCGCGTCTGAGCTCTTATTTCCTGTCCTTCTGAAAGACCCTTGTGGGCTTAAAATCCCCTGGACACAATGAATAGTTTGGAGATGTTCACACAAGGAGGACAAAGATGTGGGACAGAGCAAAGAGAATCCCTAGGGTCCAGACTTACCTCTTATCGCTCTGCAATGAGGAGGTCTCGTGTGGACAAGCAGCAGTGGGGACCCGGTCCCGGGGGCTGACAAAGCCAGGGAGATACACAGCTGACAGCTCTCTCCCAGTGGCACTGTGGCCACCACCATCTCTGAGCGCCTCCTGTCCAAAATGCCAGCAGGGCATGGGGACAACAAAAGAACTCCGGCCCGGACCCCGGCGACCCTAGGTTCTGTTCCCCCGCCACGCTGCCTTTGCGATTTCGTAAAACTCTTCCTTTCTGTGACGGTCGGTTGTCTTCATCACACACATAGGGATCCTAACGGGATCCAGCTCTGGCATGCTATGAATCAATGCCACAGTGAAAAGCGACAATGACAACACTCATAATTATGACAGCTAACTTTGAGGGCTTACTCTGTTCCAGACGCTGAGCACACGACACAGATTATCTTACTCAGTCCTACATGACCCACACGGGTGGGCACTGGGTTTACGCCGTTCTAGAAATGGGCACCTGCCACGTTCCCACAGCAGCGGGTGCTGGCCTCCCCACCCATGAGCCTTACCCTTGACCCCCACCCTGCCTTAGGTCTTGGTTCCCAAACTCTGTTCCCTTGAGGGGAACCGCCCAGTGGGTGTTTTCCTGAAGCCTGGCATCAGCAGAGGACCCACCGTATTCGAACACCAGCTGGGAAGTATGACGTGGCCTTGAAATTGGACAGGCTTCAGAGAGGTACTTTAGACCAGGAAAAAGACACCCCCTGGGGAAACTGCCTGTGGTTAGCGAGAAGTCAGAAAGCTGGATTGGCAAATCCCAAGCAGCCCTTTGGGACTGGGAGAAGAATTGGAGTGAATCAATCCCAGCCTCGGAACATAATAAGACGCAGGAGGGGAAGATCAGCCAGGAGCGAGAGCTGCCCCAGCTTGTCCGTGAGTCACTGGGGAGGGCGGGCATCCTAGAGGAGGCCCCGCCTGGCCAGGGGGTCCTTCCTTCCTGCCTGCACCAGCGGGAGCCTCTGCTTCCCGGGAGCCAACAGTCTACCGGATGAAGTCTGGCCCAGGTCGTCCTGCCCAAAGCGCAGGGAGAAAAGTCAATGCTAACCAAAGGAGCAGGGGCCTGACCATGCCCCCCAGAAGGACGCACTGGTCTGCCCTCCAAGGTCCGGAAGTGATTTCTGAGCCCCCAGTAGGAGTGCAGAAGGCAATAGAGACCATTTCAAGCAGAAAAGAAAGGAATGAAGTTGCAAAGATGTGAAGCAGGCGTCCGGGAAGGGGGAGGCTGGGGCTGGCAGTGCGTGGGAGGTTCCAGGGCAGGGAGGCTCAGGAGGTCAGAAAAGGAGGCTCCCGCAGGAGGTGTGGACGCTCCTGCAGCCTCGAAAGGTCACAAGCCGGGAAGCTGCATGGAGAACAGCCAGCTGGACAGCAGAGAGTGGGACGGAGGATGGACTGGGACTCCAGTGACTCGGGGCGGGGAGACGCCTGGCCAGGGCGGGAGGGGAGAGGAGGCCACAGATCCAAAAGGCAGCTCAGAGGCAGGGAGGTCCCGCTGGTGGAGTCGGGTGGGGGACGGAAGAGCCGAACTCAGAGGCTTTGCGCTGCCCCCCCTGCCCTGCAGAGGCAGCGGCGATGGGGGTGAGGCAGCCCTGCCAGCCTGGAACCGGAACTCGGAGGGAGGCGGCTGTTCCCTTAGCTTCTCCCGGGGGCTCACTGTTGCCGTTCAAGGCAGCTCAGCCTGTCACTCAGAGATCTGGCAACCGGCTACCTAGCAACCCGGCTTCTCGGCACCGAACCTGCCACACTCGTGCACGCAGTCACACACTCGCCGGTGCACACGCACACGGGCGTGCACGGGCAGCACACACACGTCCGCGCTGTTGCACACTCGAATGCACGCATGTGCACACCGGCGTGTAGGCTTGCACACACACACGCGCTCATGTCCACATGCATGGTCGTGTACACAGGCAAGGGCACACGCACACACACACACACACACACACACACACGAGGCAAGCTCGTCCCCCACCTTTGCCCACCCACGGCTCTTCCCTCATCCTTCCTGCAAAGCCCCTGCCCCGCCCTGATCGGTCCTAAGCTCCCTTCTCCAGGAAGCCTTCCTGATTGCCCCACGCAAAGCCCTCTCAGGGTTGGGGCTGTGTGATTACGTCTTTCTTCCAGAACCCCTTGCGACGTCATTTTGGACAATATAACAGGAGCCATGAAGAGGCGCACACACTGAGGGATCCAAGGAGGGATATTAAATGCTGACTGGGGCCGGGAGTGAGAGAGATGATTAAATGTGGAGTCATGGACACAGACAGGGATGAGGCTCTGAAATAGGGCAGGGGATGCCCTGGGAGCTCAGGGACAGGGGAGGGGTGTGAGGAAGGCCTCCAAGAGCAGAGGAAAAGGACAGAATCCTGGCCCAGCTTTGGGGGGACCCTTCCCTTAGATTCTCAGAACCAGGTCAGAAGCATGTTCCAGACAGCATCCTGGGCTCAGCCTGATGCAGGGCACCCCCCAGACAGCACGACCGGGGGCCCCGGGGTAAGACCACCTCCCAGGCTCTGCTCTCGGATACCCAGGGTGGCGTCGGGCACCTGAACGGAGAGAAAAGCACAGGGGTGGCGACGTCCAGGTCTCAAAAAGCAGTGCCGAGAACACCCGTGGCCACCATAGAGGGGGCCGAGTGGGCAGGGTGACCGCTTGGGAACCCACGGGAGGTGGAAGGGGCTGGTGGAGGGGACCCGGGCTCTGTGATTAAGCTGGCGGGCCTCGAGGCGACCCGTCTTGCTTTGCGGCTGTCGCTGCCACCCTTCCCACGTGACCGGATCCCCAGAATGAATCCACGCTTCCCAGGACGGCTCCCGCTGAGCCCCTAACATGCCTGCCTCCCCCCCCCGCCGACACTCAGCCTCTGCCCAGAGAGCTGACAGGCACCATAAGGCCGAGAAGGTCGGAGGCCGTGGCAAAGCCAAGAGCGATTTTGCGGGCTGGTTTAATTTGTCCTTGATGCTTGCAATTCTGAGGCCTCCTGGATTAAAGACATGGGGTCACTTGTTTCATTCAGTCTGCCCGATCCTGGGGTCACTGGAATCAGCCCAGGTGGCCCCTGAACCCTCTGTGACAGCAGCCGATTCCTACATCCCAGAGCCCCTGCCATTTCTTAGGGAATATTACACCATTCCAGGAGCTCTCCCTTAAGAGAGGAACAAGCTGCACTTGCCTGACTTCAGAGCCCTACCTTCTGAAACGGGAAAGTGGGAGAAACCGTACAGAAACCACAAGGCCAAGGTAGGCACTCCATGTAAGGGACCTAACACCGGGCTTGGGGCACAGCAGCGGTCAGAGATCGGACCTTGCTGGGTGGAGACGACAGTGGCCGTGAGAGGGGGCCCTTCCCAGGCCAAGAGTGACGGGATTCTTTCTTGCAAGAGCCGAGGCAGGTCTGACCAGGAGCTCTCTCCGTTCTGCGCTCAGGGTGACCCAGAAACGAGTCCAGTGTCTGCCGTGAGTCGCTTGACCCAGATTTCCCCTGCCCCCCTCCACAGGTCCTAGTAAAAGCACAGCCCCACGACACTGCTAACGTTAACAATGAAATGGTTAAGATACAAGATTCCCGACGGACGGCTCTGGACTGCCTCCACTAGAAGGCCGCAGACAAGATTAATCCCTGCAACTTGCAGCCTGTGAAATGTCTCCAATAGCCACCGTTCGGGGAGTCCTCCCGCCAGATACTGCGCAAGGCAGACTGGGTACAAACATGGCTGCTGGTTGCAACGCGACTTTGCACTTCTCCTGTCAAGAGGTGGAATCTATTCCTCCACCCGTCGAATGACTCACTTTGGCCCAGAGAATGTGGTAGAAATGGTGGGATGCCAGTTCCAGAAGCCAGGCACGCCTCTACTGCTTTTTTGGGCGCCTGCCATGTGAATAAGCCCACGTCAGCCTGCCGGCAGCTGACAGACAGAGGTCCAGTAACTCCAGCCGCCCACCAGCCACCTGCCAGACATGCCTGCGAGGTTACCTGAGATGGCCAGTCCTTAGGCCCTCCACCAGGTCAACACAGACACGTGAGCCAGCCACGGCAGGCCCAAAGAGCAGAATTCTCGGCTGAGGCACAGACTTGTGAGTGGTAATGAATGCCTTTTTTTTTTTTTTTTTTAGCCTTCCGAGTTTGGGGTACTTTGTTACATAGCAGTAGCTTACTGATACACCATGTTAAGTCGTTTGATGACGTCACTTTATCTTTACAAGAACAACTCCGTGAGCTAGGGATCCCTATGCCAATGGTACCATAGAGGAAACTAGGCCTTAAAAGGCTTCAGCCACTTACGCAGGTTGTCACGGGTAGAAATTGGTAGAGCCGTGAAGACACCTCTCCTCTGCTTGACCTAACAGGCTGTGTTCTTTTCACTAGGGCAACTTCTCTCTTTCCCCCTGGTAAGACTAACAATGGTTACTGACACAAGGGGGATTGGAGAAGCCCAAGCAAGGGTGATTGCTCTCATGACGGGGCACATCATACCGTGCAGCTCACGTTCCCGGCCCTCGTTAAAAAGCCTCGTGCAACTTGGGGGCAGTTGTTTTTTATCTTTCAATGTGACTTCCCATCGAGACTCTCCGTCCTTTCCCGCACGTCTAAGAGCTGCAGCTTTGACCTTCTCTTGCTCGTTAATTGGGGGATTGGAGGGAAAACAGAGAAACCATGTGTATGGGCAGAAGGAGAGTTTTCAAAAACAAGTGCTCCTTAGGACCACTCGACTGAAAAATTTCATTAATTCATTAATTAAGATATACAGCATGAGAATTCCAGGGAAAACAACAAATACCATCTGTACTGTGTAGAGGCCAAATTTTTCTTGTAGCCTCTAAGACCCAGTAATGAGCACATGCTCTGAATTATTCTCCAAATTGACTGCTTTGTGGGAGAAGCGAGGTATTGGCAATCCAATTATGTGTCAAACTGCGTTCAGAAAGCTGTATCTGTGAGGCTTGGGAGTGATCTTCTTGGACCGAAGTTATAGGGAGGCAGGTTATGTATAATAGCCGAACCTAAGAAGCCTCTTTCCAAAAAGTAGGTCCCAATAGTGTCCCAGTAGTGTCTTGGGATGGAATGATCTGCCTCGTAAGGTGGTGAGCCCACCAGCACCAGGGGTATGCAAGCAGAGCCTGAATCTGGCTGCCGGAATTGCTATCTTCTGTGGGAAGCTGGGGGCTAGATGAAATGCCTTCTCTGGCCACTTCTAACTGCGAGATTCTATTTCATGATTTCTGAAAGGTGAGCCCTTTGCCTACACAGGATTATCTCCTTGACTGTGTCATTAGAATGTTCGTGGAGGCATCGTCTCTGAACATCTTCTGTGGTCACAGCAGCATGCTGATATCAGACACTCTAGATGACTTTCCAGCAGGATGCCAGGTTCCACGAATCATTAAAATTCGAAGCATTTTCCCACTTGGTTTAAAATTTCCAGCTTTGATAGCTCAAATTGGGGGCCTCGCAGGAGACATTTCAAAAGCAAATTGTGACTGATGATGTTATTTTGGCCTCCGTCGGACTGGCACGTTGGGTGACCATGAGACATCAGGCGAGAAACCTCTTTTGACACCTTACAAAATGTTTAGATTAATCAAATTTTAAGGCCGGCTCCTGGGTGGGGAGGCTGGAGTTTCCAGGAGTGGCTGGAACATTTTACCATATCTGGGCTGATCACAGAGCCTGATGCATCTGATTTTCTAGAAATTACAAACATTGAGTCAGACAAGTGCTGCCTCGGTATGTTTAATTGGTAAAAATACTCTAATTAGATTTTTAATAGATGCCTTCTGACAGCAGAAACAACAAAGATGATTGATTTTTCTCATGAAGTCTTTGGAGGGAAAAATCTCCCACTTTCAAATTTGTTTAGAAGCCATTTCTCTGAAGCCCCTTCAGTTAACATTTGGGCTCTAGCAAGCCTCTCGAGCACTGAGTGTGTTTCAAATATTAATGGGGGTCTAAATCTGTGTTCTTTCTCAGCTCAACCTTTTGCGCTCAAAATTCATGAGTGTATATTGATTTAGGCAGCCTTCCCAGGACCCTTGTACCACTGGGTTCTTCTGTTCAATGTTAATATGCCCCAACTTATCAATTATTCACTTGCTAAGTGAGAGCAATATAAATCTAACATTCTGAGCAAAAAGAACGGTTCTTCCCACTCCCTAAAAATACGACGGCAGCAGAAGCTGGTGACTTGGCCAAACGAATGCTTGATTTAGTGGGTAACGATGCCTGTGGGTCCTCCTGTGTTTTCTTCTCTTCTGTCGGAGGTGCAAGAGGCAGTAAAACCAAAATTAACAAACACATACCCTCTGGAACAAGTTTTTCACGTTATACTTGGAGGGAAAAAAAAGAACGAAAGAAAGAAAGAAAGAACAGGGAAATAAGATCAGCATCGGAGATTTCACAGGAAGGGAAAATCGGAGATCATCCGAAAATGGAGGTTTCTCTGCTGCATCTTTAACACCGTCCACCTCTGCTCCCTTAACATGACCGTGACCCCGGGCCATGTTGATGATACCCAACACGGCTACAATTCACGCGGGACCCCCCTCTGGCCGCCAGCAACTCTGCACAAGGCAGGCGGTGTGGTACATTTCTTCGGATGACAAAGTTGAGCTATGAAAAAGGAACGTGGTTGGCTAGAGATCACACAACCCAGGAAAAGGAGGAAGAACTTGAATCCAGTGCGGTTTACTCAGGTCATGTAATTGCCTTGATTGTGCTCAGTCAAGGTCAGCTCAGTCAAGGTCACACAGCTAGCTGGGGTCAGGATCAGGGGCTGACCTATTCCGAAACCCCTGCTCGATCCGCTTCTAACATTGACGTCCCGTCGATATTCTCAGATGTCTCTGACACTCATCCGTGTTCTTAACCAGCAGAGCAACGTCCAGTAATGTTGAAGATGCTTCTCAATTCTGTTCTGTGTCAAAGGGGCCAGTCACGTTGGCCTCCTTCCGTAGTCACAAGGATGAAAGCAGGTAATGCTGTTTATGTAACCTACCACACAGATAGTAGACCTTCCATAAAAACTGATTTCATTTCCCTTCTCCCTTGACTCTTTCCCCTTCCCAACCCTGGCAGGACAGAGAACTTGGGTACGCTGGAGTGTTCTCGGTATGACTTAGAACGACAAAGGGTTTCTGGTTCATTAACTCTCAGTTAATCAGATAATTCAATTAACCACAGCACTTCCATTCCCCTGAGATATTGGTTAATTGAAGTTTTATTGTATACCAAGCATTACAGGGTGCCATCCAGTAACACTTCCCCCATGAGAGATGGAGGCAAACGACGGGAGGATCTTTGAGTCGACCTCCTCCGCCAACTTCAGACACAAAACCAATAGGTTATAGTTAGTTATATTGAAAGGGAAAGTTTCTATGCAACTGGCTAATGTGGTTCCAGATGAGACGTCCCATCTGCTGTCTGCTAGCTGGAGGTCCAGGAAGGCTGGGGGTGTGGTTCTGGTCCAAACCCAAGGGGCTGCGAACCGGGATCACCGATGGTCAAGGGCAGAAGGTAGGCGTGACGGCTCAGACAGAGAGCAAGTTCACCCTTCCTCTGCCTTTTCTCTTGTAATCAGGCCCTCAGTGGTTCACGTGATGCCCACCTGCGCTGAGTGGAGGTGGTCTTCTCACTCACTCTACCAATTCAGACGCTAATCCTCCTGAAACACCCTTCACCCAGAAAAAATGTTCTACGGGCTCTCTGGGCATGCCTCAGCCCAGCCAACCGGCTACATACAACTGACCATCACAACTCCCCTCTTCATCTTCTTGACTTAATACCCAGCCATGGCCCTTCCACATCTCCTCCCACCTAAAAACTCCTCTCTCTCAAGAGCCATCTTGGAAAGGGGAGGATGCATCCAACGTAAGGAACCCTATCATTGACTCGCCATCCATCCATGACTTGCCACTCATAGTCCCGATGGACACCTCTGGCCCCAGCATTATCAATATTACAGCTCCCCTACTTTCACTGTCTACGGGGTCAGAGAATTTTCTTTGTTCTTTAAATGTGCCTTCTCTACCTGTACTCAAAACCACATCCATCCTATCCTATTTTGATCCATTCTTCCTTAATTATTTCCTTTTTCAGCATCTTGAAACGGACACATTTGCTGAGAATTTCTGAGCATCAGATAACTCAACAAGGACCCTTCCTTTCAACAAGGATCCTCTTCTGCTTTCCAATATGATCAATTCTGCCACTTTCGAGGCAGGTCACATTAATTAAGACCTACTGTGTGCCAGCCATGGCAAAAGAGGCCTCCGTAGACATTATCTCGTGGGGACTTCAGAAAAATCTCCTCTCTCTTGACTCTTCCCATTTCTGGTTCTTAGCCAATCACCTTCCTCACTCATTAAAAAATATTTCTGACATGTTGCCTACCTCTTTGTCTTTTCTTTCTATCCTCTTCCTAATTCCCAATAATAAGAGGCCTTCGACCCAAACACTCTTTCATTCTTGGTTGTTCAAACCAAGAGTTGGTTGGTTCAAACACTCTTGGTTGTTCTTTTCAAGGCAACCAAGGACACCTTGCAAAATCCAAATGACCTCACTAATTCCGAACCTACTGGGCCTCCGTAACATTTGTCACTTTGAGCATTTGGCTCAGTCATGAAAATCAGCATGTTACTTAACCACTGGGAATGTTACTTGAGTTACCTAATGCTCAAGTGCCCTCAGAAAATGTATCTTCTTCTAAGAGAAGGACAATGATGGAGGATCCAGGAAGGATCCGGGAAGGATCCATGAGGAAGACTTAAGCCAGTGTGAAGCACGTGCCCAATGCCCCCCAGGTGTCACCCATCGGTATTGCTAACAGGAGTAGAGGACAGGTGCCTCAGATGCCTCGGGTGCCAGCAGATGGGCACGTGCGATCTTCATTTTCAAAAACTAGAAGGCAGACTGTCCAAGCTCTAAAAAAGAAAAGTCTAGCTTATAACGGATCCCCGGAAGAATTCTAACAAATGTTCCCAAAAAAGGCACAAGTGACGGCTCGTGGGAACGTAGAAAGCAAGCAACAATCCTGAGGAACGAGAGGAGACTCTTTAAAGATGAATCATGTTGGATTTTCTGCATTTCCCTTTTAACTACATTACCCAACCGGTTAATGAGGGAAATGCTGTAGCGAAGGGTCTTGATTGGAGGAAGTCTGCGGACAATGGCTCTCATAATTCTATTGTTAATGATTTGGGCAAGAGGCAGCTTTCCTGTGACTTCGCCAGAAAGCTTTAAAGCAACCAGTGTCTGCATTCATGAGCTTTGCATTGGGTAAAATTTGCATCTACATTTGCGGACGCCGTGAGGAGGAGAGATCCAGAATGAGGTCAACGCACTGGAACTAGAAAGGTCTGAAGAGACCGGAAATAGAAATGAATCACAATGCGAGGAGATTGAGAAGGAATGAACGTTAACTCCTGTGCTGGAATCCAAAACCCGACGCCGCAAATGTAGAGCAGACGTGGCCGAGCCTAGAAGCGGTGTGTGTGGAAAAGTCTCGGGTCGTAGCTGTAAAGACACTACAGCCTGGAGCTCCCATTATGTCTGTCACCAAGCAAAGAGACCCCACCTGAAAACAGAGCTCACCTGGAAGAAGCAGAAAGATGGTGATGACGTCCCAGCCAGAGCCAGAGTCCAGCTGTCCCTGAGGCAGACACAGTCCCTGGCCCGTCAAGGAAGCCAGTGCATTTTCTCTATTTTTTTCCCTCAAACTATTATGAGTGGAGTCTCTGAAAACCTTGCTGCTGGAAGACCCCTGATTAAAGTAATTGTCAACATTCATTGATAGTCTGTTTGTGCTGCTTCTTGACCTCCCAACTTTGTTAGCCTGGGCAATCAGATCACTCCTTCTTGTATAAAATGGGAATATATTAGGGCACCTGGGCGGCTCAGGGGTTAAGCGTCCGATTCGGCTCAGGTCATGATCTCGCGGTTCTTGGGTTCGAGCCCCACGTCGGGCTCTGTGCTGACGGCTTGGAGCCTGGAACCTGCTTCGGATTCTGTGGCTCCTGCTCTTTCTGTCCCTCTTCACCGCTCTCTCTCTCTCTCTCTCAAATAAATAAACATCAAAAACATTTTTTAAATAAATAAAATAAAATGGGAATATACTCATGCTCTATGGCTGTGGCACAAATTACCACACGTTTACGGATTTAACACAGCAACACAGCATCTATCATTGATTCACGGTTCTGTAGGTCCAGGCACAGCATGGCTGGACTCTCTCTCTCTTAAGGATCTACAACCAAGCCAAAATCAAGGGGTCGGAGGCTGCGTTCTCATCTGAAGCTCCGAGTTCACTGCCAAGCTCATTCACGTGCTCGGCCAATCCTGTCCCTTGCTGCTCTGTGACTGAGGTTCCGGTCTGCCTCCCAGCCGGGGTCACTCTTGGCCACCAGAGGACATGTTCAGATTCTTGCCACAAAGTTCAAACCAGCAGGAGCCCTTTCCTCACACTGCCTCCCCTCCTGCTCTAGATCTCTGAATTCCTGTCTCTGACCTCTGGAGCCAGATTTCTTCCTTTAATTTTTCATGTGCCCCTGAGGTCACATCAGTCCCACCCTGATCACCTCTCTTTTGTAAAGCCTACTGTGCCAGATAACATATCTAATCAAGGGAATGAAATCCATCATATTCACAGTCCCGAGGATTATGCAAGGAGTCTACACCCTGGAGACACATCTTGGGAGCCCTCTGAGAGCTCTGCCTATGCCGGGGATCATAATAACACTTACTCTGCAGGATTATCGTGAGAATTGAGATAAATTGAGCACAGTGCCAATCACACAGCAAGCGTTTGAGGCATTCGGTGTCCCTTCTCTTGGCTGACGTGGGAGCCCAAGATGAGTTGAGCCCGGGAATTCCTCTCGAGAGACAATCTCGGCTGGTCCCTCCAGCTGAAATCCACCCTCTCCAACATCAGAGCTCGGCTTTCCATCCACCACCCTCCAACCCCAGTCTGCCATGTTCCAGTCACGGATGCCCACAGAGCTCCCGTGGATCGAATACCCACTTTAAAACCACACGAGGGTGTTTCTGCTGTAACGCCAAGACAGCGATTCCTGCTGGCGTCCCCTGAAATCAGCCCGAGGCTCGTGGTGAGGAATAGATTGATAGATCAGTATCTGCCCCTAATGGCTTCAGAAACACATTGTGAATACTGGGGCTGTCGATGTTAATAACGCACTCCAATCCTGTCCTTGAAAAAAAAAACTGGCTTCTAAAGGAGGATAAAGAGAATCTAATTGAAAACATCGTGTGCAATCCTCTCTAAGTAGCAGCTATAGCATCAATATTTAGTAACAAAATTCTGTTTTGTTTCATACCCCTCCCCCTAAATTATTTATAGGAGAAACATCAAAATGCCTGCTGCTTCCAGCCTGATGAGCTTTTTTTTTTATATATATAAACGCTGGACTGGGAATCAAGGAGTCTAGATGTTATTTCTGGCTTTGCAGCCAACTCTCAAAGTGACCTCAAGCAGCTCTCCTTCTCTCTGGACCTCAGGCTCTTCCTCTGGGGGGGGTGAGGCAGTAGAGACCAGTGACCCCTGAGGATCCCGAAGCCCTAGAATCACGGGAAATAAGCCCGGAAGACTCCTGTCTACACCCTTCCCTTTCTGAGTCATCGCAGTACCTGTAGCTCAGAGCATAGCATGCAGTGTTATGTGGCCATGTCTCTCCAGGCACGTGATGTCTCCCCCGGTGCATGATGCCCCCCCAGGTGCGTCATATTCCCCCAGGTGCGGGGGGACTCTCTCCAGGTGGACTCTGAGGTCCTGCAAGCCACTGGCTGTTGTACCCAACCTGTTGTACGAACACCTTTCCTTCCCAGATACTCATTGTGCGCTGACTCTGGGTCACACATTGTGCTGGGCCCAGAGGATACAGTGATGGATGAGACACGGTCTCCGCCCACAAGGATGCCACAGTCCAATAAAAACCTGGCTGTGAGCGTGTGATTGCAATCCAGCTTCGGACACGAGTTGTAGAGGGCAATGCCACGCACGGGAATCGGGGACAAGGCACGAGGGACGGTAAAAGAAAGGAGGAGGAGAAGACATGGGGCCCCAAGGGACAGAGGGAAGGTAGCAGATGCACCTTGGAGAACAAATGCAGCCTGGAGAACATTCCAGGCTGTTGGCGTCTGGAATGCAAAGACCTGGGGACAATTGAAAGACACAGCTCAAGGAAGCAGGCAGCGTGGCAAACGATGGAGAGGGAGGCAAGAGCCGGGTCTGGGAAGCTTTGCGTTGTGAGAATCTCAGGGTGAGTCTCACAGACGTGGGGGAGCCCTTGTAAGGACTTAAGCTGAAGGACTAACGAGGGAACACGGGTATTTTAGAACAACTGGTCTGTCGGACAATACCCACTGCACTGCAGGACTCCAGGGAGCACCTTTCACATCGCATCCTCGGTCAGTGGTGCTCCCCAGAACTCCATAGCATGTAATGCCGGGAGGACCCCCGGAGTCGGGGAGCTCTGCATCTCTGCAGACAGCAGTGACAGGTGCGGCCTGGAGGAGACAAGACTGAAGCAGAGAGAAGTCCGGGGGCCGCTGCCACGGCCGAAGAGAGAGAGAACGAGTTCAGAACCGACGCAACAACAGCAGGCTACTTGGTCCCCGACCCGAAGCACCCCTTGGTCGGAGTACCCAAGTGCACCAAAAACAAAGCAACCATTGCCCAAGTTGTGCGCTTAGCAGTGAAGGTACCAGCTAGCTGGTCAGAAATGTAGCCTTCTCGCCTCGGTTCTGCAGGCCCCAGGAAGCCCATGTGTCCCTGCAAAGGGCCCGTGAGTAGGTCTGGAAGTTCTCACGGGGCCTGCATCCCTGGAGCACCCGGGACCGAAGATCAGACCTCCCTCAATCCACAGTCCCTCCTTCTCCCACTGAGCTGGCAGAGGCACGAGCTGGGAAGAAGGTGGGGTGCCTGTGGATCCAGCCGAGGGAGGGGAACCCCGCCAGCCTGCGGGACGGGGGCCCGGCCCTGCCCAAGCACCCTCCCCCAGGCTTGCTGAGCGCCACAGCCCCCGTCACCCGGAAAGCTCTTGGTTTGGGTGGAGGAAGAACCACAGCCAAAGGCCTGGCCTGAACCATATAAATCAGAACCAGGTTTCCTTTGAGGTTCATTGACTCTCAAAGGAGGTGAATCGAGAGGAATACGAGAGCCTGGAAGGATAGTGTGACAATATCACACACACACACACACACACACACACACACACGCCCACACAAATTCAATCAGGAAGCCAGCCCAGAAAGCCTCATCTTTAAAGATCTCTCAAACAAATGGCATCATGCCCATTTTCCATTATGACCCAGCACTGCACGGTAATTGAAAGGATACCCACCAAGCAACGGCCGTAAAGCACCGACCCCTCTCTCCTGGTAATTACGTGATCAAATTATGAAGGCCTCTGAGCCAACGTCTCAGCTTTTATGATGCAGTGGAAGAAGCGTTGATCCCTACTGGAGGGAGGAAGAAAGGGAGCCTGGAAAGTGTCTCTCGCTCCCATCTGAAAGGGATGAACTTCTTCCTTCTCTGTGTTCCCTTTGAATTATCAGAGGCAGACGATTCTCTCTGACAGGTAGAGTGTGGGCATTTTCCAGATTTGCATTGCTAGTTGTTTTGCAACAGCCTTAGAGAGATGAGCCCACGCAGGGGGAGAGCAACACAGAGAGAGCCCTGAGCTATAGGTTCAGATTTTTATGTTCATGTGATCAACGTTGATAATATAGGGTGCGTCCCATTCTGGGGTGATTTCTTTCACATCCGTGGATACAGTTAGATCTCCAAAATCTGTGAATGCGAATTGAGGTCACGTTTCTGTTGATGTCCAAATACTAATGATGTGGAGCCCCACTGGCCCATGCAGGTTTTAGGAGCCCCTCACGTGTGTGCACCCTGAGTGTTTTAAGGAGACCCGGGGTGCGACCTTTGATGCTGGGAGGGAGTCTGTTCTGGTTCCTGTGCCGGAGGTCTGCGTGAGCCCTTCTGTCCATTGTGCCTACTGAGGAAGCCCTTCTTGAGAGGGCCCCATGGCACCAGCTCTGGTCCTCCCAGAGTATAGGATGTGGAAGAACCATCACCCCAACAACCTACAGCCTTACTTTGGGTTCTGAAGCAGCACAGGGCTCCGAGAGTCTCACACAGTTCCTCCTGAGAGCTGGCCTTAATTTCTGAATAGAATGGGGATGGAAGGGGGCTCTATCCTGTGGATAGAACCTCTATCTTCCCAAGGACAGAGCCTCTATCATCCCATGGATAGTTTCTATCATCCATGGATGGATCCTCTATCATCCGATGGATAGAGCCTCTATCATCCCATGGATAGAGCCTCTATCATCCCATGGATAGTTTCTATCATCCATGGATGAACCCTCTATCATCCCATGGATAAAACCTCTATCATCCGATGGATAGAGCCTCTATCATCCCATGGATAAAACCTCTATCATCTCATGGATAGAGCCTCTATCATCCCATGGATAGTTTCTATCATCCATGGATGGATCCTCTATCATCCCATGGATTGAGTTTCTATCATCCCATGGATAGAGCCTTTATCATCCCATGATGTTTTGAAAACATTTACAATCTGGCCCTTTACACAAAATGTTCGGTGAGCCCTACCCCTTGTCCCAAGTGACCATCAGAATTCCCTCCTTCCATTATACAATTCTGATCATGTCATTCCTCTCATTTAAAGTCCTCAATGGTATTCCCATTCGTTAGAGGATAAACTCTATAAACACCTCAGGACAGCAGAGCTCCTACCGACAGTAGAAACTCATCTTTATCTCTACTTGAGTAATAGGGGTACCAGAGAATCTGGAGGGTTCCCACCGAGATGAACCCAGTAAGGAGAAAGAACAAAGCCTCTTGCATATCAAGCACAGGCCCCCTTGGGGACAATCAGATAATCAAGAGCTATTGTCCAAGAAGGAGGCAAGAAATAGTTTTGATTTAAAATTCAAAACTGAGAAGCTGCCCTCTGGGTACGTCCCTTCCTCCAAAGATAGTGTGTGCAAACAGGCCTTTGGGTTTTGAAGGTCAGGTGGCCTATCAGAGGCAATCAAGCTCTTCAGTTTGATGAAGAACGTGAGATGAGTCCTCTTTATGTTCAAGGAAAGTGGTTGGCAGGGGAAAAGGATGGTGGATAGGACTTAGAAGGTGCCAGATCCTGCCTGGTATCATCTGTCAGTAGCCTAGGAAAAGGGGGCGCCTACGTGTAGAGGAGAAAATAGTTTATGAAGTAGCATCATGCTCGTGCCCGGAACAGAAGTCGGAAACTAAGAGCCAACCCAATACCATGCTTACGGACGTGGCTTGTGTGCGTGGACACCCACGCTTCCATCTGGGTTAGAAGGATGTAGCCCAGGAAGCTCCCTGGCCACCACGCGAGTCAGCATTTCGGCCAGCGGTGCACTTCAGAGACACGGTGCACCGACTTCCCCGGTTGCTCTTGAATTGGGTGCTGAGCCCCAAGCTCCGTGCCCTGAGAATGTTCTAGAATGGGCTGGTAAACACAGCTAGAAGATAGCAATGGACACCGCTGACACGTGAACGTGACGTAGCAAACGTTTTCACTACGGGTCCCATCACTGCCTTACAGCCAGACCTACTGCTACCCTCTGGCTTTGCTCCAGCCACACACACCTCCTCATTGTGCCCAGACCACCCACACACTTCCACTGAGTGGTATTATATTTCCTCCAAGAGCCAGCCTAGATGCCACCTCCTCTGTGGCATGTCCCACATAGACTGAGTTCAGCTAAAGGGCACTGGCCAGATGTGTCCATTTACAGAAAGGAAGGTAATGGCGATGCAGGAGACAGGATAGTGACAGAGGGGTGTGCCACTTAGGCAGAAGAGGATGAACCAGGACGGAGGTACAGTCAGCGTCTCCTTGGAAGAAGCTTTTCAAGGATTATTCTAGAGAGATTACCACGAGAACAACACTTTGCTAACTCCCTGTCCCTGGGAGACTCGGAAGCCATGACATCAGGTGCCCTTAAATCATGGCGCCCAAAACAGGTCGATGTTTTCAGTCTCCCTTTCCCCCAACACACCTGTTCTGTTGAACTGACTGCTCTTGAACTTCCCGCCAACAGGATGCGTCCACTTCAGGCCCGGCGTGACCCTCCACATGACAACCTTCCCCAAGCCTCCAGAGGCCTGTGCCATTCCCTCATAGTCTGGCTACTGTTCATCTCACCTTGACCTTGCCGGCTGCGTGTGTTCTTCGTACCTCGACTTGCCTTCCAGCTACAGTTTGGTGGGTTGGGGATTACTTGATTATTCTCTCTCCTCCTTGGCCCAAAATACGTGTGGATAGCTTTCTTTTACGCTTTCTTTTTTTATTGGGGTACACTGAAACACAGAACGTGAACTTCACGCTTCAATTATCTGAAAATGTACGATTCAGTGGCGCTAAGTAGACCTTCAGTGTCGGGCTGCCATCACTGCTTCTAGTTCCGGAAGCTTCCATCACCTCAGATGCAAACCTGGGGCCTCTTAAGCAATTACTCTCATTTCAAAAAGGAGTACTTCGCTCCTGTTCATGACTAGATAATATTCCATCGTGCGGACAGATCACATTTGGTGTATCCATTCATTCACTGAGGGATATTTGGGTTGTCTCCATCCCCGGGCTCCTGGGAAGAGGGCCACACTGCACATTCTAGTACAGGTTTTCACTTAACATCCATTTTCAATTCTTTTAGGTATAGGCCCAGAAGCAGAACTGCTGGGTCACATGGTGCCCGGAATTCAGTCGCAGGATCTCAAGCTACCCCACAAGGAAGGAGAGAGAGTGTTCCCTTCCTGCATTTGGTGGAAGAGGAAAATGAATCAGGGTGTGGTGAAGACAGCCATGTTTCTCCAGAAAGGCCTGGAGGCATTCGTGGTGTGGGCCGTGGAGTGCCGCAGAAGAGCAGCAGGAGGCCTGGAAGGAGGGTCAGGAAAATGGATCGGGGGGGGGGGGGGTGCAGAAATGAATGGTGGTCACTCCTAGCAACCTGGAGGCAGGAGAGGGGCTCGCCCCACGCCCCCAGAGCACCCCTTCTGAGACGGGTCCATCCTGAGAGTGATTTCACAGGGTTGCAGAGCTGGCCAGAGCCAGAAAGAGCCAGAAAGAGCCGGAAAGAGCCAGAAAGAGCCAGAAAGAGCCAGAAAGAGCCGGAGCTCATCTTATCCAATCCTGTCATTTTACAGAAGAGGGCACAGAAGCACAGCATGAGGGAGTGACTCGAGACCACGCGAAGGCTCAGACAACACAGGCCACTGGCCAGCCATCTTGTTGAGCAGAATTGCATTCCGGCCAGGAATAAGCAGCTAAAGTTCTCCCCCAAAAAGAGAGAGAGAGAGAGAGAGAAAGAGATTGATGTACAGAGCAGGAGCTACTCCGAGCCACCTCAGCTCAGAGACATACTCCTGACACCTCAGGGACACGCAGGAAAAGCAATCACTCTCATGGTGGCATCTGAACCTCGGTGCTGTCCTGGGAGACCACGCCCCCGTGTACATTGCTTCGTCTCGGGATCATCGCCCCCACTCACTTCAATCGGGTTGACCGCCTGTCTCTGACGGGGCCCTGACGAGTCCACAGGGGAAAGGCATCGAGTGCAAGAAAACTGACCTGACAGGTTAAAATAAAACAAGATGAACGGAACAATTGCCCAAGCCCCGTGAATATTTTGAAGAAGTTCAATAGTGCAAAATACCTCTCTTTTCTTTTTTTAAGTTTAGATGTATTTTTTGAGAGAGACAGAAGTGGCATGAGTGGGCGAGGGACTGAGAGAGACGGAGAGACAGAGAATCCCAAGCAGGCTCCGTGTCCAGAGCAGAGCCCGATGTGGGGCTTGATCTCACCGCCCTGAGATCATGACCTGAGCCAAAACCAAGAGTGAGACGCTTAACTGACTGAGCCACGCGGGACCCGCCATAATACCATCCTCAATCACAAGAGGCCATAGCATGTGATTATTACGATATGACAAAAACCAGCTGCCAATGCTGAGTCGGATGCCACAAACAGCCAGAGAGGCGAGACGCACTTGATTCCACAGTGTGTCTGACTTGCTCGTCTCAAATCCCTCAAACTCCTCATGAGGTGTGCGTTTTGGTGGATGTGCCTTTCGGCTCAGAGTCACCTTAATGGGGTTAATTAACAGAACATTTTTTAAAGTCCCCCTGTAATTTTTTTTTTTGATTACTGTTATAAAAGACACCATAGTAACCTTTCCCGCTCTTGTAATTACTGGTTTGTGAAATTCCAATTATTTCCTCTTTATGAGCAATCACCTTTAAAGGAAGTTTCCCTGGTCATTGTTATGTGGCTTTTGGTTTGATAACAGAAATTACAAACTGCCACAGCCCACTGTGACGGGCCATAAAATCCATGTCATGTAATGTTGCGTGTAATTACATACTGCCTTAAATTGTTCATCCCTCCATTGTCAGCCTGCATTGCGATGATCTGTTTACGTGTCTGTTTCCTCCACTAGGTTCTGAAAAGCTCAAGGGCAGGCACCTGCAATACGTAATTCATCTCTGAGGCCCTAGCATCTAGCAGAGGTCCGCCCACCCCCCCAGGTTCTTCTTTCTTGAGTAGATGTGTGGATGATGGGAATCAGATATACCATTCAGAAGCCTTCACTTCTTTCGCTCCATCAGAAAACACTCCCTCCTTCAACTATTTGTTCTATGCATAATATTAGTTTGATTTCCTTTTCTTTCAACCCCGTCTGAGGGCAATGATCCTAAATGTTAAAGATCCTTGTCTCTGAATAGCAAGGCAAGTAGTGGTTTTTATTTGCTTCTTCGTATCATTTTGCATTTTCTAAATCCTTTCCAACGAATACAGAGTTCTTTCCAATCTGAACATATTTAATGAAGGTAAGCTCTAAGTTTTAATTACATAAATGTGCCAAGCTCAGTGAATGGAACCTTAGGGTAGACCACCCTCTAGGCAGGAGGGGGCATTCACATAATCAATGTCACTATCATAACTAACTGCCTGGACCACGTTGAACCCGCCATGACAGGGCTCTGACCCTATTTTCTCATCTACACAATTAGGGCGGTGAATGCCAGGCTCTCTGAAGTTCCCTCCAGACCCCCAATTTTATGGCACAAATAACTAATTTTCCATAAGAAGTGACCCACAGCATTCGTGAGACATGGATAAAATTATCTGAGAATGCCAGGGATGGCCACATCACCTCTAGTCAGGAGATGGGGACGAGTTTTACGGAGAAAGCGGTTATAGGGCTGGATTTGGAAGCGTGGGTGGGATGTCACTGTGCGATGAGGACGGTGGACGGGCTTCGGGGAGGAAGCTGCTGGAGGAGAGTGGGAGAGGGGAGAGGCAAGGGGCAGAAGGGAAAATGGAGCTGGACACAAATGGAGACGCTCTGGACGTGAGGCTGCCCAGGCGGTCTCTGAACCGTGTGCTGGACAGGCAGTGAGCCCGAAAAATGGCAGAGCTCAGGTTACAGTGGACTCTTGAGCAACGTGGGTTTGAACTGCATGGGTCCATCTACACATGGATTGTTTCCTCGAAGGGTATTCTCTCTTCCCTTTGATGTTCTCGATGATGTCTTCTTCTCTAGCGTTACTTTATTGTAAGAAGGTGATACAGGATACAAACTACATACAAAAGGCGTGTTCACCCACTATTTCTGTTATTGCTACGGCTTCCAGTCAACAGTAGACATTAGGAGTTAAGTTTTAGGGGAACCAGAACTTACGCATGGATTTTCTGCGGCACAAGGGGTCACCGCCCCAACCCCCCCACATCGTTCAACGGTCAACCATCGATGACTGAATCTTTGCCTCAAGTAAAGCCATAGCATGGCCATAGTGGCTGGGTGGCTCAGGTCACTATAGAAGCCACCTAGCCCCCAACACTGGCACCGATGGCCCAGCATCACCACAAAGTGGGTTAGAGTATGGAATCACAACGGATAACAGAAGCACGCCTGCAATATCACATTTTGACTTAAAAATGTATAAATGTACATCCCTTCCTTGGGGATCCACTTGACTTCCAAGTCGCCATTTTATATACTACAAGTGCAACAAGAACTTCAGAGACAGTCCCAGGCAACGGAACCCAGAATCCTTCCCAATGGATACGTTCTCCCCCCCGCCCCACCATTTTATCGTTGCTTGGCCTGCACTCAATTCGATAGCAATTTTTTCAGCAATCTGCCATTAGTAAGTCTCTCCCAAGCATGCGACTTAATTTCCATGGCAATGACAGCTCTGTTTCTTTCATACTCACACTCCATCAGTAGGGCAATATTGACCTAATTCCATAATTGCTATAACAAATATATTTTGCATGAACAGGTTGGGGACAAGTGTAATCGACTCTTGATGAGCACACAATTTCCCTGATCGGAAGGGCTGTGAGCCCCGGGGTGGATGAGGGCACTGGACCGTGGGTGTTACGGAGGGAAAGCACAGCAAGACGGGGAAGTGGAGGCCAGTTGGGAACACCGTGTGCCAACAAATGTCTCACACCTGGCTGTGGGAGGGCAGCTGATTAGTGGTGGTTGCAGATTTCTGGTGGGAAGAAACACGCACAACCAGCCCTCGTGACCTACAAACACCGGCTCCAAGACGCACTGGCTGAGCGCATGCCTTCGGCCACGGTGATGACACATCTCCCCAAGGGGACCACGAAGTGAGCAAAGAGGCTCTCAAGAATTTCCAAGGCAGGGCCTCTCAGATAGATTGCATTGTAGTAGCACGCAAATGCGTTCGCAAAGTAACTTTTCAGCGATGGCACTTGGTTTCTCCCTGGCTGTGTCTGTGCCTTTCTCTGCTGCCCCGTCACCATGCTGACACCTGTGACACGTGCTGGACAGCCTCCTGAGTCACCCGCATCATTCATGTGACCCCAGGCTCAGAACAGATCTCCAGGAAGTGGGGGAAAGGAAACCCTGGGCAGGCTGGACCGCATCCTGATGTGCGAAGGGGGACAGCTGGAGAAAAGGAGTTGGGAAGGAAGGAAAGGAGAGTCTGCCAGAGACTGAAATGGTTGCATCCCCCCACCAAATTCATCTATTGAAACTTGCTCCCCCCAATATGAGAGTGTTAGAAGGTGGGGTCTTCAGGAGGCGATTAGTTCATGAAGGTGGAGCTCTCATAAGTGGGATTAGTGCCCCGATTAGTAAGGACTTAGAGCTCCCTCGACCCACCCACCACATGAGGACACGGCCAGAAGACAGCCGTGCGTGAACCAGGAAGCGGGCTCTCACCAGACACTGCCTTGATCTTGGACTTCCCAGAGGCCAGAAGGGTGAGAAGTAAATGTTTGTTGTCGAAATCACCCAGTTTATGGTACTCTTCGGACGGGGGCTTGAAAGAGTAAAACAGAGTCGGATGCCTAAGGAGAGAGGAGCCATGGGGTCTCTGCCACACAAGCCCGGGAGCTGGGTGCTCAGGTCCCTTTGTGACAGTCCACGTGTCCCTAAGCCTCATGGACACAGCCCCCTGAAGATAGCTGGGATTTGTCAAAGGCATTATTCTGCACTGGAAGTCAGCAGTCCAGGGCTCCGTCCTACAGTGTAAGCAAACCTGAGTGCTCACCTAACTGAGTCAGGCATTCACCCCTGCAAGGACATGGTCCCCAGCTCTGCAGTCCCCACCCTGCTCAAGCGGTGAGTGGGAAGATGGAGATTCTTAAGTGGAACTCCACATCTCCCACGTTACATGCCCCCTACTATTCCATCAAAGAACCTGGGTCTCCAATCAAGTGAAACCCCAAACCCACATTTTTCTGAGGAGGAAATTAATGTGTTTACAAATATTCTATGGGAGCTGTCATTCACGGAGCTGAGGACTCCAACGGCACACTACTGCTGTTGACGCTTTACAGCACGAGTGAACAAAGCAGCAATTCTATTAGTAATCAGTGATTGTTACAAATCTGGTGAGCATAAATGTTATTATTATGGCAATGATTGTAAAGCACGTGAGTTAAGAAGAAACTGTCAGAGACGTGGAGGTAGGGACTGCTGAAGGTACGAGAATTCTTAGAAATCTTCAGGAAGACCCTGCGATGCTTCCTGGCGTCTGTTCTCCACCTGCTACCCATGGTGAGCACCTGCTTGATAACGACCAAGGACTGGATAGCCTCAGGGACCCTTCTCGTTCATCTTGGCCATTTCTACAGATTCCGATTCTCTAAGAGCTTGACCTGCCAGCATGTAACCAGCTTTCCCTGGCAGTTCCCCACCCCTTTCCCTCCTCGGGGGACCTCCCTCTGCAGGAGGGTGGCTGAGGGTCTGAGCAGGTGTCCTGCCACAAACCGGGGTTGGCACCTGTCCTACCGGAGACTGCCTGGTGAGGCTGTCTGGTGAGGCTGTCCCTGGCAGGAACACAGCCCTTTCTAGTCCGAGGCTCCAAAGCAGGCCCTCTTGGCAATCTCGGAGCCCCACTGGGACCCAGACAACTGCCATTGGAGCCCCCTTCCAGCCCTGCGCCCCTTCCCTTTGGTCCCAGGGGGGTTGCTCTCATGCTTTTTCCATTTCCCTAAAGAAGTCCCAGGAAACTGGATTCTATCTGTCCCTGCTACTCAGATCCTCTTCCTGCCCAAAGCATGGGGACCAGCATCCCCAGATGCTGTGGGAGAACAGAAGGGGCTCAAGGAAATATGATACCGGGGGAGCAGCAGTTATTACTTCCAAAATGCTATGCCACCATACTTTGAGATGTCACTGGGGCCGAAGTGCGTGATAAAACCCCCAAACATGCTCAAACAGGCCATAACCCGCCTCTGAAGGACAAGGGTCGTCTCTGCCTCCGGCCTTCATGAGGCTGAGCAGATATGGACAGGGCATCCGCAGCAGGGGAGCAAACCTCGGCGAGGCCTCTGGCCCCAGTGTCCCACGCTTCAGAAACTAGCACGGACACCTTTTTGTTTTGAGAACAATACCAATTAATCTTCACAGCAGGGAAAGTGCCATCCGGTTCCAGCCTGAGAAGAAAGGGGCTCTAAGCATCTATAGGAGGAACCACAGGAGGTAAGCGAGAGCCCTCAGCACAGGCCCACGGGATTCCACGATGAGGAAGTCAGTGGGGGAGATAGAGGGTACTGGCCCACTGCCTTGACTGTCTGAGGCCTGGCCCACCTCCCTGAAATCCCTGCGATCTCCCATATTCTCCCGTATTCTCTCTCCCTCCCTCCCTCCCTCCCTTCAGGCTGCTGTAACAAAATACCACCCTGGGTGGCTAATAAAGGACAGACTTATCTCTCACAGTTCTGGAAGCTGGAAGTCTGAGATCAGGGTGCCACGTGGTAGAGGGGGAGGGAACTCTGTGGGGTCTCTTCTATAAGGGCACTAATCACCGCCCGAAGGCCCTGCCTCCTAGTGCCATCACATGTAGGGGTTAGAATTTCAACACGAATTTTGAGGGCAGAAAACATTCAGACCAGACCATTCCACCACCCAAAGTCACATCCTTCTCACATGAAAGCTGCATTCCTTTGATCCCAACATCCCCAGAAGTGGTAACTCAGTTGAGCATCAACTTAAAAAAGTCCCAAGTCCAAAGTCTCATGAAATATCATCAAATCAAGTGTGGGTTGAGACTCGGGGTTGAGATTCATTCTGAAGCAAAATTGCCCTCCAGCTGGGAACCTGTGAAATCAAGTAAGTTTTGTATTTCCATAGTACAGTAAGCGGAGGAGGCCTAGGACAGACATTGTCATCCCGAAAGAAATAGGAGAGAAGGAAGGGGGTGACAGACCCGAAGAAGTCCAAAAGCCAACATGGTAAACATTAAATCTTAAGGCTTGAGAGTAATCTTCTCTAGCGCAATGCTCTGCCCTCTGGGGCGAGGGTCCTGCCTTCCAGACACACTGGATCATTCTTGCCTACCCAACCCCCTCCCCCGCCCCAACAAATGGCTTTATTGGGCACGGCCCACACAGTAGTTCATCCAGATGGGAATAGCACACTGGTGACTCTACCCATCTGGGGTCACTTGAGTGGCCCTGCCCCCCGCAGCTCCACTGGGCAGGGATCTGGTCCCCAAGGCTTTGGGGGACATCGTCCCCATGGCTTTGGGTGGGGCACCGTCTGGTTTGTTAGAACCTACGTGCTGTTCCCTCTTTTTGAAACCAAGGAGGCAGCCCTGATGATCTCTGAAATGTCTTTGGGGTCCTTCTTCCCTTGTCTGGAAGAATATCACATGATCACAGGGGATGAGCTCTAGTGTCCTGTCTGTAAAATCTAAGTAGGACAACCTTCCTTCATCCCTCCCTGTCTCCTCCTTCAAGTCCAACTTGGCTGTTTGCCTGGGGTCATCGGTTATGTCTGTGCTTCACACCCACAGTAATGTCCTTATCCGAAGGTCCTTGGCCACACCCTAAGCATCCTCTTAAGAACATGGTGTCTCGTTTTTTGCAAACGAGAAGGCTGAGAATCGTCCAAATTTTTCATTTCTGCTTCCCTTTGGATGAACGATTCCATCCTTAAGTCGATACGCATCCAAGGGAAGCCGAGCTGCACCTCCAACATGCTGCTTAGAGAAAGACTCAGCCAAATATCCAATTCCATCGCCCACAAGTTTTACCTTCCAGAAAACACTAGGATGTGAACACAATTCCGCCAAGTTCTTTGCCACTTCATGATAAGAATGGCCTTTTTCTTCGGGATCCAAGAGCACGTTCCCCACTCCCAACGGAGACCTCACCAGAATGGCCGTTACTGCCCATACTTCTAGGAACATTCTGTGGAGGGCCACTTAGGTATTCTCTGAGAAGACTGAGGCTCTCTCTATAGCTCTCCTGCCCCCCTTCTGAGCTCACACCAGAATTGCTTTTGATAATCCGTTCGTGGCGATGTGCACGTTTTCTAGCACATACCTCCAAGCCCCTTCACCCTCTGCTCATGACCCCATTCCAAAGCCGCTTCCAGATTTATAGGTGTTTGTTACAGCAGCGACCCACTTCTGGTACCAATTTCTGCCTTAACCCGTTCAGGTTGCTATAGCACAATACCCCAGACTGAGGGGCTTATCAACAACAGAAACCTATTTCTTACAGTTCTGGAGGCTGGAAGTCCAAGATCAGGGTGCCGGCATGGTCGGGTAAAAGCCCTCTTCCAGGATCCAGACTCCTCCTTGTCTTCTCACGTGCCAGAATGAATTTGACATCATTCTGGAGCCTCTCTTATGATGCGTGAATCCCAGTGTAGCTCAATAATTGTTGGTGTTGTTTTTTATACGTATACATATACATATACATATACACATATATGTGTGTGTATATATATTTACACAGTAAAACCTTGGTTTGTGAGCACAATTCATCCCAGAAACATGCTTATAATCCAAAACACTCATACATCAAAGAGAATTTCAAGAGCCATTGGCTCAGCTGTGATCATGTGACGTCCAGCGTCATGTACTACTTGGATTGCAAGATGTCACTCATTTATCAAGTTAAAATTTATTAGAATTATTTGCTTGTCTTGTGGAACACTCGCAGAACAAGTTACTTGCAATACAAGGTTTTACTGGTGTATATATATATATACACACACGCACTGTGTGTGTGTGTGTGTGTGTGTGTGTGTGTGTGTGTATAATCTGGGTCTCGGTGTTTTGATTGATTAGTGTGAAGAAATAACATTTTAATGAAAGTCGAGTCTGACATGTTTGTTTTTAAGTAGTATTGGGGGAGTTGTTGGGGGTTTTTGCATCTACGGCACTGGTTACTTTGAACAAATAAAAGCTTTCCAAGGGCGCCTGGGTGGCTCAGGTTGGGCAGCCAACTTCGGCTCAGGTCATGATCTCACAGTCCGTGAATTCGAGCCCCACGTCAGGCTCTGTGCTGTCAGCTCGGAGCCCGGAGCCTGCTTCCGATTCTGTGTCTCCGTCTCTCTCTCCCCCTCCCCCACTCGTGCTCTGTCTCGCTCTGTCTCTCAAATATAAATGTTTAAAAAAATTATTTTAAAGCTTTCTGTAATTGCTTCCTTTATCAGAAAAGGATATTTGCAACCATGGGATATTATCCCCCTGCGTTGGAGAACACCTTTTCTAAATGTTGGGGGCAATCTTCACAGTCGTTACTCAATCAGAATGTGTGTTTAACTCCTATATGCCTAAGGACTATGCTGGGGTTTTTGTTTATTTGGGTTTGTGTTTGTGCATACTTAAAATACAGACATAAATGGTTTTCTTTTCTTTCTTTTTTTTTTTTAACATTCCCCAAAATAAAAACAGCATTTTATACCCGTGGCTAAGTGGGTATGTGTTTCTGGATGCCATCATTTTCAGCAACCTAAGACATAAATCACTTAAATTGACATTTTTCTGGAAGCCTTGACCTCTCAAATTTTGTAACTAATTGGACAATTTAAGTGTAATGTAAGCAATTTAAATTGGACAATAGGAAAGCAGCCTATCAGAATCCATATCTACAGTCATACAAATGCAAGTTCATGTGCAAGATCCCTGAGAGGAAAACTTTATCACTCCCAACCACCTTCCCACCCACAAGTCCTGGTGTGCTTTAACTAGGTAAGCAAAACTTAGTTAAATGGACATTTAGAGCTTCCTTCTAGTGAACCGTTCTTTTTCAAGAAGCTGAAATCCCCATACTGTACTGATCAAAAGGTCTAAGACGTGGCTGATAGAAACCTAATCATAATCGGAGGGTTAGAGACGTGGGTGATTTAGCACCTGCTGCAATAAATGGGGGGACAAACCCCTATAATCGAAACTCTTGATCTGCACGTTTTTCCTTTACCCCAACTCATTCCTTACATGTAACCTCCCTCTTCTCAGCATTTGAGTTACTGGTTTAGCAGCAACCAGGAGAAACAATCACTTTGTAGTCAAACTGTACATTGTTTGCTTTGTTGTAAATACTGGTAAACAGTGGCCAGTAAACAGCCTTCTATTCTTTTTAAAAATATTGTGAGTTATTTTTCTTTGGTTTTGATTTGTTTTTCTATTTTCTATATGACCTATAGTAAGTATGGTATAGTATAGGGGCTTAATACAGATATTGCACCAAAGGAGAAAAAAAATACAGGAAGCAATAGAATTCTTTGTATGTCCGTGAATGGAGGTAATTTTGTGTCCTGAGGACCATGGTGTCTAAGCATATTGGAACCTCAGTCAAAAGGGCTCTTATGAATCCCTAGGTCCATGAATCCCTAAGTCCATGTCTGAATCTCCTCTTCATGAGACAAAAGTTGAATTAGATTTTCCTATGAGGAGTAGTAGGGTGGGAAGGCCTCTGCCTTGTCCAATGGGGCAACCAAAGGCCTTGGCCTGGACATTGATCCATAAAGATTAAGACAGAGCTCTCTCTGCACTTGGACCTTCACTGGGTGGGCTCAGGTCCAGTTGTCCCCATATTCCCAGATGTGCCAGGCACGTAACAGGTGCTCAATAAATACTGCCCGTGGAATGAGTCACGTTAAAGAGACCAAGGCTGATTCAGGGCAGGAGCAGAGTTAGCGGTGACTGACTACGTAGGGATGTCCCCCAAGTATGGCGGCCAGTCCATGCCCCACAGCATCCAAAGGGATGTGACAACCAGTGGCTAATAGCCTAGTACAGGGAGCAAACCCCAGGTACCTGAAGGAAACAGGTCTTGTAGGTTCAAATAAGTGGAAACACAGTTCCTTGGTGTGGGTCAAAAAGGGGTGGGAGATATGAAAAGCGTCTTCACGGCCACTTCCCCGCCCTGTCGGGATCACCTCAATGTCAACCCCCTGTTGACTGTAACTGAGCTGACGAGAGGCGAGGCAGTGCTGATCACAGGAGTTCGCTCGAGTCCCATGTGCTTGTGACCAAATCAAGGAAGGTCTTGTCCAATGAAGTGTGAGTAGCTTTGGCACCACAAGGCAGGGGCTCAGACTCTGTCTTTGGTGGCTTCTCATCTCCCGTCACTTCCTGGCTATGCCTCTTTCTGCACTTGGACCCCATTCTTCTCCTGCAGACGGTCTTCTCCCATGCTGTGGGGAAGATGGTTCCTGGCCACCAAAGAGTCACGTCCTTCTAACCCTCTGCTCCCAAGGGCCAAAGGCGCTCCTCCCAGCTACACCCAGCAGAAAAGTCCCGGGAAGCAACTCTGATTGGCCCAACTAGAGAATCACACGTTCATGCCTGAACCCATCACCGTGGCCAGAGGGCGGGAGGCTTCCAAATAGCCAGACCCAGTCAGGTGCTCTCTCCTCAAGCAGGGGATGAGATCACGGCTGGTTCTGCACTTGCCACCCCATCCAGAACCGTTCGGAACTGAGCGGTGGGAGGCAGTTCCTGGAAGCAAAGGGGAGGGGCCCTGCAGCCCTAACCAACACGTATCTTTGACAAATCCTAACTGCTCTTCCTGCGTCCATCTCCCCTGCCACCGCATCAGCCCCCCATTTTGCATACGAATTATGTAAATCTTCCGCATCCTCCATTGCTCCCGAGTTTCAATCACGGGCCTGTTAATTAGGCCTGTTCCTCACCGTGCTTCAGTGCCTTTGGTTCTGTGACACGGGGGCTACAGGGAGAAGCGGCTAAAGAGGACTAATTAAGACTCGGAGTGCTTTCAATAACGTACATGGAAATGAACAAATTAACTGATGACGCCAAAAAGGCAATACTGCCCCGGTGGGGATTCCGCACGCGGAGATAACATTAAGGAGGGCAACAGTCATCGAGAGGAAACCATGAATGATGGGTGGTGTCCAGGGCCATTGCCTCGGAGGTGTCCGATTATGGCAGGAAAGCGTCATCAGATGTTAGGAGACAAAACGAACTGAGGCTGAGAACGCCCTCATCGGGGAAGCAGAAGTACCGAAACGGTGAGAGGCTGAGTTGGAGACGTTTGGCTTGCACTTGGGGGGTGAGTCCCAGCGAAAATGGCCTGTTCTTGCTGACCAGTCTTTGCAAACACGTGGCATCTTCCTTTTGGTGAGTGAAGACTCCTTTTCCATCTGTTTGGCATAGGTAACACTGAGGAAGGCAGGTCTACACACTCAAGGAGGAGCCAAAGGGATCCCATGGGGGTACATTTAAGACACTGGCCTTCAAAATGGCGCCCCAGGACCATCAGCGTTAGAACCACCTGGAAGTTTCTTAGGAACGCAAATTCTCTAGGCCCCATTCCAAACCCACTCTGGGGTGGGGGCCCAGCCAAGTGATTCTAATTCAGGCTAAAGTTCGAGAACCACTGGTCTCAGCATTAGGAGCCAGTGGGGGGGTGGGGGGGGTGGGGTCTGGTCCAAGCTGTGCCAATTACAGGCTGACTTGAACCCCTTTGATGCTTCCATTGACAAACCTATCACCAGGTTCCTATGAGAATCCAATGAGACTGCTGAACCGCTGACAAAGTGGAGAGGGGCCCAAATGCAATCAATCATAATGATTATTTCAGGTACAGATGGCTCAGCGAAACCTGAGGATCCCGATTTGGAGGTGCCAGGGGAGATGGTACGAAGGTGAATAGAGGGTGTGGCGTGAAACCTGGGTTTCTGGAAAGCATGGCGAGTTTTACTTCGCAAACAAAGGGTCTTAAAAAAGGTTTCCCGGCTCTCAAACCCATCTCCCTAGACAGTTTTCCGATGAGTTAAGTGTAAAGGTATAAGAAGCAGCTGGTTCTCATTTCCCTTTAAATTCACAGGAGCGTAAAGATGAAAGGCACCGGGGCTGCAGAGAGTGCTTTGCCAAAGCCCCTCGGCAACTGAAATGACTCCAGGTGTTCAGCCCTGGGACATGTGGTTGGACTGTTCATCCAGGCAAAGGCCAAATCCCCAGAGAGCCAACCACAGCAGAAGATAAGGCCATACTGTGCCTGCCAAGATGGTGGCCCTGGGACTCCTGGAGAAGGGAGAGGTGGGTCTGGACAGATGTAAATTATGTGCTCTCCCCCACCCCAGGATAAGTGACTAATGAGAGGGAAGATGAATATTAAAACCATCCACGAAGGGGAAAAAAACCCCTCAACGGTAGATGTGCAGCTTGGCGGTAGAAGGGAAAAAGGTGTGGGCAGAATCTCACTTTCCTTGGATGTTGTTGTGTAGGCGTCAGAGATTTCCTTTTTTAATGTTTATTTGCTTATTTTTGAGAGAGAGAGAGAGAGAGAGAGAGAGAGAGAGAAGGGGAGGGGCTCATAGAGAGAGGGGGAGACAGAGAATCCCAAGCAGGCTTCACGCTGTCGACGCAGAGCTCGATACGGGGCTCGAAGCCAGGAACTGTGAGACCATGACCTAAGCTGAAATCAAAAGTTGGGACAATTAACTGACTGAGCCACCCAGGCGCCCCAAGCTTCAGAGATTTCCTCATTGAAGGTCTCCTCATAGGATGTTGGAGGCTGAGAGGATTCTGGGATCTCCAAACCCACTATACCCCTTCCTTTCAGATGAGAAACTGACTCTACAAAGAAAGGCTCAGCTCAGATGCTGGTCCTGGCAGCTTTAGGATTTGAACTCAGGTTTTCAAGCCCCTGGCTGAACAATCTGGATGAGAACCCCAAAGGCCAGGGTCTAAGGCACTTTCTGCCTTACCTTTTCCCTAGGGGTCAGCTCTGATGGGGGAAGAGCTCAAAGTAAATACTTGTGGGTTAATACCAAGCATCTTGTGACTGATATGGCCAAGAGCAAGGATGCTGATTTCACTGCAGTATCACATTGTAAACCAGTATCTCCAGGATGCATGGAGGACACGTCCAGCCCAGAAGCATAACAGAGGGTCCCGGCGGTGACTTGAATAAGCTTTATGGCTTCCTCACTTCGCACTCACTTGTTCTGGTTATTAACAAACGTGGCTTTCAGATGTATTGGGGTGGGAAAAACCTGGGTCACCAGAAGAACCAACGTAATGAGAGACCTCACTGGCATCACCCAGTCTTGGTTGCCTCGTATTGGCTTAAGAAATAAAGATTTAGATAAAATTTTAAAGTACATAGTGCCTTTCCCTTCTCCTTTAAGACCTGATCCGGTCTCAATCTCTCCACACCCCCACTTCCTTCCAAACGGCGGCTCGCCTTACATTTCCAATATACTGCTCCTGCTGAGGGGTGGGCGGCTCACAAAAGCCCCGCTTTGGAACAAGGGCAAAGGGGGTGGGCACTTCCAAGTCCAAGGTCTGTGCTTGAAGTATGGTGACAAGCTACACGGAGCTGCATGGGATCACCAGCATGCAAAAGAGATGACCCCAGAGGCCACCTTGGATGAGGAAAGAGATTTGTTTGAACAGCCTGCCCCAGAAAGCCCTGTGATCGTCAAGTGATTTACCAAAGCTGAACGCGTGTAAGAGAATTTCTGGCTGCCTTTGTTTGAAGGAGGTGATTAGTTTTCCAGACTAATTGCCAGTCTCGGCAATGACACACAAACATATACACACGTACTGAGCGGTGTCTTAACAAAGGCTTGGCCCATCCATCAGAGAGCTGAGCCTGCTCTTGGAGAGCTAATTGACCGTGCATAGATTTCCTATTGAAAGTTACGACAAAATTTAAAAAATGTAGAAGGGGAGACGTTGTTTTTGCAACGAATGATTAAACCAACCGATGCTTCTTTGAGGGAAGGTACGGGAGGGAGGAAGAGCTTCAGCTGCTAATATTTCCAGTATTTGTGGAACGTAAATGCAGAGATACGGATTCAGAAATGCTCCCGACTGACATTCAAGGCTCTCCCAAATGCTGCCTCGTAATGGCTTCCCAACAAGATGCGAACCCTTACGATCCAGCCAAACCAGGGGTGTTCTATTCCTAGAACATACTTCCTTCCTCTCTATCTTTGAGTATGATGTGCCTTGGATTCCTCTTTGGCCATTACCTCTGTTTGCTGAAACACAACCAACTTTTGAAGGCACGAGACTCTCCCTCAGTCATCTCATTGTAAATTCATCCCTTTTCTTCTTTGTGCTCCAATCAGTCCGTGAGCTTGAGGTTTATTTTATTTTTTTTTTAATTTTTTTTTCAACATTTATTTATTTTTGGGACAGAAAGAGACAGAGCATGAACGGGGGTGGGGCAGAGAGAGAGGGAGACACAGAATCAGAAACAGGCTCCAGGCTCTGAGCCATCAGCCCAGAGCCTGACGCGGGGCTCGAACTCACAGACCGCGAGATCGTGACCTGGCTGAAGTCGGACGCTTAACCGACTGCGCCACCCAGGCGCCCCGAGGTTTATTTTTTATTGCAGCTAGAGTGCACATCCCCCACCACATCTGGCTATAAACCACTGGAAGATGGGAACCGTCACTGGCATCTTATTCAGCGTCTTCAGGTCAAGTTTTCTCTGTAAGGATTCCACAAATGCCACCTAATTTCTCTGAATGTCTACGACATTCTTCTATACTTGATTAAATGCAATTGCATAAACCGGATCAATGAATCCTGGCTCTTCTCGGTGGCTGACTCGTTCCTTCACTTACTCAAAAAGTATTCATCAGATGCTGAATCCCTTCCTCGTGCCATGCTGAGCACTGGGAAGTGAGTAAGATATGTGTATTAGTCTCCTAGGGGCTGCCGTAACAAAGTACCATAGACTGGGTGTCTTAAACCACAAAACTGTATGGACTCACAGTTCTGGAGGCTGGGAGTCCAAAATCAAAGTGTCTCAGGGTTGGTTCCTTTTGAGAGCTGTGAGACAAGGATCTGCTCTTCTTGGCCTGTAGATGGCCGTCCTCTTCTTATGTCTTCCCACTATCTTCCCCAGTACGTCTGGGTCCAATTTTCCTCTTATAATAAGGACACCAGCCATATTGGATTAGAGCCCTCTGTAACAATCTCATTTTAATTTCATTACCTTTTGGAAGCCCCTGCTACCAACTATGGTCACATTCTGGAGTGTTGGGGGGTTAGGGCTTCAACATATGAATCTTTGAGGGGGGCACAATGCAGCCCATAACAGTACGATTACTGCCTTGACAGATGTTATAGTGTGCAGGAGGATAGAGACAAGGAAACAGGCAATTATAATGTAGTGTGATGAATGCACAATAATAGAAGAGATAAAGGAGAGTATGGATGGATGGACATTTAATCCAGACTTGGGGCTTGGATGGGGAAAGCCACCCAGAGAAAGTGATGGTTAAGCTGAGACCACTGTCCTCCGAAGAAATTACAGAAAGTGGGCTCTTCAGTTGCCAAAGTGGATGGCACGGAGGTTGCTCCAGATTCAATCTAAGTGGTATCCACCCACCTCTTCCCCCCTAAAAGGAGTAAGAAACACTGGAGGAGGCCAATATCTGCTCCAAGGACTCTGGCCTTCATGTCCAGAACAGTGGGAAGCATTAACATGTAGCAAAGCCTTGTCCACAGTGGAGAATGTAAGGGGTGATGCAAGCAGATAAAGTCTTCTGGGTCTTACAAGAAGAAAAGATGGCGCCATGCGTGAGAAACAATGGAGAGGAAGGAAAGCAAGCAGATTGGAGAGACAATTAGGAGATCAAAGAGACAGCACTTGGCAATCGTCTGGATGTGGAACGGAACGGGAAAGAAGTGAGGAGGACACCTTGTTTCTGGCATCCAAGTGGGAAGCACATGGCCGGGGTTTCTATTTCCTGTATCATTCTGGGAAAGAATATGGTGAGTTCAGCTTTGAATACAACAGATGTAAGTACACATACAATAGATCCGTGCTGCTGGCGGTTGGATATGTAGATTCGAATCTGAGGAGAGCGATCTGGGGCCAAGACGTGGGAATGATCAGCATACGGATGTTTTGAAGGGGTAAACGAGGGACAGCATGCAGCATTGGATATACGGACCAGATGACAACATTTAAGGACATAGCCGTAAAAGAGAAGAACACAAAGGAAATAATAACCATGAACAATTATTTAGCGACGTACTTTGTGCCAGGCATTGTTCCAAGTGTTGTACGTGTTTTAACTAATTAAATTCTCATGACAGCCCTCTAAATCAGAGGCGCAGAGAGTCTATGGAACTTGCACAAAAGCACCCTGCTAATAAAGGCTGGATCCGGGATGAGGACCCAAGCAGACACGCTCTAAAGCCTGAGCTCTTCACTACACTACCAGGGCCATGAACCTGAAACATGCAAAAACGGTTATTTCAAGTAAGAGGGAGTAGTCCGATCAGTGCCAAGTGCTTCTCCTCTAGAAAGACAAGACCAAGAAGGGCCCCTCAGATTTAGCAGGAGGCCAGCCACTGGTGATGTTGGCTACTGCAGTTTCGCTGGAGGGATGAGGTGAAGGCCAAGGCTTCGAGGAAGAAAGGAGAAAGGATGCGTGAGCACAAACGGTTCTTTCAAGCAGTTTGACAGGGAACAGAAAGAAGTACGGGAAATAGAGCAGGAAAGTGAAATGGGCTCAAAGAAAGAGTTTCATGTGTGTTACGGGAGAGACTTGGGCACGCGTAACTGAGGTTGGGCAGCAGAGAAGGAGAGAGTAAGAGAGAAGGTTCTGCCTGAGCAAGGGCTCCAGGCTGGCGGAAGAGAGGGGATCCAGAGCGGAGATATTCATCTTGGCCTGGAAGAGGGACACCCTGTCCAAAGGACGAGAGAACAAGAAAGGCTCAGATGGAAATGAGGCTATGAGCTTGCAGAGTGCAATGTGAAAATGTTTGTGTCTGATGATCTGTATTGCCTCCCTGAGACCTCAAATGAGCACACCTGCTGAGCAGATGGGTGGGGTGATGGGTACAGATGTTTGAGGAATGTCTGGGTGTTTCTTCCCTCCTGGAGGGCGAAAACATGGACGATCTGCGCCCCTAGTGCCTAGAGCGATCATGAGACAGTGCACACGCCGAGTACGTGTTTGTGAGTTACAGGTTGTACCCGCATGGGGTTGGAATTCCTGAGGATGCCAAGATGGGATCCCAGTGGAAGGAGTCTGATGAGTCTAGAATGGTCCATCCTTGTCACAACCAAGTTTTCCCTGACGTAAAAGCGAGCCTGGACAATTGAGTCTGGACCACCAGGTGGCCAAAGCATCTCCTTCCAGCGGGGATCCAAGAGCAGGATGAGGAAGGTTAATCCTTCTCATGGTAACGGGGTCTCCAGAGGGTAGCTGGATGAGGGCCCCCCATCACGAAGCAGGAGAGCCGGGGTAGCAAGCCTCTCAAGGGTGAACAACAGCTGCCAGGGTTGCCCAGGATCCATGTCGTCCTCCCAAATTAGGTACTTCATTGCGGACACTCATTCAGTGCTCAGTCAACCCTCGGCAACACTCTTGCTCAAACATCTGGTTTATTGTCCGAGGACAGCCCCTCAGTATGACCCAACTGAAGTTGATCCAATCCTCATAAATGAAAAGCACACCCTCCACAAAATTAATGGCGCGTGGTCTCCTGGGGCCCCTCCTCTGAAATATTCACCCAACAAATCACAAGACGGGGCCCTCAGCCCAACTTCTTCATCAGGAGCAGATCCTAGGTGAAACAGTGGTATTACTGGTCTTTGATCTATGTTATTTCTTCCTCTTGACAATTTGGCTAAGCAAATTGTAAGAGCTGAGCACCCTAAAGAGATCCCTCACGAAACCAGCATTTTATTTCATGAACCAGAGCCACTGATGGCTCAGACTGTGTAGACGCTACAAAGGTCTGGTATTACCACTGCCCTGCTCGGCGTGAACCACAGCATCCCTGGAATCCGGTGGTGTGGAATGGAGCCTCGAGAAGAAATGGACTGGCGCTGGGCTCTCTTTTGGACTCAGATACAAATACCTGGCTCTGCTTTAGTGACTGGGATACGGGCTCTCCCAGCAGAGCAAAGGAAGGATGCACTTCCTCGTCTCTGTTAAGCGCATGGCATTATCTCTGTAGACACAAGGGCCATCCAGAAACCACTGCAATCAGAAAATCAGCATCTGAAGCCCAGCTAATGGGAACTCTACAAAGCAAAATGGATGGGCCCAAATAACGCTGACCAAGAAACCAAGTCACTTGGTTGTCACAGAATCCAGTGTGCCCCTCGGCCCTTCTCGGGTCCCGACCGGAAGACACACAACCACACAGTTGGCAGAAGTCAGTGTTCTTTTGTGACACAGGTGACTGATGCCTGCTCTGAATTGTTCCTGGCCAAGGCCATTCTGTAAGACTCTCAGACATCAGCAATGCACTTGTCCGGGCTCTACGACAGATACAAACTTCTCGGAAAGGGAAAATAAACATTTGCACCATCCACCGGTGTTGCTAAGGAATAACATGGCTGTCCTCAAGATGACAGCAGAGTCAGGCTGCTTCTGTAAATGAACAGCCATTATATGGCCTTCATGTCCAATATTTACTATAGCGATGTCAGATCTAATTTGACCTGTTTAAAAAGTTGGGGTGGGGGGAATCCATGGGTCAAGGGGTGCCTGGGTGGCTCAGTCAGTTAAGCATCCACATCTTGATTTTGGCTCAGGTCATGATGTCACGGTTCACGAGCTAGAGCCCAGCATGGGACCCTGCACTGACAGCATGGAGCCTGCTTGGGATTCTCTCTCTCCCCCCCGCCTCTCTCTCTGCCCCTTCCTCACTTCTGTTCTCTCTCTCTCTCTCTCTCTCTCAAAAATAAATAAACTTAAGGGGCGCCTGAGTGGCTCAGTCGGTTAAGCATCCAACTTCGGCTCAGGTCATGATCTTGTGGTCCGTGAGTTCGAACCCCCCGTTCGGCTCTGTGCTGACAGTTCAGAGCCTGGAGCCTGCTTCGGATTCTGTGCCTCCCTCTCTCTCTGCTCCTCCCCCGTTCATGCTCTGTCAGTCTCTCTTTCAAAAATAAAGAAACATTTAAAAAATTTTTTAATTAAAAAAAATAGTTAAATGTGTAACTTCATAGTTCTAGTTGGATTATCTCATTTTCTATATGGTTTCTTTCTGTTCTCGAAGACTTCATTAAAAATATTTTTTAGGGGCTCCTAGCTGGCTCAATCAGAACGGCATGCAACTCTTAATCTTGGGGTTGTGAGTTTGAGCCCCACATTGGATGTAGAGATTACTAAAAAATAAAATCTTTAAAAATGTTTTAAATATTTATTAAAAATAAAATAAAAAGTATTAATTATTAAAATTATTTCTTTACCTATCCATATTTTTGAAGCTTTTTTCCCAGTTGGAAAGTGAGCATACTTAATACAGAAATTTAGGAAAACAAAAGAAAGCAAAATGAAGAAATATTTGTAACATCACCTCTCCCCCCCAACAAAAAATGACTTCAATAACATTTCCATATATTCCTTCCAATGTTACATTTGTATCTATTTACATGTAAACACGTAATAGATACATTTGATTCATTACTTATATTTGTATTTTTATTTATTTTATTTATTTTTTTTTAATTTTTTTTTTTTAACGTTTATTTATTTTTGGGACAGAGAGAGACAGAGCATGAATGGGGGAGGGGCAGAGAGAGAGGGAGACACAGAATTGGAAACAGGCTCCAGGCTCTGAGCCATCAGCCCAGAGCCTGACGCGGGGCTCGAACTCAGGGACCGCGAGATCGTGACCTGGCTGAAGTCGGACGCTTAACCGACTGCGCCACCCAGGCGCCCTGTATTTTTATTTATTTTTTGAGAGAGAGAGAGCACGAGCGAGGGAGGCAAGAGAAAGCGGCAGAAAGAGAGAGAATCTTAAGTTCCACACTCAGCGCAGAGCCCAACTCAGAGCTTGATCTCACGACATTGGGATCATGACCTGACCCGAAATCAAGAGGCAGATATTCAACTGACTGAGCTCCTCAGATGCCCCAATATTTTTATATTTAAATATATATTTTTAAAAAATCAATAAATGAGTGTATATTTAATGAAGAGAATAAAATCTTTTTTTCTCTTTTCCATTTCTCTTTTCCTCCAAATTCTCCAAGAGATTGGGGGCCATTATGCTCCTAGGACCTAAGCGTAACTGAGTCTTTTCCAAACGGCAATTTTAAAGACTTCACTGGCTATTTGTGTGGCTGAGGAAGTAGCCACTCAGAACTACGGTGAGGCTGTTTTTATGTGCTTTTGAGTTATTCGGTCTTGACATAATGTTTTATAAATTAATAGAGTCTCACTTTATGCTCGACACTATAAATAATACTAGGTCACCAAACGGAAACAAAACAAAAAAAGGAAAAGAAAAAAAACAGCACAAAACCGTGTCAGCAAGAATTGTTCAAGTTCAAAGCCGGTGGGCTGGGAAGAGAGTGCGCGCACCTGTTGCTTGGAGGACGTGGGCTGGGAAACAGTGACACGCCCCTCCTCCCCACCCCCACCCCCGGGGCTGTGGGCCTGGGTACCCCGCCACCCTGTGTCTCCATGAGAATTTCTCCGGGTAGTCTGACGGCTCTCAGATTACGATTCCAACATTTACTCGTGTTACGATTTAAAATGCCTTTTTATGCCCTGTAACAACGTCACTCAAGCATTCGTACCTCAGCGTACAAGCGCCAGGGCAAAAATCCACATCCCCAGACCGATAACTCATTAGGGCAAGTTTAAGGTGATAGAGCAGTACGGTGCATCGTGCTGTGGATTTAGGAGACCCGCAGCAGAAAAGCAGGCACGAGTGCACCACAAGTCGGGGGCACCAGCACTGTTTGTGAAAGCCAAACGTTGGACAGAGCCCGAACGTCACGTCCCCCCGCAGCCGGGCGGTAACCCCAGGCCGGCGCCCTCCCACCTTGGCGCTCTGCGCAGCCTACAAGGAAAGGACCCCAAAGCGCCAGCACAGCAAAAGCTCGAGCGAAAGAAGCCGGGCCTGCCGTCAAATGCATACTCCACGAATTCCGTTAGGTCAAGTTCGAGAAAGGGGGCAAGATCAAACCAGCGCACTTGGGAAGGCGTGTTGGGGTGCTGCAAACACGCACAAAAGCGAGCGATGCCTAATAAAAATCAGGGTGGTGGTTCTGTGAGGGGGGAGGGTGGGAACGTTCTGGTGGCCCGGGTGTCTGCCTTGTGAGGAGGCTTTAAGTTGCACATCTCTGTGCGTTGTGTTGTCCCTATGTTACATTTCTTTTTTTTTAAATTTTTTTAATGTTTATTTTTAAGAGACAGAGAGAGACAGCGTGAGCAGGGGAGGGGCAGAGAAACACGGGGACACAGAATCGGAAGCGGGCTCCAGGCTCCCGAGCCGTCAGCACAAGAGCCCGACGCGGGGCTCGAACCCACAAACCGTGAGATCATGACCTGAGCCGAAGTCAGGTGCTTCACCGACTGAGTCACCCAGGCGCCCCATCCCTGCATTATATTCTGCCATATAAGAGGTTATGGAAACCGCGTGGCAGGGTTATATCCAAAATTGTGAATGCTTTTGTTCCCTGTGAATATCCTTGCCTCCCTTCTCTCACTTGCCCCCTAGGGGCCCCCTCCACCGCCTACCGCAAAGTGAGAACATAGATTCAAGGTGCCAGAGAAAGAAGACTGATTTTCAGGGCCAGTCTCCCGGCTGCCGGAGGTGAGGAGCTGGGGGTGGGCGGGGGCGGGAGTATCCGGGATCAGGTGGAGGTGGAGGAGGGACCTCCTTAAGCAGAGGTCCCAGAGGGAGGACAGGGGGATCCAGACTGCCCTTGAAGAGTGGTCTTTGCTGCACACAGACCCACCGCCCACAGAAACTCTCCTGCCCCGGCAGCGGTCCAGCTCTTGTGGGCAGACTCAGCGCAGGGTAGCAGTGGGGAAGGCACGCGCGACTGGAGACGGAGGCAAGGGGGAGACTGGCCGAGGTGGACCCACCTGGAAGCAATGGGCCACCTCACTGTTACATTTTGCCCCTTGAAAACTCACAGAATGTGAGATCATGACCTGATTGACTTTCTTAACCAACTGAGCCACGCACGCGTCCCTCCGCCTGGCTTATTTGTAACGTTGTGTCTTTCCCGAACTAAGGAGGGCATTCTGCTTTCAAAACATATTTGCAACAGTGATTGAAACTTCCCTCTGTGTTTAAATGACTCTAGTGCTGCCTGTCCTGTTCCTCATGCCCACTTTGGCAATTTGTGGCATCTTGATCATGATACATGCTGGGCGTGGCCGGCACGCATCTTTGATAGCTTTCTGAGCACATGTCGCTGGGCCGTGGTATCTCTGAGTCATTGGCCGTCTGGGGACGCCTCCCTCGTGACCTCACCCATGAATGTAATTGCAACCATGACTCCGTTTTCCATCAGAACTGTATCAGCGATTTGCCCTTGTCTCCAACTTAAGGCTGCAAAAGCAAGCTTGATTTTTTATTCTTTTGTGGTTAGCTTGCTGTTTCCAGAGAATGCATGGGTGACTATTTGTCCAGAGTTCAATTTCACCTTGACTATTTCTAGGTGTTGGTCTATTTTCCTCCTGGGGCTTGGGAGTGTTCTGATCTGCAAATATAGATGGGGGTTTCTCCAGCTCAGAACTGCTTTCTCCTGTAAGTTCTTTGGATGCCACTGCTACCCCTGTGTTCCGTTCTCTCACTCAGTGACGTGGGTTTTCAGAACGCTGAGGTTCCGCGGTCTGTCCCCCGAGCTGTCCTCACTTTGGTGAGCTGTGTATTTTCTTCTATTTTTGTCAGAGGGAAATTCCAGCCACCTGGCACCACACAAGGGGAGAGGTGTTACTTTCAGCCCCAAGTATAGACTGTTACAATATGAGCAACTCATGAATCAGCCGGGAGCACAGCAAAACCTCTGGGCTGATTGTCAGAGACTCCTGAACAGCCTGTGTTCTAACATTCTTTCTTCCATATTCATTGTACATCTGGCATCTGACCTCCAGAGCACAGCCTGGGGCGGGGGCGGGTGGGGAATCAGAATCAGAAGCTGGTCCTCTGTTGGAGAATTATCATCCGAATGCCCACAATTACCACTGGCTTCTTTGCAGGGGGGCTAAGATCGGGAAGACCCCAACTAATTACTTACTGGCCATCCAAGCGAGTGATGTATAGAACTGCTTCTCCAATTCCCGCAAGTAAGAAATGAATAGGAAAGTCAGCTTTGGCCGGATTTTAGGATTGACCTCCAAATCATGTGCATTGAGTCATCCCAGGGAATCGTAATCGTGTCTATCATTCCAAAGACAAGAGAGGGTTAGGGGCAAATGCATTCTTACTTTTGATCATTTTCCGAGATACCTTACAAAGACCTCTTATCTCTTTAAGGGTCCCCTGGTTGCAGAGTTCTGATCATTAAAAAGTTCTGTCACCCAACGCCCTCGGCACAGCAAACACCAGGGTTCAAGGGCGGTGGCGCTGGTTGTAAGCTTCTGAAATTTACATGATTTTCCAACTGTCCTCTTTATCCATAGAGGCATCTCATATCCTCTCCGGGAAAGGATATGGTATGAATTATAAAGATCTCTGCAACCGAATGCCTTGGTTTCACAAGCTTGTCAATACAAATGTCTTCACATTAATGCTCCCACTTAATTCTCGGTACTTAAATCTTGATGGATGTAATCAGTTCTCACCGATTCATGTGGCAACTCTCGTTCTCTTGATGAATTAAGCACCTGTCTTGGCCTGTGCTCTGCCAAAAGGCAGAGCCTGAGACAAGGGCTTACATGCAGGTGTTTACATGCATGGCTTACATGCAGGTATTTATCCCAAGGAATAGGGGTACAATCCAGAGGGAGTCAGCCAAGCCAAACCCCGGCTGGGATTTTAAGCCGGTCAACCACCGCAAGCCTCGTAGAATGCACCTCAGGGCTGTTTCTCCCAGGAGGGAAAGGGGTCACCTTTACATGCCGCCTCCTCTGCCCCAGTTGTCAAGTGCTGCCCCAAGGGAGGGTTCCCCACACACTTCCAGGATCGCCCGGGTGCGTGTGAGAATAGCTACCTGGCTTCTCCAGGCATCTGGAGAGAGAAAGGCTTTGGGCAAGAAGGTGAGAGATGCCTGGTACAACCCAGGAGAGGTGCTACCAAGTTACCCCTGCAGGCAGCTGGTTACCACGGCGACGGCCGGACTAAAATGCGGGCAGAGAGGACATGAAGGAAAGCACAGGGCGGGTCCTCCACGCTGGGCATTTGCAAGGTGTGGGGCTCCCGCGGTTGACCCTTCGGTGTTTACTCTTGCACAGCGTGCTTGTACAGCCAGTGCGTGTAGCCACTGGCTGCAAAGAGGGCCCGCCACCTGTAGGTTGGCCAAGAGGCGGAGGAGAGATAGAAAAAGAGAGATGGAGACGGGTGCTCTCGTTAATAAAGTCCGATGAATGGAACATTTTTCAAAAACAAATATAAATTCAATGCAAAGATACAAGTGCTCTTCTGGACACTTTTGCCCTTACAAACTCTTTTAAAACTCTGGCTAAAAACATGGGGAGTGGGTACCATCGCCATTCCACAGGTGAGGAAGGCAAGTTTCAGAGAAGTGACGCTCCCAGGCTCAACCACTTGAGGGAAGCCAAGTAAGGTTCAGATTCAGGAACATCCGACGTTAAACCAACTGCGTGATATAGTACTCAAGATCCTTGGTGTCTCGGATTTTAACTTGCGCCAAATCGACCAATTTAATCATTTCAACCAGCAAACTGGCTTGAATATTTTTTTCTTCTTTGGTTGGTTGGTTTTATTTTCACTCTCGTGAGAGCTTCGGGCTTTCTTTCCAATTAACGGGTGATTGAGGCTTCGCTGCTAATATGCAAATGACAATACACACACGGGGCGCGACTGAGGGGCTCCGCCTGCTGCCCAGCCGACTCTTGATTTCCGCTCAGGTCATGATCTCACAGTTTGTGGGTTTGAGCCCTGCGTCGGGATTCTCCTTTTCTCCCGCTCTCTCTCTGCCCCTCCCCGGCTCTCACTCTTTCTCTCAAAATAAACAGACAAACTTAAAAAAAAAAAAAAAGAAGAAGAGAGAGAAGAGAAGAGAAGAGAAGAGAGAAAAGAAAAGAAAAGAAAAGAAAAGAAAAGAAAAGAAAAGAAAAGAAAAGAAAAGATACACATGGCAGGAATGGCTTTTGGTAATTTGCAGGCTAAGCTGATACAGGCTAGCCCCACCCTTGCCAAAACCAATAGAAATCTGCATACAATAGAAGTATAAAAATGCAATGCAGAGGTGGGTTCAAAACTAAGATTGTGAAATCCTCAACTGTCAAATTGAAGGAGAAAAATTAACAACACAATGGAAAACCAAGCTGACTCCACGGGGAACCTCTCGGTTTCTTCCCCAGATGATAGGTCCCAGTGGTTTCGATTCTACCTCCTACCCGGGAACAGGGAATATGTGTTCAGGGCTGAGAAAAAATTGGAGAATTAAAACCGAGCTACGTGCGTGAAGCCCAGAGATTCAAAAAACTGCCTCATCCTTAAATAGGAAATCGTTGAAGTCCATCTACCTTCCTAGGGAGGCTACAGGGAGTTTACTGTCTATGGAAGCTTTTGGAGAGAAAGTTACCTATAAAATATCCAAACCTGAGACCAGTTTCAACACAACATTGTGAAATTAAGTTACATTATCTGAAAGACGGAGGCATTGCAAGCCAAATGTTTAACACACAAAATTTGCCGGTCAGGGGGCCCGCCCCCCAAATGTCATCCAAAGGAAAACATATATATAACTGCTCAAAGGGGGAAAGTTTGCAACCCCCAGCACAAAGACTTCCCATAGAAATAAGTCATCCCTGATTGGTATAAATTGACAATACAGCATTGCCGAAATATGAGAAAAATGAAGCACACGGAGGATGAGTCAGGAGATCTGTCTTTCGGGAGACCTGGGTCCCAAGAACTGCAGAGAATGGAAGAAGAAGAAGAAAGAAAATGGGAAATAGGCAGATTTAAAATGATCTAAGAGTTAATAGTTTCAAGAGAAAGTATAATGAAGAACAGACCAGTATAAAAAAGGGGAGAAGCGGGTTTGGAAAGGAGATAATAAAACTTCTAGCAAAGAAACATGAAAAGCCAAAATCATAAATATTTAAAGCCCGGTGGACGGGTTACACAACAGAATTGGGGGGAAAAGTTGTGGCGATGATTGGTAAACTGGAAGACAGGAAAAACAGAATGCACTAAACAACAGAGGGATGGAAAATAGGAAATGGAGATAAAGAGCCACGGAGAATAACATACAAGAATTAACAATGAACGAACACGTATCTGGAGGCAGATACGTATTCCAGAAGGGCAGGAATGAGAAGGGAAGGCAATACTCCAAGAATTTGCGACTGAAAATTTTCTAGAATTGATGTGTTGTTAGGGTTTTTTATTTTTTACTTTTTTTAGGTAAATCCTAATGTGAGTTTGTAGGCTGAAGTTCCAACATCCAGATTGATCTCTCAAAAGAGAAGAATCGGGAAAAAAAAAAAGAAAACTCTCTAAAGCTGAATGATAAACAGCACAGTCTTCTCATCGGCAACAGCAGATGCCAGAAGAAGGTCACAGAATAACAGTTTTAAAGAACTGAGCGAAAATAAGGGTGAGTGGAGGATTCTGCAGCCAGATGAGCCATTTTTAAGGAAGAAGGGCATGGAATGATAAAACTGAAAACTAAGAATGAGGGGAACAGGAAAACATTTGCAGATAAAGCCAGAGAAATATGCCCGTTCACATGCGCTCTACGAAAGAACAGCTAAAAATGAAATTTAGTAAGAATGAAACTGATCCCAGAAGGAAGATACGGAGTCCAAGAACCAGCATTGAGCATCCCCCGAAAAAGGCAGAGATGCTCGTGTCCAATAAGCATTTATAGTAAAAAAAAAATAAGAGTACAGTTTTAGTTAGGTTAAAGCAACATGGAACTAGAATACTCAATAACAATTAAATAGAAATTAGGATGAGGGCGACTGTAGTTAAAGCAGTCTAACGCCCGTGTGCTTTTCAAAAGAAAACAAAAGTCATTATCAACTTGAAACTTCATCGGACACACACGGTAAGAATTTTTGGAGTAAATGCTTACAGATGAGGAGGCAAGTACAAGCTCCAAAGCAGTAGCCAGAGAAGAGGTGCCTCGTAGACATGAATGAACATAATACTAAACCGAGATCAGCTCCAAGAAGATAAACAGGAGTCCCATTCTCAGTCAGTGGATAGAAAGTGATCGGGCAAGTTGCAAGTAAGTGTGACTAGAGAAGGGAAGAGATCTCAAGAGGGAGCCCTAGGGCTCTGAAGCAGGAAGGGGTTGGGCAACGGAATGCTGTCCTACCCTGGAAACAGGACAACCATTGAGGAAGAGGAACCAAGGAGAGCTGCTGAGTCCTGGAATCCAAGAGAGGCGGTGACCAACTGTGACGTGTGTTCCCAGTAGGTCAAGAAGGAGCATGATGGGATTGGCCACTAGATCTCACAATGCAGAGGTCTTGGTCAAACTACTGGAAATTTTTTTCTTGAAGTATTTATTAGGACATACATGTGGCACCTGGGTGGCTCAGTGGGTTAAACATCTGACTCTTGATCTCAGCTCAGGTCTTGATCTCATGGTCGTGAGCTCAAGCCCCGCACTGGGCTCCTCACTGGGCATGATGCCTCCCCTACTTACTAAAAGCATTTATTAGGTCATACATAAAACCCCAATGCATAAACAGGCCACCAGAGAGCCCGTGAACACACCTCTGCATGAAAGGGACCTTGGTACGAGACACGGGTTGCATTACAAAACAATAATGGGGAAAACTACTCTATCAATTGTAGCAGGACACTGGGTTATCCATAGGGAGGTGAGATTTTTTAAATAAAAAAAAGTAACGGGCACCTATGTGGCTCAGTCGGTTAAGCGTCCGATTTCGGCTCAGGTCATGATCTCACGGTTCATGAGTTCAAGCCCTACATTGGGCTCTCTGCTGTCAGCACAGAGCCTGCTTTGGATCCTCTGTCCTCCCTCTCTCTCTCTCTGCTTCTCTCTCTCTCTCTCTCTCTCTCTCTCTCTCTCTCTCAAAAACAATTATTTTTTTAATTAAAAATAAACAAATAACTCTATCCTTAATTGGGCAAGAATGTCCTCAGTCCCAAAAGGCAAAATCGAAACAGAAATATTTGATAATTTTGACCTCATTAATGTTTCAAAATTCCTTCCAGGCTACCATAAACAAAGCAAAAAGCTACCCAGCAAAGCAGAAGAAGTTAGCAACCTACATGCAAAAGACTATCCCCCTCAGGGCACCTAGGTGGCTCAGTCGGTTAAGCGTCCAACTTGGTTTTGGCTCAGGTCATGATCTCATGGTTCATGGGTTCAAGCCCTAAATCAGGCTCTGTGCTGGCAGTGTGGAGCCTGCTTGGGATTCTCTCTCTCTCTCTCTCTCTCTCTCTCTCTCTCTCTCTCTCTGTCTCTCTCTCTCTCTTTCTCTCTCCTCCCCTCCCCCACTCATGCTGCCTCTGTCTCTCGAAAGAAAGGGAGGGAGGGAAGGAGGAAGGAAGGAGGAAGGAAGGAAGGAAGGAAGGAAGGAAGGAAGGAAGGAAGGAAAAGACTGTCCACCAGATTTTGCAAATGATTTCCAAAAATCAATAGAAAAATACAAGCAACGTAACAGAACAGGCGGCAAGAACTTGAATGGATAATTCACAGAAGAGGGAAAACCACATTTTTTAATATAAAAAAAATTAAAACACTTACACCTGCTAGTAATCAGGGAAGTACAAGTGTAACAATGATAGGCTATGTACGACTTCATACCTGGTGATCCGACAAAAATGATAACAGGGCAATGGAGAAGTCCAGAACCGCCATCCCTGCTGATGGGAATATTAACTGGTACAACCACCTTGGTGGTCAATTTCCATTGACGTTTAAGCTCTGCAACTCTTTCAATGCAACACCACCACCCCTCAGTGCATTTCTCAGAGGAGCTCTGATGTCCCTACATAACGACATTGAAGTCTGCTCGTGTCAACTTATATACAAGTGAGATATTAGAAACAACCTAAACATTCACCAATAGGGAAACGGGAAAAATAGCTGAAATGTGATTCTACAATGGAGTATGGCACAGCAGTCAACACCTAAACTATGAAATTATACAAATGGATGCGGAAAAATCTCAAAAACTTAACACTGAACGAAGAAAACACAAATTGCCAGAGGATGATATGTTATGAGAACATCGGTATAAAATTTATCATGCAAAAGCAGTGCTAACGTTTCTTATAGAAACTAACATAAGAACACGGACGGGAAGGAAAACCACTGGTTTCAGAATAGCGCGTTCTTTGGTGACGGAGCAAGAGAAACGAGATCAGAAGAGTCCGGGGGTACCTGGGTGGCTCCGTCAGTTAAGCATCCGACTTCGGATCAGGTCATGATCTCACGGTCTGTGAGTTCGAGCCCCGCGTCGGGCTCTGTGCTGACAGCACGGAGCCAGGACCCCGCTTGGGATTCTGTGTCTCTCTCTGTCTCTGCCCCTCCCCTGCTCATGCTATGTCTCTCTCAAAAATAAATAAACATTAAAAAGAAGAGTACAAAGAAGGTTTGGACGGTTATCTATAATGCAAGCCCTTGGTGGGACAGAGGTGCGTGCTTGCAAATTGGGAGAGATAAAAAGAGGGTTGTAGGCACGGAGCATGAGTAACCCCTTCGGTGGAGAGACAAAAGGAAGAGAAACGGACACTGTGGGAGAGTAAGATTGTATTTGGACAAGAGAAAAACCTCTCCGAACCACAGAGGAAAGAAAGAAAAAAAAAAAACAGAGGGAGCCAGTTTTTCTAACTTGCAAACAGCCTTAGTAGTCAAGATCCAGGATTGGCCTGACTTTCTCTGGACCGCAGATGCCCTGGGGGGGAGTGGGAGCCAGCCCCGGGCTCAATAGTGAGCTCAGAGGCTCATTGGGAGAGCAGTCCCCTCCCTCTGGTGCTGTGGGAAGAAGGCGTATTGTCGCTCCAAGGACAAAAGACCCTGCAGGTGCCAGTCGGAGACCCTTTGTCCTCTGGGTGGTGGCACTACCCAAGAACCAGGGAATGCAGAGCAGGATCCTTTAAGACATCAGGGTTTGAATCCCAGCTGAGTGCCTGGGACGCATGGGAGACTATGGGGCCGGACAAACCGCCCCACTCAAGTGGGGCTGTGAGGACGGCCCGAACAGTGGGGTTTGGGACACCCGGTCCAGAGAGGAGAGACTGGGGTGTCGCCTTTTTTCTCCCCATCACCAACACAGTGGGGCTTCAGGGAATAGGAGAGCGGGCCCCTGATGGAGGCAGGACCCGCTTATACCAAATCCCACCCCCCAGCCTAGTAACTGCTTACCTACCTGAGCAAGATTGACACTGACCGAACCAGACAGCCCTTTCTCCAGGCCAGCACAGCCACCGGTCCCAAGTCACCATCAGACACCTGTCAGGCGGTTTTGCATTTTCTGATTTGAATTTTGGTCAATTCTTATTATTTCTCTTTCTTTCTTTCTTTCTTTCTTTCTTTCTTTCTTTCTTCCTTTCTTTTCTTCTTTTTTCTTCCCTTCTCTATTCTGGTTGTGGGTTTGTTTGTTTTTAATGTTTATTTATTTTTGAGACAGAGAGAGACAGAGCATGAACAGGAGAGGGTCAGAGAGAGAGGGAGACACAGAATCGGAAGTGGGCTCCAGGCTCTGAGAGGTCAGCCCAGAGCCCGACGCAGGACTCGAAACCACAGACCGGGAGATCATGACCCGAGCCGAAGTCGGACGCCCAACCAACTGAGCCACCCAGGCGCCCCAAGTTGTTGATGTGTTTAAGCAGGCATTTTTTTATCTATTCTTTTTACACCTCTCCTGTATCGCCTTCTTTATTTCTCTCTCTCTCTGGATTAAGCCATATAGTGTCTTTGATTCTCTGCCTGGTCAATTTCCCCCCCTTCCCTGTCATTTCTCTCTTTGTATGGGATAAGGTTTCTCCCACCACCACCCCTCATTTTTTATTTTTTCCAGGGCTACTTAGTGAACAGATCAAAGCACACCTGGTGAAGGTCAAAACCACCACCACAAGTAGGGGGATAAGGCAACTGGAGTCACCACAACACAGAGCACACAACACGCTCCAAAAACACCTCCTGAAGGGCCAGGCCCTGGACAGTGCATGACCCCTTTTTAATATAGTAGTACTCACAGGGGCAGGACACATGACAAGCTATTAAAACACACGGGGGGGGGGGGCGCCTGGGTGGCACAGTCGGTTAAGCGTCCGACTTCAGCCAGGTCACGATCTCGCGGTCCGTGAGTTCGAGCCCTGCGTCAGGCTCTGGGCTGATGGCTCAGAGCCTGGAGCCTGTTTCGGATTCTGTGTCTCCCTCTCTCTCTGCCCCTCCCCCGTTCATGCTCTGTCTCTCTCTGTCCCAAAGATAAATAAACGTTGAAAAAAAATTAAAAAAAAAAAAACACACAGGGGCGCCTGGGTGGCTCAGTCAGTTAAGCATCTGACTTCAGCTCAGGTCACGATCTTGCAGTCCGTGAGTTCGAGCCCCACGTCAGGCTCTGGGCTGATGGCTGGGAGCCTGGAGCCTGCTTCAGATTCTGTGTCTCCCTCTCTCTGACCCTCCCCCGTTCATGCTCTGTCTCTCTCTGTCCCAAAAATAAATAAACGTAAAAAAAATTTTTTTTAATAATAATAACAATAATAATAATAAAAATAAAAAAACACACAAAAGACAGAAAACTAGCCAAAATGATGAAACGGAAGAATTCTCCTCAAAAGAAATTCCAGGAAGAAATGACAGCCAAAGAATTGCTCAAAACATATATAAACAATGTATCTGAACAAGAATTTAGAATAACCGTCATACAATTCATAGCTGGGCTTGAAAAAAAGCATAGAAAACAGCAGAGAATCTAGTGCTGCAGAGATCAAGGACCTAAGAAATTGTCGCAATGAATTAAGAAATGTAAATGAGGTGCAAAATACATTAGATGCAGTGACAGCAACAATGATGGAAGCAGAGGGGAGAATAAGGGAAATAGAAAATAAAATTATGGAAAATGAGGAAGCCAGAAAAAAGACAGGTAAGAAAATACTAGACCACGAGGGGAGAATTAGAGACCTAAGTGATTCAGTGAAACGTAATAATATCCGCATCATAGGAGTTCCAGAGGAAGAAGAGACAGAGAACGGGGCAGAAGGTTGATTTGAACAAATTATATATTCCCTATTTTGGGGACGGAAGCAGACATCCAAGTCCAGGAGACACAGAGAACTCCCTTCAGAATCAACAAGAACAGGTCAACTCCACAGCATATCGTACGGAAACTGGCAAAATACAAAGACAAAGAGAGAATTCTGAAAGCAGCGAGGGACAAACGGGCCTTAACCGACAAGGGTTGACATGTAAGGGTAGTAGCAGACCTGTCCACTGAAATTTGGCAGGCCAGAAGGGAGTGGCAGGAAATATTCAATGTGCTGAATAAGAAAAATACGCAGCCAAGAATCCTAGACGGAGAGAAAAAGGCTTTCCCAGACAAACAAAAACTGAAGGAATTCATCACCACTAAACCAGCCCTACAAGAGATCCTAAGGGGGATTTTTTGAGTGAAATGTTGCAAGGACCACAAGGTACCAGAGACATCATTACAAGCATGAAACCTACAGACATCAAAATGACTCTAAACCCCTATCTTTCTATAATAACACTGAACGTTAATGGACTAAATGCTCCAACCAAAAGACATAGGGTATCAGAGTGGATTAAAAAAAAAACAAGATCCATCTATATGCTGTCTACAAGAGACTCATTTTAGACCTGAGGACACCTTCAGATGGAAAGTGAGGGGATGGAGAACTACCTATCATGCTACTGGAAGTCAAGAGAAAGCTGGAGTAGCCATACTTCTATCAGACAAACTAGATTTTAAACTAAAGACTGTAACAAAAGATGAAGAAGGGCATTCTATCATAATTAAGGGATCTCTCCATCAAGGAGACCTAACAATTGTGAATGTTTATGCCCCCAACTTGGAACAATCAAATATACAAATCAATTAATCACAAACACAAGCAATCTTATTGATAACAATACAATAATTGTAGGTGACTTTAATGCTCCACTTACAACAATGGACAGATCAACTAAGCAGAAAATCAATAAAGAAACAATGGCCCTGAATGATACATTGGACCAGATGGACTTGACAGATATATTCAGAACTTTTCACCCAAAAGCAGCAGAATACACATTCTTCTCGAGTGCACCTGGAACATTCTCCAAAAAAGACTACATACTGGGTCACAAAACAGCCCTCAATGAATATAAAAGGATTGCGATCATACCATGTATATTTTCTGATCACAATGCTATGAAACTTGAAATCAACCACAGGAAAAAATTTAGAAAGCCTCCAAATGCATGGAGGTTAAAGAACATCCTTTAAAGAATGAGTATGTCATCCAGGCAATTAAAGAAGGAATTTAAAAATATATGGAAGCAAGTGAAAATGAAAACACGACAGTCCAACCCTTTGGGATGCAGCAAAGAGAGTCCTAAGAGGAAAATACATTGCAATCCAGGTCTATCTCAAAAAATAGGAAAAAACCCAAAGACAGAACCTAACCTCACACCTAAAGAAACTAGAAGCAGAGCAGCAAATAAACCCCAAAGCCAGCAGAAGAAGACAGATAATAAAGATTAGAGCAGAAATAAACAATATAGAATAAAAAAAGCAGCAGAACAGATCAATGAATCTAACAGCTGGTATTTTGAAAGGATAAACAAAATTCATAAACCCCCTAGCCAGACTACTCAAAAAGAAAGGAGAGAGAACCCAAATAAATAAAATCATGAATGAAAGAGGAGAGATCACAACCAACACCACAGAAATACAAACAACTATTAGAGAATATTATGGGGGCGCCTGGGTGGCTCAGTCGGTTGGACGTCCGACTTCGGCTCAGGTCATGATCTCGCAGTCGGTGAGTTCGAGCCCCGCGCTGGGCTTTTTGCTGACAGCTCAGAGCCTGGAGCCTGTTTCAGATTCTGTGTCTCCCTCTCTCTCTGACCTTCCCCCATTCATGCTCTGTCTCTGTCTCAAAAATGAATAAACGTTAAAAAAATTTTTTTAACAAAGAGAATACTATGAAAAATTATATGTCAACACACTGGAAAATCTGGAAGAAATGGAAAAATTCCTAGACACCCACACACTATCAAAACTCAAACATGAAGATACAGAAAATTTGAACAGACCCATTATCAGTGAAGAAATTGAATCAGTTATCAAATACCTCCCAACAAATAAGAGTTCTGGGCCAGATGGCTTCCCAGGGGAATTCTACCAGCCTTCTAAATTTTTTTAATATTTATTCAATTTTTGAGAGACAGAAAGAGACAGCACAAGGAGAGGCAGAGAGAGAGGGAGACACAGAATCCGAAGCAGACTCCAGCTCTGAGCTGTCAGCACAGAGCCCGACACGGGGCTCAAGCCCACAAACTGTGAGATCATGACCTGAGCCGAAGTCGGACACTTAATCGACTGAGCCACCCAGCCTCCCCAATACCAGACATTTAAAGCAGAGTTAATACCTATTCTTCTCAAGCTTTCCCAAAAAATAGAAATGGAAGGAAGGCTTCTGGACTCATTGTAAGAAGCCAGCATTACCGTGATTCCCAAACCACCAAACCCCACTAAAAAAGAGAATTACAGGTCAATATCCCTGATGAACATGGATGCAAAAATTCTCAAAAAGATACTAGCAAATCAAATTCAACAGTATATTAAAAAAAAATCATTCACCATGATCAAGTGGGATTCATTCCTGGTCTTCAGGGCTGGTTCAATATCACAAACCACTATAATACATCACATCAATAGAGGCAAGGATAATAATCACATGATCCTGTCAATAGATACAGAAAAGGCATTTGACAAAATACTCATCCTTTCTTAAAAAAAAAAAAAAGAAAAGAAAACCCAAGAAAGGCGGGATAGAAGGAACATACTGTAACATCATAAAAGCCGTACATGAAAGGCCCATAGCTAATACCATCCTCAATGGGGCAAAGCTGAGAGCTTTCCCCCTGAGATCAGAAACGCGACAGGGATGTCCACTCTTACCACTGTTGTTTAACATAGTGTGGGAAGTCCTAGCCTCAGCAATCAGACAACAAAAGGAAACAAAAGGCATCCAAATTGGCAAAGAAGTCCAACTTTCCCTTTTTGCAGATGATGTGATGTGATGGAAATCCCGAAAGACTCCATCAAAAAATGGCTAGAACTGATACATGAATTCAGCAAAGTTGCAAGAATATAAAATCAATGTACAGGAATCAGCTGCATTTCTATACACCAATAATGAAGCAACAGAAAATCGAGGAATCGATCCCATTTACAATTGCACCAAGAGCCATAAAATACCTAGGAATAAACCTAACCAAAGAGGTAAAAGATCTATATGCTAAAAAACTATAGAAAATTTATGAAAAAATTGAAGAAGACACAAAGAAATGGAAAAACATTCCATGCTCCTTGATAGGAAGAACAAATATTGTTAAAATGTCAATACTACCCAAAGCAATCTACACATTCAATGAAATCCCAATCAAAATTGCACCAACACTCTTCTCAGAACTAGACCAAACAATCCTAAAATTTGTATGGAACCACAAAAGACCCCGAAGAGCCAGAGTAATATTGAAAAAGAAAACCAAATCGGGAAACATCACAATCCTAGACTTTAGCCTCTACTACAAAGCTGTAATCATCAAGACAGTATGGTATTGGCACAAAAAAGACACATAGATCAATGGAATAGAATAGAGAACCCAGAATTGGACCCACAAATGTATGGCTAACTAATCTTTGACAAAGCAAGGAAGTGTATCCAATAGAAAAAAGACAGTCTCTTTAGCAAATGGTGCTGGGAGAACTGGACAGCAACATGCAGAAAAATGAAACTGGACCACTTTCTTACACCATACACAAAAATACACTCAAAATGGATGAAAGACCTAAATGTGAGACAGGAGACCATCAAAACTCTACAGGAGAAAACAGGCAACAACCTCTTTGACATCAGCCACAGCAACTTCTTACTCAGTACATCTCCAAAGGCAAGGGATATAAAAACAAAATTGAACGATTGGGACCTCATCAAGATAAAAACCTTCTGCACAGCAAAGGAAATAATCAACAAAACTAAAAGGCAACCAACAGAATGGGTTGCAAATGACATCAGATAAAGGGCTAGTATCCAAAATCTGTAAATAACTTACCAAACTCCACACCCGAAAAACAAATAATCCAGGGAAGAAATGGGCAGAAGACATGAATAGACACTTTTCCAAAGAAGACATCCGAATGACTATTTAATAGACACATGAAAAGGTCCTCAACATCCTCATCATCAGGGAAATATAAATCAAAATCACACTGAGATACCACCTCATGCTGGCTAAAATGAACAAATCAGGAGATTATAGATGCTGGCAAGGACGTGGAGAAATGGGAACCCTCTTGCACTGTTGGTGGGAGTGCATACTGGGGCAGCCTCTCTGGAAAACATTGTGGAGATTCATCAAAAAATGAAAAACAGAATTATCCTACGACCCAGCAATAGCACTACTAGGAATTTATTCAAAGGATCAGGAAAGAGCCCAAATGTCCATCCACTGATGAACGGATAAAGAAGATGTGGTTTATATATACGAGGGAATACTACTTGGCAATGAGAAAGAATGAAATCTTGCCATTTGCAACAACATGGATGGAACTGGAGGGTATTATGCTAAGTTGCTAAGTAAAATAAGTCACTCGGAGACACACAGAGATCATATGTTTTCACTCATGTGGAATTTGAGAAACTTAACAGAAGACCATGGGGGATGGGGAAGGGGAAAAATAGGTACAAAGGGAGAGGGAGGGAGGCAAGAGACTGTTAAATACAGAGAACAAACTGAAGGCTGATGGGGGGGGGGGCAGAAGGAAAGGAAAATGGGTGATGGGCATTGAGGAGGGCACATGTTGGGATGAGCACTGGGTGTTGCATGCAAGCAATGAATCATGGGAATCTACTCCCGAAGCCAAGGGCACCTGTGTGTTAGCTAACTTGATAATAAATTATATTTAAACAATAGATAGATAGATAGATAGATAGATAGATAGATAGATAATCAATCCAGTGAAGGAATGGGCAGAAGACATGAATAGGCATAAATACTTTTTAAAAATAAATATTTTTTAAAAAATAAATATTTTTTAAAAAGAAAGTCGTTTCAGATGCGCAGTAAAGTTGGCTAAGTGCTAATCTGTGTCATCATGGAAATGGCTACTTTCCCTGTATATCTGAAATTCTTTTATGATAAAAACAAGTAAGCGTGGTGGGAAGTGTAGGAAGGGAGAGATTACAGTGACTCACGAATGAGGAATATTGATGAGAGTGACCCGTATTGATTACTGTCTCACAATTAATGGTCAACAGCCTCCTGGTGGGCCATAGCGTTCTCTCAAGGCTCTCCCAAAGCAGATCCCCAAATGACAAGTCCTTCCTGTGGTTTATGTTGAAAAACAGCTTTCAACTTCACAGACATTCATTTTCACGTACGTATGAAACCTAGTTTCTAGATTGTGATCCCTGAAGAGAATTTCTCTGGTTGATACAAGTAAGTTGTGAACCAAAATTCTGGGTGTTTCCCAAGGAGTCTAAGTCAGAACGCTATTAGGTCAATTTGTTTGCTGTCCAAACCGGGTCCACACCACACAGCTCCTGATATGCATGTTCCAAACCACCCAAAGGCATAGCAGCTTAAAGCAATGACACTTATTTTGCTCATAACTCTGTAACCAGGCAGGACTAACTGGGAATAGCTTTTCTCTCTCCACTCAGTGTCAGCCGGGGGCTTGAAGACTGGAAGCTGGAATCATCCGAAGGTTCATTCACTGGTGGCTAATAGTTGAGAACAGCCATCAGTTAAGGCTTCAGCTGAGAGTCTGGGCTGAAACGTTTACATACGGCCTCTCCTTGCTGCCTGGGCTTCCTTATAACATGGTGGCTGGGTCCACTGATAAGAATCTCAAAAGAGCTCAGGCCCACATTGCCTTTGATGACCTAGTTTTTGAAGTCCCGTTACAACTTTCTCCCCATGATCTGTTGGTCAAGGTAGTTACAAAGATCCACGGACCAGAAATATTGCAGTGTCTATATTTAGAAAATACCACACGGACAGACATACAGAGTGGTGATCCATACAACCCTCTACACCTTAACAATTTTATGAAAGGACCTCTGTGGGTCCTTTTGCACGTGTGTGTGTGTCCTCAAGGCTGTCCAGAGTTTTAAGCACGGTTTTCCGTTGCTGTTATATTTTTCTTTTTTATTTTAAATTAAAATTTTACAACTAGTCCATAATTATCCACTTAGTTGCTGTAGGTTATTTGCTTCACTTACATTAATCATGCATATTTATATCAATGTTTTGGTATACAGTTTATAATAATTAGAAATTAAGATGTGTGTGTTGTACTTCCAGTCTGAAGCATCAATAACGGAATGGATAATCACCCCAAATATACTCCACAATGAATTACGTGCTGCCCATGAATTCACGCTCTTTAAATAACCCGCATTATATCGTCGACTGTAATGAAAGGACTTTTAAGTTCTTTAATATAATAAGCATTTTGTAAAGTAAATGTGTAAGCTCATCCTGAAACTTATTTATTGAGCTGTTCATACAATCATCAGGGTGAATTAGTTTCTTATTTGAAAGTGGGAATGGGAGGGAGCGGGACAACAGTATTTTTCCTGCACGAAGATCTCGACAAGGTGCATTGAACTAATCTGAAGTTGTGTAACTCATCCCCTCATTGGCTCACTCATTCATTCATTCAAGACAGCGATGCATTGAGGAAGGTGAAAGAGAGAGGGAAATCAAGGATGACCTCAGGGTTTCAGACGTGGGCAGCTGCGTGAACAGTTGTGTCTTTCCTAAAACAGGGAAGACAGCAGGAGGTCAGGTATTGACCTCCCCAGGGCCGTGAGCACACATGTGTAATGGGAATTACCTGTGTGTCCTATCAGTCCTCCGAGCAGGGTGTGATTTGAATCTCAGTGTCTGTCTCCACTGATGAGGTGCCAACACTTAGAGGTTAGACGGGTCTGTCTCTCTACACTGGCCTTGGGTTGTCAACAGCTAAGAGACTCCCTTCACCAATCAGTGGTACGACCAGGGAATCATAAAGACAGCCTGGAGAAAGCCACTGAGTCTCCATTTAATCCAACAAGCATAACACATTTAAAAGCACTAAAGTCATGACAGCAGGATTTCGTGGATAGGATGCGTGATCTTTATTTTGCAATAGTAAGAAAGGGATTCACTGATCCAACCCCTTATCCACCAGTTCACCAGAAGGATGTACATATCATAAAACAGAGAAGGAAAGGGAGTGGCTGACAGCACTGGACCTTGGCCTTGGGCTCCTAAGTACCTACCTCCGACCTTCAAAACAGATCACTGAGAAATGAGTTCAGTTTCCATACAAACGTGTGCTTTCCTGACCACTAGCTTCCCGCCTGCTTATCTTAGGACCTCAGTCCACCAGTTCCATTAATTCTATCAAATCCATTGATCCTACCATTTTTTGAATATCTGTCATCGTTCTCGGGTCCTCACTTTCCTCTTTACCCGGTTTAGGCTCTGTATGTCCCTCGCCCTAACGGCCCCCTTTACAAACACCTCCGCTGCTCACCCCCTACTAAAAATGCTCAACTGGCAGATCCCCTCCCTTGTTGAAGCCAGCCACTCACCTCCTCTGGGGCCCCACTCAGGAAGCTGAACCCCACTGGAAGAGAAATCCCACAATCATGCTAACTGGTCTCCCTTTAAATCCGTGAGCACCTTTCTCAAACCAGTGACCACTGGCCAACAACCATGCCCTATTACCCTCACAATGTCACCTTCTCACTTTCTGAGATGCTATCACAACTGCTTGCTTGTCAAACCTCCAAGACACCTCCCTTCCAGCTGGGCTGACAGCATCATCTTGTGTTTCTTTGCGAAAATAGGAATGGTCGGATGAGCATGATTTCCCTCTCCCGTTATCAAATCCAGCTGTCCCCTGGCATTCATGCCCAAATACCTTGCCTTTAATCCAGTTACAGGGGATGAATTGTCCCTGAGCCTGTCAAAGGCCACTTGAGCTCTCTATTCTCTCCCCGTTCACCCACTCAGGGACTTTATTCCTACAATTATCCCTATCTTTCCATAACTTCAATTGATTCCTCTATCCCCAAACACAGAAGCATGTCCAATTATGTTCCATTTTAAATCATTTATTTTTTAATGTTTATTTATTTTCAAGGGAGAGAGACAGAGCACAAGTGGGGGAGGGACACAGAGAGAGGGAGACACAGAATCTGAAGCAGGCTCCGGGCTCTGAGATGTCAGCACAGAGCCCAACATGGGGCTCGAACTCATCAACTGCGAGATCATGATCTGAGCCAAAGTCAAGATGCTTAACCAACTGAGCCACCCAGGTACCGCTATTTTCCATTTTAAAGATACCCTATCCTGGTGCCACCTTGCCCTCCAATTACTGGAGGGCCTCTTCTCAGCTCTCCTTCATGGTAAAATTGATCAAAAATATTTTCCAAACTTACCGATCTTCTTCCTCGTCTCTCATTCTCCCTTAAGTCCGCCAAAAGGATCTTCATGTAATTTCGTCCCACCCAAATTTTTAGGCGAGGAAACTGAGACCCATCCCTGTATAAGATTCCCACAGCTCACCCGTGGCAAAGTCAAGACCCAAACTATTGCCTCCGAACTTCTGTTCCTTCCGGGATGTTCCCGCACACACCCCTTTGATCTCACACCCCCTTTGCCTTTGACTTTATTTCATTCAAAATGACGTTGGAAGAGTTTTCCAGCTCAAATTTCCCCGAAACAGACCCAGGTGAGCCAATCTCTCGTCTTCCGCTTTTCCCTGGTGCAGGCCAAGGTTGGGTCTCCCCATTGCCTCTGCAAGGGTTCCACAGGTATCTGTGCACTCGAGAGAGGCACAAGTGTGAGTGTGCCAATCACATTATCTTCAACATCCCTTGTTTCCCCAAGCTCAAACTGAGTAAATCATATCAGCAATTTAACTCTTAATCAAGAGGCCCTTGAGTCTGACTTCGGAGACTTACTTTTATGGCTCCTCGTGTGTCAGGTATGAAAATGAGGAATGCCTTACTCGCTCCGCGGTGATGCTCACACACAGTAAATCACAGAGGCATGGCAATGAGATGAGACTATATTTCAGGAAGCCCAATGCAAAGGGAGGGCTACGGCATTGACAAGGCAGGGAAAGAGGAGGGAGCAGAAGGCAAAGCCCAAAAGCTCAAGGGGTTGGGCAGCAGGCATTCTGAAATCCCGGCTGACACGGAGCAAAGAGGAAATGGCCCGCTCTGGTGGTTTCACAGGACCATCCCTGAAGGAATGGAGAACAGCTTTCACAGCCCAACTGAAGAAGAGAGGCTTCAACTCCACAAACCAGAGAGAGGAATCCATTCAACTCCTGCCTTTCCAATCTGCTAGGCCCCCCATCTGTTGGGTACAGTTGGGATTACCTTGCCCAATGAGACACCTGTTCCAGGTGTTCCCCAGGATGATGTCACCCCTTGTCCTCTTCGTCCCTCTGCTTTCTGGCTAGTTTGCATTAACAGCCTCTGGCCTCATCTCATTTTGGGTACCAGGATAAGTGACCTTCCTTCTGATGACTGGATTCAGGTTCAACCCGGAAAGCCTTTCTGATCTGATTGACCAACAACAACAACCAAAAAATACTCTCTCTTTTCTACTTCCTCAGTTTCCCCTTGACTTTCTCAGAATTGGTGGGGAGCGGGAGGTAGAGAAGAGTTCCTACAGAAGGGAGGATCCAGGCATTTTAGTCCTACAAGACAACAACCTTTTTCTGTATAGGGTCAGGTAGTCATAATTTCAGGCTTTGTGAGCCATATGGCCTCTATCTCAACTGCTCAATTCCGCCACCATAGCACCAAGGCAGCCATAGACAATATGTAAATGAACATGCATGGCCACGTTCCAATAAGACTTTACTTATCACATTGGATTTTCTTCCACTTCAGTGGAAGGGGTCAGTTCACTGACCCCTAACGTAAATGCTTACTTAGCACATTGCTCAGCCCAGAGTAGGAAACTATTGTCTGTCTGTATCTTTCTACCTCTGTAGCCCTATCTTTAACCAAATGATTGTACAGGCACATAACCCTTAGACATGTGTCCTGAAGGCTCAAGTGACTGTCGACTTACATCCTCTCTGAAGCACATGCTCACTAGGAACCTGCACGGAGAGTGGCCACGTGGAAGTCACACACAAGTGATCCATGTGAAAATGTAATAAAAATCATGAAAAAAATATACAGCTGAGTGTTTCACACAGATAGATAAAGCGCACATAGAAATCTAGAAATTGGGGGAACCGAAAGTTAATTCAAGCAGAGTTGATAATACAAAAGGTAAGGGCACCTGAGTGGCTCAATCAGGTAAGCAGCTGACTCTCAGTTTTGGCTCAGGTCACGATCTCACAGTCACGGGATCGAGCCCTACGTCAGGCTCCATGGGATGAGTGCAAAGCCCTGCTTGGGATTCTCTCTCTCCCTCTCTCTGCCCCTCCCATCCATGCACCCTTTCTCTCTCTCTCTCTCTCTCTCTCTCTCTCTCTCTCTCTCTCTCAAATAATAAATAATTTTTTAAAGGTAAAAATGTATAACAATTAAAATACAAGAGACATGGTGGCCAGGGGAGTATTAATCATGGCAACAGGGGGATATTCATCATGGTCTATAAGCATCTGAAGAAAGAAAGGAGAGCCCGTCTCCAACAGGATGCTCAGAAAAGACCAGCAGGTACCAGATCTGGCCCTGAGCCCACCTGGCAAGCAGATCTTATGGAACAATGCAGAAAAGAGGTGGCACAGGGAGGCAAACACAGCCACGACTGCCTGCATTTTCCACTGTGGTTCAGGTGAGTCCCCAGGAGACCTGAGTGACCTCCAAGACCAAAGACCCAGAAGGCGTGGCTACTCTCTGCTCCATTTTGTCAGACCCCCTTGTGCCTTCTCTATCATGGTACGCAGCTCACCAAACTACAATTGTCATCTACACACCCAGTCTCAGTATCCATTTCTCTGATCCTTGAGTCCTCAGAGGTCATCCTGGCCTGAGGAACCTGCTATCCCCGAACACATCCAACAATGATCAACAGCTGCCTTTCCCTTGTGCGTTCAGACTCTCGAATCGATGTCATCCCCGAAAAGCCTTCACTGACTGCTGACCCCCAGTAATCTCCAATCTGTTCCTGATTCGTTTCCATCAAATTACTCACTCCTAGCTCATATTTTCCCGTTGTTTGGTCAGATACTTGACTGATTTGCTTCGCTAATTAGAAACGTACGTCTCAGAAGAGCCCAGATGGTCTGAGCTTCGTTCACCAACACTGGCACAGTGTTTGGCACTTGGCAGGCACTCAGTAAATATTTGTCGGACGAAAGATTGTCTCTCGAAGGGCAGCGAACGCTTTGAAGTTAAAGGCCATGTTTCAATCGCTTCAAGAAAGGAAGAAGGAGAAAGAAAACATGAAATGGTGGCACTACTGGGACATTTCCATTTATGTCCCATTAGTCAGACTGTGTCGTGTGTCCCCCCCCCCACACCTTAACGGTAAGGGAGGCTGAGGAACTGTGCCTGACTAGGAACAACGCCACCCTGAACAGTTGGGGTTCATATATCAGGGAAAGTCGAAGAGAACATTCGGCAGGCAGTCAACGGTGCCCACCGTGGTGGTTTTCCCGAACCGGTTTGGCTTAATACTCATGGCGGAAATCGTCTTGAGAGCTTTGCCTGTCTCCTGATGCCACCAAGAAGGGAAATCTCACCCATTATACGATATACAGAGAAAGGGTAGTCAACACTTACAAAATTCATGATGGGCCATGAGTCTGTCAGTAGCAGTGGAGAGAACAGGACGGAGCGATATGGAGGCACAGAAAGGAAAAGAGAAGAGAAAGAAAGTGTCTCTCGTGGATTCTACACTCCTCCTCAGCATCTCAAAAGTTCCCCGTCCCTTCTCCACGGCCCTTTACTCCGATGGCCCAACCCAGTCCTCAAGAGCCTACTACTACCCTGCCCGTAACTACACACTTCTTGCTTCCTATGCTGCCAACAACCCCTCTGAGATTTCCGGGCACCGTTGTCTTCCCGGCACGGCTGCCTGTTAGCATCCCTGTGTCCTCAGGAGTGGGGGCGTTGCCCCTCCCACTTTGCCACTTGCTCCAGCACCGGGGATAGGCTCTCGCCATGTTCTCTATCCTGGATACTTTCTCCCTCGAATCTAAAGCCTGTGGTTGAAGGTGGGACCATCTAGTCCCTTCAGAGGGAGCTCAATCTCCATCCACGGGAGAATGGTCAGACCCTAAGGCCCTGTGGAGACACACAGACCACAGCGCGGTACCATTCAGTCCTTTGGGTCGAAGACATGCATTCCAAGCGCAGACAGCGACAGGAGGCTCTGTCTTCTTCCCTTTCAAGTGGTCTTCATTAAGGTTTCAGAAAGGCTTGGGGCTCCTCCGGTCTTGCCCACTGTTTACCCCCTTACCTTTGCTCCCTTATCTCCATTTTCAGACCCCCATCCCTGTTGGCCAATATGCCCTAGTCCAGAGCCTCACAACTTCAATGCTGTAGAACCTCTGACCCCACCGACAGTTTTCACCCAGCCCTGTGACAGCCAGGAGACACGGAAATGCTTGGCATCTGTTAAGTGTTTAATGTGCAGCCTCTGTGAACAAGACGATTTGAACGTGAGGATTAAGAATCAACCAAAAGTATGAGGGAAAACGTGCATCGCCCAAGGGGGTCCAGAGAGTAACCAGAGAGAAGGGGCAGTTAGCAAATGCAGCATCTTTTGTGTTCCAGGCTGCAGTTTCCTACAAGTCAAAGGTACCAGCTCACAAAGAGACGACAAGAAGGCAAAAGGAGACAGAGCACCCTGCCTTCCAGCAGCCACACTACTGACTGGAGACTCCTCCTGAGAGATCATCAGAATTCCCCATTGATGAAGCAAAACCAGGTTTCTTAACCTATTGTAGTCAGAGACAACATTACCTTGACAAAGCCTTAGAAGCAGAGCAGAAGGAAGAAGTTAGAGGCAGATATTCATAAGATTTGGGGGCTTGGTTCAAGGGAGTTGTGGCGGGTCTTTCAACGCAGGGATCTGATTGGCACTGTGCAAAATTTACGTTGTCACAGCGTAGGATTGATGGACAAAGCAAAGTGAGGGTCTTGAAGCAAGTCTGGGGAAGCATACAGTTGTTTGATCATTGAGCTCCTTGCCCAGAGGAGCAAACTGTTGCCTGAATAAATTGGTTTTGAGAAACTTTCTCATCCAAGCAGTGAAGTTATTTACTGGTTTACAGTCTTATCTTTCTGGGCAAGAGGTTCCTGGAACAAATTACTAAAGTCATACTGACACACAGATAGTCTCAGTTCCCAGTCCTGATAGTTGAGCTCTGTGTATACAGGTGATCTCAGTCCTCCACAAGGAACCAGAGCACAGCCCCGCCCCCGTGGTGGCTAGGAGCCCACATGTGTCCTAAGAACATAGGACCGGCACTATTGCCTCTACACTCACTAGGCTTTGAACAAACCAAGCTCATAGACGTACAGAGAACACAGTGAAGCTCTCTCAGGAACAACCTTCCTCCATCTGCCCAAGACACAGGCCCAGCATCCTGAAGACAAGGGCTACTCTCGAGTGCCCTGCAACAGCCCCAGCCTTGATGCAGGCCTTGCAGAATATGTCCTTGGACATTGGAAAGGCAGCCTGTACTAAATTCTTTCAAGATACATGCCTTCAGACACCATCATGAAGCGAAGCCAGGTAATACTGGGCAACAGAACTCGCGTAAGCCCTAACACTCGACACTAGGGTGGGTGGAACCTTGGGATTTCCATTCAGGGTGTCTCTTTGCTTGCCTCTGGCCCCAGCTCTTAAATGGTCACGCCTGAATACGAAAGTTTAACCACGAATGTGTCTGGAAGACATGCAGCTATGTATGCATACTTTGTGAAGAGTCCGTAAGATAATAAATCATAACTCTGCCACTTGACCTTTAAACTGGCTCTCCCTTCTTGGTCTTGTTATGATTTCCTCATGCCTTAGTCTCCCTTTTGAAGGTTAGCAGGCAGAAGTGAGATGAGGAGGAAGATCCGACCTATCTAAGCCCACATCGAGGGCAAGCTAAGGTGCTCTCGACACCTCAAATCCTGACTGCATTTTTTCTCCCCAGAATACGACTCATGATAGGGTTAGGACTACTGACAGTTGTTGGAACCCTTGGGGAAATCCAAGGATAGGATACGAATTAATATTTTTCTTTTCTCGGGTGTGATAATGGTACCATGGTTATGTAAGAGAATGTAATTACTCCTAGGGAATAGATGTTAATTTACCGATTGGTTACGTTGCAGGATTCCTACTACTTAGTATCTCAAGGTTCGGCAAAACAAACAAAAAGAAATGTTTTATCCATAAATATGAAGCAAAGGCAATACGGTATTAATCGTTGGATTTAGGTGAAGAGTAGAGCACATAAGTGGTTGCTGAACTATTCTTCCAACTCTTCTGTAAATCTAAGATGTCCCAAATACACCGTTGGGAAAAAAATAATGGCTATAGGCATGGCTGAGGGGAGAAGGGGGGTCTTCTGCGAGTGGGCCCTCTTTCTACCTACCAAGAAGCTAGACCTAAGGTTACGCACTAAGAGTTAAGCTATGGAATCATCCAGAGTGTATCAGAGAGGAGCTTTACAAAAATCACACGAAAACAGAGGGAGTCCAAGGCCCAAGTAAGGCCAGATTGAAGATATTGACAAATTTCAACAAAGAATGGGGTCATCTATGGACGCGTAGAAAAGAAAAGGAAAAAAAAAACAGAAAAACAAATGCTGGCAGGGACCACCCAAGCTCTGTCCAGAGGACAGGACACCTTGTCAAATGGGCTTTGAATGTGACAGTCCCACTGGCAAGGAAGTCTGCTATTACAGACACGGACTCAGCAAGCTGACAGGCCCTGAGGCCATTAAACTTTCAAAATCACATAATTAAAAACCCCTTTTGCTTATATTCCATGCTCAGTAGGATGCCTCCTGACTACTAGGTGCCTTCGCACAGAGCTTGCCTCCAGGGAAAGACTGTACTGCAGGAGGTAAGTGTCCTTCCCTCGACGGTTGTATTTCTCATGATAAATTTTAAAACTGGCACCCTGATTTTACACATCGGTCTGCGCTATCTGAATGGGTCCCTTCCTGAGAGGTGGATTCACGAATGAGATGCAGATAAATTACATTTCTGAACTTGCAAGACCGAAAGTAGATTCCTTCTACTGCAGTGTAATTGGCGTATCATATTACGTTAGTTTCACGGGTACAACATAGTGACTCGGCATTTGTATACGTTGCAAACTGATCACCATCTAGTCTGGTTACCATCTGTCATCATATCTACTGCAAGGTTATTATTCAGAATACAAGAGATAAAAGGTTATTATTCAGAATGCCAGATCAGCAAAAGCTAACAGAGTTCATCAACATTAAACCAGTCTTACAAAGAAAAAAAAATCTTTTTTTTTATTTTTTATTTTTCTTTAAATTTTTTTTTATGTTTTATTTTATTTTTGAGACAGACAGAGGCAGAGCATGAGTGGGGGAGGGTTAGAGAGAGAGGGAGACACAGAATCCGAAGCAGGCTCCAGGCTCCGAGCTGTCAGCACAGAGCCCGACGCAGGGCTTGAACTCACAGACGGTGAGATCGTGACCTGGGCCGAAGTCGGAAGCTCAACCAACTGAGCCACCCAGGCGCCCCCCCAAAAAAAAATCTTAAAGGGACTTCTTTAAGCTGTAAAGAAATGACTTCAATTAATGACAAGAAAACATATGAAAGTAAAACTCTCAAAGCAAAAGGTAAATATACAGCAATGATAGTGCATGAATCACTTACAAAGATAGTTTGAGGGCCAAAAGATAAAAGTGATAAAATTAACTAAAACTAAAATAATCAGCTAAAGGACATATAAAATAAAAAGATGTAAAATGCGACCTCAGAAACAGAAAAGAGGGCAGTAAAAATGTAGAGTTTTGGAATGTATTCAGATTTAAGTTGCTATCAACTTAAAACAGACTATTACATACATAGGATGTTATATGTAACCAAGTAACTGTGGTTACTTCACAGTAACCACAAAGTAAAAGCTTACAATAAGTAAATACACAAAAGAGAATCAGAAGGGAATCTAAATATAATACTAAAGAAAGTTAACCACAGGGAAAAGCACAAGAGAAGAAGAAAGGAACAGAGAAGAACTACAAAAATAGCCAGAAAACAATGAACAAAATGGCAATAATTACATACCTGTCAATAATTAAATGTAAATGGACTAAATTCTCCAATCAAAAGACACAGAGTGGCTGAATGGATTAAAAAAACAGACTCCTCCAAACACTGCAAAGACTCACTTCAGAAATAAGGACACACAGACTGAAAGCAAATTGATGGAAAAAGATATTCCACGCAAATAGAAACAAAAAACTGGTGTAGCTATACTCGTATTAGATGAAATAGACTTTAAAACAAATGCTACAGTAAAAGACAAAGACATAATAATAAAGAGGTCAATCCAACAAGAAGATATAACAATTGTAAATATTTATGCACCCAATATAAAGCACCTAAATATATAAAGCAAACATTAACAGACCAAAGGGTAAAAATGACAGCATTCCAATAAAAGTAGGGGTCTTTAACACCCCACTTACATCAATGGATAGATCACCCAGGCAGAAAAGCGATAAGGAAACATCAGCCATAAAGGACACATTAGACCAGGTGAACTTAATACATATAAACAGAACTTTCCATCCAAAAGCAGGAGACTATATATTCTTCTCAAGTGCACACAAAACACTCTCCAGAACAGATCATACATTAGACCACAAAACAAGTCTCAACTGATTCAAGAAGACTGAAATCACACCAAGCAACTTTTCTGACCACAATCATATGAAACTAGAAATCAATTATGAGAAGAAAACTGGAAAAACCATAAACATGTGGAGATTAAACGACATGATACTGCACAACCAATGGGTCATCAAAGGAATCAAAGGAGAAATTGAAGAGAAAAAAAAAAACTAGAGACAAATGAAAACAGAAATACCAAGATCTACGTGATGTAGCAAAAGACATTATAAGAGGGAAACTCACAGCAATACAGGCCTACCTTAAGAAACAAGAAAAACCTCAAGTAAACTATATGACTTTATATTTAAAGGAACTAGGAAAAGAACAAAGGAGGGGTGCCTGGGTGGCCCAGTCGGTTAAACATCTGACTTCAGCTCGGGTCATGACCTCACGGTTCGTGGGTTCGAGCCCCGCATCGGGCTCTGTGCTGACAGCTCAGAGCCTGGAGCCTCCTTCGGATTCTGGGTCTCCCTCTCTCCCTGCCCCTCCCCTGCAGACACTCTGTCTCCCTCTCCTTCAAAAACAAATAAACATTTTTTAAAAATGGACAAAAAGAAAAAGAACAGATGAAACCCAAAGTTAGTAGAAGGAGAGAAATTAAAAAGATCAGAGAAGAAGTCAATTAGATAGAGACTAAGATTAAAATGACACACACCAACAAATTGGGCAACCTGAAGAAATGGATAAATTCCTACAAACATGCAATCTTCCAAGAAAGCCAGATTTATAATGGGGGAGAATCCACACTGAGACAGCTACGCGGACTTCTAATGAAACCCAAACCTTGTAGCTCGCCTGTCCTAAGCAGCGAAGCTTGCACTCTGGTTTATCTAATTGCCATCTCACTTTGTTTTTCTGGGAAAATTATTTACTGACTTCAAAATTACTAACTCGCAAATAATATTTTGAGCACAACCCATGCGTAATTTGGAAGCCGCCAATAAACAAGGAGAGATTCCAGGTCAAGACGGCAGAGTCTGCTCTCGTTCTGTTCTGTTCCCCCTGTCGAAAACACAAAGAAACACTACTCAATGTATATGGTTTTTTTTAACCTTCAAAATATACATCCAAGCTCTAACACAAAAATGAGGAACTCCGGGGTGCCAGAAACACTGCAACGCGTATAAGGTGAAACTATATGGCCATAGGAGTAACCATACTAGATACGTACGTACTTTGTACAACAAGGTTTTAAAGGTTTCGTGGAGGCTACAATTGAGGCCAAGGGTCTACAGTTTGGCACAGGAGCTGGGTGTGAGTCCCTTATCAGGAGCCAGGTATCAGGAATCAGGCAATGTTTTTCCCGTCCTTCAAAGTAGAATTAGAACATTTTTACTCACTGGCCCAAGACCTTGACTCTTAAGAAATAAAATCCTGATTTGTTCAGGAGACTATAGATGCTGGAGAGGACGTGGAGAAACGGGAATGCTCTTGCACTGTTGGTGGGAATGCAAACTGGTGCAGCCTCTCTGGAAAACAGTGTGGAGGTTCCTCAGAAAATTAAAAATAGATCTACCCTATGACCCAGCAATAGCACTGCTAGGAATTTACCCAAGGGATACAGGAGCGCTGATGCATAGGGGCACTTGTACCCCAATGTTTATAGCAGCACTCTCAACAATAGCCAAATTGTGGAAAGAGCCTAAATGTCCATCAACTGATGAATGGATAAAGAAATTGTGGTTTATATACACAGTGGAGTACTATGTGGCAGTGAGAAAGAATGAAATATGGCCCTTTGTAGCAACGTGGATGGAACTGGAGAGTGTGATTTTAAGTGAAATAAGCCATACAGAGAAAGACAGACACCATATGGTTTCACTCTTACGTGGATCCTGAGAAATTCAACAGAAGACCATGGGGGAGGAGAAGGAAAAAAAAGTTAGGGAGGGAGCCAAACCATAAGAGACTCTTAAAAACTGAGAATAGGGGCACCTGGGTGGCTCAGTTCGTTAAGCATCTGACTTCGGCTCAGGTCATGATCTCGTGGTCTGTGGGTTCGAGCCCCACATCAGGCTCTGTGCTGACAGCTCAGAGCCTGGAGCCTGCTTCAGATTCTGTGTCTCCCTCTCTCTCTGGCCCTCCCCTGTTCATGCTCTGTCTCTCTCTGTCTCAAAAATAAATAAACGTTAAAAAAAATTTAAAAAAAACTGAGAATAAACTGAGGGTTGATGGCGGGGGGAGGGAGGGGAGGGGAGGTGATGGGCATTGAGGAGGGCACCTGTTGGGATGAGCACTGGGTGTTTCATGGAAACCAATTCGACAATAAATTTCATGTTAAAAAGAAAAAGAAAGAAAGAAAGAAAGAAAGAAAGAAAGAAAGGAAGGAAGAAAGAAAGAAAGAAAGAAAGAAAGAAAGAAAGAAAGAAAGAAAGAAAGAAAGAAAGAAAGAAAGAAAGAAAATTCTCAGGGCGCCTGGGTGGCTCAGTTGGTTAAGGGTCCCACTTCGGCTCAGGTCATGATCTCATAGTTTGTGAGTCCGAGCCCCGTGTTGGGCTCTGTGCTGACAGCTCAGATCCTGGAGCCTGCTTCAGATTCTGTGTCTTCCTCTCTCTCTGCCCCTCCCCTTCTTGCACTCTCTCTCTCTCTCTCTCTCAAAATAAATAAACTTTTTAAAAAAATTTTTTAAAAAGAAACAAAATCCCCCAAACTGCATTTCCAAGGAGTATGCGATCAGGATTCTTAAACTGCCAATATGATGCAACATCCTAGAGCCAAAATGTAAATGTAAAAATTTTGTCCTCATCCTTTGTGACCCCAACAGAAGCAAATATAAAAATTCCCAAAAGAAAAATTCTGCAAGGCAAAACATGTACCACCAATGTGAAAAATATTTCAAGCTGAAGACATGGTCCAGACAACTCTTGGAGAACTCCAGCGCTCTAATACATCAACCGCAAACACAATAAATAAAATTCCCAAGGAATCATAAACAACAGATCAATATGAATGGGACTTTAAAATAATATTAATTGCCATGTACATGTATAAAGGAAGGAATAAATCTATCAGGCATGAAAAGGATATAATAGCAATCAAAAGAGGGAGATCTGAAAAAGAAACAAATAAAAATTATAGAAATAAAAAATACAGTAATAGGGGGAAAACACTCCACTAAAAAGGTAAATAAGAGACTCGAGCTGGACAAAGAGAGAGTTGATGAAATGGATGATAGAGCTGAAGCGATCTCTCAGAATGAAGCAAAGAAAAAGAAAAATAGAGAAGAACAAAAAATTATGAGCTCCAAAATACATGTGAAGGGAGCTTTAGGAGTGAGTAGAGAAAATAAATGCAGTGATTAGGCTACATGTTATAGAAAGTCCAGCCAATTGTGACTTAAACAAGAGGGCCATTTGTCTGTCACAGCAAGACGTCTGGGGAAGAAGCTGTCCAGGGCTAGAATAGAAGTTTACACCATGCCAAAACAAATTAACAAATTAGATGATAGACGGATAGATCGATAGATCGACTATAGATAGATAGACGATAGACAATAGATAGATGGATAGATAGATGGATAGATAGATAGATAGATAGATAGATAGATAGATAGATAGAAGATACGTAGATAGATTGATTTAGGTAGATTAAGGATATAAACATAAGAAGTAATTTTTAAGATCATCAGAAGAAAATACTGGGACCTAATTTTATCACCTACGGTAAAGAAATCTTTCTAAAACCATTTTCTTAACAGAAAACAATCATAGGTTAAAGAGATCAAAGTTTAAATTTCCTGAATGATAGAGGATACTTTGGGCAAAAACTCAACGCAACAGATTGGGAGAAAATGTTTGCAGTCCAAATAACCAATGAAAATTACTGTCCGGAGTTTCTACAAATCATTAAGAAAAAAAAATTAACAGGGGCACCTGGCTGGCGCAGTTGGTGAAGTGTCCAACTCTTGATCTCAGGGTCGTGAGTTAGAGCCCCACGTGGGGTGTAGAGATTACTTAAATAAATAAAACTTTAAAAAAAAAATAAAGATAAACAAAAAGCAAATACCAACAAGAAAAAGGCAAAGCATAAGAAAATGCACAAAGGGGGAATGACCCTCAACGAGTAGCCAATGAACGCACGAAGCAGTCCTCATCCCCGTCCTCACTAGCAACCAGGGAAACGCAAATGAAAGCAGAGACAAAATTACACAGTGTCACACGTTGGGGACAGGGTGGTGAGATGGTTAAGCGGAAACTTTAGCCCTGGCTGTAGCGGCGGTGACACAACACAGTCTCTTGGGAGAGCAATTTGGCCAAGTCGAGTGAAATGCAAACCTAGTACTTTACGTCTAGGATTACACTACAGAAATGTTCTCATGAACCCTCCAGGATTCTTTTTCACAACCTTGTTAATAACAGCAGTAAGTCAGAAACAATCGCATGCTCACCAGAAATGGAATGTCTAGATAAATCTTGGCATATCATTGGCAGTAACATATTACTGCTAAAACTGCTCCCACGAATGAATGATCTAAACTGACGTACGTCGATATGGACAACTGCCAAACCCAAAGAATAAATGAATGAGTAGGGATAGCTCCCAAAAACCCGACTATGAGTGAAAAAGGGTTGCAGAAGATACACAATGTGTACATTTTATTTATGTATGTATGTATGTATGTGTGTATGTATAATGTTTATTTACTTATTTATGGAGAGAGAGAGAGAGAGAGACGGAGAGTCTGCACAAGCAGGGAAGGGGCAGAAACAGAGGGAGAGAGAATCCCAAGCAGGCTCCTAGCTGTCAGTGCAGAGCCCGAATAAGGGCTCAAACTCACGAACGGTGAGATCATGACCTGAGCCGAAACCAAGAGTCTGACGCTTAACCGACTGAGCCCCCCGGGTGCCCCAACACAATGTGTACCTTCTAATAACATTTACATAAATTTTAAAACATGCGGAATCAATCCCTATACAGTTTATGGATAGACACAAAGTAAGGGTATACCCTCCAAGGTATGATAATGTTTGCTTCTGACAGAAGAGAGATATTATATCAGGGAGGGGTACAGATGGGACTTCAGATTTCCCTTTTCTCTTTTAAAACATCAAAAACAATTATGATCCAGCCTGCCCGTGTTCACTGGGGATAGTAAGTGCATTGTTGTTACTGGTTAAATGGCTTTCTATATTTTCTTAATCTTTATTCCTTCTAATTAAAAAAAAAAAGCAGAGGGGAACTTTTCAAGGCACGCTTGGCTATTTTTTAAAGTATTTTTTTAGGGGTGACTGGGTGGCTCAGTTGGTTGAGCGTCTGACTTCGGCTAAGGTCATGATCTCACAGTTTGTGAGTTCGAGCCCCGCGTCGGGCTCTGTGCCGACAGCTCAGAGCCTGGAGCCTGCTTCGGATTCTGTGTCTCCCTCTCTGTCTGCCCCTCCCCTGCTCATGCTCTCTCTCTCTCAAAAATAAATAAAGATTAAAACTTTTTTTGAAGTAATTTTTAAAAGATTTGCCTTTTAAGCTTTACCAACATAGAATAAGTACAAAGATGCCAAATCAACAAAGTCCTCCTTTACCCACCAGACGATCTGTTCGGCTTTATCAAAATCAATCCCGTGGCTCGACCTTCTTGTCGGGAATTCAGAACATTGCTTGAGAAAACCTGCCTTCTCCCTCCCCTCCCCCAAAAGAGCGATGTATTTCATTAAAGCGAACACAGGACGTGTGAAAGGAGCCAGAATGGGGACGCGGGAATGACACGCGAAGATGTCCTGATGAATTGTGTTTCATCTCAGCCGGCTCACTTGACTCTTGCCTTGTGTTAGAAACGGGGTCCCAGTAAATTACTCAGCATAAAGCTTCTCTGCTTTCCAAAAAGGGCTGCATGTTGGATCTAGTCTCACAAGTAATCATACATAGTCTCACGCGGGTACCATTGCAGCCAGCATCTAGCTGGTGCCTTGACCAGGTCTGGGGCAAAATTTGTTTAAATGCAATCGATATTCACGAGGAAAGAAAACAAGGGTTGCACAGAGCCGAAAAGGCAAGATATAGATTTCCACTTACAAGCCGACACAGAGCTAAGGATTCACCCCAGATCAGCCTGTGCAGGAGCCTGGACTTCTCACCAAACGCCCTGTCCGCCCCTCTCACCCCACCTTACCTCTCCCTCTCCCCCACTGCACCCTGTCTCCCATGCTCCCCTAAAGGGAAACAGGCCAGGGAAAAAAAAGATTTGTGAGGGGGTGAGAGGATGTGGTCGATTCGCGTAGGCCCAGAATAGAAAGAGCCTGTCAATGTTGAACCCAAACAAAAAAGTCTTTTTTAAAAAGTCAATGCTCGGAGAGAAGGATTGCTCTCCTCTCTGCCTCTCCCCGCAAATAGTCAACAGTGAAGTCTTCGTGGCATTTTCAAACCCTCAGAATCTTAGGTAGGATTGACATGATGTGGCAGAAACCCTGTAACTTCTCTGGCAGTGGCTTAGGATTTAAGATACCTGAATTCCAGCCCCAGCTTTGCCCAGGAGGCCCCTCACCTGGGGCATCTCTCTGGGACTCAGCCTTTCGACCTGTAAAACAGGATGCCAATGACCACCGTACCTTCTCTGGCGTGCTTTGGGGATCTTTTAGTCAATGCACGTACTGGAAGGCCTTTCAAAAATCTGAAACAAATACAGTGCTATAAGAATTTAAAAAGAAATAAAAAGAAATGCCAATTCAACATGTTCTCCCTGCTTTAAAAGTCTGGAGGGTGAAAGTCAAAGCAAAGACACAAAAATGTTTTCTCAAAAATAAAAACAACAACAAACTTTTAAATATAAGCCACCTGACTAGCCAACCCCTAGATCTGTGGCCAAGTGCTTTGATCAAGGAAGAAATCAGGGTGACTCAGGAGTTAGCACGACTGACTTGAAAACAAATAGGATGTCTTTGAGCTTGGTTTTTGACAGGTTGCGATCTTTGAAGGTAACTAAATAAGTCCAAGCTGTTACGACGGAGTACAAAAATGAACGTGATGCCCATTTTAAAATAAAATGGAATTAATAAGTAAAGAGAATTAATCAATAGAATCAAATTAATAAATAGAATTGCTGAAACATGTAACTGGCTGGACTGCTATAATAGATGCTCAATAAATATCGGTCACACGAATGAATGCTATAATTCAGGAACGCATACTGATGCCCAGAATGCCCTTAAAGATGACAGAGGGTGTCAGAACCTCCAATGAACCACAGAGGACCACTGTCCTCGCCAGATCTGAAACCACACAAAATACACACTCCAAATACTATATGCAGAGTTTAAGTCATTAACTCGGTCGTGTTCCCCACCTCCAGCCCCCTTTAACTTCATGTTTCTATTCTGCCATCAAGATCAGAGACCTCCCTTCCATAGTGGGTTGAAGGATGGCCCCAAAAAAGATATACCCATACCCTAATCCCCAGGACCTGTGAATAATATTATTGATACGGCAACAAAAGGGTGAATATTATCTCTTTTTTTAACGTTTATTTATTTTGAGAGAGAGAGAGTGAGTGTAAGCAAGCAACAGAGGGGCAGAGAGAGAGAGAGGCAAAGAGAGACTCTGAACCAAACTCCTCCCTGTCAGTGCAGAACCCACCGTGGGGACTCTTCGCAAACCTTGAGAACGAACCTGAGCCGAAATCAAGAATCAGACGCTTAACCCACTGAGCCACCTGGGCGCCCCCAAAGTGAATATCACCTTAAGTATCAAAGGACGTAATTAAGTTAAGGATCTAAAGAGGAAGCATTTATCTTGGATTATCTGGGTGGGCCTTTAAAGCGATTGCACATATCCTTTAAAAAACAAGAGGCAGGGGGAGTGTCGAGTCAGACACAGAACATAAGGAGGCCTTGTGACTATGGGCACAGAGACAGGAATGATGTGCCTCCAAGTCCAGGATGGCCTGGAGCCACCAGAAGCTGGAAGAGGCCAGGAAAGACTCTGCTCCAGAGCCTGCAGAGGGAGTATAGCTGTGCTGATGACTTCTTGCCTCCAGAACTGTGAGAGAATAAACACTGGTTATTGAAGCTACCCCCTCACTGAATATTTGTTTTAGCAGCTAGCAGAAACTAATACACTCTCCTTTCACTAACCTGCTTTCATCCGCCTTTCTCTGTGCTCATGAGAAAGCCCCCCGCCCCCACAGCCGCCCCAGCTGCAAAGATCTTCAGTCTTATCCACGGCTCAGAGACGGCTGTCCCGAGGCTGGCACTCCCTGGGCACAGCTCCATCCCTGAGCCTCTGGCTGCCTCCACCCGGGTCACACCTAGAAGCCGAGTAAGGCAAACAGCCTGAAAGGGTGACATCTGCCTGTCATTCCTCTACAGCTGCTTTGGGGACTCCAGGTACCAGTATTTCTGCCATTTGGAACTCTGTGGACAAGAGTGTTGGCTCTGGCTGGCTGGCAGTGTGTCCATCTGTCTATCGTTCTCAGCCTGTCCTATCTCAAGCAGAGTGTAAAACTCAGGCATCCCCAAGACGACAGACACACACAAGTGCTCCAAGCAGGACAGCTTGGCGACGGCTGTCCCCGAAAATGGATGCCCGCCGGGAGATGCTCATGGACCCTGCATGATGGTGACTCGAATGGCAGTTCCAGTCACGGCCAGGGAAACAGCTTCACAAATCCCAAACTGGAGTTCATCACAGGTCTCGGGCAAATGGGGCTGAGGGTCCTGGCTTCTGCGCCCCAAACGGTAGAGCCATTCTCTGCGTACGTGCTGATTGTGCGTGGATGTTACCCATCTTGCAAGGAACAAACCCACAGTTTGGTTAACTTCACAGCTACGGAAACAGATATGAAATATCAGCTATGGGGGGCTGCTTATCTATTTATTATTTCTGCCCACCCTTTTTCTCGGTAGTCTATAAAAGCATCTTAAAGGAATAGAAAACTTCGGAAACTTGGAGCACGCAACTCGTAATCTCAGGGTCGTGAGTTCAAGCCCCACACTGGGCATTTTTTTTTTCTTAAAAAAAATAGAATAGAAAAATAATGCCGGGGGGGGGGGGAATGGAGGAAAGTAATAAACACAAAAGACGGGTACAGCATGTATGAGGTTGAAAACATCAAAATGGCCGCCACACTTATGGTGATAAGCCAATGAGTGTCGTAAATCATGTGGACAGGGAGGCTTCAGCAGTCAGCAGTGTCCAGAAGATGAAAAAAACAAGTACTCAGGGAAAAGATCATTTTTTTGTAGTAACGTGGAGTGGACACAGTCTCGTATGATGGAGACATCCTCAGGAGCATCTCCACAATGGCCGCCATGACGAGTGCCATGGGCACTTCCTGGTCCTGATGGTCCCCACAGGCCCTCGGGATCCCCTCCCTGCCAGAAGAACAGACAGAGACGACAGGCCTGTGCTCTTGGCTGAGACCCTTTAAGGAAATTGCCGGGTCAACGTTTCATCAATGAGGGTCACAGCCTTGTCGGCCACCACAGAAACTATCTGATGACTCTGTCCACAAGACAGCCATGCCTGATGTCACTGGCTAGCAGGTGCAGGTGTGAACAGCAGAGCTCCCTGGTCTCCTAACCAGCCACCCTCCAAGAGCCTCCCTACCTTTGGCCCAACATCTGTATCCTCCTCTTCCATCCATTGTGTGGCTTCCTAGCCAAGCTCAAAACCCTTTCCAACCTGACCTCAGCCTCTTACCGCCCATTACCCTCTGTGTCTCCTCCCTTCCACCAGCCACATCAACCCGATCTCCATTCCACAGACGTACCCTACTCTTATGTCTCACGGCCTCACGCTGTTCCTTCTGCCTGAAATTCCCTTCCCTTTGACCAACCTCAAGACCAAATCCACACAGCATCCCGTGCACGTCCTGCCCTCTGGGTTCCCAGGTTACGTCATTCACGCTCTGGCACGACACTAATCACAATATGCTACAAATTCATTTTTTGTCAAGGATGAGAGTATGTCTCGCTCCTGGTTTCCATAGGGAATCCCAGCACGTGGGTTAGTACCAACCCAGTCAACAAGTACTTTTGAGCGAACCAGAATTTGAAGAGTACCTTATCACTTAGCCCCTAACGGGGCTGTATACGGCACCTAGCCCACTCTTCCTGTCTTGAGACTGTTGCTTTCGGATTTCGGTGAAGTTTAGAGGGGCCTGAATCATCCCACCGATGACTGCTGGGTCTGCTTGGTCTTGCTACGTGTTTGCAACTAAGATGATTCACGCGGGAGATTCAAAAGCAAGAACTTGCTTAAAAAGATGTGCATTCTGGGACTCACATATGCAAAACAGTGACAGAAAGGTACTTGGCCAATCACTTGAGTTAAAAAGGGTAGGGGCAGGGCTTTGAAAATTTCAAGTCCTGATACAGCAGCGGGTTGTGAAATCAATGTGCACCATTTTCAAGTCATGACTAAAATTTAGAAATAAAACGGAATGGGGTGTGATCAAATAGGACAGATAGGACGGATGCATTGCACTGCATAGACTAGATAATACCAGACCGGGTGCATCAGAGGTAGTAAGAGTTGAGTATTCCAAAAGTATTTTGAGTCACAGTATAATAAGTATTTCTAACTGGGGGCCATGACCAAAACGTTGGAAATCCACTGTCTTTGAACCTGGAGATCAGCAGGAAATCAGGCAAGGAGGGGGCTGGCCGAAGTGCCTTGTTAAGAAATTTGCTCCCAGAGGAGCACCTGGGTGGCTCAGTCGGTTAAGCGTCCAACTTCAGCTCAGGTCATGATCTCACAGTCCGTGAGTTCAAGCCCCGCGTAGGGCTCTGCGCTGACAGCTCGGAGCCTGGAGCCCAAGAAGGGCATGACAGTGCAAGCCCTCTGGGAATTTGCATGGGTCTTACCAAGGATGTCATACAGCCATGGGGGACAAATGGGGATCTGGGCCTCTTCTCTAAGACACCAGGGGCTGGCTGGAGACCCCAGCTCAACATCTGAGTCTTCTGTGAACGTTCACACTGCCTGGTGGTGAGGGGTGCCGCCATCACGTTACCAGGTGAGATAGCTAAATGAGATGTCACTCGATCCAGCTAGATGCCCCTCTATCCCCTCCTCCAGAAGCCATCCCGAGGCTGCCACATACATCTGCAGAGATGGAGGTGATGCTGTTCCCTGTGCTACCCTTTCCCCTCTATCAGAGCCCCGAAGACACACAGAACAAGTCTCGTGTTATATGCCTTCCGACTCCCAAGCATACACTCTCGGCCCCTTGCCCTTGGTCTTCTCTTCTGACCTGACAGCCACAAGTTACCCAAGCTTCCCTTGGAGGATATGGCTCCTGCTCCCCCTCACCAGATGGTCCCCTCAACCAAACACGCTTCACCGGACCCCTTCTTCCTCTACATTGCTCTAGTCGTGGGTGACCGCGGGCAGCATCCAGAAACCTCAACCATGATTTCAGATGGTACATTTGTCTGAAGGCAGTCTGAGTTGTGGTTGTTGGCAATCATTCAGTTGGTCTAATTAAGCTTGGAGGAAGTAGGAAATTTATGCGCGTCTTGTCCAGCTGCCCCATGGCTTTCAAAGCCCGAGTTATTCTTGCTAATTCAATATAGAGTCGGTGTTTCCTCGACAGATCCTGACAACAGAAAATGCGATTTCCTGCAGCTTATTCATATAACAAAGTTCCACCACAACAAAACAATTCAATGTTCCTGTGGTATAATAGTGTTGTTGCTATTTTCACCCAATAACCAGTCTCGCGGAACCTTCTCCTTGGTCTGCATTTTCGAAATCGTGGTATCGATTGCCGTTCGGCTTTGCAGAACAGAAGGAGAACGGGGTAGGAGTGCGGCTGCCTGGGCCCAACGCCTGGCTCCATCATTAACCAGCTCTGTGAACTTTGCGAGTAACTTGTCCTTACCCCTGACCTCTCGGTGCCTCAGCTTGATCAACTCTAAGGACAGCGGGAGAAACCATTGACCGTTTTGACGGTTGTAGGGCCACAGTGCGCGTGAAGTTCGGGTCCTGGCCCCAGGCGCGTGGCCCATAAGCAGAGTGGAAATTTAATCTATTGCCCAGATTGGGGTAATCTGGAGAGTGAAGAATACCATTAAAAGTTATGTGGAGACACGGTATCCCGGGGACACAAGACCTATCTGTCAACATGCATCCGACATGATGGCAATGATGACGTTCTCCGTACCTGAGCCCTCATCTCTCAGTCTACTAAAGAGCGATCGTTGATATCTGTGTTTTCGGATCATCAAGGGGATTTTTAAAAACCTACATTAAGTGCCTCGCATAGAGTAGTCGATCGATAACCAGTAACTTTCTAAATATTATTTTTATGGCTACAGCCCCAAATCCATTTCCTTCATGATGTGCCCCTTCTGACGTCCTGTGCTCCATGGCTTGATATCCAAGTATAAACAGTTAATGACTGAAGAGAACGGTTGTGCAGTATGAGTCAATCTGACTCCTTTCTTGGCTCCGGCTGATGAATATAAATGATTCGAAAATTAAAAAGCCATTAGGCTATTAAAAATAGCTTCTAAGAACAATCTCTCAATAAATTATTTTCATGCTTAAAAACCCAACTGGAAAGAATATAAATGGTAATACAGGCCATCTGAAAAGTCAATAACCAGACATAATGGTCAATTTCTCTAATATTATTGTCTAATTAAGCAATTTTGCTTTAGTCAAGATTGCATTTCACTGAGTCACTGTCGTCTAAAAGTGATGGAGAACCGATTTCTTTCAAGCTAAGGAGAAAAAAAAATAATAAAACTTGAGTACGAGGAGGAACAGATTCTGATTTACGTTCTGTGCTCAACTGGCTGCCTTTCCAAACAAAGTACAATGCAAGAACGAAAAGGGAACGTGTCAAAGGGGCCAGGTGCTCAGCTGGAGACTCAAATACCTAGACCCCAGGAGCTGGCAGTGCCCTGCAGGTGATGGGAGATGCCGTGGACATGGCCTCTTGCCCACAGAAGGAAGAGGCTCTGAGTGGTTCTCTCTCAGGCTTTGGACAGCTTTTAAAAATCCCATTGCCCAAACCACTCCCCAGACCAATCATTTTAGAATCACTAGGAATAGGACATGAGCTGCAGTATTCTTTAAAGCTCTCCAGGAGATTCCAATGTGCACTCAAGCTGGAGCACCCCTCTTCTGGATGGTTCCAGAAGCATCCAAAAACACTAGCCAGGTGGTCTAAGATTCCTTAGAAACATGACCTTTCCAGTTCAGGGCCTCAGTGCCTTGAAGGTGGGCCTACAGGTTCTCCCCATATCTGCACGGACACCTCTGAGATCCTGGGAGAAACCACAGCAGGAAAGATGAATATTCCTGGTGCTGACAGCAAAATTCACTTGGGTGAGTAAGATGACTGATTTGGGGCATCAACTTGACTGGGCCACAGGGTACAAAGCTCTTTTGCCGAATGTTATTCTGGGTGTTTCTGAGAGGGTGTTTGGGGATGAGATTAACATTGAAATCACTGGACTGAGTTTAGCAGATCGCTCTTCCTAATGTGGGTGGGCCTCGTCCAATCAGTTGAAGGCCTCCCTAGACCAGTAAGGCTGACCTGCCCCCAAGAGAAAAGCATTTCCCCTGCCTGAGTGCCTTTGAACTGGGACATTGGCTTCTTCCTGATTTTGAACTTGAATGGAACAAGTATCAACCCCGCTTGGGACCCGAGCCTGCCACCCTTCAGACTAGAATCATACCACCGGCCCTCCTGGGGTTTTGGTTCACCTACTAACCCTGCAGATGTTGGGACACGTCAGCCTCCCTAATGACCTGAGCCAATTCCTCAGAACGAACCTCTTTATGGAGTTAGAGATACATACAAACATACATACATGCATTAGGGTCTGTTTCCCTGGGGAGCCCTGACTAATACAGTGAAGCTGCTCCTTACTGCTGTTCCCCCAGGTAGTCACCTCTCTAAAAACTGCAGCCTGCCCATGACAGAACTAACAGCAACGTAACTCGCAATGCAGGTGTGAAAAGCAGCTTCCAACATGGCCCTCAGTGACCCCTAACTCCTGATGGTCATGATTTTGGACAGTTCCCGCCCACACCGCATCAGGACCGGTTTGTGTGACACAACAGCGTGTCACTTCCTCGGCCAGGTCCTAAAAGGCACTGTGGCTTCAGCTTTGCTCTCTCTTGGAACTGGCCGCTGTGGAAGACTTCAGCGGCCATGTCACGAGGACACGAAAGCAGCTGTGCGAGAGATGCACGTGGCTAGGAATCGAGGCCTCTGTTCAACAGACGGCAAGGCGCTGAGGTCCCCTGCTAAGAGCCAGTTAAACCTTCAGATGACCTGGGCAAATGGCATCGGCCCCTCCCCGGCTCTCCAAGCTCACCTCCTCCAGCAGCAAACACCGTCATCTCTCTCCTGACAAGGTGTCTTGAGTTCATCCGTGTCTCTCCTCCCCCAGTCATGCCCTGGTTGTGTTTTACTGGGTCTACATCCAACTCACCCCACTGCCTCCGCTTTTATGCCCTTCTCGGCTGTTCTCCACATGGTAGCCAGAGGGAATTTTCTAGAACAGAGGCTCTATGAGAGGCTCCCAAACGTTCTCAGTTCATGTCCATCTCCGTGACCTCGTAATTGTTTCGACAGCATCCCTAGTCCAAAAGGAATACCCGAGAGTCCCGTTCGGTTAAGCCCAAATAACGTATTAAGTATTTATGTCCCAACAATTTAGTAGCCACCTGAAAAAGAAATAAGACATATAATTTGAAAGAAAAAATTGATATTTTTACATCTTTCTTAAATAAACCACAGTAACTCCCTCCCGGTATGTGTGCACCTGTTGGGCACTGCACAAATCCTCAGACCTCAGAATCAGATTAGACCCGGCCACCTTCATTTCCTGTTTCAGTTTGACTTGGGCTTTTTATCAACTGCAAATGTTGCCCGTGAGTTCCCAGTTTTTGTAATCAGCCTGCAGTCCAAGCCTAGAAGACTTTTCTGTGGTTTCAGAAGGGGATGTAGGTCTTATACACCCACGAATGCTGAAGTGATGTGAGGGGAAATGAAGGACAGGGCAGCAATATCAACCATCTACATGTATGGATCAAAAATTCTTGCACAGTATTTGATTCAGGCTGATGGTGGAAACCAACAGAAAAACGAAAAGCTGCAGTCGGGTCGGAGGTCTGAGCCTAAAGAACGGAGGTGGGAAAGATGTTCACTTTTCATTTCTGTACACTCTTCCTTTTATAGCCTCCGAAACCACTTTTTCAACCACACGAATGTCACTTTTATGAGGAGAACAAAGTACTGTCTTTCTTTCCATCCAGTTGGGGTTATAATACCTCCATTCTGCAAGTCTGCCTTCCCCCCATCCTTCCGCCTGACAAGCCAGCTTAGCATGACTTTTTGCTTCTGGGTCAGGCATGATGTTCAGTCTCAAGGTGTCACTCATGTCCCGTAGGACGTAACTTGTTGTCTTCAGGTGCATTTCCAGATGGTTCCTCCCTCCAACACTCCGTAAAGTGCAGAGTCCCACCCCCTCATCCAACCCTTTAGCTCCTAGGAAACAGACTACGTCTTCGGTCTTATTTATATGTCTCTGTACACAGGTTAGGGCCACCCAAGGAAGACATTCTGTAAACAGCTGTTTTCCAACCCCAAGTCCATTTGGCTACAAATGGCTGAACATTAGCCTCAAGAGAATGGGACATGTACTTGCCTTCTTCAGTGGCCTGGATTCTCCTTGAGGACAGTGCTTGATTTTTATACATTCTCGAGTTATTAGAGACAGATAGACGCCAGCAGAAAAGGCTACCCGGTGCTCGAGTGTGTAATGAACGAAATGGAGGCATGAACAAAGACAACAAGTTGGAGGGAGAGTCCTCTAGAATCAAAATCCCTGCTCCTGCAGAAATGATGGTAACGTTCTTCCTTTGAATTCCATTTTGCGTTAACCTTTGACATAAAACAATGATTCTGGCTGTATCTACCTGGGTTCCAAACCTATAGTATTTAAAAGAGATGTGTGCTAGAGATCTTGGCACATTTATCAACATTCCTCATTTGGATCTGAGTTTGTCTAGGAAAGAAGAAAGCTCTAGACTTCTTTTTGTTGTTGTTTTTATTTCAATTTGCCTCAGTAACACCCAAACTTTTAGGAACAGCCAGGATCTCTCTCTCCCTCCCTCCCTCCCTCTCTCTCTCTCTCTCTCTCTGTCTCTCTCTCTCTCTCTCACACACACACACACACACACACACACACACACCCCACGATATTCATCTTTCAGCCTCTTGAATCCCATTGAAAGCCCAGAGGATCTGTGAGACTTTATGAAAGATTCCCTTTGTGTGACACATCTTCAAGAACTTCTCTGAGATGGCCCCAAACCCTTGAAATACTTCAGACTGAAAGCTATTACCTGCGTTAAGTGGAGCACTGCCTACCTCTCAAAGGCCTTTTAACTTGCCAAGGAGTGTTCACGTTGCCTTGGGAGCTAAGAAAACCTCCAATTCCTGGTAAATGCTATTAGAATATGACAGTGAAAATACACCAGTGGCTATTGCTGTATTATCCCAAATATATTTCCTCTGCCAGGCCCAAGGCTCGCCACAACATCCCATCCTGTATCTGTCGGATATTGATGGCCCTTCATTGCCTCAGCAAAGGAGGCAGGTCGGAAGGTCACTAGCCATTATCCGTCAAACATCTATTCTGTGTCAGGAACCGTACTCCACATATACAAAGAACCTAAGACAGTGATCAGACAGTAAATGTCACCCAAGGACCGGCGATCACCCCCTTGGAGAATCCACTGTCAGATGGCATTACCGTCAGATGGCCGGGTGCTCTGTGGAAGCTCTGTCCGTCTCATCTTCCAGAGTGGAAGAATCAGGTGTCTGATGTCCAACATCTATTGATGATCCGGGCTGGAGGGCGGGATCGGGAGGGGGCGTGGGGAGGGAGCCTCCCTCAGCCAGGCAAACACACATGCGTGCACTTGGTAGAAAGATCAATGAGGTTCATCTACAGCGACGGCATCCAACTCATGCGGAGTCTGTGTGCCGCGAGGGACTGGAGCTCCCCACTCCAGTTAACTCGTCCCCAGGCCCCATCCTCTGCACAAAAGAGACCACACTCCTACGTGCAAGGTGCAAGGTGCTTCAGATGGCCACAACTTGACCAGCAGAGAGGACCCTCCGTGCCTGGCAGTCCCCATGCCCTTTCCGCCTTCGCTGTTCTTCCCCCGGTTTCCCATGTCCTCATCTGCTGTGGACGCCATCATTTCTGCTCTGCTTGATAGCAAGAGAACACTTGAGCCTCGGGAGAAGGGAAAAGAGAGGCAGGGAAAAACCTCAGAGAAAAGGTTTCTTTTGGGGGAGTATCTTTAAAAAAAAAAAAAAGACTCAGGCAGATAAGCTGTCCTGTAAAGATTTGCCCTTTGCGAACATATCCTTGGATGGGGCAATCCAGGGAGACGGCGGGCAGAGAAATCCCACCCAGAACGTACATGCACAGTGGCTGTTGTGGTTGCATGCCCTACGTGTATTATCTCATTCCATCCACAAAACAACCCATTTCAACCACAAAACAACCCACAAAACAACATCCCCATCACAACAACAACAACCCTGTGTTGTGACCTCTACCTCACAGAGTTGGAAATCATACTCAGAGAGTTTGCTGGATCGTTGTGTCGTCAACCGCGTGGATTCTGTTTTCCGTAAGTCCCTTCCCTACAGGGCTCTGAGTTAGAGATGGCCACGAGGGGAAATTGTGCCAGACTGACAGGGACAGAACCTAAGCGATGAAGGAGTTCAAGGGCAGGTATGGCGACACACAGAAACAGAGGTGCCCGACGGGTTCTAGCTTGTTCTTCCTTTCCTCCATCCCAGCAGGAACTGAATTCCACCTCTCCTGCCACCGCGCTGACCCTGCTGGCCAACAGTGGCCCTGCCCGCCACCGGATGTTTGGCTGCAGACCCACGGAGGTAGCTGCTTCCTGTAAGCCTCCGTACGAGCTCCCCTCATCCCGTTTCGGGAGCTGGCTTTGCCTGGCCTCCTCATCACCGGGGCTTCAGAAAGCCAGCTAGTGACTTCTCCGATCTTGCAGCACACCTGCAAGATCTAAAGTCTAATTCCTCTATTATACCCCTTCGTCCAAATGTATCTAGTTCTGCTTCCCAGACTGAACTCCGGCCAGTAAAGAGACGTGAAATGACATTCAAAGGCCACCGACATAGGAAGGAGTGGAAAGAGAAGCCAGGTAGGTATGAAACCAGTGGGCAGCATGGAGGGTGGGACCCGAAGTGGCAAAGGTCATCTAGCCCGAGAGGCTGGTCCCAAGGGAGCCCCTGGGGCTTCAGGCATGGTGTCCAAGTCAATGATAAGCTTCAGCTCGGGCACCCAAAGGCTCGGGTACTAGAGCATCCCATCCAGTGGGGGCATGGTCCCATCTAGTGTCCAGTGCCACTGGGTGAGACCCTCAGTCTTGTGGGTACTCGTCCTGTCTGTCAGGAGACCCCTTCAACGTCCAGGTAATAAGATACCTCTTTCCTCTCACCTCTTTTCCAGGAAAGAAGGGATCTCAGTGATCAGAATCCAGCAGGCAGCTACGAGAAGGCCCCAACTCTTTTTGGAACTAGAATATGAGGCACAGAAGCGGGACTTTAGGAAAAGGAAGCGATTGAACACCACGTCTGCTTTCCGAGTCCCACCCCGGGGCCGGCTGTGGCCATTAGTGACCTGACTGCCTTGGTGAAGCTCGTCCCAGGAACCGAGGAGCCTCAGTGACACCCTCTGGAAGAGCTGGAAGAAAAGGTGGCATGGGATGGACAGACACCCTTGGATTCTCCTGAAGGAGCCTACGGAGTGGCACAGCCTTATAGCTGAGAGCTCGGACCACAGAGACAGAGCAGGGGTACCAAAACCCTCCTGCACGAGTGGGGAAGGGCTCTAAGTCTGTTGTAGCCAGCGCCCTCTGTTCCATATCGGACCACAAAGCAGAAGTGAAACAGGTGTCTACAAAGAAAGTCTACGCAAGCTGCTGCCTGGCTTTGTAGACGACACCTGTGAACGCCTCGGTGCTTCTGCCCTGACCACGCCCACCTAGAAAGCAGGGTCCTCTCGCCTGTCCTGCCTCCACTCGACACCCAGGATCAACCCGTCGGGCTGGTGGACCAAAGCATGGAACTCTTGCCTCACACTTCCTCTCGAGCGAGCCCATTTCCATAAGATGGGGATAGAAGCCACACCTAGCTCGGAGCTGACCCGAGGATTAGGCGACTTCATCGTGGAAACCGGCTAAGAATACACAGGGTTTCCCGTAAGGGCTTAATAAATGCTAGTGCTTATTAAGCACTTACTGCTTCCCAAGCAAAGCTGCAACAAAGCCTCGACCCCACCGAGGGCTGGTGGGGACGTAATGGGCGAAGCGTCCTCCCAGCCAGCGGTGCTGACAACGGGCAGTCACGGCCGGACTCCGCTACGGATGGAAGTGTGTCCCCCACACACGCAAGCGACGCCAGAGTCCTAACTGCCAGCGCCCCCGGATGTGGCCTTTTTTAGAAATCAGACCTTCACAAAGGTCATCAAGTTAAAATGAAGTCACTGGGGGGCGGGGGTCCTAATCCATTAGGACCGGTGTGTCCTTATGAAAGCAGGCCACAGTCACACACAGGGAAAGATGGCCGTGTGACTGGTGGGTGCGGATGCCACCCACAGCACGTCGAGAGGACTGCCCGTGAACACCAGGAGTCGGGAGAGGCAAGGAAGGATCCTCCCTAAAGCCTTCAGAGAGAGCACGGCCCTGCCGACACCTTCATCTGGGGCTTCCAGCCTCCGGAACCGTAAGACAATACATTTCTGTTGTTTTAAGCCACCGATGTTTGGCCCTTTGTTCTAGCAGCCCTAGGGAACCAGAGCTGCCTGGACCCTGGAGCAGGGAAGGCCCATCTCCCACTGGTCAAGGGGATCGAGGGCAAGAGAAGCCAGTGAGCAAAGAGAGCAAGAAGAAGAATCTAGAGACGCTAAAAAGCAAGACGTAGGGAAAGCCGATTTTGATCGCTCTCTGATTCTCTGGGCGGTCTTTTCTCGAGGGCTGATTCCTTCTCTGAACTCGGAGAGCACCTATGTCCCTACAAGAAACTCTCCTTGAGGTCTTAATCTAGCTCAAGCGGGTGCTTACTATTGGCGGCCACAGGGACCTTAAAAATGCAACGGCCACCGATTCGGCGTCATAAAAGTCACCTCCAAGACGTGGCGGACAAAGCGTGGGTAACAAGAACGTGCAGAGGATGGGGGGGGGGTCCCACCACGCGACAGCAGAGGGAGGCTTTCCGGAGAGGTGACCATTCTCCTGGACTTCACGGGATGCCGAAGAGGTGACACACAGGTCAGGCAGCGTGACCCCCTGTTAGATCCCCATGCTTCTCAGGATTAACACCGAGCTGGTTGACATTGGGAAGGTTTTCATCAACCCTGAGCTGAAAAACAACGCGACTAGAAATAAAACCTCTGCCCAGTTGCCACGTTCAATTGAGCCACGCGTTGACAGCTGTCCAGCAGCCTCCAGTGTTCAGAAGGAAGCCCCCAGTTCTCTGCCAACTGAGACCACATCTATCCATCCCAGAGCAAATTGACTCCCCTGCCCGCGTATCGCAATTCAGATGCAGACGCTGAACGGTGTTACCTTCTAATCACAAGAGCAGCATTCGGGCCTCCACAAATATTTGCTTTGTTCCTCAACACTCTCCCAATTAAGCCCCAGGTAGAGAGGAAGATCACATTACAGCAGGCTGAATGGACAAAAGGTTGCAGTTAGGGATCGGGATACAGGTCTCATGGTCAAACAATAAATTCCTCCTTCTCACCCCGGGATAGGATGATGTGGGACGTTTCTTTTTTCTGTTTTCTGTTTGTTTGGGGTTTTTCTGAGAGAGAGAGACGGAGAAAGTGCGAGCAGGGGAGGGGAAGAGAAAGAGGGAGAATCCCAAGCAGGTTCCACACTGGTCCACGCAGAGCCCATGCGGGGCTCGAACTCACAAAATGGCGAGATCCCAACCTGAGCCGAAATCAAGAGTCTGACGCTCAACCGACAGAGCCACCGAGGTGCCCCAGGACGTTTCTTTAAAGTCAACGTGTACTGTGGTCCAATGGACCCTTGGGACCAGTTCCCTGCCATAAATAAGCAAGCTGTTCGTGTCCCGGCCCAGAATCTCAATGACCCACTATGCCCTGCTCTCACGTTCTTCCTCTGTCTTCTTTGCTTTGCTTCCCATTCTTCCTTCCCTACTTTTCTGTTCTGTTTTGCTGTGGGTCCATCTTCGGCGGGGGGTCTGGTGGGAACGCAGCCTCCTGGCCAGAAGAGAGGAAAAGGAAATGATGAAAGTGTTCTCTATCTTCTGGTGACGTCAGGGGAAGAAAAGGTGAAACAGAAAAGCACGTGACTTCATCCCATCCCAGGACAGTCCCGTGGGTCCCCGGCCTGGGCCCCCTGCGTCCTCGCCGGGCTGAGCCTGGTGTAACGGGGAGATGAGGGGCCCCGGCCTGGAGCAGAGCTTCTCAGGCCGTCTGGCGGCCCTCATTAGACTCAGACTGCAGGAAAATGATCCAGGCCACCCGCGCGCACAGCCAGGAATCTCAATCAACCCCACGCCGGAGGGAAAGGAAGGGGAAACCATTTGGGAAACTCCTGCTGCCTGTGATCAGGAGCTCCTTGACGGGCACCATCGGAGCTCTCTGCTGGTGGCCCGGTGGTCTCCACAGAGTCACTGACGTGCGCTCTGGGCCGGACCCGAGAGCTGGGTGGAAAGAAGACGCTCACCGGGCCTTGGGGAAGCTCCAAGTCTGGGAACAGCCCTGCAGACAGTGCCCCCCCACGCCGCCCCCCGGCTTGGGGATGCATCAGGTGGGCAGAACATACCAGGCCACGACAGAGCTAGGCCGGAAGGCACACGGGAGTGAAGCAGGCGAGGGAGGAGAACGGGATTCTGGCAGGAAAGAACAGCATGAGAAGTAAGGAAGCCTGACGATATGCAGTAAGGCAGTAAGAGACTCGGAGCTCATCCTGTGGCCTCAGGCCCCAATTACTGGGCCTGACACCGACCAGCCTGGCAGAGAACGAAGCCAGACCTGTGTCCTGACGCCTTGTCCCCTGGGGCTTAAACTGTCTCTCACCGTGAATGCTTTTGTGGCAAGACAGACATCACATAAAACGTTACTATGGGGGCGCCCGGGGGGGCTCAGTCGGTCAGGCGTCCAACTCTCGCTGTCAGCTCAGGTCATGATCTCGCGGTCCGTGCGATCGAGCCCCGTGTCAGGCTCTGCGCTGACAACACGGGGCCTGCTTGGGATTCTCGATCCCTCCCTCTCTCTCTCTCTACCCGCTGCACGCATGTGAGCACGCGCTCTCTCAAAATGAACAAGACTGTTTAAAACGTGCCATCTGAACCGTTTCTAAGCACGCAGGTCGAACTACCTAAAATAGGCAGGAATGTGGCAAAAACATTAAAATTAAAAAAAAAAACAAACAGCCCAACCTTTTGTTTCCCCATGACAGAAGATCCAGCTCAAACCGACTGAGGCAGAGAGAGAGGCTTCGTGGGCTCACTGACTAGGGAGTCCAGGGCAGGGACGGTTGGATGCCAGGACTCAGAGGTGTCATCACGACCTGGCCCGGCAGGGGCCAAGCGCTGTGCCGGGGACTGGGCATAGAGGAGGGATTAAAACCAGTATAATTCCAGCCCTAAAAGAGCTTGCGTTCCTCTTGTCGCCTCTCCCCACGACTGAGCCCACGGCAGACATCTCTAATTGGCCCTCGTACCGGATCGGCTGAGCTTGGCTGGGCCTTCTTCACGTAAAAGATCTGTCTTCACGTAACGCTGCAGAAAAGTGCCACTTACGGGTTGGAATTGTCTCGTGAGATAAAACCACCCATCGTTATGCCCCTAGAGCACAGTGATGATAACTACAGCTCACGCTTACTCATGGCTCACTCTGCGTACCGGGCTGTCCGCCACACTAACCCATCTAATCCCCAGAATAGCCCCGAGAAGCAGGGACCCTTCACCTACCCCATTTTACAGATGTGGAAACAGAGGCACGGAGAGATTAAGTGACCTGTCCAAGGATTCGAGCGCATTGGTGAACCCAGATCTGAACCCAGGCTAGCTGGCTGCCCTCTGGGGTGTCACCTGGGGAACCACCCCCCCCCACCACCACCACTGAGCCCTCACCCCTACCTTCAAACCACCACAGAAATGTGGAACACAATGACAGGATTCTAGAGGGAATGACAGCATTTTCTAAAGTGCCCTGGCTTTCTATCCAACCTCAAAGAGAGGCGTGAAAACGACTTAAATTATAATTGGACAATACGGGTTTCTGAATTGTAATTGGGGTAATTAATTTACCATCAATATAATGCAAGGAGTTAAAAATAACGGATTGAAAATGGTTGAAAACCCATTGAAAATGTAGTATGTACAAGTGAAATACTCGTCTTACATGGAAAGTGCTTAACCAAATATGACACAGTCTAATAAATCTCTCTCTTAGTCATTACGGCCGCATATGTTACAGTTCACAGTCAAGCTTATCAGTGGAGCATAAGAGCTCGTACAATTCCTCTCTAATCCCTCTCAAGACCCCCTTTTGGCATCAGAATAAATTTCATAACAGCACATTCTTTGAGAATTTCTGCTTCTCGTGCTTGGATGCTCATTCTCACAGGAGGGCTCAGTTCGGGGCCCCACTGCAATGGAATCAGAGCATCACAGGCTCTGGAAACGTCGGCAGGGCAGCTACCTAGGGAGTCAGCGTACTGACTCGGGCAGAGCTGGGCACAAATCTCAGCTCTGCCGCCCATAGCTGGGGGTCTCGTAGCCTCTCTAAACCTTAGTTTGTTGATTTTTTTTTTTTTGAGAGAGAGAGAGAGAGAGAGAGAGAGAAAGTTGGGGAGAGGGGCAGAGGGAGACAGAGAGAAATAGAGAATCTTAAGCAGGCTCCACATTCGGTACAGAGCCCAACGCGGGTCTTGATCCCACGACCTTGAGATCATGACCTGAGCCGAAATCAAGAGTTGAATGCTAGGGGCGCCTGGGTGGCGCAGTCGGTTAAGTGTCCGACTCCAGCCAGGTCACGATCTCGCGGTCCATGAGTTCGAGCCCCGCGTCAGGCTCTCTCTGGGCTGATGGCTCAGAGCCTGGAGCCTGTTTCCGATTCTGTGTCTCCCTTTCTCTCTGCCCCTCCCCCGTTCATGCTCTGTCTCTCTCTGTCCCAAATAAATAAATAAACGTTGAAAAAAAAAATTTTTTTTTAAAAAGAGTTGGATGCTTAACTGACTGAGCCACCCAGTGCCCCAATTTTTTTAATGGATAAGCAAATTACCTTCTCAAAGGGTTATGGCAAGGGTTTAGAGAGAAATATGAGTGAAGCCTGAGCACGGCGCTTTGCACATAGGAAACGCTATGATTTGTTTCTAAAAAAAATAATAGCATCAGGGGCTCCTGGGTGGCATTGGACCTCGGCTCAGATCACGATCTCGTGGTCCGTGAGTTCGAGCCCCGCGTCGGGCTCTGTGCTGACAGCTCCGAGCCTGGAGCCTGCCTCTGATTCTGTGTCTCCCTCTCTCTCTGACCCTCCCCCACTCGCACTGTGTGTCTCTCTCTATCTCTGAAAAATGAATAAACCTTAAAAAAATTTAAAAAAAAATCGTAGTATCATAATCTACATAGACAGATACTAGAACTAGAAAATGCATTTTCTGAATGAGTCCTGGCTCCCCCCCCCCACCCCCCGCCCCACCAGAGGCCACCGTTCAAGTGCCAGTATATGAATGGAGTTGGGAATGTGGACTTCACAGCATTGGTGCAGGGATCATCCAGTATTCACTGGTGCCCTTCCCGGTGCCAGGAACTGTCCTAGGACCCGCAGAAGCCCTGAACGAGATGAGCTGCTTGCCTTTAGGGAGCTCACGGAAGAGCACAAGTGGATAATTGACAGCTTGCATGGACCACGGTGAGGGGCATCTCTATGGCAGCGTTCTCTGGAAAACCCTGAGCCTCTTCGACCACTCAGGGGCCCCCCGCCTCATGCCTCCCCAGGGACGTCCTGTGTCCGACATTCCGGTCCAGTGAGACCATGGGACGCAGCGGGAGTGTAGAAAGCAAAGCAGGGCTTCAGAGGAACCACTGAGCAGGCTGGGAGGTATAGAACCTGCTGGAACACTGGGGGCGGGCAGGGCGGCACCCTGCGCAAGCTGAAGTCCGCGTCTGGTGGGAAAAGGCAAGTCAGAGCTGGCAGAGGAAGCCATTCCTGATTTCCAGGCGCCCCAAACACAAGGCAGATGGCGGGCAAACTATGCCGCCCGCCCCACCTGCCAGTACGTTGGATATAAGGCTCAAATACCAACGGCTAAATCCCCCAAATGGAGATCACACCAAGAGACATTCTGTGCCGCCAGTGCCCCACGATAAACCTACCCCCCGCCCCCCAGATTGGAACTTCAGATGCAGAAGCCCAGTTCTGTGCTTTCCTTCAAAAGGGAGGGAGGGAGGTGAACTTCAGGGCCATTTCCGGAGCCTGTGAGGACCACGTGCCCAGGGGGCTGGCTGGGCGGACGGCAGCATTGGAGAGTGACGGCCACTGCTTTTGATTTTCGTTTTACCACCAGTCAGGGAGATCCTGCTTCGCTCGGAATAAATCCGCATTAAGATGAGAGAGATGGCTAGACACATTTAATCCAGAAAAATCCCTCTTTGTGGGAGAGCGCACATTGTGGCGTGGGATGGAAAACTAAGGGCCACGGTGTGACGTGTCTGTCATGTGTGGTAGAGTCAATAAACACAGGGCACAACGTGGCAGGGTTGTGTTGGAGGGCAGAGGAGATGGGGGAGGGCCCAGGGAAGAAAGTGTTGCGCTTGTCTCAAAGGATGAGCTTGAGCCTTCTGGTAGACCAGATGGCCACTGGCATTCCATCGGAGAAAGGAGAAAGGAGAAAGGAGAAGGGCAGGTCGCAAGACATGGCCACAGCAGTGGAAGGAGGGCAGCAGAAGGGGAAGGGCGGGCCCAGACCCAGTGAGGAGGGTCTCACACGCTCAACTACGGAGTCCACGCTTTCCTTCCCCAATGCGATGCTTCTAGCTCTGTCTTGCCCTGTTGGAAAAGGCTTTGAGGGAGCCAAGTGTGAACTCTATCCAAAGGTCAATGAAGAGTAATACTGAAGCGACATGATCAGTCATAAAGTTTGTGGAAATGCCTGCCATTAACAAGTGCTTGACACACCCCAGTTTCCTTCTAGGCACTGAGACAAGAATCCTTTCATTTTCTGGATGTTTCTGTCTTCTGAGTACGCATCTAGTGCGGTAATGCCTCAACATCATCTGTAGGGGTCAAGGATAGAGCGATCATGTCACAGATGATTGCTGGGTTTAAGCTGGAGTGGAGGCATTGCCTTGGGCGATGCTGTGGCTTCGAGAACACAGAAGGGCATCTGTCTCCTACGGGGCAGTCCAGGAAGAGTAGGCAGGATCAGCTTCACAAGGTCAGCAAGGACCCCGGTCTTTATCTCCATTCTCAGCTTTGAGGTTGCTGCATTTCCACACCTGCATTTAGCCACAGGACAGGAAACCGGGGACATCCCAGGCAAACTACTTCAGCCTGGAGGGACTCCCGCTCACAAATGTAAGACTTGAGTTCAAAGGAGGCCCTGGTCTTCCCTCACGATCCTGTGTTGGCTAATAAAGGCCCGTCGTCAAACAATAATAAGACAGCCCGGGGTTACAATCACTGTTTGGTGGCTTAAGGCTCCAAGACCTTCCACAAGTCATATGCACTTAACCTCCCTGAAATTATTTCCTGATCTGTAAAAGCAGCTTGCGATGGGTGGCTCAGTCGGTTAAGCGTCTAACTCTTGATTTCAGCTAAGGTCATGATCTCACGGTTCGTAGGTTCAAGCCCTGCATCCGGCTCTGGGCCGACAGTGCAGAGCCTGCTTGAGATTCTCTCTCTCCCTCTCCCTCTGACCTCCCCCTCCCCACCCGGACTCTCAAAAATAAATATTTTTTTTAAAACATAGCTTGTGATGATGATAGGAATATAAATAAAATATGCAAAATGTCTGGCTCGTGGTAAATCTCATCAATGCTGCCCTCCCTTCCTTGTGAACAGAGGTGATCGAGCCGAAGCTTCTGAGGGAGATCAGGGTTCATTGAAATGGCTTGGGGGTTCTCTAGAATCTTTCCATCAGGGGGAACTTCACTGAAGCTGAAGGTTGCAGTAGGAGGACAAAATCACAAGCAGACAGACGTCACAGAAGCAAATAAGACATTCTGTCTTTCAACCAGCATGCCTGAACGCCAGCACAGCCCTAGACCTGGGCTCAGCTCAGAAGACAGTGTGGTGAGAGGGAAAAGGGCCAGCGCTGGCGGTGAGACTGGAGCCCGCTCGCTGTCCCCTTCCCCCCGCCATGTGAGGACATAGTGAGAAGGTGGCCATCTGCTAGCCGGGAAGAGAGCCCTCACCAAGGACCAAACCTGCCTGCACCTTCGCCTTGGATTCGCAGCCTCCAGAAGTGTGAGAAATACACGTCTGTTGATGAAGCCATCCAGTCCATGGTACTCTGTCTTAGCAGTCCAAGCAAAGACACCTACCTCGCTGGACAGGTTGCAGAAAAGGTGAGTAAGGTGCCTGAGTCAGAGCTGGCACATGGTAGGTGCTTGATATAGAGTAACGTGGATTATCGTGTCCCAATTATTTCCATCACCATCGTTATCATGCAACCCCTGCCCTCAAGGACCTCACCGTCTGGTAGGGGAAACAGATACATGAAACAGTGTTCGGGGAGCCCGAGTACTTTGGCTGCCCTGGGTCTCAAGAAATAAGGAGATCTTCCCCTGGGAAGAAAGCTGAACTCACACCCAGAGCCACATACAGTCTGCTGCTGCACCGGGAGCCCCAGGTTGAGCTCCAGCCTCAAGGCTGACTCTGGAGATGCCCCCACCACCACCACCACCCAGGCAGGCGGCGGATCCACAGACTATATCCTGCTCCTCCGCTCTGGCGCCTAGCTGAGTACAGCTCCTGGCAAACACAGCAGGCATGGAAACGCATGCCGCCTCCCGAGTTGTGATACACATTGGCATCCTTCTGGGTGCGCAAGCTGTCCCCGCTGCCGATGCCAGAAACATTGCCGTGGCAATGTCACACGGAGATGCGTTTGCCCCTCCCCCACCCCCACGCCTGGCAAAAAGTTAACTGTGCCTTATTTCACTTCGGGTCCATATGCCACCTCAATTTCTGATCAGAGGTATTACAAATTACAGTCTGTCTCTACAGAACATTAAAGTAGGCTCATTTCTCTCCCTGTGTCAACAAATTAGTCTCAATTGTTTGAGAAAACGTGCTAGATGGCGTTCTCTCCATGCACAGATAATTTCTTTTCTCCGCTCCCCAGGGACAGGACCCCTGGTTAAGATGTTCGCCTCGCCTCCCTACCTCATGCCCCCCACATGATTTAATCTGCCCCGGGGCAGGCAGGTGGTTTGGCAATCAAAGTGTGCGATTTAACAATTGGAAGAGAGATTAATTAAGGAAGAAAGGATTTTCTCCCTTTCTTTCTTGTGGGTTCAAAAGCTCCTTTAATAAGAGGAATCAACAGTTATCAAAATCACAGAGTGGAAACTAGGTCCCGTGATCCCTCCTGCTCCCCCCACCTCCCAGGTCTCTTCAATCTGGCCCTGAGGCCCGGGGGTATGGGCTGTCTTACCCCAGCAGCGCCCCCCACCCCACCCCCGGCAGATGCCCTCGCAGAAATCAATCAGGCGCCCGTGCGGGGACGAGATGGACAGAAGGAAATTTAAACGGGATTTTGATAAATTTTGTCAATACCAGCACAAAACAGAAGCAGGACAGCTTTATTGATTTAAACATTAGAATAACATGCGCTTTCTCTGCATTTTCCCAGAAGTGATAATGTTGCTTATTTTTAATCTAGATTGAAATCTCCAAGAGTTTCCACAAGCCCCTTGTGGTGATTACCAAAGATTAGTAATAACATGTCTAATTAGTGTAGAAAGACATAAAAATCAATGGCAGTGGGAAATGTTATCCTGCCTGCCGGTGCTCAGAGGTGAGCCTGCGTGTGTCTCCAGGGACAGGCAGTGCCTGGCGGGCCCACCCCCACCCCACGCAGCCCCAGCCCCAGGGGTTGGCTTACACCCATCCCCAAGGAAGCCCGGGGCTTTGCAGGGGCTTCCTGAGTTCCCAGATAGCCTTGCTTCCAGCTTCTGATGTCTTTGTTGAAGGAAATAATAAAAAAGAGAGCATGGTTCCCAGGCAGGTGGAGTGAGCCAACCCAGCCAGTGCCCAGATTCTCAGTTCTGCCTTTTAGGGCAATTCAACCATAGTTAGCAAGCACTCCCAGCAAACAAAGGGAGGAAAGACCCAGCCCCTGGTGGCCTACACGCCCTGACGCCTGAGAGAGAGAGGGTCCTGTGGGTGGTGGGGCCTCATGTGCCCGCCTCTCAAACTGGGGATTCAAGAGGCATGTTTGGTTCCATCCGGGCAGGAGGTGAGGGGTCCCTTTCCATCCCATACAAGGCCGCCATGCCTCCACCCACTGTCTAGCTCGTCCTCCAAGGTCCCTTCCCTTCTGCTCTGATGGTCTCCCTCCCTCCCTTCTCCCAGGCCCAGGGTGACCCAGGTTCTGCAGACTCTCGGGAAAGACCTCCTTCCACACTCCAGAAAGCATTTCCTCAGAGCCTCGGTTTCTGCGTCGCCATACAGGGGGGTGGGGGGGTGGCCCTAGAGGTCAGAGAGACAAAAAGAAGGAAAGACAGCAGGACACCCAGATATAAATGGATGCTTAGAGATTATACATAGGTACAGATCACCATTGAAGTCCTGCTAACAAATAACAACACAATATCCTAAGAGGTATGATGAAGTGCCCAAGACATGGGTAAAGGAGAGGTTAATTCTGCTTCCCAGGTGAGATACGGAAAAGAGGAGGGCTTGGAGAGGGTCTGGAAGGAAACAGAGGTGGCAAATGGAGGTAGGCTTGTTAGAACAAGCCCACGGACAGCAGCCGAAGCATCGAAGTAGAGGGCGAGGACAAGGAGAGATCCATGTGGTTGGGGCAGTGACTGCCTTCCATCCCCTTACACTCCACCCCACCACCACCTTCTGCCAACCCACCCCTCCACCAGGACCGCCAAAGGCCAACCCACCCCTCCCCCAGGACCGCCGAAGGCCAACCCACCCCTCCCCCAGGACCGCCGAAGGCCAACCCAATGGGCAGCGTCCAGTCTTTATCTGTTTGCCTCATGTTGCTGCATTTGACCCTGTGGACCAGTCTCTTCTAGAAACATCTTCTTCCTCGATTTCTGTAACTCCGTGACCTCTTGGACTCCTCTGTCCCTCTGTCTCCTTGTCCGGGTCTTTCTCTCCTCTCTTGAGAATCCCTGTGGCTCCATTCAGAGTGCCCAACATCCTCTGCCTTCTCCCTTTGGATGGCGTCACTCAGACGCACGACCTTAGCATCTTTATCCTGCTAAGCCCCCAGTCTCCCTCACCAGCCCACGCTCCCCTGCTCATCCCCTGACCCACATGCCCAACGCTTTGCCTAACATTTCATCCGGGATGTCCCATGGACAGATACCACCCAAGCACTTATCCCTCCAACTCCTTCCCCAGCATCTGCCACACACTCTTGTCTTCAAGGCCATATGAGCCTTGGTTCGGGACCTCTTCGCTCTTTGCCCAAACCCCAACAAGAGCCCCTTACAGATCTCACTGCCCCTCCCACCGTCCCCTCCCGGGCGGCCCACACCCTGGCCCTAGAACACAAATGCAATTACGTTATTTTTCCTTTTGACATGTTCTGAGGCTCCCTGTTGCCTTGGAGACAAAGTAAAACCTCCTCCGCTTAGCACACAAGGTCCTAGGTCACCCATTTTTTGCAATTACTTGCCTAACATCGTCATTTGGCCAAACGTCGTCATTCCAGCAAGATAGAACCACGACTTGTGTTGCCACCGATGCGCGAAGCTGAGTCATCGCTTCACCATTTTTGTAAACTGAGAGCCTCCCACATCCCAGGCGCCGGGAGCACAGTAGACATGGCAGACAGGTCCTCAGTCTCCCGGAGCTCACGCGTGGAGCCCGGCATGGAAATGCAGATGAACGAAATGGAAATAATATGTAGGGAGGTAAACCAATGGAGGTGCTGGGAGCCAGGGGTGGACACACAGGGGGCTCAAATTCATCCTTGGAGTCTTCGAGCTTGCTGCTCCCTCTGAGCCTAACGTCCTCCCTCCCCTCACACACCAGCCATACCTTTTATCTTCCACGACTCAACTCAAGCCCCTTCCTCTGCAGTTGACTCCGTCCACGACCTCTTCCTTCCGTGCTCCCATGACACCCCGTGCTTACCCCTCATCTCTCTCGATCTGCGTCACAACCTCTGTGTCTAGAACTGTTGTCTTTTTTTTGTTTTTTAGAAATCTCTAGAACCCAGCACAGAGCCCAGCACAAGCAGGCACTCGATACCTATTTGTTGAGAAAAGGGAATAAATGAAATATCACAGAGATCAATGTTTTCTCGTGTTTAAGGCGGGGAGGGTCAGAAAATCATACTGTAATTGCTAGCCGCTCCCAGACAGGATGAGAGGCAGACATCTTGGAATTCCTTGGCAAGTCCCCTTTAGATGCTTCACCCTGACAGTCTCCCCTTGGAGGAGGAAAGAGGATGAGGAACCCCCCCCCCCACCGCTGCCTGGTGGGTTTTGAAAATGGAGATCCATAGAGAGAAGGCAGAGGGGTCCATGAGCCGTGAGATGCTGGCACCAGTCCGAAACCAGTATTCCCAGGATGAGATGGGTTCTAGAATGGGGCTGTGGATGTGAGGTGAGCTTTAATGAAGGACAACCTCGGGGAGCCAAGCCTGGAGTGCCTTCGGCCAAACGGTGGGATGGAGACAAAACTCATCTCAGAAATTCCCAGAAGTCTCTGCCAAGATTTGGACGGACCCAGCCTGGGCGATTATGCAGGACAGAGTGCCAACAGCGACACCATGTGGCCACGGGAAGCAACAGCAGGCCCCGCATGGCTCCTGAAGGTAGCTGTGGCGTGAAACCAACCTCACTTTGGATCGTTGTAATGCTTGAAAAAGCCAAGATTGGGACAGGCTTCAAGAGAGAGAGAGAGAGATGCTCACTTCCTGGGAATAAGGCCCGCTGGCTCGTAAGCCATCGCTTGGAAAAAATAAGACCTAAGTTTTCATTTGCACTTAAAGATTGGGGAACTATTCAGGCTGGTTAGCAGAGGGTTAGGGGTGTGGCGCCTGGAAGGCAGCGGGGCCAACAAAGGGCAGCGAGTGCCACTGTGTCATGTTTAACTCCTAAATGTGAATTTATTTTTGAACCTTGAGCTTTGAAATAAATTCGGACTTATTAAAAAATAAAAAGCTGCACCCGCGGGTACGAGTGATTCCCATCTACCTTTATCCGCCTGCCCTGAATGTTAACGTCTTACGCAACCACAGCACAAGGATCTAAATTAGGCAATCGAAATTGACACGAGACTCTGAATTAATCTACAGACCTTATTCGAGCTTCTCCAACTGTTTCCAGAATCTTCTCTACGGCCCCGGAGTGCATTCAGCTGTGAGGTCTCCTTTGTCTTCTCCAGTCTCGGGGAGTCCTGTCGTCGTCCTCCGTGATTTTGACGTTGTTAGAGAGTCCTGGCCAGTTAGTTTGGAAAATGTTCCCAGGTTTGGGTTTTTCTGAGGTCCCCTCATGTCTACGCTCAGCACTTCAGGCAGGAAAATCACAGAGCGACGTTGTGCCCTCAGTTCAGTACCTCGGATCAGGAAGCACCTGATGTCACAAAGCATCTCATCGCCCGTTCGCTTTACCGTCCTTTGGTGGGTTTGGCCTCGAACGGTCATCAGTATGGTGTTAAATCGTTCCGCCCACGTTCAAAAATGAGAATCCGACTGTAAGGAAACACTTTCTCTTCAGCCTAATTACTTATTTACTCCCGTAGGCTACCGTGGATTCCTGGTTAGTGATTTTGTTTTACGTATCACCCATGACTATGGTTAGTTCGTTGCTCATCCTCAGATTCGGTCACCAGGAGCTCCTCCAAGCTGGCTCCTACCTCCTCTGGACACGGTCCTGTCATTTTTGTTGTTGTTGTTGTTTTCAAGCAACCTTTACTTGTTGGCGACAAGACGTCCCGGGCTCATCTTGTGCCGTCCCCACCCCAGCCCTGGAACTGATGTCGTCACACGCACTAACACACTAACGCAGCCATCGCAACTGGTGTGAGAGCACCCTGTTGAATCTATCATTGCTTCCTCCGACTCAGCCTGGACACGGTACCTGATGGTTTCCTTGCTCGGCAAATTACCGCTTACTGAGTAAAAGAGAACGCGTGGCCTCTGCCCATCGGTTCGGCGAGAAAGCACCAACCACTTACCACACACCGGGCCCCGTGCCAGCGGCTGAAGACAGAGGGTAGCCAAGCCTCAGCTCCCCCTCCAAGAGCTCAGAGGCAAGTAGGTAGACGGAACAGCCAGCAGAGTCCGGGAACGGCACTGAAACACAGGCGCCCGAGACGACGGATATCACACGCCGGAGGAGACCCAACACACACACAGGGTGTGCCAAAGAGCTGTGTGAATTTTAGGAGTTGATAGCTCCAACCTCCCCCATACCAAGGGTTGCGGGTTGAAGATTAGGGAAGATTCTTGAAGAGTGCTACTTTGGAGAAAGCGGGGCTCAGCCCCAACTCCAACCCGGCCCCCACGGGGAAGGGACAGTCTCCTAATCCGAGCCCAGAGTCCGAGAGTTCAAGGAAAGGCAATTAAGAAGAGGTGGAGAGCCGGCTGTTGACGTGAGAACCCCAGCCCCTGCCAAGCTCGGAGAGGGGGTCATGTGGTTTCAATAGCAACCCCCAAAGTACTCGGTACATAAGGGGCTGGTGTCTGTTTCCTACATGGGAAATATACAGCATGTGAGACGAGTCGGTGAGGGGCTGAGAGGGGCATTCCGGTCCGTCCTCGCCCGGTGGGTCGGGACAAAGCACCCACGCATGTCTCCCATGAGCCAGGTGTAGACCCTGCCCTATGGGGCCACTTGGAGGCCCAGTGGACCTCAGCAAACAGAAGCTAGAGACGCTCCTGGAAGCATGGGGGTCAGCGAGGAGTAAGCAACAGGTCCCAGGAAAATGCATCACGGGGCACCTGCACGGCTCAGTTGGTTACGTGTCTGACTCTTGATTCCGGCTCAGGTCATGATCTCATGGTTTGTGAGATGGAGCCCCGCATCAGGCTCTGCGCCGGGAGTGCAGAGCCTGCTTGGGATTCTCTCTCCCTCTCGTTCTGTCCCTCCCGTGCTCTCTCTCTCTCTCTCAAAATACGTAAAACAAACTTCAAAAAAATTTTTACTTTAAATACATCGCTCACATCAAGGCAACCACTGATGAGCTGTCCTCAGGAACGGGGTGAGGGTATCTGAAGAAGTCAAACTCCACAAAAGTCACCCCAAGAGAAAAGCCCCTCAATCCCCTCAAGGGCGGAGAACGTGACATCCTGCCCTCAAGGATGTGGCGTTCCCCTGACCCCCTCTCCCTCCTCGGACCCCAGGTCTGCAGGGGTCAGAGGCTGGTGGTAGGAACACCAGGAGAAGCAGGAGAAGAAGCAAGAAGGGGAACAGAGGGGCCGGTGGCAGCCGTGTCCCAGGCTCCCCACAGGAGTCTGGGATTCAACACGACCAATCACCTGTGACTTTCCACTATCACACAGGGCTGGGATGCTCTTCTCAGACTCAGAGTGACCATGAGAGCGTTTCTTCCAGAGCGGCCCGGCCCGGTGGTCACGGAGGGGCCAGTGAAGGATTAGCCCCACGGAGCAGACGTAAGGGGACAATGCAAAACCCCTTCAGGATTACAGTCCCTGATTTGTGTGACATAAATAAACCCTGCGGCGGGCGCATGAGCAAAAACCCTGCAAAAGCCCAAAAGGAGAACTTGAAAGAAAGCTGTCGTTATCGGGCACATTGCTGTCCCTGTGCAAGAGGAGAAATAGAAAGACAGAGAGAAAGAGAGAGGGAGAGAGGGAGGGAGGGAGAAAGAGAGAGAAAGAGAGGGAGGGAGGAAGGGAGGAAGGAAGGAAGGAAGGAGGGAGGGAGGAAGGGAGAACAGTTAGGATCCGGCCGTCCTGAGGAGGGGTATGCTTGGACGGTGTCCCCGCCCTCCGGGCGAGACCCCGCACCTAGGCTGTCTTATTTAATCTGGGCCTCGACATTGAGGACTGCGGCCCGATGCCAGATAAAGCTGGCTAAAAGAAAACCGTTTGTCTCAGCGGATGCTTGCACACCAGAAATCTTCATTTGTCGCCCGGCGGACAGGGAAGGAAGAACAAAAGAATCCGAGCCCCTGGATTCAATCAGCTTTTCTTTCTTTATTATTTTTTTTTTCTTTGGGAGCACTTTTCACCACCTGGCAATATTTCTCTTTTTAAGCCGGGCTTTGTGCTTGTAAAGCTTTATGAAATGTGCGGCTCAGGCTTCGTTCTCCTGGCAGGCGGACTATTCCCAGGGCCCACCGTCCCCTGTAGCAGTTTTCTCGGGCTGACGTCACCAGGCGGGGAGGCGGCACCGTCGCCTGTCCCCGGAACGCATCTCCCTGCAAACCCCGCCAGCAAAAGGCTCCCAAGGAGCAGATGTTTCTGTTTAAGGCTGAAGGCGGCTGCAGGGACCGTCTTCCTCCCCATCCATTTTCAAGTGCGAGAGGCAGCTGTTTGCCAGGAACACAGACCCGGCTCCTAATGAGGTTCGTGGCCGAGCCGGGCCTTGGAGAGGGAGGCCTGACCAACACCAGGACGAGGTGATGAGCCGACCCCGGGAGGGAGCTGGCCGCGGGCCATTTCGAAATCATCTGGAGGAGAAATGTCTGGTTTTCTAGGACGCGGTTGGCGGTTTTCAAAAGCATAATCAATGGGAATTGTTGATTTCGTCTGATTTCTGCCAGGGGTTGTGGCTCAGCTTAAAGAAAGAGCGGCCAAGTTTTTCAGCATATCGGGGACGCTCTGACCAAGCGTTTCCCAAACTCGGTCTGTCCACAGAATCAGCATTGGCTTTGCGGCCGCCCTGGGACATTCAGCTAATGGAATGCGACTTGGCTAATTCAGATTCGAGTCCTTGCAAGTTTCAGCTAAGATGGGTGGCAGGAGACCAATGTTTAGGAACGAGTTTCCGACGTGACTTTGGAGTGGAAAGATTACAATGGAGAAAATCCAAGGCATTGACTTCGGTGTTGCTACAAACCGGGAGACGGCTGCAATTATTGTTTAAATAGGAAGTTATAGAAACAAACCTTGCATTTCACAGTGAAAACCTACAGACGTAGGATCAAACCCATCTGGGGGGAGGGGGAGGAGACGTTAATTCAAAATTCACTGTTAAGTAGCTTACTATTACAACCTATCTTACGTGCACGTTTTCATAAGGCAGAGAATGTAACCAGAGAAAATAAAGGGCAAGGCATTTATTGAGTTATCCATATGGATTGGGGCCCTCATACATATCCCATTTCCTCTACACTGCAATTCAAAGTTGATTTTTTTTTAATGTTTATTTATTTATTTTGAGAGAGAGAGAAAGAGAGAATCCCAAGCAGGCTCCACGCTGTCAGCACAGAGCCTGACGCGGGGCTCGATCTCATGAACCGTGAGATCATGACCTGAGCCGAAATCAAGGGTCAGACGCTCAACCGATTGAGCCACCCAGGCGCCCCCTTTTTTCCCTTTTTTTTAATTAAGTTTTTGTTTCTAAATATGCATACGTGACTGATAGCCATAGGTGAAAACCAGAGGTTACCCCAATATACTACCTATGTTCCTCTGTATACACGTGTGTGCACACAGTCATGTCCCCATTTAAAAGTCAGTCATATCATACACACGATTGTGCACCTGCTTTTTCGTTGTATGGGTCCTAATTGTGACTCCCTAACTTCCACGCTATCTTTCCTTGTCCCATAATACTCTGCTGCATCGCTGTACAAAATTATATTTAACTACTCCTCAGGACACCCCGGGGGGCTCAGGTGGTTGAGCGTCTGACTTGGGCTCAGATCATGATCTCACGGTCCGTGGGTTCAAGCCCCGCGTCGGGCTCTGTGCTGACAGCTCAGAGCCTGGAGCCTGCCTCGGATTCTGTGTCTCCCTCTCTCTCTATGCCCCGCCCTCACTTGCGTGCACACGCGCGCTCTCTCTCTCTCTCTCTCTCTCTCTCTCAAAAAAGTAAACATTAACCATTCCTCTGCTGTACAATTAGACTATGGCTATTTCTTCCTATTATAAACAATGTTGGAATAAACATCCTTGTAAATACACCTTTGTCTGTATCCAAGATTGCTCTCTTTTTCTTTTGCTTTCTCTTTCTTTCTTCCTTTTTCTTTCTTTCTTTCTACTTTTTTCTTTTTCTTTCTTTCTTTCTTTCTCTCTTTCTCTCTTTCTTTCTTTCTACTTTTTCTCTTTCTTTCTTTCTTTCTTTCTTTCTTTCTTTCTTTCTTTCTTTTTTCTTTGTTAGAAAGGGGGTGCAAGTGAGCAGGGGACAGAGAGAAAGAGAGAATCCCACAAGGAGCACAGAGACGGAGAATTAGGGCTCACCCCGGGCTCATGTTCACCCGAAGCAGGACTCGAGCTCACCTGATGTGGGACTGAGACTTATGAACTGTGAGGTCATGACCTGAGCCAAAGTCAGATGCTTACGGAGGGAGCCACCCCGGCAGCCCAGGATTGCTCTTTAGGGTAAATTCCTCCAAATGGAATTTTCTGAGGTCAAACAATAAGCACATTTTTATACATATTGTGAAATCACACTCCAAAAAAGGGTCCCCCAGGTTAAATCAGTGTAGTCAAGCACCCCGTTCCCTCAAATTCTAAAGCTAGCACTGTCTTTTTCAAAAATGCCGATTTTTTGGCCGAAAAAAATGACATGTTGTTTAAATGTTTCTTTAATTTTTTTAATGTTTATTTATTTTTAAGGGGGGGGGAGGGGCAGAGAGAGAGGGAGACACAGAATCCGAAGCAGGCTCCAGGCTCTGAGCTGTCGGCACAAAGCCCGACACAGGGCTCGAACCCACAAACTGTGAGGTCACGACCTGAGCCAAAGTCAGACACTCAACCGACTGAGCCACCCAGGCGCCTCCAAATGCTTCTCCAATTTGGAAAGATACTGCACTGACTTCATGTTTCTTGGCCATTTGCCTTTTCTCTCTTGTGAATTGCTATTTATGTCTTTTGCCCAATTTATAACCAAGGCATTTATCCTTTATTTTATTGATTGGTAAACACTCTTGGCATAAGAGTATCACACTTTTTTCCTGCATTCTATGTTGCAAATAAATGCCCCAGCTCATGTCACACTATTTTTTCTAGTTTATGGTAGTAATTGGCCACACTAAAATTTTAAATGTTTAGGTGGTCAATTGCACCAATCTTTAAAATTCTTTCTTTGACTGGAATATAAAAATCAACATACGTATTATTCTCTAGCTCTGATGGGTTTTTTTTTAATCTTTTAACGCGCCCTGAAGTTTAATGGCCAAACTGTTAGTAACTCATTGACTAAAATCATTCCCCTCGCTTTATCGTACACTGAATAGTTATGTAAACTCGGGCCTCTCTGTGCATTTTATTGCTTTGATTTGCTTGGCTCTGAGCCATGGCCACTTGCTTGAATCATTGCGGGTTTAAAGTGGCTTTTCAAGTCCGGTCCTCGGAAGCTACTTTCCGACCACAGAACCTGTGTTTCTCCGAAAATACCCCGTCTGGAGGCTCAGGGAGAGGACTGGCCCCCTGTCGGGGTTGGGAAGCAAAGCTCTTACACAAACACATCACCACTGTCCCGCTGTGGCCGGACGTGGTCTTGCTGAGGAACACAAAATGCATAGAAGATTCAGGGCAGTGCAGATATCGAATTAAGGCTGGAAGAGTCAGAGGACTCATCCCATCTTCGAACCACAAATGGAGGCTAACGTGTGCTGAGAATTACGCTAGGCTCTGGGGACACTGAGAGGAGTAAAACACAATCCCTGGTCACGGAGCCGTGACGTGTAGAGGAAATCAGGTCGGACGCCCTGACCTCACCTCGTGTCTCTGGCTCTCCCCAGCCTCTCTCAGCTGGGAACCCCAGCCCTGAGCTCAGGATCAGCTCTGCCTTGGCTTTTGATGAGGCTGGAGTTACCTAAGCAGCACACCTTCCCTCCCTCCGATGTGTTTGCTGCTAAATCAGTTCCCTACTTTCCGCTAAGTGCTACAAGATTTTAGTTTTGAATCCTAATTGTTAACATGGATCAAACACAGCAAATAGAAACACAATTGCAATACCAAAAAAAAAATGTTTTTTAATTAAAATTAGGGGCGCCTGGGTGGCTCAGTTGGTTAAGCATCCGACTTAGGCTCAGGTCATGATCTCACAGTTCATGAGTTTGAGCCTGCATCAGGCTCTGTGCCGACAGCTCAGAGTCTGGAGCCTACTTTGGATTTTGTGTCTCCCTCTCTTTCTGACTCTCCCCTGCTCATTCTCTCTCTCTCTCACTCTCTCTCTCTCTTTCTCAAAAATAAATAAACATTAAAAGTTTTTTTAATTAAAATTTAAAGAATAAATAAATCAAGTTCCCTATGAGCCTTCCCCAAGGAAAAACGGTGTGCCCTCTTCCTAAAGGTTGCGGCCATAAACAGTGCTGGGGTCAAAATTCACCAGTGCTGACCCTGCCATGCCAAGTCATTCCCATGTAGTTCAATCTCCAGACTTCTTCCCTCCTCATATAGGTACCTTTTTCCAAGTACCTTCTTTGATAAATCTATGGGTGATCATATGAACTAATATGATGAATTGTTGATGAGGGAGGCTTCAGGAAAGCTTATTGAAAATATCTGACTCAGCTAGAATGCCCTTTGACTTTTTGCAACTTCTTCTCGTTCCTGCATGGAACATGGATTCAGCGGCCAGGACTGCAGCAGCCATCTTGGGATTATGAGGCAATAAGAATGAATACAAAAGCCTACACACTAAGAATAATGGAGCAGAGGAATGATGGCTTGGGTCCCTAACGTTATTGCTGAGCCAACCATGGCATCCCTGGGCCACCTACCCCAGGCTTCTGAGTGAGAAATAAAAAACCCTCATTGATTTCATTTATTGTTAATACAACTTCTGTTATTTGTATCCCCCACCCCATTCTCAATGTGACCCTCATGCTGGATTCTTGTTCTAGGAACATGACTGGTTTCTCTGTGTGTCTGCCCACTCCACAGGGCAGACTGATGTCGGGCCTAATTTTTTTTTTTTTTTTGAGATCAAATTCCCATGAAATAAAATTAACCATTTTTAAAGGGCATCATTTTAAAGAGTATAATTCAGTGTCATTGGGACGCCTGGGTGGCTCCATCGGTTAAGCGTCTGACTTCGGCTCAGATCATCATCTCGAGGTTCCTGAGTTCGAGCCCTGCATCGGGCTCTGTGCCGACAGCTCAGAGCCCAGAGCCTGCTTCGGATTCTGTGTCTCCCTCTCTCTCTGCCCCTCCCCTGCTCACACTCTGTGTGTCTCTCTCTCAAAAACAAATAAAACATTTTTAGAAATAATAATTCAGTGTCACTGAGTACCTTCACAATGTTGTATGATCATCATTTTTGTCTTCTTTTAAGACAAAAAGAAACTCCACACACACCAGAAGTCACTGCTCCTGCCACGCCTGGCCACACCTAGCCTGTTTTCTGGCTCTACGGATGTCCCCATTCCGGACATTTCCTATAAATAAAATCCTATAATACGTGTCCTTCTGTGTCCGGCCCCTTCCACTTAGCACCCTGCTTTGAGGGTTCATCCAGGCTTTAGCATACGTCAGTCTGCCGTTCCTTTTCATGGGCAAATAATACTCCCTTGCATGGAGACACCGCACTGTTCATCCGTTCGTCAGTTAATGAACATCTGGGCTTTTTCAGTCTGTGGCTATGGCGGAAAATGCTGCGACTCATGTGCCCGTTTTTGTGTGAACATCTGTTTTCAGTTACTTTTGGTGCGCAGGGAGGGGTAGAATTGCCGAGTCACGTGCTAACTCGTTGTCTGACTTTGCGAGGGATAGTAGCCTAACTTGGAAACGCGTTTCCTTACAGCCTTGGAGGACACTCCCTGGGTATGAAACCAGGGGCTGGAACACAGCTGTCCGGGGACCGGGCTGGCCAGGGCCACACACGCTGTCCAGCGGAGACATTCCTCCCACCGCGCTCCCCGCACAAGTGGCCCAGACAGTGCTGCGGCCTCAAGGCGGGGCCGACCGACCACAGGCCATTGTCTTGACCAGTGGTCCTGCTCCTCTGGGCTAGACTGTCTACCCCACCCCAGGCACTGGAGAGAGAGCATTCAGGCGTGAGAGAAAAATCGAAGGGGAGGGATGCAGAGTTCCGGCTCTCCTGGGAAAGTGAGCTCCGACGGAGGTTTTCAGGGTGAGAATGAGGCCGGAGGGGGACGGTCTGGCACCATGTGGGGCCAACAGAGACAAAGGATGAGGTCCAGGGAAATGCCAAGAGGGCCAACGTCGTAGCAGCCGGACCCAGAGGCGGGAGGCCACGAGGAGGCACAGGGGAGAACTAGGCCTCAGACACTGAGCAGACTCCCTCAATGCCAGGACATTTTAGAGTGTCCGAGAGTCCCGAGAGTGGGGTGTGCCGCTCAAGGCTCTGTACCCCTCGGACAGCAAGCCTTTGTCACCCCCCAAAATGAGCCTCAGCCTAAAAAAAAATGCTTCAGTCCCCACCGGCACACGGGCCTGACTGAACCGCATCGGACACTCTAAGAACGCCCAAATCCCCGTCGATCTTTTCAACGAAAGGTGCACATAAAAGCAGTAATACATTTGGGCTGTGGGTGGATATACCAGCACATTTTTCATATTACAGACACAAGAGTTGCGGGCCTCGATCTTTGCTCTTATGTAATTTATGAGCGCTAGGAAAGCGTGGGGATTTCTAAAAGGTTGCACACATTTACGTATTAACCCAAAGTGGTGAAAAATGAAACACCCGAAGTCTGATCTTCTCTTTGTTTCCAAGGAGACCGGCAGATTCGTCTCATGGTGTCCCGTTGGCCTTTAAGTAAGAGAAACAGAGGCACACACGCCTCCCCTCCCCCCACAGAGAAATAAAGCTCATTATTCACCCAGCAGAGGAGTGGGTGAGTCGGGAGGGTGGCCTGCGCAAAATCGGGTGATGGGTTGTTCAAGGCCGTAGGCAGGTTGCCGTTGAGTGAGGACAAGAGCTCGGGTCTTTCTCCATCATGCCGCCTCCCTTCCTGCCGCCCAGGATGGGACTCCAAAGACAGGAAGTGATCACTGCCCATCAGTAAACCGAAGGCTCTTGCTCTGGTCTGTGTTCCCAACACACCTGTCAGAACTGTTTGAGAGCTCCCTACACAGAGTTCAAGTCCCAAGTCAGGTCTTCCGTCCCATGAGAGCTCTGATTTTCTTCTTCCCAAGGTTATTACCCATCTTATTCAAAGAGGTCCGACCATGAGTGCTCGTGAGGGTGGGGGTCTGGCCACCCTAAGGAGTCTGAGACTCCAGGCGGATGGGTTAAGTCTTCAATAAAAATAGTACAAAGGAGGGGCGCCTGGGTGGCTCAGTCGGTTGAGCTTCTGACTTCGGCTCAGGTCATGATCTCGAGGTTTGTGAGTTCGAGCCCCGCGTCGGGCTCTGTGCTGACAGCTCCGAGCCTGGAGCCTGCTTCCGATTCTGTGTCTCCCTCGCTCTCTGCCCCGCCCCCACTCGCACTCTGTCTCTCTCTCTCTCTCAAATAAACATGAAAAAAAAATCACATTTAAACACATTATCTGGCTTCTAGGTCATGTTAGTTGATTCTAAACTAAGATGCTTTGCTGGCTCTTCGATTAAAAAGCATGCATGGCTCTTGAAGAGAGTAAAAATCCTTGTGCCCTGACGTCAATGGACTCATCAGAGGGAGTTTGCTCAAGAGCTCTCAGAAAACGTACAAAATCCCAACCGGGTATTTCTGCTGCGCAAACAATGAGCGATGTGCGCAGAGGTCGTGCATAGGCCACTAGAGGATGGTGCCCGGTGACCCATTTCTGGGAATAAAGAAGGAAGGAAAGGGCCAGGGAAAGGAAAAGACGGGGCATTGCCTAAAACAGCTAAATGTCTAATAAAGATGGGTTGAATCATTACACATAAACATCTTTATATTCATATATGTCATATAGTTATAGTCACTTTATGTCTGTGTGTATGATGTAATAAAAGCAGAATGCAAACGCGGTGTGAATTTTGTTTTCAGGAACGTCTGTGTGTGTGTGTGTGTGTGTGTGTGTGTGTGCGCGCGCGTGCGCATTCATGGGCTCAGACGCAGGACCGGAGCCTCGTGCCGTGGTCATTTCTGGGTTCCTTCCTCATACTTCCGTGTTCCCAAAGTTTCTGCCAAAGACACACTGCTTCTACCGTCAGAAAACCCACAAAAATGCACTTTGAACGAGCACTGTTTGGACTACTCCAAAAAATATCAACAAAAGTTAAATTAATGTTTTGGGGCACCCATCCATGGGCTAGGCACCACGGTGTGTGCGGGGACACAGGAAGGAGTCCGATATGGCTCGTAACATGTCAAATTCAGAGACCAGCGGTGGAGACAAACTTAGATGAACGCGACACAACGTGAGTAGGTATCGCGTAGGATGATAAGTAACAGGGCTGCGGAAATGCAGAGGGAAGAGCATTCACTCCGCCGGGGGAAGGCGAGCGAAAGCATCACGAAGGGGATATTTGCGCCGGGCTGTGACGACAGGAGAGGAGTTCGTCGGGAGGCCAGGGTCAAATCAGGGCATTCTCCATAACCCGAGCAGCACGGACAAGGGGAGAACAGTGGGGCAGGATCGGTGTTGGGGACCAAGGAGGGACGGCACGAAGGGAAAGTCTTCGATGGCCGATCACAATTCTGGATTCCATCCCGTAACAAATGAGGAGCCCAGAGAAGATGTGGGGAAAGATGACTCCAGCGAGACCATTGAGGGGCGGCCTCATGCAAACTCGGGGAGAAAAGCTTACTTAGCCAAATCATTGTTTAACAATTAGTTGCCTTTCATAATTTTTCCCTTTAGGATGGTGAGCGTTGGGTCATTTCCTTTTTTTCTACTTTCCCCTTTTTGCATATGCCATCTTGTTCCTGAATTCATTTCATAATTTAAAATATGGGGGGAGTGGAGGGGGGGAATAAGTCTACAGTGAACCAAAATTTTCATTTCAGATGCTGTCTCTTCTCAGGATTGAATGGTATAAATCAGGTTGGAAATACCCCAGCAAAACTGTCCCATCAACCAGACCATTAAAAACTTATTCCCCACGGGGCACCTGGGTGGTCAGTTGGTTGAGCAGCTAACTCTTGATTTTGACTGAGGTCATGATCTCCTGGATCGTGAGATCGAGCCTCCCCGCTGTGAATATGGAGCCTGCTTGGGATTCTCTCTCTCTCTCTCTCTCTCTCTCTCTCTGTCTCAAAATAAGTAAGTAAACTTAACAACAACAAAGAACTTACTCCCCAGAGGAAAGCCTTGCCTCCTCTCAACTGGCTTCCCGATGTCTGGCCATGCACCTTCCCCCAAGGTGTGGACACCCCGCGTGTACGGATCTGGAGCCTGCTTTTTTCACTTCCCCTAAACGCTCCCCCGTGTTGTCATCTGTTCCCTGAAGCACTGCCTTCAAATGGCTCCTTAATCGTCCAGGAGCAGATGCTTCGTGGCTTACTTAAATATTCCCACCGTTGGACTTGCAGCTTGCCTCGGCTGCACTAAAATAAGGCTTCCGTGAAGCTCGTTCTATGTCAACCGATTTCCTGGGAATCTGTTACTAGAAATGAGTATCTGTGCTAAGGGTGAATCGAATCAATCCCAAAGGGGGTGGAGAATGCGAACATTTCTAAGACTCTTCATACACATTGCCAAATTGCTTTCGTGCGTGGGGTGATTCGATTCACACTCCGAGCGGAATACGGTGTTTAGCCGTTGCTCTTTTTTGCGGCAAATGGCCCGGATCTTAGCTCTCTATCTGCCAAGCAGGGGCCAGGCCCCCTTCGGGTCTGGCCCGCCGTTGGTTCAACGCAGGGAGGGGTTTTACAGTTACCACGTCGGTTTCTGTTCTCTAGGATTAATAAGTTTGGAATTAAAAGAGTATGTGCTGTTGTTCTGAGCTATTGCCCTTGAAAACAGCATCTCTTTTCGGCCGCCCCTCGTTGGCTCCATTTTTGTCCGAGGTGAAATGGGGCATGAGACGACCCTGTGCCTTTCTCCCACGCACCCACCCACACATCTCATTTTCTGCCAGATTTAAAATGCAATCGTTACCGAGTGGCGCCTATTATCCGACTCAACACGATGCCCATACCCGGAAGTCTGGTCACCGTCGTATATAATTTATGAACCCAACCCAGAAACCAGGCAGAGAGAAAATGAACACGGGCTCTAAGCGTCTGTGGTAATGAAATCACTTTTCGGTCTCGCGTAACTACGCCTCTCTGTGCTCATTTTCATGTCTCGATCTCTTCCCAAATTTGTTACCCCCGTGACTGACGCTCCAATTACGACTTCCTTCCCTCGCTCGCTCACACGTTATCCAATAAATGCCACGGCCTTTCGCCGCGCCGTGAACCTTATTTCCCAATTACTGTGGGTAAACAGGGATGAAGCCTTGAAATCATCTGATTTGGTCCTGAGCCCAACGGCAGAGACTGAGACATATACATCAAGGCCACGGTCTCCAGAAATCACAGGCGGTGGGAGAAGCCTCCGGAACGGGCCCTCTTTGGCGAAGAGCGGTGTCCACGGGGACATCTCGGCCCCAGAGTGACTTCGCGGTCCAAAAAGGCGCGTTTCCAAGTCCATCGGAGGGACGCCCTCATTTGCGTCCGTTCTGAGCTAGTACTCGTCAGCCTCTTCAATCTCCATTAGCAGGTTAGAAATTTATTTAGAAAGCCGACAGGTACTATTTGGGGGATTAATGACCACTGATTTATGAATATTGAGCAGCATTTCAATAATCGGAGACAGACTAATCACTGGTGGCTGCAGTCAGCTCTCCTTGTCACTGCCGTCTACAGCAATCACTCAAAGCCAGTTAAATGCTTCTGATTTATGACCTTAACCTTCAGGGTCCACTCCGTTTGCTCTCTCGGTGTGTAAATTCTAAAAATGCAATTCCCTCCACCTCCAGAGAGCCAATTTAAGTCAACATTATGCATGATCCGAGAAGGCGGGAATTCTCGGATCTCTTATTTCACTTCATTAAATTTGCACCGAACATCTTGCAATTAAAATTTCATATAGATTTCTCCTTATGATTGACAATTGGCCTTGATGAAATGAGTTCACATTTGGTCTCTCGGAAGACTCAGAAGGAGAGAGATGGGTCCGGACATTGTTTCGAGAGACGTAATGACGGGGCACTCACACTTGGATTAGCACTTGGAACAGATGCATCGGTGAAAGGGTCCGCCTTTATCACACAGCGAAACCAAGCCAGGGATGAGAAGCAAACCAGTCCGCTTTGAAAACACAGCGCATGTTGTCTGGCAATGATAAAACAAGAGAGTCACAGGCCCTTAGAGCAGGAACGAGCCTTGCAGGGCTCGTGGGCCAAAGCTTCCACGTTTCACACACAGAACCGGGTCTCCAGAGGGGGAAAGATTCCCCAGCACGGCAGAGATGTGGGTATTCCCGAATCTCTTGTCTGTGGGCCTCCCTGATGACTGTGAACCCCGTGACCATGGGACCAATGGAATATTAAAGAAAGTGGCGCCTGGGGCACCTGGGTGGCTCAGTCGGTTAAGCGTCCAACTTCCGCTCAGGTCGTGATCTCACGGTTTGTGGGTTCAAGCCCCGCATCGGGCTCTGTGCTGACGGCTCAGAGCCTGGAGCCTGCTTTGGATTCTGTGTCTCCTTCTCTCTCTGCCCCTCCCCCACTTGTGCTCTGTCTCTCTCTGTCTCTCAAAAATAAATAAATGTAAAAAAAAAAATTAAAAAAAAGAAAAAAGAAAGTGGTGCCTGAAATATTAAAGAAAGTGCTGACTGCCACCTCCAGGCTGGCCCATAAAATTCCACCCACAATGGATCCTCAGTCTCCCCATCTTTCTGAATAGACAGTGGTGTGAGTGAGGAAGAGATATATGGAATTAAGCCACACAGGTTGAGGGGTTGCTTTCACAGTTAAAACACCTCCAACGCAGACCGTGGATAAGTCCTTGCCTGAGACACCCAAGGGCACAAAGTTAGTGAAGGAGTAAAAGCCAGAGCCCTGGCTTCCAGGCGGAGGGTTCCGCGCCCTTCTACTCCATTCAAAGTGCCTTGGGGTTTCATTTGAGAAGTTAGAATTTAGAATGTATACATCTAGTGGCTCGGTAGGTTGAGCGTCCGACTCTTGATTTCGGCTCAGGTCATGATCTCGCGATTCGTGGGATCGAGCCCCCGCCTCGGGCTCTACGCTGACAGCACGGAGCCTGCTTGGGATTCTCTCTCCCTCCCTCTCTCTCTCTGCTCTCCACCCTCCTCAAAATAAATAAATAAACTTAAAATTTTTTTTTAATTAAAAAAAGAAAAAGGAATGTACGCATCTAAGGAGGTAGGATTTGGAAAAGTGACTCCGGTCCCCCATGCGTCTATTTAGACAGATATATGTGCCCCAGGTAATTTGTTTCATTTTGTTTTGTTTTGTTTTGTTTTGTTTTGTTTTGTTTTGTTTTGTTTTGTGGGGATGTGTGCCTGTTTTACTTCAGGCACAGGTGTTTTTCACAGAAGGACAACGGGGTTTATTGCAGGTCTGGGGGTTTGTCTTTTGTTTTTGCAAGGATGGAGCCTGAGGGAGACAGAAAGGAAAGTGAGAAGGCCCGTCTCCGCCTACAAGGTGACAAACAGCAGGGCCCTGAAGGGGCCGAGTGGATGGAAGGTGACAAAAAACTCAGGCGGCCCACTGTAGCTTCCGGGACACTAGAGCAGCAGGGACAGTGACGCGTAAATGTTCACGGGCTGACGGACCCTCGGGATACAACGTTTGCCAATTTCCATGGTGGACACGCTCCCCCGTGGCCAATCCCAAGCCACCCCCGTGATGTCATGCTCGACCTCAGAGGTGGCAAGAGACACACACAGTAGGCCCTCACAACCCGGGAGGAGCCAGGCCCTGCTGCACCACGGGCTGGCTTCTTCAGCACCTGTAAGTTTGACGGGGCCTCAGCGAGGAGGGACGGAGCCCAGCTGGAGAGACCCCCAGGGGGTGGAGGGCGGGTACCAGCCACAGAGGCGGCAGAGGCCCCTTTCCTAGATCACATACTCACAGCAGATCGCAGACCAGAGGGAAAAGGTGGCAGAACACACACGGGTGCGTCCTAGGTGCGGGGACTGCGTCGGGGGAGCGGGTCCGAGGCCGGGGACCTGGTGTTTCACAGCTGGAGAAAGAAGGCGGCGTATTTTGCGCGTCGTCTTTCTCTTTGCCCCCCGGCTGCTGAGCGCTGGGTCGTTTTGGACACCCGAGAAAGACAACGCTGACGTTTGGAACAAGAGGTTTACCCAGGCTGGAAGTCACTGACGTCAGCGGGGAGGGGAGGGGGGATCATAAGGGAAAACCACATTGCCTGGCAGAACGTGAACAGGAACGGAAGTGAGGATATCCGAGTCGGGGCTCAATCCCTGCCACTTTACGTCTCAAACTTCGTTCCTTCACCTGTAAAAGAGGGCGGAGGCTCCCTGTCGGAGTGGGATGAGACAGGACGAGTGAAACACCTCCCACCCGGGGCCGCATCACAATCCCAGGAGAGGACGGGAGGGCGGCCCAGCTCATCTGGACCAAGGACGTGGCCTGTGGCATCCTCTGAGCCGAGCTGGAGGCAGAACAGCGTCCGACTTCCTTCCCCACCTTCTCTGCACCGCAGACCCAAGCCCGAGCCCAGAGCCAGCTCTCAGGAGGCCGCCAATCGGCTGCACGGATTCAGGCCAACTGTGGTTCACCCCGTCACCTCCAAACGCCAGGCAGAGCCGCACGGAGGACATGGGCAGGGTTTCAACACACAGGGGCCCATCGGGCGGACAAACGTGTTAGAAGGAATGACCGCCCGCCCGGGGGGAGCCCCGCTCCCCAGGAAGTGTGCCCGCCTGGCACAGGAGAGGAAAGTGCATCCGTCCCGCGGCCAGGCCACCCGGGAAGGGAGCAGTGCCTTCCCATGGAGCATGTCTTCTCCAAGACTGGTGGCCCCGTCGGGGTGACACCGTCCTCTCCCTCACCAAGCTAATGTGGGCACCATAACGGGGTAGAGGAAGGGTGGTAACTGTAAGACAGGGCACGGCACTCAGCACATATCCCTAATTCTTTTCCTTCATTGGCTCATCAGCGAGTGGGTGGTGCTGTGTCTCAGGGCCCAGGCTGGGAACTGAGGGCACAGGTTGTGGGACGCAGGGTCCCTGCCCGCTAGCCTCTCAGTCTGGGAGGAGCAGAGGGGCCGGGAGACACGTCTGTGAACAGATCACAGCCAACAAGCGACTATGGATACCGATCCCGTCTTATCCGGATGGGGCCTGGTGGAACGAGGGGCCAGGACCCAGGATGGGCAGCGGTCAGCCTAGCCTGAAACCTGTGTCCCTTAAGCTGAGTGTGGAAGCTCCCAAAACAGTCTGGAGGGAGGCGGTGCCTAGGGCAGAGGATGCTGTAAGTCAAGGCACCGATTTGGAGAACGGCATGGCAGTTCGGGGCTCTGCCAATAATCCAGTTAAACCAGAGGGTTCCAGCAAAAGGAGAGGTAACACCGGGGGGGTGGGGGAGGGCAGACTGGGGCCTGACCCTGACCCCACGTTCCTCTGACCAGCATGACCGTCGGTCCTTCCTCCCTAACTAAAGAGAAGTGTATGTACAGGGCTCGGGACACAGGGGCAGCGTGCGTGCTTGTGGACAGAGGGCGCCATGCAAAGATACCCTGTACCCTCCCTGTACCCTCACCGGCAGACAAGGTGCAGATACGCACACAGTCCCGGGAGCCTGTCAATCCGGGCCGTGCTGCTGACCGGCAACATGATGTGAGAGGCAAAAATGAGCCCAGCTCCTGGGACGCACCGACGGGGCACACTGGATATCGGCTCTCGGGGAGATCGTTGATTATGACCACCTATGAGCTCCCATCAACACTTGTCTGCGACGTCAGGCGTCTTGTGACTTGTCTGCCTGGCGTTACCCCACTGGGTGAGACTCAGCAGTGCCTCTAAAATGCCGCCCTCGCATCCCGTAACCCCAGCCGAGCTGCACGGAGCTAAGGCATGCCATCGTCCCACTGAGAAGTAGATCGGATGAGGGCAACAATCAGTCTCAAGTGCATTCCTACTACAGCTTAGGGTCCTGGCGAACTTTTGCGCACACTGCCTCGGTCGATCCGGCTCCTAGGCGGGCAGCTCACGCATGCTCAAATCAGACTCCTTGCAGTCAGGTCGTGGGGCTCCCGTATCCGGCTCTCCGTCCCTTACAGACTTGTCTCCGCCCCACACTGGCTTAGTGCTTGGCTATGGGGCACGGTGCCACTTCATAGACGGGTGTTACTCGAACAGTAACCATCGGGGCAAACATATCCAGTGTTGATGGACATTAAAGGGGTCGGCATTAGCGTTCCCATTTTACAGAAGAGGAGCCTGAGGCTAAGAGGCAGTTCACTTAAGGCTCAGGGCCAGCCAGTGTGAGAGCTGAGCTTGAGCTGGTTTTGTCGAACGCTGTCGTCTAATAAACAGGCACGTAAGTGATCACCGCTGTGTCGTGAGCCTGAGACGGAAGCAGCGCACAGCAGCACCCCCGAGGCTGCCTGCAAGAGGTCCCCATCAACCCGTGCCCCGGGTGGGTGAACCTGGAGGGAGGAACACATGACCTCCGTGAGCGGCTTCGGGCGGAGGTGGGCGTAAGCCATCGAAACAGCCTTTGTCAAAGTGCAGTCATCTTTCCTCTCTGAGGCTCTTTACGGACTTGCAGGAGCAGCGAGGGTGTGTGTGCACGCGCGTGTGCGTGTAAGTGACAGAAAGAGACGCAGAGAGCTCTGGACTGATCGAGACAGAAGGCACGCCCATTTGAAAGCAACATTCGGGACCGATTCTTAAAAACTGCAACACGCCTCCTTCAGTCGGGGTAGATACGCTGAGCTCTGAGCGGCCGGTATGGGGGCGTCTGGGAAGCAACCGTGAGTGGTCTCCCCACCGGGGGGGGCTCCCCGCTCCGGTCCCCACAGCGCTGCTCAGTTCGATAGCTGGCACCACAGCCTACTACGTCCGACTGCCTGTGCAGATCAGGAAGGTAGGAGGATTCCAAGCGTGTTCCCAAAGGGCAGGACTTCTACTTTGTGGGTCCCCTCCCCACGGCGCCCAGCAGAGAGCCAAACACATGGCAGATGCTCAGCAAACCTTTGGGGACTGAAAAGCCCACATTCTAGAAGGGGACCCCAGCCTGCAAACCAACAGGTTTTGCTACGGGACAGTGTCACCGCCGTGGGAGACACAGCGACCACGCACAAGACAGACGCCTACACGCCCATGTTCATGGCAGCATTATTCGCGAGAGCCGAAAGGGCCATCGACAGATGAGCGAATAAGGAAAACGGGGTCGATCCACACGAGGGACTATTACTCAGCCATTAAAAGGAAGGAAATTCTGACACCTGCTACAACATGCGTGAATCTTGAGGCTGTGATGCTAAAGGAAAGAAGCCAGACACAAAAGGATAAATATTGTATGGTTCCTGTTTCTTTTTTTTAACGTTTATTTACTGATGAGAGAGAAAGAGACAGAGCATGAGCAGGGGAGGGGCAGAGAGTGAGGGAGACACAGAATCGGAAACAGGCTCCAGGCTCTGAGCTGTCAGCCCAGCGCCCGACGCGGGGCTCGAACTCACAGACCGCGAGATCGTGACCTGAGCTGAAGTTGGACGCTTAACCGACTGAGCCACCCGGGCGTCCCTTGTAGGATTCCCCTTACGTGAAATACCTAGAAAAGGCAGACTCATCGAGACAGAAAGCGGATGCAAAGTTACCAAGGGCTGGCGGAAAGGGAGGGACTCCACTCTCCACTCCCGCGCCACCCTCTCAGAATCTGCGAGCCTCCCCTCCCCTTCCACCTCCTCCCCCACGAAGCCCCCCTCCTTGGCCCAGCCTGCACCAGCTCTCCCTGTTTCACACATTCTGAGAACGTAATTACACACCGCTTTGTATGGCTTCCTAATTCCGGGTCCCCAAAGCCATTCTGGGCTTTCCGAATCCCCCCCACCCCGAAGTGCTCTGTGAACAAGAGTTTCCACGATCAGATAACGTAGGGAAGTGTAGCAACCCCTCCCTTTGGACGGCACAACGTGCACGAGCGCTTCAAAGAGCGAGAGGCCCGGCACCGTGTCACTTGGTCTTGTCCAGCGCGCTTTGCACCGTCATTCGTCCGCGCGAGGCTCTTTTCTCCCAAACGCTGGTTACGATCTTTGGGGCCCTTGTGCTCCTTGGGACCTCGTTAGGGAAACTCGGCCCCGAGAGAGAGATTCGCCCACCAAAACCCCTTGTCTTCCCAAGAAGAATGTAGGCTCGTGGAGGGTAGGATCTCCACGAGCACTTCCTTTCCTCCCGTCCCCTCCTGGTGCCAAGCTCATCACCTCATGATGCCTCCTGAAGGATCCCGTTGCCTTGACGACCAGCGCGGAGTTGCTATTTCAGGAATTTTCTCTCCATCTCTGGAGCCCCAGGAAGGCAGCAAATGCCATAAGGCATTAGTCGGACTGTGCAGCGTTTCCGGCAAAGTGGCGTTAATAATGTTCCGCGCGTCTCATCAGCCAGGGCTCCCCGAGACAGGCGGGACAAGACGCTGCCGGTGACATATCACCCCAGCTGCCGCCTCGAGAGTCTGCTGCAAACGGTATTTTTATTTTTCCAGCTAATTTGGAAGGTGGGAAGCGGGGCCGGCTGCCTCGTTTCTGCCTCGTTCCTGGAGGTAATACGACCCCTCCGGTGAGTTCCCCCCATCTCCGAGGCACCATCTGCTTTTCGCCAACAGCTCCCCTGTGCTCACGGAGCACTTTTACGGGGCTGCTGAGGCCCAGGGGTGTCCTTTGTGCCTCTAATTATGAGGAGAGGGCGACTGCCACCTGGTTCCAGAGAAGGAGGCACAGGCGAGGCTCCCTCCCTCCTCGGCTAAGTACCAGCAGCAGCTCCCCCTGTCTGGACCCTCCGCTGATTCCCCCTGCCAGTCCGTGGTGAGCCCAGGGCTCCGTCTGGCAGGGACGGCAGCCTCAAGCTCTTTCCTGGTGGCACCACTCAGCCAGCAGAGCTCAAAGAAACAGATTTGACCCGAGTGAAGGAGTTATCCGTGGCCCATTGGCTGGAAACGGTCAAATACCTGCACAAGCAATGTCGCGATGGGCTTTGGTCGTAAGTTATGTTTATTGCTTCCAAGACCTTCCCGGTGCGCAGCACACCACCGGGGCCCCGCAGCTGGTCCAGTCGTCTGTGGCCTCGTAACAAGCTGTCCCAAGACTCAACGACTTCAACAACGATCATCAAATTGGCTCGAAAGTCTTCCGTTCGGGCAGGGCTCTGAGGGGCAGCTCATCACCGCTCCATGTGGCATAAACCGGGGCGGCTCATGGGGATCAGAGGCCCCAACTCCAAGATGGCGCACTCGTGGGCTGGCAGGTTGCTGGTGGCTCAGCTGGGGCTTTCATTTCGGGTCCTTGCTTCCTTTCCACACGGTCTTCCTTGTCTCTCCAGGAGGCTCCGTGGGCGTCCTCACAGCACGGAAGCTCAGGGCGACTCCACGTTTTCCAGTCTCTTAAGATCTGGGCCTGGACACTGCCACAGGATCACTGCCACCATATTCTAGGTGGTCAAGCAGCAATGGAGACCTCCCAGATATAAGGGGAGGCGCCTAAGCCCCATTTCTCAACGGGAAGAATTTCAAAGAATATGTGGGCGTGCGTCCCTTAGATAAGATGCCAGCAAAGCTTACCCAAACCCCGCTCCTTTTGGAATGAATCGACCAATCCTGCCTTAGCCTGGGAACCCCAAAGCACCCCACCCAGGGACCCTAATAAAGGCTATCTCTCCCTGTGCCTGCACCCTGCCTTGAACTCCCCATACTGTGGCCCCTCAAGGCTTGTCACTACCTCCTCCGGGACCTGGGGGAAAGAGACTCTTCTATTTAATTCTCCCTGGTCTTTTGTTGAACCAACTTCCACCATCCAACACCCTGGGGCTGTCCTTAACAAGTGTTAATTGAACACACTCACAACACCAGCTCAGAAGGAAGAAGGAAGGAAGGACTGGCATCTATGAAGAACCGAATTACTCTGGCAGTAGCGATTTCTCCCTTGTTTGACAGACAAGGACCCTGAATCACACAGCTACGGGTGGCGTTGGGATTTGAACCCAGACCCGCTTTGTTTCCAAGGCTCTGCTTGCCCTACCTTGTCCGGGGAAGCCAGAAGTCTTCCCTGAGCCAGACTACCTTCTTCCTCACCTTGGGGGTCTCCATTCAGGACCCCTGAGAGCCTTTGAGAGAGGTGGCTTGGTCCATGTTACAGATGTCAGGGTCACGCCATGGCCCGCCCCCTACCTTCACCCCTGCCATCCATCGTCCTGAGATACCTGTGGGGAGCGTGGCGCCGTGTCCTGGAATCCAGCAAGCCTGGGGCAGGGATTCCGTGGTCTCAGCCGCCACCCCTCCCCAGGGCCCGGCACCAGGCCTGGCTTTTGCTTCGGGACCCACACTTAGCACTCAAGCTCTGCCTCTCTGGCTGGAGCCCTGCCCTTGAACTCTAGGCTTCCTGGAGACCCTGAGACCCTGGGACCCCATCCAGCTCGGTGAGTGGGACCCCTGATGCACGCTGCCACCCCCACCCCCACCCCACTCTTCACCTGGGCCTCCAGCAGGCCTGATGGCCTCGCTCTTTGCTCCGCGTGTCGACCTCCTTCACTCCGGCCTTCTCTGTCCCCTGGCTGTCACTCATTTTGCTCAGACTTGTGACAAAGACAGCAGCCCGCCCCAGGAAGCCTTCCCTGGGCAGGCAGGCTGTCTGCACTTCCTCTGCCCTGGCTGGGTTGTGCTGGGATGTCACCTGTTCAGATAGGCATCTCTGCCCAAGACTGAGATGCCCGAGGGCAGAAACAGGCAAGTGCCCAGCGGCGCACTTGCAGACAGGGAAAGAGGCGACGGCCCAGGGAACCACGCGCTCACCCCGCGGTGCAACGGGGCGCTTGCCACGGAGGCCCAGCCGCGGGCAGACGTTGCCAGTGTCCCTTCCAATTCCAGTAACCTGATGCTGGTTCCCCTGGCTTCTACTTTTGTCGCGTTTCCCAGACGCCCTTGTCGCAGGAGCCTGTTGAACCTCCCTGTCCTCTGCGGGAGGGCGCTGTCACTCCTAGTTTGGGTCGGTTTGCTCTGCTTCACGGACCTGGGGCCGCAGCCCGGAAGGGGAGCCGAGGGCAGATCAGTGATACTCCTATACTCCTGTCTCCCTCTCTCTCTCTCTCTCTCTCTCTCCCCTCTCTCTTTATCTCTTTCCCCTTCTCTCTCTGTCCCTCTCTCCTCTCTCTCCCCTCCTGTCCCCACCACAAACGGGAACCACAAATTCCCTTCCAGTCTATCACAGGCCCGGTTGGAGGCAGGAAGCAGCGTGTACTGTGGGCCTCCCGGAACAGGTGCCGGATCGGGTGCTGTCCATCCGTGACGCGCTTACCTTCACAGGATCCCCAACACGCAGGAACCCAGAGTCTCTCGTGCCATCGAGGTGGATTTCACGGAGGTCACCCCACTGGTTCGAGTCACGGGGTTAATGGGCGGGAGTACAGAAGCCTGGGTTAGTTTGTTTCCAGAGCCCACACATTCCCGTTGCCCTCTGAGTCCCTCGTGTCCCTGAACCAACCCGGGCTTCTTCAGCCTGAGTTTGATGAAGTCACGTTAATATTGATGCCAGATTAGGGGCGCCTGGGGGGCTCAGTAGGTTGAGCGTCCGACTCTTGGCTTTGGCTTCAGGTCACCAACTCACTGTTCGCGCGATCGAGCCCCACGTTGGGCTTTGCACCGACAAAACGGAGCCTGCCTGGGAGTCTCTCCCTCTCTCTCTGCCCCTCCCCTGCTTGCACTCTCTTTCTCTCTCTCTCAAAATAAATAAGCAAACTTTAAAAAAATAATTCTCTCTCACTCTCTCCCACTCCCTCTGCCCTTCACCCACTCGCACACGCGTGCTCTCTCTCTCAAAGTAAATTATATATCTTATAGTATATAGGGTACAGTATATATATATAAATTACTAACACCCTTCATCTCCACTGGCTTACTTGGGGTCCCACGTTTAACACCCTAACAGTCTTTCCAAAATAATCCTGAAGTTTCCCAGGGATGCTAGAAGAAGATCGCCCCCAATAAATATCCAAACACTGGGCGCCTGGGTGGCTCAGGCGGTTGAGCGTCCGAGTTCGGCTCAGGTCATGATCTCTCGGTCCGTGAGTTCGAGCCCCGCGTCGGGCTCTGGGCTGACAGCTCAGAGCCTGGAGCCTGCTTCCGATTCTGTGTCTCCCTCTCTCTCTGCCCCTCCCCTGCTCATGTTCTGTCTCTCCCTGTCTCTCAAAAATAAACGTCGAAAAAAATTAAAATATATATATATTTATATATATATATGTATACACATATATGTATACACATACACATATATGTATACACATATACATATGTATATATATATATACACATACACATATATGTATACACATATTTATATATATATATATACACATCCAAATACATCAGATGCTGCCACACCCAACTGCTTAAATGGGACACCATAACACTATATTCCAAAGTGGACCCTGGACAACCTTCCAAATCTGGGACATTGTGGGGTGGTATTGAAGGAAACCAGACAGGCATCTGAGTTCCAACTCGTGTTCTCTGGTCCAAATCACAGCCCACTTGGGGTGCCTGGGTGGCTCAGTCGGTTAAGCGTCCAACTTCGGCTCAGGTCATGATCTCCCCATTTGTGAGTTCGAGCCCCACATTGGGCTCCCTGCTGTCAGCCTGTCAGCACAGAGCCTGCCTCAGATCTTCTGTCCCCCTCTTTCTCTGCCTTTCCCCTGCTTTCTCTCTCTCTCTCTCTCTCTCAAAAAGTAAATAAATATTTAAAAATATATATGTATGCTATCAGTAGTCACTCTACTATTTATTTCTTTTTTTTTAAGTTTATTTATTTTGAGAGACAGAGAACAAGAAGAGGGGAGGGAGACAGAGAACCCCAAATGGGCCCCAAGCCGTCAGCGCGGAGCCCGACTCAGGGCTCAAACTCATGAACCGTGAGATCCAGACCTGAGCCAAAATCAAGAGTCCGACACTTAACCGACGGAGCCCCCGGGAGTCCCAGTCAGTCTACTGTTAAAGCATCATGTCTCCCTGCCTTACAAATGTCTGGTCCTCCTCTGAACCCTCCACTAGAATCCAAAAATCCCCCCTGAGGTGTCATAATCTGACCCTTTCTCGGCTGACTGCAGTCACACCCAGTTGAGTGAGGGCCTCAACTCATCAGCATGGAAACGTAAAACGGATTTTATTTTTTCTCATTAGTGCAACAATGGTGCCACCAAGCCCGCCCTCCTCCTGGGCTGTCGGCTTCTCTTTCAGACGACATGGAATTCCATTTCGGGATTTCTGATTCAGCTCCATTTAATAAACTCGCCGTGCTCCTGTTAAGGTGGTCCCATCCCCTGTCCCACGTGACTCCTGTATTTCCGCTTCGTTCTCTCTCCTCCCTTCCCCGGGGCCAGCTGGGGCTGGACACTCCAGAGGCTTGGGGTGGGAGGGCTTCTGTTCTCTTGCTGCTGGGTCCGCTTGTCAGCAGGTGGCTGTGGGGCACAGGTGACCTTGATGGCTTCCGTGCAGACGCGCACTTGACCCCGGGGGAGCACACCACCGCCAAGCCCAACAGCAGGACAGCCTCTGCCCTCCCCACCCCGCCTCCAGGGTGCCTTCTCCCCCCTCCTCTCCCCCCCTCCATCTCCCCCTGCACCAATCTCCCAGGCATATTCCCACAGCCTCTGGCATGATGGGAAGTACTTCAAACAGCCCAGCACACGGGAAGGCACAGTGAGGGCCAGAAAATTTCGCAACATAGTCTCACAGGGAGTGATGACTTCTTCCCACAAACTCCCAGTTCTCCCAAAAGGCTGTCTGGATATAGCCCTCCTGCACAGCATCTTGGGGGGCTGGAGGTAGGGCGAGGACGCGGGCTGGTCCTGTGCGTGGGCAGGGCCCAAGGGCAGGCTCCGTGGCCACGGGTTTGCTGAGCTCAGAATTTGGGATCCTAACTAAGCACCTTTTGTTCTCTTTTGTCGCTTTTTTTCTTTTAGTATTTATTTCTTTTTGAGAGAGAGAGAGAGAGAGAGAGAGAGAGAGAGAGAGAGAAGGGGAGGGGCAGAGAGAGAGAGAGGGAGAGAGAGAATCCCAAGCAGATGTGGGGCTCCAACTCACAAACCGTGACATCACGACCTGAACCGAAATCAAGAGTCGGACGCTTAACCGACTGAACCCCCCAGGCACCCCTCATCTGTGGCTTTAATAAGCAATTCAGGAAACAGGAATAACGGCTCCCCGCGGACCTCATTTGGGGGGTGACGGTGGGGCCATGTGCTGGAGGTGGGGGAAACCGAGAGACAACAAAGGCAGCGTCTCCGAGCAGGCTGGTGGCTGGGCCAAAGGTGAGCATCGCCCGCGCCCCGATATCTCGGGGTCTCTAAAGTGAGCTGGTGACTGTGACCGAGGCCTGCGGGCGTGTTTCCACCCTCTGCGAGTTAGCGCCCTCGGACTTGCCTCTAGAGACCATTTATGCGGTGACATGGGGGGAGAGAAAGGCAGCCCTAAAACCTGAGCCTGAGGACCTTCTGGTCACACCCTCCCGGCTTGCCCTCAGTGCTCTGGGCTCAGTTTTGTACCCCCCAAATCCAGATGTGGAAGCCCAAACCCTCAGACCCTCAGAATGTGAGTAATTTGGGGGGCGCCTGGGTGGCTCAGTCGGTTAAGCATCCGACTCTTGATTTCGGCTCAGGTCAGGAGCTCAGGGTTCGTGAGTTCAAACCCCACATCAGGCTCCGCGCTGACAGAGTGGAGCCTGCTTGGGATTGTCTCTTTCTTTCTCTCTCTCTCTCTCTCTCTCTCTCTCTCTCTCTCTCTGCCCCTCCCTTGCTCATTCCCTCACCCCCCCCCCAAATTCATAAATAAACATTTTTTTAAAAGGCTAAGGTGGCTTCTCCAGGATTCAGCCTGCCACACAGCAATAGAGACGGGAGAACAAAGCCTCTCCTGGGGAACCACCACCCCCCCGCCCCACCCCACCCCATCCCAACAGGCCCTGGCACTGGGTCTCCTGGCTAGTGCAGCCATGAATGTGTCCATTGGAGAAACTGAAATTCTCTCCAACTAACACATCACCACCCTGCTGTGACAAAGGCAGAGAGAAGACTGACCTTTCTCTTAACAGCACAGAGTGTTCAGTAAGAGAAAACCCAGACGCAACTCTTCTAAAGTATGATATTATATTACGTCACGTTCGGTAACACTGTCTCATAGTATAGGGTGGGACGGGACGGGATGGTATAATATGGCATAGTATGCAGTGGTCCAGTATAGCATAATACAGTATAATATAGGATGGGAAGAGACGATACAGTATAGTATAGTCTAGTGTATTTCACAAGAATCCCGTGTCCCATTAGCACCGAATAGCTCTCCGTTCCCTCACTTGCCCAGAGAGGCGGTTTTAGTCAAAATAAATGGCAAAAAATCTACACATGTTCTTTACTCTTATGATGTTCCTTTTATGATTGGGTCGAAAACTATAAAATACCTATGGATGTGTTTATGAAGAAAGGCACAAAGTGCCTATTGAGGAAAACAATAAATGTTTACTAGAATACATGAATTCTTTTCTTAATGGGTATTTATTTTAAGGGGGGCGGGGGCAGAGAGAGAGGGAGAGAGAGGCTCCCAAGCAGGTTCTGTGCTGTCAGGGCAGAGCCCCGACGCGGGACCCGATCCCACGAACCACGAGACCACGACCTGAGACAAAACGGGGAGTCGGACGCTCAACCCATTGAGCCACCCAAGTGTCCCTAAAATGCATAAATCCTGAGCAAATGGGGAAAATATATGTTCGATGTTCCCAAAATGTTAATATATAACTTGAATGCAATTCCGTATAAAATCCCGACAAGCCATTTTTGTTTATATGTGTGTTTGTTCGGAGTTTGGGAATTGTGCGACTGTCTTAAAGAATAATCAGTCGATTTAGTTTTGGTCAAGGCATGGATAAGTCAGTGGCACACTGTAGAGAACCCAGAATCAGATGCCATTGTATTATAAGTTCACTTATCACAAGGATGGCAGTTTAATTCAAAGGGAAGCGAATGGACTATTTATAAAGTGCGCTGGCAAACTCATTGTCAATCGGAGGGAAGAGCGAAAACAGTCCATATTCTCTCTTGTACAAAAAAATGCTAATAAAAGGCACAGCATAAGGAATAGAGTCAACGCGACGGTAACGGTGAGGTGTAGGGATCCACCCTTGTTCACCTGCGGTGAGAATAGCATAATGTATAAACTTGTCAAATCACTGCATTATACACCTGAAATAATGTGTCAGCTGCACTCAAAGAAAAAACATTAATTAACTCAAACAACAACAATAACAACAACTTACGGGTGTGTAAAAAAACATAAATATGAAAACGAAAACCGGGCGGGGGGGGGGGGGTCCGGCTGGCTCAGTCCATTAAGCGTCCGACTCCTGGTTTCGGCTCAGGTCACGATCTCGTGGATTGTGAGTTCGAGCCCCACGTCGGGCTCTGTGCGGTAGGTGCAGAATCTGCTTGGGATTCTCTCTCTCTCCCTCTCTGTCTGCCCCTCCCCTGCTCGCACTCTGCCTCAAAATAAATAAATAAATTTTCTAACGGTAAGTTACTTAATAATTAGAATTATATTTAAAATATCTCTTCTCTGCCGGATCTTGACCCCCCCCCCCCCATGACAACACGGGCTGCGTGTTTCCGGATCTACTTTTGCATCCTCTGTAGCCCAGCATGGTTTTGTGAGCACAAAGTAAGCAGCTCACACATAATTATCCTGCGAACGGGAAAAATCTAAAATAAGGTTTTTCCCTCCATCACTCAAAGCGGGAAGAGACACAGAGGAACCCGAGAGGCTCCTTACGCAATAATTCTTCTCTCTTGGCAAAGCTCTTCAATTCTAACAAATTAACTTCATAATGAAAATGTCTTTAATGGGGGCAATATGGCAAAAAGTAATTAACTCCCTAATTGAAATCTAGAACTTTAAAAGTAATTAATGGGAGGGCCAAATTGTCCTTCGTAGCAAGAGTGCAGGGGCAAAACCAGCCGGCGGAGGGACTCCGGGAAAGTGTCGTCTGAGCGAACCATGTCTGCCCGACGAGTGTCTCCCTTCATCAGCGTGGAGATGCCATCAACCAGGGCTGGCTGGTGCCACTTTGCTCCATAAGAAAGAACTTCTCTTTTTTTTTTTTTTAACGAGCAGAGATTTTCATCAGCCTGGCCCCTTCTCTCCGACTCGATGGGAGTCAAGGGCCACAGAATTCGGGGATCCCGGTGCCCTTCTTCCATCATCTCGGAGGCTCTGGCGTTCGTTCGACCTGACTGTGGGGTTTTCTGTGGCTTCTCACTGGCTTCCTGCAGCCTCCCCTCCCCGCCTGTAAGGAAGCGGCTGCTAAGTGGGGGATCAGTGATAACATATTGCACAACGGCAGATGGTATCTATATTTAGAGGCCCTTCAGAGGAAGGATTAATGCCATTTAGAACACACCACAGGCCAAGAAAACGAGAGTTGAGTGTTCCAAATGAATCCTTAAAAAACCTCCATTTGTCCCCTGTTACCGGCTGAGTTGTACCCGCCCCCCAACTCATATGTTGCAATCTCAACCCCCAGAACCTCACAATAACAGCATTTGGACCTTGAGTCTTTAAAGAGGTGATTCCGCTAAAAGGAGGTCGTTGGGGTGGACCCTAATCCGACAGGAAATTATGAGAACAGGAAATTAGGACACAGGGAGAAGACAGCCATCCACAAGCCAAAAAGAGGGGCCTCAGAAGAAACCAACCGACCCACACCTTGATCTGGGACTCCCAGCCTCCAGGACCGGGAGAAAATACATTCCTGTTGTTTAAGGCGCCCGGTCTGTGGTGCTTTGTTATGGCAGCCGGAGCTGACCAATTCCCCCCCACCCCTGCTCCCCATGCACATAGGACATGGCACTATCTCCTTAGCTTGGTAAGCTGGCCCCACCCACCCTCCTGAGTCCCTCTGCCCCTTCCCAGGCCTCCCCTCCCCCAGGCACATGAGCCCTCACCCTGTTACCCCACACACACCACACACGACCTTTCATGCCACCGGGCCTTAGCACATGACCTTCCCTGTATGATCACTCTCCTCGCCCTCCTCTTGGAAAGTCCAACACACCTTCCAGACTCCATTGAAATGCCCCCTCCCCAGAGAGGACCACCCCAAACCGCTCACCCCCACTGGCAAGAGAATCAGCAGGTTCCTGCTCTGCGTTCTTCTTACTCGCTCTGCATGCCTGTGGTCTGGTCAAGGCTCCATGGGGAGCCAGACAGTGTCTTTGTCAACTTCGAGCTCCCGCTCTGAGCCACCCCTGGAATGAGGGAACTCAGTGGTTCGGGCCGCATCGTCTGAAGGACTCATGGCATGAGAAAGGGGAACCGGGAAGTGGCCAGCCAGTCTTTGCTGCCTGAAAACAGCCCCACAGATGTAACAAACAAACACAAACAGAACACTCGTGGTAATGACAGAAGCCACGTAGAAGCAGAATTAGGAACGCCGTAACGCTGTGTTCTGGGCCGACTTTTCCGGCACTAACTTGCCACAACTTGCCATATGACCCTGACCTCTCCCTCCATCCAAACTTGGACTTGTTCATCCCTAGCTCTGAAAACAATCTAAGTGTTCGTGACTCCAGCGCCTTGGAAAAATAAAATAAAAAGACTGTCACTCTTCCACCCCCATATTTACTCATGCGTTTGTTTATGGTGCATGTATTTTTTAATGTTTATTTATTAATTTGGAGAGAGAGAGAGCGCAGAAGCGGGGGAGGGACAGAGAGAAGGAGAGACAGACTCCCAAGCAGGTTCCGCACCATCAGTGCGAAGAGCAAAGCGGGGCTCGAACTCATGATCCGTGAGATCGTGACCTGAGCCGAGATCAAGGGTCAGCTTGACCAACTGAGCCACCAAGGCGCTCCTACTGCGCATGTACTGAGCACGGATAACCTGCCGTGAGAGTTGGAAGTTGCCAGGGGAAGCAACATTTGAGCAGGATCTTGCAGAAGGAGACTTAGAAGTGAAAACTAAATAGCATTTCCATAGAAATTAAATTTCCCAACTTCAAAGAATCCTTCCAACTCTGAACAATGTTATGCTTTTCCATTCCAAGCACAGAACAGTGCGTCTCCTAAGCATGAGTGGGTGAGAGGAAGAGGAAAATAAGACATTTCTGGCGGCGGGGGTGGGGTGGGGGGGTGGGGGGCAGGGATCAAGGCAGACAGAGTCAGAGGTGGGAGAGCAAAGCACACAATGGGGTGTGTGAGAGTCACGTTCTGGAAGAATGAGGCACCTGCGGGGCAGTGGGGAAGAGGTCACACTTTGGTTGGGGACGCACTTTGAAGGGGCTCCAAAGTGACCCCTCTGGGCAGCCCAGGAAGGCTTCCGAGCTGCAGCATGAGCTAAGCGGATTTGTGTGTTGGAAAGAACTTGCTGGAAGGTGCTCGAAAGTGGGGTGGAGAGGCTGATGCTGGAAGCAAGAACCAAGGGGATGGCTCGGGAGACATGTGACGGGTCCTGGGGCAGGCCGGGGGCTGGGCGGGAGGGGGCGGCACGGGTTCACCAGGGTTGCTCAGCCCTGTCTGTGTCTGCAATGATGGCGGGCCGACCCCAGCAGGACGGCTGATCATCTCATTAGATCCCAAATCCCCAGCAGAAATGAAAGAGCTTTAAATTCAATCATCGGTTGGAAGGCATCTCTTCTCATCAGCCGCAATCCATGGCCACCGCCATGCGCGTGCGGGCGCGCGGGCCCAGCCTTTGTCTTTCCGTGGGAGGCCAGAGAGTTATGTAGCCTATTATTTAGTTTAGAGAAGATCCATGTGATTTAAATCGGAGGCTTCGGACAAATTGCATTTGAAATTGAAAGGGGGTGAAGTACCCAGATGCTGTCATCAATTTAGGAAGATAACTAGGGTATTGGGGGGCCACGATGGCCTGTTTTACTCCAACTGTTACTTAAAATAAAAGACCCCAAGCTGAGTAACTCTAAATTTCTCGATCTGGGCCTTTGACAGGACGCTGAAGGATTCATCTGTAGCCGTCTTTATTTTTCGGTAAGACCTGGGGCCTTTTTCTTCCCCCAATGAATGAAGACGACGCCTCTGAATAACAAGCTGAGCCTCATTCTCTTCCTCCCCTCCCCCACAGAGTCCGTGTGGAAAACAGGCTAATTCATTCAGTCTGGATGGAAGCAAAGCGGAGGGCCAGAAGTCTGAGAACAGCACAAGAGTTCCAGCAGATGCCCTGCCTAAAGAAAGAAAAATAGAGTGTCTGTGAGGTCTAGGAAAGCAAAGAACAGCCTCGTAATGTCCTGTAATGTCAGCAAGAGCATCCCGGAAATGGCCAGTTTGCATATGTATTACCTTCATGTATATATTTTTTTAATTTTTTAATGTTTATTTTTGAGAGAGACAGATAGAGTGTGAGCGGGGGAAGGGCAGAGAGACAGAGGAAGAGGCAGGCTCCAGGCTCCGAGCCATCAGCACAGAGCCCGATGCGGGGCTCGACCTCACAAACCAAGAGATCGTGACCTGAGCCGAAGATGGAGACTTAACCAACTGAGCCACCCAGGCGCGCCACCCCCCCATCATATATACCACTATGGTAAGATTTATCAGGAAGGGATCCCTTAGAATAACGGGATCCTAAATTTACCCAGAAGCAGGAAAAAAAAAAATCAGCATCACCATTTAAACACGTACTTCTTTTTTTTTTTTTTTAATTTTTTTTTTCAACGTTTATTTATTTTTGGGACAGAGAGAGACAGAGCATGAACGGGGGAGGGGCAGAGAGAGAGGGAGACACAGAATCGGAAACAGGCTCCAGGCTCCGAGCCATCAGCCCAGAGCCCGACGCGGGGCTCGAACTCACAGACCGCGAGATCGTGACCTGGCTGAAGTCGGACGCTTAACCGACTGCGCCACCCAGGCGCCCCTAAACACGTACTTCTAACAGGACATGAATTTTAGGTCTCTACATATGTTTCATGTCAGAGCCTGAGCTGTCCGTCCACCCAGACCACACTGGGTTCGAACCCAGGTTCAAACACTTTGAGACTGTGGCATTGAGCTGGTGAAGTAACCTTTCTGAGATTTGGGTTCCTCATTTGCAGATCAGAGTAATGAAGGCACTTATATCCTCACACAGCTGTTCTGAGAGTTCAGTGAGATCATGCACGTAAAAACACGTCTTTGGTAAAATGTTGACTACAGGGCCCCAGCTCGCGGTGAGGGCTCAACACATGAGAGCGATTCCTATAGTTACTGTTTCCTTTTATTGGGTTTGTACAAAAAAGCAACTCGTAATCTCACCCTCCTCTCTAAAAAAAGCTAGAGTTAGTCCTGCTCTCGGGTCTGAGTGTTTAAAAATATTTCGAACGAAAGGCAGACTGGCTGGTGGGGGTGGGAGGCCTGAGGTATTTGGGAAGGGAAGACATCACAGATGGCCCATCAGGAACTTCACAGAGTGTCACATCCAGAGGTACCTGCCAGCTCAACCAGGGATGAATCTTCTATGAGGACCAGATGCTACTAATTGGCGAGGAATCCTGTGGCTGCCACCCAAAGAAGGGAACAAATTCTTTGCCACCACATGGCTCCTTTTTCCCTTCCAAGTGCAGCGTGTTAACTCTTTCCAATAGTCGTACAAGCTTCGGTCTCCGAAAGCCCATGCCCACAAGTAGGAAATTCCTAAGGAAGATACTGGAGCATTGATTTCATTGATTCTGATTCTCTGCTCAACAGGCGAGCCTGCATCCTGCATGATCTTTGGGAGAACCATTGATAGGACCCTCTGGATGAGGTGTCAGCTTAGGGTTCCAGTGTGGGACTCAGAAGTTCGATGCTCCCACTCTTCGCCTATTCCTGTCCTTATGCCATCTTTCTCCATGCCTCTCTCCCCCTTCCAAATTATCACCTCTTCCAAAGACAGGGATTGCTCTTCGTGCCCTCCACTGGGGGCTCCCAGAGCCTATCAATGGACCTGCCACATGGGATTGCTTTGCTCAACAGGTAGATAAATACGACTGGGGCCCCAATTACATTTTTAGCATTTCCCGCTGCCTCAATTCCCATACCTCAAATTAACACCATCTGCTCCCGTCTCATCAAATTATTCTCCATGCACTCCCACACATCCAGGCCTTCCTGCACACTGGTGTTTCCATCTAGAGTCCTCTGCATGGGACGGGCCAAACCCCATAAAAGGAGAACATGACAGAGCAGAGGTTATCAAAACCATAGCCTGTAACTCCCACCCACTTCCTGTGTCTGTCAGTGATGTTTCTCTGGAATATAGCCACGCCTATTTGTTGACATAGCGTCTGTGGCTGCTTCTGTGCTACAAGGGCAGGGTTGAGTAGTTGTTCTAGAGCTTCTGTGGCTCGGCAAGATTCAGGTATTCACTTTCTAGCCCTCCCGCTGGAAAGTTGCTAAGCGTCATTTTAGAGGCAAAAGCGTGGGCTGCATAGCAGCAGACTTGAGCTCAAATGCTGATGCGTCCATCAACAGTAGCTGTGTTATTTCCTCTCTAAACAGGAGACAATAAACCTATTTGGCAAGATGATTATAAAGGCAAAATAAAATAATAGTGTGGTAGCCAGCAGCAAATGGGTACACAGTTAATAACTATTTCCCTTTCTCTCTCTCTCTCTCTCTCTCTCTCTCTCTCTCTCTCTCTCTTTCCTCTTTCTTCCATGTATCAGTGAGCTCAGGCTGCGTAACAAAATATCACACCCTGGGAGGCTTCAACCACAAGAAGCTTATTTTCTCACAGTTCTGGAGGCTGGAAGGCCAGGATCGAGGCATCTGTCTCCTCCACCTGCAGATGGCCACCTTCTCACTGTGCTCTCCTGTGACCTCTCCTTTGTGTCCAGAGAGAGCTCTCTGGTGTCTCTTCCTCTTCTTACAAGGACTCAAGCCCTATAGGATTAGGGTCCCACTCTTATGACCTCATTCAGTTTTAATTATCTTCTTAAAGCCCTATCTCCGAATACAGTCACATTGGAGGTTGGGGCTTTACCATATGAATTGGGTGTGGGGAGCACGCCATTCATCCCCTTACACTCTAGTTGACTCATTTTCCTTCTCCTCTAACTTCGTGGGAATCTACCCAGGTTAGATTGTAGTATTGGCCCCATTCTTCACCCCTCCTAATTTGTATCTACACCCTATGCCATGTTCTTTTACATTTCCTCTGGCTAAAATGGCAGAGTGTAATTCCCTACCCTTTGACTTTGGGCTCAACCATGTGACTTGCATTGGCCAACAGAATGAGGTCGTGTGAGACTCTGGGCTGTCTGTTAACAACAATTTTGTGTTATCAGCTAACTGATGCACCACCAATCCATCGGTCTTGAAGACACGACCACAATTCTATCTTGTTTGGGTTCAAACCCTAGCTCCCCCATTTACTAGCCATGTTGTCTGGGGCAGGTGGATCAGACTCCATTTCTTTCTCTCTAACACCAAGATAAGAGCACCACGCCATAGTTTCTGTGAGACTGAGGTGCAATTATTAGGTAGGATGACACATGGTGGACGCTAAAATAACTATTGGTTTTCGTTCCCCTTCCTTGCTACTCCAAGAAGCTTTCCAAGAAATGCTGGGATAGAAGCAGTCATTTCTCACACTAAGTTTTTTTTTACCTCCCTCTGTGCATATTACTTGTCACTTGGCCTGCTTCCCTTGCTAGTTTATACAGGGGTTCCCACACCGCAGCAGCCATCAGGATCACCTGGGGACAATTTCAAACACACCAGTGAATGATCTCCACTTTAGTCCCGCTAAATATTTATGTTCAGGAATGGATACATAAATTCCCAAACCTTATGTATATTCTCCCCTGGCTAAGAAGCAAGGAGCAGGAGACTCAGGGAAGCAGAAACCGTATCTCAGAATCACTGAATCCCCAGGTTCCCCATCTGACCCAACACAGAGAAGATGCTCAGCGTACATCTTTTGAATGAATGAACTTTTTAGAGTGCACGCCTTTATGGAGAATCACAGCATTTTAAGAGCTGACATGAAGCCTCGTTATCCCAATGCAAAAGCAGAGGTCCAGTCTTAAGATTACAAAGGTGTCTCTTAAGGTGCTCCTCCCAGACAGAACGGGCTGACTTCCGAGAAGGCGGGAAACCTCTCATTGCCAAAGCTGCCCTTTCTTGAACATGTTGCACTTGCCCACTTTGAGACCCTCAGCCCCTCAGTGGAAGTCCAGGCTGTGGTAGGTGGACAGTCCTGCATTTGGGTCCAGGAAAAGGAGGTCATCTGCAGTCTTACCCAAAGACTACTAGAGACCCCACTAGGGCTGGAGGGCACAAGGCAAGGTGGACCCTCTTTATGAGCAACAATGTGTTTATAACCGTGGACTCTGAAATACCATATGATCCCATAATTCTGCTGCTGCATATTTACCCAAAGGAAGTGAAAACACTAACTCAAAAAGACATATGCGTTCCTATGTTTATTGCAGCATTATTTACAATAGTCAAGATATGGAAGCAACCCCAGTGTCCCTCACTAGATGAATGGATAAAGAAGATGTGGAATATTACACAGCCATAAAAAATGAGACCGTGCCATTGGCAGGGACATGGATGGACCTACAGGGTGTAATGCTGAGTGAGATAAGTCAGACAGAGAAAGATAAATCCCATACGTATTCACTTATATGTGGAACCCAAAAGACAAAAACAAACGAATGCACAACCAAAAAGCAGAATCAAGCCTGTAAATACAAAGAACAGCCTAATGGTTTCCAAAGAAGAGGACGTAGGGGGGACGGGCAAAGGGGGTGAAGGGGAGTGGGAGGTACAAGTCTCCAGTTATGGAATGACTAAGTCACAGGGATGCAAGGAGAGTACGGGGAGTATAGTTGACCGTATTCTAATAGTGACGGATGGTGACGGATGTTAGCTATGCTTGGGGTGAGCACAGTATAAGGTATAGAGTTGTTGAATCACCATTCTGTACCCCTGAAACTAATGTAACATTGTGTGTCAATTATACTCAAATTTTTAAAAATTGAGAGGCTCGGTCGGTTAAACGCCCAGCTCCTGGTTTCGGCTTCGGTCTTGATCTCACAGCTTCGTGGGTTTGAGCCCTGCCCTGGGCTCTGTGCTGGCAGTATGGAGCCTGCTTGGGACCCTCTCTCCCCTCTCTCTCTGCCCCTCCCCGACTTGCGCTCTCTCTCAAAATAAACAAACGTTTAAAAAATTAAAATTTAAGTTAAAAAAAATTTTTAATAAAAATTAAGTAAGAAAAACCAAATAAATTAGAATCTCCAATCCTGTTTGAACTCATGGGTTCACTAGCCAAAGGAGAACCTAAAAGCGAAGCCTCCGGTTGGCCTCCTTACACTCCAGCAAGGTTGGTAACATCCACAGGCAAGTGGTAGCCGACATTCGGATCAAAAACGATACACACGATTAAGCGATTCTTAATTATAAACTTAATCTAATAGCTTTGGGGACAGCAATGTTGTAGCTCTTTTTCCATCTTGGCAAAGCTTGCCTGTGCTCCCCAAATGCTCACCTACGTTCTGCTCAGCCCCAGAATGTCTGTGGAGCCATGTGACCATTTCTGGCCAATGGGATACGAGCAAAAGTGATTATCACCGCGACACAAGTCCTGTCCAGTCTTGGAACTTGAAAACGTTGCATGGCATGGCCCGCCTGCCACAGTGACCATGGAGACCCCACATTCCAACTGGCATAGCTTCAAGATGGAAGAAACCTAGATTCCCCAAGCAGGCAGAGATGCCCTGAAGACCCGCGAGACCCACATCTGACAATGTCAAGAACAGAAATAAGTTCATTCTGCTTGCACCACTGAGATCTCAGGGCATATTTTCTACTGCAGCATAGCATAGCCTCTCCTAGTACAAAGAAACCCACAGATTCCCATTTATCTTTTTTTTTTTTGAAGGGGCGGCAGGGGCCCCGGGGAAGGGTGAGCGGGAAAGGGACAAACAAAGAGGGAGAAAGAATCCCAAGCAGGCTCCACACTCAATGTGGAGCCAGACAAGGGGCTTGATCCCATGACTGTGAGATCATGACCTGAGCCGAAATCAAGAGTTGGACGCTCAACCGACTGAGCCACCCACGTGCCCCCCATTTATCTTCTAAGTTCTCCATCCCCGAACGTGGTGACGGTAAGTCATGGCGATGGGCACATGGGCCACACAAAAAGCCAGCAACCCAATGAAAGGGAAAAGCAAAGCAAACAGCTATAACAGCAAATGAAATACGTGTCCTAAGAGAGAGACGAAAGTACTCTTGGCAGCCTTCTGGCGGTGGCGTGAATGAGAAAGACTGAGAAATACAGCCACTACAAGACACCCAAAAAATGCTGGACTGAAAAAGAAAAAAAGTCTTCTTAAATACACAAGCCAGTAGTCTAGAGGCAAAGAAATCCCTCAAAGCCCTTCCCTCTCCCAAAAAAGGAGAAGAAATGGGAGCAGAAATCCAGGAGTGTAGTAGAATGCTGAATCTAGAAGCTTCCCTTGGGCTATCTTTCAATTCTCTCCCCGGGATTCTGCACTTTCACCTCATGGCCGTGCAGAGAAAGGAGGACAGCCTGGGATCCACACAAGGTCGGGATAATATCAGACCGTTCTTGTACAGCGCCAGGTTCTCTGGGGGCCACACTTCCAAGGAGGCAAAAACTAGGAAGAAAAAAAAAAACTTTCCCCACGCAGGGAGAAGATGAAGACGACCCGTCTGCCAAGCCTTCCTTAGAAGGAAGGAGGTAGGGATTACTTCCTAACCTCTCCTGAGAATTCCCAACCACAGATGTGCCACTCGCGGGGCTTTGGGAGCTGAATTTATACCATTTGATTTGTTTTAAAGCACAATCGGAGAATTTAAAGTGGTCCTGCGGTGGCAGTGCCTCCGAGCGGCTGGCAAATGTCCCCGAGCAAACGGAAGCAAATGTACGTTCTCCGAACATGCCCTCAAAGAATTATCGCAGGTATGAATTTCAATAAGTATGAGCTTACCACCAAGAATCACAAAACTCAGGAAGAAAAAACATGGCAATCAGCGACAGCAGCAACAACAACAAACAAGCGGGATAAAAGGCACAAAGGACGGCTTTCTACACCTGCAGAAGGTCCTCCGGGGATATCGCAGGCACAGCAGTCCCAGGGGACAGTGAGCAGCCCCAGATCAAGAACTAAGTGTGAGTGTTGGCATTGGCCAGGGGTCCAGACTGGTGTCCCTGCCACGAAAGAAAATCAGACAATCAGCTGGCCAGGGAGACAGCCACCGTCCTCGACCACTGCCATGGGTCTAATCCACAGCGGTGTGGGCTTCTCCAGCGGACACCGGCCTATTCTACCCTCCCCTGTGTCCATACAAATAGACGGGACCACGAAATACAGGCCATCAGCAAATGCTAACAAACTCGGTGTCTTTCTTCGGGCTGCCATAGCCAAGCACTATAGACTGGGTGGCTTGGAACAACAGAAATGTATTTCCCAAAGCTCTGGAGGCTGGGAGTCCAAGGTCAGGATGCCAGTATGGCCAGGTTCTGGAGAGATCGCTCTCCCGGGTTGCAGACTACCGACTCCTTGCTGTACCCCCACCTGGCGAAATGCGGGAGAGAGTGATCTCTGAGGTCCCTTTCCTAAGGGCACCAATCCCACTCGTGAGGGCTCCACCCTCATGACCGAACACCCCCCACCCCCGCCGCCAAAGTCTCCACCCTCAAATACCATCACATTGGGGTTGGGGATTTCAACCTCTGAATTTGGGGGAGACGCAAGCATTCTGTCAATAGCATTGTTTTATTCGGCTTTGGGTAGACCATAAACTCGGGAACGTGAAAGAAGTGAATTTTATGAACGACAGAGACGAATTAGCCAAACTCTTTTGAAATGAAAAGACAGAGAGAGAGAGAGAGACAAAGAGATGTCTGAGCTCAGCAGTGGCTAAGATCCAGAGTAAATAGTGAGCTTCACAAAATTACCCCTTTCAGTTTCGATCTTTTATACTTTAATCATCTCCGGCCACGGACACGGTTCTTGCCATGAAGACAAGAGCTCAGAATGAACGCAAGGATAATGAAGGTGAAATGCTATTATATTTAATACCATAATATCATTAATGCAACTCCAGTCAGAGATCAAGGACGTCCCAAATTAATTATTTCTTGTTCCAACACACACCATGAAATGGGCTTTCTAAATCAGAATGACACATCCCAACATTTTCTTTATTAAGATAATTCTATTTTATTTCTTGGATCCTTGCAGCTGAGGCAAGTTTTATAAATATTTAAGAGAAGAATTAGACGAGAAAACGCTGGATAATGCATGAATAGCAACCAGTTGGCTGAGACAGGGGCACGCAGAGAACTCACTTTGGAATCGTCCTGCTTTCGGTACACAAATTCTGCAAAATCTAGACAGTCTTTTCCCTTTGCGGAAAGATCAGCAGTCTCTGTAAAGGACACTGAGAACTTGCACGCCCTTCCAGATTTGCATTTTCCATTTTATTGCCAGAGTGAGGAGAGAAAGTCACTGCTTGAAATACACTCATTAAGGCTGAACTGAGTCTTCGCGGTCAGCAGTAAAAATTAGGCAAAATACGGATGACTTGCCTATTCACGGTCTCTCCTCGGTGGGTCTCTAATGGCTTGAATGATTGATCAGTTTGCAGAAAGTACTTTCCCCCCTCATTGGGGTCTCCAAAGAAATCTCAGCGTAGACAAAGACCTTGATCCTTGGAGATAGTTGAGGATCTTGTGACTTGTCCGCACAGAGCGACTTGCGTGGTGTGGCAGAGGGTCCCGTCCATTGTGAGGGGACAGCCGCCTTTTGTGGCTGGCAGAGCATTTTTATGAGCCCGTGTGCTGATTTCCAGGAAGGCACCATCAACCGCCCCAAACCGAGGTATCGCTTCTCTCCGTGCGGTTGGACAGCTTCTTCAAAGAAAACGCTTTCTGCAAAATGCCTCCCCAGTTGATGCTTCACAGTTGGCTAATTGCCAGGGTAATCGGTTCTAACCATTTCCCTTCTAAAAGCATCACTCTTGACTTGATCATTTAATTCTCAAAACGCCTTCGACTGACGGGAAAGTATGCTATTTTACTTGCAAAGCTGATTGCAAATTATTTTCTGATTGCAGATTTATTTTGTTTGTGACAAAATGTTTCCCGCTAATTGCTAAAATCATCTTGTAGGAACTTGCGTTTGAACACCTCATCTATTAACCCACTGTAGTTTCTCCCTAATCCCTGTTTTCATCCTTTTATTTATTTTAAACACCTATTTACAGGATCATTAATCCTCATCAATATTGTCTGGAATCCTTCAGCAACTACCAGGACTGTCTCTGCAAAGAAAGCCTTACAGTCAGTGAAACTCGACACTCAACAGTCTGCCTTGCTCATCAACCTTTCCTTCCTGGGGTGGATGAGAGATGAAGAGAAAAGCCCTCTCGGCTTGATCCACGATGGGGAATGGAAAACAAGAGACACGAATCTGGTTGGTCAAGAGAGAAATATCTTTTTTTTTTTTTTTAATTCAAGTTAGTTAACACACAGTGTAGCCTTGGCTTCAGGAGCAGAACCCAGTGATTCATCTCTTAACATCTGCAGCTCTGTTACTTGGGTTTAGTTTCTATCCTCCAGATTTTTTTCTGTTATTTTGCATTTGAGATGGAAGGAAATAGTATTGCACATAAATGTTCATTTCTTGAGGGGCTTCTGCACAGTGACAGAAGAGAACTGATTTTTCCTAAATACCACGGGGATGACAGATTTATAAACCCAAAGACCAATCTTGGGAGACTCTCGTGTAGGGAGGGGTCTTGACAAACGTCAGCCCGTGCCAGACCGGAGGTCCTTCTCAACACTGCCCCCTCCCCCCGAAGGCCAGCAGAGAGAAGGAACTCAGGTTTGGGGCCAAATAAACGAGCACTTGACAACTTCTCTGGGCTCTGTGAGGATGCAGCAATTGTCAAGAAAGAACTTTTATCTGACTCTAATTTTCCCCAGCTCTGCTTGGCCAAAGTTCATGTCGAGTTGACCTTAATTCATTTAGCGTCTTGGATATGCTTCAAGCTTAGCTATATTAACTCTTCCTTCCTAGTGGGCTCCCGTGCTCACTGCAAACCCCTTTCCTGGATCTGGCAGAGAATTGCCTATAATTATCCTTAATGTACTCCTGGAGCAAAGATATGCGTGTTAAGAGCCAAAATAGAAGGTTAACTACAAACTGCACAGTAATGCAATTACCTCCCAATTATCCCTTTCAATGCTTAGCGAATGAATAGGAGACATTAAGCTCAATTCTGCAGTAGAATCTCTGGATATTGGAGGTGGGGGTGGAGGTAGGGAGAAGCAGAAGGAAGGAGCAAATTAAGGCTGCTGTGGGTAATGGATGCCAGGGAATACTGGTGCCGTCTCACTGGAATAATTCCTCTCGGTATTGGATTTCTTTCAAATTCTTCTGGTTGCTGTATCCTGCAGAAGGTGCATTGGGTTAACAGAGTGTCCCATCTCTATTTGATTTAGACCGTACTCAGCAATGACCTTGTGCAAACGTCTCTGTATAGGGGGCAGGTGCGTTACCCCCCCGGAAGTGCGTATCCGGAGGTTATCAGATACAAGCGGTCCATCAGACGTAAGCCAGTCAGGAATGTTCGGCTGGGGATGAACAGGGTATATACCCTGCCCAGGTTGGGCTATACCACAAAAGAGGGGCTCCACAAAACAGAGGAGACCTGAAAAGGGAGTTTAACCAAGGCAGCCTAATTGTAAAGCCAAGAGGAAGGACCCTAGTGCAAAGAGTGAGGGGGACAGACTTTTCAAAGCCAAGTCCCTCCAGAGAATGTTGAGATTCCTCTCTGGCTGGAGCATGGCACCAGACGTGGAGATGACTTATAGGAACCCTAAGAGTTGGGGAATTAAAGGCACTCATGTGCCAGCTTTACCGACACCTACATCCCCCCCGGTGTCACACACGAGGGCAGCTACTCGTTATCAACCTGGACTTTGTCGTTGGTCAGCTGCAGCAAGCGACCCAGTATTCAAGACATAACCCTTACTTCTTTGTTGTTTTAAGTTCATTTCTTTAAATTCAAGTTAGTTAACCTACAGTGCGGTATCGGTTTCCAGAGCAGAACGCAGTGATTCATCACTTACACCCAGCGCTCGTCCCAACAAGCGCCCTCCTGGATGCCTGTCATTCGTTTAGCCCATCCCCCCTCCAGGAACCCTCAGTTTGTTCTCTGGATTTAAGAGTTTCTTATGGATTGCCTCCTTCTCTGTTTTTATCTGATTTTTCTTTCCCTTCCCCTGTCATCTGTTGGGTTTCTTAAATTCCACATACGAGTTAAATCCTATGATATTTGTCTTTCTCTGCCTGACTTATTTCGCTTCGCTTAGCACCCTCCAGTTCCATCCACGTTGTTGCAAATGGCAAGGTTTCATTCTTTTTGATCTCCGAGTAGTATCCCATTGTATATGTATATAGACCACATCTTCTTCATCCATTCAGCGGTCAATGGACATTTGGGCTCTGTCCATACTTGGGCTATTGTTGATAGTGCTGTTATAAGCATTGGGGTGCACCTGCCCCTTTGAATCAGCATTTTTGTATCCTACTTCTTAAATGGCTCTTGTCCATTTTCATCCACTTAACAGAGATTTTTTTTTTATTTTTTTAAAGTTTATTTATTTTTGAGGGAGACAGAGACAGAGCATGAGCAGGGAGGGGTGGAGAGAGAGGGAGACACAGAATCCGAAGCGGGCTCCAGGCTCCGAGCTGGCAGCACAGAGCCTGACGCGGGGCTCGAACCCACGAGCCGTGAGATCATGACCTGAGCCGAAGTTGCGTGCTTAACCGACTGAGCCACCCAGGCGCCCCTTGACAGACATTATTATTCATCTAAATTATAATCTTTGTGATTATATTGGCTGCTATGGTCATATACTGTGGTGTAATAAGTCATCCCAGAACTTAGTGGTTTCAAACAGCAGTATCATGTATGTCATGATCCTACAGGTGGACTGAGGTCAAGGCAGCTGGGTCTGTCTCAAGGTGTCTCGTGTGGAGGCAGCTGGGAACGTGCTCATCTGAAAGCTCACCTGGTTCCATGTCTAAGGTGGCTCGTTCATGTACGAGGCAGTTGCCACTGGTTATTTACTTAGGAGCTTAGCTGAGACTGTTGACTGGGGTACCTACATGTGGTCTTTTCTTTTTAGCTTCGGCTTATCCCAGCTTGGCAGCCAAGTTCTGAGAGAGAATGCCCCAAAGATAAGCATTCCAAAAGACCCAGGCAAGAGCCACCAGGCTTCTGATGACCTACCCGCAGAAATCCTAGAACGTATCTTTATGGTACTCCACTGGTCAAATGAGTCACTAAGGCCAGCTGGGATTCAAGGCTCCAGCTCCTGATGTGAGAAACACCACATACTTATAGGGAGGGAAAGAATGGGTGGTGGCCATCTTCGGAGACAACCCACCACAGGAGCGAGAATCCCAAATTTCCATCATATGAAAATTGATATTCTTCCTTCAGTGCCATCATTGAGAAGAACAGTGATAATGCAGGACTGAGGGGAAAGGTCAATGGCACATTGCTAGCGTCTTCCTTCCAGGTTAAGGTCTCTCAAATTATTTCTGACCCTGTATTCGATGGAATTAGGCTTATCTATGAGTCACTGGAAAAAAAAAATGACTTTTGTGGCCTTAACACCACAGAAGTTGATCACTCATATAAAATCTGTCCAATGGCAGAAAGTTCTGGGCTGTTTTTATAGACTCTGTTCCACAAACTCTTCAAGGACATGGGTCCTTCTAGTTCAACACTCAGCCATCCTGAGAGCACAGCCCTCCTCAAGGTCCAAGATTGCTTGGCATTGGCCAAGTGGCAAGATGGAAATACGGATGAAGACGAGCTGAGAGCTGACGCTAGCTGCTCGTCAAGCAAGTTCTAGAATCCTCCATGCAATACTTCTGCTTACGCCCAACTGGCCAGAACCCAGTCACACAGTCAGACCAGCTACAAAGGGATCCGCAACCTTTGTTTTGGGTCACCATCTTCCTGTTGAAAATTCATGGGTTTAGATTCTTTTTTTTTTAATGTTTATTTATTACTTAGAGAGGAGAGAGAGAGAGAGAGAGAAAGAGGTGGGGAGGGAGGGACAGGAGAGAGGGAGACCCAGAATCCGAAGCAGGCTCCAGGCTCTGAGCTGTCAGAACAGAGCCTGATGCGGGGTTTGAACTCACGAACTGTGAGATAATGACCTGAGCTGAAGTCAGACGCCAACCGACGGAGCCACCCTGGTGCCCCCATGGGTTCAGATTCTAAAGGAAGCCTGAAATATTGGTTATAAGGGGATCCACCAGTGCTCTCTGGGTAAACCCACCCCCTTCTGCCCTTGCGAGTAATCACACTCTTGACACTCCTATCACGATGCTGGAAGGATTTGCTCCTCCCCTTTGAAAATCTCTGTTCTTTCCGTATCCCGTATCCAAGATGTTTTGGTGAAACTGTATCATCCTTAATTTCCATTAAGAAAATAACAGGCATTTTTGAGTTTCCAATCATGAAGTTATATTATAATATTCAATGTGCCCTTTAAATATTCTTCCTCTCTCAGATATTCTCATTAACCTGGTCACTATTCCCAATACACACACTGTCCTGATCGAGAGTCATTCCTTCAGGACAGACAGAGCCACAGACTTCATTCGGAGTGCCAGCTCGGATCGGAAGTGGTAACCTGGAGAACTGCATCTGGGCACCTGAGACTCGTGTGTAGAGCCCAGGTTCTCCCTGGTCTCCACACTGAACCCCAGTAAGGGGTATGGGCTACTTTGCACTGTCTGCCTCTCCCCTGGCCTCGTATCAACCCAAGTTGACCAAGTACCATTGACATCATGCGTCGGACTTCTGACCACTTCCTCTGGGGGTCAGCCCCACACCCAAGCCAGGCTCCCAGCCTCCGTGCTGCCGGATCCCCAGCCTGCTTCCTCTCCATTTCCTCCTGAGGGGTGAAGTCCCAGCACGCCTCGCTACTCAAAGCCCCAGGGTGATGGCGTCACAAGGGCTGGGTCCTATGGAAATGACAATGAGGGCAACAGAAATCCTGAAAGGGGAGTTATCCGCATGGCTGAGACCTCTCCACTCCCATCGGCAGGGAAGGGAGCAGAATGATCACCCAAGGAGGCCAGCAACTGACAGACAGGAAGTGAGCACAGAGAATCCTAGAAAAATCCCATCGATCATCAGGGGCCAGAAACCAGGGGACAAGCCTATAAGCGAAGAACCAGGTGGTGCCAGACTGAGCGGGTGGTAAGACTCGGAGGCGGGAACAAAGAAAAGAATCAAGGACACCCGATGCGAACAAGGCCAGGTGCCCAAAATGCCATCTCACTGGGCACGGAACACACCACAAGAGGACAGTCAGCCTGGCCAAGGGGTCCGGGGTCAGGATGGGCACCGCAATCAGAAGAGAAACTGACTCACCCGGGACTTAGCTTGGAAGGGGGGGGGAAGAGCCTATTCCAAGCAGGCAGGTCTGGCTTAGAAGAGCTGAGACAGCCAGCAGCCACTTCAGATGGAAAGCTGCCCGCGCTTCATCGAGTGCTTTTCCAAAGGCGGCCCTGGGAAGCCGCGGCTGCGGCTGTAACAAAGCCAGCCGAGCCCCAGACAAGCCTTTTGTAAGGCCGGTTGCTCCATTTTGTTTCACATAATTTATTGCTCAGTACATATCGATAATACGATTGTCAGCCCCGCAGACATTTTCCATTTTAATAGTTCACATGAGATACCGCATTATTGATCCTACACCACTAAATAAAAAACTCGTTTGTCAAGGGAGCACAGAATGGCTTTTAATGGCCACAGCCAAACACCTGCTACTAGTTAGGGAAGAAAAATAACCATCCTGCCGCAAGGACATTTGGAAGCGGCCTCGAGATGCTCTTTTTTAGGGATTCGCAGGGCTCTCGGAAAACAGGGGTGCTTTCTCCAAACGTCCGAAGGCTGACTTTCCCATTGATGGTAGGAAATAGCTGTCATTCCCAAAGCATCTACCATGTCCCAGGCATTTTTACTTCCGGTGCCTCATCTTACGTGGCCTTCGCGGCGATCTAGCAAAGGCACATATGGGTACATTTCACAGGACGCTCTGGCAAGTGAGGCACAGCAAGCAGCAGCAAGTGGAACGAGGTGTCTGTTTCTCATTTAGGGAGTCTGATGGCCGATGCTCAGGTGCCGACTGATTCCAGGGCTCTGTCATCCTCAGCTTTTCCCACACGGCCACGGGGCAGATGCCAGGCAAGCAACCAACGACGTCTGCCACCTTCAGATGAGGGACCCTGGGTGACCTCAGCGACTCAGCCCATGTTCCGTGACTAAGAAGGAGCAAAGACGCCAGAATCTTTGTCTGCAGGGTTCCAAATGAGTTTTCTTGCCATGGATGATACCAACACTTTACCAACCACACCGTGGTATGGGCTGAGCTGTGTCTCCCACAGCCAAAATTCATATGTTGGCGTCCTAACTCCCAGTGCCTCAAATATGACTGTATATGGAGATGGGGTCTTTAATTTTTTTCAATGTTTACTTATTTTTGAGAGAGACAGAGCATAAATGAGGGAGGGGCAGAGAGAGAGGGAGACACAGAATCCGAAGCAGGCTCCGGGCTCTGAGCTGTCAGCACAGAGCCCGACGCGGGACTCGAACTCACAAACCACGAGATCGTGGTCAGGCCTTGAGATCGTGGTCAGACCTGAGCCGAAGTCAGACCTTCAACCGACTGAGCCACCCAGGCGCCCCAAGATGGGGTCTTTAAAGAGGTAATTAAGTTAAAATAACATCATTAAGATGGGCCCTAATCCAACCTGACTGGTGTCCTTATAAGAGGTTAGGACAGAGACATGCACAGAGGGAAGACCATGTGAGGACACAAGGAGAAGGCGACCATCTGCACACCAAGGAGAGGCCTCAAAAGAAACCAACCCTACCAACACCTTGATCTTGAACTTGCAGCCTCCAAAATGGTGAGAAAATGAATTTCCGGTCATCTGCTAACTCTCTCCTTTCGTCAGGAATTTCCCCCTTCCAGTTAACGTGTGTTTTTTCCTCAAGGACCAACTAATATTTCACAGTGTTATAGAGCTGTAATTTATATACAATAAGGTGCATTATTTTTAGAGAGAGAGCATGAGTGGGGGGAGAGGGGCAGAAGTGGGGAGAGAGAGAGAGACTATCTTAAGCAGGCTCCGCACTCAGCATGGAGCCCGACTTGGGGCTCGATTCCACCACCCTGGGATCATGACCTGGGCTGAAATCAAGAGTCAGACACTCAGTTGGTTGAGGCACCCCAAGGTGCACATATTTGATAGGCTTTGAGATATGGATACACTCGTGAAAAAAATCACCATATTCAAAACAACGTACACATCATCGCCCCCGAAATTTTCTTTGTGCCCCTTGGTAATTCCTCTTCTCTGCCCCCACCCCACCCCTGGCCACCACTGACCTGCTTTCTGTCCCCATCAGTCAGTTTGTGTCTTCCAGAGTTTTATATAAATGGAACCATGCAGTAAGTGTTCTTTTGTCTGACTTCCTTGACTCAACGTAATTATTTTGAGATTCAGCCATGCCACGTGTCTCACCGGCTTATTCCTTTTTATTGTTGAGTACCGTTGCATTATATGGATATACCACAGTATGTTTCCCCAATCACCTGTTGAAGGCTGTTTGTGTTCTACCTAGTTAGTGTTCGCCGTGAACATTCACATGTAAGTCACTGCATGGAAAAATGTTCCCTTTTGTCTTCAGTGAACATCTAGACATGGACTGGCCGGATCCTATAGGGAGTGAATGTTTAATTTAACTTGTGAAGAAATTGATTCCCTCTTTTCCAAAGTGGCTGTCCCAGCCGTCGGGGATGGCAATCAGTTCTTCTGCTTCATCCTCAACACTTGGTCGATCTTTTCCTATTTTAGCCATTCTAATAGGTGTGCAGGGATAGGCTCACTGTGGTTTTAATTTGCATTTCCTTAATGATGGATGATGCTGGCCGTCTTTTTATGTACTTAGGGCTTATGTACATCCTCTTTGTTAAAGTGTCTACTCTGGACACTAATCTGTCAGCCTATGCGTTGCCTCCAGTCTGTGGCTTATCTTTTTCTTCTCTTTTTTGTCAACCGAAGTCTAGTTGACATACACTGCTACCCTTTGTTCCAGGTATACAACATAGTGATTCGACATCTTTTTATTCTCTTAGTGTTTGGGGCAGACGAGAAGTTTTTAATTTCAAATTAAGGTCGGCTTAGCACATTTTTTTTCTCTGAAAAATCGCACTTAGAGTATTGTCTCCCGACTCTTGGCATAGACCGCGTAAGATATGACCCAGATAAGCCCTCCCTTCACTGTCCTTCACTATCTTACAAGCCTGTGTCTTCCCAAACTCCAGGCATGAGGGTTTGCCTTATAAACGGAGATGAACACGATGTTGGAATCACACTCTTTATTTAGTCTTCAGTAATGACCTTCTTCACCCCAAGACATGGGCACCATCCGGAGCAGGCAACCACTAAGGTCGAGCCAGGAAAAGCTTTTAGCGAAAATATCTGCTTTTCTCCCACACGACTGGAGAGGGTCTGGCTGAGTGGGATCCATCTTGCCCCGCACACGTCCTTGCCTAGACAGTCACCCTTCTCTCTTACAGCTTCTCATTTGGGGAAAAGCGGGGTGAATGTATGAAAACTAGAGTTACCAGAAGAATATCATTCTCTGTGTGTCCGAACCATGTGGCATTTGTATATATTAATATTAATTTTAATAATCCTGAAATCTTAATAGGATCATACAATTCTAATAATAACCATTAGCTACGGGGCACCATATAGTGTTAGGTAATTTACATACGTCATTCGTTCGTGAATTCTTCCCATACTTTCATGCTTCCGTATCTTACTTTTAGACCTTTGATCCATTTGGAATTTATCCTGATGTAGACATGAGGCATGGACCCGGCTTTTTCCCCCCCTCCAGTTTATACAGCCCGATTTATGGATGAATCCATTTTTTCGCCACTGATTTGAAATTCCTCCTGTATCATCTACAAACCTCTTTCATATATTTCCATCTGCTTCTGAACTTTCTATTCTTTTCCATTGATCCGCTTGACCAAGCGCCTTACTGTTTTTATTACTGAGGCTTTATGATATGTTTTAAAATCTGCCAACGGTCTCTCCCACCCTCTTTTTTCCCCCAAAGGTTTTTGGTATAATCATTATTATTTAAATCTCCATTCAATCTACCCAGTTCCAAATCAGGAATCGTGTAAAAATGCTACAGATTTTTCGTACTCCGCCCCAGCCCTCCCACACGGGAGTCTTCATGAAAGGAGTCGGGACTGTGTGTTTTTAACAACTGCACCAAACACCATCAGCCACCCAGCATGTGGGAACCGCGGCTTGGAAAAGCGGATCCTGAAAACAGCCAAGAGGCGTTGCGATGCACCAGGTGACAGCCTGACAGGTACACGTGGCGTCGGATGACCGCAGGAACCGTGGATCTCTGGAAACTTGCCCTAGGTCTGGCCTGGCAACGGTAACGCTCAATGCATCTGTGCTCGGTAAGTTAACAGACGAAAGAACGGACACAGACAGAGGACAGGCACGTATCATGGAAAGGGCCGCGGGAGGGCTTGCTGGGAAACCCCTTCCTGCTCAGACACCACGACGGAGAGACTGGCCAAGCAGAGAGAAGTGGAAGGAGGGACGCCTTCCCTGAAGGCACCAGCAGAGTCAGGAGCGGGGGAGGCCAAGAAGGTGGAGAATGAGACAAGTAACTGACACGCAGGCCTAGAGATGGGTCTCATACCTTTCTGTGCTCTTGCGTTTGTCCAGGTGATTGAGGCACATGCCACAGCTTCAGGTGTGGGTGGAGGAAGTGAAGGAAAGAGTTTGGAGGAGCTACATGAAGTGAACAGTCCCCGCAAGACCCAGCAATGACGGCCAGGACCGGGCTCCGGAAGAAAAAAGCCCAGGAGCAGAGGGTGGTCAGTCTCTGTGGGACGAGATGGCCGGAAAGAAGCATTTGCCCCGACAGTGCAGAGTCAGAGGCTTCTTGAGGCAGCTGGCCTGGGGAAGGATCCTCAGAAGAAGGGGATCTATCTATCTATCCTTTACCATCTTCCCCCCACCGTGGTCCTACCCCTGGCCCACAGAGAAAATAAAATCCCCACCCAGCTTCTTACCTGCCCCAAAGAATGCAGGATGCGAGGGAACATCTGCCCCCCTCCCTACTCCTTCCTTAGCTCCTCCCCACAGAACGTTCTGATCATCCCAAAGCAGATTTTCCCGGGGAAGGTGTCAACGTGGAGACCTAGGCAGGAGAGACCCGGAACCCAAAGACATTTCAGGCGCTGGCAAAGGGCCAGGTTGGACCAACTGAGGCATGAAGTTCACCTTCAGTCCACTCATGTCACAAGAACGTGCTGGCATTGCTTTTATCCATTTTTTATAGCTGAGCAGGCGGGCGCTTGGCCAGAGTCACCAAAACGTGTGCGTGTGGGAGGTGTGCCAAGACGGTCCAGAAACCTCTCCGAGCCTCTCTGGCGAAGGCAAGCTTCTCGTGCCTCGTAAAATCTTCATACCGCGCAGAAGGAATCGGCAACAGCTGCACATCTTCGTGGAGGCCGGGGAGGGCCGGGAAGCCCAAGCCACTATCTGGGAGCGTGCAACGTTATCTTCTGCTGCAAGGAACTGTCTTCCTAAGTTCTCTTGGCCCTTGCCAGGAAAGAAATAGTACATCTGCTGACTGCGTCTGTTGGCATCTTTCCATTGATCATGTCACCGCTGCACTGTGACAATGACACAGTGACAGAGAGGGCACCAATGTCTCGTCTTGGTCCTTCTCACATGCGACTCACTAATCGACATTGATCACAAGCCCTGGATACCTCTCCGTCAGAGGCACCATTAATTCATACAAACAAGGCCTTGGTTCATCGGGGCAAATCCACTTGTAAAAGTAGGGACTGGTCCATGAAATTATCCACTGGCCTGGAGGCCACTGTGGTCTTGATCACACGGATTCTCAAACGGTGCTCCCCAAGGCAGCAGCGTCGGGATTACGTGGGAACTTATAAGCAATGCAGATTCTCAGGTAACCCCCCATCGCCCAGAACAACTGAGTGGGAAACTCTGGGGGCGGGGCTTAGCAGTCAGTGTTTACCCCACTGGTAAAACCCCACTCTCCAGTGTGTGAACCACTGGTCTGCACAATGTACTAGAAGCCTGTCCTGAAGTTCCCCGTAAGGCTTCAGAAAAAAATCCTTATCCTCTGTGTGGGGGAGAGCCAGGACAGATGGTCCAACCAGATCCACCCTCTGTCGGCTGTGAAGGTCCCCACTGGTGAAGGCCACACTGCCTTCTGCACAGCCTTCCCCGCGAGAGCCCAATATGGGGCTGTGAGCAAGACAATCCTGCCACTATGGAGTCATTACTATTCAAGTCAGAGTCCCTGGAGCTCCCGTTGGCCCATCAGAACCTCTATGAGGCCTTTCCAGAATTGACCTACAGACGCAGATCATTCTATTCTAGCACTAAGGTCACATACCCAAAATTCAAAGTCACAATGGGCCACCAACCCTCATTCCTCGCTGGAGTCTGGACCTCTCAACTTCCTGGCCAGCCAGCACATCGGGAGAGCTGAGCGGTGTCTGGGGAGCAGGAGAGTCACCCACCAGCCTTGAATTTTTGTAGCTGGAGAAAATTCAATGGGAAGGACCAGAGGCTGCTTCGAAAGGGAAGACGTGAGCAGCCATTCATAGCTTATCCAGACACAGTAAGAGCTAATGGCTACTGAGGGCTCACAGTGTGAGCACTGAGCCTCCCACACTCTGTCCTGGTGTCCCCACGACAGCTAAAAACCCTGTGGGGCTTCAACATCATTATGCCCACCATACGGATAGAGTGACTGAGGCTCAGCCAGGCTGAAGGATTTGTCCAAAACCACGCAAAGAGAGAACGTTGAAATCAAAAGTTGACCTGAAGTATGGTCTGACAGCAGCAACTGCAACTCTCATGGCCCTCTTTAAAAAAGGAAAAAGAAAGAAAAAGAAAGAAAAGAAAAGAAAAGAAAAGAAAAGAAAAGAAAAGAAAAGAAAAGAAAAGAAAGAAAAGAATTTCTATAGGGGCACCCGGGTGGCTCAGTCGGTTAAGCAGCCGACTCTTGATTTTGACTCGTGAGATCGAGCCCCGGGTTGGGCTCTGCTCGGACAGCGTGGAGTCTACTTGGGATTCTCTCTCTCTCAGCCCCTCCCCTGCTCCTTCTCTCTCTCTCCCTCCTTTCTCTCTCTCAATAAGTCAGTAAGTATTTTTTTAAAAGATTTTATATATACAGTTGACCCTTGAACAACACAGGTTTGAACTCTATGGGGCCGCTTGTATGTGGATCTTTCTTGATAAATGTGATAACAGTATTTTCTCTCTTCCTTATGACTTTCTTAACGGCATTTCCTTTTCCCTAGCTTACTTGATTACACAAATACAGTATATAACACGTGTAACACACAAAAATATGTGTTCACTGACTGTTCACGTTATCAAGAAGGCTTCCGGTCATCAGTAGGCTGTTAGTAAAAGTTTTGGGGGCATCAAAAGTTAGATGTGGATTTTGAACTGTGCAGGGGGTCGGCGCCTCTAACTCCTGCACATTCGAGGGTCAATTGTACAGATTTGGGTGAGCGTGTGTGTATGTAGGGAAGGGGTTATAGATCACAGTTCCTCACAAATAATCCTTTGGGTTGCCTCTTGATAATCTTGGGATAAGCACTCATCAGGGGAGTGTAAGGAAGCAATAAGGGAGACATTGCTACCCCTAATCAGGAATGCAGAATCATGGGCTCAGACCAGGTCGACCAGCTGACTAGTGCAGGGCGCTGGACCAGCAGGGTCGGGGCCTGTTTGGATGAGACAGTCAGCAACCCGTACATACATACTAAGCATGCACAGCACAGAGATGAGCCCTGGCAAAGGAGGACACCCACCTCCTTTATTAAGTCACTTCAAGTATAATTCCATTCAGCATGTAACTGGAGAAGAAAGTGCTGTCCCTCCGTGAAATTCTGGGCTCTTGACAGTAATGAAATGTGCAACCTGTGAGCAATTATTTAAATATTCAGCACTTTGCATGCATGACTGGATCAGCCCTGTAATCAGAATCCTGGGAACATGGAATTTTGGAATGGAACAGACCTTAGGGGCCATATAATTCAACCCCTTGATTTTCACAGATGCGGAAATGGAGGTCCAGAGAGGTCCTGTCATTCTCCTAAGGTCCCTGGGATAGGAACCCACCCCAGATTCCTGGTCTTGTATCCTTTTAGAAAACAGGGCTGGGAGAGCTAAAACCCTGCTGCTGCATCATTGTTGGATCTGACACAGTCATCTTATAATTGAACGCAAGCACGGGTTTGCCAAATGCCCAAGTCACAAGTTATGCCGCTACGATTCTATTCTCAAGGATTTATAAAATACCCCAGTGATGGAATCCTATACACGGAGCCACATAACATTTAATTTTTTACAGAACACATATAGATGGGAACAAGGACGCTCAATTTTTACAAAATCTTAGCTACCTGGAATACGGAACAAAATATAAACAGCGTTCATACCTTTTTATTTCACACACGCAAAAAACTGCTGCTTCCCACTTCTGTCTACCTCTATTCTTGCAACCTCCCGTGTATTTGAGTGCTAGCTGACATCCCGCGGATACGACCACAACAAAAAAGAAGAGAAAAATGAGAGCTGATCATTTCTCAATGTTTCCTGGCTCATAAACACAAAATTTTCCTTGGCGGGGGAGGGCAGGGGCGAGCGGGATGGGGGGCGGGGGGCTGGGGGGGGAAGGTGTATGTACATTCAAAAACAGACATGTCAACTTGTTAATTAAGTGATGCAAGACAAGAAGGCTGACCTATTTCAGCAGATGTGTGTCAACTCTGCCTCAAAAGCGCCACAAAGATTTCTAAAAATAACAACGCGCTACGCTCTTCAAGGTGTGGTCACATGGAAGGGCTCACATACTGCTACCGGAAGTATAAGGTGGCATAGTCACAACACACTATCACTGAAGTGCCATTAATCAAGGAAGACGCGTTGGAAGAGTTGAGCTTTAAGCCAAGTCTCAAAGAAGGTTACGCAGGTGGAGGAGAGGAGAAGAGCGAAGGGTCAAGATGGAGGAACTCTGACCTCTGCCCACTCCTCCCTGTTCCTTCTTTAAGGACCGCCATGATTACATTAGGCCCACTTGTGAGATCCACAGTAACCTCCCCATCTCAAGATCCTAAAGGTAATCACGTCCACAAAGTCCCTTTGCCATGAGAGGTAACATTCACAGGTCTGGGGCACTGAGACCGTGGATGTCTTTGGGGGCCATTACTCTGTCCCCCGCAGTTCTTAACCTACCGTGCCTCTATTTCCCTCATCTTTGACATGGGTTTAGTAATACGGTATCCACTTCCTAGGGTCATTGTGGGGATTAAATGGCTTAGTACTTCTCAAGTGCCCAGAACAGCGGCAGGCACTAGTGAAAACTCAGAAGCATGTTTTCTATTTCGATCTGCCCATCTGAACGCATGAGTGGAACTTGCTCCTTCACCCCTGAGCTCCTTAGGACAGTGGTTTTCAAATCTTCTTGACCATGACTCACAATAAAAATACACTTTACACCATGACTCAGTACACCCAAAGATTTATGTACTCACCCAGCTAAAATCAACGTTTCACAAACAAAATTAACCCCATTATGCGTAATGGATTCCGATATATTCCACTTCATTTTCCTGCAAGGACATAAGCCCAGAGGAGCCTCGTTAAGACTTCCACCCTGGCATCCAAACTCAGCATCGTTTCTTTTTTTCCACCTGGTGGGACCAACAACCAGCAGAAGCTGTGTGAGGCTGCAGACCCCTCGCTGCTGCTTCAGGAAGTCCCGCTTTCCCCCTGGAAAAACTGAAAGGAGAGAACAGGAAGATCGGGGCCATCACTCCCATTGCAGACTTCGGCTTTCATATGTCAGCATTCAAACTCTTGTGATCATTGAGCGGCTTTAAGGAAGTTGACAAGCTTTAATTTGTCAACCTTCTTGGCGTCGACGCCGGAGAGCACCTAATTGCCCTGTCCTCCTTATTCACGCCGTGTGACCGGGGTGAGTTGCCACTGGCTCATCACGTCGACAAGGTTTCCGTGACAGCTTCTCTTGTCCACGCATAACCAAATCTGGAGAGGCTGTCATTCGGTTTGACAAAGTGACAAGACAGCACTGTCAATCTCCCAGATGGGTGCGGGAACGCAGTGACTGACAAAAATCTAAGGGTCATGACAAATCCGATCGTTACTGTGTCCAGAGGCTGACAGCTGAGGAAGCATTCCTCCGATGGTTCGAAGCCTGCACATTTTTCACCTCAACTGGGCTGAGAAATATGTAAAGGTGACCGGCATGCGTATGTATTTCGCTCGGGACGTGACAGTCCCTGCCAAGGCTCTTCAAGAGTCTTCCTGCTGCCACTGACCAATGTGGCCACCCCTCAACTTTGCCTCTGGCTCCTCAAGTCACTGGAAAAGACTGTGAGCTTCCCTGATTCACAGGTGCCTGGGATATGACATCTGAGGGGGCCTCAGACACCCAACCCAGCTCCACAAAGGCACGTAATACGCAAAGACACTCAAGAGAAGAGACCTGCGTGTGGACAGATATGACTGTTAGTAATCACGGGTATGGGTCTTGCAGGTAAGTAACATCAGCATCCATACAACACGCAGGTAGAGTCAGTCATTCCCAACCCTGGCTGCCAACTAGAATCCTCTAGGAGCTTTGAAGAAGCATCCATGTCTGGGTCCAACCTCCACCTTCTGATTTTATTGATCTGGGGCGTGTTCTGGCATGCAATTGAATGCTCAGTATTTTATAATGGCTCCAGAGGACTGGATTGCACGGCCAGGGTTAGGAAACCCCTTGAGCTTGGCTGCCTGGGTTCAAATCCACGTGTTCCCAGCTACTAGCTGTGTAACCTGGGGCAGGCGATTGAATTTTTCTGGGCCCATTTCCTCATCTGTAAAAATGGGAGTGAGGATAATAACACTTCATTCCTAGAGTTGTTTCTAGGCTTAAATGAGCTGTTAGATAGAAAGTCCTTACTACGTTGGCTGAGAGAGAGCACATGATAAATAGATGTCAGCTATTCCTGTTATTTAAGGATTTCCTGTATTTTAAAAAAAAAAAAAGGCCCAAAAAGAAGGATTGAGCAAATCACGCAGCACTGACCTTCTCTTCATGGCCTTCTCTAACACGGAATGTTGAGAGAGAGAAGGGAAGAGTAACTCTAATGCTCTTGGCCTGAGCAAGTGGAAGAATGTTTCGTTCAGCTTCATTTTGTCTGGTTCGATCCTTGTACCATTCCCATTATACAGAAGAAAACAACTGAGGCTCAGAGAGGTTAAAGAGTTGGCACAGGATCAGAAGGTCTTGGAGAACAGTCAACCCAAGAGTCTGACTCTGATATTTCTAGCTCAAAAGTCCACGATTTCTTCCCGCTCCCTCATACCGCGTCCCCAGGTGGATGTGCGTCTGGTCTTTAAAAAGGTGACGCATGTGGGCGGGAAGCCATGAAAGAAAGAAAGTCCAGTTGGATAGGAGTCATGAAGGAGAGATGGACTCAAAGCCCTTTGTGTCTTAACAGTCTGTGATTTTGAGACAGAGACAATGCTCGACCCGCAGACAAGCGGGCTGGCATTGTCCTTCCCTGGAGGGAAGGACCCTCAAGCAGAGAGGAGCGTGAGCCCAGCTGGAGAACACAGCAGTGAGGGGCCCGATGGTTGCAGACCTGGGAGTCTGCACAGTAGCCTGCAGGGCCACAAAGGTGCCGCTCTGTTGAAAATCCTTATTAAACTCTGTTTAAATGCGTTACGTTAAATCATGCAAGCTACAAAAAAAAAAAAAAAAAATCACAATGTGAGAAATTATACCGCACGGATGATCCATTGTCTTCAACAAATAGATGGCAAGAAAAACACAAAAAAGGGGAGAGACGGTGAAGATTAGAATGCCAAACGTAATGGCGGGTTTTGACAGAATGCCGATGCAAACAACGGAAACACACGCGCAGGCACGCACGCACACGCACAAGGAAATGGGGGTGCTGGCTGGATATTTGAGGAGCTAATGAATCCTTCCTTTGAGTACATTACAGACTAGCGAGCACGTATAAAGGGGGAAGTCATACATCTGAGTTTCGTAAGACAAGGGTTAGGAGTGCTACAAGTTCCAGAGAGAAAATCCATAAAATGCCCTGATGGGTCTGAGGAAGGAGTTTAGTGTCAGAACAAGGAAGAGGGGAGCTCCCACTGGTTGAGTATCATCGGAACACAATCTGAGCCAGGCCCTTCCTCGCTGCCTTTTATAACCAGCAGTGGCTTTCAAACTATGCTCGGCCGAATCCAGGGGGCTCCCTGAGAGCCCCACCCAAGGCCATGTTGGTGGCTGAGGTGCAAGTGTTATCGTGGGCTCCTTCAACCAGGATAGCTCAGCTCTGGGAGTCTCCTGGAGAGAATTCAGTTGGAGAAAATGCATAACTGAAAAGAACCCCCTGAGCTACGGGTTTCCTAGTTGCCTCCACCCCCGGCAAGCTGCCCTTAGCTCTTCCCGATGGTCAGGTTCACCGTGAAGGGCTTTGCTGAGAGGGGAAGCAAGCCAGCAAGAGCAGAGACCCCAGCCAACTGCAGTTCGGCCGACTCAAGTCATACACAGCGCATTAAATTAGAAGTGCACGATCTACTTCGCCTTATTAAAAAGGACGCCGGAGCGGATAAATTTTATTGCAATAAATCTCATCGTGGACAAACGGCAGCCATATATCTGCACGGTAAAATCTGATGATTATATACGGTTTCTACGATTTATTGGGCCAATGAGAAGGGCGTGATTCAGAGCTGAGCGCTGCATCCAGACATGTGGATCCCAGAATGAAGGTCCTGGCATCCTCCTCCAAATGCAAAACACCTGCCAAGGACACCGGACTTTTGCAGACACAGAAAGGTCCCTCTGGGTTGGGCCTCTAGAGCAACGACATGGCAAGGCAGGTGGCTGGTGGCAGAAAGCTCTACCCTGACACCAGCAGTGCAAACCCCTGCTTCGGAGACACGGAGCCTAAGCCACTGGTCAGAAACCGAGGCAGTGAGCCCCTCTCTAATGTGACATCTGCTTCCCCAGCCAGCCAGAGCCCCTCCGTGTCCCCTTACCCACCCCATGACCCCCCCAACTCTTTCTGTGACCTCTAAAACATCACCTCCTCACAACACTCATTTCCAAGATGCTCCTTCAAAATAAATATCTGCAGCCAAATATATCTGGGGGAAAGTTGCATATAATGCGCCTCCTTTCAGAGGTCTATATCATCTTTACTCTGTACAACCGACACGCCGCTTTGTCGCTCCGGTTTCCTTGGCTCTTCTGGAAAGTGCCCTTCCCCATCTCTGCCCTTCATGTATGTACTCAGGGAGCGCGCGTTCTGCTCAATGTGATGGGGGCAATCTTGGCTGCAGCTGATTGGTCTAAGAATAAGCATCTTCCCTAAGCTTGGCCAATCACAAAATTCTTTTCCCAGACTCCACCTCCTAGCCACATTTGATTGGTCCCAGGATGGGTAATTGAGTCACATGAGGCCAGGGAATGAGGTCCTGGGAATTTGGGACCGAAACTGTCAGGACTTTTCTCCTGCTTGAAGCCGTAAGCTAGAAAGCTCTGAAACCAGCCATCACTACATTTCCCACCATGATGAACTACAGAGCGGGAAGAGGTTTGGATGTGAGGGGTGGGGGGCTGGAGAGTGAAAAAGAGGCTCTGGAAGGAGCATGGATGGGAGACAGGAGTCTGAGTGGATCTTGGGTCCATCCGGAGGCACTTCTGGAAGCCCCCTGTATGGTCGGCCTGAGCGCTGTGAGATAAGATATCCCACGTTCTGGTGAGCAGTTTTCCTTTTCACCAGTTTGGCTTCTCCACTTCAATCAAAAGATTCCAGCACAGGGGTGCCTGGGTGGCCCAGTACCGTTAAGCTCCCGACTCTTGATTTAGGCTCAGGACATGATCTCAAGGTACATGGGTTTGAGCCCTGCCTCAGGGTCTGTGCGGACAGGGCGGAGCCTGCTGGAGATTCTCTCTCTCTCTCTCTCTCTCTCTCTCTCTCTCTCCCTCTCAGAATAAATAAATAAACATTTTTAAAAATTCCAGCACGACTTACTGCAGTGAAGAAGCCCGTTTACCCTGTAAGAGCCCAACATTTCCAAATATATTTGCCCACTCTACCTTTTTTTCATGTTAATGAGTTATCTAGTTAATGGAATTATCTCTTTTATCGTCTCCCCTTAAACTCTCCATCCCCTTCCGTGAAATGCTCTTTTGGGAAATGCTGCCTTAGAGAGAAACTCCTCAAAATATAACATGGCCCCAAATGAGACGTGTCTGTAAAAGTTTATTTCACGGACGTGAACGGGAAGCCACAGACCCTGTGGACTAGAAATCTTCCAAGGTTACTTGTAGCAGAAGAATTATGGACTTTGCCAATTACCCGGAAATACCTTCACTTCCTCTAAGGGACCAGATGATGAGAGCAAGAAAGAACTCTGTTGTGAAAAAATGCTTGTTGTTCTCCAGAAACGTGGCCATGGGCTGTGTGCATCCATTAACCTCCAGCCTAAGATCCCAAAAAGGGATTCTGGCAGAACCCAGGCAGCCTGTGAAGGGGATAAAAGAGACCATATACCCTGTCTGTTAGCAAACACTGACCTGGGGGAAGAAGTCTCTTGGCTCAAAGATACACACACACACACACACACACACACACACACGGAAAAGTGGCTCTGTAAAAAGCATAATAGGCACATGAAACTTAAAGTATACACGTCGTGTTGGGGTGCCTGGGTGGCTCAGTCGGTTAGGCGTTGGCCTTCGGCTCAGGTCATGATCTCGCGGTTCGTGGGTTCGAGCCCCGCGTCGGGCTCTGTGCTGACAGCTCAGAGCCTGGAGCCTGCTTCGGATTCTGTGTCTTCCTCTCTCTCTGCCCCTCCCCCACTCACACTCTGTCTCTCTCTCTCTCTCTCTCTCTCAAAAAAATAAACATTAAAAAATTTTTTTAACTAAAAAAAACTCTCAAATAACCACTTATATATTATATAATATATATGTATGTCCCCAGTATTTATTAACAAACACTTATAAATATTCAGATATCAAAAATAGAATGGGGCAGCTTGTATATAATGTACACATGCAAAATGTATTTTAAACACCCTGTGAGTTTCCCATCTTTATGGCTGCCGAGCTCTTTGCTAACCTCCGACCCTCAAACTCCTTTTCCAAGTACCCAACAGCCTAAAGGCAGGTGATGTCACGTTACAGGCTTTCAACATCACATCACTGTAGGAAACCAGCATCCACAGGGCTCCTCTGCCTGAAATCTGGAAATTGGAAGGGAATACTTTAATGTAGTGATTCTAGCCGCTCGTGCCTGGGGGTAAAACCATCAAGCAACTTAGTGGGAGAAGAGAGACACAGCAGGATCTCTTCTCCAAATTTCGTGGAGTTAACAGCACCCCCCCGCCCCTGAATCGCCCTTTGGAGGTCTGTCAGCTGTCAGTCTCCCAGTGTGCAAACCTCGCACACAGCTCTCACTAAGCGTTAATAATCCTTCTGCACGAATCTATTACCATCAGACATTCCCCGAAAAGTATACCTATATTTTTAGCTTGAACTCCCTAAAAAAAAAAAAAAAAGGAAAGATTCATAAATATTTCAGGTGGAGGCTGAAAAAAAAAAAGATGAAAGAATTAAGAGGACAAATGGTTGCTGTCCTTGGGATGCTGTGTCATCAGTGGGGCTCCTGGCATCCAAAAGTGAGAAAATGCAGACGAAACACCAGGCGGTGTGCAAACACACTTGTCAAATTCACAGAGCCGGGGGGGGGGGGGGGGGGGGGGGGGGGGGGGGGGGGGGGCGGGGAGGGGGGAGCTATTCCAGCAGTTTATCTGCCCCAAGTGGATTAGCTACTAGCAGAGATTGCGGAGATTTTTGCTGAGTTTACAATTTTCATTGTTAAATCTGAAAAAAAAAAAAAAAAAGGAGAAACATGGGGGAAATAAAATGCAGAGGAAACAGAATGTCAGAGCTGGTAAAGAGCCAAGAGGGTTAGTCCGGCTCCACCTCTGACAGGTGAGGAGGCTGAAGCCCATATAAGTAACCTGACTCACCCGAAGTCAAAGGAAGGAAGGAAGGGAGGGAGGAAGGGAGGAAGGAAGGAGGAAAGGAAGGAAGGGAGAGAGAGAGAGAGAGAGGAGAAAGAGAGAGAGGGAGGAAGGAAGAAAGGAAGGAAGGAAGGAGGAAAGGAAGAAAGGAAAAGAGAGAAAGAAATATAGATGAAAGAAAGAAAGAAAGAAAGAAAGAGGGAAGGAAGGAAGGAAGGGAGGAAGAAGGGAGAAAGGAGGAAAGGAAGGAAGAGAGGAAGGGAAAGAAGGAAGGAAGGGAAAGAGAGAAAGAGAAAGAAAGAAAGAAAGAAAGAAAGAAAGAAAGAAAGAAAGAAAGAAAGAAAGAAAGAGGAAAGAAAGAAAGTCACATGGATTTTATTAATGACAGGCACTGGGAAAGGAAAATGAGGAAAATGACCAAAATCCAACCTCACGGCTGTCTCTCCCCAGCTGCATTGTAGGCCCCAGGGAGTTTGGGGGGGGGGGGGGTGAAATAGGGGGCGGAGCTTTATTCCCAAATGCATCTCTCCCCCTTAATCTGCCAACGATATATACTCCCTTACCCTCTTCTGACTTTTGTTTCCTTTACTGTTGCTATGTAACAACCCACCCCAAAGTGCAGGGGCTTAAAACAACAACAATCCTCTGTTTTGCTGGTGGACCCACAATCCAGGCAGGACTCGGTGAAGAGACCCCTCATCTCTGCGCCATGATGTCTGGGGCACGGCCGGCAAACCTCTCCGTTGCTGGGGGCCCTCAGGGGTTGGTGCTTCTGTTAGCTAGAACCTCAGCTTGACAAACTGTTGGCTGGGGCACCCACACGTGGTCTCTCCTGGTGGCGGGGATTCCTGGCCGTCTGGTGGCTGGGCTCCAAGGACCAAAGTCCCAAGAACACCAGGCGGGAACTGTACTGCTTCAGGACCTAGCTTCAAGGGCACATGGTGCCCCTTCTCCCATACTCGCTGGTGACCCAGAGTCCCTTGGAGGGGAAATAGACTTCACCTCTCGGGGAGACAACTTGTTACCTTGTTAAGTTGTGAAAAGAACACTGTAGAATGGGAAATGTTATTGGCGCCATTTTGGAAAATATATTCTGCCACAACTTGAGACAGGAATCTTCCACGAAAGGTTGGGTCGGGAGAGAAAACTGTACTTTTGAAGGCAACTGTGGGGGTGTAGGGACTGGGACAAGGGGGAGGAAAGGGAGGTGTTGAAAACACATAATCAAATGTTGTAATTCGTATTTGGAAAATGCAAAAATGTTTTCACAACAGACTTCAGAAAATAAAGCTTAACAAGATCTCCTTGACTGGTAGGAATACACAGACAATACCGTGACTCTCAGGTTGCTGTATCAGGGTGGAAAAGCTCAGACTTTTAAGAGAGAGCATGGGTTTAAAAAATCTGAAATTTATTAGCTGAAGATTTCTGTCTTGCAATAAAGGTTGAATCTCCTAGGAAGGCTGGTACAGTTAGTCTGCCTCGTTATATACACTTCATTAAAAAGTAAGCTTGTTGTATCCTTTTATAAAAAAAAAAAAAAAAAAAAAAAAAAAGAGGTTTCAGTAAGGGTGATAAAACATTCCAGGGCCCTAAAGTTGTGGATGGGGAGACACTGCTGAAGAGAGAAGCTGGAATAATAGGGAGAAAAAAAAAAAAAGAACTCTCATGATTTTTCCCAGGGTCAGCTCAGCTTACAAGGGTCATGGTCCTAGTTTGGCTTGTGCTGCTACTTCTTGGGCTATTACCTAGTCCTTCCAGAATGTTCTGAGAAGGGTTCACAGTGCCAGAGACCAACAGAGCTAGACAGAGGGGCCTTTATGGTTGATACACATGTCACTATGTCCCTTTCAGGTCACAGCAAACATTCCTAGCCAATCAACACACCCTTCCTGCTGATTTCAGGCAACTCAGGACCCTTCTGAACCATCCTCCTGTCCTCCTGGCCCCCAACATTCAGTGATCTGATCCAATGAGGAGTTCTCAAACTTTGGCTTCAGAACTCCTCTGCATTCTTAAAACGACAAAGGACCCTATGCTGGGAAGAATAACCATGGAGCCATCAGCCCGGACGGCAGAGCCACAAACCAGGGAATTATTTCCAAGCCTTGAAACCTTATGGGGTTTGCCCATCTCGATTTCAAAATTGGTGAGGACTTACGATTCCTTTTTTTTCCTTCCATTTTCTCCCTCTTGGAACCAGAATGTCTATAACTGTTACCCAACGCCTGTCCCACTATCGTATTCCAGAAGCAGATAACCTGTTTTCTAGTTCACATGGAGTGAGGAATTGTGCCCCTGGATCACACCCAGAGTCTCAATGGATCACCATTTGGGGGCCAGATGGTAAAAGAAGATAGGCAGGATAATGACCCCTCAAAGATGTCCACACCCTTATCCCTGAACGTATAAATATATTACTTTATATTTGCAATGTAAATACATTATTTGCAAATGTGATTAAGGGAAAGGATCTTTAAATGGTGAGATTACCAGGGTGCCTGGGAGGCTCAGTCGGTTGAGCACCCGAGTCTTGATTCTGGCTCAGGCCATGATCCCAGGGTCCTGGGATCAAGTGTGGTTGGAGCCTGCTTAGGATTCTCCCTCCTTCTCCCTCTTCCCTTTCCCCAGCTTGCAATCTTTCTCTCTCTAAAAAATTTTTAAAAATTGTTTTAATATTTATTTTTGAGAGAGAAAGAGGGACAGAGTGTGAGCAGGGGAGGGGCAGAGAGAGAGGGAGACACAGAATCCGAAGCGGGCTCCAGGCTCAGAGCTGTCAGCACAGAGCCCGACGCAGGGCTTGAACCCATGAACTGTGAGGTCATGACCTGAGCCAAAGTCAGATGCTTAACCAACTGAGCCACCCAGGTGCCCCTCTCTCTAAAAAATTTTTAAAAATAAAACTTAAATTTCAAAAACTGAGGAGATTACCCATGTGGGTCCAATCTAATCACATGAGTCATGAAAAGTGGAGAACCGTTCCTAGTTGGGGTCAGAGAGGAAGCTAGAACTATATAGCCTTTATAGATAATTGTGTGTATTCTTTTTGGGCACTACATCAAAATGCAGCAAGCAGTTAGTTGCTGGCAGACTGGATGCAATGTGGAATTGGTACCATATAAATGAACTTTTCATTCTCTGTTACTTCCAAACTCATTGACCCACCTTGCGTTTTGAATGGGTCTTTTACTGGAACGTGAGTTTGGGACATCGCGCCTGGAAAGACGCGAGCTCACGGAGTCAGGCGGGTCTTCCGAATGGTGGCACGTTTTCTCGTACAAAATCAAAAATCCAATTAGTGAGGATCCCACCAATCTCATCAGAAAAGTGTGACCTATAGTATGGGGACGCCATCAAGCTCAGGGCAGGGGCAGACAGGAGTCTCTCAAAGTTCTAAAATCCACTTGAAAGCTTTTGAGTTTTATCATCGGTAACAAGTACCGTGAGCTGTTTTCCTCCAAGCGACAGGCTCACCGTGTTCATTTTCAAGGAAAGGGGTGCCGTGGCTTCTCTGTCAACTGTTCTTTCGGGTAAAAATGTTCTTCCTTGAGAAAAGCAGCTAGTTCACCTTGAACACATGTGTGCTTCCTTTCAAGGCACCCACCGTGCTTGCGTATGTCTATGGCGTGTGTGGTCACCCGGAAGAGTAGAAAGAAGTGTCGTCAAGGGTCAAAATTTAATACAATCAGTAATTTTTACTGCTTTGGGGGCATCTGGGTGGCTCCGTTGGTTAAGCATCCGACTTTGGCTCAGGTCATGATCTCGTGGTCCGTGAGTTCGAGCCCTCCGGGTTGGGCTCTGTGCTGACAGCTCGGAGCCTGGAGCCTGCTTTCGATTCTGTCTTCCTCTCTCTCTGCCCCTCCCCTGCTTGTGCTCTGTCTCTCTCTCTCCTCTCTCTCTCAAAAATAAATAAGCATTAGGGGCGCCTGGGTGGCTCAGTCATTTGAGCATCCGAGTTTGGCTCAGGTCACAATCTCGCGGTCCGTGAGTTCGAGCTCCGCGTCGGGCTCTGTGCCGACAGCTCGGAGCCTGCTTTAGATTCTGTGTCTCCCTCTCTCTCTGCACGTGCTCTCTCTCTCTCAAAAATAAACATTAAAAAAAAGATAATAATTTTTACTGCCTCCAGGACATTCTTAGGTGACGCTGGATTTTTCTTTAAGTGCCCGTGCTCACTGGTAAGACTTGGCGATGACGTCAGCATGGCTCGATGTCACCACTAAGGCGCCACTGGTTTGGCGCCTTCCGTGCAAGCGGCAATTCAGCGAAAATGGCAAATAAATACCGGCAATAATATGGTGAGAACAGCTCTGTCCTCACGGACATCTTGAAAGTGTCTGGGGCACCTCGAAGTGCCGCGGAGCACTCTTCGAGAACCTCTATTCCAGTGAGTCATTTTCGTCTTGCAGATGAAGAAACTGAGGTCCCCAGAGGAACCGACCCTTGGCCTCAGCCTTTTCTCCCTGCATATCACAGGTTGGGTCTGGCAGAAAGCAGACTCCCAGATGGAATTCAGCCTGCAGGGTATTTTTAAGGGAGGCCTCCCTCCCACACCTGGGAAGGGGGGGAAGGGGGGGAGGGGGGGAAAGGAAGAAAGGGGGGTGGCTGGGGGGAATTCCAGCCGCCCTCAGACCCAGCCCCCCCGCCTGCCGGTCACTTTGCCTGGGCCCCGTATCCTCACTAAGGAGACGGAGAAAAGGTTCTGTGCGTTCCAGGCAGGCTGACGATTCAAGACGTCTCGCTGAAAAGTTTCTTTGCTCCGGAAATATTCTGCCCTCGAAATAAACAGCCGATGACTTATGAAGGGATCTGTGGACACAGAGGCTTAAGGATTTCATTCGACTCCACTTCAAAGGCATCTCTCTTGCTTCCAAGGTGTCCCCAGGTTCCCTGGGACCTGGATAAATACTCTATTTGCTTACACAAAAGCCTCGGAGAATGACTCATTACTCCACACAATAGGTGACTTAATCTGCAGGTCATGGTTAAGTGACTGCACCACTTGGCGACACAGGCAGAGGCCGCATAATCTCCCAGGGCCCTCGAATCAGACAAGAGAGGCTGAGGCTCCAGTGCTCGAGCAAATGCAGACCTTTCCTGTCCCTGCTCCCCAGCCCAGCTCTCAATCCATCTTGCAACAGCTCAACCTTGTAAGATGCCCCCAGGAGGCCGGTCCGCCTCCAGTAATCCCCTGCACCGAGTTCAAACTCCTGCCCCTCTCTCAAGGCCGCCTGTCCCCTTCTAACCTCTAACACATGCATCGTGCGTCAAAGAAACTGGCCCCTCTGCTCCCTCGCTCGGGCCCCCACCACTGCTCACGGGGCTCCCACACCTGAAAACCATCCCAATTTCCCAAGGACCTTTGCAGAACAGATCCCTTCTTCCAGGCCGAGTTCAGATCGCCTCCGCCTGACCGGTCAGCCCTGCCATCTGGACTCCTCCTGTTCACGTTACGAGCACCATACCGCTCTGGACTTAATGATCCACCCTCTAACACCATCCCGGATGTTCACCTTTGTCTCATGTCGTGCTCGACCCACAGCTAGTCACCGAGCCCTTACTGTCTCCCAGGGCCTGAGCTGAACAAGGGGTGCAGAGAGGAGCCACACGGGACTCTTGTCTCGGAGGAGCTGACTTTGGAAACCCACGCCTCACAGCCACGCTCTGAAACGGGCCGTCGCTCCCTTCAGAGAGATGCCCTCACACCTGCCCCCAAGGAGGCAGCACCCAACAGACACCCAGCCAATCCAGGGTAAGCTCGAGCCCCTCCACCTGCCGGCTTCCCACTCCTCACTGTCCAGCAGCCTGAAGGTCTGGACACCCTCCTGTCTTAGCACCAAAAAAAAGTCAGGCAGCTCCTGTATATATGGATAAACTCACAGCTGGACACAGAGGTAAATAACAATGAGACTGTGTGCCAGGCACTGATGCTGAGCACATTAGATGGATTAACAGACTTTCTTTTTTTTCTTTGTTTTCATGTTTATTTATTTATTCTGAGAGAGAGCGAAAGAGAGCGTGAGCGGGATAGGGGCCAAGAGAGATGGAAATAGAGAAATCCCAAGCAGCCTCCTTGGGAGTCTCTATCCCTCTCTCTCTGTCCCTCCCCTGCTCATGCACTCACTCCCTCGCTCTCAAAAATAAAATAAGCACTTAAAAATTAATTAATTAATTTGATTAAATAAATAAGCCATAGAGACGAAAAATACAGCCTAGGGAATATACTCAACAATACTGTCATAACCTTGTGTGAAAATGGGTAAGAAGAACCCTCACTAAGTGGACCAGGGATTCGAGAAGGGGAGGCTGTTGGGGTGGGGGGGGGACCATACCACTCCCTGTCAATTACAGGAAGAATTGTTAATTACAGACCCCACATAGAAAGACATCCACCACCCCTGCAACTCAGTCAATGGGAAACCCTCATCACCCTCAGCTCTTGCTTCTCTCCAGTAGACTTTTGTTCAAAACAACCCCAGGGAGTGCCTGGGTGGCTCGGTTGAGCCTCCAATTTAAGCTCAGGGCATGATTTCTGGGTTTGTGGGTCTGAGCCCCGCATTGGGATCTGTGCTGACATCTCGGAGCCTGGAGCCTGCTTCAGATTCTGTGTCTCCCTCTCTCTCTCTCTCTCTCTCTCTCTGTCCCTCTCCCACTCACGTTCTGTCTCTTTCAAAAATGAATAAATATTTTTAAAAATTAAAAAAAAAACAACCTCCCAACTTCCTCCTCCTTCTCCATTAAATAATGGTCCTTTCTTTTGTTTCTTGGGCTTGCCTACAGTTTGGCGGGAGCCTGATCGTCCCAGATGGCAATTCTCTACTATTCCCAAATAAGCCCATTTTTGCTGGTGAAATAACGGGCAGTGTTATTTTTAAGGGTGACAGTTATATGGTGATAGAAGGTGCCTACGCTTACCAGGGTGAGCACTGAGTGCTGTATGTAAGTGTTGAGTCACGATGCTGTATTCCTGAAGCTAATACAACACTGTATGTCAACTATACCTCAGTAATAAAGTGATTAAATAATAAAGTAAATCAATTAGACGGGGGGTAAAAAGAGAGATCCTGCAGATCTCCCTAGCCCCCTCCACTGCACAAGGACATAAGAAGAAGTCTGTGACTCAGAAAACACCCCCCTCCCGACCATGCTGGCCCCCGGATCTCTGACTCCTGGCTCCTGAAATAAATTTCTGTTGTCGATAAGCCACCCTGTCTGGGATATTTTGTTACAGCAGCCAGAACAGACTAAGACACCCTGGCTGGGGATATGCAGGCTGCCCCACACCTGTCCCCGCCCCCCATCCACTCCGCAAGACCTCAGGGCAAGACGCTAGGGAATCAGACTTCGGGGTTAGGCAAGCCTAGGCTTGTGGTTCCTCTCCAGAGGGAAGTTCTGTCTTGAGAGTCTGGAGACCTTGGGCGAACCCCTTCCCTGTCTGGCCCTGTAGCCCTCCGTCACTAAAGTGAGGGTTAAGTGACATGCCAAGGGCTTGTTCATTCCACAAACTCAAGAAACGGTAGCTATGATTAGTCACGATCGTTATCACTCTGTGCCAGGCCACCTGGAGGGTTCTCTCAGTTTCCTCTGGGGTCCAGGGGACTGACATCAGGAAGGACCTGGATGCATCCAGTTCCTTCCATCCAAGTTCCTTCCTTCGCTGCCCTCTCTTTTGTTACTGGCATTTACCTTCAGACTAAATTTCCATCTAGAAAGAGTGCTCTTGGATTCAGCCCTCCCCTCCCTCCCATCCCTGGGGTGGGCTTTGAGGATCTCGTCCGGACGTAATCAACGTGCTAAGTGGACACAGAGACTAATGCTCTGTTACAATTTCTCTGTGCACCTCATTTATCCTAATGGAGAGCTAATACGATATTCAAAAAGTGAATATTGTCATATGTATCTCAATTAGCTTGCCGCGGCCCCTCTTAGCAGAGGCAGCGGGCTGGGTGAAAGCAGGCTGCAGGGCCCGTGTCAAGGGACGGGGTGTGCTGGGCCAAGAAGGGAGCCCGGCTCTGGCATCGGGTGCTGATAAGAGCTACTCCGGAACATTCTCACGTAAAGACCTCCTCCCCCAGGCTTCCACTGTGTTGATGGCGTGGCCTCAAGGTCCTTCCATCCTTAGGAAACATGCATTTCTCAGCAAATTATCCTACAGCCAGTATCTCTCAAAACCTCATTTTCGTAGGAGGCCCATCCGAGCAGGGCAGAGAATGCGGCCACGCACGTTCAGGGTCAGTGGCGGGTTCCCGGAGCGTTTCTGGGTTTGCATCAGGTGGATGGGGAAGGGGCAGATGACTTTGAGAGGAGGGGGCCCCGGGGGGGTATTTCTCTCCTCTTTAAATGTGCACGTGTATCATTGCCTTTTCCCTCCATCATCACCATCGAAGCAAAGCCTCATTACTTAAAAAAAAAAAAAAAAAAAACTAAGATATTCTTAACAATAGTCCATAATTACTTTGCAAATGGTTCTGTGGAGTAATTACACCATTAGTCCAAGTGCTTCTACTTCAAAGGTTTCCCTGTCGCCTCGGAGCCATCCGTTGGAGTCAGGGAATGAGAAGCTCCTGGGAGCCTGTGTGAGAGGGACCCGGGCTGTATGCACGGGCTGCAGAGGCGCCCTTCTTGGCCTGTCTCCTGTCAAACCAACCATCCCTGCAAAGGACTCCTTCCCTGCGGGAAGGCAGGGCGCAAGGCCCCGAGTTTCCAAGGAAAAGAGATTAACAATCGGCCTTGGGAGACAGCGCATTCAGGCAGCCGCCTCTGGGGATTTCTGGCCACACTAGATAGAGAAAGCGGGCTTGGAACCCCCCTTAACCGGTTGGGTATGACAGGCCCCAGCCACGTGAAGGCTGCCCCTCCCACAGCTAACATATCCAGTGGGGAAACCTTTTGTGTTTCCCGTAAACCCGGATGAGAGAGCCAAAAGCTACAGGCCGCCTTGGCTTGAGTGCCCCCTCCAGGTCAGCTCCTGTACTGGCTCCCCCCCACCGCCAAATGCTCACAGGGAACAGGCACAGGGTAAGGTGTTCGTAGCCACTGAAAACTGTTTCTGGCTGATCTGCCAGTCAAAGAAATAACAGCGGTTTGACAAGATTGAGATTTCCTTTTTCCCCGATAAAATAAGTCTGAAGGAAGGCAGGCAGTCCAAGGCCATCGTGGAAAACCCATCAGAAAATCATTAATGTCCAGCCTTCTCCAATGTTTCTATCCCAGCATCCTTAGTGGCTTTTATCCTCATGGACACCCCATAGTCAGAAATAGCTGCAGGAGCGCCAGCTGTCACATCCACGTTTCAGACAGGAAGAAAGAGGATACGGGGTAGGGGGAGAGGCAACAGGGCCCTTTAAAGATCTTTTCCAAATCCTCACCCAGTGATTTCTGCTTCAATCCCATTGGCCACCCCATTGCTAAGGAGATGGAGAAACAGAGCATTTGGCCAAGCAAAAACTGAGTTTAAAAATATAAGGTGCTAGGGCGCCTGGGTGGCTCAGTCGGTCGAACGTCTGACTCTTGATTTTGGCTCAGGTCATGACCCCAGGGTCACGGGATTGAGCCTCACATCGGGCTCCATGCTGAGTCCAGTGGAGCCTGCTTAGGATTCTCTCCCTCTCCCTCTACCCCTTCCCCCACTCGCTCTCACTCTCTTTCTCTAAAATAAAAAATACATGGTAACTAACTAGGCTTCCTGGGGGAATCATTTCGTAATGTGCAAAAATATCGAATCGCTATGACATACTCCTGAAAGTCATAGGATATTATACACCAATTATACTCCAATTACATCTACGTGCACCCAGCACAGAGTTCCGTTACTAAGAAAGGAGAGATCGGACAGTGCGTAAGCAAGCCACAGTCACCATCCTTGCCCTTGACGCACATTATTTCATGTGAACACCCACAGCTGACCCTGCAAGGCGAGTACCGTTCACGCCCATTTTGTAGAGGAGGCTCGGAAAGTGCCAGGTCCCCCGCCTGGCACAGGACGTTGAGTAAGTGGGTCTGACCCCCAAAGGGAGGGGCTTCACCACTGAGCTCGCCGGCACAGGCCTGGCAGCAAGGACAGGGCAGGGGCAGCACCGAGGGATGGGGCGTGTATCACTGGTGGGGAGGCACCCGACCCTGCCGAGCGAGACGGGAGGGCCGAGGGCTGGGGGAAAAGGGCGAGCACTGCGCCTGCCCCCCCCCCCCCCCCCCCCCCCCCCCCCCGCCTCGGGTGTGGAGGAAGCCGCCGGAGCTGAGCCGCCCGCGGTGCTGGAGCCCCAGGCGCTGCCGCCCAGAAGAGACCAATGTCCGTCTGCGTCGCTGTTCCAGCCCTGGTGCCCACGGCGCGTCCCGCCGTATCGTCAGGTCAGTGAACGGATGAGCAAACCAGCAATTGAAATAACAAGACGACTCGCAGCCTGCTTGCTGCCTTCTTCAGATGTCACTTCCTTTTGAAAAGGGGGGGGGTGTGCCTGGGGGGCGCAGTCGGTTAAGCACCTGACTCCTGGTCTCGGCTCAGGTCATGATCTCATGGTTTGTGAGTTGGAACCCCGTATCAGGCTCTGCGCTGATGGCACTGTGGAGCCTGCTTGGGATTCTGTGTCTCCTTCTCTCTGCCCCTTCCTCTCTTGTCCTCTCTCTCTCTCTCTCTCTCTCTCTCTGTCTCGTAAAGTAAAAATATTTTTTTAAAAAATAGACCATTCTGACTCAAATTCTGGTTGTCCCAGATCAGGGACCACAAGTGCTGATAAAACAGAGGGGGCGCCTGGGTGGCTCAGTCGGTTGAGCGTCCGACTTCGGCTCAGGTCACAGTCTCCCAGTTCATGAGTTCAAGACCTGCGTCAGGCTCTGGGCTGACAGCTCGGAGCCTGGAGCCTGCTTTGGATTCTGTGTCTCCCTTCCCTCTGCCCCTCCCCTGCTCACACTCTGTCTCTGTCTCAAAAATAAATACACATTAAAAAAAAATTTTTTTTTTGAAAAAAGCATAGAGGCACACAGCAGATCTATGGCCTCTGGATGACTAGAGGTGCATTTTATAATTTTGGCAACTATTTAAATCTGCATGTTGCAGTCCATAATTTTTTATCCATCTGCAGCTGTCAATGTATTTGGTCCATATAAGTAAGATAAGGAGTCTACATGTTGCTAAGGCAAGTGTTGCATTATGATTGATTGATTGATTGATTGACTGATGGCTGGTTGTCCTCCCAGATTCCAGCAGGTGGGTAGGAGGTACTCAGCCACCAACAGGAAAGATGCCCCAAGTCTCCCCAAATCCTTGACCCTGGTTCAAGATATTCTACTTCATTACTCCCTCAAACCGCTACCATTTTTTTAAAGGCACCAGTTAACAACTCCTCTGGAACAGACAGCCTGGGAAGTCCAGCCCTTCAGCTCTGTGACATCCCCCTCAAAAGGGAAAGAATCCCTCGGACCCCCAGGTCCCCCTCCATCTCATGATAAGCGACTGCACTGAGGCTCTGGGCGTTCCGAGGGGGGCAGGAGGGGTGACTTTGGAGCCTGCAGCTCTGAAAGGGGACCCAAGGTAACTGGTGGGCCACACCTGGAACAGAGGGCAGCTGAGGGGTCTGGACAGAAAGGCAGTAAAGCTTCTAGAAGCAGAGCGGGGGCCACAACGACCCTGCTGCCCTCTGCAGCCGCTGAGAAGCCTGAAGAATGTGGCATCCCTGAAGGGGGCCCACGATGCTTTGCTTCCAGTTTTCCTACTTACCTGCACTTTTGTCTCAAATTGCGGGGTTAAAGACACATATGCTAATCAGTTCATTAACATTCCGATTTCTGTTACTCACCTCCCCGGAGATTCTGATGCACTGAGTCCCAGGGGCCCTGGAACGGGCATTTTCAACAAGATGAGGTGGTGATTTTGTTGCAATGAGAAACACTGCCTTACCCTCTCCATCAGCTCATTACGACTTGTCAGTTGTGCTTTTCTGCCTTTGCACGACCTCTAAGACCCAGCCCCCGGTGGGGAGGCCAGCCTGGAGCACGTCCCCAGGGAGCACGGAGGAGGAGGCAGCCACACGCTGCGGACAGAGGTGCAGTTAAATCCGGAAGAGGCGGGGTGGCTGCACGGAACTGTGAACCGGAAGCACGCAGAGAGTTCTGAAGTCGAGGGCAGGCCCGATGGGTCGTGGGTGACCCCGCCCCATCTGTTCCCATTTCCAGCTGCTCTTGGGTTGAGCCGATGCCTACCTCTCTATAAGCCCTTCTGACAGGGGCCAGCTCCGTCCAGTTTTCTTCCAGGAGCTGGCTCTCCAACCCCATCCCAGTTGCCACCCAGTCTGACCTCTCTGCTCCCCTGAGGCTGGGAGCACGGACACAGAAACCCTCCCAGCCCTGCGGACTGTGGCCCTTGGGGGCCGCTGCACCTGCCGGCACTGATGGAGCCTCCTGTCCTCCCTGGAATGTCCCGAAATCCATCAGAGTGCAGCCTCAGCCACTACAGCACGAAGACCGTGCGTTAGCCCGTCTGGCTGGGGTGGGGGGCGTGGGGGGCTCTGCTCCCGTCCTCCTACTCTTATACCTTGACACACGAGCATCCTGCCCCAGACATGTGGCCACATCCATGCCCACGCCCCAGCGTCTGTTTCCATGCCTGGCTCACTATGGTATTTCCAGCCTCTCCGGGTGCCTGCACCTGACCGACCTGCAGCACGCAGGATCGCTCCCCACGTCTCAAAACTCTTAAGCTGACTCCCCCTGCCCCAGGTCCCTCTCACCTCACCGGAAGGTCTCCCTCCCTGCTCCGCGTATCTGCTGCAGGCTCAGTCAACTGTCCTGCCTCAGTATGATCATCCTCAATCCCCTCTACAGTCACAGGGACCACACACGTGGACTACGATGTATCGACGTTGTAAACTAGAGCATAAACTCCAGGAGGGCAGGGACCTGCTCCAAGCAGGCCACTTCTGCCACCCCAGCATCCCCCAAGTGCCCCGCCACAGACACTTAGTAAATATTTGTTGGATGTGAAATAAATTCTTTAAAGGCCTCTCCAAAAATTAACTTAATCCTCACAGGAACCCCGTTGTGGTCATTTACTTTTGAGAGGGAGAAAGAGCACAAGCGGGAGAGGGCCAGCGAGAGGGGGACAGAGGATCTGAAGAGGGCTCCAGGCTCTGTGCTAAAAGCAGCAAGCCCGATGCGGGGCTCGAAATCACAAACCACAAGATCATGACCTGAGCCAAAGTCAGACGCTCAACCAACTGAGCCACCCAGGTGTCCCATTCTTTTTTGTATGGAGGAAAAAAAACAAAGTTAGGTAACTTGTAGACACAGCACAGCAAGTGAACAGCAGAGCTGGGATTCCAACCCCAGACAGCCAGAGGTCAGAGCCCAAGCTTCTTTAACCAAACTGCCTCTTCACAAGGCCAAGACAGGGTCACCTGCACTGCCCTGAGGCCCAGGACAGTGTCTAGTCTATTTTACAGATTGTATCAGCGAGCTATGGCTGCGTAACAAATTTCTCCGAAGCTTAACAGCTGAAAACAAACATTGATCATCTCAGGTTCTGTGGGTCAAGAATCCTAGCACAGCTCAGCTGGTTCCTGTGGCTCAGGGTCTCTCAGAAGACTGTGACCAAGCTGTCAGCAGGGGTAGAATTCACTTCCAAGCTCTCTCCCATGGTTGCGGGCAAGAGGCAATTCCTCAAAGACTGTTGGTCAGAGGGCCTCAGTTTCTCCCTGGCTGTTGCCCAGAGGACACCTGTGATTCCTTCCTACATGCGCCTCCCATGGGGCAGCTCCCAACGTGACAGCTGGCTTCACCAGAGCAGCTGAGAAGAACCAGAGAAAGTGGGAATGGGGCAGAAGTCACAGACTGTCTGTAACCATATTTGCCTGCTAGGGCCGCCGTTGCAAATACCACAGAAACGCATCGTCGCGGTTCTGGAGGCTGACAGCTCCAGATCAAGGTGTGAGCCGGGCTGGTTTCTTCCGAGGGCTGCGAGGAGAATCTGTTCCATGCCCCCCCACTGGCTTCTGGTGCTTTGCTGGCAATCTTTGGGGTTCCTTACCTCATCGACCCATCACCTCACCTCTGCCTTCATGTTCACCTCGGGCTCCCCTGTGAGTATGTCTGCCTCTGTGTCCATAGTCCTCATTTGTATAAGGACACCAGTCCTACTGGATTAGAGCCCACCCTAACGACCTTCTCTTTACCTGACCTTGTGTGCAAAGACCCTATTTCCAAAGAAAGACACTACGTTCTGTGGAACCTGGGGGTAAGCCTTCATCATACCTTTATGTTTCTGGGGGGAGGGGGGCACAGGGGGACACAAACGAACCCCTAAGAGTACCCCAATCTTGGCAGTGACACCCCAGAGTCTATTTATTAGAAGAGAGTCACGAGGTCCGGCCCGCACCCCGTGGCTCCAGTGATCGCCATTTTCGCACACAGCCACACGTGTCCGTAAACATTACATGAACGAGTAATCCACCTACTGTGCTTCGGCTGGAATTGTTTGCGTATTTACTTCTCTCCCCGCCCCAGCCTGTGGGCTTCCAGGAAGCAAGAACCATGCCAGATTCATCACTAGAACATTCTAATACCTAATACGAGACGTGATAGGTACCCAGTCAATATTTATTGAATACATAAATAAACAAGTGAATGAATGCGAAGCAGATAATGTTTCTCTTTGTCAAAGGGAGCAATTACTTCTAAACTCTGTATCAGGAGAGCATCACAACAAGCCATTGCCATTATGTCTGGGATTAAATGGATTCTCCTCCAGCTTGCCCAATCTTAAGTATCGATCAGAAAACTAAACACTTGTTTATCTAAGGGGAAAAAAGCAACATCGTCTGCATACAAAGAATTCGCGGGACCAGTCAGATGTCTGATGAGCAGTTTTCCCTGCCATTTAATAAGACTCGCGAGGTACATCTGTTTCAATCACTTTGATCAGAACTGAAAACAACCTCAAACATTCTGCCTAACGCAGCACCTACCTGACAGGTGTGCAGGGAGCGATTATATTGTCTCGTTCGTCCTCCGAAGCATTAATGAGAGACGACGACGACGACGTGACTGGCAGCCTTCGATGCGGTGCCTCAAAGGGCGTGGGGGAGGGAGCAGATCCAGCAAACAGATCCCCACAGAGAAGCCGCTGGATGGTGGGGGCAGAGCCCACGTGGCGGTCCTGACTCGGAGGAGAAATGGGGGCCAAGGCCAGGATCTCAGTTGGGACCTCTTCCGGTCACAGGCCAGGTTCTCAGAACGGGAATCAGGCGCTTGGGTCTGTCTGCAAGAGAGTCAATTTGTCAGATTAAAATAATGACCTACAGGGGGCGCCTGGGGGGCTCACTCGGTTAAGCGTCGGACTCTTGATTTCAGCTCACGTCATGATCTCATAGTTTAGGAGTTTGAGCCCCATGTCGGGCTCTGTGCTGATGGTGCAGAGCCTGCTTGGGATATTCTCTCTCTCTCTCTCTCTCTGTGTCTCTGCCCTTTCTCAATCTCTCCCTCAAAATAAATACATAAACTTTAAAAAAATAGAATAAAATAAAATAAAATAAAATAAAATAAAATAAAATAAAATAAAATAAAAATGACCAACAGCACACACATGGGAAGCACCTGTATTATTCTGGGAGGAAGTGTTGTGCCGCGAGGCATGTGTTTGAATCCTGTCCTTGTCCCTTGCTAGTTCTATGATCCAGAGACGTCTGCCTGAGCCTCAGTCTCTCCAACGGTAAAACAGGGACATGGTCCTCACAGTAAAGTGTTGTGGATGTCAGCCCGTTATAACATCCGCGAAGGAGCCCAGCACAGCCCCCGGCTCACAGGCGGGTCTCAGAATACGCTGGGTCAGTCAGCTTCCTTGCTGCGTCGGTCAAGCTGAGCATCGGCTTGGAAAGTAGCTCAACAGTGATTTCTAAATAACTATTTTCTGGGCCAAATGACTAGAGAGAAATCGGCGTGTCTGTTCCATAGAGCTGTGTCTTAACCTTGCTGCTGTGGTTTCTCAAGCTACGTCCTTTGGGCATGTGTGTGTGTGTGTGTGTGTGTGTGTGTGTGTGCGTTTGCATGAACATGGATATGCGTGCATGCATGCGTGTCCATGCGTACTCACATTTGCACACACACGTGTGTGTGCTCAGTTCCCAGAACTCCAGTGATTACCTGTGATGTCAGAGACTTTGATAAAGTATTTATAAAAGCAGGGCAATTGGGGGCACCTGGGTAGCTCATTGGGTCAAGTGTACGATTCTTGATCTCACCCCAGGTCTTGATCTCAGGGTCACGAGTTCAAGCCCTGTGTTGGGCTCCATGCTGGGCGTGAAACCTCCTTAAAAAACAACAAAAAATAAAAAAGCAAGGCGATCAGGAGTCTCTAGGGGTTCCATTCAACCCACTAGATAGAAAAAATCATCTGCTTTATCCATCATTCGTGAAGCATATAGTGCAGCGCTTAAGAGCATGCACTGTTTCCCAAGGGCCCGAGTTCAAATCTCTGCTCTGCCACTCTGTTTGTGGGACCGCTCCTCTGTGACTTGCTTTCCACATCTGCAAACTAGAAATAGCAAAAGGCCGCTTCCTAGGGTCTCCGTGAGGACTCGGTGAATTAGGCTTTAGCAGAGGCGTCCTGGTCCCCACGTAGCCGTGTCCCACTCTGCGTGGAGGAGTCGGGGCAGAGCACTGTCTGTGTCCCTTCAACGTGCGTTTGGGGAGAGCCATTTCCGTGGCACCCAGGGCACAAGCAGGGCAGGTTTGGCAGATGAAAATGAACCGATGAGTAAATGCAAAGAATTGCACCTGCTGGTAACAGAGTCCACGGAGAAAGGGAAAGACGGACGCTAAGTATTTGGAAAGGGGGAAACTATTGGAAAGTGATCCCCTCTGTCTTTCGGCTGGGCCTTCGGATGTTCTCACGCTGAGCAGGGATGAATAGTTTACGGAGACGGGGAAAGAGCTGTCCCCGGCAGCGCACTAGAAGCCCGAGCGCCAGCCGGCTTCCCCGTCGTGCCCGAGACGTGTCTGCTCCCCACAGGACGCCCACAGGGCCCAAGACCCAGGGGCAGCTGTGCCCTTCTGACCGCCCCCAGTGCAAAACTCCCTGCAAATGCCTCCTTCCTCATCTTGTCAAAATCCACCTCCTGCGTGACTGGGAAGCTGTCAGTGTGATCTATAACCCCCAGGCAGGCCTGGAATATGAGCTAAATTGCCTGAGTCACTAGCAATGATAGAGTCATTCTGCAGGAAATTGGAAATCAATTCTTGTCATCACTGTACAGAGCTCCTTTATCAAGAGATCCAGCTCACCACGGAATGTAACCAAGAAGGACTTAAAGGCTGATAGGGCAACAACAACGGGAAAGGGGTGTGTGTGTGTGTGTGTGCGTGTGTGTGTGTGTGTGTGTGTGTGTGTTTATCCAAAAACGTATCAACATCCAAGGACAGTGCCAAGACCCCTCCGGCCGGCAGAAGAGCTCGAACTTGGCGTCCAGTGGATGGAGACGTTGCATCCTACATGCGCACCTGCTCTAAAGTCACTCGAAAATGAAGTGCTGTTTCTGGAGCCCGTGGCAGGCCCTCTTCCACAGCGGACCACGGGCCACCGCCTGCGCGGTGCTGGTGCAAAACAAAGCACCTGATAACAACGCTGCCTCTTTTGCAGGGTGCTCGGGGACACCCCGACGGAATTCCCAGCACGCTGTCCCAACGGACGGCACCGAGGGTTGTGGCGTGCTTTTGATTTCCGGTGGGCTTGGCTTGCACCGTGTGGTTGTTCTGTACTTTGAGAGGCGACAGGGTCTGAAAAATTATCCAAAAGACCTGAATCCAGGCTCTGCCTTTTCTACATATACATATGTATATATATATATATATATATATATACACACACTCACATATATAATAGAGAAAGAGGCGATAGATTTCTCCGAATCTCATTTTTCTGTACTGTTTATAAAATACGGAGCATAGCACACTTAGGAGAGTGAGCACACACGGTGAGTTTACATAGGGAGAAGCGCCACGTAAATTTACAAGGCTACGCAATGAGCGGCTCTCACACTGACGCAGACAGACAGCCTTCAGACCAACGTGCGAACTGTGAGCCCCACGGAGGTGAAACGACTTGCCTAAAACTAGTTGGTGTCGAAAACTAAAAGCAATAGCTAACGTTGAGTTCAGGTGAGAGAACACTTGCTCATCCAGAACAAGCAGAGGGAAGCAGGGTCGGGGGACGGACAAAACGGCGGAAGGAGGCAGGGAGATGCCGGCTTCTGTTCTAGAAGGAGCAGGGTCACGGGGATGGAAGACTGCACAGGGAATGCAGTCGATGGCATCGTGATAGCGTTGTGTGGTGACAGACCGCAGCTACATTTGTGGAGAGGATAGTATAATGTAGAAACTTGTCGAACTGGGGCGCCTGGGTGGCTCGGTTGGCTGAGCGCCTGACCCTTGGTTTTGGCTCAGGTCGTGATCCCAAGGTTGTGGGATCGAGTCCCATTTTGGGCTTTCTGCTGAGCGTGGAACTCGCTTAAAATTCTTTTGCTCTCTCTCGCTCTCTCTCTCTCTCTCTCTCCCTCTGCCCCTCTCCCCAGCTAGTGCACTCTCTCGAAAAATTAAAAACAAAAAAGTTGTGGAACCTGAAACTAATGTTAACGTTGTGTGTCAGCTACACGTGACTTAAAAAATAAAATAAAATAAAAATGTTTACTCATCCACAATGGATTTTTGGAACAAGGATCCGAAAAGTCCTCATGGCGCGCCTGGGTGGCTCAGTCGGTTAAGCGTCTGACCCTTGATGTCTGCTCAGGTCACGATCTCATGGGTTCAGGAGATCGAGCCCCACATTGAGCTCTGTGCTCGCAATGTGGAGCCTGCCTGGGATTCTCTCTCTCCCTCTCTCTCTCTCTGCCCCTCCCCCACTCATGCATGCTCCCTCTAAATAAATAAATAACTTTAAAAAATAATAAAAATCAAAAGTTTCCTCCTTCTAAGGAAGGCATGTGGGGAGCATTAGGTAAGAACTCACAAATTAGGGACTCGTGACCTGGCGCTCTTCTGCACTGGGACTTACTCCTGGTTTGCAGAGACCTCTGGGTGCCCAAACTGACTGGGAGTCCTTTCAGGAAGGAGGTGACACCCATATTCTTGAGCGTCCGCGTGCTATGCTATAGATTAGGACCATCGAGGGATGCCCAAGAAATCTTGGAGGAGGAGGAGGAGGAGGAGGCGAATGGTAACGCAGTGTTTCAATTCCTCATTAAATGCAAATACTTGTAGGTCTAGTGGAGAGGCCAGGGCTAAAGGTCTCAAATTCGGCAGATGGCACGGCCTGACTGCGGTCGGTCACGTAGGTACCCAACCCCAAAAGCTGGGACCACATGGTTGTGCATGATGCCGGGGTCTCAGCCATGCAGCTGGAAGAAAAAGAGACCAGTCCGCCCTGGGAGGGTTAACCGAGGCCCAGGGGACAAGGTCCAGGGCTGTGGTGAACTGCAAAGTGCTTCAGGAGAGCACAGAGATCCAAGGGAACCCATCCAGGGGGCAGGACCCTGCTGAACGAGGCCGAGCAGAGGTGACACTCAGAGTCTGGAGGCAGCGTCTTCCTCATCCCCAGCGTTACCACTCCCAGCCCACAGCCCAGGTCCGTGAGGGAAGCCCAAGGGCAAGGGCAGTGGTAATAAAGAATGCGGTTCAAGGCGCCCAGGTGGCTCAGTCGGCTCAGCGTCCGACTTCGGCTCAGGTCATGATCTCGCGGTTCGTGAGTTCGAGCCCCGCGTCGGGCTCTGGGCTGACGGCTCGGAGCCTGGAGCCTGCTTCCGATTCTGTGTCTCCCTCTCTCTGCCTCTCCCCCGCTCTTTCTCTCTCTCTCTCTCTCTCTCTCTCTGTCTCTCAAATAAATAAACACTTAAAAAAAAAAAAAAGAACCTGGTTCCATTTTTGATGTTACACTCACGTTCCTCTTCCTGCTTCTGCCCCGCATCGGGGCACTGGGATGAGAATGCCCAGGTCCTCCCCGCTCCGGCACAGGTGGGAAGATCAACCCACAGACGCACAGGAGTTCTCACTCCGTCCCACCCCCTGACCGCCTTGCGGGGGACTGAATCGAGTCCCTCCCAAAATTCATAACCCCCCAGGGTGATGCTATTTGGAGGGGAGGTCTTTGGGAGGTGATGCGGTCGGGAAGGTGGAGCCCCCCGTGAATGGGATTCACGACCTTGTAAAAGAGACCCCACGGAGCTCCCTCGCCCCTTCCGCCCCGTGAGGACACCCCCAGGAGATGATCGTCCCCGAGCCAGGAAGCAGGGTCTCACTCCCAGCACCTCGGTCTTGGACCTCCCAGCCTCCAGAGCTGTGCGAGGAAATTTCTGTCGTCCGAGCCACCCAGTGTGTGACGTCCTGTACCCGACTGTCGCCACCCAGGCTGGCCAGGACACCACCATAAAACCCCCGAGCCGGTCGTCTCGCATGCCATTGCCAGAGCAGATACTGCCCCCAGACGGCCTCATGAGGGGATCGGTAAGTCCTTTTACATTCTCTTAGTACACCCATGGCACCCTCAGTCTCAGAATCGGAGCCAAATCTGGGGAGCGGATGGGTCCATCCCACCTTTGCGGAGTGGCTACAGGTGAAAAGTCCCAGCGACGATGCCTGACCCCCATAGTCCAACAAGCTAGGGCGTATGGCCCAGAAACTTGAATTCAAGTCAGAGATTTCTAGCCAGACTGACAGGGAGCAGAGGGCAGGAAAGACTAACCTCGAAATGCTACGTAAAAAACCCTCAGCTCCCACAAGACCAATGCCTGCCCCCACCCTCTGGTGCTCCGGGGCTGATTCAGGCATCTGCAGGGCTGGGTCTACAAGAAGAAGGATGCATGCCTCCCCCAGAAGGGACCAAGGAAAGCAGGGGCTGATTCAGCACAGCGTGTTCATTTAAAGAAACTCCCCCTCGAGGGAAAACCTGGGCTCTGCAATGCAGTCATGCTGTAAGCTGAGCAGAAACCGTAGGTTGGCTTCCCCTGACTATTCCCGGTCCTGGGTTTCTTCCCTCCCTCTATTTCAGAAAGCTAAACTGTTTTCCATCTTGAGTCTCCACTTCAGCTAAGAATGACGCAGTGACATAGCTCTGGACAAGGAGACAGACACAGAAATTTTCTAGGGACGCCGGCTCCTCCAGGTGCAAAGGAGGAAGCCCACCAAGAAGAAATCCCTTCCTCCTTCTTTCCGCCTGGAATGCAGGTGCAGAGCGGTGAAGTGCAGCAGCCACATTGTGACCACGAGGACGGAAGACGTGTGCCAGGGATGATGCAGCAGAATGATGGAAGGACCTGAATCCTCCCCGGATTGCTCTGTGAGCTCCTGATTACATGGGGGAAATACACGCTGGGCTTGGTTAAGCCACTCCGGTTGATTTTCTCTTACTCACAGGCACGCTTGAGTAAAACTTCTGGCACATCAGCAAAGCTGGAGGAGAAATCCACTGATGGTCAAGGGCGGAGGCTTAAGCATCAGCTCTGACAGACCTGAGCCTGTGCCCCATCTCTGACTTCTTACCAGCTGGGGGGGCTTGGGCAGGCTCTTATCTCTCTAACCCTTCGTTTCTTCCTCGGAAAAGTGGATGGGATAAGAGCGCCCTTGTCAGATAAATACAAACTTAAAGGCAGAGGGCAGGCCCAGGGCTTGGCACAGAGTAAGGCCGCAGTAAATGTGGATTAATCCAGTAGAACTGGTTGTTTGAACACGGTCAGTGCCCCATCTTTCTTGGAGGAACAATTACAGATAAACTAACTGTACCATTTCTCTCTTCTACTTTTCAGCCATTCCGGGGCTGCTGTCACGTGCTGCTGTGATTTTCCTGTTCAGAGGCCAATGGGTCACATAAATGGATCTCAAAAGATTCGCTGAGAGAGAGACTGAAACTGTCAGCTGTGACTCCTTCCTTAAAACTAACAGCAGAGACAGGTCTTTAAAAGGACTTTAAGTGTGTCCCAAGAGGAGTGTCAGGATCAAGCCCCTGTGTTCTTAGAGACGCTGGACTGGGCCGGTTTTCCACTTAGGAAACAGAGAGGGAAATCTGAGGGGCAAAATATCAGAGAATCCTTCCCCGGAACTCTCTTGATAAATCTTTCTAGCCGATAATTGAGGCTTGCCTTCTGTAATGAGCACTGAGCTTTAAATGCAAATCCACTGGAGACAGAAGATACATGAAGTTCAATTCTCTTTAAACTATAGATGACTGGCATCCGGGTATTTCCAGAAAGCAGGGCTTCAATGCATCGGGGCCTTTCCAGAAAGAAGTGGCAGAAAAGACTAAACGTGAGTGCAGAAAGAGGAGGCCAGGGGCCCAATAATATACTTGGTAATGTTCACAATTTCACCAGGAGCCAGTCCTCCATATGGATGCCATAACGAACCCCGAATAATGCCTTCTGTCCCCATAGGGGACAAGCCTGAGACTCACTCCTTCCTTCTCACCCAGAGATCACCAGCCAGTTGGGCTCCAAAAGAGCCACTGGAAAATGAACAAGTCAGGAGACAACAGATGCTGGCGAGGATGTGGAGAAACGGGAACCCTCTTGCCCTGTTGGTGGGAATGCAAACTGGTGCAGCCGCTCTGGAAAACAGTGTGGAGGTTCCTCAAAACATTAAAAATAGACCTACCCTACGACCCAGCAATAGCACTGCTAGGAATTTACCCAAGGGATACGGGAGTACTGATGCGTAGGGGCACTTGTACCCCAATGTTTATAGCAGCACTCTCAACAATAGCCAAATGATGGAAGGAGCCTAAACGTCCATCCACTGACGAACGGATAAAGAAGTTGTGGTTTATCTACACAACGGAGTACTACGTGGCAATGAGAAAGAATGAAATCTGGCCTTTTGTAGCAACGTGGATGGAACTGGAGAGTGTGATGCTAAGTGAAATAAGTCATACAAAGAAAGACAGATACCATATGGTTTCACTCTTATGTGGATCCTGAGAAACTTAACACTAGACCATGGGGGAAGGGTTGGGGGCGGGGGGGGGAGTTACAAACAGACAGGGAGGGAGGCAAACTGTAAGAGACTCTTAAAGACAGAGAACAAACTGAGGGTTGATGGGGGTGGGGGGGAGGGGAAAGCGGGTGAAGGGCATGGAGGAGGGCACCTGTTGGGATGAGCACTGGGTGTTGTATGGAAGCCAATTTGACAACAGATTATATTTAAAAAAAAAAAAAAAAAGAGCCATTGGATTCCCACCAGGAAAGTGCCCAGTCACCTCCAAAACACAAGGCGCAGTGAGGTCCACCTTGGGACCCTCACAGTAGAGCTGGCCCATGGGTGTGTTGTGGGCCGCGGACCCCACATCCAAGGCCATCCACAGCTGGCTGCATGATGAGGTCCCCTGAGGCCATGTGGCTCTGTCGGTCGGGCAGGTGGGGCTGGAATGCTGGAGCATTCGTGGACCCTCTGGTAAACCCCAATCTGGGGCCTCCAAGCTCTGGCCCATGAGGCAAGCCTCTCCCCTCCCGAGGGAAGGAATGAAAACACAGAAAAGCAGAAATCCTCTCTCTAAAGCCGGGATGTGGGTGCACGCCCTTCCCCCCCGCTACACACACAAATGAAACATGACTTCATTGGACCTTTTCAAGTATGAAACCGTCTGGGCAGATATCATCATCCCAATTAACAGGTGATCAAACTGAGGCTCAGCAGGTTCAAACGTGCCAAGCCCACTAGTAAACGCGGGCCCAAGGCTCTCGGGAACGTCCACTCTGTCTCTCTACGTAACTGCCCTAAATAGCTCCCACATGCTCCTCACGGGAGATCATGAGGCCCCCTGGCCCCTCAACAACAGCCAGGAGGAGGCTTTACATTTTTAGTTAAGGGCGGAGATGCCTTCAATGGTTCCTGAAAGCCCTTCTCTGGATGAAAAAGAATCTGGTTGGCGAGCCTGCCCTACAGATGGCCGCGGCTAAATGGCTAACAGCTTCGGTCCCGCATCTGATGGGAAGCCGTGTAGAAAAACAAAGGGATCTTTCCACTTTGAAGGCACCGGCCCGGCTTCGGCACATTCTTTTGCGCCGCTACTCAGGATGTGTGCGATGCCCCCCCCTCGATAATTTTTAGTTGTGTTGTCCTCCGGGATCTTTGAAGTTTCTCTTATGGAGAAAACATTGTCTTCGGTTGTGGGCTTTAAAAGGAATAAATAAATAAGGCGCAATATGGGAGCCTTATGATCTTAAGTCTCGCAGCTCGTAAATACTTGTGCAGAAGTGCTAGCCAGGCCTGTAAGGACTTTGCCTTGTTGTCCGGGAGAAATTAAAGCCCCTCGCGGCATGACCCGGCTACCACGGCTCCTTTGCCAGGAGAAGGAAGCATTCACTGCCCTTGCCAAGGCCTCCAGGACTCTCCTGGAGGGAAGCGGGGGGGGGGGGAAGGGGGGCAGGAAAGAAAGAGGCCGAGGTCAAGGGCACTTCCCCATCAGCTGGAAGGTCCAGATTCATCTGAGAATCGAGGCAGCGCATAGCATCTCCGCCCCCCCCCATTTCCTCCCAAACACCACCCTCCTCCGGCTTCTCTGAAATCCTATCTTGCACCCAGTTGCAAAAGTTACCTTTTTCAGATGCCACTCCTGACTCAGCACCCCCTTTCCAGGAAGCTTCCCAGCCTCTCAATGGCCCATTGTGTCCACTGGAAACCCTCGGAGCCCAGACCAGAGTGCCTTGTCACTTGCCTCCGTGCAGAACCGACCCACTGTGGCCGCCTTGTGAGGGGCCAGCCTCCCCCTGCCTCTGTCACACGTCACGCCCTGCCACTGAGTTTCCAGTACCCTCCTTGTCCCAGAATCTTCAAGGGCTTCTTCCGCCGCTGCGTTTACAAAAATGGTGCCTTTGGCTTGGGGGGAGGGGGGGGCGTGGCGGGGGGGAGCGGTCAGGGAGGCCTGAGTTCAAGTTCCGCCCCTGACACTCCATGATGGCTCACGCCTTTGGCACGGAGTGATTTACAAGAACTAAAACCAATATATAGCACACGTAGAACTTCACACCTGACACAGAGGAAGCACTATGACGCCATGTCTGGGTGTAGAGGCAAAGCGTTAGTTGAATGTGTATCTGTTGGCTGTTCCTTTTGGTAACGGTGCTTAAATGCACGCAATATACATATTTTGAAGATGCGCAAGCAACCCCTTTCCCCACAAGCACCCTGTCCCCACTCACCCGGCATCCCTCCCGTGCCTTTTTCCTTTCTTCCCAAGAAGGCTGCCAAATCAGGTGGTGGCTGTCCTTGCTAGCCTGTCTTTACTCCTTTGTTCTGCGTCCCCCATGCGTGCTAACCATCCCTGCCCTACATCGGGGCACTTTAACGGCAAGGCACGCGGAATCGATGCCACGCTCATCACAGGGCAGAAAGAGGAGTGTGGGAGCGTGGTGGGTATTAGGTCCGGGAACTTCATCCCAGGAGCTAGGACCCAAGAGATCATCACGAAGCCTGGCTTGTCCCCCAGGGGGGACATGCCAGCTGGCAGGCTGATAGGGCCTGCCAATAATCAGTGCTTGGGAAAATAAAGAAATGAAGGAACAAAGAAATGGATCGCCAAAATCTGGATCTTGCAGATCACAACGGCCACGTTCGACTTCTGAGCGACCCAGAGACATGTTCAGCCGACCAGATATTACCCAGGTACCTTGAAAGGCGAAGCTCAGGTTCCTTCAGGGAACTTCTCCCTGATAATGTCTGGCGGGAGGTTTGCTCACAGGGGATAGTGGGGGCTCGGGAGGGCTGACACCAAGAAGAGGTCAAGGAGAAGCCATGAAACCAGGAGGTTAGGACACACACCTCTGCCCTCCCCGCCCCCCCCCCCCCCCCCCCAGAGCCAGCAATCCAGGTGACCAGGTCTATGGGGTGTGGTGAGACTCTAGAAGGCGAGGCTCGTGTTGCCATCCGGAGGACGTAAGATGCAGTTTGGAGGTGAAACGGAGCTGAGGTTCCAATAACCACCCAGAAGTAGCACCACACCTGGAGGAACCCAATTCCAGGCCATTCTATTGGCAGAGGAAGTGCCTTCCATTCACCGTGTAGACCAGCTTAGCAGATGCTAGAACTCGTAGAGGGCTTTTTAATGTTTTCTTCCAGGAACAGAATATACAAAGAAACGCTCAGATGGGACCGATCCCAGCCCCACCTTCTGGAGTAGTTACGAGACTCAGGTCTGCCTAGCCGCCTCCGTGCCCCTGGCTGCAGTGATTGGTGGGTGGAAGGCCACATGACCTGAGCTGAACCAATGGGAGTCATCCTTGGGACTTTGGCTGCAGTTGTGGATGGGTGAGGTTGCTTTCTTTTCCCGAGGATTCCCCAGCTTTACGGACGATGTAAATCCACAGCTGTTGGAGGCCAGCACATGGGGAGAGGCTGCCTGAGATAGGAACCCACCTGGGGAAAAGTAACCGGGAAATGAAGAAGAGAGAGACTCCCAATGATTCATGGATTGAAACCCTGGATCCAACCATACCTGTAGACCGCATTCATCTCCCTTGAACTTCCCTGGGACACAAGCCAGCAACGTGTCTTTTTTCTTTTAATTTCGGTTTCTGTAACTTATAACTAAAACCATTCAGACTAAAGCACCTGGCTCCCTGGCTCAGGGCCAGGCCGAGGGTTCATTCTTCAAATGTCTTCATTCTTGGACGTTAAGCAGGATTGGGGCAGGCAGGGTGTACATCTGGAGGACGACACCGCACAGAAGAGCCAGCCCCCAAAAGCAGGACAGCGGGAGGGGGCTCACAGCACCTTCCTGTTTACATCCCATTGGCACAGTGAGAAAGATCCAGAACTTAGCAGCAGGCAGACTGTATTCAAGTCTCCATCCTTCCATTTACCAGCCGTGCGACCCGGGCTGCTTACTTAATCACCCTAGACCTTCATTTTCCTATCTAAAAAATGGTAACAATAACATCTACCTCGTAGGCTTTTTGTGAAGTTTTAATGAGATCGGGAATATAAAGGACTTGATCCTGTGTCTGGCTCACAGCGGGAGTTTGATAGATGACAGCAATTTTGTCACCGTGGTGTATCTGTCCTCACGCGTTCAGCACTGGGAACAGAACACCATAGATTATTGAAATACGTGCATAAGGTCCTCAGAATTGCATTGCCACTAGTGATTTCAATGTTCCCCTGTTCTCTTCTTTTTTTTTTTTTTTTCTTTTGTAACCACAGCTGCTAAATTGCCAAGCAACCAAATCTCCCAGAGGGATAGCAAAGGAGGGGAGAAATCACAGTGCTGTAGCCTCTGGGTGGTAAATCCTGGACCCAGGGAGGGCACCCAGAGCTGCCTCCTCTTTTTGGCCGGAGAGTTCAGCACCAAGGGCCCTGCCTCATCCCCGAAGAGAGTTCCTGTTCTCTGCAAGTGACACCTGCAAAGTCCATGCACAGCTCGGGCACAGAGGCAGTGCGGCATAGAGGCATCCGCGCTGGGTTAGGATTCTGGACACCTGGGTCCTAATGCTGGGTTCACGGTCAACTGTGCTTGGCCGGGCCTCAGTTTCCCCATTTGTAAACTGCAAGTACAGATCAGATCATCTCTAAGGTCCCTCCCGGCTAGGTGCCTCTGAGTTCACGGAGGGCAGCCTTAATTCGGGATCCCTCTATCTGTTTCTAAACCATGCTCCCACCTCAACCTCCCACAAGATATCCCTTGATGGATTCCACTAGGGGTAAGTTTGGATCGAATCTAACACTGACGAGGCACAGAGCTTCTTGGCCTGCAGGGGTGTTCAGATGGCGTGGTTCTCAGAATGCCATCCCCAAACCCACAGCATCAGCGAAGTCACCCGGGAGCCTGTTAGAGATGCAAATCCTCGGGGCCCAATCCGGACCTCCTGGGGGTGGAGCCCAGCAATCTGTGTTTTAACAAGGCCTCGGGGAATCACCATACACACCACGGCACAGACTGTACAAGACCTATCTTGTCCAACACGATAGCCACTAATCGTGCGATTTTCGCTCATCAGTGAAAATCAAATAAAACTGGACAGTCAACTCCTCGTTCACACCAGTTACATATCAAGTGCTCAGGGGCCACGCGTGGCTGGTGGCTGCCATACTGAGCGGTGCGGAAATAGAATATCGCCAACACTGCGGAAGGTTCTGTTGGGTGGTGCTGGTCTGGGCAAGCCTTGCTTCTCAGGGTGGGGTCCACAGAACCGGGAGCACTGGTCCCACTGGGAGGTCGTTACAGATGTAGACTCTCCGCCCTACACCAGATCTGCTGGATCAGAACCTACAGCTTCACAAGACCCCCCCCCCCCCCGAGGAATCGCAATGTGTCGCAAAGTCTGAGAAGCACAGGTTGAACTATTCAGAACAGAGCAAAGGGGGGCGACCGCCCTAACACTGCCAGCACAGAGTGGAACAGCACAGAGCCCACCAGCATTAGGACAGGACAAATCAGAGCCTCCGTGAAGCCAACGTTGGGATAACCACACATCCCGACGACACAATGGCTTCCAGATGGCTCAGCATTACGATCAGTGCGAATCGCGGGCATCATGGCCTCCTCAATGACAACCACGTTGCTATTTCGATACAAACAAGGTCAAAGCTACATACAGCACACCACAACTGCCGACAGAGGTTACATTACTGCTCTCTGTATCAAAGTCTCCTAGACAGAGGTTACATTATTGCTCTCTGTATCAAAGTCTCCTCCTGACCGCTACTGCCTCCACCTGGGGGGTCCAAACCGGACTTGAAAAAGGGACTTCTCTAGGAACCCATACTCTGAGGAGCAGACACCCTTCAGGACTTACAGCCACGAAGCTCTCGGTGGCTGTGGGGCTTGCCAAGTCTGCCTGCAGTATCTGATGCCCACTAGGACTGAAAGTCACAGCCAACATCACGCTTCTGTGGTTGCCATGGAAAGTCTCCTTGTCAACGTCCCCTGAGCCCAGATGGAGACATCGCTGCTCATCTCGGAGAAGGGCAGCCCACCAGCTTGTTATGCAGAGCCGCTGGGAGGCTGCGGCCCTCCCACCAGGAAGGGCTGGCCGTCCCCAAATCCAGCTCTGATGGCACATCCACTGACAAGCCCGTCTCCAGGCTGCCATGCCTCAAGATTACTAATTGGTCTAAGAGAGGTTCCCCAAAGGGGTGCCAATGGCCAAGACGAATGGGTAGCGGCCGTGTCTTCATAGCAACTCTGTGGCTGGTGGCTTTTTCCTGCTCCCGTGGCCTCTCGGCTGCACCCTCCAATATGGCACCTGGTGCCGACAGCACTGGAGTCATGAATCTTCACAAGCCAGCTGATGGCAGGTTGGCAGGGATGGGCGGGCAGCTTTCAGGGGGTGCCAGAGCAGGCCGGGGCTCCTAAGGCCACTGAGCCTCAGACCAGTCGTTGTGAGTCGCCCTGGACCAGAAAGCCCAGATTCCAAGTACCCCCCTCGTTCTCTAGACCCCAGACGGACCCCAGAACCCACATTCCTGCCTTCTTCGCTGATGTACGAACAAGGCCGAAGGCTTTTCCCTCAGCCTCAAGTGACCCTGAACTGAACCTGCGTCTTCAGCTCCAGCCTGCCATGACAGGTGACGGCAGGAAAAGTGCTTTGGAAGGCGCAGCAGGCCGGGAGTCCAGAGCAGGGTCCGAGTGCCCGCCTGACTGCTGGTGAGGCCTCTGCTCACTCACCAGGGAAGGGGAGGTGGGGAACAGAGTGTCCCGTTACCAGGGCTCTGCGGCCAATCACCCGCAGGGCGTAGCGGTGAGAAACTGCCACTTCTTGTGTTCTCGAACCCTTGGGTCAGATATGAGGACAGAGCACAACAGGACGCCTCATCTCTGCCTCAGCTGGCAGGCTGGGGCTGGAACAGAGGGGCTCCTCCCAGGGCTCTCTCCCCGTGACCTCTTGCGCATACAGGCTCCGGGGTCACCGGATGTCTTACGTGTCAGCTCGGGGTTCCCAGGACACGAGTCGAGAGGCTCCCTGCCTGGGGACCTGCTTTTCCTGCCTTGATGACCCAGTCTCAGGAGTCACCCTGCATCGCTTTCTTGGCATTCGTTGACCGGGCAATGAAGGACACAGTCTGCCCAGCTGCAAGGGGAGGGAAACCACCTCTCAATGGAGAACTGTCAAGGTCACATCCCCAGAACATACGTACTGGTGTGGCCATCTTGGGAAAATAGAATCTGCCCCAGGAATCTCTCCCTTAAAGAGGAAATGCAAGGACTGAGAGTCTTGATGACTGCAGTCCCTTGGAGAAGACGGCTGCACTCGTGCCCATGCCTTCCACAGGCATCGACCAAGCTCTTTCTTTGTCCTGCACACCACGGGACGCTCTCAAATATCCCCATCCCGCTGGGAGAGGGGCATGTCCCCGAATGCTTCTAATTCCGGGGAGGATGTGACAGGGACAAACAGAGGCATAAACAAGGAGTGGGGTGGCCCATGGACGGACAGGCAGACTGACAAAATAACACGAGCAAAAGCCCTTTGCGAACCATCAAGAGCCAGGATTTGGTGGTAACAGTAACAATGGCAAAAATCCCAGGAAGATGAGAAGACCCTTGAAAATACTCTTTTTTCTCTCTCTCTCTCTCTCTTTTCTCTTTTCACTATTCTTTCCCCAAACCCAAGATCCACTCATTCAATCAGTCAGGCATCTGTCTGACAACGGTTCAGGGAGCCTCTGTTCCACGCTGGACATTATGGGAAACCGCAAGATGAACAAAACAGTCTGGCCCTCGAGCGGGGTGGGGGAGGGGGGGGGCTGAAACCGCACTTTAAATAACTGACCCAACTGGGGCACAGAAGGAGGAAAGCAGGAAACACCTGCAGGATCATCCCTACCCCCCGCCGGTTTGGGGAAACCAACTCCCACCCCCCGGGGTTGCTGATCTGCCCTTGAAAGCCCCGGGTAAGCAGAGACCCAGCCTCCTCCTCCGGGAAGGACAGGACGCCAGCCCCCAGAAGCACGGTCACTCCTTTTTGGCCCCTCTCCTGGCTCCCGCCTCCCTGCGGGCCTGGCCTCCACAGCGAAGATGCCCACGCCTGCCCCCAACCCTGCCTCCCCACCGCGCGGGGGTTAGCGTTTCCTAACGCTCCCTGCGGGGTCTCAAATGCCACTGTGAGTGCCATTTGGAAACTGCTTTCTCAAACTGAGCCGCCCGCCGCCTCTTAGAAACGACCACAGTGCCATCGTGTGGCCAGAGTCCGATTCCACTCACTGCAAGGTTCCCTCTTGGGCTCCAGGCTGCTTTTAAAGGACTCCTGGGGCTCCTTCAGGAAAACACCCCCACCTCACATGGGACCTCACTACCCTCACGTAGCCGGAGCCCTGGAAGGGGAGTTCTGGAAATCGAGAGCAAGTTACCTGGAAAGCTGGACCCGCATCTAAAATAAAAAGAGAAAACAAATTGGTGAAGCTAGGGAATTAACCCCCGCGGCCACCCTTGTGGTGGGCAGGAAACATCCGGTGAAATGAGAGGGGTGCGGGCTGGAGCCTCTAACTCAGACACGGCTTCCCAGGCCGGGGTTCCATACTCGGAGGGGCAGAAGTTTGCATGGCCGGGTGTCTGCATTCGAACTCAACAGTTTGTATCCAAGCTTCCTGCCAGGGCGGGGAGGCCGGGGAAAGAGGGAAGGAATCCACAGATGTTTACCCGTAAACGTGATGCGTATGTTTTTGAGCCTGGAATTTTCTCCACAAACGGCTTTTCCAGGAGAGTCACGACTTTCTAGATTCGTATATTCGTCTTTCTATGTTCGTTCATTTGTTTGTCTGGTGCAGTGCCAGGCACTGGTTGTAGGTGCTGAGAATACAAACGAGACAAAACCTTCTGCCTTCATGGAGCTTGCTTTCTGCTAGGAGGGGACCAACAATACACAAAATGCAAGTAAAATGCATAATTGCACGGGGCACCTGGGGGGCTCAGTCAGTGAAGCGTCCATGTTCGGCTCAGGGCATGATCTCCCAGTTTGTGAGTTCCAGCCCCGCATTGGGCTCTGTGCTGACAGCTCAGAGACTGGAACCTGCTTCGGATTCTGTCTCCCTCTCTCTCTGCCTCTCCCCCGCTCGTACTGTCTCTCTCTCTCTCTCTCCCTCTCCCTCTCTCTCAAAAATAAATAAACATTAAAAAGTCTTAATGCATAACAGCATGGACGATGCTACAGAAAATAATTAGAGCAAAGTAAGACAATAAGGATGGGGGTGAGGTCATTGCACATCGGGGTTCAGGGAAGGCCCAAAGGTGATGCTTAAAGAACGACCCAACAACGGTGGAAATACACCATCGGCTTCTGGAGGAAAAGAATTCCAGGCAGAGGGAACAGAAAATGCGAAGGCCTTGAGGTAACAGTTTGCCCGCCATGTTTGAAGAGCACTGAAAAGCCAATATGGTGGGAAGAGGGTGAGTGAGGACCCCAGACGGAGGAGAAGCAGAGAGAGAACGGGGCCCAGATTCTGTAGGAACCTGAAAGCCGGTGCAAAGGGGGGTCTGAGGCTGTGGCCTGACTTGCTTGTGGACCTCTGAGCACACTCTGGTTGCTCCCTTAGGGTAGAAGGAAGGGGGACAATGGCAGAGACAGCTGGAGTAGTTAGAACCCAAGCACAAGAGGAACACGGATCAGACCAGGGTCATCGCAGTGGGGCCCTGAGAAGTGACCAGATTCAGGATATGTTGCGACGGTGCGGCCAAGTGCTGGTATCACTGAGAGCGTGGATACGGTGTGAAAAGGGAAAGAGAGTGACTAAGGAGGACTCCAAGGGTCTTAGACTGAGCAACGGCAAGGCCCAAGCCAGGAACTCAAATTCTCCCTCCCAAAAATTGGGAATAAGAGTTAGAGACTTATGACAGTCAGTGGCAGGGGCTGGAGCAGAGAGGAGGTGAAGTAGAGAGAGAGCCTGATGGGCAACCGTGTAGAGCCACGCGCAAGAGGAGTAAAAAGAGGGGCGCCTGGGTGGCGCAGTCGGTTAAGCGTCCGACTTCAGCCAGGTCACGATCTTGCGGTCCGTGAGTTCGAGCCCCGCGTCGGGCTCTGGGCTGATGGCTCGGAGCCTGGAGCCTGTTTCCGATTCTGTGTCTCCCTCTCTCTCTGCCCCTCCCCTGTTCATGCTCTGTCTCTCTCTGTCCCGAAAATAAGTAAACATTGAAAAAGAAAAAAAAAAATTAAAAAAAAAAGTAAAAAGAAGATGGATGAGAGAGAGGAACAAGGCAGACACCCAAAGATGAGCACAAATTAAAGGAATCACCTCAAACCTGATAGACGGAGAAAGATGCCCCAGTCCCTGGCTCTCCAGATCTGCTCCAATGCAGGGCCACCATGTCACACAACTCTGGAGGTCACCTTGCACATCACAGTCCATGCAGTGGTGCCTCTGGACCTGTGCAGTGCACAGCTTGCGCAACCGAACATGGCAGTCCTGTCCCTGGCTATATTTTACTTCTATAGCGAGACGTCCATGGCATTGTCTGCTGTATCTTCATCATAACCCTTTCCCTTGACCTAGCACAACAGGTTTCTGGTTTCTTCCAAAGAGTTTTGCCCAAAAACAGAGGCTCAGGAGTCAAAGACTACTACGTTGGGCCCCACTCCCTTGATTGACTGACTGACTCCCAGACCACCAATATGTCTGTGCTGCACATCTACAGGGAACATGATCCATCTAGGGACACTGAACCTATCTGTTTGAGGCACCTGAAATATAAGTGCCCGTTCCATGCTATTGTGGGGGGTAGGGGGGTCCTCTTGAGCGGGCGGTCCTCTTCTTTGATGGAATTCACAATCATGGCTTCTGTATGTCTGTAGTGTTTGTGCTTGATAGATCTGTGAAAGACAGTACCCTGAGGCTCTCACTAGACGACTGGGAAACTGGTTTGGTGTGGGGCTGAGTTTCCCCTGGGGCCGGGGATTTTCATCCAGGGCCAAGCGGCTGGTGGGTCCCACATCAAGTGGGATGATATAAATCCCGCATAGACTGTACATCCCTTTAAAGCAAACTCATCTGCGTACATATCACCCTCTTTTCTCTGGTGCCTGGCATCTTTGCCTGAAAGAGACGTAAAAGAAAAATCTATTGCCCGACTGTGACCCACGACTAACACCCAAACGGGGAGAGGCCGCTGATCAAGGATATTTAGAAATCATTTCCCTCTTCCCGTCCTCCTCCCTCTCCAGCTGCCTAGAGCCTGGGGTCCCCCACATTTAAATCTCCAATTTATCCATGTGGCAGCTCATGAAAAGGAATTTTTTTACCAACGATCTTATATTTATTCACATTTCACATGCCATCTACATTTTGAATAAAGTATATTCCCCCAAAGAAATTCCTCCATTTATTCCAAGCACATTGGAAAGCTCACTGTTTGCATGCTCATTGGTTTCCTGAATATCAGAGCGTCTTCTTCCTCTCCGGGCTGCCACGAATGCATCAAGTAATTTAATGCTGTTTTTAATAAAGGGAAAGATCAGAGCGCAATTCAAATGCTGTGGCATTAAGGCATTTGTGTGATGGAGGTAACATTTTCCACAACAAGATACATCTCTGCTTCCTACGGTCGTTATTAAAACCAGAAATTGAGTTGTGCATTGTTGGAAGCAAATGGCAGGCTGTACACATTGTGGAATCTAGAAACAAAGGAGCGGCGGCTGGTCTCAGAGGCAACGTGAGTGTTACCTGGCATCTGGGACGTGAAGTCCCGAGCAGCGATTCTCAGAGCGGTCCCAGACCCGCCACGGCAGCATTGCCCAGGAACTTGTGGGAAACGAACATTCTCGACCCCCACTCCACGCCTACTGAGTCAAACACTGAGATCTGTTTCCTCCAGTCCTCCAAGTGAGTCTGATGAGTGCTCAGCTTTGAGAGCCAAAGAGTTCTAGATGTCGGAACTCTGTAACAAGTAAGTTATTGCTTCAGGAAGTCACATCGAGTTGAGTTGTTTTTTTTTAATCTATAGTCACGGTCTCTAAAGACAAGTGGATGCCCCCCAGAGGGGTACCTGAGAGCAAGAAAATCCTAACCATATTGTGCTTTGGAAGGGTCTTTTACTTAAAAACACCGGGGAATTGGGTGGCTCAGTCAGTTAAGTGTCTGATACTTGATTTCAGCCCAGGTTATGATCTCAGTGTTTGAGGGTTCAAGCCCCATGTAGGGCTCTGCGCTAACTTGGGATTCTCTCTCTCCCCCTCTCTCTCTCTCTCCCTCAAAATAAATAAATAAACATTAAAAGCACCAGTGAGGTTCCTACACTGTGCCAGGAGGTAGGGATTTGGGGCAAGTAAGCGATGGTCCCTGTGTCTGTAGGAGAGAGTTTTGCAGGCGAGAGCCAGAAAGTCCCAGGGAATAGTTAGATGACCTAATCGTTAACTCAGAGATGTGGGCTGACCATGGAATGAGGAAGGAGGGAGGCCTCACTCCGGCTGGGACAATTTGCTCCACAGGGGAGCAAATTCTTGAACTCAGCCTCAAAGGAGGGGAAGGAACTGTAAAAGATGACACAACAATTAGCTGTCGGGCAAGAACTACCCGTGGAAAGGGACCTGAGGGGCTCAGGGGGCACGGAGAAGAATGTGGCAGGCCTGGCTGCTCTAAAACCATGCTCTAGCCTCAGGGAAGGGCACCACTGTGTGCGGAAGAGGAAGAGGCGTGCTAGGGAGCTCAGAATGACACCCGGAACGGCCCCACACCCCAGAACCAGCACTCGGCAGCCCGGGGAAGATCTTAAAGGATCACCCGCTGCTTCTCCGGCACTCGCGTTTTCTTTCTTAAGATTCCTGGTAGTGTTACACTTCTGCTTTCCGAAGGCCAGCTACATGCTGAGCAAGGCCACCCCCAGAGGGAGACAGGGACACCGTCATGAGGGAAAGACTGAAGATCAGGGACTAGAAGGTCCGCATCCTGCACTGTCAGGAGGCCTTCCTAGCACACCCACCAGATGGCCATCCAGCTCCACCACCATCTGACTGAGAGAAGTTGGGGGCCGGCTACGTGATCTCTCTATGCCTCACTTTCTTCATCTGTAAAATAGGAATAGGAATCATCTCTACTGGGTTATTAAGAGGATTGCAAGATTTCATATAAACACAGAGGACAGTGCCTGCAAAGAGTAAACGTTGCCCAGGTGTTGGCCATTATCACCATCATCATCATCACCGCCATCATCATCAGCACCATCACCATCCAGTCTCCTTAATCCCAGAGCCTGATCATCGGAGTCGGGAATGCCAGGCCAATGGTATGATCCCAGTGAACAGACAAATACGATAAATGTATTTCCTTCGTCTCAATCCAATCCCATTCCTCAGTGGGAGCTTGCTCTCCGCCACATCTCTACAAAGCATTTTCTCATCCATGGTTCAATTCTCTCCCTGGTGGGAAGCAGACTCCCTTCCCAGGAAGCTCATCCAGCTCCTAGGTCCAGCAGTTTGACTCTAGACCTTTAATATTTCTGCAATTCCGGGAACATCCTTGCTGACCTCCTGTGGAATTACTTCTGTTGCCTCAATAAAATTGGAAAATGGGCCATGATCGTGCCATTTCCACTGTTTTATGCCAAGACACGTTTTTTTGTTCCTTTTCCCATTGAGCGCTGGAGTCTAATTCCTCTCCCTTTGGGTCTGTCCTTAGTGACTTACTTGATCAGTAAATATAGCAGAAGTGGCTTCCACCCAGGTCTCTTGAAATACTCTCAGAACCCAGCCACCACCTTGTGAGAAAGCACAAGAAGTCGCATGGAAATGCCCACGTGAAGAGGAACTGAGGCCCCAGCCAACAGCAGCTGTAGAGCTCCATCTGGCAGCCAGCACCAACCCACCCGCCCTGTGAGTGTGCCATCTTGGAAGTGAATCCTGCAGCTGGTCCGCCCAGCCCATCCCCCCAACTGATGACGCGTGAAGCAGACGTAGCTGTCTCCATCGAGTCCTGATCCCATGAGCAAAGCAGACAATTGTCCTTCGAAGCTTCTAAATGTGGAGGTGATCAGTTAACCTCCAATAAATAACCGAAATATCCTCAAATCACTGAAATCTCTTACCCCTTATCTGAGAAGCCCCCTTAGGCTCCTCCAAATCAAAGCATGGAAGGAAGCCGCTAATAGCTGATCTGAGTTGGCGCTGGAAGTTCCATATCATCCTCGCATTGGTTAGATGATTCTTCTTTAGGATGAGGACAACCTTGCTCTCCTTAACTTTATTCGTCCATTCAACAAACACTTATAAGTACCTGCCACACGCCAGGCACCATGCCGGAGACTGTGGAAGACAAAAACAAACCGGCCAGTGTCTCAAGGAGTTTATGCTCTAATGGAGGAGATCTGAGCCCTCCCACACAGGGCAATGTGTTAAGTGAGAAGTATTGTGCAGTTCCAAGAAAACTCAGAGAAGGGAGGACGGCGTTCCCCATGGTGGGGGATGACAGTGAACTGACTCCACAGGCTGAAAAGGTGGATTTCACAGATGGAGAAGAGGAGGAAGGTGATGGCGTAGCGGGAATGAAGGTCCACCAAAGAAAGGACCTGGCACCTTCAGGGATCCGTTAGGAGGCTGACAACGGAGGGAGCAAAGGGCATGAAGCAAAACACAGAGAGACGAGGTTGTGAAATTAAGTTTGGGTCGGATAAAGAAGGGCTTCGTAAACTGAGTCTGGACACTACCCTGAACACAATAAAGTACTACGGAGGGGGTTTAGGCAAGGGCATAGCAGGAGCAGACTGGCATTTCCCAAAGAACCATCTGGCTGTAGTGACAGAATCAAATAGAAAGGGGAGCAAGCAAGGGGGTCTTGTCAACAGCCTGGTCAGGAGATGAGGGGGTCCTGAAACAGGGCAGTGGAGATGGCAGAAGACATTTATTCAGGGGCGCTTGGGTGGCTCAGTCGGTTAAGCGTCCGACTTCGGCTCAGGTCATGATCTCACGGTCCGTGAGTTCGAGCCCCGTGTCGGGCTCTGTGCTGACAGCTCGGAGCCTGGAGCCTGTTTTGGATTCTGTGTCTCCCTCTCTCTCTCTGCCCACCACCCCCCCCCCCACACTCTGTCTCAAAACTAAAGAAACATTAACAATTTTTTAAAAAAAAAGAAGAAGAAGACATTTACTCAGGAAGTTCACAAGTTCTAGCTGGAGATCAATTGAGTGGGGCAGAAGAAAATCCATCAAGGAAGAAGAAAACCCATCAAGGAAGAAGAAAACCCATCAAGGAAGAAGAAAACCCACCAAGGAAGAAGCAAACCCATCAAGGAAGAAGAAAACCCATCAAGGAAGAAGAAAACCCATCAAGGAAGAAGAAAACCCATCAAGGAAGAAGAAAACCCATCAAGGAAGAAGAAAATCCATCAAGGAAGATTCCGGACTTCTGGCTGGGGCAGTGTCACCCAACCAACCATCAAAGACAACAGGCAAAGATATGAAAGGGGGCAGACAGAAGCTCCCTTTGGTCCTTTTTGGACAGGTCCAACCTGGCCCCTGGGGACATCCCAAGCCCTGATTCCATTCCAAATGTTCGAAGACCGTCGTAACATCTCCAGCTTCTTGCGGGGGTATTTGCTTGGGTCCCATCATTCCCGTGGTCTTGTTTCTTCATTCCCAAGAGAATCGGAACACACATCTGACTAATGGGGAAAGTCTGTTCTCCTAAACCCCACGCCAAGAAAATCAGACCCTGCGAAGGTTTTTATTATCCTTCTAAACGTCTTTTTTAAGGATTACAACATCAGCATATGGTGTTGAAAATATTTTTACATATATAAAAGTACAAAGAATTATACAAAAATCACCCACAATCCCATTCTCAAGAGATTGCTAATATTTGGGGGGTATTCCCTTTCAATGTTTCCTCCATTCATATATATTTGCTTTATCTGATTAATACTGTAGAATGAGTATTTTTCCAGGTCTCTTGTATTTCCTGGGAAATATGTATTTTAAATGGCTGTGCAGAGTCCAACAGGGATGGACCTAAATTAAATTAATCCCTCTAATTGGACATTCAGCTGTGTGTGTGTGTGTGTGTGTGCGTGTGCGTGTGTGTGTGTGTGTTGCGTTTTGTATTTTTGCTGTTACAAAACCTTATGTCAAGCATGTTTGTGGATAAGTCTTGGGTGTTCTTTTCTAATTATTTCTCTAAGACAGATTTCCTGGAATGGTCCAAGGATGAAAAGATTTGAGCACGTTGAAGTTTCCTTGGCACTTCTGACAGAGGTCCTCCCGAAATAGCAAATGATGGTTTTGTTGGGTTCTCCCCCTCTCTAGCCTTCCCCAGTCGACTGTGGAGGAAAACACGTGGTCACGCTTTTTGGAACCTGAAGTTTCTGGAAAACATTTACTGACTGACTCTTTCTTGGTGGAAATTTGAAACTCGGTCCCCCCCCTCCCCCGCCCCTCCTGGGATGGCCCTACCCTGTGATTTACTACTGGCCTGAGCCGGCTTAGTTGCCACAACACTGTCATCACATGCCGTCCACCAAATGGAATAAAACTCCAAGGTCATCCACCCTCTGAGCAAACACCAGGGAACAGTGGCTGCTCTTTCCTGCTTCCAAAGGCACATGCTGCTTTAATAACACCCGAGAATGCTTTTGTGAAGTCCTTCTGCTCCCCAGAACTTTCCCATCCGGCCCAGAGTTATTCTCTGGCAGCTTATTCTCTGGGCCTGTCTTTCCTGAAATGTCATGGCCAGCTAACCAAGTCCCTGGCCACCTCCACTGCCAGGCTCCCAAGCCCTGCGCGAAGACCCTGGGGCATGCTGACAGACCGGTGTCCAAGGTGCATGAACAGCGTGCCTTGACCCAGACTTGGAATCTCCATCCAAGGACTGGCCGAGCTTCAGCAGGCTGTGTCCAAAACCACCCCCTCCAGTCCTTTCTGCAAGGTACACAGAGCTTCTCCCTGAAACCAGACTCGTTGCTTAGGAGGAGGAGGAGGAGGATTTTTCTCCCAAGCAAGTGTGGATCCATTTGCTTGGATCCACAGCTGAGTCCAGACCAAGAGAGGAGAGCTCTTCTCTAGGCATGCTCAGAATCTGCACCAGGGGCTCAGCCACCAGGGGAAGGAGCTGGAATGGGGAGGGGTCACAAAGTCTCTGAACAGGAGCACCCCCTTTTTTTAGAGGTAACCCAGCAAGGGGGGCTGGTGGACAATGGCAGAACTAAGTAGAAATAGGCAATGCATTGGTAGGGAGGGGCCACGTGGCTGTGATCAGGATAAGAGGCCAAAGACAAGGGCAAGCGCCTGCGTCTCAAACTTCAGTCGAAGCTGAACAGACATAGTAGTGTCTCGCTTTAGGAAGACCGCTCAGCACATCGAGAAGACCTGCTGAAGGCAAGACCTCGAAGCTGTAGGATGTTATGAAGATGCTACAGTTCCCAAAGAGAGAGATGCTGAAGACCGAATCGAAGCTGGACGAGGGGATGGAGAAAAGGAGAACTCACGAGACATCAAAGTGCAGAACCGATAGAACTTGATGACTGTGGGACCTTCGGGTGGGGACGGCTGATGGCAATGTCGTAATGGTACCTGCTGTGAAGGGAGTTTTTGGATCAGGTCAAGTGCATGTGCACGGTGCTTAGGACAGTGTCTGCCTTAGTCAAACTCATTAAGAATTGGGTCCTAAAAGAAGTTATGATTCAAACAACATCATTTATATAAGCCTGCAGGTCACGGCGGAACACAAGTCTACACGTGGATGGCAAGTCAAGGCACAGGAAAGGACAGGCGTGCCCAAGACCCGTGGGCACAGCATGGAGACAGAGGGACAGGATGGAAATGTGGGGGCACCGATGCCAAGGAGTTGCTTGGGAGGCATCTGCGGAAAAGGGAGTGGTGAAGAGCAGCTCAAGCTGGACCAGGAGAGAATGTGCCAGAAAAATAAGGAAAAGCATTTGGAGGAGAGGAAGGTAGCCGGTGCGTCTGGTAGGTCAAATAAGACAAGTTGGATCGGGGTCCATTGGATTTCGCCACACAGAGGTCACAGGGCAGGATGTTTTCCGTGGCGAAGGTGAGATGGCAGGAAATGAATGCTCATCTCCACATTACAGGTCATGGAAACAAAGGGACACAACCTAGGTGCCCAACCGTATGTCACGGTACAACCATACTGTACTTTTTTTCACTGCGTTATATAATAATTATTCTAAGACACCGTTATGACGCAGCAGAGTTAGAAAACAGAGGCGGATTAACGGCGAACAAAGGAAACCCAAAGACACAGGTGTCAAGGTAATGTGGGATACATGTTTTTAAGGGCTTGTGATGACATAAAGGAAAAACGGGAATGCAGAAAATGACCACTACATGCCTTCGCGGGAGAGATTTGTGGAGACCAGAGGGTTCAAGACTGACCAAGATGACTCAGGGACTAGCAAATACAACGGAAAACAAGCAAGCGTGGAATATGGTCTGAAGCATTATGTGGAATGCAGGTTTATGACTGTATCGAGGGTAATGGGAAGACCTAGCAAATGTGAATTCTCATGAGGACCCTATATCATAAATGTGTGCAGTTCTCCACGTGCCAGAAAGTTCCATGAGGACTGGGGGCCTCGCTCTCTTGTTCTCTTTGGGATTCCCAGTGCCCAGCACACTGTCTTGTAGACACAAAGAAGAGGGGGGAGAAAACACGGAAGACTATTATGACGATACGAAGTGAAAAAAAAAAAAAAAAAACAAGATACGTAAATATAGCACGTAAATTAGAATTGAGACTATTTAAACGTGCGCACAGGGCCGGGTGGGGGGAGGCAGGACATAAAAATTTTAAGAGTATGTTAGGGTCTGGGATCGTGTATGTGGACTTTTTTTTTTTTTTTCCCCTGATTTTCCATCCTGGGTTTATACTACTTTTATAGTGTTAAAACAGATGCCACAGACCAAGCCTCAGCTGGGAGTTAACAGCTGGCAATCTCCCTTATCTTTTGTTTGGCTTTATTTTAAAAACCAGCTTCTCATCTGACCTTGCCCCCCTGGCAGAACGGGTAAAAATAGTCAGGGGAACAAGGCACGGGGATGTTCGTGTATGATATCATGCTATGCCCTCCGGTCTTTGAACGAATGTTTTCAAAACACACAATGTCCATTTACTTGGTCACTAAACCTTCGAAATCACTGTGCGAGGTACATACCATCCCCGTTGTTTGGACGAGGAAGGAGAAACCCCAGGGGAGAAGTGTGTTGTCCAAAGGCACATGGCAAAGGGGCATCGAGAACTATTTTCCAACACAAAGCCCAGTGTTTCTCCCCCACAGCACATTCTTCCGCAGGACCTGACGCTCCAACTCAGTGCGGTTGGCCACACAGCACAGATCTCATGACAGTGACAGGTCAGTAACTGCAGACCCTAAGAGGGGCCAAAGTGAGCAAACACTTTCAGAACAAAGAGGCTGAGAATCTATGGAAGAAGAATTGAGGGACGGTCACCTTCAGAGCAGGACAGGGTCCCATCAGGTGTGCGTCTCCCACACTGCCCCTGCTGTCCCCTCTGTACACTCTTGGATGGCCTCATTCTCCAATAACGACCCCTCTTTACTAAATGCACCATCTGGAAGCTCCTCCCCCCTCCTGCCCACCCCCCCCCCCACACCTAAATGGAAAGATTCATGTTGAGGTCCTATGGCATGAAAATGGCTCCAAGGCCCTATTTCTCATGTTTGCATTGTGCCTGGGGACTCCAAAGGATGCCGTGTTAGCACAAAAGCAGAGCCTGAGACAAGGAGTTGGGTGCAGGGAGTTTACTTGGGAGGTGATCCCAGGAAGCAAGAAAAAGGCAGCATGCAGAGGGAAGACAGAAGGAAGGACAAATTGATAAAGGATGAGTTATCAAGGTCACCAGGATTTTGAGGATAACAATTAACGTGTGTTCTGCTGTCTCTTAGAGAGCTCAGAGATGAAACACAGCCAGCATCACACTTTCCCGCACAGCCGAAAACAGTCTCCGCGATCCAGACGGACTCTGTCTAGACACTTGGCCTCTGAGAAACATCTGAAGTGCCTTCAGAATTATCCCTCAGAAGTACAGGAAGCTAGGATGTTTATCCACAAGGCCCCACCCCATATATAATGCAACCTAACCAAGAGAATGGCATCCTGTTATTTTTGCCACATGCTATTGGTTAGAAGCAAGTCACAGGCTTCACCTGCACTCAAGGGCGGAGGTTATGCAAGGGCATGGCTCACTGGGGGTCACCTTAGGGTGTTTCTACTACACACACACCGTTCTCAAACTGGCTGCACAACACAATCACCTGGGAAGTGTTTGCCAAAAAACCCAGCGCCTGGGCCATGCTCCAGAGATCCTGATTTAATTGTCCTGGCATGTGCCTGGCCATCAGCATTTCTAAAAGGTCCCAGGTGATTCTAGTGTGCAGCCAGGGTTGAGAACTACAGGCATGAGAAAAGGGGGAGGAACCAGAGTCCTCAGAATAGAGAAGTCTCAGCCTAGTTCATGAGTCGCAGCCAAACAAAGCAGTCTCGGGCCAAAAGCAATCTCTATTTTTCATCCCCAGCAAAACTAGCCACCGCCAACTTACTGCACAAAGTCCCTGCTTCTGCCTGCAGGCAGAGGGCTCCTGCTCCTCGCTTTTGGCCCTCCCAGTCCTTTCCCCTGCCCACACCTTTCTGTGGCTCCCCATCACTATGGCTGCACGCTCTCTTCTACCATTATTCTCATTCCAGTCACTTTCTCACTCTCTTTCCCATTCACTTCCTATATCAGGAGAAGCAGAGATCAGAGAATGAGACCCACCAGATGTGTACCTAGGGACCTGGCCTTGGGCACCTGTGGGAGCTGGTCACGTGGGCCACGAGAGGGTGTTGCTTCCGTGTCTGGTGCAGAAGCCTGAAGTCCACAGGGCAGATGGTCAGGAAGGGATGATGGATATGAAGTCAGGAAAAGACATCCTGCAACCTGTGAGGATGGGCCGGAACTCACCCTGGTCTTTTATTTTCTCGGAATCTCCACCTTCAATGGTGGGGCTGATCTCCGGGAGACACTGCTCTACATCACATGCCTGACCCAGGAATCAGAGAGGCGGGAGCCAAGCAGGCGAGCCGAAGACCAGCAGACAGGGGCCCTGTCTTCCACATACCAGGTAGGACGTCCTTTGTGGGACTAAGCTGAGAAGGGGATTCCAACTCTGCTAAGTCAACGTGGCCCGAATCCACCTACTCCTCCCCTCGCCCCTCCCCTTGCTTGTCTTTTGTCCCTGCAATATAAAAAGGCCTTGTCTTTTTATTCTTTTTTTAAGTTTTTATTTATTTTTGAGACAGAGACAGAGTGCGAGCTGGGGAGGTGCAGAGAGAGAGGGAGACACAGAATCGGAAGCAGGCTCCAGGCTCCGAGCTGACAGCGCAGAGCCCGACGTGGGGCTCAAACCTAGGAACCATGGGATCATGACCCGAGCCAAAGTCGGACGCTTAACCGACTGAGCCACCCAGGCTCCCCATAAACCACACACTTTTATTTTTATTTTTTTTTAATTTATGTTTATTTTTGAGAGAGAGAGAGACACAAAGTGCAAGCGGGGAAGGGGCAGAGAGAGAAGGAGGCACAGAATCGGAAGCAGGCTCCAGGCTCCGAGCTGACAGCGCAGAGCCCGACGCGGGGCTCGAACCCCGAAACCGTGAGATCGTGACCTGAGCCGAAGTCGGACGCTCAACCGACTGAGCCACCCAGGCGCCCCAAAAAAGGCCTTTTCAGTCCCGATGGTTCTCCCTACGTGAATCTAAATATTTAATGACGACTTCTGGGTGTTCAACTCTGTGCTAAGGACTATTGTCCAGGGGAAGCTGTCTGGTAAAGTGGGGGGGACAAACCCCCAACCACCTTCACCTTCTCGCCCAGGCCAGAGGTGATGCAGGGGTCCACATGGACCTACCCCCGTCAGCTGCCTCCCTGGGCCTCCCCAGACCCTTTTGTCAGGGCCGGGACCGCTCACTACCTGTCACTACATCTAGGCCGAACTGCGACATTGCCCCTGACCTGGGGATCGATGGTATTTGCCGCTACTGTGTTTCTTTATGCCCATACCTTTTGCCAACACCGGCAGCAGGCCAAGAGAGCAGAGAGAGAGACACACACTCTTCTCTGAGAAAACTGCAAATGAGGTACTCAGTGAGCATCAGATCTTGAAAGGACGCACGCTTCCCAAGTCACAAATGAGGCAACCGAGGCCCTGGAGAGGGAAGTGACTTGTCCGAGGTCACTTGGCCAGGAAGCAGCAGACCCACGTTTGCCGTGGAAGTGTCCTGACTTCTGGCCACGGACCTTTCTCCCCTGCAGAGCTCCCCTGTGAAGTCAAGACTCAGGAAGCAACGCGGTTCAGGCCCCGGAGGGCGGGCCGAGCAAGACAGCCCTGCTCCAGATCTAGGGCAGACGTTTCTTTGAAGTGAGGGTAACACCTCGCAATGCAAATCCGGCTGCTCAGAAGGGGTCGTTTGGAATTTGGGGCCCCCTTGAAGAATCCGCTAGCTTCCTCGCTCGAGCAGCTGCCATGTGCTGCGCTGTCCCCGAGAGAGCTCCAAGAGGGAACACAGCCGGCCGCCACACTTCCCAGCACAGCTGAAAACAGCCGGCAGGGGCCTGTCTGGAGCAGCTCGGTCTCGCTGGAGTGAAAAATAGTAGATGTCGGAGTTCGCGAGCGGCCCCAGGAAACCCGAGCCCCGCTGCCCCCAGCGCTGCCCTCACAAATCATCCTTGTACAAATCACTCACTCGTGCGAGGCAGCCTCTTGGCTCCTGGCTTCCCTTCCGCCCCGGAGGCCCATCTGTGGCTGCCAAACAGGTTGGCAAGTTGGAAAGGAACCCTCGCATCTCCTCAGGGCCTCCAGGAGGTTTCCCGGCTCCAAGTCAGAGATTCCTAGACTCGTGGGACAGTCCAGCTTGCGTGGACCCTTGGGGTTCTCTGGTCCAACGCCGCCATCCCATGGATCAGGGGACTGAGGCCCTGACGCGGCAAGTCGGCTCTGAGGCTTTGACAGTGACCCCCACCGAAGCCAGGCTGGAAAAGCTCAGACCTCCGTGAGGTTTGTGCCTACCTTAAATACCTTCTGTAGCAGCCAGGAATGAGTGGATGGATGGATGGATGGATGGATAGAAAGATGGACAGATGGACGGACAGAGAGGGAAAGAGAGAGAGGGAGAGGGAGAGAGAGAGAGAGAGAGAGAGGTAAACAGAGATGAGAAGGAAGGAAAGGAGAACGAGCAAGACAGAGAAAGGAAAGGGGGGAAGAACAAACCAGGGCCCTCACCTGCTTCTCTCTGACCCCCAGGGAGTAACAGCAACTCCTACGTGGCCTCCACAGGGGCTCTTTTCACCTTGCCCCCGGGCCAAAGGTGTCACAGGGGCCTGGGCTGGCCTATCCCCAGTGGTCACCTCCCTGAGCTACCACTGTCAGGGCCCAGCACCCTCGCCACCACATTCTATGCCTAGGGATCTCGCCATGGCAAAGGCCCGCACCTGAAGGAGCTTTCCTTTTGAGTTCCCCCTTGTCTTTGGAATTTGCCAGAGCTTGCTTTCCGCCCAGACCCACCCTTCCTCGCTTATTCTCCAGACAAATGACGCCCACCTGACCACGTCAGCGGAGGCCGGGCCCCTCTGAAGTTCCTCCCCTACCCACCCCTGCACCGGCAGCATGCCAGAGCACAGCTTATCAGGAGGGGCGCGCCCCCCGCGCAGGTTAGACCGGCAGATCGGCATCGGGGGCAGGTGCTCGAGATCCCACCCCGACTGACTCTCTTAGTCGCCAGCCGGGTAACTTTGGGGGAATCCCGTGATCCTCACCTGTCAACGGGGATATAATACCCAGTGTTGCTGGGAGGACCGCCTGAGATTAAGCGCTTAGCGCAGCGCCGTGCACATGCACGAGGGCTTGACGAACAGAAGAGCACCCAGCGTGAAGCCCATCCGAGCAGATCCGTGGCAGCTGTGAGTATTACGGGCTGTACTGGCAAAGCATGTGGCCTCGGTGGCCGCAGCCACGTCCGGCACGGAGCAAACCCTCCCTGATGGACGGGCTAGTGGCGGAGGCATGCGCTGTTTTCTCCAGCAAAAGCACCAGCTAAGGAAAGGAAGAACTGGCTTCAATTGCCTCGCGGCAAAACGGCCAACCTGGCAAAGCCCGTGGGGTAGAGACGTCTCCAGGAGAACGTGGTTTCGGTGTCGCGTCCAAGTCCCTGCAAACCACTATGCACTCCCCACACTCCACCGCCTGCCACTGTTTGGCACGGCTCCAAAAGCACGACGTGGAGCCGAAGCAGCCGCGTGTCTCGTGCGGGTGGCTGGGCCTCTGCACCGGCGGCTAGAGGAGGCGGGAAGGGGCACTCGGTCAGAATTGTACCGAAGGCGGGGGGGGTGGCTTGTGTCCAAGACTTATTACTCCATCTTTAAACTGGAGCTTTAAGGGGGTGCTCAGTCAGCGAAGCGTCTGACTTCGGCTCAGGTCGTGACCTCGCAGTCCGTGAGTTCGAGCCCCAGGTCAGGCTGGGCTCTTATGCTGACAGCTCGGAGCCTGGAGCCTGTTTCGGATTCTCTGCCTCCCTCTCTCTAACCCCTCCCCTGCTCACGCTCTGTCTCTCTCTCTCTCTCCTTTAGAATAAATAAACATTAAAAAAATTTTTTTTAACTGGAGCTTTAAGGAAGTGTTTGGGGGGGTGGGGGGGATACTTGAGAAGAAAGCAGGAGAACGTCAAGTGGGAACAAATATCGATTAAGCACCTACCGCGTGCCGGGCCCTGTGACACCCCAGAGAAGTCCACGGTCTACACACCTTACAGATACAGACACACACAGACCTCTCTGGCCAGTTCTGAGAAAGGGGGCAGGAAAGGAAAGGGATGGAGGTCACCAGTGTAGCCTGGGATTTGGGTCCCTAAACTAGGCACTTGGGCTGTGGGATTTGGGTCCCTAAACTAGGCACCTGGGCTGATGTGGAACAGGGAAACCCCAAGCTCATCCCCAGGAGGAGCCAAGTCTTGCCACCAAAGTTTCCGCCCGGATCCCGGTTCCCGACTCCCTGGCAACATCTTTTCCTCGGGCTCCCTGGGCCACCAGGACCAGCACTTTCCAGAGGCCGTCGTGCCTCCGGACTTCCCAGACTCCCCCGTTCCCTTGCGCTCACTGTCTGATGTGACTGCGGCCTCCTCTCACGGGACCTGTTTCTGCCTCTGCATTTTCACGTCCCGGCTCTGCTTCACGCTGCTGAGTGGGAGGCTGTCCTTGGTCAGAAAACCCAGCTTTCCTTTTCCACGTGTGCCCTTGGCTGTGGGACGCCCCCGTTATCTACCGCTGACCTCGTTGTCCTGCGCTCCGGTCACGTGGAATCCACCTCTCAAAGCTACACGCTTTCTCTTTGGCCACCTGCCTTAAAGGCGAAATCTCAGAAAGACACCACCCAGACCCCAGTAGGGGTCTCCCTGATCGCACCTGCACGTAGACCCCCTCCAGTTACGCTAGCCACCGGCTGCCAAGGCCATTCTGGTTCGTGGTCAGGCCTGAGCTCACCCCGGCTGTCACGCCTCTCTGATTCCCTCACCTTCGAAGTCTTCAGCAGGTTGGCCTCCAGGAATTTTATCTAGAGCCTTCCCTCGCTCCCTTCGTACAGAAACACTTTACCAGTTCCTCTGCTGCCCCAGGCATGTGAGGACTCTCCCCCCTTCCTTCCCCTTCTCCTTCTGCAAGGGCTGACTTCTGATACTCCACTGAGAAGAGGACCTCAGTGGACGAACATACCAGATGATCACCATCCCTTACCCTTCTTGCTACCTGCCTGCCCCCTGCTACCCCTGGTCAGTTTCAGGCAGGTCGAGCCTGCAGGGGGGACGCAGGGAGCACCAGAGGTGGGGGTGGTACCGCCTGAGGGACAGAAAGACGCAGGGGATTAACTTGTTCAAGAGTCCCTGATTGAGCACCTGTGCTGCACTGGGGACACCAGACTAGACGCTGCGGACTCCCAGTAAAACAGAACAGGTGGGTTCTCTGTCATGGGAAACATTTCGCTTCAGTAGAGAGAAACAAAGATAATTTGATAGAATATAATTTCAGACCACAATGAGGTTCATGAAGAAGAAGCGGGAGAGCTGGCTAGAAAGTGACCGGGGCGGGGCGCCTGGCGGGGGGGATCGGTCACATAAGCGTCAGACTCTTGATTTCGGCTCAGGTCATGATCTCACAGTTTGTGACATCGAGCCCCTGTGCTGTCAGTGCAGAGCCTGCTTGGGATTCTCTCTCTCCCTCTCTCTCTCTCTCTCTCTCCCTCCCCCAATCACTCACACAGTTGCACATGCTCTGTCTCTCTCTAACTAAATAAACATTTTTTTTAAATGAAAGCGATGGGGGGAGGAAGCTGTGGAACAAAGTGTCAAGGCCTGGGTGGTGAGAAGTTGGTGACTGGCTGAAGATCGGAGGGCAGAGATTTTTCTGGGGGAGGGGACAGCATGTGCAAAGGCCCTGGGGTGAGGGGGTAGGGGCGTGAGAGACGAGGTTCGTGTGTAGGAGGAACAGAAATGGGGTCAGCGAGCAGCAGCTAGAGAAGTGTGAAGTAGGGGAAATGGGGAAGAGGCTGGGGCGGGAGCGTAAGGGTCTCAAAGGGACTGGAGAACGGCCGCCCGTGTTCATGCTTCGCGGCTGCTTCAGGCTCGAAGACCGGGTCCTCACCATGGGACACGGTGTGCACGCCTTCGTGCGGCCCTAATGGCTGAGAGGTCAGTCCTGAAACCGTAAGGTCTTCTCAGTCACCAAGGCGCCAGCCGAGCGTTGACTCCAAAAGCATCCCCTCCCAGGAGCCAGAGGACTCTCAGCCGTGGCCCGAGACAAAAACAAAAAGCCTGCCAAGGCCCTGGGCGTCTTGACACAGATCTGGACGTAGAGTTTGTCCCGCAGAACCCCAGCCGAGAGCGAAGGAGGGCGGTCCGCAGAGGCCTTCCCCCACCAAACACCTGCACCCACAATCACCTGCACCCAGGCCAGCGTGATTCATGCGTCTCCCTCGGGGGAACATTCTCCATTCCCATCCTCAGCAGAATCGTAGCTCGGTTTGCCTTATGAAATGTTTTTGTTTCCAATTGCACACCTAATACGTAGCCAGCCTCGAATATTCGGAAAAATCTGAGAACGTAACAAAAAAGATGGCATCGGCGGGGTCTCCTGAAACTCTCTCTGGATGGTTCCAGGCGCTTCTGGTCGGCTGTCCGCGCAGGGGGTCCCGTGGCTCTTAGCACCCAGGGAAGCCCAGCTCCTGCCAGCGACAAGGGCCCCTGGTCGTTCTCGCCCTGTCACCCCCTGCTTCCCTGTCCACCGGCCACTTACTCTGGCCATCACCATCACCAATGAGGCGTCTGCAACCTGTCAGGTACCTGAGGAGTGTCCCAGGGTCTGCCCAAGCCCCACCACAGTTGGCCAAGGGAGGACTGTGACCCACAGCGAGGGCCCGGTCCTCAGGGTCAGCCTTGAGTCATTTTGCCCCCCACCCTCCAAAAAATAGCCGGCGGGGTGGGAAGGGAGAGGAGTCCGTTTTGTCCAGGAAGATCTGAAAACTAAGGCTCCGTCTAGGCCCCCCGCTGCAGAATGAGGAGCCCCGAGTGAGGGCCACCACACTGAGCCAGATCAACCCCAGTGCCAGGAGAGGAGACAGTAAAACATCCGCCGTGTTTGGGGTCATTTGTTCGACACCTTCTGCCCCGAGAGAGAGAAAGAGGAACCCGGCACGACTGCCAGGTTGGTTTTCTCAAATATCGGTGCCATTTGTCAAGGGGACACGGGAGGATGTCCAGGCTCGAGGGGTGCAGAGAGAACATCCGTGCAGAGAGAACAGCAAGACTCTCTTTTCTGTCTTTTCTCTGACCCCTCCCTCAGGTCTGCTTCTGGTTTCCCCACCCCCCAGTTCCAACGGTCCGCGGCCCTGCTCGCAGCCCCCCACTCTAGGGGCCAGCGCAGCCCACAGCCTGCGTGAGGGTTCGCTGCCTGTGGCTTCACATGCACCTGCTCCATTTAGAGAGTCAAGGGGCCCATGAGGTTTCCAGCAACCCTCCCCCGCCCCAGCTTTCAGAGCAGCCGGAAACCGCTTACAGAGCAGGAGTGTGGGACCCAGGCAGCTCAGGGACAGCAGCCACCCCAGCTTCTTCCACTTGTACCTCACCCCACGAGAGGCGGGCCAGGGGTCTGCATTTTAACCTGGAAGCCCCAGGACAGGCAGAGGAAGATAAAGGCAGGGGCTCCCCAACAACAGGTGCATGAGCATCACCGGAGGGCTCCTTGACACAGGTCCCTGGGTCCCCACCCCCAGAGTTCCAGACTCCGTAAGCGTGCGGGGGGCCGGAGCCCGAGGATCTGCATTTCTAGCAAATTCCAGCGGTGGCTCCGGCACTTACAGGATGAGGGAGAGAAAGCATGGTTGCAGCGGGTGGGGGATGGGGAGGAGACCTCGGGCACTGCTGTCCCCCCAGCGCACAGGACACATAGTGAGTCCTCCTTGAACCATTTACTGAATTGGCCACCCTAAATCGGAAAACAGTGACCCAAAAGCCCAGAATAAACGTCCTCCCTTGCGGGTGGCAGGAGGCAGCTTTGAGACAGAGGGTCAGTCCCATCAGGTCCCATCCGGTCCCAAGCCTCAGCTCCTGTCGCCGGGGTTCAGCTCAAAGAATAGAACTCATCCCCGCCCACCCTCTCTTCTTCCTTCCCCCCTGAGCTGGGAGCTGCCTCATTCACATGCAGCCCACACAGCTGCAGGGCTCACTTCTGGATCACTGAGAAATGGGTCCGATTTGAAAATGTCAGGATCTCGTTAGCAATTCCAATGGCCACAGCAGTAATTACGCCTTTTCATGTTCCAGCATGTTCCACCGCATCAAAGCTGACACAGACGCCTGGTTTTATAATATCACGGCCTGGAAATAAGTGTCCAAAATGATATGAAAATGTACTAGGAAGAGATTAATAACTGTTCTTCCAGGAAGAAAGATAGCCCTTTTCAACCAGTATATTATATATTTTTTCCTCTTAAAAAAGCCTCTCTGATAGCATCTCTCCTTGAGGGGAACTGAATTATATTATCACTCACAGGCAGTAATCACTTCTGTCAGCTGCAGGGACGAGCTGCTGGCAGGAAGAGGGCTGGAGGCTTTGGAGGGAGGCCGTTCCGAGGGGCGGCCCCGGAAGGGGCAGCCCACCCCCACCCCCACCGCATCCCACGGCCAGCCCAGAGTTTTTCTGCCCAGAATAGACGGAGCCTGGATCTGCTGATTCATGGACACCTTATTACCAGGCAGGAAGGCTGGATGGGAGCAAAGTGACATCTGTTTTCCCAATGGTGTGTTTTCCAGTTCCAGCAGGGACTGTCTCTCTCTCTCTCTCTCTCTCTTTTTTTTTTAATGTTTATTTATCTTGGGAAAGAGAGAGAGAGCGGGGAAGGGGCAGGGAGAGAGAGGGAGGGAGAGAGAGAAGCACAAGCAGGCCAGATGCGGAGCTCAATCTCATGAACAGCGAGATCATGACCGGAGCCAAAATCAGGAGTCAGACGCTCAACCGACTGAGCCGCCCGGGCGCCCCAAGGACCGTCTCTTTTAAACTCGGTCCAGGGGGCACCCGGGTGGCTCATTCGGTTGAGCATCGGACCCTTGATTGCAGCTCGGGTCACTATCTCACAGTTCCATGGGTTCAAGCCCCGCTTCGGGCTCCAGGCTGACAGCACAGAGCCTGCTTGAGATTCTTACTCTCCCTCTCGGCCTCTACCCTGCTCACACTCTCTCTCTCTCTCTCTCTCTCTCTCTCTCAAAATTAATAAATAAACTTTATAAATAAATAAATAAACAAACTCCATCCAGACACAGGGCCCAAAGAAGGGACCAAACGGCGACCATCTCTGGATGGAGTCACCTGCTTTCAAGGTCTCACAGTCCAGCTGGGTCACACAGAAAGAGGGCCCGCCATGTGCCGGGGCGGGGGGCGGGGCTGGGCACTTCATATGCATTACGGCTCTGAATGATCTCCCCAGGCCCCAGGAGGTTGGCACGATCTTCCCATCATATTGATTAGGAAACTGAGGCACAGTGATACAGGAGTCACTTTCCCAAGGCCACGCAGTAGAAGAGTTGCAGGGTATGGAATCTGAGTGGGTCTTTCTGACTGCAAAGGCCTCTCTCTCTTTCCCAGGACTCAGGATTACTTCCAAGGTAGCAAATGCTAAAGGCCACATGGCGGCCCAGACAGGAAGCAGATGTCTGAGCCGGAGGCGGCAAATCTCAAGGAGGCGTCACAGCCAGTGCAGGGCTGGCTGAAAGATCCAGATTAACATAAAATGGCGGTGGGTAGGAGGTGTGTGTGGTTGGAAAAGGACCACACAAGGAATCCTTCTGGTGATGGAACGGTTCTGTCTGCATCTTGACCGTGGTGATAGATACTCGAACTTTCGCGTGATAAAATTGCGTAGAAGTAAACACACGTAAGTACGTGTAAAGCTGGGAACCGCTGAATGAGGTCAACGTCAGTTTCCTGGTGGTGAGACTGTTCTGTGGTCTGCAGGACGTTACCATTGGGGTAAACGTGGAAAAGGGTATACCAGATGGCCAAATGATTACTTTCACTTGTGTGTACATCTCCAATAATCTCTGAATAAAAGAGTTAATTCTTGGGGCGTCTGGGTGGCTCAGTCGGTTAAGCATCTGACTTCGGCTCAGGTCACCATCTCACTGTCCATGGGTTCGAGCCCCGTGTCGGGCTCTGTGCTGACTGCTCAGAGCCTGGAGCCTGCTTCCGATTCTGTGTCTCCCTCTCTCTCTGACCCTCCCCCGTTCATGCTCTGTCTCTCTCTGTCTCAAAAATAAATAAATGTTAAAAAAAATTTTTAAAAAAAGAGTTAATTCTTTAAAATAGCTAAAAGGGGGAAAGCATTCCATGCAAGGGGTGCCCTATGACTAAAAGGGCATAGGCTAGAGGTTGACAATGGGCTTAGTCCAGGTTCGGCACTGTTTTCCGATGAAAACAGAAACTTCACGTGGTAACAGGTGATGGGATTGGCCATTCTCAAAGGCAGGGGCCATGCGTCCTCTTGGAAACCCTCCCGGTACAGTGACTGGCAGTGTGCTTCTTTGTGGCCCACCTCCTGGTACATATTGGTGCCAAGCAAGCCACTGGCTTGGCAGATGGTATGACATCATGGAAAGGTAAAGATCTGGGCACACAAACCTGGATTCAATTCTTGCCTTTGGTGAGCCTGGGTGGCTCAGTCGGTCAAGCATCTGACCCTTGATTTGGGCTCAGGTCATGATCTTACGGTTCGTGGGATTCAGCCCTGTGTCAGGCTCCATGAAGACAGCACAGAGCCTGCTTGGGATTCTCTCTCTCCCTCTCTCTCTCTCTATCCCTCCCTCTCTCTCTCTCTCTCAAAATGAATAAATGAACTTTACAAAAAAGAAAAGGAAAACAATCCTTGCCTCTGTCACTTACCCTTGTTGGCCTACAGGTAAAATGTGTAACCTGTACATTTATTTGCTCATCTGCAGAATGGAACTCCCCCTTACCCACCATCGATCTGAGGGATTCAAGGAGAAAATATGTGTAGAGTAGGATGGCCAGCACATGGCAAATGGAGTAGTACCACTGACATTCACCTGGCTGCAGGTGAGGGACACTGAAATGAGCTTCTCATGCCTTATAGGAGAAGGAGGCCCGATACTGTGAGAAGAAGACATCTGATGTGTGTGTGGAAGAGGAAAGAGACCTCCCTGTGTCGTGCAACCATTAGTGGGGGTTTGTCTGGAGCCCGCCAGGAGCTGTCAAGGTAGAACATCAAGAACTCAGTTTGCGTGAAGGTCTCTCAACGTCTTGAGTGAGAAAAGACCTGAGACGAGGAGTTAAGACCATCGGATGTCAGAGGGGATGGAGGCGGACCCAACCCCTGCCAGGAGTGCAGGGAGCTGAGCCTGGTTTGAGGTCCAGAAGGAGGGCTCCGCACATGCTGACGACCAACGTCAAAGGTGAGCCCAGCCCCCAGGGAACTCACTCTAAAGGTCCTGGCTCTCCTTACACCCTTGGCTCGCTTGCTCTCGGTGCGTCCATCAGGCACACAGGGAAGGAGCTCCAACGTTCGCTCACTCTTCCCAGCCCTGGTTCCGTTCTCAGCTCTGTACGAACACACACGTACACACGTGCACAACACACACACACATTCACACACACACACGCACACACACACATGCAACACTTACCCACACACACGTACACACTCACATATGCATACGTGTATATACACGCATACCCATATACATATCATACACACACACACACACGTACACATATGTATATACACACACATATACACACATATACACACACTCCATCCTGCTCCCAGAATCCTTGCTCACACCCCACTTCCAGCCTTAACTTGTCCCATGGGCTGGGCACTCAGTACCACAGGCCCAGCCATGACCTTAGCCCCCCTCATTTATATACAGATGACCCTTGAACAACGCAGGGTTTAGGGACACCAACCCCCTGCACAATCGTAAATCCACATACAACTTTTAACACCCTAAAAACTTAATTACTAATAGCCTACAGTTGACTGGAAGCCTCACCAATACCATACAGTCAATGAACACACATTCTGTATGTTATATATATTACACACTGTATTTTTACAGTAAAATAAGCTAGAGAGAAGAAAACACTATCAAGAAAATCGTAAGGAAGAGAAAATACATTTATGGTGCTACACTGTATCGGAAAAGCCTGTGTGCAAGCAGACCCCTGCAGTTCAAACTTGTGTTGTCCAAGGGTCCCCTGTACGGATTCCTCACCCTCTTCTCTACGTTGCCGCAGCCTACCCTCGATAAACACTATTTGGGGGCGCCTGGGTGGTTTATTCGGTTAAGCGTCTGACTCTTGATTTCGACTCAGGTCACAATCTCACAGCTCGTGAGTTCCAGCCCCACATCGGGCTCTGTGCTGACAGTGCAGAGCCTGCTTGGGATTCTCTCCCCCTCTCTCTCTTTCTGCCTCATCCCCACTCGCTCTCTCAAAATAAATAAGTAAACTTTAAAAATAAATACACAGGGGCGCCTGGGTGGCTCAGTCGGTTAAGCGTCCAACTTGGTTCAGGTCATAATCTTGTGGTTCGTGAGTTCGAGCCCCGCGTCAGGCTCTGTGCTGACAGCTCAGAGCCTAGAACCTGTTTCAGATTCTGTGTCTCCCTCTCTCTCCGCCCCTCCCCTACTCGTGTTCTGTCTCTCTCTGTCTCAAAAATAAATACAAACATTAAACAAAATTAAAAATAAATAGTAAATATAAATTTTAAAAATGAATGTTATCCAAGTCTTCCTGGTTCAGAACTTGCTACCTTAGCGTCTGAACTCCATGGGTGCCCCCGCTGGCCCCACTACCAAAGACTATCTAAAAAAGAAGACAGGATTGACAAGGCTTGGCCATATCCTTGGAGCCCATGTGGGAGGGGGACACTGGACAGCTGGGAATCCCAGTTGCAAGACACGGCAGAGTGAGGTGGATGGATGCCCAAGATTCAATATTTAAGTGACTGTGACCGCAGGACCTTGGCCCAAGGGAGCCGAGACGAACCAAGGCAGAGCTGGGTGATGCCCTGTGCCCTGTCTTCACGCACGTGACCTCACAGCGGGGCCTCCTGACCTCTCCCAGGAAGGGGCACCTCCCCCCACCCCAGACCTGGGAAGAGATGACAGGCCCCAGGGGGTGTTGACAGGCCCCCAGGGGCTCGGCCACATTTTCACCATTAACGCTGAGCCGGGCATTGAGAGGTGGGAAGCTGGCTCCGAACAGAGCATCGTTTCTAAAGCAAACCAGCAATCTTCAAAAGATGGGAATCAGCAAGATTAATGAGGCCGATTACTGCCAGCTGCTTAAAGGAACTTGAAGGCTTTCGATGTCAGTACATTTATGATGACAGAGTAATTAGAGCTAATTAAGAAAAAATGAAGCCGAGAACAGTGCAGTTGGCTCATGCTGGCTGAGTGTCGAGATGTCTCGGACCCTCTCTGGAGTCCCCAGAAGCGCTCTCGGGGGATCAGCCTGCGGCTGCCGGCCCCCTCCGTTTGGACTCTAGAAATACAGGATCATCTGAGCAAGGACAGAGCTGTGGATGAGACGCAGTGAGGACGGGGCGGGGAGCGGGGGAGGTCCAATTTCATCCAAAATCAGAACGCTTTCGTCCAGAGGAGAACCTGTAACCGTTGCAAAGAATTTCTCTCTCAAGCAGGTGTGGGGGGGGGGGGGGGGGGGGGGGGGGGTTGCACAAGGTTAGCTAAGAGGAAGAACTGTTGGTCAGACGTGTCCTACAAAGACTGACCCAAAAAAGCGGCATCCTTGCTGGACAGAGATGCCTCCCAAGGCACAAGCTGATACAGCAGGTGACACTGGATTGGGTTCACACGACAAGCAGCTTTCCTGATGGGTGGACGGGCGGCCCCGAACCATCCACACTCCTTCACTGCAGCCACCATTTCCAAGTGGAGGCACGGGTTTGCAGGGAGGCCAGCCAGGATTGGGGAGAGTTCTAGAAGAGAAAGGGGTAAGCGCTCTACCCTGAAATTCAAGATGGCGGAAAGCAGATGGATTGACAGCTCTGGTTCATCTGGCGTGTTCTTCCCAGGCTTGGTCGAGAAAGCTGTTCCCCAGGCCTTATTCGCAGGCTGACACAGGGAACAGGGGCATAAGAAGATTGGGAGAGCCCTGGAGACCTCCCAGCCTGCCCGGCCCACCTTCTGATCCCTGAAACTTGCTAACAGAGAATCAAACCCTTTACCCCACCAGGGGAACCCCAGCCTAAAACACCAACACCCCCAGGCACGGAGCACGAGACACAAAATTCTCACTCGAAAGTAAATGGCTGCCGCTCCCCCATTCAGCCAACATGCAGGAAACCCAGCCCCGGGTCCTGCCATTGCCCTGTCTTCCCGCCGCCTCGCAGGACCAGGGCAGGCCAGGGGCAGGGGCCGGTTCTACAGGGCTGAAAGTGGGGCAGGTTTTCATCACCATCTTAAAAAAGAAAAAAACAAAGAATCCATTCTGAGGGCCATGCTTGAAACACACCCCACCAGATGGAAATAATAGGCGCCTCCCGACTGCTTAGTTACGGTCCGCCTTTGAGCACAGAGATCTTTACGGCAGGAGTGGAGTCAGCTCATAAACGCAAGAGTCTGCTGCTTCTTCTTCAACGGGCTGAGAAAACCGAAACGTATGTACCAATGCCACTGCTGACCCTTACCAGCTGCTTCCACGGGCGGGTCCCCCGGCCTCTGTGGGCCACCTCCCTCGTCTGTAAAGCACCAAGGCGGCCTTAGACTCCTGCTCACCGACATGCGTCGGAAGTCCTGCGCACATCTCCGATTCCCCAGCACTTTGGCTTAAGTGGAATCACAGGAGGGGAGGAAAAAAACCACCCTACAAGAACCAACGGATCTATTTCTTGGCTAACAGGCCCCATTTATTCTGGAAAATGAACTGCATCCCTGATAGGGCCATTAAATCAAGCAGCATCCTGAAAGCACATGTTCAGGGCCACGGGAGACATGTGAGTCCAATTAAAATATTTAAGCTCGTTTTCTTTCTTCAGAAAATCACAAAGTCTAACCAGACACACATTTCTGGCATTTTCTGGGGCTTTGTGATGAGGTTTTTGCATGAGTTGTTTTGCGTTGGAGTATTACCGGATCAATACCAGGTGCGGGTTGTATGATGAAAAAAACTGAAAACGAAAAAAACCTGGTGTGCTATTCTTTATGGGGTTTTTTTATGCCTCCTTTTTATTTCTTTAGCCATTCCAAGCATACGGGGCTCATGCTGTAGTTTCTTCCAGCCTTACTGCTCTGCTACAAGCGTTCTTGGCACGATCCGAGTTCGAGATCCTCGCTGGGGGTCAAGGCGATGACTTGTCTTCACGATATCAGCACAGGCGACCAGGAATGCTACTGGTTGAGGGGGTGCTGGACTGTCTAGGAGAAATCCTGGGGAGGAACCAGCCTGAGTATGAGACTCCCTTCAGATATTGATGGAAAGTCTCCTTCTATTTCTGAGGCGCGTCCCATAAGAAGACCAAGATGATGCGTAAGAGAGGTATCTTCTCTTCTGAATCCTCTGCCGGCTAAGGAGTCCATCAGCGGCAGGAGCATAGCTGTCAAGGGAGAGTCTGAGCTGCGGGGACAGGAAGACCCAAAACGCAACGCCTCACCAAGTTGGAATCACATTTGTCGCTCACGGAACAATCCAGAGAAGCCATCCCAGAACGAGGAGGGCAGCTCGGCCACCCTCAACATGGCGGCTTCCCAATCTGGGTCCAAAGTGGCTGCTCCAGCTCCTGCCATTATAGCCACCTCTTAACCAGGGGGGGTAGGGGAGAGAAAAAGGCAAGAGCATCCTCCTTTTTTTTTTTGAGATTATGTTATGAAGACTGCTGACCATCCACCAAAATCTGTTGCAAGGGTTACTACACTCGCCGGTCTCCTGGCCGCTGGTCATGGCCGTGGAAACAGAAATGAAAGATGAGGCAAGAGGATCTTATGGGCCATGTATGGACATGCCTTCACTCTGCCCCATTTCACTGGCTGGAGCTCAGTCACATGGCCCCACCTACATGCAAGGGAACCTGGGAAATGTAGTCTACTTGTGTGCACGGCCCCAGATTCCCTCTGCCTCCATCACTCAGATGTCCCTATGGAAAAGAAAGGGTGGTCCACGCGCCATGAATCAGTAGCTGTGTTAGGTCCTTGGTAGATATCAACCTAGTTAATTAGAGAATGATTAATTTCTATTTTGTAAATGAGGCTCAGAGATCTTAAGAAATTTGCCCAAAGCCACACAGCTAAGCAGCGTTGTGATATAGACACTGAACTTTCCTCCACACCAGGAAGACATGTCTGGGTTCTTCCCAAGCAAAGCAGCTTTGTCTGCCCCTTGAAGGGGCTGCTTTGCCCCCTTCACACTGACTCACACACTGTCCCTGTCTGATTAGGACCTGGGCCAATGCTGACAACAAAGGTGCTCTCCCTTGGAAATATCTGCTCTCCCGATGAAGGCAGGAAAGCGATCCAGGAGGGGGTCCAGGGCTTTCTGAGTCGCCCCCCGCAGGAGACACAGGCCCGGCACCCTTCAGGAGACCGTGAACCTTGGCCATCATGACAAAGGCCTGGAACAGAGGGGGTCAGAGGAGAGGGGTATTTACAGCAGCAGGATGGTGAAGGTGAGGGTCATGATGGAACCCGGCCACACCCAAAGATGCCTGAAACAACCCCTTCCTCACATACCAGACAGCCCCCAACCTCTCCTGCCCGGCTCTGGGGCTACCATGGTCCAGTTCCAAGGAGACCATGGGGAGCTTCTGCCTACATGAATGGGCCACCTCCCTGATGCAGAGAAGTGTGAGATTCATCTGGGCGTCGCTCTTCACATGTGAGCCACAACAGTCCTCCCCGCAGCCCAGCCGAGAGAGCCTGAAATGGAATCGCTCATCAGTCATCTTGTTCAGAGGCAGAATACCACAGATTCTGGAGGCAGACTGCGTTATTACACGTGTGACCTTGGGCAAACCAATGACCCTCACTGGGCCCCAATTTCCTTATCTGTAAAATGGGAATAAGAGTCTCTACTGGCTCCAGGAGCCACTTGGAAAATCCTGCATCTCGGGCTTTGGGGATTTTTGGCACATGACACGTCTGCTTTCCCCTGGGAAAGACAGGAACTTATGACTCCTCCAATGTTCCCCATCACGGTACCCACAGCCTTGGAAGTGTCGCTCCAGAAATCATTTATCCTTATTACTCTAACAGGAGGAAATGAAACTATAAAGTGCTTTGCATAATTCCTTTATCTTGTTCTTTAGCTTGAAAAAGCGGGCATGCTTGTTACTCCATTATTTTCTTTTTTTCTTTTTTACTGTTCATTTACTTTGAGAGAGAGCGAGAGAGAGAGAGACAGCAAAAGTGTAGGAGCAAGAAAGGCAGAGAGAGAGGGGGAGAGAACAGATCCCACCTGGGCTCTGAGCTATCAGCAAAGAGCGTGATGTGGGGTTCGATCCCACAAACTGTGAGATCGTGACCTGAGCTGAAATCGAGAGTTGGATGCTTAATGGACTGAGCCACCCAGGCGCCCCTGTTAACTTATTAGAGAATAGATGAAGCCGTTTTCCCCAGGTCCCAAATGAGCAAGGGAAAGCTGTGACTGGCTGCGGCCATGGTAATCCTTTCCGATCTAAAGGCCTTCCCCCAGGAAGGCCAGGTCAGGCCCCCAGAGCTTGCCCATCGATGACAAAACTCTCTTTGTCATCATCCCTCTCCACTATTCAGACTTTTGGCAGTGGGGTGGGGGGACTCATCCAATTAAGGGCTGATAAACCAGGGAGAATTTATCTCATTTGATGATATTATCTTGAGTAGAAAATGAAAGGGATCCTGTTTAAAATCCCTCGGGGGCCATGTCTATGTCTTAGATCAGCCTCTTTTGCTCACTGGGGTATAAAAAGAACGAAGACACCAAGCAGAGCTTGACAAAGTGATGTGGCTTCCCTGATCTCTGGCCAGAATGTCCCCAAGGTCACCCCGGGTGTGGATATAAGAAGTAGATGCCGTGTGGTCCACATGTGCCTGGAAGAGGCCTCGGCGGTCAGGTTCTTGAGGAAGGGCAGCAAACATGTCATTCAGAAAGGACACGTTGACTACTGGTCCCTGCCCATAGGAGGTCACAGTCAACATCCCCCAAGGGGCGGGGGCCGTGGGAAGGGAATCAGACCACGTTCCCCAGGGTCGAGCCCCTGAGGAGGTGTTGGAACAAGTCAGGCAGCAGGATGCCAGGGCAGAGCACTCAGGGCAGACCCGGATGCCACTGAGCACTTGGGGAAGGCAGGTGCCCCCAAAGAGCTGGAGCAGAGGGTGGGCGCGGAAGTAAGAAGCGGGGAATGGGTCTGAGATGAGGTCCCCCAGCAACAAAGGAGAAAGAAAGGGAGCTTCTCAAGAAAACGAAAGGGGAGGAATGTTGGTAAAGGGGGAGGTGGGATTGGAAGAGAGGAAGACAAAGGAGGAGAAGTGGAGGCATTTTCTTGGTTCCCTCCAAGCTGAGGTGGGGTGGGGCCAAATAGAGCACCCAGGACGTCCCACTCTGTTCCACTGGGCTCAGAGCATAGTAGCAGCCTTGCCCATCAGTTTTCACAAATAAAAGAGGCCTGGGGGTTAACAGTGCTAGACTGGGTACAGTGTGGTTCAACCATGCCATCAAAGACACAGCCTCTTTGGTCCCCTTGCTTTGCCATCCCCAGGATGTCAGCTCTCTGTCCTTGAACTTGTCACTCATGGTCACAAAAGGGCTGCTGAAGCACTACTCAACCACATTCAAAGCAGGAAGATGAGAAAGGGCACTAGCATCCTCTTTTATCAGAGAAAAACATCTTTTCCAGAAGGCCCCAGGAACTTGCCTCGTGTCTTCTTGGCCAGAACAGGTCTCACACCCACCCCCAGACCAATCACTCACAAAGAGGAAGTGGATTATCATGGCCGATCTAGGGAACCCAAGGTTCGTTCTCTGGGTCAGGGGCAGTTTTACCTTCCCTGAGCATATTGCTGCCTGCCTGGAAAAGGTGCAAAACGAAGAACCGTTAGCACAGAAGGAGGTAGGAATGAAGGAGGTAGCACAGGTAGGAATGAATGGCTGTTGAGTGGGTTATGTCCTGTCATGGACTGCTCTCGCCTGCAACTAATGCCCCAATTCCCTGGGCATTGAGGGGATCAGAGGAGCCTTCCCCAGGGAACCAGGAAGTGTCCCCTCAGACACAGAGGGCCACAGCAAGAACAGTTATCCATCCAGAGCCTGGCAGACAACGCCCAGCCAGCTCAGCCTCCCAGGACCCCATTTCCTTTGGGGGTTGCTTTTTTTTAATTGCGGTAAAATCTACATAACATAAAATGTACCTTCTTCCCCATTTTTAAGCATACAGTTCAGTAGAATCCGTACATTCTGGTTGCGCAACCAATCTCCAGAATTCTTTTCATCTTGCAAGACCGAAACCCTCCCCCAGCCCCTGGCAACCACCTCTGTCCATTAGGCTTCTGAGAGTTTGACTCCTTGGGATCCTTCATACAAGTAGAATCATACAGTCTTTGTCCTTTTGTGACTGGCTTATTCCACTTGGCTTAATGTCCTCAGGGTCCATCCATGTGGCAGCAAGCGGCAGGCTTCCCTTCCTTTTTTAGGCTGGATAATATTCCCTTGTACGTACCTACCGTATTTCGTTCATCCATTCATCTGTCGGTGGACGCCTTTTAGCTCTTGTGAATAACACGGCTATGAACACGGCTGTCCAAATATCTCTTTGAGATCCTCATTTCAATTCTTTTGGAAAGGTCCCCAGAAGTGGGATTTCTGGATCACACGGTAATCCTAACTCTTCATTTTTGGGGGGAACTGCCATAGTGCTTTGCACAGTGATACGCCATTTTACATTCCCAGCCACAGTGCAGGAGGGTCCCAACTGGTCCACTCACTCACTAATGCTTTATTTTATTTTCCGGGGCTTTTTAGTAATAGCCATCCTGAGGGCTTGAGGTAGGATCTCATAGTGGTTTCGAGTTGCGTTTTCCTAATAATGAATGATGGTCAACATCTTTCCGTATGCTTGGTGGCCATTTGTATGTCCTCTGGAGAAATGCCTATCCAAGCCCTTTGCCCTTTGTCGTTCAGTTTTAAGAGCTCTCGCATTTGTCTTTCAGTAACTTTGGAATGCAAACTTGGACGTGGCCTCTTCTCCAGCTGCCCTCACAACAGCGGTTACGTGGAACCTGCCTTCTGCATTGGGACTCCAGCTCAGCCCAGAATTGCCCTGAGCCTGCTCCCCCGGCTCACATGCTGCCGGGGTCAGGACAGTGCCCACTAGCCCCGAGGCTAGACCCTGGCCAGACAATGGGCATTTCACCCTGTGCATGGAAAACTCTGCCAGCTCCTGTCTCCTCTGCAGGACCGTCCGGCAGCTGGGAGCCCAGTGCAGAGCACTACACGAGGAGAAACTAAACAGCCAGATGATGGCCAGCTCGAAAATAAAAATAGAACTCTCACTCACCATCTGCAGCAAGCAGTCGAGGAAGCCAAACTATGACTTCTGTGGCTACCAGCTCAAAAGAGTTGGGGCTTAGGGCACCTGGGTGGCTCAGCTGGTTAAGTGTTCAACTCTTGATTTCATCTGAGGTCACGATCTCAAGGTTCATGAGTTCGATACCCACATTGGGCTCTGTGCTGACAGTGCGGAGCCTGCTTGGGATTCTCGCTCCCCCTCTCTTTCTCCCCCTCCCTCCCCCGCCCCGTCGTGCTCACTCACTCTTTCTCTCTCTCTCTCTCTCTCAAAATAAATAAACATTAAAAAAAAAAAAGCTGGGCTTAATCAATAACTGATGGCTTCCCAAACTTCTGTCCTCACTTCCAACTTAGGACCAATCAAGGGAAGCCAATCGCACAGGACATACCCTTTCCAGTTAGCCTGCCAACAGCTTCCCCATGCCAACAGCCATCAGTGTCACCTCCTATATGATCCCCTGGGAGCCTTGTGCTGGGGATCATTGGCCTCGACTGACAAATGAAGAAACTGAGGCCCTGAATGATGAGGGGTCAGTTAAGCATCCAACTTCGGCTCAGGACATGATCTCACAGTTTGTGAGTTTGAGCCCCATGTAGGGCTCTGTGCTGACAGCTCGGAGCCTGGAGCCTGCTTCAGATTCTGTCTCCGTCTCTCTCTGCCCCTCCCCCACTCATGCTCTGTCTCTCTCCTCAAAAATAAATAAATATTTTTTTTAAAAATACTCAAACTGGGGCATTTTTACCATATCACAATTTCTTCTCCTGCCAGAGGTCTTCGATTTGGAATAACACATTCATAGTAACATCTCTAATAGGGTGGTGTCTCAGTCTGCTCGATATGCTGCAGACAGGGCAGCTTATGCAACAGAAGTTCATTTTCTCAACCAAAGCAGGAGGCATCACAATCCCAGACTTTAGCCTCTACTACAAAGCTGTAATCATCAAGACAGCATGGTATTGGCACAAAAACAGACACATAGACCAATGGAATTGAATACAGACTCCAGAATTGGACCCACAAAAGTATGGCCAACTAATCTTTGACAAAGCAAGAAGGAATATCCAATGGAAAAAAGACAGTCTCTTTAACAGATGGTGCTGGGAGAACTGGACAGCAACATGCAGAAGAATGAATCTAGACCACTTTCTTACACCATTGACAAAAATAAACTCAAAATGGATGAAGGACCTGAATGTGAGACAGGAAACCACCAAAACCCTAGAGGAGAAAGCAGGAAAAAACCTCTCTGACCTCAGCCGCAGCAATTTCTTACTCGACACATCTCCAAGGCAAGGGAATTAAAAGCAAAAATGAACCATTGGGACCTCACTAAGATAAAAATCTTCTGCACAGCAAAGGAAACAATCAAGTAAACTAAAAGGCAACCAATAGAATGGGAAAAGATATTTGCAAACGACATATCGGACCAAGGGCTAGTATCCAAAATCTATAAAGGACTCACCAAACTCAACACTCGAAAAACAAATAACCCAGCGAAGAAATGGGGAGAAGGCATGAATAGACACTTTTCTAAAGAAGACATCCAGATGGCCAACAGGCACATGAAAAGATGCTCAACATCGCTCCTTATCAGGGAAATACAAATCAAAACCACACTCAGGTATCACCTCACGCCAGTCAGAGTGGCCAAAATGAACAAATCAGGAGACTATAGATGCTGGAGAGGATGTGGAGAAACGGGAACCCTCTTGCACCATTGGTGGGAATGCAAACGGGTACAGCCGCTCTGGAAAACAGTGTGGAGGTTCCTCAAAAAATTAAAAATAGACCTACCCTATGACCCAGCAATAGCACTGCTACGAATTTACCCAGGGGATACAGGAGTGCTGATGCACAGGGGCACTTGTACCCCAATGTTTATAGCAGCACTTTCAACAATAGCCAAATGCTGGAAAGAGCCTAAATGTCCACCCACTGACGAATGGATAAAGAAATTGTGGTTTATATACACAATGGAATACTACTTGGCAATGAGAAAGAATGAAATATGCCTTTTGTAGCAATGTGGATGGAACTGGAGAGTGTGATGCTAAGTGAAATAAGTCATACAAAGAAAGACAGATACCATATGTTTTCACTCTTATGTGGATCCTGAGAAACTTAACAGAAGACCATGGGGGAGGGGAAGGGGGGGAGTTACAGAGAGGGAGGGAGGCAAACCGTAAGAGACTCTTGGATACTGAGAACAAACTGAGGGTGGATGGGGGGTGGGGGAGAGGGGAAAGTGGGTGATGGGTATTGAGGAGGGCACCTGTTGGGATGAGCGCTGGGTGTTGCATGGAAACCAATTTGACCATAAATTATATTTAATATTAAAAAGAGAAATTCATTTTCTCACAGTTCTGGGGGCTAGAAGTCCAAGATCAAGGTGTGCACAACGTTGGTTCTTTCTGAGGCCTCTCTCCTTGGCGTGCAGACAGCCGTCTTCTCCCCGTGTCCTCACGTGGTCTTCCCTGTGTGTGTCTGTGTCCAAATCTTCTCTTCTTATAAGGGCTCCAGTCACACTGCATTACCGCCCACCCCAAGGACCTCATTTTAACCGAATTCTCTCTTTCCACACTTTATCTCTGAATATTGTTACATTCTGACGTGCTAAGGTTAGGACTTCAACACGCGAATTTGTGGGGCGCACACGTGCTAAGAAGACAGATGTGGGGCCCAGCTGCTTGGGTACCGGCCCCAACCCTCCCACTTTACCAGCTGAGGGACCTCTGGCAGGTCACTTAACCAGTCTATGCCCCGATTTCCCCACGAGTAAAATGTGTTTAATAGTAACAACCGCCTCGTCATGTTGTGCTCAAACCGAATGAGTTAGGTAATACCGTCCTTAGAACAAGAGGAAGCACTGTATAAATATTATTATTTATTATTATTAGTTACAACTACACCATGTCGGGGTTTATTTTTATGGAATCACCTTTTCCAAGCTGAAACTGCGTTAAATGATCATAATGGAAAAAATAAACGAAGACACTAAAATGATGAGAGTAAGCCATAATATATTGCCACAGGTGACGGTCCTAAGAAGCAATTTCTTTTTTTCTTAATTCTTTTTTGACATTTATTTTCTGAGAGACATAGAGAGACAGAGCACAGGGTGGGGAGGGGCAGAGGCAGGAGACACAGAATCCGAAGCGGGCTCCGGGCTCCAAGCTGACGCGGGGCTTGAACCCACAAACCGTGAGATCGTGACCTGAGCCGAAGTTGGACGCTCCACCGACTGAGCCACCCAGGCGCCCCCTAAGAAGCAATTTCAAGAGATGCTATGGTCTCAAAATGGTCTCAGTTTTCAACAGGCCAAACGGGGGCCATCTGGGTGGCTCAGTCGATTAAGCATCTATCTGACTTTGGCTCAGGTCGTGATGAAACAGTTTGTGAGTTTGAGACCCGTGTTGGGCTCCACGCTGACAACAAAGAGCCGGCTGGGGATTCCCACTCTCTCCTCTCTCTCTGCCCCCCCTCCGCTCATGCTTTCTCTCTCTCAAAATAAATAAACTCTTTGAAAAATAGATAAATAAACAATAAAAGGCCACAAGGATTTTCTGGCAGGTCCCAGCTAGACAGGTAAGGAAAATGGTAGACAAAATCAAAATGAAATGCTGTTGCTAGATCATAGCAAAGATCGGTGCCGATCGTGGTCTTAGGGTTGGTGTTAATTATTTGGAAGGGGACGGCATGGTGTGGAGGTCAGAGCATGGCCTGGGGACAGACACCGAAAGGCATCATAAGTCCTGCGGCCTGTCAGCTGCCCACAGCAGGGCCAGGGACAGAGACACATTCTGAAGACAATGTCATTCTTGCCATAGACATGAAGCGGACCATGCACAGCCAGGCCCCTCAAGATGCACATCGTGTTCACCAGCTGACGGTAATACACAACACGCACATTCACGCCCCCGGGTTCCTAACGGGGTGAGGCCCGCCATTCATGCCCTGGGGTGTTCCGAAGACAAAAACCATTCTCCCTGAGACGGTTACTCTGGAGGGGGCCCTTAAAGTAACTACTTGTTTTCTCACACCACTTCCATGCAATGGCAGCAAAGTAGCATCCTCTGAGCTGAGCACACAGTAGGCAGACAAGAGAGATCCGGGGTCTGGGAAAGGAGAAAGGCCCAGGCAGGGAAATAGAGCACAAAAGGCCTCTGTCATCATCCCTCCCGCGCCCCCCCCCCGCCCCCACCAACCTCCCACCAGCCCAGCTAAGGCGAACAGTCTTACAGCTTCAGAAAGAGAAATCTTTAACCCAATTATGTCAAACCCCACTGGATGCATTTGATCCGGGAAAAATATCATCTCTGGCAATCGTAAAGAATATTAAGGTATTAGCAGGCAGTCATATTAGAATTGCATTGGAAGGGGAGCCGGAAATAATTGCACATCAGTTGCTCAAAAATCAGCAGTAAAAGAAATTTACATTAGTGTATAAATTACCCTCCCAGCAATATAAATTAGGATTTTATACCTCCTAATGACAACAGTCCAGGCCCTGGCTGTGCTAAGCAGAGATTTCTTGGAGGAAGGGGGGGCCTGTGCTCTGAATCCAGCAGGCACCTGGGCCCGAGTGCTGAGCTGGAGAGCAGAAGTGATTTGAATCTGACTGTCACCCGCCTGGAAGCCGGCCCTGCTGGAAGATTCTCCAACTCAGCAGAGCACCGGGGAGGCACGCAAACCCAGCACAGACTCTGCGGAGAACAAAAGTAATTTGCCTCCATTGCCCCGCACATGCAGCCCTCCCCGTCCCCCCCTTAGAAGGCTCTGGATTTATTGGAAAGCTGTGTTATCAACACTTTTGTTGCAAACATTTGGGGGCTTGCGCCGCTGGCCTACAAGCTCTGCGCCTTGTGGCAGGGCAGCCTACGCAGCTCAGAGTCATAGACCATCTTTGCTGGAAGGGCCAGCAGAAAACACCCAGAAACCCTTGGGAGTCTGGAGACCAAGCCCAGGGCAGGGAGGGTGAGCCCATGGGGTGGGGTGGGAGGGACTCTTCCTGTGGCAGTGACAGAAGCCCCAGGCAACTTCACTTCATAGAGCAATTGGCTAGAGCATGACAGCTCCCTCTGGCTTCAGGGATAGAGGCTCCATGAGCTCAAATAATGGAGCCAGAACTCCATCGATCCATCTACCCATCTACCTGTTTGTCTCTCCTTCTATCTATCCATCCATCTATCAGTCAACCTATCTATCCTTCCATCTATATCCATCCATCAATCTACTTACCTATCCATCTATCTGTCTGACCTCTCTATTCATCTATTCATCTCTCTACCCATCTATCTATCCAGCTATCCATTTCTCTATCCACCTATCTACCCATCTATCTATCCAGCTATCTACTTACCTATCTATCCATCTATCCATCTATCTATCTATCCATCTATCTACCTATCCATCTACCCATCTATATAGCCATCTATCCATCTCTCTATCCATCTATCTACCCACCTACCCATATATCTATCCATCTACCCATCTATCTACCCAGCTACCTATCTATTTACCCGTCTATCTATCTTTCATGTCTGTATGACTCAATGCGTTGCCTTCTTCTCTGACTACACAGGCTGACTTTTCCCATTGAGCCAAGGAAGATGATTGCCCCCCCCCCAAAAAAGTGAAAATATCAGCTGTTTCTTCTCACTCTGAGGGAGGGACTCTGATAGGCTCTTCTTGGTTTCATGGCTACCCCCTGGGCCAATCACTTTTCAGAGGGGATGGAATATTTCCATTGGCTAGGCTTGGGTCACAGGTTGGCCACTGTCATTGGGTGGGCAGCGATGCTGGTGGTAACGATGTGTTTACAATCCCACCGTGGAAAAAGGGAGAAGAGCAGGTCTCCCTGGTGAACTAGAGGGATGGATCTTGCCTCCAGTGGTTTGTTCAAAGGGCTCCAAGAAATCAGTGACGGAGCCCAGTACCTCCAGTCTCTCTCTGTGGTCCTGAACACTTTCTCTGGGCAGTGCACCCAGCTTGGGGGCAGGGGCTGGTCTGCATCTCTCCACCACTTAGAGAAAACAGTCCAAGTACTACTTTGTGAGAGAGAACAGGGAACCCTATGGGCCACGAAATACATCCCCGGGCTTGGGCGGGCCTGTGCATCTGTGATTTGAAACAGCTCCCCCAGCAATCCTGATGCCAGCCAGCACTTAAGGCTCTGGGCTTAGGCTCTGGAGTCTCCTGTTCAAATTGCCAGTGGAGTGTGGAGTGAAGGCACAGAATGACAGGTCAGTGCCACACCACACAAGCAGGTGCCACGAATGTCTCTGGACATTTGGAGCTCTGTCAAGGGGTTCCTGGTGGGATCTGTAGTACTAATGAGTCAAGTGAATCCCCAGAATCACAGATTCGCAGCCTCTCCCCGGAAGAGGATACTCTGTGGGAAACCCTGTTTCAGAGGCTCTGAGGCTGGGGCAAGGGGTCAGCCAAGGCCATGCTAAGGTCATAGCTGAGGTAGGACTAGAACCCATCTGTCCAGGCTTCCTTCCCAGTGTCTTTCCAGCCACAAAAGAGAAAGGGGGGGCAACGTGGCATCTGACCCAGGACTCTGCCCTCATCTCTTCCCTGGTTTTATTTATTTTTAAGTTGATTTACTTATTTTGAGAGACACAGAGACAGCGCGAGTTGGGGAGGGGCAGAGAGAGAGGGAGACAGAGAATCCCAAGCGGGCTCCGCCCTGTCAGTGCAGAGCCCCACGCGGGGATCAAACTCACAAAACCCGAAACCAAGGGTCAGACGCTTAACTGACTGAGCCACCCAGGCACTCCTCTTTCCTGGTTTTAACAGGCTTCCCTCCCCTTCCCCTGTGGGGCCCCAGAAACCTGGTGCTTGGTGAGCGAGGGTCCCCCGATTCCGGGAATTGGGGCCGGTAATAACCTGGATCCATGCCTGCGTGTTTCTGCTGTGTGGGGGACTTATGTCCCCAAGTGGATGGGAAACCCTTGAGGAACCCAGGATGACCGTGAGGTCATGGGGGAACGTGCCCTCTGGGAAGCAAGAAGAAGCTGGCTTTGCGGTTTACGGGCTGCGTGAGAGCATCCTAATTCCCGAGGATTCCGGAACCTCAGTCTTCTCCGCAAAATGGGGACACTGGCACCTACCTCCCAGGGCAGAGGGGAGGAGCAAGAGGATCCCTGGGAGGCCTCCTGCCTCCTGCCTCTCCCGGAGGCCAAGCCCCACCCCCTCTGTGTCCCCCACCTGCAGGAACCGGGCCCCCTCTGCCTGGCTGATTAATTAATGTGGAGACCAGGTCTCCACAAAGATGTTTTCTGATGATAAAAAAAAAAAAAATCCCTGGAGAATGAAATGTTACATGTCACTTGTCAACAAAGCCCAGTACTTTTCAGTGAAATAAGCATCTGATTCTGGAAAAACTTAATTAAAGCTGCTGTTGGCACTGAAGTGATTTATACCATCATTCCCAGCCTGCGCCTGGTGGTTCCCTGGGGAGACACCAATTATCTCCTGGGGATGTTGTGAAATTCTCCAAATACTCCAGGAAACAACATGAATTTTTAATTCATTTTAACTTAACAAGAAAGAAGAAAGAAAGAAAGAAAGAAAGAAAGAAAGAAAGAAAGAAAGAAAGAGGAAGAGGGAGAGAAAGAGAGAGATAAGGAAGGAAGGAAAAAGACAGAGGCAAGGAGAGAGAGGAAGGAAGGAAGGAAGGAAGGAAGGAAGGAAGGAAGGAAGGGAGGGAGGGAAACAGAGAGAGACAGGAAGGGAGGGAGGGAGGGAGGGAGGGAGGGAGGAAGGAAGGAAGGAAGGAAGGAAGGAAGGAAGGAAGGAAGGGAAACAGAGAGAGACAGGAAGGAAGGGAGGGAGGGAGGGAGGGAGGGAGGGAGGGAGGGAGGAAGGAAGGAAGGAAGGAAGGAAGGAAGGAAGGAAGGAAGGGAAACAGAGAGAGACAGGGAGGAAGGGAGGGAGGGAGGGAGGGAGGGAGGGAGGGAGGAAGGAAGGAAGGAAGGAAGGAAGGAAGGAAGGAAGGAAGGAAGTCAAAGAGAGGGAGGAAGGGAGGAGGGAGGGAGGAAGGGAAACCAAATCATGCAGCCTTGTTCCAGAAACAGCTACAAAGATTGGAGCAAAGTGGAACTCAAAGAAATGGGGGACAGGGTGGAGGGCTCTCTCTTGCAAACAGGCCCGCGAGGCATGGATTCAAACTCCTGTTGAAAGTCCTCCGTGTGCTAGTCACTGGGCAAATCCTAGGCTCTCTCTTTTCCCCCTGACTTGAGAGGAAGTGGACTTTGTGCACAGAAGATGGCCAGGCTCTTGGTTTCTCAGCTCCCAGCAGCAAAGCCTGGGTTAGCAGCTTCTTGCACGAACCCAAGAACTGGCAAATGCCCGCAGGGGAAAAGTGGCTGCAAATCTTTAGTTCACCTGCCGTCTCTACCCTCCAGAGTCCCTGCCTCTCTGCTCCTGGTTGCTTCCATAGTTCCCTTTAAACAACAGTTTTGTGTTTCTCCTAACTTTTCTTGTTGTTCTTAGCAATATTGTTCACCTGCCACAATCTACTCCATTCTCCCCAGAAGTGCACATTCAAAATTACATGTTTGTGCCCATGAAATACGGTCCTGAGTTTATATGGAATAAATTCATTCATTCGTTCGTTCAACAAGCATTTATCATGTGATAGTTGATGTCTCTGGGCTCATCACTTTGTGGGAAACAGGATGAGTCCCCATCAGAGAGTGAACATTACCTTGACTTGTTACAAAAGGCTGAGCCTCCACCCCTCCTTGCTGCTGCAGAACTAGCCACCTTCTTTCAGCTGTTCGGGTAGCATTTTGCCCTTTATGACCCTATTTCTTTTCCAACCTGCCTTCAAGGCTCTTTGTGACCTGGCCTCATCCAGATAAATAAACTGTTGTGTAGGAACGGCAAATAACTGGCATATATATACCATCTCACCCATTTCTGTGCCCATGACAGGCATTGCTAATCAATCTTGGGAATTTTCCCTCGGAGCTAAGCTATGGCCTCATCGTCACATTCGGCAGCCACTGTAAATCGATCACAGAAAGCAAGCAAGATGAAACACGTTTGCCAGCCCTGGGTGAAAGAAATTCCAAATTCCACACCTGACCCTGGCTCCTGGCGCCTGGTCCTTGAGCCTCTGTCTCTGGCTCAGACCTTATTTTCTCTGACCTTCCCCAAGCTTTAACCAACAGCTGCAGACAGCCCCAGGATTCCAAGCCTTCAGCTGGCTTCGGTCACTCACGTCCCAGTCTTAGACCAGGTTCACCCTACTGTACTCCCAGCCAGCCTCCGTGCCAACTCCTTGCCCTGGATCCAGAGCCCCTCCCACCTCTTCCCAACAGTCAGGGACCCCTCAACTCACTGCAGTGACTTAAAGACGACATTGTAACCCAGTGCTTCCGACTGGCCATGTCTGAACCACGGGTCAGGGGGCCACACTACTAGTCCCAGCTTTGCCTCTAGCTGTGTGACCTCAGACGAGCACTCTCCCTTTCCAGGCCTGTTTACCTTCATGGGCAATTGGAACGGTTTAAACTACATTCGGGAGGCCAGATTCCCGGTGGGCATGCCACCCTTTCTTGGCCCTGAGTCCATGGCAGACATCACTAATCAATCGCAGAGCTCCAGGAACCTGAACGACTGATGCCGACGACACACAGGATTAAATGTCCTTGCCATCCCTGCGCTGGTAACGTCCCAGTTATTTGTCCCACAGCAGCTTTTTGAAACTGCTTCCAGACTAAAACTCTCAGCACTGCCCATTCCCACCTGCGGGAGGCAGAATATGGCCCCACGAAGACATCCATATGCATCCCCAGGGTTTATGAATATGTTACCTTACATGGCAAAAGGGACTTTGCAGCTGCGATTAAATTAAGGATCTGGCAATGAGGTGAATAATCCTTGATAATCCGCATGGGTCTAATGTAATCACAGGGTCTTTATAAGAGGGCAGCAGAAAGAGCAGCATCAGAGAGAGAGAAGGCATGAGGACAGAGCAGAGATCCGAAAGGAGAGAAAATGCTTTCTGGCTGTGAATCTGGAAGAAGAGGTCACAAGCCAGGGAACATAGGTGGCCTCTAGGAGGTAGGAGAGGCAAAGAAATTTCGCAGGAGACACTGGCAATCCCACCGCCACTCCTCGCCTCCAGCCCTCTGTGCCGTGAACTCTCCCCCTTCCCTGCACCGGGCGCCCGATGCACCTGTCTCCAGAGCAGGTGTTCTCCCACCCGGTTCCAGTTACCCCACTGCTGTGACCACCAGCAGACCGTAAACCCCCAGGGGAAAGTGCTGTGCCTTGAACCTGGTGTGTCCGTGGCACCCAACAGCCAGAAGAAACCCATTGAGACCTTTGGCTTTGTGCATATCTGGGTTTGAGCCTCAGCTCTGTCCCTTGCTAACTGTGTCTCTTTGGAGATTCTGCTTCCTCATCTGTAAAATGGGGAGAGGAACAGTACACGTAGGGATACTGCCAGGGGTTAATGAAGTGTTGACCAGGAGTGTCAAGGGTCCGGGCCACAGGAAACGTAATTTTCCTGAGACATTGATTTGAATCAGTCATACCAGAGGCCCAGTGAGCCACCCAGCACTGGCTCACAGGCGGACTACCCCGTCTTGCTACTTTTTCATTCTTGATTCTCATAGCCAGCCTGTAAGCCAGCAATCCCACTTCACAGGTGTGAAAATAGAAGAAGTTACTCATGACTGTGAGTATAGCATCTTGGGACTATATAAGGATCTCACACATGAAAGCCAGGCCTTCTGGGTTCAAATCCCAGCTTCACTCCTTCTTCATTATATAACTTTGGGCAAAGTATTTAAAGGTTTTGGGTCTTAGTTTTCTCTTCTGTAAAAGAAAAACAGTAATGATAATAATAATATTCACCTCCTGGGCACCTGGGTGGCTCAGTCAGTTAAGCGTTCGACTTCAGCTCAGGTCATGATCTCACAGTCTGGGTTCAAGCCCTGCGTCAGGCTCTGTGCTGACAGCTCAGAGCCTGGAGCCTGCTTCGGATTCTGTGTCTCCCTCTCTCTCTGCCCCTCCCTTGCTCATGCTGTCTCAAAAATAAATTTAAAAATTCTTAAAATTTTTTAATAATATTCACCTCATTGTGAGAATTCAGCATCAATGACAGACAAGCAGCCCCCTCCCCTTCTCCCCTCCAAGGTCAGCCGGCATCTCCAGATCTTTCTCAGCCTTAAATCCTGGGGTTCTGACCTGTTTAATGCCCAGCTACGTTCTCACAGTGATGAACTCAGGGCTAATGAAGGTCCACAGATCCGTCAAGGTTCCCTCTGGACCTCAGCTTCAAGAAAGACGAGCAGCCTATGTTTCCCCTCTCTGTCCCCACCTGCCTCAGGCCCCAGCTGCTGTTCTCATCTGTTGAGCCACGTTCCCCACATTGCTCAAAATGCCATCTTGGTGTCAGGCTGCCAGCTCCAGAGAGCTGACACAATCCCCCCTGGGGTGTAGTGGTGTCTTTGCAGAGAGCCCCTGAGCCAAGGCCACGGAAGCTCTCCCACCACAGATCTTGACACTGACCTCAGGGAGCTCCAGCTGCTCCTTGCCTGACTTCTTTGGAGCCTGGGATCACTGGAGGCCAGAAAAAACCTTTCCCACAGCTGCTTCCTATGATGTCTGAGAGCTCAGGGACCCTTCTGCTCCTCCTCGTGTCACCACAGACAGAGGTCCAGCTGTGCACAAGGAGCTCAAAAAATGCTGGATGGATGGATGGATGGATGCATGGATGGATGGGCAGATGGACAGATGGACAGATGCATGGATGATGGATGGATGCATGGATGCATGGACAGATGGAAGGGCAGATGGCTGAATGGGTGGGTGGATGGATGGATGGATGAATGGATGGATGGATGGATGGGCAGATGGTTGCATGGGTGGATGGATGGGCAGATGGATGGATGGGTGGATGGATGGATGGGTGGATGGATGGATAGATGGATGGATGGGTGGATGGAGGGATGGGTGCGTTAGTAAGTGAGAACATAAAATGAGGGAATGGATGGAACATCTTCTTCCAGACAATTCTCTTTAAGTATGAATGGGTTTCCTTCCCTCTTTCAGCTGACTTCCTAGGGAATAAGACATTTTATCCCAGATAAAAGGAATCTGGGGCTCCAAGGAATAAGTATGTGTTACTTGGATTGGAAGACCACATGAAAGAAAAGGGCCCCAAACGCCCAAACCACATCATGAGACCCATGCTATCTCTGAGGGTGGCAAAAGCCCTGAGTCTAACCCTGCCCAGCTCTCCACTTCATCAGAGACCTCACGGCTGCCACCCAGACCCTTAAGGAAGCAGGTCTGGGTCCCCAGAAGCAGGAGCATCAAAGCCACGACATACTCAGAATCCTGGGTCGGCCCAAGACTGTGGCTTTCTCATCCACCAAAACAACTTGAAGAGCCAAGAACGCTCTGTCTCCTGCTTGAAGAGACATTCTAGGATGTGTCTCCAGCCCTGCTTTGTCCACAGTTCAATCATCTCTGTGGGATTACAGATGTGAATTCAGGGAAACTTATGTACGGTATCCCTTTTAAAAGCTCCAGTCACCTTTGAAAGAAAAAGATAGGAAGTGGGATATACAGAAATGAAGAAGTAAGGCTCCTGACTCAAAATGACATGACCTAGCCCCCCTTTTCACTGGCTTTATGACCTCGGAAAGTCACTAAACTGTACCTCCGTCTCCCTGACTACAAAATGAGTGTAATTCCCTTCGCATGAGACCATTTTGCTGATTAAATGGCACAGTGTCTGGAAAGCCCCACATGGAAGCACTTGCCCAGAGTGGGTCTCCAACAGGCTGCAGTGACAGCGTGGCTCCTGGAGGGGACAATCAAGGCTGACTCCAAATCACCATGATCCCAGAGAGAACATGGCGCGTGACTGCGGCATAACGGAAAAGTTCTTTGTTCTTGGTTCCCAGCCTTCAGAAACTCAGGAATTCTTGAGTGATAGGAGCGCCTTTTATTATTTATGACAAGACCCTTTCCACTCACGGTGGAGGGGGCCCCTCGACAGCTTCAGGATGGAGAGTGGGCTGCAGAAAAACCAATCGCAGTAAAGGTCTGGAACTTTCAGCCCCACCCCTGACCCCTGGGGAGGTGGAGCAGCCGGAGGTTGGGTTTAGTCAGGTGGCCAGTGATTCCATCGATCGTGCCCATGTGAGGAAACCCCAGATAAAAACCCTGAACCAATAAGGTTGAAGGATCATCCGGGCGGGTGGACATATCCATGGGCTGGGAGGGTGGCTCGTCCCGAGAGGGCACAGAGGCTCTCCTCCCCTCCCATCCTTTGCCCCCTAAATCTTTTCTGCTTCGCTGTTCAAGGGGCTGTAGCCTTCTAACAGAACTGTAATCATAAGTATAGTGCTTTCCTGAATTCTCAGAGTTGTTCTCGCAAATTATCAAGCCGGGTGGTGGGGAGAGGGTGTTGGCAATGCCCCTGAATCTACAGTCAGCCAGGCAGAAGCATCGGCTGCTTGGGAGTACCCTAGAAGTCTGATGTGGGCGGGGGGGGGGGGGGGGAGGCAGTTTTGTGGGTTGAACCCTTAATTGGTGGGGTCTGCAGGGTGGGTAGTGTCAGAACTGAACTGAATTGTAAGACACCCAGTTGGTCTGGGAGAGCTGTGGCAGAGCTGAATCATATAAACAGGGAGCAGACAAGGAGCTTGGGGGGGGTGGGGGTAGAGGACAGGCCCAGAGGAGGGAGAAGGGAAAGAGAGTTTCTAGCTGAGCATGTTGAAACCCTCCTCCCTCCCCTCCTTCTCCCTGCTTCTCCCCTCCAGCCTCCCCCACCCCACCTTTGCTGGGTCCCAGGAAACAAAAGACTTCTACAGGGAGAGGAGACGCGGCTGGGGCCAGGAGGATGGGAGAGAAAGAACCTCAGACACCCTGTGTCCATCCCAAGTTGAGGACAAGCCCCACCCCCACCCTGCCCACCACCCTGCCGTAGATTCCCGCATGGTCCGCACCCAGTCCCTTCAATCCACAGGCTAGCGACGCCCTGAGGCCAGGGTAGGGGGCTCCGACAGATGTGGCGAGCTCGGCCCCGGGAAGACAGATGCCCAGAGGAGGGGCTCTCACGCTCTCAGCAACGTGACAGCACTCAGGAAGAAGATCTCTCCCAAGCAAGGTCTGTTCCATGACAAATTCCCCCCCAGAGTAAAACTCCCTTTAAGTGTTAATAGCAGAATCCATAAGAAAAAAAGGTTCCTGTGAACAGAGCATATTCCTGAGGGGCCGCTTTGCTTCTCGCTGTGTAGTTACGGCCCTCCAAGGAAGGCTGTCTTGCCATCCATTGCTTGTCTCCAGAGAGCAGAGGGCCAGAGTTTGACAGAACAGGACAAACATCTCTCAGCCAGACAGGCAGCAGGGAAAGGGGGTGGGGAGCGGGGGTGCGGGGAACCCCAGCCAAAATGATGCGGTGGAAAGTAGGTCTGGGGGCCCTACTTTTAAAACACTCTACCAATTGTGACCCTATCCAGGCCAGCCCTTCTCTTGGCCTTGGTCGCCTCAGTCACCGACTGGGGCTATCTTTGCCTGTGCATAAGGCTGTTAGAGCAAAAACAAGGCGACGCATATAAAGATCGCTGGCCCGGAGGACATGGTCAGTCATGCATGTTGACCCCACACAGCATCCAGCTCAGGGCTGTTCCAATCAACCCCTACGTCAGAAACACTGGGAAACAACGAAAATAGAGACGTCCGGGCCCCAGGATCGCAGATTCAGAGACAGGGCCCGAGGATCTGTATTTTTAAGGGTAAGCACTGAGCCCACTGATGAGCTGAGCCACAGTGTCAGGATACTGCTGGAAGATGCCCAAAATGAGGAGCTAGAAGCAGGCAGAAGGGGCGGGAAGGGACGTCTCTCTGTATCGTTATTTCTCTCGGTATTCTAGAGCCATCGTGTCGTCCTTACCAAGCCGGCTACCATATCTGTCTCCATTCTCAAAACGCTTCCCCCATATTCTCAGACGTTGCAAAGTTCTAGGCTGGTTCTCAAACTGGGGCACATATCAACATGGCCTGGAGAGGAGAGGGGAGGGGAGCTTATGAAAACACAGGTCAGCAGGGGGGGCCCCACCGCAGAATGTCTGACACAGCAGGATTTGCCCAGGTGGTCCCCATGCTGAGGGGCCAGATACAGCACTGTTCTAGGCTGAAAATCTGTTTGGGTGGCAATCTAAATATTCGGAAGGAGTGTGGGGCCCCCAAACTGACTCTCTGCTCCTTTTTGGCTGGCTCTTCTTGTGGGGGAGGGAGCTCTTCTGTTGCTGCCACTTGAGTAGTATCTCTCAGATGCCCCTTGTATCGGCCCGCTTTGGGGGAACAGGCTGGGAAATCTGATTACAGGAGCAGAGGGAGGCTGGGAGTGTCTCTCCTGCTCCTGCCCTGCTTCCCAGCAATGTCTCTGGCATCCCTACCCCCCAGCATCCAGGAACCCCATCCTATCCCTGCCCTTTCAGACCTAGAGGTGGTAAGAGCTTCCAGAAAGTAGGGGCGCCTGGGTGGCTCAGTCGGTTGAGCGACCGCCTTCAGCTCAGGTCCTGATCTCACAGTTCGTGAGTTCGAGCCCCACGTCAGGCTCTGTGTTGACAGCTCGGAGCCTGGAGCCCGCTTCGGATTCTGTGTCTCCCTCTCTCTCTGCCCCTAACCCACTCGCATTCTGTCTATCAAAAATAAATAAGCATTGGGCGCCTGGGTGGCGCAGTCGGTTAAGCGTCCGACTTCAGCCAGGTCACGATCTCGCGGTCCGTGAGTTCGAGCCCCGCGTCGGGCTCTGGGCTGATGGCTCAGAGCCTGGAGCCTGTTTCCGATTCTGTGTCTCCCTCTCTCTCTGCCCCTCCCCCGTTCATGCTCCGTCTCTCTCTGTCCCAAAAATAAATAAACGTTCAAAAAAAAAAATTTTTTTTAAATAAAAAATAAATAAATAAATAAGCATTGAAAATTTTTTCTTAAATAAAAATTTTAAAAAGAGCTTCCAGAAAGTGCCCCGAGTGCCTCCCATCCCTTGTGGCCTCCCTTGACTCTGCCCACTGCTCTGAAGTGGTCCCTGCACTAAATGACAGTATTGTGAATCATCTGCGGAGACCCTGGTCGATGATGTACATCTCTGTGTGAATTAGTTCTTGCATTCTCAAAGTTTGGCTGCACGTTAGAAACATCTGAGGGTTTGTAAAACAATATGAGTGTCTAGGTCCCACCCTCAGAGATTCAGATTTAGTTATTCTGAAAGATACCCTGCATATCAGGATTTTTTAAAGCTCTCTGAGTACTTCTCCCTTCAAATAAAGAGTACATTCCTATTAAATACAGCTACAAAATGCATAAAAAAAGAAAACTACAGATCAATATTCCTCAGGATTACAGATGCAAAATCCATAACAAAAATCAGCAAGCAGAATTCAGCAATATACATTTTGGAATACACACATATATTGAATCATCAGGTCGTACACCTAAACTAAGACAATGTGAATATATCAGTTATGTCTCAATTGAAAATTAATTCAGCAATATATAAAAATCATTATACACCACAACCAAGTTGCATTTATTCCAGAGATACAAGGCCGGTTAGATATTTAAAAATCAGTAAGTCCACTGTGTTAGTAGGCTAAAGAAGAAAAACTATATGATGATATCAATAGATGCAGAAAACCATTTGCCAAAATCTGACACTCATTCATGATAAAGACCCTCAGTAAACTAGCAATATAAAAGAACTTCCTCGACTTGATGAAGAGTATCTACAAAAAAAACCTACAACATACAGTACACTTAACGGTAAAAGACTGAATGTTCTCTCTCTAAAATCAAGAACAAAGTAAGGATGGCTTCTCTCACTGCCCTTATTCAATATAATACTGGAAGTCCTAGCCAATGCAATAAGGCAAGAAAAACAAATAAAAGGCATGCAGTTCAAGAAGGAAGAAATACAACTGTTCCTATGTACAGATGACATGATTGTCTGTAAAAAAAAAAAATGTCTTTAAGCTCGCAGAATTAATAACTGACGTTACATAGGACACAAGCTACCAAATCAACATGCAGTTATATATGCTAACAACACATGGAAACTGAAATTAAACATACAATACCATTGACAAGTGCTCCCCCAAAATGATATACCTAAGTATAAGTCTAAAACAAGATACATAGGACATAAATATTAATGGAAGAAATCAAAGAAGATATAAATAAAAGGAAAGGTATGTTGTGTTCATGGATTGAAGACTCAGCAAGATGTCAATTCCCCTGCAAATTGATCTAGTAGTTCAATATAATTCTTATCAGCATCTGGCAAGATTTTTGCAGATATAAACAAAATCATTCTGGGGCACTTGGGTGGCCCAGTCAGCTAAGCGTCAGTCTTTGGCTCGGGTCATGATCTCACGGTTCATGGGTTCAAGCCCCACGTCGGGCTCTGTGCTGACCGCTCAGAGCCTGGAGCCTGCTTTGGATTCTGTGTCTCCTCCTTTCTTTGTCTCCTCCTCTCTCTGCCCCTCCCATGCTCATGCTCTGTCTCTCTCTGTCTCTCAATAATAAATAAACGTCAAAAAAAATTTTTTTTTTTTAATCTTAACACCAGGGCACCTGGGTGGCTCAGTCGGCTGGGCGTCCAACTTCAGCTCGGGTCATGATCTTACGGTTTGTCAGTTTGAGCCCCGCATCGGACTCTGTGCGGACAACTTGGAGCCTGGAGCCTGCTTCAGATTCTGTGTCTCCCTCTCTCTCTCTGCCCCTTTCCCACTGACACTCTGTCTCTCTCTTTCAAAAAGAAAAACAAATGTTAAACAAACTTACTCTAAAGTATGTGTGGAAGGGCAAAGGAATTAGAATAGACCAAACAATTTTGAAGACGAAATAGAAAATGAAAGGAATCCATCCAACTGATCTCCAGACTTACTGTACAGCGATCGTGACCAAGACTGTGTGGCATTGGTGGAGGGACAGACGCATAGCTCACTGGAACAGAACAGACAATCCAGAAACGGGCCCACACAACCACAGCCAGAGGATTTTTGACAAAAGGTGTAAAAAAACAGTGGAGGAAGGATAAACTTTCCAACAAATGGTATTGAAACAACTGGACCTCCAGAGGCAAAAAAAGTAAAACCCCACCAAGCTTCGCATCTGATACAAAAAATAAAGAAAAAAATCACAGGGCTAAATGTAAAAAAAAAAAAAAAAAAAATTCTAAAATTCTGAAGAAGACAACATAGGAGAAAACCTTTGGGACCTGGGGCTTGGTGAGGCGCTCTTGGGTAAGACACAAAAGCATGATCCATAATAGGAAAAAATTGATAAATTGAACCTCACCAAAACTAAACCTATTGGCTCCATGAGAGATCCTGTCAAGAGGGTGAAAACCCAAGCTATGGACTGGGACCCATGGAGAGCGGGGAGGCTTCGGTGGGTCAGAGGACAGAGGCAGGACCAGGAACGGAGCAGAGGGAGGCACCCGGGAGGTAACAAGAGAGCCCTGAAGACAAAGCTGTTGCCGTAGCTTTGCGAGGCACGAGCCCTGTCCCCTAACACGTTTTATGGTCAAGAAACTGGCTTCTGCCCCACCTGTCATCTTTGCTACAAGTGTTGGGAAGCTTTGATGTTTGTTGAGGGTGTCTCGCGGGAGCACCTGCCTGCCACGTGTAAAAAATGCACCTGCGAAAGACGCTTGCGGTCTGTCAAGAGGCACGAATACTCCTATAAATATCTGGATTGATGGGCAAGTCGCAGGGCAGGGTCTGGAGCCCAGAATCCCAGCTCTGCTCCCCTGCTGGGGGTGGGGTGGGGTCTGCAGTGAATCCATGAGCCTGGGTGAGTCTCAGTTCCACCCAAGGAAAGACGGAGGTCGCTGTATCTCCCACCAAGCGATGGGGACCCAGGGACTTCAGAGATGCTGGCGTTGAGGGGACTGTACAAACACGTCATTATCGTCCCCAGGAGCAGAATGAAAACCACAGCATTCGGGCAGCGCTCACTATGTGCCAGGCGCTTCTCCGATGCGCGCCACACGTGTGAACTCACTGAATTTGCCCAAGCAAGCCGCGACTATCCTGAAGTCCATTTCACAGACGAGAAGGTGGAAGCAGGGAAGCTAAGCACCTCGCCAAGTTCACACCGGTCAGAAGTGGCGAGACCAGGATTGGACCCCAGGTAATCTGGCTCCAGAAGCCAGTCAGCTTTCAAAGCCACAGACCCAAGGCTGCTCCTGATATGGCTGAACCCAGACCCCCAGACACACGTAAAGGGTGTGTGTCAAAGTTACTTTTCCATCTCGACCACCTACAGGGGGCGAGGCAGCAAAGCAGCGGCCTCTGACCTTACCTCCGTCGCTCCCTGATGTGCAGGGTCGCCATGTGCAGCTGCACAGGTTGTTTACTGCACAGAGTTGCCCATCCCACTGGGCCAGTAGGGGCTGAGATCTAGTTTGCACTCTGCTCACCAACCCTTGCCCCCTGGCACGAGGCTGTGTCTGTCTGGAGGGAGTGTCTTTCTCTATCCTCATAGACTGACTAAACCCATCCTATTTAAATCAGCTTCTCTTTCTCGCTTCATCTGCTTCCCCCACCCGCGACACGACAGTGGGCTATTGAGATGACCTCCAGGCCCCTGACAGCTCTGAAATTCCCCGACTCGACAATGAATCACTTTGTGGGCTCACCAAAGGGCCGCCCCAAGCCCTCTTGGCCACAGGCTGCTTTTAAAAGCATTCGAGCTGGCTTTCTTGAACTAAATCCCCAGTGATCTGCTCCCTCTCGCTCCTGAGAGCCCTGACTGAAGCTGAGGATTCTGACGGTCGTTTCTTCTCGGCTCTCATTATCCAGCTCATTGCCACAGACGTGCACCGAGGAAAAGCACACAAAAGCTCCCACTGGCACGGAAAACAGAAACATCTGCCCGCGTCCGCGGGCAGCTGGCTGCGGGAGTCTAGTGGGGGACACGTCTGCGCGGCCGCTCAGATCTGCACACGGCCCTGCAAGCCATAAACCCTCCGGACGGGACGGCTGCACGCAGTCGGGGGTTTACCGGCTGGGCTTCAAAGGACGCGGTGCAAAGTGCCGGGGAGACGGCGGGGGTGGGGACGCCCCGGCAGCCTGATTCGGCCCTTCATCCTCTGATCAGTGCCCGGCAGCTCCGGTTTCTGGCTAGCACCGCACAGCTCGCTCCAGCCTTTCTTGCTTCCCTTCTGCTCCTCCACGAACCTTTGCCCAGCCCCTCCGCCGCCCCGTGCCAGGCCCTGTGTCGCATCCGTCCGGCCAGGAATCCGGGTCCCCTTCTAGAGGCGTCCACGCGCTAGTGGGGGGGAGAAATACGCAAGCACATGGCTGCCATCCGATGGGAGGGTGGGCGCTCTCTGAGCAATCACCGAGTGGTACCATTGCTGAGCACGGTCCCTGGGAGGGTGGTCTGCAAAGCAGGGCTGGGGGAAGGGGGGGGAGTGTGCGTTATGGAATCCAGCAACACTGGCTCCAGAGACCCCCCCCCCCCCCCACCGCCCACCGCGAGCACGTCTCATTTCGAAAGCCGAGATGCTAACGGCACGTCACACACCCTGGGCTGTCCTGGCTCCTTGCACCCACCGGCTGGTTCCACCACCGGCTGAGAACGGCCACACCTAGCTGTCCTCGCCCTCTAGCCACTTGTCACCAGGCTTATCTGCAGAGCCAGACCAACGTCACTGGCCACTCAAAAGACCGCCCGGTGCCTCCCACTGGGCTGCGGGAACAAAACAGCGTCAGGGATACTTTCCAAAGTCTGCAGCCCCAGCGGACCCCACCATTCTTCAAGTCTTTGTCATCCTCGACCACTGTCCTCTGCCAGGAGCCCCTCCTGCTCCTTGGGGTCCTCATGACAAGGAAACCCCCTCCCTTCAACCCTCACTGACTTCGCAGCACACTCCATTTGTATCTTGCCTTAACTCATCCTGATCATGGGACAGCATTTCAGTAACAGAGTGGCCAATGACATCAAGTGGCCCCAGAGACCCCCGAAGGGCAGAGAAGTGTATACCTGGGATTTAGCGGCAAGGCCACCGAAGAGCTCGGTGGAGCCGGTTTTAGGGGAGTGATGTCAGAGAAACTGGATTGTAGTGGGTTGCGTTGTGGATGGGAGCTGAGAAACAGAGGAGGTAGTGTAGACAAAGACTTCCAGGGAGAGAGAGAGAAAGAGAGAGAGACAACGCAAGTGGGAGAGGGGCAGACAGAGAACCCGAAGCAGGTCCCCTGCTCAGTGCAGAGCCTGACACGGGCTGAGCCAATATAAACAGTTGGACGCTCGACCGACTGAGCCACCCAGGCGCCCCAAGACTTCCAGAAGGTTTGATGAGAAGGAAAGGGGAGAGAGGGGGTGACAGCTGGTGGGAATCAGGGGGCCCAGCAGAGGACGCAGAGGGAGCCACCCTCAAGAGAACTCTGTGCCTTGACGAATGTTCTCTCCGACCCCGTGATCCTTTAGTCCATTAGTGCCCAGACTGGCACATGCTGTGCGTCACAGCTTGAACCGACCTTATATGCTCAGCCCAGCATGCTGGTTTCCACAGGTGAGGATACCCAAGACCAGAGAGGTCAAGTGTCCTGCCCAACGGCACCCAGCAACCAAGGGATGAAACCAGGATGGAGTCCCTCCCCCTTCTCATCCTCTGAACCTGGTTATGCTCCTAATGCCATGCAAATCAAGTTACCCGAAATAAAATCCATCGAGTGAGTCTGGGGGTGTCATAAACACGGGCAGCTGCACCAGAAGCCTGTTTGCCCAGAGACCGAGAGAGGGGTGAGCCCAGGACAATGGGCCCGTCCTCAGATGGCCGTGTGGCATGGCAGCATGGTCAGGCACGCCCACCCCCAGCCAGTCCCACTAACGCACAGCCAAGTCCCCCGAAGGCAAAGGAGTTCTCAACAAACCCCCACTTCGTGTTTTATAAAATCCCGCTGTGACCTTGGAGCACAAGTCACACCTAGGAGGGGCCCCTCTAGCTGAGGGTCACGCAGAAACGAGGGGGCCTTCTCCACCCCGCTGCCATCCCACGTGTCCCCAAGGGCACCCACCGCTCTGGGACTTGAAGGCAGGAGAGCCAGGTGGGGCCCGGCGGGGGGCGGCAGGGCTAGGAGTTGATGGCAAAGCCACGGAGCCCCGGGAGTCCCAGCCGCACCCGGCGAGGGACGGTGGGGCCGTGGCCAGGCCGGCTAGGGCCGGGCACAGCCGTGAGCCATGTGAGATACCCCGGAGGGCTCCAGAAACACGCGGGAGGGGCTCTTCAGGGACCCTGAGGTCCTACAGCAGCAGGTCCTGGACCAGCCGGAGCCGGAGAGGTCGGGAGGAACACGAGGCCTGTGCACACTCACCTTCCAAGAAGCCGATGGAAAACCTGCCCGTGTGTAACTTGCACGGTGTCCAAGGCTCGCCTCACGCGGCCCCCTGGCACATCCCTCTCCTCTCCTACGTGCCCACGTCCCTCTCACGGCCAAGGCCAAGTCAGGCCCCTCCCAAGAACTTCTGCCCGCTGCCCTGTCCTCCCTCTGAAGGCTCAGATCACACAGGGGAGCCTTCATTTGGGCTCTTGCTTTGATGGTGTGTCCCCTCCCCCTGCCAGGGACAGGGGACAAGAGGGCAGGCCTGGCACCACGCTCCCCCGTGAGCCTGTGCAGATCCAGCCCCGACCATTGGGCCACACGCAGGGGACAATTAGGAAGGAGATACGAGTCCCCACGGAGGCCTTCACTTCCCCTTGGGCTGCGCAGGGAGGCCTGGTGTCCCACAGCCACCAAGTGGCATGTCAGACCCCGGTCCACACTCTGCTGGGACAAGAAGCAGGGGCTTTTGTTAAATTTTCAGGGGCTCTGTGATGTCTCGTGCTCTCTCTCCCAGCCTGGCTGTCAACAGCTGAACTGTGTGTGCCTTCCCCCCACCCCAAAATATGCATCTAGTGAGGTCCTAACCCCAGTAGCTCAGAATGGTACTATATTTGGAAAGAGGCTCTTTAAAGAGGGAATTGCATTAAAATGATGTCCTTAGGGTGGGCCCTTATCCAATAGGACCAGTATCCTCTTAAGAGGAAATTTGGGGGCGCCTGGGTGGCTCGGCTGGTTAAGCGTCTGACTCTTGATTTCAGCTCAGGTCATCACCTCATAGTTTGTGAGTTCAAGCCCTGTGTTGGGCTCTGTGCTGGCAGCATGGAGCCTGCTTAGGATTCTCTCTCTCTCTCTCTCTCTCTCTCTCTCTCTCTCTCTCTCTCCCTCTGTGACTTGTGCTGTCTCTGTCTCTCTCAAATAAACAAATAAACTTTAAGTAGAAGGAGAAGAAGAAGGGGGGGAGGAGGAGCAGGAGGAGGAGGAGGAGGAGGAGGAGGAGGAGGAGAAGTCTGGGCCTAAACAGGCACAAAGAAACGGCCACGTGAGGACACAGGCAGGGAGCATCACCTGAAGGCCAAGATCAGCCTCCGGAAAACCAACCCCGCGAACACTTTGATCTCAGATTTCCAGCCTCCAGAAGTGTGAGAAAGCAAATTTGTGTGGCTTCATGCATGGCAAGCCCTGGCGGACTAGCCCGCCAGCAGTGCCATCTACATGTGGCTGCATGTGGCTTTTCCACTCCAGGCCATAAATGGAAACCACTGTTTGCAAAGAGAGGGGCCTCTATTCCCTGCCCGGCACAGGGGCATTGACTTCCCTGTTGGTATTTTCACTCTTGGAGGGCTACGATGCCCTCGGCCTCTCTGAATACCAGGTCTGGGGAAAGATGCTCGGGGACAAGGGACCAGGGGCCGGGAACAGGTGGGTCCTTCTAAAGTCTGCATACCCTCCCCACCCCACAGCCAGCCGGCCCGTCCACCTGCTGTGGCCTCCACCTGGGCCAGGTCACCAAATCTCCAAGCTCCCTCCTCCAAGCTTCTTTCTCGCCGGCTGCGGCTCCTAAGCCTCCCTCTGTCGCGTTCTGAATTCTCCCGGGGCGCCTAAGAACACACACTCGGCAGAAGGATCGAGGGTCATTGTGCGGGAAATCTACAAGAGGCCCTCTAAATGCTGATGAAGCTATGGCTCATCCACAGTGTTGAACTCTGATTTATCATCGTTTTAATATCTTAGCAAGTGAAGGGCACCCTCGTAAAGCATTATTGCAGCCTGTAAATGGAGAGAAATCGTTTCCCCGCTACCAGGGCAATGAAACTCCGCTCTCGTGATCCGCAGTCCAAGAGGAAGCCCTCCGCAGAGGTTAAGAACATTAATACCAATTGAGCAAGGCTTTTTCATATCCTACTGAGCAAACCACTTCAGAGCCGTTAATGTGCCGATATTTAAACAAACTCACATTCTATTACGAAGGTGGCCGGAGGGAGCAGCAGGTGCATGGAGGGGATGGAGAAAGGAGGTGGCAGCCTCCAGATCCCACGTCTGGGGACCCCTTGCTGCCCAGCCCGGAGGAGCACACAGCCGTTAGCCACCCGGTCCTCCCAGGCCTGCTGGGGACCGAGGCCCCCCATCCCCGGTGACCAAGAGAGGCAGAGATACAAAGGCCCAGCCATTGGGGCCCAACACGGGACAACTCCAAAGCCCAGCGCTTTCTCCGGGCCCCCCCCCCCAGGGTGTCCCGGCCTTCACTGGGTCTGCACCTCCCACTCGACTTCTCTGCCCAAGGCCGCACCCCCCATTCCATCCCAGCACCTGCGTCTGCAGCACGAGACAGGTTAAGAAGGCCAAAAGGGAGCTCAGGGCCACACCTGGCCCTGCCCGGCCCAGGCCCCGGTACAGGGGAGCGTGCGGGGAGTGTGGCGAGCCTGACATGCCCCGGAGGGGCTCCACCAACTTGCCCAAACTCGCACGACACTGAGAAATGCCCAAGACGCACAGGCCACACCAGGGGAACAGAGAGGCAGTCTGGACGTCAGGCACCCCTGGCCATCCGCCATCGGACGTGAGAAGGAGAAGGACATACCGGGCTGGCCAGAAGAAGGGCTGGGTCGGGGGAGAAAGGAAGCAGTTTTGCTTCTGACTATATTGGTTGGAGTGGGACCCGGAGTTGGGGGTGAGAAGAGGGAGGAGCAAAAGTCTAGGGGCGCCTGGGTGGCTCAGTCAGTTGAGCGTCGGACTCTTGATTTCGGCTCAGGTCACGATCCCAGGGTCGTGGGATCGAGCCCCATGTCGGGCTCCTCCCTTAACATGGACCCTGCTTGGGATTCTCTCTCTCTCTCTCTCTCTCTCTCTCTCTCTCTCTCTCTCTCCCCCCTCTACCCCTCCCCCATCCATGCTCTCTCTCTCTCTCTCTCTCTCTCAAGTAAAATAAATTTTAATATCAAAATAAAAGGTCTAGAAGGTGGGGCTTAAAGGGGCCCGGGGCTCTGAGCAGCAACCGTCCTGTCCTGGAGATATGGATCAGGGAGGCGTTCGCTGTTGGGTGATGCAGCCAGGAGCCAAGAACACAGGAGCCCGCCGGGGAGCGCACAGGGTGCCAGAAGCGGCGGCACCAAGAATAGGGCTAGACGGGTCCCAACCGTGAGGCTACAGGAATCCACAGAAGAGGTTCCTGTGGGCGGCGGTGGTCAGCCAAGAGTCCCCCCAAAGACCCGGAGGGACAGGTAGGAGAAGACCCCGTGCAGCCCACAACAGAGGCCGTGTGGTCAAGAGTGAGCATGAGAGGTCCGGGGATGGTAGCCCGTGGCGGACCTTTCCGTGTCACCAAACTGCACGCTTTAGAATGGTTACGATGGGGGCGCTGGGGAGGCTCCGTCAGTTAAATGTCCAACTCGTGATCTCAGCTCAGGTCTTGATCTCAGGGTCATGAGTGGAAGCCCTGCCCTGGGATCTGCACGAGGTGTGAGGCCAAAAAAAAAAAAAAGGGATGGTTATGATGATCAATTTTGCATTTGTGTACTTGTGCCCCAAGAAAAACATTGGGAAAAAATAATTGACGATACACGGCATGATGCAATGAGACAAACACGGGTTGGCTGAGATCTGGGATCTCAGAGGGGAATGCCAGGAGCCTAAGAAAAACATTAAATATCGAAGCATCTTTTTTTTTAATGTCTATTTATTTTTGAGAGAGAGAGAGAGAGAGACAGAGAGAGAGAGGCAGAGAGAGAGGGAGATACAGAATCCGAAGCAGGCTCCAGGCTCTGAGCTGTCAGCACAGAGCCCAACGCGGGGCTCGAACTCACGGACCGTGAGATCATGACCTGAGCTGAAGTCGGACGCTCAACCGACTGAGCCACCCAGGCGCCCCTATCATAGCATCTTTTTAAATTAAGAATGTTGGGGTGCCTGAGTAGCTCACTCAGTTGATTAAGCATCAGACTCCTGATTTTGGCTCAGGTCATGATCTCACGGTTTGTGAGTTCGAGCCCCATGTCAGGCTCTGAGCTGACAGTACAGAGCCTACTTGGGATTCTCTCTTTCCCTCTCTCTGCCCCTCCTCTGCTCAGCTCTCTCTCTGTTTCAAAATAAACAAACTTTTAAAAAATAAATTGTAATTAGTTAAGAAGGCTCTAGAACTGCAAGATGCCCTTACGACCTTCGTTCACAGTAACAACGATGAGCTAAGAAATACAGAGCAAATCGTTTCAAAACGGAGATTCGAGAACCCCAGTCCTTAAGTGGATTCCACTTTTCCCAAATCAAAGACGTGAACAGAATTCCAAGCCTATCACAAGAATCTGCAGTATTTGGCACTCGTTAAAAAATCCTAGGGGGGCACCTGGGTGGCTCAGTCAGTTAAGCGTCTGACTTCAGCTCTGGTCATGATCTCGCGGTCTGTGAGTTCAAGCCCCACGTCGGGCTCTGTGCTGACAGCTCAGAGCCTGGAGCCTGCTTTGGATTCTGTGTCTCCCTCTCTCTCTCTTTCTTTCTCTCTCTCTCTCTCTCTCTCTCTCTCTCTGTCCCTCCCCTGCTCACTCTCTCTCTCTTTCGCTCTCAAAAATAAATAATTTTTTTTTAAATCTTAAGACTTCTGTTTCCTATAACAACAACGAGGCAGAAAATGTCTTCTCCCCTTTAAACAAAAATGCTGAACAATATTTAACATTTAAGTGACCTTCTTTAAGGTGTTCCGGTTAAGGAACAAAGTGTTGTACCCTATTAAGCGCTGGGGATTTGTGGTGGCATCGGCTCACTGCTCTGTGTCCTTGGGCCCCACGTCCCCAAGGCTCTCTCTTCATCCATAAAATAGAGCCACGATACCTTCCTTGCAAATTGTAATAAGGATTCCAGAGGACGCGAGAAAAGTGCTTGACACGGTCCCTGCCAAGCGGTAGGTCCTAAACAAGTCGTAACTGTTTTTATGACTGGGGACATCTCACATTTTAATATTCAGCAGCAGATACAGTGGCTCCCTTTGAAAATCATTCTCCTGGAACAGAACTATTACTCGCCACATCGGCGGAAAGCTATTGGGCTGGCGATCCATCAAATGCACTCGAGAAAGTTTGAGGGACGGTGATTTGATCCACGGGACGTGCGGACAGATGTACTGACCAATGCTGGCACGCCGGGGGTCGGCACACGATGTCGGCTTCCCAGAGGGAGCCCGCCGTCTCAGGAGGCGGGATGGGACTGCAGTCGTGTGGAACAGCACGGGGTGGCCGAGGTCTCGCTTTTGTATTTCATTTTGTCCTCGAGACGAACTTGCTGAGCAACGGCCGTCACCTTCACTCTCACCGCGGAGGAAATTAAAGCTCAGAGGCACCGAGAGCCTCGCCTGAGGTCACGCAGCAGTAAGCCGTGGGGAGCAGGATTTGAACCCACCCGTCTGAAGCTGGGGTCCTGAGCGTTCCGCCCAGGGACAAGCCATCTTCTTTCCGCTGGTCTTGCAGTGACCTCCCTGCCCTGTATCCCCTTCCCCATGCTCGCTTGCTTTCCTTTCCAGAGACGACGTCTCCATCGCATCCCTCCTCCACGAAGCAACCCTGGGGAGCTCTCAGCTTGAGCCCGGCCCCCCCGGCGGGGGTGTCCGTCTCGCTTCCACCTTCCGGCCCCAGCCCAGCCCTCCCGCCTCATCCCACCTTCTGCTCCACTTAAACACCATCCAGTCGGGCCCCTGCCTTCGCTGTCCCCCAGCCGGGCTCCCGTCCCCAGCCCTGCTGGATGCCACCGTGCTGTCCAGGCCTGGCCTCTCCAGCCCCACCTCTACCGGTTGAGGAGACCCAGGCCACCCCCTGCGGGTGCTGTAATCACCTTCCACCGACTTCGTGCCTTAAAACGATAAACGTGCTCTCGGACCTTCTGGAGGCCCGCATTCCTTGGCTCGTGGCCCTCCGCCGTCTTCCAGGGCAGCGATCACGTGGTTCCCACGGCTGCCTCCGTTGTCACATCTCCTTCTGTCCCCTCTGCTACACCTTGTCACATCATCTCTGACTCTCACCCTCCTTTCACCCCCTTGTAAGGACCCTGGTGATTGCATCGGGCCTAATCTACGCAATCCAGGACGGGGGGCGGCTGGGTGGCTTGGTCAGGTAGGCATCCGACTCTTGATTTCAGCTCAGGTCAGGGTCTCACGGTCCACGGGGTCGAGCCCCGAGTCAGGCTCCGGAACAGAGCCTGATTGGGATTCTCTCTCTCCCTCTCTCTCTGCCCCTCCCCCCACTAGCTCACCTGCACTCTCTCTCTCTCAAAAATAAACACTAAAAACATAAATAATCCAGGAATATATAATAAATATATACAATAAAATATATGCAAAATAATCTCTTCGTCTCAAAACCCTTGACATAATCGCATCTGCAAAGTCCCTTTACCATGTAAGCAACGTATTAGCAGTTTCTGGGGATGCAGACGGGAACATCTTCTGGTGGGGGGAGTGGAGCTTACTGTGCCTGGCACATTGTTAAACTGCCTTTAGGTGACAGGTGCGAATTGTACGTTCCCAGCTCAGCGCCGTCCATCTTCCTATCAGAACTCGGATTCCTTCTTGAGTGATTTCTGTTCCGTAGCAGAACGTGGGATCTTTGGTGCTTCCAGATAATCTGGCCACTTGGGAGTTAAGCCAAGCCTTTGGGGCATGACTCTTCAAACAAAGGCAAAGACCGGCATCTTAGACACTGTTTGCTTTCTTCTCCCAGCTTCCGAGGAAGGGACTTGAGTAGGAGAGGAATGAATGAGTGGGGAGGGGTAGGGACGCAGGCTCTTAGGACAGGCAAATGTCAGCCTGGCCACCCTGCCAGGAGCCCCCCCGGCACACCTGCGTGTTGGGGACTGCCTCCCACGCCCAACGTGGGAAGGGGGGGCTCTTGATAAGACGCAGATTCCGAGGAGGTAGGTGGCGAGCGGGCCCGAGGCTCCACGTTCTAACAAGCCCCTGGGTGATGCCAATGCTGAGGGTCCACGGGTCGCAAGGGGAGTATCACGGTGCTGCCCTCGGTCAGCCGCGAGGACGAGCCTCCACACACAACACAAATACTTGCTGCCCGACGCCTGCCCCCTAGATTGCCACCTTCGGCCCCAGACACCCACAGCACTTGGGCTCACTCCTTCCCGTGTGCAGACATCAGACAGACGCCCGGTGCCAGCTGTGAGCAGCAGAAACGAAACACGAGTTCCACCATCAGATCCCCAACCCTGCACCGCGGCTCATCCACTCCTTCCCCCAGTGTGGCAGAGGGAGCGCTCGAACCCACTGAAACACGCCCATGCACACACCCACACACACGCACGTGTGCTCGTGCACATACACCCACACGCGTGCACAATCACACACGCACACGTGCACATATACATACACCCACAGGCGTGCTTTGCATACACGCATGCACCCACATGGGCACGTGCACGTGCATGCACACCTGTCACATTTGCTGCACACGAGGTCAGCCTCGCTCTTGGCCTTCAGTCAACTCACGAGTCGCCCGCCTGGGCTGACGCTCCTCTCCGGCCTGCTCTGAGGCCCCACGGCCCCTCCGTGCCAGTCGGGGTCCTCGGGCCTGACCGGACAATGCCAGGCGTGGACTCACAGGGCAGCAGCAAGGATGACCGTGACAAAGGCAGGGCCGCGGCTAGCCTGTAAGTTGCCTTTGTGCAAATGAGGAAAAAGTGCCTCTGGAGGCAGGCGTGCTCCCTATTAGGGCACGTGGCACTCAGGCTCCAGTGCCCCCACCCTCTGGCTGGGACCGGCACTGGCGAATGAGGGACAACAGAGGTTCATCAGTCCCCCTTCTAGCCAGAGGCCCCAGAATGCCCTCTCCCGGGGGAAAAAAAATGTAAGGTTTCGAGGAGGAGGTGAATCAAGCTTCAAATCCTAAAGCTCCAGACAGTCAAGGCAGCAAAACTAGAAGCATATTCATCCGCACCAGAAAAAGAATTGCTTCCTCCAAGCCTCAATCAGCAAGGAAGACAGAGCAAGAGACAGAGGAGAGCCCACAACAGCCGTGAGCACTGTACAAATCCCCAGATAGGAGCTGGCCACTTGGAAGGGTAAGAATCATTTATTGCCGAAGAATGAGAAAAACTCTCCCACTTTGGGAGGCCAGCTTCTCCCTGGAACATCCTGATGGTGGGAACTCGGGGCAGCGGGGTTCCCAGCTCAGTCAGGCCCACCTACAGCTTTCTCATAACGGTTGGCAACTCAAAGAACCCTCCCCCATCCCTGTCTCTCCAGAACCCATGTCCTGTTGGCCCATTTCCTGTGGCACCCCCAGCACCACACTTCGTGATTACTGAGCGGACCAGGGTGCACTGCACTAAAGGAAGAGTGTGGACCCTCAACTCTCTTCTGCAGAAGAACACATCCTTCCCAAGGTCCTGGCATGGAGAGCGTATTGGTCAGCACAGGGCAGGTGATACTGCGTAACAAATGACCTCAAAGTCTCAGTGACACAAAACAACCAATGTTTGTTCTCTTTCTTGCCATGTGTCCGGTGTAAGTCAGCTGGGGGACTGGCTCCGTGTCATACTCATTCTGGGGTCCAGGCTGCTGGGGCAGCCAGGGTGTCTCAAGCATTGCTGGTCACTGTGGTTGGGGGAAAGAAGCAGATAGCACAGGTATTGGCTTTGGAGCTTTTTTCACGCATTCTCCACCGGCCACAGCAAGTGATGCAGACAAAACTCACTTCAGATGGGAGAGGAAATGCAGGCCTAGCAGGTTCCCAGAGGAGAGAGCTGGAATGTGGTGGGATGGAAGAAGAAGAAGAAGGAGAAGGAGGAGGAGGAGGAGGAGGAAGAGGAGGAAGAGGAGGAGGAGGAGGAGGAGAAGAAGAAGGGTGAGGGAAGGAGAGAGGGGACGGAGGAGACCGTCCTGCTAGAGGAGAGGAGGGGTTATCCATTTGCCCCAGGCAAAGATGTCCCCCCCAAAAAAACTCCTGGATAATTGAGAATATGCTCGGTTACTTTGCTCTCAGGGAGAAATCTGAACATTTTCACTTTTGTTCTGGCTCTGTTGGAAGGTGCTAAGACCCAGGGCCCCCAAGAAGAATCTGTACCTCCCCATCTAGAGGAGGGGGGTCGGCCACCACAGGCCGCCGCCCAGATCATTCTGATTCACCTTGCCCGTCTCCTCCTTCACTCCCCAGAGGCCGCTTTAGCCCACTGAAAGTCTTTCTGGGAAATCTCATTTCGCACCCTGGCAGCGTGCTCAATTCCTCCTGTCACATCCTGGTGGCAGTCCTATAAATAAAGCCCGAATTCTTTATTGCTGGAGTCAGCAGAAGGCTTGCACACAGGATGTCCTCACTCACACTGTAGGCACATTTTCATAAAACCTGTGCATAGAGCTTCCTATAAAGAGGGACATAGCAGGGAGGTGGGGAAACGGGCCCCGCTGTGCAGCCAGAGCCCCTCTCCCTTTGGGAAGTTCTCAGACTGGCACAGAAGCCTGGAAATAGAAAAGAGTGCCAGTGACCTTGTCCGCTTTCAGACAGAAGGCGTGTTGGCTGATGACCCAACAGAGCCTGCCTCGTCTCCTGGATGAGCCAGGCCCTGCAGCGGTGTCCTTGTATAAGCCAGGCAACTGAGGTCTAGACCCAGCCAAATGCATTCTCAACTCCCCACCTGCCCTGGTCCTAGACCATCTTCCCGCCTTCTTCCGAAGAGGCGAGCAAGGTGCCAGTGAATTCTTCATACGCTCAAAGTCAAGGTCTCAGGAGAACAAGAGTCCAGTCCTCCAGACTCTACTCATGGAGCAGGAGTGGGCTTCACAGACCAAGCAGAGCACAGAGCAGGAAGACGCACGTGTGTGTGCAGGTGACGGCAGGTGGCGAGGGTGGGAGGGATGTCTGTGAGCTGGAGGCAAGTTATCTTCGAGGTTGGAAGTCTGTGGAGACATTGCTGGCATCCGCCAGTTCACCACCACTCCTCCCTTCCAAGTATATAGATCATTGGACTCGTCAGTCCCCTGGAAGCAGAGCAGGGCCATGTTCTAGAGACTGGGAATAGCCAGTGAGTTGGGGGAAAGGTGACAGCTGCTGCTTTCAGGCCAAACCACAGAAAGCCGAACAGTTGCTGCGACCCTCCGTTTATCTCCCCTCCCATCACTGGATCATAAAAGAGGGCTCCTATTGACATGGGGCCACCAGATCAAAGGAGCCTGGCTCGCTGAATCACCGCATGGAGGAGGGTTGACTTGAAGAGTTACAAACCCTTCAGGGAACGTGATGGGAGGGTGAAGCCACTGAGCTGTTGGGGTTGTTTGTTACCATGGAACATAACCCACTCGAACCTTGACTAACATGGTCCTTCCATGTCTCACTGGGCCTCTTTCGTGAGTTGGGCAGCCAGGGGTCAAGCCACCCACCTTCCAATAGAGAACTGGAGCCAGCTCTGGATCTCATCTTTAGGATCAGAGACCGAGGCTGAACGTGAAGAAAACTCCTGGCCAAAGAGACTTCACTGTGTCTTCTTGTGAACCTGAGTCTGCACGTTAACCGACAGTCCTTCTGGACATTTGGACATCTACTGTGGTATCTGAGATTCGGTCTGGCTGTTAAGCAGATATATAACAAAGTAGGGACAAACCAAAGTTGTAGAATCTGGTCATCATTTCTGTACTCTTCCTGCGGAGAAGCTACGCCTCTACTCGTCCCACCAGAGAAAATTTTAAACTTCAGGTCATGATCCACTTACGGGTCAAATTATCAACTTAGCGGTTACATCCACCATTTTATGAGGTGGAGGGGAGTGGAATGAATAGGCCAGGATAAATATTCATGATTTTTTTTCCGTTTCATATGTGTTTATACATACATACGTGTGAGCACGTATATGTAAATGCAAATTCTATTTCTTACACTTTGGATCATGGTCCAAATGGTTCCAGGAAACAACCCACATGTCCGTGGACAGGTGAGCAGATGCACAAAATGTGGCCTAATCATTCAGTGGAAGGCTACCGGGCAGCAGAAAAGGAATCACCCACTGATATTCTTAGTAACATGAATCCTTCTCGAAAACGGCACATTGAGCAAAAGAACTCAAAAGAGCATATTCTATATGATCCCATTTATACGAAGCTGTGAAACAGGAAAAACTAACTTACGGTGACAGAAAGCCAATCGGTGATTTCCTGGGGTGGAGGTGGGGTGTTGGCTACAGCACGAGCTGAGCCTCGTCCCCCCCAAATGTGTACGTTGACGTCCTGACAGCCAATACCTCAGAACGTGACCTCGTTTGGAGACGGTCGTCATGGAGGTAATCAAGTGCAAATGAGGGCATGAGATCGCTCGTCTGGTATGAATGGGAGCTTTATAGAAAGGGGAACTATGGACACGAGACACACATAGCAGGAAGACAATGTGAGGACACCGTTCCCAAGCCAAGGAGAGGGGCCCAGGACAGACCCTCCGAAGGAACCAAGCTTGCCGAGCCTTGATCCTGACTTCCAGCCTCCAGAGCCAACAGACGGTAAACGTCCGTTGTTGAAGCCACTCAGTTTGTGGGACTCGTCACCGCAGCTCTTGCAGACTCATACAGACGATAAAGAGGCACGGGGGAGGGGCGCCTGGGTGGCTCAGTCGGTTAAGCGGCCGACTTCGGCTCAGGTCATGGTCTCGCGGTCCATGAGTTTGAGCCCCGCGTCAGGCTCTGTGCCGACAGCTCAGAGCCTGGAGCCTGTTTCCGATTCTGTGTCTCCCTCTCTCTGACCCTCCCCCGTTCATGCTCTGTCTCTCTCTGTCTCAAAAATAAATAAATGTCAAAAAAAATTAAAAAAATAAAAAGAGGCATGGGTGGACCTTTGGAGGCAGTAAAAGTGTTCTGCACCCTGGTCAGCATAGCAGTTACATGAGTGCACTTACCGAAGCTCGCCACGCTGCATCCCTAAAATAGATGCATTTTATTAGGACATCCATTATTACCTCAATACAGCTGATTTTTTTTTCTAATTTAATGAAGGACTCAGGGCCCCTGACTCAGGTCACATGGAGAAGCAGGCAGAACTCTCCCCGCAAACCACTAGCTGTGTGCCTCAGACACATCATCCCCTGTCACCTTCCCAGTGGCCCTCCGACAGGGGGGCTGGCTTTCTTGTCTAGAGAGGCTCAGAAAGGTCACTTGCCCCAGATCGCTCCAGCTGAGAGGAGCACATCTGTCATTTGGACCCAGTCTGGCTGACTTTCCGCCGCCTTCGGGCCAACCCGGCGCTCAGGTGTCACCCAGTTCCATGCAATTTTATTTCTTCCCCAATATCATGGACATTCTCGGGATCCTATAAATAAGGACGGCTCCTAGGCCTCCAGCTCCCGCAGATAAGCAGACTTCTGACAGCCTCGCTTTCACCTTGATAAAGGACTTGATGAACCAGGAATGAAAGTCCCTGGAAGAGAACCACTACCTGCCTGCGGGATGCAGTTGTGATTCAGAGGAAAATGCCTCCATCCGCTCTTGAACCCCCCTGTGTACAAGAAGAGGTGGCCCCGCAGGAAAATAAGCCGGAGACACTACACTGAAGCATCAAGACAGCACGAAAGGAAGATGAAGGAAGGAAAAGAAAGTGTAAGAAAAGGCCCCCAGGAAGCCGATCGGCATGTTAGGTAAGGGTTATTATGTTTGGTCTAGTTCAGGGATTTCCCAAAAGGACGTGTGTCCCCAGGCGGACTGGACGATTCCCTCAGTTCTGGCCTGTGTTGTCAAATTCGTTTCAGCCCTGTCCGTCTTGTACCAGGAGACATTTGCTGGCTCAAGGACGGTTTGGGGACCAGCCTCCTGGGTGCGGTCTAGAATGCCTGGACAGCGTGCATAGCACTGGCTGTACCCAGCTTGCAGGAGTGGTGGCTCAGGGGTCGCACAGAGGGAGGGGACCCCAAGGCCTGAGCCCAGCTCCAAGGAGTGTGGATCGGGGCGGGGGCTTGGAATCGGAAAGAAACTCCAAACTGCCGTTCTCTTAGTTTGGGTCCCCCGAAGCAGAGCCTGAGACAAGGATTGAGATGTAAGAGGCCTATTAGGGAGGTGACCCTAGGGAGCTCTGGCCAGAGACAGCGAATGGAAGGCAGACGATAAAGGGTGAGTTATCAAGCAGGGTAGTAGTGTGGGCAGTGGAACCGGACCCTGGAGGGACTTCTGGGACACCACGTAGAATACGCATCTTAGAGTTTTCCCATCTGAGGGATGAGGCGTCTGGACGGTTTTCCCTCCAACTCCCACCGCCATTGGTAAGGGCTGCTGGAGGGCTGGGGGTAATTCTCCAGCACTGAGGGCCTACTGGGCCTGCCCAGTGAAAGCCTGCAGGAGAAGGAACAGCACTGGCTTCCAGGAGTCTGGTAGGGCCAAGAATAAGGCAAGTGCCCAGGAGGCACCGGGGGGGGGGGGGTGCTGTATTCATCAGCCAGAGTTGCCATACCCATTACGCCTACAGCACCCATTCCCTCACAGTTCTGGAGGCAGAAGTCATATCCAGGTTTCGGCAGAGTTGGGACCTCCTGAGACCTCTGTCTGTGGCTTGTGAATGGTCCTCTTCTCCCAGTGTCCTCTCATGGTCGTCCCTCTGTCCTTGTCTGTGTCCTAATCTCGCCCTCTTAAGGACACCAGTCAGATTAGACTAGAGCCCACGCTAAGGACCTCATTTCAACTTAATCCCCTCTTTAAAGAACCTGTCTCCAAATACAGTCACGTTCTGAGATTCTGGGGGTTAAGGCTGCAATATACGACTTTTAAGGGGACACAAGTCAGCCTATACCAGGGGCCACCAACTTCTGCTACAACACTCAGCAAGAGGTGCTAACAGAGGTCATAATTTAGAAAGTCAGGGTGAATATTCATAGACTAAATCATTGTGCTATCTGTGCTGATAGCTCAGAGCCTGGAGCCTGCTTCAGATTCTGTGTCTCCCTGTCTCTCTGCCCCTCCCCTGCTCATGCTTGCTCTCTCTCTCTCTCTCTCTCAAAAATGAATAAACACTAAAAAAAATTTTTTTTACTAAGAAAAGAAAAGAAAGCGAGCGGCCATCGCAGAGAAGTCATGCCTCAAGTCGTAATCCCAAGGGCACTTGAGGACCCATGTCCGTTAGGAACAGTGCCGTGAAGGATGCCATAGTGTTGGAGGCTTGCTCTGTGGGGTGCTGGCTGTGTGCTGGTGGGGTGATCGGCATCTGTCAGTTCCCCGGGCTTCCAACACTGCAACTGGTGGGTCCCGGGCTCCTATGATCCCCCGCATAGGCTTACCAGCTGGCGATCGGACAGGCCACCCGTGCTGGCGGGCCAACGGCATAGGAGGGTCCACAGAGCAGCGGCCCTAGGTTTCCTCTCCGCCGTCGGCTTGCTGGGGGACATCAGCCACCTCCCTTCACCACCTCGGCCTCTGTCCCCTGATGTGCAAAATGAGAGGAACGAAGCCTTCAGTGACCACAGCCCGGTCCCCAGCATACACTCAGCATCGATTCACGCGCACTCCATCTCACACACACCCTATGGGAAGAAAAAAATGGTTGGACCCCTTTGCAAACCTACCGGACAGCACCCGCTACAGCTGAAAACACTCCTACCCTACGTCCCAGCACCTCCGCTCCTAGGTACGAACCCAACGGACATGACTGCACGTATCCACAAAAAAGTTATACACCAACTGTAGTCACCGTGACCGGCGAAATGGGATTCCCGCATCTATCTGCTGGAGAACAGGTGCCCAAAACACGATACATTCCTCCACCAGAATGCAACTACCCACGGCAGCGTGGGCAAATAGCACCGACAGCTCGTTGCACAAACACAGACATCCCTGGAGAGGATGCAGATTTTAAGTCTGGGGTCCGGGCGTTATTCACCCCTGTATCTGGCACCCTGTGAAGAACAAGTGCCCGGTAAATGGCTTTCTGAAGCAACAAATGCCTTTGTGCATGTGTCCGTGCGTGCGTGCGTGCGTGTGTGTGTGTGTGTGTGACTACCTCCACAGCCTTCTGGTAATGAAGCAAGCTGACTGCCAGCTGCCGCCGTGGCCGGGGTCCTGGGAAAGGACCACAAGCTGGCTCTGCAGCCGGATGAGCCAACATGAGGAGTTTTTAATAAGCTCACCCCACGCAGCCAGCCCGCGGCAGCTGGCCAAGCCCCATCAACCCCGCACACCGCTGCGACTAAAGGGCCCCAGAGGGGCGCTTCTGCAGGGTGGGGGCGAGAAGGCTCCGTGCCCCTCCACCTCTCCGTTAGGTTCATGGCTCTCCAGGCTCTAATTCACCCACCAGTCGCTGGAGGCTGAACTGGCTCGTAACAGATATGTTCACGGATCAGAGTCATCATGACTGAGCATCTGGAGGCTGACCCCGAGCGCGGTGTGTGGGGCTCTAAGTCTGCACTCGGGCTGCGTCCGGGACAGATGGATTAGCCGGGGGGGGGGGAGGGGGGGGGGCGCACCTGAGAAAGCCCGGTGACCCGCTCGCCCCCACACCACCAGAGCACTGTGCGGGGACCTGTCCTCAGGCCCCTTTCCCGCCGGGCCCCGGATTGTGATGTGGCGGGGCAGGACTTACGGACAGGTGGGATGTCCTCAACCTCCTCCCATCTCACCGCCTCTCCCCCATCCTGCTTTAAAAAAAGAAAAAAAAAATCTTTGTCAGCTGGTTCTGGGATACGTGCGATGCCAAGCGAAAAGAAGCTAAATGGATCCACGTAATGAAAAGCCGCGAGAGGGAAGAGGGGCGGCGTGGGGACGCAAACACCTGCCCCAGGGAAGGGAGAGCCGGGAGCCGGCAGGTGATGGTTCTCGAAGCGCCACCGGAAAATGAAAATAAGGGCCGGGAAGGTGGTTCTACGGCGTGGCTGAGGCCGCTCTTTGCGCCCACGGGTCCTGTCCCCCTGCTTTAATCAAATCGCCTTTTTGCACCAATCAATAAAGAAATAATGAAAATAAATAAATAAAGCGTGGCTGAGGATTGTAGACTGGGACCTCGCTGGTGTCATCTGTGACACCTAAACTGGAAGTTCTTTCCATTGCCGCCTAAGGGACCAGATGCTGCACAAAAGCCCTAGTCATGCGAGCCCCTGCCTCTACTTCCCATTAGGAGGTCATCGGTGCCAAAGACCATGCCACCCAATGGTGAAACAAGTCCCACCCGCTAGGTGCCTGAGGGCAGGCCAGGCGAGGATGCTGTGCGCCCAGACCTGAGTTCAGGGGCAGCGCTCTAGGCCTCCCCGACCGCTAGTACAGGTCTACGTGTCACGTGGGAATCAGCAGAAGGACAGAGGAGCCCATCCTGGTCCGTCCCCCTAACAGGAGCCCACGGGCTCCCGTAGCATCGTCAAATCAAAACAAATCCGGACTCAGCATAGAAAACTTTCATGCAAAAGGGTTATTGCGGGGAGAGGGGAAGGACGGTCCCAATAGGAGGAGAGGGGACGTTTGCGAAAGGGAGAATGCTCTGACCATAAGGTCTGCAAGCTTCCCAAGAGTTGAGCGGGGAGAGTTTTCCTTTCAGAGGAAAGTTCGAAAGAACCCCGCGGGGGGAAGGGGGTGAGGCGATCGGATGGCAGACCGGAGAATGTTGGACTCCAAAGCCAGCCTACTCTCAGGAGGGGCCGTCTGCTACCAAGGGTCAGGAGCCTGGGAGGGGAGAAGGTTCGCCAAAGCACTTTGTTCTCATCGGTTCGTGGGGACAGCATTTCAGCTAATCACTTATGAGGGACAAAAATGGCAATGTGGAAGGGTCTGGGTGTGCCCTTGTCACGGGTAAACAACGAGGGCGTCTGTGCGTCTTCTCCAAGGCATGCAGAGAAGGGCGGTTCTCTGCCCGTCTGGAGGTCTCCTGCAGCAGACCATACAACAATGTGAGTGCGTATCACACGACCAGACTGGACACGTAAACGTTAGTAAGGTGGCGAGTTTCATGTTATGTTTTGTACGTCAAGGAGAAAAATTTTCATTAATTACCCGTGTTCCGGCCCTGAACGACAGAATGGTGTGGCACAAGGCCAGAGCCCTGAAAACTAGTTTGATGGCCATTTTCTAAGATGGTCCCGAAGCTGCCTCGGAAGAAGAGTGTTGCTGGTGTCTCAAGGGAGCAGGTGCATCATCCGGGCCTCGGGGTGTGGGCCATCTACCCTCATCTTGCAGAATTCAAGGTTTGGGGCCCGTATGCCAAGACCCTGCCAACCTATACCACGGCCTTCTGCAAACTGCAGAAGAGTGCTCCTTCTCAGGAGACCCAGTCCCATCTACACATAGGCTGGGAAGTGAAGGAAACTTGGTACGAAGAAAACGTTACCCCGTCCTCTGAGTCGAAGCAGGCCTGCGTCATGGTGCGTGACTCAGTGGGCAAAATGCACACTGGAATTCAGCCCTCGCCCACCCTTCCCCCAGCTGCCTTTGTTTCAGTGCACAAACCACATAACCGTAGCCGGCGGGCCTGCCCATGCCCTCTCCCAAGCGGCATCTCCGGAGTCTGACCTGCTTCCCCAGGGCCTGTCCACCGAACAAGTAATTTCCTGTGTGGCCTTTCCTGGGTCTCTGCTGACCCTCAGCTGGGCCTTCCTCAATTTCTGGAATTTCCTCCTGCTAAATCCATTGGTTAAAACTGGCGCCCTAGGAGGCACACAACCCCAAGCCCCATCAACGCCATCACTGCCATCCAAACTTAGCTTGTAACGTATGAAACAATCATCCGGTATGTGTACGTTTCAGCCTAACCCACAGAAGTTCAAGTAACATTTGCTTTTGTATCCAGGCCTGCTCTGTGTTCAGGGCTTTTCCTCCTTGGGGAATACCCGGGAATGGATGAGGTCGTTTCCCTCCTCCCGGCGGCCCTCCCTCCACACAGTCACCCGGGCTTGTTGGAAAACACCTCATTCCCTAGGGCTCGGAAATTACTTCTTATGTCCTATGACGTACTGATTATCACAGCAACTGAGACCCATTTCCCAGCATGCAACAGGGGAGGGCAATTCTGGCTGGAGTTTATTGCACAGGGATGAAGTCCCCACTCTGGCTGATTCCCCCGACCCGGGATCAGTCTGCTCTTTCAATATCCCATCTCAGTGGAAACGTCATTTTCACGGAGGAGAAGAAAGCCTTGCCCATGTTTTTTAAAGAAGGGGAACAGAAAAAGAAAAGAAAAGAACTTCTAGCATCTGACCTGCTGATGGTTTTGTGGCTCCTCCCCAAAGCGTCTTACAGAAGTTGGCTTGTCCTTTCTGGCTCTTAAAGATTAAACTAGACTTAGTCTGGTAAGAAACGCTGCAGCCCTATCGTGAAAGGGGAGCCACCTCCAAGCCCCCAGGCCCCTGTCCCTGCTCTCACAGGAAGAAGACCGTGTCACTGCCAGGGGTGGGAGATGTCATCGGTGCTCGCAGGTACCGCCGTGGGCTCGGCAGAAAGACGGCTGCCCCACCGAGAGCATCGGCTGCTGTGTCGCATGCTCCCAGGCGGGATGTCACAGAGAACAGAAGGAGACGACAGGGGAGAGCCCCAACCAGAGAGGACTGTCACATGGAGAATCATCTGAGCCCGTCCCTCCGCCTGTGCCCTCCCGTTTACGACAGAGACACCCGCAACACCCCTTCACTTACTCCCTCAGCACACAAAAATGAACATCTACACCTCCTCTGACACACTTCATTCATTCATTCATTCGTTCGTTCGTTCGTTCACTCTTTATGAAGTCCTACTGTGATGGGCTGAATTATGTTCCCGCCCTCGGATTTACAGATTGGATCTCTAACTCCCAGCACCTCAGGGCGTGACCGTATTTGGGGACAGACTCTTCGCAGAGGTGATTCAGTTAAAATGAGGCCCTCAGGGGGGTGCCCTAGGTCAATCTGACTGGTGTCTTTATAAGAAGAGGAAATCCGGGCACACAAAGGGACACCAGGGAGGCACGGACACGGAAGAAAGACCACACACAAGGACACAGGAAGGAGGTGGCCATGTGAAAGCCAAGGGAGAGACCTCAAGAGAAACCAACTGCCACTCCAGCCTCAGAACTGTGGAAAAATAGGTTTCTGTTGTTTAAGCCGCCCAGTCTGCGGCGCTCTCTCCTGGCGGCCCGAGCACATTAATGCGTCTACTATGCACGCCCCAGGCACCGTGCGGGGTGCTGAGGAGGAGCGATTCCTGCTTCAGGGACTGTCCTGAGGACAGCCGCAAGAGCCTCCATAAGCGGCCCCTGCCTACCCCCGCCCCGCCCCGCCCCTGCCGGGGGCTGCCACACCAAGTACCGGGCGCCTACAGTCCCCACACTCAGGAGGCCAGTTCACCTCTGTGGCTCCCAGTCCCGCCCTGCCCGACACGCCCCTCCTGCCCCCTTTACCAGGCTGAGCCCTGCCTTACTTAGGGGCCCCTCCCTGATCTCGTCCCCACCACGCAGGGTGAGCTCTTGCCTCTCCCCTCTGTTCCTATCGTCATTTCTCTACCATTGCATTCACAATGCTGTATTACGATTATCTCTTTGTGAGCTTGTCTTTTCCACAAAACTGTAGGTTCCTCTGGAACAGGCGTTATGTTGCATTTATAACATGTTCTCAAAATCTAACAGAGTAAATATGTAATAAATAGTGGAGGCAGAGGGATGGATGGATGAACGGACTGACAGACAGACGGATGGATGGATAGCATCACTGATGAGATAGCACCATATACTGTCAAGACATTAAATGCCACTCCTCACTCCATAGACTTTGCAAATATTTACACTCTTTGAAAAGTAAAACAAAGCTGGACTGTCTGCATTTTTATTCTTAGAACAGAAGAAATAACCATTGCTTGGAGAGTGGATCAGTTTGAATGCTATTGCTTCTAAGGGAAAAAAACCTGCCCCCAGTGTCCTTAAACAAGAAGGAGAAGTGATTGCAATAGCTTAAATATCCAAAGTTAAGATGGGCTTTAGAAATAGTTAATCATGGCTTAACTATTAACTATTAGCAGATCTTTCTCTATGCTTCTCTTGGTGTTGTTTTCCTCTGAGTGTCTGTCTTCAGGTTGGCTTCCCTCATGGGTGCAAAGTAGCTGCAACAGTCCCAGACCTCACATCTGTACGCCACACCAAAGTAAGAGAGTGTCTTTGTCTCAACATTCCCAGAGAGAATCCCAAGATTCCTTCTGATTTGTCCAGCTTAAGTCCTGTGCCAAGACACCCAGAGTCAATTGCAGTGGTCAGAAAGATGGGATTGGCCGGATTGGCTTGGACTGGCTTGGCTCAGGTCATGGGTTCCCCCCGCCGGCACCTGGGAGTGAAGCCAGTTTCCTCAAAATCACATGCATCCCCAAACAGAAATTGGGGCACACTGCATGTTCACTACAGCCAGGACCAGGAGAGGGATGCTGGAGAGGAGATCCCAGAATGGCTAAACGCTGTCCCTCCTAAAAGTAGCACAGTTTGAATACAACAGTTAAGGAGGAGGAGAAAGAGAAGAAGGAGAAGAGGAGGAGAAGGAGGGGGGAGGAGGAGGGGGAGGAGGGGGAGGAAGGGGAGGAGGAGAGGAAAGGGAATGGGAAAAGCAATCAGTATGGAAAACAGTACGGAGGGTCCTCAAAAAAATTAAAAATAGGGCAATCCAATGATCCAGAAATCCCATTTATGGGGAATTGATCCAAAAGAACTGAAATCAGAATCTCAAAGAGCTGTCTGCGCGCCCATGTTCATTTCAGCATAGTTCACAATGGTCAAGACGTGGGAACGACCTAAGAGTCCGGCAGATGAATGAATTTTAAAGAGCGGGATATACGAACAACGGAATTATCGTGCAGCCTGGAGACAGAACAGAGACCTGCAGCGCGTGACCACATGGATGGACCCGGAGGACATTCAGCACTCACAGAAGGACGAATACCACGTGACTGCACTCATGTGAGGCATCTAAGATAATCAGAGGGGCCTGGTGGTTGCCATGGTCTTGGGGGGACTGGGGCACAGGGAGCTCTAGGGATCTGCCAGACCACATCGGGCCTGTACGTACGAGACAGTATTGGACACTTAAAACCTGCTGAGGCTAGATCTCATGTCAAGTGTTCTTAGCAAAACAAAATAAAACTGGATGGCTCAGTCGGTTGAGCGTCTGACTTTGGCTCAGGTCACGATCTCACGGTTCGTGGGTTCAAGCCCCGCGTCAGGCTCTGTGCTGACAGCTCGGAGCCTGGAGCCTGCTTCGGATTCTGTGTCTCCCTCTCTCTGCCCCTCCCCTGCTCGTGCTCTCTCTCTGGCAAAAAGAAATAAAACATTAAAAGAAGATTTTTTTAATTTAAAAACAGAAAGAAAACCACCAGTTCAGAGCTGGTCTCCGCGGCAGTGACAACAGAAGCACCCCAGGCAGAGGAGACAGCAAAGCGGAGGCACGGAGGCCGGGAGGAGCAGGTGCATCTGGGGATGGCGAGTTTGGGGAGTCCGACTCCGGCGGCCCTAGCTCCAGGCACTCGGGGTGAATTTCAGGGTTGGCGCTCTGCTGCACAGACGGGACAGTCCTGAAGTCTTCTGCTGGGGTCTGGTCGTGGGAAGCCCAGGGAGGCAGCAGGACCCCTTCCCCCAGTAGCTGCCCCCCAGTTTGAGCCTGGGGTCAGGACCCTCAGATGACATAAGGGTGAGCACTGGTAGTACCCATCCCTTCTGAGGGACCCCCACGTGACACGGATGAACCTTGGAGGCAAAAGCTATGTGCCACGTACTGTAGTCTCCTATTTAAACGAAATGTCTGGGGCCCACCGGGGTGGCTCAGTGGGTTAAGCGTCTGACTTCGGCTCAGGTCACGATCTCGCGGGTCACCCGATCTAACCGGCACTTGCCAAAGGTATGAGACCCACAGCCAGCCGGAAGTGACTTGCCCACAGGCGCACAGCGGGGTAGCGGAGAACCAGAGCCACCGTGTGCCTATGCCAGACCGTCCCAGCCAGGACCCCAGGCTTCAGGGAATGAGTGGCTTGTGAAGGGCACCTGGACCCCATCCTGGTTCTGACTGGTTCCTGGATGCCTGAGGGAGCGCGTGCATCAGACCACAATCGCCAGTAAAAACCTGACCCCAGGGGCGCCTGGGTGGCTCAGTCGGTTAAGCGTCCGACTTCGGCTCAGGTCACGATCTCATGGTCCTGTCCGTGAGTTCGAGCCCCGCGTCGGGCTCTGGGCTGACGGCTCAGAGCCTGGAGCCTGCTTCCGACTCTGTGTCTCCCTCTCTCTCTGCCCCTCCCCCATTCATGCTCTGTCTCTCTCTGTCTCAAAAATAAATAAACGTTCGGGGCGCCTGGGTGGCTCAGTCGGTTAAGCGTCCGACTTCGGCTCAGGTCATGATCTCACGGTCCTGTCCGTAAGTTCGAGCCCCGCGTCGGGCTCTGGGCTGACGGCTCAGAGCCTGGAGCCTGCTTCCGATTCTGTGTCTCCCTCTCTCTCTGCCCCTCCCCCATTCATGCTCTGTCTCTCTGTCTCAAAAATAAATAAACGTTCAGGGCGCCTGGGTGGCTCAGTCGGTTAAGCGTCCAACTTCAGCTCAGGTCACCATCTCGCGGTCCGTGAGATCGAGCCCCGCGTCGGGCTCTGAGCTGATGGCTCAGAGCCTGGAGCCTGTTTCCGATTCTGTGTCTCCCTCTCTCTCTGCCCCTCCCCCGTTCATGCTCCGTCTCTCTCTGTCCCAAAAATAAATAAATGTTAAAAAAAAAAATTAAAAAATAAATAAATAAATAAACGTTAAGAAAAACAGATTAAAAAAAAAAGACCCGACCCCAGGCAAGGACGAGACGCATGCTTCTTTCCGTTTCCAAGTCTGCTGGACGCTCAGTCCACACGTGCTCCCTCTACACCTTCTGCGAGCCCCGCTTTCACCTCCTGCGGGCTCCCGTTTGATTTCCAGCCTTTTGGCTGGTCCTGGGGGAGCCCCTCTGGGTGCCCAGACCTGGCCTGCCGGCATCAGAAGAGCCACCGGAATCCCTTTGATCAGATCAGAGCGTTAAATGTATGCCTGATATGGGAAAACCCACTTCTCTGTCCGTGCCCTTGGAAGTCAGCCAGCACGATGTGCCTGTGACACGGGGCGAGGACCAGGGAGAAGACGCTGTCGGTCAAGATCCCCGCCCCCGCCACCGCCTCTGGCCATCCAAGACCTCTAACGGGACCTGACAAGCTAGTGTGTAGGGGACGGTGCCGTGACACTGGCATCTGCCCATCCATATCCAGCAAGACTGCCCTGAGCACACCCCCAACAGTACCACGGCGTCTTACAAGCACAGAGTATTTGCAAGGCGCTTCGTCGGCGCTCTGCCCGAAACAGAGTGGAGGCTCCCAACCTTTTATCATTGGGAAGGGGCGGGGGGGGGGGGGGGGGGGGGGGAGATGTGTAACTGGCGACTGTTTGTAACGTGCTTATTTTGCGCAGAGTTCTGCCCTCCAAGAAGCCGGTAAGGATAGGACTTTCCACAATCACTCAGAATGTAAGGCAGATGTGTGATCGAGTGACACTTGTCATTAGGGCAGGAAGGAGGCTGCAAGGTGGAAGAGGCAGGAAGCCTGGGTCTCTGAGCAGGGGCCTAACCCTCCCCATCCATCAGTGTCTAAAGGTGCCACGACTCGATGAGCCGGAAGTCTCATGCCGATGACCTTCGGACTGCTGGTCTCCTGGGAGGTGTTATAGATCTGAACCCTGATCCCAGGGAACAGTAGGACAGGATCCCCCTGTCCTGTGGCCTGAGTCAGAGAGGGGGATGGAAAGGCAGTGCAGTCAGGGAACAGCCTGCCTTCCAACCCTTCCAACTCCCTCCCCAACTGGGAGACGGGACTTGGGAAAGCGTGTGGGGCTCCAGCTCCTGGGACAGGTACGCACACACCCTGGGCCGGTGAGGGGAAGGCCCCCCTAGCCCGTGGGGTGAACGCTAAGCTTCCCCGGGAATTTGGGCAGGAATGAGTCACGACAGCAACACAGGCAGGGAGCCCAAGGCTGCTGGGCGCACAGTGGGTGCTCAGGAAAGGCTGGCTGTCCCTCGGGGTGTCTGTCATTCCACAGTGAGCGGAAGCCATGAATTTGTGATTTATAATAAGAAATCTTCGCGTACTTGGTTTCGTCCCCAGTTCTGGCACAGAGCTTCTAAAACCCTTGCAATTTTCTGTGATGAGAGCAATACAGGTATCTTTTGCCGTGTTAATTAGGTGGCTCTGGGACGACACCTAAGGGTGTGGGCTGGCGGCCAGTGGAGCCGACCTTGCGACTAGAGTTGGAGATTTCAGTCCCCACCCCACCACCCCGCAGTGGAGAGGGGCTGGAAGTTGAATCAATCGTTAATGGCCAATGATTTTTTTTTAATATAATTTATTGTCCACCTGGCTAACATACGGTGAGTGCACTGTGCTGTTGGTTTTGGGGGTAGATTCCCATGGTTCATCGCTTCCATACAACACCCAGTGCTCATCCCAACAGGCGCCCTCCTCAATGCCCGCCACGCATTTTTCCCCTCTCCCCCACCCCCCCATCAACCCTCAGTTTGTTCTCTGTATTTAACAGTCTCTTACGGTTTGCTCCCTCCCTCTCCCTTTGTACCTGTTTTTCCCCTTCCCCTCCCCCACGGCCTTCTGTTAAGTTTCTCAAGTTCTACCTATGAGCGAAAACATACGTTATCTTTCTCTGCCTGACATTTCACTTAGCATAACACCCTCCAGTTCCATCCACGTTGCTGCAAACGGCCAGATTTCATTCGTTCTCATTGCCAAGTAGTATTCCGTTGTATATATAAACCACAATTTCTTTATCCATTCATCAGTTGATGGACATTTAGGCTCTTTCCACAATTTGGCTATTGTTGAGAGTGCTGCTATAAACATTGGGGTACAAGTGCCCCCATGCATCAGCACTCCTGTATCCCTTGGGTAAATTCCTAGCAGTGCTATTGCTGGGTCGTAGGGTAGTTCTATTTTTAATAGTTAATGGCCAATGACTTAAAAAAAAATCAATCAATCCTCTGCAGTGAAGCCTCCATAAATACCCCAAAGGACAACATTCAGCGCTTCAAGGCTGGTGAGCAAGCACAGATTCAGAGAGGGTGGTGTGCCCAGAGAGGGCGCGGAAGCTTCGAGCTCTTCCTGCGTCCGTCTGGCTGTTTCCGAGTTACATCTTTTTACGATGAACCGGCAATATAGTAAGTACAATGCTTCTCTGAGCTCTGGGAGCCGCTCTGGAGAGTTAATGGAACCCAAGGAGGGGCTCGTTCGAATCCGCAACCTACAGCCACAGCTCAGAAGCCCGGGTGACAGATCTGGGACTTGTGACCGGCGTCTCCAAGGGGAGAATGTGGCAGTCTTATAGGACTGAGCCCTTAACCTGTGGGATCTGCAGGGAGATGGTGTTGGAATTGAGCCGAATCGTAGGACATCCAGCTAGTCTCTGAGAATTGCTTGCTGGGGGAGGGAGGGGAGGCAGGGGGGAGAACCACTCACTGGAATTAGGTGCAGAATCTAAGAAGGCCCTTCACTCCACCACCACTTACGAGGCAGACCAGGCATCTCCACTCCAGGTGCCCACTCAAGGTTGGCCTCCGTGTGGCCATCTGAGAAGTGGACCTCCACTCCCTGTGAGCTGCCACTGGGTGCCAACTGGGGCCCTGCTGTCACAGTGTGGGTTCTTCAGAGAAGCAGAATCAAGAGGATCTATAGATACGTAGAAAAGGGCTCATTGCGGGGGACCGACTCACGCACTCATGGAGGCTGAGCGGTCCCGCGATCTGCCACCTGCAAGCCAGAGGCCCCGGACGGCGAGTGATTAGGCTGCGGCCCAAACTCATAGGCATGAGAGCCAGGAGCGCCGATGTCCAAGGGCAGGAAGCAAAGAGCAAAGCCACCCTTCCTCCTCCTCTTTGTTCTATTTGGGTCTTCCACAGAGTGGAGATGCCCGCCTGCCCTGGGCACCAGCTTCTTCGCTCAGTCTACCAAGTCAAATGCTAATCTCTTCTGGAAACGCCTTCACAGATGCGCCCAGAAATAAGGTTTTACCAGCTACGTGGGCAGGCCTTTGCCCAGCCAAGTCCACGCATAAAATTAACCTTCACACCTGGGATGGAGGTTGCCCCCTGACCAGCATGGGCCACCCCCTCCCCAGCCCCCTTTTTCACATTCCCCCCAACCCCTTCCAGCTCCCGTTCCAACCCCTGTTCGTCTCTCTGCCTCCCGCCATCTCTGTCTCTCTCCCTCAATCCGTGTGTGTGTGTGTGTGTGTGTGTGTGTTTTACCACCTCTCTCCTTATGCCACTCTTTAACCATCACCCCCCCCTTTTACACTTGGGGGTTGGATCCAGCCTGCTGCTTCCTGGGGGCCAGTGACTTCATCTCTCCGCTCCCTCACCTGTAAGGGAGACCAAGCACTACCCCCTGACCCTGAGACCGACTCCATCATCGTTCCCCAGACAGACCCAGCATGTTCCCACCTGCCCCTTCCTCCTTCACTGCTGGGAACACCTTGCCTGGAGTAGCACCTCAAGCATCCGTCACGCTCCAAGCCCCCCTGCTTCCTTTTCCTTGCTAAGACTAACTCTCCACCTGAGAGGACACCATACATCTGTTCATCCCTCTGCTGTCTGTCACCCGCCGAGAAGGTGAACTTTTTACCACGAGGCCTTTGACTGCCCCGTCCCTTGCTGTATCTCTAGCCCTCCGAACAGTGCCAGGCACACAGCGGGCACCCTACCAATCCCTGTGCGATGGTTGAGTCATGTCTGCAAACGCCCATCGGCAGGTGCTCAGTGAAGACAGAGACAGTGGTGACAACAGCAGTGATGAAAATTCAGTGAAAACTCAAGGGCCTGGGGTGGGGGATGTCCCCAGATGACGGCACCTTCCCCGCAAGTGGGTAAGGAGGAAATCTTCAACTCCCTCCCTAGAGCTGGCCCGACTGGGGCCTCAGAGGGAATCATCCCAAAGGCTTGGTGTTCCAAAGGCCCAAGACCAGAGAGCGACATTTGGGAACAAACTGAGTCCTGAGAAGTAGAATCAGTGGGGAACACATACTGGGTTTGCTACATCTCAGGGTGACAAAGTGCCAGGCTGGAACCATTTGAGGACTCCCCCGGCCGGCCTCCTTGGTCCCCTGGGGCTAGGCCTCCAACACTTCCGGCTCAATACCCCACCCTGTGATGGCCCCAGCTCGGCCTGTGCAGCTGACCCGCGGGGAGGTCACAGAGACTAGTGGAAAGGACTCAATCTCGAAACGGAGAGTCCAGGGGCCCGGCTCTCACCCTGCCTCTGCCAAGCGTCCTTACACGGACTCTCAAGTCCAGCCAATCACCAGCCACAGGTCCCTGTGATGTTTCCTTCTTGCTTTGGCCTCTGCGACATTCATAAATGGGTTTTTTAATTTATTTATTTTGAGAGAGAGAGAGAGAGAGAGAACAAGAGAGCATGAGCAGGGGAGGGGCAGAGAGAGGGAGAGAGAGAATCTCAAGCAGCCTGGAGCTCAAACGCACAAACCGTGAGATCATGACCTGAGCCGAAAACCAAGAGTCCGACGCTTAACCGACTGAGCCGCGCAGGCGCCCCTGACCTCTGTGACATCCAGATCCGACGTGCAACCCCTTCTCCCTGCCCCCTCCCCCTGGTAAAGCTACGGGACTTCATAGCCCGGATCCCTGCATGCTGCCCTCATCCTTCTCTTCTATTTTTAGTTTGCCTTTTGCCTGATTCACCCCTCTCTTATTCTTTATTTTGGTGGGTGGTTTCTATCTTGTAAGCTGCCTGAGCTACTTGGGGAATGAGACGGGGAACAAGCAAACCAGTGAACAAGGAGAGCTCACAGTATTCACCAGCCGTCTGCTGCGAGATTGACACGACACTAAGCCCGTTCTCCTGCGATCATTTGCCTAATCTTCCCAAGCCAAAGCCCGTTACAGCAAACCTAACAGAAGACCTACGATCAAATCCATTTTTTGTAGATGGAGAAACTGTAGAACAGCAAGACCACAGAGTTTAACCTTGATCGGCCACCCATGGCCCCCCGGGTGAGAACATTAGCACACTGCACTTCAGGTCTGCAGAAAACGAATCTGGCTGTGTCCCGTCCTCCACACTGTCCTGTTTGCATGATCTGAGTTGCACGCTAGGGCCCTGCCCAGTCTCACCGACGCCGGGCCCTCTGAGGCACAGCACCCTGTGCGTGCGTGGCCTCCTATCTCCATACACCGCACCCGCCAGGGCCTCGGAGCTGTCAGAGCAGGTGCCGGACACGGATGGGGACCACTGAGCAGGAGCCGGGGCCCAGGCCTCCCGTACTTCCCACTGGAAGCAAGGTGATCACGGTCCACTCGCCCCAGACACAGAAAAGCTCCTAAGCCCCTACAAAAGCGTCAAGTGCCTTCACGTGTCTGATTTCAAGGGCCAACCTCCATTTTTCCCACAGCACCAGCTTCCCTTCCACGCGGACTGAAGGTCCGTCCGTACGGCAGGTAATCGAATCTGCGTGGGGACTGTGTTTGTGGGTGCTCCGGGCTCCCCACACCCTCCCAGGAGGCCCACCCCCCCATCTTGCATGCATCCATGCTCACGCACGCGGACACACGCAGACAGCACACGTGAACGCACACACTTACACACACACTTGCACACACACCACCCACATACGCGTCCCCCCTTTGACTCCCTCCCTGGAGCTGAACCATCGGGCCACAAAGACTCGGGCTCGTACAAGCTTCTAACTGGTCTGCCAAAACTTGCACGGGGAGCTCAGGCCGTATGGAAATCAGATCGAGTCCTGGAACACACGTGGGGAGAAAACACACACAGGTCATGTCTAAGTGGTACCAGAAACCGCTCTCAGTGGTACATGGAATTCTTAGCTGGAAACCCGTCAGAAAATACGCAATGCTGGGCAGAACATTCCAGATATGCTCAAATCCCTGCCGGCTGGTGTGCAGATGTGAGTAGCAGACAAGTCAGCAGGAAGGTGGGCTTTTTTTACTCGGGTGTGGACTGGGGCTGGAGCAGAGACTGAATCAGATCTGGGGGGCGGATCTCCAGACAACTGGCCCCTGTTACAGATGAGGATACTGACTCACAGAGGCCCACTGTGAGTCCACCGTCTGCCAGCTTGAGGCAGGCAGGTCAGTCTGGAGCCTCCCCAGAACCCAGGATCCCCATACCTCTGAGGACTTCTGGAATTTTCCTTCAGGCTGAGAGACCCCAGGTGCCCTCCTCACTCTTTTCCTTCCCAGGCTAATCGAGCCTGACACCCACATAAGAGCAGAGAAGAGGCACCCTCTCCGGAGAAGAGACCTGGGCTGGGAGATCTGCTCCCATCTCGGGCCCTTGGTTTCCCATCTGTAAAATGGGAGGGTTGGACAAGGTTCCCTTCCAGCTCTGCTGCCCCCTGACCCTACTCCACCCCACGGGGCCAGCACGGCTGTGACACTCACGAAGTCTGCCCTCTGTTGCCTTTATGTGCCCCCTTCTGAGAAATTGTTTCTCTGTCTTGCTCCCGTCCCACAGAAAAGCCCGTAGTTCTAGCACTATCCCAGCCTCTTGGTCTTGGGGAAAAGACCGTTAGGAAAAATCGCTCACAAACTCTAAGAAACCAGAGCCCCGGAGCGCCTGGGTGGTTCAGTCAGTTAAGCGTCTGATTTCGGCTCAGGTCATTTCATGGTTTCGTGAGTTCGAGCCCCCCCTCGGGCTCTGTGCACTGACCGCACGGGAGCCTGCTTGGGATCCTCTCTTTCTCTCTCCCTTTCTCTCTCTCACTGCCCCTCCCCTGCTTGCACTCTCTCTAAGTAAGTAAATAAATACATAAATAAGAAACCAGGGCCCAAAGAGGCCCCACATGCTGAGCCCAACAGAGTGACAGGAAACGGTTAAGTCCAACCCCCAAGCCCCGTCATCTGACTCCCAGCTCAGCACCCTCCCCGAGTCACCTCCGCTGCCTCTGGGGCAGATCCTCGCAGGGCTGAGATGAGCCCACACTCAGCCTGTCCTCATCCCAGCCCCCTGGGACCACAGGACTGGCACACGCACCTGTTCCCGAATGTTCGCCAAATGAAGAAAACGAGCCCTGTGTGGGAGACACCCCCGTGCACTGACTCGGCCAAGTCTCGGCCAGCCCTCGGCGCCATGCCTGCCCCGGTGGGACCCACGCCTCGTGAACTCAGTCCACCCTCCGGGGACACCATCCAGGGCCTCAGCTCACGGCACCACACCCTCTCCACTCCCGACGGGGGCTACCCTGTCACCATGGGGCACAAGACACTCCAGCCCCACACCCTGGTTACCCGTCCTGAGCTTCTCACTCCATCCCCTCTCCCCGCTGCCCCACCACCCTGAGCCGTTGCCCTCACCACCGGGCCTTTGCACAGGCTGCACTCTCTGCAGGGAATGTCCTCTCCCCTCCTCTAGAAAGCCCCCAACCCCCAATGTGAGTTCATTGCTCTTCCCCCATGAGCTCCGGGAGCACTTTGCACTGGGCTCTGAGAGAAAGCATCTTTCAGCAGGTTGTTTGTCAGCCACTGGTTCCTCTGGGTCCCTGCAGGACCATGGGCTCCCCTCCTGAGGTCAGTGAGACACCCAGCCTCGGTCCCCACAGCAGCCCCTCCAACATGCCTCTCTAACTCACTGCTTTTTTCTCAGTGTTTCCCACTCCACTCTGAGACCCCGAGCGAGAGGAACCCGCTCCCCAGTGTCCAGAACAGAGCCTGGCCACGAGGTGCCCATCAACACTGTCCACTATTTTTATTAGAATCGTTATTTTCCTATCCGGAAAAGAAAGGAGAGGGACCAGGTGCTTCCTTTTCTAGCCGAACACGTTTAACTCATTTTTCTCCGGTCCATCTCTAGGCTAAGGGAAGGCATTTCCAAACCCGCCCCCAGGGATAAAGGAAAGGTTGTGACCTCAGAAAGAAAGTCAAATGTTCTATAAGAGGAGAGAAGCAAATCAGGTTATCACCCACACGGGGACAAAAACCAGAAACAGGGACTGTGCTGAGCAAGTCTGCGCCCAAGGCCATCCCCACCCCAAAAGCAGCTGAGGGGGTGCCTGGGTGGCTCAGTCAATTAAGCGTCCCACTCGACTTCAGCTCAGGTCACGATCTCGCAGTTTGTGAGTTTAAGCCCCGCATCGGGCTCTGTGCTGACAACTACTTGGAACCTGCTTGGGATTCTCTGTCTCCTCTCTCTCTGCGCCTCCCTGATTCATGTTCTCTCTCTCTCTCTCTCTCTCTCTCTCTCTCTCTCTCTCTCTCTCCCAACAGTAAATAAACTTTAAAGAAAAAAAAGGCAGCTGAGAAGGCAGGTCCCCCACTCGTGGACGTGCCTGTCACCCAAAGCCAGACCGGCCATCAGGGCCCTCCCTTTGGTGGAAACGAAACAGACCCCGGGCAATGTTCTCCCAGTGTGGCCAAGCCACAGCCCAAAAGGGATGGCTCCCACCCACGGAGTCGCTCTCTGGACAAAAAGCGAGACTACACCGGGGCACGGAGAACTCCCCGGCGAAGCTAAAGGATTTCCAGGGAGCCGGATGTCTTCTCCAGACGCTGCTTGGGGGTCGGGCAGGCGTGAGCAAGCCTGCTGCTCTGCAGGCAGGGATCTCAGCCCCGGAACCCTGCCAGCCCAGAGCCCTGGCGTCCTCGGGCTGGAACGGGGGCCCTGCTGGCCCTGCGGGGTCCTGCCTGGAACATCTGTTCCGACACAGTGTGAGGCGTGTGACCACGAGACCCCTATTAGCGCGAACAGTCAGCAGGAATGTGCCGTCACCTTCCTATCGCAGCCAAGAGCGGGAGCGCCAGGCCACTGAAAGTCATCGCCAAATACGCTGCCACATTCGCCCGTGCGCGTGCGCCTGGAAGGGAGGTAATTAACGCCCAGTGGGGCAAAAGTGGGCACCTGCTTCCCCTTCCTCTCCCAAGGACTGTCCTCGGAAGCAACAGCCGACAGCCGCTGGGACGCCTGTCCCCTCCGCCCAGCCCTCCCACCCCACATCAAGAACAGGCCTCCACAGGGGCACCTGGGTGGCGCAGTCGGTTAGCGCCCAACTCTTGCTTTCAGCTCAGGTCACGATCTTCCAGGTTCGTGGGTTCGAGCCCCGCATCGGGCTCCGTGCTGAGAGCGCGGAGCCTGCTCAGGATTCTCTGTCTCCCTCGCTCTCTCTGCCCCTCCCCCACTCGCGCTGTCTCCGTCTCCCTCAAAATAAATAAGTAAACTTAAAAAAGAACAGGGGTCAGCCATGCTGCACCCCCAGCAGCGGCCACCACAGCCGCCTCCACAAGCAGGCCCTGCCCTCCCGGCTCCCTCTATGCCTTGTCCCTCTCTTGCTCCCTGGGACCCCACTTTCCACTAAAAAGGAGACCCCTGCTCTCCCGAGCAGGCTCTGCACTCACGGGACATTGACCGAGCCCCTGTTGCACACCAGGCGCTATGCCGGGCACCGTGAGGGCCAGGAGCCACAGCATCCAGCCCCCCTCCTCTCTAGGGGCTGGCGGACCCAGGGGAGAGCAGACACGCAGAGAAATGGTGATAAGGAGGCTGGTTACACCAAGTTCATCCTTTCCTGCTAGATTTTCCATCTGGGTAACAAAGCCCGTTGAACATACGCGGCTGGAGCTGAGAGGCTTCTCCAGACCCAGGGTCGGCCTCCCTGCCTCCCTGCCCGCCCCGTGTGGCTCCCCCCAGGGGCTGCGATTTAGGGCCCAGAAAGGCCCATGGCATCACCCGATCACCCATTCAGACCCCTCTTCCCAAGGACAATGACATCATTTTGTAGAAATGTCTTTGGGATAAGGAACAGCTAGGGGAGCAGGAACAGAGACTCTGCCTCAGTTTCTCCATCTACGAAATGGGTAGATGGTAGCTAATAATCATAACTTCCTGCCCCAAGTTAAAAATGAGATCACGCATGACGTATTTAGCCCAGGACCTAGTACACAGCAAGTGCTCAATAAATATTTATCGTCATCATCTGCCTGTTTGTTCCCCGAGCACACACATGTGCAAACACACACATACACAAGTGAATCAGATTGTTCATCCCCGTGAGAATCAAGTCTCCACTCTCTCACAGGCCCTGCATAAGCTGGGCCCTGCCATCTCTCTGACTTCATGAGGGGCCACTCCCCCATCAACGGTGCTCCAGCCATGCTGGCCTTCTCACACGCCAGGCTCCCCTCCACCCCAGGACCTTTGCACTTGCTGTTCCGTGTGCTTCCCCCAGATGGCCGGCCAGCTTCTCATCCATCAGGTCACAGCCGGCAGAGACTATCTTCCCGCCCACCTGCTTCTCCTCTTCCCTCTCCAGGGCCCCATCCTCATTTTATTCATTTTATTCATTTTATTCATTTTATTCCCCCTTGGGACAGCCCCACCATCTGAAACATGCTGGTTCATTTACTGGTCTACTTGTCTCGTGCTGCCTCCCCACTGGGCTACCAACCCTTCGGGAGCTGACCCAGTGTCCATCTACACAGCAGGCCCTCCGTAAACGTGGCTGTCTACGCAGACGGACAGGGTGCCGCTGGGCTGCTCTGTCTGGATTAGCAGGGCAGACAGTGAGCCCTTCTAGAACAGAGAGAAACAGGCACCACCTCCCCATCCTGCCCCTCTGGGCTGAGCTGCTGGAGAGGCGGTGGCGAAGGGGAGGGAGGCGTGAGGAGAAATGGGAGGCCTGGGTCTCACACACACAGACACACTCGCTCTGAGAGCCCTGCAATCAGGCGCCTGGGAGCGGAGCCCTTCATGACCAGGTCAGGCAGTGGGCAGAAGGGCTCTGGAGGGGCCATCTCAGCCCCAAGGAGGAGGGTTAAGCCAAAAAAAACCACTGCCTCTCCCACTGCCCAGCTGCACAGGGACGTCCCTATCCAGTCCATCACTTATTCTTTCGACCGCGGAAGTGCCAGAAAGATCTTCGCCTTCCAAGGCTCCTGTTCCCAGCCGAGGCCCGACGGGTCACTCCGGCCCGCCAAAGCTTTGGGGGTCCCGAACGATCATCGCTCCACGATGAACTACACCTTGGGCTGTGCCTGCGCCGTGCCCCACGGTCTGCACCTGCAGCCACGTTTAACGCTGCCCCACATCCTGCTGGTGGGGACAGAAGCAAGGGCTGCAGGGACGGGGGTGTGGCCGACAGCTGCTGCCCCGCTCAGGGACAGCAGACCCTCGCTCCCGCCCCACCGTGGGACACGGCAGGCCCGCAGGCCGGGGTCTTCCCGGGAGCCGAGCACAGGGAGCCTGCAGACCTTTTCCACGAATCAAGAGAGACACCTGGTGGCTGTCAGGAGCGCCCCCGGTATCTGCTCGGCCTGCTGATGACTCAGCCTGGCCTTCTGGTCCTCGGCCCTGGCCCAGCTGCCTCCAGTCCCCAGCCTGCCACCCCCGCCCCTTCCCAGGGGCCAGCTGTCTTCCCGAACGACTTCAGAAGTCCTGCCACGCTGGCGGGATCTCAGCTCTGGGACCCCAAACCCCGTGGAGCCCTGGTGTCCTCAAGTGAAAACGGTGGTCCTGCCACAGAGCTAGAGAATGAGGTCAATAAATCTCTTTCTTTTTTTTAAGCTTATTTCTTTCTTTTGAGCGAGTGAGAGAGAGAGAGAGAGAGAGAGAGAGAGAGGAAGAACCCCAAGCAGGCTCCAAACTGTCAGTGCAGAGCCAGAGGCGGGGCTCGAACTCACCAACTGTGACATCACGACCTGAACCAAAATCAAGAATCAGATACGCTTAACCAACTGAGCCACCCAGGTGCCCCTAAATAAATATCCTACTAGTAGAATTTCCCCTGCCAGGAACCCCTCAGAAGCCTGGCCCTGAGTCCAGGAGGCCCTGCCCACCCCCGTGACCCCAGGAGGGTCACCTCCCCAGCTCCCTCCCCCAGAAATGCAGCTCCCTCTCATGAAACTCCAGGTTGGGACAGGGCACGTCCTTGGTTCTTCATGTCTGACTGGACTGGAACATTCTTGACATTTCTCCCAGCATGGCCTGACACCATGAATTAATTTTTTTTTTTTTTTTTAAGAGAATGAAGACTTTTAGTGCATGGACACAAATGCTGGGTCCCGCAGACACTTTTTATTGTCTTAGATACAGGGTGGGGTTGTTATGTTTATTTATTTATTTTGAGAGAGAGAGAGCGCGCACAAGCGGGCCCCACACTGTCAGTGCAGAGGCCAGCTCGGGGCTCGATCTCAGGAACCATGAGATCATGACCTGAGCCGAAATCAAGAGTCGGACGCTTAACCCGCTAAGCCATCCAGGCGCCCCAGGCTGGTTTTTTCAATCGTGGCAAAATACACGTAACATAAAATGTAGCACCTTAACCATTTTCCAGTGCCTAGTTCAGTGGCATTAATCCATTCGCGCTGTTGTGCCCCCGTAAACACCCTCCGTCCCCAGGACTTTTTCGTCTTCGCAAAGAGAAACCCTGTCCGTATTCACCGTTCACCCCCCACCCTCTCTCCTGGTCCCCCCACCCCCACCACTCTGCTTTCTGTCTCCAAGAATTTGACTACTGAAACCGTGAATTAAGTTGCACGCATTTTATGTTCATTCTCCCTGCCCCTCCGATGGGGATGGGATTTCTCCAGTCCCTCCACCCGGTCACATTCTGTCCCCAGCACCCAGCACTGCCCGCCCGGGGGGGAACGGTGCACACAACCGGAGGCCCAGTTGTCCCTGCATCTCCCAACCGTTCTCGGAGGCTCTGCAGAGTCAGCTGATGACACATCTGGGGAGAACACAGCCGCGCCCTCTCAGAGCCGAGTCTGGAACCAGTGAGGAAACCGCTCACCAGTCATGACGCAAAACGTTTACGCACTTCCACGATCGTGATGTTGCTGTTCGAAAACATTTGGGGAGCTAGGAGGGCAGGGGTATTTATTTAGTTGGGGAAATGAAGGAGGCTTCCCCGAGGAAGTTTCTTGTGGACTGAACCCTCTGGAAAGAGGAAGAGGGTCGGAAGACGGAGGCAGAACAGAGGAACCAAGAGGTATTGGCCTCTCGTTACTGCTGTAACAAGTTCCTACCGGGGCAATGGCTGAAAACCGTGGGGACCTGTCCCTCCTCCGGTTCTGGAGGTCAGAGGTCCTAAAATTGAGAGGTTAGCAGGGCTGGCTCCTTCTGGAGGCTCTAGGGGAGAACACATTTCCTCGGCATGGCCAGCTTCTAGAGGCTACCTCCACTCCTTGGCTCATGGCGCCTCCTGTGTCTTGAAAGCCAGTTCTCTCTCTCTACCCCCCCCCACCCCCACCCCATCATCACATCTCTTACTGTCTCCAATAATCCTGTTTCCTTCCTTCCTTATAAAGGACCCCTGTGGCTACTTTGAGCCCACGTGAATGACCCAAGATGGTATCTCCATCTCAAGGCCCTCACCACGATCACCTGCAAAGTCCCCCCCCCCGCTGCCATGCAAACTACCATATCCGCAGGTTCTGGGTCAGGACGCGGACATCTAGGCGGAGCGTTATCCTGCCTCCCACAGGAGGTGACGGAACCAGAGTTAGACGCCTCCTTTACCAAGGGGAAAACAGATTTTTATGGATGGCTTCTGTGCCCCCAGGGAATGTGACAGCCACCACGGTGTGGCGAGGTCGCATTTAATCCTCCTGTGACCTTGGAAAGTGAGCCGTGCAGTGGTCACCCCGCTTCTCACGTGGACAGAGCACAGGAAGCGGGCACTCAGCGCCGTGCCTGCCCCGTGGTGAGATCTCAGCAGACGGCGGCGGGGAGGGTGATGCGGCAGCAAAGGCGGTCCCCCGTTGTAGGTGTGCCCCCCTCCTTCCATCCACTAGGCCCCCCCCCAACAGCAGGTGGACGAGCCATCCCCACCCCGACCACTCGCCAGATTCCTCCCGCCCCACAGCCCACCTCTCTCCTGAGCCTCCAGCCTCCAGATTCCAAGCCCATCATCCCGAAGCGGCACCAGCTTCCACTGGAATGTACGGAAACCCAACGAATTCGTGATGCCCCCCCGACCCACTGAATCAGAAACACGGGGGGGTGGAGCCACACTCCAGGTTTTGGCAGGCTCTCTGGGCAGTTCTGATGCTGCTCAAATAAGAAGCTGCTTCCTCTTCGGGCCCCTTCTTACCCTCCCGACCCAGAGCTCAGCTGGGCTCCTTCAGGGCCAACCTCTTGTGTCTCCACTCGTCCACGGTCAGACTCCTCCCCCTACTGGGCCTCGAGGAAGGCCCTCACCACTGCACCCCACAGGGCCTTTGCACAGACCTCGTAGAGGCAGGCGATGTCCTCCAGCTTCTCTCTGGCCTGGGAGCAGGAGCAAGACCTTGGCCTAGCTAGCACTCTCCCCAGCACTCTGTGCGTGTGTGCATGCGAGCGTGTGTGCACGTGTGTGCGTGTGGGAGCGCGTGCACGTGAGCATGGATGCGTGTGCGCCTGTATACGTGTGTGTGGTGTGTGCACGTGTGTGCATGCATGTGCACGCGTCCCCCCCACACACACACTCCAGGCTGCAAACTGCTCCGGGGCAGGGAGCGAGTCCCAGCAGCGGACCCAAGCAGCGAACAGAGAACGGATGCTAGTCGGCCAGACGTTAAGCACAGGCGACGCGAACGAGGCGACCTGGATGTCACCGACCCACTCGTGCGGGATTCCGGGCACGCTCTAGGGATGGAGAAGGGGCACTCACCTTCCTCACCACCGCGGTGGCCCCTTCTTGGGTGGCTTTGGCGGCCACGGCACGGCTGATGGGCGAAGGGGAGGGCGGGCTCCGTCAGTCCTCGGCGCTGGGACGCGGCGGCCACGGGCGCCAAACCGCCGGAGCCAAGACGCTGTCGCCTGCGCCTGCGAGAGCTGCCTGAGCAGCAAGCGGGCCGGGCTTCTTCGGCTGCGCTCCACCCGTGCTCCACGCGGCCCGCGCGTGTCCGCGGAGGGGCGGGGCGGGCCCCAGAGAGGGTGGCCTCCAAGCGCCCACCCGCCGGGCCTTGCGTCCTCCACAGCATCCCTGCGTGTCCCGGGAACCGGTTCCAGAGCCGGAAGGGGCGTCCCACCGAGCAGGGGCAGCAAGGGCGAAGCCGCCGCGGGTGCTGCCCGGGCCACGCTCCGTGGACTCCCCTCCCCACCCCACCCCTGCAGGGGCTTCCCGGAGGGCCCCATCACGTTCCAGGTGCTTCCGGTTATTGCAGGCCAGTCCCGGCACCGCTCGTCTTCTCCTCTTCCCGCCAAGGGCCTCGAGGCGGGGCCCGAGGGCGCTCTTCTGGTTGCTTCCACGGCCCTGGCCCCTCTGCCGTGTTTGGGGTGCCGAGAAGGAGCGGTTGCCTTGGTAACGAGCAGCCCCCCGCCGGCGGGTCCCGCTCGGAGGTGGTCTTCGTCCTTCGTGGCGGTCCCTGCAAAGGCGGCGCAGGTGTCGGTCAGGACGAGGAACGGCCGCCGCCGCCACCAGGCCCCTCAGCGGCGTCCCCCACCCCCTTCCCCACCACCACGCCACGGGCTGGTGCGCATGCGCCGTGAGCACGCGCGGTCCTCCGCCTGTCCGGGTGCGGCTCCGGCAGAAGCCAAGAGACGGAGCAGGCGCAGCCGCCGGGCATTGCCTCGGCCCACAAGTGACTCAGTCACCTGGCCGGAAGTAGTCAATGGCCCCAAATGAACTTGAGGGAACGCTAGAAGCGGCTCCTAGACTGCGGAGCGAGCGTTGTGTTTACCCAGGGTGCGCGGCGGTGTAAGTAAAGCTGCACGCAGCCTGCTCCATGCTGGGGGCAGCCGCAGAGAGACGGACAGCCAGCGGGCGATGCTCCCAGCCCCTCGCACACCCAGGCTCGAGTCCCCCTCCACCTTCTCCCCGTGGAGCTAGCCACGGAATCCCTGGGGTCTCCTCCCAGAGCCGCAGAGAACTGGGCCGGGGGGGGGGGGGCCGAGGGGGGGGGAGGATTGTCTCGCCCCTGCAGAATTCCCTACACCGGAAGGTCCGCAGCCACGTCAATTTTTCCCAATAAACCCTCCAGCCCATTGCAGGCCAGTCTGATGGCAGGGCCAGAGCCCACGAGCTGACTCACAGCTTAGCAAGGGCAGGAGCAGGGAGGGCGCCCCCCGCCCCACCGCCGCCCCCAACCAACCTCCTCCAGCGAGCCTTTCCTGCTCTCTCACTTGCTCCGGGGACAGGGGAGGGAAATGCCACAGGGAGGCCCTGGAGAAAGCCCTTTACCTCACGTTATGCCCCTTCCCTTCGCCTCCACCGTCAGATGCCATAGACCCAAGGAGGGGCGGGAAGCAAAGACTGCCTACCTTGGAGATACTGCAGGTTTGGGTGCAGACCATTATGGTAAAGCGACTATGGCAATAAAACAGGGCAAGTGGCTTTTTTGCCTTCCCAGTACGTGTAAAAGTTATGTTTACACTAAACTGTAGCCTATTAAGTCTGCAATAGCATTATGTCTAGAAAAACAATGGACAGATCTTAGTTTAAAAAAATACTTTGTAGGGCGCCTGAGTGGCTCAGCCAGCTAAGCATCCAACCCTTGGTTTCGGCTCAGGTCATGATCTCACCACTCACGAGTTTGAGCCCCACATTGGGCTCCGCGCTGACAGCTCAGAGTCCGCTTGGGATTCTCTCTCCCCCTTCACACTCTCTCTCTCAAAATAAATAAATAACTTTAAAAAGTTTTTCAATACTTTATTGGTAAAAACTGCTAACCATCATCTGAGATGAGAGGGAGTCATAATCACTGGTCACAGATCGCGATAACAAATACACTAATGAAAAAGATGAGCAATGTTGCCAGAATGACCAAAATGTGACCCCGACGCACGAAACGAGCAAATGCTGTTGGAAACGTGGCACCGAACGACTTGCCCGACACAGGGCTGCCACAAGCCATCAAGCTGTAAAAAAAACACAGCATCCGCAATCCGCACCAGAGGGAAGCACGCTGAACCGGTGTTCTTGTACCGTCTGTCTCCAAGGGGGTGGGTGGCCCCCAAAATCTGCAGCTCTCCGTGCAGTGTGAGGGGCGCGGTAGCTTCTTTCCCCAGCCAGAGCAACAGAAAAAAAAATCCTGGCTAGCCTGTTCCACCATATCCGCCTTCCGTGTGAGAGCTTACCAGAGCGACACGTTCTGTAATTAGCAGAAAAGGGTCACACAACCCGGTGAATGCAGTAAAAACCACTGAGCTGTACGCTCTCAAGGGGCGCACTTATGGTATGTGAATTGTATCCCAACGTTTTGAGAGTGGGTGGGAAAAAGATGTCACCAGAAGACAGGATTCCAAGGCTGGAAAGAGCTGAAAGCCACCAGACTGGCTGCTGGGGGGTGGGGGGGTGGGGGGGGCAGCCACCTGCGCTGCGCACGCGCTGCGGCGGCTGGGGCTCCCTGGGTTATTAATGGGGGACCACTGCCACCTAGTGTTCACACGGATGAACAGCAAGAAAAGGAGGAGACAGGTGGAGGGGAAGCGACGGGAGGGAGGGTGGAGAGGAAGGCGGGAGAAGGGGCCCAAGCAGTCCACACCCCCGAAAACGTTCACACCTTCCCTCCTCCCGGAACTACACACCAACAGGATGCAGTGGCTCAAAGTAGCCAATGCCTGATTCTTGGGTAGCTGTGTAAACAAAACTTGGTGAGTAAGATCCAAACCCACTTCTCTGTGATTATACTCACAAAATGGGGGCGGCTCCAGGCCCGGAGGGCTCCTGCACCTGCTGTGAGCCTATGGGGCTCCTACTCCTTCTAGAAGCTTCTATGGTTGTCTTAACCGAAAATGGCGGGCCCATCAGGAATCGCACACTTAGTGCCCACCTGGCCAGGTGGGCTCACCCAGAGGAGGGGAGCAGGCCAGGTGAGGAGCTGGTACCCTAGTGCCCCTGCCCCGTCTACAGACCACCTGACCGGCTCCAGCAGGACCCCAGGCTCGGGGAAGGGGGGGGGGGAGGGCGTGGAACAGAGCTATTAGTTCACAAGAAGACCCAGAGAGTGAGACAAAATGTAAAATCTTTCAGAGTTTTATTTGCCACCAGCTTCATTTTTTTCATGCATCTCCTATTATTCCTGCCAGAAAGGTGTAACTTGCTTGGAAAGCATCAGACCAACCCAACCTGGGGGCCATTCCACAAAATAGGACTATAGGGGGGCCATTCCACAAAATAGGAGATTCCACAAAATAGCTTCTCAAACGTACCAAGATGAAAAGAAGACAAAGAGAGTTGAACTAGTGCAGGTGAAAGGAAAACAGACACAGGACAAGTAAACGCAGTGTACCGTCTTGGATTAAATGCTAGATCAGGGGCGCCTGGGTGGCGCAGTCGGTTAAGCATCCGACTTCAGCCAGGTCACGATCTCGCGGTCCGTGAGTTCGAGCCCCGCGTCGGGCTCTGGGCTGATGGCTCAGAGCCTGGAGCCTGTTTCTGATTCTGTGTCTCCCTCTCTCTCTGCCCTTCCCCCATTCATGCTCTGTCTCTCTCTGTCCCAAAAATAAATAAACGTTGAAAAAAAAAATTTTTTTAATGCTAGATCAGGTGAGGGAGAAAAAGATCGCCAGGAAGGACCGTCTGGGGGAGAAAATGCCAAAATGTAAATATGTCTGTAGAGTAGACAATGGTATTGTACCAAAGTCGAATTGGACGACTGCATTTCGACGGAGAACGTGTTTACTCTTATGATACACCCGCTGACATATTTAAGGGTCAGAGGCATGAGGTCTAAAACTAACCCTCAACTGGTGAAGGGAAAAAAAAGTCATGTACGTGCTAGAAGCAAAGTGTGGCAAAATGTTAATCGTCGGTCTTTATGCTATTGTTGCAACAGGAAGTTGGAAATTATTTCAATTTTTTTTTTTTTGAAGATAGCAAGATCCAGCCCGGGGGTCCCCAGTTCCCACTCCCAGGGTCAGGCACCCTCCGAGGGGCTTGTAGCTCAGACGCGGTGTGGAACAGGCCAGGCTGGCAAACCCGGGCTGCAGGAGAGGCTCCGGCCTCTGGCTCACCTCACCTCTTTCTCTGCTCCTTGCTGTCCCTCTGTCCCTCTGTCAGTGGGAGGGTGACCTCCTCCTGTCCTTCCCTGATTCACAGGCCGGTCCTAGGTGCTGTGCCTCACAGGGACAGTCCCAGCCCATGATTAGGTGCCTCCCAGTTCCCAGGTGACCTTGGTAAGTAATTCCACCCCCCTCGAGTCCTGCTTTCTCTACCAGTAAGATGGGGCAGCAGCTAAGACGAGGTGCCATCCAGGGCTGGGGGCTGGGGTGGGGCCTGGGCAGAGAAGCCCTAGGAGGGTCCCATGGCCCTCAGAGTCACCTATGGCGGGCAGGGGTGCAGGGAGGGGCGGGAGGAAGGAAGGCACACATCCCTCCCTCCATCACATCAGAGTCTGTACTTGTGTTTTAGCTGCTTTGCACCCTGTAAGGTGGGAGATGGGGAGTAAGAGCTAATAAATCCTGACCATGGGCTGGCAATGCCAATAGGGCAGAGGGGAGACAGGTGCCTCGGCCACCCCCTCCGGGTGCACCAGCTCCAAAGAGAAAGCTGATTTTAAACATCCTTCCTGCCTCCCTGGTCACCCCAAACCTCCTTGGCTTCCAGGTCCCAACAAATCTGCAGGCTCAACTCCACGGGCTTTCTCTGGCCACACGGAGGAGTTTCCAAGGCATCTGAACTTGACCGGGTCTTCACGTGTTGCACCCAGCCACCGACTCGCGCTTCCTGCCAGGGCCGAGGCCACTGGAGTCGAGGGTCCGCGCACTTTAGGTTTTAGTGCCCCGAGCTAGAAACCAGGTCAGCCCAAGCACCTCTCCGATCCGCTCGCCCCACATCCGATCCGTCTCAAATTGGTCCGCAACCCAGAGCTCTCCTGCATCCCGGCTGCAAGGTCCTCGGGCACATCTCCTGCAGCAACTTCGGCATCACCCGTCTGCTCCCTGGTCTTGCCTCCGAGCTGCATTCATACTGTGGCACCATCCACCTAAACACACGCGTCTGAACCTGTCCCTCTTCCTTTTAGAAATGTTCAGCAGTGCTCAGGCCCCACCCCACCTCGGCATGCTTCATACAAGGGAAGAATATCCCAGAAACTGTTTACAGGTATTTTATATCTCGTTCCTTGTTCACTGCCTCGGGAGGTGTTTTATGTTTCGGATCCGCACATATCACTTAAAATTCCAAATACACGTATACGGGGGCAGCCAGCCTGCTCAAGTCTTTTCCCCACGATGGGGCACAGTCTGAAAATTGATCACCGCCTCAGGCTGAAGACAGACTCTGCTTTGCCCAAAGCCATCCAGTGATGGAGCCAGGTGTCAAGCTTCCAGACTGTCCGACTCCAAAATCAGCACATCCTCCCGGCTACCAGGCTTTCCTGGAAAAGGCAGAAAAGTCAGGAACAAAGTGAGCTGTTAGTGGGTGCAGAGAACACCCACTGTGAATGGAGGGACCCTAGCTGTGAGGAGGGGTCAGGGCTCAGCCTCGGCCCCTCCCTGACCTCCCCGTGGAGGACGGAGGGGAAACGGACTGGACTGTTTCTCAGATCAGGACAATTTGCTTTGCTTTGCTTTTCCTTTTTCAAGTGTATTTATTTATTTTGAGAGAGACAGAGACAGTGCAAATGGGGAAGGGGCAGAGAGAGAGAGAGAGAAAGAGAATCCCAAGCAGGCTCCATGCGCCCAGTGCAGAGCCTGACGTGGGGCTCGAACCCACAGAACTGCAACATCATGACCTGAGCCGAAATCAAGAGTTGGATGCTTGGGGCGCCTGGGTGGCGCAGTCGGTTAAGCGTCCGACTTCAGCCAGGTCACGATCTCGCGGTCCGTGAGTTCGAGCCCCGCGTCAGGCTCTGGGCTGATGGCTCAGAGCCTGGAGCCTGTTTCCGATTCTGTGTCTCCCTCTCTCTCTGCCCCTCCCCCGTTCATGCTCTGTCTCTCTCTGTCCCAAAAATAAATAAACGTTGAAAAAAAAAATTTTAAATGAGTTTTTAATTTGTTTTCCCAGAGACCACGTACAAATACAGCTTGGTTCACAACCCCAGCTCGGGGCCACCCTGCTGTTACCTGAAGGGACACGTGGTGGCTGTCATTATAGGCTCTCGCTCACATCCCCTGGCTTCCTCCGCTCAGACTCCAGCCTGGGGGCTTCTGTGCCCTGTTTGCCAAGTGGGCAGACTGGGGCTGGGGGCCTGGACCAGCATAAAAGCCTCTGTCAAGTCTCCTTTCTCCTCGGCATAAAGTGTGGCCACTACCCCCTGGGTCTGTGAGGTTTCTGACCGTGAGCGTTCTGCCCGGCGGATTGGGACTTTAGGGGATAAGACCCAGTGACTCTGGGTGGACCTCTCTGGACAGAAAGGACAAGGCCCTGCTCTCTCACAGCCCCATCAGCTCTGTGGCCAACCTGGGGAGAACCACGGGAGCAGGAAGGGTCCGTTTGCCCCCACAGACGAGCACTCAGACTCCTGAGACAAAAGGACAGACAGATGCATACAGACACAGACAACTTCCCAGCAAAGGTCCGCTGTAGGTGGGGGTATTATTTATTCCCATCTTACAGATGAGGAAAGTGAGGGCACAGAGAGGTTGAGTCACTGGCCCAAGGTCACACAGGCAGGAGTAGAAGGGCCATCTCAACAAGCCTGCTTATCAACTCCCAGCTGAGCCCCCTCCACAGGCAGGATGCCACTAACCCCTGCCACCCCCTCCCTCACTTGGGTCAAAGATCAGGGACAGCCGCCTCCTTCCCGGGAGGGGGCAATGTGGTGGGATGGTCCCCGAAGATTTCACAAGGTATTTTTGGCCGAATGTCCCCCACCTCACCTGGGACACAGTGTTTGCACCCGAAACCTGAGCCCCTGATTTCTAGAGCCGAGTGGAAAAATACCTCCCAATCCAGCTCAGAAGTCATCTCTGCCCAGGAAAGAGAGCAAGACAGGCCAGCCCAGTGCCTGCCGATTCCCAACCCCGGCCCAACCCAGCCCAGACCAGACCAGGAGCCCAGCTCATCCAAAGACATGTAGGACCAGTCCACCTGGTCCTGCCAGGCCAGAGTCCGGGCCCATCAAGCCGCCCATCCCAGCAACTAAAAATGTCTGGTGTGGAACCTTCCAGAGCCCGGCCCTGTCCTTAGCACAGCCCAAGATACATTCAACCAAAGTCAGAGCCAACACCAGCCCAGCCCAGCATAAAACCTGACTTACTCAGCTCCAACCCCCCTACGGCCAGCAGCAGGTTCACCCCACCACTTCGGAGGAGCCAAGGGAGCTCAAAGCTTCACCGGGCCCCCCGCCGTGCAGCCCAGGCCAGGCCCCAGCCCAGGGGGCCCCACCCAAACAGCCTACGAAACAGCCCAGCCCGAGCCAGCTCCCCTCTGCCTAGCCCAGCCTGGCAGATGCAGAGGGGGAACCTTCCAGAAGGGATGAGCAGGAGGTCTGGGCCTTCGTAGAGAGAGCTGGCTGAGCAGAACTCCTCCGGGCTTCCAACCACAGCCCCCAGCAGGCGGAGCCACCTCGGGGCCACACTCCCATCGAGGTAGAGAGGGTGGTGTCCCTTCTTCCCCAGGTCTGTGCGGGCTCCCGGGAAGGAGCTAAGAGTATCGAGAAGAACAAATCCAATACTCTGGACTTCCAAGGTTTTCTGAGCAAGAACTTGGCATCCGCTGGCTTCTCTGGGTGGGGAGCCACCAGGGATGGGGGGAGGGGTGGGGAGGGAGGACCCTGCATCTCAGAAACACAGCAGGGATCCTGCTTCAGGGACCCTCGGATCCTCCCTGCTCTAACTGGAGCTGTGAGACCCCAAAGTCCAGAACAACCCAAGGTGGCTGAAAGCCCAGCCAAGCGGCCTCAGGAAACATCACGAGTGATTACGCTGTTGCCTTTCTCTCCTCCGGAGTCTGGGTGATGGATGGTTCACAGGACTGCCTCTGGAGCCAGATGACCTGAAATTTGAGTCCTGGCCCTTGTCTCCTACCTGTGTGACCTTGGGCCAGTGTCCCAACCTCTCTCTGGGCCCCTACTTCCCTTGGCTCTAAGGCAAGAGGGAATAAACAGCATCTCCCTCCAAGGGTGCGGTTCGAGGTATTTAACTGCCAGTGTCAGGCAGCCACCAACCATGCAGGACAAACCCGTGCCGGGACTCTGAAGGGCCGGGAGTTGACCATTCCGATGGGCCTCAGAAAGGTCCAGTGGCCAGGGTACCTGGGGCCACGTGACGGCTGTGTGAACGGAGCCACAGGATACAGCTGGTTAGCTGTTACTACTCTATACCAAGGAGTTTACAAAATCCAACTCCTGTCCGAAAGTCTTTCGTGTTGAGTGCTTACAAGTCACGCCATAAATTTATATTTTTTGATGTTTATTTATTTATTTATTTTTTATTTAAAAAAAAAATTTTTTTTTCAACGTTTATTTATTTTTGGGACAGAGAGAGACAGAGCATGAACGGGGGAGGGGCAGAGAGAGAGGGAGACACAGAATCGGAAACAGGCTCCAGGCTCTGAGCCATCAGCCCAGAGCCTGACACGGGGCTCGAACTCACGGACCGCGAGATCGTGACCTGGCTGAAGTCGGACGCTTAACCGACTGCGCCACCCAGGCGCCCCTGATGTTTATTTATTTTTGAGAGAGAGAGAGAGAGAAAGAGACAGAGCTTGAGCAGGGGAGGGGTAGGGAGAGGGGGAGACACAGAATCTGAAGCAGGCTCCAGGCTCTGAGCTGCCAGCACAGAGCCCGACGTGGGGCTCGAACTCACGGACTGCGAGATCATGACCTGAGCCGAAGTCGGACGCTTAACCGACTGAGCCACTCAGGCTCCCCATCACGCCATAAATATTAATTAAGCATCTACTATGCGCTAAGTGTCATGCTAGGACAATTACCAAAAATTATAAGAGGTCAGTGATAGAATATTCTATTACCTATTTTAAAGTTGTCCTCCCTCCATTTTGGATATTTTTGATATCCAGCATAAATGTGTACATGATGTTTTTCCAAATTGCTAAGAAGTTCTTTAATACTATAAATTAAGTAATCGGGGTGCCTGGGTGGCTCAGTTGGTTGAGCATCCGACTTCGGCTCAGGTCATGATCTCACAGTTCATGAGTTCGAGCCCCAGCATCGGGCTCTGTGTGGACAGCTCAGAGCCTGGAGCCTGCTTCGAATTCTGTGTCTCCTCTCTGTCCCTCTTCTCTCAAAAATAAATGAACATTTGGGGCGCCTGGATGGCGCAGTCGGTTAAGTGTCCGACTTCAGCCAGGTCACGATCTCGCGGTCCGTGAGTTCGAGCCCCGCATAGGGCTCTGGGCTGATGGCTCAGAGCCTGGAGCCTGTTTCCAATTCTGTGTCTCCCTCTCTCTCTCCCCCTCCCCCGTTCATGCTCTGTCTCTCTCTGTCCCAAAAATAAATAAACGTCGAAAAAAAAATTTTTTTAAATTAAAAAATTAAAAAATAAAAAAAATAAAAATAAATAAATGAACATTTTAAAAATAAATAAATAAATAAATACGCATAAAAGATTGGGGCACTGGGTGGCTCAGTTGATTAAGCATGGGACTCTTAACCTTAGCTCAGATCTTGATCTCAGGGTTATGAGTTCAAGCCCCCTGGTGGGCTTACACACACAAACACACACACACACACACACAATCTGACAGTAGTACAATTAAAATGAAAAGGGACCTGCTGGTGTGAATAATTGTTGCAAAGTTTATCAACAAAGTGCTCATTTCAAAGTCTTAAAATGACACTACCATGAGTCTGGCCGTGGAAACCCATCAGAATAAGCCATTTCCTCCAAAGAGGAAACTCACTTCACACAAAAGGGAATGCCTGCTTTTGAATGGTTTAACCTTGAGGCGACCCAAAGAAATGCAAGTGAAAACTACCATTGGGGCGCCTGGGCCGCTCCCAGTTAAGCCTCCGACTTCAGCTCAGATCATGATCTCGCGGTTCACGGGTTCCAGCCCCGCGTCGGGCTCCGTGCTGACAGCTCAGAGCTTGGAGCCTGCTTTGGATTCTGTGTCTCCCTCTCTCTGCCCCTCCCCTGCTTGCACTCTGTCTCTCTCTGTCTCTCAAAAATGAATAAGCATTAAAAAATAAAAATTTTTTAAAAAGGAAAGCTTTGTTGTCCAAGGCACTGGGATGCGAGGCTCCTTTGCAAAAGCAGCCGACAATGGTTACCCTGCCCGTGCAACTACACACAAGTTTTCTACTTACTTGCAAATATCTCTTGGCAGCCTCCACAGCCCCCGGCAGGAATATTCCAGTAAATGACCAGTCGCTCCTACACGCTTTGGAACGGCTCCGAGAAAGTCCCTCCGAACGCTCAACATCAGCAATTTCAGAGCCGCCTCCCTGCCTAGGGACCGCCCCCCAGATGTCAGCTGTCGCCCGAAGCCAAGCGACTGGCCACCCGTTCAGCCCCTGAGACGGCACCAAATGAACATTTTATGGACCTGTTCAATTGCAAAGCGATGCAGGCAATTAACTTCCATGGCGGTTTTATGGTGGAAAGATGTTGCAAGCGCGGGCCCCCGGAAGCAGGGCCGTGCGTCAGTTCAGGAAACGCGGCTGCCAAAGCCCGGTGGGGTCCATCATCAGAGCAGGTGTGGAGCTCGGATCGGCTGCTCGTGGCCAATGCGGCTGCACCCAATCTTGCCCGCGGTCACCTGGCACTGAGCCTGGGGCTCCATTCTCCCAGCAGAGGTCCTGGAAAATGCTGGACTGAACCAGCACCCCCCACCTGCCTCCCGCGTAGCATGGGGTGATGTTGAATTCACCCCCAGAGGGATGGATGGGTCATAAAAATCTGGTATGTTCAGCCTTGCTGGCCTAATCCTGTGCCCACAGCAGACCCACTAGACTGCTGTGCAATTTCACATCAGACATCTGTGGGGTAGCATCTATTAGTGGATGAGAAAGAGAGAGAGAGAGGAGACAGGATTTGGGCCACTGAGAGGTGGGGGGGGGGGCGGGCAGGAGAGGAGGGCGGGCAGGCTGGCACCCCCTCCCCAGTCCAGAGGAATTGGCATGAGCAGTGTTTCCCCAGCAACAGCCTCTGATTGGTCCCCGTCTGTCCACCAGCTGATTTGGGTCCTGCACAGCCTGTCCTCAGTCCCCCTGTGGGGCAGAAACGTGTAAAAGAGGCCGGGAGACCCCGCTCAGGCCCCCTCCCCAGGGCTGGAATGGATCTTGAGAAGGACTAAGCATTGAAGATGGTGATTCCCCACTCATGCCCCAGCCCATCTCTCTACCATTCACAGCAAAGTGGTATTTTTCAGAATGACACTCAACTTTATTTTTTTTTAATTTTTTTAACGTTTATTTATTTTTGAGACAGAGAGAGACAAAGTATGAATGGGGTGGGTGGGGGGGGCAGAGAGAGAGGGAGACACAGAATCAGAAGCAGGCTCCAGGCTCCGAGCTGTCAGCACAGAGCCCGACGCGGGGCTCGAACTCACGGACCGGGAGATCATGACCTGAGCCGAAGTCGGACGCTTAACTGACGGAGCCACCCAGGCGCCCCGACACTCAACTTTGTTAATGCTAGAATTGCAAGGGCCTCTTTCTCGATTCTCTGATTGCAAAATTCTGGGTGGGCTTGTCAAAAGCAAGCTCTCTTCTGGCTCTACGTGTGTATGTGTGCATTTTTGTGTGAGTGTAAGAATGTGCGTGTGTGTGTGTGTGTGTGTGTGCTCCCCAAAGTCACTCCCTCTGTGGAGGGCCTCAGACAGGCTCTGTGTCCTCAGGGAAACCAGGGAAAGCCATCTGGTCTGGGGAAGTGGCCAGAAGGCTAGGAATACCTGCAGGGCAGAGGGGGCAAGGGGTGGGGCCTGGAGGCAGGATGCTGGACACGAGGAGGGCGGTCCTGAGGCCTGTCAAGGCCATCCCTGGATGCCGGGCCAACCACATCAGGTCCCAGCAGAAGAGCAGACTAAGACCAAAGACCAGGAGCCACCAGCAGCGGTCACAGCACACTGTCACCACAACTGAGCTCCGTTAGGCGATACGCTGTCCTCTTAATCTGCACAACCATCCCCATGCGCCTTTGTCCGCAGCCTTCCAGATGAGGCCTAGAAGTTCCGAGAGGTCAAGCGACTTTCCCAGAGTCACACAGCTAGTAAGCGGGAGAGCCAGAATTCAAAGCCAGCCGGCCTCACTACACAGGCCGTTCTCTTTTCTCTGTGCTACCTCGGGGGAGTGACAAAGCAGGTCTCAGAAGTGGCGGGACGGAGCGGAGGCCGGTGACGAGGAACGAGGAAGTCACGTGGGCAGGCAAGGAGGGTGCAGGGAATGAGAAAAGTCCATGATAAAAGGCCCTAACGGCTCTTCCCGGCCAAGGAGCATCTTGGATGGGGGAATCCCAGGAGTCGGGCCAGAGACCCCCGCCCCTGGGCTGCTCCCCCCCATCTCCTGTCGAAACAAAAACGCCAAAGTGCCAGCAAAACAGATTCCTGCTTCCTCAGCAGCTGACAGTCCGACCCTTTACGATCTCGAGTCCCCAGCTGCAAACTGGCAGCGATGGTCAATCCGCTCCCAAGGCCGACGGCTGCAGCAACAAAGTAACACATTTCTGAAAGTCAGCGGAGTCCTCGAGGCCTCGCGGGGTGCCCTGAAACTACAGCCGCTGCGATGGCCGGAGAGGCCGCGGGACTGGTTGTATTTCCTGGGAGAAACCGGCTACACGGCAGGATGGATGTTCAGTTCGCCGTGGGGGGGGTCGTCCCTTCGGTGGCTCATCCTTAGCAAACCTTGGGTTCGTTCTCTTTCGCTAACGGTTTGTCCTCATTCTGCCTAATGACTTCTCGTGCCAGCATTTGGTGCTCCTCTCCCCTCTGCGTGTGTCCCCCCACCCCGGCCTGGGAATTCAGACGCTCCTCTCCCTCCGGGAAGGGTCTGAAGAGGCAGCTCGGCCCCAGCCCAGCCTCGGCCCACCCCCCACCCCGGAGGGAGGGACGGTTGTTCTGGGCTCTTCTGCCCCACAGGGCACGAGTCACTTAGGCGGGCTGCAGGGTGGACAATCCTCCCACCAGAGACGTGCTACCTCTGGAAAGCAGGGAACCGTCTAGTCGCAAAGAGCATCTAGGGAAGGACAAATTGCCCTCCCCGTCCAGGGTCAGGCCTCACGCTGCGGCTACGTCTGGGGTGTGAAGGGACCACACTCCGCACCTGTTTTAGGTGTAGGATTTAACTGCTTTTGACACATGTAGGCGCGCATGAACCCGTCACCCATCAAGGTAGTGAATTCAGGGGCGCCTGGGCGGCTCCGTTGCGTAAGCATCTGACTTTGGCTCAGGCTGTGATCTCGCGGCTCATGGGTTCAAGCCCCGTGTCGGGCTCTGTGCTGTCAGCGCAGAGCCTCTTTCAGATCCTCTGTCCCCTTCTCTCTCTGCCCCTCGCCCCTGTCAAAAATAAACAAACATTCCAAAAACAAAAAAAAAAAAGGGAATTTATTGCTTATGCTCAGCGGTTTCCTCCTGTTCTTTGCAATCCTGCCTCCCATCCCTCCCCACCTTCCATCCTTGTCCCCAGACAGCTGCTAACCTGCTTTCTAATACTACAGATGTGCTTTCATTTTCTAGAGTTTTCTATAAACGGACTCCTGCTGTATCGCTCTCCTTCATCTGGCTTCTTTCGCTCAACGTGATCATCTGAAGATCCTTCCGTGTCGTTACATGTGCCACTAGCATATTCCTTGTTATTGATCGGTAGAATCCCATCACCCAATTAAACTACAATGTGTTTATCAATTCACCCGTTGAAAAACGTCAGCATTGTTTCCAGTTGTAGGTATTAATTATAGCAGTCCTAGGAAACTGAGACAGTCCCCAAGATGCACCCGATGCCATCCCATCTCCCTGAGTATGTATCATGGTTCACTTTAAGAAAGAGAGATCCTGGGTGGGCCTGACCTAATCAGGCACGATGGCTAATTTGACAGGCCAATGCCCAGATATCGGGTCATGCATTATTTCCGAGTATGTCTGTCAGGATGCTTCTGGGAGACCTTAGCATTTGAGTTGGTAGGCTGAGTAAGGGAGACGACCGTCGCCCAAGTGGCCCATCACCCAAGACGACCGTTGCCCAAGAACCGTCAAAAGGCAGAGGATAGAGAAATTCTATTTCTCTCTGCTTGACCACTCAAGCTGGGACCCTGGTCTTCTGCCCTCGGACGGGACTTGTGTCATCAGGGTTTCTGGTTCTCAGGCCTCTGGATTCAGGCTGGAATTTATACCAGTGGCTTTCCTGCATTCTCGTGGGACTTCTCAGCTCCATAATGCGATTAGACAATCCTTATAAATAAATCTTAATTTGGATATATATATCCAAATATGTGTATATTATACATATCCAAATATGTGTATATTAAGATTTATATATAAATCTTAATTTGGATATATATATATCCAAATATGTGTATAGATATATCTATAGATATAGATTTTCTAGGATATTCTAAAATATCTAGATATTTAGAATATCCTAGAATATCTATATCCTATATCTATATCCTAGAATATCTATATAGATATTCTATATAGATATATTAGGATATCTAGATATCCTAATATCTAGGATATTCTACTTTTCCGGAGAACCGTAAGTATTATGCCCAGTACTGCCCACCTGTGCCCATGATAATGAGCCATCTGAATGAAACCTGTCACCACCTGCATTTGAGGCCAGTTGTGCAGAAGGGCTGGGGAGAAAAGGTGGACAGCTAATGAGTGGCTGACCAAACAGGGACCTTCTCTGGGAGCAGAAAGCAGAAGCAGACAAGTGATGTGGTTCAAATCACAGACGCAGGGCAAATCCAGAGGTCAGGACCACACGGCTAAGAGAGTAACCAAGAAAAGCCAGGTCGCTAAGGAAAAGTTCCTCCCCAGCGTGGCGGTCTCCACGACTCAACTCAAGGATGTCCTCAGGGCTGTGCTGTACAATGACCCTCCCCGCGCCACCTCTGTGACCTCTTCAGGGGCCAGGAAATGCTCTGACCGGCAAGACCGCATTTTTAGACATTGCACAAATGAAAGAAGCCGCTTCCCGCCATGTGGGTAGATCAAGTTCACCGGCAGTCGGCAGAAAACGATGTCCTCCAAGGAAAACCGGCAGCTAGCAGCCTGACCACGACCCTCCTCAGGTTGCCGGTGTCTCACTGGTGACCTTCGTGTCTCACTTGCAAATTTCAATTCCACGGGTCCTGGAAAAAGCAACAAGGCAAACCTGGGAGGGAGGCTGCTTGAAATCCAAGATGGTCAAGTCCAGGAATTGTCACAACAGCTCACCTCACCTGCCACACAGGTGGGCCCGGGCACCCTCCTCTCCGTGCAAGACACAGGCTCACAGATCTCTGAAAAGATGTCTCCGAATTTCACGACACCATCAAGACACCTGCTTCGTGCTTCTCTTTGCCCTGGGGCAGCTCTGAGTGTAAGCGTGTGAATGTCAAACACCTTCCCATTGGGTTTTCTTTCTAAGTCTTCAGCCAAATTTATTTTAATCCCCAGAATAAAAAGTCCAAAACAGGAAGACCCCTCAGAGATGTCCTTGTCCCAGCCGTTCTTAGAGGAGATGAGAAAACTGAGGTCTGGAGAGCCCAGGAAATTTGTCCAGGGCTCATGAAAATTAGGCGATGGGGTGATGAACCCTATGTATCTGATATCATTTTTTTAAGTTTATTTATTTCTTTTGAGAGAGAGAAAGAAAGAGAGCACGAGAGGGGGAGAGGCAAGAGAGAAGAAGAGAGAGAGAGAATCCCAAGCAGGCTCTGCACTGTCCGCACAGAGCCTGATGCAGGGCTCGAACTCACCATGAGACCATTTCCTGAGTTGAAGTCAGATGCTTAACCAACTGAGCCACCCAGGTGCCCCCCCACACACACCGCATTTTTTAGAGACAGAGAGAGCACGAGCAGGGGAGAGGGACAGAGGGAGACAGAGAGAGAATCCCAAGCAGGTTCCATGCTCAGCACAGAGCCTGACACGGGGCTCGGTCTCACAACCCTGGGATCAGGATGTGAGCTGAAATCCAGAGTCAGAAGCTGAACCAACAGAGCCACCCAGGTGCCCCAGTGATATCTTTTTGAGACCTGAAATGCAAACTGTTGCAAAGATATTAGATAATGTCCTATTTCTTGAGTTGAGTTGTAGGTTTAGAGATGGTTTATAATTATGCTTTGTAAGGTACACACGTAAATATACTCTTTGGTGTGAGTGATTTTAAAGAATTCAAACATTCAGCTCTTTTTTTAATGTTTATTTAGAGAAAGAGAGTGTGTGTGTGTGTGTGTGTGTGAGCAGAGGAGGGGCAGAGAGAGGTGTGGAGAGAGAGAATCCCAAGCAGGCTCCACACTGTCGGTGCCACAGCCCAGCTCAGGGCTCCAACTCACGGACGGTGAGATCATGACCTGAACTGAGATCAAGAGTTGGACACTTAACCGACTGAGATACCCAGCCGCCCCAACATTCAGCCCTTTGAATTTCTGAGTGCGGAAGCACTTTCTAAAAGACGGACCCCATCCATCTGGGCACAGGCCCAAGGTGGCCACCGTACCTTCAGTTGGTGGTAGAAATGGCCGATGTACTGGGCCCTAATGGGAGTTTCGTTTGTACCCACGGACGTTCACGACTCGAGAATTTGTCAGTCGAGACATGTCCCCATCACGCAGCTCCCTCCATGTCTGAGTCTTACCCTACGGCCAACCCCGATCTCCAGGCTGGGGATGGAGAGGGCTCAGGAATGGGATGAAATTCGAGGAGCAGGTGTGGAATGTGGTAGGATTTGGGAATAAAGTAGCGTGGCAGGGAGGGCTGTGAGTGGAAAAGAGGAAGGGGTGGCTCGTACCTAGCAGTCAAGAAGGAGCGATTTCACATTGTCGCCACTCCATTTTGCTATGGCCACATTCAATATACCCGTATCAAAACCTTCATTAAGGCATGGCAGCTCCATACAACGACAGGTGGGATCCCGGACCAGAGAAAAGACATGAGTGGGAACCCCAGTGAAATTTGAACGAGACCCGTATTCTAGTTCATTGGATCCTACCAATGTCAATGCTCTGGTTTTGATCATTCAACCTTGGTCATATAGGATGCTAACATTAGGGAAGCTGGGCGAGGGGTCTACAGGAGCTCTCTTTACTACTTTTGCAACTTCCATGGGAGGTGACAATAATTTTTTTTGTCGAGAATTATTTTAAAACAGAGTCTTTTTACACATGAAAAATGCTCAACTTCATTCGTCACCAGGGAAATGCAAATCAAAACTATCATGAGATGTCACCTTACACCCATCAGAATGGCTGAACTCAAAAACACAAGAGGGGCGCCTGGGTGGCTCAGTCGGTTGTAATGATGGGGCGCCCCTAGAGGGGGCGCGGTCCCACCAACCCCTGGGCCTCCAGCACCGTAAGGTGACAAGGTTATGTTGTTCTAAGTCACCATGTTTGTGGTGTTGGGTTACAGCAGCCATAGGAAGCTAACACACTCAGGGATCAAGATAAATAATACTGCAACGTTTCTCAAAAATCCAAATGAACACGAAAAATCCACACTGAACAAAACATAATTCTTTTTAATTATTTTATTTAATTTTTTGAGAAAAAGCGCTCCAGCGGAGGAGGGACGGAGAGAGAGGGGGACAGAAGATCTGAGGCGGGCTCCCCACTGACAGCAACACCCAATGTGGCGCTCGAACTCACAAACCGTGAGATCATGACCTGAGCCCAAGTCGGATGCTCAACCAGTGAGCCACTCAGGCGCCCCCAAAATATAATTTCATTTTTTTTATTAAAAAAAATTGTTTTAATGTTTACTTATTTGGAGAGAGAGAGAAACAGAGTGCCAGCAGGGGAGGGGCAGAGAGAGAGTGAAACACAGAATCCAAAGGAGGCTCCAGGCTCCGAGCCGTCAGCACAGCGCCCGACGCAGGGCTCGAACTCACAAACTGTGAGATCATGACCTGAGCTGAAGTCGGACGCTCAACCGACCGAGCCGCCCAGGTGCCCCCCAAATATAACTTTAAATAAAGCCTCAGTCTTACTGACTCCTTTTTGGCCTCTGGCGTGGTGCTGTGACTGAGGCTGCCAAACTCTTCCCGCTCAGCTGTGGTCCCCAGCCCAGCCCCTGCTGGCGGTGCCCTCCCCTTGGCTCCCCCCACCCCAAGCTGCCCAGCCCTGGGGGTGCCAATAACCCAGGCCTCCCCTGAGGCACAGCTTACTGCCCCCCACATCTCCCTTCCCTGGCCTCCGACATAGGAACGAGCAGCCCCAGCTCATGCAGCTGGTCCCCGAGGATGACCGCATTGCCACAGAGTCAGCAGGTGATCATGACACGAGCCTCAGCAAACGTGAGCCCTGTGGGTTCCAGGACAGTCCTCTGGGGACCTTTGTCCTGCTTCGAGCCCCGTTTGTTTGTTATTATCTTTGTTAGAGCTCAAGGGATGCCTGGCTGGTTTGCTCAGTAGAGCATGTGACTCTTGATCTCAGGGTTGTGAGTTCAAGCCCCACATAGGGTGTAGAGATTACTTAAGAAAGAAAAAGAAAGAAGAAAGAAGAAAGGAAGAAAGAAAGAAAGAGAGAGAGAGAGAGAGAAGGAAGGAAGGAAGGAAGGAAAGAAGAAAGAAAGAAAGAAAGAAAGAGAAAGAGAAAGAAAGAAAGAAAGAAAGAAAGAAGAGGAAGAGGAAGGAAGGAAGGAAGGAAGGAAGGAAGGAAAGAGAGAGAGAGAAAGAAAGAAAGAAAGAAAGAAAGAAAGAAAGAAAGAAAGAAAGAAAGAAAGAAAGAAAAATCTTTAAAAAAATAGAATTTGGGGCACCTGGGTGGCTCAGCCGGTTAAGCATTCAACTCTTGATTTCAGCTTGGGTCATGATATCATGGTCTATGAGTTCGAGCCCCGCATCGGGCTCTGTGCTGTCAGTGCAGAGCCTGCTTAGGATTCTCTCTCTCTCTCTCTCTCTCTCTCTCTCTCTGCCGCTCCCCTGCTTGCTCCCGCTCTCTCTCAAAAATAAATAAATAAACATAAACTTTAAAAAATAACAATAAAAATAGAGCTTGGAGTAGCTATTCTAGTACTCTATGCAAAAATGCCACCTCTTCGGGAGCCACCAAGGGATATTTGAGGGCTCAGGAAGCAGACCTCTCCAAGCGAAGTTACCGGGAGACATATCCTGGCCGTCGAGAGCACAAAACAACGTGACGTGGAAGGAAAGAGAAACCAATGGAAAGCCTGACATCAGTAGAACTTGGAGGTAAGTCCAGACAGCCTCGTTGATGTGGGGCTAAGACAAGGCAAATTTCCAAATCCTTGAATAAAAATATATGCAATGTGAATAATTTAATGGTTGGTTTTTTGTTTTTTGTTTTTTTTCATTTTAAAGCCCTGGTTAGATGCCAGCCGGGCAATAAGGAAGAGAAAGGAAAGGAAAGCTTGCTGCATTTTCATTAATGCTGAGACGAATCAACAGACAGTGTTTCCCTTATCGTTTGGAAGGATAAAGAAACATTGGTCCCATCGCTGGGGAGTCAGCTAGTCGACTTCCAGCAGGAAATCTGTCTTAGGATGTCAGCATAAAAGCAAGGAAAGCAGAAACTCTATGGAAAGAGAGTAAAGCCGGGAGAATCACAAGGAAGCCCCAACTTCGAAAGACGATAAAGCAAGAAGAGTATAAAAATCTCTTCTTCACACATGGCTGAGAAAACAGGTTACACGGGACAAAGTTTATAGCGCGTTTCAAATCCGGTTAATATTTGAGAGAGATTTGGGACAGAAACACCCAGAAGTATACACCTTAAAACGTGAATGTCGACAGCGGGAGCTCGGGGCCTGTGGTGGGTTTATGGGTCACTTTTATCTTTTTATATATGTATATTTTTTTTTTCTGCTTTGCTGAAACGTCTGGAGGCGAATGGGAGAATTCTACATTTGCTGCTGGGGGATAAAAACCGTCAAAACTACAATCAAATGCAGCGGGGGGTAGACAAGATGGGGTCCTGTCCACGAACATTGGCTGTGTGTGCCAGGCTTCGTGCTGGGGGTGGCTTTGGGATGACGGAGACAGAGCCCCCGCGGAGGGCCCCAGGGTGCTGAGGGGCAGCTATTTGAGAAAGGACAGCACAGTGTGTCGTGTAGGGAACAGACTGGCACTGCAGGCCCAAGGAAGGGCATGGAGGGCTTCATGGGGGAGGAGGCGCCGTGGGCAGCACCCTAAGATCCCCTGTGAGGCCAAGGAGAGGAAGAGTGGGTGCAGAGGCGTCTGGGCATCACCAGGGGCCCAGGACAGGGCAGAGTCCCTCACGTGTGGGACCTGGGACACGGGAAGGGAGAAACAGTGACCATTGTCTCTTGAATAACGAGATGATTTGGGAGGCAAGGGTGACTGCCCCCAGGGGGTAGCAGCAGGTCTGATCAACCCTCCCCATAGTATGGAGATGTGGTCAAGTGCCCTAGAGGTCCCCCCAGGACCCACAGCCTGGGTTCAAATCCAGACTCAACCTTCTTAGTACTGAGTGAAGCCACCTAACTTCTTTGTGCTTTAGTTTCTTTGTCTTTAAAATGGGGATAATACCAGGATTTACCTCCCAAACTTGCTTCAGTGATTAAATGAGATATATCTGTGGGGCACCTGGGTGGCTCAGTCAATGAAGCTTCCGGCTTCGGTTCAGGTCATGATCTCGAGGTTCACAAGTTCGAGCCCCACATCGGATCCCCACACGGATCCTCTGTCCCCCTCTCTCTCTGCCCCCCTCCCACTCGGGTGCACACACGCTCCCTGTCTCTCTGAAAAATAAACATGAAAAAAAATAAGACATATCTATAATATATCTATTCCTTCAAGTGAGATTAAATTAAACGTAATGAAATGGCTACATATTTTAGTAACAGCGCCAGGTACAGAGTAAGCAAGAGCTCAGTAGAAGTGAGTCATCAGTACTGCGGTGAGCACCAGGCCGAGCACTGACATGCTTCACTTCATTTAATCCTTGTCATAACCCTATGAGAGGATCGCCACTATTATCCCCATTTCAATGAAGATAAACTGAGGCACAGAGAGGTTTGGTGCTTTTGCCCAATGTCGCACAGCTAGCAGGTGGAGGGGAGAGGTCTCCCCTGGGGAACCTGCTTCCGACTGCACGGCTAGCCCCGTTGTCATTCCACCTGTCACCGAGCACCAGTCAAGACCAGAGAGCCCTGGGCTTGTCCCACATCACACACACAGGAGGCCGACGCCTCTCCTCCAGGAGCCGTGTCTGGACAGACACAACTCATAAATCCGCCAAGCATCGGAGCTAGAAGGAGCTCAGACACCATCTGCTCTAGAAGCTTTGAGAAAGAGGGTTGGGGACACTTTAGCCGGATCTGGACAGATGAGTCTGCGTTTTCTGGTCGGACAAGGTGGAGCAACAGTCCAAACAGAGTGACTCTCGGGTGCAAAGGTTCAGGATGTTGAATCTATCAGGAAGGGTTGGCTGTGAGGTGCAGAATCCCCAGTTTACGTGTAGGCAACAGAGACAGAATCTAAGACGTCTAGAGGTAGGTGATCAGACTGCGCTGAGCCCAACGATGTCGATGGCCCAGGATCTTTCTGTCTGTGCTCTCAGATTGGGGCTTTTTTGTCTTTCCCCCCCTTTGGCCTCATGGTTCCAAGACAGCTGCCACAGCGCCAAACATCATGTCCTCACACAGCTTTTTTAGAAGCTGGATGCAGGAGGCAGCCAGAGCCTAATCAAGCACTCCTCACATGGCTTTCTCCTTTTATTTAGGAAAGAAAGCACTTTTCCAGAAGCCCCAGCAGACTTTCTTTGACATTGGCCAACATCGTATCAAAAGCCCAGTCTTGGACTTTGGCAATCACTGACAAAGAAGAATGGGTTACCAAGGCTGATTTGGTTTTTGTAATGTTTATTTTTGAAAGAGAGAGAGGGAGAGAGCATGAGTAGGGGAAGGTCAGAGAGGGAGACAGAGAATCTGAAGCAGGCTCCACGCTATCAAAGTCCAACGTGGGGCTTAAACTCAGGAGCCGTGATATCATGACGAGCCAAAGTCAGATGTGCAACCAACTGAGCCACCCAGGCGCCCTGCCATGGCTGATTTAGATCAGTCACGAATATCTCTTGGAGCTAGTGGAGGGTCCCAAGCTCCCTGAGGGTCTTGTGGCCCATCTTACGTGGGAAGAAGGGACACCCAGCCAATCTGGGGAACTTCAGGGGCTTCACGGATGTGGAAACTGAGGCACAGGGACAGGAAATGGACTTTTTGCCGTAGCTTTCAAACATGGCTACAAAGCCTTTTGACTCTGGGGCAACCTTAGTAATTGGACGGTCCGTGAGGAGGGCAGAAGTGATGCTAACTCTCCAGAACATTTTCACTGCAGCCCCGAGCTGCCCTGTGGACAGTCTGATTGCCCTGAAGCGACCACACTTTGAGGAGAGTCCCAAGCTGACCCTGCAGACGTGCCCAGGTGGCAAGCCATCGCCAGCCAGCCTTCAGTCACCCCATCCCACTAATGCCGCCCCTCCCACCTGTCACCCCCCACCTCCCGCAGCCCCCAGCCTTCCTGAAACAGCAGGAAAGACCTCTCATGCCCAGAACCGCCCGGCCAGGCACTGTGCTTCCAGAATCCCTGACCCAGAGAAATCATGACAGGCACTAAACGCGGGGTGATCCAGTTTAGGCCACCACATTTTGGGGCTTCTTCGGGTTTGTACGAGCAGCAGTGGGTATCAGAACACACGTCAAGGTCACATGGTGGCCAAGGTGTGACCTGCACCTGATTTCAGGCTGCCTCTTGGATTCCCAAGCAGGGGAGGAGAAATCGCTCTTGAAAATGCCAGAAAAAAAAAATTTTTTTTTTAATTTTTTTAACGTTTATTTCTTTTTCAGACAGAGAGAGACAGAGCATGAACGGGGGAGAGTCAGAGAGAGAGGGAGACACAGAATCTGAAACAGGCTCCAGGCTCTGAGCCATCAGCCCAGAGCCCGACACGGGGCTCGAACTCACAAGCCGTGAGATCATGACCTGAGCCGAAGTCGGCCGCTTAACCGACTAAGCCACCCAGGCGCCTCCAGAAAAAAATTTTTTTAATCATTATGGGTGGTGAAGTCATGTGCGCCAGAGAGAGAAAAAGCCTGTCGGGCAAGGAGGGTCGGGAAGGGCCGGGGGACACCGCAGCGTGGACACGGGATGCTCGGTGCGCTGTGGGGGGGACCGGTTCCTCAGGACGAAACGCCACGAATGGCTGTGGGGCTCTGGAATCGAACGTAGGTTAATAACGCTGATAAATGCGAGGCAGCTCTGAACGCATCACCCCGCGAAGGATGTTGCTTCTGCTCTGAGAGAAGCTGGGGCAGAGGCAGAAGGGAGCCAGAGCTCTGGTCAGGCCCCGAGCTCTGGGTCAGCGTCAACGCCTTTGCCGACAACCGTGGCAGGGTCAAGGTCTTTGACCCGTGTGTCGATAATCCGTGCCTTCTGGTGGGACAGGGGTCGCATGCTGCCGGCTCAACAGCAGGTCGGTGGCAGGCTTAATTGGGAGGAGGGGGACAGCCTGTGCGGCGACAGAAGACACACGGATCACTCTCCGGCCACAAAGGAGAGCCCCGTGGGGCTAAAACCTTCTGATAGCTGAGGAGTTCATGAGATCCCCTTTAAGCCCGCCCCGTGGAGGGCAAGAGCGGGATGAGGGGGGCCAGAAGGGGCTCAGCATGTCGCAGCCTGCCTTCCCCCCCAGCTCACCCTTGGCCTCGGCTTTCTCTCTATTTCTTTGGGTCTCAGGCTCAGCCTTTCTGCTGGGGGGGTTGGGAGGTGGGAGGGGGCTGGGGGCTGGCCAGCTGGAATGATATTCTCTGCAAGCCGGAACCGGCGAAGACAGTTCCAAACAAGCAAGTACCCGTGGACCCAGCGCCACCCTCGAGTCTCGGACTCACTCCTGGGAGACTCTTTGTGGTTGGTTTAGCGTCTGTATTAGTTTGCTGTTGCTGCTGTAACAAATTATCACAAACCTGATGACTTATAACAACAGATACTGTAACTGAAAACAGATAAGAAGGTGGGCATCTGTTTGGCTCAGGCAGTTAAGCATCAGACTCTTGATCTCAGCTCAGGTCTTGATCTCAGGGTCATGAGTTCAAGTCCCGTGCTGGGCCCCGTGTTGGGCGTGAAACCTACTTATAAAACAAAATAAAATAGGGGCGCCTGGGTGGCTCATCACTTAGGTGTCAGACTTCGGCTCAGGTCATGATCTCTCACAGTTTGTGAGTTCAAGCCCCACATCGGGCTCTGGGCTGACAGCTTAGAGCCTGGAGCCTGCTTCAGATTCTGCCTCTCCCTCTCTCTCTGCCCTTCCTCTGCTCATGCTCTGTCTCTTTCTCTCCCAAAAATAAATAAACATTAAAAAATTAAAATAAAGGGGCGCCTGGGTGGCTCGTCAGTTAGGCATCAGACTTCGGCTCAGGTCATGATCGCTCACAGTTCGTGGGTTCGAGCCCTGCATCAGGCTCTGTGCTGACAGCTCACAGCCTGGACCTGCTTCAAATTCTGTGTCTCCCTCTCTCTCTGCCCCTCCCCTGCTCACACTCTGTCTCTCGCTCTCAAAAAACAAATAAAACATTTAAAATTTTTTTAATTAAAATTAAATAAAATGATAAAATAAAATAATTGGAAACAGATAAATAAATGCTTGTTCCCTGATGTTCACAGCACTATTTACAATAGTCAAAAGGTGGAAACACCCCAGATGGCTATCAACTGATGACTGGGTCAACAAAATGTGGTACCTCCATACAAGGGAATATTACTCAGCCACTAAAAGGAGCAAAGTACAGTTGACCCTCAAACAATACGGGGCTTAAGGGAATGGACCCCCCCCCACAGAAAGCCCACCTATAACTTTTGACTCCCCAAAAACTTAACTGCTAATAGCCCACGGTGAACCGGAAGCCTTAGCAATAACAGAAAACAGTTACTTGACATGTAGTTTGTATGTTATATGTATACTTACAGGAGAGTAAGCTAGAGGAAAGAAAACGCCCTGAGAAAGTCATGAGAGGGGCTTCTGGGTGGCTCAGTCTGTCAGACTTCAGCTAAGCTCATGATCTCACAGTCCGTGGGTTCAAGCCCCGCGTCCGGCTCTGTGCCGACAGCTCGGAGCCCGGAGCTTGCTTCAGATTCTGTGTCTCCCTCTCTCTGCCCCTCCCCTGCTCATGCTCTGTCTCTCTCTGTCTCAAAAATAAATAAAAACATTTAAAAAAAATTTTTTTAAATAAGAAAGTCATGAGAAAAAGAAAATACACTTATAGTACCGGGCTGTATTCACCAAAAATAAAAAAATTAAAAATAAAAATCTGTATATAAGTGGGCCTGCGCTGTTCAAAGCAACTGTGTTCAAAGGTCAACTGTACTGATTTGCTACAATGTAGACGAACCTCAAAAACATTATGCTCCCTCAAAGAAGCCAGACAGAAAAAAGCCACAGACTGTATGATTCCTTTTGTGTGAAGGGTCACGAATAGGTAAATCCACAGAGACAGACAGCGGATTCGTGGTCGACCAGGGGTGGAGACCTGGGGGGCCGGGGAAGTAGGGGGGGTGAGACGTGAAGGTTTCAGATGATGAAAACATTTTGGAACCAGACAGGGGTGGGGTTTGCACAACGCTGTGATGGACTAAAGTGCCACCACATTGTACCCTTTAACACGCTCAATTCACGCTCCGTGATTTTTACCTCCGTATTTATTAAATAAATAAATGAATGAATAAATGAATAAATCGTTCTTAATCGCAGAGTTCTGGAGGCCAGGAGTCCAGAATCACTGGACAGAGCCTGAGGGCGCGGTGCTGAGCGAAATAAGCCAGATGGAGACAAATACAGCCTGCTATCACTTATATCTGAGGAATTTTTTTTTTCAAGGCAAAGTCACAGAAACAGAGAGCAGAAAACCAGTTGCCAAGAGCCGGAGGTGGAGGAAATCGGGAGAAGCTGGTCAAAAGACACAAACTTTCGGGTACAGGATGAGCAAGGTCTTAGGACCTAATATATGTCATGGTGACTGTAGTTAACAGAGTAGGAAGAAAAAGAAAAAGGGAAAGGGATAGGAAAAGAAAAGGAGAGAGAAAGAGATCTAGAAAGAGAAAAAGAAAGAGATAGAGATAAAGAGAAAGAGAAAAAGGAAAAGGTAAAGAAAAAGGAAAGAGATATAGAAAGAGAAAGAGATAAAGAGAAAGAGAAAGAGAAAAAGGAAAAAAGACAGACAAAGACAAAAAGAAGAGGCACTTCAGTGGCTCCGTCAGCTAAACATCCGACTCTTGATGTCGGCTCAGGTCACAACCTCGTGTTGTGAGTTCGAGCCCCGCATCCAGCTCTGTATTGACAGCACAGAGCCTGCTTGGGATTCTCTGTCTCCCTCTCTCTCTCTGCACCTCCCTGGCTCTTGTGTGCATGCTCTCTCACACTCTCTCAAAAATCAATGAACGTTGAAAAAAGAAAGAAAAACAGGAAGGTAAATATGTAGGGTGGGGCTTCGCCGATTAGTCCGGTGGTGGGAATCTTGTCACAATGTATACACGTATCAAATCATCACCATGCACCCTAACGGTGTTACAACTTTATTTGCCTCGATGAAACTACAGGAAAAAAAAAAAAAACCTTCTGTTGCTTCTACCCCTGTCTGGCTCAGAAGCGGGTTCTGGGGACCATTTGCTGCTCCCTGTGTCCCCAGCCCGTCCCCAGGAGACTCCCGGTGGCCTGCAGGGCATTTGCTGTAGAGGCTGCAGACTGAGGAGGTCTGGCCAGCAGCGTAGGGTCTCAGAGCCCTGCTCACCAAGGCCACTGCTCTCCTGTGTGCTGGCCCTTGGTCACAGGTGCCAGAAAGACACTTCCCCTGCCTCCACCTTCCGCAGGGGACCCTTTCCGTCCCCTTCTGTGAGGCTGAGCCCCTCTCCTGCCACCTTTCAAGCAGCTGGTCACAGTCTGGGAATAGACCCAGCCACTAAAGCGCTTCCGGAGCCTCAGAGAGCCCCAGAGAGCCCCGAAGGAACCCTCGAGTCAAACACTGAGACCCAATCAGACCTAAGGCCAAAGGCTCAACAGGTCAAGTGGAACCCTCTGTTGCCAAGGCCATACGTCCTCAAGCCAACCTGGAGACAGATTGGGGGAGGCGGGGGGGGGGGGGGAAGGCTGATTGGATTCTAGCACAAGGACATTAGGAAGAATCAGCAAATATCCTTAAATCCACCCTGCGTGGTATTTCGTCCCTAAAAATAAAAAAGTCAACAACAGATACTCCATTGGACTTTATAAAAAGCTAGAGAGCTTGAGAATTTCTTTGGTTTTTATTTAGAATCTGCTGTAGACACTTTTTTTTTTTTTTTAGTTTATTTATTTATTTTGAGAAAGAGAGAGAGATCAGGGGAGGGGCAGAGAGAGAATCCCAAGCAGGCTCCGCACTGTCGGCACAGAGCCCAAGGCGGGGCTTGAACTCACAAACAGGGAGATGGTGACTTGAGCCAAAAGCAAGAGTCAGACACTCAACCGACAGAGCCACCCAGGCGCCCCTGCTTTGGACACTTCAAAATTTGTGTGGTCCTAGGCAAGTGGTTTACCTGCCTATGTCTGCTCAGCTGTAAAATGGGGGGGGGGTCCCCCACCCCCGGATATGCGCGAGGATTACATAAAATTGAATGGGAAGGACGTACTTCGCACCCACTGCCCTTGGCAACTGTCAGCCCTAAGCAGAGTAGCGACACGGTTCCTAAGGCCCTGAGCGGCCGATATGAGGCCACCCTCCCACCGCTCCCCTGCCCAACCGCCCCTCTCCTACCCCTCTTTTTTCCAGCCTCACCAGCCTCCTTCGGGGCTCGGAAATTGCCAAGCTCCGCCCTACCTCAAAGCCTCTACGCTTCTCTGTCTGGCTTCTTCGAATCATTCAGGTTGATCCCAACCAGCCAGGCCTTCCCGGACCCCATCTCAATCAGCCCTTCTGCTGCGGTCACCCCCTGCCTGTGGCTGGCGAGTCTGGTGTGGCCTCAAGGTGACCAGCCTCATACCTGATCAGGTAGGCTCTTTGTGCACTACTGGGGGCAGTCTTCATGGCCAAGGCCCAAGGGGTCAGGGGGCTGGATCACACCAGGGGCTGGCGAACTCTTCTTGTAAAAGGCAGAATGGTTTCTTTAGGCTTTACGGCCCTACGGCAGCATCTGTCACAACTACTCAGCTCTGCTACTCAGCACGTGCAATATGCAAGCAAATCAGCCACTTTTCTACTTACAAAAACAGGCAGCAGGCTTGGCTCGGCCCGTGGGCCACAGTCTGCCAAGTACCGGCTTCTCAAGACCCAGGTACGTGGAGAAATGATGGAAAAAGAGAAAGACGGTGGGAGAAGGGACATACAGGTCAGAAAACTGACGGAACCATCTAGATGTGCTTAATGTATGCGTTCAGTGGCGTGGCGTGGGCCTGCTCACAAGCATTTCCACTTAGTCTACTGGGCAATTCCTTTGAGGCAACCTACGTCTTCCTTTGGAATCATGTGGAAATTTAACAGGAAGGTACGAATCCATGTACAGAAACTTGTTTTACAGTCGACTCTGTTAAGAGCCATCATAGCATTGGGTTTCCGAGCACCTTCGACATCAATCAGGGCTTGAATTCCTCCTATATAATTCTGGTTAACTAATCGCTCTGACTGTGCTGGAACATTTAGGGGTAGGAAGCTTGTGTCCTCACAAAGAGGTCCAGCCTGCAGTCGGATGCTTACGCAGGGGCAAAGTTTTCCCTTTCGATGAACTGTCTCCCTGCATCTCTCTCTCTCTCTCGTACTCTTATCCTCAGCAAGAAGTTTGTATTGGCCTGTAAATTACTCACGTACTACTGTGTAACAAAGCTACCCCCAAACCTGGAGGCCTTACCAATAAGAAACATAGTTTCTTCAGGACAAGAATTTGGCCTCCAAATAACACATAAGTCAAAAAGGAAGCCTCAAAAGGAATTTTTAAGTATTGGGAACCAAATGAAAATAACGATAAAACTGTAAAAATGTTTAGGATTCAGCAAAAGCAGTGCTTAGAAGGGAATTTATAGCCTTGAACGCATATATTAGAAAAGAAGGAAAATCTAAAATCAATAATCTACACTTTCACTTCAGGAAACTAGAAAAAGAAGAAATTAAACTCAAAGAAAGCAGAAGAGAAGAAACCTAAAAACTGATGGCAGAACCCTATGAAATTGAAAATAAGGAACCCACAGAGAAAGTCAATAAAACCAAAAGTTGGTTCTTTGAAATGATCAATAAAACTTACAAACCCCTAGCCAAGTTAACTGAATGAAACAGACAGAAGCACAAATTACTAACATCAGAAATGGAAAAGGAGCCATCACTACTGATCCAATAAGCAGTAAAAGGATAATAAAAAGATCTTAGGAACAGATCGATGCCCACAAATCTAATAACTTAGATGAAATGGACCAATGCCTTGAAAGACACAACTTGGGGCGCCTGGGTGGCTCAGTCGGTTAGGCGGCTGACTTCGGCTTGGGTCATGATCTCGCGGTCCGTGAGTTCGAGCCCCGTGTCGGGCTCTGTGCTGACAGCTCAGAGCCTGGAGCCTGTTTCGGATTCTGTGTCTCCCTCTCTCTGACCCTCCCCCGTTCATGCTCTGTCTCTCTCTGTCTCAAAAATAAATAAACGTTAAAAAAATTAAAAAAAAAAAAGAAAGAAAGACACAACAAACTCACACAAGGAGAAACAGGTATTCTGAATAGGCCTGTATCTATTACATAAACTGAATCAATAATTAACCTTCCAAAACAGAAAGCACAAGATCCAGAAGGGCTCACTGATGAATTCAATATCCTTATACAGGCCAACAGTACCCTAATACCAAAAATCAGGCAAAGACATCACAAAGAGAAAAGCTACAGACCAAGTATTAAACATAAATGCAAAAATGCTCAACAAAATATTAGCAACACAACTCCAACAACATATAAAAAAAGCCAGACATCATGACCAAGAGTAATTTATCCCCAGTCTGCAAAGCTGGTTCTACCTTTGAAAATCAAATACTATAATCCATCACATTAACAGGTGGAAGAAAAATCATATGATCATATCAATAGATGCAAAAAAAAAAAGCGCTTGACAAAATCCAACATCAATTCATGATAAAACCCTCAGAAAACTAGAAACAGGGAGAACTGCATCAACTCAACAAAGGGCATCTACCAAAAAAACTACAGCTACCACCATATCAATGGTAAGAAAGTAGATGATTTCCCACTAAGATCAGGAACAAGGCAAAAATGTCTGCTCTTGCCACTCTTATTCAACATTGTACTGAAAGGTGTACAATGCAATAAGACACAAAAAGGAAATAAAAAATAAGTTGTGAAGGAAGAAATAAAGCTGTTTTCATTCACAGGTGACATTGATTGTCTATGTAGAAAATCTCAAAGAATCAACAAAAACCTTCTGGAACTAATAAGCTACTAGAGCAAATGTGCAGAATACAAAGTTAATATACAAAACTCAATTGGTTGTTTTCAAAGCAGCAATGACCGATGGAACTCAAATTATTTTAGCTGAAATTGAAAACAATACTATTTACATTAGTACCGTGACAGAGGTCCCCAGGTATAAATCCAGCAAAATACATACGAGATCTGTTAATAGTAAAACCACAAAACTCTAATGAAAGAAATCGAAGAAGATCTAAATAAATGAAGAGACATCACATGTTCATGAATAGGAAGATTCAACATTCCCAAGATGTCAGTTCTTTCCAAATTAACTTACAGATTCAACGAAATACCCATCAGAATTCTGGCGAGTTCTTTTGTAGAAATCAACAAATCGATTTCAAAGTTGATATAGAAAAGCAAATGACCCAGAAAAGCCAACAGAATGTTGAAGGGGAAAAACAAAGTTGAACGACTTCAAGTCTTAATAAAGTAGGTAAATAAGTAAGTAATTAGTTTACTAGAGCCAAAGTAATCAAGTCACAGATGCTATCGATAAAAGAATAGATGATTAGATCCACAGAATGGAAAAGAACACCCAGAAACAGACCTACCCAATATATAGTCAACTAATCTATGACAAAGAATCAAAGGCAATTTAATGGAAAAAGTATAGTTTTTTTGACAAGAGGCGCTAGAACCACTGAACATGCACAGGCCAAAAAAAAAAAAAATTTAATTTCGACACAGACCTTGCATCTTTCAAAAAAATTAACTCAAAATGGCTCATTGACATAAATATAAAAGGTGAAACTATAAAACTTCTAGAAGATAGATAGCATAAGAGAAAATCTAAGTGACCTTGAGTTTGGTGAAGACTTTCTAGATAAAATAAAGACATGGGGTGCCTGGGTGGCTCAGTCGGTTAAGCGTCCGACTTCAGCTCAGGTCATGATCTCACAGTCTGTGAGTTCAAGCCCCGTGTCGGGCTCTGTGTTGACAGCTCGGAGCCTGGAGCCTGGAGCCTTCTTCCGATTCTGTGTCTTTCTCTCTGTGTCTCTCCCCCACTCATGCTCTGTCTCTCTCTCAAAAATAAATATTTAAAAGATTTTTTAAAAATAAAGACACATGTCACATGATCTTTCTTATATGTAGAATCTTAAAAAAAACAAAACAAAAAACTCATAGATACAGAGAACAGACTGGTGATTGCCAGAGACCGGGGGTGGGGGGGATGGCGAGATGAATACGAGAAATCAGTGAATGGTTGATGTTTTAGCTTAAATAAGTTGAATGAATGAATACACAAATAAATAAATAGGACATTTTTATCCCTGAATTTTTGTCTGCATTTCTGCTTCGTTCCTGGAATTCATAGTAATTCCAGGAAATAAGCTATGAATATCTTTTGGTTATAGATCCACGAGGTCAGACGGCTTCCCAGAGAGTCGAAACCAATTTGTAGTCCTGTGAGCAACGTATGAAGTCCTGTCTAATCTCACTTCTGCCAGCGTTGAATGTTTTCATTTTTATAGCAAGGGAGTGCAGGGGGCTATGTGACCCAGAGCTGGGCCGGAGAAGAATCTCTCTTCCTGCTAACACCCGCAGGGAGGGAGTCCAACACGCTCAGACCCTCGAGGCTACTGCGACTCAAGGTGAGGCTCAAGTCTCTGCTCAGGGCTTGGTCGCCATCCAAGGAACGAAGGCCAGATGGCAGATCTGGGGCTGGAAGGGGCTCCCGTCAAAGAGCTCCAGGGTATTGAACTTGGAGGCGGCCGGTTCCTTTTGGCCCCATCTCCCGACTGTGGCTTTTTTCCTTTACTACTGAGATTCAAATTCCTGGTTCCACAGAGATCTCTATTCATCCCGCCTCTCCGCGTGGAAGGCTGTATAATTCCATTTTTGTTAAAATGCAAAAGCAAAAATAACCTGGACCTACAGAGAAGAAGGGCGGGGGCGCGGGGGGGAAGCCAGACTGTGGACTCAGACGGTTGTGGTGTCTGTCCAAACCCACCGAGGACAGGCTGTGTGATCTTCAGCAAGTCTCTTAACCTCTCTGAGCCTCAGTTGCCTCTTCTCTACCACAGAAGACTATAACCCCCACCAGCCTGGGCCGCCATCAAGAACAAGGGCGGTCATCACGTCCGCCCAGAAGCTGGCAGAGTACCCGGCACACGGAGACCCATGACAGGTGCACATCTTCCTTTCCTTGTGTCTCAAGCCCTCCAAACACAATCCATTTCTCCACGTGGTCCTGGGGTCACTACCATGGATGGCAAGGGGCGGTGAGTTCTGTCCTTCCAAATGCTGCTGGAGGAGCGTGGGCCTCCGGGTCCCGGGGGGGGGGGGGGGCCTCTGTGCTCTGCTTGGGGCTCGCTCCCTGCACAGGATGCCTCCTCGTGTGCACAGTGCATGGTCCAGACCGGGACATTATCCACGCGGCAAACAAGGGTCAGACAGTCTAGCTCTCTCGGCCCCCTCATCCTCTGTCCCCGCTGGGAAGCCCAGAAGGCCTGTGCAGAGAAGCCCTCCCTGTGGGCGGCATGGCTGGGAGTCACCTCTAGAACCACTGAGAAACCAGGCAGGCTACCCGGCCGGTGCAAGGGGGGGGAATCTGGGGCTTCTTTTTTTTTTTTTCTTTTTGGAGCGTACTTAACATTAACTGGGAATTTTGCCTTAATTTAATGTAGTTTCATCTTCTTAAAAAAATTAAGATCCTCATGAGTTCCCAAAAAACTGTTTCAGAGCATTTCAAAATGGGCCACAAACCCCCAGCCTCGTGTCTGTCTGAGCAGCATCAGCCTGACAGAGAAGGACATCCTGTTCGGAGGGAGGAGGCAGGTCAGAACCTTGACCTCCCGTCGGGGCCCTGTGGTCTGTAGAGTCACATGACTGCTTGGGATAAGTAGGGGCAAACTGCAGAGGCTGGGGCTGGACCTGGTCAAACCACCTACTTTAATGGTGTGATTTTTTTTTTTTTTTTTTTTTTTGCTTCCGGTAGCATAACAGCCAACCTTAACATTCAAGGCCTGTTATTCCCATTAACAAGAAGCTCAAAGTAGGGTGGGTTCTTGAGTTATTTCCATGGCTTAATGAGATTATCAGGGACCCAGGCATTTTCTGTCTTTTCTCTCTGCCATACGGCTGTCCTCATGGTCACCAGATGGCTGCCACTGCTCCAAACATCACACATGAACACAACCATGCCCACTGAAAAAGGAGGAAAGGCCTTGCTTCTTGCACGTGTCTTTTTTTTTCCTCCCTCCCCATCACTGTGCCCCTCCTCAATCACCCCCCTCATCCTCCCCCTGGGCCATCATCACCATCCTGTCTTTATGATACTCTTTTCCTCACTTTTCTTGACCATTTCACCCCCTATGCCATCTATGTACCCATTCTTGGACTATATCATTTCGCCCGGCCTGCTTTCAACTTCCTAAGCGTGGAATCGTACCGTCTTACTTCTGGTCTCGCTCTTGTTTGTAGAATTCGCACGCGGTGCTGCACGGAGGGGCGGCTTCGTTCTTTTTCATTCCCTGGGAAGAGTTTGCCAGGATGCCTTTGCCCCCCCTCCTGCTGGTGGACGCCTGGGTCCTTCTGGGGCCACCAACGTCGTCCGTGCTGTTGCTGCGAACAACCTTCTGCCCCATGCATGGATTTCTTTAGCACGCGCGCCAGGAGCAGAGCTTTGGGGTCGTAGGGTCCCTGCAAGGTCACAGCTAGTCCTGGTTTCCCAGCGTTTGTGCAACATCCGTTCTGTCCGGCACAGAGGAGCGGCCTTCGCTCCGCATCTCTGCCGGCGCAGTTCTGGCAAGGCTGATCTTGCGGAAAATGGGAACCGGAGCGTATCATTCTTTTGCTTCAGATCCATTTTACTTGCAATAAGATCCACACACTTTATCTTGTTCGTCGGGGCCCCCCGCGCCCCCCACCCCCCGCTGCCACCTGTCGCCACCAGAGAGGAGCCCTCCAGCTGCCACGTTCCTGCCACACGGGTCATGTTCCTGTTCCCCCGAATCTCTACGCTCACATCAGCACATGGGTAGGAATGGGAATCGTTGAGGCTGGAGGAGGGGGCTGGGCCAGGCTGGGGAGCCGTGCCAGGAACTCACCCCAACGTCTACTGTACAAGACACGTCCATGGACCGGCCATCCCCTCAGGGGATCACAGGCTCCTAGGCCCTACACCTAAGTCAACCGGGTCACCGGGAGCAGAGACCGGTTCCAGCCCCGACGCTGGGGGAAAATCTGCTGCTTGGAGAAGACAAGAGTGACGGGGAATAATTGAGCATATTGACGAAGCCAGGGTGAAATGAATGAACCAGCGAGGACATTCGAAGGTGGAGTCCAAGCACAACAAAGTCTACCAGCCGTCCTTCCAGAACATGTCAGAATCGATCGCTCAAATCCCACATTTCCGGGAAACAACATTTGTCAGCCCCCTGTGAGGTCTGCGTTGCCTGGGGAGGAAGGTGAAGAGGTCTCCATTTTTGCTGTTGTGGTCGTTGTTGCTCCCGCAGCTGAAGTGACAAATGTTCGACGGGGTTACCAAGCATTTTCTCTTTCTGACCGTCTTGACTTGGAAAGGAGAGTCCTCTCCGCAGGTTGTGTCTTGCTAAAAACGGGGGCCATCCTCAACGTCAACTGAAAGGAGCGGAAAATCTGGAAGGAACGTGGCCAAACATACAGTGCGGGGCTGGGAGGGCCAGCAGGAAGAAGCAGCCTGAGGCCGGCCTTGCCTCGTGCCCTAACTGTGACGTAGCAGGTGCACATGAGTTAGGGCAGGCCTCAGGCTGGTCCAGAAGGTGTGACAGATTGCATTTCCCAAAGACGGCCGCGGCGATCTCTCCCACCCCATACAGCCTTCCTCAAGGTGGCCATGTCACTCCTCCATCGACAGGTGGGGTCCGGGGCCCTCCCTTAAATCTCGGCAGGCTTGCGATCTCTCCCACCAATATGGTGGTAGTGGTAGGCTCTCCAAGGCCTCATCAGAGAAAGTTGTACGGCTCCCACTTAGCTTTCTCGGGTTGCTCGCCCTGGAAGAAACTAGCTACGAGGTCAGAAGTCAACCTCCCAGAAACGACCACGCTGGAGAGCCCACAGGCAGTCAGCATCGACTGCCAGCCAAGCGAGCGCACCGTCTCGGACGGCCAGCCCAGTCCTGCCTTCAGATGACTGCGTTCCCAGCCCACCACGACCTCGGCCAGGTGAGAGCTGGCCCTCTGAGCCCTTTCCCAATTCCTGTCCCACAAAATAGCGAGCAAAATAAAATAGTTACGTTAAGCTGTTCCACGTGGGGGTCCTTGCTATGCAGCAGTAATAACCCAAACCAGAAGGAGAGGAGGGGAAAATGGAGTTGGCGGGGAAGAGACAAGGGAGGGAATGCTGGCCACGGCGGCTCAGAGGACACTGAAGAAGGAGACGAAGCTGGAGGTAAAGGAGATGGAGACGATGAGGACGTGGAAGAGCAAGAGGAAGGCAGACGGAGAAAGCACTGGCTGAGTCCCACCTTCCTTTTCTGATTGGTTTTGCTCATCTTCTCCGGGCCCCGGCTGCAAGGGGGGTGTCTGTTCTTTTCTTTTATGTCGCCGGGCTCTCTCCTGAAGTCTCTCTTCTGCCCTCTTTACACCTTGATATGCAATTTATTTGGGATGGGGTGGGAGTTCCGTTCCAAGTTCCAAGTTCCTTTCTATTCCTTGCTTTCTCAACAGAGCTTTTACGGAATGCACACGCCATTGTGCTCCCCTGGCCCGGCTGGCCGCCAGAGCCTGCCAGAAGTCTACGGGGAGGCGGGCAGACGCCCAGCATTCTTCTTTCCCTGCACCTGTAGCCATGCGAGTATGGACAGCAAGCAAACAACAACATGTATATGTCTACTCTCCGTATAAAACAACAAATGCGGGGCGCCTGGGTGGCTCAGTCCGTTGAGCGTCCGAATTGGGCTCAGGTCATGATCTCACAGGTCCATGAGTTCGAGCCCCGCGTCGGGCTCTGTGCTGACAGCTCAGAGCCTACAGCCTGCTTTGGATTCTGTGTCTCCCTCTGTCTCTGTCCCTCCTGTGCTCGTGTTCTGCCCCTCTCTCTCTCTCTCTCTCGTAAATAAACATTAGAAAAACTTGTTTTTTAATTTCTTAAGCTGGCCATACCATTGAAGTGCTCAGAGGGCATGGGCCACACGTGGATGGCTGGCTGGCTGGCATATTGGACATCACAGACATAGAACATTTCCCTCACAGCAGAAAGTTCTACTGGGCAGCACTGACATCAAGGATCCCAATGTGGTGGGGGTGGGGGGGGGTGGGGGGTGCAGGTCACGGCAGCAGAATCTGCCAGAGGCGGGGAGGGGGCAGGGAGGTGGGAAGCACTGTTATAAACACCAGGAAGGATCACGGCCCCCTCTCCCTGCCCATCTGCTCTATGGTGAGGACTGGCTCAGCTGTGTTAGTGACACCGTCCCTTCCGACGGCCGTGCAGGGCAGCTGCTGTCACCGCAGTTAACGATACGGAAACTGAGTCTGCAGTGACACAGGCAGCGGCCGAAGAAAAGGCACTTCTGGTTCAGGGGCTGGCTGGAGGAGGAGAGGGGCACCAGGGGCCCAGCCAAGCTGGCCAGATCTCAGGGATGAACAACAGCCCCAGCGGAGAGCTACAGCATGAGATGGGAGACTGAGGCAGGAGCTGCACTCTGTAGTCGGGGGTACCTCACAAGGGAAGGGGACCACGTGGAAATGGGCCCACAGGTGTCCAGGGCTCGGCGACCCACTGGGTCCAGGCCCGAGGCCGTGAGACCAATGCCATCCCCAACGCCAGACGAGCGGAAGCTGTCGGTCCGCGCTCTGCCCCGGCCAGGACCGGGCCCAGAGCTCTGACCCCACAGAATGAGTCCTCGGTGACCTCAGCGACCTCAGTGGCCTCAGTCTTCAAAGGGCTAAGGAACGCTAGAGATAACGGAGTGGCCAAAGCGCCAGGGCACCCTTGAGGTCCCAGGGCAGCAATGGCTGGGCCGTTGTTGGCCACGCTTCATGGTTGGTTTGCCAAGTCCTGGAGCAGGCAGCCTCCGGGAGGCAGAGCAGGGAGGGCACGGAGTGGAGGGCAAGGTCATCAGATGGTGCAGCCGTCCAGCTCTGGAGAGGAAGCCCCGCCTCCCGGGCGCACCCTGGGTGTTCACCCAAAGTAGCCAAGGGGCTGCGGCGGCACAGAATGAAACCACCACCCAAGGACGTGTCGGCCTTCAGCGCTATCAGCAGCTGGAGTTCCAAGACAGACAGAGCTCGGACTCCAGGCACCCCCCTTCCCAGTGGGGTGGATGGTGGTCGGGCCTCCCCTGGGCTGGATCCTTCTCCCCTTCTCCCCGGGGCCCCCGGGAAGCCGGGCCGAGAAGCAGAGGCCCTTTATGTGCCAGACAGGACCGCCGTGAAGGGACTGCAAATCTGCTGGAGGTGACACATGTCTGTTTTTAGAACAAGAATGTCACATCAGCAGGAACCAGTGGCCGGAGATGGAGGGAGGGGGGGCGGGGAGCGGCAAACCAAAGGGGATTAGCGTCTGTCTTCGAGTTTTGGGTCCGCTGCCCACGCACCTGGGGCGCATTTGCCCAGCGCGGAAGGGCCACCCACCTGCCTCAGCTTTGTGCAGGAGGACCTCGGCCTGTGTTAAGTCAGTCACAGCATGCTCTCCACAAAGTGGCAGGCAGGTGGCATTGTTCTTGCTTTGCAGCTGGTGAAACAGGATCTCGGGCCGCTGGGGTTGGGCTGACAGGGCGCCCCAGGCTCCCCTATCCCAGGGCCCAGGAGCCAGCATCGGGGGCACTTTCCTGAGAGCTTGTCTTATCTCTGAGTCTGTTCTGCCCCAGCGGGGCCAGGACAGGCGCTACTGGGGAGGACTGGGGGGGCTCACCAGTGACAGATGGGACTTGTTACCTAAACAGCACAGCGACCTCAGTCGACAGCTCCGAGAGGCCCCCGCGGGGTTCACCTCGGCTGCCATCATGGTGAGGTGCTCGGTGATGTCCCTCTGTTGGCTACTTTCCTGTCCCTGTCTCACTTCTCCATGCCCCTCCCTGGGCTTCTGAGACATCTTATATTTGAATCCCTGTCTCAGGGCCTGCTTGCGAGGTGACTCCAAGCAAGCAGAGAACAGAGGAGAAAGCCAGCCGCTCGGGCACCGCTTCATTGTACAGCCTGGAGGGAGGAGGTCCAGGCATGGGGCTCAGGCAGGCTGGCCACCAGGAGGTGTGGCCCTGTGACAGAGTCTCCAGGGAGGGAGCCGCTCAGCCTAGTGCTGGCACGGGATTCTAACGTGGACAGCCTGTGCGGATCACAGCAGGACCTGAGACACGGAAAAGGCGAGCGGCCAGGCCTGGGCAGCCGAGCCAAAGCCCAGGACTGAGGCGTAACCACAGTGTTCAGCCCAGCCGAGGCAGACATCCAGAAGGGTCGACTCAACACACCCAGGGGGCCAGAGGAGAGGCCGGTGCTGGGTAGAGATAGGATTCTTGGTCTGGGGCCCACGGGACAACTGACCTACTGGAGACTGCCATCCCCAGGAGTCAGTCCCGGTTGGTTCGGGCAAAGAGCGGGTGAGTTCTGTGCAGGAAGGTCTCACCCGGAAAAGGATAAGCAAGACAAGGGCTTGGACCCAAACCTCTGTGTCGTCCCCCCCCCTTCCCAACAGCCGCTGACCGCATGTGGCTTGGGTCCTCAATATGTCTCCCTTTGTCCTCTCTCTCTGTCCCCACTGCCACCTCACCCAGGCCGGTCTCCTCTCTCCCGCCCTTGTCCTTCTCCTGTCCTCTGCCCCCACAGAGTTGCCAGAAGGAACTGTCCATGGGCCAAGTCTTTTCTTGGCCTAAAGCCTTCGGTGGCTTCCGATCTCCAGTGCTCCTTGTATCCTGCCCCTTCTCATGTTGCTCCCTCCGCTTGGATGGTTCCCTACTACCCCGCAGTCCCTTGCCCCTAAGTGACATCCTTCCACCTTTCAGATCTCAACTCAGACATCACTTTCTAAGAGAAACCTTCCACGAAGCCCCCTTCACAGAACCATTCCATAACTGATGGTGTCCTGACCACCATGGGGGCACCAAGAGCCAAAGGGAGTAAATGCCCAAGGGAGCAGTTAAGAAATCTGGAGGACCGATGGAGAGGCCTTGACATTCACCTCAGAGAAGTTCCAGAAAAAGAAAAGGAGGAAACGGTGGAGAAGACATGTGCAGTGGGACAACTGACGAGAATTTTCAAGAGCTAGTTTGAGACCTCGAATCAAAAATACACTCCAGGGAGCCTCGGTGGCTCAGTCAGCTGAGCGTCCAACTCTTGACTGGGGCTCAGGTCATGATCCCAGGGTCACGGGATCAAGCCCCATGTCAGGCTCTGCGCTGAGCAGCAGCTCGCTTAAGATTCTCTCTCTCTCTCCCTCTGCCCCTCTCCCTGGCTCACATGTGCTCTCTCTGAAAGAAAGAAAGAAAGAAGGAAAGAAAGAAGGAAAAGAAAAGAAAAGGAAAAATCTATTCCAAGAACAGACAACATAAATTAAGAGAAATTCATATGTGGCTCTATGATAATTAAACTACAAAAATATCAAGGATAAAGAGGAAATCTTAAAAATCATTGAAAATTAAGTGTAGCCATCAAAACGAAAAAGAAACATAACCTAAACCTTCCAAGCCAGCCAAGTTTTAAGTGTCCTTCAGAATACGCAGGTACGCATGTGTGTGTACATGTGTCACCAACAGAAGACAGAGAAGACAGAAGAAGAAAGTAAGTTCAAAAAAAACATGCAGGGGCGCCTGGGTGGCGCAGTCGGTTAAGCGTCCGACTTCAGCCAGGTCACGATCTCGCAGTCCGTGAGTTCGAGCCCCGCGTCAGGCTCTGGGCTGATGGCTTGGAGCCTGGAGCCTGCTTCCGATTCTGTGTCTCCCTCTCTCCCTGCCCCTCCCCCGTTCATGCTCTGTCTCTCTCTGTCCCAAAAATAAATAAAAACGTGGAAAAAAAAATTTAAAAAAAAAAAAAACATGCAGTGAGTCCAAATATATTCTCAATCACATGTCATTTGAGCAATGAATAAATTTAATCAGATGTCTACATGTATCCGTGTGTGTGTGTGTGTGTGTGTGTATATAATGTGGCACTCAACGAATTGAGAATACCTGTAATTTTCACACACACTCACATAAACACTAATCATGTATTAGGTCATAGAGTTTTGACAAATTTCAAAAAAAAATAAAAATGTAGAGGGGCGCCTGGGTGGCTCAGTCGATTGAGCATCCGACTTCGGCTCAGGTCATGATCTCACAATTTGTGGGTTCGAGCCCCGCGTCGGGCTCTGTGCTGACCGCTCAGAGCCTGGAGCCTGTTTCAGACTCTGTGTCTCCCTCTCTCTCTGCCCCTCCCCCACCCACATTCTCTCTCTCTCTCTCTCTCTCTCTCTAAGATAAAACATTAAAAAAAAAATTTTTTTTTAATTTAGAGCCTATGGACTACATCTTGAAAGTAAATTTTTAAACTTTGGAAACCTAAAAATTCCTGGGTAAACAGGAAATTGTACTTAAAATGACAAATGCTTGGTAACTCATGACATTAGAGTTAACACTTGTGAAATGCAAGTAAATTGCTGTCAGAGGGAAAGGTTTATTTAGCCTTACAGTCATGTATTAAAAAATCAAGAAAGATTAAAAATGTACTCTTTTTAAAAAAATAATGTAAGGTTTTATTTATTTTAGGGAGAGAGAGAGAGCACATGTAGGGGCAGACAGAAAGGGGGACAAAGGATCCAAAGTGCACTCTGTGCTGAGAGCACAGAGCCCAATGTGGGGCTCAAACACACACACAGTGAGATCACGACCTGAGCCGAAGTTGGACGCTTAACCGACTGAGCCCCGCAGTCCCCCCAAAATGTAATCCTTTTAAAATTTTTTTAACTAATCTCTACCCCCAACATGGGGCTGGAACTCACAACCCCAAGATCAAGAGTCACATCCTCTACTGACTGAGCCAGCCGGGCACCTCAAGAGAGATCCAACATAAATGATCAAAAAAAGGAGCCAGGGTAAGGACGCCAGAGCAAAGCTAGAGAAAGTACAAAGATAGAAATAACAAAAATAGATCAGAAATAATGGGGTGGAAAATAAAGAATAGAAAGGAATTTTAAAAAGAAACCTAAGGCGGAGACTGGTCTCCCCCCGACCCATTCTCTATTACCTACAAAGTAGTGGAAGCTTTAGGACGTGTATGGTCACCCAGCAGCCTTTGTGGCTACATGTGACACCTGGGCACAGCCCTGCTTGCAGGCTCTGGGCCGCCCTTTCCTTCTGTCTCTCTCCCGGATGGCTGAAACGCCGGCCTGATGGCAGATCATGTTGAGGACGACAGAAAAACAAAACAGAAAGAGCCTGGGTCTCCAATGACCTCCGTAACATCTGGACTTGCGTGTGAAATCTGGAGCCATTTGCTAGGACTGCCGTAACAAATACATCGATGGCACCCATGGGTGTCAGAAATTAACTTCCTCGCGGTTCTAGAGGCCGGAAGTCCAAGATCAAGGTATCGGCCGGGCTGGTTTCTTTTGAGGCCTCTCCCCTCGGCTTGTCAATGGCCACCCTCTTGATGTGTCTTCACGTGGTCTTTCCTCTGGGCCCACATATGTCTGGTGTCTCTGTGTGTCCGGATTTCCTCTTATAAGGACACCGGTCACTCTGGATGAGGGCCCAACCATCATAATGACCTCATTTTTTATTTAATTGCTTCTCACAAGACCCCATCTCCAGGGGCGCCTGGGTGGCTCAGTCGGTTGAGCATCCAACTACCTCTTGCGTCGTGATCTCACAGTTCATGAGTTCAAGCCCCGCGTCAGGCTCACTACCGTCAGTGTGGAACCCACTTTGCATCTTCTGTCTCCCTCTCTCTGCCCGTAAAAATAATAATAAAAAATAAAGGCCCCGTCTCCAAATGCATTCTGAGGTACTGGGAGTTAGAACTTCAATATCTGGGGGCACCTGACTGGCTCAGGCGGAGAAGGGTGTGATTCTCGATCTCTGGGTCATGAGTTCAAGCCCCACATTGGGCGTGGAGCCTCCTTAAAATAAAAATGTAAGAAAGAAGGTAGAACTTCAACATGTGAATCTGAATGGGCTAGGACACAATTCAGCTCACAGCAGGTAATGATAAATGCATGACCTTTTTAGGTCATTAATAATTCCAGGTGTCAGGGCACCTGGGTGGCTCAGTCGGTTAAGCATCCGACTTCAGCTCAGGTCATGCTCTCACAGCTTGTGGCTTTGAGCCCCGCGTCGGGGCTGACAGCTCAGAGCCTGGAGCCTGCTTCCAATTCTGTGTCTCCCTGTCTCTCTGCCCCTTCCCCATTTGCACTCTGTCTCTCTCTCTCTCTCTCTCAAAATAAACAAACATTTTTTTAAAAAAAGTAAAAATAAGATGTAATCTAGAAATAGAATATAATGTTCCTAATGTGAAGAGTATTTGTTGAAAACTTGCTGCAAATATTATCTTTAAGTGTAGAATATTAGAGACAGTCCAATTAAACTCAGAACAATGAAAGATATACTCTATCACTGCTTCCTCTCGGTATTACAGCAAAGTACCTAGCCAATGAAAGAAGACAAGTGAAAGAAATAAAAGACATGAAGTAAAAAAGAAAAGTGTACCTGGAGAAAGTATGACGTAAACTTGGAGTCAGCAAGATTGCTGTATATAAGATTGACATATAAAAATCGATAACATTTCTATGTACTACTAGTCACTAGAATATATATTTTTATTTTTTAAGTTTATTTATTTAGTTTTGAGAGAGCATGAGCATGAGCAGGGGAGGAGCAAAGAGAGAGGGAGAGAGAGAGAATCCCAAGCAGGCTCTACAATGCCAGCAGGAAGCCCCATGCACAGCCAGAACCCACAAACCATGAGATCATGACCCGAGCTGAAATCAGGAGTTGGGTGCTCAATTGACTGAGCCATCCAGGCACCCTTAGAATGTATTACTTTTCAAATGACATTTATCACAGCAAGAAATAAAAAACTAAATTAACAACTACCAGGCACCTAAAATAAATCCAGCAAAGGTTTTGCAAGACCTTTATGGCGCAAGTTACAAAACATTATTGAAAGACTCAACAAGAATATCTGAGTGAATAAAGAAATGTATACCATATTCATGGATGGGAAGATTCAATATCATAAAGGTGCACATTCTGCCCAAATGTATCTATAAATTAAATAGAATTTCAAAAAAAAAAAAATCCAAAAGCCTCTTCGGAAATTTGCCAAGGTGCTTCTTTTTTGTTGTTTTTTTTAAAATATAATTTATTGTCAAGTTAGCCAACATACAGTGTGCTCTTGGCTTCAGGAGTCGATTCCCATGATTCATCGCTTCCCCATGCAACACCCAATGCTCATCCCAGCAAGTGCCCTCCTCAATGCCCATCACCCACTGTCCTCTCTCCCCCACCCCCATCAACCCTCAGTTTGTTCTCTGTATTTAAGAGTCTCTTATGGTTTTCCTCCCTCTCTCTTTGAAACTATTTCTTTCCCTTCCCTTCCCACATGGTCTTCTGTTAAGTTTCTCAAATTCCGCATATGAGTGAAAACATACGATATCTGTCTTTCTCTGACTGACTTATTTCACTTAGCATTATATATAGAGAGAGAGAGAGACGGGGTGGGGGGGGAGAGAGAGAGAGAGAGAGGAAGAACAAAGGGCCAAAAATAGCCCTAAACAGATTTATTGTAGAATTAAGGTGGTGCATAGATACAAGGACAGAAAAGTAGACCAATTGAATTGAATGGAGTGCCCAAAGCATGTCTAAATCAGCGGGAAAAGGGTGGACTCTTCAGTAAATGGTGTAGGGTCATGCATACGGAAAAATTAAAATTAGATCCCTACATCATACAAAAAGATCAATTCCAGGTGAAGTAAAGACTTAGATGTGAAAGGCAAAACTTTCAAAAGTTTACAGGAAAAATATCCTTCGTGACCTTGACAGAGAGAAGGATTTCTTAGATAAGACACAAAAAGCACGAACCATAAAGAAAAAAAGACAAAAAAAAAAAAACCTCAATCATATTAAAATTACAAACTTCTATCGATAAACAATGCTATTAACATTGTTAAAAGACAATCTGTGGACTGAGAAGGTATCTGCTACCCATACAGGGGATTGTAATCCAGAGGGGGATGGGGAAAAAAATCTTCATACAAAGCAAGAAGAAAAAGACATCTAAAACCATCGAAAGGGAAAAAAGAAACAAAGAATATAGAAAGGCAAGTCACAGAAGAAAAAACCCAAATGACCGACGAACCTATTCATCGGTCTCACTCGTAATCAGGGAAACTGCAAAATAGAACAACAAGATACCATTTTACATGCAGACATTAAAGCAGACGTTAAAGTCTGATAACACACTTGTTCACGGAGATGGAGAAAACATGAAACACACACGGGTAATAAAGTGTCCGTTGGTCTAAGCTTTTGGAAACCAAAGTGAAGATGTTCACACCGGGTGCCCCATCTATTCCATATCCCAAGTAAGTATCCTGGAGAGAAATCTCAGCACCTGTTCTCCAGAATATACATAGTGTCAATTTATATAAATCTCAAAAATCCTTAATGGCAAGCAACAAAGTTGCAGAATATACATACAGTAGCATTCGACGTACATAAAATGTTTCTATTTTTTTTTTCACTTTGTTTTTAAGTTTATTTTTGACAGAGAGAGACAGAGACAGAGCATGAGTGGGGGAGGGGCAGAGAGAGGGAGACACAGAATCTGAAACAGGCTTCAGGCTCTGAGCTGTCAGCACAGAGCCTCACATACGGCTCGAACCCATGAACCGAGGGATCACAACCTGAGCCGAAGTCGGATGCTTAACCAACTGAGCCACCCAGACGCCCTTTACTTTTATTTATTTAAGGAATCTCTACACCCAACGTGGCCTTCGAACTCACCACCCCAACATCAAGAGTCACGTGCTCTTCTGACTGAGCCAGCCAGATGCCCCCATAAAATGCTTTTATTTTTTAACGTTTATTTTTGAGAGAGAGACAGAGTGGGAGCAGAGGAGGGGCAGAGAGAGAGAGAGGGAGACACAGAATCTGACCTGTCCATACGGATCCCGACGTGGGGCTCGAACTCAGAAATGGTGAGATCATGACCCGAGCCGCAGTCAGACGCTTAACCGACTGAGCCACGCAGGCATCCCCATGAAATGCTTTTAGGTGCAATAGTTTTAGCCTAGTTTACTGAGATATAATTTACATACAGTAAAATTTACTCTTCTTGGTGTATAATTCTGTAGGTTGTAACAGATGCATACGTTGTGCGGTCACCATCGCAGTCAAGATATAAAACAGCTCCAACACCTCCTAAAATTCCTCGGTGCTCGTCTGTAGGCACCGAATCCTGTCCCTCCACCCACAACCCCTGTAAGCAGACCGTATGTAACCTTTGGCGCCTGGCTTTATCCACTTACCAAGTGTTTGAGACGCATCCAAGTTATCGCGTATATCCACAGTTTTTATTGCTAAATGGTATTCCATCACCCGAACGTCCCAATTTATTTATCTATCCACTGGTTACAGCGCAATTGGGTTGTTTCCAGGTTATGGGCAATTGTGGAGAACCCTTCTGTAAACATCGGTGGACTGGTTTCTGTGCAAATATGAAGTTTTCATTTCTCCTGGATAAACAACCGGAAGCAGAGGTGCTGGGTCATCGGGTGAGTGTATATTCAGTTTTACAACCAGCTGCCAAACCAGTTTCCAACTTTCCTGCACAGTTTCGGGTAAGAATTCTAGTGCATGGTTGCCAGCATTTGGTGTCGTCAACTTTGTTTTCTAAGTCATTCTAAGGTGCCTAGGGGTCGCGCATTGTGTTGCTAATTGCATTTCTCTACTAGCTGAGCGCCATTCCGTGTATTCGTTTAGCATCCATATACCTTCTTGGCTACACGGTTTGCTCAAGTCTCTTGACCACTTTTAATTGGGTTGTTTCCTTATCGTTGAGTTTCAAGGATCCTGTATATTCTGGATACAAGTTCTTTATCACATGAGTTTTGCAAATATTTTTTCTCCTAGTCTGGAGCTTGCCTTCCCGTTTTCTTAAATGTCTTTTGAAAATCGGATGCTTTGGGGGCACCGGGCTGGCTCAGTCAGAAGAACATGTGACTCTTGATCTCAGGGTCATGAATTCAAGCCACGCATTGGGTGTAAAGATTAATTTAAAAAAAAATAAGCTTTAAAAGAAAGAAAATCAGGGCACCTGGGTGGCTCAGTCAGTTGCGCGTCCGACTTCGGCTCAGGTCATGATATCATGGTTCCTGGGTTCAAGCCCTGCATCAGGCTCTGTGCTGACAGCTCAGAGACCAGAGCCTGTTTCAGATTGTGTCTCCCTCTCTCTCTGCCTCTCCCCTCCTCCACTCTGTCTCTGTCTTTGTCTCTCTCTCTCTCTCTCTCTCTCCCTCTGCCCCTCTCCCCCACATGTGCTCTCTCTTTCTAAAATAATAAATAAATAAATAAATAAACAAACAAATAAATAATAAAAAAGAAAAGAAAAGCAGGTACTCTTAATTTTGATGAGGTCTAATTTAGCATATTTTTCTTTAATACCCCGTGGATATAAAAAACTGTATCTAAGGGGCGCCTGGATGGCTCGGTCAGTGGAACACACGATTCTTGATCTCGGGGTTGTGGGTTTGAGCCCCAAGGTGGGTGCAGAGATCACGGAAAAATAAAATTTAAAAAATACGCCTGTAAGAATTTTTGCCTAACCGAAAATCACAAAGATTTTTCCCCTTTGTTTCCTTCCAGGAGTATTTTAATTTTAGGTTTTGCATTTAGGTCTGTGATCCATTTTGAGTGAATTTCCATGTAAGTCGTGAGATAGAGAGAATTTTTTTTTTTTTTTTTTTTTTACATGGGTGTCTAGTTGGCCCAACAGCATTTGTGGAAATGATGCCCGTTTCTCTATTGGATCGCCTTTGCTCCTTTGTCAAAAATCAACTGACCGTACATGTGCCCGTCTGGTTCTGGTTTACAAAGTTTCAAAACGAGAAAAAACAGGATCGGGCTTTACCCCTTGGGGAGAACAAGTAAGGAATTTCGATAGATACAATTCTGTAAATTTTTTTCAAAATATTTTAGCCATTCTAGGGGAGCTGGACCACACGGAGTGAGGCCACGAATTCATGGGAGGCGGTCTGAACAACACGCCTTTGCAGGTAATCATAGTGGGGGGGTGGGGGTGGGGGGGGGAGTTGGCATCTCCCTGCTAATCCTGAGGCTGAGCCCTTTTTCAAATGCTTATTGAGTATTTGCTTGTACAGTCTGCAAGCAGGTGACAAAGTGGCTTGGGGCCTTACACAGACACAGGAGGACGCTCCCCAATGTCCCCCCCCCCCCCAGCATCAGCCTCTGCATATGGCCCTGGGAAGCCATCCGGAGAGAAGGGGGCAGGGCAGTCTCAGTCTTTGATTTCCTAGGAAATAAGAGAGGAGGAGAAGGGGTCCTGCTTTAATCTACACCCTGGCCCTCCAGACTCCAGAGCTTCCCAGGAAGAGACGTCCCCTGCAGGAAGAGAAATGTCAGACCCAAATGGATGGTGCTAGATCAGTCCCTCTGGTCGACCCCGGGCTCAGCCCCAGGGATCCCGGGTCTGGGTCCCAGGGAACGAGAACGCAGGAGAACGCTGGGCGACCTCGTATCCGGTATCTACTGCCGTGAAGCCAAACTATGTGGCTTCAAGCAACAAAACGTTGTTGTTGATTTATTTAGTCTGAGAGAGAAAAAGTGCATGTGCCAGCGGGGGAGGGGCAGGGAGAGAGGGAGACAGAGAATCCCCAGGAGGCTCAGCGCAGAGCCCGATGCGGGGCCCGATCCGTGAGAGCATGACCTGAGCCGAGATCACGAGCCGGACGCTTAACAGCGCCAAGCAACAAAACATTGATTTTACTTACGAACCTGGAGTTCTCGCAAAGCTCCGTGGGGACAGCTCATCTCTGCTGCAGGTGCCATCGGCTGGTGAAGATTCCCCAGGGCCAGCAGCAAACACGGTTTCCTCCCAGAGCAACTTCCCTACCTGATGACAATTTCCGATGATGGATCAGCTTCCAGCGCCCGGCGCTATCCCTAATCCTCACCACCACCTTGCCATGGCCGTGTTGTCATCCCCAGAGCCCGCGATCTGCTTGGAGATACGCACGAAGGATGCTGCAAGGCCGGGGCTCACCGAGGCTTCCTGGGGACCCCACGCCACCTGCCACCGGGAGCTGGGCATCCCAGCGGAGGAGCTCAGGGCGACGCGCCGGGGGCACTCGGCCTCCCGAGCCTTCTGTCGCTGCGGGCCTGGGGCAGGGACGGTGCCTGACCCGCTCACTCTGTTTGGGAGTCGACCAGTAAATTAAAGGGCTTCATTATCTCATTTGAGAGTGGCATAAAACACTTTGGAAAGGCTGGCGCGTTGACTGCAATCATGTTCTGAAAGGCCCCGGATCCCTGGGAGGGACGTCCCCTGATAAATTGCTCTTTTCACCGAGATGCGGCTGATACGTCGCCAGCTGTTCCCGCGGTGTCTGCTGCAGACAGGCTTTGCATCGTCGCAAAGGATTTTAAGGAGACCAGATTCCCTCCCAAGGGAGAAAATCCTCCTTGCAATGCCCAGAAGGAGGGCCCGGACACCGCTCCCAACCTGCCGAGGAGGAACTCGGGCTGCTGTGCATCCGGGGGCCCTCGGGAGCCCCAGGACGCCCCCTCCCTCCACACCCCCCCCAAGTTGCCAGTTGTTCCACAAGCCTTGAATGAACGTCACTGCAGGGAAAGCCACCCGCCGTCCGGACCCTGCCCTCCTGACTTCAGGATCCAAACTTGGCCGCGTGGGGGTTCCACGGGACTCAGTTACGACTTTGCCGACAGCGATCTCAACGCCTTCCTGGGCCGGGCAGCCATCCAGACACCTGCATTTTGGTGATCATGAAATGAGGCACAATTTGCCCCAAATCACACCCTCCGAGAGTCTCAGGCCGTAGCCCTTTCCAGCATTAGTTCCCAGGACACTGAAGAGCTGGAGTAAGGCCGGCCTTGGGAATCGGCAAAGTAACAAAAATAACAATAATAACAACTGACGGCTGTCGGGCACTTCCCACGTGTCAGGCCTGGACCCAGCACCTGCCCACACCACCCCCGAATCCTTACAGCAACTTCTATTGACAGATGAGGAAACTGAGGCACGGGAGTGTCAGTGGTAGGGAGGCCCCTCAGTCTCCACCACAGTGTCAACCTTTTGGTTCTTAGAGGCTTTGCAGGCTGTCCTCAGCCACAGACTATGACAGAAGAAGACTTGGTGGCCCCCTGTCCTGCCCCGGCCCTGCCCAGTGATGGCACAAGAAAGGAGATGACATTCCCACTGTGACCACGGTGACTGAGGCTCCCTCGTGGATTCGATCAAGGAGGGTTCCTTAAGTCTGAGCTCAGTCCTGGCGAAGGCTCTCGAGAACCCCAAGGAAAGCTGTATCCACAGCTTCCCCTACTCCTAACCTTCCCCAGCCTCTGTCTTCCCATCTGCAGAATGGGCATACGGATCCCTACCTACCTCCGATGCAACCACATACACGTAGGCACCAACCATAAGCACACGGATTTCTTTCCTTTCTTCCTGCACGGAGGGGAATCACCAGCTGGGAAGGAGTAGAGACTACGGGCCCCAGAGGGGGCCCATCCTTAAGGCCAGGGTGTCAAAGGACAGCTCCTCAATGCTCTCCTGCTTTCATTCACTGGCCACCTACTATGCGCCAGGAACAGTGCTGGGAGCTTTCCTAAAGACATTCTTTCAGGGGCGCCTGGGTGGCTCAGTCGGTTAAGCGGCCGACTTCGGCTCAGGTCATGATCTCGCGGTCCGTGAGTTCGAGCCCCGCGTCGGGCTCTGGGCTGATGGCTCAGAGCCTGGAGCCTGTTTCCGATTCTGTGTCTCCCTCTCTCTGACCCTCCCCCGTTCATGCTCTGTCTCTCTCTGTCCCAAAAATAAATAAACGTTGCAAAAAAAAATTAAAAAAAAAAAAAGACATTCTTTCATTTAAGCACCCCCCCAACACGTGCACACACCAGCCGTTTTGAAATCCTTACTGATTTTCGAACAAGGGCCCTGCCTTTTCATTTCCCGTTGGGTCCCACAAATTATGCAGCCAGTCCCAAACTGGCACAGGAGGAAATGGGGCACAGGGAGGTCAGTGATCTGACCTGAGGTCCACACGGCTGGCGAGCGAGAGAGCCGGGAGGGAAGCCGAGGCCCAACCAGCCGCAGATGCCAAGGCCTCACGTTGAACGTGGTGCCGCCATGTTGCCACGGAAATTGAACCCTTCGGACACGCAGTTCTTACTGTCCGGGAGAAATCTTCATTTTTGTAATGTTTATTTATTTTTTTTTCATTTCTTAAAATATGTATTCAGTTTTGAGAGCATGACAGAGATACAGCATGAGCAGGGGAGGGGCAGAGAGAGAGGGAGACACAGAATCCGAAGCGGGCTCCAGGCTCCGAGCTGTCAGCACAGAGCCCAACACGGGGTTCGAACTCACGAGCCACAAGATCACAACCTGAGCCAGAGTTGGATGCCCAATCGACTGAGCCACCCAGGTGCCCCAATGTTTATTTATTTCTGAGAGAGAGAGAGAGAACAGGGGAGGGGCAGAGAGAGAGGGAGACACAGAATCCGAAGCGGGCTCCAGGCTCCGAGCTGTCAGCCCAGAGCCCCACGTGGGGCGCGAACTCAAGAGCCGTGAGATCATGACCTGAGCCGATGTCAGATGCTCAACCGACTGAGCCACCCAGGCGCCCCAGGAGGTGTTCTTGATGGAGGATAAAGGACGAGGCTGTGAGTGCTGGCAGATGGGGTCACAAGCCACGTGCAGCACTTCCTGCAAAGAACGGAGTCCACTCTGGTCACATACAAAAGGAATTTATTTTTAAATATTGAGTAAACCAGGGTGCCTGTGTGGCTAAGTCGGTGAAGCATCATGATCCTGACCTGAGCGTTCGTGGGTTCGAGCCCCGCGTCCGGCTCTGTGCTGATACCTGGGAGCCTGCAGCCTGCTTCGGATTCTGTGTCTCCCTCTCTCTCTGCCCTCCCCTGCTCATGCTCTGTCTCTCTCTTTATCTCTCTCTCTCTATCAAAAATAAAAATAAATATCAAAAAATTTTTGTTAATATTGAGTCAACTGCCACAGCCAAGAAGAACCTAAGGAGACATTTGACATGGCAACTAAATGTAATGTGGTTTTGGTGATGGAATCTTGGGAAAGTAAAAGGATATCAGGTAAAAAACTAGGGAAATCTGGGGGCACCTGGCTGGCTCAGTGGGTAGAGCGTGCAACTCTTGATCTCGGGGTCATGAGTTCAAACTCCACCTCGGGTGGAGAGATCACTTAAAAATAAAACCTTTTAAAAAAGAAACTAGGGAAATCTGAACAAAGCGAGGGCTTCAGTTAATGCTAATGTGTCAGTATTGGTTCACCAATTGTAACAAATTGGTTCACCATACAAAGAAAGATGTTAACAATAGGGAAACCGGGTGAGGATACAGAGGAACCTCTGTAGTATCCTTGAAAGCTTCCTGTTATTTCAAAACTATTCTAAAATGAGTATGATTTTATTTTTATTAAAAAATTTTTTTTCATCTTTATTTTTGAGAGAGAGACAGAGCGTGAGTGAGGGAGGAGCAGAGAGACAGGGAGACACAGAATCCGAAGCAGGCTCCAGGCTCCCAGCTGTCAGCACAGAGCCCGACGCGGGGCTCGAACCCACGAGCCATTAGACCTGAGCCGAAGTTGGACACTTAACCAACTGAGCCACCGAGGTGCCCCTTATTTTTAAGCTTTTATTTTTTAAGGAAACCCAATGTAGGGCTCGAACTCACGACCCTGAGGTCAAGAGTTGCACACTCTACCATGAAGAGTGTGATTTTAAATTGGATGAGGGGGCTCCAAAGGTACAAACTTCCAATTATAAGATAAATACCTGCTAGGAACGTAAAACCACAGTTACCACTGCTGTGTGATACGTAGGGAAGTTGAGAGTAAATCCTAGGAGTTCTGATCACAAGGGGAAAAAAAAAAAACCATGCCTTTTCGTTCTTTTTATCTATATGAGATGATGCATCTTAACTGATTGTGGCAATCATGTCATAATATATTTAAGTCCAGGGGCACCTGGGTGGCTCAGGAGGTCAAGCATCCGACTTCAGCTCAGGTCATGATCTCTCAGTTCGTGGGTTCGAGCCCCGCACCAGGCTGTCTGCTGTCAGCACAGAACCGGCTTTGGATCCTCCGCCCCCTACCCATGCCCTGCTCACACACTCTGTCTCTGTCTCAAAAGTAAATGAACATTAAAAATAATTTTGAAAAAAAAATGTAAGTCGAATTATTATGCTGTCCACCTTAAACGATATACCTCTGCACATCAACTATCTCTCAATAAAACAAGGGTGGAAAAGAGTGCGTTTTTAAACTGTTGAGTCAATTGCAGAAAACTAAACACACACGTTTACATGTAAAACTGTGGAAATCTGAATAAGCTCAGTGCATTGTATCAGCGTCAACTTCCTGGGTGTGAGAGTATGATATATTATTTCGGTTTTTTGTTTGTTTGTTTTGCTTTGTTTTTTTTTTTAAGATCTCTCTCTCTCTTTTTTAATGTTTATGTATTTTTGAGAGAGAGAGAGAGAGAGCGTGAGCAGGGGAGAGGCAGAGAGAGAGGGAGACACAGAATCCGAAGCAGGCTCCAGGCTCCGGGCTGTAAGCACAGAGCCCCACATAGGGCTCGATCTCATGAACCATGAGATCATGACCTGAGCCGAAATCAAGAGTTGGACGCTCAACCAACTGAGCCATGCAGGCGCCCTGAAATTTACTGTAGTTTTTACAAGATTCTACCATTGGTGGAAACTGGGTAGAGGGTCTAGGGGACCTCCCGGATTATTTCTTACAACTGCACGCAAATCTATAATTCTTTCAAGATTAAAAAAAATAAAACTCAATTTAAAGAGATTGAGAACAGACTCTTTGGAAGAGCTGGAGAAACAGGGTCTAGGCTGAACTTCTGGACCCTTCTCTGCACCATGGGGCCGGACCTCCACCAGCCACACCTTCTCCTAGGGACCTCACCTTTACTCAGGCAGCAGGTGTCCCCTAAAATGGCACCACTAAGAATTCCAGATGACTCGCTCTTCAAGGTGACGTTGTCATTCCTCCATCGCGAGGTGGACCCCTCCTCTTGACTCAAGACCGGCTTGGGCCTGTTTGGACCGAGAGAACACCACGGAAGTGATGGCATGTGACCTCTGAGGTTTCAAAAGGTTTCGACCTGACTCTCTTGGAACACAGCCTCTGGAGGTGCTTCCTCTGGGAATCTAGCCTCCCTGCCGTGAGAAGCCCAGGTCACACTTCTGTGTGAGGAGGGCTCCCGCTGACAGTCCCAGCTCAGCCCATCCAGGCGCTGGACGTGCGAGTGAAGAAACTTCCAGATGATTCCAGCCCCCAGCCTTTCAAGTCACTCCCAGGATCCAAGCCTTCCAAGGTGAAGTCCAGCCAGGTACGTGGGAGCAAAGCCTAACTGTCCCCACACGCCCTGTCTCAGTTTCCAACCTACGGAATTTGCGGGTTCATAAAATAATAGTCGTTTTACTCTACGAAGTGTGGGCTGTGCGTTACGCGGCAATAGTCACCGGGACAAATCCTATTGTCGTCCCTGAAAGCCTGATCCCTCTCAGCGGCACGTGCACCTGTCGTGCCTCTGGGCCGCTCTCGCGCTGGTCTGATACGCCCGCCTCGCAGCCATGAGGGAGGGCGTGGAAGCTTCTACGTTGTGAACACAGGACTCATAACAAGGGAAATCATCAAAATATACACTGGGCGGCCACCACGGACAGATGAGCACGAGGTCAAGGCAAGGAGGTTAGGCTCCCTGCGTGGGCTAAGAGTATGACCAGGGACAGAAATGACCTCACCCCTCCCCCGTAATTTCTACATGACTCCAGACCCCGCCACACTGCTCCCGTGCTGACTTCCCTCTTCCGTTAAGGCAGTGGCTCTCCGACTCAGGATTATGTCAGCATCTCCCGGAGGGCTCCGTGAAACAGATACCTGAGGCCCCCACCCCCAGAGTTTCTGACCGAGCATTTCTAACAAGCACCCAGGTTAACGCTGTTGCTGCGGCTGCGGCTCAGATGCAATTTGAGAGCTGGGCGTTGAGGCTTCGGGGTGGTGGTTTTCCACCCCGGCTGCACATGTGCAACCGCCAGGGAATGTGGGAAGGAAAAAAAAAAATGCCTGATCCCACCCCAGATCAATGGAATCAATATCAACCCGAGTGAGCACTTCTCGACCCGTGGAGAGGGGCCAGAACCTCCTTGGAAGGGGGTAGACATTACAGGTGCTTATCTTCCGGAGAGAAAGTGGGCTCTTAAGCTAGGAACTCACGGTAAAGGCCACGCTGGGCCCCGGCCAGGCAGAGCGAGAAGTCCTATCCATCTCTGGGCATTGCTTTCTTGCGTCCAGAAACTCTAGACTTGCGTGGAGAAGTTGCTGGTGTCCACACTCCCACACCCCACTCCCCCCCCACCACACCCCCAGCGGAGGGATTGAGGCCTGGGGGGTCCAGGCTCATCGAAGCAGGAGAGGGCCTGGGGCTGGGTATTTCTGCCTCCAGGGATTCTGACACCAACCACAGTTTAAGAACAACTGTTCTGGAAAAGTGCTGTCCAAGAAAATACAATGCAAGCCACGTGTCATTTGGAATTTTTAAAAAGTGAAAAGAAACAGGGGCACCTGGGTAGCTCAGTCCATTAAGCAACCGACTTAGGCTCAGGTCATGATCTCACAGTTCATGAGTTCAAGCTCTGCATCGGGCTCTATGCTGACAGCTCAGAGCCTGGAGCCTGCTTCGGATTCTGTGTCTCCCTCTCCCTCCGACCCTCCCTCCCCTCCTCCCTCCTTCTCTCTCTCTCTCTCTGAAAAATAAGTAAACGTTAAAAAAAAAAATTAAAGGGCACCTGAGTGGCTCATTTGGTTGAGCGTTCGACTTTGGCTCAGGTCATGATCTCATAGTTCATGAGTTCAAGCCCCACATCAAGCTCCCTGTTGTTCGCACAGAGCCCGCTTCAGATCCTCTGTCCCCCTCTCTCTGCCCCTCCCCTGCTTGCACTCTCTCAAAAATAAATAAAACATTTTTTAAAAATTAAAAAAAGTGAAAAGAAACAGATGAAGTTAATTTTAATAATATATTTTATTTAACCCGATAGCTAAAGTATTTATCATTTTGACATGTAATCAATATAAAAAATTACTGAGATATTTTGCATTTTTTTCTATACCACGTCTCTGAGAGCCACAGAGTATTTTACATTTATTGCACATCTGTGTTTAGATTTCAGAGATTTTCATAACCAAGTGGTTCCACGGTAGTGTGACCGACGTGTCCCGATTTACCCCGGTCCTGGGTTTAAAACTGAAAGCCCCAAGTCCCCAAATCCCCCACAGGCCCAGAAAAACCAGGACAGTTAATCACACTACTCCAAACACATGTGAATGTTTTGTAATAACAGAATTGAGTGGCAGTTTTTAAATGTAAATAAAACGACGTAGAGGCCCCTGGGTGGCTCAGTTACTGAAGCATCTGACTTTGGCTCAGATCATGATCTCAGTTCGTGAGTTTGAGCCCCGCATCGGGCTCTGTGCTGACGGCTCAGAGCCCGGAACCTACTTTGGATTCTGTGTCTCCCTCTCTCTCTGCCCCTCCCCGCCCAAACTCTCTCAGAAATAAATAAACCTGAAAAATAAAATAAAAAAGAAGAGGCGATTAGGATGCAGATACAAACACACAGGGAGACCTTGTGAGGACACGGGGAGAAGACAAGACATCTACATGCCAAGGAGAGAAGCCTCAGAAGGAACCAATCGTGCCCACGCCCTGATCTCGGACTTCCAGCCTTCGGATTTGTGAGACAACACACATCTGCTGGGTGAGCCCCCCCCCCCCGCCCCCGTCTGTGGCAGTTTCTTACGCAGCCCTGACAAACCAAGACAAGAGGCTTCCTGTGGTCTGTGTGGCCCATGCTTCCTCATAGCATGGCAGAATGGCTCCAAGATCAAGAGTCCCTGGAGGACCAGGGGCACAGGGTATCACCCGTCACAGGGAGTCATGTCCTCTGTAGTCACAGACCTGCTCCAATTCGAGGGGAGGGAACCTAGACTCACCTCCTCATGGGATGACGGGGACGTTGCGGGAAGCAGCATGGAGAATGGGCGGCCATCTTGGAAAACACAACGTGCCAGACCAGGTGGGTAAGTTGAGGAAATGGGGTGGTGTCGTTAACCGAGACGGGGATCACAGGAGGCAGGGGAGAAGGTCCGAGGTGGGTTAGATGATGAGGGAAGGCTTGAGAAGGTTGGGTTGGCAGAGGCTGTCAAACTTTCCGTGGAGGTAGCCAACCCCTAGGAAGTTAGGTATGTGAACCGGGGCCTTGGGAATATGTTTGGACCTGGAATTGCCCATTTGAGGACCATCAGCCTATTAGAAGCCAGAGACTGAGTATACCCATAGAGTCAGAGAAGGTGAGGGTTGAGTTATCTATTGCTACATAATATACCAGGCCAAGTAGGCAAACCCTAAGACACTCTTTTTTTTTTTAATGTTTATTTATTTATTTTGAGAGAGAGAGAGAGAGAGAGAACGTGAGCAGGGGAGGGGCAGAGAGAGAGGGAAAGAGTGAGAATCCCAAGCAGGTTCTACGCTGTCAGCGCAGAGCCCAACGCGGGGCTCGAACTCACGAACTCACGTGAGATCGTGATCCGAGCTGAAATCAAGAGTCGGATGCTGAACCAACTGAGCCACCCAGGTGCCCCCGTAAGAGACTTTTAAAGACAGAGAACAAACTGAGGGCCGCTGGAGGGGAGGCAGGTGGGGAGATGGGCTAAATGGGTGATGGGCATTAAGGAGGGCACTTGCTGGGATGAGCACTGGGTGTTCTACACAAGGAATGCGTCACTGGGTTCTACTCTGGAAACCAATACTGTGCTGTATGTTCACTAATTTGAATTTCAATAAATACGTTAAAAAAAATAATAAACCACGCCAAATCAAAACCACGCCAAAAAATAATAAACCACGCCAAATTAACAACTATTTAATATTTTTCTATAGGCGGGCTGGGTAGTTCCTCTTCTGGCTTCACCTGGCTCGCTCACGGGGCTGCGTTCATCCAGACAGGAAGCTGGAAGATCCAAGAGGGTCCCACTCACATGTCAGGTAGTTGGACGCCAGGGATGCCAACCATTGTTCCAGCTGGGCCACCTGGGTTTCTATTTTCCCGTGGTCTCTCACCGGGCATCTTCACAGCATCACGGTCTCAGGGCAGTGTTCTAAGTGGGCGGGTCCCAGGGTACAGGACTTATCAAGCACATTTGCTAACACCGCACTGGCCAAAAAAGTCCCATAGCCAAAGCCAAAGTCGATGCGGGGAGGCATGATTCACTGGCAGTCATTACTGTAAAAATACACATACAGGGGGGAGCCTGGGTGGCTCAGTCGGTTGGGCGGCCGACTTCGGCTCAGGTCATGATCTCGAGGTCCGTGAGTTCGAGCCCCGCGTCGGGCTCTGTGCTGACAGCTCAGAGCCCGGAGCCTGTTTCGGATTCTGTGTCTCCCTCTCTCTGACCCTCCCCCGTTCATGCTCTGTCTCTCTCTGTCTCAAAAATAAATAAACGTTAAAAAAAAAAAATACACGTACAGGAAGGAACACCAGGTGGGCCTGCATTCATTTTAGGGCAGGGCAGAGAAAAAACCACAGATGGAAAGCTGGAAAAACCAGAGCAGGACCAGAAGGGGGCAGGGCTAAGGAATCGAGAGAGAGAGAGAGAGAGAGAGAGAGAGAGAGAGAGAGGTGAATTCTACTGGGAAAGCGCCACACCAGAACTAGCATGACCTTGACAGTGGGTGTCTCCTCGTAGTCCCAGCCTGAAACCATCCTCTGGATTGGGCAACCCGCAGGTCAGCATCTTTAACAGCTCAGCATGGATTCCTGTAGTCCTGTCACAAAAATCGTCAGCCCCAAACACGGCTCAGTGAGAGCGATTCTCCCAGGCAAACCGATGCCATCTCCATTGGCAAACTTTATGGTGGTCTGGCTTGACCAACGAGAAAACTCCCGGTGTCGCCGAACGCTTTCGGCCAAGACCACAGTAAGAAATAACCTTTGCATCAAGATCCAGCACGCGGGGGCGCCTGGGTGGCTCAGTCCTTTAAGCGCCCAACTCTTGGTTTCGACTCAGGTCGCAATCTCACGGTTTGTGAGTTCGAGCCCCACTTCGGGCTCTGTGCTGATGGTGCGGAGCCTGCTTGGGATTCTCTCTCTCCCTCTCTCTATGCTCCTCCCCCACTTGTGCATGTGCTCTCTCTCAAAATAAAGAAATAAACTTAACAACAACAAGAAGATTCAGCACACACACGCGTGTGTGCACACACACATGCACACACACCTGAATGCACATATGGACCCACATGCCAAAATTAAAGTTTCCTGCAACTTAGAAAAGATGATATACTAACTGCCCTTGCTCCGTGCAAAACTCTGGCATTTTCTTTTTTTTTTTTTTTTTTAAACACCAGTCAGGTCCTGCTAAACTGATTTCACATTCCACTCATGGGTCATGGCCTACAGATCAGAAAATACTGACTTATGGAACACCTGGGTGGCTCAGTCGGTTAAGCATCTGACTTTGGCTCAGGTCATGAGCTCATGGTTCGTGGGTTCAAGCCCCGTGTCGGGCTCTGTGCTGACAGCTCGGAGCCTGGAGCCTGCTTCGGATTCTGTGTCTCCCTCTCTCTCTGCCCCTCCCCTGCTCATGTTCTGTCTCTCTCTCTCTCTCAAAGATAAATAAACACTAAAAAAAAAAAAAAAAAAAGAAAGAAAATACTGACTTAGGCCATCCAGCGCAGAAGTCAGAAAAGTGACTGAATCCTATCTTTAGCCTTGTCTGTTTGGTTTCACCAGTTGCTTTGTTGTTGTTTTCTTTAACTGAATGTGACACCTTCCGACAGGCCTCCCTTGTCCCATTCCACTTATGACTGTCTGATGCCGAACTGGTTCACACACCTATGTTACTCACCTGGGCCCTGAATGCATTTCTGTTTGGGCCTTCTAGATCCCTAGATTCTGAAAGTGTCGCGTTTGCATGTATGCCCTCACCTGCCAGTCACATTGCAGGCCAAAATCACCGCCTTCGTGGACGTGAGATTCTAGCAGACGAAGACAAACCCACCAATCAACCAACCAACAAAACACAAACATATTCTTTATTAGAGGGTGATAAATTCTTTCGTGGAAACAAAGCGGGAGGGGAGGGGATCAGCCAGCTCTAAGAGCTACCAGATTGCAAGCTCCAGACCCCTGTGTGTAAACGAGGGGGCCTCGGAATGCTCCGACCTGACCTCACAGACGAGGAGGGCTGAGAGAGAGAATATGGGAGGGCAGAGCCGGAGTCTTCCTCAGAAAGAGCCTTCCCAGACTGCCCCAGCAGGTAAACCTGACCCATCACGTCCCCAAATTACTCTGCCAAAGAGCAAAGCGCCAGCAACTTTAACCTAGACGGTTTCACACCAGTCAGCCAGTAAGGAAGGGGAAGCGTCCCAGGCCACGGTCACTGGCACACTGCCTCTGCGGTGGGAAGCCCTTCGGATCATTTCAGACTTTTCGCTAATTCGGCCTTCGCAGCCCCCATCACCCTCCCTCGCGCGGGCTAAACGGCCACCTCATTAGATCTGCATACATGACCCCTCTCGACCGGACTCCTGGTGACTGCCTTATCTCTCGCCTCTCCTCCCTCACATTTTCCGCTCCAGCAAAGCCAAACACAGCCCAGTGGGGGCTTTCACGCTTCTGTGCTTTGGACACGCTGTTCCTTCTGCCTGGAAGGCCTCGGGCCTCCGGCCCCGCCCCCCTCCTCGGCGAGCTCCCATGCATCCTTCAGAACCCAGCCCGGATGACCCCTTCCCCCGGGAAGCCTCCGCTGGACCCCTCGGCCCCACCTCTGCCGCAGCACCCATCTCTGGTTTGCTTCTCCGCACCCTAACCAGAGGTTTCTAGCAATCTCCCACCCCCCGCCCCCAGACCCGGGCCTCCTCCCGCGCCGGGGCTGTGCGGGCTGCTCGCTCGCACCCCGGGGCGCCAGGTCCCGAGCTCGGGCTCGGAGTGAGAGCTCGCAGCTAGGCCCAGGCTGGCCCGAGCGGCCCCCGGCCTGCTCCGCACCAGCCCCCCCCCCCAACCCCCACTCCTACCCCGCCTCCCCTGCGGCCCGGCGGGCGCCCGCGCTGCTGCCTTCCGCGGGCGCCGGGCCGGCCCCTCGCGCGGCCGCCCAGCCCCCGACAGCCCCTGCCGGCGGCGCCCCGGCCGCGCGCGACTACAAGTCCCGGCACGCCCCGCCGCGGCCGCGCATGCCCAGCGGGCCGGCGTTTGAGTGGCAAGTTGTTTGTTACAGCGAACACCAGCTGCTCTCCGCGCCGGGCGCCGCGCGCCGCCGCTCCGCCAGCGCTGCCGCCCTCGCCCGCCGCCCGCCCGCCGCCCGCCCGCCGCCCGCGGCCCCTCGCGGCTCGGCGGGCCTCCCCTTTGTCCGCCCCGGGCCGCCCGGCGCCGAGCTCCCGGTCCCCGGGCCGGCCGCCCGCGGCGCTCGGTGCCGGCAGGGCGCGCAGGGGGCGGGGGCCGCGGCTCGCCCCCCGCCGATGAGCCGCCGCGGAGCGCGGGCGGACGATGGAACTCCACATCCTGGAGCACCGGCTGCAAGTTGCCAGCGTCGCCAAGGAGAGCATCCCGCTCTTCACCTACGGCCTGATCAAACTTGCCTTCCTGTCCTCCAAGACCAGGTGAGCGCGCGGGGACGCGGCGCCGGCCGGGGAGAGACAAAGAGGCGCACCCGGGCGGCTGTCCTCGCCGCCGCGGCTCGGAAAACAACTTCGAGCCCCGGGGAGCGCCCCCGCCCCGCCGCCCGCCTTGTTTTCGACGAAGCCGCCCGATCTGCCCTCGAGCGGGGTCCTTCCACCCCGAGCCCCGCCTCGATGCACCCCCGCCGCCGTCTCCCGCCCCCCCCCCACCCCCCGCCGCATCTCGGCCCGCTCCCTCCCATCCCCTCCCCGAGATCCGAAGGGCCGGGGAAGCTGCAGTGACGAATCCGTGAATGAATGAACGAACGAATGAATGAATGAAAAACAGGTGTGGGGACGCGGCAGTGGAAAAAACAAACTAACACCCCCATCCCCCAATCCCTCGGCTGGGCCGGCCCCCGTAGCCAGGGCCGGGGGAGGGATTCTGCTGAGCGCGGCTACCCAGAGAGCAGAAAATCATAAAATCATTAGTGGGTGTTTATCTCAAGGTGTCTGTGAGGGCTGCGGACGGCGCGGGAGGCCGGGGGGAGGGCCCGAGGAGGGGCTGCGGGTGAGGGTCGCGGTGCTTCTGTCTCCTCCAGGTCCAGGAAGGTTGGGGGGGGGGGGGTGTTGCCGAACCGTGGAAGGGGGAGGAGCAGGCGTGTTTATGGCTCAGCCTCGAGGCTGGGCTTGGATGCTGCAGGGGGAAAAATAGTTGAAGGCCTTGGGAGGTTGGGGAAGAAACAAACAAACAAAAAAAACCAAGTTGGATTTTCTCCTGCCCGGGTCAGGATCTGACTGTGTGAGCCCCCCGTGGGTGCTTGGTTTGGGGTGTGTTTTTTATGGTGCCGGAGCCCCTTGGAGTGTGAGCGAGAGCTGGCCGCTGTAACTTAAATCCCTTGTTTGTCCACCATTGTGACTGTTCAAAGCCATGAAGTTGTTGCTGGTTGGGTCTTTCGGGGTTGGGGCCAAGGCGGTTCCCCCTGGCTGCAAAATGAATGAGTACATTACAGGTCAAGGTTAAGGTTAAAATGACAGGCCCCTAAGGCTGCCCCCTTGGGCGCTGAGCCCAGGGAAGCTGTGGGGATGCAGGGAAATAATTCCATCCGAGCCTCTGATCTGCCTGTTAAAGTTCTTGCCTGGAAATCTCACTTTGATGTGTGTGTCTGAGCGGGCAGTTTAGTCCCGCCATTGTTTGCCAGATGGAGCGAGCCAGATCCGCCGGTGGGATCTCGTATACTTTCTTCTCCCGGCCGGGCTGCTTGGTGGGGTATGGAGGGTTGAAAACCTCTCCTTTGCTGGGCCCTGGGCTCCTTTGATGGCAAAGGTAATTATTAAACAGGTCATTTGAAAACAAAAGCCAACAGCTGAAATTCTGAACCTTCCCCCCACCCCTCGGCCCCCCTCTGGCTCTTGACCCCCCCCCCCAGCCCTCCTCTACCTGCCCTCTGCCCCCCACTCCCTAGCCTGTCTTGTGCTTCCAAGGCTGGAGGTGAGAGAAACCGGCCTTGTTTTTCCAACCCTTGGCCCTCAGCCCCAGGCAGCCCCCTGGCTGATGTGCCGGCTACCATTCAAACCAGGATGATGACTCAGGCTGTGGCTGTGTGGGGCCTGGGTGGGTGCTGGGAGGAGGGGGCATTTGGGGGCTTCTTAGAAGGGCAGCAAAGAGCCCCTCCCTCTGCCCCTCGCCTTCTGTGTAGGGACTGGCCCTCTTCAGCCCCCACCGCAGGGTCCAGTCTAGAGGACTCACAGACATGCTGGGAGGGGGGAGCGGGAGGGGGGAAAGGAGGTGGGAGGAGCAGTGAGCCCCTGCTGACCTGTCGGACCACAGAATTGAGTCCTGAGTCCCCCTTCTCTGTCCCCTGCTGGAGGCAGCTGGTCTGTGGCCCAGGTGACCAGTCCAGGCTCCAGATGACTCAGAGGTCAAAGGTCATCCCCCGTCTCCAGGGTCTGGCTCCAGAAGGTGCTTGCCTCTTCTGCACTCTGGGCCGGAACACTGCCTTCAGGTTGCCCCTAGCCCCTCACTGCCTGAGTGACCGTGACCGTGACCGTGACCATGGCAGGGTCCCTTTCCTCCTCTGGCTCTCCCTCTGTCTGTAATGGAGACAGCACCATCTGGCCCCCTGCTTCTCCCAGGGCTGCCGTGTGCAGCATGGAATGATTGTGGCCATTGGCTTTTTAGCAAGTAGAAGGGGTGTTGGGTGTGGATGTGTGATCGAAGCTATTTTCAATAAAAAGTCCCCCAGGGCAAACTTTTGCTCCTTTTTGATTCTTCCACCAGCCCCGGCCCCCAAGTGGTGGCCCATAGCGCTGTCGTTTGCCCCGCCCCTCCCCCAACCTAACTTTAGCCCAAACTAGTGCAGTATAGACGCATACAGCCCCCTCCCCCAGCGTCTCTGTTAACAGATTCTCCACCGCTTCCTGTGGGGTCATATCCTTGGCATGGCCTTTGGGATCTAGATCCAGAATCCTCGATCTTTACCCATTCTGGCCAATACTCTGGTCACCCACAGTTTCCTTTTCCTTCCCTTCACACCTCTGTGCTTTCGTAGTTCCGAATCTGTCCGGAAACATGCCCCTCTGCCGGTAACCTTCTGTTCACCCCTCAAGAGGTAGTGATACCACCCTGAGCCTTTCCTGACATCCCCCGCCCCCACTTCTCTTTATCCCCAGCAGACTTAATCACTTTTTCCCTCTACTTTCCACCTGGGTGGAGGGTTGGGGAAAGACGTCGCATCGGCAGGGACCCCACTCTGGGTGGGGGTGCCGCTGGATCTAAGAGATGCTGAGGTACCCTGCCCCTCCCTCTTCCGAGCCCAGAGCCTGATGGGAGAGAAGGAAGACACAGTTACAATAGACCAAGGTGGAGTCAGGGAAGGGGGTCAGGTGGGGTAGCAGACAGGCCTGAGGGAAGCCTGGGAGGCTCCCTGCAGGAGGCGGCATGGGACCTTAGGGCTTTCAAATAGGAGTTAGCCAGGGGGGAAGGGGATCCTAGTCCAAGTTCCTGCACACGCCGGTCCACCGCTCCGCGAATTGGGTTTTTACACCTCCTCTGCGAAGAAGGAGTCTGAGGCTCAGAGGTCCGGTGGCTTGCTCAAGGTCACGTGGGTGAAGCGGCAGAGGCAGGATTCGAAGCCGCAGCTTTCTGGCTGAAGCCCAGGGACTTGCTATTCCAGGTTCAACAGTTAGGTCCAGCTCTCCCGTGGGCCGCACGCTGTTCCAGAGCCTTTAGGAGCACAGAGCCCAAGCCCTAGGCTTCCTGTGTCCCTTCCGCCCTGCCCCTGTGGGCCTTTTCTCTCCCAGGAATGCTCACCGCTCGGCTCGGCTCGCCGCTGGTCACCTGCCACCTCCACTTGGCACTTCCACACCGCCCCGTTCAGGTGCTCCCTCCCTGTTCAGCCGTCCTGCACAGCGTATTGTTGGCTTCTTTCTCTCCCACCCAGACGCCAGCCTTACCCTCAGGATGTTTTTTGAGAGTCATTTTACTCACTACTTCCCTCCACCCCCACCCAGTACCAGAGATACTGGAGCAAACCTTTGATTTCACCCTCCCTTACCAAGAGGTACAGATGCCGGGTTTGGAGAAGGAAGGCGGCTTGCTCAAGGTCACACAGCTGGGAAGAGACAGAATTGGGATTTGAACCAGGTCCTTTCTCCGCTGTGCTCAGCACACTGCTTTGTAGGCACTTAGTAGCTGCCTGTTTGATGGATGTCCGACTCCTGCACAGAGTGACCCAGATTTCAGCCAGTCCCGTCGGAGTGCCCTGGGGGCTGGAAGAGGCACCTGGAGAAGCGAGACCCAGCGCCCCCTGCCCCCTGCTGAGGTGTAGGGCAGCATCTGGGTATGGCTGGATCCCGCCCACGGCACCGCGCGGGAGGGCGAGACCCTGAGTGAATAAAATCAAGGCCATCCACGGAACTTCTCTGTCTTCGGGGTAACCTGGGGCTCTGCAGCCCGGCTGAGGGCTCACTGCAGCCCTGCCCGCCCCTCCCCAGCCTCACCTGTCCCGGCCTCAGCCACAGAGATTATTTCTCCTGCGTGCACGCGCGTGTGGACGCACACACGCCCTATGGCCCAAAGCCTCAGACCTTTGTTCTGTCTGCCCGGGACGTTATTCTTTACCCTTCCCCCTTCCTCCGCCGGCTCATTCTTTTCAGATTCCATTTTCACCTCACCTCCTCCAAGAAGTCTTTCCTGAGTGCACAAGCCGAGCTTAGACCCTTCCTTCGCGACGATGGGCTTGATCTCAAGAAGGTCCCAGCCGCGAGATATCAGCAGGCTGCTTTGGGCTGCAGATAACAAAAAGCCTTGACTTCTCTGGCCTAAATAAGAAGTGTGTGTGATAAGAGGTTGGGAGTCAGGGCTGCTCTAAGGTTAATAACTTAAAGGCTTGATGATGTCCTCAAGGACCCAGGTCTCCCCGTCTTTGTCTTTGGCCATCCTTGGCATGACCGTGTGGCTCCCTCTGGAATGGCCGGGGCAGCTGCAGGCTTTATTGGCAGCTCAGGAGGAAACCGAAGGGAGGGAAAGGCCCCTTGCCTCCAGAATGTCTCTGAGAAACCTCTCCAGGAACACTCCCCAGCCCGCTCTGCTCCCGCACCGACTCCTGGAGCAGAACTGGGTCACATGAACAGGCCTGCACCAGTCACTGCGCAGGGGATGAGACCATCGCAGACCAATCAGGATCCATCACTGCAGGAGGGGCCCGCCGCCTGGGGGCTCAGGGCCAGGGGGAGGTGGAAGCCCACCAGTGCCCTGTAGGACTCAGATTTGCTCTCCGCGGCCCTATAAGGCAGAGCTGGGGTCCACTGATGAGTATATAGGGAAAACTGTGACCACTCCAAGTCGGAGTTGGAATATTCCCATTCTACAGATGAGGAAAGCAAGGAACACACAGAAGGGGCAGGGCTGGGATTTGAACCCAAGAAGTAAGGCGGTAAAAGCTGTCCTGATGACCAGGCAGCCAGGCCTAAGGGCCCGCCGGCTTGGATGCCCCGTCCCCAGGGGCCACTTAGCAGAGGTACCGCTGAGAGGTCATAGCAACAGAGGGAGGACAGGGGCAAGGTCATCATCCTGAGATGCATTCAGGTGGCAGGAAGCTGTAAGACCCCCTCCACCCCCCCGCCTTTTTTTTTTTTTGCCCATAAAATGCTCTTATCTTTAAATTCCACCCAAGGAAGTACATCTCATTCAACTGGCAGAAAAAGCGCCCAGGTGAGTATGTGGTAAGCAGGTGCCCACAAAAACCCACACCGCCCACCTGGGCCAGACCCACAGCCTGCAGGTGTCGGGTGCGTTCTGACCTGTGTGCGCCCATTCGTGTTGCTGCCTGTGGGAAATCTTGCCAACAAGCCATAGTGAGCGCTGAAGATTTAAGAGGCGTTTCTAGGAGGGGTGCCTGGGTGGCTCAGTCGATGAGCATCTGACTCCTAATATCGGCTCAGGTCGTGATCTCACAGTCGTGGCATTGTGGCATATAGATAGATAGATAGATAGATAGATAGATAGATAGATAGGCAGGCATATAGGCATATAGTTAGATAAATAGATAGATAGATAAATTTTAAAAGGAGGCATCTCTAAGAGAAAAGCTCAAAATTGCAAAAAGTCCATCCAAAGCCCTCATCGTTTTCCTGAGTGCCTTGGGCTGAGGCCACCACTTGCTTGCAGCTTAGGGAAAGGTGGGCTAGCAGCGGTGTCCGGGCCTGGGACCGGGCACCTCGGGTGGCATCCCAGCACTGCTGCCTCCTGGCTGTGTGACCTTGGGCAAGTTGCTTGACGTCTCTGTGCTGTCAGTTTCTTACCTCTCAAACGGGGATCATGATCATGCCTACTGTCTAGGCCGCCGTGAGGACTTAACAAGACATGACAAGCGCTTCAGCGGAGTCTGGTCCACTATAAGCTCCGATAAGCGTTAGCTGAGAGAAAATGCCCTGGTTAAGCTGGCGAGTGCCAGGGCAGAGGTGGAAAAGCCCAGGGCTAGGAGACTTTTTTACGGCTCGGCACATGCATACACTCTGATTCTAGCAAGTGGAGATTCTGTCACTGCTCTCCAGGAACCTGCCTGAGGACCTAGGTCGCTTAGCCTCGGCAAGGGGCAGCCAAAATGCTATAGGACCCCAGAGCTGCAAGCGGGTAAAGCTTCCTGGAGGAGACGGCACCATTTGAGCTGAGCCGGGGCAGAATGGGAGGACGGCAGGGGGTGGAGGTGTGGAGGATGAGGGAAGACAGGCAGCTGGAGGGGGTGGGCACCGGTGGGTCGGGAGGGTATGCGTGGAGAGCACGGGGTGGCCCCAGCTGCCGGGCGCCAGGTATGGAAGGCACAGCATTGTCCTTGGCCTGCCCCACATCCAGCTGTTTGGCGTGGTCTACCTGTCCTCGCCCGTGCCCACTGCTCCCGCCATGGCCCGTCCTTCTCATCTCTCCCCTGATTTAGCCAGACGGCTTTCCCCTGGGTCCCTCCGCCTCCAGGGCTGTGCAAGTGGCGAGCACAGCCAGAGCACTCCGGGCAGGGGACACAGCACGAGCAGAGGCCTGGAGCCTGGAAGGAGAGGTGCGTGCAGAGTGCAGGCTGTGACTTGTGGTCGGTGGGACGACAACTTGTGCTTGGTGCACGTGGCCGTTCGTTCATGCAGAAACCCGGCAGCGTGCACCTGCTGTGCGCAGGGCCCAGCGGGAAACACAAACGGAGCTTCTGTCCAGTGGGGAGAAAAGGTGCATTCTCCACCCGAGATCAAGGGTGAGAAACCCAGAGGAAGGGGGGTCAGGTAGGGGCTGAGCGGAGGCCGTGTGGCCCCACTGGAGTCTGGTGCTGGGGCAGATGTCACGGTTCACTCTGCTTTGCTCAAAAGCCCTTCTCAGACCATCCCCTGCTTCCCCCCCTGGCATCGTGAATGCTCAGTCTGATTTCCTCTGTCCCGTCTGGCTCTGTCCCGTCTCTGCAGCACACACGCCCTATTTTAGAAGCGGTAGTTGTTAAACATCCGAAATTCTTCGACGCTTTTCCCTTCCGAAGCCAGGGCTCCCCTTCATTGAAGCGGGGCCTGGATTAGCAACTTTCTTCGAACAAGCAGAAGGTGGCAGAAATGACGGTGTAAGCCTCCGAGCCTCGGACGTAAACGGATAGCTTCTGCCTGGCCGAGTCTCTCAGTCTCTGTCTCCCTGTCTCCCTCGGGTCCCTTGCTCCGTGGGGGCAGCTGCCATGTCGCAAGGACAGCGAAGGAGCCCCGTGGAGGGGGGACTGGGGCCTCCCACCGACAGCCAGGCACCTTGAAAACAGACCCTGCCGCCCCAGGCAAGCCTTCCAGTGAGCACAGCCTTGGCCAGCACTTGACTGCAGCCTCCTAAGAGGTCCTCCTCCGCAAGTGCCCACTTTCCTAACCCCTAGGACCTGCGAGAGACATAGAAGTTGGACATACTTTCAGGCCAGAGTTTTTGGGTAATTTGTTATGCAACAAGTAACTCACACAGTGACCGCAATTTATCACCCGCACGGGGACACTTTGGAGAATGACAGGGCGCACTAAAAATAATTACCCTGGACAACACGGCAAACCAGAATGTGTGGTCACTACAGCTTTAGTCCAGCCCGACAGCCCTCACCGGTCCTCAGACTGAACACGGATGACCCCGGGGGTTGGCTCCTGCCTCACCTCCTCCAGGAAGCCACCCTGAGGCTGGGTGAGTGGTGTCCTGGGATCACTGGTACCTCGGGGTACAGACTGATCCCCTCTGTCCTCACTCCAGGTGCACGTCCAGGCCTTAGGACCAGCGCTCTATGGCACCGATTCATTTCTGCCCAGAGCCTGTGGGGTTTTTTCTTACGACGACCTCTGGGGGTACAAGGAACCAGCCCCGGATGGACCCGCCCGGTCCCGCCAGTGCTTGGGGCCCATTCTGATCGTCCAGCAACCAGACAGGCCCACCGAGATGTATGGCAGCTGACCGTGCACAGTTTGTTGTGAGTGCGTTCGATGAAAACGTTTAAGGGGAGGGGCGCCTGGATGGCTCAGTTGTTCGAGCGTCCGGCTCTTGATTTCGGCTCAGGTCACCATCTTGCGATTTGTGGGTTTGAGACCCGCCTAGGGCTGTGCGCTGATGGTGTGGAGCCTGCTCCGAATTCTCTCTCTCTCTCTCTCTCTCTCTCTCTGCCCCTCCCCTACTTGCTCTCACTGTCTCTCTCAAAATAAATAAACTTAAAGAACTTACAAGGGGAAACTCACCTCTAGATGCCTCACATCATCCTTGCCTTAAATGCAATATATTGGACATACCCCGACCTCTGAGCTCTATGCTTAAGATCTATGCTTAAACCCATGTTTATGGGCTGCAGTATTCATAATATAGCCCAGAGGCAAAAGCAGCTTTGTGTCCGTACACGGGTCACGTGTGGTGCATGCGTTCAATGGAATACCCGTCAGCCTTAAAAAGGAAGGAGGTTCTGACACCTGCTACACCGTGGATGAACCCGGGGGGCGTTACACCGAGTGGAATAAGCCATTCACAAAAGGACATATAGAGTACTGCCCGATGCCACTCACATGACGTACTTAGAGCGGCCGGATGTGTAGACACAGACAGTAGGACGACGGCCGCCAGGGCCTGGGGAGAGGGGGGGATCGGCTGGGGAGGTTGTCGTTCAGCGCGTGCTGAGTTTCTGTTTTGCAAAATGAAGAGAGTTCCGGGGAGATGTCGCACAGCGACGTGATGCACATAACGCTACCGACCTGCGCACTTAGAAACGGTTCAGGTGGCGAGTTTTATATCACGTATGCTTTGCAAAAATTTCATGAAAAGAGAAAAAAAGCCCCAGGAGCCTGGAGAGCATGTGGAAGCCGAAGGGCTGGATGGCGGATTCAGGCCGAGGGAAGGAGCTGACATCCGGCAAGACAGCTGCTCAGAACGTGTTCTCTGTTAGCTCGCTTGGTCCTCACCGTGGCCCTTATCACGTAGGTACGGCCACTGGCCCCATTTCCCAGAGGAGGAAACTGAGGCATCGCACGGATCAGTTCCTTGCCCCAGATCACAGAGGCCAATAAGGGAAGAGTAGGGGGTGTTTTATTTTGTTTTTCAAAGTTTATTTATTGTGAAAGAGAGAGAGAGAGACAAGCAGGGGAGGGGCAGAGAGGATCCGCAGCGGACTCTGGGCTGACAGCAGGGAGCCCGACGCGGGGCTCGAACTCACGAACCGTGAGATGGTGACCTGAGCCAAGGTCGCACGCTCAACCGACTGAGCCACTCAGGCGCCTCAGAGTAGGGTTTTTTGGTTTTTTTTAAATAACCGCTTTACTGAGATCTAATTCGCATACCATGCAGTTCCCTGTCTTCGAGTTTACAACTTGGTGGCATCCACTGTGCTCACGGAGTTGTGCAACCATCACACCTGTCTAATTCCAACACATTCTCGTCACCCGCAAGAAACCACACCCGTTAAGCAGTGCCCGCCCTCCCCCCACCCTTCCCCAGCCCCCGGCATCACCCGTCTACCTTCTGTCTGTCTCTGTGCATTTGCCTCTTCCGGACATTTCTTTTCAAGGCAGTCACACCACATGGTTCTTTGCGACCGGCTTCCTTCACTTGGCGTTCTGTTTTCCAGGCTCCCTCACGCTGTGGCTTGTGTCGGGATGCCATTCCTTTTCACGACTGAATAATACTCCACTGTATGGCCGTGCCGCCTTTTGTTTATTCACCCACGGATGGCCATGTGGAATGGCATGGTTTGGCCGTCATGACTAACACTGCTGTGGACACCTGTGTGCACTTGTTGGCGTCGACCTGTGTTTCCGTCGCTCTCGGGTGTTTGTGTACCTGGGAATGGGCGTAGACATCATACGCCATCGCACGGTGACTCTGCGCTTGACATTTTTGGACACGATTTCTCTAGAGTTTCTTTCCTTATTTTGAGAGACAGAGAGCAGGGGAGGGGCAGAGAGGGAGAGAGAGTCCCAAGCAGGCTCCACACTGCCAGCACAGAGCCCGAGGCGGGGCTCGAAGCCACCAACAGTGAGATCGTGACCTGAGCCCAGATCAAGAGCCGGGTGCTCAACCGACCGAGCCCCCCCCCAGGCACCCCTGTGCACTGAACATTTTGAGGAAACACCGGGCTGTTTTCTGCACCAGCTGTACCTTGTAACATACCTGATGTTTGGGGATTGGAACCTGGGGCTGCTGGCTGTGGAGTCACCGACTACCACATGAGCTCAGTGTGGGGAGGAGCCTGGAGGCCCTTACTGGGTGACAACAGCCGGGGCTGCCGAACCTCAGAGCCACTCTGTTGCTTTGTGGGCAAACAGGATTCTGGGGAAATGATAGCCTGCGTAAACGCCTAGCCTGCGGCCGGCCCGTCCCATAGTCCTTCTGGTCCCAAGCTGGCGGGAAGTTGGGGTCACCTGCGTGGTCACACCCGTGAGTGGAGGTGAGGACGTGTCCTATATGGGTTCCGGTGCCTCCTGGGGCCCTCAGAGACTGCTCTGGTTGTCACCGGTCTTGAACAGGTGTTTGCTGGAGGGGTGAGCTTCTGGAGGGTACATCGGCCCTGGGGTGGCCACACCTGGGGGGAGGGCCCCGGTGAGGTGTCCATGGAGGAGAGCGGCCCCCTCTCTGACCCAGCCTAGGCTGTAGCCACCTGATCTGAGCTGGGGGCTGCCAGGAGATGAGCAGGGAGGGAGGGAGCCAAGGAGGGAGGGCAAGTGAGGTCAGCCCTCCCTCTGCACTGGCCGAGCCCTGGGCTGTAACCAGGTGCTGATTTTCAAGGTAGGGTTAATTTTCCCTCAAAGGCTGGCTCTCCCCTGAAACCAGGCCGGGCCTCCTGGACGCTCCCCTGGACTTTCCCCTCCACTGTCAGGGCCTCAGCCTTCCTTTAGATCCCTTCCCCACCCCATGGTTGACTCCCTTTCCTGAGCAGCAGAGGCAGCGGGTGGAAATTTGTTCTCAAAGTTCAGTGTTTTTCCTTCAGAGCTCAAAAGTCACCAGTGCGGTGACCGATCTGGGGAATTTACAGCAGACAAAGCTTAACCTCTGCGATCTTTCTGAAGCGCCTACTATGTACCGGGGCTTTGCGCCATTCACCCCCGCCACGGCTCCGTGGGCAGGAGAGGGGCCCACCCCAGTAACCCGCCCCAGGTCACACAGCAGACACGTAGCAGATCGGGGTTCGGGCGGGCTCCCCTGCTCCCAGCCCTTCCCTGCCTGGGCCCCGCTTCGCTCATGCCCGCTCTTAACTCCGCACGGAAGATCTTACTCGAGTGGCCGCTTCTCTGGGACGTGCCTGCCACGGTCAAGAAAACGGGTTTTCACTCCTGGGTCTGTCGCTTGATCAGCGGTGTGACCGCAGGCAGGTTGTTGGGAGCCACCCCCCGGGGCTCAGTGGCCTCACCTTTAAAATGGGCAGCATGGTAATCAACCTCTTTGGGTTGCGGCGACGAAATTTTAGGTCGAGGGCTCGGGCGTCCAGCACGTGGCAAGCTGGTTATCCGTAGGAATTCAGCAGATGTTTATTGAGGACCCTGAAGGGGGCAGCTGCACGGAAATCTCATCCCTTCCCGCACACGTGTCGCCTGCTCTGGGGCTGAGTGTGGCCCTGCCACCTGAGTCCCGGGCCCTGGCCCTGCCCCAGGGTCCTCGTCTAGAACACGGGTCAGCTGGTGGCACAAGGCAGCCTGGGGAGGTTCTGCCCAGGTGAAGGCAAGCGTCACAAAAGGCCCAGCCTGACAAGGGCAGGGGCTGTGTTTGCAATCACAGGTGGCCTTGAGCATAGGGACTTTTCCGTGCCCATCCCCCCTGGGGGTCCCTGCACGGCCTTGACCCCTCTCCGTCGTCTTCAGGATGCAGACAGAGTCCTGCGTGTCCACACTGCGTGGTTTGTGGGCGAGTCTAAACGTGGCGTCAGAGGCCTCGGGGTGGGTCCAGAGCTGTCACCCTGGCGGTGTGAGCCGTGACAGCAGGGAGGAGCCCCACTGACTCCCGTTCTTCTCAAGGGTCAGAATTTGGAGACTGCAGGAGAATCTGGAACACTGCCATGGAGCTGTGGGGCGGGAGAAGGTTTCAGAAGGCTCCTAGGACCCTTGCCTCCCTTAACCGCCTCAGGGGTGAGACTGGGTCGGGGTGAGACTGGGTCAGGGCACTGAGGGACGGGAGATGGCCCCGGCCCTCCCATCCGGGAGCTGGGACCTGTCCCTGATTCTTGTCTCCCCGTCCCATGGCTCGGCCCCAGGCAGGTGCAGCTCTGAGGTGGGGGGAGGGCTCCATGGTGAACTGTCTGGGAGAACTCGTTTGCACCCACCACGGCTGGATGCCCCCCCCCCCCCTCAGCTCAGCAATCCTTTGGGGACAGGTTGCCCACCCAGAATGTCACAGATGGGAGCGAGGGGACCAGAGGGGTTGCAGGGGTCACCTGTAAATGACAGGCTGCCGTATCAGCTCCCGGAGCCGGGCCTCCGCAGGCCCCCGGTGGGTGGCCCAGATGTCAGGAGGACCCGCGCTTGAAGGCAGTGAAGCCACGTTTCTTTTTTTATCTGTTCTTTCTAAATACTCTTCAGAGTAGCTCTATTCAGAGTGATCTTCCCCCCCCCCACCCCCCCTCAGCTTCCCTCTGGCCATTTGCCTCCCCCAGCCCTTCAGTCCAAATTAGCCTGGTTTAACCGCCTGTAGTCAGGTTCCCCTGGAAAACAGAGAAGGTGCTAGCGTCCGCATCACAGGGCTGTTCGCAGGGTTAGTGCGGTCACACAGATCAAGGGCTCAGTGGGTGCCTGGTCCGGAGCCCAGCGCGGTCAGGGTCACAGGACCTGGAGGCGGTGGCATTTGTAAGATCCCACGTGTCCCCCTGTGCCGTGGGCCTGCTTTGCATTTGTGCTGCTAGAATGTCCCAGAAAAGTCAAAGCATTGGGAAAACACCCTGTGTTAACGCCCCAAGGAGTGCTTGTTCCCAAAAGCCGGGACCCCTGAATCCTCCCATAGAGTAAAGGTTCTCGCATCACCCCCACCCCCGCTCCACAAAGAGCCGTCTGTCCCTGTGAGGGCAGGTTTCCTCCACACTTCGCCCCTGCTCCCGCAAAGGAGGGCCCTGTGGGAGCAGCTCAGGTGAGCATGTCTCTGGGAAGCCTGTTCTCCAGCCTCCCGAGGGCTCATCTGTCACCCTGAGGGGCATCAGGCCCTTTGGACGGTGGCTGGGGAAGGCAGGGCCTGCACAGGGGGAAAGGTTCTCCCTTTCTGTTTGTGACTTCCTTATACCTGGCCCTTGAGGCTTCCTCCTTCCTCACCAGCTCACAAGTGGGTCTGGATGCCAAGCCTATGCTGAGTGCTGGTTCCACGGGGGCTTGGACCTCAGCCCCGGAGTTGGGGACAGCCAGGTGGGAGTAGACAGCTCTGTTAACCCTTAATCACACACACCGTAGTCTGGAGAGAAGGACGTGCTCGGGCACAGGGAAGGAACAGCATGTGCAAAAGCACGGAGGCCTGGGCGGTGCAGCCCATCGTGTGCTGGGGCAGCATGGGGGCTGGAGGGAATGGCCAAGGGTGAGGGTATGAGGGGAAGACAGGGTGGCCACGGGAGCTGAGGGGGTCTGCCCAGGCTCTTTGGTTGGGATCCATTTGTCGGCCTAATCCCAGGGCCAAAGAAAGCTACCAGGGCGGGAGGGCAGACAAGGAAGAGGACGGCTGGGGGCAGGGCCCGGTAGGAAAGGAAGTGGGAGAGAATAAGGTGTGGAAAATAGACACTAGCAAAATCAGGATTTCGAACTGTGGCTCAGGCCATGATCTCTCAGTTCATGAGTTCGAGCCCTACATCCGGCTCGCTGCTGTCAGCACAGAGCCCTCTTTGGATCCTCTGTCCCCCTCCTTGGCCGTCTATACCCAGGAGAGTTGAAAGCAGGATTTCGAAGAACTCTTTGTACACCCGTGCTCCTAGCAGGCTGTTCACAGCAGCTGAAATATGGAAGCAACCACGGCTCCACGAAGGGATAAGCAGAATGTAGTCTGTGCACACGATGGAATATTACACAGCCTTCAACAGGAAGGGGACACTTCCTTCCTGCCCCAGCACATGAACTCCGGGACATTATGCTCAGTGCGATATGTCAGTCACAGAAGGACAAACACCACACGATTCCACTCACGTGAGGTGCTTAGAGTGGCCAGATTCATACAGACAGAAAGCTGGGTCCTGGGTGCCAGGGACTGGGGGAGCGGGAACGGGGAGATCCTGCTTTAGGGGTACAGAGTTTGAGTTGCTCCCATGGACTCTTGGGATGGTCGGAGGTGATGGCCACACAACAATGCGAGTATGTGTGTTACCGCGGAGCTTAAAAATGGTTAATAGGGCAAACTTTGTGTTCTGTGCATTTTAATACGATAACACATACAGAATTGCAATGCAGAAATGCACATGGGGGGCGCCTGGGTGGCTCAGACGGTTGAGCGTCCAACTGTGGCTCAGGCCATGATCTCTCAGTTCATGAGTTCGAGCCCTACATCCGGCTCGCTCCTGTCAGCCTGTCAGCCTGTCAGCACAGAGCCCTCTTTGGATCCTCTGTCCCCCTCTCTCTGCCCCTCCCCTGCTTGTGCTCTCTCAAAAATAAATAAACATCTAAAAAATGCATACAGAGTAACAGCAGCAACCAATCCATGTTAGCGAGAATAAGAAGAAAATCGAGGCGCAGGGGAGGGGGTGGCTGGAGGGAGAGGACTGTCCTGGGGTCGAGACAGATGTGAGTCTGAATCTCCTCTGTGCCGCCCGTATCCGTCTGCTTGGGCTGCAGTAACAAATACCACAGACCAGGCAGGCGGAAGAACAGACTGATTTCTCACACTTCTGGGGTCTGGAAGTCCATGATCAAGGTGCCCGCCTCTGCTGGTCCCCGTGAAGCCTTACAGATGGCCGCCTTCTCCCTGTGTCCTCACGCGGCCCTTCCTCGGCAAGTGAGATCTTTCTCTTTCTTTTATGAGGATGCTAATTGCACCCTAGGGGTCCCACCCTCGTGACCTCACGTAAACCCAATCATCTCCCAAAGGGCCGTCTACATTGAGGGGTCAGGGCTTCAACGTAGGAACTCACAGGGAGACACGGGCATTCAGTCCATAGCACCCCTGGAGAATTCTTTCGCTTAAGTAAATCACTGTTTTCTTTTCTGGAAGGTGGGGGTGCTGCTGCTGCCCGCCCCCAGGGTATTGTGGGAAACCCGTTGTTCGTGTGCGTCCATTGCCCAGACACCCAGCAGGTGTCTCAGCAGACCTCAAGCGTCGCATGCCGTCTGGAGATCTTGGGATACCTCCCTCATTTGTGGTTCGCCCGGGCTCACCCAGCAGCTCTACTGGGAGCCCTGCAGGGAGAGAAGGCAGAATGCACCAGGGTCAGCTTTAGGATAATGGGTCATTTGGCCTGTTAGGTGGGTCAGGGTCAGAGTCCCCTGGACCAGAGGGTTACAGATGGGAAAGAGGTGGTGCACCCGTCTGGGAGAGGCAGGGAGCCCCATCCATTCTCCTGGCATCAGGTCATGGCCAGGATGTCCCTGGGCTCCAGGTGGGAAATGACTGCCGGGGTCACGGTGCAGGTACACGGCGGGCTCCTGACGCCATGCCCCTAACCGCTGAGCCCCTCCCTCCCGTACCCTCTCGGCGCACCCCAGCGTTACGCCCCTGCCTTTGCAACTCACCCCCGTCCTACCTCCTCCTGCAGGAAGGCCTCCTCACCTCACTGCTTTGTTTTCTCATTTGTAATTTTGGGGTAGATAACAAAGTCACAACTTGTCATTCCAAAGAGACACAAAGGTGCCCGGCGATAGCTCCCTCCCTCGCTCCCCTGTTCTTCAGCCACGTGGCTCCTGCCCCACCGACGACGACGGGGTTCGTGGGGACTCTTGGGGAGATAAACATACGTAAACTTGCGTCTGTGGTATTTTCCCTCGTTTTTCTTTGCTTTCGTAACATAAATTGGTATTAAGCCACGCTCACCGCCCCCCGTTCCGCACTGGGTCTTTCAGCTGACCCTCCCCTTAGCAGAGATTTCTGCCCAAGTCCCGTCCCTCCTTTTAACTCTTATGCCATCAGCCACAGAACAGGTGACTGTCGTGTCTTCAACCTGTCCCCCGCTGGTGGACACTCGTTCCCAGCCCTCTTTGTTGTTGTTGTTGTTGTTGTTGTTGTTGACAGTTAATGCCATAACATACCATTCGGGACACGGACCTCATCTTGCCTGGGACTGCGTTTGCAGGCAAAGGTCTAGAAGCTAAGCCGTGGGTCAGAGCCTCTGTGTGCGGGGGAGGTCCTCACGCGGCCCCTCCAGAGAGAGGTTCTAGTTCAGACTCGCGTCACGGTGTCGCGGGCCTGCCCTCACTGTCTTGGTGCCCATCGAGCCTTCAGACAGCCTGCTGGTTGAAAGTGCCCCCTTTACGTCCCCTTCCATTCTGGGGGTGCCTGAGTGTGCGTGCACATGCGTGTGGGCCCTGAGGTGCCTGGTCGCCTTCTTGTTGGGGGCTCTTTGCCACCGTTCACCTTAACCTCCCCCCCCCCGGCTTGCAGGACCCCGTGGGCTGCAAGAACCTTGGAGTCTTCCCCACCCTATCCCACCCCCAGCCGCTGCGCACCCAGCCGGAAGTCAGCCCGCAGAGTGAAAGCCCCGATTTTATTTGCTCCTGTTGTGTGGGTATTGGCTTATCTGGATGGCCAGCTCTCCCTCTGTCCCCCCGACGTGCAGGTGAAGGCAGCTGTCTGTCCACCAGGCCCTGCGGCCCAGGCAGTGAGACCCACACTCAGCCATCCCCAGTGTACCCAGCCCTCAGAGCTGGGTCCCTCCACCCAGGGAACACCCCCTTCCCGGATCCTGGGCTCGCTTTCTCCTCCACAACCGTTGGAGACTGTCCCAGGTACCAGGACCCCAGCCGTCCCACCCTCTGGCTGAACTTAACTGATTGAGAGGCTTCAGGCTCTGGGACCGGCTGGGCCCGAACAGTACCCTGCCCGGGGCCTGCATGGAGTGAAAGCTGTCCCCAGAGGTGACCGGTGCCACACCCCCATAGAAGCACCTTCCCACCCCAGGGCGGTGAGTAGGCAGCTTCTGGCCCCTTTCACCCTCAGGGGGCTCACTCCTGCCAAAGATGATCAGCCCTGGGGTCACCCACCTCCTGCGCAGTTAGAGAAGACGATGCCACGGAGGGTCTGACCTCTGGGGCCCAGAGGGTCTACTGACAGCCCCCACAGACCACTTACCTGTCACGTGTGGCACATTCTATCCACTTACCAGCTCATAGCCTTTGGCAGGGCGTTGACCTCTCCGAGCCTCGGTTTCTTCATCTGCAAGATGGGACGAAAACGCCGACTCGGCCGGCTTGGCCATTTTTACGCCGCTTTCTAGACTTTCTCTCCTTTTTTCTGTCACCACTGTCTCCCTCACTTTCTCTGTCTCGGTGACTTCGGCAAATTGAACGCGGCCCCGGGGATGTTGGCCATAGCCAAGTGAGAATTCTAATAAAAGTGAGCGATTTGTCCCAAAGCCCGTGGAAAGCCCTCAGGGCCTAGACCTCCTCCCCAGGGGGCAGGGCCGGTTGGCCGCTGGACTGTCACCAAGTGCTCAGGGCATCTCCGAGAGGCGATGACAGGCATAAACCGGGCACAACCAGATGCAGTGTCCTTGGGGAGGCAGCGCTGGGGAGGGTTAGGCTGTAAGGGGGGACCTGGCTCCGGGGCGGGGGGGGTTTGCATGTGTCAGTTTTAGGCCCCAGTCTTGACTCGAAGCCAGTATGCAGTTAGCTAGAGTGCGGGGGGCCGTGAGGCAGCTGGGGCGTGGGGCTTGTAGGTGGGTTTCAGCTCAAGTTTGACCCCCAGGCCAGGTGCCTGAACATTCTAGAAAGCTCAGGGGCCAGTGACCTCAGTCCACGTGGTAAACGAAGCCTCGCTCTGGCTGGGCCCACCTGGGGAGAGCAGACTGCCAGGGAGGCTGGAGACAAGGTGTCACATCCGCCCCTCTCCTGTCCCCACCCACAGGCCTTGCCCCCATCATTTGGGTAAGTGCTGTCTTCCTGGGGGAGAAGGATAGCACGTTGAGTCCCTAGTTGTTGGCTGCTCTGGGCAGGACCAAGCTTCGCATCGCGGGCTCCACTTTTATTTCATGGATTTGGAACTGAACCCCAAAAAGAAAGGACTGGCCACGGTGCACAGTGGTCACACCAGTCCCCCAGGGTATGGAGCAGGCCCCGGCCCCAGGGCCCTGCGGGTGGTGTCTACTAAGAGATGTCAGGAGGGCTGTTGCAGCTAAGACACGGGGGTGGCGAGGAGGGAGCGGGGCACGGCCTCAGCTCCTTCTCCCTCCGTGTGATCACGTGTTCCAGCTTCACACACTGTGCTGGGCCCTTCCCGGGGACCCCCTTTCTGCCCTCTTGTCCTTGAGGGTGCAGCATAGAGACCCCATGGGCGGGGTCCCCTCTGGGAAGCTCCCCCAGCTTTGTTCGCCCTTGACGTGGCTCCCCCCCATTCATGGCTGTGGGCTGAATGCCCGCGTCCCCTAAGACTCATGTGCTGACACCCTAATCCCAAATGGGGACAGTTTGGAGATCAGGCCTTTAGGAGGTAGTTAAGGTCAAATGAGGTCAGAAGGGTGGGGCCCTGACCCAGAAGGATTAGTGTTCTTATAAGAGGTGACACCAGGGAGTTCGCAGTCTGCCTCCAGCCTCCAGAACTGGGCGAGATCAGTTTCTGTGTTTTAAGCCGCCCAGTGGCTGGTGCTGTGTTAGGGAACTCTGTGCCCTCTGTGTCCCCCACGCCACCCCTGCCCTCCCAGGCCCCGGCAGTGAGGACCAGTGGGAGGAGCCCAGGCTCTGGGCTTGTTCAGACCCTCTTCCTTCGCTGTGTCCTGAGCCTCAGTGTGCCCACCTTGGTAATGGGAGGGGGAAGAGCGAAGCAGGAGGTCAGGCCCCAGAGGCACAGCAAACAGTTTTCCTGCCCTTTCTTCGTGGCTCAAGGCTGAGCTCCTTGGGGGCACCTGGGGGCTCAGGCGGTTAAGCGTCCGACCCTTGATTCCGGCTCAGGTCATGATCTCGCGGTTCATGAGATCGAGCCCTGTGTCAGGCTCTGTGCTGACAGTGCAGAGCCTGCTTGGGATTCTCTGTCTCCCTCGTTCTCTCTCTCTCTCTGCCCCTCCCCTGCTCTCTCAGAATATTCTCTCAGAACAAATAAATAAACTTAAAAATTGTTTAATAAAAAAGAAAAGCTGGGCTCATTTCAAGTGCTCAGGGTCAATGTCTGTCGTCTTCTCCCAGGAGCTCAGCAAACATCAGAAGGACTTTCTGGGGACACTAGTGAGTGCTGTGTCCCTGAGGGCCTTGCTGACATCACGGAGCCAGGATGGAACCCAAGCCTGGAATGGTCCCAGTGCTGACTGGGCGGGGGGGGAGGGGGGGGTTAACCACAGGAGAAGATCAGGGACCGGGGTGGAGGCTGCTGGCGTTCAAGCGAGTGGGGGACCGAAAAGTCCCAGAACTGCACCATCCACATTGGTAGCCTCTAGCCACATGTGGCTGTGCAAACGCAAATTAATTAAAATCAAATCAAATCACGGCTTCCTCAACCGCACCAGCCACATCTCAAAGGGCTCAGTGGCCACATGTGGCCAGTGGCTATCGAACTGGACGGCGTGGGTGCAGGACGTTTCCGCTCTCCAGGAAGCTCTCCCAGGCAGCGCGGTTCTAGATCTGCTTGGACTGAGGTTCGTCTGCTTCCCGCTCGGGCACCACCACCTCCAGGATGCCCTCCCCGAGCTCCCGACTCCCCAGCGTCTACCTGTTACCTGTCTCTGCTTATTCCCTGAATCCCGTCCCCCTCCCCCCCCCCCCCCGCCTTATATAAACACATCGTCACCCACAGCAAACAGCACTGGGCCCGTGGAACCGTGGTGGACAGGCCACGCGTTCTGACTCGAGGAGTGCCAAGGTACAGCCCAAAGCTCAGAGAGGCACAGGACATACCTGGGGTCACCCAGCTTGCTGAGAGCGGGGCCGGGAGTCAGAGCTCGTGCTCCTTCCTGACTCCCAACTGAAGACCCTTGCAGGGGGGTGACAGGCGAGGAGACCCTGAGCTGTGCCTTCCCAGGCTCTGGGCTTGGGCACCGACGAACTGCAGAGGGAGGCAGGCCGCTCAGAGCAGCGGGCTGCCGAGACTCCCACTTAGTGTCCAGGGTTGGCACATTGGAGCAGGCCGCTTGCTTTGATCTGGGTTACATTTTTGCTCCACCTGCTCCTGACCCCAACCTCAGAGGCCGCCCGGGGAGCTCTGAGCCCCCTCGGTGCTCCAGGCGCAGACCCCACGAGCGATCACATACACGGGCACCCCTTGCCATCCAGGAACTTGACTCCCCCCCTCCCCCACCCAAACCCAAGACCCTTGAGAACTTCTAGGGGTCTGGGAAGGAAAAGGCGGTATTTGTAAGCCAGACGTGTTTTCTTCGGCCCACCCGGTGTGTTTTCAAAACATTTTAAACGCGGAGAGAGATCACAAAACTCCGGATTTCCGTCTTCTCTGGAAAATTTGGAAGACCTTGTGACCCAGGACCCACAGGGTAATAGGTTATCAGAGCTGAGTGGCGGCTGCCTCCCCTTTCAGCAGGGAAGGAGCCCCCCCACCGCCCAAGGCAGCCTCGATCCTTTCTGCTTCCTGCCCCCCACCCCCGCCCCCAGCCAGACCAGGTGCTGGACCCATTTGTCACCGTGTTATCACCGACCAGTTTCTTGGGTCCAGAAAAACACGTCTCTGTTCTTCTTTCCCAAAAGGGCAAGGAAGGAAACAGGCTGAGAAGGAAAACCTGCTTCTTGGTGCAACCCGCGGACGTTCCTGGGTGTTTGACATGCAAAGCAGGTCTTAACCCTGGTTCCCTTCACCCGATGAGCTCAGCCGCCTGCCCCTTGCGGGCCTTTGAGTGTAACCTCTGTTTTAGACATTTCCAAGCTCCTCCTTGACCGAGATCCACCCCCACCCCCGTCCTCCTCCTCCATCCCACCCCCACTTTGTTTCCTGGCCCTGGGACCCCTACAGGTGCATCTGTGTGCAGCTCCTGATCTTGGGGGGCCCTCGGGCAGATACTGCTGACTTGGTCCAGACAGTGGTGGCTGGCTGGGCACAGCTCCTCGGGGCTCCCGACTGGAGGGGCACGGGAGGTGGAGGTCCGCCTAGGTGCCTGTCTGACGTGGCCAAACTCACGGGCTTCCTTTCCTGGGTCCTGCGTCCCAGAATCCCCCGGGGTCCCCGCTGTGGGCTGCGACGGATGGAGCCCGAGCCCAGTTCCCCCCACCTGAGGGAAGACGGGACCCGAGCAGGAGCAGAAACCGCACGGGGACATTGCGGGGGACATGCAGGAATGACTCTCCATGCCACCAAAGTGGGCTGCTTAAAACAGACCCAATCTGTTGCCGTCACCACCCCCCCAACCCCGCCTCAGAGGTTTCAAAGCTTTTTTTTTTTTTTTTAATTTGATCATGCTGAATGGTTTTCATTAATTCATTTAGTCAAAACTTTACCACCTCGTCTGTGCCAAGTGCTGGGCTAAGGTTTTTTTTTTTTACTTTTTTTTTTCTTTAATTTAAATCCAAGTTAGTTACCATATAGTGTAATAATCACTTCAGGAATAGAATTTAGTGATTCATCACTTACAGACAACACTCAGTGCTCATCACAAGTGCCCTCCTTAATGCCCATCACCCATCTAGCCCAACCCCCAACAAACACCCCACCAGCAACCCTCAGTTTGTTCTCTGTATTTAAGAGTCTCTTAGGGTTTGTCTCCTCTGTTTCAAAGCTTTTAAATTTTTTTTTTTAACGTTTATTTATTTTTGAGACAGAGAGAGACAGAATATGAATGGGGGAGGGACAGAGAGAGAGGGAGACACAGAATGGGAAGCAGGCTCCAGGCTCTGAGCCATCAGCCCAGAGCCCGACGCGGGGCTCGAACTCACTGACCGCGAGATCGTGACCTGAGCTGAAGTCGGACGCTTAACCGACTGAGCCACCCAGGCGCCCCTGTTTCAAAGCTTTTAAAAAAAAATTTTTTTTAACATTAATTTATTATTGAGAGACAGAGAGAGAGAAGAGCAGGGGAGGGGCAGAGAGAGCAGGAGAAACAGAATCCAAAGCAGGCTCCAGGCTCTGAGCTGTCAGCCCAGAGCCCGACGACGCGGGGCTCGAACTCATGAGCGGTGAGATCATGACCTGATCTGAAGTCGGATGCTCAACCTAACTGAGCCACCCAGGCGCCCCTGGTCTGTGATACATATTGATCCCACTTTAATTTTACGTTTGTTTATTGTTTGAAGAACAGCACCCCCGTTACTGCGACCACGGCGTTGACGGTAACTGCCTCCTACCCACGCTTACCTTTCCCTTGACTTCTAGTTTGGTCCCATGTATGCATCTGAAAAAGGCCATCTGGCTGCGGGTCATCTTCTGGGCCTTGCTTTTGTTCCCACTCAGCGTTGTGTTACAAAGTGTAGAAGATGTTCCACCTTTCCATGAGTGTAGACAGTTCAACCACATCACCGTAAGACTATTTCCCTTCCTTGAGTTAGGGTCTCTCCATGCAGGATCCCTCTGTGTGCTGCGTCCCCTGCCTAGATCTCTTCCTCCAGGCCTTGGCTTCTGTGTCCCTCCTCTAGCCCATCCTAGGCACCCCACCCATGGGGCGGGGTGGGGCTTAGGCAGGTTGGGGGGGGGTCAGAATGTGCAAAGAGAGTTCTTGGGGAGAGCCTGAGCTGCTTTTGTGGAATTATGGGAATTTGGGGCCTAGGAAGCCAGCCAGGAGATTTGTTGTTATTGTTTTTAAATACGGAGGTTCATAGTGTCTTTATCCATAGTAGCCAAAAACCAGAAACAACCAAATGTCATCAACAAGAGAAAGGGGTAAATAAAAATATGTAATCAATACATATAAACATATTTTTTAGCAATAAAGATAACTATAGACTCGACAGAGAAATGGGTCTATCTCAAAATACATTAAAAAATTTTTTTTAATTTTTTTTTTAATGTTTATTTTATTTTTGACAGAGAGAGACAGAGCATGAGTGGGGGAGGGGCAGAGAGAGAGGGAGACACAGAGCCCAATGCGGGGCTCGAGCTCAGAGATTGCCAGATCATGACCTGAGTCGAAGGTGGACGCTCAACCGACTGAACCACCCAGGCGCCCCTAAAAAAATTTTTTTAATGTTTTATTTATTTTTGAGAGAGACAGAGTGAGAGCAGGGGAGAGGCAGAGGGAGACGCGGAATCCAGAGCAGGCTCCAGGCTCTAGGCTTTGAGCTGTCAGTACGGAGCCTGATGTGGGGCTCAAACTCCCAAAGAGATCGTGACCTGAGCCGAAGTCGGATGCTCAACCAGCTGAGCCACCCAGGCGCCCTGATCTCAAAATACGTGGAACAAAACAAGCCAGACACAAAATGGTACCCACTGTGTGATTTCCTGGTGGTGAAACACACAATGCACACTGATGCATGCAGTTAGGACCTGGAGCAGGGGTTTCCTGTCGTGGGTCGTAGGGGCTGACAGCGAGGGACAGAGACTCTGCGGTGCTGGGGACATTCATAAGTTATTGGGACAGAGCTACATGGGATTATACATCTGCAGAAACTCATCTACCTGTACACCTGAAATGTGTATGTTTCATTATGGTAAATCATGCCACCGTTTTTAAGAAGTTTGGGGTAAAAAGGGGCGCCTGGGTGGCTCCGTTAAGCGTCTGACTCTTGGTCTTGGCTCAGGTCCTGATCTCATGGTTCAATCCATGAGATCAAACCCTGCATCGGGCTCTGAGCTGACAGTGTGGAGCCTGCTTCAGATTCTCTCTCTCTGCTCCTCTCCTGCTCCTGTACTCCCCCACCCCTCTCTCTCTCTCTCTCTCTCTCTCTCTCTCTCTCTCTCTCTGTCTTTCAAAAATAAACATTTAAAAAAATTTTTTGTAAGTTTGGGGTTAAGAAAAAAAAGAAGATCTAAAAAATTATGATCCAAGCCCAGCTTTGATCTCATTAAAAACATTTCTTGGGTCACCTGGGTGGCTCAGTCAGTTAAAGCATCTGTCTTTGCCTCAGGTCATGATCTCGCTGTTTGTGGGTTTGGGCCGCACATCGGGCCCTGTGTTGGAGACCACATCGATAGAGCCTTCTAGAAATAAGCCACCCCTGGATGGAATGAATCGCCTCAAAAAGGAGTGAGCTTCCCTAACCTAGAGGCATGCAAGCAGAAGCTGGGTCACCCTCTATCCAGGGTCCCGTTGCTGAAAGAGGTCGCACACCGTGGCCTTCCTGGCTTGACGTTGTGGTTTTTGTTTAACGGGGAACCTGTTGTAAGCTTTCCGCAAATTAAATAAACCCTCACCGCTCCTTTCCGTCTGCTCACTGGTCTGGCTCGTAGATCTGAGCTCTCAGGGTGGCTCTGCTAGGCCGCGGCCCCGCCCCCACCACCCTTGCCTCCTGTTGAAGGTCCATTGCCCGAACAGGACTCCCAACTGGCCGGGGCTTGTCGCATGCCTGAGGGGAGGCCCGTGTGAGGGCCTCGCTCTGCTGGGCTAGGAATCCAAGAGTAAACAGATCGAGTTGCCAGTGTCAGCTGGGCCTTCCGTAACAGACGCCACAGCAGTGGAAAACGAGAATGTTCTCTGAGATGACTCAACCTCCCGGCCCCCAGGTGGGGGCAGCCCCGGGCCTCGGCTCTGCCCTGGTGACTGGCTGTGGGCCAAGCCCAAGGGGGTGGCCGTGGGTTTTTAGGGCTGAGGACTGGGGTGCCTGTCAGGGTGAAGGGCACACACGTGTGGCCATCTTGGCTCTCTGACAGGTTCCTGTCCTCGGTTTCCTCATCTGTGAAATGGGATCAACACTCTCTCTCCCCGAGGGGCAGGTGTGTGAAGTGAGTCCAAAGCAACGTAGGCAAAGTGCACGTTGGAAGCTTGGGACCACCGCCGCTGGGACCCTGGGAGTGACAAGGGGGCCCCCTCAAGGTCCACCTGCATCGGGGAGAAGAAGTTACCACAGGAAACCAAAGAGGAGTGTCACTGTCAGAAGCTGGTAGATTCCAGGGTCCAGGGGAGGGCCTTGGCCAGCCGCGTGGGGTCCAGCCGATCAAGGGCAAGGACGGGAGGGCGGGACGGAAGAGGCTGCGGAGTGGCTGGGGGAGGTCATTGCTGAGCGGAGCAGCACTGTCCCGGCCGGTGGCAATAGCCAGAGGGTTGGCGTGACCGGCTGGGGGAGGGGAGGGGAGGGAAGAAGGTGGCGGCCCGAGGAGGAGATGAGGATCAGGGAGGCTTTTTTTAGGATGTTGGAAACTTGAGCCTGTTGGTCGTTAAGACCAGGAAGCCAAGAATGAGATGGAGTCCCGAGAGGGAGGCACCTGTGGGAGGGGAGAAAGGGAGAGAAGGTTGCCTTGGGACTGGTTTTCTCTGGCCAGAGACAAGGCATAAGATGGGTGAGAAAACCGAGCTGCTTTGAGAGGGGGTGCTCCCCAGCTGGCCTGAATCTTAGGAAACTGGGGGTGCAGCTTGGGGTGCGGAGGGGGAGGGAGGGCCGAGCTGATCCCGAGAGGGGGGATGGGTAGGAGCCAGGCCCTGGAGAGGGGGCATTTCCGGCTGGAGGCCATTGCTGAGAAGGACGGTGCTGGACAGGGGTCATCTAAGGATGGGGTCAGCCAAGGAGGCCGCCCAGGACACCCTGCCCCAGAGCCAGCCGCACACGGCACAGCATCGGAGCGGCCACAGGAGCACTGGGGTGACCCAGCAGCCGGGGGCACTCATGGAGTCGCCAGGCAGCAAGACAGCAACCCCAGGCAGTGCCCCTGCTTGGCTGTAAAGTCCTGCGATAGCAAGCCATCTAGGGACTCTTGTTTCTAATTAACAGTGTCAGGGACTTGGGGAGGGGGGTGGCCAGGACTACGATTGCTTCGGCGTCCGGTATTTTGGTTCTTGTTTTCAGCATCCTGGCGCAAAGCCGTTTGCATCCTTGGAAGGGCAGGTGGGCAGGCTGTGTGTGTGTGTGTGTGTGTGTGTGTGTGTGTGTGTGTGTCCGTCCTCAGCGGCTGTGTGAGGGTGCCGACCTCTCACCCTGGCCCTGGCGATCAGGGGCGGGGTGGAGGGACCCCTCTTGATGGCTGGAGAGACAGGTTCAGGGGCCGTGGAAGTGTCTAAGGCCACAGTGCCGATGCCGTCACTGGGACTCGAACCCAGGCCCCCTGACTCCAAAAGCAGTGCTCTTTGCCGAGCGTGAGCTCGTGGCCCACAGCACCATCGGAGCGTCACACAGAGCCTGGACCGTGGGGACCGAGTTGGGGAGTGAAGCTCTCTCCGTGGAGCCAAGGTGAACCCCCAAATCACTGGCCAGCCATGGCCCAAGTGGGTGAACTGGACCAGGGAAGGGGGGTGCTGTAGTCCTGGGGCCAGTCCTGTCCATCCCGTCCTGGGGCTCTTGTGGATTCTGGCGCCTGGACCCGTCTCCGGCCACCTCTTCCGGGTGGCTCTCGAGCCGCGTTCCCACACGGTCTGCCCTCAGGCCGTGCCTGCGGCCCCTCACGTTCGCCCCAGAGGACCTCTGCCCAAGCCTGTCACTGTGACCCTCCGTGCGTCCTTGCAAGCCCGCCTTAATCACTTACCTGACCGACTCGCGTTAGAAGGTGCAAAGCCAGAGCAAAAGAAAGGTCTGGACGATAACCTGTGTTTGACCAGAGGCCCCCCCCACCCCCTCCACCCCCAGGTAATCCGCACCCTTCACCCCCTGGCTTCTTTTTTTATGTAGTTAGGTTGCAACTACACGTGGTCTTAAAGGTGGTGTTTTGGGGTTTTTTTTATTTTTACACGGTAGCTCCCAATTCCGCCAAAATATACGACGCTGTGCATGATGTTTGGGGGCTTCCTTTTCCTTCTGCTGTCGTACGGCTGAGACGCATTCATATTCTTGCAAGTCACTGTGGACCGTTCATTTTGGTGGCTGGGTAATCGTCTTCTGTCATTGTCCTTCTCCTCGCCCAGTGACGGGCGTCTGGGTTGTAGCCAGGTTTTTGTTCCTGAGAACAGGCCGTTAGGAATTTTCTGGCCGGTGCCTCCCGTGACGTGTGTGTTTCAGAGGGCGGGCACCTCCGAGGGGAAGAGCTGCGTCGCAGAGATGATGCTGCGGGGCCACACCTGCCTCCCAGCTGTCCCGCCTTCGAGACCAGCATAGTGGACCCGAGGCAGTAACAGCCTTAACCTAACTGAGCGTCAGTTTTCCTGCCGGAGAAGTGGGAACAAGTAGTTATGCCACACGTGCATTCAGTTGGTGCCGCTGATGCCCAGACCGTGGCACATCCTGTGCCAGGCGCGGGGGGACCTGGGTAAGAAAGGCTCGGCCCACCGCCCTGATGGGGACGGAACAGATGGATGGCTGAGCCAAGTCAGATCTGGAAGTGAATGATCTCTGACATTGTCATCACGGGGGAGGTGGTGGACCGGGGCTGTGACCTGCCAAGGGGTGTGGGGCTGGGCTTTTCGGCTGGGGCCCCTTTGTGCGACCGACCCTTCTCGGCGAGGGTTGCGGTGGGGGCCACAAGGAAGGGGGAGATCTGGAATTCGGCAGAGATCACTTAACACCAGAGAAGCCACGAGCCTGTACGCAGAAGGCATTGTCCGATCCGCGAGGCCTGCGCGCTCCCCGAGAATGCTGCTGGGATGGGGGGGGGGGTCCAGTTCTGCCTGGGGTCCCCGGGCCAGCTCCTTGACTCAAGGCATCGCGTGACCACACGTGCTTAAGCAGGATCTTTTTTTTTTTTTTAATGTTTCCTTATTTATGTATTTTGAGAGAGAGAGAGAAAGAGAATCCCAAGCAGGCTCCACGCTGTTAGCACAGAACGGGGCTTGAACTCACACTCACGAACCGTGAGATCATGACCTGAGTTGAAATCAAGAGTCAGCACTTAACTGAGCCACCAGGGCGCCCCATGCAGGATCTTGAGCACTGCTTTGTGTGCTTAGGGCCTCCTTAAATCCTACCCTACTCTGCAAGGGAGTTATTGCCAAACCTCTTTCAGAGATAAGAAAGCCGCTCCAACCTTGTCTTGGGTGGGTGGCTGTAAAGCCAGGGTCCACACTTAGGCCTTTTCCATCTCAGATCCCCCAAGGAAGAAAGAGAACCACCAGTCAGCTCAGATGTGCTCCGCGCTTGGGTATGTGTTCATGAAGCAAGAGGCTGGACTTCACCCAGACTGTGTTTCCACCCTGGCACAACCTGTGCCATCCTGCCGGGCTGCCCCAGGCCATTGGGACATGCGTAAGGAAACAATAAGGAAGCCACTCTCGGAAGCTTGTGGCCTTGGCCCTCAGGGCAGGGCTTGGCCAGCCCTTTGCCCCAGGTTTCTCACCTTCCCCTGGTGTCCCTGGAGGAAAGAAGTGAGGGGTCAGTGGAGGCCGGAGTCAGAGGTGAGGACAGTCAGTCTGCTGACCTCCCTTCTGGTGCCTCCGGCCTGTGCGCTGGCTGTGGAAGACCACCGTTCCCTGCCATGGCCTTGTGTTTTCCACCGACCTTATCTCCTCAGCTTGTGGAATCTTGTTTCCTGGCCGCATAGGGACCCACACCCACCGCCGCCAGCCTGGTCCAGCCCCCCCCTACCCCGCCCCCTCCTCCCCCAGCTCCTGTCAGCCTCCTTGAAGAGAGTAGCCTCCTAGCTGGTCTTAGGGCCCCCACCTACTCCTTACCCTTGGCCACAAGGTACTCCCCTCCCCTAGGACCCTTCTATGGGTCTTATGGGGACCTTCCCTGTACCTGCTCAATTTTCTTTTTTATTGTGGTCAAATATACATAACAAAATGTACCATTTTAACCTTTTTTTTTTTTTAATGTTTATTTATTTTTGAGAAAGCGAACACACATGAGCAGGAGAGGGGCGGAGAGCGGGATGGGGTGGGGACAGAGGATCTGAAGCAGGCTCTGTGCTGACAGCAGAGAGCCCGATGCGGGGCTCGAACTCGTGGACCGTGGAAGATCATGACCTGAGCAGAAGTCTGATGCTCACCCGACTGAGCCCGCCAGGCACCCTTAACCATTCTTGGGTGCACGAGTCAGTGGCATTAGGTATATTCACCCTGCTGTGCAACCGTCACCCCCATCCATCTCCAGAACTTTTCTATCGGCTCGAACTGAAACTCTGTTTCCATTAAATGACTGCTCCCCGTATCCCCCTCCCCACAGCCCCTGGCAACCGCCCCCTGCTCGGTTTTAGGTTGCAAACCCCTGTTCTGCCAGCCCTCTGCCCCTTCTCCACGTTTTTGATTTGCTCCGTGGCACAAGCATCTCATGCACTATGTCATGTGTCCCACCCCTCCACAGTAAATCCTAGTTGTCCAGTTATTTAAGGCGGGGCCCCAGCACCCGAAACAGTGCTTGATACATAAAGGTGCTTAGTGATTTGTTTGTTGAATGACTGAATGATCTAGCCGCGGGGGTTAGGCTGCTGCCTGGGTGCGGGAGCTTTCTCCAGACCCCAGTGATTCCTTGTGCCCTCCCCGCCCCCCTTTTTGCAATCCTGCCCGTGTGTGTCACCCTGGAAGCTGCCAGCGCCGTCCCCCACACTGTGATTGTCCTGGCTGCCCGTGACATAAGCACGCGGGTTTTGCCTGTGTTGACAGAAGAAGAAGCCCCTTTTCAAGATCGTCCTTCAAGTCCAGAACTAAAGCTTGAAACAGCAGCCTCCAGTTGCCAAAGACAGCAGAAATGAAACGGAAGCAACACAAGAGACCTATCGAAGACCCAGGAAAACCATAAAAAAGGCTGGTTGAGAGAACAAAGCCGGACCCACGCCATCCGCCTGGCTTTCCTTTGGGAAGGACCTCGCTGGACAGACCCCGGAGCGCTTCTGTCGCTCGCGGTGTGCGGTTGCAGAAAAGCATCAGCTGGGGCCCGCGGGGTCTCGGGAGCAGGTCGGACCCCAGCCCCTCCCCCTCCTCACTGGACATGCTGCACAGAGAGAGATGTGGCTGAACTTCCCTCGCTCCGGACCGAACCGGCCGCCCTTTGCAGGAAACACTCCCGGCTTCCCAGACGGAATTTCAGAATGGGCTGGTGGGCATTCAGAGACCCCAGCGGAACGAAGGAACAAGAATGTTTGGAAGCAGGTCCCTGGAACGTGCTAGATGCCTGTTCTGGGCCCCGTTTGCACGGCCCATCCCGTGGGCATGAAGAACGTGGGCTCATGTTAAAGCTCGGCTGGCCAGGCTGTCGTCACAAAGGCTTGCACTTACTCTGTGATGAGCCGGCAGGTGACCTCAGCGGGGTCTGGCCGACCCAGGGCATCATGACCCCGCAGGAAGCAGGCTCCGGTCCCAGACGGGGTCTGGCTCCCAAAGCCAGCTCGGGCCTCCCCCTAGATTCAGGTCTTTGGCTCAGGATTCCGCACACAGGGAACCCTTGCTGATCCCTGACCGCGTGGAGGGGACGTCGTGGTGTCTGGGAAGGGAGGGCCGGGGAGTGCGACAGCCTGGCAGGGCCATCAGTCAGCCAGCAGGTGAGTGGAGAAGGTGACAGAGAGGCCCCTGGGGGCCCCGGCCTGATGGCGATGAGGCAGGCCACCTCCCCGGCTCCCCCCACGCGGACGGTCCATGTGCTCAGACACGGCGGACGTCCGTGAAGATACCCAGGCCTCTGCGTGGCCTGTCGGGATGCTGGGGTGACGTCAGGCCCGGCCTCTTCCCTCGGAAACCGTCATCCTGGCTGTCTGCTGGGGGCCGGGATGCTGGTGAGGCGGACGGAGACTTTTGAGCCAAAGCTTGTTGCTTTGGAGGGTCAGGTGTGCGAGAGCTGGGACTGCATGGGACCCTGGAGGTGGCTGAATTCATCCTCCCCTTGGAGACCTCATGCCCCCTGCAGCCCGCTGGTCTGTGTGGCCTCGCTGGTTTGTTTGTTTGTTTGTTTTCCCATGTTTCTTTATTTTGAGAGAGAGAGGTGGGGGTGGAGAGCACAAGCTGGAGAGGGAGAGAGAGAATCCCAAGCAGCGCAGAGCCCCGTGCGGGGCTTGAACTCACCAACTGTGAGGCCACGACCTGAGCCGAGATCAAGAGTCAGACGCTTAACGGACTGCACCCCCCGGGCACCCCGCCTAACTGGCTTCCGAGCTTCTCTTTACTTGGAACACCAGCTGGCCTCCGTGTGGCCTCCCCGCCAGCTACCTCTGCCTTCCAAGAAGAATAAATAGCCAACGAGTTAACTGCTAACTAGGGTTACAACAGGTCTTCACTCATTAGTGCTCCTTTGACAACAACCCTGTGAAGTAGATGCTATTCTTATCCCCATCATACGCACGAGGAGACTGAGGCACAGAGAGGTTAAACTTAAGGTCACACAGCCATAAGCAGCAGCATTGCCTTCAACCCATGGTGTGCGACAGCCAGGTGGTGGCTGGAATCTTCCTCCAGGCCAAAAGGCATGGTCTGGGCCCTAGAACCCCTATTCTGTTCAACAGAGCCCAGCGATGCACGGGCTCCCCCGAGATGGGGGACTTGCACAATTCTTGGGGTATGTCCCGAACCACAAGCTGCTGTCCCCCCATCTCTCTCATTCGTTGCTTGGAGCTGTAGAATTTTACATCCTGTCTACCTGACGGCTCCGGCAGAACCTGCCCGGTGACAGTCATACACAGTTGCAAGGGTTGTGCACTGCTCAACTCTGAGAGTGCTGTTTCACAGAGACTATGAGGTGAACGAGCCCCACCCCCAGAGTTGTGATACACCACCTGCCCAGCTGTCTGGGCAGCAGATCGGTCCTGGGTTCTTCTCACAGCTGGATGGGATTTTGCCCGCCCTTAAAAGGTGTTCTCCAGATGCACTCCATGGTTCTAGAATCATCTTTCTGTGCCTTCTTGGCCAGGCCCCTTGAGGTCACCCTGCTGTGGAGCTGGCGGGGTTCCACGTGGCCCGAGGTGGAGCCAGATGGGAGCCAGGCCACCTTGAGCCTGCCCCTCACTGTACAGAGGAAGGAAGCAGCCCAGGGCTCAGCACCCCCGGGTGCCAAGTTGGGACCAGAACCCAGGTCTCATCTCCAAGACCACGGTCTTCACTCTCTCCCCGGGCTGCTTTGTTTTCCCGTGTTGTTTCATCCCGTTCCTGAGTACTATGAGGGCACGTAGAGGGCACCCCGCTCTCTTCCTCCTTGGGTTTCCCACCAGCAGTTAGCAGAGGCTGGGTAATTGCTGGGTTTGGGTCCTCTCTCCAGACCTTCAGAGACAAAGTACAGAGAGGCCACAAATGCCGGGGGCTCAAGCATCTGGAGGATGCTTAGCCATGACTCATTAGAAGGCTGGGACTGGAGACTTTAGTGCCTCCCAAAGGAAGGGTAAGTCAAGGCAGCACCCCACAAAATACAGGCAGTTTGTCCGATCAGGGCTTCTGTGGCTTGGGGGTGGGTCGGTGGCCATGGTTCACTTTTGGGGAACAATGAGTGTTGGTTCTATTCCTAGCCTGTGCCAGGCGTATGCACGGAGAATCCACAGTCCTTGCCAGTGAGAGCTCACGGTCTTCTGGGGGAAACGAGCGTTATTTGTGATAGGTTGTGGAAAGCACCCACGACCATCATGCACAGTTGCACAGATTGTGCACTGCTCAACTCTCAGGGCATACTTCACATAAACCGAGATGAGCGAGTTGTGACGCGCAACCGTCTACAGTGGCTGTCGTGTCCTCTCGTGGACACAGTGTCGGGCTTCAGGTTGTCAAGGGAGGACAGGCTCTTTAGACTGGTGGCAGGCGAGGGAGGGGGATCGGTGCCAATGTGGGAAGGCTCTCCCCCGAAGAAGATGCTGACACCGGGTCGTGGAGGATAAGCAGCAAGGCTCCAGCCAAAGAAGAGGGAAGGCTGTGCCGGGCAGGAGAAAGAACATTTGTCAACCTCTGGAGGCTGCGGAGGGAGGCCGAGAGTGAGGGAGCGGGATGAGGTGGGAGGTCACGTGGAGGGGAGTGGTAGACAGAGGAGCTTGAGAGGCAAGACAGGTGGGGCTGAGCGCCACGGGGCAGGGGAACGGGGAGCAGGAAGACCCAGGGGCCTGTCGGTCCCTCCGGCTGATCCGCGCTCCCGGAGGCCTGCCCACCCCAAGGAGCGCATTTCGAGATAGGCGTCCGGTAGCTGGGCCTCAGAGGCCCTCGACCCCGGGAGACGGGTCACATCAGCAACATATTTATACCCCGTTTACACAGAGGCTGAAGCGACCGTCTGCTGGTGTTTATGCCTTTCCGGGACGGCTTCCATGGTCTATTTCTGGAGCATCCCTCACGGCCAGGAGGGCACAGGGAGCGAGTGCCGTATCTCCTTGCCTTCGCAGACAGCTGGGCGGCCGCTGCGCGAGGCGGTCTGGTGACTGGGGGGGGGCTGCCGGGGCTCCGTCTGAGTGCACGGGGGTCCCCAGGAAGGAGCCAGGCCGGGCCGGGGTTGCCACTTCCGGAGGTGGTCGTCTGCCGTTGTCCCCGAGCAGTTACAGATGTTCTTTGTCCAAGCAACATTGCCAGTGGGATGGGGGACAGAGATGTGACGTGGAAACCGAAGAGCCGGATGGGGCTTGAGGAGTGTGTGCGGCCGGTTGAGCAGAGCGTCAGCGGGGAGGAGAGTGACACCTGGCTCACGACTCTGGCACAAGAAATTTCTTTAGAGTCAGATGCGTCTGGGGCGCCTGGGTGGCTCCGTCGGTTAAGCGTCCGACTTCGGCTCGGGTCACGATCTCGCGGTCCGTGAGTTCGAGCCCCGCGTCGGGCTCTGGGCTGACGGCTCGGAGCCTGGAGCCTGCTTCGGATTCTGTGTCTCCCTCTCTCTCTGCCCCTCCCCTGTTCATGCTCTGTCTCTCTCTGTCTCAAAAATAAATAAACGTTAAAAAAAATAATAATAATAAAAATAAAGTCCGATTCGTTGAGGTATGCCGCATTTGCATACGGTAGAACCCACCCCTTTTAGGGTATAATCCTTTGCGTTTTGACAAATGCGTGTGGTCTTGTAACCACCGCCGCACTCCCGTCAACCAAAAATTTCCTTGATGCTGTTCTACTTCTGTCTTTAATTTGGTTTTAACGTGAATTTAGTTTTGACAGGGAGAGGGAGAGCACAAGCAGGGCAGGGGCAGGGAGAGAGGGAGAGAGAGGATCCAAAGCGGGCGCCTCGCCGACAGCAGTGAGCCCGACGCGGGGCTCGAACTCACAAATCTCAAGTTCGTGACCCGAGCCAAAGTCGGACGCTCAACCGACGGAGCCACCCAGGCGCCCCTCTTTCCCGTTTTAACCCCTGTGGGAGGGATAGTTGGGCCCTTGCTGGGGTTACTCGTCAGGCCTCTCGCTGCCGGGGCTCCCCGCGATGGATGGGTTTCGCACGCTGGGCACCGAGCCCGGGCCAGGCCTCCTCGCACTTGAGAGCCACAGATAACCACAGGCCGTTTCCGGCTGCTGCTGCTTGTGTCGTTCTGGGGGCCCTTGCAGCTGGATGAGGGACAGGGAGGCAGGCACCAAGGGGCAGTGAGTGCCACACCCTGGCCTGGAGGAATTGAGGGTCTCGTCTGGGGACAGAAATGAGCAATGCACACCCGAGGCCGATCCGTATTACCAAAGGTGGCGGGTGACAGTTGGGGGATCCGGGTCCCCCAAAGGGCACAGACGGCCGCATCTCTTTCTCATGCAAGGAAGAAAAGTACCCTAAAGGCTGGGCTGTCGGTTGGGTGATGTGACTTGGGTGTGGGACGACCGTGGGAACTCCCGAGTTGGTGGGGGGTTGGGGGTGGGGGATTGGGGGGGACAGCGGTGGAGGCTTAGATGTCAGAACGTGGGGGGGCCTACAGAAGGCAGTTCACCCACCTGCTCCCTGCCAGAGCTCCCCTTCGGCTTCTTCCCCTGGGAAAAAGCCCCTTCAGCTATAGTAGGGCAACCTAGAGGCTGGCTCGGGGTCCCCAAAGATTGGGAGGTGAGAGGGGACCACCAGCCTCTCCAGGCCCCCCTGAGGCCTCGGGAGTCGAAAATGGAGGGCCTTGGCGGGGGCGACTAACACCGTGTCCTCTGTCTGTCTGTCCGTCCGCCATCCAGGTGCAAGTTCTTCAGTCTGACCGAGACGCCCGAGGATTACACCATCATTGTTGACGAGGAGGGCTTCTTAGGTGAGTGCTTCCACCACTGGCGCTCGGCCGGACAGTGGCCTGCACTCAGTGCTGGCTGCCCGCCGCCTTATTTCTGCCCCTCCACCGCCTTACTTTTTGCCCGCTGCCTTATTTCTGCCCGCACCCGCCGCCTGATTTCTGCCTCCCCTCTGCCTTCCTAGCGGTGGGTTAGAAAGTCCGCAGGGGGTCTATTTTCTTCTCTCCCTGTGCCCTGGCTGATCCCCCCTCCGTTTCGGCTTGTGAGACTCCCCCGGGAAAGGCGACGGCAGAGCGAAAAGGGTCAATAAGACGGTGCTTACCCAGCTGGGAACTGAAGCTACCAAGAAGCCACCCAGGGCTTGTTTTCTTGAGCCCCTGCTGTTGGGCGAGGGGCTTTAAGATGTCCTCAGTCCTCGTTCCCTTTGGAGGAAGCCCTGATTATCTTCCTTTTGTGATTTTCCTTTCCGTTGTTCCGTTTTTCAGATTGAGATATCATTCACGTATCACAAAGTCCACCATTTTACTTTAGTTTTTAATTTTTTTAATGTTTATTGATTTTTGAGAGACAGACAGAGTGGAGATGGATGGGCGGAGAGGGAGACACAGAATCCGGAGCAGGCCCCAGGCTCTGAGCTGTCAGCACGGAGCCTGACGTGGGGCTTGAACTCACAAACTGTGAGATCATGATCTGAGCCGAAGTCGGTCGCTTAACCGACTGAGCCACCCACGCTCCCCATAAAGTCCACCATTTGAAAGTGTCCAGTTCTGTGGTTTTTGAAATGCACGGGGTTGTGCAGAACATTCCAGAACATTTTCATCACCCCAAAAAGAAACCTCGTACCTGTTAGTATCACTCCCCCTTCTCCCCTTCCCCCGTGTCCTTTTGGTTTCATCAGTAAGGTTTTTACTATGTTTCTCCTGCTCTTAAGCTCGAAGCTCCTGGAGCAGAGGGGACGTCACGGGCCCAGGCTCACCAGCCACCAGCTGGGCTCCCCCCAGAGCAGATGTTCCTTCCAAGCCCCTCAGTTCCGTTCCTCAAAGCATGCAGAGAATGCAGCAAATTCAGAGTTTTTATAAAAACCCTATTCCGCCCCAAAGACAACTCCTGGTCACTTTTTTTTTTTTTAAAACGTTTATTTATTTTTGAGACAGAGAGAGACAGAGCATGAACAGGGGAGGGGCAGAGAGAGAGGGAGACAGAGAATCCAAAACAGGCTCCAGGCTCTGAGCTGTCAGCAGAGAGCGCCATGTGGGGCTCGAACCCACAGACCACGAGATCATGACCTGACCCAAAGTAAGGTAACATTTCCTGTGATACCCCAGCCTCTCACCATGCACGTCGTGGTGGACGGGGCCTGCCTCCTCACCGGGTCCCCAGCGATTAGAATCCAAGTTGTTTCCTTGTTCTCTAGTGATAAATTTGTGAACTCCTGGAATGTGTAACATACATTCTTATCCGGGCTGGCTCCGAAAATGAGGTCTGAGACGTGGTGTTTGTGGGGTCAGAAGTCAGCCATCTGTGTGGTTCTCAATGCAAGCTGAAGGGCGGCCGAATGAGACGGTCCTCACTGGTGAGCACGCGAAACCCTGGGGGAACGGATACGGCCCCCACCCCCTCTGTCATCCTTACACGCCCCTGCCCTGGGCACCTAGCCAAGGTTGGGGGGCTGCACCCAGCCCCCCCCATATCTAAAGGCGCACGGTTTCCCTCCCTCCGAGGGGACAGCTGCCCGGCCACAGCAGGGACAGGACAGGCCCTACGGGAGGCCCTGCCCCATCATCAAAGTTATCTAGCTAGTCATTCATTCATTCATTCATCCGTTGACTCACTCATTCACTCAGCAGATATTTTCTGAGCCTGCAGGCCGCAAACGAGAACTTTTGCCTTAACCACGAAGCGCGGTCCCATGAAGAGTGCGTGCCTGGGCAACCCGAGGCCATCTGCATTTTTGCGTGGGGACGCGTGCCCTTGTGCGGGAGCACCGAGGAGCGCCCCGGACTATCTCTTCTCTAGGATCAGATGCTCTGTCTGGTCCATCTCCCCGGACGAGACTGACTCTCTCCATCGTGAGGCAGCAAAGGAGGCATCGCGGGGAGCGGGGAGCCGGGGAGCCGGGTTTTGCAGGCCCTGGGAGCCCGCGTGTGCAGGAATTGTCAGTAACCGGGGCGGGAGGTGTCCCGCAGCTAAAGGGCCGCCTGCTCGCAGCCCCCCCGAGCAGCAGGAGGCAGCATTTACTGAGCACCTGCTGTGTGCCGCATCTCGCTGGGCCCTGGAGGGGTAGCCGGGGGTGGGAAACACCACCTCTGACCCCGTGAGCCTCAGGGCCTGCCAGCTAATGGCACCGTTCTCGCGGTCGGTGCCATGCAGGGAGGTTGTGGGTGCCGTAACGGCATGTCGCAGAACATACCCTGCTGTGCAGGAGACCCCCCGGGAGGGGCCCTCGAAATAGGAAGCAAGATAAGCCGAGAGCGGATACATGCGCTCCCTGAATCAACATATACTGTCTTATTTCACTGCCCCGCCGGGGCTGCTATCTGTTGACGCTGTGCCTAATAAGCCCTGAGAAGGACTCTTTTTTTTTTTCTTTTTTTTTCACGCGAGGCTTGGAACGGGATGTAGCATCTTAAAAAATTTTTTCAAGTTTATTTATTTTGAGAGAGAGACAGAGAGAGCAGGGGAGGGGCAGAGAGAGAGGAGAGACAGAACATCCCAAGCTCTGTCAGCGCAAAACCTGATGCGGGCCTCGAACCCACAAACTGCGAGATCATGACCTAAGCTGAAGTCAGGAGTCGGATGCTAAACCGACTGAGCCACCCAGGCGCCCCGGGAAAGACTTTTCTTACCTTTGTTTTATAGATGAGGAAAGTGAAACACAGAAATGTGTGTAACCTGCCCAAGATCTCACCGTTGGTGTCACCTCTGGATGCTTCCAGCGGCCAGGCCCTGGGCAGGGGAGGTCAGAAGCGCAGGAATCCAGCCTTTGCCCCTCAGGTCTTGGGAGGACAGAAACACAGGAACCAGAGTTACAGCATCAGTGGAGAGTGGCGCTCAGCTTAGCGGGCAGAAGTGCAGTCCAAGAGGACTTCCTTGAGGAGGCAGGGCCTGAGGCAGACCCAAGGAAATGAGTAAAGAGCTACCCAGTGGAACCTATGCAGTTGGGGTTGGGGACACTTCCAGAGTGGAGGGTTGCTTGGCACTCTCAGGGAACTGAGGTCACTGGGCACATGAACAGGGGAAGGAGGCAGGACGAGTGAGACCAGGAGAGGCAGGAGCAAGGGGGAGCCAGTGAAGGGTGTTGCCTGAACTCGAAGGGCTTGCCCGCAGAGAACCGAGTGGGGAGGCTGGCACAGTGAGGACAGAGCAGGAATCCAGAAAGATTCCAGATCAGAATTTACCTGGGACTTTCCTGAGCTCCACTGCCGACCGGCACAGAGCCTCACGTTTTGGGTCTGGAAGAAGTAGTGAGTCTTCTTCAGCATGTCCCTTTCTTGGGGGGGCGGGGGGCTCCGAAGAGGAGACTTTGGGGGAGCTCGTGTAGTCAGGGAAGGCTTCCTGGAGGAGGCAATTTTTTTGCTGCCCTTGATGGGCTGAGGAGGGAGAGAGCATGTCCGGTAGGCGTCTCTGAGTAAGTACAGGAGAAGAAGCAGAGACCAGGTCCAGTTCTAAAACAGAGGTGAGCAAGGTAAATTTGCACCTTATTCCGCAGACAGTAGGGAGCCATTGAAGATTGTTGAGCTGGAAGAGAGTCATCACTGAGGCTGGATTCAGGTAGAGGCAGCTGGGTGAGTGTACAGGAGGGGAGTGTGAGGTGGGGGCCTCCCTGGGAAGTGTATGAGCAGGCTTTGTCCAAATTGAGGTCTTGAGACCCTAAGTGGCCCAGGGAGGGGATCACCCACCACCCTGAAGCCCTGAGGTTCCCCGGAGCCAGTAACAATCGCCTGGCTTCTCCCCCAAACCTTTTCCAGTGGCAGGGAAGTAACCATAGCAAAGGGCTCATCTGCTCAGTCTTCAAGTCAGGGGAAGGTGGGACCTGGGACAGGTTTGAATTATTCACCCAGCAGGGGCTGGGAGGAGGGGCCCAGCCTCTGGCCACCCTTAACTCTGTGACTTCCAGGTAGGGGGTCTTGCTTCCAGGCTGCAATTCCTGGCCAGCAAACCAGGCTTCTTGGTCCTCCGTTATTGCCCAAGAAAAATCTAGAAACATCGTGTGCCTCTAATGAAGTGTGCTGTCTCCTGCACTCATGTTCTAGAGCTCTGGGGGGGGGGGGGGTGGCAGGCAGTGGGGGAAGGCTCTTAGAGGCAGGATCTGGGGGAGGGGAGGGGTGGGAGGAGCCCCACGGTTCCACCTTCTTGCCCAAGCGCTGGGAGGCTTCTCTTCAGAAAGGGAGTTTGGTCTGTGGCCACCTCCGTGGGACACCTGGCTGTGCCAGCTGTGCAAACACTGCTTGTCCCCCAGAGGCCTCCCGTGGCCTCTGTTAACATCAGCCAGGGAGCCTTGGTGACTGTTCACTGGCGTGGAACTTCCACGGTTAGGAACCGGCCGCCCTTTGCAGTTCACTTGCACGCAAGATGAAGAATCTTGGAGGGGGTGGGGACAGGACGTCAACCAGACAGCTCTTCGTCTAATGTGGAAATTAAGTTTCTTGGCTCAACTGGATGGTGTCCGTCGGGGTGGCAAACAGAAGCAGGAAGCGTGTGTGGGTTTCGATCTTTCCCATATTTAATGAGCACTTACTATGTGCGGTGCAAGGTGTTCTTGGGGACCCAAGATGACAGTCCCTGCCCTGACTTCTGGGTAGTGGGCAGAATCTTAGGTTTGCAGTTTCAGAGGGGCCCGGGGGTAATTGGGCTCCTCCTCACGGGCCCCCACAAAGTCCCCGTATCTGAACGTGTGATCCGTCACACAGTGGGGAGGGGCAAGCTCAGGGGCTGCGATCGGTCCAAAGGTGGAGCAGGAAAGTCGTTGAAAAGCGACTCCTGGCCTCACCCTGGGCTGAGACGGGAAGACCCAGGTTCGGGTCCAGCTCTGCCACTTTCACTGCTTATGATTCTGGACGAGCTGCTTCATCCCAAACCCAGGATCACCCTTCCCTTCCAGAAGGCGCGCACATGGCCATACTATGCACCCGTGCTCCATAGGCATCAGGGAGTCGCCGTGTCTACCTTGCACGTCCACAGGGGCAAAGAGGGCTGTGCCCACCAGAGCTCTGAGCCCCTAGCTTGTCATTTACCATTTCAGTAAGCGGACGACAAAGCGGTGCCCCCAGCGGGGGTCGCCTCTCCAGGAAGTCCAAGCTCCCAGCTCAGTCTGTCCGGTTCCTATTGTTCCCCTAAAGCTGATCCTCCCAGGGAGCCGTGGGGGGACAGTGCCCATCTGCATGTGTAGTGGCCTCCTACTCACCCCCCCTCCGCCCCTGCCTCGCGTGAAGTAACACCCCGAGCTGAGATTGCATTTGCCAGGATGGGGAGAGAGGCAGGGAGAGCAATGAGGGACGGGGAGGGGTGGGCCTTGGAGTGCCTGCCCCCTGCAGGGTCCTGGCCATTCCCGTGACACCCCAGTTCCCACCCACCCTCCGACCTCCCTCCAGGGCCGCCTTGTGGCAGATCTCTTCCTGCGAGAGCTCCACCGTCTACACCCCCGTGCTGGCCCGCAGTGGCTATGCTTCCTGTCTTTTTATTCCACCCAGTATAGTCTCCTGCTCATTCCCCGATACCCACTAGCCTTCCAAGGCATGCCTCCCTTCTCTTTACGTTCTGGCAGTTTTCAGACCCGCACCGCGGCTGAGAGCCCACTACGGTAACCGCCCCCGTACCCTCCCCCTGGAAGGGGGGCTCCCCACCTGTTAACCTTTGAAGACCATTGGCCTCTCCCTCCTTCCGGTAAACACACGCGCACGCATTTATCGTTTGCTGAACCATCCGAAGGACAGCTCACCCCTAACCACCTGAGCACCTGTCAGCTGATACTAAGAGCCCCATCCTGTTCATCGCGCCCGCGGGATGAGACACTCCTTCTGTCTCTAACATCAGTTCTCATTTAGACAGCTACCCAAAGATACGTTGTGTAGCTGGAAAATGTGCTTTTTAGCCGGACATGCAGCGTTCTGTGGCCGATGAGCCGTGGTCCGTCCGCCTGGGTCTTCATTTGAAATCCCTTTGGGTTGAAGCCTCACCCGTGAGTCTGTTGTCGCCCCGCGTGTCAACTGCTCCCTCCCAGGGAAGCCGCACAGTGAGAGCACTCTCGTTATGTTTTACCCAACTGCCGTCCAGAAACCATCGAAACTACCACCAGCAACGTACTAACAAAGTTTCTGGCATGTGGTGAGGGCTCGGATGCCAGACGCTTAGCTAAGCGCTTGATGGGGATTATCTCATTTAATCCTCGAAGCATCTTCTGGACCTGATCCTGATTTCATCATTCTGTGTTTGAAAACTTAAGAAACCGAGGGGCGTTGACTTTGTGCCCAGAGTCGTATCGGCAGGATTAAACCCGCCCGTCTGACCCCAGGACTCTTGACCCTGCTGCAGGCAGGGTAGGAGAAGCCTGAGGCACACAGGCTGTGTGGGGAGGTAGCAGCTGTGTAGCACGGGGGACCGCGGGTCCCACAGCCGGAACAGGGGAGTCCTGGGGACGTGGGGGTATGGTGAACAGCGCAGGGGGCGCTCTACCCAGCAACAGAGCCGCCCAACTTTGCGGCTGGGGGTGACAAGACCAGTTAACCTCCTCCACCACAGAGCGTGTTCAGCTCTGAGTGGCTATTTTTAGGGTCTGGTACTATGTGCAGTGACAGAAATAATCCATTTCGGTCTTGGAATGGGTCCACTTTTCCTCTAGGGAAGGGCAAGCTTCCTGCCTCCTGGTCAGCCTCCTGGAAGCTCATCCCCACGGCCCCAGAATGCCAGCTCGGGCACCCTGAAGCTTGGCCCCAGGGTGAGGCTGGGGCCCGGACAGGCCTGCCTTCCCTCTCCCCTAGAATGCCAGGGCAGTGCTCTGAGGTCCCAGGGGCGGGAAGCCGCAAACAACTGTGGTTTCCAGATGCTTCTGCTCCCCTGGCAAAGCTCGCCCTTTTGGAAGTATGGTGACCACCGGTCTGAAACTGACCACCGTCAGTGGGTTCTGTCCGGGGCCGAGAGCCAGGAGCGGAGGCCCTGAGGCTGGGAGCAGGGCGGGCAGACCCAGACTGGCCAACGGTTGGATTGGCCTGAAATCCTGTGTTCCCACCCCCACCCCCACGCCCCCGTTTGCAGCCTCAGGCCTGGGCTTCTCTCCCCGGGACTCCTCCAAACCTGCCGAGAAAGACTCCCCAGAGCAGAGCCTTGGCCGCACCAGCACCCCTTAGCCATGCACACGCCCAGCGGTTCACCGACGACGCGCCTTCCCCGCTGTATCTGCAGCAGCTCCCTGGCAACCTCCCCTGGGCAGGGTGGAGCCAGGGTTTGGGGTTTGTCATTGTCCGAGAGCCCGAAGCCTGTGTCCTCTGTCCTCCTCCCACCTGCTCTCGGGAGACCCCCCCCACCTTGCCCTGCTGGAATGTGGAACTCGGGTCCGCGGGGCAGAGGAGCTCCCACCTGCACGGTGAAGGCCTCGCGGGGTCCACTGAGACCACATGAAGGCGACGCCTGGGTGTGAGATTCATGGTGTCCCAATTGGAGCCCCTGCTGGCCCAATGCCTCTGCTTTACAGTCCTGGAGCTAAGCCTTGCGGGGGGGGGGGGGGGGGCTTCCCTGCGTGGGCTGGTGGCCAAGGTGGGTCTGGAAGGCATTCCACGGTGCCAGAATGAGATTGCCCTGCCATTTACTACCCAGTGAACTTGGGGTCCGTCAGCTTCCCTCTCTGGGCCTCAGTTTCCGACCCTGTGAAATGGGAGCAGGGCTGACTTTTCAGCCTATTGTGCGTCCATAAGTAGATGAACAGCGTTCAGACAGCATCCCTGATTCGCCGATGTCTGGGCCCCTCTTCGGAGCCCCCTCCCTTATTGGGGACCTGGTCCTTCTTCCTAGTCAGTGCCCAGAGCAGAGCATGAGGTCTGTTTCCTAGTCGGACCTGGGTTTGAATCCTGGCTCTTACGCGTCCGGTGCGTCCACAAGCAGATGGGCATCGGTCCCCACTGGTGGATTGTAAATTCAGAGAAGTTGGCCGGCTCTGGGAATGGTCTCTGTGGGAGTGGCATCGGCTGCCCCGGGGCCTTTGCCCGATCCTGGGAAGGTGGATACAAGCAAGGGATGATGTTGGGGGCCACCCCCCACCTCGGGTCTGGCAGGGTGACGGAGCACTGACCAAGCTGGGCGGAAGTTGGGGGATGCGGGGCAGGGAACAGGGGAGGTCGGGGGGTGGGAACCGTGCGGCCCGGACAGAGTAGAGCTGCCACCGTCCCTCATCCACTCATCTCACACCTCCGCGGGCCGGGCGCTGAGCCTGGCGGAGAATGAAGCCGACCGGGGCCAGCGCCCCGGTGAGGGTGACGCCCCGGGGACTCATACCCCCTGCCCGGGACGGTAACCACTCACCGTGTGCAGCCATCAGAATTGAAATGCACCAAAATTAAATAAAACTCACAGTCTGTTTTCTTCGCTTGCACCAGCCGTATCTCTTCTGGTGGGAATGGCGACCGTCTGGGGGCAGCGCAGGTGTAGCCCCCCTCCGTCCCTGCACAGAGCTCCCCCGGACAGCGCTCACTGAGGAGAGGACTTTGGCTTTTCTTCGAAGGATGTGGGAAGCCGCTGGGTGCTTTCGGGTTGTGAGCAGCTTGGAATGGGCAGGCAGAGGGTGGATATGCCAAAGCTGACACGGCCTCGTGTTAGCATGCGGCAACATGAGTGAGCCTTCCGGAATTTTCCGAAGAAGGCTTCAGGGGTTCTGCCCTAATGAAAAGGGACACTTAAGATTTTCGTCGCCAAATATATTACAGTGGTGCCTGAGATGGCTGGCCACCGTCGGGGCCCTGCGACTCACGGGGTGGACTGTCGGGACACCCCAGCCCCGGGGGGCTCTCAGTGCTGCCCCTTAGAATTTCAGAACTGAGCTCCTGGTTCTGGGGAGCGTGTTTCCTCTGGAGGTCTGTCCTGGGGCTCTCTCTCTTCTGACCCCCCACGTAACAGACTAAAAGTGTCTCCCGACTCGTGATTTCAGCTCAGGTCATGATCTCAAAACTCGTGAGTTCGAGCCCCACGTCGGGCTCTCTGCTGTCAGCACAGAGCTTGCTTCGGATCCTCTGTCTCCCTCTCTCTCTCCGCCCCTGCCCCTCCCCCAAGATAAAACCTTTTAAAAAGCCTTTCCCCCTGCTCTTCCTCCCAGACTTTCCCCTTTTGTGGGAAGCCGCCTCCCTCTCCAGCCAGCCTGGCCCGATCGCCCTTTCTCAGCAGCAGGACCAATGGGCTCACTAGCCTGTGGTTACCATGGCAACCGGAGCTGGGCAGGTGGGAGTCCAGGTGGGGCCTCACTCGGTTTCCCCTCCTTGGAAGCCGTCTTGCCTGAGGCCAGCCCAGCCTTCCTAGGGCAGCACGGTCCTCCTCACTGTCGTCCAGACAGCCTCCCTGATTCCCCAGTGGCTGAGCCCCTCTTCCGGTCTCCCGCCCTGACTGAGGACCTGGCCCTTCTTCCAGGTCAGTGCCCAGAACAGAGCGTGAGGTTTGTTTCCTAGTCAGACCTGGGTTTGAATCCTGGCTCTCACTCGCTAAGGGATCTCGGGTGGTCGCCAGCCCCCTAGGCGCTCTGGTGCGCCACACCTACAGTGGGAATGACAGTCCTGGTACAGGGTGTGTCTGAGCAGACGCCTGTGATGCACAGAGAGCCCCGTGTGCAGCCCGCGTTGCACTCTGTAGCTGTGCGTTGGAGACACGTGCACCTGCGTGTACCCGCGTCCTGTGGGCCAGGCTCCAGTCCTGAGTCTCAGAGTGCTCTTCTGCGGGACCGGCTAGGACAGGTGAACATTTGGATTCCGGGGGTTTGTGAGCTGGTCAGGGAGCCTCGGTGATTACTGCCACTCTGACCCTCCCGGTGCTCACCCCCAGGATCCCTGGGCTGTCTGGAGGGAGTCGGGTGGCATCCTTAGGAACCCTCCTGGAGCTCTGTGTTCTTCCAAGACGCAAGTCTGATAGAAGCAGGGAGAGAAATCCTGGGGGCCCCCCCACCCCCCGCCCTGGCGCTGGCCCCCTGTCTACCTCCGGCCCCCTAGGAGGGGCCCAGGAACCCAGTATGAAAACCACAGGGCCCATTCCACCAGTATGAGGGTGGTGATGGCAGCCCGACTCTGGAGCGAGAACTGGAAATAACAAAGTCACTACTGACTGCTGGATACCATCGTTGGTATGAGGATCATGGCGGAGGACATGGAGGCCCAGCCCCATAAGGCACTTGTCACCGAGGTTCCTGCCCTGCTGAGCTGCCTGATGCATGTCTGCTCGGTGCTCCCGGCCCGGGACCCCGGATCCCATCCTCCTTTGACAGACGAGGGCACCGAGGCCCAGAGGGCGGGGCTGGCCGGGGTCACACAGCCACCCTGTCCCTGCAGCCCTGCCCCGCCCCCCCCCCCCCCCCCCGGGACCTGGGACCCAGCAGTCACAGGCCTGCCTTCCGTGTCCTCCCCTCCCTCCCCCAGAGCTGCCCTCCTCGGAGCACCTGAGCGTGGCAGGCGCCACCTGGCTGGCCCTGAACGTGGTGTCGGGCGGGGGTGGCTTCTCCGGCTCACAGCCCATCGGCGTGACCAAGATTGCCAAGTCAGTCATCGCCCCGCTGGCCGACCAGAACATCTCCGTGTTCATGCTGTCTACCTACCAGACAGACTTCATCCTGGTGAGCCGGGGCCCCGCCCGCCGGGGCCGTGGGTGGGGTGGTCCACAGTGGTCCCCGGCCCCGTCCCGTGATCCGCTCACGGAGACGTCAGCGGTGTCTGGGGGTCATCGGTCAGGGGTCAGCACCACCCAGGTGGGGCTTCGGGGCCCTGCCCGGCCCCACACACCGCCTGCCTTTCGCAAGCCATGCTTGCTTTGACCCGGGGGCCAGGAAGTAAGGGGCACAGACCTGCACCTCCCAGCCCTCCGTGCGGTGTCCTCTGCCCTGCATCCTCCCAGCTGCCCCTGGGGAGGCGCACACACCCGGTTCCAGGCTCCCATCCGCCCCCCCCCCCCAGGGTTGCAGGAGGGTCAGGGGCCACGGGCCACTCACATCCTTGACTCCCCGCCCCCAGGTGCGTGAACGGGACCTGCCCTTCGTCACGCACACCTTGTCGTCAGAGTTCACCATCCTGCGGGTCGTCAATGGTGAGACGGTAGCAGCCGAGAACCTCGGCATCACCAATGGCTTCGTGAAACCCAAGATGGGTGAGTTGGGGCGGGGGGGGGCCCTACAGGGGAGACCCCGAGAAGTGACCAGGTCCCACCCCAGAGCGGCCCCAGAGCGGCCCCAGAGCGGAGCGTGCATTAAGCACCAGCGTAACATAGCGTAACAATCCTGGCCAGACATTGCTGTCAAGGGTTAGCAAGGAGGGGAGACACGGACACAGCCGGCGATGGCCAGAGGCCACTCCCCACCCACCCAGGGTATCAGGGCAGACCTCCCAGAGGCAGTGACTCTCGAACTGAAGCTTGGGGCACAAGTAGGAGCTCAGCCAAGTGGTGGAGGTTGGAAAGGGCATTCCAGGCAGACAGCAGGGCATGTGCAAAGGCCCGGGGGTCTGGAGGTGAGCCTAGAGAATCAGGAGAGCTGTGGGTGATATTGGAGGCTACAGGAGGGACAAGGTCCAGGTCTCCTCCACCTTCCCGGGCCCTCCTGCCCGATGCTGCTCTTCCCTGAGCACCTGATGTCTTTGCTGAGCCCTGAGCATCAGGCCTGAGCACCTGATGTCTTTGCTCTCCCAGTCCAGAGGCCTGTCATCCACCCTCTGTCCAGCCCAAGCAACAGGTTCTGTGTCACCAGCCTGGACCCTGACACGCTGCCTGCGGTCGCCACACTCCTCATGGACGTCATGTTCTACTCCAACGGGTACGGCCCCTTTGGGCATGAGAGGCTACAGGGGTATCAGGGGGATGGACATGACTCTGCCCGGGAGCCCCAGTCCGAGGAGGGAGACACAGACCTGCCCTGAAAGCTGGTCTGGTGGCGGAGGGGGGTGGAGGGGGGTGGAGGGGGTGCATCACGGCTCTACCCAAAAGGCCCGCTCCAAGAGGGGAGACATTCTTCCTGGAGAACCCCGAAACTGGGGGAAGCCCCGAGTGCACATGTACATGTGATGAACACCCCACTGTCGTCCCCTGAGGTCCAAGGGCAAGAGCCCAGTCAGTCGAGGAGCCAGGACCTTGGGATTTTTCGTTCGGCAGACAATAGGCTTTGCATTTTTCCTCAGAGCGGATTTTAAGTTTAGGCCAACGCTGAGTGAGGTGGGACCAGGGGCCAGTGAGCTGGCCGTGACCACAGCCTGTGCCCTGAGACTGGGATCGGTGCAGGGACAGAGGACGCTGCTGAGGAAGGGACACGTGTAGTCTGCACTCGGGGCCTTCCGGGTCTCCGGCGCTGCGAAGTGTGGTGCACGCCTCGGTGAACGCCGTGGGCTCATCTGTATCTCACCAATGACGAGACTGCGGGGGGCGGGGGGCACAGGTTCAGGGTCACCCAGCAGGGCGGGGTCAGGGCCAAGTCCTGGGGCTTTCCCGGGCTTCCCAGCACTGTGTGCCGAGGCCCGTGAGCGGGCAGGCAGGCCGGGTGGGGGTCCGGGTGCAGCGGGGGCCCACTGCCCCCCCTCACCAGCGCCCCCTCCCCGGCCCCCCAGAGTGAAGGACCCCATGGCCGCCGGTGAGGACTGCGGCCACATCCGCTTCTTCTCCTTCTCCCTCATTGAGGGCTACATCTCCCTGGTGATGGACGTGCAGACCCAGCAGAGGTGAGTCGGGCCCAGGGTGGGCTGGCTCCGTGGTGGGCACGTCACCTACTTCGTACCTAGTGGGTGCTCAGCACAGCCCTGCCTCGTGGGTGAGCTGCGCCCATCTTTCAGATGACAGCAGCTCAGAGAGACGAAGGCCTAGGGCCGTCCGGACGCTCCCCGTCTCTGGGGCCAGGGCTGGCGATGGCATCCCTCGTGCAAATTGGCTAAGGGGGGCATTTGTTCCAAAGCCCGCTCCCAGCCTTGCCCTCCCCTTCTGCCCAGATGAGGAGGGCACAGAGAGGGGGTCCTTGACACCTGGAGCTCCCGAGCCCCCTCGCTGTGGCCCCGCATCAGTGCCCCGAGGGCTGGCCAAGGGACCACGACCAACATCAGCCTCTTGGTTTTTCTCTCTTTGTTAAGGTTCCCTAGTAATTTGTTGTTCACGAGTGCGTCCGGAGAGCTCTGGAAGATGGTGCGGATCGGAGGACAGCCCCTGGGATTTGGTGAGTCCCGTGGGGCTCCACACCGGTGGGTGGGGGGCCTAGCATCGCCGACCTCCGTCTAGGGTCCCTCACCCTGCGGTGCGGATGGGGAGGCTGAGGCTTGCCGAGCCGAGGTCCCCACCGCCACGGGCCCTTGACCAGCAAGCGACAGGAGGCACGGGCCTGCAGAGGACGGGAGGAGCTCCTTCAACCCAAGCGCCCTTGTTTTTAAGTCACTCGTTAGCCCCATCTGCTCACAGGCGGTGGCTGCTGTTGTTTTGATGAGTTTCCCTCGTGTAGATCAATACAGTTGCCGAACAGTCTCCCAGTAAGACTCCAGACACCCCCGCACTCACCCCTGAATATCTCACCCTTCCTGTTCTCTCCTCCGTAACCACGACAAACCGATCCCATGGGAAGAAATCCCCAGTGATTCCCCACGACTCCGTCCAGACTCGGTTTCCACAACTGCCCAAACAGTGTCTTTGGGCAGATAGTGTTTTCCTTGAGCATTGTACAAGGGGCCACAGGGCTCAGGGCCCTCGGTAGGTAGCAGGGCCACGTGGCACCGATCCGCCCGGTACTGGGTGGGGGCTGCTGGCCCCGTCACCAGGGATGCAGCCATCAGAAAGGATTTCTTTAGGCTGGACTCGCCAGATACCAGAGCTCGAACCCGGGAGAGGCTGTCAGTAAGTTACAGGGCAGTCGTTTCTGGGAGCATCCTCGGCCAGCCCTGAGCACTGATTTCCCACAGATGGAGTGAAGAATGTTCCAGATAAAGCTCAGACTGCTCCAGGGGCCATCGTGTCAGCCCTGGGCGCTCAGTTCCCGGGACAGGAGATGGAGGTGGCAGGGCATTTTGACCTGAGGGCGAAGGGTCAGCGAGGGAGCCATGTCCTGCCTCCTGCCTCACCCGCCTCTGGATGAGCCTGCAGGTGGACAGTAACTAGCGGGACGGGACAGGTCCCCCCACCCCCACCTCCCATCCCAGCTCTGCTCACATCAAGGCCAAAGCCAGAGCCATGCTGGGGGCAGGACAGCAGGCTGTTCTCTGGAGTGCTGGGAAATGTACACTGATGGCTCCTGGTCCAACCCTGGGACCCACAGCCTGCCTCTCAGGACCTCCTCCTCCACAGACCCCAGCCCTTCTCCCGCTACTTGTGCAGGGTCATGGGGATGTGGAGATGAGCCCTGGGCTGAAAGAAAGCGGCGAGACCACAGGCAGGCTGCTTAACCTCTGAGCCTCAGTTTCCTACCATGTAAGATAAGGGTGACCGTAGATGCTGCGTCCGGGTGGCGAGCACGCGTGTCTGTTACCCCAGGTGCTCAGCAGGCTGCATGTGCTGTCACCGTCACATGGAAGGACCGGGTGATTGGAGAAGGGTCAGGAAGGGAGGGCTTCCCGGTGAAGGTGACTGTGGATATTCACCCGGCCGCGGGGAGGAGAGGGCAGTAGCAGAGGTATGACGTGACACCCAGGTGGCTCCCGGCTGCTGTGCCCAGGGTGCAGAGTCCAAAGGTAGAGAGGGTGAGCTGGTCAGGTCACCACAGGCAGCGCGGCCAAGGCCAGACCGAAGGGCCTGTCACTATTTCTTCCTGAAGGTGGAGGCGTCCGGCAGAGCTCGGGCGGGCAAAGCGGGGGCCGCCGGGGGGTCACCAGGAGACTCAGGCCAGAAGCAGGAGGACACGCGTGTCGGCTCGCCTTTCAGCCCCCAGCTCTGGTTCCGAGTTGATCGAAATAGACCGCGTAGAATACAAAAACAGAAAGTCCAGATAAAGAAGAGATACAGAGGGGATGGGTGGGTGAAACCCAAAACGTCTCTCCATCGGCAAACGTCTGCGCGTCGCCGTGAGGCTGTTTTTGTCTGCGCGGCCCCGCGGGCGGGCAGCCAGGGGAAAGGGTGTGTGTAAGAATCGGCCGCGGAAGCTGGGTCTGCCTGCCTTCCCGGGACGCCGCGGGGTTCGAAGCCATGCTTCCAGCTATAAATAGCCCCGCAAGAAAAATAGCTTCCCGAGAATCCAAAGGATGCTAGACCGGCAGATCCCATATGTTTTCGAGCGTGGTTTGGAGTAAACACGTTTTCTAATCCTCACCCCGCGTGCGCACACGCACACAGCCCAGATTGCGTTTGCACAAAACCGTAGTCGCTCCAGCTCTGCGCTGCGCCGTTTGGTCTTTTCCTCTGCCGTCGCATCATTTTGTAAAATGCTGGCCACAGGCCTTCTAGGTGGGTGTCAGGATGGGTCCCAGCCCACAGTTGGAAAGGCGTCGTTCTAACTCTAATCTCCCGCCTCCGTCTCTATCGGGATCGTTGCGTCTGGAGCTAAAGGGTCTAGGATACAACCAGTCTCCACCGCTTGGTGGCAGAGGGTCACCAGATGTGCAGGCCCCAGGCCTGTACGGCCACCGAAAGGGCCTTCGGGTCCAGCCAGGAGCCCCCCGGCGGGCCAAGCGAAAAGCAGGAGTTTGAGAAGCCTAGCGAGTCGCCACACGGGTCCAGGGCTGGGCTGACAAGATCAGGAGCCGGGGCCAGGGAGTGAGGGGGCAGAGGGGAGGCTGGATGGGGTGATAATGGGGTGTTGCAGTGGTGCAGCCGGGGCTGTTTCCCGGGCTTCAGCCTCAGAGTCACGGGGGGACCTGGTGACCCGATCTGGCCTCTCCCACCCAGTCGGGGACAGTGTTGGGAAAAATGTACCATTGTCAAAATCCGAACAGTGGCTTTGGGAGAAGCCACCTGAAAACTTTTGAGTGGGTTGTGTTCGTGACTCAGAGTGGTCCTCGCATCCTGGAGGTCTTCCTGTAGGAGGAAGCCTTGAATGGTGCCTTCAAAACAGACAGGATGCTGGAGGCGAGGGACTTTGCAGAAGTCCCGTTCGGGCCCCAAACAAATGCCTGGCACCGCCCTTAGGACAGGCAGAGGTCACTCATTACCCGGTGGGGACTCCTACGGGGAAGCTTACGCTCAGAGAGAGGAAGTGACTGGACCACTCTGGCTAGAAGAGAGTCAGACGGCGACAGGAGAGAGGGCGTGAACCCATGTCCTCCCGTCGGCCACAGCTCCATCTCGGAGAACTCGAGAGGTGGCGGGGAAGGAGGCCTGGAAACAGGACTGAAGCCGGACAGAGCTGGGCCGTGAGGAGCCCCACAGAGGGGAGCTCGTTGCTGGCCAGGGACATCCGAGAAGGCTCCCGGACGGAGGCGCCTTGCGCTAAGGTTTCAGGGCGCGAGGGGCAGGAGCGCTTAGACACTGCGGGTGCATGGCCGGCGCTGTCAGCAGGGCAGGGCGGAAGGCTGGCCGAGGAGGCTGAGCGTGGTCCCCACCTCTGTCCCCAGATGAGTGTGGCATCGTGGCCCAGATCTCCGAGCCCCTGGCTGCCGCAGACATCCCCGCCTACTACATCAGTACTTTCAAGTTCGACCACGCGCTGGTGAGTGTCGAGGGCGAGGGGGCGAGGGATGCCAGTCCGGGGCTCATGGCTACTTGCCCCCCCTTCCTGCCCCCTGCAGGTACCAGAAGAAAACATCAACGCCGTCATCGGCGCCCTGAAAGTCAGCCAAGCAGAGAAGCATTAGGAGGGCCTCTTCACTCCTCCCTGTCTGCCCCCCCAGGCCTGGGCCAGGCCCCTCCCCCGAAGATTCTTCTCACAGTATTTCTCACGGACTGGAAAATCGGCCCCGGGGGCCCCCAAGACAGGGCCTCAGGGAGACACCCCCTGATTGCTCACCCTGCCGGGCCTGGGGCCCAAGCCAAGGCCTCCCCATGCCCTCCTGCCTTCCTGGAGCCCCCAGACCCTCCAGAGAACCCCCCCTCCCCCCAGCCGCTCCTCCTCCCCACCACCCCTACTCCAGAAAATGATGTCTGAGGCCCAGGGAGTTTGCGAGCCGACCGGCCTTCCCCTCTGGCCTGGCCCACGGCGGGGGGCGGGGGGGTGGGGGGCAGATGCCGAAGGAAGCAGGCCCCTCCTACGAGACAATGGGGTTCTGACTCTCGCGTCATCCTGGGGAGCCGGCCGAGCGGAGCCGAGTTCACGGAGACCGGGGAGACCCCCGTGAGGACCTGAGGCTGGATGTTGTGGCCGCTGGTCTCCCGTTCCGTCAGCTCCGGGCTGGTTCCCGCAGAGTGGAGGCCAGTGGGCGGCCCTCGGGTCACGCGCTGGGGAGGCTCCGACAAGCGGGGGTGGGGCCCTGATCTGGGGAGGACCCAGGCCACCCAGAATTTCACCTGCCATCCACAGGGCCCGCGCCCCGACTCCCAGCAAGACTGCCAAGGGGGCCCTGTCCACACCCTCCCCGCCATAAGCACTCACTCCTGGGGGCGGTTCCCAGGAGACCCACCAGCCTGGGGCACGAGCTCCTGTCCCCGCTGCTTTCCCTGGACCCTCCTTGGGCAGGCGGAGCCTTGGTTTCCCCGAAGCGGGGGGCATCCCCAGCATTTTGGACCTGGGGTTTCTTGGGTCACCCCCACTCCCCAGCAGTTGACTAGACCAGCACAGGGCTCCCTGTTATCCTGCCCCCTCCCCTGCCCCACTTTTGGGGGGATGTGGAAGGCCTCTGCCCCCAACTCACCTGCCTGCCCGCCCCTCAGCTGGGGCCTGTGGCATTCATGAGTACTTGACCTGGGGGGGCAGCTTATCTGAGCCTTAATAGAGAAAACCATACAGTACGTTTTAGTTTCTTATTTAATGTATTCGCGCCCAGGCTGTGGTCGGCGGCAGTTTCAGGGGACAAGGGACGACGCCTGCTGAGTTCTGTTGGGGGACCCAGAGGCTCAGGGTCCTTTGGCCGACGCCCTGTGGCTCCAGGGACAAGCGTGGGAGTCTGTAGGCGTCACAGAGGTGTTAGCCCTTTCTCTGGAGCAGGAAGCCGGCAGCAGAGGTGTGTGGCGAGATAGGGGTTCCCGCGGGGTGCCCAGAGGCCACGGGGCAGGGGACAGCCAGGTGGCAGGCCGACCAGGGCGAATGGGGGTGAGCCCCAAGGCGGCCCCTCCCTCCCTGGTGCTCCTTCTCAGGCGACAGCTGCCTTGCGCTGTCCCTGAGAGGCTCAGAGGAGAAAGGAGGGTCTCTCTGGTGAAGGGCTTGTGTGAGCCCCACCGCCCTGTTCTCCCAGCGTCGGGGGACCCTCTGAGCCCGGGATACCCACCAGATCCTTAAGGATGCTCGGGGCCCAAGCACTGATGAGGAACCCACTTTTTTTTTTTTTTTAAGTTCATTCATGTTGCACAAAACTCTTAAAACAACCAAAACGTGTCCATCTGTTTGCTGGCTCCAAAACGGGGTGGGGGGTGGCCGAGCGGGCAGGAAAGCACCTGAGACCCCGAGTCCCCTTTCTCTCCTTGGAAGGCCTTGATTCTCCGTGGCGCGCCTCTCCAGACTCCTTCCCCGTCGGGTCCCCTGATGATGTCACTCCTCCACGCTCCCCACCCCCACCCCCACCCCGCCGAGCAAATGTGTCGGCCCCGTGACCCCGGAAACGTGTGCTCCCCAGGCCCACCCCCCCCAGGACGTATCTATTGTACACACTTATAAATACCTGTGTTTTATGTTGATATAGATATATACTGTAAATAGCATATATACTTGAGCAATATATATGTTAATATATACTGTGTGAGCACACACGCGTGTGTGCACAGTACGTGGATCACAGACCCCGCTGTGTGTGCACGTGTGTGGGCGTGGGGGCCTCCTGCCGCCGCGTCTGCCGTGCACGCGGGCACGTTTTGAGCCACCATATATTTTTAATTCAAGTATATAGGCAATACATTATTCGAGAAGCCCTGACTTGAGAGGGAAGAAAAAAACCAGCAGCCCAGGAGCGGAGCCCCAAGACTCCCTCCCCCAGTCTCCCTTGGAAGCTGGATTCAGCCCCTGCCTGCACCCCCGTTTCCATGGTCAAGGCCCCCGGGCACCCTTGTTTTATCTGGGGGACGGTGGTATGGAGGGAGGAGTGTTGGAATTTCTCGCTCTTGAGCAGAAAGGCCCTGTGACCGTTGCTCTTTGCCCAAAGACCTGGGCAGGTAGGTGGTCCCTCCCTGCTTTCCAGCCTGGGCCCCCCTCCCCTCCCCTCCCCTCCCCTCCCCTTCCCTTCCCCCTGGCTGACTGCTTACCTGGTCCTTTTCACCGGCAAGCTGAGAAACTTCGGCCTCTTTTCTCAGGCCTCTTCCTGGACACTGGCCCCGTCTAGTCAACAAAAGGACCGAGGCCCTTGACCTTGTGTCCAGGGGGGGCTGGGGCGAGGGCTGGGCTCTCCAGCCGCTTGGGTGCGTTGGCGGCCGTCTGGGCCTGGGCCCCGAGCTGCCGTCTGGATCTTCCCGTTCCCTGGGCTTCCCTCTTGCTGTGCCCGTGACGAGCATAGTCAGGGATTTGGTCTCCACGGCAGTTTGGGAGGGAAGCCAACCCACGTTTGCTGGGTGCGGGGGGCTCTCCAGACCCACCAGAGTGGCCTGAGGGACGTGCCATCGGGGCGGGGGGTATCTTGGCTCTGGCCGGTGGGGCACATGGCAGGGGCAGGAAAACGGGGCTCCTGAGTGAGGCTGCCGAAAGGTAGGGGTGAGTGGTGGCCCCAACCTGCCTCCTGGGCTCCAGATGTGCATGTCTTTGCCTCTGTGCCACTCCGCGGTAAGAAAAGCTTGCACCAGCTTAAGGCCACCCTCACCCCTCACCTGCCCCATCCCTGCACACTAAAGAGAGGAGGTGGGGAGACGGGAGGCTCGACCACCCCCTTCTCCCTCACCCCCGGTTACAAAAGTCTCTGTGGCTCAACCCTCAGCATGGGCTCCTCTGGTTTCCAAGAAACACCTTCCTCCCTCTGCACCCCTTCCTCCGTGGTGGGCTCCAGAGCCCAGGGCACACATCCAAGCTGGAGGGGTGTGCAGACTTCCCCTCCCCAGGATTTGGGGGGTCCAGAGCGTCCCGAGCACCAGCATCCTCCCCCTGCCACCCACCCCAGGCCACAGGCCCCTGGTGGGCAGGAAAGGAGCCAGGTGACCCAGAGCTGCCCGCCATGGCCTTCCCCCATCAGACAGCGTGGCCCTGGTGACCAGCGTGGTGTCCAGAAGAAGATGCGTGGTCTGGTGAAGCTTGTCCCCTGTGAGATGATAGAGGGCGGCAGAGAAGGTTCTGGGTTGATGGGTAGGGTGAGGCCCCTCTCCCAAGCCAAGGGCACCATTTGCCTGATAGTCAAAGATGAGGCTGTTTGAGGAGTCTTGTGGCCACCCTAGGCTGCCTTTGTGGGCCTCTGGACTGGACTTGGGGACAACTTGGGTTCCCAGCCAGGGTTAAGAGGGACCTTGAGGACCTCTCAAATGATAGCCAAGCACTCCTGTGCTCTGTGACCTAGAAATGTTTGGTACCACTTCCTGAGTGAACACTGAGTAGGGGGTAGGAAGAAACCCCCCAATATGTCCATGCCCTCCTGTGAGCCAGGAGCAGCCTGTCACGGCTGTCACAGACGCTGGGAAATGGACCTGTTGTGTGGCTGGCTTGGTGAGCAGAGCTTGAGGGGCAAGGATAATGGAGTCTCCCCCCTCAACCCCAAAGACCAGAGCTTTGGCTTCTCAGGTTTCCCAGACGCTATGCTGAGGGAGGTGCTGGGCCTGGAGGGGGCGGTAGCCCTCCCTACAAAGAGGCCGCCAGAGGGGAGCCAACCAAGATGGCCGCTTGGTGGTCAACCCAGCAGAGGGCGGGCTTGGGGAGAGAGGCCCGGGTGGAGGGCAGTTGACTCCTACCCTTTTCCTGTATCTCAGCCCATCCCAGCTCTTTTTCTTTCTTTCATTTTCAAAGTACAGGTAACAAAAGGGCAAGCTTAACTGTCTCTTACTCCTTAGACCCTGGGGAGAAAGCCACAGGGGGGGCCGTGGCCTTCAGCTTTGACATCCACGACCTCCTATGAAGCCTGCTCTCTTGAGAAGGCGAAGGCAAGGCGGGAGCTGTTGGCTGAGGCAGCCTGCCATCCTTGGGGCCGATGGTGCCAGGAGTGGCCCGGGTCAGAGGGAGAAAGAAGCCTGTGGCCTGGACCGCGGCATCCGTGGTGGGGAGGGCGTTTGAGGCTCTCGGAACAAGGTGGGGAAAGGCTGGGAGGACAGTGTCGTGAGTTCGGCCGCGTGTGTGTGTACATACACGTGGGAGTGTGCACGTGTCCTACACATCGGCGTGTGTGCAAAGCCCACATCCGAGCCAAGGGCCTGGCTCGTTCAGTATTTTGAGGCCTCAAGGGCATTCTTACCCAGGGGCTGCCTGTAGAGTTGATAGGGTGTGGGGGACAGGGATGTCCCCAGCAGGGGCTCTGCTGTGCCCCACAGATGCCTGGCGGCCCACGCAGCCCATGCAGCCAGCCCCAAGGGGCTAGACCTGCCGGGCCAGCTCTTCAGGAGCGCCCAGCCCTGAAGACAGTATTCACGGGGAGACGGGTAGGGTGCCGGTGCCCCTTGCCTACCGGGGGCTCGTCTGCAAAGAGCGTCCAGTGAAGTCGGGGACCAGGGTGGGGAGTGCGGTTGGTGGTGGATGAAAAACGGGCCAAATTCGTGTCCCAAGACCGAGGTCAAGCCCAGTGCGTTTTCCCGTCCTCTGCCTCAGTTTACCTGTTCAGAAAATGGTCCAGGGAGAACTGAGCAGGGTTGGCTCCAAAACTGGGTGGGGTGGAGGTGGGGAGAGGGCAGGGGGCTGACAACAAACAAAATCCCAAGTCCTTCTCTTGCTCTATGCCAAAATTATTTCCGTTATCCTGAGATGGGGGTGAGTGGATGTTGGGTGCATGATGGGGCTCCGAGGGGCCTCTGCCCTGCCCAGGGCCTCGCCTCGGGGGGTCCGGCCCTCACCTGGCAATGCCCCGGGTCACCAGCAGCAGCAGTGGCACTTAGATCTGTCCCGGGGCCTGGGCGAGGGGGGAGCACCGGGTGACCCTACGCCCCGGGGGCCCTCACGCTTACTCTTTTTTCTTGAAGAAACACAAAACCCTCGAGATTCATGTACTGTATGACGGAGAGAAAAAAAGTACCTAATGTTCCCCCCAAAAAAAGACAGTATATTTTGTACTTTGTAAAGTGTTAATTAAAATGGACAAAAAAACGGGTGGTGGCTGACGGCTGTGTGATTTGGGGCTGACCCGGGACCACGTCTGCTGTCTTTCCCTTCTCTGCCACGGTCGGGAGCGGGGGTGGGTGGAGGACAGGCCGGGGGTGCTGGGAGGAGGGAGAACAAGGCTTCCAGCCCAACAGCCAGAGTCTGAGAGAGGAAACGTGCCCCAGAGCGAGAGGGGCCGAATCAGTTGCCTGGTGCTGCGTAACGAGTGGCCCCCAAACTTAGCAGCTTGGAAAATGACTGTTTGCGCCTGGCGGTTTCTGTGGGTTAGGAATCCGGGAGCAGTCTGAGCAGTTCTGGCCCAGAGCCCCTCGCGAGGCTGCAGTCGTCTGAAGTCTTGGCCGAGGGACCCGAGGATCTGCTTCCAGGGCGGTTTGTTCACACAGCCGGCAGGTTGGGCCCGGCTGCTGGCAGGAAGCCTCTTCCTCTCCGCGTGGGCCCCCCCTCGGGGTTGCTCGAGTCTCCTCGCGGTAGGGTGCCTGGCCTCCCCCAGAGCAAGGGATTCGAGGGCCAAGGGAGAAGCCAGAATGGTTTTTTTCTTCCCAGGCCTCAGAATTCACACACCACCGCTGAGGGCCATGCCATCATACAGCCCAGCTCGGATTGGACACAGGCCGAGGCCGCTCGGGGGTGTGAGAGCCGGCAGGTCGGGGGCTCGGGGGCCATCCTGGAGACGGGCCACTACACCCTCCATCCCTTCCCAGACCTCTGGCAGAGGTGGGGCCGGGGGGTGGGGGGCGGGGGGATCATGGAGGACAGGGCTTCTTCCCCAAGCCTGGAGCCCTGCTGTGGACGTCACACCCCCGGGAAGGGTTGCTCGGACAAGATACCCTGGAGGCAAGAGGGAGGGCACCTGCCCAGCGCCCCTGCCTTGGTAGGTGGGCATCGGGGCTGCCTGGGCACAGAAGAGATCCTGGAATCTCTGGCATTTTCCGTGGAAGGCAGGTGTGAGCAGGGCGGGGCTGAAGGCCTAGGTCTGCGCTTGGCCCCACCCACCGACGCCCACGCCCACCCCACCTCACCCCTGCCCCTGGAGATGGAAGGGCTTGGCGCAGGGGGGCTGGAGCACTCTTACCACCCTGAGCTCCAGAAAGTTCTGCTGCCCTGAAGGCTTTTCCCTCTGGGGTCTGCAGGCCGAGCGCCCTCTCAGGCCTTCAGATGACGCATCAGAGCCAGGACATCCACGGGGACCCAACTGCCCAGCGCTGGGAGGGTCAGGAACGAGGGGACGGAAGCGGAGAGCCTGGCACAGAAGACGACTGTGGAGAGGGCCTGGCGTGTGGCTGACGCAATCCAAGCAGCCAGGCAGACCAAGCCCGACCGAGGGCGTCCCTTACAAGTGCCGCGGTCGCGGTGTCCAAGATGGAGGTAGTCACCGGATCCGAATCTGGGGTGGGAGGCTCCAAACCACTCGACGGACCCTGCTCAGCACCATCACTTCCTGCCCCTGCCCACCACCGGGGGGACCCCCCGCATGACCGTGGCCTTCTGGGACACTCCCCCTCTGTAAACCGGCGGGTGCTTTAAGATCCGTAGTTCAGGGAGGACAGATTTCTGTCCTTCACCCTGGGGCAACACGGTACGCGGCCCCACCATGAGTTTGGGGAAGGAAGGTGACAAAGCATTTTCAATTTGTCTCTCAAGTTTATGGGAAACCTTTGCTGTAAAGCTTAAGAACTGGTTCTCCACAGAGAAGAGGAGGTACGCATGAGCCCGACAGGGGCCCCGGGGCCGCTCCCCCCGATGCAACCTGGCTGGTTCCTGCAGCCTCTGGCCACACACAGCAAGGACTCCTGCTTAAAGAAGTGACCGTTCCACGTTTTTTTGTTTTTTTTTAAGACTATTTTTGCAGCGCCTGGGTCAGCTGAGCGTCTGACTCTTCATCTAGGCTCAGGTCAGGATCCCAGGGTCGGGCTCCATGCTGGGCTTGGAGCCTGCTCGGGATTCTTTCTCTCTCCCTCTGCCCCTCTCCCCCACTCTCTTTCCAAAATAAAAAAATATTTTTTTTAAACGTTTATTTTTGAGAGAGAGAGAGACAGAGACAGAGCGTGAGTGGCAGAGGGGCAGAGAGAGGGAGACAGAGAATCCGAAGCAGGTTCCAGGCTCTGAGCTGTCAGTACAGAGCTTGATGTGGGTCTCGAACTCACAAACCACAAGATCATGACCTGAGCCGAAGCTGGACGCTTAACCGACGGAGCCACCCAGGCGCCCCCATAAACATTTTATTTTTAAGTAATCTCTACACCCAATGTGGACCTCGAACCTACAACCCAAAGATCGAGAATCTCCCGCTCCGCGGCCCGAACCAGCCAGGCACCCCAACCTTTCCACTTTAGACCGCAAAGCGCCCCACATCGCCAGCCCCCTTCCCCTGCTTTTTCTCCACAGCCCGCATAACCGTCTTACCGTATGTTCCACTTTGCCTGTTTACGGTGTTCCGCCTCCTAGAAGTCAGCTTCATGACACCTGCTCGCGGGGCTCTTGGCCCCAAGTGACCCAGTGTGCTACACGAGCCTGGCATACAGGGGCTGACAGGAAGTATTTGTTGAGTGAATGGACAAAAGGAAGGGGGTGCAGCCACTGAGCTCCCTGGGCTGTGGCACCATTATCAATTATTTTAGATTTCGTCATTTTCTCCCAACTGAACTGTGGGAGGACACCCTGTTCAGAAAAATTGCCTTCAGGCAGGACTGTCCCCTAAAGTTATTTGTCACTGGCTTCTAGCGGTCTCTTTGTCCAAAGTCCGGCTTTTGAAAGCTAATCTCTGATCAGGTAAAGTAAAAATAAAAGACTTCTTCAGTGCTCAAAAATAAAAAGGCAGAAAATAGGCTTTATTGCAAAAGAGAGTTCTGAAAGAAGTTTTAAGCAAGAGGACAGGTTATGTTACTCCTCAAATGTTTTCCACACTTTCTGAGCCTCTTCCCCGGGGCCGGCCCTCCAGCCAGGCTTCCGCGGGGCGTGTTCAGTGCCCCAAGAATCGGGCCTCGCTCTTCCTCCTGCGGGGGCTCCTCGGCTTTCCCCAGCCAGGCGGGGAGAATGGTTAGGAGGCTCCTGACGGCCGTGGGCCGTGCGTGCCGCCTGGGGCCCACCGGTACTCGCAAGGGACTGCAGCTCATGTCCCAGCGCGAGCCGGCCGCGGGGCAGCAGAGCCGGGTGACTGGCCGAAGCCACAGCCCAACTCCCTCGGTCAGGCCGGGGCTCGCGCTGGGGTCCACGCGCCAACCGGGAGCTCGGCCGTGGTCAGAGGGTCACAGAAGCCCTCCCGGGGCCCAGATCCCCCTTTACGATCAAACGTGCCATGGAGCTAAGCTTTCCTCGGACCCGCCTCTCCAGCCAGAGATGACCCCGGGAGCCGTCGTGTGTTCCCCGGAAAGAGCGGAGACGTGTAGATTACCCTCGCCCTGCCAGGGCCACGTGGCCTGGGACTCGTCTCACTGGAGCTCAGCCTGGTGAATGTGGCAGGTCTCACCCGCAGCCAGAGGGACTGAATCGTGGGACTTCTTCCAGTACGTTCCTGCTAAGGGCACCGGGAGAGCGTGTCACCCTTCACGAAGGGCCCCGATCCCCTCTGACCCCCTGCTGAGCAGTCCAAGTGGCTCTGAGGCCGGGTCTGGGCTCGAGCCGGTCAAGAAGCAGCATCAGATGAACGACTTGGCCAGAGTCACCATGTGATCCACACCACACGCCACATCCACGGGCTCCCCGGGCATCGTCACCTGCAAAACAGGACCCAGCACACCGTGAGGGGACGGGGCCGGCTGGGAGGCGGACGGGCTTGGAGGAGGCCCAACCTGGGCCTGACCCCTGGCTCTGCCTCTTGGTAGGTGACTTACCCTCCCGGAGCCTCGGCTCCCCACCCTGCAAATGGGGGTGCTTCTACCTAGCCGGCAGGCGTGTTAAGACGAATAAACGCGATCACCGTGGAAAGAGCCATCCCGACGTCCCACCCGGCCGATGGCAGACGTGACTCTTCATGCCCACCCGTCGGAGAGGCTGCTAGAACATGCCTACTCCCCCAAGTATGACCCTGCCAGAGGTCAACACCTGCTCTCACGCCAGGTGCTTGCTGGCCATCCCTAGGGGTCACCACCACGGGTCACTGGGGCAGCTCAAGAAACCCCTTCTCCTGCAGCCAGGGTCCGCTTTGGGAAGGAGGCTCCCGGGCCGGCGTCTTCACCCGAGTTAGCCGCCAGCCTCAGTCCCAGGTCGGCCGTTTCCCAGATGACAGGCACCCTCGAGGGGCGTCCCCCGTGTCTCAGACGGTGCCAGAGGCCTCGCCGGCAGTCCCATCGGCACCGCCCACCTGCGCTGACGCTTCACCGCACGCAGTCCAACCGGCGAGGTGACATCAGGCTGCTGTGGAGGCTCTGGCCTGCTCGCCTTCAAAAGACCTCTCACTGGGGGCGCCTGGGCGGCTCAGTCGGGTAAGCGCCCGACTCAGGATTTCGGCTCAGGTCATGATCTCGCGGTTCGTGAGCTCGAGCCCCGCGTCGGGCTCTGTGCTGACAGCGTGGAGCCTGCTTGGGATCCTCTCTCTCTCTCTCTCTCTCTCTCTCTCTCTCTGCCCCTCCCGTGCTTGTACTGTGTTGGTCTCTCTCAGGATAAATACACTTAGAAAGAATTTTTAAAATAAAACAAAATGACTCTCATTGTTCTACAGGCCTTGGAAGTGACCACCCCAACCAGCTCCGGGTGGGCCCACAACTCAAGGACTGGCACGTCCCCATAGCCGAGCCCGTTCTCCAGAGGCAGGGCGCTTTTCTTCCTCCTGTGACAATGTTATTATCATTATTTTCAAGAGGTGAGCCACTCTCTGGCTCCCCCATAGAATGACATTCAGTGAAAAAGAACGAAAAGGCATTAGATACCTTTTTTTCCCCCGATTTTATTTTTAAGTAATCGCTACGCCCAGTGTGGGGGTTGAACTCACAACCCTAAACTCAAGAGTTGCACGCTCTTCCTACTGAGCCAGCCAGGCACCCTGGTATTAAATACCTTTTGGAAGTTTATCAAATGTTCATTTATTTTGAGAGGGAGGGAGGGTGAGAGAGAGAGAGAGAGAGCATGTGCACGTGGGAGAGGGGCAGAGAGAGAGGGAGTGAGAGGATCCCAAGCAGGCTCCACACTGTCAGCAAAGAGCCTGACGCGGGGCTCGAACTCACAAACCGTGAGATCACGACCTGAGCCGAAATCAAGAGTCGGATGCTTCACCGACTGAGCCTCCCAGGCGCCCCTAAATATGTCTCAGTCCCACCCTGTCAGCATCTGCCCCTTTATTCCCACCTTCCCTCGGAACTGGATTTTTAACTGATTCCATGGCCTTCCAGACAGGACGCTGCTGCCTCCGACCCGATCCAAATGCTGCCACCCTCCCCTGGTGGCAAGCGCTCCGCCAGGCAGCGTGACAGCTGGAAAGGGGGTCCGTAGCAGCCTGTGGAGTTTACTGAGCATAAGAGGAGGAAAGGGCTCCCCCAGATGGCCCGGCCTAAAAGCCCAGAGGCAGCGGAGCCTGCTGCCTTCCGTGTGGGGTGACAAGTCCATTAGGGGCTCCTGGCCGGCAGGCAAATGGATGTGAGTGACTGAGTCCTGCTACCTGCCCCTCCCTCCCCAAACAAACGTCTTCGGCGACACCCATCATAGAAATCACTGAGCACACCGAGCAGCGCCCCCGGCTCATCGCAAAGGCACAGGGGTGCAGAAAGCGGGCCAGGCTGGCCACAGAGGCAGAAGAAAACAGGTTGCCTCTGGGGTGACTGGGCCCAGACGAACTCCTAGCAACCTTCCTGGGCCATTAGAGCGCATTTTGTTGACCTTTCCCGGGGAGGGTGCCGCCCTCGGCACTAATGTGTCCCCAGGCTGCGGCACGCAAGCACCTGTGTTCTTGCTCCCCGAGCGCTCTGGCCATTAGGGCCCCCGAGCAGAGTAAACCACCTGGCCCTGGTCTACCGGCTCGGAGGCTGGTCGGGGCTAGGGCTGGCCTCTGAGCCCCTTCTGCCTTCTGGGGAGCAGCGGGGTTCCTGTGGTTCCCGCTCCCCCTGGCACGTGGGGGCTCAGTCTCTCACGGTCTCTGAACAGCGTCCGAGAGGAGATTGCCCCCGGCCGTGTGTTCCGTGTCTTCAACGAGGTTGAAGTTCCTAGTCTAAATCACTTTATGCTCACGACAGAATTACTGCAAAGGGAAACAGTTCCAAAAACTGAACCTACATCTGACCTGAAGGACTCTTAAAGGTTTGAGCAGAATCCTTCAGGAACATTCCTCTTCACGACAAGGTGGTAAGACAAACATCCACGGGACAAAGGCAGGGGACTCAGAGGGAACACGGAGCTGGGCTCCCGGCTGCTGCCCGACTTGGCTGCGTCTGCCAGGTCGTTTGTGGCACCAAGAGGTCAGCTCCCCCAGACACCGTCCTGGGGCCCAGGGCCCATCTGCCAGCCCCAACCCAACCCGGTCCTGACCCGAGGGGCACAGGGCGAGGGGCGGCACTGCCTGCACACAGAGCCCCAAGTTCGGGTCGCAGCCCCTGCTTCTGAGTGGCCATGAGACGGGGCAGCCCCCTTGACCCCTGAAGTCAGTGAGCCCGGCTGCAGGCTGGTGGGGGGTGGGGGGGCTTCAGGGGGTCCTGAGGCCGAGGGAGAACAGCAAGGTGCCCAGCACGCCGGAGAGCTGTCCCCCCAGGCAGGCAGCGACGCTGGCCCGGAAGGCCACACTGCCGGGTGGGTGGGGCGCGTGCCCCAGTGGCCTGTTCCCACGCCCACGGTGCCGCCATACAGGTCAGAGGGTCCCGTAAAGACCTGGACCCCGCCTCTCCCCACCGCCGGGGACCTCCAGCGCCAGCCCCGGGCCCTCCCAGAGGGCGGCACGGAGAAGAGACCACCGTCTCCAAGTCAGACACATCGGAGTCTGAATCCGGGCCCTGCTGCTTCCTGGATGAGCGGCCCTGAAGACGTCACTGACCCTCCCTGAGCTCTGAGTGTCAGTGGGCGGCAGGAAAACCTCCTGGAAAGCTTCCGGAGGAGAGGGTTTTGAATCGGGTGGCTCTGCAGTCACTCCCTGGGCCTTCGCACTGTCGGAGGCCAGGCTCTGGGAGCCTAACAGCAACAGACTCAGTGCCATTGTAGGAGCTACAAATAAGGCTTTACTGGTTTTCCTCCCTTCTTGGAATGCTTTTATTTTTTTTTTAATATGTTTATTTATTTTGAAAGAGAGAGCACGAGCAGGGGAGGGGCAGAGAGAGAGGGAGACAGAGAATCCCAAGCAGGCTCCGTGCTGTCGACACAGAGCCCGATGCGGGGCTCGATCTCACGAACCATGAGATCATGACCTGAGCTGAAATCAAGAGTCGGACGCTTAACCGACGGAGGCACCCAGACGCCCCCACCTTCTTGGAATACTTTTAAAATGATAGAACAGTCCCCCCCCCACCCCCGAAGATTAGTAAGAAAACACAGTTTTTAAAATAAAAGTCGCCTGTAATTTAAAAGACAGTGAATGCTGGGGTGCCTGGCTGACTGTACAGAGCCTGCTTGGGATTCTCTGTCTCTCCTCTCTGCCCTTTCCTCACACACACACACACACTCTCTCTCAAAAATAAATAAACATTAGGGGCGCCTGGGTGGCGCAGTCGGTTAAGCGTCCGACTTCAGCCAGGTCACGATCTCGCGGTCCGGGAGTTCGAGCCCCGCGTCGGGCTCTGGGCTGATGGCTCAGAGCCTGGAGCCTGTTTCCGATTCTGTGTCTCCCTCTCTCTCTGCCCCTCCCCTGTTCATGCTCTGTCTCTCTCTGTCCCAAAAATAAATAAACGTTGAAAAAAAAAAAATTAAAAAAAAAATAAATAAACATTAAAAAAAAAAAAAAAAGCGAGTGCAACTGAACAGACTAGAGTGAGGTCCGACTGCCAATAAGAGGCTGATCTGATCTTGAAGGAATCCAGCCCCGCTGACCCCAAACCTGGCTCCTGCCACGGCCCTCCCCAGAGCCCAGCCCGACACAGAGCACGGGAGGGGCCAGGCCCCCAGCACCACCCTCCACAGTGCTCTCCTTCGCCGGCCCCCCCGAACCTGCAAACACGCAGGGCTCGGAACACGTGCCAGGGGAGGACGACGGTCTGGCAGCCATGAGGGGGACAGCCCGGGGCGTCCCCTCCCCAACCACACGGGTGCCCCACTTGCTGAGTAGGGAGTCCGCGGAGGCGGCTCCGGTCTGAACAGCAGGTGGCCCCAGGCCCCGGAAGCCTGCCGATTCCAGCTCCCCAACGGATGCCAGAGCCCAGCCATTTTTCGCTGGTACGGCGATCAGATTTGCAGTCTCATCTCGTGGCTGACCATCACTCCGATGCGGAGGACAGGAGGGCAGGTGGGGAGTCACGCCGGTCATTCATCCAACACCCAGCTGCTCTACCGCGTCCCCAGCTTCCCCTCGGAGTGAAGGCAAGCGGGGCCTCTACCTTATCGATGCTCGCATCACCTGGCCTGCCACCCACTGGCCACAACCGGCTGTCCACTCCTCCCACGTCACGGGAATCCCAGGCTCAGGCGAACAGGCGCGTGAGCAGTGGGCAGCCTGCAGACAGCTCTGGTGCACAACCATTTGTTCCCAACCAACATCAAGCCTCAATCCTGCCCTGTGTTCTTAGAGACTGCATACATGGTTTTTATAAAGGGGTCAGGGCCTGCCAAGGTCACAGGGGGCCAGGACGGCGGGCAGCCAAGGGAAAGAGCCCCTAAAATGCTCAAGTGCCTCCAAACGTTTTGCAGGGGGGTTTGGATGGGCAAATCCTCATTATTTGACCTAAGTTAGAAATTGCTTTTGCATTTTTACATGTCGTTTCAAAAAATGCTTTACACAATTTCAAAATGTATTTTTTTTTAATTTTTAAAAAATGCTTATTTTTGAGAGAGAGAAAGCATGAGCAGAAGAGGGGCAGAGAGAGAGAATCTTAAGCAGGTTCCACACCCACTGTGGAGCCCGACATGGGGCTCGATCCCATGACCCTGGGATCATGACCTGAGCTGAAATCAAGAGTCGGACGCTCAGCTGACTGAGCCACCCGGGCGCCCCTCACATGATTAAAATCCAACGTTCACAGAAAATACTTTAAGCCGTGCACGCACACACACACACGTGCATATGCACACGCTTTCTATGCAGAGCCTGCTGACTGTTTCCGGAAGGGAACATAAGAAACCAGTGCCAGCGGCTGCCTCCGTTATAAGAGATGGGGGGGGGGGGGGGGGGTCTCATATTTATAATACCTCTTGCAGCACGTACGTTTGTGCTGTTCTCAAAAATACCAACAGCTTTTTCGGTTTTCAGGAGAACTTAGTAAACAACACTGAGATAAACTACAATTTAAGAGAGAACCTTTCTCCCCTTTAATTTTGAAACGAGCCTTTTTTGTCTAATTGCATCCTCCCCCTAAGAAAAACTTATTTTTTTCACTCTGCCGGCTGTGGTTAAGGCAGTCTGACTATGAAACAGCCCGCTTTCCTCCGAATTCGCTGTCAAACTTTCCTCTGCACAGGCCTCTGGGGACGGCCCCTGGCACAGCACCTTCTTCGTCTTGAATCTCCCCCTCGCGGGGGGGGGGGGGGGGGGGCCCGGCCTGCGCCCACTTCTCTCCCAGGCACTGGCGCGTCGTCTCCCCGCTCTGCGTGCCCACGGCCAGCCTCTCATGAGGCTTCTCCCAGGGCACCGTGGGACCGGAAGCCTCGGCCGGGTGGGCCGCTCACTCGACGGGCCCCAGGACGGAGCCGAGGGCAGCGAGAAGCTGGAGCCAGGCACCCGCTCGGGCTCCTCACCACAGCGTGGCCTCCCCTGAAGCCACAGGGCGGTGGGGAGCGGGTCCCCGCACCACCACCCGGCGGCGGGGGGGGGCCCTTCCTGTGGGTGTGGCCTGAGCCCACCCATGCAGCCTTACCCTCCACGGGAAATACTGGTCTTCCAGGCGACCGATGCCCAGGCACCCTCGGATGTTCTTGCCCCACACAAACAGCTCTCCTCTGTCTGCAAAGAAAGGAAAACGGTAGCTCGGTTGGGGCCAGGCCAAGGGCAAGTCTCCAACAGGGGGAAGGGTCATGAGAACAGGCTTTCTAGGCACCCACAGGGCCCGACGTGAACTCTCAATTTCTCCCAGGCGTTCACGCTTTCCTCTGAAGGGAACAGTTTACCGCCACCAGAACACGGCCAAGCCCAGACCCGCGCCGTGTCCGTCACGTGGGAGGCTGGCACACGCGTGGGGCTCTGGCCACAAGCCCACTCTTACGCACACCCCGCTTCAAATCTCAAAAGCTGAGCACCCTCAATCCCCGGTCATGCCCTGGCGGAGTGAGGAGTAGGGCGATGTATTCCTTGCCTGGGTTTCTCTCTCTCTCGGGAGCATCTGGTCGAGAGCTACAAAGTGACCAGAGCCTCTCTGGGCCAGGTCTTCGTCTGTGTGCTGGGAGCTGGGACACAGCAGTGACCGAACACACACACAGTCCCTGTCCTCATGGGGCTGGAGCTAGACACAAACAAATGAGCAGAACTCACTGTAAAAATGCAGGTTTACAAACTGTAAAACATGCCGTGAAGGAGGACAGACAGGGTGCCGTGGAGGACGGCCGGGAGACAGAACCCAGACGGGAGCTCTGGGAATGCCAACCTGCCCGACGGAGCCCCAGCCCTAGCAGGGCACCGCCCAGAGCCCAGCGCTCGCTTTAGACTTCCGTACACACCAGTTTGGGGTGCTCTGTGACACAGAGAAAAGGCTTTGGTCACGGGGACTAGAAGAAAGGCCACGGAGAAGCCGGGACGACAATAATCTGGTCTGATTAAATAAAGAATCCTTTTGTTCCGAGCTGGCAGATCCCCCTGATCCGACCATCCTCCTTGGTCCTCCGCCCTCAGATGCGATGTGTTCAACAGACCCAGTCAGTCTGGGCCCCCAATATGTTAGCAGACCTCAGGGTAAACCCAACGCCGGCTCCCAGCTGGGCCCGGGGGCAGGGCAGAAACCCAAACTCCGATGCCCGCCCCCCCCCCCCCCCCCCGCTAGGGACGGTGACCCCCACATGGAGAGTGGCCAGGTCTTGGGGGAAATCTAGACGGGGAATTCACTTCAAGGAGACCCACAATGGCCACACGGCACGACCACAAACAGAAAACAGCCGCCCCCAGGCTCACACTCCATATGGATTTCCGGGCAGGCGACTCTGCACACAGACGCAGAGGCCTGAAAACATCCTGCGAGACACATCTGCACTGCCTCCAGAATCCGTCCACACCGATGCTTACTTGCTAAAAGCAAAATGAGCTTCAAAACACTCACGTGACTCAAGACGACCCAAACTCACCGTCCCAGCCCAGATGCTTGAAGAAAAAAAGAACACAAACCAGCCAACTCCTAACCGCGAAACGAGAAAAAGGGCTTCTAATTGCAAAGAAACCGCGAGTCTGCTTGAGAATCACAACACGAAACTCAGTTCAGTCTTCCTATTTGACTAACGTGGGCAAAGTGAACCAGCAGTCGCTGTGGTTCAAGAGAAGCACGAAAGCTAGAGGGCCACAGAGGAACCGGATGCTTCGCGGCCTCGTAGTCTGGCAAGCCTGTGCGCAAACCCCGTCTCGCCTCCCCTCGGTCACGCTCCTGCCAGCCCTCCGGGGCACTCGGGCAGACTCACCTCCACAAAACCACAGGAGGGCCGACAGATCTGCCTCTTGCCACCCCACACGACCGGTTCCTAATTGCCCGCCGTGGGCTCGCCAAACCTCCGCCGGTTTCCGCCGGCATCCCCAACACGCTCGACGGTCCCTCTCCCACCACCGCCTGGGATCCTCTTGAGAGAACTCACTTTAACGTTAACCCGACCACAAACCAAATGAACCAAAAACACAACTTTGGGATGAAGAGAAGGTACACATCATACGTCCCCAAGCCCAGCAACTCTGGATTAGCCGCTCTCTTTAATTATCCACGCAGAAACATCACCCCACTGCCTGGGGAGACAGCTAAGCTCCGCCCGTCTTTGGGGCCACACGGGCCCGGTCACTTACTGGTAAGGGCGGCAAAGTGGCTGAGGCCGCATCGGATGAGGGAGACTTGGACTTCTGGGTTGAACTCCGTCAGGCCAAAGAGGGTGGGTGGAATCATTTCTGGAAGTGCAGTCTCCACGAGGTTTGGTCCTTTCCCGAGAATTCCGTAGCCCCAGACAAAAACATGTCCTTCTCCTGCATCACAGCACAAACAACGGTCAGTAAGGCAAATCAAGTGCAGCCCGCCCTCGCTAGAAATTCGGACTGTACCACCAAGACGCATTATGTCCACATGGATTCTTTTCCCCCCTCCTTGCTTGGCAAGAACATACGGACAGATACTTAAAATAATGTTTCTTTTCTCCTCTTTCTAATTCTTGCTTGTGGCGAATGTCTAGCCGGCTAGCCCACCTCAGGATACAAATTTCCCACATCTTGAGGGTCACCTGGATGGGCCCAGTTCATCAATCACGCAGAAGCCCCACCATGAGCACAGGGGAGGCCCAGAAGGATGGTTTTCCCCACACTGACACTCTACGTTTCAAACGGATCGGGAGACCAAGCCAAGTACACAAAGAACCTGTGGCCCGATTTCTGCAAGTCTTAGAAATGATTCTTTTCGTCATAGAAGTTTTTAATGCTCATCAGCGACCCTAGACACTTAATCCCAGGGGCACAGGCCTCGGTATCCAGACCCTACGGCCCTTCTCCTATCTGCCTTTGTCTCCTGGCACAGCCTCGCTGGGAAGGCAGGGCTGAGTCTCTGGCCGAGGCTACGGGAGCCGGAGACACAGCTCGGCCCCTCCGGAGGTCTGCTGTAACGGGCCAGAGTGACTGTGCCCTGTCGCTGTCGATCTGTCCACATCTGAATCACGACTATTACCTCCTGCCAACAAGTCAAGCTCTCCCTCTAGTAACTGGGCCCAGTCTAGCTGGACCTTCCCAGGGCCACGCTGCCCTCCCTCCCTCCGGCTAAGGTCTGTGGCTGTGACGCCAACGGACACTGACCCTTCTCCCGCCCAACCCACTGGCCATAGGAGGGTCTCACCATTTAACACCGCACAGCCTGTGCCACCGCACGCGGCCTGCTTCACCCTGCCCACTCCTGAGAAGGGCAAGCACCGGGGCACGTTCACCTGAAGCAGAGCAAGAACCACGCTGTTAGGAAGGCAAACTCGGGAATGTTCCGTCTTGTGGACAAAGCACGGAAGTCCCGGTTTGTTCATTCAATCTACAAATATTTCCTGAACGTCCAGGATAAACTAAACATCTAACTGGGCACTGGGAATTCGACAGGGAACAGGAGACTCGGGCCCTCTCTCAGAACGGAGTCTGGTGGAGAAAGCAGAAGCCGGTCAAAATTAACATGAAATTAATCTGCGCTGAGGAGAGTCCAGGGTCTCTGAACGTCGGGGAACCTGATCTAGTTTGGGGGTAGGAGCGGTCAGGGAAGGACCAGGAAGGCTTCATTTGATCCTGTGACCTGAAGGATGAGCAGAGCTAACCAGGCAAGGGGAGAGAGGACATCCCAAGGAGTGGAGATGGCACGTGCACAGGACACCTTCGGGGAGTCTGAACAAGGTCGCAGTGGCTGAGCAGACGGGGGAGGGGGGATACGGAGCATGAGCTGGTGAGGAAGGAGGCCAGATCGGCAGGCCCGTAGGCCACAGTAAGGAGCTGGTCTCTATCCTGAGCACAATGGGGAGCCAGCAAGCATTCTGGGTAGAGAGGCAATGTCAGGGGACATGGGAGCCAGTGGAGGACGGGGATGTGGGGGATGTGCCTGCATTCTTTGGTGGATGTACCCAACTCACAGCGCCCAGGGACGGCCGAGTGGAAATGGCAGGTGACGCTCACAGATGCGTGACCCTGAAGAACAGTGTGGGCCCAACGTGTGAGCTGGGGAGTCACTGGCACACAGCCGGTAACTGCAGCCACGGGTGCGGGTGAGACCTCTGAAGGGACCAGACACAAGGAAAGGACCTCCAACATGTAAAGCCCGGCACAGGAGGAGCACCAGAAAACGAGGCCAAGAAGAAACGACGAGGGAGTCGGGAGGGTACTTAGGAGTCATTAGTGGGGCCCAGGGAGGAGTGTTTTGTTTTGGCTTTTTTTTTTCAACGTTTATTTATTTTTGGGACAGAGAGACAGAGCATGAACAGGGGAGGGACAGAGAGAGAGGGAGACAGAATCGGAAACAGGCTCCAGGCTCTGAGCCATCAGCCCAGAGCCCGACGCGGGGCTTGAACTCACGGACCGCAAGTTCGTGACCTGGCTGAAGTCGGACGCTTAACTGACTGCGCCACCCAGGCGCCCCAAGGGAGGAGTGTTTTAACAGACAGTCAACAGCTCATGATCAGGGTCAAATGCTGCTGCGAGGTCAAGATGGATAAAGGCTGGGATATGTTCTCCAGAGTCTTGGCTATTATGTGAGCAACATGAAGGCCCTGGTAGCCCAGTGAGAGGCTCTCTGCCAAGTGAGAAGGGTGGAAGCCAAGTGGAATGGACTGAGGAGTGAGGAGAGGGAGACAAGAAGTGAATGTGGCTCTGAGAGTTGGCCCTAGAAGTGGAGGCAAGGGTGGGTGGAGATAAGGGGTGGGGGGTGGGGGGGAGTAAAGATGGGGGAAGGGGCAGGGTGGGTAGAGATGGGGGAGGGGTGGGGGTGGGACAGGGGTGGGTAGATATGGGAGAGTGGAGGGGGAGACGGCGGGGGGCGGGTGGAGATGGGGGAGGGGGCAGGACTGGGTGGACACCAGGAAACCCACACAGGGCTTCTACAGACAAAGGCCACAGGGGGTCAGGTGTAAGGACGGCTGGGGAGGGACCAGTGGAGAAGGGGAGGTTGAAGCTATGGGGAAGAAGGCCCAGTAGATGGAGCAAAGCTCCTGAGAAGGCGGGAGGAGACAGGACCCGGGCCCAGGGCGGGAGGCGCCTTCCCCCAGCCCCGCCCCCTGCTACAGAAGGGGTGGGCCTGGCTGGAGTGTAAAGGGCTCCGCTGGGAAACTGGCGGCACTCCCATCTGACAACACGTGTTTTCTCTACTAATCGGGGGCCAGACACGACACGAGGGTCAGGGGTTTAGAGGATGAGGTGCTGCCCACTTAGCTCTCCAGCAGGACTTGGTGTTGGTGCCTCCACCGAGGCCGAACCCCGGAAAGACAGACCTGAAGTGCTTCAGTGGCGGCCACGAATCTTTTCGGAGGTACTTTCAGATGCGGACAGCTGGAGGCTGACAGCCCCTCAGCTGACTCAGAAGGAACAGGCGGCCTCACTGATCCAGAAAGCGCCTGCCTGGACGAGGCGAGGCGGTCAGAGGGTCTCTCCCTGCCCGTGCTCTGGCACGACGCACTCGGCACACACCGAGGAACACGCCAGCACAGGGCCTCCGGGAACACCCCGCTGCCGTCACCGACAGGACGAGGCTCGGGCCACGGTTAGAGTTGGGGCCGCGGTGGGCTGCTTCCAAGACCCGCGCCCCCCGCCCCCGCCACGCACACCCGGGTGTAACCCTGCCCTCGTGTGGGGCTGGACCCCCCGACTGGCTTCCGACGAGCAGAGTACCGGGGAAAGCAAGGCGAGGCCACTGCCAAGACTAAATTACGAAACGCTGGCTTCTGTCTCACTGGCACTCTCTCGCCCTCTCCTTTGCCTGCTCTGATGAAGGCAGCTGCCATGTTGGGAGCTGCTACACGGAGAAGCCAGGGACCAAGGGAGCTTTAGCCAACAGTTAGTAGCTGGCTAGCCACCAGCAAGCAACTGGGGCCCCAGTCCAACAGCCCACGAGGATCCGCATCCTGCCGACAAGCACCGGGGTGGTCCTGGAAGCGGGGCTTTCGCCCGCGGAACCCTACGATGCCTGCAGCCTTTGGGGGACCAGGGCCAGAAGACCCGGCTAAGCCACCCGTGGATTCCTGACCCACAGAAACTGTGAGGTAATGAATGTGTGTTGCTTTAAACCCCTAAGTCTGGGGTTTAAACTAAGTTGGGGTTTAAACATATCGCTGATATGCAGCGATAACAATGCCACGACACCGGACGTGTCCCCCACAGGAAGGCCACGGGAGCCATTTTTCTCAGCACCGGTAACAGGAAGTGCAACACTCTTCCCGAAAACAGCATTTGTTTGTCTTATAGAAACAAAGAATCATTTACATGGGTACGTTTTCTTCTCTGCTTTGGCTACTAGGAAGCTCAGAACCAAACCTGCAACTGCTTCTAGCCGCTGTGTCGGACCCCAGGGAACGCGTTCTCCTCATCTTCTTCACTGGCTTTTAGTTTCTCTCTGTGATGATCTCTTTATCAATATACATTTAAAACCCTCTGTACCTTGTCAGCAATTTGGTGATATTAAGGAATAAAGTATGTTTTTTAAATAGTCCTTATCTTTTTTTTTTTTCAGTTTACTTATTTATTTTGAGAGATAGACAGTAAGGCACAGGCAGAGAGGGAAAGAGAGAATCCCAAGCAGGATCCACGCCCAGCATGGAGCCTGACGCGGCACTCGACCTCACGACCTCGAGATCATGATCTGAGCCGAAATCGAGAGTCAGACGCTTAACGGGCTAAGCCACTCAGGCACCCCAGTCCTTATCTTTTAGAAATATGTATGGAGACTTTTATGGATAAAATATGATGTCTGACCTGAGCCTAGGTGGCTCAGTCGGTTAAGCGTCCAACCCTTGGTTTCGCCTCAGTTCACGATCTCATGGTTTGTGGAGTTTGAGCCCCGCCTCGGGCTCTGGGCTGACGGCGCAGAGCCTGCTTGGGATTCTCGGTCTCCCTCTGCCGCACTCGCTCTCAAAAATAAATAAGTAAACTTAAAATATATACACAGACCTGGGATTTACTCAGAATAATCCAGGGCAGAGGAGCAGATGGCAACAAATACTGGCCATTAGGGCATGGGGCTTTTTTTTGGGGGGGGGAGGGAGTGCGGCAGGTAATGAAACTGTTCTGGGATTAGCCCACTGCACAACCTGGGACTCCGCTAAAACCCACCAAATTCTACACTTGAAAATGGTGAATTATATCTGTTTTCTTCTTTTTAAATGGGCCATTAGTTGGTAATCGTTCAACACGGGTGAGAGATACATAGAAATTAATCATGCAGGGAGCTCTACTTTTGGTTTTTATTTGCAATTTCCCTTAACGTTTAAAATCCTGCCGTACTGTACGGACTGCGGGTGACTCCCTTCAGTGAGGAGGAGGGCGCGGTGACCGGAGAGGCCACGGGCAGTGGCTTCTGAAGTACTATGAGTGTCCCACTGCTTGCGGCGAGGGGGCGGGGGACACAGGCGTCCTCATCCAGGTGCACACTCAGGATCTGCACCCTTCTGGGGCACACATGTTACACTGCAATAAAAAAGCACAGGGCGACCCCATGGGAATGACATGAACAGCCTCGTACCCCTCGTGAGATGGGGTACACGGCCACACCTATCAGCCTGCTCTAGACCAGGACTATCGCATCAAAGGGTTGGTAACGATGGCTTTGAACCGATGCTTTCTTTCCGGACTCCAACGAGATGGCCAAGAAGAGGCGGTCTTACAGGTGGCCAGGCCTTCACAGCCTGAAGGCCACCCTTTGCTGAAGAACTTCTTATAAACACCCTTAACGCTTCGTCGTCTCCAAATCCCCCAGCCCGGCCGTAAGCGACCGCATACCTGCGTGGAGTCCGTGACAGAGGCCAGCTGCAGGTACTCGGAGTTTCCCCAGCCGAAGAGGCCACCCTCAGCAGACACGGCCAGGCAGCAGTCACCGTAGGTGGCAAGCTGGACGACGTGCACCCCGGCCAGGTCTCCGCCCAACTTGGTGGGTACGCTGGTGATATTGTAGTGACCCAGACCTAATACAGTGGGGAAGCGTTACTCTCGATTACCGACTCTTGGGACACTTTCGCAGACTTACTGCGCGCCAAGCACAGTTTTGAACGCTTAACAAACATCAGCTCGGAAATGAGAATCTGCCTCTGCACTGTCTGCAACCTCCTTCCCCGGGCTCACTCAGTGCAGGATAAACACGTAACAGTCATTGTTTATTCGTAAAACCCTTGAGACGGAGTCTGATTCATGCGAGAAACCTCTGTGAGACAGAATACCACTACAGTGAGACCAGAAGACCCTATGACAACACACACAAAGAATTCTCAACCAGCAATCTCTAATGTACTGCTGGACTTGTGAGAAGATAAAGGACGTCTCCGAGAGGGTATCCCACCTCAACCCCCCAACATCGCCCCCCGAAATAACAGCAAACCGAAACTGGCAAACTGGCATGGCAGAGGAAAAGACAGGGCTGGCCAGAGGATATCAGGACGCATATCACTGCCAGCACTGTGATGGCGTTAAGCCCTGGGCAGACCAAGGCAAAATGCACAGCACAGACTCCCGCTTTAAACCAGCGGATGAACAGAAATGTTTATTTCTGTAAATAAACATTTTTTAAAAACAAAACAAAAACAAAAACACAGGGGTGCCCGGGTAGTTCAGTCCACTGAGCGTCCGACTTCGGCTCAGGTCATGATCTCACGGTGTGTGGGTTCCAACCCCGCTCTGGGCTCTGCGGTGACACCTGTGAGCCTGGAGCCTGCTTCGGATTCTGTGTCTCCCTCTCTCTCTGTCCTTCACCCACTTGTCCCCCCCTCCTCTCTCTCTCAAAAATAAACATTTTTTAAAATAAAAATAAGCCAGGCTTCTGCAAAGGGACCCAGAGCAGCATCAGAATGGCAGCACCCTTTAGCAACAGGTAAAAGCAAATCCGAATCCTCTCTGGAGGAAAGCATCTCCAGTTAAGGCCCTGAGAATTTCCACCAATTCAATTCAATGAAATATGAGCCCACAGTCAAAACTTACTAAACACATAAGGAAGGATGCCCCTATGAGTCAGAGAGTAAACTGAACCAACAAACTACCAATTGACGGCCTCCGGGTTTCAGACCCGGGGATTATGATATACAAAATAAAAATAACTCTGTGTGCAATGTTTACGCAAATAAAAGCAGGAATACGAGGCTATCGAAAATGGCCAGGTACATCTGAAAAGGAAGCAATAAGAAATGAAAAAAAAGACAGTTAAAATTCAAAATCCAAACAGATGGACAAAAAGGCAAGCCACCGTCTGGGAGAAAACACATACAACACTAGAACTGCAAAGAATACAGATGAGGATAAAGAATTCCTAAAAATCAATAAGCAAAAGACACATAAGTCAACAAATAAGCAAAGAACACCATGTACATTTCAGAGAAGAGAAAGTAAGACTGGCTTATAAACGTGTAAAACGGTGGTCACTCTCAAGCAGTTTTTCGGAAAACGAAATTGAAACCTCAATGAAATACTATGTCACACCCACAAGACAGGGAAAAACTTCAAAGTGGACGATACCAAGCCCTGACGAGGCAGTGAAACACCACCCTGTGGCTGGGGGTGACTTATTACAACTATTTTGGAAAACAACCATTTGAAAACAGCTCTAACCCACGGCCACTCAAGGCATCTTCACGAGAGCGATGAGAGCTGTGGAACACGTGACCAAGGAGACAAACAGACGGCCCCGGACGCACTGCTTGACATGTAACAAAAAGTTGTAAACCATCCAAACATCCATCAACACGAAACTGAATAAATGGAGGTATATTCCGTGGTAGGATGTCATCCAGCTATAAAAATGGACTGCATTCAGCAAAGAAGCAGAATACAAAATCAACACAAAGAAATCAACTGCCTTTCTCTACACTAACAATGAGCAATCCAAAAAACAAAATTAAGGGGCGCCTGGGTGGGTCAGTTGGTTACGCCTCTGACTCTTGATTTCGGCTCAGGTCATGATCCTGGGGTCACAGGATTGAGCCGCACAGTCAGCACCTGGGATTCTCTCTCTCCTCTCTCTGCCCCTCTCCCACTTGTGCACGTGCACACATGTGCATTCTCGTTCTCTCTCTCAAACAAATATTTTTTAAAAAAAGAAAAAATAATTAAAGAAGACAATTCTATTTACAGTAGCATCCAGAAGAATAAATACTCAGGAATTAACTCAACCAGCAATGTCAAAGACGTGTACAAGGAAAACTATGAAATACTGCTGACAGAAATTAAAGAAGGCATAAATATGTGAAAAGACATCTTATGGGGGAGCCTGGGTGGCTCAGTCGGTTAAGTGGCCGAATTCGGCTCAGGTCATGATCTCGCAGTCCGTGAGTTCGAGCCCCGCGTCGGGCTCTGTGCTGACAGCTCAGAGCCTGGAGCCTGTTTCAGATTCTGTGTCTCCCTCTCTCTGACCCTCCCCCGTTCATACTCTGTCTCTCTCTGTCTCAAAAAGAAATAAACGTTAAAAAAAAAAAAGACATCTTATGTTCATGGGCTAACAGATCTAATATTGTTAGGACGTCATTACTATTCAAAGTGATCTATAGACTCAGTGCAATCTCTAACAAAATCCCAATAATGCTTTTTACAGAAATATTTATCCTATTATTCATACGAAATCTCAAAGGACCCTAAATAGCCAAGTGATCTTGGGACGACTCACACTTCCTGATGTCAAAGCTGCAACAGTCCAAACAGGGTGGCAGTGGCATAAAAGACAGACGTATAAACCAACGGAATAGAACAGATAGCCCAGGAATAAGCCTTTGCCTTTATGATCACGTGATTTTTGACAAGAGTCCCAAGACCGATGGGGAAAGGGTAGTCTTTTCAGCAAATGGTGCTAGGAAAACTGGATATCCACCTGCACAGGAATGAAGTTGGGCGCCTACCTAACACCACGTACAAAAGTTAACTCCAAATGGATCAAAGACCTACACACAAGAGCGAAAACCATAAAGCTCTTAGGAGAAACACAAAGAGCGAGAGCTTAACGACACCGAGTTTGACAACGACTTCTTGGAAATGACCCCAAAGGGACAGGCAACAAAAAACAGACAAACCGGACTCACTATCAACAGGGTAAGAAGGCAACCCACGGAATGGCAGAAAACATTTGCAAATCATATATCTGATAAGGGATCAATATCCAGAACATAGAGAGAACTCCTAAAACTCTACACCACCACCAACAAACAAACAAAGAAAACAAAACCCAAAACCCCAAACAACCCAATTAAAAACTGGGCAAAAGGACTGGAACACACGTTTCTCCAAAGAAGACATCGAAATGGCTGATAAGCCCAGAAAATGATGATCAACATCACTGAACACTAAGGAAATGCAGATCAGAACCATGAGTTATCAATTCACATCCATTAGGACAGTTTCCATCAAACAAAACAAAAATTAAAAGTGGCCACCTAGGGCGCGCGGCTGGCTCGGTCAGTGGAGCGTGTGACTCTTGATCTCAGGGTTGTGAGCTCGAGCCCCACGCTGGGTGTGGGGATTACTTAAAAATAAAAATCTTTCTTTTTTTCATTCTTTTTTTTTTTAAGTTTAGCTTATTCATTTTGAGAGACAGTGAGCGAGCCAGGGAGGGGCAGAAAGAGAGGGAGAGAGAGAGAATCCCATGCAGGCTCTGCACTGCCAGCACAGAGCCCGATGCAGGGCTCGAACCCATTAACCATGAAAGCATGACCTGAGCTGAGATCAAGAGTCGGACGCTTACCCGACTGAGCCACCCAGGCGCCCCTGAAATAGGTCTCAAAAGTCTACGTCTTTAATTGGGTAGTACTCTCACAAGTGTTGATTTTATTATCACGTTTTATAATTTACATTTATGTTGCTTATCGCTATTTTATTTTTTGTATTTTTTTAAAGATTTTTAAGTAATCTCTACACCCGACAGGAGGCTCGAACTCACAACCCTGAAGCCAGAAGTCGTATGTTCCACCGAGCCAGCCAGACGCCCCACCTGTTGTTTTTTATTGAGATAAGGTTCACATGACACAAATTCACCACTTCCACCCTTCTGAAGTGTACAGTTCAGTAGTTTTTAGTACATTCACGATGTTGTGCCACCGTCACCTTTAATGAATTTAAGGACATTTTCGTCACCCAGAAAGAAATCCCCTCCCCGTCAAGCAGTCATTCCTCACTTCCCACCTCACCCTCAGCCCTGGAAGCCACTATACTTTCTGTCTCCATGGATTTGCCTCTTCTGGGCACTTCATATCGATGGAATCCCACAACATGTGAGCTTCTGCGTCTGCCTTCTTGCACTTAACAGCATGTTTTCAAGGTTCATCCACGTTGTAGCGTGCATTAGGGCTTCGTTCCTTTTTAGGGCTGAATGATATTCCATTGTATGGATATACTGCATTTCGGGGCTTGGTTGGGTTAGCTTGACTTTGGTTTGGTCTGGTCTGGAAAAGGCCCAACGCAATTCGTCTCCAATCCTTCCCTGCACCGTCCCCGGGATTCCCCGTGCAGCTGAGCGGGTGAGCGGCGTGTGCGAATCCGGGTTTAGGGGGATCTGAAGTCCGAGTGTGCGACTCTGAGTTCGATGCCCTGGAAGTGCTTCCACCAGGCGCTAGGCAGTCTGTATAGCACACGACTGGCAAGGGTATTTGTGTAAATGACACCTGCTATGGGACGGACGTGAGGAGAGCAGGCATTCGGGGTTGGGCCGTGGACAGAGATAAATGAGGCTGTGCTTACTTCTTCCACTGCTGGAATTTTTCCCTGGTGTGTTGGCTTTTTTTTTTTTAATTTGTTTATCTTTTGACACCCCCCCCCCCCTTTAAATAAAATGAATGCGTGCCGTTTATCCATTCAACAGCTGATGGACATTTGGGCTGTTTCTACTTTTTGGCTGTCATAAGGAATGTTGCTGTGAACATTTGTGCACAAGTTTTTGTGTAGACAAATGTTTTCATTTCCCGTGGGTCCCCGGCTAGGGGTGGGACTGCTGGGTCAGATGGTAATTCTATGCTCAACTCTCTGAGCACCAGCCAAACTGTTTTCCACTGCAGCTGCACCATTTGACAATCCCCCCAACAATGTCTGAGGGTGCCAATTTCTCCTAAGCCTTGCCAACGCTTGGTATTTTCTGGGTTTTTTAAATAGTAACCATCCTAATAGATGCGAAGTGGTATCTCATTGTGATACCAATTTGCATTCCCCTAATGACTAATTAATGAGGATCTGTTCCACATGTTTATTGGCCATTTGTAGATCTTTGGAGAAATGCCTTCACAAAACTTTTGCCACTTTTTTTTTTATTTATGTATTTTGGGGAAAGAGCAGGGGGGAGGCAGAGAGAGAGGAAGACAGAATCCCAAGCAGGCTCTTGCACTCGACACGGGGCTCAAACCCACAAACCATGAGACCACGACCTGAGCCGAAATCAAGGGCCAGACGCTTAACCAACTGAGCCACCCAGGTACACTATCTTTTGCCATTTTTGAATTAGGTTGTTTTATCTTGCGATTGGGTTGTAAGAGCTCTTTATATATTCTGGTCCTAGACCCTTATCAAATATACAACTTACGAATATTCCTTCCCATTCCGTGGGTTATTTTTTCACTTTCTTGGTAGCATCCTTTGATGCATACAACTTTTTCATTTTTGTAAGCCCAATTTACCTATTTTTCCTTTTTTGGTTATGCTTCCGGGGTCATATTTAAGAAACTGCTGCCTAATCTGAGGTCACAAAGATTATACCCACGTTTTCTTCTAAAAGTTTTACAGTGTTAGCTCTTAAGTGGACTTTGATCCATTTTGAGTTCAAGTTTATTTATTTATTATCTTGAGAGAGCACGCATGCGTGCACACATGAGTGGGGGAGGGGCAGAGAGAGAGGGAGAGAAAGGGAGAGAGAGGGAGAGAGAGGACCCCAAGCAAGTTCCACACTGTCAGCACAGAGCCCGATGCAGGACTCGAATTCACGAACCACAAGATCATGACCTGAACCAAAGTCAGATGCTTAACCGACTGAGCCACCCAGGTGCCCCATTTTGACTTCATTTTTATAGATGGTGTAAGGCAGAGGTTCAGGTTCATTCTTTGGCATGTATGTAACCAGTTGTCCCAGCACCGTTTGTGAAAGACTTTTCTTTCCCTCACTGAATGGTCGTAGCATTCTTGTGAAAAATAATGGATCATGTAAAGAAACTACGGTATACAGGTACAATGGAATATTACTCAGCCAGAAAAAATAATGAAATCTTGCCATTTTCAACAACATGGATGGACTCTGACAGCATTATCCTAAGTGAAATAAGTCAAACAGAGAAAGACAAATACTGTATGGTCTCATATATATGTGGAATGAATGAATGAAAGAGAAAGAAATGGTGAAGGAAAGGCAGACAAACAAGCTCATAGATCCAAGAGAACAGACTGGTGGTTGCCAAAGGTGGGGGTGGGGTGTGAGCAAAGTGGGTAAAGGTAGAAACTTCCAGTTATAAAATAAGTAAGTCCTGGGGATGTAATGTACAGCATGACAACTACAGTTAATAATACTGTAGTGCAGGGTGCCTGGGAGGTCTGACTCCTGATTTTGGCTCAGGTCATGATCCCAGAGTCATGGGATTGAGTCCCACATTGGGGCTCAGCATGGAACCTGCTTAAGATTCTCTCTCCCTCTGCCTCTCCCCCACTCGTGCTCAAGTGAGCGCTCTCTCTCTCTCTCCCTCAAAAAATAAAAATAAAAAAGGGCACCTGGGTGGCTCAGTCGGTTGGGCATCTGACTTCAGCTCGGGTCATAATCTCACAGTCTGTGGGTTTGGGCCCCGCGCTGGGCTCTGTGCTGACAGCTCGGAGCCTGGAGCCTGCTTCCAATTCTGTGTCTCCCTCTCTCTCTGCCCCTCCCCTGCTCACGCTCTGTCTCTCTCTCCGTCTCTCAAAAATAAATAAACATTAAAAAAAATTTTAAATAAGACGAGCACATAAAATCACACCTATGGTATTATTATGATATAAGAGATGTACATGCGTGAACAATAACTGGAAGAAAACACAAAACAGTGAACAAAGGTGATTTGACGCAGTGGTAGGATGATGGAGGATTTACACAACAGCGAAGTCTTAAATTTGAAAAACAAAGCGCACACAAAAAAGAAATAACTCTTAAATGTGAAGGCCCTCCCTTCAGACAAATACCAAAACAAGAAAAGGATTAGATAAGCAGGGTTAATACCTCCTGCCCTTAATCACATTCTCCTCAAAACAGTTAAAACCGAGCTCCCTTTAGATGGCATCTGTGCAGCTGTTTGTTGAGCAGCGGCCGTAACCCTGTCCCCAACCCTTCATGGGTTGTTCGCCGTGGGAGCCGGGGGTGAGGGGAAGGAGACAGAAGAGTCTAAGGAAGGGGGGTTCTGGCCCGCGAGAGCCCTACAGCCCACAGCCCCCGGGGCGCCACCCCGGGGTGGGGGTAGGTCACCCACCTGTTTGCCCGTCGGCACCCCAGCCACACGAGTACACCTCTCCTTTATCTGTTAGGAACAGGCTGTGGTCCTGGCCACAGACGACCTACCGGACAAACAGAGAGGAGGCTGACGAGAAGAAATCCACGGAGGCACGGGATCCCGGGGGACGGACCCACAGCTCGCCACGTGCCCTACAGCAGCGAGCGAGACGGCCGGGTCCGGCAGGCTGCCCCGCTCGGCCTCCGCACCTTACTCATCCCCAGTCCGCCTCAGCCTGGCGTTTGCGTCCCGCTCCCCGAAACTGCTCCTGCTACAGCCAAGTGCCGGACGTGCCGAGGAGACCCTCCCCTCCGCCCCACCCCTGGGGAACCTCTCCCTTCTCCGTAAGCCTTTCTTTCCCCCTTCCGCTCCTCTGCCTCTCTCTTTGGCTCTAGCTCACCATCTGCCCTTCCGAGCCCTCAGGCTGCACCTCCTTCTGCCATGAAACCTTTCCTACCACCCAGCCCCGGTCTATCTGATAAACCTGCTCTCCCTCCCACTCCACCCCTGGCAGACTTAACAGACCTCCTGCGCTCAGAGCCCTTCGTGTACGCACCCGCTTATGTATCTAAGGATTTTTCACAAGTACTTACCACGTGCCAGGCACTGCACCAGGGATGGAAATAAAATGGTGGGCCAGATGCAGCCAGCCTGGGACACACACACACAGCGCTGTGGGACACTGTGACACAGCTAGCCTCACTTGTCTCTGCCCCCTAGAGGGTTACCCCCAAACCTTATTACACTCTGTACCCCCATAACCTAGTGTAAATCAACACTCTCCTGACCTACAGGAGGCAGCCAAGACTTTTTACTAGAACAATTCACCAATTCAGAAAACTGCCCTAACCGAGTTGCCGTCACCCCACCCAGCTTTCACCCCTGCAAAAGCACCTCCGGGGGCTGGCTGAGTGGCTCTCAGCACGTGTCCCTTACCTGAACCACCTGACCTTCGAAGTCCTGCAGTCTAGTGACTCTGTGACTTTCGCTGCAGCCAGAAGTAATTTGGGGAGAAACAAGAGATATGGTCACGGCAAGCACTGTGTGGTCCTGCCCCCTCTTGTCACCCCTGATGGCAGCCCCCCACAGGCACACAGTAACTATTAGGGAAATTCTCAAGGTCAAATATAAGGCAGGGGTAGGCCTAAGCATGAAAGTAAAACAAAACAAAACAACATCCCTTCGGTGATTTTTTTTTTTTAAGTAGGCTCCACACCCAATGTGGGCCTGGAACTCACGACCCTGTGATCAAGAGTCACACAGTCTACTGACTGAGCCAGCCAGGGGTCCCCCCTTTGGCAATTTTAATACGATGTCAGAGATGAGACTGCTATTTAGACCCAACAGTATAATGTGAGGAAGGAGAGGGGAATTCTTTTAAAGACTAAAACAAACAAGGGGCTCCTGGGTGGCTCAGTTGGTTGAGCGTCCGACTTCGGCTCAGGTCATGATCTCACAGTTCGTGGGTCTGAGACCACACTGGGCTTGCTGCCGTCAGCGGGGAGCCCACTCTGAATCCTCGGTTGCCCTGTCTCTCTCTGCCTCTACTCTGCTCATGCTCTCTAAAAAATAAGCAACATTTTAAAAAGTTTATGTGTTATATGTATATTATATATATTATATATTATATATATTTTATATTTTATATTTTATATTATATATATTTTATATATTACATACATATTTTATATATTATATATATGTTATATATATATACACATAAAGAATGGAACAGAAATTAATTAATTAATTTGGTAAAAATAAAAAACTAATTGGAGGGGCACCTGGGAGGCTCAGTCAGTTGAGCATCCGGCTCTTGATTTTGGCTCAGGTCATGATCTCACGGTTTGTGAGTTCAAGCCCCACATCAGGCTCCGCACGGAGTGTAGAGGCTGCTTGGGATTGTCTCTCTCCCTCTACCCTTCTCCCCTACTTGTCACTCTCTCTCTCTCAAAATAAATAAATAAACTGGGGCGCCTGGGTGGCTCAGTTGAGCATCCAACTTCAGCTCAGGTCATGATCTCAGGGTTCGTGGGTGTGAGCCCCACGTTGGGCTCTGTGCTGACCGCTCAGAGCCTGGAGCCTGCTTTCGGATCCTGTGGCTCCCTCTCTCTCTGCCCCTCCCCCACTCATACTGTGTGTGTGTCTCTCTCTCTCTCTCTCTCTCTCTCTCAAATTGAAAAAATTTTTTAATAAAATTGAAAAAAAATTTTTAATAAATAAACTTAAAAAAAAAACCTAACTGGAAATAAGTTCTACACACCACAATCAACGCTAGTCCGCCCTCCCTTCCACCAAGCTAATGTACGGAGCTCAACCCACAACGGAACAATGGCACAGCTTTCCAGTGACTTCTCACTGCCCCTCTCAGGCATCAGGAAGCCTGCAGTTCCCTGCTCCCTGGGTCCATCACTTAGTAACCACACGAGAAACGTTAAATGCTTAATGCAACTTGGGGAAGGAGAGTCCTTTGGGGGAACTCACCTGTAAATTTCATCTTCGACCACGTTTCTTCCACACTGCCCGTAAGAATTGTTTCCCATGCTGAAGACTGAAGAATACCACCACCGATTAAAACCATTCTGCAGGTTCACGGGATCCCTGCACGTCAGGACTGCAAGGCGGTCTCGGAAGTGGTCTTAGTCCAACCGCTCATCCTCACCGCCTCCTGACCTCCTTCTCTGACAACCCCAGCCTGGCAGGCACACCCACAGGCGTGCTGGAGTCTAGCCCCGCACCGACAGCCTGGGCCACCGTGACTGCTCCTTCTGCCTTCCCCCCCCAGGCCCTCGTCCCACCTCTCGAGAACTCCACGTTTTGAGGCCAGCCCATCCTGGGGAAGGCCCCAACACCCCCACTCCCTGGACCTGTCACTAGGTTGCCCTCCACGTCAAAGCTACTCTTGAAAGAGTTCCTGAACGCCACCGTTGCCTTTTCCCGCAAAGCATGCTTAGCCAGAAAATGAAATTGGAAAAGTCTAGTCCAGTTGGCCTTCCCGTAGACACCACCGGTCTTCTGGAGAAAGTCAGTGTTATCTGGACTCCGGAAGCCCACCAAATGAAACAAGTATTAGCAAACGCGCTTCTCTCAGTACAAGAGAAAGAGCTGCCTCCACACACGCACGCGCGCACGCGCACACACGCCCACACAGCCCAGCTCGGGGACTTCACGGCAAAGCGAGCAGGAGGCCTTGCTGCGGTATGCGCGGTCACATTTCCAAATCCCTAAGGTTCTCGAAGAATCGCAGAGAGGAGAGAACACAAAAGAGCCAGCAGAGTCTGCCCAACGTGGTGACCCTGAGCCACCCACCGATTCGCTGGGGAAGTGCCAACAGCCTCACTGATGAGGCGCGGTTCAAGCCAACGAGCCGCTGCGGACCCAAGGGCAACCGCGCGGCTCCCCCACTCCCCCGGGAACCCGGAGCAGGCCCGTTCACCTCCTTCGCGGTCTGTGAGGATGAGGGAATGGGCTCTGCCGCACGAGACCTGCAGCACCTGCGTGTCCTGGGGTCTGTCCAGAGGCAGCGGCACAGGCGAGGGCTCCAGCACATACTCGTATCCCCTGGCTGAAACGAGGACGGCCAGCGTCACAGCACGTCACACTGGCGGGGAGGCACAGCGCTTCGGCCGTTAGACATCACCCCCCACACCACACTGCCCCGCGGCCAGAGATCAGGGCGGCTACTCAAGGCACGCAGGCGAGGGGCAGAGCGAAGCCCAGAGGCCCAGTCCCCATTTCTGGACCCACGACACCCTCCAGGACGCATCGGGCGGCTGAAAATCAGAGTCTAATTAGCCTTCCCGCGTCAGCGAGCACCGTTTGCGCCCCAAGAAAGGAAAGCATTTTGCTCCTGTCATACCCACTACCATTTCTCAGGAAGGAAAACAGCAGCATATACTGGATGATACCGCTTATGTTAAAGCTGCTTACGCTAGAAGGAGGCGGAAAGAGCGCGTAGAGGCATCCGCGCGCCTATACGCTAAATCCCTCTAGAAGGAGACGCTGGAAGCTGTGGACACAGGTTGTCTTCCCGGGGGAAAAACCGCGTGGCTAGGAGGGCCGAGGCAGAGAGCAGCCTTTTCACCATACATTCTACCCACTGTTGGGATTCTAAAGGTACACGAATACGCTCTCTAGTCAAAAAAAAATTTTTTTTAGGGGCAGCTGGCCGGGTCAATCGGTAGTGCGTGCGACTTGATCTCAGGGATTGTGAGTTCGAGCCCCATGTTGGGTGTAGGGCTTTAGTTAATTAATTAATTAATTAATTAGGAATTTCTCATTTAATTTAATTTTATTATTTATTATCTTTTTTTAGGAAAATATGAATTTTAAATAAGCAAGTAAGGGAGAACGTTTTTTAGAAGTCACTCTACAGAAGAACCCTAATGTTCTTTACAATCCTGCAGAAGCCAGAATGGCCTACGTGGAGAATTCCCCTTACAGGTTTTAAACAAAGAGCTTTTCATTTTAACATCTGTAATGTTGACTGAGGTTAAGGTCTGCGAGTACCAGTTCTCAACTTGTCACTAACAACTCCCGTGGTTTCTCCTATGGAGCCCGTGTTTAAAAAGACTCTACCAAAAAAACGGCACTGTTACGGTCACAAGAGCACACTTGCTCATTTGTATTCATCAGCGACTGATAGAATATTCAGAGAGACCTTTCGATCAGCATGGAGTAACTGGTTTATCACTATGAGATGATGTCATTCGAGGCAAAATCAAAAGAAACTGGGCAATGCTGTCAGCAGACGCAGCCTTATTAGCTGAAAATATGTGGTGCTTCCAAATACTAAAGAGTGACTCACATACCCCATTACTATCTGCATAGAGCCCGAAGGGCCTGGGAAGCAGTAATTACCTAACATTTAAAAGGAATCTGGCTCTAAAAAAGAGGGGAGGGAGGGAAGGAAGGAAGGAAAGAGGGAAGGGTTGGAGGGTCAGTGGGTGGGTCCGGCTCTAAATGCAGCCATCAATTGACAGGAAATACAGAGGACAGAGGATCGTGTTAAAAGGCACCACAGGGATACATTCAGCAAACTCCAGACTGGAGAATTCTATAGGGTAACCAATGTGATTTCTCTTCTTTTTGTTTTTATTTTTTAAAGATTTTATTTTTACATAGTCTCTGCTCAACCGACTGAGCCAGCCAGGCGCCCCTCGTTTCTTTGTTTCACAAATAAAGCTGGATGACTTCGTTGCCAAAGTCATTTCTTCGGCCAATAAGCTTCAAGGAAAAAAAGATTAAAATAGACTTAAAAGAAGTCTTATCAACGGGGGGCGCCTGGCTGGCTGAGTCGGGACAGCCTGTGACTCTTGGTGTCCCCTGAGTTCCAGCCCCACGCTGGTGTGGAGTCTACTTAAATAAATAAATCTGTACATACATACGTACATTGGTCTTATCAACTGATTGCAGTGCCAGGACCTTCTCTGGATACTGATTCAAACAAATGTTTAAAAACTGAAATAAAAATCTACCGACATTGATGAGACAACTGACCGCTTGAACACTGACTGGATATTTGGTAATATGAAGGGATTGTGTTGTTCATTATTTTTATGCACTTGCTGTTTTTTAAGGGTCTTTTATTTATTTATTTTTTAGATACATACTGAAATGTTTACTAATGAAATTAACAATGTTGGGATTTGCTTCAAAACAAATCAGGATTGAGTTGGAAACTGAAGCTGGCCACAGGACATGGCATGCTTTACAGGACTCGGCCCATGTCTGTGCGTGCCTCTAGGTGCTCCCAGTAAAGGGCACAGCAAATGGAATGTGGCATCTCACAGCCGAGACTTCAGGACTGACTTATAAAAGACTCTCGATATAAAACTAAGTGGGAAAAGGCAGAAAACATACAGTGATCCAAATTGTGCAAAAAAAAAGGCACATGACTAAGAGAACAAGGAAACAACAAAAAGGTTTATCCAGGCGGTAAAGGTACAGCCGGCCCCCCCTTAACCGTGTGGGATACATTCCAAGACCCCCAGTGGATGCCTGAAACCTCAGATAGGACCAAACCCCATATATACTGTTTTTTCCTGTATGCACATATCCATGGTAAAGGATAAGTTATAAACTAGACTCAAAAAGAGGAATATCCTTGCTTATCAGCAAATGCTCTTTAGCCTAAAGGTTCAGTGTTCTTCCCAATGAGGCTGATAATCTAGTCCAGATGGTCTCAAATAACATCCGTTTAAGACGCTATCTTTTCTGTTGTCCCAGTCTGGCTTATGTAATCATGTTCTGGAAAACAAAAGGGAGCTCTCTCAGACCAATCACGGCACAGGGAAGCCAAGGTGAGAACACTCACTAGTATCCTTGCGGCTCCTGTGAAATCCAAGCTGGGAATCTTTGTTGAGTCCCATGCCCCAGACTTTCGTAACATCCTTGGTTTTAGAGGACAGCAATGTGAATCCGTAGCCACAGGCAGCAGATGAAATCTGAAAAAGAGTTCCATGAAACACTGATTTGTGATAATCGAGTTTTCTCAGCAATAAATGAAGGTTCTTTACCCAAAGAACACGTGCTATTAACGTAGCGAGTTAACATTTTTCTTTAAGATTTCCTTTTTAATTAATCTCTACACCCAACATGGGGCTCGAACTACAATCCCTGAAATCAAGGGTCCCATATTCTACCAACTGAGCCAGCCAGATACCCCAAGTATAGCGACTAACATTTGCCGAACATTTATTGTGTTGATATGTAGAATCTCACTTAATCTTCGTAAACACCCGAGAACGAGTTATTGTCATCAACCCCATTCACCACGACACAGTCTTACATGGTAGTAAAGTGAAAACTGCCTTTGTTTGAATCTCAGGTCTACCCCTTACCAGCTCTGTGACCTGAGACAGATCACCTCTCTGTAAAACAGAAATAGTAATAGTGTCTCTCGTACTGGGTTGTTGTAAGGACTAAATGAGTTAATAAAGCTGAAGCCTTATGATAAATAGTATGTGACTTCACCTAGAGCTCTACAATGTCCTGGTAATTATTATTGTTGTAGTAATAACAGTACTCTGCAGATGGGAAAACTGAGGTTCCTAGAGATTAACTACAGGCTATTGCTTCCAGAGAGCATGCTCTTAACCCTTATGTGGCACTGTGACATTCTCAAACCAGTGCCTAAAGAAGAATTCGTATCACAGCTACGGTGAATTTATTTATTATTTTTTTAAGATTTTTTTTTTTAATGTTTTAATTTATTTTTGAGACAGAGAGAGACAGAGCATGAGCAGGGGAGGGGCAGAGAGAGAGGGAGACACAGAATCGGAAGCAGGCTCCAGGCTCCGAGCTGTCAGCACAGAGCCCGATGCGGGGCTCGAACTCACGGATCCCGAGATCGTGACCTGAGCCGAAGTCGGATGCTCCACCGACTGAGCCACCCAGGCGCCCCAACATTTTTTTTTTTTAAAGTCATGTCTATACCCAACACAGGGCTCAAACTCACAACCCTGCGATCAAGAGTCGTGTGCTCCTCCGACTGAGCCAGCCAGGCGCCCCCAAAATATTTTTTTTTAATTTTTTTTTTCAACGTTTATTTATTTTTGGGACAGAGAGAGACAGAGCATGAACGGGGGAGGGGCAGAGAGAGAGGGAGACACAGAATCAGAAACAGGCTCCAGTCTCTGAGCCATCAGCCCAGAGCCCGACGCGGGGCTCGAACTCATGGACCGCGAGATTGTGACCTGGCTGAAGTCGGACGCTTAACCGACTGCGCCCCCCAGGCGCCCCTAAAATATTTCTTTTAAATGTGGTTTGCTTTTGCCTTGTTTTGTTGTCACCCACATGTGATTTTCCCCTCCTGTTGCCTTGTGATATTTTCTCCCACAATTTTCGTATGGAACTTACACACATGCAGCCATGTTCAAAAAAACCTCAGTTCTCTGGCCTTCTGCAGCCCCTACACTTCTGGAATGGCTCCAACTCCACAGAAATGACCCAGTGAGGAAGCAGGAGACACAGAAAAGGAATAAATCCTAAGGTGATACCCGGCACACTACAACTATTCTCTTTGCTTGTGATCATCTGTTTATTCAACAGTCAACAAATATCTCCTAAGTACCTACTTTAATATTAAATCTACTAACAGGCGAAAGGACTTTGAATGATACCTACACACAGTCAGCATTACATAATTTTTGTGGTAACGTGCCCTCGGGGGACTTCCAACTATGGCGGTATGAAGAGGTTAGCAAATCTCTCCCCCCCAAAAAAGTACAGAATTGGACAAAATTGTGAAACAACAACAACCAAAAACAAACAAACAAACAAAAAAACCTCAACCATTTCAGGGATGGAGAAATCAAAGGCAAATAGACTGAGAAATGTTTACTTGTGAAGCGCTGGGGTAGCTCAGCTGGTTAAGCATCCAACTAACTCTTGATTTCAGCTCAGGTCATGATCTTACGGTTTGTGAGTTCGAGCCCCGTGTCAGGTTGACAGTGTAGAGCCTGCTTGGGATTCTCTCCTTCCCTCTCCCTCTGCCCCTCCCCTGCGTGCATGCTCTCTCTTTCTGAAAATAAATAAATAAACATTAAAAAAAGAGGAGGAAATGTTTATTTGTGAAAGACTGCTAGAACTTCCGGTAACAAGAGCGGGAGTCTGCAGATTTCCCGTCTTGGGCTGTACCATCTACTCCAGCTCAGTGCACAAGTTTGAAAAGGCCAGGGTTGATCACCTTTGTGGCCAGGAAGGAAAGACTTACTTTAGGATGTAAGGTGAAACCTCATGCCTGGTAGTGAACTCAGCGGGAAACAAACAAGGAAAGCAAACCCACAGCTCAGCCAGTCTGTGGTTGCGATCCTGACCGGGGCAAGGGGAGAGGAAGACCAGCCAGAAGGGTAATGGAACGATCCTAGAAATGAAGCTGTCACAGAAGGCTCTCCACACATCCACGGCTGACAGGCAAACTCCACGAGGGGACATGGGAGACCTGAGCACCCAGGGCCACGTAAAGCTGAGGCAGACATGAGAACAGCCTGATCGCTGAACGTGGTCTCCAAACCTATACTCAGAATCAAAGGTAGAAGGTAGAAACCTTAGAAGCCCAAAGCGTTTGAGCACAACCTCTGCCCAAGTCATCGGCTGACCGCAAAAGTACACGGATGGGGGCGACACTCAAGAAGCCAGGCTATGGGGCGCCTGGGTGGCGCAGTCGGTTAAGCGTCCGACTTCAGCCAGGTCACGATCTCGCGGTCCGTGGGTTCGAGCCCCGCGTCAGGCTCTGGGCTGATGGCTCAGAGCCTGGAGCCTGTTTCCGATTCTGTGTCTCCCTCTCTCTCTGCCCCTCCCCCGTTCATGCTCTGTCTCTCTCTGTCCCAAAAATAAATAAACGTTGAAAAAAAAAAAAAAAAAAAAGAAGCCAGGCTAAAAAAAGGAGGGGGAGGGAGACAAATCAAAAACCTGAACAAAGACATCAGTGGCCGTTCCCCGCAGGGGAGATGGATTCTACAGATGAAGTACATACAAGTTACTTAAAAAAACAAAAAACAAACAAACAAACAAAAACCTCAAGGGAAAAATATCAGAATCCAAAGTCATTATAAAGTATCACCCAGAAGTCCAGGTTTTAAGCAAAAAGTAAAAGAATTACAAAGAAACAAGAAAGTGTGAACTATACAGAAGGGACAAAAGCAGCTGACAGAAACCAACACTAAGGGGACACATGCTGGATTTATCAAAGACTTCGACAAACCACTGTTCAAAGAATATTTTAAAACCGTGTTTAAAGAACGAAAGGAAAACATGATGACAATGACTTCACAGCTATGGAATCTGAATGTAAAAATAAAAACATTAGCAAGTTAAATGGGGGAGGCGGGGAGGGACACCTGGCTGACTCAATGGGTACAGCATCTTATTCTTGATCCCAGTGTCATGAGTTCAAGCCCCACGGTGGATACGGAGCCTACTTTAAAAAGTTAAACGGAATTTCTAGGGTTGTAAAGTACAGTAACAAAGAGAAAGAATTCTCTAACAGGCTCAGCAGCTGATGTGAGATGGCAGAAGAACGAAGCAGTTCACTTGAAGAAATATCAAGTGAAATTATTCATTCCGAAGAACAGGGCATAAAAAGGAGAAAAAAGAACAGTGACTCAGAGACCTATGACCTAGGACACAACATCAAGTGTGCCAACATCTATGTAATTAGAGTCCCAGGAGGGCAAGAGAGAAAGGGTAGGAGGAGGAAAAAAAAAAAAAAAAAAAACCTTTAAAAAATGGCAGAAAACTTACAAATTTTGTGAAAACATAAACCTGCGGATCAAAGCTACTCAATAAATCACAGTTAAACTGTTGACAGGCAAAGAGAAAAATCCTGAAGGCATCAAAAGAAAATGGACTCAGCAAGGACAAGGGAACAATAAGTTTAACAGCTAAGTTCTTATCAGAAACAAGGGAGACCAGAAACCAGAATGATATATTCAAAGTGCTGAAAAGATAAAAAACTGTCCACCAAGAATGAATTCTGATAGCAGGAAAGGCCCAAACAAAGACTGAGCGAATTCAGTAGACCTGCCTTAACAAGTCCTGAAGGGGGGCCTTCAGGCTGAAATGAAATGACAGAGCACCCGTTAGCGGAATTATAAGGGTAACTATAAAGCACTGCATGAATAAATCTCTTCTCTTTTTGTCCCTTAAATGATTTAAAAGACAATTGCATAAAATAATAATGGTAAAATTGTATTCCTGGGCTTAAAATGTATGAAGATGTAATGTGTATCACAATAACCACATAAAGGGGAGAGGAAGAAATGGAGCTTTGCTCGAACAAAGTTGCTCTAGTTTTTTCAGAATTAGGTCACTATTAACCTAAAGTAGACTATGATAAGTTAAGACAGATGTTATAACCTCAAGAAAGACCTCCTCAAATGTACAGCAAAACACCCAACAAAGGGATTTAAAAGGTACACTAGAAAAATACCTATTTAACACAAAATACCTATTAACACAAAAGAAATACACACAAAAAATACCTACTTAACACAAAAGAAGGGAGCAAAGGACGAACAGAGAAACAAGAAAGACATAGCAAAATGGCACATGTGATCCAACCACCTCGGTAATTACATTAAAAGGACATGGACTGAGTGACATCAGTGAAAATGGAAGGGCAACAAAGAACTGGCAAGCGTCAGAACCAATTTTTTCAGAACTCTGAAAATTACCCAAAGACTTTAAGCAATCTAGGGAATGTTTACTCAAGAAAAGCAGCTGCGTTTCAGTAAGAAACCGCAAGCTCTGCAGCATTTTAACTTGACCTATTCCCATCCACCTCTGCTCAGCTCTGCAGTGGCTCTGAAAACCAACAGCTCACAATTACAGCGCAAGCCACCGGTCTTGCAGCCACTGGAGGGGACAGAAAGGGACTGAAGCAACTTCAAAGCTCCACTCCCGGAGCATTCCCATCCATCTGTCTGGTGGATCCCCGGAAGACTCCATTCACAAGGCTCCATTGATTTGACCTGACCCAGATATCACTCGGTGCGAACAGCCTTTACCCCCAGGGATATTTGTTGAAAACAATCAGCGGCTAACGACGAACACTGCAGCTGCCTGAGCAAATAATATTTTAGCCGAGAAGTTACCGACTAACTTGACCTGACATCAACTCCGCCAACAGCCGAACACACATCCCTTTTCAGGCACACGTGGAACATTCTCTAGGGTAGACCGTACGCTAGGCTACGAAACAAAGTCTCGATACATTTAAGAGGGCTGAAAGTAAAGAAGGTATATTCTGTAGCCACAACGAAATTAAACTGTAACTGATCACAACCCAGACTCCGGGGGTGACATGCGAAGGACGCCAGTCGGGCACAAAACGGGCACGTTTCGGCCAATTGATAAACGCGAGCAGCGCCCTAACGCCTTCCCCTGCCGGGCCTGCAGCCCGCTCGAGGGTCCTCCTCCCTGACGTCGGACCACCCGGCTTCCCAACTTCTCGCAAAGGGCCTCGGGGAGCAGCGGCAGAGGCCGGAGGGCGCGACCGAGGGAGGGAGACGCGACCGAGGGAGGGAGGCGCGGCCCGCACCTTCTGGTCCAGCTCCAGGCGGTAGGGCACAGGTTGGATCCTGCGTCGCGGCCGCGAGCCGGCGCGAGGCTCGGGCCCGGAGCCGGGCAGCACGAAGGTGGGCACGCCCAGCGCCCCCGAGAAGCTGAAGCCCCACACGAAGATGCGGTCGGCACGGGCCGCGCGCTCGCCCACATATTGGAACACGGGCGTGTCTGCCTCGCGCGGGCTCCGCGAGCGCCCGGCTGCCGTCCAATGCCCTCGCCCCGGCCTCAGCTCCCGTCCCGACCCGCTCAGCCGCCACCCCAGCCGAGCCCTGGCGGCCAGCGCCCCCAGCCCCATCCTCAGCTCCACGCCTCAGCGCCTCCTGGGCGCCGCCATCTTGCGTGACCCTTGGCCCCACTCCGTGACGTCAGAGTCCGAGGCCACGTCGACTACTGGCTGAAGGCAAAGGCGCCGAGGGCTGCTATTGGCTGAAGGGAGGCGGGGGGCGGGGCGGGGCGGAACCGGGGAGCGGCGGGCCTAAGTGGGCGGAATGCCGGGCTGGAGGTTCGGTCACTGATCTGCGCTCCTGAGCGCGGCCGGTCTCCGAGCTGCGCAGCCGGCCGAACGCCTCGTTATTGAGCTCCGGCAGGAGCGGAAGGCCTTTGTTGCTTGTCGATTAGCAGAGGTAAAACTTAGGGGTGGCCCGCTCTGCGCGACTCCCTTGTGGTGGTCTCCCCTTGTCCCTGTTTTCCTGCCTTGTCGCAGCCTTCCCGTCCGCTTCCAGGACAACCAGTCGTACTCCAGCCAGAGCGCGCTAGAGTGCAGCTCTTACGGGCGCGGGCGCTGACCCTGACCCTGCAGCCTTCCAGAGTGCTTCCTCTTCCCCAGCTCAACTCGCCCCACAGCCCCGCACGCCACTGGAGTCAGGTAGCTTTACTTGTAATTTCAGAATCCCAGGGCCACTTCAGGCCTCCCTGCTTTTGCACAGAGTGCCTCGAATGCCCTCTTCCCTGCAGATGTCTGGCAGACTCCTGCTAAGATCCGGCACCTCCTCAGAAGTTCCGTGAAGGAACCTGGGGACCTGGGTCTAGTCCTGGCTCTGCTACTGACTTGATAGGTATCTTTAGCAAGTTGTGTCCTTTCTCTGGATCACACCTCTATAGGAAGGTTTAAAAAAAAAAAAAATCAAAACGTGAAATGAATTTTGTTAAGTGAATGAGATATCTAGACTTGACCTCTTACAGCCCGTTATGATCCATGATAGATGTTCCCAAATACTAGTCCCTAATGCTGAGGACAGACTGTCCCGAAACGGGGGCCCCAGAAGATAGTAGCATTCCAGAACAGCAGAGCCAGGTAGCTGGACTTCGTCGTCACAGGTAAGGTAGGTAGACTTGGTAGATGAAGCGAGGACAGGGTGGCAACCGCAGTGGCCATGACACCAGCGATCTATGCCGTTGGCTCTCTGACCATGATATTCCAAAGGATGACGTATAAGGGCCGACAGCTACAGTGCTGCCTTGACTTGAGGAACCAGAAAAAATCTGACCCAGTTCTCAGACCAGTGTCCAGCAATTGTAAGGGAGGTAGAATCCACTAGAGGAAGGACCCCATAGAGCCAGCACAAGTAGAGGCAATATTCTAATCGTTCCCCAAAGGCATTTGTGGTTATTTACCAGAGTTATATACTGGAGAAATGTGTGCAGTGACCCCAGAGAACCTGAAACGCTAGCAAGGACCCCAGTTAGAGTGGGAGCTTATGGGGCCAGGCAGAGGCATGTCTCTCAGTGGGTCAGGGTGTGCATGGACCCACCCTGTGGAAATTTCCTTGGTTCTGAGCACACAATTGGGACAGACATACTCAGCAGGAGGTTCCCTCCTCCTGTCTTGACTCAGCCAGCATTAAATCAGAAGCCATACTGCAACCCCGGGTGGAATTGTAGACCTGAGTGCCATCCTCAAAGATGAGGATTCAGGGGTGGTGGTTCCCCGTCTTAACCCCATTCAGTTCACTTGTTTGGCTCCTGCAAAAACCAGATGGAGCATGGCAGGCAATGGTAATGAACTACATAAATTTAGCCAAGGGCATATAGCCCAATCATCACTGCTGTGCCAAGGGTAGCGTTTTACTGGGCCAGATCAACACAGCTTCTGGAACTTAACTATGGGATACTGATCTGGTGGATGGGTTTTTCAATTCCAATGGTAAAGACGCTCAAAGGCAGTGTGCCTGTATGTAAGAAGGACAGTATTGGGGCGCCTGGGTGGCTCAGTCGATTAATCATCTGACTTCGGCTCAGGTCATGATCTTACAGCTTGTGGGTTCGAGCTCCACATTGGGCTCTGTGCTGATAGCTCAGAGCCTGGAGCCTGTTTCAGATTCTGCGTCTCCCTCTCTCTGCCCCTTCCCTGCTCACTCTCTGTCTCTGCCTCTCTCTCTCTCTCTCTTGCTCTCTCTCAAAAATAAATAAACATTTAAGAAAAAAAAAAGGACAGTATTATACATTAACTTTCCCTGCCCTTTCACTCCTGGTACCTCCCAAATTAAGTATCTGTGTACAAGATCTTGTCTCCAGCTCTGCTTTTATTTATCAATCTGAGACATATATTGATAAAGAAGAATTATGTAAATGTTATCACATTGGTGAGGGTTCTCCAGAGAAACAGAACCAGTGGAAACAGGAGTCCCATGATCCACCTGCAAGCTGGACACTCAGGAGAGCCAAAGGTATAGTTCCCAGTCTGGGTACAAAGGTCTGAGAACCAGGCACCGTGGTGTAAGTCCCAGGTCAAGGTCAGGAGACTGACTCTCCAGCTCAAACAGCCAGGCAGAGAGAGAATTCAACCTTCCTCTGCCTTTTTTGCTCCGTTCCGGCCCTCAGTGGGTTGGACCCTCAGTGGGTTGGGTGTGGCCCACACATTGGAGAAGGTGATCGTTATCTGGTCTGCCAGTTCAAATGCTAATAATGTCTTCCAGAAACACCTTCACAGACACACTCAGAAATAATGTTTAACCGTCAGTCTGGGCATCCCATAGCCCAGTCAAGTTGATGTATTTAATAGCATAATTAACCATCTCAATTATTAACATAGTTATAGAATGCTTATTCATGAAATGTGTATCCGGTTTTCAACTGTTCTTGCACAAACAGGACCATCCTTTTATCTGAGTTTATGGCCTCAAGTATCTGTTCTTTTACTGGCCATGATGATAGATTCTGCTTTTAAAACATCCTTACTTGTCAGAATTTAAAAATTGATAACCCAGGGGCGCCTGGGTGGCTCAGTCAGTTAAGCTTCCGACTTCAGCTCAGGTCATGATCTCGGTGCTTTCGGCTCTGTGCTGACAGCTCAGAGCCTGGAGCCTGCTTCGGATTCTGTCTGTCTGTCTCTCTCTCTCTCTCTCTCTCTCTCTCTCTCTCCCCCTCTCCCCCTCCCGTGCTCACACTCTGTCTCACTATCTCTCAAAAATAAATAAGCATGAAAAAAATGTTTTTTAATTGATAACCCTACGTAGGTCCCTTAAATTTATGGTACAGATTTATTTATTTTTATTTTTTATTATTAAAGATTTATTTTTTATTTAAAGATTATTTTTTAAAGATTTTATTTTTTTAGGGGTGCCTGGGTGGCTCAGTCGGTTAAGCATCCGACTCTTGATTTTGACTCGGGTCTTCATCTCATGGTCCGTGGATTTGAGCCCCATGTCGGTCTCCACACTGACAGCGCAGAGCCTGCTTGGGATTGGTTCTCTCCCCCTACCCCTCTCAAAAATAAATAAATAAATTTTAAAATTAAAAAAAAAAAAAACATTTTTTCAGTAATCTCTACACCCAACATGGGGCCCGAGATCAAGAGTCATGTACTCCATCAACTGAGCCAGCCAGCTGCCACTGGTCCCTTGAATTTATAGAACATTTGACTGTTAAGGTATATCCAAAAGATAGAAGCATTAGTTTGAGATTAAGGGGACAAGAGGCACAGTGATGAGTTCTGCAATGTGAGCCACAGCCACTAGGTGGCAATGCTTGCCCATCAATTTTGTGTCTCTCGTTCACCAAGAAATGGGATAAAATCGACTAAAAGCCGGTTTTGCCAGTGAAGAGCTGGGTTTGTAGTGACAACTGGGCCTTTATATTTTACTATCAAAACCTGGTTGTTTTATATACTGGCTGTATGCTAATTCTTGCGTTTCTGTCCATATTGTTGCTGGGGAAAATGATGGTCCTACAGTGAAATATCAGCTCCCCTGGAGTATTACAATACCTACTAGTGTTAACCAAGCTCAGTTTTTCCCCCCACCTATGATGACGTTTTCCTGTAGACGTTCTCATTTCTTCGTTACATTGGGATAGCTGAAATTCTCTGGTCTGGGAAAGAGTGAACCTACCGAGCCATATATACTTTAATTATTGTTATTAACTTTTAATTATGCAATTAATATATGATGAAGTCTCTTTGTAAAAGAATTACTTAAGTGATTTATAGCGATAAAGGTAAAGGCTCCTTTTTTTCCCCCCGCCAGTGTTTATTTTTGAGAGACAGAGAGTGAGCAGGGGAGGAGCAGAAAGGGAGAGGGAGACACAGAATCCAAAGCAAACTCCAGGCTCCAGGCTGTCAGCACA